>NC_141698.1:368772077-371374577 GCF_964263255.1 Lissotriton vulgaris
GTCTGTCTGTCTGTCTGTCTGTCTGTCTGTCTGTCTGTCTGTGTCTGTCTGTCTGTCTGTGTCTGTCTGTGTCTGTCTGTCTGTCTGTGTCTGTCTGTGTCTGTCTGTCTGTGTCTGTCTGTGTCTGTCTGTGTCTGTCTGTCTGTGTCTGTCTGTGTCTGTCTGTCTGTCTGTGTCTGTCTGTGTCTGTCTGTCTGTGTCTGTCTGTGTCTGTCTGTGTCTGTCTGTCTGTGTCTGTCTGTGTCTGTCTGTGTCTGTCTGTGTCTGTCTGTGTCTGTCTGTGTCTGTGTCTGTCTGTGTCTGTGTGTCTGTGTCCGTCTGTCTGTGTCTGTCTGTGTCTGTCTGTGTCTGTCTGTGTGTGTCTGTGTGTGTGTGTCTGTCTGTGTCTGTCTGTCTGTGTCTGTCTGTGTCTGTCTGTGTGTGTCTGTGTGTGTCTGTCTGTGTGTGTCTGTCTGTGTGTGTCTGTCTGTCTGTGTGTGTCTGTCTGTCTGTGTGTCTGTCTGTGTGTGTGTGTCTGTGTGTGTGTGTGTGTGTCTGTGTGTGTGTGTCTGTGTGTGTGTGTCTGTGTGTGTGTGTCTGTGTGTGTGTGTCTGTGTGTGTCTGTCTGTCTGTCTGTCTGTCTGTGTGTGTCTGTGTGTGTGTGTGTGTGTCTGTCTGTCTGTGTGTGTGTGTGTCTGTCTGTGTGTGTTTCTGTCTGTGTCTGTCTGTCTGAAGGTGTGGCACAATAAAAGCTGCAGGCCTTAGAGGCCTTCTCTGGTCACAATGCCCTTGGTACCTTTTATAAAGGACTTACATGTGGCCAGAGCTGCCAAATGGGTGTTGCAACAGTACAGTTAAGGGAAAGAACATAGGCCCTGGGTACCTGGTTGGCAGGAACCCAGGGCCCACTTAGTCAAAGAGCATCAACATTGGGCAAAAAGGGGGAGGAGCCAAGCTCGCGACCGCGATGGCCGCACTGTAGCTCGGCTCCGCCAGCCTTCCTGCCCAACACACATATCCTGCCAAGCATCCTGCCCCGAGACGACACACTCGGGAAGAAACGGAAAGGTGAAGCAACGCTCGTACTCACCGTCTGACCCGGGGGCTCCTGCGAGCTGCGGATCCGAAGCTGTGCTCCTGCTTGATCCGGGGCCTTCGCGGCGTGGAGACCGGGGACTTGCCTGTGTAGGTCGGCCGGAGTGACGATGTTGGCGGCGGCCCCTGGTGGAGGAGAGGGGTCGGCTGGGAGAGGCCGTTGTGCGGTTATGCCGGTGGAGACTGACTGGGCCCGGTCCAGCGGCCGGGGGGCCCCGTGGTAGGGCGCGGCATGCCGTGTATGTGAGAAGACCGCGCAGGAGGATACCCCCTTAGTTGCCCTGTCCGGCCATCTTGAAGCCCTGCGCCCGGAGTCAGCGTGTGGCGCCCACGTGGCGGTGGCACTGGCGGACCCCCCTTTTGGTGGCTCTCCTTTCTGCACCCAGGTTGCCATTTCTGGGGCTCAAGGGAACTCCAGCGGTGGCCTTGCTTGAAAGCCCGCTCCAGAAGTTGAGGCGTGTGGAGACGCGGCTGGACCCGCAAGATGGCGGCCGACGCCCTGGGTCACGGATTTACTCAGGGCGGCGAACTTGTGTTGCTGAAGTGCACGGGGGCCTGGTCCCGTGAGCGTGAGCCCACGCTTGGCGATGTCCTTGACGCCCTACAGTCCTAACATGCGGCCATGGCCCCCGTCGCCCCTGTGCAAGATAGACGGTCTGCCGCCATTTTTGTTGGGCCGTCCCTCATGAACGCGGCTCGACTTAGAGTGTGCGCTGCTTCGTCCCCCTCTGTTGCTGCGGGGTGTGCTGCCGCCAAGCATCGACAAGACTGTACGCCTGCGGCTCCGAATCTCCAGGTAGCTTTGATTGTGGCGGGCGCGGTGTGGGCTCCACGCTGGGGCCCGTTCCTGCTCGAATGTTCGGGGAGCGATGTGGATTGCCGATTCGATCTGCTTCGGTGAGGTCCCGTTGTTACCTTGCGGAGGAGACTTTACTTTCCTGTGCGGCGAGACTGCTCCCACACTGTTTGCTGCTCCAGTTGTCACTAATGGAAAGTCTGGACTGCCGCGAAAAGTTCTTGCTTTGTTGCTGGTTGCCGGGATCCTCTGGTTTACACCCTTGTCCCGTTTTGTTCCGATCGAGTGGCCTCTCCACCTTGAAATGTTTGCTGCCCACTACTCTATCACGTACGGTGGCGATGACTGGGAAAGGACAGGGGTGAGCCGGACTGAACCCGGAGGACTACTGGTTAACGGATGGAGATGATAAATGCCCCCAATCACGATAATATGGACGATTCCTTTGAGGGTTTATGATACCCGAGACTGTGTCGATCTCGTTTTGATGTTGCATAAATCTGTGGGAAGGCGGGGGGCAGGGGCCGAACGACTCGATTGACAGACTGAACTAATTGCTTGCACAATGCTGGGTGCCACCGGGAAACCTCCTTATTGCTTTATGTGCTTCTCATAATGTGTCGTGGCCTGCCTGACTGGTTGTAGGCCCGTATTTGTATGCTCCTATCTGCACAATAAAGGTTTTCAAAAAATAAAAAAAAACATTGGGCAAAAAGTGGGGGCAACCATGCAAAAAGGGGCACTTTCTTACATTGTTACATGGTGAAGTCTCACAACCACGAAACATAATCCACTTTCCTACAAATATTATACCCACCTAGGCAACATTACCTGCCTCACCATAAAGCAAGTGGAGAAAACCATGATTGAAATCAAATCAGGTTCCCCACTAGATCCCTGTACCAATTATATTTTCCTCGCCTATCTGCTACCCTGAGTTCTCATCTGACCAAATCTTTAACTTATCTCTAAAAACAGCTGCATACCTGGTCAAGTGGAAGCAAGCTTTAATCCTACCACTGTCTAAACAAGCATTTGCAATGCAATAGGTCTCGCATTTATGAGAGTTTAAGCTATTGGCATTGTTAATGACAATGCCTTTTATTTATGTTCTAAAAACAGAAACAAAAATAAAAGGCATTCTTATTTGCGGTGTTAATAGCTCAAACTCGCCTAAATGGGAGACGTATTGCATTGCAAATGCTCGTTAATTTGGGCTTTAGGTCTTAATTTAGAAATAAAAAGTAACAAAACACAAATTTTTAATATTGTTTCAATTCATTGTTCTCACGTTTTAATTTCGAAATTGCAACCTAGATTTGTGATTTGATGCAGTGTGCAATATTGAACAATTCATTTTGCTTCCTCATGCCTGTTTCAGGGGTTTTACAAAGGTGTTGGTGGTGGGTAAGAACACATGAGTGCGAGAAACAGCACAGTGACATAAGGAACGGGAGGAAAAGAACAGGAGGGTGACAACAGACAGCGAGGGAACAGGGGAAAAGTACATGGAAACAGATCACAAGGGTTGGGGGGAGCACACGGGGAGAGAAGGAGAAAGCTGAGAAGTTCCCTAAAAGCAGTCCCATACTTTAACGCACTTAGACCGCTGGTTACATAGCAAAGAAACAGACAGGTTGTTACGCTATGCATGATACTACGTGACACAGGAAAAATCAGTTCACAAGCACATTGGCTGTGAGGGGGCAAACTAAGGTTAATTTTATTTTGGCTGCATAGTTTTTTTTGTTTAAAAAAAAATCTTTTTATTACAGAAATAAACTTAATGTCGGTACACACAGTGGATGTATTTGTTACAGCATTGCTTACACATAATGGCAGGGAAATACATTGCTGTTGATGTCATAGCATACGAGATGTTGTCAATACAGAAATCAGTCAAGGCGTTAATGAATCAGCAAGAGAGGGGACCAGGGGAGGTTCACATAAGTTGCCACAATATTCATTCCAGTTTGACCACACTGCCACCCACTTCCTGGGGCAACCCCGGGCCACATAGACTGTCTTTTCCTGCAGCATGCACCAGTCCATATCGTTCTTTCATGCAGTAAGTGTTGGGGGTGTCACTACTCCCCATAGGCGTGCAATATTCCGCTTTGCAATTGCTAGTCCCGGTGACACCCATAGCCTGCCTTTCGCTGATAGATCTGTGGGTTCCCATATGTTTAAAAGGCACCTTTTCACTTCGGGCCGCAATACCACCTCCCAGACCACACGCATACAGTTGTGCACCTTCTGCCAGTACGATTGTATTAGAGGGCACTCCCACAATATATGAAGGAAAGTCCCCACCTCCCCGCACCGTCGTCTACAAAGTCTGTTCTCACTCCTGCCCATCAACACCAATAGGGTGCCGGAGATATAAACCGGTGGAGCACCTTCAATATTATCGGTCTTAATTTTGCTGATATTGCTTCTTCTTTGGGAGAGGAAAGTGCTTCTTCCCTCCACTATTCGTCGTTTATCTCAAGACCTGCTTCCCACTTTCTCCTGAGTGCAAGCAAGGGGTCCAGGGTTGTGGTTTATAAGTTTTTTATTTGTGAGTGAGATTGCCTTTTCTGGAAGGTGGCCGTCTAGTAGCCTGTCCTCAAGGGGGGAGGATTCCGGTAGTGTCGTCCAGGGCGGGATGTTTGCCTGAAGGGAGTGCCCGACTTGCATGTATCGAAAGTGTTCCATGCATGCCAAGTCATAGGTGCGCTGAAGAGAAGCAAATGAAATCACCCCATTAGGCCCCCATTAGTCTTTTATATGCGAGATCCCTCTCCGGTCCCAGTTGCAAAACCTTTGGTGCGACCCAAAGTACCCAGCGTTTCGGAGACCCAAAGCGGGGTAGCCAAAGTCAGTTTGTCAGCCCATCCCAGTTTACGGTGAACAATATGCCATATTTAGACAGAGTGTCTAGTGGACCCTGTCACTGGGTACCTACTGGGTCTAGAATAGAGTGCAGCTTCAAAGTTCCCACCCGGGAGGAGCCACCTATGCATCTCAAACCAGAGATTATCTCCACCACAATACGTGACCTGATTTATAGCCGAAAGGTGTGCTGCCCAGTAGTATTTCCGAGAAGTGCTATTTCCCCGTCGTACCATCCCAATGTGAGTTTTTGGAGTGATATCCTAGGCGCACTAACCCACAAAAGGTCTCTTTGGGTGGCCTCAAGTTCCGCAAAATACTTATGTGGGACAAGGTCTGGATAGTTTTGGAAGGCATATAAGAAACGCGGCAGCGCCATCATCTTAAAAAGCGCTGGCCTACCTAGTATGGACAGCGGGAGCTTCTTCCAAACAGTGGCATCTCTCTTGGGCCTCTGCAGGCGCGGCAGGAGGTTTCTTTCATATCGCGTTGTCACCTCTTTGAAGATGAAAATTCCCAGATACATGAATCCCTCTGTGGCCACTGTAATCGGACAAGAGTACGTAATTCCCATGGATTCCCCATGGAGGACGTAGAGGAGAGACTTCCCCCAGTAAATGCTATAGCCTGAGTTCCTCCCAAAACTGGTAAAGATGTCTAATGCAACTCTGAGGGACCTGGAAGAGGACGCGAGGTATAAGAGGATATCATCCGCATATAGAGAAATCCTGTCCTCCCACCCGTCTGCCCATTTGAGCCCCCGCAAGGAAAGATCTTGTCGTATCTAGGCCGCCAGCGGCTCTAGAGAGAGTGCAAAAAGTAGGGGTGAAAGGCGGCAGCCTTGCCGTGTCCCCCGTTCCAGCGTGAAAACCTCCGAAATGTTATTGTTCACCACCACCTGTGCCAAGGGCTCAGTATAGAGGAGGCGTACCCATCCAATAAAGTTAGGACCAAAGCCCAGTTTTTTGAGAACTGCTGTCATGTAGGGCCACTCGAGCATATCGAATGCCATCGTGGCATCTAATGAAACCACCACAGCATCTTCCTGGATTGTGTGGCAGCGTCCTAGCACTCCGTGGAGGTAAGTTGAGCGCGTTATTTCGGTGTGGCATAAAGCCAGATTGGGCCGGGTGGACCAGAGTGGTGATGATTGGCTGCATAGTTAAAATATCTACATGTGAAATAACCTAGGCAATCTACTGTTTGCTTGTCATGTCTAGTAACAGAGAGCAAAAATAAACAAATAATTAAAATTCTGCTCTTTATTAATTCAATCAAAAAAATATATATAATAACACATTGCTTAAAAAGATGTATAACTCAAATTCGATGAGCCAATAACATCAATAATTAACAAAAGACATCATAAATTTATACAGGAAATATTTTGTTAAAAAAGGAATTTTTATAGAAAACACAGTGGCACAATAATACTATTGACGCACGTTTTGGCGACCAGCGTCTTCTTCAGGAGTAAACCTAAACCTAAACTGAGAAAAATCCTAACTTTAAGACTTTCAGTATTCACAGAAGGCATTTAAGAGTCCTAAAGTTAGGACTCCTAACTTCTGTAAATACCAAAATGGTAGTAAGTTTAGGATTTTGTTTTAAGTTAGTTCTGTGAATCAGGCCATTGGACTATGTATCCACGTTATCAAATTACCGCCCCATCTCATTGTTGCCATTTATGGCTGAAGTGGTTGAGAAACTGGCCAATCTCCAATTTACCTCTTTTCTGGAAGATAATAATCTACTTGACCACTCTCAGAAGGGTTTCAGAGAAAGCAATAGCACGGAGAGTAACTTGCTTGCCGTCTTGGATAATGTCATACTAGAGGTAGATCAGGGCAAGGCAGTGGGGCTGATTCTTCTAGATCTCTCTGCAGCATTCAACACAATCGCTTATTATCTGCTGATTAAAAGACTGCATGAGAGAGGACTCCACTTCGCTACTCTCCAATGGTTTGGATCCCTTTTATATAACATACCCTAATCCATTCAGCCGTGTATTTTTATGATCGCTCCCCTTCAGGTCAAAATGCGGCATCCCCCATGGCTCCTCTATGAGTCCTACAATTTTTTAATGCATCTGTCACTGCCCTCGCCATTTTGGTCAAAAACTGGGGCTTCAACATTTGCTTTTACGCTGATGACACCTAGCCGATCATTTCTATTGGCGAAAAGCAGACCGAAAAACTGAGCGGGCTCTCTCTCAAAAACAGCCACCTAGATGACATTGCATTGCCTAAAACTCAATGCAGAGTCTATTATTTGGCAGAGTGGAACACATTTGGGATGATTCTTGTTGGGCCCTCTTGTTCAGTACTACCCTGGAACCAAAATTACAGCAAAAAACTTAGGAGTTATCATTGACCGGACCCTATTCATGCAAAACCATGTGCTATCCGCATGTAGTAAAGGTTTTGGTCAGTAAAAATTGCTTAACTATTCAGATAGATTTCGATCGACTGACATCGTACAGTAATTCAGGCCTTGAGTATTCGCCATCTAGACTACCGCAATGCCTTGTATGTAGGAATTGCGGATCTGTTCACACGTCTGCTGATTATTCAGAACACTGTTGCAAAACTTACCTGCAATAAGGACAGATATAGCTCTGCTACTTCCTGCCTAAAATCTGTGCTATGGTTGCCTACACGCAAAAGGGCAACATTTAAACTACTCTGTCATACCCACAGAGCTTGGCACAACCCTGGCCCATTGCTTCTCAGACAAAAGGTTGAATTTTATCAACCCTCAAGAAATGTAAGATCAGCAAACCTTGCCCTGGCAAAAGCAAAAAGAATCAGAAAGGCCAGAGCAGGTGATCACTCCTTTACCCATCCAACAGCTTCTCAGTGGAATGCACTCCCTTTGGAGCTCTATCTCACCTGTGATTACCTAGTGTTCAGGAAAAAACTGAAAACATGGCTCTTCCCTGACTGATTCATTTGATTCCTGCGCTTCCATCCACTATCCTGTCGACCATAACATTTGGCAGTGGCTAGCTGTTGGACTTGGCCCTTCTGGCAGGTCCACCCCTGAAGTTTTGTGCTTGTTATATGTGACCTGGGAATGGTGATCCCCCTTCTGAGTGTGTGTGTGGTGAGAGAGACCTGCCTCCCATAGGAATGCATGGGGAATGTATGTGGCTCTGGTAGTTCCTGATGCGTGGGGCGTGCCGGGTCGAGTCTGATATGTGTGCGCTCGTGAGGTTGAATGCTACAAGATGATGTATGCGGCATGTGTGAGACTAGAAGGGAAGTGCCACTTCTAGACCTTGGTGCGTGTGTGCAGTAGGTGTGCTGGCGCATGATTGGCTGAAGCCGGCTGGGCCTTCCCCACCAGGCTGGCTCCACCCCCCTGGGGTGCGTCCAGTGTCCCTAGCCTGGCCAGTAACAAGAAATTCCTTATAACCAGTTCTAGCTGGTTCTCTCCCTGCCTGCCCCTTTGGAGACAAAGGAAGCTCATGTATAAAAGGAGGGTGGGCCGTCTTCTCTCTTCTTCTTCTTCTTCGTCCTGCTTTGAACCCTGCCAGGGGCGTGCTGCTTGGGCTCCGGGAAGGGTTTGCCTCCCTGAGCCCTGCACTGCTCCTGAACTACTGACTTCCTGGACTTCCTATGGACTCTGCTTTCTATGCTTCTAGCGCTTGGGAGGGCTTTCCTGCTGTCCTAGCGCCTTGGGCGCTTCATCTATGCTTCTAGCGTTCGGGAGCGCTTCCCTGCTGTCCTAGCGCCTTGGGGCGCTTCATCTATGTTTCTAGCGCTGGGAGCGCTATCCTCCACCAGCCGGTGTCACCCGGCAATTGCCCGTTCGTGTGAGGGGGCCCAAGGCCCCAGCGAGTGCCTACCTCGCTTGCCCCCGCCCTCGCGATCTTATCGAGGGAGCCCGGCCCTCGTTACTTCCCCCATGATCACCGCTGCAGCCCGGGACCCTCGTGAGGCCCTCCCCCGGGCCGAGCTCTGATTGGCTGCCGGCCCGGGCTGGGCCGATGACGTCTCCCCGTGCCGCGCTCGGATTGGCCGACGGCCCGGGGAGCTGTGGAGAGCGAGGAGAGAGCCGAGGGAGGCAGGTGGCGGCGGGAGCCTCCTCCGCGCCCCTGCGTCCCACCAGGAGAAGGGCCGTTTTCCCCCCGGGGCCAACAGGAGCGAGAGGGAGCCCCGGAGAGCGAGGGGAGACCGGCGCGTCTGCCCACCGACCGGTGAGTGCTGCAGGAGGGGAGGCGGGGCTTCGGGGCACTTTGCCGGTGCCCGCCCCTCCCCTCCAGCGCGAGCACACGTGCCTAGAGGCTCGCGTGGCCCCCAGTGATGCCGGGGCCCCCGAGGGGGACCCCGCCTGGCCATACCTTGCCCCCTGAGCCCCGAGAGGCTCCATCGATATTTTAGGCCCGAGAGGCCCCATCTGCACCCTAGCCCCCGAGCTCCGAGGAGGCTCCACCGTGTCCTGGCCCCATGAGCCCCGAGAGGCTCCACCATTGGCCTTTGTCCCCTGAGCCCCGAGAGGCTCCACCATGGCCCTTTGTCCCCTCGGGCCCGGAGAGGCTCCACCTCAGTCCCTTTGATCCGAGCCCCGAGAGGCTCCAACGTATTCCCGAGCCCCGAGAGGCTCCACCATTGCCCCTGGTCTTCTCGAGCCAGAGAGGCTCCGCCCAGCATCTTTGTACTGGAGCCCTAGAGGCTCCATCATGGCGCCATTATTTCCCCGAGCCTGCGATGCTCCCCCGATGCCCCTCAGCTGCCCAGCACTTCGTGGGCAGCTGCCACGTTTAGGTTTGCCCCTGGCTACCTGCAGCCTGCCCTGAACATCGAGACTGTTGGGCGCCCTTGCCCCAGAAAGGCCAGCTGGCCTGTGGAATGCTATTGACTAATATCAATGTGATGCTGAGAATTATTATGTGTTGCCCTGCTGATGAGGGCCTCTGTTGGGTTATGTACCTTGTCCCTTCCCCCCTGAATACCCGATGTCCCATGTATGTGATTCCTGGTCAGAGTGGGTTCTACTGCTAGTGCTAGGAAGTTCCCAGTTGATATGTCTACCCCTGGCAGGGGCCCCTTGGCCCTGCCCTGTACCCTTTTTCCCTTGTACCCCCTGCCGTGCCCCTGGCACATTGTAAAGTGTATGTTCCTATGTGTCCTTCTTAATACAAAGACTATTTTCATATCTACTTGGTGTGGAGTTCCTTTTGTGGGAGGCCCTGGACGTTGTTGTTGGTGGGTGCGTGCGCAAATGATTCACACATGTCCTCCGAGATAGGCCTGACTGCTCGCGCCGCGTTACCTAGAGGGTGAGCAGGGGTTGACTTTACATAGGAGTGGCGGTCTCTGACTGGCTGTGGCGCAAGCCCTGGCCGGCCGGGGGTCCCATTTCCTACACTAGCCTGTGGGTTTTTCAGGAGACTGAAAAAGAGTACAGAGTACAGCGCAGCCAACACTGCTTGTTGACGTGCGATGACATCCTCACAATAATGTTTTATTAAAGTATGGAGTGTAGACCAGGAAGCTGCTTTGCATATGTCTGCTATGGGAATTTTCTCTAAATATGTCATAGAGGGTCTTTTTTTAGGTATAGATTGGAGTCTTGGAGGAACGGGATAAGCACTCTTAGCTTTTGCATAACATATTCTGATACATTTGAATATCCACCTGGCTATGCTATTTTTTGAAAGAGCCTGCCTTGATGGAGTTTAGAAAAGGCAACAAAGAACTGTTTTTTTAAAGAGTTTGGTTCTATCTATATAGTACATTTGAAATCGCTTAACGTCTAAAGAATGTACAGACCGTTCTGCAACAGAGTTAGGCTGACACATCTGAGTGTGGTGATCGCATCAAGAAACGCCACCATCAAGGAGAGCAATTGAAGGGGGCAGGACTGGAGGGGCTCAAAGGGAGGACCCATAAGTCTTGTGCATATGATATTGAGATTCCACAAAGGGGCTGGGGAGGCTGGGGGGGACCCATGGAGGAATAACCTTTTTGATACTCTACATATAAGCTCTGATCACAGGAATCCTTAAGAGGGATATGTGTTGTCTATCTTGGAGATAGACAGCTAATGCAGCTAAAAGGAACCGGATGCAAGTACACACTAGTCCATAGGTTTTTAGGTTTAGACGTCCCCGCGCTAGCTGTTGAGGGATCAATGTGTTTCAATATGCAGTAGTGCGCAAACATGGTTCTGCATGAGGAGGTCCGACCTGCTTGGGACCTCCAGGTGTGGAACCACAGAGAGCTAAATGAAAGTGATGAACCAAGGATGTCTAGCTCAGGTGAGAGCCACCAGAATGGTGAGCGAGGTTTGCCGAAGCCTCTGAATCACAAACGGGAAGGAGAGGGAGAGGTGGAAAAGCATAGGCTAATACCCGTGACCAACTGTTTAATTGTGCATTGCCCAAGGGCTGTGGGAATCTGGAGGCGAAGTTTGGGCAGTTTGAGGTTCCTGCCATGGCGAGGAGGTTAGCGTCATGTCAGGAAATCCCTACTGTTGGAAATACAGGAGGAGGACTCAGGGTTGGATGCATTCCGAGGTCTGCTAAGTCGTTCTCAAATCTCGGAAGGTACTCTGCAAAGCAGATGGATTCTATGGTGGATAGCCCACTGCCAAATGAAGAGTGTCACCCTGTTTCTATAGGCAGTACATGGATGTCCTGTTGTCCATTGGGATGAGGATGCTTGAACCTCTTCCCAAATTAGGAGGGGTTCTGTGGAGAGAATGTGCCTGTGAGGTGGTAGTGTACGAGGTGTGGAAGTGAGTTCCAAACAGTAACCATGTTAAATGATGTCCAATACTCACTGGTCGGGGGTGAAGCATTGCCCGATGGGGAAGAACATCTTAAGTCGACAGCGGTTGTTTGGTCGGGAGGAAGGGTGGGCAAGTCATGGCTTGGCGGGCATTTCCTTTGGGGGAGCTGCCTTTGCCTCTACCCTTGGAACCGTTGCCCCAGCAAGCCTCTCGGCAGTAGCCCTAGGTGGAGGGTGGCTGAGCCTGCTGACGGTTGAAAGAAGTGGCGGCATCTGGAGAGGTGGACTTGGAGCCACCACAGTAGGCTGAACTGCAAAAGAACTGTCAAGGGCGGGCGCCTGGAGGTCGTCCCATGGCCTACAGGGTCTCCATATCCTTGTTTATTATTTCCAGCATCTCGTCAACCTGGGGTCCGAATAGATGATCCCCATCAAAGGTCAGATTGAGGAGATGCTGTTGGACATCCAGCTTGGGAGACAGAGCCTGGCATATCTGCGTAAGAGAATGCAGAGAGAAGCGGTGTCAAAACAGCATCAAGGGTACATCTGATTGTAGTGTTTAAATTGAGCTTCCACTCAGCAAATACATCACGCCCTCGGTTGTGGTACTTCTCTGACAGATTTTGGAAGAGCTCCTCCATCTCGTCCCAGTAGGCCCGGTTGTATCGGGAACAGAGGTCAGTAAAGTTGGAGATGCCCAAGTGGTTGGCCACTTATACCATGGCATGCTTGCCAGCTGCATTGATATGCCAAATTTCTTTGTCCGGCGGTCTCTCATCGTCAGTATCCTATGTGTTGGTTAATTTACAAGCCATATGAACCACCAAGAAATCAGGAGGAAGTAGACCTTGGATGTAGATTGGATCAGAAAGGATGGCATTGTATTCTTTGTCTACCCTAGGTGTGACCAAACAAGCTTTAAGAGGCTCGCCAAAAAATGTCCGAGGCCGGTTTAAGCATACCTTTCAGCAATGGGAGGTACTGCATGGAATTTTGGGGGGAGGAGAGTTTCCAGCAGGAAACATCCTCTATGGAGAAGTGTGGCTCAATGGTTAGAGCGGCAGACCTTGATGCAGAGCGCTGGCCAGGGACCAGGGTTCGATTCCCGCCTCGGCGGGATCGGGCTTAAATTCCTCTGACCGGATATTCTCGCCTGAGTGCCGAATCTAAGCATGGGCCCCACGCTGCAACTCTGGGCAATAGCTTGCTTAGTCTCCACAACGGCCCCCGATACACAAGGGATGCCTGGTTTCACCATGGGATGCCCAGGAGTGGACACCTCACAAGGAAAAGCCAGGAGGGGTTCCCTTGTGGTAAGAGTACAAGCGCCGGGATGCTTACGGGTTACTGTTCCCGCTATACAAATACAACACATTTACATTTACATTATGGCATACCTATGTATGTCGACGTTATGGAATGAGGCCACCCTACCAAGGACCTCATGGTAGTAGGTAGTGTCATCTGTGGGGTAGAGATCATGGTCTGTGTCCCCTGGAAGGTCCTCATCATAAGAATCTTTGTTAACCTGCAGGGGCAGGTCATATGGGTACACTGTGTAGTACTCCCTAAAGTCAGAGTATAGTGACCCCTGTGGCATATATGGAAGCGGGTCGGCGGGGGTGGAGGGGGGTGAGGGTTGAATTTGTGGTAGGTGGCTGAGCTTGTGCTCAGGCTTAAGCAAGAGGTTACAGACCTGACGGATATCAGGCCAGGTTATTTAGCGCAATACAGAGGATATTAGCGAAAATACTTTAAAAGAAGCACTGGTGCACCACACAGCGCTGGGATGCCTGGCTTCACCTTGGGGGTGCCCAGGAGTGGACATTTCACAGGGAAAAGCCAGGAAGGGTTCCACAGTGGTATGCGTTACAGCGCCAGGACATCCCAGTTGGGGTATTAGTGCACTTTACAAGTACAAATTACATTTACATCAATTGCACAAACTTAAGGGAGCAACTATATAAACTGTATACAGTACAGGTATTATTCAAAGTTTTTCTTTTATTCCAATTTTCTGATTTCTTTAAAAATGTGGTCATAAGAAAACAAGTTACTTACCTTTAACTTTGGTTCCCCAGTATTGGTAACTTTCATAGATTCCCATGCTTTGTATCATTCCCCGTCGTCGGAATGGGAGCCTCGGTAGTATCACAACCATAGACACAAAAGAGAAAAATAGGACTAGGCCACATCTCATTTTGTATCCTATCACCCTCTTTGTGTAAAAGAGACCAAACGTTTGTCAGGACCAATCAGAGCAACCTCACCCCATAGAACCTTCCTGAGAGAGCTCAGAGCCTCAGATTTTCGTAGCAGTTGTGCAAACCGCCACTATCTCTGTAAAAAGACTGAGCTTTCCCAGGGGAGAAGGGTGGGCGCATGGGAATCTATGAAAGTTACCAATACTGGGGAACCAAAGTTACAGGTAAGTAACTTGTTTTCTTGCCCCAGTATTGAAACTTTCATAGATTCCCATGCTTTGTATCAGAGTAGCTAGCAGTAAATCACCAAGACACATTTTGTAGATACATGGCATCACATAATCATATAGCAATACTTATAGCATAGCAAAACAAGAAACAAAATGTGCTCACCAGGAAGGAGGGACTGTAGGGAAAGCTCACCTCTCAATGAAAAAGATTCCGCAGAACTGCTTGACCAACAGCCGCGTCGTCTCGTCCTGCAGACTCCAGGCCGTAGTGTTTTGTGAAGGTATGAGCACTGCTCCACGTTGCTGCCCTGCATATGTCCTTAATGGTGACTCCAGAGAAAAGAGCCACAGACGATGCCACAGACCTTGTGGAATGGGCACAGACTTTTCTGTCCAGTGGCTTGCCCGCCCTCCTGATGGCAGAATTGAATCGCACTGGAGATCCAGCGGGAAATGCCACTCTTTGCCAAAGGAAACCCCTTCCGTGGTGCCCTGTAGGACACAAACAATTGGGATGATTTTCGAAAGGGTTGTGTGCGTTCTAAGTAGAATTTCAAGCATCTTTGAACGTCCAAAGAATGTAATGTGCGTTCCGCAGGCGTAGAAGGGCGCGGAAAGAAAGACTTTAAAATCAAAGGTTCATTCAAGTGGAACTCAGACGGCACCTTCGGAATTAATTTCGGATTGGTGCGAAGGATAAGCACATCTTTTTTTAATTGAAGGAATGGATGAACTATGGAGAGGGCTTGAAGCTCACTAACTCTTCTCGCTGATGTTAGAGCCAAGAGGAGGGCAAGTTTCCAAGACAGGAATTTCAAGTCCGCCTTGTGCACTGGCTCAAACGGAGCTTTCATGAGTTGAGCCAGTATATAGTATATATGGCAAAAGTTGATGAGGCAGAGATTTGTAAGGATGGAGACCTTGTCTTTGACACCACAGGCAGAACCTCTTCCATTTTGCCTTGTAAGTTTTATTAGTGCTTGGTGCTCAAGCCTGGGCCAACACTTCTCTACACTCCTTGGGGAGATTCAGATGACGGAACTCTCTGTGTTCAGGAGCCACGCTGTCAAGTGCAGCGATTACGGATCCGGATGGAACACCTGCCCCTGATTCCTCGATAATAGGGATGAAATTGGTAGCAAGCGAATTGGATGATCCTGGGAGAGTAGAAGGAGTTCTATGTACCAGAATTGCCGGGGCCACGCCGGTGCAATGAGAATCATCTTGCAAGCTTCCGCCTTCATATTCCTGAGTACTCGTGGGATGAGGGGAATTGGCGGAAAAGCATAAAAGAATGCGCCGTACCAGGCAATCGAAAGGGCGTTCCCCAGAGATCCCTGATGGTGAACTTTGCTTGCGTAAAACCGGCATTTGGCGTTCACCGGAGAGGCAAAGAGGTCGATGGTCGGTGTCCCCAGACCGAGAACACACTCTCCAGAATGGACTGATTCAATTCCCATTCGTGATTCACCTCTGCCTGGTGACTCAGGGCATCCACCGTGACATTGAGAGAACCTGCCAGGTGTTCGGCCTTCAAATTGATCCTGTGAAGAATCGCATAATCCCAGATTCTCTGAGCTTCTTTGGACAGAGTTTGCGACTTCGTTCCTCCTTGCTTGTTGATGTAGTGCATGGCCGTCGTATTGTCCGTCCGGACCAGCACTGTTTGATTTTGAACTCTGGGAAGGAAAGCCTGCAAAGCCAACCGAATGGCCGTCAGCTCCAAAAAATGTATATGGCACTGGCGCTGGTCTGAACTCCATTGTCCGCTGACTTAAAGCTCTCGGAGCACTGCTCCCCAGCCTTCCAAAGAGGCATCTGTAGTCATGATCAGGGGGGATGGTGAAATCCTGAATGTCAGACCTTCTGCGATATTGTCTTTTACTAGCCACCACTCACATGCGGTTCTCATTTGTGGCGTCACAAACGCCTTGTCGTTGGATGATCCCTCTGCTTGGCACCATTGTTTGTCTAGCTCTTCCTGCAGAGAACGCATTTGCAGCCTGCAATGCGGTATTAATGGTATGCAGGATGACATCGACCCAAGCAGGGACTTGTATAGTCGGACTGAAAGGCATTTCTTTTTGAGCACCTGGCGAGCCGAGACGATCAACTTTTGTTGACGTTCCTCCGAAGGACGAGCTGTGCATTGCGTCGTGTCCAAAATGGCCCCAAGGAACCTTGTGGACCTGGAGGGCTGCAGAACTGACTTGTGTTTGTTTAGCTGAAGGCCCAGGTGACTGAACAACTGGATGCAAGTTGGAACGGCTTGAGAAGTTTCCTTGAAAGATGGAGCCTTGACGAGCCAGTCGTTCAAGTAAGGGAAAATCTCCAGGGATTGTTTTTGTAGAAAAGCTGCTACTGGTGCTAAGACTTTGGTGAATACCCGTGGTGCAGACCGAAGGCCAAACGGAAGCACCTTGAATTGGAAATGGCTCTTGCCCACTGTGAAGCGTAGATATTGTCTGTGAGCTGGGTGTATCGGTATGTGGAAATACGCATCTTGTAAATCCAGAGACGCCAAATAGTCGCCTGGGTTCAAAAGAGGAAGAATATCTTGGAGAGTGACCATCCTGAAAGATTGTTTGAGGAGATAAGTGTTGGGCTCTCGTAGGTCTAGTATGGGACGCCAAGTCTCTGCTGTCTTCCGAACCAGGAAGAACATGGAATAAAAACCTCTACCCCTCAGAGAGAGGTACCGGTTCTATTGCCCCCTTGATGAACAATTGGTGGGCTTCGAGGTGGAGCAGTCCCAGATGTTTTGTGCGGTTGGCGCCCGGAGCTCTTGTTGGAGGAAGATCTTGGAATTCCAACGTATGGCCACTCTGAACAATATTCAGGACCCACTGGTCCGATATTATACACTTCCGGCTTTTCAGACAAAAGGATATCCTGCCCCCCACTGATGTTACTGGGAGGGAAGGAACAGTAGGTAGAGCCAGGAGGCCGCTATTGCCTCTTGGCATTGTCACGTCCCTGGCGGTTCTGACGCCCTCGCTGAGGATGGCGAGAGAAAGACGCCGATTGACCCTGCCGTTGATTCGAATATTGAGTCTTATAAGACTGCGAAGACTGACGAATAACTCTGCTGGGTGTTGCCTCTAAAAGAAGAGAAACCTCTGCCTCGTGCACCTCTAAATGGGACCTTACGATAGTTCAGTGATCCCAATGACTTTGCCGTGTCCGTATCCTTCTTTATACTTTGCAGGGCATCATCAATATGCTTACCAAAAAGCATCTCCCCATTAAATGGGAGGTCCAGGATTTTATTTTGGACCTCCTGACGAAACCAGGTGGCTCTCAGCCAGCCCTGACGACGTAGCACTGCCAACCCTGCTAAGGCACGAATAGCCGTGGAAGCTATATCCATAGCACAGTCGATTACTTCCGAGGAAGATTTTTCTCCCTCCATAAGGACTCTCCTGGCCTCTTCCCTCGTGGAGACTGGCAGTTGTTCCACAAATGGCTCCATGTCACACCACATCTGGCGATCGTATCTGCCTAGAATGGCGAGAGCATTTGCTGCTCGAACAAGCAAGCTGGCCATGGAAGAAAACCTCTTTCCCACGTTATCCAGGCGCCTACCCTCCTTGTCCGGAGGCGTAGTCAAAGGCGTTGATGGGTTTGCTTTGAGCGGCCTGTGAGATCACTGAATCAGGCTTCGGCTGACCAAGAAGACAAGCTGGACTGCCCTCCGGAGCCTTATATTTCTTTTCCAGCCTGGGTAGAACCGGGATAACAGTGGCTGGATTTTGCATGATTTTTATCCCTTCATCCCACACATGCTCAATTATGGGAATGGATTTGACTGATTTTCTGTATTGTTCTTTGAAGTCATACAGGAAACATTCAGACTGTTCCCTTGTAAATTGGTAGTCCAAACCTCTTTGACGCTCTCTCCATGAGGTTATGGAACCCCCATATATCGACTGGAGGGGAAACAGAAGTATCTCGACCAGTGGCGTCTGGATCCTGTAGTCCACTGTCTGGGTCCTGCAATTGATCAGTCAATGGATCCACCTGTACTTCATCATCAGAAGAGGTATCCTGCTGAACGGTATTGGCGTGCTCAGGATCCGATGTCCAGGAAAGGACCGTTGGTATGACCACTGGTGGCTTGAGAGGTACCACTTGCGAAGGAGGCAGTACGACAACTGGCTGCGCTTGCGGCAACACCTGAGGTGGAGGTTGCGCAGGCTGCATTAAAGGTTCCGAAGTAAACCTGGTTCTATTGTCCTGCAGCATCATCTGTAGATCAGAGACTAGAGAGGCCGGCATGGCCACCATGTCCTGTCCTAAACCTGGTGGACGTCGCTCCTAAGGAACATAGTGATGCACCTGTTGATCATATGCATGCTCATAATATTCCTCGGTGTCAGTCTCTTGCAATTTCACATGTAAATCTGAGGGACTGTAGGCATCCCCATAATGGCCTCCATCATCCTCCTCCTCATCAGACTAGTCATCAAAAGCATTGTCGGTGGAAGCGATGAAAACCGTCTTGGAGACGTCATTTGAAATGAAATGAAATGAAAAATTATATTTATATAGCGCGTCCATACCCAAAGGCCTCGCAGCGCTTCAACTGAATAATGTGGCGAGCAATGGCAGATTTAGCACACTTTAGCAAACAGGTGGGTTTTTAATGTTTTCCTGAAGACCATCCGGTCGCTAATCTCTCGCATATTCGGCGGGAGCGAGTTCCACATCTTCGCCGCCATGTGTGAAAAAGCCCGGCCTCCCCAACGAGCCTTATTGACTTTAGTTGTGGTGGCGAGATGCAGGACGCTGGAGCGAAGGGTTCTCGATGGAGTGTAGGGTACAACCAAAGAGCGCAGGATAGCTGGGCCTGTTCGGTGAAATGCTTTGTGCACAATGCACATAGCTTTGAAGTGCGTTCTAGCAGCTATTGGGAGCCAATGGAGTTCTTTTAGGGCCTTCCTTGCTGATTGCCAGCGGGGGATGTTAAACAAAAGTCGGGCAGCACAATTTTGTATGACTTGGAGTCTGTTGATCACTGCTACCGGGGCTCCTAGGTATAACGCATTTCCATAATCCAGGCGGGAGAGTATCAAGGCCTGAACCATGATTCTCCTCGCCTGGAAAGGAAGCAATGGGAGGATCTTCCGGAGCATTCTCAACAGTCCAATACAAGTGGAAGCAGTTTTGGTGGCCTGCACAGAAAAATCTAATGCTTTGTCAAGCTAGACTCCAAGGCTCTTGATGTGGGGTTTCGGAGAGGGAGGAGAGCCAAGACAGGCGGGCCAGATGGAAACCAGAGTGGTCGGTGCGAGATTGCCCAGTAGCATGATCTCTGTCTTCTCCCCGTTGAGTCTGAGACATGAAGAATGCATCCACTTGGCTACAGCCTCTAGACAGGGCCCCAGGGTGTTGGATGAACCCTCTGTGTGATCCAAGGAGACCACCAGTTGGGTATCATCCGCGTAGGTGACAATACGCACACCGAAGGGATGGACTATCCCTGCTAGAGGACTCATGTAGACATTAAAGAGCGTGGGGCTCAGGGCAGAGCCCTGAGGAACCCCACAGCTCAGTGGATGTTTCGAGGATACTGCCTCGCCCTCAAACACCTGGAAGAAGCGCTCATCCAGGAAGGAGGTCAGCCATTCCAGGGCGGCGCCCGACACGCCCATGCCACTCAGACGATGTAATAATGTGGCATGGTTGACCGTGTCGAACGCGGCACTGAGGTCCAATAATATAATGGCCGCCTTCCCTCCCCGGTCCAGCACAGATCTTGTTTCTTCCGTTACTGCTAGTAAAGCGGTTTCGGTACCATGTTGAGGGCGGAATCCCGTCTGGGTCACATAGCAGATCATTGGATCATTGGATTCCAAATAATCTACTAAGATGTTATTGATGTGTCTCTCCAGCAACTTACTAGGTTCAGGTGTAATTTTCAGCTTTTGTATAGGAAATTGCAGTTTACGGTATCGTCGATGGAATAGTCGACGGCACAGCGGACCTCGTCGACGGAGTCTTGAACGTAGTCGACGGTATTATCGTCGACGGCTTCGTCGACTAACTCGTCGTCATCACCATCAGTGTCGAAGTCATTGTTGTCGTTGACGTAGTCTTCGTCGACGACGAGGCCGTCAACAGCACCTTTCCGGAGATCATCATCGACGAGGAAGAAGTCATCGTCGACGAACCTGGTACCTTAAACGACGACGAAATCGTCGACGTCGAAACCGCCACCGACGACGATCCCGTTGACGGAGCCAAGGAAACAGCGGAAATTTTCATAGAAGCAATCGTCGTCGACGTACCTGATGTTTTTGTCCTCGACGGACGACGTTTTCTCTCAGGCACGGTCCCTGGATTGACTGTAGAGTATTTTTCACCAGTCTTTTCCTTTTTAGACGGAGGAGAAGTGATAGAAACCTCTTTTTGTCCTTAGTGGCTGTCACCAATCCAGCAGCCTGTCCCTGCCTCTCCTTTTCACTTCTGTGAGGAGATTTAATGGGACTAGCCCTCTCAGACCTGTCAGAGATCTTATGAGGGTCCTTGATAGGGGGCTCGGCTGAAGGAGACCTACCCCTCTTCTTGGATCTGTGAGAGGAAGCCAGAGATGTTGAATCCTCTTCATCTGATGAGAGCACCTCCTTCTGAGTCTTCATTTTCTGAAGCCAGGTCAATAGCCGGCCCTCTCTGTCCCGAAGTGTTTTTGTAGAGAAGGTTCTACAAATCTTGCAGTCAGTGGCCTTGTGGTCTGGGTATAAGCAATAGATACAGCTTTTATACTTATCTTCTACAAAAAGACGCTTTTTTCCCACAAGACGCACAGGACCTGAATAAGGCCTTCTTCTCCTTGTCAGACATGTCTTGATTGTAGTAGAAAAGTTGAAGAAATAACTAGTAAGAATGAGAAAACTGAGCAGAGCACAGTGGAGACTCCCTAGCACAACGTGCGGTAGAAAAATCTGAGGCTCTGAGCTCTCTCAGGAAAGTTCTATGGGGTGAGGCTGCTCTGATTGGCCCTGACAAAAGTTTGGTCTCTTTTACACAAAGAGGGTAATAGGATACAAAATTAGATGAGGCCTAGGCCTAGGCCTATTTTTCTCTTTTGTTTCTATGGTTGTGATACTACCGAGGCTCCCATTCCGACGACGGGGAATGATGCAAAGCATGGGAATCTATGAAAGTTCCAATACTGGGGCAAACATCAGTTTTCACAATGAAACAGCCTTTAGCGAAAATACATCCGTTCCATAACAGGCAAGAATTGGCAATCACGATGCAAACAGACTGGTGAGGTCCTGAAGGGCGAGAAGTCTTTGGAGGGTCGAAGTCAGCCATATCCCAGCCCTGAACAAAGCCTCACATGTTGAGACAATGAGAGAAAAGGCATCCATGATAGCAAACAATACCAATGGGAAAAAGAGGAACTGAGGAGAACTGGATAGAACACTGCAATGGCGTTGATCTGGAGCTCAGTAACATGTTCAAATCAGACAGTGGGGAAAAAAACAATTAACAATGGAGCCGAAGTTGGAGCGGAAGGAGCATCATTTGAAGTCTCAACATGCTAGGGACCCCTCAGATACCAACGCCCATGCGCTGCGCGTGAAACAACAGGAATATAAGGAACATCTTTAGGCAGAAGCCGAAACCCGCATAACGTCAGTTCAGCATATGGTCTACGAGTCCGGGGACAAAGCCGGCAAACTTCTCGCCTGGTTGGATTGGAGGGAGCGAGCAAATATGTGGATAGCACAGCTCAGGTCAGAAAATAGCGAGTTAACATCTGACCCACAGGAGATAGTTACTATGCTGGCAGTACACTATGAACAAGTGTACACATCCACAAACACAACCACAGTCCAGGAAGCGCTTTCATTTCTTAGAGACATACATATGCCCATGCTTACACCAGAGGAAGCAGAGGGACTAGAGACGGATATTACAGTAGATGAGCTCAAGGTGGCCATCTACAAGATACAATCGGGTAAAGCCAGCAGCCCCAATGGCATTCCAATAGAATTCTATAAACACAAGGCAGATAAAGTGGCCCACTACATGTTAAAAATGTATGATGCAAGCAGGGCCCAAGGCGAGCTCCCAAGAGATCAACGGTTGGCTACCATAGTGGCCACCCATAAACCTGGCAAACCCGCTGTGGAGTGCGAATCTTACAGGCCGATCTCATTGATTAACTCGGAGGCCAAGATCCTGGCCAAAACGTTAGTGCTCAGACTGACACCTTATCTCTCTAAATTGGTCCACCTGGACTAAACAGGATTTATGCATGGCAGGAATACTGCTTTGAATCTCAAACGTCTACACAATGTCGTTGGACGAAAGCATACAATACGGGAGGACGCAGCGGTCCTATCACTGGCCGCAAAAATGGCCTTTGACTCGGTGGAATGGGCATTTCGGTTTTGCGGTCCTCCAACCATTAGGGTTTGGACCGAAATTCTGTTCCTGGATACGCCTACTATATACCAACCCTATCACGCATGTAGTTGCAGATAGACATCTATCGTAGGAGATTGCTCTGGGACGAGGCACGGCTGCTCGCTGTCACCCCTTCTGTTCACACTGGCATTGAAGCCATTCGCGGCCTGGATTAGATGGGACCCATTAATCCGGGGTCTAAAATGGAGGGAGGGAAGATCAAATCTCCCTTTATGCTGATGACGTCCTTATATATGTCGCCTTGCCCACAAGGTTGTTTCACGCATTGCTCAACATCTGTGAGGTGTTTGGGTCGGTGTCGGGGTACACAATCAATTGGAACAAGTCTGTGCTATATATTTTGTACGGATTGCCTCTAACACTGCCTAGGGGTTGTACGGTCCAGATCGTAACATATAATTTTAAATACCTCGGGATCTATGTAACGTCTGACCCAGACGAATTCCAGGCACTTAATCTCCATGCACCGTTGCAAAGTCTAAAACGTGATATCAAGGACTGGAGAACGATGCCGCTCACCCTACTGGGCAGGGCGGCCCTTTTTAAAATGATGGCCTTACCCAGATTTTCAAATGTCCTGCACCACACGCCAAGCCGGGTCACCGATTCGTACTATAAACGCGGAGGTTAATGCTCTTCACTGGGAAAGCAAACCGGCAAGAGTGGCTGTGTGTAAATTGGTTAGAAGCTGGTACGATGGGAGCATAGCTTTACCAGACGTCCTGGCAGACTTCTGGGCCTCACAAATGACAGTTATCCACCAGTGGCTGCACACACCTGACACTGACCCTGCATACCGCCTAGATAGGGTGGCTTTGGGGACGGTGGGGTGTGTGTGTGTGGGGGGGGGGGGGGTGAGTCAATAGGGCACTCTATGGCAAAGGGAAAGCATCTGACCTCATAGGACCAACAGGGCACACGATTCATGTTTGGCATAGGTCACACGGTACCTGGGATGGGCAGACAAACTAACCCAACACACTACACTGTGGGACACAGGTAGACTGGGCCCCTTGGAAAGAGCAAAGGGTTCCAAAAATGGGACTTGATAGGGCTCTTCCAGCTGGGGGACCTCTGGAAAGATGGAAAAGTCGTCAACTACACCGATTTTCAGGAACACTACAAAATTTCTCCTGGTGAACATTTTCGATACATGCAGATTAATCATGCGATAAACACAGCCCTTCAGGCAGCGACGACACTCCCTGAAGCATCCCCTTTAGAGGACCGACTATTAACTGACTACTTCATCTCGAGGCTCCCGCTAAGACGCCGGATTAATCTTTCATCGGTTACGATTCCTGATTAACGCGTATATATGCAACTGAACGGGGACGCTCTGAATTTCTCCACGTTATTCGATACGTGGAGTGATCCCCAGTGCCCAACGTCTCCGGATCTATCTTCCCTATCATACCGGGACGCCGGAATTAATCTTAAAAGAAGTATCGCTCTCTCTGCGGACCCGTCCTGACCATTGACCAGAAGCACTGATTAATTCAGGTTGCTAGCCCCATCCCCCCTTCCGTCCTGATGAACACCCTGACGCAAGGATTCCATTAATTCCTGCCTTACTTGGGGTCGAAACGTCGACATAATCCCCGGTTTAAGACACAGCCTCTCCTTACCCACTACCTCTGTATACTATGGAATATGGGGCATGTGTATCATGAATTAATGGCTTGAACTATGACCGTTTTGCTATACATTGATTATTGAACTTGTGAAACTTTTGATATATACTTGTTTTTATTGTCACTATTCCCTACCTACACTACCCTCACGATTTCACATCCTCCTTACCCCCAGGGGCACCAATATAACCACAATATGTTTGAAACTATATTTGTTGGTTCATCCTATAATGTGAATAAAACATTATAGACACATTTTTTGTTCATTTTATTTAATTGTTTGTATCTTTAATCACTCCTCTTCAACTGGGACCCCTTTCCTCTGAGTGCTGATACTACCCAGGTCCCAGTGACTTATTTTTGGGTCAACCCCTTTTGATACCATACTTAGATAAGAAAGCAACGTCTCCCTATAGGAAAATTATTAATAATCAACCGGACCGCCTTGTACGACTCCGGGCGGTCTGGCAGACAGATAGGAGACATGGACGACACTGACTGGCAGGACGCGATTGCATCGCCAAGGGAGGTAGCAGTATCCTCTAGACTGGGGTTGGTACAGCTAAAAATACTACATAGTACCTATTATACACGAACGACAATGCACAAGATAGAAAGGACTACTGACCTGCACTGTCTGCGCCAGTGTAGCAAACTGGGTACATTTTATCATACTCTTTGGGAATGCCCGCTGATTACAACATACTGGAAGGCAGTAATGGATACTATTACAGAGGTCAGCGAGAAACAAGTCCCGCTTGATCCTAGGTGTTGCTTATTGAACATCTGGGAGCCGACAGATCTTAACCATGCTGACCGTCAGTGGGCAATGACAGGAATGATGATTGCTAAGTGGAATCTAGCACAGAAATGTGGGGCGGTACAAGCCCAAAGCTTGACCAAGTGGAGCAGGTATATGGTCATGGCGGCTGAGAAAGCTACATACATTCATAGAGGGTGCCCAAAGAAATGGGGAAGAATGTGGGGCAAATGGAATGCCTATAGAGAAAATATATGTACACCTCCTGTATTGGATCAAGACTCAGATGTTAAAATGTAATACTATTGTTGATAGTGCAATCGTACTATAACTGCATATGATAGTTATTGATGGACTGTGTACAACTACTATATCCTCTGTAAGGAATGTACTTGGCAGATTCTGTTTGTTATATTATAAAATCATTTAATAAAAAAAAACCAATGTAACCGATGCACAAGCACATTACCAGTCAGAGGTGGAGCCACACTACATCGTTACTCGAGAAGACTTATTAGAAGAAAAACAACTTGCAAAGATCTAAGCACAAAACTAGATGGCAGGAGCATTCACAACATGTGTATTTACATCCACACATGCCTCGAACTACTAGTTCCTGCAAGATTTTCATCACCTTCTGTGTCCCTTAGCAACTGAAGCTAATGCTACCATTTCATCACTTACTCTACTCTTTGTTATGCAGCTATATAGATACACAAGTAAAATACAGCAACCTAATAATGCACTGCAGGTATTGGGTCCAGGGTTAAAAATCCTTAACCCTAAAAAGTCAATTTTAATCTTCATTTAGCCCTTTATACTGATCAAGTGCCCAACCTTAAAACACTTTAGAAATGCTGGATCTACAGCAAGCGTTTATACCCTCCACTTAGACTACTCTATTGGGTGCTGTCACACCTTGGCTTTGGTGAGTGCATAGAGCACCTGATCAGCATCTTATATAACCACCACACAGTCTGTGTTAATTTGGGGTTCCTTCTTTCTGAATCCTTTCCTGTGGGCAAGGACACCAGGCAACGCTGCCCACTCTAGCCACTTTTCTTTGCACTTGCAATGGAGCACCTGGTGGTCCCGGCGAGACAAGGAAGCAAAGAGTGCAGAATTCCATTACTGCATGGATCCCACGCACTCTTTATATGTGGATGATACCCTCTATTACTTCAGAGACCTATCGTCCCACCTCTCCCTTATTGAGTACCTATATGCGGAGTACGGCATGGTCTCCGGGTGAGCTGGAATAAATCGTGCCTTTTCCTCCTAGAGCCCACCATGGAGTCGGTCACCCTAGACTTTGGCGAGGGAACTATTCGCTGGTAACGTACCTCATTTCATTATTTAGGGATACACATCTACCACACAGTGCAGAACTTATTAGATGAGAACTTGAGAGCGGAAGGTCTCGTTGACAGTGGCAGTGTCATCGCTCTTGTCCCAGGTGTCCTTCTGGCGGTGCACTCCCACTGTCTGTGATGGGCCGCTTCACGGTATCCAGATGGTAATGCTTTTCTGTATTATTTTGCTATCCTCTCAATCGTCCTACTCCGCTTTTCTTTTGGGACCTCAGCAAACTCCTAGGAGACCCAATAGGGCACAACTGTTGTAGGAGGGGGGGACCTCTCTAAACTGCAGTCCCCATTGGCGCAAGGAGGCATTGGGCCCCAAACTTCGATTATTATTAGGTGGCTCAAATCCAATGGCTCTCCTTGTGGTTGGAGGACAGTTTCCTGGTACATTGGGCCCCCGCTTATTCAATCCACTATGTTGTCATTAGTGTCTCAGGGGACTTGGCAAGCTCGCAGCCATCCTCTTCTCTTCCAGACAGCCTGACGCACAAGTTACTACTTGTGTAACGATATATCTGTATGAGACATTAGTTAGTGATAGATTCCTTACCTTAGAATATCCCCAGGCGTCAGACTGGATCCGGAAAGTTTTGCGTAGCAGTACCCTTGCGCGTCGGTAGGCGCCGTCTGCGGCTCCGCGTCAGTCGTAGGCGTCGTGGGCGCCGTGATGACGTCGTCGGAGTACTTAGACGCCGCCTCCGCGTGCTGACGTCAGTTCTTAGCCACAGCTTTTCCGCGCCAGAAGCGCAGAGCCATGACAAAAACCGACACTAGTGCCAAGAAACTAGGGCCCTGAAAGGGGATGACCTTAACCCTAGATATCGGTTCGCAGAACGGGGAGGATGGGTGGGTCGGTAAGGAATCTATCACTAACTAATGTCTCTTACAGATATATCGTTACACAACTAGTAACTTGTGCATCTGAAAGAGACACGTTAGTGATAGATTCCTTACCTTAGAATAGATACCCCAGCAATACCATCCCCGTGGTGGTGGGTCTGCGAACCAATATTCACACCAGAAAGTCCTGGAGAACGGAACGGCCGAAGTAGCCATCCCTCCGGACTTGACTGTCCAGGCAGTAGTGCCTCGCAAACGTGTGCAACGAAGCCCACGTAGCAGCCTGGCAAATGTCCTGCAAGGGCACACCTCGGCCCAATGCAGTTGTAGTGGCCGTGGCTCGAGTGGAATGAGCCCGCAGCCAAACAGGTGGTTCCTTCTTAGCCAAGGAGTAACACGCCTGGATGCACATGATAATCCATCGAGAAATGGTCCTCTTGTGCACCGCTTTCCCTTTCTTAGCGCCCGCGTACCCAACAAAGAGTTGATCATCCACCCGGAACTGGCGTGTGCGATCCAGATAGAACGAGAGCGCACGTTTTGGGTCCAGACGGTGGAGCCTCTCCTCCTCTCTCGAGGGGTGCGGAGGCGGAAAGAAGGTGGGCAATGTGATGGACTGCCCCACGTGGAAGGCCGTGACCACCTTAGGCAAGAAGGAGGGCCTAGTCCTCAAAACAACCTTGTCCGGATGGACTGAAAGGAAAGGAGGCTTACAAGAGAGGGCCTGGAGCTCACTCACTCTCCTGGCAGAGGTGATGGCTACCAGGAAGGCAGTCTTCGCCTTCTTTCTTTGAAGTGGACAGTTATGAAGTGGCTCAAAGGGAGCGCACATCAGAAATGTTAGAACCAGGTTCAAGTCCCACTGAGGCATCACGAAAGGAACAGGAGGAAAGGTATAAGTGATGCCTTTCAGAAATCTGTTTACTATAGGGGACTTGAACAAAGAAGGTTGGTCAGGCAGCCTCAGAAAGGCTGAAAGAGCCGAAAGATAGCCCTTGATAGTGCCCAGAGCAGAGCCCTGCTGGGCAAGAGAAAGAAGGAAGAGAAGAATCTCAGAGAGAGGGGCATTGAGAGGATCCACAGCCTTTGCTGTGCACCATGCCACAAATCTGTTCCACCTGCAGGCGTATACCGTTTTCGTGGAGGGGCGCCTGGCTGCCAGAAAGATGTTGCAAACTTCAGGAGGCAAGTCAAATGGCCTCAACTGTCGCCGCTCAATCTCCATGCATGGAGGTGGAGACTGGACAGGTTCGGGTGGAGGACCGTCCCCTGCTGCTGCGACAGAAGGTCCTCCTGAAGAGGCAGACGAACCGGGGGATCGACTGACATACTGAGTAGCTCGGGATACCAGTACCTTCGTGCCCAGTCCGGAGCCACAAGGATGACTTGTGCTCGGTCGCGCTTGATCTTCTTCAGCACTCTGGGCAGAAGAGGTATAGGCGGAAAGGCGTACAACAGACCGCAGCTCCACTCGCGACGAAAAGCGCCTCCGAGCCAGTGCCGCCTTGGAAATTCCAACGCGCAGAACTGATGACATTGCACGTTCTCTTCGGTGGCGAATATATCGAACCAAGGGTCTCCCCAACGCAGAAAGAGGCCTTGCGCCACATCCGAGTTCAGACGCCATTCGTGATCCATCGAGCACCGACGGCTGAGTTCGTCCGCCCTGGCGTTCAGGGAACCTGCCAGGTGTTGAACCACCAGAGTCACGCCCTGATGTTCCAGCCATTGCCAGAGGCGCAGAGCCTCCTGGCATAGGGTCCACGACCCCACACCGCCCTGTTTGTTGCAGTACCACATGGCGGTGGTGTTGTCCGTGAACACCTGCACTGCACTCCCTCGGACAGACGGGAGGAATGCCTTCAGTGCAAGACGAATCGCCCGCAGCTCCAGAAGGTTGATATGGAGCCGGGACTCCGCCGGAGACCAGAGTCCTCTGATCTCCGCCTCTCCCAAGTGGCCTCCCCAGCCCTGGAGGGACGCGTCCGTCACAACTACGTGCTCCGGTTGGGGAAGGGAGAGGGATCTGCCGTTGATCCAATCGCGGTCCGTGAGCCACCACTGCAGCTGTCTCGCAGTGCCCTCCGAGATCAGGACATGGTCGGAAAGGTTGCCCCGGTGCTGGGCCCACTGAAACTTCAGGTCCCACTGCAGAGCCTGCATCCGCCACCGTGCGTGATGCACCAGAAGGATGCAGGAGGCCATCAGCCCCAGAAGCCCCAGCGTCAGCCAGACCGAAACCCGGGATAACGGCCCGAAGATCGGAATCAGGGCCTGAATATCCCGGACTCGCTGTTCGGGCGGGTAAACCCGAAACTGCGCCGAGTCGAGAACCGCTCTGATGAAAAGGAGCTTCTGAGAGGGGCACAGGTGTGACTTCGGCACATTGATGGAAAATCCCAGCCTGTGCAGGAGATCCGCCATAGTCTGGAGGTGGTTGACGACTGCCTGGGGCGAGCCAACCTTCAACAACCAGTCGTCTAGGTAGGGGAAGACTGAAACCCCTAACCTGCGCAGGTGAGCTGCGACCACCGCCATCACCTTCGTGAACACCCCTGGGGCGCTGGTAAGGCCGAAGGGGAGCACGGTAAACTGAAAGTGCTCGAGGCCTACCGTCTACCACAGGTAACGCCGGTGGGCCGGCAGGACGGGGATGTGGAAATACGCATCCTGCAAGTCCAACGCTACCATCCAGTCTCCTGGGTCTAGGGCAGCCAAGACCTGAGCCAGTGTCAGCATTTTGAACTTCTCCTTCCGGAGGAAGCCGTTGACGTTCCTCAGATCCAAGATAGGGCGTAGGCCCCCTTTGCCCTTCTTGGGTACCAGGAAGTAGTGGGAGTAGCAACCACGACCTACTTCTGGCCCAGGAACGCGCTCGATGGCCCCCTTGGCCAAGAGGGCCGAAACTTCCTCCAGCAGGAGCCGCAAATGATCCCCCGATACGCAGTGGTGTTGCGGTGGCATGGCTTGAGGGGTCGTCTCGAAGGGGAGGGAGTAGCCCCTTCGGACGATTTGCAGCACCTACCTGTCTAAAGTGACTGTGCGCCAGTGAGAGTGGTGATGGCGAACCCTGCCCCCCACTGGCGTCACATGGGCCGAAAAGCACGGACTAGGAGGGTTTAGAGGCGGATGCTGCGGGGGCAGGTGTGGACTGGCTCCGCTTGCCTCCCCGACCGCCTCCACAGCGGTTTCCACGGCCGCCGCCGCGCTGGACGACAATTTGCGGCGAGTGGCTGGCGGCACGCGTGGGGACGCCCCTCCCTTGGCCACGAAAGGAGCGAAAGGCACCCACTTGCTGGCGCGGGCCGAGAGGCCCAAGGACTTGGCCGTAGCCCTGGAGTCCTTAAAGCGCTCGAGCGCATGGTCTGCCTTGTCGCCAAAGAGGCGACGGCCATCGAACGGCATGTCCATGAGGGTATCCTGGACATCAGCCGAGAAGTTGGCGGATCTGAGCCAGGCGTGGCGTCGAATCGCCACCGTCGTAGCCATCTCTCTGCCCAGCGAGTCAGTTGTATCCAGTCCGCACCTGATCGAATACTTCGCTGCGTCCCGGCCCTCCACTAGGGCTTGGCCGAGTTTGGCCCGTACCTTCAACTGACACTCTGGCAGCAATTCTGCCACCGTTTCCCATATAGAATGGGTGTAACGGCCCAAGAGGCATGCAGTGTTGGAAGACCGCAGTCCTAAGCTAAGGGACGAGAATACCTTTTTGCCAAAGGCCTCGTACCTCTTGGATTCCCGGTCAGGGGGAGCCGACGGGAAGGCGGTCTGGGAGTTAGAGGCCTGGATAACCAGACTCTCGGGGGTGGGGTGGGTGGACAGGAAACATGGGTCGCCCGGAGCCGGGCGGTGGCGTCTGGCCACGTTCCTATCTACAGGCGAACCTGTAGCGGGCCTGGACCAAGTGCCCAAAAGAACGTCCGACAAGGCCTCATTAAACGGCAGCATAGGCTCCATGGAGCATGACTGCGGCTTAAGGACCTCAGTGAGGAGGTTAGTCCTCACGGCCGCGACGGGGAGCTCAAGGCCCAACGCCTTAGCAGCCCTCATCAACACCACACTATATGTCGCGCCCTCCTCCGAAGCCACGGAAGGAGGAGAGACGAATCCAGTGTCTGGAGAGGTGTCCAGGCCACTGGCCTCCCCAAGGTCTCCTGTCCAGTCCATGTTAGTCTGACATTCCCTTGTCAGAGGGTCCTCAGACCCCTCCCAATCCTCCTCTTCCCCCATCTCCTGAGACTCAGGGTCGTAAGTGAATGAGGATGGTCCATAGGGATGGAATTCCCCGACCTGTGTCGAGATCGGCGCCGACAGGCCCCGTCCCGACGCCGGAACCCATACAGAGGAGGCATTGGGGACGGCGTCGGCCGAGGCCGACGCCGGAGGGGACACCACACGGACCGACCCCGGGGGGGTCGTAAGGTCCACCGGGGACGTTCCAGCGCCCGACGAGGGCCGAACGGCACCCTGCGGCGTCGGGCCCGAAGGCACCGACGACGCCGGGACCGCTGAACCCTGCGGTGCCGAGCCCGAGGGCAGCGGCGGCGTCGGGATCGTGGAGCCCTGCGGCGCCGGCGCCGACGAGGCCGAAGCACCCGACGGCGTCGGGGTCGCAGCCCCCGACCCACTAGGGCCCCCAGACGGGTTCGCTGGGCCCGAAGGCGCCGCGGAACCCATCGGAGAAGAAAGGGACCTCATGGCCACGAGGAAGCGCTCTATCTCCTCCGGCGTCGCGTTCAGCCCAGGGACCTGGGGGTATGGAGCCGAACGCGGCGCCCGCGACTCCTGAGGAGCCGCGTGTACGGTGTCACCCGAACCCCCGGCCGCATCGCGCGAGCGTCGGGGGAGTCGGAAGAGCGATGATGTCTCTTCGACTTCTTATGCTTCTTACCTGACGACTTGGAACCGGAGGAGTGGCGCCGACTCCCGGAGCTGTGACGGCTCCGCCCCCGCGACCTGTCCCTCGACCTCCCGTGGGACCGGGACCTCACACGGCGCGGGGCGACTGGCGGATCTCGAGTCGCCTGCGGGACCGCTCCCGCCTGGCCTTCCTCGAGAGGGCCCGACAGTCGGAGCAGGCCTCGTCGTCATGGTGGACCCCCAAACACGCCAGGCACAGGCGGTGCGGATCCGTAATCGACATGAGGCGTTCGCACTCGTCGCAGTGCTTGAAGCCGGGCATCCCTAACGGCACCGTCGGAGTCGTGAAGACTTCGAAATAGATCAAAAGATCCAAAAAGTTAGTCAAAAAATGACTAGGGAACTGCTTTTTCCAGATCTGCGCTGGCTGGCGCGGAAAAAAAGAAGAACTGACGTCAGCACGCGGAGGCGGCGTCTAAGTACTCCGACGACGTCATCACGGCACCCACGACGCCTACGACGGACGCGGAGCCGCAGACGACGCCTACCGACGCGCAAGGGTACTGCTACGCAAAATTTTCCGGATCCAGTCTGACGCCTGGGGATATTCTAAGGTAAGGAATCTATCACTAACGTGTTTCTTTCAGATCTGCCTTACCAAAGCCTTAAGGGTCATGATCACATCCCGCCCTATGCTCCAGCGGTTCCCCCATGGGACTTCTGGACAAGTCTAGCCCTAACACTGGACAGGACCTACACATCTGGGACCAGGTCTGGATACTAACTTTTTGAGACTTATTTCAGCATGGTCAACTGTGCACATTCCCCTCCCTGACATAACATTACGTATTACACTAAGACAATTTCTCCTCCATGCCTTCCTGAAGGAAGTACTAAGAGATAACGGAGCTGTAAGCAACCTGGAACTGGCCAATCACCATTTGCTGCAATCTCTAGATACGCTGGGTAGCGGTCACTATTTCATCGATCAGCTGGCTACCGGGGGACTTAGGAGCTCAGACATAAATCCCACAGAGGCCCTAAGAGACACCTGAGATGGAGTTCGACTGCCCTCTCAACAATAAAGAGAGGGATAAAGTGCTAACATATCACTGGAAAGCATCGTGAAATGCCATTTTTCAATGTATCGAATTCTATATGCTGCTCAAGGCATACCCTTCTCCACAGCAGATCACCCGGATAATTCCAGGAACCTCAGGCCACCGACACAGATGCAGCACTACTGAATAGACTTGAACATGTTCGGTGGGACTGCTCCCACATATGCCCTTATTGGGATGACTGACGTCTTGGCAAAACTTGAAATGGTCACAGACGTTTGGGAAGCGGGATCGTGGGAGTCGCTGGAGCCTGGGATATACCATTAGCCCCAAAGGCTTAAGATTGTGGCACGTTTTTTCACCTTGCCTTTATGGACACTCACAATTCTATAGCTAAGATCATAGCCCCCTCCCTTACCATCCTCTTTGAGACGTGGAGTCTCCCCATCACACTAACCCACAAAAATACACGAAGCATCTTTACCTTTTTCAGGCATACATTCGATTATTGCCCATTACCCTTGGGCCCCAACTATCCTCTTTGTGATCCCATCCCCCCACCACCCACCTTCTACCAAGTTGACCTCACTTACTGTTAGACTTTGATACCCTAACATTCCAACAACATCTGATTTAAATGCTTTTGTAATGCTTTATACAAAGTATAGATCATATAAGAAATGCAAATAAAAAGCTAAAAAAAAAAAAAGGAGAAAGTGCCAGGAAAGAATGACGATTGTAAACTAGGTGAGCACACTAAAGTGTTGTCAATCTTATGTGGATTTAACACGTGGTTCTGCAGCAGGGTACAGAAATGGAACAAACAAAAAAAAGTGCAATTTACCAGATTGGTGGATATAGGCTGGAAACAAGGTCAGTGAGACCTGCACAGACTCCTGCAGGGACTGATAGCAGATCTGCCGTGACTTTGTTGACTCCCCTGAGATGTTGTCCACAATATCTTTTAATACACTGAGTGTTTCATGGATGGTCACCTTGCCTAAAAAAAAAAAATAATAATAAATCGATCATGATCTTCTACCCAAAGTACAACATCTAAACATATAGAACAATAACATACTAATTATCGGTCAGCAGTTAACAGTTTCTTATGAATTTATCTCCAGCTGTTACGTCTTAATCGCAAATTTGCTTTGGCAAAAGAATGTGTTTTAAACAATGCAAACACGAACAATAAGAAGTCCTAGTTGATAGAAAAGGAAAGTTTGAGACTGTTCTTTATTTCCTAAACTTTTCCGTTTGTGGTACCTAGGATTCTCAACAGCTCATGAAGTCCTCAAATAGAACTGGATGGAAGAACATAAGTAGTGGAACAGAAATACACCTAGTACACAGGTATGGAAAGATGCAGGGGAACTGGTGTTGCAGGATGACCAGTGATTCCATTTTAATTACGCAGGTTTCTGTACTTTCATCCCGCTCTCTATGTAGAGTAGCCCACTTTCCCCCCACAGCACTTTATGTGCTCGAGAAACAACACCCACCACACACGCTGTGCACCCTCGCCTGCTGTGGGTTAGGTGGGCAGGGTGCAGTAGCCAAGGGCATCACGACCAGAAAGTTGAAATTGGGAAATAAGGGTCAGTCTTGGGCAACATTCAAGTCCCCGTTAAGATGTAATAGTAATTGGAGGGATGACAGAAAGCAAAAACAAAGACGGGGCAGCCGTGGGTCTGCTGGGAACGGTAGTTGTGAAGGTTGGACTCCCTCTCGACTCTCCCCCACCTGGAATTTGGCGCTCCCTGCTCCAACCAAGTCCTGTTCACTGCACGCCACTACCCTGGGTTTTATCGGCCTCTCTCCACTCTCTACCTGTGATGCAAGCGATGCCAGGGTCTTTTCCATGGAGTGGGTCTTGATTTCCAGCCCAAAGTCCATGGTGAAGCCGGAGGAGGTAGACGAGGAGACCTCGCAGCTGCTGCACGGTGAAGTGGCCATGTCACCTCCGTGCCGCCCTGTACCGCTCCCCGGTGGCCCCCCTGCGGCTCCCAGCACTCTGCACTGGGATCCCTCCGGGAGTAAGCGCACCTCTCCTCTTCGCAGCATGTGCAACCGGAACAGCAAACGCACCTCTGGGCAGTGTGCGACACGCACCACAGCCGGCCACCGATGGGGGAAGCAGCGCAGCAGCTGAGCAGTGTGCGCCCGGGCCTCTCCCTTCACCAGACCTGCCTCCTCTTCTTTCCTCCTCCTCACACAGGCATCAACCGGCCTTCTGCGAACCATCTACTGCTCGACCCAACAAAAACGTTCTCAAATTACAGGCAAACAACTTCTCATCTAGCCACTCGAAGGGCCTAGCAGACGAGCACCTGGGAAGCATCCATAACAATTTCTTTTTAACCTGTTTTTGCTTTCTTGTATTAGCTGACCAGTTCATAAATGTATCAAACCTCTGTAAGCAAGTATAAATAAATACAAAAAACGGTTGCAGAAACCAGACAGAATGTCCTGCCTATAGTGCGACACCCAGTACGGCTGCGTACAGAGGAGCTGGACGGGGGTGGGGTGGAGCAGAGCTCCATATACAAGAAGCGGCTGCCATTGTCTCACGAGTGCTGTGTGGGCGTGCGGCAAATGGAAGAAGCGGCCGCCAAAGTCCTGCATACATTATTCCTGAAAGAAAATAGTGCTCACCGACTACATGCTGCAGACCGCGTAACACTGCAAGTAAAAGGTCCAGACCTTATGAGCAGCAATTAAAGGAGACAGGGCGGTAACAAGGAAGGACTAACATGCCTCATATTGAATCGGAGCCAGCGTTTAACAAGGACAATGGCACCAGCCAATGAAAAGTATGGACAGTAGTGGCGAGGCTTCCACAACATACTCAACTATTGCATGCCTCGCAGAGCAAGCAGTAGGCTGGACCTAAAAAGAGTGTGGGCTTTAAAGCACTGGGCACAAAGCTCTCCACGGTACAGGCCTGGTGTATCTAAATAAAAAATTCTTATGGTATACCCCACGGACATGTCTGCGCTCTGCAGCTTTAAAAAAAGTGACTGTTCCTAAAGCCCAGGTGACGGTCATCTAACTCAAGGAGGTCAGATCTGACTTCCTGCCAAGCCTGAAGACGCCAGCACCTCCACGAGTCATCCTGCACCAATTCCCCAGGTACCGGACCCTTGCTATGACAAACGCTTGTTGAAAGTCCCGTCCAGACTCCAACGAAATCACCGATTATCAGTCGCCGAGGGACTCCGCACTGCAGAGGCTAGCACCAAGAGTGGTCCAGCTATCCTGTTTTTGTCCCCTTTACTGGCCCTGACCGATACCAGCAAGTTCCTTGACGCATGAGAGCCAGCTGACCACAAACATTGTGCACTGAGCAGCTCTGGCCCGAAGAAACAGACTGCTCTCCCTTGCTTCCAGGTCCCTCGCACCATGAGGTGAGCTCTTGGATTTTTCGGCCAAGTACACCCTTGCAGCCTATTTCTAGGTGCCCGCCCCCCTACCTTCTACCGTATAGCGTGCAAGGCTACCAACCCGTCCAGCACCTCTGCACCCAGACTCAACCAATCTTCTGGTGGAACTTTGGTACTTGTCCCTCTAACCTCACGAATGAAAGGGGTCCCAGGGGAGAGGGAGAGGGAGAGGGCGGGAGAGGGAGAGAGAATCTTTCTTCTGTAGGAAAGCTATATGCGTAAAAACGCACTGTTGGTTAACTGTGCTAAAACTGTAAAAAGTCTATCACAAAAAAGTACTTACCTGATAACAAAATTCTTGGGTTCAAAATATAAAGATACAGGTAATTTTTCAAATTTGGTGTGGAACCCTTGTTTGTGTGTGCATCATCTATTGACTATGTGTTGGCAACGAATTTCTAACACTCCTCTCTAATAAGCCTAAGGCTGCTTGACCGCACTACCCTAGAGAGTGTAAAATTGGGATTGCAAGAGCAAGCCCCTGTTCATTCATAAGGGATACCTGGACTTTTTACACACCATACCTCTTTTTGGTAAACTATATAAAGAGCCAGCTTCCTATAAGGAGATTATTCCATTTCACACAACCTTTACAGTTTTAAAACATTTTTTTTTTATTAGTATAGTCTCTTTCTGTATGCTTACATTTGATAACCATGCAAGTTGTCCTCTCAAGCAAAGCAATCATTCCAATCCAGTTGCTGCCCCCTTTGTACTCTGGTTCATTCCTCTTGGAGATGTTTTACTTTAGTGTCCTACCGGATGGCCAGCATATCACTTTTTAACATTGCCAATATTTTTCCATGTGTGTACACCTGAATAGGATATCTTCTTAAACAACTGCTCAGGTTTCATAGTGCCTTGGTGGTTTCAGGTGGGTTTGATGTAGAATTTTGCATGGAGAAGTTAAAGATTGGTTACCCTGAGTAGCTGATGTCATGCAATAATCTCTGTTAGCATGGAGCAAGGGATATCTGCCTTGGCTTGAGTTTCTACTAAGAACTGAAGTTGACCCGAGCTGACCATTGCACCTCTTATTCCGTGCAACATCTCTTCCCAGTCCAAGCAGTACTAGAACCCTCCTACTGATCATCTACTAGAGGAACACACGGCATGACTTTGGTAAGCAGAAGCTATGCCACTGTCCCCTGTTTCTCTAAGATTCAGGTCCAAGGTGTCAGTGTGCTTGTGGCACTGCCACTGCTCAGGCATCTCCCAGCAAAACATAAGTCTCCGTGACCTGCTGCCCAAATGAGGGCTGCATACAACTGACAAACCTCAAAGTTTTCAGCCAATGACTGTAGATCTACCAATGCCAAAGTTATCAGCACTGCTTTGCAGCCAACCCATCCCCATGGTGCAAGGTTCAGTCTAGCTAATTGATTTAACTATCATACCACACACTTTGGCACCTGATAGTCTGCATTCAAATCAGCAGAGCTACCACCTTGGATTCTAAACATATTTCTTGTTGTATCTTTTCACTCATGGTACAATGAGCAAGCTGTCGAGGATAAGATTAGTTTCCCTTTCATTTAAGGAGAACGCGCTCTAAAGAGTGCCTTCAAACTGGAGTCTTAAGCAATTTTCATACACCCTAGGCAATCTGGTCGACAAATATCAGTTTAAACATCAAAGAATCATATAACCTCCTCTTGAGGTAAGCAGTCAAAATTAACCCTCAACCGTTACGGCACCTTCCATCCCCCACTGACGCTTCTCAAAGACTGATAATCTAGCTATCCTCTATATAATGCTCACGGCAGAGACTGAGCATTACATATCACTACATGCACTGGCAAATGAAGGAATGTATTGAAGACCAAACATCTGTGGATTGGGGATACTTAATGGCCCCCACCTAAACCAATGGTTAAGAAATTGTTTGAGTGCAATTTGCAATGAGACATGCCACTTACTGTCCTCCATGTGCTCTTTACGATGTTGTGTGTTAATGTTGGATTTCAGATTACGGTAGTCCAAAGTGAGGGCAGAGATAAGGCTAGCATGGTTGGTCGAGCGTGAAGACCATTGTTGCTCATTTTCAGGAAGGTTGGCCCATGGCAGCAACAGCACATTGGAGAGAGCTCGGCAAACCAAGACATGTGCCTGTAACGATAAGGAGAGAAAAATTACAATAGTTAAAACATACTAAAGAGTAAGGAAGCATGAAAGATTATGGTAAAACAGTCCAGATGAATCAAATCCCTTTTTTAGAGTGTCCCTGCAAATGCAATACAAACTGACCTGACTAAAAACAGTTGGTCTCACACAGAATGCTGCATTAATCACAAAAATTACTCCTACGCCAAGCCAGTTGTCTGAGTACTTACAATATAAAGTGGTGTTGGGGAATCAAAGCGCAGGTAATAGTGGTCACCAGAATGAAGAGAACAATATATACAGCTTTCCTGTGCACCCACAATTCAATAATGTCCAGTAATGTGCCTTATCCACAGCACACTGTTATTTTTTTCTTTTTTCTTTTATTCAGTTCCAAACAATTCTTCCCATATAAACATGTTCCTAGATGTAGCAGAACCGAATCGGAGCCTGTCCATCGTATCTCCTCTCACAGCATGGTGCAAGACATGGAACGAATGGCCCATTTGGAAGGCCATAACACATGGGCTACAGTGTTGTATAGATATAGGCTATGAAAAGCAATATCTGGTTTTCATTTTGTTTTATGAAGATGATTAGATTTTAGATTTCTCAAAAATTGATTAACAAATACACAGACCACTTTGGGTGAATAATGCATTTAGCATAAACATACTGTAGGAATTTGGCTCTCTACATAGTGCACCAAAATGAGGTGCACTGTGTAGTGTGTCCAGGTATCCTTTACCAGTTTATAGGGGCCTGCTTTAACATTCCCATAGTGCTCTATTTGTGGTAGTGTGGTCGAGCAGCCATAGGCTTATCAGAGGGAAGTGTTAGGCATTTGTTGTATACACAGAGTCAATAAATGAAACATATATTCAAATAAGGAAATCCGACACCAATTTGTAAAAATAACAGATTTATATATATTTTATACACCAAGATCTCCGGGATCAGGCAAGTACTTTTCAGTGACTTTAATTGCAACTGACTTACAGGACTGTTCTTCTTAACTTTAGGTAAGTAGGGGCCAAGGTCCAGGGAAGCACCAATAGTTCATGTTTACTTGCCCTGGGATGTCCTGCGGAAGAGGTGCTTTCAGAGGTGGTAGCCAACACTACATGTTTAAGCCAATGGGGAACAGTACCTGCAAAGAAAGACTGCAAGGGGGGCTGGGGCACCAGTCGGCAGAGTCTCGGCTCTGGAGGGGCTCAGGACCACAGAGACACTATTGGTTTCAATTGACTCAGGCTGGGGGGCTCGGGTGCATAGGTTTTTTGTCCGGTGGGTCGGCGAGTTAGAGGCCCTCACAGTTATCAGTGCACTTGCAGAAGAAGGAGAAGAAACACACAAAGACTACTTCAGGCATGGAGCTGGCCTCTGTTGGAGTCCCTCGACGAGTAGGTTGTTTTTTGCAGTGGTGGTGTTCGGACTGAACACAAACAAGCCCTGGTGCTTGCAAAAGGCTACGGTACCCCGGTTGTTGGTGCAGGGAGCCTCCGGGGTGCATCAGTGTCTCAAAGAGTGGAAGAGTTGACGGGGCTAACCTCCTGGAAACATAGTGACCTCTTCCTGGGCTGCTGCGTCGGTGGACCTGGTGGTCGGTGACTGGTGTACCGGACTGTGCGGTCGGTGCTTGTACGGAAGTGGCTCCTCCAATTCAAGGGATATGCTGGCTGGTTGAGAAGCGATGGCAGCCCTCCGAGGCTCTCAGAGGAGGAACAGTTGGAACAAGAGTCGGGTCTTTGGAATTGTCGGGCCAGGAGCAGGTAGGCAGGGTTCGGTTACAAGTACACAGTTAGCCCACAGTTCTTGCGTTCTTCTGCTCCTTTGTCCTCCTCATTTAATCAAGCAAATCGTAGTGCCTGTTGTCAGTGGGCCACCCAAATACTGAATTTTGGGCGTTGAGTGGAGGGTAGCAGCCAATGGGCTTCTTGCCCTTGGGGTCACTAGACTCCCTATATGGCCACTTCCTGTGAGGAGAGGGCATAACCCTGACCCAGAGTTCCTAACTCCGCCAAAAACAAGATCGTGGAATACTTCTTTTGTGGAGCACATCTGGTAGCCCACATTAGGGGGGGTGACTAGTCTGGTGGTGCAACACTCCTACTGTATAGCTAATTTCCTACCTGTCCTTGTGTCAAATGGGCCTCAGGTCAGGGGGAAGCCGGGGTCGCATATCAAAGGTGGCAGAAGCTTTGAAGCTCCTGGCCTTGATATGCTGAATCACTAGCCATCCTGCTGGAAGAGGGGTGAACACTAGCCACAGAGAGTGGGCTCTCACCTTCAGGGATTCAGAAACGTGTCTGTGGTGGCAGGCTGCATGATACCAGTCAGATCGCACACTAGAGGGCTAGTAGGTTTCACGGGCACTGCTAAGGTGCTCTCTGGGTGCATTTCATAATAAGTCCAACACTTGGATCAATATGGATTTATTAAGACAAGGTGTTTGATAAACACCATAGGTTTCAGTGAAACCATCATGTAGTTGGGTAACTTGTAATGACCAGTGCCCAGCACATGTACATAAGATGGCTTCCCTGTTCACTTCCAACAAGGCTTCCCTGTCAACTTCCAATGTCTAGACCTCGAATTATACATCACAGGTGGCATGTCTGCTCATGCAGATATTTTCGCACACGTAATATAATGCACCCTTCCTTAGGCTGTAAGGCCTGCTGTAGGGATGTAGAAAGAGGGCTCTTTATAGGATATATATATATGCAGACAGCAAAAGAAGGACCAAGAGAACTTCAGCACTGCCAAAACCAGACGCCATCAAGCACCACTGCACCCGAACCCCCTAGCCCATTTTGAAATCGGTCAGCGGTGTCAGTGTTGTCCCCACGCCCTCAAAGCACTGAGTCTACTATGGAGTGATGTCTCGTAAACTCCCCTACGTCGGCAGCCTCTGTTGATATGCCCCCTCATCCGTGAGTGTTGCTGGATAGTGAAACCAGACACCCCAATGACCCTCTGCACCTAGATGCCCATCCCGAGAAGAGTACGAAAGGTGTACCCACATGCCCCTAACATCGAAAGAACCAAAGCCACTTGTTGGCTTACCCGGATTGGCCTCTCAGTCCCCTCATGAAGCCTCTTTGTTACCGGACTGATTCCCAGTTTTTAAAAAGCTCCCAACTACTTTAAAACCATGTCTGAGGCAGGGACTTCCCAGGAGCTCAACCTGGTACCCTATCAGTACCTTAGATTGCTCCAACTTGAGGAGATCTACAAAGCACAGAAACTTGCCATGGAACGTAGACACACAAAAGCTCATCTGCAGCAGATGCTGGCAGAAAATGACAAGGCCTTGGCAAGTAAATGTCCCCCACTGGGTAAGAAGACGAGAACCCAAAGGTGGATGATTTGGACATGGACTCCACTACTAACCCTACTGAAAGCAATACCACTCTGAGTACTACTGATGGCACCCTAGAAGAAATAGGTAGTGTAGATGCAGGTCTTCAAAACCTAGCCAAAAGTATAGCATTAGAGGTTAAACTTCTGGCCATAGAAAAGGAAATAGGTGACACAGGCCTAGGACCCATCTCTGGTGGCAGCAAAATCATAAATAGGGACCAGGATGAAGCTTTCAACCCTAAGATCTCCGAAGGGATTGCCCAATAAGCATTTGCAATGCAATAGGTCTTGCATTTACGCAAGTTTGAGTTATTGACATTGTAAATGACAATGCCTTTTATTTATATTTTGGTTTTAAAAAAAATAAATAAAAGGCATTGTCAATAAGAATGCCAATAGCTTAAACACGCGTGAATGCGAGACCTATTGCATTGCAAATGCTTGTTCATCTCGATAGGTTACAGGGTGCAGTACCATATGTGGCCAAAAGGGGTCCCAGGGGACCTCTATTGGCCACATATGGAACTGCACTGTGCAGAAGATATGGTAAATCCAACCTACCCGTAATGCATTGCATGCAAGACAGTACCACGAGTACATTCAACTAGCTATGGCCATATATAAAATGAGTAGCTTTGACATGTGACAGAAGAATTATTATATTAATTCGTGATTAGGTCTACTCTGTGTGGAGCTGATGAAGGGAAATTAATAGATGGCCTCATATAAATGTGAGATGTGCTAGTGAGTAAAGTAACCACTGCCAGCCTTGCATAGGACATAGCTTGTGTTCTGCTTGTGGAGTGGTGTGGCTCACTGGTTAGAGGCGGCAGACCCGGAAGCAGAGAACGGCCCGGGACCAGGGTTCAATTCCCGATGCAGCAGGGTCGTGGAGCAGGGTCAGCGGACTAGAAAATTCTCGCCTCGGTGCCTACTCTAACCAGGGATCACACTCTGCAACTCGGGGCATTAGCTTGCCTGATCTCTACAACGGCCCCCCACATTCGCCGGGGATGCCTGGTTTCACCTTGGAGATACCCAGTAGGGACCATCTCACAGGGATAGCCAGGACGGGTTCCCCAGCGGTCTACAGCGCCACAACGCCTCAGGGCAGCAGTGCGCTTTACAAGACCACATACATTACATTACATTCTATCTGTACTAAGCCTATTGACCAATGAAGAGCCACGATTTACAAAGGACAGGAACAAGAGACAATTTAAAAAATGGGGCAGAATGTTTAGTTTTGCTTTTATCTGCAGTGGAATTATTATATTTGCTTTGCACTCAGTGTTGCCAGATTGGACTATTTCCTGCATAATTGGGCGACATTTTTCCCATTTGTACGGGGAAAACCCATACATGGCGGGGGCTACTTTTTGGGCTGAATTAAGGCCAGTGTGCGCAAAATACTGTCTGGGGCGCCGCTGACCACAACGAGTCTGTGGCGTGTGCCTATCACAGTGGCACATCTATGTTGGCGGGCCATTTGGCGAATGAGTGCTCAGAGCGCGCTGACATTGGTGACTTGATTGGAGGAGGACCCCCCCTGACTGGACAGCCTTTCCGGACATGACCCTCACTCTACCCGTGAGCAATGAGCATCAACGACACACACAAGTTGTCCCCCCCCCACACACACGTGACGATAGGCAGCTGCACATCACGCGTAATTGCAAGAGCACCTGTTGCATGCGCAGAGTTGCACAACCACCACCTAACATAGTAGTAGTGTTTCGTGGGCCAAATTGTGGGTCCCCAGGGCCGTCAATCTTGTAGCGCGCGAAAGTGCTACCAATGACTGCCCTGGGAATCATTCTTGACCAGCCCCAGCGTGGTGCTTTTTAAAGCCCATGCGCTCGCCGCTATCTGTTTCGGAATCGGCGTCGCTCAGGGCCCTGCTGCTGGCTGCTGACGGACGGCGGTGGACCAGACTCGCTGGACACGTGGGAATGTGTCATCGCGGCCCACTCTGGTGGTTTGATTACTGCGTACACACAGTCCTCCTCCTGGGTGTCCTGTTGGTTTACTACTACTTATTGTCCCGCTGAGATCCCAGAGTCTGGCCAGACTCCATAATCTTACTCACTGCCTGGACGGACGACTGAGTGGAGACTCTGAGTAGCACGCTCACCTGACTCGGATGGCACTGGGCCTGAGCCAGCGGCCTCGCCTGTGTGCTGCTGTGGCCCCGCTGTTGAGTTTCAGTCAGACCGAGAGACCGGGGCCTGGCCTGCAGTGAAGTGAGTCCACAAGGATTAGTTACTTACCTGTAATCCTAGTTCTCATCCAGGGGTATACTCATCAAAGTCATAATCTATGAATAATCCCCGCCCATGTGCGGGATCCTGGAGCATATAGAAATATATATATATATATAAAAACATATATATGCATATGTGAAAACAAGTACATACAGCCTAAAATATTTCCAAAATGGCAAAGATGCTGTAACTGCATAGATTGCCATAGTAGCACCTACATTCTCCCAACCCTTAACTCCATGGCTGCTATGCGTTTTCCCCCTCTGTGCTGCAAATTGTTCTTTTTCATTGTTTTATGACGAGCTGGGCTCGTCATCAGTGTTTGAGGAGGCTACACCATGACGAGCCCAGCTCGTCATGAGTGTGGAAGGGGTTAAGGAAGAAAGAGAGCAGTAAACATTTGTCATACAACAATGCTTTATTGCCATGAAAAAAACTGTAATAGCAGGCATTTGCCAGTAGGCTGCAGCAGAGTATAAAGAAACAAAGAAATCTCACTCCTTGCCTTTAAGGCATTAGAGTAGGAGTACCGTGCCTTTAAGACCTGTAGGCGACCCCCTGCTCCCATGATGCACCACAGGTGGCAGTTAGGTCAGTTCTTTTTGGAGGTGCATAAACACCTGAGTAAATCCGTAAGTAACATACCATAACTTTGCAGTAATGTTCGTCCGGGGAGGTGGGTGGGTCTCTTATGACTGAGGAGTATACCCCTGGATGAGAACTAGGATTACAGGTAAGTAACTAATCCTTCTCATCCAGGGGACACTCATCAATAGTCATAATCTATCAATATATTAGCAAGCCCATACCCAAAGTCTCGCAGATGAGCAATCAAGTATACAGCAAAAAAACATGAATCAACATCACATTTATAATGCAGCATGCAAACAAATTCCTTAAAGAGACCTGTCCCACTTGGGCACCGGCCTGTGCATCTGAATCTAGGCAGTAATGGCGGGTAAAGGTATGTACTGAACGTCATGTAGTCGCCTTACAAATCTCAGATATTGGAATGTTGCGAAGGAGAGCTGTAGTAGAAGCTTTCCCTCTAGTAGAATGTGCACGAGGTTTGCCCTGTAAAGCTTTGTTAGCTAATTGGTAAAACAGAGCTATACAGGAGACAATCCATCTCGAGATAGACCTTTTTGAAGCGGACAGACCGGTATTAGTTGTACTATAAGTAACAAAGAACCCGTCAGACTTCCTAAGTGGAAGAGTTTTAGGCAGGTAAAATTTCAAAACCTTCTGGAGATCTAGAGAGTTTAAAGACCTCTCTGGGGGAGTAGTTGGTTGAGGAAAGTAAGTAGGTAGAGTGATGGCTTGATTGATATGGAAATCCGAGACCACCTTGGGCAGGAAGCCTGGATGTGTTCTCAGCACCACCCTATTGGCATTAAACATTGTGTAAGTTTCCTTGCAACACAGGGCTTGGATCTCGCTCACCCTGCGGGCTGAGGTAATGGCTACCAAAAAGGCAGCTTTCCAGGTCAAGTGCTGCAAAGATGCCTTATGAATAGGCTCGAAAGGAGCACCCATCAACTTGGTAAGTACGATGTTAAGCTCCCAGGGAGGAGAGGGGGACCTCACAGGTGGAAACACTTTCTTAAGCCCCTCTAAGAAATATTTGACCACAGGCATGAGGAAAAATGAAGTCTGAGAAGGAGACTTCCTATAGGCTGTTATTGCCGCTAAGTGAACTCGGATGGAGGTGTACTTGAGGCCTGACCTTGTCAAATGCAATAAGTATGGGAGAATCACCTGCTCCTGACCTTGAATCAGATCAAGAGCATTGTCCATAACACCAAATGTAAAATCTCTTCCACTTGAAAGCATAGGACCTTCTGGTGGAGGGCCTCTTAGCTTCTCTCAGGATGTCCATACAGTCGGCCGAGAGGTCTAGGTGGCCATACTGGATGACCTCAGGAGCCATGCCGTCAATCGAAGGGAAGGGAGATTGGGGTGAAACACCCTCCCCTCGTCCTTGGTCAGTAAGTCTGGGCAGCAGGGCTGCCTCCGGTGAGGAACCTCTGACAGCTGGAGGAGATCTGGGTACCACCACTGGCGTGTCCACTACGGCGCTATCAGGATCATCCTGGTGTTGGTCCTGTAGAATTTCTGTATCACGCCGGGATCAGAGGCAGTGGAGGATAAGCGTACAGCAATGTCTGAGACCAGCTGATCAAAAGTGCATTCCCCCGTGATCCCTGCTGGGGGAATCTGGACGCGAAGACGGGGCATTTCGCGTTTGCCGCGTCTGCGAACAGATCTAGGTCTGCCACGCTCCATTTTCGAAACACCTCCTGCGCGACCTCTTCGTTGAGCACCCAGTCGTGCGCTTCTACGAAGTCTCTGCTTAGGCCGTCCGCCTGAACATTCAGGATTCCTGGAAGGTGAACTGCAACGATGGAGAGAGCTCTCACCAGAATCCACTGTCAAATGGATTGAGCTCCCAGAGACAGAACTCGTGACCTGGTGCCTCCTTGTTTGTTCAGATAGAACATTGTTGTTGTGTTCTCTGTCTGAACTTGAATGTGGCTGGAGTGCAGAGACGTGTACAGGGACTTGAGCGCCAGATAGACCACCTGTAGCTCAGAGATGGCTCTGAAGCAGAACAGGTGTCGAGCTTTTTAGGAGCCAGTCATCTAGGTAGGGATAGACTAAGATCTTCCGCCTGCGGAGGAAAGCCACAAACCACCGCCATGCACTTGGAGAATGTCCGTGGGGTGGATTTGAGGCCGAAGGGATATGGGAGGGACCTCCTTTATGGCCTTCTTTGCGAGAAGGGTAGATGGAATATGCTACTTACCAGTATGAATCTGTTCTTGGCATGTAGGGCTGCTGACATTCATATCTGTGCATAGATCGCCGCCTAGTGTTGGGTCCGGATGATTGCACATTGTTGTCCTGGAAGAGTCTTCGAAGTATCACGAGATAGGTGGCTCCTCCCCCGGACTACAGTGCGCATGGGCATCCTCTCCATCCTCAGATTGTTTTTTGCCATTGTGGCAGAGATGGAGTGTGGTACAGTAAGATGTCCATGCAAGAAAGTAAGAGTAAGAATGAATGCTACAGCTGCGACAGGCAAAGGGGAGGAGGGTGGACGATATGAATGTCAGCAGCCCTACATGCCAAGAACAGATGCATATTGGTAAGTAGCATATCCTGTTCGAGGCATGTGGGCTGCTGAATTCATATCTGTGCATAGAATGTATTGCAAATGCTACTTACCAGTATGCATCTGTTCTTGGCATGTAGGGCTGCTGACATTCATATCTGTGCATAGATCGCCGCCTAGTGTTGGGTCCGGATGATTGCACATTGTTGTCCTGGAAGAGTCTTCGAAGTATCACAAGATAGGTGGCTCCTCCCCTGGACTACAGTGCGCATGGGCATCGCCTCCATCCCCAGATTGTTTTTAGCCATTGGCAGAGATGGAGTGAAGTATGTGAATGATGCCTATGCTGCGAGCAGATATATGTATGAAGACTGCAGCTGCTACAGGCGCCGGGGAGGAGGGTGGGCGATATGAATGTCAGAAGCCCTACATGCCAAGAACAGATGCATACTGGTAAGTAGCATTTGCAGTTCGAGGCATGTGGGCTGCTGAATTCATATCTGTGCATAGAATACATAGCAGTCCCTCCATTAGCGGCGGCAGCCCGTGCCAGCTACAGCAGTCTGAAAAAGTGTCTTGAGAACAGCCTGACCAACAGCTGCCTGCTGTTTGGAGTGCACGTCTACACAGTAATGCTTAGTGAAAGTATGTGTGGTAGACCATGTGGCTGCCCTACAAATATCTTCTAAGGGAATGTTACCTAGGAAAGCCATAGACGCCCCCAACTTCCTGGTGGAGTGGGCTCTTGGTGGGATAGTGAGAGTGCGTTTAGCTTTAGCGTAACAGATTTGAATGCATTTCACGATCCACCTAGCGATCCCAGCTTTGGAGATAGCGTTTCCCTTGTGGTGTGAGGCAAAAGCAACGAAAAGCTGCTTGGTTTTGCGAAAATCTTTTGTCCTGTCCACGTAGTACATCAAGGCTCTCTTAACGTCAAGGGTGTGGAGCAAACGCTCGGCCAGCGTCTCTGGGTTTTGGAAAAACACTGGCAACTCAATTGTCTGGTTCATATGGAATTGAGATACAACCTTGGGTAAGAATTTAGGGTTAGTGCGGAGCACACCCCTGTTAGCATGTACCTGGAAGAAAGGTTCTTGGATGGTGAGCGCCTGCAACTCGCTAACCCTCCGTAGCGATGTAATTGCTACTAAGAAAGCAACCTTCCAAGTCAGAAACTGAAGCTCACAAGAGTGCAGTGGCTCGAAGGGAGGACCCATCAGTCTTGTAAGAACCACATTGAGGTTCCATTCTGGAGCTGGTGGGGTCCTAGGTGGAATGACTCTTTTGAGTCCTTCCAGAAAAGCCTTGATAGCAGGGACCTTAAAAAGTGACAGGTGTTGCCTATTCTGGAGGTATGCCGCCATAGCAGACAGGTGAATGCGGATGGAAGAGTACGCCAAATTGCATTGATACAGGTGGAACAGGTAACAAATTATGTTTTGAATGGAAGCATCTAGTGGGTCAATACCGTGGTTTACACAGTAGACTACAAACCTCTTCCATTTAGCTGCATAACAAGCTCTAGTAGTGGGCTTCCTTGCCTCCCGAATGATGTCCATGCAATCGGGGGGAAGATTGAGGTAGCCGAACTCTAGGACTTCAGGAGCCAGATCGCCAGGTTGAGCTGTTGCGGATCTGGGTGCTAAATGTCGCCATGGCTCTGCGTCAGAAGGCTGGGAGTGAGATGAAGCCTTTGATGCGGTACCACGGAGAGTTCCAGAAACGTGGTGTACCATGGTTGGCGAGCCCACGTTGGAGCAACCAGGATGAGAGTCATCGAGTGCTGCCTGAGCTTGCGTGCCACCAGCGGTATCAGAGGTGCTGGGGGAAAAGCGTACGCAAATCTGCCTGACCAGTTCATCCACATCGCATTGCCCTGTGATTGCGGGTGTGGGAACCTGGCGGCGAAGCTTTGGCATTTTGCGTTCTCCTTTGTGGCGAACAGGTCTATCTCTGGATGACCCCACCTTTGGAAGTACGGTTGGAGTACTGATGGATGTATCTCCCACTCGTGCATCTGATGGCTGTGCCTGCTGAGCAGGTCCGCCATCTGGTTGTCCTTGCCCGGGAGATGCTCTGCCATGAGGAAGATGTTCCTCTGAATGGCCCACTTCCACATGCTCTGAGCCAGATGAGACAGCTGCGGAGAGTGTGTGCCTCCCTGCTTCTGAATGTAGTACATGGCTGTCATGTTGTCCGTCCGGATCAACACGACCTTGTTGCACAGATGTACTTTGAACGCCTTCAAGGCTATGAAGATTGCCATCAGTTCCAACACATTGATGTGCATCTTCCTTTGCTGTAGTGTCCATAGTCCCTGCACTGTGTAGTGGAGTACATGCGCTCCCCATCCCTGGAGAGAAGCGCCCGTCGTCAGGATAATCTGTGGCACAGGCTCTTGGAATGGTCGGCCCTTGCAAAGGTTTTGTGGATTCCACCAATGCAGAGAGTTGTATGCCCGACCGCTCACCAACACTAGGTCTGTCAGTTGCCCATGAGCCTGAGTCCACTGACGTGCTAGGCACTCCTGAAGCGGACGCATATGTAGTCTCGCGTGCGGGACAATGGAGATGCAGGAGGCCATCATGCCTATCAACTGCATGAACACTTTCGCTGGAAGCGAGTGTTGAGGTCTGAATCGTTGGATCAGCGTTTGGATACTGGCGATTCTCACTGAATTTGGCTGCGCAGTGGCTGCCAGAGTGTTTATCGTCGCGCCCAGATACTGTCGTACATGGGCGGGCTGGAGATGGGATTTTGGGTAGTTCAGAGAGAATCCCAGATCGTGCAGGAGATGAATGGTGCGGGACACGTGGTCGGCGCACTGCTGTTCTGTTTTTGCCTGAATGAGCCAGTCGTCCAGGTAAGGGTAGACGTGGACGTTCTGGCGTCGTAGATGCGCCGCCACAGTCGCCAGGCACTTCGTAAAGACCCTTGGCGCTGTGGTGACCCCGAACGGCAGAACCCTGAACTGGTAGTGCTGGTCTTGAATCGTGAATCTGAGATACTTCCTGTGGGAAGGATGCAGGGGGATATGAAAGTATGCATCTTTTAGATCCAACGTAGCCAGGAAGTCCCCCTGTTGAAGCAGAGGGAGTACCTGCTGTAACGTGAGCATATGAAAATGCTCCGAGAGAATGTACCAGTTGAGGGGCCTGAGGTCCAGGATGGGCCTGAGGGATCCGTCCTTTTTGGGGATTAGAAAATACAGAGAGTAAACCCCTGTTCCCCTTTCTTGTAGTGTAACGAGCTCTATTGCCCCTTTTTGCAGCATGACCTGAACTTCCTGCTGCAACAAGTGCAAGTGCTCGCCGGACATAGGACGGCTCCTTGGAGGTATGTTTGGTGGAGTGGAAGTAAGTTCCAGACAGTAACCGTACTGGATAAGAGACTTGACCCACCTGTCGTGGTGATGGATTTCCACGCGGGCAGGAACTGCTGGAGTCTCCCCCCGACCGGTGTTGCGTGGTCGGGGGGGCAGTGACAAGACGTCACGGCTTGTTGGCGGTGGTGGACCTGGAGCTGTTGTTTCCACGTCCCCTACCTTTGATGTTGTTGCCTCTGTAGCCACCTCTACTCTTGTTGGTGTATGAGGTTTGGGTATTACTTTTATAATACTGTGTGGACTGCGATGCCTGACCCCTTGAGGTGCCTCTGGTATTGGAGCGGCGAAAGGAACCACCCCGAAACTGCTGAGACTGGAGGGCCCCCATAGACTTAGCAGTGTCTGTCTTTCTTCATTTTTTCCAGTGTCGCATCCACCTCAGGGCCGAACAGGTGGTCAGGATTAACTGTTTGGTTCAGGATGGTCGTTTGTATATCCGGTTTGAAACCTGATATCCTAAGCCATGCATGTCTTCTCAGCAACACACTAGTGTTGATTGCCCTGGAGGCTGTATCAGCCACGTCCAGCGCACATTTGATGGAAGCGTTTGTGATGAGCTTTCCTTCCTGAATTAACATTTCCCCTGCCTCCTTGTACTGGTCAGGCAAGTGTTGCAGCAGTGTTTCTAGGGTGTTATGTTATGTTATGCAGGGGTTTTGTATAGCGTACGGCTACTCGGAAGAGTGTCCCGACGCTTTGGATTGCACACTAATCTCATAACACAACAGGGAAAATAAAATAAGAAACAGAGATAAAAGAAACCTAATAGGGACCGAAACTAAGAGGAAAAGAGCCAAGTTTTAAGCCCTTTCCGAAAGGCCAACAAATTAGGAATGCTGCGCAGGGACACAGGCAGTTTATTCCATAACTGAGGCGCTAGTAGTTTAAAAGAGCGGCCTCCGATGCGGGCTCTCTTCACACGAGGAACCGTCGCAAGAAACAGGGCTTCAGACCTGAGCGACCTGGCAGGCAAATAAAAGGCCAGCCTCTTCTGCAGGTATTTTGCTCCGGAGGCGTGCAAGGCTTTGTGTGCCAGAGTAAGAGTTTTAAAAATTATCCGCTTCCGGACAGGGAGCCAGTGCAGAGCCTCCAGAAGACCCGAGGCTCTGGCACGGCGAGATAGTCCAAAGATGGCCCGTGCTGCCGAATTCTGGACAACCTGTAGCCGTTGGAGCAGATATTCTGGCAAGCCGAGATAAAGGACGTTGGAATAGTCAATTCTCGAGCCTATAATCGCCTGCACCGTGATCTTCCTATGTTCCTCCGATAACAGGGGAAGGAACTTACGTAGCATCCGGAGTAGGCCAAAGCAGGTACCAGTGAGACCGATTACCTGTGAACGTAGTGTGAGGCCATTATCGATCTTAATCCCAAGGTTTTTAGCCACCTGGGACGAACTTGCTGGTGGAAACATGTTCTCAGGCCACCACACTTTCCAGTCCGGATCCGAACTGCACCCAAAAAAGAGGACCTCTGATTTATCCGAGTTGCACTTGAGGCTGTTGTGATGGAACCATTGAAACACAGCCTCAAGGCAACCCTGGATCCTACCTCCATCGAAGTCCGCACCCCTCTCACAGGTGAAGAGGAGCTGGGTGTCATCAGCATAAGAAACGATCTGGGCCCCGAAAGACTCCGCCAATGCCGCCAGAGGGGCCATGAAGATGTTAAATAGAGTTGGACTCAGGACAGAGCCCTGAGGAACTCCGACACCCAATGGCGACATCTCGGCGGAGCAAGCAGAAGCCCAGACCGTTTGTCGACGGCCTGCCAGGAAAGATCGAAACCACTGGAGCACCGTCCCTCTGAGACCAGCCTCTGAGAGTCTTGCAAGAAGACCCTCATGAGGGACGGTGTCGAAGGCCGCCGACAGATCTAGCATCACCAGCATCGCTCTCCCGCCCGAATCCAATACCTCCTTAATCGCCTCCGAGACTTCCAGGAGGGCTGTTTCGGTGCTAAGATTGGCGCGGAAACCCGACTGGGTAGGGTGCAGTAGGTCGTGGGACTCCAGGTAATCGGCAAGCACCTTGTGTGATAATGAGCCCTATCGTAGCGTGCAAGCAGGGCCTGCGTGTTTGAGATTCGCCAAATATTAGCTGCCTGTGCAGTAATCCGTTTCCCTGAGGCCTCAAATATTTTAGACTCTGTCTGGGGGAGGAGCGTCACCAGTGGTCTGCGAGTTCGCCCTCTTGCGTGTGTTGGATACCACCAACGAGTCCAGTGGCAAGTGTCCCTTGATGTATGTTGGATCAGAGGGCGCTGCCTTATATTTTTTGTCAATGCGAGGATTGATGACACGCGCCCGGGTGGGCTCTTTGAAGACCTCAGTCGCGTGCTTTAGCACTCCCTTGAGCATTGGCAATGTCTTGACTGACTTTTCAGCCACTGAGAAAGTGTCAAACAAAAAGTCCACATCCACAGGATCTGAGTGCAGCTCGACATCATGGTTAGCTGCAGCTCGCTCAATCAAAGCGTTGAAGGCTACCGAGTCCTCCGTCGGTGAGGTCTTTGCAGCAAAGAGCTGCGGTTCCTGACCCGAGTGCGGGTCGTCCGGGTCGCCTCCGGCAGACCAAGGCTCATGTTCCTCCTCCGGATCCGAGTACGCCGGATAGTTGTACTCGACCTCCTCATCGTCACCATCCCCTGCGTTGGAACGCGTTGGCGAATGTTCTAAAGCTTGTGGAGAGGCAGGCTCGATCGGGGCCGAAGTACCCGCAGAATCCTTCTTATTTTTGAGAGGAATACGAAAATGTTCCAACACCGGCTCCGTGGTGATTTTCCTTTTGAGGAGAGACAGTTTTCCGGTATTGGCGTCGATGATGACCTCTCGACGCTCCTCCTCTGCAAGCGGCTGGAGCCGAGGCTTCGACACCACCAGTGCCGCTTCGGGCGTCGACACCTGCTTCGAGGGCACACCCGCCCCATGCTTCGGAGCGAAAGCCTTCGGCGTCGACTTCGGGGGCAGGGTAAAGCGGATAGGCGTTTGCGCCTTTGTGGGCTTTGTTGTGTGCTTCGGCACCACATCCCCTGGTTCGGGAACCATAGCGTCCTTCCGAATCCGTTGCAGGGACTCCGCGACCTTCTTCGTCAATGCCGTGGAGGGCTTGACCGGCTCGAGCGATCTCCCCGAGTCGGGAGTCGGGTCGGCGAGAGGCATCGTCTTCGGAGCCGACACTTCATGGTCCTTGTCCCCGACGGGCGGAGCCGTGGAATCGCCTTGACGCTTCTTCGAAGCTTTCTTCGGGTCATCGACCTCGACCATCTTCGGCGCCGACGCGGCCGCGTCGGTCGACTTCGTCTTCGGCGTCGACCCCGAGGCCCTCGGGTCGGCCATCTTGGCACGGCTCTTCAGGTCGGCCATTTTGAATTTTTTGGAAGTCGACGCCTCCAGAGCCTTCTGCAACAGTGCAGCTTTCACTTTCGGTTTCGAAACCGGAGAAGTGGAACCCCAATGGCTTCACTTTCGTTTTTGGTAACGGGAGGGGCGCCTTAGAAATGTCCGTGACCGGGCCCGGAGGCGGGGCTGCTGGACTAGTAACGAGGTCCTGGGTAAGGCCCGAAGGCGATCCCTCGACCTGGGCCGCATGAAGGGGATTTACCCCTGAGTCAGTCTGGGGACGCTCTTCCTCCGAGCTGTCCCCCACGGTGGCAATTGCCCCATCGTCGTCCCCTACCTCGTCGCCGGCTTCTTCAAAGTCCTCGTCTCCCGCGTCATAGGCATCCCCCTCAGACGCGGGGCTAGAGTCCGAAACCCGCATGACATCGTCGTCTTCAACAGATTCTTCGAAGATGTCGTCCGGCGGGGGCGCCGAGGTTGCCGATAACTGGGCCTGGAGTCTAGCGGCCCGACGAATCTTGAGAGTCTTCTTGCACCGGAACTTCGAGCAGGCCATACACCTGGCCTCATCATGGTCCGGTGACAAACATTTGTTGCACACAGGGTGCACATCGAGGTGTGAATACTTGGAGGTGCACACCGGGCACCTTTTGAACGGAGTCCGTTCCATGTCTGGAGCGTCGAGTAGGCCCGTCCGCGCCGAGAGCACGCGGATGGGTAGCAAGAGTTCGGAGCTGAGAACAGACAAAAACCCGAACGAAACGATACCGACGCCCAGCCGAGAGACCTTTTGGTCTCGAGTTAGAAAAGTTTTACAACTATCGATTCCGACAGAGGGAACCGAAACACATCCGAACCCAATGGCGGAAAAAAACAATCTGGGGATGGAGGCGATGCCCATGCGCACTGTAGTCCAGGGGAGGAGCCACCTATCTCGTGATACTTCGAAGACTCTTCCAGGACAACAATGTGCAATCATCCGGACCCAACACTAGGCGGCGATCTATGCACAGATATGAATTCAGCAGCCCACATGCCTCGAACAGCAGTCTATCCCCTAGCGGTGGTTACCTGTGCCAGCTGCAGCAGTCTGAAAAAGAGTTTTGAGAACAGCCTGTCCTACAGCTGCTTGGAGTGTACATCTACGCAGTAGTGTTTGGTAAATGTATGTATGGTAGACCATGTGGCTGCTCTACATATTTCCTCTAGAGGAATGTTTCCTAGGAAAGCCATGGATGCTCCCATTTTGCGTGTGGAATGCGCTCTTGGGGGAACTGTTAAAGTGCGTTTAGCTTTAATGTAACATATTTGGATGCACTTAACTATCCATCTAGCTAAACCATTTTTTGAAATAGGGTTGCCTTTGTGCTGTGGTGAAAAAGCAACAAACAACTGTTTCGTCTTCGTGAAATCTCTTGTCCTGTCTATGTAATATAGGAGAGCTCTCTTAACATCCAGTGTGTGCAGGGCTCTTTCAGGTACTGACTGTGGATTTGGGAAGAACACTGGCAGTTCTATTGTCTGATTGATGTGGAAGTATGATACCACTTTGGGCATGAATTTAGGGTTTGTCCGAAGCACGACCCTATTTGCGTGAATTTGAATGAACGGCTCTTGAATAGTTAGGGCTTGCAGCTCACTAACTCTTCTAAGCGAAGTAATGGCTACGAGAAAAGCCACCTTCCATGTTAAAAATTGTATTTCACAGGAGTGTAAAGGCTCAAAAGGTGGTCCCATTAGTCTGGTTAAAACAACGTTTAGGTTCCAGACAGGTGAAGGTGGGTGTCTTGAGGGGATCACTCGTTTGAGGCCCTCCATGAATGCCTTAATTGCAGGCACTCTGAACAGTGAAAGGTGCTGCCTGTTTTGAACGTAAGCAGCTATGGCTGCTAAGTGTATCCGTATGGACGTATAGGCTAAATTGCAGTGGTGTAAGTGCAAAAGATAGCATATGATATTTTGAATTGACGCGTATAGTGGGTTTATGATGTTGTTGTTACAATAAATAACAAAACGTTTCCACTCTGACGCATAGCAAGCTCTTGTTGTAGGCTTTCTTGCCTCCCTGATAATGTTCATGCAGTCAGGAGGTAAGTTGAGGTAGCCAAACTCTAGGACCTCAGGAGCCAGATTGCAAGGTTCAGCTGCTGCGGATCTGGGTGCTGAATGTCTCCATGGCTCTGCGTTAAAAGACTGGGTGTTAGTCGTAGTCTTTGATGAGGCACCACGGAAAGTTTAGGAACGTGGTGTACCACGGTTGCCTCGCCCATGTTGGAGCAACTAGGATCAGCGTCATGGAGTGCTGGCGCAATTTGCATGCCACCAGCGGTATCAACGGTTCTGGTGGAAAAGCGTAGGCAAATTTGCCTGACCAGTTCATCCATATTGCATTGCCCTGAGACTACGGGTGTGGGAACCTTGCGGTGAAGGACAGGCATTTTGCGTTTTTCTTTGTGGCGAACAGATCTATTTCTGGCTGTCCCCACTGTTGGAAGTATGGTTGAAGCACTGAGGGGTGAATCTCCCACTCGTGCATTTGCTGGCTGTGTCTGCTGAGCAGATCCGCAATCTGATTGTCCTTGCCTGGGAGGTGTTCCGCCATGAGAAAAATGTTTCTCTGGATGGCCCACTTCCACACTCTTTGAGCCAGATGCGACAGCTGTGGAGAGTGTGTTCCTCCCTGTTTCTGTAGGTAGTACATTGCAGTCATGTTGTCCGTCCGGATCAACACGGTTTTGTTGCACAGATGTACCTTGAAAGCTTTGATTGCCATAAAAATGCCCATCAGCTCTAGCAGGTTGATGTGCAGTTTCTTCTGCTGCGTGGTCCATAGGCCCTGTACTGTGTGGTGGAGGACATGGGCTCCCCACCCTATCAGTGATGCGTCCGTTGTTAGCACAATATGTGGTACAGGCTCCTGGAACAGTCGTCCCTTGCAAAGGTTTTGTGGTTTCCACCAATGCAGAGAGTTGTATGCACGACTGGTCACCAACACTAGGTCGTGTAATTGTCCCTGAGCCTGGTTCCACTGCCGTGCTAGGCACTCCTGCAGCGGACGCATGTGAAGTCTTGCGTGGGGGACTATGAAGGTGCACGAGGCCATCATGCCTATCAGTTGCATAAACACTCGGGCTGGGAGTTAGTGCTGTGGCCTGAACTTCTGGATGAGCGTTTGAATGCTGTTTTTTCGGGCAGAATTTGGTTGTGCTTTTGCTGCCAGAGTGTCTATTGTTGCTCTTAGATACTGCTGCACGTGGGAAGGCTGGAGATGGGATTTGTTGTAGTTCAGCGAGAAACCTAGACTGTGCAGGCGGTGAATAGTGCGCGACATGTGGCGGCACATTGCTGGGCCGACTGTGCTTGTATTAGCCAGTCGTCCAGATATGGATAGACATGTATCTGCTGTCTTCTGAGGTGTGCAGCTACTGTCGCTAGGCACTTGGTGAATACCCTTGGGGCTGTCGTTACCCCAAAGGGGAGGACCTTGAATTGGTAGTGCTGGTTTAGAATTGTAAACCTGAGATATTCCCTGTGTGCCGGGTGTATAGGAAGTGCTTTAAATGGGGAAAAAATAAGTGCAGGTACTCACCAAAAAGAGCAGTGGGCGTAGTTAAGGGAGGAGCTAATGTGGGACAAGGGGCGGGGTTAGCTGTTTGACTTTGCCAAGGTTGTATGCACAAAACCTGCATGCATTGTTAGAATGTCGGATGTATCGGTCCATTAGTTATCTCACTAATAACGATATATATGGCACTTAATTATAAGTGTTTACTACTACCCAAAGTAGGCCTTTTTAGCATCCTTGAAATAAGAAAAGATGGAGGAAATAACAGTGAGGTTCTAAACATATGACTTCTTGTTTGCAGGCAGGTCCTTGCTGCAGGGTCATAACTCACTAAGCTATTTTACAAGGATCTTAACTTTTGACCTGCAGGTAAAAATGTAAATGTAAATGTAGGTGTACTTATATAGCGCAACCTGTCACCCAAAGGGCGTCCTGGCGCTTGCTTAGGGAACCCGTCCTGGTATTCCCCTGTGAGAGGCCCCGGCAGGGTGTCCACAGGGTGAACGCCAGGCATCCCGCCGCGAGGGGCCGTAGTGGAGATTAAGCAAGCTATTGCCCAGAGTTGCAGAGTGAGACCCCGTGAGTCGAGTAGGCACCGGAGCGAGAATTGTCGAGACCGTGGAATTTTTGAGCCCGAGACCCGCTGAGGCGGGGAATCGAACCCTGGTCCACGGTCGATCTCAGCTTCCTGGTCTGCCGCCTCTAACCACTGAGCCACACTTCTCGCACAAGGCTCTATGCGACAAAAACTGTAATGTTTTGATTTGTTCTGCATTCCGTCCGTCAATTGTGTGTCTTTTGCTCAGTTTGTGCAGCACACACTATACATGGTAGTTAGTTATCAAGATAACGTTATGCTGTGAAGAAAGGCGCAGCAAGATACTGTAAGGTGACCAGTAGAAGCTCCATAGTTTCTTTTGTGAGTTGGTATGCGTTTGGTATGTGTTTAATTGTATGTGTGCATGTTGTATGTGTGTGTCTACCGATGGAATATGTGTGCTGTGTGTCCGTGCTTGTGGTTTTCGCAAGTGTTTGCATGTGCATGCTTGGGCATGAATGTTTGGTGCATTTACATCAGCAGTATGTACTCATCTATGTCCATGCATTATCGTTTGTGTGCATGTATCCACTACAGTGTTGTGTGCATCACTCACTACTGTGTTTGCCTACGGTGCTTGTCTATTTGTGGAATGTGTGTTTTAATCGGCCTTCAATTGCGTTGACAAAAGTAAACTTTGGGATGTCCTGCTGAAAATGGGGGTTGAAAAAAACTTAATCAACTTTCTGGCTACCTCCACAGCGACACACAAGCAAATGTGCGGTACACCAAAGACTTAAAAGTAACCAGAGACTTCAAAATAAATGGAAGGGTTAGACAGGGCTGTATTTTAGCGCCCTTTCTTTTTAACCTTTATATTAACGATCTAGAGGAGCATCTTTTAAAAACAAACACGGACTACCCATACATAGGGGCGTTCCTGTCCTGCTCTATGCTGACGACGCCGTCCTTATCTCCAGAACTGCACTTGGCCTTCAAACTCTACTGGACTCTTTTTTTCATTTTATGAACTCACGAGGCCTGTGCATTAACAACGCCAAGTCATACGTCTTGAAGGTAGGATCTGGGTCCAAAAAGTCTTACCCACTTTCTGTCCATGGGGAAAAAATACCTACCACAACAACCTTCTCATACCTTGGCGTATTGTTTGACAGTAAACTTACATGGGGACCCGCATTAAAGAAAAAGAGAGGAGACCTAATAAGGACCAATGCTGCAATAACTGACTTTGCACGTAAAATGGGTAATACACCAGTGGTTGCGCTGATGAAACTATACCAAGCCAAAAGCATATCAGTTACCTGCTATGGGAGTGATCTTTGGGGCTTCTTACCTGTGGCCGACCTAGCAACCACTGAAAACAGTTTTTTAAAACAAGTTTTATGTTTACCAAAGAGCACGGCCAACTACTCTACCCACGAGGAACTGGGCATGCCTTATTTAGAGGACAAAATTGCGGTAAACCCCCTCCTGTGCTGGCTAAATTGCTGGATGAACAATGAAATACCTTTTACCCAGAACATTTTATCGGAAGCACTTAACTGGGAAGGGAAATTCAAGATACCCTGGATAAAGTATATTCGAAACTGTCTTCAAGATTTGGGCAGGATGGACCTCTTCTTAACACCACAGTTAGTAACAAAGCGAGATGTAATTTTTGTAAAGGACACCTTTTTAATGACTCGCCAGATGGTCAGGGAAGAGGCCGAATTGAAGAAGGGCAGCGTGATGAGTCATACTTTAACTAAATCATGTATTCAAATAGAACCATATCTATCCTGGCCCATTTCCAGATATGAGCGCTTTTTATTGACTAGATTTCGTTTTGATTTTTTCCACCTGTTGCTAGCCGTGCCCAGTGGAGCCCACAGGGGACAAGTGTTGCCAGCTTGCGGCTGCGACAATAAGTCTCCGCAAGACCTGGCGCACTTTTTATTTATATGCTCCTATTACACGTTACCACGAAAAATGTTTTTAAAACCTCTTTTTAAAATTTTTTATTTTGTGCAAATAAGGCCCGCACTAATTTATCTTAAAATGCTGCACAGTGAAAGCACTTTATACGTATGCAATTTTCTAAAAACAGCCCTGAGATTTAGAAAAAGTATGGAAGGTTAACAAGTCTCTGATAAACTGCACTTTCACATTTGCACTAGCTGTGATAGGCTATCATGCATTCTACTGTCTTATATCTAATCTTTTTAACTGATGAATTGTTTATACATGTGTTTTTTTCTGTACTTTTATGACTGAACTTACCTTCAGCCGAATAAAGAAACTTTGAATTGTGTATTTTAATTGTGCAACAGTAAAATCAAGCATTTCATGAACATTTGTTTAAAAAAAATAATAATAAATAGAAGGGTAGCCAAAGAGTGTGTTCTTCTGAGTGAGCTACGTTCATTCCTGTGACTCCCTCTGAAGTAGCAGCCAGAGTTCAGTGCCTTCCCCCAGCTTGTTTCCTCAACCACGGTACACAAACACTTGACATTTATCCAATATACAGAAACACGGTTCAAAACAAGATAGAGTTTTAGAAAATATAGATCAAGTTGTAATTTTCAGCCAGGGACGCACTCATTTAATAAGTGCTGAAGAACGGTGCCCCCTCAGCCCCCCCCCCCCCCTGGATCATACACCCAGGGCAGACCGGGAGGGGTCCAAGGCCGAGAGGGGCAGGCCAGCTGGCGCCTGTCCCCAGGTGCGCTTAACGTGCCGCTGATAGATAACACATAAACCCACTTTTAATCTGTTCTGTTCACGGAATATTCAATCCTGAACAGTGCATCCCGCCGCCACCCATTAGATTTTACAGCTCCTTCTCAGCCCCACTGTGAAAGAACAATGGATCCGATAAGCACTCTGCAGACCCTCCTCCCTCCCCGCTCTGAAGACTTCAAAATCATCTCACGCTGGTTACTGGTGACAAGCGCTCCCGTGATTAATTCCGTGCAGACAGTGCTTGTTAAAGGAGCTGCAGAGGTAGTGGAGGTGATAAAGGAAGCGCTGCCTGGGCTGAAGTCTGGTCCCATGAGTACCGGTACTCTCTTCCTGCTAGGAAAAAGTGCCGGTACTCAAGGGGAGAAAAGGAAAAAGTGAGTGAGTACCGGCCCATTTAAAGCACTGTGTATAGGTATATGGAAATATGCGTCTTTGAGGGCCAGTGTTGCGAGGAAGTCTCCTTGACGCAACAGTGGCAACACTTGCTGCAGAGTGATCATGTGGAAATGCTCTGATAAGATGTATTGGTTTAGGGGCCTGAGGTCCAAAATTGGTCTGAGAGACCCGTACTTTTTGGGGATTAGGAAGTACAGAGAGTACACCCCTGTACCCTGGAGTTCTAAGGGTACTAGTTCTATGGCCCCCTTTTGTAGCATGCTGATGACTTCCTGCTGCAACAAGTGTAGGTGTTCTGCGGACATAGGACGTTGTCTTGAGGGTATGTTGGGCAGGGTGGAGATTAACTCTAGGCAATAGCCATGCTGTATAATTTGCCTCACCCACCTGTCTGTAGTTATGGTTTCCCAGACTGGCAGGAACTGCTGTAATCTTCCCTCGACCGGTGTTACATGGTCTGGGGGCAGTGACAGGAAGTCACTGTTTGGTGATGGTGGAGGATCTGGAGCTGTTATTTCCTCGTCCTCTACACTTGGTGTTATTGCCACGGTATCCACCTCTACTGTTTTTGTTGCAGGTATTTTGCGTGTTGCTTTTATTGTAAGAGGTTTGCTGTGTTGAGGCTCCTCTAGTAGCTCCTCTGTTGCCGGAGCGACGAAAGGTACCGCCTCTATATTGCTGTGACTGCAAGGCACCCAAAGACTTGGCTGTCTCGGTGTCCTTTTTCATCTTGTCCAATATTGTGTCCACATCAGGACCAAATAAATAGTCCGGGTTTACAGGTTGATTAAGTAAAGTGGTTTGAACTTCATTTTTAAACCCAGAGATGCGTAGCCACGCATGTCTTCTGAGCATGACACTGGCTGCCGTGTCTGCTGCACCTAAGGCACATTTGATGGATGCGTTAGATATGAGCTTTCCCTCTTGTATCAGGAATTCTGCCTGTTCCTTATAAAGGTCTGGTAGATGTTGGAAGATTTTCTCCAGTGTGTCATAGTGCGCCCTGTCATACCTGGCTAACAGGGCTTGCGTGTTTGCAATCCTCCATATGTTAGCTGCTTGAGCAGCCACCCTTTTGCCTGAAGCCTCCAGAATTTTTGACTTTTTGTCTGTAGGTGGAGCTTCGCCAGAGGTTTGAGAATTAGCACGTTTACGTGCATTGGAGACGACTAAAGAGTCCAAAGGCAGTTGTCCCTTAATGTATGTAGGGTCAACCGGTGCTGGCCTGTATTTTCTCTCTATCCTAGGGTTAATGACCTGTGCCCTGGTTGTGTCTTTAAATATGTCCCCTGCATGTTTAAGCACCCCTTTTAGCATTGGCAACGTTTTGACGTTTTTCTCAGAGGTGCTGAAAGTGTCAAAGAGGAAGTCCTCATCAATGGGATCTGCATGCATCTCCACATGGTGATTATATACTGCCCTTTCCATTAGTGCGTTGAAGGCAGCTGTGTCCTCCGTAGGCGATGTTTTAACAGGGTATGCAGTATTGTCAGGAATTGTCTGAGTCTCCAGGATCCACAGGGTCAGACCATGGCTGAGCTTGTATGTCCTGGTCATTATCCATCAGATAATTGTACTGTTCATTGTCTTCATACTCCCCATAGTCGTGTGGGCGAGTACGTATAGGTTTCCTGCACATATGGTGTGATAGTCTCAAAAAGAACTGGAGATGTTGAAGTGTCTCTTTCTTTTTAGAGGTATTTTGTAGGACTCTACGTTAGTGTCCGGTCTGGCTTTTCTTTTTAATAGGGTAACCTTCCCAGTATCGGGGTCGACATACAATTTGGACTGTTCTTCAGCGGATGGGTTCTGTTCGTCAGGTACTTTAGCTCTTTCCCCCAATTTTGGCCTTTTTGGCTGGGTCGGTTCGAATCCGCTATCTTGTTCGACCGTCCTCGGCTTGACGTGCGGAGGAAGTCCGAATTTTATCGGTCCGAGAGACTGGTTGTTGGACCGTTTTAGTAGACTGTATGATCTTTTTCGGCGCGGTGGTTATCGATCCGACTGTTTTTGGTTGTTCGATAACCATCCTCTGGCCCGGTGTCGACTTCGGAGTTTGCTGCTTTGGAGCGATGTTTTGTTGCCCTGGTTCGACGGAGCCCGTCGGCTCGAGTCTTGATTTTGGCTTGAGTGTTTTTGTGTGCACTTGCCTCGGTTGTTCGACCCGTATTTTGGGATCGACAACAGTTGTCCGTTCGAGTCCTTTCTTTGTGTTGCTCGGCGTCGGCGTCTATGTCGTCGGCTCGACGGCCTTCAGCTTAATTGTGGACATGGGTGTAGTGGCTCTGGCCTCGACAATCTTTGCATGCGATCTCGACGGGTCGACGACCTGTTTTTGTTTGGTCTGCTTTGACGGATCCGCCATTTTCGGTCCGAAGAATGGGATGTCTATCAGTTTCGGTTTCTGTTTAGGTTCTATCACTTTCGGTTTTCCCAAAGTTTGGTAATGTCGCACCAATGGCTCTTGTATTATATTCTTAGCCGGGCTTAACTGCGGGGCTATAGAATCGACATTTCGATCTTGGCTAAGGCCTTCCGGCGATGCTTCGACTCGAGCCTCTGGATCTGAACCTGCGAATATATCGGGCTCCGTACTCATGGTTGGCCCAGTGTCCTCGCCGGAGTCGTCCTCGACGGCTCCAATGCCTGGATCAACGTCTCCTACCTCGACGATGTCTTCTTCGTCATCGACGCAGTAGTTGGAGTCATGTTCTGACTCCTGCTCCGAGTCTTCTGGCTCGACGACCTCTTCGTCGTCTTCAAAGATGTTCTCTAGCTCAGGCGCAGACTTCTGCATCTTCCGCCTCGCCACTCGTCGAACCCGAAGTGTCTTTTTTGACCGAAATTGAGCACAAGCTAAGCAGTCGGCTTCGTTGTGTTCTGGAGATAAACACTTGTTACAGACTGGGTGTTTATCAATGTGTGGGTATTTAGAGTTACAGTTGGGGCATCGCTTGAAAGGACTTCGTTCCATCGACGATTGGCCCTGGTGTCGAGAAGGCAACGTGGCCCGATTCGACGTCCTGAGTAGAAAGAACAGGAATAAGTAGTTTGTACAGATCGAAGAACAATACCGACGCTCCGAAGGCCTTTTGGCCTTTAGAAAGTTTTTATCTATTTCCGAAATCCGAGTATCGAAAGTACATCCGAACCCAATGGCGGAAAAAAACAATCTGAGGATGGAGAGGATGCCCATGCGCACTGTAGTCCAGGGGAGGAGCCACCTATCTCGTGATACTTCGAAGACTCTTCCAGGACAACAATGTGCAATCATCCGGACCCAACACTAGGCGGTGATCTATGCACAGATATGAATTCAGCAGCCCCATGCCTCGAACACTTCGTTTTTCAAAAGATGGCTTTGGATTAGAGGAAGGCGTTTGATTTGCGGGGGACCTTGCGGAGGAGGAGATTTAAACCTCAGCAAGTAACCATGCTGCACAATATTCAGCCCCCATTTGTCTCTCGTTATGGCTTTCCACTCTTCCAGGTGACAAGCTACACTCCCTCCCACCAGAGTGGCGAACGATTGCGGAGGAAGCAACGACTCAAGGCTTGGGAGGCTGCTTCGAGGTGCATTGTTGTCTATTGTTGTTGTTGCCTCTACCTCTCCCAGGGCGTCTTTGTTGGAACTGGGATCTTTGTTGGTTCTGGGAGGACCATTGAGGGGTTTGAACCCTCTGTTGAAAAGAACATTTGTCGCCCTGACCGAAATGTTTCTTGAACTCCTTGCCCTTCTCCAGCCCAACCGCCTTGACAGTTTCTATCTCAGCCTTCATTTTGGTCATCTCGTTATCAGTGTGAGCCCCAAACAGAGATGATCCATTAAATGGGAGGTTCAGAATTTTCTTCTGGGCATCAGGCTTGAGGCCTGTGAGGCGCAGCCAGGCCGAGCGTCGTGAACAGACTCCATGGGAGTAGCCATGAGTGGTGAGATCTGAAGCGTCCGCTGCCGCACTTATTACCTGATCGGCTACTAGCACTCCTTCCTGTAGAATTTCAGTGAAATCCTGTCGGTCTTCTTTGGGAAGCTTCTCGGTAAAACATGTGAGGGAGTCCCAAAGAGATCTGTCGTATCTCCCGAGAAGGCCAGAGGCACTCGCAACCTTCATTGATGACGCTGAAGTGTTGCACATCTTCCTCCCATACGAGTCCATCTGTTTGCTATCCTTCTCAGGAGGCACAGAGGATGAGGTAGAAGCAGAGTGGGACTTCATGGCTGAGGCCATAATGACAGAGTCCGCTGGTTGGTCAGCCCTGAGAAACAAGGGATCCTCTGCTGGAGCTTTGTACTTTTTGCAATTCTGGATGGCACGGAACCCACCGTGGAAGGAGTGAGGAAGGTGGACATCGCCGGTTCCGTGGTAGCAGCGGTCTAGGAGCTGTCCGGTGATGCAAAGTGTCAAAGATGACAGACGTGGGAACCACCAGGGTATGCAAAGTGATGTTGAGTTTCTTTGCACCCCTACCCAGAACATTGTGAAGGTCATGATGTCCTCTAAGGGCCACACCAGTGATGGAGGCATTGAGGAGAAGGTCGGAGAGTAGTCCCGGACCATAGATCTCGTAGAGGAAGACCATGTAGGTGATCTTGTGCGCCTCCGCTTATGGGGCCGGTCATGATGACGGCTGTGACGACCCCTGAACCTAGACCGACGTGTAGAGGGCGATCTTGGTCTGGAAGGCGCCCTTGGTTTGGAAGGCGATCTTGATCTCCTAGGGGGAGACTTCGAGGGTCCAGCCGGAGTGCTTGTCCGAGGAGTGGGCCTGGATGGTGAGTACATGCGGGAGTAATCAGAGTCCGGACTACTGCGGCCACCTGACACAGCACCTTGCGGACGGCGAGGTGACACTCTGCGGGCCCTCCCCTCCACAGGTTTGGGGGATGCTTCTGGTTAGATCTCCACAATGTGCAGTCCTGGAGACGATGACCGGTCTCCTGACGATGATCTGGACCCGGGATCGGACTGTCACGGGAACTCTGCAATCCCTATGACTTATTCTCTCGATGTAGAGTGCTTTGACGGCGATGAGAAGACCTCGACGTCAATCTTCGGCCTCTAGTAGGAGACCTCGACCTGCTACGGCATCAATTCAACAGTGATCTGCCATGACGTGGAGTCGACGGCGATCTTTCACAACGTCGTGTCGACGGCGAAGGAGTAGTTTCTGTCCTGTAACTCCAGTTCTGTAGTAGGGGTACCTCTGTTATAGTCATAATCTAGTGAATAGTCCCGCCCATGTACGTGGACCCCGGAGCAATCAAAAAGAATCTCTTAAAGTGTCGAAAAAATGCAGAACTGCACAGACACTTAAGAGAGAATTTAAAGACATATAATGCAGCCCATAAACAGGCTACACTGTCCAGTACTTCAAGTAGAAATTCCACCAAAAATCCACAAACAGCAAAGCCTGCCCAGATTTCCCTTGCCTTCAGCAAAAACCCTCTAGAATGATAGAAAGATATGGACAGACAAGCCCCATAGGCTGCCATTATGTGGCTCAAAACAGGATACTGTGCCTTTAAGAGAACTTTCCAGAACTTCACAGTATCCCAGAATGCACTGCAGGTCCCTTTTACTTTCAGTTCTTTTTGAAGGCGTAACACGCCAGACCTGTAGCATTCCGTACATGAATATCTCTCCACCAGGGAGGAAGGCGGGCGCTTATGGCTATAACAGAGATACCCCTACTACAGAACTGGAGTTACAGGACAGAAACTACTCCTTCTGTAGTAGGGGATCTCTGTGTATAGTCATAATCTAGTGAATAGAATGGCAAGCCCATCCCCACACCAAAGCGGCGGTGGAGAAAGAAATCAACACCACTATTGTGCGAACAAATTCCACAGCGAAGCCTGTCCAACCTGAGCATCTGCCCTGGCACCAGTGTCCAGACAGTAATGCTTAGCAAAGGTATGAACCGACTTCCAAGTGGCGGCCTTGCAGATCTCTGCAATAGGAACATTACGGAGCAAAGCCGTCGTGGCAGCTTTGCCCCTGGTGGAATGAGCCTTAGGCTTACGTCCTAAGGTCTTATTAGCTTTCTGGTAACACAGTTGTATGCAGGACACAATCCACCTAGAGATGGACTGCTTAGAGGTTGCAAGACCTGTCCTGACCGATCCATAATTGATAAACAATTGGTCTGACCTACGAATACCTTTGGTCTTATCCAGATAAAATTTCAACACCCTCCTAACATCCAGGGAATGTAAAGACCTTTCCGCTGGAGATGAAGGGCTCTGAAAAAATGTAGGCAAAGTTATAGTCTGGTTGACATGAAAATCAGAAATAACCTTGGGAAGAAATTTAGGGTGAGTACGCATAACAACCTTAGCAGCATGAAATACAGTACAAGGTTCCTGGCAACACAACGCCTGAATTTCACTCACACTGTGGGTCGATGTAATGGCCACGAGGCACGCCGCCTTCCAGGACAGGTGCTGCAACGAAGCCTTATGAATGGGTTCAAAATGCTCCTTCATCAATCTGGACAGCACCACATTCAATTCCCATGAAGGCGAAGGAAGCCTGACAGGAGGGAACACTTTCTTCAAGCCTTCCCAAAAATCTTTGATCACAGGGACCTGGAAGAAGGAAGTCTGTGAAGGGCTTTTCCTGTAGGCAGTCAATGCAGCGAGATGAACCTTAATGGAATGAACATTAAGGCCAGACCGTGCCAAATGTAGAAGATAAGGAAGGATGACATCTTCCTTGCACGTCCTAGGGTCAAAGTTCTTGGACACACACCAGACACAAAACCTCTTCCACTTGTAAGCATAAGATGTCCGGGTGGAAGGTCGCTTAGACTCCTTCAGTATGTCCATGCAATCTTCAGGGAAAGATTCAAATGGCCATATTGAACTATCTCAGGAGCCATGCCGCCAAACTCAAGGAGGAGAGGTTGGGGTGCAACATCTGCCCCCCGAACTTCGTGAGAAGGTCCGGCCGGCACGGCAGCCGTATGTGCGGAAGGAGAGACCGTTGTAGAAGGTCCGTGAACCACCACTGCCTGGGCCATTCCGGGGCAATCAGGATCATCCGTGCCCTGGACCGGGACAGCTTGATGAGCACCGCTGGAATCAGGGGAATGGGCGGAAAAGCGTAAACAAAGCTGTTCTACCAGTTGATTCAGAGTGCATTCCCCAGCGTCCCTTGCTGGAAGTACCTGGAGGCGAAGTCTCGGCATTTGCTGTTTTCGGCGGTGGCGAACAGATCTACGTCTGGAGTCCCCCACCTTTCGAAGACTTCTCCTAGTACGTCGTCGTTTATGACCCATTCGTGGGTTTCCTGAATCAGTCTGCTCAGTGCGTCTGCCTGAACGTTCTGCACACCTGGTAGATGGGTAGCCGTTATCGTCAATCCTCTGGCCAGAAGCCAGTGCCAGATCGTCTGCGCCTCCCGAGACAGGGTGCGCGATCTCGACCCCCCCTGCTTGTTGAGGTAATACATCGTGGTCGTATTGTCCGTCTGTACGAGCAGATAGTTGGTCTGGAAGGACGGATGAAAGGCCTTCAGCGCCAAGTGAACAGCTCTGAGTTCCAGGAAATTGATGTGATACGTGGACTCCATCGGCGACCACGTTCCTTGAATCTGTAAGTCTCCCGAATGCGCTCCCCAGCCGTGGAGAGAAGCATCCGTCACAATAGTCTGAGTAGGAATGTCCTTGTGGAAGGGAACCCCTCTGAGGAGATTCTCCGCTGAACACCACCACTTCAGAGACTGAGGAGCATGCAGAGACAGTCGTATCTTGTCGTCCCACGATCCTCTCCTCTGGTCCCATTGGTCCTCCAAGCACTCCTGCAGAGGTCTCATGTGTAGTCGTGCATGAGGAGTGAGGAAGATAAGAGGCCATCGACCCCAGTAGAGAAGACACCGTCCTCACTGTTGTAGATGGAGCGGTCATAAGAGCCTGAGCCTTCCGAAGGATCGATCGCCGTCGCTCCTCCGAAGGAGACAGGCTTGCTGACAGCGTATCGATGGTGGCTCCCAAGTCCTGAATGCACTGGACCGGGATTGGGATTGGGACAGACTTGGACATGTTGATGTGCAACCCCAACTTGTTCAAGAGAACGCACGTCTTCTGGAAGTCTGCTTGAGCTTCCGAGAAGGAGGAGGCCTTGATCAACCAATCGTCCAGGTACGGGAAGACAAACCTTGTTCTTCCTGAGGTGTGCCGCTACCACTGCCATGCACTTAGAGAATGTTCTGGGCGCAGATTTCAGCCCGAATGGCAGCACTGTGTATTGATAATGGTTGGTGCCGACTTGAAAATGCAGAAACTTCCTGTGTTTGTACGCGATGGGCACGTGGAAGTACGCATCCTGTAGGTCTATGGCACAAAGCCAGTCCCCCTGTTGCAACTGAGGAAAAATCTGATGTAACGACAGCATGCAAAACTTTTCTCTGCGAATCCACCTGTTTGCCTGCCGCAAGTCCAGAATGCAAATATGAAAATAAGTCAACTAAACAATTATTTAGTCCACATTGTTTTATTCACAATGGGAGTGTATATTGGATATACAGTTTGTTTCGGGGCACTGTGAAAACCACTAACTTATTGTTCTGACAAACTGTATATATCCAATATAAACTCCCATTGTGAATAAAACAATGTGGACTAAATAATTGTTTGGTTGACTTATTTTCATATTTGTGTTTATTGTTCCTATGCAACTGGGACCCCTTCCTTTCACTACTTAGATAGCCCAGGTCCCAGTGACTCTAACTGGGTATACCCCCTATCAATATTCTGCAAGTCCAGAATGGGCCTGAACTCGTTCTTGTCCTTCTTGCGAACCAGGAAGAACCGGGAGTACAGACCTCTTCCTCTTTGAGACAGAGGTACGTCTTCTATTGTCCTTTTCCTTAACAGGATATCGGCCTCCGCCTGGAGCTCGCGCAGTTGATACTGCGAGCTGACCGGAGGGATCGCTGGAGGAGGGCTGATGAACCCAAGACTGTATCCATTGCAAACAATATTCAGCACCTACTTGTCCGGAGTAATTTTTCTCCACTCTGCCAGAAAAAATTGAACGCTTCCCCCCACCGGAGCGGGTAACGGATGAGGGAGAAGTAACCGCTCAGGGTCGAGACCCGGCCGGGCCCTTGTTCGCGGTAGAGGACTGCTGTCCCCCTCTACCCTTCCGTCGTTTCTGGAAGGGTCTCCGGAACTGTTGCTGCTGCTGTCCCGAAGAATGCCCTCGTCCTCTTCCTGGTGCGCCATAGCGCCTCTGGAAAGGCCCGAAGGATTTCTTCTCTTTGGGCTTCTCCAAGTCCACAGCCGTAAGGGTCTCCGCCTCCGCCTTCATGCGGGCCATCTCATCATCAGCGTGTTTTCCGAACAAAGTATCCCCGGAAAAAGGCAGGTTGGCCACCCGCTGCTGGGCTTACGGTTTGAGTGACGTGAGCCGGAGCCAGGCATGTCGTCGCTGATTGATTCCATGGCAGTAACCATGGGCAGCCAACAAGGAGACATCCGCCGCTGCGCTGATGACCTGATTGGACACCAGCGTCCCTTCCTTGAGGATCTCCTGGAAGTCCTCCCTCTTGTCTCTCGGTAGCAGTTCCACGAACTGTTGCAGGGAGTCCCACAGAGCCCGGTCATAACGCCCCAGCAGAGCTGTATCACTGGACGCCTTCTTGGCTGTGGAAGCGGTCCCACGCGCCTTCCGTCCAGCTGAGTCGATCCATCTACTCTCTTTATCTGGAGGCACGGTGGAGGACGGGGAGGTAGAGTGTAGCTTCCTGGCCGCTGTCACTATCACCGAATCCAGTACCGGATCAACTCTCAGAAAGGCAGGGTCCGAATCCGGGGCCCTATACTTCTTTTGAAGTTGGGATGGAGCGGCCTTCACCACAGCCGGTGTGAGGAACAGCTCCTCTGCGGGTTCCTTCAATCCAGGTACTAGCGGAAGCAACGGGCGAGACAGATGCCTCTTGTGGAGTGTCTCAAATATCACTGAAGTTGAAGGTGTAGGAGCCGTCACAGCGATACCCAACTTCGCAGCCCCCCTGGAAAGTGGCAATGTCATCCACTGGAGAAACCCTGGTCTATGGGGAGTCCGACAAGGTCGGGGAGTAGGAACGGGTCCTGGAAGAGTCCGTTCGAGACCTCGACCCCCGCCTCCTATGGCAACGCTTTGATCTGGTGGAGGATCTATGACGACTCCTCGATCTTCCTCTCCGTCCGGAGCGTGAACGTGATCCTTGGCCGAGGGCGGTCAACCGGGTCCACCGGAGCGGGTGACTTGGGCTTGGACGGATCCTTCGGTTTAGGCGTACCCTTGGGAGGTGTAGGAAGAACAGGCAGCGAAGTAGACCTCGGTGGAACTGGAGGCGGCTTCACTGGCAACCCTGGTCCAGGGTGCGGCGGAGGCAACGGAGGAGGCAACGGAGGAGGAGTAGGGGTCCTCAGAGGGAGTCCCCCCGGTAACGGAGGAGGGGGGAGTCACCTTCCCCGACGGGGTATACACCTCGGAATACACCGAGCCCGGTGATCCTCCACCTCTACCAGCCTGGGACGTTGGCAAACTTCCCACAGCGTCAGGCCTCTTTCCACCTCTCTTCGACGTCTTAGAATGGCGACCAGACGGCGAACGCCGGCCTCCTGACGTCGAGCGCCTCTTCGGCGACGAACGTTGTCGCCTCAACTGCGATCTTCTACGCCTCGACGGTGACCTTCTGCGCCTTGACGGTGATCGTCGGCGCCTCGACGGCGATCGACGACGCCTCGACGTAGTTCTACGGCGCCTCGACGGCGACCGTCTGCGCCTCGATGGCGATCTGCCATGCCTCGACGGCGATCGGGGTCTCGACGGAGACCTGGGCCTCGACGTCGACCCGTGCTTCGACGGCGATCTGTGCCTCGACGGCGACCTTGACGACGAGGACTCCCTCGACGCCGAACGCCTCCTCTTCGCCGAGGGCGAACGGCGGTGTCGCCTCGACGGCGAGCGCAGACGCCGGGCCGACGAAGAAACAGTCACAGGGGATTTCGAAGGTCTAGTAACATCCCTCGACGCTGAGCGTCAACGTCGTTTAGTCTCCGACGACGGGGAGCAGGCCGTAGTCATCCCTCTCGACGCTGTAGTGGGCGCAATGGACCCAGGCGGAGAATGGTGGCGTTTGCTAGCCTTCCTGCCCCTGGGGAGCCCCCCGGAGGCCTCAGCATGGGCAGAGGAAGCCCCTCCAGACCCACCTTGTGCCTTCAATTTTCTTTCCTCGAGGCCCTGAAGTCTGATCTTCTTCCTGTCCTTCAGGGTCCTGCCAGAGAAGCCTTGGCATATCACACACTCCTCAGGGATATGTGAAGAGGGAAGGCAGAGGATACACACCTCATGGGGATCCGATTTGGCCTTCTTCCTGGAGCACTCCGGGCATTTATCGAATAAAGCAGGCATATTCGACAAAAAACAGAGTGCAAGAACCAAGGAGAAAGGCACCAAAGTACAATAAAGCACTTAACTTGTGAAAAAACAGTGAAACAATCACCAAAAACCCTGAAAAGGGAGAGCTCAATGCTCCAGGGTCCTGCTAGCAGGAGCCGGAAAAAAGAACTGAAAGTAAAAGGGACCTGCAGTGCATTCTGGGATACTGTGAAGGTCTGGAAAGTTCTCTTAAAGGCACAGTATCCTGTTTTGAGCCACATAATCGCAGCCTATGGGGCTTGTCTGTCCATGTCTTCCTCTCTATCATTCCAGAGGGTTTTTGCTGAAGGCAAGGGAAATCTGGACAGGCTTTGCTTGTAGGAGAGTAGGGTCTGCAATCCTATGATCACCCCAGATTTTTGCTTTTCGCTTCACTGGTTTACGACTTCCCTGGCTGTGGGCCTGCTAATCAGACCCACAGCCTAGCTGTTCTCTCACTAAATTGACATGTGTACCTTAGGTGCATTTACCAATTGGTACTAGGCCACCTTATCAGACCCTGTAACTCAGGGCATAGGTGTACCCAGGGCCTACCAGGGGCTGCAGCATGTATTATGCCACCCCTGGCTGGCCATCTAAATCTGACACAACTGGCTGCACGACAGCTGGGGCAAGGTGGTGTACTCACCCTTTGCTTTAGATATAGTATACCTATATCTAACCCTAAAATGAACACATATATTCCTATCAGTCACTCCTATGGCAGGCCTTGACAATCCTGAAGGCAGAGTGCTTGGAATTATGCGAGATGGTGCTCTGGCATGAGCTGAGCCAGTCTACAGCTTGCGGAACCAAGTCCTTATAGCTGTTCTATTATAACGCGTACCACATACTCTTAAGTGCCTTATAATCCTCGCGGTTATTTGCCAACTTTGGTATCGCTTTATCAAAACATGTCGAGTAAGGTGTCATACGAATTGGAATACTAACCCCTCGCCAATTCTGGCGACGGGGTTAGCATTCCACCCTTCTAGAGGGACACGACATGTATGTAACTGTGAACCCCGGTTAAAGTTAACTTAAGCCTCAGCATCACAAAATGGATGCTGCCACCACAGACACAAGTCTGACCTCCTGCTGCTGGGAGTCCTTCCAGCGAGGAGAGCTTGGACAAAGAGTTTCCTGTCAGGGGCGGTGCTAGCACCATCCGAGACAGGGTTTTGTGTATCCCAGGTAGGCAGGGCTTTAGAGGAAGGTGACTGCAAGTGGCACCCAGGTGCGCACTGTGCATATGCCGGCTTGAACCAGTTCCAGGGGCACACCAGCCCCTGAGCTGGGGAAAGTCCGGACAGGGGAGAGGGTTGTAACCACCCCCCTTCCTGGTCCCACCCATGGGCAGGACCTAGTTGCGTACCAGCCCCTTTCTTTAGAATAAAGGTAGGAGCGGGGACCCTTCCAAATTAGATCTTTGAATCCTGAAACTACTTCCTACGAAAGGAACTCAAGACTTCTTCTTAAGATTTCTCCCTTGTGACTAAGGAGTAGTCACCCTGCAGCAGCAGGCACCACCTAAGTATCTTGCGGTTTGCTGAAACGTCCTTCCTCCGGAACCAGACTGCCCAGTTCGACGAGACCCGGACTCACTGCCCTCTCTGACCTCAACCTGCCTCTACAGCACAGCTGAGAACCGTAGGTGCGACGAGACCAGAGGACCCGGCGATCATCAGAACCAGCACGACACTGAACCAGCACGACCACCGAGGGACCCTCGAGTGGGTGCACTGGGGTAAGAGAAGCCCCAACCCCAAGCAGCACGAGCACCCAAGACCAGACCCCAGCATCCACCAGATCTGCGTGGGGCCCTTTTGCTTCTGTGTCGCTTGCCACGTTGTCCGGTCACTTGCCCGTTGGCTAGTGACCCTCCAGACGACGTCCTACGTTTGTTTCACCGCTGGTCTAGCTCCTCTAGACTGGCCCTAGTCTCCTCCTGAAGGTGACCCTCCTCGGACCCTCCTGGTCCACTCAAGACGCCATTTTGTGTCGCCACGTGGGCTTGCCGTAGCCAAGGCTTGTTGCCTCCTTCACCGGATCCAGCATCGACAGCAGCAGACATCCGACGTGGGACAGCTCGCAGACCTCCAGCCTGGTCGACACTAGCGCCCCTGGTCCGTGCAGCAGCAGAATCCAGTGTCACCTCTTCGCCTGGCTGAGTGACCTCGTCCGGTGCCATCCTGGTGCCCACCTAATCACTGGCTAGTGATTCAAACTTGGTCCCCTCTTCTTACAGGTACTCTTCTTCAGCTGATCCAGTCCTTGGATCAGCCCGGAACATCTTCACTGGTCGCCTGCCAGCAACGTCCACTTCAGGCTCCTGGTTCGTCAACGAGGATTCCCGACGACACTTGAACCCTATGCAGCCGCAGCCCCTGGGCTAGGTAAACCGAGTACCACGGTGCTCCAGCGTAGATCCACTCTCTAAGTGTCTAAATCCACTTTCGTTTTTGACCTACCTAGTCGGGTTCGCCCGAGAACACTAACTTTTGCATTTACTAGCATCCATAGACTTTGTCCCGCATTACGCGTGAGAGTTTCCACTCTGCACACGACGTCCCTAGGCCTCCTGCTTCTAATCTAAGGGTGCAGCATTGTAGGTCCAGCATTTCTAAAGTCTCTGAGAGTAGTACTTACCTGCTAGTAATTTCGCATTCCACTTCCAGGGTATATGGTTTTTCGTGCCCCTCGGGCACTTGATTAAAATTGTGAGACTTTCAGTATTTCTTTAAGAGCTTTGTATTGTGCTTAGCGCCCTGTCCTCATAAAGAGTCCAGGGCTGTTGTGTTATAATAAATATCCTTTTATTTTTATAACAACTTGTGTGGTGTCCTTTCACTTGGTGTTCAAGGGGTATATGTGATGGTATAACAGCTGGCTTAACACGCCCTCTAGAGTTTAGCCTAAAGACTGCTCTTGTCCATGCTACTAGGATAGCTGGTCTATAAGGGTGACTTACAACCAATCATCAATAAGGGTCGTTTGGACTGATACATAGTGATCACTAGAATAGTAAGCACTGCCTATCAGGCCAACTTCTCACATTGCCGTTTGTGGATTTTTGGTGGAATTTCTAGTTGAAGTACTGGACAGTGTAGCCTGTTTATGGGCTGCATTATATGTCTTTAAATTCTCTCTTAAGTGTCTGTGCAGTTCAGCATTTTTTCGACACTTTAAGAGATTCTTTTTGATTGCTCCGGGGTCCACGCACATGGGCGGGACTATTCACTAGATTATGACTATACACAGATATCCCCTACTACAGAACCTCCTTGCCGTCGTGTCGACGCCGATTTTCTTGACGTCGAATGATGGGACCTAGACGATCCTCTTGACGGCGGCACGCTCTCCGGCGGCGAGATGTTAGCCATCGTTACTCTCGACGCTGACCCCCTTGAGGGTGGCGGAAAGCCTCAACGTCGACGGAGACTTAGGACTCTCAGCACCCAGAGCCTTCGAGCTTGAAGAGTGCTGCCTCGACGCAGACTTACTTGTATGCGGGGGGAGACTCTCGACGTCGAGATGGTGTTCCTGAAGAATGTCTGGGCCTCTTCGATGGAGATTTCAATGTCGACGGTGAATGTCTTGTCCCCTTTCTCTTCCTAGGGTCAGGATAGGTAGAACGTCGCCGCTTTTGACGTTGCTTGCTGGAAGATGATGTCCTGGGGCCTCCATGGCCACCCACCTGATGACTATTGTCTTTTTCCAGCAGATCATGCAGTTCAATGCGTTCCCTGTCGCGCAGGGTCCGCCTGGAGAACTTCTGGCAATGATGGCACTGGTAGGATTGTGTGAGGATGGTTCTGCAAAATCAGTTTTAGTGAAGAAGAAACCCCTGCTGACTAAACCGGAAACTTCCCGACGTAGAACGCGATCAAGCACACAGCTGACGTGGCTTTCCCATGCACCTGATTGCGGGGTTGCCGGGTAATTCACCCTCTCCCCTCAACTTGCCCTGAACCATTGGTTCGGGCGTACTCGGCAATTGTGGCAATTATTGTTTAGGCATTACTAATGTCCTGATGATGATCCCCATAATTCAGTAGTGGGATCGAAACGCCGTCGACTTATATGTAGCACCATATTCACTAAAACGTATACCATCTATTATATGTCTGTAATGGTGTGATTTTAATTTCTGCCACATTTGTAACCGCAGAAGTCTGTAGCTTTTGCCTAAAAGCCCTTTTCTGTTTGTTATTTCTTCACTTTGCCAATTTGTAAGTGTCAGGGTACAGGCTTGTGCCCCACTACGAAGAATTGTTGAAGGAATCTGGTTTTTGATTTTTCCTAATTAGTAAAATACTGAGCCCGCTGTCAAGCTGGACATGTCAAGTCCAATATAGTATCCATTGTGCCTATAGTTATTGTTTTCAGACTAATTGTACTTAATGGCATGGGCTATAGTTTCTTCAGATAAGTATAACTATAACTGCTGAATTTTTAGTTGTGTGGGTAAAACGTCACCCTATCATATCCCTGTACCCTTGTTTTTTTTTAATCATTGTATTTCTATGGTTTTTTATGCAATGTAATATATAATTACTGTACATTGGTGGTCCTCAAAGTACGGCCCGCGGGCCATTTGCGGCCCGCCAGACCTTCCCTTGCGGCCCCCACAGCAGTCACGGACTCCGCGCCATTACTGCTGTTGTGGTGTCTCCTTGGGGGCCGCGTTTGCTGAGAAAGATCATAGGGCATGCGCAGACAATTAGTGTCTCCATGCTCACCTGCAGCACCCCCATCATCTGCCCTCGTGACGTCATAGGCTTGCAGCAGGACCTACTTCGGACTCACACCAATGGAAGCAGTGTGTGCCCAGCTGAAACCGAACCGAGATTCACTGCAACCTGGCACCAATTGCCGCGTCTCCTCGCCTTTGAAAGGAGTAAGTGTGTGCCAATGCCAGAATTGTTATTGCTGGGCCCCCATACTTTGTTTTTTTTCTGTTGCTAGATCTTGTTTATGCACCACACAAAAGTTAAAGATATCGTTTGGGGGTTTCCAGGGCGCTTAAAATCTTGGGCAGAAGAGTTATTTATGTATGTTTTTCTTTTCAATTTATTACGAGTGGTTTTGCATATTAATTTAAGTGCCTATGACAGTAGATGGCGCTGTTCCCGTATTCTGTAACATATTGTGAGTTAATCATGGGCTGAAATTTACTTTTTATGCGAGTTTGTTCTCCCCGAGTTAGCAGGCAGGGCTGCTCAGACGTGTAACCATTGGGCCTCCATTTTTGCCTTCAGGGTGAAAAAATATATATATCAACTCGGCAGCAGCACTACTACTACTCAAAAAGTCTTTGTCATTTCAAAGCCACTGTTTTCATTCTTTCACTCTCATCATTTCAGACCTGAAGCATTCTTTTTGTTATATACAACAAAGCCATAGTTTTGCTTATTTATCTTATGCAACTATCAACTACTGGGGTCTCCATTTTCGTCCTTAGATAAATATCAACTCAACAGCAGCACAAAGCCTTTGGTGCAATTCCAAATAGGCCCGTTTTAGTTCTTTCACAGTTTCATAATTTCAGAACTGAAGCATTTTCAATGTTATATACGATATACAACAAAGCCATAGTTGTTGATTATTCAACTTATGCTACTAACAACCATTGGTCTCCATTTTCGCCTCAGGGTGAACCAACAATATCTCATCTCAATACCAGCTTCATTGCTCAAAGACTGATGTAATTCAAATAGACTTCTGCTTTTGAAATACAGCATTATCGCACTGTGTAATGTTTCGAAACGGGTTTGATTTTTTTACTCTAACCCCCCCCCCCCCCCCCCCCCACTGACCCCACCCCCCACTGACTCCACTCCTACCGGTGCGGCCCTCGGCCACAAACCTCACTGTAATTTTGGCCCCCGACAGAAAGTTTGTGAGTACCCATGCTGTACATGAATACAACAAACGCTGATCACAGCCTTTGGCCGTGTGCTTTGGGGGTATGGTGTGTGAGGTCTTGTTTTTCTCAATGAGATTCAGGTCTGTGGTACCTGCGGATCCTCAATTCATGTCCCAAATTACGTTTGGGGCAATTTCTTGCCCATGAGTTGTCCCATGACTGAAACTTACAAAATCCCCAAGGACAGTGCATGGGGACAAAGAGTTTTGGGGCACTCCACTTGTTTCTCTGTACCCGCTTAACTAATTAACACAAAACTTTCCAGACAGCAGCTGAACTAACTTGCATACTAGATTTGAAAAATTCACGAGGGTTCATCGAATGGCGTATGGTGGTGGTGGTACATGGCGGTGCGAGGCGGTGGCAGTGGGTGTGGTGGTAGTTCCGCGCATCCATAGATCCACCATGGGAGGAAGATCCACCATGGGAGGAAGATCCTTCTACTTAGCGGCCAAAATCTGGAACTCTCTCCCCACTCACCTCCGCCTCACAAGGAACCACCTCTCCTTCAGAAAGCAACTAAAAACCTGGCTATTCGATAAGTAATACACCCACCCTCCCTCAAGCGCCTTGAGACCCTCTGGGTGAGTAGTGCAATATACAAATCTCTGAACTTGAACTTAGTTGTACATTTAAAACTGAACGAAATTACACCACATTTGTCAGGAAGCTAGATCTTGGTCCATAGATTGTGCTTTTTGTGATCTGGTGTAAATCTGCATCAGTTTTTAAGAACTGTAGAGCAAAAAACAACTGTATACTTTGGCAGTTGGATCAGCGAGAGTTACAAGAGACTCTTGCGAGAGTGCCAATTTAAAAATAGAGCGTTCTGCTTGGCTCCGGGAACTTTATTTCCCTTGGGCCAGCTTGCTCTCCTGAGACTAGGGGGAAGAGATACCCTGACTCCCCAGACCCCCATGAGGGTGAGCCAGGGGGACCCCACCCCTGGGCCAAAAAAGGAAGACAAAAACAGCAAAAACTAGAATAATGATCACAAGACTCTGGCAGGATTAGAAGGAAAAAAAAATAAGGAGGCCGGGCTGCATTTATTTATTATAAGCCCCGGGGAGCCTTCCTCGGTGGCTGTGTTCATAAAGGAGTGGTAGGAGTGCTTGACACTCCCTCTCCCCCGAGCCTCCAGGGGTCCCCCCTGGGCTGAAATTGGCCGGGGGGGGGGGGGGGAGAGAGATTGGGGGGAGGCTCACCGCCACACTCCCCTTTATTCAAGTATGTGGCCTTGGGGGTGGGGTCCCCGGGGCTGATAACTGCTTGGGGAGGATGGTCCTGAGGCCTTCCCCCCCTTTTAACTAATATGTATGGACCTCCCCTCTATAATAAATTTTAAAAAAGACCCTGGAGGGTGGGATTCCAAGGGTCAGGCGCTGTGGCCAACCCTTGGCGCAAACAGCTTTCCATTGGGGGCGGGGGTTGGGGGATTAATGGTTGCATTTACATATGGTGACTAGGCATTACTTTACTGTAGGAAAGTGTCCCTTTTCGACAAGGTTATTGATGTGATTTCGACTTGAAGTGTACTGGGCTCCTGCAAACCAGGTACCTAGTGCCAGATCTCCTCCTCACAAACTGTGCAATTATTACCTACCTGGAAATATCTTAAGCACTCTTTGAGTCCCTGGTGAATGGGAACCCTGGTACCTAGGGCCGAAGGTATTAAAGAGTTGTAGCCCAAATTGTGCCACCCTAAAAGACCCCTCATCAAGCACACTGCAAGACTGTCATTGCGTGTTTTGGTGCAGACGAAAGTGAAAACACAACATGACACACATCCCCGTGTGCCATGTCCCCTAACACTTTATGTAATATTTGTAAGTCACCCCTACAGCAGGCCTTACAGCTGTAAGGCAGGGTGCTTAGTACTACATGTGAGGGCATACCTGTAGGAGCAGATATGCCCCTGTGCTGGTCCGTTCCATTACTGTCAGTACAAGTGACCAGGGAAGCCATTTAGAACATTTGCTGGACACTGGTGAAAAGGAGTTCCCCGGATGCATGGTTTGATATGAAACATCTCGTATTGGTAAACCCACACTGATGCTAGTGTTGGATGTACCAATACATGCACTTAGAGGTCACCTTAGAGGTGCCCCCTGAAAACCTAGCAGCTTTTGGTGTACCTGCTGACTGGTTTCTGCCAGCCTGCCACCCGAGACGCTGTTCTGACCTCCTAGGGTGTGAACGTTTTCTCTCAGAAGACCCAAAACAAAAGCATGTCCGGGAAGGGGGACTAACACACCCTCCCAAAGGATGACCTGCTAATTGGCCACCATGGGTCGGAGAATTTCAAAGAAGCTGCAGTCTTTGGAATGCGAATAGGACTCTTCTCAGAGCAGAGGTGTTAAAAGTCACCTGGGCACCTGGAAAGGCAGGAAAATTAGCTAGTCAGGTAGATGTGCCACCTCCAGACTAGTACTACCCCTAAGGTGGGCTACTGTGAGGTGGACACAATTTTCCACAAGTAGCCATCTCTGTGATGGCATACTTATGGATTCTGGGACATGGTTATGCCCACTTCCCACAGTAAGTGGTCATATAGCAGGTGTAGTGACCCCAGGGGTAAGTAACCTACTGCTCTACACTCCCTTAACATCCCTAAATCTAGCATTTAGAGGAGCCCCTGGCACCAGGAAATCAGATTACTGCAGACTGCAGGAGAACACCGAAGGGCCGCGAGAAGCAAGTAATGTGGAGAAGCAACTGACTTGGCGTCAACTCTGTCGGCCTGACTGCTGTTCCTGCCAGACTGTGATAAAGTTGTCTTGACCTGTAGCTGCAGTGCCTCCAAAAGCCTGGGAGGACTGTCTGCTTCAACAAAGACCCAGGAACTCCAGTGGAGAAGCGGAGATGCTTCACTGCATCCTGCAGGCACTCCAAAAGAACAGTGAGGACCCCAGCCCGCTGCAAACCCCACACTGGAAAGCAACACTGCACCTGGGCCCCCTAGCCTGAGTCGAAGTAGGCCAACGGTGCCAGCATGGTCCCCTGACCTTCTAGAGACAAAGCCCAACTTGGATTTGCATACAGTGGACTCACCGCCACCGCCTGCAGTCCTATTTGTGCAGGTCCCCTCTACTGCAAGTGTCTCCAGTGCCGAAAGTCCAACGCCTAGGACCACCTCTACTCCCAGCCGCACGGCCAAAGGAGAAAAAGATTAAAGTTGTGCCCACATTCCGAGCATTGTAAGACCTGAGCCCCCTTGTTTTTCAGCCTGACTGGTCTCCCAATCCAAGCTTGCAGCCTCTTTGCAACCAGATCGTTCCCCATGAAAAAGAATAGGAAACCAGACGCTGTAACACAACTCTGCACCTGAACGCCCCAGAGCCTCCCAAGGTGACCTGTTGGTGTGGCCTTGGACCTTGCCTCATACTTAGCTTAAGTCCAGAAGAATAGTCCTGTAAGTCACAGTGAAGTACCTGTACGCAGTGTATGTCTTTCCAGCATATGATAACATTACAGCTTCAGAATCTGCACTATTTGTCCATTTTTAAAAACTGTAAAAATTCATAACTCAAAAAGTACATACCTGATTCCAATCTTGTCTAAATTCATAAAAAAGTGTGGTTTATTTTTATAACTTAGTGTCAGATTTATTTATTGAGTGTGGTCTCACTTACTGCCTTTGGCAATAAATGCTTAGCACTACCCTCGGATATGCGTAACTGCTCACCCACACTACCACTAAAGAGCATTTTAAGGGTGTCATTTGTGTCTCTGTAATTCCCTTGGGGTTTGCCTGGACTCCTTGCACAGTGTACCTCGTTTTGGTCCACAACATAAAGAGCCAGCTTCCTTCATTGGTGGTTCAGCGGTGGGATGCAAGACTTTGCATTTGCTGATTCCACTTGGTAAATAGAGGACTCCACGACGATGACTCTTTTCGGTCCACTACATAAAGAGCCAGCTGCCTACAATAAGTATATACACACACACACATTTTTAAAAGGTTAAGTACAAAAATATTGTCAGATTACTGACTAGTTATTACCTGTGAAATAGTGACTACTGATGTAACTGTACACAATGATGTAATGACAACTAAAATACTGCATGCAATGTAAAGGCTCTTGATGTACTGCCTAAGGTGTAAAGGCAGCACACCATACTGATACAATGGTATCATGGATTATAGGTTAAGCCTCCTTCCGCTCACTCACTGACTAAGAAAATTAAGTTTATTCACCATAGTGCTGATTATGTTCATGTGCTTCCTCAGACTAACAATTGATAGCAATCATATTATCAGTGGAGAAAACTGGAAGGTGTCTAGTTAATGGCTTTAGTTAAAATTGTGGCAGATAAATGGAAAAAACACTCAAAGATGAGCTGGGAAGGTGGCTCGACTTTGATTCTTTTTATTGCATATAATCAGAGGATTGAACGTTCCCAGTTTTTCTTAGCTGTGATGTGCAGCTCTAACATTTTCAAAAACTGACAACTGTGTAAGAGGGTTTTAAGATAGTAGCAATGAAAGTAAATGTGAGGTTCGATGCCAAAAGACTGAGAAAAGCAGTTTGCCCAAAGTAACCATCCAGAGATAAATGAATGCTTAAAAAAAATAATCAACCAATTAACACATTTGTTGCTTTAGGACGTTCTCCAAGTGACTCCTTGTAAGGCTGGCTTCATGTCCTATCCAGATTGGTTTTCGTTACTGTCTAAGCATACATTAAGGGACACAATTTGTCCAAGGTATACTTGGGGGTAAACTCGCAACCCCAATAAAACTGGTCTGTGGCTCCTTTCCAGTATTAACAATCTGGGCCAGTATGCAACGTGATGACTCAGTTGCCTACATATTTTCAAAATATAAACTAGCTTATTTCCAGTTTTTATTTCAGATTACGGAGAATGAGGCCCTTGAGAAAGGGTAAAGCAGATCTGCATGGTCAGCCATTCTACTAAGATAGGGTGAATATGAAATAAAATTAAATTAAAAGGGTTCTTATATAGCGCATGTCTACATTTCTCGGGTAAAGGTCAAGCCTTGCTGCAGCCCCTGGTGCATTTATATGACACCAAGAGGACTTTGAGATCTAGCAATAAACATTTGCTGTTAGTCCCGAAGCTCAAACGGTCCCGGACTGAAGGACGGCTGTTCTCCTATAAAGCGGCCAGGCTTTGGAATCAGCTTCCAGACTCTATCCGCCTTAAAGTTGACCATCTTAGGTTCAGGAAACAGTTGAAGACTTTTCTCTTTGCTTGATCATCGATGAATGATTGGTGTTTAATTATGCGCTGGGATGCCCTTTGGGTAGCCATGCGCCATATAAGTGCTTATTCATTCATTCATTCATTCATTCATTCATTCATTCATTCATACCCGGGAGTGTCCCAGCGCTGATCAATCGCAAGAAAAAAACAACTTATTTAAAGTATTTAAGGGAAGAGCCAGGTCTTTAAATGCTTCTGGAAAACTAGATGGTTTGGTTCTTTACGAAGGTGCAGTGGGAGAGCATTTCACAGTTTGGGAGCATTATATGAAAAAAGCCTACCTCCACTCCTGGCCTTCCTGATTCTGGGAATTACGGCTAGGTGAAGTGAGTCTGAGCGAAGGTTTCTAGAGGCTTTATGAAAGCGAATCAGGGATTTCATGATGGGAGGGCTATTCCCTAGTAGGGACTTGTGGACGATACATTAAGTCTTAAAGTGGACTCTTTCTTGGACCGGGAGCCAATGCAAAGCACGAATAGCTGGTTTTGCGGAACAGCAGTGGCTGACACCAGTCAACAATCTTGCCGCTGCATTCTGGAGAATCTGCAACCTCTTAATCACCGGATTTGGTGTCCCCAAATAAAGAGCATAGCCAAAATCAATCCTAGAAAGGATCAGGGCCTGAACCAGTATCTTTTTTGCTGGAAACGGAAGCAAAGGAAGTACTTTCTGAATTATTTTCAGCAAGCCAAAGCAAGAAGCCACAGTTTTTCTAGCTTGAGTTTTAAAAGAAAGCTCTTGATCTAGCCATATGCCGAGACTTTTTTTTCTGGTTTAGGGACTGGAAGGGGGCCCATGCAAACTGGAGTTGATGTTAAGGCTGCTCTGATTTCCCAGGAGCATCAGCTCGGTTTTGTCACTGTTTAACTTCAAATAGGAAAGGCTCATCCATTTGACCACTTCCACTTACCTTTAAGTAAAGGCCTATTTGTCTTACACGTGACGGCTCTTATTGGACTTCGGGTTTATTGGGAGTTACTTTACTCGGTCAATTTGTATCTGATAGTATTTACCCACTACCAATTCGCAGAACAAGCGATTGACTCTCAGCTTCACCAACCCGGGAAAGGCTAGTGCCCAAAGGGAGGGACTTATTTAATTAGAGTGCACTGGTACATCTAGCTCGGGGAACCTGTGCTAAACAACAACACTCACCATAGATTGCTTACTAAAGTCAAATGACCAAGACACCAAAGTATGGTGGGACATACAACTTGTTTTCCCCGAGGAGTGCTTTGCTACTGAGGCACAGCTGCTGCCAAAGGTGAGCTAATCTAACCTTAAATTAAACCAGTCTACCTTTGAAGGCCCTTTTAAGGAGTCTGTGTGGGACTGCATCATACCTTACATCAAGGCTATTGCTCCCTTGGTCCCATGGTTAGTTGCTGAACTTCCTAGATACCCCTTAAGCAGAGGTCTCCTCCCAACCCTCTACCCAGGACCACAACATATTGCCCCCGTCCATCAGAAGTAAAAAAAAATACAAAAAAAGCCAGCTCCATGTGCAGCAGGTTGGTCCTTTAAAAGCAGAAGACCAGGCACCACTTTTCCAAAATCATGCACAGGCCATGCTAGCATTTCATCCTTTAAAAACAGTTACCAGAGCACTAATTGTGGCCTTATAAAGGTGACAACCTCATGTGAGTTTCTTTCAAAAACAGGAAAACATGTCCTCACCTCGTCAGGCAGTCTCTGGGCAGAGCTGTCCATAATCCTGTTGAATATCTTCTGCACTGCTGAGATGCTGATCAGGAATACTGGTCGCACTGTGGTGGCTAAAGACACTAACAAGTGGCATGCAGATAACAGCAACTTTTCCTGCACCTGGGAGAGAGAAGAAAACTTGCTAATGACTTCTGATCTGCCAATACTTTTGCGAGTCAATTATGAAAAGTTGAATCAGAAAAGTAAAGTAAAGTAAGAATGAAGGTTGCTAATTTTTTGCTAGCATAGAATAAGGAAGATGCATATTGATAACAGAATAAACCACACTGTACATAGCAGAAAAACGTGATAAACAAGAAGGAACAACCGAATGGCATACAAAGAATGGAAAAGAAAGAAGCACAAGGGAAATACAGTAATCTTCTCTGTTGAAAACTAGCACTAAGTGCTGTTGTCTTGTGGTCTTGTAAAAAGGTTAGACTGTATTTATACACCGCGCTGACAAAGATGCAGTAAGAGATGAGTGGTTGTGGTTTAGACCATTAAGTAAAGCAACAATTACTAAATGTGCTGGGAATGAAGAAGGGGCAGGCCAAAACAGTGTTGTGTTCAATTAGAGACCTCAAAATTGCTAATTGTTTTTCAAAGACTATAGTGGAGGGTGTGGGACTTGTGGTTATGTCTTCTTTATGAGTTGTAAGCCACACCGATTCTGGGAAAGCTGCACTCCATGTGGGCTCATCGGTTTTGCTTACTTTTTGTTGATGTTTATTTAATTTCATGGAGAAAGCTGCCCATGCTCAGTGGTCAAACTTATTTGAAATAAAAAAAACTGTTTAGAAATATTTAAGTTAACATAATTGAGTGACAGAAGATAAATAGGGAATCATTAATACAGTACCTTAAATTCAAGGCTTGAATTATGATTAGAGTGTGTTGAGGACTCTATAAAATGCTATAAAATCAACCCTTCAAGTGCCACGGCATGATTCACAAAGCAGCAGATATTTCAGTCAGTGGGCAACATACCGCTAGTTAGAGAAGTAAATTAGCCCTCCATTTAAACAGAAAGCAACTGCATGGGAGTGAAGGAATGTGGTTAGTTTAAATCTTTCATACAAGAGCTATATTCTATGGACACAAAAACCAACATCAGAAAAGTACAACTCCACATAGTATTAATCTTTGCCCCAGGGTGGGGCACATACAAATTAAACAATGCATGTACACACAATCTCAAACAATTAAGAATGATCTATACGACTCGTCATTAAGACTATGTTGTCTTCAAATGTGAGTGGCTGCTGCTAAAGATGCCATAATGTCATGCCAATAAAGGACGAACCATGATCCACTGGGGTCTTTGAGCATCCATGAAGGGGAATTCTTTGAATTGAAATAGTACACAGCATTTTGGCATAATAAATATTCAAATAAAAAGATGAAGGCATGATGAACTCTCTGTCCTTCAACCACGCTCACCTTGGCCTTCAAACAAACACTATCTCTTTACACCCTAAAAGCAATATTTAAACATATGACTTATCAAAAGGTCAGGAGACTGTACAGGAGACTAGTCAGTGAATGCCCAAAATAGTAAATAACAAAACATAGCGTAATGTGTATTTGTAAAGCGCACATTCACCCAAGGGTGTCTTGGCGCTGAACAACAGATGTTTATTGTTACTCAACTCAATTGTACTCATTTTATCGACCTCAGAAGGATGAAAGGCTGAGTGGCCCTGCCGAGATTTAAATCTGTGGCCATGATGTCGGACACAGACCCCTGTAGTGGGCTCATTAGTCCACTAAGCCACCAGACTTGTCTTACATTCTTGTTAACAGATTATATGCTTATTTATAACTTCAAAATTGGTAGCTGGCTTTCTCTAGCCAAAGTTGAAACACTGTGCTGTGTGGGTTTTCTTGCTCATTTAAGATCACCATGATACTAGTCCTTTTTTTGGGGGGTAATCTGCCACACTCTACCCCAATGGAGCTTCGGCCAAAAGAATTTGCAGTTAATTCTGTAAATGAACATGCTGTTTTGTGAAAAACATTTTATTTTGTACCTCCATTTGGTCTAATACAGACAGTCATTTTATTTTTCAAAAGTGGTTAAAATATATCATACGCCACAAAGCAGCTTCACGCAACCGTGGTTTCCCCATATTCGCCATCACTTTGGCTAATCTTAGTCTCCCTAATTTCTGTCAGTCACAGAGAATATTCCCAAAACAATAATTGTTAGGAGATTACAATAAAACACTGTCTCCAATCATGGGACCTTCTTATTTTCAACATGATCTTATTAAGAAACTGAATGCTACCTTGAATGGGCAGTTCAGGTAGATTTATGTTACCATAATAGATTTACCAACATATTGCTCAGGTCTTGCTCTTGTTTTGTGGTTGTAATGCTGGAGAATACCAAGATGAATTACATATAATGTGGTCATGCTCCGTTTAATGGTATGGGTGAACACCAGATATGCGGGGATTACCCTTTGCAAAGGTTACAAAAATGCAGAGGCCCAATTTTATCCTGCAGATTATATCTGGAGTACTTTCAAGGTAAAATGTAAATTAACACTGCTCTTAAAATAATTCACAAAAGCATTTTGCTAATTTGGTAAATTAGTACAGCTGGAACTGAATGGACAACGCAAGAGATGCTTTTAGTTGTTTTTTTAGATTGGTGTATTGCTATTGATAATTTTTGATTGTGTCTATTTTCTAATATATTGTTAAATAATATATGGAGAATCACATTCTGTAATGACATTTTATATTATTGGTTAACCGTTTACAGCTGAATAAACCAAATGAATGAATGACTGCTCCATGAAACCTAGGAATGGGCAACTGAACTTATTGCCCTCGATGCTGCTCCTTGAAGGGAATAATATATATGGTGAGGAGTATGAAGAATTATGTTACCTACTCTTTTATCATCCGTTCGTGGCATGTAGTGCTGTAGATTCACATGCTATGCATACTCCTGCCATCTAGTGTTGGGTACAGAGTTGTACAAGTTGTTTTTCTTAGAAGAATTGTTTTGAATCCAAAGGTAAAGTGCTTCCTCCTATCGCTGATACAGCGCATGATCATCAACTCCTTTGTTAGATTGTTTTACCTGCAGGACGGCGAGAAAGGAGTGTAATGAATGCATAAAAATAGACATGCCCATGCTAATATGTGAATATAGGATAGAAATGTGTGTAAACATAACTGCAATGGAAACAAGCGTCCGTGGAGGAGGGAGGGAGCATGTGAATTTACAACACTACATGCCATGAACAGATGCATACAGGGTAAATAACAATCCGTTCGATGGCATATGTGGCTGTAGATACACATGCTCTGCATAGACTGTAAAGCAGTTGCTCTTTAGAAGTAAGTGGTGGCTGGCATGTGTGGGTTGCAGTTGTTTGAAAAAAAGTGTGTAGCACTGCCTGACCTACATTGGCATGCTAAAACATCCATTTAATAAATGTGTGTGATGTAGGGAACATGCTACTTATCAGTATGTATCTGTTCTTGGCATGTAGGGCTGCTGACATTCATATCTGATTAACAAACAAGTGGTTCTGTTGGGTATCGACAATAATCTCTTTAAGGTAGGCTGAAAAACAGCTCCAAAACACACAACAAGCAAAACTCTCTGAAAGGTAAAGTTTTTATATATTTTAAAAACAAGAAAAAGACAATATATAGGAATTACTTCATTCCACTATATTACTGACGAGTACTTATTAAATTTGTGAGTAGTGACTGTGGTGATTAAAGTGACAAGTGCAATGCATATAGTGACATTTATATACAAAACATTTATTTACAATAAAATCACAGAGAAAGGGACCGGGGGGAAGTAAGAACGAGGTATTTTCTATCGTTTTGTGGCCAGTATTAGACAAGTAAATATTCCAAGGAAGACAAGTGGTTAGTGTCCAAGTTCCTGGAGTTAGCTTGTCCAAATGTAGGAGCGTCGACGTTTCGACCCTGGATGCGCCCCAGTTGGTGGTCGCGGCGGGTCTTTATCAAGACAGGGAGGGGGGGGGGGGGGGGGGGGAATCGGTCAATAGGTGATTTATTCCAGAGGGTAGCCCGTTGGTCAACCCTCGATGCAGTAACATCAGCGATGAAACTCCGCGATGTAGCAAAAAGCGATCTAGATATGAACGCCAAGCGAGCTGTCCGTGAGAAATGCTCGTACGCGACACCAACTGGGGCGCATCCAGGGTCGAAACGTCGACGCTCCTACATTTGGCCAAGCTAACTCCAGGAACTTGGACACTAACCACTTGTCTTCCTTGGAATATTTACTTGTCTAATACTGGCCACAAAACGATAGAAAATACCTCGTTCTTACTTCCCCCGGTCCCTTTCTCTGTGATTTTATTGTAAATAAATGTTTTGTATATAAATGTCACTATATGCATTGCACTTGTCACTTTAATCACCACAGTCACTACTCACGAATTTAATAAGTACTCCTCAGTAATATAGTGGAATGAAGTAATTCCTATATATTGTCTTTTTCTTGTTTTTTAAAATATATAAAAACTTTACCTATCAGAGAGTTTTGCTTGTTGTGTGTTTTGGAGCTGTTTTTCAGCCTACCTTAAAGAGATTATTGTCGATACCCAACAGAACCACTTGTTTGTTAATCACATATACCCAGGTTCTGAGGGACACAGGGTTACCCCTTTTTGTTAAGACATTCATATCTGTGCATAGATCGCCGCCTAGTGGTGGGTCCGGATGATTGCACCTTGTTGTCCTGGAAGAGTCTTCGAAGTATCACGAGATAGGTGACTCCTCCCCTAGACTACAGTGCGCATGGGCATCTTCTCCATTCTCAGATTGTTTTTCTCCATTGTGGCAGAGATGGAGATAGTAAAGTAAGAGATGGCCATTCCAAAGATAATGCTGCAGCTGTGACAGGCACCGGAGAGGAGGGCGGGCGATATGAATGTCAGCAGCACTACATGCCAAGAACAGATGCATACTGGTAAGTAGCATATTCCGTTCGAGGCATGTGGGCTGCTGAATTCATATCTGTGCATAGACTGTATAGCAGTATCTCCTCTAGCGGTGGTTACCTGTGCCAGCTGCAGCAGTTTGAAAAAGAGTTTTGAGGACAGCCTGACCTACAGCAGCTTGCTGCTTTGCTTGCACGTCTACACAGTAGTGTTTTGTGAAAGTGTGTATGGTAGTCCATGTGGCTGCTCTACATGTCTTCAAGAGGAATATTCTCTAGGAAAGCCATGGATGCCCCCATTTTTCGCGTAGAGTGTGCTCTTGGGGGGACAGTTAAAGTGCGTTTAGCCTTTTGATAACATATTTGAATGCATTTAACGATCCATCTGGCTATTCCTGACTTTGATATTGGATTTCCTTTATGTTGTGGTGAAAAAGCAACAAATAATTGCTTTGTTTTCCTAAATGATTTCGTTCTGTCCACATAATAAAGCAGACTTCTCTTTACATCCAGTGTGTGTAGGGCTCTTTCAGCTACTGACTGTGGATTTTGGAAGAACACTGGCAGTTCTATTGATTGATTAATATGGAAATTGGATATGACCTTTGGCATAAACTTAGGGTTTGTTCTAAGAACCACCCTGTTAGCATGTACTTGCATGAAGGGTTCCTGAATTGTTAGTGCTTGTAACTCGTTAACTCACCTGAGTGAGGTAATGGCAATCAAGAATGCCACCTTCCACGTTAAGAATTGCAGTTCGCATGAGTGTAGAGGTTCGAAAGGAGGTGCCATAGGTCTGGTAAGTACAATATTTAGATTCCAGACTGGGGAAGGTGGGTGTCTTGGAGGGATCACCCTTTTAAGACCCTCCATAAAAGCCTTTATTGCTGGTATTCTAAACAGTGAAAGGTGTTGCCTTTTGAAGGTATGCTGCTATAGCCGCGAGGTGCAGTCTTATGGAAGAGTACGCTAGGTTGCATCTTTGAAGATGCAGCAGGTAACATATAATGTTCTGTATGGAAGCATCTAAAGTGTTGAATTGGTTATTGTTGCAGTAAATAACAAATCTCTTCCATTTAGCTGCATAGCATGCTCTCGTAGTTGGTCGCCTTGCCTCTTTAATGATGTTCATGCAGTCTGGAGGAAAGTTAAGGTATCCAAATTCTAAGACTTCAGGAGCCAGATCGCTATGTTCATCTGATTGGGATCTGGGTGTCTGATTTTTCCATAGTTCTGAGTTAGAAGATGGGGTGCGAGGCGCAGCCTTTGATGAGGAACTACTGAAAGTTCCTGGAACGTTGTGTACCATGGCTGTCTCGCCCATGTGGGAGCAACTAGGATCAGTGTGAGTGAATGCTGCCGCAGTTTGCGTGCCACCAGCGGAATTAGTGGTGCTAGGGGAAAAGTGTACACAAATCTGCCTGACCAGTTCATCCATATCGCATTGCCTTGTGACAACGGATGAGGGAACCTGGCGGCAAACTACTGGCATTTTGAGTTTTTGGTAAACAGGTCTATCTCTGGGTGCCCCCACTGCCTGAAGAATGGTTGGAGAACTTGGGGGTGAATCTCCTATTCGTGTAGTTGCTGGCTGTGCCTGCTGAGCAGGTCTGCAATCTGATTGTCTTTCCCTGGGAGGTGTTCTGCCAGGAGAAAAATATATTTTGGAATTGCTCACTTTCATATACTCTGTGCTAAGTGGGACAGTTGTGGAGAGTGTGTTCCTCCCTGTTTCTGGATATAGTACATTGCTGTCATGTTGTCCGTCTGGGTCAACACAGTCTTGCTGTACAAGTATTTTTGGAATACCTTCAGGGCTAGGAATATCGCTAGCAAGTCTAGTTGGTTGATGCAGTTTCTTTTGTTTGATTGTCCAGAGCCCTTGTATTGTGTAGTGAAGGAGGTGGGCTCCCCAGCCTGTCAGTGATGCGTCCGCTGTTAGTACTAGTTGTGGAACCGGCTCTTTGAACAGTCGCCCCTTGGATAGATTTTGTGTGTTCCACCACTGCAGAGAGTTTTGAGCGCGACTGTCTACCAACACTAGGTCCTTTAGTTGTCCTTGAGCTTGGTTCCATTGCCGTGCTAGGCATTCTTGCAATGGACGCATGTGAAGTCTGGCATGGGACACAATGAATATGCAGGAGGCCCAACATGCCTATGAGCTGCATGAAGACTCGCACTGGAAGAGAGTGTTGTGGCAGAAATTGGCGAATGAGCATCTGCATGCTGGCTATCCTTGCTGAGTTTGGGTATGCCGTTGCCACTGAGGTAACTATAGTAGCTCCCAGATATTGTTGTATGTGGGATGGTTGTAGATGCGAGTTTGGGTAGTTTATGGAAAACCCTAGGCCGTGTAGCAGCTGAAGTGTTTGACACGTGCCTCTTGCACAGTGTTGGTATGATTTTGCTTGTATCAGCCAATCGTCTAGGTACGGGAACACATGGATGTGTTGCCTCCTGAGATGTGCAGCTACTGTCGCTAAGCATTTTGTAAACACTCTTGAAGCCGTGGTCACCCCGAAAGGGAGAACCAATTGGTAGTGTTGACCTTCTATTGTGAACCTGAGATATTTTCTGTGAGCTGGATGGATGGGTATGTGAAAATACGCGTCCTTGAGGTCGTCGTAGTAAAACGCTAGTGTTATGAGACCTGGCTGCAGTGTCGGCTGCGTCAAGCGCACATTTGATGGAGGCGTTTGTAATAAATTTTCCCTCCTGTATGAGGTCATTAGCTTGGGCTTTAAAAGGCTCAGGCAGGTGTTGCATTAAGCTTTCAAGCTGGTCATAGTGTGCCCTGTCGTAACGCGCTAGCAGAGCTTGTGTATTCGCAATTCTCCATGAATTGGAGGCTTGTGATGCTACCCTTTTACCAGAGGCCTCTAGTATTTTGGACTCTATCAGGGGGAGGACCCTCCCCTGTTGTCTGTGAGTTGGCCCTTTTGCGTGCATTAGCCACTACCAGTGAGTCTAATGGTAACTGACCTCTGATATAGGTAGGGTCTGTAGGGGCTGCTCTATATTTCTTTTCAATCCTGGGATTGATTACGCGTGCCCTGGCTGTATCTTTAAATATATCAGGCGCATGTTTTAATACCCCCTTTAGCATAGGGAGTGTTCTGCCGAAGTAGGGAAAGAGTCAAATAAGAAGTCTTCGTCTATAGGGTAATTGTGCATGTCTACATTGTGGTACTGCGCTGCCCTGTCTATTAGTTGGTTGAAGACAATAGGTGTCGTCAGTAGGTGACGGCTTTGTTGGGTATGGAGGGACGTCAGGGATGGGATGCTTGTCATATGGGTCAGTTGGCTCCCCCCATGGTTCATCTTTGGGGTTAGGATCCTCTGGATAGTCATAATCATGCTGAGGATCTTCCCCTGTGTTGCCCTCATTGCCCCCATAGTGAGAAGGAGAGTAAGGAGCAAAAGGCGTAGGAGGTATAATGGGATAGAAAGGAATGAAGGGTCTAGAGGGAGAGGTCCCAAAGTCCTTCTTCTTTAGAGGAATGGGGGAACGAGAGTCAGTGTCCAGTGGTCTCTTCTTCCTGTGTAGGATTGGGACTTTACCAGTCTCAGGATTAATATATATCTTAGCCTGGTCGTCTGATGGATCTGGATGGAAGAGTTCTTCTTCCACTGTCCGTGGCTGTGTCTTTGATTTCTTCGGCTTAGTCTGTTTTGGATCGACTATTGCCTCTGGGTCAATACCCCCTTCTGGTTCGACGACTTTTGGTGGATTATAGGTTTTTCTCGGCTCGGAACCTTTGGTCGGGTCGACGTGTGATTTCGGATTGACCGGGTTTGTTGGTTCGAAACGCTTTTTGTGCTCAACAGGTTTTTTTGGTTGACTGTCCTTTGTCGAGTCGATGGCTTTTTTGGTATCGACCGGTGTTTTTGGAGCACTTATCTTTGGTTCGATAGCCTTCTCCGGCTGGATCACAGGCTTCGATACAGCACTCTATACGTCGGCGACCTTCTTTGGTTCGGCGACCTTCGGCGCAGCGGGCTTTTTTGGCTCGACTGCATTCTTCAGGTCGACGCCCTTTGGCTCGGTGGACTTCTTTGGCTCGACTGACTATTTAGGTTCGGCGCCTTTTGACTTGACGGCCTTCTTTGGTTCGGCGCTTTTTGGGTCGATTGCCTTCTTTGGGGCGATGCCTTTAGGCTGTACGGCCTTTTTCGGTTTGACGCCCTCCGGGTCGACGACTTTCTTGGGTTCTGGAACCTTCTTTGGGATCACGTTATTTGGCCCTGGGGTCTCTGAAGGCTTAGGTTTTGGTTTCGGAGCAGAGCCGTATGTATCATGATTTAAGTTCTCTATTTTGAACTTTAATCATGATACACATTATGTCAAATGCTAAATCAATGTTTGTATATTTGTTCTAAAGTCTTTACATGGATTCATTATATGAATTATAATTCAACAAATAAATTATTTCTATTTTCATAACAAGGTGTATTGAATTTGTGTGATGCACTGTTGGCTCTGATACGTAGAATTTTGTCACCGCTCTCTATCATTAGGATCCCCTGTTGGGACCTATAAACTAACTCTGGCAGGGTAGTTCTTGTGTTTCTATCTAGCTGTTTTCTCTCCTCCTCTTTTCCTGCCAGTATCCAAAAAAATCCCACTGGGGAACCCCCTTCAATTTGGATTTGGAATTTGGATGGGTATTTATAGAGCGCGGACGTTCGCTCCGGAGGGAGCATCTTGGCGCTGTAAAACCTGGGACCAGAACGCTGGGAGGGAGGTGGAGGATTAAATGGATGATTTAGTCCAGTCATCAGAGAGATTAAAAATCCACGTCTTGAGGTGCTTCCTCCAATTCCGCCGTCATTTGCTTGAGTTTCCCCACTAGAAATGGAATAAGAGGGAAAGATGGAAATGTGTAGGAATAAATCCCTGACCAACTCATCCATAGGGCGTTGCCCTTGAATAGGGGGTGTGGGAACCTGGAGACGAAATTCCGGCATTTCGCGCTTTTCGGCTGTGGCGAATAAATCTATTTCTGGAAACCCCTTCTTTTGAAAGAATGGAAGGAGAACTTGTGGATTGAGTTCCCCGGTTGTTGATTTGCTGGTGGGTCCTGCTGAGCAGATCCTCAAGAATGTTGTACATTCCTGGCAGAAGTTTTGCCAGGAATGGCTTCTGTAAGGAACACAGCACTGAGACTCCATCATTAAGGCGACCGAAAAAATTAGAGCGGTTATGGACGGGGGAGGCACTGCGGTATTAATCTTGCTTGACCTCTCCGCTGCGTTCGACACTGTTGATCATACCCTCCTGACCCACCGATTAAAATCTTTAGGTGTGGAAGGCATGGCATTGGCCTTGCTGGCCTCCTTTTTGCATGAGAGGAGATCAACAGTGTCTCTCGACGGGTTCAATTAGGAACCTTATGTGCTGCCTTGTGGTGTTCCGCAGGGAAGCTTGTTGAGTCCACTGTTGTTCAATGTCTATGTCACTGAACTTGCGTTGCTGATCAGAGATTATGGCTTCTCATTAACATCGTACGCAGATGACTCTCAGATTGTGGTTGCAGCCCATAAAAAACAGAGCTCCACGGCTGTGCAATTCCATAACTGCATGGCCGCCATTAACATCTAGATGAGTAGTCACTGCCTTAAACTAAATTCTGAGAAGACAGAAGTGCCTATTTTCTACAATCTAAAACCGTCCTGGAGTAATCTCTGGTGGCCTGCAGAAATGGGCCTGCCGCCCATTCCAACAGCAAAGACCAGAAACCTGGGCATTCTGATTGACAACAGATTGACGTTCATTCAACAAACCAATGCCATTGTGTCTGCGTCATACTTCCTAATAAAAAAAATCAGGAAGGTACTTCCTTATATCCCTGATGAAACTAAGAAAGTGGTCATCACCTCCCTGATCCTGAGAAGATTGGAGGATGAAGATTCTGAGTGGTAATGGCGCTTACAAAATATAGGCAAAAACTTAAATCACTATTTTAGTTGTTGGGTGCCTAGGTATGGGTCATCATCCTTGCCCACAAATGATCATTAGATCCAAATTGTATATTCAGCCCTGTTTCTGTCTGTACCAGGTAGTTTCAAATTGAAAAACATTGTTCTGTAGTATAAGATCCATCATCTTGATCAGCATTTCAGTGTGAGCCCACTGGGATGCTGGTCTTCTGTTGAGGAATTTTCTAGCGGCCATAAGACCTAGATCTGTCCTGATGTTTGTATACAGAGAGGTGACATCTAGACTGGCCATAATCATAACATCCTCCCATGGTACATCTGAGATAATGCTTAAGATATGCTTAGTATCCTTAATGTATGCTGGCAGATTTCGCACTAGTGGTTGTAGAAAATTATCCACGTATTGTGACAATCTCTCAGTAGGGCCCCGTATACTAGATATGATTGGTCTTCCTGGTGGTGATTGGGCGTTTTTATGTATCTTAGGAAGTGTGTAGAAGGGAATCTTGGTTTGTCTACTTTTAAATATGTGAATTCTTCCCTGCTAATAAGACCTTCACACCACCATTTTTCAAGGTGAGTATTAATGTTGGCCTTTAGTGGTCCCATTGGATTTTCTGTAAGTTTTTCATTGCAAATCCTGTCTGTCAGTTGTGATTGTATTTCTGCATTATAAGCTTCTGTATTCATTACAACAATGTTACCACCCTTGTCCGCCTCCTTGATTTACCTCTCATTATAGAAATACGATCTTCTAAATACACGGAGGAGCCACAGTCGGTGAGGAGAGAAACTTCTTATAGTCTTTAGACCTGGATGTATAAAGACGTGTATTTAGAAGATCGTATTTCTATAATGAGAGGTAAATTGATACTGCTCATAAATCTAAGAGTCTAGAACCTATTTAGATGAGTTACTCAATCGAGTTTTTGTGTTTATCATTTATAGAGCTCAAGGATAAATGAAATACCTGAGCAGCTCGTAGTACTTGTGGAAACCATTCGAAACGCATCAATTTTAAAAACACAGGTACGATTTACAAGTTGGATCTAAATTCAAAAAGTGTTGCACTCAGGCAAAATAAGATACTAGAGGGATATTTGCTTAAACATAATGAGAACCTCATGTGGGATCTCTATACGAGCTCCTTTTTAATTGGATTTCATCTACATAAAAGCTCTGGGTTTCCAGGCAAGTGGTCTAGCATTATTAAATATGTACAGGCAATACGTAATGTAAATACTAGGCAAGTGAGATGAACCTACACAATAAATATAAACACTAAAATGCTCTCATTTATTTTTAGAGATAATGGAGTCAAATGTTTTAAGGTCCTGAAGGTGTCAAGAGAAAAAAAGCACTGAAACGCTGCGTCGACTGTTTTTAACTTTGACTTGTTTGAGATATTTCATTGTATTACCACGTTAGGTGTTTTTTTTATTTAATTTGTGATAACGTTTTAGATTGTAACCCAATTGGGAGGCAAATAATAAATTCCATGATCATTTTTAACATGACAAAAATCGTTTGACTGTTATATTCAATTGTGCCTTTAATTTTATTAAGTTGTGGTTCAGCGGTTCACTTTGCCTAGTGTGTATTCTAGTTCTTTGTATGATGGTATAGAGAATTATCCCCCTGAAGCTAGACCACGTCCACAAATATTAAGTCAGCCATTTCCAATCTGCTACTTTAATAGTCAGGGATTCCAAACCTTTTCTGCTGTCACGACCCCCCTCCCTGCTACAAATAACAGGGGAACCTCCTATTTGTTTTGGACTTGGAGAAAGCCTTAAGGATAAAACAAACCATATATATAATCTTGATCTGTATTGACTTTGTGAATCTAAATTGTGACATTGTTTCTTGTGAATATTCAAAGTTGGTGTGATAGGACTGAATATACCTCCCTGATCCAGTTTAAATTGGATTATTGCAATGGGCTCTATTTGAATGCCCAGAAACAGTGTCTGAGGAAACTGCAGGCAGTTCAAAATTCAGCTGCTCGCCTCTTGCTGAGCCTTCCCAGGCATAAATCCATCCCTGAAGAAATTTGGAAGCTGCATTGGCTTTCAGTTGGGTAGCAGATTAAATTCAAGACGCTTTGTGTGGCTTTTTAAGGCCTTGACAATGAAAGGTCCGTTGTTCCTGCAGGAGCTTTTTAGGTGGTACCAGCCAGGTGGAGCACTTGGGTCCACGGTTGCTAAATTACGAACAGTGCAGAAAATTCGGACCTTAAAGTGGGGAGGACGGATTTTTCATTTCAGCACTTTTAAGCTGTGGAACCTGCTGCCACCCGAGATCAGGAAGGCTAGCTCTCTTTTGAGCTTTAAAATTCTTTTTGAAAACCTGGTTGTTTCTGTGAAGGGTGTTGGTTGGGGATCTGCTCATGGTTCTAGCGCCAAGACACCATTTTGGTATTTGTGCGCTTTATAAATATCATTATCATCAATCAATAAATCATACAAATTTGTAAAGCGCGCTACTCACCCACTAGGGTCTCAAGGCGCTGGGAGAGGGGGGGGGGGGCAGACTCTACTGATCAAAAAAACAGGTCTTGAGTTGTTTCCTGAAGGAGAGGTGGTCCTGGGTCAGCCGTAGGTGGATGGGGAGGGAGTTCCATGTCTTGGCCGCCAGGTAGGAGAAGGATCTTCCTCCAGCGGTGGTTCTGCGAATTCGTGGGACGGAGGCGAGGCTGGCCGAGCGTAGCTGGCGTGTGGGTGTGTAGAATGTGAGGTGGTTGTTGAGGTATTTGGGGCCCATGTCGTGGAGAGCCTTGTGTGCATGGGCGAGGAGTCTGAACGTGATCCTCTTGTTGACGGAGAGCCATTGCAGGTCTCTCAGGTGGGCAGAGATGTGGTTGTGACGCGGGATGTCCAGGATGAGTCGTGCTGAGTCGTTCTGTATGCGTTGGAGTCTTTTCTGGAGTTTGGCTGTGGTTCCAGCATGTAGGGTGTTACCGTAGTCCAGACGGCTGGTGACGAGGGCCTGGGTGACCGTCTTCCTGGTTTCGGTGGGGATCCACCAGAAGATCTTTCGGAGCATGCGCAGGGTGTTGAAGCAGGATGACGAGACGGCGTGGACTTGTTTGGTCATCGTGAGGGAGGAGTCCAGGATGAAGCCCAGGTTGCGTGCGTGGTCCGTTGGCTTGGGGGCGGTGCCCAGGGCCGGGGGCCACCAGGAGTCGTCCCAGGCGGAGGGGGATGGTCCCAGGATGAGGACTTGTCTGAGTTCAGTTTCAAACGGCTGAGCTTCATCCATTCCGCAACGTCTTACATTTCTTCCTGGAGGCTGGTTCTGGCGGTGGTGGGGTCGTTGGTGAGGGAGAGGATCAGCTGGGTGTCTGCGTAGGAGATGATGTTGAGGTTGTGTTGGCGTGCGATGGCTGCGAGAGGGCTCATGTAGACGTTGAAGAGGGTGGGGCTGAGCGAGGACCCTTGCATAACGCAGCAGATGACTTCGGTGGCCGTGGATCGGAACGGGGGAGGCGGACTCTCTGGGTTCTTCCGGCGAGGAACGGGATGATCCACTCCAAGGCTGATCCTTGGATACCGGTGTTGCTGAGGCGCTGTATCAGGGTGCGGTGGCATACAGTGTCGAAGGCTGCTGAGAGGTCCAGGAGGATGAGGGCAGCTGTTTCCCCGTTGTCGAGCAGGGACCTGATGTCGTCGGTAGCTGCGATGAGTGCGGTCTCGATGCTGTGGTTAGCTCGGAAACCAGACTGCGAGAGGTCGAGGGATCAGTTTGTCTCGAGGAAGGCGGATAGTTGTTTGTTGGCGGTCTTCTCGATGACTTTGGCAGGAAAAGGGAGGAGCGAGATGGGTCGGAAGTTCTTGAGGTCTGTGGGGTCTGCGGTGGGTTTCTTCAGGAGCGCGCTCAGCTCGGCATGTTTCCAGCTCTCCGGGAAGGTGGCAGATGCGAAGGAGCTGTTAATGATGTCCCGGAGTTGGGGTGCGATGATGGAATCGGCTTTGTTAAAGATGTGGTGTGAACAGGTGTCGGTTGGGGAGCCGGAGCGGGTGGTGTCTTCAGTGCTGACCAGGGTCCAGGTGCGGAGGGTGGTGGTGGGGGGCGTTGGTTCGGTGGTTGGGTGCGTGGTCTGTGCGTCCAAGCTGTTGTGTATGTCGGCGATCTTGCAGTGGACGAATGAGGCGAGTGAGTCGCAGAGGTCTTGCGAGGGTGTGATGTTGTTGTTGCCGGCGCTGGGGTTGGAGAGCTCTTTAACGATGCTGAAGAGTTCCTTGCTATTGTGGGTGTTGTAGTCTAGTCGTTCTCTGAATGTTGTCCTTTTGGTGGTGCGGATCAGCTGGTGGTGTTGGCGGGTGGCGTTCTTGAGGGCTGTCATGTTTTCTGATGTCTGGTCGTGGCGCCAGGCTTTCTCGAGGGTGCTGCAGTTTTTCTTGGAGTTTTTGAGGTCGTTGGTGAACCACGTGGCTTTCTTGCTGCCGGGTCTGCTGGAGGGGTTCTTCAGTGGTGCGAGGTCGTCGGCGCAGTTGGTAAGCCACTGTGTGATGTTGCGGGCTGCTTCGTTGGGGTCCGTCGTGTTGGCGGGGGGGGGGTCTTTGTTCTGGCTGAGGGCGTTGAATGATGAATGTGATGGTGAAGAGCTCAATTCCATATGGTCAGAGCGAGGTGTGACAGTTGAGATGACGTGTCACCAACCGGTTTTTGTAGACAGTACATGGCTGTCATATGGTCCGGACAGATTAGGACAACGTTGTGTAAGAGCTGAGGAAGGAAAGCTTTCAGTGCTAGGAAAGTCTTCCAAATGGTTGATGTCAAGGGATTGCTGTCTGGCACCTGACCGACCTTGTATTGTTAGGTGTTGGAGATAAGCACCCCAGCCTGTTTCTGATGCATCCGTGGTTAGAATGATTTGAGGCACTTTGTCCAAGAAAGGCCACCCCTTCAACAGACTGTTGGTATTCCACCACTGCAGGGAGGACGAGTGTGGCGGACTATTAACACTATATCCTGTAAGTTACCCTGTGCTTGAGACTACTGGCGAGAGAGACCCTGTTGCAGTGAGCGCATGAGTAGTCTTGATTGTGCGACTATACCAATGCAAGAAGCAATAATTTCCAATTGATGCATGACAGTCCGAACTGTGAGAGTTTTTTTTCAGCTGGAAGGGAGAAAAAGTTGCCTGAAAATGTTGTTTGCGAGCTGGAGTAGGATATGCTAACCCAAACTGTGCGTTGAGGGTTGTCCCCAAGAAAGGTTGAATCTGAAGAGGTTGAAGGTAAGACTTGGGGATATTGATGGTGAAACCCAAGTTGAGAAGTAGATCAACTATCCACTGAATGTGTTGTTGACATTGGTGATGAGTGCTGGCTTTGATGAGCCAATTGTCTAGGTATGTAAATACATGAATGTTATCTCAAGTGCGCTGCCACTACTGGCAAGCACTCTGTGAAGACACGAGGAGCGGTAGTGACTCCAATGGAAGAACTTTGACTTGGTAATGCTTTCCTGCTATGATTACCCTTATGTACTTGCAATGAATAGGGTGTGTGGGTATGTGAAAATAAGCTTCCTTTTGGTCCAGTGTGGCCATAAACTTTCCCTGTTGTAGAAGGGCAATTACATCCCACAGCGTGACCATGTGAAAATGTTCTGTGAGGATGTAATAATAGAGGGGCTTGAGATCTAAGATTGGTCTTAAAGACAAGTCTTTTTTTGGAATGAGAAAATATAAGGAGTATACTCCTGTGCCCGGTTGGTGAATAGGGACAGTTCTATCGCCCCTTTGAGGAGTAGGGCTTGGACTTCTTGTTTGAGAAGTGCTAGATCATCCTGTGATGACCTGTGAGTACGAATGTTGGGTGGTGTGGTAATGAGCTCCAGACAATAATCATGTTTGATAATGGCTAGTAGCCATTGGTCTGCGGAGACAGATTCCCAGACTGGATAGACAAGCATTTGCAATGCAATGGTCTCGGCATCATTAAAGGTAGAGCTATTGGCATTGCTCATGACATTTTTTTTTCTTTAAATCAAAAATAAATGGCATTGTCATTAACATTGCCAATACACAGCGCTCTGCACACTCACCATCACCACTCTGCACACTCACCATCACCACTCTGCATTACCACTCTGCACACTCTGCATTACCACTCTGCATTACCACTCTGCACACTCACCACTCACCACTCTGCATTACCACTCTGCACACTCACCACTCACCACTCTGCATTACCACTCACCACTCTGCATTACCACTCACCACTCTGCATTACCACTCACCACTCTGCATTACCACTCACCACTCTGCATTACCACTCACCACTCTGCATTACCACTCACCACTCTGCATTACCACTCACCACTCTGCATTACCACTCACCACTCTGCATTACCACTCACCACTCTGCATTACCACTCACCACTCTGCATTACCACTCACCACTCTGCATTACCACTCACCACTCTGCATTACCACTCACCACTCTGCATTACCACTCACCACTCTGCATTACCACTCACCACTCTGCATTACCACTCACCACTCTGCATTACCACTCACCACTCTGCATTACCACTCACCACTCTGCATTACCACTCACCACTCTGCATTACCACTCACCACTCTGCATTACCACTCACCACTCTGCATTACCACTCACCACTCTGCATTACCACTCACCACTCTGCATTACCACTCACCACTCTGCATTACCACTCACCACTCTGCATTACCACTCACCACTCTGCATTACCACTCACCACTCTGCATTACCACTCACCACTCTGCATTACCACTCACCACTCTGCATTACCACTCACCACTCTGCATTACCACTCACCACTCTGCATTACCACTCACCACTCTGCATTACCACTCACCACTCTGCATTACCACTCACCACTCTGCATTACCACTCACCACTCTGCATTACCACTCACCACTCTGCATTACCACTCACCACTCTGCATTACCACTCACCACTCTGCATTACCACTCACCACTCTGCATTACCACTCACCACTCTGCATTACCACTCACCACTCTGCATTACCACTCACCACTCTGCATTACCACTCACCACTCTGCATTACCACTCACCACTCTGCATTACCACTCACCACTCTGCATTACCACTCACCACTCTGCATTACCACTCACCACTCTGCATTACCACTCACCACTCTGCATTACCACTCACCACTCTGCATTACCACTCACCACTCTGCATTACCACTCACCACTCTGCATTACCACTCACCACTCTGCATTACCACTCACCACTCTGCATTACCACTCACCACTCTGCACACTCACCACTCTGCACACTCACCACTCTGCACACTCACCACTCTGCACACTCACCACTCTGCACACTCACCACTCTGCACACTCACCACTCTGCACACTCACCACTCTGCACACTCACCACTCTGCACACTCACCACTCTGCACACTCACCACTCTGCACACTCACCACTCTGCACACTCACCACTCTGCACACTCACCACTCTGCACACTCACCACTCTGCACACTCACCACTCTGCACACTCACCACTCTGCACACTCACCACTCTGCACACTCACCACTCTGCACACTCACCACTCTGCACACTCACCACTCTGCACACTCACCACTCTGCACACTCACCACTCTGCACACTCACCACTCTGCACACTCACCACTCTGCACACTCACCACTCTGCACACTCACCACTCTGCACACTCACCACTCTGCACACTCACCACTCTGCACACTCACCACTCTGCACACTCACCACTCTGCACACTCACCACTCTGCACACTCACCACTCTGCACACTCACCACTCTGCACACTCACCACTCTGCACACTCACCACTCTGCACACTCACCACTCTGCACACTCACCACTCTGCACACTCACCACTCTGCACACTCACCACTCTGCACACTCACCACTCTGCACACTCACCACTCTGCACACTCACCACTCTGCACACTCACCACTCTGCACACTCACCACTCTGCACACTCACCACTCTGCACACTCACCACTCTGCACACTCACCACTCTGCACACTCACCACTCTGCACACTCACCACTCTGCACACTCACCACTCTGCACACTCACCACTCTGCACACTCACCACTCTGCACACTCACCACTCTGCACACTCACCACTCTGCACACTCACCACTCTGCACACTCACCACTCTGCACACTCACCACTCTGCACACTCACCACTCTGCACACTCACCACTCTGCACACTCACCACTCTGCACACTCACCACTCTGCACACTCACCACTCTGCACACTCACCACTCTGCACACTCACCACTCTGCACACTCACCACTCTGCACACTCACCACTCTGCACACTCACCACTCTGCACACTCACCACTCTGCACACTCACCACTCTGCACACTCACCACTCTGCACACTCACCACTCTGCACACTCACCACTCTGCACACTCACCACTCTGCACACTCACCACTCTGCACACTCACCACTCTGCACACTCACCACTCTGCACACTCACCACTCTGCACACTCACCACTCTGCACACTCACCACTCTGCACACTCACCACTCTGCACACTCACCACTCTGCACACTCACCACTCTGCACACTCACCACTCTGCACACTCACCACTCTGCACACTCACCACTCTGCACACTCACCACTCTGCACACTCACCACTCTGCACACTCACCACTCTGCACACTCACCACTCTGCACACTCACCACTCTGCACTACCACTCTGCACTACCACTCTGCACTACCACTCTGCACTACCACTCTGCACTACCACTCTGCACTACCACTCTGCATTACCACTCTGCATTACCACTCTGCATTACCACTCTGCATTACCACTCTGCATTACCACTCTGCATTACCACTCCGCATTACCACTCCGCATTACCACTCCGCATTACCACTCCGCATTACCACTCCGCACTACCACTCTGCACTACCACTCTGCACTACCACTCTGCACTACCACTCTGCACTACCACTCTGCACTACCACTCTGCACTCACTACTCTGCACTCACTACTCTGCACTCACTACTCTGCACTCACTACTCTGCACTCACTACTCTGCACTCACTACTCTGCACTCACTACTCTGCACTCACTACTCTGCACTCACTACTCTGCACTCACTACTCTGCACTCTGCACTCACTACTCTGCACTCTGCACTCACTACTCTGCACTCTGCACTCACTACTCTGCACTCTGCACTCACTACTCTGCACTCACTACTCTGCACTCACTACTCTGCACTCACTACTCTGCACTCTGCACTCACTACTCTGCACTCACTACTCTGCACTCACTACTCTGCACTCTGCACTCACTACTCTGCACTCTGCACTCACTACTCTGCACTCTGCACTCACTACTCTGCACTCTGCACTCACTACTCTGCACTCTGCACTCACTACTCTGCACTCTGCACTCACTACTCTGCACTCTGCACTCACTACTCTGCACTCTGCACTCACTACTCTGCACTCACTACTCTGCACTCTGCACTCACTACTCTGCACTCACTACTCTGCACTCACTACTCTGCACTCACTACACTGCACTCACTACTCTGCACTCTGCACTCACTACTCTGCACTCTGCACTCACTACTCTGCACTCTGCACTCACTACTCTGCACTCTGCACTCACTACTCTGCACTCTGCACTCACTACTCTGCACTCACTACTCTGCACTCTGCACTCACTACTCTGCACTCACTACTCTGCACTCACTACTCTGCACTCACTACTCTGCACTCACTACTCTGCACTCACTACTCTGCACTCACTACTCTGCACTCACTACTCTGCACTCACTACTCTGCACTCACTACTCTGCACTCTGCACTCACTACTCTGCACTCACTACTCTGCACTCACTACTCTGCACTCTGCACTCACTACTCTGCACTCTGCACTCACTACTCTGCACTCTGCACTCACTACTCTGCACTCTGCACTCACTACTCTGCACTCTGCACTCACTACTCTGCACTCTGCACTCACTACTCTGCACTCTGCACTCACTACTCTGCACTCACTACTCTGCACTCACTACTCTGCACTCTGCACTCACTACTCTGCACTCACTACTCTGCACTCTGCACTCACTACTCTGCACTCACTACTCTGCACTCTGCACTCACTACTCTGCACTCACTACTCTGCACTCACTACTCTGCACTCTGCACTCACTACTCTGCACTCTGCACTCACTACTCTGCACTCTGCACTCACTACTCTGCACTCACTACTCTGCACTCTGCATTACCACTCTGCACTCACTACTCTGCACTCACTACTCTGCACTCACTACTCTGCACTCACTACTCTGCACTCACTACTCTGCACTCACTACTCTGCACTCACTACTCTGCACTCACTACTCTGCACTCACTACTCTGTATTACCACTCTGCACTCACTACTCACTACTCTGCATTACCACTCTGCACTCACTACTCTGCACTCTGCACTCTGCACTCTGCACTCACTACTCTGCACTCACTACTCTGCACTCACTACTCTGCACTCACTACACCTGTCCCTTTAGTCTAACTAAATATAATCTCTGATACCAATATGCCCGTGGTTATTCTATATGTTTAAAGCCGCATTGCGTGTTGCTTGTCGGTCCATTAAACCAGCACGGCACTCCACTCTCTGCAATGGCCATGGCTGCGCTCGACAAACTTTTAAAATCAACTGTTAAAACAAAAAAAACATTTTAAAAAAAAAGTAATATTACTGCCAGTTTGGTCGTGATTGGGACCACTTATTTCTGGCTTAAAGCCGGAACACCTGAGCCAAGTGGGACACCTGTGAAGGACACTGGTGTTTATTCCTCATGCGGCTGGGTCTGCAGCATCTAAGGCACATCTGATAGAGTTATAAATGATGGCCGGATCCTCTGTCACAATCTGCTGCCCCTTTTTACGATACTCCTCAAGGAGGTTTTGTAACAACTGTTGCACTTCATCCCAGTGAGCCCTATCATAGCGGGCTACGAGCCTGGGAGATGGCAATAAGTCAGTGGTTAGCTGCTTTAGCCGCTAACCGTTTGCCTGCTGCATCAATAAGCTTGTTCTCTTTTTCAGGGGTGGGTTATCTCCAGATGCTTGACTATTAGCTCTTTTACGAGCAGTGGTGGCAACTATGGAGTCTGGTGGAACCTGCCCCGTATGAAAAGAGAGTGTAATTGGGATGATTTATATTTGTTAGTCACAAGTGGGGTACAGACCCTAGCACTATTGGGTTATTTGCGTTTGATCTATGTGAACCTGGGGGAGTCGCATCTATTGGATCATGATTTGGAGATAAATAAGAGGAAGGAGGAAATGGTGGAGGTGAAGATTGTGGTAGTCGTGAAGTTTCCTTTGACCTCTTTTTTTGTGGCACAGGGGTGTCCAAATCCTCCTCAAAAGTAATAGTCTCTTTGGTGGAGAAGAGGCCACTATTCTTTCAGTTCCTTTTTGAATCTGGATTTTTCTTTGTCGAATATCCATTGTTTCGAGGATAGGTTCAACAGGAGACATAGAAACTGCAGAATGTTTAGAGATTTTAGTCTCCAATGATTTAGGAACCGTAGAGTGCTTGCAGAATTTAGGCTCAGTTGGATTCGGAACTGAAGATTTCAAAGCGGACATTTGTTGCTTGACTCGCACAGAGGCAGAAGCAGTCGGAGGTCGGATCGATTCTGAAGATTGGGAGGACACAGAGGCATGTGCCCGATCGGAGGTCGATATCAAGGATTTAACCAAGGTAGATAGTTTTGGTGCTGGACTCAAAGGTGGGGAAACTAAAGTGTCTTTTCGGATCCAACCATGGCCAGATGACAGTTTCATTCAAGCGACCTGCTGTAATGTAAAGGGTGAAGATTTGGAAGTCGTTTTAGGTAGAGAGTCAGGGTCGATGGTACTCACACGCTGCCCGAGTGACAGGTTGTACTCCAATTCATCCTCCACGTCGGCGCCAGAAGTCTCTTCGATAGACTAGGGTTCTTCTTCCTCTGCAGTATGCCTTCCTGGACATACTCCTCTCTGAAAATGTCAGGAGTGTCGTCTTCAGAGCGACTAGACATTTTCAGCCGATACACCCTTCGATCCTGGAGAGTCTTCTTCTAATGGAAAAACGTGCAGGTGTCACAATCCGCTTCATGATGATTGGGTGAGGAAGACAGAGATTGCACACAAGATGTTGGTCCGTGTGCAGGTACTTAGCGGGACACTGGGGGCAAAATCAGAAAGGTTTCATCAGGATACGTTTTCAGTGCTGACAGTGCATGTGGAAAGTAAGCCCGAGACGGCGGCACCCCGAGGGGCTATCAATCGGTATCTATACCAGCAAATTTAAAGTGGCACAGAAATGGAAAAGCGCGATCAAAAGAACTAAACTGTCGAAGACAAGATCGTACGGAAAAGTCTCACGAGTGGAAGCTAAACACAGAGGAGAGGCACACACATCCAAACCAGACGGTGGAGAGAAAAAAAAAAATCAAACAAAGGAGTCTTTGCCCCCAGTGCAGTATCATCGAGAGGAGTCGTCACTCTACCTCGTGACTTGAAACAATTCTTCAAAGAAAAACAACTTGTACAACTCCAACCCAACACTGGATGGCAGGAGTATGCATATCATGTGTATCTTTAGCAACACATGCCCACGAGCACAAGTTCCTCATTTGTGGCTTTCTGAATGATAGGATCTTTGTGGAAGTTATTTCGAGCGATGGTAGGATATGCAATCAACAAGGTCTTGACAATCCTGCACTGGGGATGTGTGCTGGCTTCACCTTAAGCCAGTCAATGGAATTACAATGACCTCCACTGATAGTAGAAACTAGACACACAGACTGCATCTGAAACCACTGAAAACCTACAAAACTATTAGTGTATTCTAGTTGTGGATACACTATATGCAGTAATAGTTGCTGAATTTGTGTTTTCCTTGGACAGTGTGTGAACATTTCTTAAAAAGGCTAACAATTCTCTGAGACCTAGCCATCCGTTCTATCAAGGTACCTTAGAACTGATGAGTGGTGCAATGGCTTCCATAGTCGTGGAGATGAGCGAGACAAACTGCTGGGGATTCTGCCGATGGACTTCGCTGTAATACTGTGCCAGCCAATGAGAGTATGCTTGCAACGCAGCGAGGGACTGAGCATGCCTGGAGAAAATAAGAAAAGGGGAGAATAAAAGTATTGAATGTTACATTTAAAGATGTTACAAGCCTTCACAGAACCAATGTTACCATACAAATCATTACGCGTTTCATAGACTACACCAAAATGACTCTAGGTACAGAGCTTACAAATTAAGAACAGCATGGCAGAAACCCAAAGAGTTTGGACTAACTAGCATGCAGAGATGCTAGATACAAAGAGTAGACATTAGCACTGGGTAGTTGCATTGCTTGCTCCGTGATGACAGGCAAAGAATGAAAACATTACTTGCTTGTCATAAAGGTTCCCCCAGCTGGAGTACACTTCTGAATTACAAACTTTAAAATATTAATATGGCGAGGAACAATGACTATCTGCTAGTACTTAAAGAACATAGAGGTTTGCTTTCTGTAGTTGCCAAAAATGAGCTGTTAATACCATAGGAGAAGAGAAAAAATGGGACGCTTAGGAACCCCATGTTGAGAAAGAAGTTGCAGTTAGTCTTCCTGGACTGAAATAATGATTTTCCATTGAACATCCAGTATGTACAAATCACATCCCATCCCCGAAAATAGGAAAGCCAGAATGAAAAGCACTTTGGGCCATTTCAAGGATGTCAACCCAGAGTGTTCTCCCCCTAGTATTTACTACTTCTAAATAAGTAAATGAAAGCAATCACACAGGTGGTAATCTTTCTGAAGCAGAAGACGACAGTGGGTGGGAACTGGCTTTAATATAGTTTGCTGCTTTAGAATTGGTGGATAACATTGGGGGTGGTAAAAAGGGGGCAGGTTTTGCGGACATAAGCTTCCCAGTTAAAGAGAAAGGTGTTTCCTTTCGAACGTCATACCCATGCTGTGAGAAAATGGTGTTCTTTTGCAGTACCACCTCTAATTTTGGCTTGGCTTTTGATGCAACTTTAACTGTAGAGTACTGGGTCCCTGCTGTCCAGGTGCCCAGTATGATTGTTCTTCCCCTAAAACAGATCCACAATTGGACCTTCAGACCTCCTTCAAGTTCCTAGTATAAGGTACATGGGTACCTAGGGCATTGCGACTGAAGAGGGTCCCCTAGGGACCCCTTCACCAATGCCTTGCAGACTGCCACTGCAGCATGCACGGCCTGGTGGAGACCAAAACATCAAAGACGACATGGCACACTGCCTGTGTGCCATGCCAAATGGCACTGCACAAGAAATGGGCAAGTCACCCCTTTAGCAGGCCTTACTAGCCCTAAGGCAGGGTGCACCATATCAAAGGTGGGCATATCTGCATGAGCAGATATTCCCCTACACTATTAAGGTATATTCCTTAACATTGCAAGTGTCAGGGAAACCATAAGGAGTACATGGGCTGGAAACTCAGCAACTCAAGTCCCCCAGCACCATGATGGCTTCACTGAAACCAGGAGTGTTTGGCAACTTGTAATAACATTCACACAGATGATAGTGAGAGATTTATTAAACCATGTACTCAGAGGGCACCTTAGAGGTGCCCTCTAAAAACCTACCTACTCTAGTGTGGCCACTTAGCGGCTTTATGCAGCCTGCCACCCTGGGTGAAGAGCCTAAGCGCTCTGGGACCAGAAACAATGAACATCCTGGTCAGGGATGTCACATCTCCTCACCCAGGATGGAAGCAGGGCTCAAAGAATCAGCTTCAAAGGTCTGCCGCCTTTGTAATGCGACCCCCAGCCTCTGCTGCTAGCAGCAGATGGAAACGTACGGTTTACACCCCCACTTTGGGTGGAAAAACCAGTGGGAAAACTCAGAATGACTACGAGGTGTGCCCATCTTTGCCAACTCCATCCCTGAGGTGGAGGCGAGCACATATTCAGTCCCCTCCATCTGGAAGATGAGGGACTCTTCCAATCAGGGCCAGGATTATGCTCCTCCCACAGGAGGGTGCATAGTTGAGGTAGTAGTCACTTCAGGTAAGGTGCCCATTGGCCCTACCTGCTACTCTCCTAAAACTAGTATTTTGGAGGCTCCCTCATACCTTGTACCTAGATTCCTGGAACATACAGAGAAGGACTAAGACAACGTTGTGCAGCAAAGCCTGAAGAAGACTAGACTTGGCCACAGGCCTACCGGCCTGTCTCCAGGTCTAAAGACCCTGCAAAGACGCCGATTAAAATCTGGCTGACCCCTCCTGGACCGCTTGAAGATGCCTACAGCATGAATCCAGTGGCTCCCCCTGACCGCGACCAGCTCCGGAAAGACTGACTTCTAAAGATACCCCTGCACCCAGTGCTGCTAAGCCTTTATCAGCTGAATCAACAGTGCCGCTAAGACCCTCCACATCTCAACTTACTTCTGCTGTTGGCCTACCCCCTGAAACCTCTGGTGCGCCACCTGCCGCCAGTTTGTCGAAAGCAGAATCCTCACTAAAAAGCACTGGGTGCCCGAAGCGAAATCTGAAATAGCACCCTGCACCTGGCCGTCCCGGTGCCGCTGGTGGTGTATGATTGGTGCTGCTTTGTGCCCTCCGTGTTTAACCGAACCTCCAAACCCCTGCAACCGATCTACTTAGCTACAGGCACTGTGGCTTCGAGACCCAGTCTCCATTGAAACGCATTGGGTCGTACTCAGATTTTAACCTCTGCAAACCGCACCCACGCCGTACCACTGGTGGTGCAGTTTTGGTACTCACCTTGCCCTATGATGACCTTTGGTCCCAAAGACTTGAACTGTAAGTATGGTACTTACTAGTTTAACCATATTATTGTTTTCCTTCATAGGATAACATTCAACTGTGAAGAAATTGTTCTCAGTATCAACTTTTGAAAGTGCAATGTATTGACATTTAAAAAAGCACTTACCTTACTGCGACTATCTTTGTCTTAAAATAAAATACAAAGCATATTTTTCTAAAATTCTTGTGAATCTCCTTTTCTAGTCGTTTGTCCATTATTGGTCAATTGTGTGCAGTAAATGTCTTACACTCCTCTGTGTTAGACCTAAGGTTGCTCACCCACACTACCAATCAGAGCACTTTGGGTTTCACATTGGCCCTGTACACTTTTGGGGGACCCCTGAACTGTGTGTGTGCACGGCATAACCACTGAGTGGCAAACCATATACAGAGCCAGCTTCCTACTCATAACCGCCAGAGAACAGACCTCATTCATTATTATTCTTTGTGCATTGGACAATCTGTCACTAGTATCACATCACAGTGATTTCTGTAGACCAGAGATGACTTTTCAATTGGATACAAGGTCTCCACAGCAAGACTGAGGCGGATTTCGTTCGTGGAGATGTGATTACATCATGCTGATCCCAGATGGGAGTCCCCAAGTGCTGAAAATGAAAACTTAACATAATAGTGTGCAGCAACCTTTCACTGGGTTAAATGGATTGGGACCTAGGTCTACAGGAATCTGGCTCTCTATATAGTGCACTAGAATTAAGTACACAGTGTGGAGATCCAGGCAACCCTTACTTGTTCACAGGGGATTGCTTTAACAATCCCAACATGTTTTATTAGTAGTAGTGCGGGTGAGCAGCTTTAGGCTCATCAGAGGAGTGTCGAGCATTTGTTGTACACACAGTCAATAAATGTGACACTCAAAGCAATTCAACACCAATTTATAAAAATAGCACAGATTTTTATATTATTTTAGGCACCAAGATCTTCGTGATTAGGGAAGTACTTTTTAAGAATGGTTTTAAGCATTTAAATAGACAATAGTGTATTCTCAATAACGTTAATCTATGGGAGAAAACCTTTACTGCACACGGCCACTTGTCCACGACTTACAGGACTGTTCTTCTGGACTTAAGGTAAGTAGGGGCCAAGTTCAAAGGCAGCACTAACAGGTCACCTCAGTCAGCTCTGGGGCATTGAGGTGTACAGGTGCTTTCGGTGCTGGGTGCCCTGTTTAAGTCAATAGGAAAATTATCTGTAATAAAGATGCAGCAAATGGGGACAGGGGGACCAGTCAGGTTGGACCAAATGGGGGCTTAGGTCTCAAGGGTCTCTGTGTCCCAGGGACACTGTCTGTTCACTTGAACTAGGAAAGGGGGGCTTGTACTCTGTGCTGCTTTGTCCAGAGGGGTAGCACTGCAGGAGGCTCTTGCGGTTTTCTGTCTCCAGCAAGAGAGGCTGCAGGCAGGGACTTGGGGACCAGTCCAGCAAAACCCAAAGGGGGGCTCAGATCTTAAGGGTCTCAGGACCCTGTAGGCATGGTTGGTTCACTTGGACTCTAGAGCCTCTAGGAGGCTCTAGGAACATGGAGCACCGCCGCCTGGGTGGCTGTTGGTTTGGGGAGTCCGGTGGTCAGCAGTTCAGTAAACCGAAGCTTGCGTTTCGGTACCTGCAGGCAAGTAGTAGCTCACCTACTCCACGGGAGATGCTGGCAGATTGGCTAAGGGCTGAAAGTCCTTCCAGGCTTTTGGAGGTTGCACAGTGGCAGGACGTGCTGTTGCAACAGTTGGGAGAAGCAGGTGGCGCTAGGTGGCGCCAAACCAAGATGGCCGCACTGATGTGAGGCTCCCGCCAGATCGAGCACCTTTCTCTATCCTGCAGTGATCCTTACCGGGGAATTCGGTCCAAGCATCGTCTCATCGTTTCCGCTACACCGTGCTGAGCGCAGCGGTACCTCGCTTGCCCGAGAAGCCCAACCTGACGCGGAGATAGCGACCGGAGAACCCTGAGCGGGCTGCTGCGTAGGAGAGAAGGCTCCTGGACACCGGCCCATCCCGCCAAGAAAGGCCGAGGCTTCGCGGCCCGTGCGGAGCTGCCGGGAGAGGCCTGCCCTCCTGGGGGCACCGAATTGCCTGGGGGTCCGGGGGACATAGTTACCGTCGGAGCGACGCTAGCTGATACTGGAGGTGAGCGCCTCCTACAATTTGTAACCCCCCCCCCCGGCGCTGTGGACATATTTGGCCGCGCTTACCTCCTCGCGGGTCCGGCTGCCATTCACTGTCTTAGGCCCTCCAAATCAGTGGCTGGGTCGATATATGCCTCTTCCTGCGGCACTGCATGCCTGAAGCGCTATCCACGGAGCCACAGACACTCGCCCGACTGGTGCCGCTGCTCACCCCTCTGCTGCATCGTCTGGAGGCCCTCCGATCTCCGGGCAGGCCGCCCGCGCAGACCCGGTGCTCCGCGGCCTACAGGGACCCGGCCGAACCCATTGTAGACGACACATAGGCCATTGCGGATCCTCAGGCACCGGCGCTGGATTGCTTGCTCTCCTGCGATATCTCCGAGGACCTAGCTAACAACCACGTGGGGCCCTCGCGAACATACCTCCTGCAAGGCTGTGCCACTGTTTAGGCCTGTTTCAACAACTACCGCGCCCAACGCTTCCTACCGGCTCACCTGCAGCAGACCGCGTGGACAAAGTTGCCCCCCCCCCGGAACGCAAGGCCATACCAGCTGCTTCCCCGTTCCTGCGATCTGTAAGCCTGGTCTCTACATCCCAATCTGCAGTGGTAGCGGCGCGAATCAGCACAAGGCCTGAACTACCTGCGGCCATTGCGTGGGACGCCAGTCCGCAATACAGCCGCTTCCTGCGACCTACGCCTTGCGCACTAAGCGCGTCCGGTAGCCCGGATCCCCCATATATCTGGTGCTTGCGGCAACGGACGCTCTTCAACCCACACCCTGCCTTCCCGTCCAGTCTGCAACAGCCCCCCCCCTCCCCCACCCTTCTGCCTGAACCCTCCTGAGAACTGGCGGCCACTTCTTCCATTGCATCGTGGACGCCTAGGCGGGACATGGGCCGCAATGATGCCAGACAGTCAAAAATCCCTTTCGAATCCAAGAAAACTTCCAAAACGACGCCGGAGACGGAGGGCAGTCCTACCGCCTCGGCCCCTCAGGAGGAAGACTGGAAAACACTCTTGTTAGGTATGAAGCAGAGCCTGTCAACAATAGACTCCAAAATTGATACCATAAATACACGCATGGACAGCGTGGTGGCCAAGCTGGAGCAACATGACACTCGCATTAAAGAGACAGAAGACAGGATTTCGGAATTGGAAGATGGAGCTACCTCAACTAGCAGACAGGTCACTCAAATGGGCAGGCTGCTTAAAATAATTGCGGACAAGAACGATGATTTGGAAGCGAGATCCCGCCGTAATAACGTCCGTATGTTAGGCCTTGCGGAGTCCACCAACACAGGGAAAATGGAGATCTTTGTTGAGAACCTCGTAGTGGAGCTGTTTGGGAAAGAATACTTCTCCTCACACCTCATCGTCGAGAGAGCCCACAGGTCTTTGGCTGCACGCCCTCCTCCCGGAGCCCAACCAAGTCCCATCATTGCGCGCTTTCCTAACTACAGGGATCGGGACGCGGTGCTGAGGCGTTCGAGAGAACTGGGGCACGAACTATGGCAACACAACGCTATTCTTTTTCCCTGATTTTACGCCCTCGGTCCAAAAGGCCAGACGTAAATTTGCAGGCGTCAAAAAGAAACTTCAGGCGCAGCAGATCCCATACGCCATGCTGTATCCGGCAAAATTAAAAATTTCTCATCAAGGCAAGCACCACTATTTTCAAAATCCACAGCAGGTGGAAGACTTTATCAAGCAACACAGGAAAGATTAGAACAGTGAAGAGGCGGCACGTCGACGCTCCAGGTCACAATCACCAATGTCACAACAGGACTGAAATGACGTACTGTGATATTGGCTCTCGGGGTCAAAAAGTCCCTGGACATTGATTATGCGGAGACTGATACCTATGTATCCTGGTGAGGTGCTTGTTCTGATTTAATTCTCACTGGTCTATAGTATAACTGAGTGCTCGGTCACCCACCTCCGTCCCGCAATAGGCGACCGGGGTAAGCCTGGTGTCTGTGGGTGTAAGTAGGGAGGTGGTTGGCAGGTCTGGTGCCCCTAGTTTCTGACCCCCAATGGGCGAACCCCTAAACAACCCATCCCTCCTTAGAGCAGGGGCATATGTAGTACTTTTTCTGGTTTTGGTTCCGTTTTGGTTCTGGGAAGGTGGGTGGGGGCTGTATACCCGGCCAGTTGGGGTTGCCGGTGTGGGTGGGAAGACACTCCGATCTAATGCTGAAGCTATTGTAACGTTGGCAACGCATGTTCTGGGCGGGTCTTGTGGGGGGATAATGGGGTGGAACTGTTGTCTCTATGATATTGACTGTGCTGTGGTCCTTGATGATGCATTTACATGCTGCACAAATCTTTATGTGTTTGAATGGGTGACGTAGCAGGCGCGCAACCGGCACAGCAGTTTCAGCTGGTCTCATGGAATATTCGCGGGCTGAACAACCCGAGAAAGAAGAGACAAATTCTGGGGTACCTGGACAGGCAGGGCGTATCAATAGCCATGCATCAGGAAACACACCTAATGCCAGATAGCTCCCCTCTATTTGCGTCTAGATGGGCCTCATGCAAGGTATTCTCCTCTTACTCAAATTATGCCAGGGGGGTGACGATCTTGGTCAGACGAGGGATGCGGTTTACACCCGCTGGGACAGAGGTAGATTCAGGTGGTAGATATTGCATGGTCTGGGGGAAACTCCACTCGCATACTGTCCTCTTCGCCTGCTACTATGGCCCCAATACGGACGACACTTCCACGCTTCTTACAATGTGGGGTAAAATTCAAACATTGGGCATAGGCCATGTCATATTGGGAGGTGACTTTAATACAGCATTGGAACCGGGCCTGGACAGATCTCACCCCTAGGCCTTCCACTACTCCCACACCCAACGTACGCTGTCATCTATTGTTGATGAACACCACTACATCGATGCCTGGAGGCACTTACACCCGTCCCTCAAACAGGGCACACATCATTCTGCAGTGCATTCCACATGGGCGCGTATTGATTGCGTGTTCTTATCGGCGGGCCTTACGTCTTGGCTAGTTAATGCCCTACACCTTGCCAGGACATTCTCAGACCATTCACCTGTCCTACTATCACTGCGCATACCCATTGATGCCTCCCCATATTTAAGCTGGCGCCTTAACCCCGCACATCTCACGGACTCAGCCTTTAGGGCGGAACTCGAACATGACATACAAGACTTCTTTGAGCGTAACATGGGGTCAGTGTCGAATCTAACGACGGTTTGGGAGGCCTTTAAGGTCACGGTACGGGGGTGGTGCATTGCAAAAGGTGGTGGCGTCCTCAAATCACTACGTGGTGAATTGCGCAAGCTAGAAACCGAGCTCCGAGGCCTTGTACAGGGCAGGACTCACGACGCGCGAGGACATACTTCTAACGCCCTACTCAGGGAGAAGCTGAATGAGTATGCGGAGGCGGCTGATAGGGAATGCAAGTTCCTAGGAAGACAGCATACAGCGCGCATTTACGGCGAGGGCGATAGGCCCAGTAGGGCCGTAGCCTCCGCTGTCAGATCCCCTAGATATAATAACTATGTTGCGACCTTACTAGACGAACATAAAGTTCCGCAGAGAGACCTCACAGAACAACTCCGCATCCTTACTAATCATTACTCTACACTCTATACCTCCCAAAGATTGACACCTATCAACTTGAATTTGTATCTCGATAACACCGCCATTGCGTGGCTTGGCACGTCCCAGCAGAAATTTTTACATCATATTCTCGAGGTGGACGAAATAAAAGACGCTGTCATGTCTATGAAGTCGGGCAAATCACCTGGATCTGACGGGTTGCCAATTGACTTTTATAAGGCCTATATCCATCTACTCGCTCCAATACTGCAGCAAGTTTATTATTCGGCCCTTGAAGAGGGTACTTTGCCGCCCACTATGCGTGAAGCCCTTATAACATCTCTTTTGAAACCAGGCAAGCCTCCGGAGCACTGCGACTCCTACAGACCTCTCTCATTGCTCAATACCGATGTGAAAATATTAGCGAAAGTACTTGCGTCACGCCTTAACCTATTGATGGAGCGTCTGGTCTTGCCTGACCAAGCGGGATTTGTCCCAAATAGGGCGACGTCACATAACCTGCGCACCCTTCAGGCAGTACTGCAGGACATTAATCCTCGCTGCGAAGCTGCTGCAGTTTTCCTAGACGCCACAAAGGCGTTCGACTCCCTTGAATGGGATTACCTTCTGGCGCTTCTAGAATGGATGGGGATCCCCTATAGCTTTCTTGATTGGATCCGACTGCTATATTGTAACCCTCGTGCCTCAGTCCTGCTCAATGGCTCTCGTTCAGCACCCTTTGAGATCCATAGGGGTACCCGGCAGGGATGCCCGCTCTCCCCACTTCTCTTCGCGATCACCATTGAGCCCTTGGCGGCTAACATCACAATCACCGCTCTCTAATATACCCGGAACGTCAGCTGCTCGTCGCACTGTATGCTGATGACATGACCTTATATGTGCACAAACCGCAAGAAAACCTCAACCCCCTGTTGCGCGAAATTACCAAATTCGGGGCCATATCGGGGATACAAATTAACTGGTCAAAGTCTGCTCTATTCCCGGATAAGACCTTGCATTTCCCCATGGACTACCCCCTAATATGGGAGACAGAGGAAATAAAATACTTGGGTATCACAGTGTCCAGAAACCGGGAGGCTCTCATTAGAGCTAATTATGGTAGTGTCCTGGATAAATTGACCGACACCATCACTAAGTGGATCCATCTCCCACTGTCAATGGCGGGGCGCATCTCCCTGATCAAGATGGTGGTTCTCCCAAAGCTGCTATATCTTTTTACTAATATACCGTACAGTCCAGGCTCATACTTCTTCCGCGCCCTCAATTCCCAATTATCACGGCTCATATGGGGTGGCAAACAGGCCAGGATCAGTCTGAAGACACTCATGTTACTTTATCATCAAGGCGGGTTTAATGTTCCAAACTTTCAACGATATTATGACTGTGCCCAGGGCCACTTTGTTGCGTACTGGTTTCATCCTCCTCCCTTCATGGCTCACCTGGCGGTGGAGGACGGATATATGAGGCCCGTACAACCGTCGGGATATTTATACACTGCAAAGCGTGTCACTGACCGGGACCCAACCACGGTTGACTGTACGGTACAGGCTTGGAAGCGCCTAGCGGATCACATGGAGGTCGAGTTTCTATATTCACCATGTATGCCCCTGGCGCATGACCCCAGACTACGTGTCTCCCGTGAGGAGATCGGCCGTAAAATGCTCACGAAACTGGCGATCCATACGTGGGGCGATCTATACCTCCAGGGGCAATTTCGAACATCGGCTCAATTCTTTGGGGATAACACCCCCTCAGTGATGGATACGTTCCTTTATATTCGACTTCGTCAAAATGTTAAGGCGGTCACTCCCAGTTTCCCTGATGAGCCGGATACTATGGCGCCCCTACATACCCTCCTACAAACAGACACCCCGAGACATGTTGTATCCATGCTATATAAACATGCGCCGGCTGCTCCATCGCCCCCACCACTAAAAGCGCGACGTGATTGGGACGACGATCTAGGCGTCCCGTTGTCGGACGAACAATGGAAAGAAAGCTGATCGCACACCAACTATGTAACAGGCAATGCGCGTCTCAGACTGATTCATTTCAAATTGTTACACCGACTCTACTACACCCCTGCCAAACTGTTCCGCTTCGGACTTCGAGACAATGACAGCTGTCGAAGATGCAAGAGCGAAGGTGCAGACTTCTTCCACCTGGCTTGGACGTGCCCTGCTGTTGCGGCGTATTGGAATGAGATATTTAAGGCATTGTCTGACATGATCGGGGTGGACATCGCTCCATGTCCTAACGTTGCCCTACTGGGCCAATCGGCTCCAGCGATAAAATCACATAGGAAATTTTTCGCGCTAGGCCTCCTATTAGCTAAACGCCATGTGGCATGTAGATGGGGTCGGGCGCCTAAATTCAAGATATGGTTGAACACGAGGTCTACTTGGCAGGATCAACTGCACAATTATGCTGAACTTTCACCACATAAGTCACGTCCTAAGTACCTATGGGGCCCCCTCACTACATATCTACTTTGTGAGCAGGGCGAGGATTCGTCAGAGGCGGGAAGTCACAGAGAAACAAGCTAAACTAACCCGTCTCCTTTACTCAGACCTGACCCAGATATCCAGTTAGCCGAGCCTAGCGGGCTACCTCCCCCCTTGTGCATCATTCCACTTATAGATCAGCCTGCATGTTAGGCCCTGGGGCGAAAGACTCGGGACACTGTACTATCCTTCGAGATTGTCGGAGACTAGACCATATATCTTACCAGCGTCAGCTACCCGGCGGATGGCTGATGTGCCGCTCGTCCTCACTACCAGATTGTTTACACACTACACTAGAATGTTATTAGTAGCACTGCATCCAAGGACGTTGCACATTGTTAACCTCACAGATTGGATCATGGAATCCCCCCCCCTTCCCTCCAATGTCAGCTAGAAGAGTTCATCGGGTGCTGAGTAACATTATCCCTGACGAGGGTCAATTTTCGACATACAAGGTACCGCTCTACAGCTCTCCATCTCAAGATCCTTTACACCACATACTGAGTATGGTGGGAAATCATTGGAGGGAACAGTTTATGTTGGTTTTTAGGTTTCGCCTCGTCGAGAGCTGCGCACTGCGCAGCTTTCCGGCGCAGGCGAAATCTAATGTTAGAAACAGTGTGGCTTGGAATCCGCCCCTCTGTTCCATTGGCTAGCTCCATAAATGGAGGCTAGCCATTGGAACAGAGATCTGTCCGTCATGGCCGGACCAGATTCGTGGGCGTTCCCGCGATTTCTTCCCTCTCCACCCCTTTCCGATCGTCATTGCAGCGGTGGGCAGGTTTACTTTTTTTTTTTCAATGTTTGTTTTCGTCTTTTCGGCGAAGATGGCGGCCGGGCAGTAGCTTGTTTAAGATGCTGCAAAGTGTGTCCCGACCTTGCAGCGGCTGTGCCAGGGAGCAGGCCACCGTCTGTGCCGGGGTAACCCGATCCTATACTGCAGCGCACATTGGCCCGCTGGAGGACAGGTACGGGAGCGCTGAGCCGCGACGGGCCTGAGGCAAGATCAGTGGAGGCCATCGGTATCGCAGCCTGAGCGTTAATTGCGGCAGAAGGTGCCCAGCGAGCCCCTCCATCTCAGCCGAACGAGCTATTAACGGGCGGGGGAGCAGGAATACGGTGCAGGACGCCCCCCTCCTCCCGCCTTCCTCCGAAGTATCGCTGCACTCGGCCGCCTTTGATGTCGCCCACATATGGTTGCTCTGAGCAGCCTTTATGAACCAAGAACTGTCTGGAAACAATTACACAACCTTGCGACTGGCGACGGATGCAGATTAGAACATTTCACGTATGTTAGAAAGCATGAAATCGTTGGGCCCAGTTCTAACTTTGTTAGACAAATAGTAACGTCCATATTAAAACAAAATGTGTAGCTTTTTATTTTAATTTTATGTTGCATTTATCAAGCACTGATCCGCTGCTACCGTGTAGTAAAATTAAGGTTGCTGTGTTTTGCTTTTGCATTGTTCCGGGTTACAAAGTATCAGAGTTACCGAGTAGTGACTTCACACCAGCTCATGCGCTGTTGCAAACTACTGAGCGCCTAGATGGTATCCACGTGTTCAAAGTCACCTGCAGCTACTAGCGATGTAACAAACAATGCACAGCAGCAAACCCGACATCTCATTAAACTAAATATATAAAACATAACAAACTCCTCCTGAGTCTCACGGTGCCCGGTAACCGACATGAGTTGCTAATCTAGCTCTACTTGCATTCTGGTGCTTGTCGTGTTTGTGTCCATTCAAATATAGGACCACAAATACCAGAATGCAAAGTGGAAAGGTGTGCCAGCAAAGGTTCTTACGTCTGATCCAGCTGCAATACCTTCGGGTCGAGTTCACGCTATATAAACACTGCAACAAAAAAGTGTGATGTCACTAGTGAAGGCAGGTGTGCTGTTACTGGTGCAGACTGGACGTGCGGTCCCCGACTATGTTACCTTTTGGCTACGCTTTCACTAATGCGGCCAGATGGACTGCACTGCTGCAGCGTATGTTGTCACTCGTGGAAACCGAATATGCCTTTATCGGCACAGGCAGTGCACAAACAGGCAGTTGTCACTGGCGTTGGAGGACTGGGGTGTTAATGGCCCAGACAGTACTCAGCTACTCCATAAACTTTCCCACTACCTCTCCTTCCCCTTCCAATGTGCTCTTGTGATCCAGACGGGTCTTTGGAGGCGATCTTGGGCACTGACAGCAGTGCTGCTGTGGATTTTTTATTTTTAAAGTGCTTCAATACCTTTGGGTCGAGTTTGCGCTATCACTCCATTGGCCTAGATGGCGCAGGGGTGAATGTTTTGGGTAAGAGTGCAGCTGTGCTTAGCAGGTTTGGATCGCAGCACTGGGTGTCATATTTTTCCTTTGTATTATTATTGTTACACTGTTAGTGCATGTTCTCTTTTAGCCACATGATGCAGGAAACAAATACCACATGACAGTTTATCTGACACCTGAGCGGGTACTTTAATATACAGCTCTCTTAGGCACATGGATGCAAACTCTCCATGGATAGTACAATGCATATTGCTTTTCACATGATGTAACAGTAGATGCTATGGCACCCAGGATAATGTGCTGCATGGCTAAATACTTATATGTCCCAAAGGCCTTTGAAGCACAGACCCTCTCCTCGCCGTTTCTCGTCCAGTCCCCTCCTCCTGTCCCTCGTTCATATTATTGACCCTCCCGCATTTCGGCCGACAAACGTTCATTGCCATGAGCTGCCTCTATTCTTTAGCGCAGGCGCACATTGAGACCCACTCATCACTTTCTCGATTACCGGTCTAGTTGTTATCCTTTCACCAATTAATACCCCCCATTGACCTATGCACCAACTGTATCACGGCAGTGCATATCTTGTATATACACACCCAATTTTACCCCATCTGCATCCATTACCCGGATGAGGACTTACGTTCGAGTGGAGCACATTACCCGTGCATTCCTTCACCTATTGTAAGGTAAGAGACCACACCTGCATACTCTGTTCGTACGATGAATACTTCCCTACATTACTCGTGGGATTCCTCTTTTTACTACACCGTCCGTGAGCTGGTTCTCCGGTCCGTGAGCTGGTTCTCCGGTCCGGTAGCTGCTTTAACTCTTCCTCTCCGTTTTTGCAGCTCCACCTTTGGACCTACCCGTCCTGCCACGACCGGCTATTTCACCCAGAGCTTTATTTTAATTTTAAAGATATCCTTCTCGGACCGTCTCTAGCTGTTACAGTTTGTCAAGGTACGCGACACCAGACTCACCAGTATTACATTCTTTCACCACCCGTCATTACATGTATGTGAATTTTAACAGCGCCGTTACTGTTTCCACACAATCTCTATTCCTTGCTCCGCTACTGTCTCCGTCATTCACGCTCCCTCTACCCTGGGTCATTCGTCATACTGCACCGCTGCATGTTTCCCTATCCGCATTCATGCCCATGTACTGTCTCTTTGCCATTTTCCAGATCGCACCCTACAGCCACGTGCCTTTCCTACGTGCCATTTGTTATACTGTACATGCATAATTATGTTTGTGCACACAGGAGTTTCCCCCTACCAGCGACTTTGTAGGAGTGGACGTGCCCAGTGAGTGCCCATGCCCTACGGCTCCGCATTATCTCCACAGTTGATAGGCGCCCATGAGCTCTTCAGCGCGCCATCTGCTATCACCTATACTAATTGTAGTGCACATTTGCACGTGTTCACACACAACCTTTCCCTAATAAGCACCTTTGTTTTAGTTTGTGTGCACCCCATTCTGCCTAGTCCTCTCTACACCACATCTTAACCATTAAAATTTCACTACACACTGTGTTTTTCGACTATACACATTCATAGTGAAACAGTGATTTGTCTGCCTTCTGTTACTTTTGACCCTAGAATTTGTGTTTGTTACCACTTACCAATACCGAGTACCAGTGATGTTATAGACTTCTCTGGCATGTTTTGGTCTTCTCTTAGGAACGTATGGGGGTGGGGGGTGGGAGGGGGGAGGGGGGGCGGGGGGCGGGCTCTGTGTGTGTGTGTGTGTGTGGCTCTGTGTGCGTGTGGCTGTGTGTGTTGGTGCAAATGCAATAGGTCTCGCATTTGCGAAAGATTAAGCTATTGACATTGTAAATGACAATGCCATTTATTTATCTGTTTTCAAAACCAACACATAAATAAACAATTTGTCATTTACAATGCCAATAGCTCTAACTTTGTCAAAGGCGAAACCGTTGCATTGTGTGTGGGCTGTGAGAGCTGTGTGGGTTGTGAGAGCTGTGTGGGCTGTCAGAGCTGTGTGGGCTGTGAGAGCTGTGTGGGCTGTGTGGGCTGTGAGAGCTGTGTGGGCTGTGTGGGCTGTGTGGGCTGAGAGAGCTGTGTGGGCTGAGAGAGCTGTGTGGGCTGAGAGAGCTGTTGGCAATGTAAATAACAATGCCATTTATTTATAAGTTAAAAAAAAAAGAAATGTCAAGAGCAATGCCAATAGCTCTAACTTTGTCAAAGGCGAAACCGTTGCATTGTGTGTGGGCTGTGAGAGCTGTGTGGGCTGTGAGAGCTGTGTGGGCTGTGAGAGCTGTGAGAGCTGTGAGAGCTGTGTGGGCTGTGTGGGCTGTGAGAGCTGTGAGGGCTGTGAGAGCTGTGTGGGCTGTGAGAGCTGTGTGGGCTGTGAGGGCTGTGAGGGCTGTGAGGGCTGTGTGGGCTGTGAGAGCTGTGTGGGCTGTGAGAGCTGTGTGGGCTGTGTGGGCTGTGAGAGCTGTGTGGGCTGTGAGAGCTGTGTGGGCTGTGAGAGCTGTGTGGGCTGTGAGAGCTGTGTGGGCTGTGAGAGCTGTGTGGGCTGTGAGAGCTGTGTGGGCTGTGAGAGCTGTGTGGGCTGTGTGGGCTGTGAGGGCTGTGAGGGCTGTGAGGGCTGTGAGGGCTGTGTGGGCTGTGTGGGCTGTGAGAGCTGTGAGAGCTGTGTGGGCTGAGAGAGCTGTGTGGGCTGAGAGAGCTGTGTGGGCTGAGAGAGCTGTGTGGGCTGAGAGAGCTGTGTGGGCTGAGAGAGCTGTGTGGGCTGAGAGAGCTGTTGGCAATGTAAATAACAATGCCATTTATTTATAAGTTAAAAAAAAAAAGAAATGTCAAGAGCAATGCCAATAGCTCTAACTTTTCCAAAGACGAAACCATTGCATTGTAAATGCTTGTTTCAGTTTGTTATAAATGATAAAAGAAACCTCAAGTATATACTGATTGTATATATCGTGTTGCCTTACTGGCTTGATAAGGCATCCTTCAACGGCTTATATCAACTTTACATCGCGGCCGGCCCTGCAGGGTTGTAGGCGGCATGCTGTGTTAAATTACTATTGCCTTTCCTTTTTAGATGTAAACACACTCATGATTCTTTCATTGATAGCTGCCGGCCTGTAGACGCAGGTTGTAGGCACGAAGCTGTGTTCTCTTTATTTTGTCACTAATAAAGGTTTAAAAAAAAAACTGTTGGGAGAAGCAGATAGACTGGCAGGGTTGGCACCAAGTCAGTCGCTGGTCCTCAGTTTTTGCTTCTTCAGCTCTTCTTTGCCTTCCTTCTAGAGTCAGTCGATTCTGATTCTCTTGTGTCTGAGGTTCCCCTAAATACTAGATTTTGCAGTGTTAAGGTGAGTGAAGGGTAGTAGACAATGAGCTACTTATCCTTGGGGTCACTATAACCCCATATGACCAATTACTGTGGGGAGTGATTATAACCCGGTCATAGAGTTCCTAATACCACTAAAATCAAGATGGTGGAATTCTTCTTTCGTGGGTCATATCAGGCAGCCCACCTTAGGGTGTGACTGGCCTGGTAGTGCACCAAGCCTCCCCGTAAATCAAATTTCACACCTGTGCCAAATGGCTTCAGGGCCGGGGGTGGCATCTCCCAGGTCTGGGGGGAGCCGGGGTTGCATATCAAAGGCGGCACGAACTTTGAAGTCCCTGGCCCAGATAATAAATCACTACCCATCCTGCTGGAGGTGTGAACATCTTCCTCTGGAGCAGGCATAGTTTCTAGCCTCAGAGAGCGTGGGCTCTCACCTGCAGAGGGTCGGAAATTGGTCTGTGGTGGCAGGCTGGACTACACAACTCCGCCATCACACTAGAGGTTGGTAGGTTTTCAGGGGGCACTTCTAAGGTGCCCTCTGGGTGCATGTCTTAATAAATTAATTACTGGAATCAGTATACACCATATGTTTCAGTGAAGCTATTATGTTCTGGGTAACTTATGACCATTGGCCAGTACATACCGTAACATGGCTTACCTGCAACATCCAGTCACAGGGGCATATATGCCTGTGCAACCATGTCCTCGCGCAGGATACAATGCACCCTGCCTTAGGGCTATTAGACATGCTGTGGGGTTGACTTACATATATCATTGTAAAACGATGCCCGTTTCACTAGAGAGAAGAGCGCCCTCTTATGACTGGTGGAATGCTGACCATGCGTCCCCTCCCTCTTTACCCCATAACCAGAATGACTGGAGCATTACTGGAGGCCATCCCTGGTCGGAATTAGAAGGACGGGAGGACGCCTGCTCCTTTAACCCCTTCCATGCTCATGACTAGCTCAGCTCGTCATGCAGTACACTGCTCGTGTGCTCATGACGAGCTGAGCTCGTCATGAACAATGGGATTCAAGGGAGTGCAGCATCCAAGAAGAATCACTGTAGCATTGAAGGTGTTAACTGGAACAGCATGGAGAACTACGCTCCTCCCCTCGATGACGACACGTACTCTGGAGTGGCCAAAACCCAGGAAGGAGATTGCTTGGTGTGTGACGTCACCCGGCTGAATTCGAACGCAGGAGTTGGGAGCAGAGGAGAGAACTAGGAAGTGGTATCGTGGGCAGCGAGACGAGGAGACGACTAGAGAAAGCAAGGAGGCCAACGGATACACGCTGCGCCGTGCCACACTCTCCAGGGAGGAGTGTGGCTTCAGCAGGTACGGAGGAAGTTTGCGGGTTGGGTCGGGAGGCGAGGTTCTTCGACACAGTAATTAGCGTGTGTGGATCCGAAGGACAATCCCCAGTAACCCCATCTATTCTACCGCAGTGTAAATATTTCCCGTCCCTCACTGATACCCTGTCACAGAGGCACAGATAAGTGTTTAAACCTGTATAGCACAATATCACAGGTGTCCCCTCACTTCCCCGGTTTCCTTTTGGGTGTCAGACATCGAGCCCCGTTCCTGACAGCCTGTTTCTTTTCGTTTTCTCCATGTGGTGGGACCGGACTGCACCCAGAGAACCAGGAGAAGTCACCGAGCCCTAAAGACCACCGAAGACGGTTCCAGTCCTAACATATCAGAAGCAGAGAATGCGTCATTGCCACCACGGACCCAGGGGGATTTTCAAGAGACAGACTCACCACCAGATATAAAAAGACGTTAACCAAAATAAAACCCTACCTACCCAGATCTAGTCTCAGACCCCTTCTGGTACCGCGCCACAATCATATGCAGTGACATGGCATGGTACACAGGGGTGTGTGCCATGTAGTGTTTTCACCATTGTTTGCAACATGTCACACAGCCTTCAATGGCAGTCTGCATCCAATTTCTATAGGAGGTTCCTTAGGATGGCATAAGACATGCTGCAATCCTTATGGACCCTCTGTGGTATCCCTGCCCTGGGTACCGGAGCTTAGCATTTACTAGGGATTTACAATTGGCACACACCATTAGCACCCTTGTATCAGTTTACCTTATTAATGGAAAGAGCATTGGTATGGGGCCTGGTTAGCAGACTTCCAGTGCATTCAGGTAAAAAAACATCAGTATTGTGAGCAACAAGTGGGGGGTGATCACGACAAAAAGAGGCCTTTTCCTACAAGGTCCACTTCTAAACTCTTGACACTAGGTGGGGATTGACCAGAAACACAATCCGCCTCAGAACCCAATCAATCAATCAATCATAACATTTTTAAAGCACACTACTTACCCGTGAAGGTCTCAAGGCGCTGGGGGGGTGGGGGGTGCTGCTACTGCTCGAAAAGCCAGGTCTTGAGGAGTCTTCTGAAGGTCAGCAGGTCTTGGGTCTGCCGTAGGTGGGTGGGGAGTGTGTTCCAGGTCTTGGCGGCGAGGTGGGAGAACAATCTGCCGCCGGAGGTCGCTCTTCGGATGCGGGGGACCATGGCGAGGGAGAGGTCAGCGGAGCGGAGATGGCGGGTGGGAGTGTAGAAGCTAAGTCGTCTGTTGAGGTAAGCTGGTCCGGTGTTGTGGAGTGCCTTGTGTGCGTGGGTGAGGAGCTTGAAGGTTATCCTCTTGTTGATGGTGAGCCAGTGCAGGTCTCTCAGGTGGGGTGTGATGTGGCTGCGGTGAGGGATGTCGAGGATCAGGCGTGCAGAAGAGTTCTGGATGCGTTGCAGCCATCTCAGGAGTTTGTCCGAGGCTCCTGCGTACAGGGCGTTTCCGTAGTCCAGTCTGCTGCTGACGAGGGCCTGGGTGACCGTTCTTCTCGCTTCGGTGGGGATCCTCTTGTAGATCCTGCGAAGCATGCGGAGGGTGTTGAAGCATGAGGAAGAGACGGCGTTGACCTGCTTAGTCATAGAGAAGGTAAAGTAGAGGATGACCTCTAGGTTGAGTGCGTGGTCGGTGGGTGTTGGGGCTGTTCCCAGTGTGGTCGGCCACCAGGAGTCATCCCAGGCCGAGGGGGTGGATCCGAGGATGAGGACCTCCATCTTGTCCGAGTTCAGCTTCAGTCGACTGTTACTCATCCATTCGGCGACGGCCTTTATTCCTTCGTGGAGGTTGGTTTTGGCGGTGTGGGGGTCTTTGGTGAGGATCAGTTGGGTGTCGTCGGCATAGGCGATGATGTGGAGGTCGTGCAGTCGAGCGATGTGAGCCTTGGGGTACGCCGCAGATCTTGGTGGCTTCGGAGCGGAAGGGGGGGGGGGGGGGGGGAGGACAGACCCTCTGTGTTCTGCCGGCGAGGAAGGAGGTGGTCCAGTCCAAGGCCTTCTCATGGATCCCGGCGTCATGGAGGCATGTTCGTAGTGTGCAGTGGCAGACCGTGTCTAAGGCGGCTGACAGGTCCAGAAGGATGAGGGCCACTGTTTCTCCGTTGTCTAGCAGGGTCCTGATGTCATCGGTGGCGGCAATGAGAGCATTTTTGGTGCTGTGGTTGCTGCAGAACCCGGATTGGGAAGGGTCCAGGATACTGTTCTCCTCGAGGTAGCGGGTCAGTTGTTTGTTGACGGACTTCTCGATGACCTTCGCCGGGAATGGGAGCAGGGAGATGGGCCGGAAATTCTTGAGGTCCTTGGGGTCCGCCTTGGGCTTCTTGAGTAAGACTTTGATCTCGGCGTGCTTCCAGCTCTCCAGGAAGGTTGCCGTCTTGAAGGAGATGTTGATGCCTTCCCATGATGGGGTGCGATGGCTGTGCTGGCTTTGTTGAAGATGTGGTGTGGGTATGGGTCTGACGGAGATCCTGAGTGGATGATGTTCATGGTCTTGATGGTATAGTCGTCGGTGATGTTGGTCCAGGCGAGCAGGCGGTTGGTGATGATGGTGGTCGTGGGGGCGGAGGTTTCGGTGGTTGTCGAGGCGGACGTGGCATTGAAGCTGTTGTGGATGTCTGCGATCTTGCCGTGGAAGAAGGTGGCTAGCAAGTCGCACAGGTTTTGCGAAGGTGGGACGTCTTTGGTGTTGGAGCTGGGGTTGGAGAGTTCCCTCACAATGGTGAACCCAGTCCCAAAGATCCTGTCAGCAAGGCTGATTCAACTGGGAGCTCCCATTGCTGTGATTTGTGGGCAAAGGATTAGCTAGATTAAGGGCAGTAAGATTAATCTGAGCACCAAACTACACTCTTGTGTACTACTCTCCATTGAAAATGTTTTAGGACACTGTTTTGTTCCTACAAATAAGGTTGCAACGCTCGGAGTGAAATAAAAAATAAAAAAAAGGTATCTGCCAGTGGGGGACTCTGAAGTAGAACTTTCTATGGCTACGCCAATCTGTCAAAGATGAAGAGATGTTGATACAATTTACTCACTTTTCAATTGCCTGTTGTGTTCCTGATCCAATCATCTTGCGCTTTGCACAGAGAGGACGTGCAGCTAGTACTCCTGTTAGCCACCAAATAATGAGTGGATCCAAACTGGAAGAGCTACATGTTCCCCAGATGCACTGAACTATAGACTGCTGGGTCTTCTAAATATAGTCACCATGGGGAAAGCTAAAGGAAACGTTTTGAATCCTAAAAAGGACAAAGTGGAAACACCTGCATATGGAGCTTCTGGGGCCAAAACCAACCTAAGAGACCCTGTCCCTGCCCTGGTGAGACAAACTTCTGGTCAAGATGAGGTAACATCCTCAACCTCAGGAGACTCCCTGTAGAAGGAAAGCATTAAAAAGGACAGAAAATTTGTGAAACGTACTTCATCACCAGGGAAAGAGTTTATAGAGACATATTCATCGAGATCAGCACTTAAAGACTTGTCATCAGCAACAGTACCACAGTTGACAAGAAAGTCTACTCCCAGAGCGGAGATGCTATTGTCAACAAATCATCCATGGTTGATGACTTAACCAACACAGACGACTCCACCAATGACTACACAGTCATCACTGACAAAAACCCTTCTGTTGATGAGGACTAGTGAACGGAGTAGCTAATTTTACTGACCAAGGTACCATTGCCAGCGAAAGCACAGTCAACAACATATATGCACCCACTGACCACCACGCTACCAGCATTGGATTTGTCTGCAGCTCCTGCACCGTTAACTGTAAAGATTACATCTCAGAGGGCAATAACAGCTACATCTTCCACAGCCGCAACAGGGGTTACATTGACAACTACTGCATCAACAGCCCATATACCTTTGTCACTACACCATTACCACAGACACCAATAAGGACTATGCCACTCTTACTACCGTTGTTTTCTCTAATTAGAAATACTCTAGAGCCTCCACTACATCTTCTAGAGGACTATTCTTAGGAATCTACTTCTAGTGCATTTATCTGACCAAATGTCAGATAAGTAACATTTATTTTGATAATGACAGCATGTTGTCAAGCGTGGCTTCAGGTGCAGAATGCCTCCATGGTCTTGACCCACAATTTGCACCAGGAGCAAAACTATTATGGTCAGATTTGAAGGACTGATATTTCTCAATCTTTAGCTTTGCCAATGGTCCAAGTGCTGATGGATTTCTTGCATTTAGTGAAGATGATGATGGAGGACTTGTACTGAAGATTACATACAGCACAGCTGGAAGTTCCGCTTCTGGCACCCATACAGACCTTGCTTCAAGGCCACGGACTTTCTCAATCTGAAGATTTGTCCCACACAAAAATATTATGTCAGAAAGAGTCTATGACACAGCCTCTAGTTACTAGTAGGGACAATGTTCATGATACATCTCAGGCATCAGATCAAGATGAACACGACAGGTAGACTGATCAAGTCTCACGCCTCCCAAGAGGATATTTAAGATCCTGAATGTAAATATTAAGTTCCAGCAGTGCAGCTAAGTCTAGAACAAATCCAGGACACTCTCTACCAGATGATGTATACAGCTTCCAAATGCAAGTGGAAAGAGAGGGTCAGAAATGTAATTTGCCTACGGCCATTTTAAAGAAACTTTAAAAGGGACTGTATGTCAACATCTCACCCTAAACAGAAATTTCAATTTCTCACTCACACAGTGACTAAGTGACTGAGCACCACAAGTGCGTCGACTCATTTATTCTGGAAATTTGTACAGTACAGTATGCACCAACCAGATGGGCTCTTGGCAGAGAGAGAATATGAAAAAACAAGATGCAGTCCATTAGCACAAGAACTGAACACCAACGTTTCTCAGAAGTTTCCATGGTGGTCTATTTTACGGGTGATGGTGCAGAGTTGTTAAATGTTGGAAGTAATGACAGGGAAGGAACAGCTACCTTGTCTGAATAGTCAAACAACAGAACAGGAAGAAGCCATTCTGATGAGGACATCAGGAAAATAGCATGTAAGTTTTGCAAACAAAGTCAAGTGGTGCACATTTGTACTAAATCTGCTAGATAATGTAGCAGGATTTTCTAAAATATGGTTAAAAAAAATAATGTAGCAGGAATTTAATAGCATGAATTCATCAAATGGAAGTCAGTAAAAAGCGGCCAACACTAGGTAGATATGGTCAGGCCAGAATAACTTCAGAAGTCATCAAGCAGCTTCAAGACTGTAGTGCTTACCAATATGGAGATTAAATACTTTGGAAGGGACATAAAAACTTTCTATTTTGAGTCTAAAAGAAATTGAAGAAGGGGAGCAACTGGTTCAGAAGCGTTCAAACTTGGGACTAGGCTGATGCTCACTCCCTCTGAATTATTTGAGAGGCTATTCAAGGGAATTTTATGAACGCACACTTGCAGTTTTTGTTTACGGTTTCTTGATCAGTTTGGTATGACATAACTATAGATAGATTAGCTTTATTAAACACAAAGTTTAACCGAGTTCTGAAGAGAGGACTTACACTACAGAAAAAGACTATGCGAGAGAACAGAGAATGCAGAAACATCTAGAGCGGGCTGCAGCGACAAAAATGTAAACAGTATTGCAAGGACCCATCATGAAATAATAAAGAACGTCATGATGTTTTGAATGTAGCCATGAAAGCAAAAAAGTTGCAAATCTATATACCAATAAATAGTGTTTCTGAGCTAGCATTAACAAATCAATGTGTGTAGTGTTGTTGTTGACCATAGCTATCCGTGGCAACGGGGCCATTTAAATTTGGGCTAAGTTAGTCAGCCAGTTTCCCCTGAACGTTGTAATAACAAAGAGCAACCTCATAACCCCTTGAGAGCATGGGTACACAAACAATATAAATAGTTGCTCCAAAATGAACTGCTTATTAACTTAATTGCAGTAGTCAGTTGAAATAATCTTGAGAGAAAAGTGACAACAATCAACAAGTAGCATACATTTCAAAGCTCCAAGCAGCAATAATTAGGAATAAATGACCAGAACAAGGAGACAGGGGCCACCTCACTTAACCTGAACACACAGAAGCATTTGTTCTTGTATAAAATATAAGGCTTTATTTACTTTTTCACATATTACTACTTATTAAGTTACATCTATTGCTGAAATAGGTAGGACGTTGGGCATTTTCCTATCAAGAATCATTAAACTCACAGTATAATTATGCGAATGAGCAATTCCATTGGAAGCAACTGTTTTACGTTCCCCAGTACAGCATTTCCACAACTACAATGTTAATGAGCCTCCCAGTCATAGTTTGAAAACGGACAGAAAATGTAGAAACTTCTCTTGGCACTATATTCCTGGAAGCTTGAAGATGTGAAAGGACCGCAAAAGAACCCTAAATGATACAAATATTACCATAGTGACAACTCCATCTGTCTTAAAAACTGATTTAGTTTTGTAAAGGTAACTGCACTACAATGAAAGCTAGCCTTGGCTCAGTGACAGCAGAACATATGATAAACGTTTACATTTGTGCATCATTGCCAAATTTCCCAAAAACTGTACTCACACATCCAACAGGTCTGGTTTTAGCACAGTGGGTACCGCTGTTTCAATACTGTAGAGTTTGCATTGGGATCCATAGAGGGTTCCTTTTACCAACCTGCAGGAAAAAAGATGAGCTTTTAGGAATTATGTCAACAAGGCCTACTGTGAACACAGTTTTAAAGATTGTGTCTCAATCTCATCTTCCCTTGACAGTTCTTACTGTTTAACTGATTCTGTCCTTTCGTTAATACAGCTTTTGCCGTGCAGGAGCTACAATCACTTTCTCATTTCTACCCACAGTGCTCCTAACATGCTGCTAAGGGTCTTATTTCTATTTCTTTAGACCAGATGCCCACCCTCACCTATGAAGCCAATCTGCTCACTTCAATCCATTCCTTCAATGGAAACCTATCCTTTTGACTGCTCAAACTTACAAGATTTCTTTACTTCACATCCCCTTTTTACATAGCTGTTTTCCACTCATCTTCTGCGAGGCACATTTTAGAATCCACGTCTACTTCATGGTCTTTATCTTTAGTTGTGGTGCTGCTCCACTTAATTACCCTAGTTTAAGCTGTTCTCATTCCCATTTGTTTAGAACCTACTTTGACAGCCTTAGATTCTGATGAGCCAGTCCATTTTCGATTTCACAAACCTTTTCTACTTCTTGCTAATCTCAAACCCACCCCTAAAAATACCATCCTCTTCTATCTACATCTGCTGCTCCTTCCACAGACTTCATGGTGCCAATTGGACTCTCAGTAACTTCCAGTGCACACCCTTCTAGTTTAAGTCGGACTGGTCTCTCAATGTCTCACTAGGAAGCAATTTACTTACTTTTGTAGAGTAGTGACCAAGATTCCACTCACAAAGAACTAATGTCATGAATGAAAGCCTTTGCCAAGTCAGGATTACTACTTCAACAAATCAAATGAGTTATTATTGAGCCATCAAAAATAAAAGGTTGTGTGTGGCACCACCTCAGCTAGGGTGGAATTTTTGCTGAATGTTATCCTTACCGTTCCACCACTGTGTGCGCATCGTTAAATCTTGTAGCAAAGACATCTCCAATGAAGTACTCAGCAAGCCGTCCAACAGCCTGCAGCAAGGAACTCAGATCTCGCAGAGAGCAATGTAACCTTCGGCAGTCATTCTCGGCTGTGACATTCAACCTATGGCCTGAAAAGGAAACAGATCATTCAGTTCAGATTCAGTGCATGTGGCATGACAGGTATACCAGCACAGGGGAAGTAGCAAAGGAAAAATGTATGCTATGGTCATTACGGTTACAGTCCTCTTTGTTCATGCTATTTCCCACAAATGAATGGTTTGCAATTGCCTAACATTGCGAAAAGGATGAACAAAACATTTTCAATAAACAAAACTCTTGAAATGTTTTAATTTACCCCTTATTCTAGTGTCCCTTCATGCTCCTATGCCCTGTCTATACCCATGCCTGACCAAGTGTTTCCTCCAAGTCTCTGTGGGTTTCTCGAATATCTAAGTTCTAGGGTCGTCATATACTCTCAGGTGAGACTTTGTTGGTGTAGTGAAGGGGAGACAGCGAAGACTAAAACTGCCTGAAAAAGTTGCATTTTATTTTTAGAACCAAGCAGGACTTAATGCAAGAAAGTAAAATAGTATTTTTAAAGGATGATACAGTTGAATGCAATGGAATGCATTTGACTTTGTAACACGTAGGTCAAATGTTCAGAATCAGTTGAAATTACTTCCCAGATAAATTTTCAGGATTACTTTTTCTACTCAGAGTGATATGACTAGATATCACACTGGGACATTTCCTGCACAAAAGGCTAATCCGTTTTTCTTAAAAAACAATTTAATACAATTTCCAACTCCACATTTAGAACTTTTTTTCACAAAAAAGCAGTTAATGCAGTCCTATGGGAGAAAATAAGGTTCTCGGTTTTAAGTTAAGTACTCGGTCTTGGGGGTTGGATTTCTGGGGTTAGGACCAGGGTTTCCCCAGGGCCAAGTATGCACTCAAAGAAAATCCTCAGTGGCACTAGGTCGGCCAGGTGCAGAGTGCTGAGGCCCAATGGTATCCAATGGAGGATAGGGGGACACTGGTTAGTGGCTGCTCACGGGCATGCCACTTGAATATGGGAGCAAAGCTCCAAGGGTTTAGCTCAGGGCAAAGAGGGATCCAACACAGCACACAAGGTGCACCCACAGCGGCACAGGGTCGACATCCGGAGACCTGATGGTTTTAATCGGAGGCTCCGCTCAGAACAAAACACTGCAGGCGCGGGCACAAAGATCTTCTGGAGGAAACCACTGGTGGGAGAGCTAAGTTGGGATGTCGAGGGATGCTGGCACACAGTCGGTTGGGCCACCCAAGGCCGTGGGGCATCGGATGTAGGGGTGTCTTTTGGCGTCGAGTTTTCCTTACCGGCTCCGATCGGGGGAGGAGGGGGGGGGGTTTGGTCCGGGAGGATCCTCCAGAAAGGGGCTGCAGGCGTCAGGAGACTTGCGGTAGGTCAGGGATCACTCAAACTCGGGCCTTTGGGTGCAGAGTGGGGCAGACTCATGGATGTGGCCTGAGCCAGATACTGTTGGTGAGCAAATCAGTGCTCACAAGAGACAAAGTCTTTTAAGGGAAGGCACAGCAGGTCCTCCAGGTTGTAGGGGGCTTTTGGCTGCAGGACACACTGGGATTCCGTTGCACTTAGTCGAGTTAGGGACTGGACGGTAGGCGAGGGGCCAAGTCAGTTTGTGTCCTCCTCTTCTCCCTCCAGCAGCTCTTCGGTCATTCTTCTTCTGTCTTCTTATTTGAGGAGGTAAGGTTTGGGGTTGCCCCTAAATACTAAATTTAAAGGTGTTTCAGGTAGGTACAGGTTGGAACCAATGGCTTCCTTCCTTGGGGTGGGTAAACCCCCTATTAGGCCACCCTTCAGTGGGAGGGGGGGCATAAGCATTACTCTGGTTGCCTAAGTCCCCCCCATCTTCAAGATGGCGGGGACAGAGTTGTGCTTCGCCTCTCCTCCCCCACCTGAGGGGTGCGGTTGGCAAAGGTGGGCACACCTCTCCTCCCATTTTAGTTTTACGTCAGATTCTCCCACCCAAAGTGGGGCTCAGAACCGGTGGGGGGCAGTTGCTAGCAGCAGCAAATGGCTGGGTCAGCTCACAAGGGTGGCAAGCTTTTAAAGCTTCCCCTTCGTAGACCCTGCCCATCCTGGGGGAGGAGGCTTGGCACCTCTGCCCATGATGTGCTTTGTTTCAGGACCCAAGAGCTTGAGGCTCTCGACCCAGGGGGTCCAGAAACATTTCTAGGGGTGGCATATGATGAGCAGCCAGTCAGCCAGGACCCTAGAGTTAGGTCATTCTTCAGGGGGCATCTATAAGATGTCCTCTGAGTGTATTTTTCATTTAATCCCACACTGGCATCAGTGTGGGTTTAATGTGCTGGGAAGTTTGATATCAAACTTCCCAGATTTCAGTAAAGCCATTATGGTGCTGTGGAGTTGGTATTGACAAACTCCCAGATCATATACTCTACTAGGAGGATGCAGATTATATAACCCACTGAAAGAATGCTGGAGAATATCATTTCCATGAAAGATGTACCTGTGGGTCCATTAAAATAGTCCATCTCAATTGCAGAAAATAAACATGAACAAGACAAAACAGGATTCCGCCACGGAAGAACAAGTTACTTACCTTCGGTAACACTTTTTCTGGTAGATACAATATCTGCCTGTGGATTCCTCACCTTGTGAATATCCCCCTTGCGTCAGCAACATTCGGAAATTCTTTTTGTAGCCTCGCGCCGACGTGGATCCTGACGTCACAGAGGCACGGCACCGCTCGCGACTCCGCTGACGTCACCGACGCCTATAACAGGCCGGCGTGATGACATCAGTTCCACCCTTTTTTCCGTGCCTACGAGGCACACGGACGGTCCGATGACAGTAGACATATACACAGTATACGCAGTATAGAAATCAAGGTAACACACAGTGTGAAGCAAATGCAATAAAACATTTGAAATAAACAACTCCTTGACAATAAAATAATACATTATAGAAACTCTGGCATAGAAGAGTGGACAACGGGGAGGCGGGTGGGTCAGTGAGGAATCCACAGGCAGATATTGTATCTACCAGAAAAAGCGTTACCGAAGGTAAGTAACTTGTTCTTCTGATAGATACATCTGCCGTGTGGATTCCTCACCTTGTGAATAGAGTCCCACAGCAGTCCCCACTCCCGGAGGAGGGTGTCCACTCTTCTAGACCAAGAAATCCTGAAGGGCAGAGCGCGCAAAATGACCGTCCCTCCTCACTTCGGAATCCAAGCAGTAATGCTTCGCGAAAGTGTGGAGGGAAGACCAAGTTGCCGCTCTACAAATATCCTCTACAGGCACACCTCTAGCCAATGCAGAGGTCGAAGACTTAGCTCTAGTAGAATGAGCCCTTATACCCTCTGGTGGTTCCTTACCGGCCAAAGAGTAGCAGATCTTGATGCAGAGGACGATCCATCTCGACAAAGTCCTCTTATGGACCGCTCTTCCCTTCTTGCAGCCAGCAAAGCCAATAAAGAGCTGGTCATCCAAGCGACAGTCTTTAGTCCTGTCCAAGTAAAAAGACACCGTCTTCTTGGGGTCAAGACGGTGTAATCTCTCCTCCTCCTTGGAAGGGTGTGGGGGAGGATAAAAAGTAGGAAGGGTAATGGATTGACCAAGGTGGAAAGGAGTCACCACCTTTGGCAGAAAAGCAGCCCATGTCCTAAGAACCATTCGATCAGCATGAATGGTCAAGAAAGGGGGCTTGTGACTAAGAGCTTGAAGCTCACTTACCCTCCTTGCCGAGGTTATTGCAACGAGGAAAACTGTTTTGAAAGACAGGAGCCTCATAGGACATTTGTGAAGAGGCTCAAAAGGAGCACCCATTAAAAATGTCAAAACTAGATTCAAATCCCACTGAGGCACAATAAAAGGGGTAGGAGGGAACTTATTAGTGAGGCCCTTCAAAAACCTTAAAACTATAGGAGATTTAAACAGAGAAGGCTGGTCAGGCAAACAGATAAACGCCGACAGCGCTGACAGATAACCCTTCACCGTGGCAACAGCAAGCCCCTGCTGTGCCAGAGAAAGGGCAAACTGGAGAACATCAGATAAATGGGCCCTCAAAGGGTCTATGGACTTCTCCCTGCACCAAACAACAAACTTAGACCACCTATAAGAATAGATGGACTTAGTGGAGTCACGCCTGGCTGACAAAATGACATCCACCACATCGTGAGGGAGAGAAAAAGAAATCAGGTTGCCCCGTTCAATCTCCAGGCATGAAGGTGTAATGTCTGGAGGTGGGGGTGTAGAACCTGCCCCTCCATCTAAGAGAGAGGAGATCTGCCCTGTGAGGGAGACGGAGCGGTAGGTGAGAGGAGAGATGGAGAAGGTCTGAGTACCACACCCTTCTTGGCCAATCCGGGGCAATCAATATGACTTGGGCCCGGTCTTGGCGAATCTTCCTCAGAACCCGAGGAATCAAAGGTATGGGAGGAAACGCGTGAAGGAGTTGCGAGCTCCAACTCAACTGAAACGCGCCCCCCAAGGCTCCTTGCATCGAATACTGGAGACTGCAGAATGACAGGCAGTGAGCATTCTCGTGAGTGGCGAACAGGTCCACCCGAGGAGTCCCCCACATCCGAAAGATGTCGTGAACTACCTCTGGATGGAGCCTCCACTCGTGATCGGCAGAGAACTGCCGACTAAGACTGTCTGCATGAACGTTCTGAACCCCGGCCAGATGATTTGCCATCAGACAAATCTGATGGTCCTGAACCCAGGACCAGAGACGCAGAGCCTCTCTGCAGAGACACTGCGACCCTACTCCTCCCTGCTTGTTGATGTACCACATCGTGGTCGTGTTGTCCGTCAGGACCTGAACAGACTGACCGCGAAGGGAAGGGAGGAAGGCCTTGAGCGCCAGATGTATCGCCCGCAACTCTAGAAGGTTGATATGAAGCAACCTTTCCTCTGGAGACCAAAGACCTTTGACCTCCAGGTCCCCCAGATGAGCACCCCACCCAAGAGTAGACGCATCCGATATTACTGTGGCAACCGATGGAGGAATCTGAAAAGGCTTCCCTTGAGACAGATTGCCTTCCACGCTCCACCAAGACAGATCCGCTGCAGTTTCTCTGGAGATCTTCACCGACTCCCTGAGATCCCCATTGTGCTGATACCACTGCCTGCGGAGGCACCACTGGAGCGCCCTCATATGCCAGCGTGCATGGTTGACCAACAGAATGCATGAAGCCATCAGACCGAGCAGGCGAAGGACCTTCAGGACTGGAACGACCGCTCCATTGTAAAACAAAGGAATCATCTCCTGTATGTCACGAATCCTTTGAGGGGGAGGGAATGCACGACACACAGTAGTGTCCAGTACCGCACCTATGAACAAGTTGCGCTGTGAGGGCACCAGGTGAGACTTGGGTACATTTATCGAAAAACCCAACCTGTGCAACAACTGAGTTGTCTCTTGCAGATGATGGAGCACCTTCTCCGGCGACTCCGCTTTGATCAGCCAGTCGTCTAGATACGGAAACACATGTCTCCCCATTCTCCTGAGATGAGCTGCCACCACTGCCATCACCTTGGTGAAGACTCGAGGCGCAGTAGTAAGACCAAACAGAAGGATCACAAACTGGTAGTGTTGTGACCCAACCGTAAATCGGAGATACTTCCTGTGCGACTTCAAGATGGGAATATGAAAATACGCATCCTGCAAGTCTTCTTCCAGCAGCGCTTGAAGAACCTGTGCAAGAGTGAGCATCTTGAACTTTTCCTGTCTCAGGTAAAGGTTCAAGATCCTGAGATCCAGGATTGGCCGAAGCCTGCCATCTTTCTTGGGGATCAGAAAATACCGGGAGTAACACCCCTGACCCCTTTCCTGCTCTGGAACCACCTCTATCGCACCTTTTCGGAACAGAGCCAGGACTTCTTCCTGCAGGAGAAGCAGGTGATCCTCCGAACAATAACCCTGGCAAGGAGGGTAATTGGGAGGGAATTCCTGGAAAGGAAGTGCATACCCATTCTCTAAAAGATTGAGAACCCAAAGATCCGATGTTATTAATTCCCAATCTTGTAGAAATTGAGTAAGCCGACCCCCCACTGGGCCCACATGATCCGGAATGGCGGATCTAGGGCTGCTTTGCTGCGTTGGCCGGGGGTTGGGAAGGAGAGGAGGAGGAGGAAGTTTGACGACCTCTAGGGCGGGATCTTTGCCTGCCCCTGTATGACTTGTACAGCGTATTCTGCTGCTGTTGAGGCTGCTGCTGGGATGGTCTGTAAGAACGAAAGGAAGATATTCCAAACCCCCTGAAGCGTCTACCAGTAGTACCTCTGGACTGAAGACCCAAACTGTCCTTAAAACGTTCCAAGGCAGCATCAGCCTTCTTGCCAAACAATCCTGAGCCATCAAAACAGACTAGACGTCTGCAGAGAACTCCGATGATTTAAGCCAGGCAGCCCTTCTAGTGGCCACGGAGGAGCCCATGACCCTTGCCACCGAATCAGCAGTGTCCAGACCACTCTGAATCACCTGTCTCGCAACTGCTTGAGTGTCCGATATCACTTCCTGAAAATCCTTCCTGTCATCCTCAGGAATTTTCGGAATCAGCTGCTTGACAGAATCCATCAAGGCATGGATATACCTTCCCATCAAAGTTGGTTGACTTTAACGCCATACTGGCTGATGAGAAAACCTTCTTGGCACTCTGATCTTGCTTTCTGGATTCCTCATCCCCAGGAACCTGTGGAAAAGCACCAGCAGATTTCTTTGAGCAGGCAGCTTGCACCACCAAACTCTCAGGCAAGGGATGAGTTGATAAAAACGCAGGGTCCTCAGGTGCAGCTCTGTATCTCCTCGCCACCGTTCTAGAAACTGCAGGAGCAGATAAAGGTTTCTTCCAAACCTCATAGATGGGCTCAGATAAGGCCTCGTTGAAGGGTAACATAGGTTCAATAACTGATGAGGGTGAATGAAGAACCTCAGTTAAAATATTAGGTTTATAATCAGCAGTGGGCAGAGTAATATTCAATAAACTCGCTGCTTTTTTTATAACGGTGTGATAAGGCACCACATCCTTCGATGGTACATTTGACACTGAAGCCAATTCCCACTCAGGCGACAGTTCAAGCCCACTGGCCTCACACAAGTCTTCAAAAGGATCCTCAGAATCCCGTAACTCCCCTTCTTCAGTATCTGAATATTGATATCTTTCCTCTTCCAGAAGTCTCTGGGCCTTTCTCCGAGATCTTTCCTTCACAGCAGAAGTCAACGGATTCGGAAACGACTCCGACGGGGTCGGTGCCGGCGTCGAACCCGAAGTCGGATGAGGTTTTTCAATACGAGGTCGGGCAGAATCCTGCCTCGGAGTCGTAGGCATCGGCGTCGATGGGACTGGCGTCGAGCGCTTCGACGTCTACGACACCGGTGGTGTCGGAAAATGCCAATGCGGTGGAATAGCCGGCATAAAAGGCATGAAGGGCGCAGGGGCGTAAGCCTGGGGAATACCCAAGTTAAAGGCCATAGGACCCGTGGGACCAACAGATGCACCAGACGGGAACATTGCCCTGGAATAAACACCAAACATGGCGTTCAGGAACTGAGAAGGGTCCTGACCTGGAGCTGGAAATTCAGGATATGGATCTCTGGGTCGTTCCTGAGGAGGTGGAGTCGAAACGACGTCGACCTCTTCACCGAGTCCAGGAACCGGGTTCGACGAACCCGCAGGCACCGGAACTTCGACTTCACCAGCCCCCTGCTCCTCACCTTCATCCTCCTGACCAGAAGGATTGGATGGAACCGGAGAATGGACCTGCTTCTGAGATTCGGGTGAATCCGGATGTGAAGCCTCACCAACAGAGTTATGTTCCGACTCCGAAACCTCCACTTCCTTACTCAGAAGTTTGACCTGGGACTTCGGTCTTGAACTAGAGTCCTTTCCGGAGTGATGACGTGACTCATGGCTCCTCTTCTTATGTTTCTTCCTCGAAGACTTCGAAGCGTGAGCCGAAGACGACTCCGAGCGTGACCTCGAACGAGACCTCGACCGACGAGTTCGAGACTTCGAAGACTTCTTAACTTTCTTATTTTTAAGTTTTGCCACGAGGAGTTTCGTCTCTCTTTCTCTTAACGCCTTCGGAGTCATCTTCTTGCAGCAAGGACAGTCCTCGACGTCATGGTCGGAACTTAAACACCAAACACAGCATTCATGAGGATCGGTGATAGACATAGTCCTGCCACATTCGCCGCAAGCCTTAAATCCAGTTTTCTTCGACGACATTTCGAAGAATATAAAGATAGACACAATAATAGGATAATAGTAACAAAGTTACTGTTAAGCTACAGTACGATCCCTGAAAACCGTTAGCGTCGACGACGCGGAAAAAAGGGAACTGATGTCATCACGCCGGCGTGGGCCTGTTATAGGCGTCGGTGACGTCAGCGGAGTCGTGAGCGGTGCCGTGCCTCTGTGACGTCCGGATCCACGTCGGCGCGAGGCTACAAAAAGAATTTCCGAATGTTGCTGACGCAAGGGGGATATTCACAAGGTGAGGAATCCACACGGCAGATGTATCCATCAGAAATAAGTGCCGAAAGATGGATTCTCATGAATGCAATTAAATGCCACTAAAAACCCAAGATGGACCGTTTGATCCTTTTTCACTTGGAAGGGAGTAACACATTCTGTAAACATGTCTAGGTATGCCAGTTTTGTAGTTCACAGCAAGAAAGTACAGGTAATGTGAAACCTGTTTTAGAAAAAGTGGCCCGTGGTAGGATTATTTCCATTGCTTTTCCCAAGCTGTAACCTCTTTATTCTACCACTGTATAAAGCTGACGGACAGAGAAGCTTTACTTACCAAAAGCTCCAGTATCTATGGCTGGTTGGGCTGTACACGGACAGTTTATGCATTGGACTTTTGTACCCGATATCTGAAGCATTAGATACACATGGATCTGAACGAAGGCTGATCTTTTCATGAGGCTGGTTCACTATACAATGTCCACCTCTGGTGAGGCACTGTGCACGGAGTCCAGGCAACCCTTCGTGTTTAGGTCCATGAAACCCAGAGCTCTTGAGGTGTAGCGCTGGAGAGCAGCTAAGGCTTAGTCAGGAGGGTTGTAAAGCAAGTGCATTCACCACTATAGTCAAGTCAGTAAACATTTCACGCAAGAAAGAATCACATCAGGTGATTATAAAAACACTTTATATTTATTACTACACACTAGACACTGACTTCGTATATCTCATCCACGGAGATGTCAATTTCAAATAAATACTTAAGATAAAAGTAGGTAGCATAGGTAAACACATAGGGCCCACACCGGGGACCAAATCATATACTAAAATTGTGGAATAGAAGCTAAGTAGCCAACCAGGATTAGACCCAAGAATGGAGGATCCCAGGGAAAACAGAACCACCCAAGGAGAGTAGCCAGGGACCCCCCCCCCCCTCCCCAGGCGCACGGGTGCAGAGTGGTTACACCAGATCAAACGTCCTAAGAATAACACAGGTTAAGTTGCATTGGAATTTTACAGTTCTAGAACCCTGCTAAAAGACCCCCAAGGAACCGCTTTGAATCAAGGAAGGTAGAGGAGCCACCCCGCATGTGGATACCCCAGGAACCAGAATACCTACATCAGGGAGCCCAGGTGAATAGGGGTGAAGTGGAGTCGGAAACGCCCATAGTTGCCAATGGAGGTTCGTGGAAGACCTGCAGCTAGGACGTCTCTTGGACCAGGCCGGTGCAACCAAGATGAGGAATCCAGATGAGAAGAACCTGAAAGTAGAGGGAACAGAGTCCAAACTACCCGGAGGGCACCACGAGATACAGAAGGAAAATACCAGCACAGGTTAGAGCTTCTTGCTGTAGCACGGTGAGGATGAAGCAGCAGCTTTGGAGCCCAAGCGACGATGCAGGAGCACAGGAGCCAGCCATGAGCGGTCTCACACCGGTCGACGAGTGCAGGAAGGCCAGCGACCTGCAGGACCACCAACAAGCCTTGGCAAACGCAAACAACTGTTTGCAGGAGAAGAGGCTGTGTTGCAGACCAGCAAGGTCTGCAGGACTAACCCTGCAAGGGTAAGTCAGGGCCGACCCTCAGCATGCAGGAGAGCCAGAAAGAATCAATGGAGCCCCCTCAAGGACCCTCTGGAATACGGTACAGGGAGTGCAATGAATCCTCAACAGCACACAGGGGATGCCTTTAGAGCCATCAACGGCCTCGGACCTGGCTACCTGAAAAAGCGAGTGACAATTTCTCAATCTGTCAGATCACTTAGATCTAACAACCTACGCCTCTTGATCACACCCCGCTTTCGCCGTTCCAGAATGGGCGGTAGAGGGTTCAGCGTTATCTGTGCCAAACTATGGAACTGCCTCCCTATCGACCTCAGGTTCAGCCCGTCTGAATCCATCTTCTGTGCCAAATTAAAAACCTGGCTGTTCTCCAGACTTTGATTCCTGTCTCGTATGAAGCTGGTCCCACCCCTCCCTCCCCTGAGATCCTGTTTCTAGCGCCGGGACACCCCTCCGGGGGTAGCTGCGCGCGGTATAAGCTACTTAAATAAATAAATAAATGAAGGCCCACGATGCAGAGGATGGAGGCAGCACGTCATCCTTGGAGGTGTGCAGTGCTGAGGCTTCTTGGAGCTTGAAGATCTTTCCTGAAGATAGCGAACAAGCTTTGGTAACATGAGACAGGAAGGGGGTTCACATTGGTTGGAGAGGGATTACAGTCGCCCAAGTTGCAGGGAAGAAATGTCAGGCCTCTGAAGAACCAACAAACCACCACCTATGTTGCAGAGCCGGGCGATGTCCATAGGATAACAGAATCAGGAAACCAGTCATCGGCGTAGAAGTGCCTGCGGATGCAGGGAAGTGACTTCTTCACTGCAAGGGAGACTCATTCTGGATGGGATGAAGGCTGAGTCATCGGTGACTTGGAGGATGCACTTTCATGGAGTTGCAGAACTTGGAAAACCACAGGCATGAAGATGCAGCAGAAATCTTCCCACCAGAGCAATGTTGTCGTAGTTCCTGTTTGAAGAACAGTAGAGTTCCAGTGTCCACCAACAGAAGAGTCTTGGTACAGTCGTCAGATGACAGGCAGTCAGATCTAAAGGTTGATGTTGAGACGAATCTATGGACCCACCCTCCGGGGAGCCCTTAAGTAACCCTAAAAAGGATCACACCTCTCCTTCACAGGAAATACTCTGTTCAGCTTCCCCTGCCAGAGTTAAGCTCGATCATTATATAGGAAAAACAGTTGTTCCTGTGGAATGATATACTATGAGGTTATGATACATAAGCACAATCGTAATATAAAGGGTTAGATAATGGCAATGGTGGAGAAGTGTGGCTCAATGATTAGAGCGGCAGACCCTGATGCAGAGGTCTAGCCCGGGACCAGGGTTCAATTCCCCGCCTCGGCGGGTTTTGGGCTCAAAATTCCACGGACATGCTAATTCTCGCCGCAGTGCCTATTCCAATCATGGAGTCCCACTCTGCAACTCTGGGCAATAGCTTGCTTAATCTCCACAACGGCCCCCACAACGCTAAGGATGCCTGGCCTTCACCTTGGGGGTGCCCAGGAGTGGACGCCTCACAGGAAAAGCCAGGATGGATTCCACAGCGGTATTCGTACAAGCGCCTTGAGACCCTTGCGGATAAGTAGTGCGCTATACAAGTATCAATTTTTCATTTAAATTGTACCCGATCAAGCTGACCCATGCAGCTTTTTCTGAATCTACACGCGGAGCGCTGTCCTGCTTTTCTAATCTTCTACCGAGAGAAACTCCCAGTGCATTTTCACTGCTAATCCACAAAGGGATTCTACAACACTACGGCTGTGGCGTAAAATTAATTGAGCCCCTCTGGCCTACCTACATACCATATTGGATTGACAGCCTGTCCTCAAATTGAGTACCCGGACGGGTCCTCATGTGAGTAAACCCCTTTCCTCTATTCTTCACTTGTGGCACATCATTTTCACAAGGCTGCCTAATCATAAATTCAAATGTTCCTTCATCAATAGTCCTGAAGAGACCCCGCATTGTTTTGAGGGTCGAAACACCGTCGACAAACAGAAGAAGCTAACAATTTTCCCAGCACATATCATTGTATATAGCTGTTGTTCACATGGAATTACTTTGTTAATGGTCGACTTGTACAAACGGGAAGAAAAACCTGAACTGGATGAGCTAGGTATGCTTGAAATTGGGAAAACAGAGCAATGGTCTGAGTTTTATTTGTTTTAAGAAAATAGGTCATCTCTTTTCTTGTGATTCATTGTGCAAAAATCAGTTTTTAAAAAAAACAGATGTATTTGGACGTTTATGTATAACCCAGGTAGCACCAATGCAGTTCTTTCCAGGACCGTGATGGGATTATCAAACTTCTAAGGGAGCTGGTTCTGGAAGCATGGTTAAACACTAGTTGCTTTAACCTGTTACGAAACTGGTACAAAGGCAGGATATGTTTTTGTGGAACTTTCATATTCTTGTCAGGTCTGAAATGTTTATTTGATGCGGCGTGATCCCAAGCTTTGCAACCCAGTATGTTTCCTTGAAAAGGTACTTGCAACAGTGTGAGCCCGTATGAAGTCTCCTATTGAACTGGTAGTTAAAAGCCCCGAACATGGTCACATTGTGACAATGGCACAGATAGTCTTTGTAAACTAGAGCAGCATGCCCACACCTGAATTTGCCTTTCCCAAGTGTCCGCTTACTAAACCCATTACAAAAGAAATATTCACCTTTGCGATAGAGAAGAGAGTTCCACAGTAACCTCTGCCAAAGTCCTGAAGATAAAAGAAAGACTAATGGAGGGCAATTTGCCTAACATTGGATACCTTTGTTTCAGAAGAGGGAGGCAACTTTTTCTGGTTTTGAAATTAAGATGAGACTTCCATCAAGAGGCAGAGACAGCTAAACAAAGCAGGAGCTAAAAATAGGGAGGAACGGTAGTACAGAGAGAACTCAATCCCTGTCTCTTGACAATTTTGGGTGGTGCTAGAATAGGTGGGGAGGGTTGATCAGGAAGAGCCCAATAGAAAACAGCTAACACAAGAACTACGTTGGACCTGTAAAAAAAAACTGCTTTGTCAGCATGTCTACAGCTGCAGGCACTTCTCACCAGCTGGGAAAAACAACTGCATTTGGAAGCAAAAACATGAACAGCTCTCATGCCACCAAACATAAGCAAAATACCCACTGCTAATAGTGAAAACACTGAATGCTGGGTTATACACCTACAATGTACTATACTATACTGCAGACCCTGAACGCTATAAACATAGCTATCACTGCCAGCCATAAATGGCATATCTATCTAGTGGCAGTTATGAATTCTACACCACCTGCCACCAGTCAGTACTACAGCCACAGCTAACAATGTCAGCAGAATAACAGTTAACACAGCAAATCATAAATTACATATCCCCAGCTAACACTAATCAAAAGGAAGTGGACCACACAATACAGGCACACACAACCCCCTTTGCCCAGTGTTCATACCACTAGCCCTAATGACAACCTGCCCTAAACGGTGCATTGCTGGCCCTGATTTGTTTACACACTCAATCATTGCATTGAAATGGAAATGAAATGAAGACAAGTCCAAGATACTCACCTGTACCCGAAGTCACAACAAAGCGCTGCAATCCCAGATACACATCCAAATTCTCTTGGAGCACTGAAAACTGAAGGAAAGAATATGTTTCAGTGTAACCGATAGAACTGATGTATTTATGTTTTTTCTAGTGTCACAGCTGTAACTTTACTAGCAACTCTTCAGAGCTTTAGAACATGATCACATAGATATGAGAATTAATGAGCCACGTTTCAGCAGGTATCGCTTTTCACAAGCTGAGCCGTCTGTTATGAGAAAACCAAAGCCAGTCACTGCACTCTTTGTAAGCTTCCTGAAACTTCTCATCATTGTAGAAATGTACAGAAAGAACGTGCCTTCGTACAGAGAGTAGATCTTTCTTTCCACTAACTCCCACATGTTACTAAGTCTTTATCATCCATCCACCACCAAGATGCACCATAGAGTTCATTTTTGGTGTACTTCATTTGTGGCAAGACATTGATCACTTAATCTACAATATTATCAACTTCTCCCGGTTATCGAACATTTTTGCCTCATGCCCTTTAAATGAAGTCTCAATGTTTTATAGTCATTTCAACCACTGCTTTGCTTGTATAGTAATTTGATTTTGGAAACTTGCATGGAGTCTGGCAAAGTCTACAACTATAAAAGCCTAGACAGCTTGGACACAGTAAAGGAATATTGTAAAAAAGAATTTAAAGAGCAAGAGGTCTGCTAGAATTCCTCAATGGTGCAGGAGGAGAAGCGGCCTCAATTCTTTAACAGGAAACACATTCCAGGCTGGATAACGATTCACAGACATCATTTAAAAGATGGAGGACTCAAGATAAGTCTAAACAGTATAATTAACTAGAACGCAAGACACGCTTTCTGACTGTCCCCTCCTTTAAGAAAAAACGGCTGGGGGGTAACTGCTTCGATCACCTTGCAGCTACCTTTTGGAATTCCCTTCCCCTGCCTATTAGACAGAGCCCTGATCTTCTTACTTTTAGACGCTCCTTGAAGACTTGGCTTTTTAAACAGGCTTATTGTTAAAATATTTGGCTTCTTAAACAGGTTCACTGTCAGAGTAATTACTAGTTTTATGTTTCTCTCCGATAGCGCCATGAAGCCTACGGGCGTACGTGCGCTTTATAAGTAATTTTTAACATAACATAACATAACACTTTCAGTTCCAGCTTTTCATCTTCTGTATTTTGTTAATTCCATAACCTCCAGAATATCTCCACCATGTATTGTATCTTAAAACAGTTTTTATACCTGCCTAGCCTTTGGCAAATTTTTAATATTTGTGTATGGAATAAATTGAAAACTGGCTTAGAAAAGTAACAAGGGTTTTTATGTCTCCTTTTAAAAGTTGCACTTCTTTCAAAAATGAGAACAAAATTGTACTCTGCCACTTTAAGTCAAAATTGGAGGAGAAAAAAAATTCACCTATAGAGAAGTCATTCCAGACGAGAGAGCTGCTAGGATTGAGCAGTAGAGAAGCATAATGTGAGAAATGTGTGCATCATATAATGGGGATTAGGGGTCAGTGTTGAGAATGGAACATTGCTGAAATGTTTTTAAAGAGCAGCACTTTCTTGAATGCATCATGAGGTCTTTGGTTTTCAACTACACTAATGACATCATAGGAATCCCCGTTACTCTACTGCCAAAGCATACTTATTTTGGAACGGGGACCAACATGGAGGGAAAAAACGATTAGCTAGGAAGGTATGACAAGTAGCATACGAATATACAAGAAGCCTGTTAAGAGAGGCTTACAAAGGTTTATAAGGCACACTCGAGAGCCAAAAATACCATTAAATGACCACTCCTAGTGAATACATTAAAACAAAATGCAAATAAAACATTTTGTTTCCCATGAGCTACTAATGTAGAACAAACACCAGCAGCTTTCTGTATCCCCCACCACATCTGCAGCAACCTCTTACAGGACAATTAACTGCAGCAGCAACTGCACGGAACAGTCTCCTCTCCTTTGTCACATATTATGCCACTGTACACTCCTCAACTTCTTGTAGTGTATTTTTACTGTAGTGTAATGGCAGTCATAGCTTGATTTGTCATCATGGATTAAGCTAGGCAAAATCTTGCCCAATCTTTCGACAAGAAGATAAGAGTAAATTGTGGCATCAATACTAAGCAGAGCTAAAGGGCTTTAAGAGGCGCATATCACACAATTATGGGTTGCAGCCATGCTGGGTACAAGCACAATTATGGCTTCTCTCTTCTTAGGGGTAACCCTCCACATGTCCAGCAATGTACTCTGGGTAGTGGTAAAGTCCAATTGGTTTTGCAGGAACTATACGAGAAGTAGTTCATTCCCAGGGCTGTTTTTTCCCAAAGGATTTTGTTTGTAAAATGTTTCCCTAAAGGGCCAAGATCTTTCTGTAGCCTTTGGGAACTCTGAGTAAGCTGACCGCACTGAGATTGAATCTGCTGAGCTCGTTTGCACTCTGCCATGAGAAAAGCAATTTGCAAGATTTTCTAAACTCTTCCAATGTATTGTTATGATGCTGGAAGGTTTTCCCTGTGGAGGTTTGGATTGCTTTAATATATTTTCTTCTCTCTCAACAAGTAGCCCCCCACCTTGTTTTCAGCAACAAGAGAATGTTGTTTTAGACAAAATACGGAGACTTCAGCTTTGTTAGTATGGATAGTCCTCAACTGTCCCCTGATGTGCATCAGGTTGCTCATTCCATCAATGGAGGGTCTTTCCCTGTATGCAATTCAATTAACTTTATTCGGAGTATAGAAACAAACCATAAACACACAAACGTAGAATACATTAAAAACAGTAAAAATAAAATAGTTTATATGATTAAAACATTGCAGTATCATTATAGGTAATCTAACCGGTTCAAATTACAAACAATAAAATCATAACCACACATATTGTGCAAATCCAACGAGGTCCTCAAAAGGTGAAAAAAATCCATATGCATTCCAAATCACAATCAATGGCCATAAACATGGTTGTACAATTAAACCAGTAAAGAGTGCCTGTGTCGTAAAGCATGCTTAAAGAAAGTGGCCACGCCTGCACAGACCTCATGTGTGGGAAACGACTGCAAGTATAAAAGTGCGGGAATATGGCAGAAATTAGGGGGCTTCCCTTAATATCAAAATAAAAAACAATCCCGGTATAACTACCAAAGAACTTAGTAAACAATGCAAAGTGTGCCAAGGTGTGCAATGAGCGCTCATCACAGGGACAAACCAAAAATTCATTTTGGGTCAAATTGGCCAAACGGGAACAAAAGCAGTGTCCGGGCGCAGAGGTGCTGAACGGGTTGGTAGCCTTATGCACTACACTGCAGTAAAACAAGGCGGGGACACCTAGAAACAGGCTGAGGAGGAGTCCAATTCTGGGAGCTCCCAACCGTGGGTTCCGTTCGTGAGGGTCGTGGGAGAAGGGGGCACAGTCTGTATTCGTGGAACCAAGCCAGGGAGCTAAGTTGGAGGATTTTTGGTTGGCAGGGCCCGTGCATAAAGTCACGGTTCTCGGTCATACCTGCAGAGGGGAACAAAACAGGACAGCTAGGACACTTTCTGTGCTGGCATCTGCGATGCTGACCTCCCTCGTCAACTGGTCAAACTTTGCGGTGTTGGAGTCCAGACTGAACTTCAAAAAAAGCATTGGTTGCTGCAAGGGCTCTGGTACCCCGGGTATTGGTGCAGGGCGGCTCCTGGGGGTCCTGGTGTCCCCAAACGTGGCGGAGAGATGGATATGACCCTCTGGAGCACAGTGACACCCCCTTCCCCCTGTATGGCTTCTGCATCAGTGGACCAAGTGATCGTCAGAACGGTGAACCGGACATTGAGGTCAGAGCCTGCAGGTTGCAGTGAAGAGGCTCCTCCACTTCAAGGGAGATGCTAACGGCTTGGCGATGTGCTAGTAGCCTTACAAGGCTTTTGGAGAGTGCAAAGCTGCAGGACGAGTAGGGTTATTGCGATTGTTGGAACAGGAGCAAGCAGGCAGGAAGCATTTGGCGCTATAAGTCCACTGCTGGTCTACAGTTCCTGCTTTTTTTGTCTCTTCTTGGTCCTTCTTTTGTCAGGTGGATCTGAGTTCTTGGTGTCAGGGGGCCACGTAATACTGAAATTGGGGTGACATTATATGTTATCCTGATGAAGGTGGTCATATACCTATATCCACCGAAACGCGTCGATGCCAAAGGAGAAATACACTGTACATGAACTGGGGATAATTCGGACCTTTTGGCTGAATTAATTTTCTGTTTTGTATCTCCTTTTTTACTAATAGAAATTTGATTTTTTGTGTAATATTTTCCTTCTTTTAATGTCTGTCTCCCAATTTTTAATTGAATTTTAATTGTGTATAAATAAAAAGTGCAGAACTATATTTTATAACAGCTTTGTTATATTTGTTGCATTGCTTCTACACTTGTCCAGTTTTGTTTAAATGTATGTTCGCTTTTTGTTTTATGTGGATGTGAGGATTGTTATTTCAAGTACAAGGTGCCCAAAGGGAATCTTTTTTGACGAAAGTCAGGTGTGGTACCCTTCCCTTTGGTTCTGGGGTCCCTCTCTCATTTATTAGAGCCCCAACAGAGTCCAACAGGAAGATTAAAGAACCACCGCATAGAGCCCCGGCATTTGTATTCGATAACCTACCAGCAATCGCCCAGGACAGAAGTGGAGTACCTGCCCCCGGTCTATTAATGCCAGTGGTGCCGTAGCCACCAACAGACATGTCTTCAACCGTACCGTCCCCAACCCACCACCCCTCACAACCCGCCCTCCCTAGTCCCAACCCAACACCCTCCTCCCCACCCCAGAACCCTGAACCCGGAAACTGTGTGCCTTGCGCCATGGATGTACAATGGATTACCCATCCGGGGACTTTTCCGCAGGAGCCTGAGCCTCTGTGAGTCGCAGCAATCGCAGATATTTAGGGCAAGTCACTTCATTAAATTCTTGCGCCAACAGCTAGATGATCGGGCGCCACACCTCTGAAAGGAGGCTATCGAGGCCTTAATGGTAGCCTGCATACGCTCCATGCCGATAACGTACCATAGCTTATGCAACCACCCCGTATGAGAGGGCCGAGTCTTGGAGCTCCAGAGAGATAAGATATGATGAACAGCTGCACCTAGGGCTATCCCCATTTGTTTCCTCCTGTATAGACTTGAGTGGGAAGGTGAGGGCGTTAGGCAGTCCAAGAAGGGTGTAAGCAGGGAAGCGTGGAATCTCTGTTCCTAAGGAGGCATCCACATCCGTGAGAACTGCGTCCCAGAACTCCTGCACCTCCCTACATTCCAACAGTAGGTGAGTCTAAGTACCCATTTCACCACATCCCCTCCAACACTCAGAACTACGGGCCGGATTGATTTGATGCAGGCCGGCTGGTGTCAGATGCCAGTAAGTGGCTACCTTTACCGCCACTTCCCTACTCCCCACATTATGTGCCGTGTGATGAGCCCTATAATAGATCTGGTTCCATTCCTTTAGTGATAGACTACAGCTTAGTTCTGCTTCCCAACGGCATTGACCCGCTGACTTCTCCTGCGACGCCGGTGGAAGCAGCATAGGGTAGAAATGCGTTACTTACCTGTAACAGCAGTTATCCAGTATTGGTGTCTTTCATAGATTCACATGCCTGAATCATTCCCCGTCGCCGAGACGGGAGCCTCCGGTACATAAAAAAGTAATGTCCTAAGGACATACGTAGAGAATATAGGCCGAAGGGCCTCCCCTTTTGGGGCCTTTCCACGTCCTTATGTAAAAGGACCGAACTCTCATCGTTAGCCAATCAGCTCCGACCTCCTTCTAGAACCTTCCCGGGAGGAGCCTCCGTCCCTCAGATTTTCGTACGCACCCAGCTAGGGTGTCGCAATGTAGACCTAGAGGTACGTGAGTCCTTACCGGGGAGGCGGGAGGGTTGCATGTGAATCTATGAAAGACACCAATACTGGATAACTGCTGTTACAGGTAAGTAACGCATTTCTTATCCAGTATTTGGGTGTCTTTCATAGATTCACATGCCTGAATCAGAGTAGCCAGCAGTAATACATGCATAGTGGTAAGGCACATTCTCACATCTAGTAGGCCTGCATAAAGTACAGACAACCTGAGAGAAAACATGGTAATACATAGTCATGCATATAGCAGAGAAAACCATGAAGAATGTGCATACCTGGATGGCGGGACGAGGTAAGGCTCACCTTATTGGAAGAGATGGCGCAGCACCGCTTGTCCCACTGCAGCGTCCTTCTGCAGTTCGATGTCCAGGCAGTAGTGCTTGGAAAAGGTATGCGGGGACTTCCATGTCGCCGCTCGGCAGATGTCCAGGATCGTCACTCCAGCGAAGAGCGCCGCTGACGTTGACATCGCTCTGGTCGAGTGAGCAGCCACTCGGTCTGTCAAAGGCCGTCCGGCCTGATCATGGCAGAAAGCAATCGCTGAAGAAATCCAGCGTGAGATGCTCTGTTTTGTCAAGGGCAACCCCATGCGCGGGTTGCTGTAGGCTACAAAGAGTTGAGAAGACTTCCTGACGTCTTTGGTCCTGTCCAAGTAGAATTTGAGACACCTTTTAATGTCCAGGGAATGCAGCGCCCTTTCCGCTGCCGTGGAAGGGTCCGGAAAGAACGACTTGAGGACAATTGGTTCGTTCAGATGAAAGTCTGACGGCACTTTAGGAATGAATTTAGGGTTGGGCCTGAGTACCACTCGGTCGTGCCTGAATTGGAGATACGGTTCCTGAATGGACAGCGCCTGAAGTTCGCTGACCCTTCTGGCCGACGTCAGGGCTAGCAGGAGAGCCGTTTTCCAGGAGAGATGCTTGAGCGATGCCCGGTGTATGGGCTCGAATGGGTGTTTCATTAATTGGTTTAGCACCAAGTTCAACTGCCAGGTTGGAGGAACTTTCCGAGGCCTCGGAAAGGATCTGTAAAGTCCTTTTAGAAATTGCTTTACCAGTCGACTGGACCAGAGGGAGGGTCCCGATGGGGTCCTGGTGAACCTAGAAATCGCAGCCAGATGAACCTTAATGGAGGCGTGAGCCAGTCCCGATTGAGCCAGGTGCAGTAGGTACGGTAGCAGCTGGACTGGGGTGACCCGGAGCGGGTGTAAGTCTTGTTCCGAACACCACACGCAGAACCTCTTCCACTTCAGCGAGTAGGTCTTGGTCGTGCTGCTCGCTCTCGCTTTGGCCAGTACCTCCCTGCAGTCCTGCGGTATGTCTAGCTCCCCGAACTCACGGTGCTCAGGAGCCAAGCTGATAAGTTGAGCGAACGGAGGTTCGGGTGGTGTACCTGGCCTCCGGACATTGTCAAGAGGTTCGGGAGTTGTCGCAGGTGAATCGGGGGCCTGATGGATAGGCGAAGAAGATCCGAGAACCAATGTTGTCTCGGCCAGTACGGAGCAATCAGTATCAGCGTGCACGGTTCCGTCCTCATCTTCCGGAGGAGCCTCGGTATCATCGGGAACGGCGGAAAAGCGTACGCAAACACGCTGGACCAGCCGATGGAAAAAGCATTTCCCAGCGACCCCCGTTGGGGATGCCAGCTTGCGTAGCTTCGGCATTTGGTGTTCTCTGCCGTCGCGAAGAGATCTATCCTCGGGGTGCCCCATTGTGAGAAGACGTGGGCCACCGTGTCGCCGTTGAGCTCCCATTCGTGGGAGAGAGAGGTCTGCCTGCTGAGGGCGTCCGCGATAGTGTTCTCCTTCCCTGGAACGTACTCCGCCTTGAGGGAGAGGCCGTGCGCCACCAACCAGTTCCAGATTTTTTGCGATTCTCGTGAGAGAGAGAGAGATCGCGTTCCCCCTTGTTTGTTCAGGTAGTGCATCGTCGTGGTGTTGTCTGTTTTGACGAGCACAGGGGAAGAGCCGATGCGTGGCAGGAAGGCCTGTAGAGCCAGGTACACTGCCCTCAGCTCCAGGAGGTTGATGTGTAGTTGTGTCTCCTGGGCGTCCCATTTGCCGCTGACTCGAAGGTCTAACAGTACTGCGCCCCAGCCTTCCAGTGAGGCATCGGTCGTGATGACCAGTGGTGCCGGCGGCAGGAGGAACGGCAATCCGGCCGTCAGGTGAGTCCTGTTTCTCCACCACAGCAGGGCCTTTATGATGGCCGGCGTGATTGTGAGAATGTCGTCGAATGAGCCTGAACACTGTTTCCATTGTCTCGCCAACGCTTCCTGTAGGGGGCGCATGCGGAGCCTGCAGTGCGGTACGAGGAGAATGCATGAGGACATCATCCCTAGCAAGGAGGTGAACGTCCGGACCTTGATGCGAGGCTTCTTGGCCACCGCCGCGGCCAGAGACAGTACTTTGCAGATCCTGTCCTCTGAGGGAAAAGCCTTCGCACGCTCCGTGTCCAGGGTTGCCCCCAGGAAGGTGATCCTCGTTGACGGAGTAGTGCATGATTTTTTGAGGTTGATCGTCAGACCCAGCTGTTGGAAAAGAGCGCTGCAGGCGTTGAAGGAAGCCAGCGCGTCCTCCGGGGAAGGAGCCTTCACCAGCCAGTCGTCCAGGTAGGGGAACACCTGGTGACCCCTTTGTCGCAGGAAGGCAGCCACGGGTGCCAAGCACTTTGTGAAGATACGTGGGGCAGATTTGAGGCCAAACGGCAAGACCTTGAACTGGTAATGTCTGCCCGCTATTTCGAACCTTAGGTATTTCCTGTGCCTGACGAGGATGGGGACATGGTAGTAGGCGTCCTGTAAGTCCAGGGAGACCATCGAGTCGCCTCTTTCCAGTGCTCCTAGGATCTCCTGGATTGTGACCATCCGGAAGGATTGACTCCTTAGGAAGGCGTTGAGCGCCCGGAGGTCTAAGATCGGCCTCCACTTGTCCCCTTTCTGTTGGACCAGGAAGAAGTGGGAATAAAACCCCTTCCCTTTCTGGGAGTCCGGGACCTTTTCGATGGCTCCTTTGACCAACATGGCAGAGACTTCCTGGAGAAGGAGGTGCAGGTGTTTGTGAGCACGCTTCAGCGGAGGGGTGTTGGGAGGGGTGTTGACCAGTTCGAGGGAATGTCCAAATTGAATTATTTGTAGTACCCACCGATCCGTGGTGATTTTTCGCCAATTGTGGAGGAAGTGGGTCAGTTTTCCCCCAATTCGAAAGGATTGAGACGGTGGTGGGACTGGCTGGAGTAAGTGGTCACTGGCGGCCGCCAGCGCCCTTCTTGGCGGATTTGCCTCTGAAGGACGATCTCCCATAGGATGACTGTCGGGACTGTTGTTTCTGCTGGGGTTGGTTCCTGTTGCCATAGGAATAGGACGACCGATTTTGGTAGGAACCTCTGTAGGAGTACTGACCTCTGGAGCGGCCTCCCCGAAAGGATTGGTTCCGGGACTGGAGGGAGCCCAGAGCCCTCGCCGTGTCGGTGTCTTTTTTGATGGCCTGGAGTGCCTCGTCTATCTTCTCCCCAAAGAGGAATTGCCCATCGAACGGCATATCCAGCACCTTAGATTGGACTTCCTGCCGAAAAGACGTCGCCTTCAGCCAGCCCTGGCGGCGGAGCACGGCAGCCCCGGCCAATTGGCGGAATCCCGTCATTGCTGCGTCGATGGCGCAGTCGATAATTTCAGCCGCGGAGTTTTGTCCTTCCGCCAGAAGAGCTTTCACCTCGTCCTGGACCGTGGCCGGCAGGCCTTGCAGGTAGGGAGCTATGTCTTCCCACAGCTGGCGGTTGTAGCGGCCCAGGAGGGCGATGGAGTTTGCCACCTTGATGGACATGGCGGATGTGGTGGAGAACCTCTTGCCTATGGTGTCCAGCTTCCTTCCATCCTTGTCCGGGGGCGCGGACAGCGGCGAGGAGGGGTTTCGGGATTGTTTTTGGGCCGCCTGAGTGACAACCGAGTCCGGTTTGGGGTGGCCGGTCAGGCAGGCAGGTGCGGAGTTCGGGGCCTTATATTTTTTGTCCAGGCGCGGAACCACCGCCGGCACCGAGGCAGGCGTGAGCATCAGCTTCTTGCCCTGTTCCCATAGAAAGTCTATCAGAGGAATAGACTTGGTCGATTTCTGTGTGTGCTCCTTGAAATCATGGAGGAAGCATTCCGTTTCCGCGGATTCCACCGTCATGTGAAACCGCCTTGCAGCCCTGTCCACCAGTTTGTGGAAACCTCCCACGTCCGCCGCTTCAGAGTGGCGCGGTCTCGGGGATGCCGGGGCAGACGAATGGTGTGATGACGCAGCATCGGCATCGTCGTCTCTGTGGTCCGAGGCGACGTCTTGCACCTCGCCTTCCTCTAAGTCCGTGTCGTCCTCCTCGCTTTCCGATGAGTCCTCCGCCTGTGTCTGCGGTCGGAGTTGGCTCCGAGGACGGGCCGGGGGAGCGGAAGGGTGCGAGGCCGCCGGTTGCGGTTGGGTGACCGGTACCTGGGCACCGCTGTCTGCGTCCGGGAACCTTCGTTTATAGTCCTGCACCAGGGATTTCAAATCGTTGACCAGAGACAGTGGCAAACAGATCATCGGGGTTTTCACCGTGTCTACGGTCAGGGAGCTGCCTTGATACGTCACTCCGTCCCGGATCTCTTGGACGTCCTGGTGGTCTTCGTGAACCTCCTGTTCTTCGTCCGACTCTTCACTTTGTAGTGTGTCTTGTTCTTCTTCGGGTGCCAAGTCCACCGTTGGGCGAACCGAGGGTGTAGGACTCGAGTGAATAGAGACTTCGACCAATCTCGATTCCTTCCAAGATGGCGCCGGGGTCTCTTCCGACGACGTGCGTGAAGATGGCGCTCCCGCCATGTGTGTTGGTGATTTGGGCACCTCCGTCAGGGTCAATGGTACCAATTTTTGTGGGGATAAGGGTTTCGCCGCCTTACCGATGGTAGGGTCGTGGACTTGAGATGCCTTTGTCGAAGGTGTGGTTTTTGAACTTGACTTCGACTGTTTAGGAGACGAACTTGACTTCGATGTCTTGGGTGACGAGCCTTCGGTATGAGGCGAAGAGGCGTCCTTCGAGGGTTTGAGAGGAATGGTCGAGGAGACCGGTGCGCCAGAGGACGCAGTGGTGGTCGTCGTGGTCGCCGCGGAGGGCGATGAGGCCGTAGTAGTCGACACAGTGGTCGTGACTGAGGTGGTCCGCTTAGTAGATGGAGCGGGCTTTTTGAACCTCTGGCCATCCTTAACAGACACGGAGGAGGTGGTGGAGCGTGCCTCCGAAGGCTTCCTGTGCGCCTTCTTAGGAGGAGTGTCTGTCTCTCCAGGGGACTGCACCCTGGGTCTCTTCTTGGAGACTTTGGAGGTCGCGGAGACACTACCCTCGGAAGATTCCAGAGTGTCTCGGACCTTAAGCCTGTCGAGCCATTCGCGAAGGCGAGTTTCCCTTTCCTTAACCGTCTTCTTTGGGAAGGCTCTACACACCCTACACTTGTCAGTGACGTGGTCAGGGTACAGGCAATATATGCACAGGTCGTGCTTGTCCTCCGCTTGAATCCGCTGCTTGCCGCAGGAGGAGCAGGCCCTTAGGAGGGCTTTCTTCTGTGAGTCCGCCATGGACGAAGTTTTCTTATTAGATTCCGACATTTAGTCGATGCTAGATGAAATCCTTTTCGTACAAGTGAATGTCGGCGAAGTTTGAGACTTCGAATTTTGGAAACCTGAAGAGCTCAGGTTGGAGACTCCCTAGCACAACGTGCGGTAGAAAATCTGAGGGACGGAGGCTCCTCCCGGGAAGGTTCTAGAAGGAGGTCGGAGCTGATTGGCTAACGATGAGAGTTCGGTCCTTTTACATAAGGACGTGGAAAGGCCCCAAAAGGGGAGGCCCTTCGGCCTATATTCTCTACGTATGTCCTTAGGACATTACTTTTTTATGTACCGGAGGCTCCCGTCTCGGCGACGGGGAATGATTCAGGCATGTGAATCTATGAAAGACACCCAAATACTGGATAACAGTTCAGAGATCATTTTACATCAGAGTGCTTGGACAGGAGCCATTTCTCGAAGGTCGTAAGTTTACGGCTGACCCAGGGGCACACATCGGGATGGAGCAGCCAATGACGGATCTGAAAATATTTAAATCGTTTGGGGTCCTTAATGTCATACCAATCAGGCAGATCCAAATAGGAAATAAAGCCCTGAAGATCAAATAGATGACCTGCCGATCGGACCCTGAGGGACGGCTCGCGCGTCGGCACCCGGAGGAAATGCAAATGCTACTTACCAGTATGCATCTGTTCTTGGCATGTAGGGCTGCTGACATTCATATCTGTGCATAGATCGCCGCCTAGTGTTGGGTCCGGATGATTGCACATTGTTGTCCTGGAAGAGTCTTCGAAGTATCACAAGATAGGTGGCTCCTCCCCTGGACTACAGTGCGCATGGGCATCGCCTCCATCCCCAGATTGTTTTTAGCCATTGGCAGAGATGGAGTGAAGTATGTGAGTGATGACCATGCTATGAGCATATATATACACATATGAATGAACACTGCAGCTGCTACAGGCGCCGGGGAGGAGGGTGGGCGATATGAATGTCAGCAGCCCTACATGCCAAGAACAGATGCATACTGGTAAGTAGCATTTGCAGTTCGAGGCATGTGGGCTGCTGAATTCATATCTGTGCATAGAATACATAGCAGTCCCTCCATTAGCGGCGGCCACCCATGCCAGCTGCAGCAGTCTGAAAAAGTGTCTTGAGAACAGCCTGACCAACAGCTGCCTGCTGTTTGGAGTGCACGTCTACACAGTAGTGTTTAGTGAAAGTATGTGTGGTAGACCATGTGGCTGCTCTACAGATATCTTCTAAGGGAATGTTACCTAGGAAAGCCATAGAGGCCCCCAACTTCCTGGTGGAGTGGGCCCTGGGTGGTATAGTGAGAGTGCGCTTAGCTTTAGCGTAGCAGATTTGAATGCATTTCACGATCCACCTAGCGATCCCAGCTTTGGAGATAGCGTTCCCCTTGTGGTGTGTGGCAAAAGCAACGAAAAGCTGCTTGGTTTTGCGAAAATCTTTTGTCCTGTCTACATAGTACATCAAGGCTCTTTTAACGTCAAGGGTGTGGAGCATCCGCTCCGCCAGCGTCTCTGGGTTCTGGAAAAACACCGGCAACTCAATTGTCTGGTTTATATGGAATTGAGATACAACCTTGGGTAAGAATTTAGGGTTAGTGCGGAGCACAACCCTGTTAGCATGTACCTGGAAGAAAGGTTCTTGGACGGTGAGTGCCTGCAGCTCGCTAACCCTCCGTAGCGATGTAATTGCTACTAAGAACGCAACCTTCCAAGTCAGAAACTGAAGCTCACAAGAGTGCAGTGGCTCAAAGGGAGGACCCATCAGTCTTGTAAGAACTACATTGAGGTTCCATTCTGGAGCTGGTGGTGTCCTTGGTGGGATGACTCTTTTGAGTCCTTCCAAAAAAGTCTTGATAGCAGGGACTCGAAAGAGCGACAGGTGCTGCCTATTCTGGAGGTATGCTGCCATAGCAGACAGGTGAATGCGGATGGAAGAGTACGCCAAATTGCATTGATACAGGTGGAACAGGTAACAAATGATGTTTTGAATGGAAGCATCTAGCGGGTCAATATTGTGGTTAACACAGTAGATGACAAACCTCTTCCATTTATCCATTTAGCCGCATAACAAGCTCTAGTAGTGGGCTTCCTTGCCTCCCGAATGATGTCCATGCAATCGGGAGGAAGATTGAGGTAGCCAAACTCTAGGACTTCAGGAGCCAGATCGCCAGGTTGAGCTGTTGCGGGTCTGGGTGCTGAATGTCGCCATGGCTCTGCGTCAGAAGGCTGGGAGTGAGATGAAGCCTTTGATGCGGTACCACGGAGAGTTCCAGAAACGTGGTGTACCATGGTTGGCGAGCCCACGTTGGAGCAACCAGGATGAGAGTCATCGAGTGCTGCCTGAGCTTGCGTGCCACCAGCGGTATCAGAGGTGCTGGGGGAAAAGCGTACGCAAATCTGCCTGACCAGTTCATCCACATCGCATTGCCCTGTGATTGCGGGTGTGGGAACCTGGCGGCGAAGCTTTGGCATTTTGCGTTCTCCTTTGTGGCGAACAGGTCTATCTCTGGATGACCCCACTTTTGGAAGTACGGTTGGAGTACTGATGGATGTATCTCCCACTCGTGCATTTGATGGCTGTGTCTGCTGAGCAGATCCGCCGTCTGATTGTCCTTGCCCGGGAGATGCTCTGCCATGAGGAAGATGTTCCTCTGAATGGCCCACTTCCACATGCTCTGAGCCAGATGAGACAGCTGTGGAGAGTGTGTGCCTCCCTGCTTCTGAATGTAGTACATGGCTGTCATGATGTCCGTCCGGACCAACACGACTTTGTTGCACAGATGTACTTTGAACGCCTTTAAGGCCATGAAGATTGCCATCAGTTCCAACACATTGATGTGCATCTTCCTTTGCTGTAGTGTCCATAGTCCCTGCACTGTGTACTGGAGTACATGCGCTCCCCATCCCTGGAGAGAGGCGTCCGTTGTCAGGATAATCTGTGGCACAGGCTCTTGGAATGGTCGGCCCTTGCAAAGGTTTTGTGGATTCCACCAATGCAGAGAGTTGTATGCCCGACCGCTCACCAACACTAGGTCTGTCAGTTGCCCATGAGCCGGAGTCCACTGACGTGCTAGGCACTCCTGAAGCGGACGCATATGTAGTCTCGCGTGCGGGACAATGGAGATGCAGGAGGCCATCATGCCTATCAACTGCATGAACACCTTCGCTGGAAGGGAGTGTTGGGGTCTGAATCGTTGGATCAGCGCCTGGATACTGGCGATTCTCACTGAATTTGGCTGCGCAGTGGCTGCCAGAGTGTTGATTGTCGCGCCCAGATACTGTCGCACGTGGGCGGGCTGGAGATGGGACTTTGGGTAGTTCAGAGAGAATCCCAGATCGTGCAGGAGATGAATGGTGCGTGACACATGATCGACGCACTGTTGTTCTGTCTTTGCTTGAATGAGCCAGTCGTCCAGGTAGGGGTAGACGTGGACGTTCTGGCGACGGAGATGCGCCGCCACAGTCGCTAGGCACTTCGTAAATACCCTCGGCGCTGTGGTGACCCCGAACGGCAGAACCCTGAACTGGTAATGCTGGTCTTGAATCGTGAATCTGAGATACTTCCTGTGGGAAGGATGCAGGGGGATATGAAAATATGCATCTTTTAGATCCAGCGTAGCCAGGAAGTCCCCCTGCTGAAGCAGAGGGAGTACTTGCTGTAACGTGAGCATATGGAAGTGCTCCGAGAGAATGTACCAGTTGAGGGGCCTGAGGTCCAGGATGGGTCTGAGGGATCCGTCCTTTTTGGGGATTAGGAAATACAGGGAGTAAACCCCTGTTCCCCTTTCCTGCAATGGAACGAGCTCTATTGCCCCTTTTTGCAGCATGACTAGAACTTCCTGCTGCAACAAGGTCAAGTGCTCGCCGGACATAGGACGGCTCCTTGGGGGTATGTTTGGTGGAATGGAAGTAAGTTCCAGACAGTAACCGTACTGGATAAGAGACTTGACCCACCTGTCCGTGGTGATGGATTTCCACGCGGGCAGGAACTGCTGGAGTCTCCCCCCGACCGGTGTTGTATGGTCGGGGGGCAGTGACAAGACGTCACTGCTTGTTGGCGGTGGTGGACCTGGAGCTGTTGTTCCCACGTCCCCTGCCCTTGACGTTATTGCCTCTGTAGCCACCTCTACCCTTGTTGTTGTATGAGGTTTGGGTGTTACTTTTGTAATACTGTGTGGACTGCGATGCCTGACCCCTTGAGGTGCCTCTGGAATTGGAGCGGCGAAAGGAACCACTCCGAAACTGTTGGGACTGGAGGGCCCCCATAGACTTGGCAGTGTCTGTATCTTTTTTCATTTTTTCCAGCGTCGCATCCACCTCAGGGCCAAACAGGTGGTCAGGATTAACTGTTTGGTTCAGTATTGTTGTTTGAATATCAGGCTTGAACCCTGAAATTCTAAGCCAAGCATGCCGTCTAAGCAACACACTGGTGTTGATTGCCCTGGAGGCTGTATCGGCCACATCCAGCGCACATTTTATGGATGCGTTTGTGATGAGCTTTCCTTCCTGAATCAGCATTTCCCCTGCCTCCTTGTACTGGTCAGGCAAGTGTTGCAGTAGTGATTCTAAGGTGTCATAGTGCGCCCTATCGTAGCGTGCAAGCAGGGCCTGTGTGTTGGAGATCCTCCAAATATTAGCTGCCTGTGCAGCAATCCGTTTCCCTGAGGCCTCAAATATCTTGGACTCTTTGTCTGGGGGAGGAGCGTCACCAGTGGTCTGCGAGTTCGCCCTCTTCCGAGCGTTGGATACAACCAAGGAGTCCAGTGGCAAGTGTCCCTTGATGTATGTAGGGTCCCAGGGCGCTGCCTTATATTTTTTGTCAATGCGAGGGTTGACGACACGCGCCCTGGTGGGCTCCTTGAAGACCTCAGTTGCATGTTTGAGCACCCCCTTAAGCATTGGCAGTGTTTTGACCGACTTTTCAGCCACTGAGAACGTGTCAAATAAAAAGTCTACATCCACAGGGTCCGAGTGTAGCTCGACATCGTGGTTAGCCGCAGCTCTCTCGATCAGAGCGTTGAAGGCCGCTGAGTCCTCCGTCGGTGACGTCTTGGCCGCAAAAAGTTGCGTGTCCTGGCCCGACTGCGGGTCCTCCGGGTCGCCTCCGGCCGACCAAGGTTCGTGCTCCTCCTTCGGATCCGAGTACGCCGGATAGTTGTACTCGGCGTCCTCCTCGTCAGCATCGCCTGCGGCGGAACGCGTTGGCGAGTGTCCTAGGGCTTGTGGAGACATAGGGTCTATCGGGGCCGAAGTTTCCGCAGAGTCCCTCTTATTTTTGAGAGGGATCCGAAAATGTTCCAACACCGGCTCGGTGGTGATTTTTCTCTTGAGGAGAGACAGTTTCCGAGTATTGGCGTCGATGATGACCTCTCGACGCTCCTCTTCAGCAAGTGGCTGGAGCCGAAGCTTCGACACCACTAAGGCTGCTTTCGGTGTCAATACCTCCTTCGAGGGCCCGCCATGTTTCGGCGCGAAAGCCTTCGGCGTCGACTTTGGCGGCAGGGTAAAGCGGATAGGCGTTTCCGCCTTCGCAGGCTTCGGCGTGTGCTTAGGCGCCACGGTGTCCGGATCGGGAACCACATCGTCCTTCCGTATCCGCTGCAGGGATTCCGCTACCTTCTTTGTTAAGGCAGGAGAGGGCTTGACCGGCTCGAGCGATCTCCCCGAGTCGGGAGTCGGATCAATGGCAGGCACCTTCTTCAGGGCCAAAACCTCACGCACCTTGTCCCCAAGGGCCGGTGCCGACCGAGCCCCGGTCGCGTCGTCGCCCTGACGCTTCTTTGGAGCCGTCTTCGGGTCCTCGACCCCGACCATCTTCGGCGCCGACGCAGACGCGTCGGTCGACTTCGGCGCCGACCCCGAGGGCTTTGGGTCGGCCATCTTGGCGAGGCTCTTCAAGTCGGCCATCTTGAATTTCTTGGAAGTTGACGCCTCCAGAACCTTCTGCCCCAGCGCTTTCACTTTCGGTTTCGAAACCGAGGGAGCGTGACCCGATGGCTTCACTTTCGTTTTCTTCAACGGGAGTGGCGCCTCATAAATGTCCGTGACCGGGCCCGGAAGCGGGGACGTTGGACTCATAACGAGGTCTTGGGTAAGGCCCGAAGGCGATCCCTCGACCTGGGCCGTGTGAAGGGGATTGACCCCTGAGTCTGGTTGGGGATGCTCCTCCTCCGAGCTATCCCCTACGGTGGCAATAGCCCGATCGTCGTCCCCTACCTCGTCGGCGACTTCGTCAAAGTCCTCATCACCCGCGTCGTAGGCATCCCCTTCGGACGCGGGACTAGATTCCGAAACTTGTACGTCGTCGTCGTCTCCAAGAGATTCTTCGAATATGTCGTCTGGTGGGGGCGCCGTGGTAGCCGAGAACTTGGCCTGGAGCCTAGCGGCCCGACGAATCTTTAGAGTTTTCTTGCACCGGAATTTCGAACACGCCATGCAGCTGTCCTTGTCATGGTCCGGTGACAAGCATTTATTGCACACGGGGTGCACGTCGAGGTGTGAATATTTGGAGTTACACACCGGGCACTTCTTGAACGGAGTCCGCTCCATAGCAGAAGTGTAGTGTAGGCCCGTCCGCGCCGAGAGCACGCGGAAGGGTAGCAAGAGTTCGGAGCTGAGAGTCAGACAAGAAACCCGAACGCAACTATACCGACGCTCAGCCTAAAGACCTTTTGGTCTCGAGTAGAAAAGTTGAACAACTATCGGTTCCGACAGAGGGAACCGTAACACATCCGAACCCAATGGCGGAAAAAAACAATCTGGGGATGGAGGCGATGCCCATGCGCACTGTAGTCCAGGGGAGGAGCCACCTATCTCGTGATACTTCGAAGACTCTTCCAGGACAACAATGTGCAATCATCCGGACCCAACACTAGGCGGCGATCTATGCACAGATATGAATTCAGCAGCCCACATGCCTCGAACTTCGGGGTTATCAAAAAGATGAGTAAGTGGCGAGGGGAAGGACGTGAGGTTTCTTTGCAAGGCGACCGAGTCCCACAACTTCCGCGCTGATCGGGTTATCAGAGATCTCTGTATATATGAGGGGTGATCGGCTGATTTCAGGAAAGGAATCTTCCACAGGAGTAGACGGGCCATAGCCCTGTCCTGAAAAAGCCACTGTTCGGATTCTGGTCTGCTCCATTCTACTAGGTACCGGAGCTGGGCAGCTCGATAATATGTCAAGGGATGAGGGATCCCGAGGCCACCCTCAGCACGGCGAATCCTCTGTCTTTTCCCGCACCATATAAAATGCTGAATCTCAGACTGTAGAACCCGGATGTAATGTAGGGGAGGTGTGGCTGGCAATGTTTGAAAGATATACAGTATCTCAGGCAAGATGGACATTTTTACCGCAGCCACCCTACCCAACAGTGACAGGGAGTACGTTCTCCAGCGCTGCAGAGCGGTGGTCACCTGAAGGGTGAGCTTAGTGTAGTTACGGATGAGGGTGGAGCTAGTAGACGGGGTTAAACGGTTCCCAGGTAGGGGATTTCTCCCTGGATCCTCAATCCCCCATCTCCTGAAAGGCATCCGCCGGGACGCCCTCATGGAAGCCCAGGGGTAGGAGCATATATTTCCCCAAGTTGACTTTGAACCCCGATACCCTGCCAAATTCTTCAAGCTCTCCTAGAAAAGCAGGGACAGACTGCCGGGGAGAGGTGAGCGTCGCCAAGATATTGTCGGCGTATAAGCAGACTGTGTGCTGTTCCCCCCCCCAAAAGGGATGCCAGATATTTGAGGGTGGTCTCTAATGCGCTGCGCTAGGGGTTCGACATACAACGCAAAGAGCAGGGGGGAAAGGAGACACCCCTGTCTTGTGCCCGCTGTATCTCAAAAGGTTTGGAGCAGAATCCATTAACCCGGATCGTCGCCCTGGGCCTGTCGTAACAACTCGCCACCCAAGCTCGGGTGGGATCCTTCCCGGGCTTAGGAAGAACGACAACGTCAGCTTCCAGCATTTCCGCCGGAATCGACCCAGGCCCGCTAAAAGAGTTGAACAAGCGCGTCAGCACGGGTGCCAAGGTTTGGCAAAAGGTCTTTTAAAAACCAGCCGAAAACCCATCTGTGCCCGGGGACTTCAACGGCTTGAGTCGCGCTATCGCGCTGATCACCTCTTCCACCCTAATGGGAGCGTCCAGCACAGCAGCCCCCGAAGCATTGAGAGCTGTAGTTGCGGCTCGGCCAAGATATTCCTCCCCGGCGCCATCAACGGTGGGGTCCCTTCTGTACAGTGAGGCGTAGAACGCCCGAAAAGCTTCTGCAATCTGCTCGTCCCCTTCAACCGTAACCCCATCTGAGGTATGAAAGGGCGCAATCCTGGAACGCTCCGTTTGCGCCCTAAGCTTGCTGGCAAGAAGCTTCCCCGTCCTTTCACTGCCGATGTAATAGGAGTGTTTGAGCCGAATTGGGGGCGTAGATAGTCGCTATGACAATAGAGGAATCCCCAACCCAAAACCTGTACACTAAAAGCCTCCCTTTCACTTCTGCCACCTTATCCCCAACCTTCCCCTGGAAGTGCCGTGCTAGGAGTATGGCTACCCCCCCTCTCTTATCCGGCATGGAGGAGTAGAGCTGCTGGGGGAAGAAATGGGACTTCATTCTATGCCAGTCCTTGGGTAATAAAGGAGTCTCCTGCAATAGACAGATAGAGGCCCCGGAATTCTCTAGATAACTCAGGATCGCCCGCCTCCTAATTGGGTTGTTCAAACCCTTTACGTTAAGCAATAAAACCTGAGTCATAAGAAGGGATTAGGACCGGGCTCTGATGTACAGCGGCACATTGGTGGGGGAAAAAGCGCAAGCTGTGCCGGCTTGGACCCCTATGAGGCAGAAGCTCCATGGCACTCACTCCCAAACACCCGCCTCCCCTTCCAGACTGCACACCGGTTCCACCCTCCCCCCACCCCCTTCCCAACCCTCCCCCACCAAGCCAACAAGCCAACCCCCCCCCCCCCCCCAACAAAACAGCCCTCCACCTCCCTAACCCCAACAAGGCAGCCCCAGCCCAACACCATTGTCCAGCCCCGGGTATCCACAGTTCCCGGCAGGTGGAATAAGGAAAAAAAGAGGGTCTGAGTAGAGTCCGGGCACCCCTGGTCCTCCCCCCTGGCCAGCCAATGTATCGTGCTAAGCACATCCCGGCTGCTATAATGGAGTCACTCAACAGGGGAGGTGTCCCGCTCCACCGCCTTCCAGAGCCGCCTCCCTTTCCTGTGCCACCGCTGATGCGCCCGGCTTCATATCTGATTTGGGAGAGTGCCTGCGTTCCACTTTCTGCCAACCATCTCTCGGCGGTTGCAACGTTGGAGGGGGAGAGGACTCGCGGCTCCACCTCTCGATGCCCAAAATGTCGCAGGTTTCTTGAAGGGATCTCAGCTGCTGTATCTTGCCATTCCACTTGAAAATGATGCGGAAGGGGTGTCCCCACGAATAAGGCACCCCTTTGTCCTTTAGGAATGAGGTCATTTCCTTAAAGGATTTCCTCTTTTGTAACGTGATGGAGGCAAGATCTTGATAGAGAGCTACAGCATGGCCCTGGTATTGGAGAGGCTGCTTCTTCCCAGCCTCCCGCAAAATACGCTCCTTCAGGACGAAATCTGGTAGGAAAGCCAAAATATCTGGAGGGGGGGGGGCGGTGCCCGTCTGATCAGGCTAACCCGATGTGCCCTATCGATGCGTATCTCGAAGTCGGCAGCTTTGCCCAAAATGTCCCGAAAGAGGCCTTGTAGGTAGCCCACCAGGTCTGGCCCTTCTTCCCTGGATGGGACACCTCTGACGCGGATGTTGTTGCGCAAAGACCTGTTTTCTAGGTCCTTGGGGTGCGCTTGAAGGTCCAATTGCTGGTCTTTTAGGCGGAGAATTTCCTGTTGCAAGGCCTCGATGTCCTCAGAGTTGGAGTGTGCGCTCTCCTCGACTGCGGCGACCCGCTCACCCAGTCCATCCACATCCCTACGAATGTCTCTTACTTCGCCCGCTACGTCTTCCTTCAGTGAGCAATCTATCTCCTTTTTGAAGTCTTCTCAAAGATCTTGCCTGAGTATTTGGATGTCTGCATTTGTAATGGAAGTCTTATGCCTGTTGGTGAGGATGATGTGATGATGATATATCTGTCCAGTCTTTTGAGTCATGGACATTTTTGGCCAGGTGGGAAGAGGGGAGAAGTCTGGGAGTCATGCTGTGGGGATACTGGCAGCTTCATGGAGCGGAAGTACTGGGAAAGGCCCCTTTGGGTCCCTTTTGGCAGCATTCACATAGCATGCTACCATCCCCAAGTTAGAGGCCAATGACAGGGCACTGGGTGAAGCAGACTCCTTCCAATCTTTCCCATGTAACTCCACATCTCCCCTTCTCCACTTCTGGCAGACAGATCATCGCGTGTATTCCTTTGACTTTCTTATGGGACAATAAAGGTCATACAACAAGATTACTTCTGCTTCATACCTGTTGAAAGTTAATACATTCTTACTCAGTGGAAGGCCCTTCATGCTGTGTTTCCCCTGAGATCCGCCCATGGGTCAAGGCCATATTGAAGCACAATACATGTCTGTCGTAAGCAGGTTCCAGTCGCAATAAACAACCAGGGCCCTGTAGCAATGGCCACTGACATCCAGGAAATGCTGTCTCTGCTGCAGAGCACATCTCTATCAGGAATTCCTGGCTACCCCCGCCAGGGCCCAGGAGTGTATGACCCACAGTGGACTCTGCTCCGCCAACAATGACACACTCCAATCCTCATCCTGTCTCTTGGGAGGCTGATGCAGTCTCATCTATGCTGCAAGACCACAGAAGCAATCGTAGGCTCCATGAAATAGGTCAGCAGTAATTTGTCTTCATTGGGCTGACTGGATCAAATCCATCTGCTTCAGGCAGGCATTTAACTTTGCCTCAAATTGACCCCTACAATGGAGTGTGTGATGGGGACGTGGCAATTCACTCCACCCTCTTGGCTCTTCACCTCGCAACAGTTTTTAACAGTGACATGGCCATTCTAGTGTTCTATTTATTCATTTTTATTTGCAGGTTTGCATAGCACCCAAATCACTCCCGAAGGGGTATCCCTGCGCTCGTGGACTGACGTGAATATACTGGCACTATGGAACGTCTAGAACAGATATGTTTTCAGAGATTTTCTGAACTTAAGATGGTCCGGGCACAGCCTCAGTGGGATAAGGAGCGCAAATTCCAGTGTCGAGGGGCAAGATACGAAAAAGCTTTTCCCCCTGTCCTAGCCTTATTAATCGGGGGACTCAGAGGAGGGATTTAGAGCTAGATCGCAGGGATTGTATTGCTGTACTTTATCCGCAAGGTATGCTGGACCATTGCCAAACACCGCCTTACGAGTGATGCAGCAAACCTTACATTTTATACGTTTGCGTACCGGCAACCAGTGAAGTTTCCGTAGCAGCGTGAGCGACAGATCTGTGAGGGGCATTCCGTACCAGCCGTGCTGCTGTGTTTTGGACTACCTGTAAGCGATCTAGCGATGCCTCGTTAGCTGAGATCAGTAGAGCATTACGGTAGTCGAGTCGACTCAAAACTAGCACCTGAATGAGAGTGTTCTGTGTATGGTCTGGAAGAAAAGGAATTACTCGCCTCAGCAGACTCAGCACATGAAAACATGTGCTCACCATGTGGGCCACCTGCTCCTTCATGTTCAGGCTTTGCTCAATTCGCGCCCCCAGATTTTTCACAGGACTTTGGAGCAGGCGAGACACCCAGCTCCCTTGGCTACCACTCTGGGGTCCACATCAATGCTGCTTCTCCGAAGAGCAGAATCTCCGTCTTCCTCGCATTCAATTGTAGATAGTTGTTATGCATCCACTGAGATATTGCTAGCATGCCGGTGGAGAAGGTGGTCTGGGCCATCTTACAGGATTTATCAAAAGAAAAGGTAAGCTGGGTGCCATCTGATTACAATATTGGCGTGATCCTGTACGGCCTCAGGAGATCGGCCAGGGGAGCAACATAGATATTTAATAGGGTAGGGCTTAGACAGGAGCCCTGTGGTAATCCCTCGGTCAGCCTCTTGGTCCTAGATCTGTAGAGTCGAAGGTTAACTGTCTGGGAACGGTCTAAAAGGAAGCTGGTCATCTACCGCAAGGCCTCTCCTTTCACTCCAGATTCCTCTAGTTTCTTCAGCAAAATCTTGAGATCGACTATGTCCAAAGCTGCTAAGAGATCTAGAAGCACCAGCAAGGTGGATTGCCCTCTATCTAGTGCTAGCCTGAAATTGTCCGTGATAGCCACCAGGGCTGTCTTTGTGCTATGTTTAGGCTTGACTGCGACCTATCCAGGCTACCTGGCGCTTCAACGTGAACTGACAGATGTTTATTAATGTGTCTTTCCAAGATTTTGCTAAGTAACGGTAAGAGAGATACTGGAAGCAAATTCGAAAGGTCTTTCATAGAGGCCTTGGTGTTTTTGCGGTATGGGATGATCTGTGCTACTTTTCATTCTGATGGTACATGGCCACCCTTTAATGACACATTCAGGAGGGAGCATATTGGTGTGGCCAGTGGTTTAGCGAGGCCTGCGGAGATTTTGGCCGGTATTACGTCGCGTGGAGAACCTGACTTTACAGTATGTAATAAAGTCTCCACTTCTTCCCCAGTCAGTCAGGGAAAGCTCATCAAGGGCTTCCTCCCTTTGTGTGGACTGAAGTCATAAGTTCTGATTGATTTCGTATTATTAGCTGCATTGATTTGTTATATATCAGATCAATTTTCTGCTCACAGTAATCAGCTGTATTGTCAAATATGGCTTGGGTTGGCGGTTCTTCCAGATCACACGCTTTGGGGTTCGCAAAAGATTCTAGTTAATATTAAACGGGCGGGGGAGTAATTATAAACCTGAAAATGTAGGAAGTGAGCCAGAGGAAGAACAGAAGGGTGTACTATTTTCCATGTACTATTTTCTTTAACTTTTTTTATGCAAATCAGATATTTAAAAACATGGGATGTTATTCACAACATTTAAATGGTTAACATGGCACTATGAAGAGCAAATGTTACAGGAACAATGTGGAAGAGTAACTAGTGCACTGCTTTGGTTATTAGGCAGGTGTAATTTGTTTTCTCAAGGTTTTCAGAGATTACACAAACAGTGAACATTTGCAAAGTGGGAACAGCTACCTGGGAACTGTTCTTTTGCCACCCTACCTTTTTTCCGCGATTCAAAGCGGGTGGGGGAAGGGGACGACGAACAAAGACCACCCACTTAGGAAAGGACACTAAATACCCTCACCTTTGAGAAGAGTGGGGGGGGCAAATAAAATACCCTTCAGCATGTATGCAAGTCATGGGGTGCGGGTAAAGCTCATAATGCATGCTGCTGCCTTTGGCCAAGGTGCATCAGCCATCCCCAGTGGCAGGCATGGGTCATGAGGCCATTGTTACACCCTTCACCCGCCATTGAGGGTGGCTGAGGGCAATGACCGATGTCACCACTCATCATAAGGAGGAGGGCTCTTAAAGTAACAAGGCCGCTGATATCCTGTCTCAGATCTTCTTCATACTTAAAAAGTGAGTGAGGAGGTGGGTCTGGGCAGCTCAAAATCGGTCCTAATAGTGAATGGGATATATTCAAAATGAAGGACGCCTCAAACAGAAGGGTTGTACAGTAACGCAAACAATGACATTTCCTGAATATGAAAATAACAAGCATTTGCAATGCAATAGGTATCGCATTACTGAAAGTTTGAGCTATTGGTGTTGCATTATTGCATTATTATTTGCAACGGCAATAGGTCAAACTCCTAGTTAAGCGAGACATATAGCATTGCAAATGCTTGTTATGTCCTTGAATCCAGAGCAAATGTTTGTTGTGCTGACTGGTTCACTGTCTAAGCTTCGCGGTGACGTTAGAAGGCAAAGTTATTAAAAACTTTACAAGCTCCATTTAAGCCTCAGTACAACAAAAGTTTGAAAGCAGGGCTATCAAGTATGTAGGTAGGGTGTGAGGCACTTCCTGTGAAGTTTTTTGAGTTGTTGAAATTCACGGATGCTTCTATTAAAGATTGCTGAACTCCTTTTGAGATGTGATTTTATATTGTCTACGTTTTGCATCAGAACAGGAAAACAAGCAACATCAAAGCCAACAGGTCTGCCTTCACTGTTCAATTATAAATCAGATATATTGGCATAGCATTGCTTTTTACAACGGCACTTGGTTTGTGAAATAAAAGATGCGTATGCTTTAACAGCGCTGCATTTCGATTTGTCTTGTTCAAGAAACTAACTAAGCAACACCTTTAAAAAAAGTAGTGTTTCCCTTGGCTCTGAACTGCTAAGTTTCAGCACTCATCAGCATGCGGAACCCATTTGTTCTTTAAAAACTAACAAGCTAAATGTGCTCTTGAAAACACAATATATATAAGGTATTGTGTTAAGCCTCAGATGGCACTGGATCCTCAAGGATTCCTGTCAGCACTTCCAACTCAGATTGCCACAACGACTAAAACGCAATTGAAAGTACTGCTCCGGAGCAGCTTTCATTTAGACTGCTGGCAGCAGGGCCAGAGCAGTTGTGAGGATTGTGAAAATGTGCTGAAAGGGGACGTGTGCTGCTTACAAACAAGTCCTCGCCCTGACCAAGTAATTTTACTTCTACCTCTCCATTTCCCGTGAAAGGTGCACCCACTGTGAAAGCGAAAGCAGCTTCAGCCACTGTCTTCTCAAACTACGGCAGAGTGATGTTACATACTGCACGTTCATTACAAACTGTACAACAGTACTGGAGCATGTACCCTCTGTAAACTCTCCCTACTTCATAGTGATAACAGCAACCTCTGGCATGTCATGAACATTGCCACATTGAATAATTTGACTTTATCGTCCTGAAAACAGTTTATTTTAACACCGTCCTTAAAAACATTTATCCCCCATAGTTACAAGACAGCAAGCAATAAAACCATCACTCCTTAACACATCAAAACTAATCCTAAAACAAGCCCACACTACGGCGCGAGGGGGCGGGAAGAGAGACAATACAGACAGTCAGTCAGTCAGTCAGTCAAGAATCTTTATTCGATTTAGTTAAAAATCATACAAAGAGATAAAAACATTTATATACAAATAAAAAGCTATTTACAATATCATACAAATCAGTGAGTATAATAGGATTCTTTCACCAGGCAATGTATAAAAAGGGCCACAATTCATTTTATACAGGGTTAAAAATGAAACTCATTTGGGCAGGCACATTACTATATTACATTTTTTGATTCTAGCTGCCCCCACCAGGAAGTTAGCCATGCAAAATGTAATGCAGGTGTTATTCAGTGATTGAAGATAGAGCAGGGCTGGTCTCACCTGCGTGAAACCAGCCTCCTTTAAAACAGGCAACAGATGTTTTTTCCTAGGCTCCAAAAAAAGACCACAAAACAAAATGCATGGTATCTTGGACAGAAAAGTTATCACAGCAACAGGGGGGGGGGGGCTAATTCTGGTTTTTCCCAATTTTTGAAATTACCCAAATAAAAATGTATGAGGTTAAACCTAAACTTAGTCAGGAGGAACCTGTGAAATGGCTTTGTAACCACACTAAGGTAAGGTGCTAGCGCCATAGAATTTACAAGCAAATAGTGTTTCCTGACCGACGGTTTAAGCAATTCCCTTTCCTCCCTCCCAACTCTTGCCCTGCTCATGAACTGCTTCTTGATTGTATCTACATCCTGTTTCTTGATGTCCAGAGGTGATGTAAAGAGTTCCGGGCGTCCCAGATCTGTAAAAGACTTCATCAAGTAGGCCAACCATGGCACCCTTTTAGAGTGGGAATCAAAAGGGTGTACAGAGTTCCCCACAGAGGGTTGGGTAGGTTAAGGGGATGACTCTCTCTCTAGAATGTATTGTGTGATAGGGATTAAAGTAATCCCTTGACGGAATTAAGGACGCCTCACACAATTCAAAGGTTGGACGACTGTTGCCATCCCACCTGATGATTGTTTTGTGTCATCATTGGCCTCCTGCTCCAACGGCAGGCTGGCGGTGCAATGCCTGTTGGGTAGCACTGGGTGCTACTCTTTAGTGGAGATCTTCTATTCCTCAGCCAATAGATGCATGTGTGTGAGGGGCCAAAAGGGAGTGCAATTGTGAGCGTGAGTGAAAAGTTAAAAAAGGTCAGTGGAGTCCATTAAGAACCTTTAATGATATGGCTCACTGCCTTGTTTAAAAGTGGTGAAGGGAGGGGTACCGAGGCACAAAGAGTAAGGTGATCTGGCCTCGTTCAACCCTCGCCTATGGTGCGGTCAACATGTTTCATGCCACTAGGGCAATTCTTCAGGACCTAAATGCTCATCAACTTGCAGGGATATTTAACCGTTAGCAAAAGTTAGATATACAACCTGCAGGGTATCGCAGGATGGGATCCTGCGTGATTTCCCGCCCTAGGTGTGGGGAAGGAAGGAGAGAAGGGCACAGTCAATGTTGTGCCTAACAACTGGAAGATTATACAAGTATAGTCAACATGCACAAAAGGTATGGTACAATGAACCCAACCAAAACGAAGTGAAGGTACTAGAGAGAGAAATTACTTCCAAAACAAAGTAAGCGGGGGGAGGGTTTACATTTTAAGTGCCAAATGTCATCAGTGGTAAGGTTGCATAAAGACGATGTACATAAGGCTATACACTCCATGCTTAGTCACTCATTTGTGGTTTACCGCCAAGGGGTAGTGTATTCGTTAAATTGGGAGATGAAAATTTAAAATCAGAACCAAAGCACTTCAATCGGTGAAGAACAACCGGGAACACCAGGGTCGAATATTCAAGAGGTCCTTACCCTTAGTCCCTGGTAGACGGACCCCACTAACTGTCCTTGTGGGGCCTGAGCTGTAAGGTAGTTACCTGAATAGAATAAATTAATATTCCGGGTATGATTGTGGTTGACGGAGCAAGACGGTTTTAAGTTGGTCCCTGGTGGTTAAGCCAAGGGGAATGCCAATTGATGGCACACAGAACCATCGTGTCCGTAGACCACATCTTACCTTGTATGCTCGAGGCACTGGGCTTGTAAGCACCTATCCCTACCACAGCGGCGAGATCGCAGGACAGCCGGTGAATCGGTGTGTGGCTGAGCTGCTAAAGAAGCAGAATACCGCGGGCGCCGTGAGTGGGCGTGTGTGTAAAGCGTTGCTAGGTAACGCGGACAAGCGTGGTGTGGAAAGAGAGGGCAGCCACAGTCCGAGTCAGCGTTCACAGCAAAGCGCCATCTTGGAATGGAGTAACCCCGATTGGGAGAATGCTAGGGGTGCCTTCAATGGGTGTAGCAGGATAGTACTTAGTCTTGGATAGGAACAATCCAAGGCTGGATTATCTGGCTAGCATATTCCAAGGCACAGAATCATTTAGACCATGTTCATCTGTTTGGAGACGATGCACCCATCGCTGTTCCATTCTGAATAATGCCTGTTGGTTAATGGAAGGGTGGCATTCAAGGATATTCCATTGTATGTTTTCCGCCAGGTGGTTGTTTTGTCTACAGTGTTCATACAGCCTGGTGTGTGTCTTTTTACAGCGGATGTTGCTGTTATGTTCCATGATGCGTAGTTTCACGGTGCGCATCGTCATGCCGATGTAGATCTTGCATGGGCATGTCAGCATGTAGATGCATCTTGCGCTGTTGCAGTTTGTATGTTTGTTGAGGTGCCAGGTGAAACCGTTAGGAAGTTCTATGGTTTTACCTTGAATGGTTTGAGGGCAAACAACACAGGAACCACAACGATAATGTCCCGTAACTGGTGGAAGGTCCCAAAGTGTATTAACTGGGCGGGTGCTCGTTTTCTTGGGGCGGGTATGGATCAAGGTATCCTTGAGGTTGGATGTCCTTTTAAATGCAAAACGCGGCTGAGGTATTTCGAGGCCCGCCGTATTGAGGATTCCCCAATGTGAGTTCACAGTCTTTTTTATGAAGTTGGAGTTTATTGTGTAAGATGTTACACATGTGATTGTGTCCTCTTGCTCCTTAGTATGGACTTCCAGCAGTGAGTCTCTGTTATTGTTGAGAGCCCTTTTAGATGATGACTTAAGAAGTCGAGTCGGGTACCCCCTGTCCTGAAGCTTGTGTTGGAGATTATTAGCTTCTTGTTTGTAGTCTGTTATTGATGTACAGTTTCTGCGAAAGGGACTACCCCAGTCCCAGGGAGACCCATTGTCTCCGGAATTGGATCACTTTTGGAGCCACTATCCAAATTCTGCGATGCCTTCCTTCAACCTTTGGTGAAGCAGATCCCTTCATACCTACAGGACACCAGAGACGTCCTCCGTCTGATTAATGAAGTGGACGGCAGAGAAGATGTTGATCTCCTTCTAACTCTAGACGTAGAAGCGTTGTACACCAACATCCCGCAACAAGCTACCCTGGAGGCTGTGGACTCCGTTCTGCGGCAGGAAGAGTGGTCCTCCTCCACTCCGATAGCCTTCATCATGGAACTTGCCCATATAGCCCTCACTGAAAACTTTTTCAGGTATGAGTCGCAACTCTACCACCAGATCCGCGGCACCTCGATGGGTTCGACGTTTGCACCAAGCCTGGCCTGCATCTATATGGCAACCTTCGAAAAAAAACACATCTACCCACCCGAGCAGAACCCGTTCCGAGAACATCTCACACTCTGGCGTCCTGGAAAGGTGATCGGACCAGCTGCGAAGCATTTTGTGCGTGGATTAACCTGCAAGACCCCTTTTTGAAATTTACAGGCACAATCTCTGAGGAATCTGTACCCTTTCTAGATCTGACAATCAAGCTGGAATCTACAGCAATCACAACAACGCTGTTTAAGAAAGGGACAGACAGGAACAGTCTGCTTTTGTACAATAGCCACCATACCAGAGCCCTGAAGGACAACCTGCCTTTTGGGCAATACCTGCGGCTTCACAGAAACTGTACATCAATAACAGACTACAAACAAGAAGCTAATAATCTCCAACACAAGCTTCAGGACAGGGGGTACCCGACTCGACTTCTTAAGTCATCATCTAAAAGGGCTCTCAACAATAACAGAGACTCACTGCTGGAAGTCCATACTAAGGAGCAAGACGACACAATCACATGTGTAACATCTTACACAATAAACTCCAACTTCATAAAAAAGACTGAACTCACATTGGGGAATCCTCAATACGGCGGGCCTCGAAATACCTCAGCCGCGTTTTGCATTTAAAAGGACATCCAACCTCAAGGATACCTTGATCCATACCCGCCCCAAGAAAACGATCACCCGCCCAGTTAATACACTTTGGGACCTTCCATCAGTTACGGGGCATTATCGTTGTGGTTCCTGTGTTGTTTGCCCTCAAACCATTCAAGGTAAAACCATAGAACTTCCAAACTGTTTCACCTGGCACCTCAACAAACATACAAACTGCAACAGCGCAAGATGCATCTACATGCGGACATGCCCATGCAAGATGATCTACACCGGCATGACGATGCGCACCGTGAAACTACGCATCATGGAACATAACAGCAACATCCGCTGTAAAAAGACACACACCAGGCTGTATGAACACTGTAGACAACACAACCGCCTGGCGGAAAACATACAATGGAATATCCTTGATATGCCACCCTTCCATTAACCAACAGGCATTATTCAGAATGGAACAGCGATGGGTGCATCGTCTCCAAACAGATGAACATGGTCTAAATGATTCTGTGCCTTGGAATATGCTAGCCAGATAATCCAGCCTTGGATTGTTCCTATCCAAGACTAAGTACTATCCTGCTACACCCATTGAAGGCACCCCTAGCATTCTCCCAATTGGGGTTACTCCATTCCAAGATGGCGCTTTGCTGTGAACGCTGACTCGGACTGTGGCTGCCCTCTCTTTCCACACCACGCTTGTCCGCGTTAGCTAGCAACGCTTTACACACACGCCCACTCACGGCGCCCGCGGTATTCTGCTTCTTTAGCAGCTCAGCCACACACCGATTCACCGGCTGTCCTGCGATCTCGCCGCTGTGGTAGGGGTAGGTGCTTACAAGCCCAGTGCCTCGAGCATACAAGGTAAGATGTGGTCTACGGACACGATGGTTCTGTGTGCCATCAATTGGCATTCCCCTTGGCTTAACCACCAGGGACCAACTTAAAACCGTCTTGCTCCGTCAACCACAATCATAACCGGAATATTAATTTATTCTATTCAGGTAACTACCTTTCAGCTCAGGCCCCACAAGGACAGTTAGTGGGGTCCGTCTACCAGGGACTAAGGGTAAGGACCTCTTGAGAATATTCGACCCTGGTGTTCCCGGTTGTTCTTCACCGATTGAAGTGCTTTGGTTCTGATTTTAAATGTTCAACTCCCAATTTAACGAATACACTACCCCTTGGCGGTAAACCACAAATGAGTGACTAAGCATGGAGTGTATAGCCTTATGTACATCGTCTTTATGCAACCTTACCACTGATGACATTTGGCACTTAAAATGTAAACCCTCCCCCCGCTTACTTTGTTTTGTAAGTAATTTCTCTCTCTAGTACCTTCACTTCGTTTTGGTTGGGTTCATTGTACCATACCTTTTGTGCATGTTGACTATACTTGTATAATTTTCCAGTTGTTAGGCACAACATTGACTGTGCCCTTCTCTCCTTCTTTCCCCACACCTAGGGCGGGAAATCACGCAGGATCCCATCCTGCGATACCCTGCAGGGTGTATATCTAACTTTTGCTAACGGTTAAATATCCCTGCAAGTTGATGAGCATTTAGGTCCTGAAGAATTGCCCTAGTGGCATGAAACATGTTGACCGCACCATAGGCGAGGGTTGAACGAGGCCAGATCACCTTACTCTTTGTGCCTCGGTACCCCTCCCTTCACCACTTTTAAACAAGGCAGTGAGCCATATCATTAAAGGTTCTTAATGGACTCCACTGACCTTTTTTAACTTTTCACTCACGCTCACAATTGCACTCCCTTTTGGCCCCTCACACACATGCATCTATTGGCTGAGGAATAGAAGATCTCCACTAAAGAGTAGCACCCAGTGCTACCCGACAGGCATTGCACCGCCAGCCTGCCGTTGGAGCAGGAGGCCAATGATGACACAAAACAATCATCGGGTGGGATGGCAACAGTCGTCCAACCTTTGAATTGTGTGAGGCGTCCTTAATTCCGTCAAGGGATTACTTTAATCCCTATCACACAATACATTCTAGAGAGAGAGTCATCCCCTTAACCTACCCAACCCTCTGTGGGGAACTCTGTACACCCTTTTGATTCCCAGTTATAGGACACGTACATTGGACCCCGGTAAACATTGTCCTCTATCTGTCCCCCTTGTTGTTATAACCCTTTTAGAGTGGTCTAGAGACATGACATCAGTCATGATCTTGTGATTAAGGGACAGTTCCTCATTGAGCCACGTCTTTAGCCAAAAGATCAAAGGTGCCATGTTCAGTCTATCAATGACTAAATCCAGGCCCACCTCCATATGTATGGAGAAGGTCGGTGTGGACTGTGGGACGGACAGCAAGGATCGTAAAAATCAGTTTTACGCCTTCTGTATCGGTTCAAGATTTACATAACCCCAGATGGGTGAATCATATCGAGCCAGTGCAACAGATTTGCTGTTATAAATCTTTAAAAGGGCTTCCATCGGCCTAGCGCCCAACCTGTTTGCAAAGCCCATGAGGGCTGCTGAGGATCTAATCACCGCCAGGCTCTTAGCCCTAACCTGGGGTCCCCAAGAGACCCTTTCATCAAAAAGGACCCCCAGGTAGGGGAAAGTCGAGACTCTGGTGACAACCTCTCCTTTGCATTTAAAGGTTTTAAATCTCCCCTTATTTCTTTGGCGCCCCACGACCATTGTGTGTGATTTGTTTGTATTTATTTTTAAATCCAAATGGTCCATGAATGTACCAAAGGCATCCAGAAGACGTTGAAGGCAGACACCAGTGCGAGCCATCAGCACCGAGTCGTCCGCGTACAGGAGAGCAGGCTTCTTAGCTACTCCTGCACGCGGAAGGTCTCCCTCCACGTCCTCCAGGTGGGTGCCCAAGCCATTAATGTAAATAGTGAAGAGCAGGGGGGCCAATATACAGCCCTGCCTGACCCCGCGCATAGAGTTAAAACGAGACGTACACCTTCCCTCGTTGGTAACCCGCACCTCTGCAAATAATTCTTGGTGAAGTGAGGCCATATACCTAACCAGTGCTTCATCTATCCCCATCCTCAGGAGAGTGGCCCACAACTTAGACCTGTTCACCAAGTCGAAGGCCGAGGAGAGGTCCATAAACGCTAAGAATAAAGAACCTTGTTGTTGCAGCCCCTGATTGTTGTTGCAGCCCCTGCTCTTTTTCTAAAATTTAAAAATGAAAACCTCATATCCTGTTTGCGAGCCCCACAACCGCATCTGGTATATCTTGATATATCCTGTTTACTGATTGGCTTCAGTTTCTCCTGTTTTCATTGATTGTCTTTGAGGCCGGCCATGATGGTTGTGGGCCTGCTGCGCATGTATCTCCTCCTTTTTTGAATAAAGGTTTTCCAAAAAAAAAAAGAAGAATAAGGACCCCTCCTTGGCCACCGTATATTTCGAAATCAACAGATGTAAGTTGGAGCATTGCTCTACCGTTCCTCTCCTCTCCCTAAACCCATATTGAATATCGGCCAGCCCCCCACAGCTCTCAACACTATCCCTCAGCTTGACCAAAATGACTCTGCCTAGGATCTTAACTACAGAGTCTAAGAGGGATATGGGCCTGTAGCAACCGGGGTCATCACGCTGCCCTTTCTTGAAAATGGGGACGATAGTAGAAGTTGCCCAGGTGGTTGGTAGAGGGTTGCCATTAGCGGCGGTGAAGACATTGGCCAGAACTCCCGCCCATAACTTGGGTGAGTATATACAAATCAGCAGGCACCCCATCAGGGCCAGGTGCCTTGTTCTTGGTGGTGGCCCGAATGGCTCTCTCAACCTCTACCCTGTTAAAACGTATGGGGGGTGCATCCAGGACTATCAGGTGACAAGCTTGACGGTCCGTCTCGTTGTCTCCATACACTGTTTTAAAATGAGCCAACCATTTGTCGTCAGGGATAACACAATCCATGGCGGCATTGGCTGAGTCAGAGAAGAAGGGCTGGTTGATTATGGCCCAAAATTGCCTACTGTCCCGCAGGACGGCCGTTGAAAGAAGATTCTCCCAGGCTTCGTTCTTAATGTTATCCTGTCTGGACTTGACCGCTCGCTTGTATTCCTTCCTCAAGAGACAATACAGACAACAGGAGGGAGGCGGGGAAAAAAGGCAACACAAACTACTGCTGGAGGGGGCGGAAAACAAAGGGAACACTGTCAACAGGAGGTACGGGAAGAAAGACAGAACAAACCTTGGCGGGAGGAGGAGGGAACAAAGGGTACACGGACAACGGAGGGGGCGGGAAGAAAGACAACGTGGACGGATGGCGCTCAGAGATCGCAGCAGAGCTCAGAACACGAACAGGAAAGTTACATACGCTGGGGCAAAAGAAAAGGTAGTGCGCCAACCAAAACACATGGCGCATATCGAAAGGATCCATGTAGCATGGGCAGTCCACCAGGCGGGAACAAAACAGCCACAAGGTGGAACAAATGTACTCTATCCACAAACAAAAATGAAGAAAGTTATAAAGGCGGACAAAGAAACCAATAAAAAGCTGTGGGCGTGTGGTGGGTGTGTTCAAACTCCACAGAAGGATTACAGCATATCTCGCAGAGCAGCAAATGCACGCTGTCTCTAGGCTCGACCTAAATATTAAGGCGAAATTAAGATTGACAAGTGGGTAGAAGTTAAGTAAAATGTAACACCTTTACTTGTGAATTTCATGTCTTTTTAGGTTTTTTTTTTTTTTTTTTTGAAAACCTTTATTATACCTTCACATCTTTACACAGCATGTCGCCTACAACCCCGAAGGGCCGGCCGCTAATCTTGAGTATCACATCGGAACGACAGCCTTAAGTAAATACAGTGCACACGTTGAAAAAGTCAGTTCAGTAAGGGTCGCCGGAAGAATTAGTGAAGGGCAAAAGCAAATGTTTCATACAGGGTAAATGAGGTTTTCATTTTCTATTTTTAAAACAAACAAAAAGAACAACCAAACATCGGGAAATCACAGTGCGATCATTGCTAACGTCTATTGCTAGATAGATACGGGATTGTACCTGGAATATGACAAAGCATCTTTCATCCTGGAATTAACGCAGGGCGTAAAGAAAGCATCGCCCCCCCCAATCCCTCCTGAGGGACCCCACCCCACAGCCAACCGCCCTCACTCCAACCCTTCATCATCATCCGAGTCCATTGGGTCATCTTCTGGCAGCGGGTCGCAGATGTCGCCCCGGTAGGTGTTCCACGGGGACCAGACCTTGTTCCACTTGCCAGGACAGGCCCGGCTTAGGTATACCGCTCGTTCTGTAACCATCGTTCTGTCCATGTTTGTGCACCATTGTGATGTTGTCGGGAGGTCTGCCACCCCCCAACGCTGCGCAATGTCTCGCTTGCTACCATCATACCCAGTGTCACCCAAAGGCGGCCATACCGGGACAAATCTGTTGGTTCCCATACATTGAGGAGGCACCGTTGTGGCTCCGGCAGTACCGAGACCTCCAGCACCTGAGATATAGTGCGCAGGACCTGACGCCAGTAGTTGTGTATGCGTGGGCAATCCCAGAATGTATGGAAGAATGTGCCCTCCTCCCCGCAGCCTCGCAAACAAAAGGGGTTTGGGGTTCGGTGTATGCGGTGTAGTAGTGTTCTAGTGTAGTATGTTCTGTGGAGAACTTTGAGCTGAACTAGCCTCATCCTGGCCGATATACCCGCCTCCTTAGGGGAAGCCAGTGCCTCATTCCACTCATGCTCATCAAACGCGCCCACCTCTTGCTCCCACCTTTCCTTGAGGGGCATCAACGGATCTGGAGAGTTATTGAGGAGCTTCCGGTATGTGAGGGAGGTTGCCTTCTCTACCATATAGTCTGTCAGGAGGCGATCCTCCAGCTGGGGGGACTCAGGGAGAGTCGACCCAACCGGGATGGCCGAGAGTAAGGCGTGGCGGACTTGCACATATCGGTATGTCTCGTGCGGTCCCAGATCATAAATCTCTTTCAAACGGGCGAAGGTGATGACATTCCCTCGCTCCCACATGTCCCCCACCGTGGAAATTCCGATGGAATCCCAACGGGAGAACCCCTTACTGAATCGAAGATTGCCCAGAGCACGCGTGTCCAGAGCGGAGTGAGTTTAGTTAGCGTACCTTTCCATCCCAGTGCAGCGGTGGCTGCATGCCAAGTGGCTACGGTGAGCCTAGTGGGGCCGACAAGCGATCTGAGCTTCCTCCGATCATAAAGTGGGGCTAGTATGTTATTGGCGCCCAACTGAGCCCTGTCTGCTTGGAACGCCGGGTCAGATTGCGGTGCATGTAGCCACTGGTTAATGGGCCTGAGTTGTGCTGCCCAATAATATAGGTGCAAGTTCGGGAGTGCAATTCCGCCCTCGTACCAGCTTCTGCAGAGTTTGGCTTGGGCTATGGGCGCAGGGCGATTGCCCCATAACAATCCGGAGATCACTGCTGCAATCTTCCTGAAGTATCCCGTTGTCACCGGGAATGGAGTGTTATCCAGGATGTACAGGAAACGGGGTAGGGACTTCATTTTAAACAAAGCGGCTCTCCCCAGCATCGTTAACGGCAACCCGGCCCAGAAGCCTGCGTCCTGTTTGAGGCGATCCAGTGGTGGTAAGAGGTTTAGCCTCTTGTATTCGGAAGGGTCTCTCGTGATGTGAATGCCTAAATATTTAAATGAGGAACCGGCCATCCGCAGAGGGCAGTCCGGCCCAAGTGGTGGGGGGTCTCCTGCCAGTACATACAACTCCGACTTGTTCCAGTTGATGGTGTAGCCGGAAACTTCGCCGTGGTCGTTACAGAGATGCAAAAGGGCTGGTACGCCATGCTCAGGATCTGTTAGGTACACCAGCATGTCGTCTGCATAGAGAGATATGCGGTCCTCCCATCCCTCCCTCCATTGAATCCCCTTGAGTAGGGGGGTAGTTCTGATGCGAATAGCCAGGGGTTCTAGGGAGAGTGCAAAGAGCAGGGGGGAGAGAGGGCAGCCCTGCCGGGTGCCACGGCCAAGCGGAAACGTGCGTGATATGTGGCCATTCGCCACCATGTGTGCCACCGGTGCTGTGTAAAGTAACTTTATCCACGAGATGAAGTTTGGGCCAAATCCCATGTGTGAGAGGACTTCAAAGAGGTAGGCCCACTCCACCAAGTCAAAAGCCATCTTCGCATCCAAAGCCGGTATAGCAGCACTATCGCCGATGCAATCCGCCCTTGCCAGCACCCCGTGTACCCTTCTAAGATTGAGCGCGGTGTTTCTGTGGGGCATGAATCCTGACTGGTCCGGGTGGATAAGGTCAGACAGGTGTGGCATTAGGCGGTTAGCCAGGAGTTTTGCTAAGATTTTACTTTCCGCATTTAGCAGAGAGATAGGGCGGTAGGATGAGCACTCCTCTGGGGGTTTACCGGGCTTAGGGATAGCCACAATAGTGGCCGTCCGTTGGTCCAGCGGGAGCATCCCTTTTTCTCGACATTCCACATACATTTTAAGTAAGTGCGGGCAAAGAGCGTCAGTGCGTGCCTGGAACCACTCAACCGGAATGCCATTTGGCCCAAGTGCCTTACCGGGTCGGAGGGCCCCAATGGCCGTTCGAAGTTCATCGATGGTAAACGGTGCCTCTAGCTCGGCTACGGCCTCCGGCTGCAGCGACGGGATATCTATATTGCTTAATGCACATTGGGCCGCAATCAAGGTCACTTCTCGTTCGGGGGTGTACACTTTTTCAAAGTGGGACGCCAACGCCTCCACCACTCGATCGGGGTCGGTTAGTATCCTGCCATCGCCATCCTTCACCTGCTGAATCCCCCTGGAGCTACCCCCTCTTCTATCGAGCCAGGCCAGCATCTTCCCTGCCTTGTCCCCCACATCGTATACCCGGTTATGTGTGTCGGTTATATGTCCCTGTGTCGTGAGGCGTGCATGGTCTGCGTACAGTTGCTGGTGAAGTGTGAGGGTGTGTGCCGTATCAACCGTGGGGTCGGCTTCGTGGGCATTAGTGGCTTCGCGCAGACGGAGCTCGAGGGCAGAGTGTTCAGCTGTCTGTTCCTTTCTGTGTGTTGCTATAGAGCCTATCGCCTGTCCCCGCAGCACTGTTTTATAGGCCTCCCAGAGAATCTCAGCAGAGGCCGCAGTTGGCTCATTTTCCGTGAAGTAGTGCTCTGTGGTCTTTTGAAGGGCCTTCCTGATCTTCGGGACTTTAAGGTAGGAGGCATGGATGGGGTATATGCGGCGACGGGACCGTGTCCGTGAGGTAACAGTGAGAGTCAGTGGCGAGTGGTCGTAGATGCCTCGAGGGTGTATATCTACCTCATCTACGCGCTGTAGCCCATCCCCTAAAGCCAAGAAGTAATCAATGCGAGATAGGCTGTTGTGAACTGTGGAGTGGAACGTGTACTGCCGGACCATCGGGTGAACGTGGCGCCAAACATCCACCAGCCCCAGTGCCTCTAGAAATCGCCGAAACCAAGAGGGGCCCCCCGGTAGGGCGGTCGCCGGAAACTTGTCGAGCTGCGGGTCTGCAGCCGCGTTGAAGTCCCCACCTATGAGCATGTACTCCTCCGGGAGGGTCAGCAGGAAGTCTCCCAGGGCCGGTAGCATCACCGAGTGTAGGGAAGGTGGGATGCACACTGAAACCACTGTTAATGGGCGACCGTCCCACTGCCCTGCCACCGCCGCAAAGCAACCCTGAGTGTCGGTTTTAGTACTATGGGTGATGAAGTGGGAGGATTTCTTGATCAGTATGCCCGTGCCCGTGAACCAGTAGAAAATTCGGAGTGGACCAGCATTCTATACCCTCTTCTGTCCAAGGCCTTGGTAGCGCCACCCACCAAGTGGGTCTCCTGCAGGAGTATTTAGTCTGGTTTGTAGCGTTTAACCTCGGACAAAACAAGGCCGCGTTTTACCTCATCACCCAGGCCTCGCACATTCCAAGCAAGAAGTCGGAGAGTGGAGCCGTTTGTCTGCGTCTCATCCATCCTCGCGGCATTGAGCTGTTCACCCGCCATCATTATTGATCAGACACACAGTTTGTCTATATAGAATCAATCGCACTAGCAACATTACAATAACAGTCAAAGCACACTGTACAGTTCGAGATCGACTTTGTGAATTTCCCATGAAAAAGAACCACCCCCCCCGTCCCTTCCCACCCTGCCTCCCTGCCAAACGGACCTGCAACTGCCCGCCACCCCAACTCAGCAGAGCGCTAATCCCATTCCAAAAACAGAGTACTTGCGCGTCAGGGGAGAGTGTCCCCCAAAGCAGGCGGTCCCTCTGCCGCCCTCGGGATGTCCAGGCCAGCGTCCATGAACGACGAGAACAGCCATCCTTATGGGAGAAAGCCAGAGTCCATCACGTGCGGGTTTCATTCGTCCCCAGCGGCCCCAGAGCGTTCCTGTGATGGCGACTCGCTCGCACTTCCCCTAGCCGAAGACTGTGAGCCCGGTCGGCCGTCGTCTTCAGGCCTGTTGCGTCGACGATTAGAAGCGCGATCCACCGTGCGCCATCCCTCCAGCCAGTCTCTCGCTGACTCCGCAGAGTCGAAAAACCAGACCTTCTTGTCGGCCACCACTCTCAATCGGGCCGAGAACAACATGGAAAATGGCAATTCCTGTTCGCGAAGCGTTTTCTTCACCTCCAAAAAAGTTCTCCTCCTGCGGGTGACTTCTGCTGTGCAATCCGGGAAGAAGGATATATGAGAGTTCTGAATTTGGATAGGTGGTGCCACCCTGGCTGCTTGGAGAATAGTGTCTCGATCTCTAAAATTGAAAAGTCTTGCCAGGATGGGACGCGGGGCAGCTCCCGGCGTGGGTGTCCCGCCGGGCACCCGATGAGCACGCTCTACTGTAAAGAAATTGGAGAGCCCCTTCGGGGCCAGCTGGGTCTTTATTAGGTCTTCTACGTATAAGTCCATGGCCCCTTTCGTCTCCGATTCCGGGACCCCCAAAATGCGGACGTTGTTGCGTCTGGAGCGTCCCTCATGGTCATCCAACTTGCTTTTCAGGAGTTTATTGTCTGCTTGCAGTTTTTCCATAGCCACCTGTAGGTCAGAGACATCTTCTATGAGCGATTTAGCCACCACCTCCACTTGTTTCACTCTTTCGCCCATCTTCTGGAGGTCGGCTCTTATAAGGGTCACCTCGGTAGCAGTCGAGCCCACTGTTGCCTGAACTTGTTCCAGGGCACGCAGGACATCATCCAGAGTAGCCTTTTTCGTCCCTTCATTGTCCGCGCCCTTGCCAATGGACTTGCGCTGCTCAGGCTGAGTGGGTGCCTGGTTGTCGTAGGCGAATTTGCCGAGTTTCGCCTGAGCGGCGGTTTGCCGTGGCCCTTTCCCCACCATTTTGGCTCTACGGCGAGGCACTTTCTGTGGTGAGGTGAGCAGATCGTCCGTAGCCGATCGTGCCGAGGCGGCCGTTCAAGAGGTTCAGTTCGAGAATAGGCCAGTGGTCGCTGTCGATGTTGTGGTGTTTCCGGCAGCAGCGGACCCGATTCAGCCCCGGCAGGCCAGAGCAAGATGGCGGTTGTTGCGCAGTAAGTTACGGGTCTTGGCCGAGTGCCGTTGTGGGGCACTGCTTCGTAGCGCCACTGGATAGGAAACGCTGGAGATCAAGTGTTCGAAGGGGAACCGCCGGTTCGGTGATTCGCTGGTGTCGAGCGCTGTCGTCAGCGGGCACTTCCGGTCGATCGTGCCGAGGAGGGTCTACTTTCGCTCGGCCAAGGGCTCGACTCGACACCGCGGCTGCACTCGTGTCACTAGGCCCCTCGCCTGTGAAGGACTAAGTTGATGTTTCGTCCTGTTTCCGGGGTCCGAGAGCTCCCAATTTTCTCCTGCGGTTGCCGTTCGGTCGCCGCACCCAGGACACCCTGTCTGGGACGATTAGTGAACGGATAGGCATGCGGATTGTTGCGGGAAGCCGCCTTGCTACGGGAGCCTCTCTAGGTTGCTGCCGCCATCATCGGCTGCTAGCCACGCCCCCCGTCTTTTTAGGTTTTGTGTCTAAGATAATTATCTCACCATTCTATGGTTATCACTTGTTTGATTGTTGAAACTCGACCCACAGACCAAATCCTTTTTGAAAAAATATAGTTCAAAGATGGTAACAGTAAAATTAAAGGTCTATATGGTCTAATTTGTCAGCACAAGCAAAAACACAAAATCTTGGACCTTTCAACTGAAATTAAGGCAATATCATTGATGGTCAGTCACATGAAGACACTCACAAGGATTTGCTGCTATTAGTTATGTCTTTTATACAACAGAGGCTACACACACCCAACTGAGGCTCTAAAAAAATCAAGTATTTATTATGCACAGGTTTTCCAAAATGTGCCATCTCATTATGTAAGGGTGTAATGTGTGGGGGGAGTTTATTAGAGCACATCGCTTTGAGTCACATTTACTGAGTAGCAGCCTTTTGTTTCTAAACATTCTTTAGGTCAGGAAAACCACGCCAAAGTACAAAACAGGAGCAATATACCTCATACAAAACAAACATATAATGCATGAATCCATATATATATATATATATATATATATATATATATATATATAAAAATTCGATACTCTTCGTCTAACTAGGGCCACATGGCTTGACTGGGTCATTCAATTGCCTCTTTAGCCATTGAACCATGTATAGGCTTTTGGACCCCGCCTGTTATCCATTCACAATTTGATATTGTCAAAATAGGCAATATCCAAAAAGACTAAATCTAAACTCTGCGATAGCAAAATAGTCAACAGCAGTAACATTTACTCTCGCCACAGCAATTAGTAGGTGGGGAAAACGCAGCACATGCTATGCTGTTCCAAGTTGGCATTGCCAGCCTGCAAATGGTCTTTTTAACATCTCCAGTGGGAATGAACACCAATCTCATGTGTACAATCAGCAGCAAAAACCAATGGCAAACCACTTCAATGAGATGGAAAGACCGTGCAAAGCACAGAGAAAAACAAATAATTTCTGGAGCAAAGTCAGACACAAGACAAAGCCATTGGAAACGATTACTAACTTTTCAAGATGGCTTCTAACATCGAATGACTCTAATGGTCAGAACATCATTCAGATCTAGGATGCTGTGATGCAAAAGTATCTTACCAGCGTGGAGAAGGTATGTGTTGGCAACAGCTCCATTACTTTGGCCACAACTTCCAAACTTTGGCGTAGATATCGCTGCCATTCTGTTTGCTGCTGTGAAAAATAAACAGAAGATAGATCTTCACAATCTGTTTCTGTGACAAACACCTGCAAGAAACATCCCTTCTAGTGCTGCAATAAACATTCTATTTTTGTGACACAAATATGTAGTTTAACAATCTGTGACCCAGAGCTCACAGGCATGTAAATGTAAATGTATAGGCATTTATATAGCGCACTACTTACCCGGAGGGTCCCAAGGCGCTTCGACCGCTGCGAAACCCTTCCTGGCTTCCCTGAGAGATGGTCCCTTAATGGGTATCTCCAGGGTGAGACCAGGCATCCCCGGCGGTCTGGTGGGGCCGTTAGTGAAGATGAGGCAAGCTAATGCCCAGAGTTGCCGAGTGTGATCGCTGATCAGAGTGGGCACCGGGGCGAGAGAATTATCGAGTCCGCTGACCCTGGTCCAGAAACCTGCCGCGCCGGGAATCGAACCCTGGTCCCGGGCCGTCCTCTGCTCTCGGGTCTGCCGCCTCTAACCAGTGAGCCACACTACTTCATGGCACTGCCTCTCACCTTGTGCGTTCATGGTGTCTATGGAAGATCTGAACTTGTGTCGACATGATCTTGTTGAATAAGAAATCTGTATTAGCTAACTTGTTGAACTGTACTAATATACACCTAGTGGGACTGGAAGCTGCACTCACCAACATGCCTCAAGCTGATCAGAAGGCCTCTTGCACATTGTGCTCAATGAACTGTGAACTGTGTGTGAAAGCAAGCCTATTTCATGGGAGCCCTTTGGAGCAGAAAGTGTTGTCTTACTTGTGTTATACAGTACAATTGTTTAAGTATAACTTGTGTTATGCTGTAAACATTTCTCAAATACTTTGTCTATGATTGGCTTTACTGTAATCATTGGTGGGTAGTAAGCTCCAATTCATCTGTGCGTATATACTTTGCAAGCTATGCCTGTCTGACATGTGCTACTCTTACAGGGCAGAAAACTCATTCTTCCTCTGTATCCACATAGGACATTACACCTTGATTATTTGCTTGTAGGACCTATGTGAAGGGCAACCTTAATTACACCACAAACAACAGTAATATAGTTGAATAACTTTTCAAAACCCTTTCACCCGTAAAAAGATTCCTTACATCATCATCTAGAGTCTCGTCATCAAGCTCCTCCAGCTGGGACTGGTTATACCTGAACTGGATTCGGTTCAACACTTCTGTCAGCAACAAAACCAGTGCATCTTCATACCTAATAAGACAAGAAGTGAAAGAGCAAACATCAGTACATGTGCAAGGAACAGAGAGCTGGTTTACCTAGTATTATATCAATGTCCTAGAAATGCCTCTCTCATTAAGGTTGATCCCTCTTGTCAAGACATCACCACACATTATGCAGATGGATGAGTATTACTTAAATTCTAGGTAAATGTGTGCTCATTATGTGCTTGTCACCAGCTGGGAAAGAGGAAATGTTTTCACTGTCATAGTTCGGGTTTGTTAATAAGCCTACTTTTCTTTAAAACCATCTTAGTTACAGTCAGCTTTATGGATGCATTACAAACTAACAAAGAGTGCTAACATTTGTAGGACATATTCGTGTTTTGTACAGATGTCCCATGACCCATACATATAAAATCACTCTGTTAGTGAGGGACGAAGCCATCAGCCCTAATTCAGAATGTGTCAGAGTATCTAACAGCACATTGGTGGGCACCTTAAGGCCTACACAAAATTGTTTATAATTTGAAGTTAACAAAAATATTAACTGCAAAAACAGAGCCACAGGAAACAAAAATTATTGGAGAATCATACTTTCAATAATGTTCATTCTACCAATAAAAATGAATAGAAGAGAAGTATTTCATGCTGGAGCTGGAAGCACTACCTAGCAACAATAGATATCTTCTCTGCACTGTTGTGATATTTATGAAAGGCTATATACAAATGTACCTGCCAGGCAACAGTGGGAACTTAACTCGGTCTCGACATTCTTCATATGTACGCCTTTCAACCATAAGTAATTCTGCTTCCTGCATCTCCAGACCTTGAAGACTGTCTTCTTCATTTCAATTACATCAGCTCGTTGCACGAGTGGACTGCAGGCACTGTCCTTCTAACTGCCCCACAACATGTTTTTTATGGACAAGTTGGTGGTGAGATCTACAGTGGCCTTCTTACCAGAAGCTGTGTCTCCCTTCTACATTCGGCAATCCATCACGCTACCACCATTCTTTGCCCCCACTCACCCCTCCTGAAAGAGGGGGAGGAGCTCCACTTATTGGACCCCAAAAGGCATTCAAGCTTTTACACAGATTGTACCAGTGATCATCAAGTTGATGATCAACTTTTTGAGGTGTTCTCCAGAGCAGAGATTGGGATCGATGTACAGATGCAGACCTTGTCAAAGAGGATAGTCATCTGCATCAAGATCTGCTATGCACTGGTCAAAAACAATCCCCTGAAAGATAGGAGGGATCATTCTTCCATGGCCGAGGGTACTGTCAATATGCAGGTGCAAGTAGGCGCCTGTCCTTGATATATGCCAGACTGCAATGTTGACTTCAGCGCATAGGCTCACGAAACACTACTGCACTGACAGTCACTCCATATTTCAACAATGTACTAGGTAAAAGGAACTCTGTTCTGTTGGCAGAAAACACACCCGAAATGAGGGAGAAGGAAGCATTTTTTCCTTTATTCCATTATGAGCACAGCGTTCCAATAAAAGACTAACTTTAGTTCCCTGGTTGCCCCAGTCTGAGTTCAAGTTCAATCAACATTATCATCTTAAAAAGTTCAGACTGGCCTAAACCAGGACTTTGTCTTTTTTCTTGTAAATAAAAGGAAAGATTAACTTTCTCAGATTAAGAGGGAGGATTAAAACTCTGAAAAAGAAAAATGGTTGGTTGGCCCTAGGGTTCTCGGCAAGTAACTCCTTTAAAGACAACACCTAGGCCACACATCTGTACTGAGAGCAACAGAGTACAGTCCGCTTTTCATAGTACAGAAAGATGTTTCTAACAGTATTGAAATTACCCACTCAATTAAACAAGAAGAATCAATAACATTCTAACAGCTCACTTACTGGATGTATTGCTTAAAGTTGAAATTGATTGCTTACAGATGGAATTAGATGAGAAAACATGAAAAAGTTATTTCCCTTCAGTAACTCATTTCAGTGTGTGCTCCATCTACCTTCAGATTCCTCACCTTTTGAATATCTCCACGTACTCCACGGGATCAGGAAATTCTGCAGTAACTTGTCTGTGCTGGTAGGTGGCTACAGGTCAAATTTGGCATTGGTTACTGTCCAGACATGGCAGCATTGGAGCTATAAAGGACCACCTGGATTCCTAATATCAGTTACGTTTCGATTTTTTCAGTGCCCTTGTAGGTAGAGACAAGGTCAGCTTAATTCCACAGTGAACAAAGATTGGAACAAAACAGACTTGAAACCTTATTACTAAGATGACTGCCACAGTCCTTCAGAGCATGGAAGTAGGTAGGATTGATGAGAAATCTGTAGCTGGGTAAGAATATGCACCAGAAATATTGTTACAGAAGGTAAGAAACATTTTCTTGTTATCTGCATATTCCTGACCTTCTTAAAAGGTACCACAGCAAAACCCCTTCACAAGTGATGGATCTGAAGGAATGGTCAAACCACAAAGTATTGGATTATGGAATAACTAATAGAGTATACCATCTCACTCTGAATTCAAGCAACAGCGCTTGTCCAACATAGGAAAAGAAGCTCATGTTGCCTCATGGCATAATTCCACTATGATTTGGAAAAGAACAGTCGCACTGCTTCGTTAATCCTACAGTAATCAGGTAATCACAACGTATGTTGGTGCTATTTGAGTACTTCCTTCTGGGTCGAGGAAGATAAAATAGTTCACTGTAGCGTTATTCCAACTGGGAATACCGTCCCCAAATGCACACAGAAAAAACTTTTTGTTGTTTGATATTTTTCAGAATAAAGTTTTATTGAAATTGCTTTTCAAAGCTCATTCGTAATTTTTTTTATGTTACTTTCACATCTGTTTTGTGTGTTATCTTCATACACATTTTGACATGGCCCAATGCATTTCGGGCAATTTGCCCTTCATCGGGGGCATTTTCACACTGTTGAGGAAAATATACACAATTGAGAAACGTTCTATTTGTACAATCTCTCATGACTCTAAAAACAATAGAATACGAAAAAACCTTATATCCCTTTTTCACACGTTCGTATTTGTACCTGTAATGTAACAAACGTTTCCTTTGACCCAACATCACAATCATGCTTGGTAACGATAAATTCGCTAATAGTGACCAATTTGGTGTAGGAGATGTTTGAACCCCAGTGTTTCATGGTAAACGATGACTATATTAAGTGTGTCCTGGCACCGGGAGAATCTAGGAGTACTGAACATGCAAAAATGGATAACAGTTTTCTTGCAGGACGTACACTAGAAAACACTAGTGTTCGTTGAACCCAAAGTCCAACCATGCTGGCAGTAAAAGTATCACCGGGTCTACCCAGAGGAGGACAAATAATCAGAGAACCTGAAAATTGTGGACTAATAAATTATGACTATATTAAGGTGGTGCTGTAATACCCATCCACCGTAAATGGAAAACTGCAGGTCAGTGCGGTCTAATAGACTGTTCTACAAGTCAATATACTAGATGGACCTTTTCTTGGAGGACACATTCAAAATTGTAAGAAATGAAAGTATTCAACAACTTTTCTTGAATTACTGTCTTTGCCTTTTAATTGAGCCCCTACATTGGAGAATAATCATTTTGAGCAATTCCCATTAGAATATATAGTATTCAAGATAAGTAACTGATAACAGCAGCAATGTTTTTTCATAAAGGATTATGAGTGACAAGAAATAACCAAAGGTCTCCAGCCTCATCCATGAGAGCTGCTTTTGATGAAAGGTAATCATTCTGAGTAACTAGCAAACATAATAATATACTTGTTCATCAAATCTTTTTTTTAAATTGGCACAACTGAATTTCAATTCCTGTAGTCTCACCCTCAACTAATTCTGCTCTCCCATCCCAGACCAGATTCCTCCCTCCTCCTGCACTGACATTACAGACAACACATTTTCAATTGAAATGACCATTACATTTGCACAGACATACAGTTTTACTGCTAAAACAATAAAGCACACAAATGATATAGTGTAGAAATGGCATCACCCACTTTATTGACTTTTTTGATCGTATTAAAATATTTGTTTCCAGCACACTTCACAGTTGCAAAAAATGTGCCTCATTTGTTCTCTCCTAATTTTGATTTATTCTGAAATATTTGCAAGTTAATTTACAGATATTTACATGTTTTGTGCTAGACAAAAAGCCTTTTCTTTCAAACCTCGGAAGACAGAACCAAACATTTGACCTCAGCTTTTGAATGCACAGCAAATGTGACAAGGTAGGAGTAAAATGTAAAGGCATGTTTACAGAAAGCGAGCACTAGTGAAAGAACACAAGTAGCGATGGTGAGGGACAAAGGCCTACTGGGCAGCCTAAAACAAAAAGCCAGCAAATATAAAGCAAGGAATGTGAATTACAAATCACAAAGCCTAGGGTAACCAATAGGTGGAGTACATTCTTAGCTTAGCTTTCAAAATATCACCAAGAAGTCTTTAGCAACCAGACAACTGCACTACCTAGTAGGTTTTGACAAAGTAAATAAAGGGGAAGTTTTTGACCTTAGAGTTCGGAGTGAAATCACAGACATCTCGAGCTTCACTCTTGTCTATTTGATGTCACACAGATCAGATCCCCTGAGTAAAGTGCTTGTTGTCTATTTGTTTCCCAATCAGTTAAAAACATCCCCATTATTCACTGTTAGCTATCTATACTTCTCTATAGGCTAAGGGCTAAAACCTTTAAAATACCAGCTAGTCTTCGTTAGAAAGGATGCACACGACTTGATCAGAAATGATTGGCATTGTTTTCCTAACTAATCATGCTACATTAATCAGGTTAGCTATTTTTTTGTTTCGTAACAAAGCTTCAGGCATCAGACGATTGACACTGGATGATGGAGGATGTCCATGGGCCCGGACGAGCACGGTGTTGATGGGCGGATGCACCACGAACATCGCCAAGCCGTCCGTCACCTGGTTGCGTTGCGGAAAGGTGCTGGCACCACAGCAAAGCTAGTTTGACACTGCGGCATTCTTCAAAGGAAGCGAAGAGTGCCTACGGGTCTCGAACCGCACTGGTGAGCATGAGAGTGAAGCATGGAGGGAACTGGCATGTGGGCACTCCCCCACCCCCCCACCGAAGTTGTATCGGACCATGGGGGGACCCCCGCTGCCCTGTGAGAGCACCTGAACCGAGTCCTGGCCTGACGTTCTACCAGAGGCAGCACCAGTTGTGTCTGGAGGACAGCTGAGTTGGGAGCCACAGCCTGTCTGACTCTAAGATGACGGCTCGCTGGCCCGATTTGTTGATGAGAGGAGCAGCAGGACAGCATGCTTAGGGGCTATTTGTGGGTCTGGGGAATATCTGCCTGATGAGAATGAGGGACCTTGGGCAGAGGATTGCCCCTCTATACCTACAAGCAGTGGTAGTGGTAACTCCAATCACTTTGCCTGACCTTGACATGGCGGGCCGGTGAAAACACCACGCTGCAGACAGGTGGTGCATTGAGGGAATCGTTTCTCAGTGCAAGGAGATGGAACCGAATGTAGAGCAGATCTAAGAAAACAGGGGGCGCACCTGTGCGGCTCTCCTTCCAGAAAGGAACTAACCCCTCCACCTGTAGCGACTACCCGGAAACCTCCGGAGAGGGCTGTGACGCTTCACCATAAGCCGGACAGTGAACAGCGAAACATAGGACCAGGCAGTCTGGTGCCCCACAGATACTATTCACAGAAAATGGTCTGCACCCTTCAGTGATCTAATACATATGTTGCATCTTACAAGTAAAGATCTTATTTAAATATACACAATTTCAGTATTGTCAATTTTCCCAAGAAACAGTAAACATAGGCTTCCTCAATTACTGTTCAATTCTTTATTTAATTTTTTTAGTTAAAATGCAGATAGGCATATCTTGGGAAAACTGACAATACTGAAATTGTGTATATTTAAATAAGATCTTTACTTGTAAGATGCAACATATGTATTAGATCACTGAAGGGTGTAGATCATTTTCTGTGAATTTTATTAAGGGAACTAGGGTCTCCCTGTTCCCTTTTTGGATCGTATAGAGATTGCGTTCCTCGGTACTAGCACCTTCTGTATAAATCTACATTGTGTGACATTTAATGGTGGTGCATGCTTTCTTTTGCCTTAATCCCTAAATTTTGTTGCCCCACAGATAATATAACTGAAGATATTGAACCTACAACTGCGCCAGGGGAGGCACTGTCCTCTGCATAGCCCATCCCAGTCTCGCATCCCCAGATACTTGCTCTGGGTCAGGACCTGCCTCTTCAAGAGAGTGCCTATACTCCTGGACTGCCTTCCCCATCCATGCCGGAAAGCACAAAGACTCTTTAAGCCGCTGAAAAAATAACTAAGTAATAGAGTGTCCAGCTACTCTGCTCCTAGGACTTTGGTAGTAGCAGACAGGCTTCAGGGGGAGGACACAATAGCTCTCACAAAGGAATAACTTCTTGCCTCAGTGAGCGATTTAAAAAAGGAGATGTGGGAAGAACTCAAAGCGGACATGGCTACCTCCCTAGAGACACATAAGGCTGATCTTAATGATAGACTGACCACACTACAACCAGATATGGACTTGGTGGTGTGTAGAGTGGTGGATATCGAAACTAAAACACTAGAGCTTGAACAACGCACAGACCGGATAAGGAATATGCTACTTACCGGTATGCATCTGTTCTTGGCATGTAGGGCAGCTGACATTCATATCTGTGCCAGCTGCAGCAGTCTGAAAAAGAGTTTTGACAACAGCCTGTCCCACAGCTGCTTGGAGTGTACATCTAGCAGTAGTGTTTGGTAAATGTATGTATGGTGTTCCATGTGGCTGCCCTACATATTGCCTCTAGAGGAATGTTCCCTAGGAAAGCCATAGATGTTCCCATTTTGCGTGTGGAATGCGCTCTTGGGGGCACTGTTAAAGTACGTTTAGCTTTAATGCAACATATTTGAATGCATTTAACTATCCATCTAGCTACCCAACTTTTTGAAATAGGGTTACCTTTGTGCTGTGGTGAAAAGGCAACGAACAACTGCTTTGTCTTCCTAAAATCTTTTGTCCTGTCTGTAATATAGCAGAGCTCTTTTCACATCCAGTGTGTGCAGGGCTCTTTTACGTACTGTTTGTGGGTTTGGGAAGAACACTCGCAGTTCTATTGCTTGATTTATGTGGAATTGTGATACCACTTTAGGCATGAATTTAGGGTTTGTCCGAAGCACGACCCTATTTGCGTGAATTTGAATGAATGGCTCTTGAATAGTTAGGGTTTGCAGCTCACTAACTCTTCTATGTGAAGTAATGGCTACGAGAAAAGCCACCTTCCATGTTAAGAATTTTATCTCACAGGAGTGCAATGGCTCAAAAGGTGGTCCCATTAGTCTGGTTAACACGACGTTTAGGTTCCAGACAGGGGAAGGAGGGTGCCTTGGTGGAATCACTCGTTTGAGGCCCTCCATGAACGCCTTAATTGTGGGCCCTCTGAACAGCGAAAGGTGCTGTCTGTTCTGAAGGTAAGCAGCTATGGCTGCTAGGTGTATCTGTATGGACGTATAGGCTAGATTGCAGCGGTGTAAGTGCAAAAGATAGCATATGATATTTTGAATGGACGCGTCCAGTGGGTTTATGTCGTCGTTGTTACAATAAATGACAAAACGTTTCCACTTTGACGCATAGCAAGCTCTTGTTGTAGGCTTTCTTGTCTCCCTGATGATGTTCATGCAGTCAGGAGGTAAGTTGAGGTAGCCGAACTCCAAGACCTCAGGAGCCAGATTGCAAGGTTCAGTTGCTGTGGATCTGGGTGCTGAATGTCTCCATGGCTCTGCGTTAAGAGGCTGGGTGTTAGACGTAGCCTTTGATGGGGCACTACGGAAAGTTCTAGGAACGTGGTGTACCACGGTTGCCTCGCCCATGTTTGAGCAACTAGGATTAGCGTCATGGAATGCTGGCGCAGCTTGCGTGCCACTAGCAGTATCAACGGAGCTGGTGGAAAAGTGTTTGCAAATCTGCCTGACCAGTTCATCCATATCGCATTCCCCTGAGACTGCGGGTGTGGGAACCTTGCTGCGAAGGACCAGCATTTTGCGTTTTCTTTTGTGGCGAACAGGTCTATTTCTGGCTGTCCCCACTGTTGGAAGTATGGTTGAAGCACTGAGGGGTGAATCTCCCACTCATGCATTTGCTGGCTGTGTCTGCTGAGCAGATCCGCTATCTGATTGTCCTTGCCTGGGAGGTGTTCCGCCAGGAGAAAAATGTTACTCTGGATGGCCCACTTCCACACTTTTTGTGCCAGATGCGACAGCTGTGGAGAGTGTGCTCCTCCCTGTTTCTGTAGGTAGTACATCGCAGTCATGTTGTCCGTCCGGATCAGCACTGTCTTGTTGCAGGGATGTACTTTGAAAGCTTTCATTGCCATGAAAATTGCCATCAGCTCTAGCAGGTTGATGTGCAGTTTTTTCTGCTGCGTGGTCCATAGGCTCTGTACTGTGCGGTGGTGTACATGGGCTCCCCACCCTATCAGGGATGCGTCCGTTGTCAGCACAATTTGTGGTACAGGCTCCTGGAATAGTCGTCCCTTGCAAAGGTTTTGTGGTTTCCACCAATGTAGAGAGTTGTATGCACGACTGGTCACCAACACCAGGTCGTTTAATTGTCCCTGAGCCTGGTTCCACTGCCGTGCTAGGCACTCTTGCAGCGGACGCATGTGAAGTCTTGCATGAAGGACTATGAAGATGCACGAGGTGATCATGCCAATCAGTTGCATAAACACTCGGGCTGGGAGTGAGTGTTGCGGCCTGAACTTCTGGATGAGAGTTTGGATGCTACTTATTCTGGCAGGATTTGGTTGTGCTTTTGCTGCCAGAGTGTCTATTGTTGCTCCCAGATACTGCTGGACGTGGGCAGGCTGGAGATGGGATTTGTTGTAGTTCAGCGAGAAACCTAGATCGTGCAGGAGGTGAATAGTGCGCGACATGTGGCTGGCACACTGCTGGGCTGACTGTGCTTGTATTAGCCAGTCTCCTTGACGCAACAGTGGCAACACCTGCTGTAGAGTGATCATGTGGAAATGCTCTGATAAGATGTATTGGTTTAGGGGCCTGAGGTCTAAAATCGGTCTGAGAGAAACGTCCTTTTTGGGGATTAGAAAGTACAGAGAGTACACCCCTGTACCTTGGTGTTCTAAGGGTACTAGTTCTATGGCCCCTTTTAGTAGCATGCTGATGACTTCCTGCTGCAATAAGTGTAGGTGTTCTGCGGACATAGGACGTTGTATTGGGGGTATGTTGGGTGGTGTGGACATTAACTCTAGGCAATATCCATGTTGTATAATTTGCCTCACCCACCTGTCTGTAGTTATGGTTTCCCAGACTGGGCAGGAACTGCTGTAGTCTTCCCCCGACCGGTGTTACATGGTCTGGGGGCAGTGACAAGAAGTCACTGTTTGGTGTTGGTGGAGGATCTGGTGCGGTTATTTCCTCGTCCTCTACCCGTGGTGCTATTGCCACGGTATCCACCTCTACTGTTCTTGTTGTAGGTGTTTTGCGTGTTGCTTTTAGTATAAGAGGTTTGCTGTGTTGAGGCTCCTCTAAGAGCTCCTCTGTTGCCGGAGCGACGAAAGGAACCGCCTCTATATTGCTGTGACTGCAGGGCACCCATAGACTTGGCTGTCTCGGTGTCCTTTTTCATTTTGTCCAGTATGGTGTCCACATCAGGACCAAATAAATAGTCAGGGTTAACGGGTTGATTAAGTAAAGTGGTTTGAACTTCATTTTTAAACCCGGAGATGCGTAGCCACGCATGTCGTCTGAGCATGACGCTGGTGTTGATAGCCCTGGCTGCTGTGTCTGCTGCATCTAAGGCACATTTTATGGATGCATTAGATATGAGCTTGCCCTCTTGTATCAGGAATTCTGCCTGTCCCTTATAAAGGTCAGATAGGTGTTGAAAGATTTGTTCCAGTGTGTCGTAGTGCGCCCTGTCATACCTAGCTAACAGGGCTTGCATGTTTGCAATTCTCCAGATGTTAGCTGCTTGAGCAGCCACCCTTTTTCCTGATGCCTCCAGAATTTTGGACTCTGTCTGGAGGTGGAGCTTCGCCAGATGTTTGAGAATTAGCACGTTTATGTGCATTGGAGACAACTAGAGAGTCCAAAGTTGTCCCTTAATATATGTAGGGTCAACCGGGGCTGGTCTATATTTTCTCTCTATCCTAGGGTTAATGACCCGTGCCCTTGTTGTGTCTTTAAATATGTCCCCTGCATGTTTAAGCACCCCTTTCAGTATTGGCAATGTTTTGACGTTTTTCTCCGAGGTGCTAAAAGTGTCAAAGAAGAAGTCTTCATCAATGGGATCTGCGTGCATCTCCACATGGTGATTATATGCTGCCCTTTCTATCAGTGTGTTAAAGGCACCTGTGTCCTCTGTAGGCAATGTTTTTACAGGGTATGCAGAGTTGTCAGGAATTGTTTGAGAATCTCCAGGATCCACAGGGTCAGTCCATGGCTGAGTTTGTGTGTCCTGTTTACTATCCGTTGGATAATTGTATTGGTCATTGTCCTCATACTCCCCATAGTCATCTGTGCGTGTGGGCGAGTACATATATGTTTCCTGTACATATGGTGTGATAGTTTCAAAGAGAACTGGAGATGTTGAAGTGTCTCTTTTCCTCTTTAGAGGTATCTTGTAGGACTCAACGGTAGTTTCAGGCCCGATTTTCCTCTTTAACAGGGTAACCCTCCCAGCGTCGGGGTCGACATACAGTTCAGACTGTTCTTCCGCTGAGGGATCCTGTTCCTCTGCTACTGTAGCTTTTTCCCCCTATCTCGGCCTCTTTGGCTGGGTTGGTTCGAATCCGCTATCTTTTTCGACCACCCTTGGCTTGACATGCGGAGGAAGTCCGAATTTTATCGGTCCGAGAGGTTTTGGTTGTTGGACCGTTTTAGTAGCCTGTATGATGTTTTTGGAGCCGTGGTTTTCGATCCGACTGTTTTTGGTTGTTCGATAACCATTCTGTGGCCCGGTGTCGACTTCGGAGCATGTTGCTTCGGAGCGATGCTTTCGTCCCTCGGTTCAACTGAGCTCTTCGGCTCGAGTCTCGATTTTGGTATAAGAGTCTTTGTGTGCACTTGCTTCGGTTGTTCGACGCGTAACTTCGGATCGACAACCGTTGTCCGTTCGAGTCCCTTTTTAGTGTTGCCAGGCGTTGACGTCGATGTCGTCGGGTCGACTGCCTTCTGCTTAATCGCGGACGTGGGAGTAGTAGCTCTGGCTTCGACAACCTTTGCAAGCGACCTCGATGGGTCGACGACCTGTTTTTGCTTGGTCGGCTTCGACGGATCTGCCATTTTCGGTCCGAAGAATGGGATGTCGATCAGTTTTGGTTTCTATTTGGTAGCTATCACTTTCGGTTTCGATTTCTCAAGATTTTGGAAATGTCGTACTGATGGCTCTTGTAATATTTTCGTAGCCGGGCTTAACTGCGGGGCTATCGAATCGTCGTTCTGATCTTGGCTAAGGCCTTCCGGCGATGCCTCGACCTGAGCCTCTGGATCTGAACCTGCGAATATATTGGGCTCCGTACTCACGGTCGGCCCAGTGTCCTCGCCGGAGTCGTCCTCTACCTCGATGATGTCTTCCTCGTCATCGACACAGTAGTTGGAGTCGTGTTCAGACCCCTGCTCCGACTGCTGATCCGAGTCTTCAGGGTCGACGACCTCATCGTCGTCTTCAAAGATGTTCTCTGGCTCGGGCGCAGACTTCTGCATCGTCAGTCGCGCCGCACGTCGAACCCGAAGAGTCTTTTTTTACCTAAATTGAGCACAAGCGAAGCAGTCGGCTTTGTTGTGTTCAGGAGATAAACACTTATTACAGACTGTGTGTTTATCAATGTGTGGGTATTTAGAGTTACAGTTGGGGCATCGCTTGAAAGGACTTCGTTCCATCGACGATTGGCCCTGGTGTCGAGAGGGCCACGCGGCCCGATTCGACGTCCCGAGTAGAAAGAACAGGAATAAGTTGTAGGTACCGATCAAAGATACAATACCAACGCCCCGAACGCCTTTTGGCCTTTAGAAAGTCCGAAATATATTTCCGAACTCCGAGTAACGAAAGTACATCCGAACCCAATGGCGGAAAAAAACAATCTGAGGATGGAGAGGATGCCCATGGGCACTAGTCCAGAGGAGGAGCCACCTATCTTGTGATACTTCGAAGACTCTTCCAGGACAACAATGTGCAATCATCCGGACCCAACACTAGGCGGCGATCTATGCACAGATATGAATTCAGCAGCCCACATGCCTCGAACATGACATTACACTCACCATCCAAGTGCAACTACAAGTGGCTCTACTAAAAAGTTAGGACCTGGAAAACAGATCCTGGCAAGACATTAGAATCAGGAATCTGGAGGAGGGGGCACAGGGACCAGACTTGGAGGCCTTTGTGGTGGGGCTCTTTGCCGAGGTTCTGTGTTAAGCCACAGTGTAGATTAAAAATGAGAGAGCGCATATGGGCAACAAGCAATGCCCGAGAGATGTCCTGGCCAAACTACATTCTTTTAAAGCAAATGAAGCTGTTCAGCCAGCATCCAGGAAGATGGGCATTGTGTAGCTCCAAGGAGCCACCTGTGCATTGTATCAGGATATAGCACCAGTGACCCTGGCCCATAGTCAACAGTTCTGACCGGTCACGGACAAACGTAGGCAAGAAAATATTAAATATAGATGGACCTACCCCTTTGACCTGGCCTTTGAAATCCGTAACAGAGCTTATCACATCACAGAAATGGAGGAGGGCTTGATGATCTTGGGAATTGCTGTGCCTGAAGGCAGACACACAACTGTTAAACCCAATTCGTCTGGAGCGGATAGCACAGGGGCCCACAGAGTGGGCCCAGGCTCACCCAACGGCCCCCTAAACAACAGAGAAAACGCTTAACGAGTAAGATCTCTACGTCACCAAAATCGCCTACTTTGAGACACATTGCCAGTATCAAGTTGGAATGAACACTATGAGAAGAAAAGATTAGACATATTCCACTCTACACTGAATATTACCTGTAATTGCTATGGTCGAGGGCCTCCCCTTTGCGGTCTACGCTTTACTCAAAACTGTTGCAATAATCGACTAATAAACTTTGCATAGAACATTATTGTAGCCAATGTGGACTCTTGCATGCACAGTTGCTGCACTATAGCCATGGTTGCGATCTCGGTTCAAATCGCCTCCTATGATCCTCACCACATCAGTGGAATAGATTTGGGACCCGTTGTCCCCAATAGCGTTGTTGTTTGTCTTTTTTCTTTTTGTAGGGGTTACTCAGTGACTTGGGACAACAGCAACAAAATGCTCAGAATGCTAATATGCGATGCGGAGGGATCCCTGGGATGAGAGGAGGCTAGAGGGTTGGAGAAGTGAAGGAGAGGATATGCTCCAGGAGGGGAAGACTCAGAGGGAAGAGAGGAGAGTCACAATCATCACTATGGGAGTCACTGCTCTTACATGGAATGTCTGGGGTGTAAATGCTCCGGTCAAATGTCATAAGGTATGGAAATATTTACTAGACCAGCACTATGATATTGTGGCACTTCAGAAGACCCATCTCAAAAAGTTTGATGACCATATGCTAAAACATAAGATGTACCGCTTGATATACAAATCCTCCGCTTCCACGAAGTAATGGTGTGGTGCTCCTATTTCACTCCTCACTAAAATGCCAACCAGAGGTCTATAAAACAAATGGGGAGGGTGGTCCTGGTGAAAGGGCGAATTGGAGGAAAAATGTGTACTACTGCAGCGGTCTACGCACGAAACACCAATCAGGTGGCATATGTAACAACTCTGTTAACACTACTAAGGGGCTTCACGGAGGGGGATTTAATTCCCATGGGGGACTTTAACCTTACATGGCACTCTGGCACAGATACTACCCACCCCCACAGGGCCCACATGGGTAGCTTCACAAAAAGCTTGAAACAGGATAAGCGCAATCTGGTATTACTTTTTTTTTTATAGTTTTATATAGCACAAACTTGACCCGAAGGTATTGGGTATCAGAGCGCTTTACATAGCACCAGTTGCGTTACATGAGGACACATTAATTTTTTGTTAGGCACGGGGAGATTAAGTGATTTGCCCAGAATCACAGGATGTTCAGCGTCGTTGCCGAGACACAAACCCAGTTCCCCAGATTCACGGTCGACCGCACTAGCCATTAGGCTTACTCCTCTCGCCAACTCCTCTCTTATTTGATGCATGGAGGGAGCAACACCTTAAGGACAGAGATTATTCCTTTTTCTCTCACATCCACCACACTTACTTCAGACTAGACTACGTGTTCCGTAGCCGGGCCCTCGCCCAAGAAGTTCGAGAAACGATGAATCACTCAATAACAATCTCTGACCATGCGTCAGAAGTCACCACCCTGGAGTGGAACTACCCCCCACCTTAATATAATTGCTGGTTCTTACCTCAGGTCTTTATTTGAGATAGACCGTTACAGGACGATCTACGAAAGACCATTAGAGAACTTTTTAGCTGAATAACCAAGACAAATCCCCTACCAATTACTGGGACACATTAAGGTGGTGCAAAGAAACCAATGTGTGGCGTTAATCTTGGCAGTCGAACAGAGGACCAAGGAAAAACTGATGCTGGAAGGAGAATTACACACCCTAGAACAGGCCCATAAAATCAGCCCTAAGACAGGTTCCAGGGGATCTGAAATAACTTCTTTCAATGTAGGAGCCGAAAGTTTGGTGCCGAATCAGACTTGTCCTTCTAGTCCTTGGAAACGGAAGGTTTCAGCACCGAAGCGGAGCTTTGTTTCCAAATGGAGGATTTGGAGCGGAATGTTTCAGGTCCGAAGACGATCGGTCTCGGGTCGTTCCCGAGCAGGAAGTCCTGATCACTTGTTTCGGTGTCCTTGGCCCAAGTGCGTCTTATGTTAAGTGGAAAATAGTTTATGGGGTACAGGGGTTTTAGTACTCACGACCACCTGTTCCGCTGGAATGTCTTCGGACTCAAATTTGATCTCTAGGTCGGAATACGATTCTGCAACCGAAAAGGCATCCTCTTCCACAGTTGACGCTTCTTTTCGGATTCTGTTCCGAAGATATCCGGAGTATGTTGAGTGCTTTGATGCTGCATTTCTCGTCGATGAGCCAGATGATCTCGAAGAGTCTTTTTGTATCAGAATGACCGACAGGCTTCACAATTTTCTTACCTGTGCTCCGGAGAGAGAAAAAAATTGATGACTTGGTGTTGATCAGTGCGAGGGTACATGGAGTGGCACCGAGGACAGAACTGAAATGGAGTCTGCTCCATCGGCAGAAGACTGGACCAACACGGCTAGACTCAAAGGCTACCCACAATGTTTTCGACCAAAGAGGAGACTTTCCCGATCTTATGGATACGCGGAGAGAGGAAAATGCATACAATAACAAAACCGTCAAGGAGATGGGAGGGGCGTATCATAGTTCTTTGTTCCTGCTACATTCCAGCAGATCTACATTCTTCGATTTTCACACGACTGGGCTCCTTTCTGGCGAACCTCCCCCACGGAGTCCTCCTGATGGGTGGTGACACCAACGCAGTTATGGACGCTTACTTGGATCGTTCTGGAGATGGGCGGGGCTCTAGGGGGGAGTGGGAGCTGAATGGTTTTACTACCACCATGGGGCTTATAGACCTGTGGAGCACTCCTAATCCCTCACACCGACAATACACGTTCTATTCTGCCCGACATGGGTCCTTTTCCCGACTTGACCACTTTTTCACATGCACTGATAAGCTGGGAGACTTTGTTGAACCTCACATTCTCGCCCGGGGAATTTCTGATCACTCCCCGATCAGCGTAATTTTTAGGAGTCCGGTGATCAATAGTGCGTCCTTCCAGAGGATAGATCCGTGGGCCATCTGTGATGAGACCATAGGAGATAAACTCCGGGAGGGTTCTAATCTTTACTTTAAAGAAAACCGGGGCTCGGCGAGTCCCATATCACGCTATGGAAAGCTTATAAGACGGTTCTGAGAGGGCAGGCCCAGGCTCTGATTAGTGCCCAAAAGAAAGAAGAGCCCCTGCAGATCAGCCAACTAGGAAGCGAAATGGAGAGGCTCGAACGGGATGGTAACATCACTTCTTCTGTTGACCTCTGTCACACTTTGACTGTTAAACAGAGGGGACTACAGGTCCTGGCGGAGGGAGAGGCGCGTGCCTACTCTCTCGTCTTGCAACATCGAATTTATGACGTGGAAGACAAGGCCCTGCAGCTACTAGCGTGGCTCGAGCAGCGAGATAGGGAGCGCTCATGGGTTGCTGAGGTGCACGACGGGACGGGCTCCCTAGTCTCCACTAGCACAGACATAGCGGAAGCGTTGGCGTCATACTTCGAAGGGGTGTACTCCCAGGTCTGCACCAGGACTGAACACGATTGCATGGAGTTCTTACAGGACTTCGCATGACCAAAGAGACCGCCTCAAGGTGGATTTCACCAGGGAAGAAATGGGGAACGCCCTCAACTCCCTTCAGTCCGGGAATGTGCCAGGACCAAACTGGCTCCCAGTAGAGCTATATAAATGGCAGGCAAAAGTCATTATTAACCACTTCCTTCAGATGTACTGGGAGGAGCGGGAGCTGGGCAGGCTACGGAGACTACGGAGGAATTGCAGTAATCTTCAGGACTTCAAAGAACAAGCTGAGGACCTCACCACCAAACTGTCACAACATGGATACCCAACCAAGATCACCAAGAAATGCCGGCAACGAGCAAGAAATCAACCACGTCAAGCGCTCTTGGAAGAAACCGTTAAAGACACTGAAAACATACCACTGACCTGTGTGACGACCTATAATGTGATTTCCAATGAAGTGAGCAAAAGCATCAGAAAGCACTGGTCAATAATCAATTCTGGATCATTCAATTGGGAGAAACCACTCTTCTCATACAGAAAAGCGAACAGTCTGAAAAACACTTTGGTCAACACTAGACCCAAAAACAACATCAACGCAAGTGACCCGACATTAACACAGATATGGGGTCTACCACCAGTCACTGGACATTCTCGGTGTGGGGACTGTAGTGTATGTCACTTAACAGAAAACACCAAGACCATCACCTTGGAACCTGGAAAAACATGGGAACAGAGATCCCATACGAATTGCAATAGCAATAATGTGATTTACTTGATCACCTGCACCTGTGGAAAACCCTACGTGGGTATGATGACACGCAAAATAAAGCAACGAATTTGCGAACACAGGAGCACGATAAGATGCAAGAAGAACATGACAAAACTCACAGATCATTTCCTCACTGCCCATCACACCACCAATGATATGAGGTGGACGGTCATTGCACAGTTACAAGCGGGCCCTAACATCCAGGCTCGTTTATTCGAAAAAGAACAGAGATGGATATATAGACTTTCCACTCATATCCATGGGCTCAACGACAATATACCGTGGAACTCTGTATTTAAATAACATCTTTTTCCTAGTAACTCTGTCACATGATACATTGCTATGTGGCTCTCAAAAAAATCCCCTAATGTAGAGCCGATTTTTGAAACCACAGACTGTTCCCCTCGCTTATCTGTAACGCTCCCAGTGTAATAACGCTAACCTGGTCCACATAATCAGCCCTTACTTATGGATGCACCTCATCCTTTACTTGGCCGACCACGTAGCCTCTTAACCTATATACCCGGGCCTTCCTGCCCCATTCCGTTATTTACAGCCCAAGCGCGACCCAAGTCCTTTCCAAAACGCGCTCACCCTTCATACCGCATAGTGATCACAACAACACGATCATTACGACGCAGACTCAGCGCCCAGTGGTTACCACGCCAACCACCCTACGTGGTTATCATAACAACACGATCACTACGGCGCAGGCGCAGCGCCTAGTGGTTACCACACCAACCACTCCTCCTTACGGGCTGCCGTAGCAGACACGTGACACCCCCCGAAAGCAGCCAGGCGCATATACGCCCAACGCCCTCACTTTCTCGTTGCTACCAAGCAGCGAACAGGGAGACGTAGGCGATCCGCCTTTGCTCGCCACACCCAACTGTAAGTTTTATTTTTTCCTCCCCATGCAGGACCAACCATTGGACTTAACAACTAAACCGCTATGTAGATTCATTTTTCGCCACGGAGGTTAATCCTCACCTTGCTACATATGCCTTTCCTACTAGAATATGTTGTAACCGGCGAAGCGCCCACCTCCTGCTTGATGCAGCTCAATTAGAGCTCCACCCCAGTAAGCCCTTTTCTTTTCCAGCCATGTCTCACGTCGTGATAAGCTCTTTGTTATACGTGTATGTTAGTCTAGTCTGTCCTTATATGTTGACCACAAATCCTGATTAGGACTTCCTCGAACATTTATAATGTCAATAACAACTACCCAGCTGGCACAAGTTAAACCACGGCGTTACAATTATGAGCACTCGAGTTTAGTGCACCCTGACCTACGGCGCCAGCATGTACTTTTAAGGCACGCACTAAGGACGAAAATTAAGAGCCCTTAGCCAGATATACTTTACTCTATAGATCTACTACTCCCACGTTAATGAGCATGTTTGCACACCACTTGTAGACACGCTCTGTACTGATGAAGGCACTGTGTCATTCACCACTGTGGAAAGCAAGAATAACTGCACGTATTCTGCACCCTAATTCTGCACTACGTTACAGGATAGTAATTATTTTATTTACTCTCTTTCTTTCCCACAGGTTTTTTATCTGCACCCTAAACCTTAGGAGTGCTTTCCCAGAAGTATATTTTTCTTCTGGATGACCAAGGAATTAGGACTGGGTGCGTCTTTTAGGGGGCGCACACCACCCACTTCCTTGTTTTGGTCCTGAGGAATACCGGGGATTTTCCCCATATGGTAGAAACATGTCGACCAACACATAAACGGATATATGTAGGCCGTAACTTCCCTACTACTATCTCGCCCACATTTTTAATATTGTCCAGTTACTTTTTTTATTAAAAATTGTATAAAAGCATTAACCAGGACAATTTTAACATTCACACTTTTTTTGTTCGCATCCCACACTTCACTACCTGCTCCACTGTAACTCAGGTGTTGAAGCACACCCAAGTGACGCTAGGCCACTTGGGTGGGCCCCGATGATGAAGCAAGTCACCACCAGGTGGTGAGTGAGGGGTTTACTAACAAAGGAACAGTGTTTCCTTAGTTTGGACAAAAGCCTTCATTTACCCTCATCGGGTAATACTCCTCCATTTGTTCTTTTGACAGGCTCCCATCCGATCAGTGGGAGGCCACGATTTTTGTTATTCATAAAGGAATGAAGCCGGCAGACCAATGTTCTTCTTACCGCCCATTTTCGCTTATCAATGTAGAGGCCAAGGTCCTGGCCAAGGCCTTGGCCGATTGACTGGTATCGGTTTTACCAGACCTAGCGCACGTTGACCAATCAGGGTTCATGCCACGCAGGAGCACCCGTCACAACTTACGTCGTCTTTGCGGTGTCGTTTATATGACAGAGAATGTGGGGAACACTCAGACAGCATTGATGGTGCTGGACGCCTCAATAGCATTCGATAGTATTGAATGGCCATACCTGTTTATGGTGCTCCAGAAACTGTGCTTCGGCCCGCCTTTCTGCAGTTGGGTGCGTCTCTTTTACGAGCAGCCTATGGTGAGGGTGAGAATTAATGGAACCGTGTCCAGAGTCTTCCCTTTGCGGAGGGGTACCAGACAGGGGTGCCCCCGTCCCGCCTCATGTTTGCCTTGGCCCTGGAGCCATTGGATCAGGACAGAATGGTCATTTTGGGGCTTGGCGCTGACCGATGAGTGGGAAGTACGTATCTCTTTATACACCAACAATATTGTGTTATATATGGGTAGACCATAACACTTGATAGTGCAGGCGTTACACCTTTTTGAATTCTTCGGCAGTTACTCTGGCTATACATTTAATTGGGCGAAGTCAGTGATCTTTCTGCTTTCGGGTCCCCCCGCGATTCCGACTAGGTGTCCCGCCTTAGTAGCCAGGGACAGGTTCAAGTATTTCGGGGTCTATGTTACGAGAGACAGGCGGGAGTTCTTTGACAGGAACCTGGAGCCCCAACTAACACGCCTCCGGTCAGACGTGAGCCATTGGAGATCGCTGACTCTCCCCATCATGGGCCGGGCTGCAATATTTAAGATGCTTTAACTACTGAGGCTCCTCTACATTCTACAAAACACACCGTATCATTTTCCTCCGGGGTTATTTACACTAATATCGCAGGCGCTATGGACACTGCTTTGGGATGGTGGTAACCCAAGGATAGCACTCCACAAGCTGACATGAGGGGTATACGAAGAGGGGCTGGCGCTTCCTGATGTCAAATTGTATTATTGGGCCTCGCAGCTACAGGTAGTTAATGACTGGGTATATGCAGATGGGTCAGAACCGGCCTATAGAGTCGACCGGATGGTCATGCCGGGGGAAACTGCGAGCCACTGCTCTACGCCCGAAAGCTGCGGATGGAATGGTCTACACACACAGGGGTGGTTGTTCAATACTGGAGGGAGGCAAACAAGTTCATGGGGTGGATGGGTTCCCTGACGGGTACAACCCCTATATGGCTTGGGGATCAGTTGACAGAGGTGATTCGACTGACCGGTTTCAGGGGATGGAAACTCATTGGCATGGAGTATTTGGCGGACGTCTGGAAATGGGGACGCCCCCCGATCCTTCACTTACCTCAAAAAGGAATATGACCTTCACGACTCAACACTATCACTCCATTCACCTCATTCACACCTTGCGCTCACACATAAGTGACACGTCAATACCGGAGTATTCTCCCATGGAGAATAGATTGCTCCTGGATCCTATACTAGAAAAACCCACATTCACCATATACCGCAAATTAATGAACAATATGGCGGACCCCTTGGTGGCACTTCGTGCAGTGTGGGTCAGGGACATCGGTGCCCTGGAAGACGACGACTGGCAGGACGCCTTGCAGAGCCGGCGTGAAATAGCAATTCGTTCCAGGTTCAGGTTGGTGCACATCAAAATTCTACATCGCATTTACTACCCTCGTACACACCTATATGCTGGGGAAGGAGTCAGTCGGCCTTTTGTGCACGGGGTTGTCAAGGGGAAGGCACCTTCTACCACATATTATGGGAGTGCCCTGAGATAGTTCCCTTCTAGGCCAGGGTCAGGGACACTATGTCGGCTGTAGTGGGTTCATCGGTCCTCTTCCTAGCACTTCTAGCAATTCTGTAAACCTCAATGTTATAAATAACTTATCATGCCACCCTCAGCAAATAAAGTGATAATACTTGGTGTTCTATCACCCTCTCCCTCCTATTCAAAATATTTATCCTGCCACCATAAAAACACTTGGTAATTTCCTCTCCATGCAGTCCAAACATTACTCTAATACCACAACGCAATAACTGACTGCTTCGATGTGCACCTCCGCAGGCGAAGGAGTAGTTTCTGTCCTGTAACTCCAGTTCTGTAGTAGGGGTATCTCTGTTATAGTCATAATCTAGTGAATAGTCCCGCCCATGTGCGTGGACCCCGGCAATCAAAAATAATCTCTTAAATTGTCAAAACATGCAGAAAACTGCAAAGACACTTAAGAGAGAATTTAAAGACAAATAATGCAGCCTATATCCACAGGCTACACTGTCCAGTACTTCAACTAGAAATTCCACCAAAATACACCACACAGAATACAGCCCGCCCAGTTTCTACCATAGAGAAACTTGCCTCCCCCAGTAAAAGACACTGGAATGATAGAGAGGAAGGCATGGACAGACAAGCCCCTTAGGCTGCCAATATGTGGCTTAAATAGGATACTGTGCCTTTAAGAGAACTTTCCAGAACTTATCCCAGAATGCATAGCAGGTCCCTCTACTTTCAGTTCTTTTTGAAGGCGAAGCACGCCAGACCTGTCGCATTCCGTACATGACGAAATATCTCCACCGGGGAGGAGGGCGGGCGCTTATGACTATAACAGAGATACCCCTACTACAGAACTGGAGTTACAGGACAGAAACTACTCCTTCTGTAGTAGGGGATCTCTGTGTATAGCCATAATCTAGTGAATAGAATGGCAAGCCCATCCCCACACCAAAGCGGCGGTGGAGAAAAAAATAACGCCACTACTGTGCGAACAAATTACGCAGCGAAGCCTGCCCAACCTGAGCTTCTGCCCTGGCGTCAGAGTCCAGGCAGTAATGCTTAGCAAAGGTATGAACCGACTTCCAAGTGGCTGCCTTGCAGATTTCAGCAATCGGCACGTTACGGAGCAGAGCCGTCGTGGCAGCTTTGCCCCTGGTGGAATGAGCCTTAGGCTTACCTCCTAAGGTCTTATTAGCCTTTTGGTAACACAGTTGTATGCAGGACACAATCCACCTAGAAATGGACTGCTTAGAGGTAGCAAGACCCGTCCTGACTGATCCATAATTAATAAACAACTGGCCAAACCTACGAATATCTTTGGTTTTATCCAGATAAAATTTCAACACCCTCCTAACATCCAGGGAATGGAGAGACCTTTCCGCTGGAGACGAAGGGTTCTGAAAAAACGTAGGCAAAGTTATGGTCTGGTTGACATGAAAATCAGAAATAACCTTGGGAAGAAATTTAGGGTGAGTGCGCATACCAACCTTAGCAGCATGAAACACAGTATAAGGTCCAGTACAACACAACACCTGAATTTCACTCACCCTGCGGGCCGATGTAATGGCCACGAGGAACGCCGCCTTCCCGGACAGGTGCTGCAACGAAGCCTTATGAATAGGTTCAAAAGGCTCCTTCATCAATCTGGACAGCACCACATTCAATTCCCATGAAGGCGAAGGAAGCCTGACAAGAGGGAATACTTTCTTCAATCCTTCCAGAAAATCTTTGATCACAGGGATCTGGAAAAAGGAAGTCTGTGAAGGGCATTTCCTGTAGGCAGTCAATCCAGCAAGATGAACCTTAATGGAATGAACATTAAGGCCAGACTGCCCCAAATGTAAAAGGTAAGGAAGGATGACATCTTCCTTACAGGTCGTAGGGTCATGATTCTTAGACTGGCACCAGATACAAAACCTCTTCCACTTGTAAGCATATGAAGTTCCAGTGGAAGGCCTCTTAGACTCCTTCAGTATGTCCATGCAATCCTCAGGCAGATTCAGATGGCCATATTGCACTATCTCAGGAGCCATGCCGCCAAACTCAAAGACGAGAGGTTGGGGTGTAACATCCGTCCCCCGAACTTCGTGAGAAGGTTCGGCCTGCACGGCAACCGAATGTGAGTAAGGAGAGACCGGTGAAGTAGGTCCGTGAACCACCACTGCCTGGGCCACTCCGGGGCAATGAGTATCATCAGAGCCCTGGACCGGGCCAGCTTGATGAGCACCGCCGGAATCAGAGGAATGGGAGGAAAGGCGTACAGAAAGCTTCTCGTCCAGTCGATCCATAACACATTCCCCAGCGTCCCTTGCTGGTAGTACCTGGAGGCGAAGTCTCTGCACTTGCTGTTTTTGGCGGTGGCGAACAAATCTACGTCTGGAGTTCCCCACCTTGCGAAGACTTCTCCTAGTACTTCGTCGTTTATGACCCACTCGTGGTTTTCCTGAACCAGCCTGCTCAGTGCGTCTGCCTGAACATTCTGCATACCTGGCAGATGGGTAGCCGTTATCGTCAGTCCTCTGGCTAGGGGCCAGTGCCAGATCGCCTGCGCCTCCTGTGACAGAGTGCGTGATCTCGAGCCCCCCTGCTTGTTGAGGTAATACATCGTGGTGGTATTGTCCGTCTGTACAAGCAGAGAGTTGGTCTGGAAGGACGGAAGAAAGGCCTTCAGTGCCAAGTGAACAGCTCTGAGTTCCAGGAAATTGATGTGATACGTGGCCTCCATCGGTGACCACGTTCCTTGAATCTTTAGAGTCCCGGAGTGCGCTCCCCATCCCAGGAGAGAAGCATCCGTCACGACAGTCTGCGTGGGAATGTCCTTGTGAAAGGGAACCCCTCTGAGGAGATTCTCCGCTGAACACCACCACTTCAGAGACTGAAGAGCATGCAGCGACAGTCGAATCTTGTCGTCCCAAGATCCTTTCCTCTGATCCCACTGGTCCTCCAAGCACTCCTGCAGCGGTCTCATGTGCAGCCGTGCGTGTGGCGTCAGGAAGATACAAGAGGCCATCGATCCCAGTAGAGCAGACACCGTCCTCACTGTTGTAGATGGAGTTGTCATAAGAGCCTGAGCCTTCCGAAGGAGAGATAATCGTCGCTCTTCCGAAGGAGACACGCTTGCTGACAGCGTATTGATGGAGGCTCCCAAGTATTGTATGCATTGGACTGGAGTCGGGACAGACTTGGCCATGTTGATGTGCAGCCCCAGCTTGTTCAAGAGAACGCACTTCTTCTGGAAGTGTGCTCGCGCTTCCGAGAAGGAGGATGCCTTGATCAACCAATCGTCCAGGTACGGGTAGACGAACACCTTGTTCTTCCTCAGGTGTGCTGCTACCACCGCCATGCACTTCGAGAATGTTCTCGGCGCAGACTTCAGTCCGAATGGGAGTACTGTGTATTGATAATGATTGGCGCCGACTTGGAACCGCAGGAACTTCCTGTGTTTGTGTGCAATGGGCACATGGAAGTAAGCATCCTGTAGGTCTATAGCACATAGCCAGTCCCCCTGTTGCAACTGAGGATAAATCTGATGCAACGACAGCATGCGAAACTTTTCCCTGCGAATCCATTTGTTTGCCTGTCGCAAGTCCAGAATGGGCCTGAACTCGTTCTTGTCCTTCTTGCGAACCAGAAAGAACCGGGAGTACAGACCTCTTCCTCTGAGACAGAGGTACGTCTTCTATCGCCCTTTTCCTTAACAGGATATCCGCTTCCACCTGAAACTGCGAGCTGACCGGTGGAATTGCTGGAGGAGGGCTGGTGAACCGAAGACTGTATCCATTGCAAACAATATTCAGCACCCACTTGTCCCGAGTAATTTTTCTCCACTCTGCCAGAAAAAATTGAATGCTTCCCCCTACCGGAGTGGGTAAGAGATCCGGGGGAAGTAGGTTCCTAGGGCCTAGACCCAGCCTGGCCCTTGGGCGCCGGAGCCGACTGCTGGCCTCCTCTGCCCTTCTGGTGCTTCTGGAATGGCTTACGGAACTGTTGTTGTTGTTGCGTCTGTCACGAAGCCTGGCCACGTCCTCTGCCTTGCCCACCAAACCACCGTTGGAACGGGCGGTACGACTTCTTCGTGTCTTTAGGCTTCTCCAGGCCCACAGCCGTGAGCGTTTCGGCCTCCGCCTTCATGCGGGCCATCTCATCGTCCGCATGCTTCCCGAAGAGGGTCTCGCCGGAGAATGGTAGGTTGGCCACCCTCTGCTGTGCGTCCGGTTTCAGGGACGTAAGATGGAGCCAGGCGTGACGTCGTTGGTTAACCCCATGGCAAAACCCATGAGCTGCCAACAAGGAAGAGTCCGCTGCCGCGCTGATAATCTGGTTAGCCACCAGCATCCCTTCATTCAGCACTTCCTGGAAGTCCTCGCGCTTCTTGCGGGGTAACATCTCCGCAAACTGCTGGAGGGAGTCCCAGAGGGCGCGGTCGTAGCGTCCCAACAGCGCCGTGGCACTCGCAGCCTTCATGGAGGTAGCCGATGTTCCACACACTTTCCTCCCTGCCGAATCCATCCATCTGGACTCCTTATCTGGGGGAACCGTGGATGACGGGGAGGTGGCATGTTGCTTGCGGGCCGCCGTCACAATTACAGAGTCTGGAGGGGGTTCCGCCCTCAGAAAGGCCGGGTCCGAGTCGGGAGCCCGGTACTTCTTCAGCAGCCTCGATGGAGCCGCCTTCGTCACCGCAGGGGTGAGAAAAAGAGCCATAGCCGGTTCTTCCAGGCCCGGCACCAGAGGCAGGAGAGGACGAGACAGGTGTTTTTGATGCAATGTCTCAAAAATGACTGAAGTTTTAGGAGTAGGCACCGTCAAGGATATGCCCAACTTCGCAGCGCCCCTTAAAAGGACATCATGGAACGCCACCAGGTCATCAATCGGGGACACCCTTGAGTCCGGTGGCTCCGACAAGGTAGGAGAATAGTCTCTGGTACCAGAGGACCTTGTGTGGGAGCGAGATTCGCGCCTCCTATGGCGGCGTCTCGACCTCGTGGACGATCTGTGTCGCGATCTCTCCCTTCTCCCAGAGCGAGAGCGAGACCTGCCAGCCCGTGGCCGCTCCACCGGTTTCCGTGGTGGGGTCTTTCTTGGCTCCTCTCGGGGTTTAGGTTTTGGGGTCCCCTTAGGAGGTACAGGCAAAGACGGCAGCAAAGTGGACCTCGGCGGAGGAACCCTGAGGTGCGGGACGGGCCCATGCGGAGGAACTGGTGGCGGCGGGTCGTCTGACGGAAGTGGAGGGTTGGGTGGAGGATCCTCTTTAGGAACAGGCGGAGGTGGCGACCGAGGCCGAGATGGCGTGTACACCTCTGAGTACACCGAGCCCGGTGACCCCTTAGGCGAAGGGGGCTGAGATCCAGCAATAAGTGCGGTTATTATTTAAAACCTGCACCCACACCTGCCTTTTAATCTTAGGGATTGGGGGATATTAATACATTTCTCTTTTCCACCCAACTCACCTAATTTTATCATTACCCTTCACTTTTTCACTCCAATCATCAGACACTGCTTTTTTCATTAGCCACTATCATACCCTTCTGTTCTGCCCTCACATCACATCTCGGTCACGGTAACTACTTACCGGCCGTCGTGTCTCCTGGGTAAGGAGATCCCAAATGATGACAACAAGGGCGGTACAGTGTGGCTTCTGATGGGAACAATACATTTTTCTCCATATACTCTTGAGTCTTGACTTGACCGCTCACTAACTATTGTTTCTCACTGATACTGTTTTGCATGCATTTGGTATAGTGGTCCTTCTTGCTTGACTTACTGACCTACTCTTTGACCCCCAGATATTATTTGTTGTTGTGTATTGAGTCCGGGGCTTATATCTGGTCGGTCGGTAAACCTGCCCTTAGACCCTCCCTAATTTGTTGTTGAACGGGCTGAGATCCAGCCCCTTCAGCAGGTGATCGCTTCCTCTTGCGCCCTCCACTTGAAGCAGTCTGACTTCTGGGACCAGAATCCCTCTTGCGCCGTTTTGGAGAGGCAGAACGACTCCCAGACGCCGACCTCTTTCTTCTTGATGCTGAGCGTCGCTTTTCTGGCGTCGAACGTCGCCTCCGCGACTCCGGCGTCGAACGCCGCCTCCGCGACGTCAACCTCTTCTTCCTCGACGTCGAACGCCAACCCCTCGACGTCTACCTCTTCCTCCGTGACGTCGTACGCCGCTTCCGCGACGTCGAACGTTCCTTCCTCGACGACTAGCGTCGATTCCGCCGTCTAGATGCTCTCGACGTCGAGGAGCCTCTCGACGTCGAGGAGCCCCTCGACGTCGACCGGTGCTTCGACGGCGATCGGCGGTGTCGCCTCGACGGCGAGCGCCGATGCTGGTCACTTCGTCTCCGACGTCGATAGGAAGACCTTGACGTCGACGGTGGCTTCGACGGCGACCTCTCCAGGCCCTTCGATGTCGAGCCGTCACGCCGTCTCGACCCGGAGCCGCGGGGAGAAGGGGAGCACACCGCCGTCATCCCTCGACGTCGTCGTTGATGCAATCGACGTCGACGGAGACCGGGACCGTTTGCTGGACTTCCTGCCCCCCAGAGGCCTCAGCAGAGGGAACCTTCCCAGCCTGCCCAGACCCACCTGCAGCCTGCAGACGCCTCTCCTCAAGGCCAGAAAGCCTGATCTTCATCCTGTCCCTCAGAGTCCGAGCAGTAAACTGCTGGCAGATGACACAGTCCTCAGGGACATGATCTTCAAGGAGGCAGACGATGCAGACATCGTGGGGATCACTCTTGGCCTTCTTCCTCCCACATGCTGGACACTTATCAAAAAGGCCAGGCATTTTAGAGCCCTAAAACGCCTGAATCAGCACACAAAAGAGAAAGAGAACACCAAGAAAGTAAACTGAAACACTTTTAAAACACAAAAGTGCCAAAATATCCAATAAACCCTTGAAACAAGGGAGAGCTCAATGCCAGGGTCCTGTAAGCAGGAGCCGGAAAAAAGAACTGAAAGTAGAGGGACCTGCTATGCATTCTGGGATACTGGGAGAAGTTCTGGAAGGTTCTCTTAAAGGCACAGTATCCTATTTAAGCCACATAATGGCAGCCTATGGGGCTTGTCTGTCCATGCCTTCCTCTCTATCATTCCAGTGTCTTTTACTGGGGGAGGCAAGTTTCTCTATGGTAGAAACTGGGCGGGCTGTATTATGTGTGGTGTTATTTGGTGGAATTTCTAGTTGAAGTATTGGACAGTGTAGCCTGTGGATATAGGCTGCATTATTTGTCTTTAAATTCTCTCTTAAGTGTCTTTGCAGTTTTCTGCATGTTTTGACAATTTAAGAGATTATTTTTGATTGCCGGGGTCCACGCACATGGGCGGGACTATTCACTAGATTATGACTATACACAGAGATCCCCTACTACAGAACAGCATTTATATGTTTGCTAAATGGTTAGGCTTGGTGCAATTTTGGCAGGATATTATCAGGGTATAAATAAAATGATGAAACCATAATCGGACTACATATTTTGGGACCAAACCTGTAGGTTTTAATTTTGCATTGCGTCATTGTGGGAAGAAGATGGATTGCTTGGGTCTGTAAGGGCAATGCACCTCTATTGGTCCTATGTTGGTGGAGGGATATCTATGAAGCACACCTATGAGAATTTCAGGTAGAAAATGAGAGCGGCAGTTTGAAATTACACTTTGTAATTCTAGACGTATTGTCAATCTTGAATGTATAGTACCTGTCTAAATGTTAATATTTATCTTCAATCCAACATCTTGTATTTGCAATATGTATTTAAATTATTGGAATATTATTTTGTGCTGGGCACTTGCTTCTGCATTGCACTGCACTGTGGAGTACCAATTGCTGTACACATGAAAGAACCTTTATACATTAATTAAAATAATAATTCCCTGCAGTCCTGCCAAACTCTGGCCCTTACCAGCCAATTCTCATCCAACGGGGGTGCTGTTCATTCTTAATAAGAGAGTGTAGAGCTGGTGCCCTGTGGACATAGGCTCTGACTAAAACAGGTTAGCAAGGATTGAAGCTTCAGGACAACTACGCAGGATTGCCCTCCCTCATTCTTTTGCCTCCCTAAAGTTTGCAAATACCAATAGCTGTGGAAAATAGCGACCATCATCCGTCATTACACCCCTTTAGCCGAGTCTCTCAAGACCCGAGCCTTGGCAGGGGGAAAGATTGAGAAAGCAAGCACATCCATGATGTTTGTGACTTTTTTTTTTTTACTGCGGTGTATTAATCGCAGCAAATAACAGATTTTCAAACTGGTATTCATGCAAAATGCTTCAAACAAGAACAGCATCTTTTTCAGCACAACGGTATGTGAAAAAGTACAACATCCACGCAGACATTATAATGGACCGATGAATCTTACACATGTCAGAAGCACTTTGTGGTTTACCTGGTGAGCACAGAATCTTTTTCGGCAAGACGACTCTTTATTTTATTGGTAAGATAATCCAGAAACTGGGACCATATGTCCAGACAGGAGAAGTAACCTTCATGCGTGGGCTGGAAAGAGAAGACAATAGATTAGAAAATGTCAGGATGCAGGAAAAGTAGTTTCACAAAGAATAATTCCAGTGCAAATGTAGGGTGTCCACCATTACTAAGGAACATAGTGGTCACTTATCTCACACCGCCTCTCTTGATCTGAACTGCAATGATCAAGTGACCCATTTGGTAGGTTATCAAGCCCTTTGTCCAACATCAAACCAAACCATTCCTTTGGTATGCCCTGGTAAATCTCCAGCAAATACTCCTTCAACAAGCAGGTAACACATCTTTTGATAAGCATAGATCACCTCATTAGGGTATTTTCTTTTTTACTAAGTACTTCAGATCAAGCTTCAGTTTATATTAATAGCCCTCCTATATTAAGTATTCACTGGAGAGTGGGTCCTTACGAAATAAAACTTTTTACATAACGCAATGAATGATTTCAGGGCTTAAAAACATTTTTAAGTTACAAATCACACAATTATTTTGAGAATCATCAATAATCACTGCAGCTATATATTATCTAACTGCTTGCATTTCTCAGCGTACATTATATCTCCTTCTGTTATTGTTCACATAATAATTCTCCAATGTGCACATTCAAAAGAAACGCCAAGTCTCGCTGCCCTTGCTGCAAACCGCAAGTAGAGAGCCATTGCCAGTCAGCCAGCCATCCTCATGATTCAGATGCGTTGCAGCTTCTGAACGACTATCGCTGACTGCTGACTTCACTGGCGAGTTGTGTGAAAGGAGTGAGTGCTGGAAACAGCGGAGAAAAGTGTAGCGGTCACGAAACGCTATGCAGCAGATGTGAAAAGGCTGAAGGGCTGCACAGTGTAACCAGGCAGTAGCAGATACAGCATGCCGTTCACTGGAGCCAGCACTGAGAGGTGAGGCTGGGGGCCTGGAGCAGTAGCAGTCTGATAAGCCTGACCAGAGCTGATTAGAGCGGAAGTAGAAAGCCTTAAAGCGTGGAGTGGTCGGAGTGTGGCCCAGGCATCTGTAGCTGTTTATTACGCAGGTAGCCACGCTGTGCACGGTCTTCTAGCCTTGTTCCATTCTGGCTGGTGGGATTTAGGGAAGTGCCTGTCCCTGGCTTTGTCATCGCTGCACATTTCTCGATTGAGTGCAAGCGTCTTTCACAAGTTTGCCGACTCTGTTCCGAGCTGTGGGTTGCTGAGCCCCCCGGTTGCTGAATTGCCATATTGCCGGGTGCTGTGTGGAACGCAGGCCGCTAGAACTCGCTGCGGTTATGAGGGCCTCTCTGCTGTGGCAGCGAGAGGGCAACGACAGCCAGCGATAGCCAACCCAGCAGTAGCAAGAGCCGCCTGAATAGCGGGATTAGACAGACTGCGGCAGGAGCCACGTAGAGACTCCCCGCAGCGGCAGGAGCCCCAAGGAACAGCAGGGTCAGCTGATTATCTTTGATTGTCTGCTGGGTGACAGCCACAGTTACAGCAGCAGCATCAGGTGTTTGGTGCTGCAGGGGGGAATTTTACGAGCACTCGAGCAGAGGTGGTGGTGGTGGTGGTGGGTGAGAGGCGGAAGTTTCTATCTTGTGCATGAGATGACTTCTAGAAAATTAAGCTCTGGTCGCGTACTTATCTCGTCTCCTAGCTGTACAAGGAAATTGAGGAGATCATATAGCGGAACCAGAAATCTACAGCACCTTTGCTATAAATCCCACCTAACCATCACAGTTTTCTTTCGGAAAGTTCCCCGGACTACTCCTGTGGAGGCAACATTGGGGCAAGAAAGTTTGTTTTCCAAGTTTGCCGCAGTAACCCCACCCCTCCCGTCTTCAGGGGAAACTCAGGGAAGCCCTCATGGTTCTGCGGGGAGTCTGATAATGTCCTGTAAAGGGGGAAGGGGACAGAGGCCAGACAAGATCCGGCGCAGAAGTGGGCTCAAGTAGTTTCTCACCCGACACCTCTTCACGTGCAAATCTGGGTCCTGGTTTATGTGGTAACCATTCATTCCAACAGCTCCAAGAGTCTCAACTGAGCCAACACATCCCTTTGAACCTATCAAAAATGGAGCACTCTGCTGTCGGTACATCCGTTGCATCGGGCGTTGCTTTGCACGCAATCATGAACTTAGATCATCTTCTTAACCAACAGAGTTAGCAAACCATCTCTGAATAGGAAAAAACAAACAGTACGACTGCGGCTGCATTTGTTGCCCCTATGGAGGGGCCTCTTCCTCTTCAGCTTAGTGAGGGGGGTGATCCTTTGGGAAGGGGAACAATACTGGGTGGTGGCGTCCCTGCATTTCAAACATGGTGCAGTGTGCGGGGGTTAGACAAGATGGTAACCTAGAGGTGGGGTCTCAAACGCAGATTAAGTCCAATGCGGAGGAATCCATAGGGTACCTCTATGGATTCCCCAAAGAGATGCAGTAAAAAAAGATAATGTGGTGCAGACCGCTTTTTCCCTCATAGTGGATCTCATTTGGTTATTTGAGACAGAATCCGATCCGATAAATAGAGGGCTCAATACCAAACTTTTTTCTGAAATAGAGGCATTGAAGTTGTTAGAAAGCAGAGATATTTTAAATGTGAATATTATTCAGCATGAGAATGTTTCATTCTCCAGAGTTACCTTCTGCTCCTTGTTAGTGGCCAATTTGGCTATACAGAACTGTGAGAACTTTTTAAAACGAAGGCTAGATATAATATCTGTATCAAATTCTGAGGAATATTCTACCTTGTGTGGTACAATTTTGCGCTCACAAGCTCCAAGACCCGGTAAATCTGTGGTGTTGGACGCTATGAGCCCGACTCGGAGTTCCCTTTGGATAACACCAAAAATATCATGGTCTCACTAAACATAAAGGGCCGCTCAATAAATGTGGTCTCTGATTCTGTAGTCACGCGTCAGACCCCTAACATAGAAGATAATTTAGCCCAATGGAGTTGGGTAGCAAAAACCCTGAATACCAATTGTCCAGAGGTAGGAAGAAGCGACCTTTGAGGTAGCCAGGCGGGGTTACTTCTCACCTGGAATATGGCTGGCTTGGGTCATGACGAGGAAAAATTTAACTTCTTAAAATCTTTAAATCCTCTGATTATATGCCTACAAGAGACTTGAGCGTGCAAGGATTAGGATTGTGATTTTTTTTTACTTTCTCTTGTTATGCTAAGCATTCCAAAAGGGGACATGCTAGTGGGGGGGGTCTCCATTCTGCTTAAGAATTCTATTAATTGGAATTAGAAAGTTTTTTAGCATCCATCAAATCTCTGTATTTGCCTGAAGCTGGCATTTTTGGGAAAGTCTGCAGGCCCACCTTCTTCCTGGTAGCTAATCTCTATACCCCCCTGGGAAAGCTGTCGACCGTCTGTTGAGCCCACTCTTTCTATATATTAATGATAGCTACCACGGAAGAATGCCACTTAGTGGAATTAGTGGGAGATCTAAATGCAAAAATTTCCAATTCCGCGCAGGAAATTTATGCTAATCCAGATAAAGGAGAAATCTGGCATATTCCTGAATCCTCTTTACCGGATAAAGTAAAACGGATAAACGGGGATTCCTCCTGCTCGATAGCATTAGAAGTGCAGACTAATTCATTCTAAACGGGAGGATGCCAGTCGATAAAACAGCAAAATTTGCTTTTCAATCTCATCGCACACAAAACCTACTGGACTATGTAGTTCTTTCCTATCAAATGTTTGGGGCCTGCGAAAATTTAGAGGTTTCCCCGTCAGTATGGAGTGATCACAGAGTAATAAGCTTGATTTTGGCCTTCAATCTACCTGCACTGAATCAAGGGAACTGGTGCCGGGGCTCGTGGTTTTTAATAAAGCTAATGGTCGTTCATTTTGGACACAAAAAAATACCGCAGAGGTAGGTGCGATAGTGAAAAAAACTTTTTTTTAGAACAGCAGGGCCATGTTTCTGCTAATTTATACAATTTGTTTGAGGCCCAAATGAGGGAGATAAAAGTAAGCTCAGTTTTCACTGGCTCCCGAAGGGTAAATCAGGACACCCCTTTTCTGATAGCATTAAATCGAGAAATTAAATATTGAGTTCGACAACAACATCAACAATTTTCCATGAGTATGCAACAGGAAATGAATTGCCTTAAGCAAGTTAGAAGCAGTTTAAACTCCAAGCAAAGAGAAACAAGATGGATGCTAAATGGATTGGGTTGAGGGAAGCCGCAAGAGCCAGAGATTCAAAAAAGTATTGCCACCCGATTGCAGAATATTGTGATTCTAAACAGAGGGCACTCCCCATTCCGATCCCAGAAAGTGAGTGGGTGGACAATATTTCCCTATTATATTAATCTAACAGCTCAGTGCTTTTTCAGATGCCTGTAATAGAGGAGGCCGTTTTCGTTGAATACGGTCCCCCGTCAAGAGATGAAGTGATGGATTATATAAAGAATGCCAGAACCTCCGGCGCACAAGGACCGGATGGTATCCCGATTAGGCTAATAAAAAAAAAACAGCTGGATGGGGAGCCTTTCTGGCGTCACTGTTTAACTTCTGTTTTCGAACGATCAGTATTCCCTCCTCTGGGAAGGGGAGTATTATAGTTCCATTGTTCAAAGAGGGCCCAAAAAGGTGACCTACTAGCTTTAGAAAAATCGCGCTGCTGGATGCTTCGGGCAAAGTATTTGCAAAAAGTATACTTCAGCATTTGCAGCAGTGGGCCCGAGATCAGAACATCTTACCTCCAGAACAGGCAGGTATGAGAAAGAAACATGGAACGTTGGATAACATTGCGGCTGTCCAGACCATCGTAGAGAAATATGTTTTCTCACGAAGTATGTTAGTCTCTACAGCATTCATTGATTTCTCCACGGCGTTTGATAAAGTGGATCGTCAGACGCTGTGGAGAAAGCTTTCAATCTTGGTATGCCACACCACCTCCTGGGCCTTGTAATAGAATTACACACAGACACCTGGTGTTAAGTGATGATGGGAGGCTTGCAACGGCTATCTTGTAGGATTAAGACAAGTAACGGTCTTAAGCAGGGTTGCCTGTTGGCCCCTCTTGTTTTCCTTTCATATTTATGACCTCCCCGGCAAATTAAACTCAGTGAGGGGGGATGCCCCCAGAATTAGTACAATGTCCATTGGCTCTCTACTATAGGCAGATGACGTCGCAATTTTCGATTCAACTCCTATTGGCTTTCAGAGTCGTCTGGATGCCCTGACCAATTATGCGGAGGGCCATTTTCTGAAAATCATCATAGCCAAAAGCAAAATTTTTGTCTTTCGCAAGAAAGGTCTCAGAATAAAGAAATAATATAAGTGGTCGTTGGGGCAGGAAGAACTTTAATTGGTCAATTCGTATTTGGGGAAGGTTTTTTCAAAAAACGGGCGTGACTCAGAGAACATAAAACGGTGTGTTGGTAAGGCCGCCACCCAGGCTGGAGCTTTAAATAGATTTTATAAAACGTGTGGGAGACATCATTTTAATCATGTTCTGTCAGTATTTAAGGTTAAAATCCCTTCTACATTAACATTTGCTGCAGAAGTCCTGGACGGAAATTACTGGCTTGCTTTAGATAAGGCTGAAGGCTGGTTTTTCCGCCAAATGTGTAACTTAAATTCTTTGGCTGCAGCACATGTTCTTCGCTTGGAATTCCATCTAGTCTCTTCTTATACTTCATCCTTGGCAGCGGTCCTGAGGTGGGGGAACTCCCTCTTTTGGGGGATGAGGAAACCCTAAGGGCCGCCTTGAAGATGGAAATCTTTGCTAAATTAAAAGATAAATCAGCTTTCTTTAGATCATTTGCCTATGCAAACGACTCATTTGGGCTTAGTTTAAATTGTGATTCGCCCATGTCTAAGCCTGTATTGAAGGCATTTCTAAAGAAGTTAGAAAGCACGATTAATACGGTAAGAGACACAGTCTTAAGTCAACCTAAAGCCCGCAATGACGTGGTCTGTGCGAGTGTGATGGAGGGTAGACCCCAGCCCTATCTTTCATGGAATGTCCCACATGGAATTAGAAGATTGATACTACTTTTAAGAACCAACCTGTTGCCTTTGAGAGAAGTGAAGGGCATAGGGGAAAAACTCCTAGAGAAGAGGGAATTTGCGAATCGTGCTGTGGGGGTTGGCACAAGTACAGGCTGTAAGAAGCTAGCTCTGTATATACAATAACAAAGTAAGGTATAGTGTGCACAGAATCCAGTGGAAATCTGAAGGTAGGCAGAGGTAAAAGTAGATAACAACTTACTCTCTATTTGTGGTAGTGTGGCCGAGCAGTAAGGCTTTATCAGAGGGTAGTGATAAGCCTTTATTGTACACACTCAGCAAAGAAATGATACCACACACTCAAAGACTGAACTCAGACCAATTTGTTTGTATAAAAATATGACGTTATTTTATTTCCAGAACCAAGATAGGCCTGGTAAAGGGGAGTGAAATACTTTGCAGGTATATTGCAGTTGAATACAATTGAAATGCAGTTGGATGCAATTGTTTTGTTTACAGGTAAGTTACTTTTCTGATTACTTTAAGTTACTTTTTCTACTCAGTGTGATATGCCTGGATATCGCACTGGGTGAATTGGGGGGTTTAGCCCTAACCTACAACCACCTTGGGCCTTAGACAATTGTATACACAAAACAAAATCAGGTGGTGTGAGATTTAAACACATCTTTTCTTGTATTTGTACATGATGTACATTTCACTCAATAATCATGACCTTAAATTTGTTTTAGTAATGATTGAACGTTTTATAAACTTTCACATTTGGTGCGGTTAAAGAAAGGACAATCCACATTCAACTGATATTGTCTGTTTTGTAAAGATGCTGCAATTGCTGCAAGGTGCAGGCGTATGGATGAATATGCCAAGTTACACCTTTGTAAATGTAAAAGGTAGCAAATGATATTATGGATGGAGGCATCCAGAGGATCAATTTGGTTATTGTTGCAGTAAATGGCAAATCTCTTCCATTTAGCCGCATAGCACGCTCTGGTAGTAGGTCTCCTAGCTTCTTTAATGATGTTCATACAGTCTGGTGGTAGGTTAAGATAACTAAATTCTAAGATTTCAGGAGCCGGATCGCTAAATTCAGTTGACTTGGGTCTGGATGTCTGATGTCTCCATGGTTCTGCGTTAGCAGGGATGGAGTCAGTCATAACTTTTGGTGTGGAAATAGAGAGAGTTCTAGTAGTATGGTGTACAACGGTTGGCGTGCCCATGTGGGAGCTACTAGGATTAGTTTGAGAGACTGTTGTCTGAGCTTGCGTGCTACTAAAGGTATTAGTGGTACTGTCGGAAAAGCATACGCAAATCTGCCGGACCAGTTCATCCATATCGCATTGCCCTTGGACAGCGGGTGTGGAAACCTGGCGGCGAAAGTTGGGCATTTTGCGTTTTTGTGTGTAGCGAACAGATCTGTCTGGATGACCCCACTTGTGAAAGAATGGTTGAAGAACTTGCCGATGTAGTTCCCATTCGTGAATTTGTTGTGTCTGCCGACTCAACAGATCTGCTATCTGATTGTGAACTCCTGGAAGGTTCTGCCAACAGATATATGTTTTGAGGAATGGCCCATCTCCAAATGTTTGTGCGAGCTGGGACAGTTGTAGAGAGTGTCCCCCCGTTTTTGTATATAATACATGGCTGTCATGTTGTCCGTCCGGATTAAGACAGCTTTGTTTTGTACTTGTACTTGAAATGTTTTGAGTGCTAAGAATATTGCTAGCAGCTCTAGAATGATTGTTAATATGGAACAATTTTTGTTGACTGTTCCATTGTCCTTGAGTTGTATGATGTAGGAGATGGGCTTCCCATCCTGTGAGAGATGCGTCTACTGTAAGCACTAGTTGTGGAACAGGTTCAAGGAACGGCCGCCCTTTTGGCAAGTTTTTGGTGTTCCACCACTGTAGAGAGCAATGTGCGCGGCTGTCTACCACCACCAGGTCTGTTAGTTGACCTTGAGCCTGGTTCCACTGTTGTGCTAGACATTCCTGTAACGGACGCATTTGCAGTCTTGCATATGGTACTATGAAGATGCAAGACGCCATCATGCCTATTAGTCTAATGAACACTCTGGCTTGCAGAGATTGCTGGTGTTGAAAGACTGTGACTAAGGCTTGAATGCTCTGTATCCTTGCTGGACTGGGATACGCTAGAGCTGTAGACGTGTTTATTGTAGCCCTTAGATACTGATGTATATGAGGGTTGCAGGTGCGACTTGGTGTAGTTTATTGTGACCCCTAAGTCGTGCAAAGTTTGAATTGTCTGTTGTGTGTGTTGGACACACTGATTGAATGACTTGGCTTTTATGAGCCAATCGTCTTGATAAGGGAAGACATGTATTTGTTGTCTCCTGAGATGTGCTGCTACTACTGCTAGGCCCTTTGTAAATACTCGTGGTGCCGTTGTCACTCCGAATGGAAGGACTTTGAACTGATAGTGTTGTCCTTCCTTCCAGTACAAACCTTAGATAATTTCTGTGAGCAGGATGTATAGGAATGTGGAAGTAGGCGTCCTTTAGGTCTAGTGTTGTAAGGAAATCGCCTTGTTGGAGCAGTGGGAGCACTTGTTGTAAAGTGATCATATGAAAATTATCTGATTGTATATACTGATTGAGGGGCCTGAGGTCGAGAATTGGTCTTAGTGTCCCGTCCTTCTTGAGAATTAGAAAATACAGCGAGTAAACCACTGTTCCTTGTTTTTGTAAAGGAACTATTTGTATTGCGTCTTTTTGTAGAAGTGACAGAACTTCTTGTTTGAGCAGAGTAAAGTGTTCTGTAGACATTGGACTCTGCCCAGGTGGTATGTGTGGAGGGCTTGCTGTAAGTTCTAGGAAGTAGCCATACTGGGTAATCTGTCTTCCCCACTTGTCTGTTGTTTTGGAGTTCCAGACAGGCAGGAATTGTGTTAATCTGTCCCCCACAGGGGTGGAATGCTGTTGGGGGAGCAGAGGGAAGTCACTGTTTTTAGTGGAAGAGGTTTGAATATTGTTGTTACCCCGACCTCTTCCCTTGTTGTTATTTCCTTTATATCCTCCTCTAATATATCCCTTGTTAGAGGAAGTTTGTGAGCTAGATTTGAAGGATGTTGTATTGTCTGCCCCAGTTTGTTTGGAGCCTCCTCTGTAGAAGAAGCGACGAAAAGAACTCTTAGCTTGTGTGGACTGAAAAGCCCCCATAGATTTGGCAGTGTTTGTATCCTTCTTCATCTTTTCAAGTGCTGTGTCTACTTCTGGTCCAAACAGTTGGTTTTGATTAAATGGTTGATTTCAAATGGTAGTTTGCACTTCCTGTTTAAACCCTGAAATGCGTAGCCACGCATGTCTCCTAAGCACGACACTAGTATTTACAGCTCTAGACGCAGTGTCTGCTACATCTAGTACGCACTTGATTGAGGCATTAGAAATTAGCTTACCTTCTTGTATAAGGTCGTTTGCTTGTGCCTTATATTGATCAGGTAGATGGTCTAATAGTTTCTCCAACTGATCATAATGCGCCCTATCATATCGTGAGAGGAGGGCTTGTGTATTAGCTATACGCCATATGTTAGTAGCTTGCGCAGCTATTCTTTTGCCTGAAGCATCTATTACCTTAGATTATTTGTCAGGTGGGGGTCCCTCACCTGAAATTTGTGAGTTTGCCCTTTTCCTAGCATTTGACACAACTAGTGAATCTAATGGTTGTTGTCCTTTAACGTCGGCTGGTTCTGCTGGTGCAGGCCTATATTTTTTCTCAATTCTAGGTTTTAGGATCCTAGTACATGCAGGGTCTTTATATATCTCAGGAGCATGTTTGATGACCCCTTTAACCATAGGAAGAATTTGAACAGACCTTTGCGATTGTTCAAATGTGTCCAAGAGAAAGTCTTCCTCTGCCTCGTCAGAATGCATAGTGACCCCATGGTAAATGGCAGCTCTGTTCAACAGGTGACCAAACCCAATGTTATCTTCTGGGGGAGAAGGTTTTGATGGGTATGACTGTGGGTCAGGAATATCTGGCACATCCTGTGGGTTGGGTACTCCCAGTCTGTATCATCTACAGGGTAGGGTGGGAAAGGCTCATCTGGGTCTATTCCTCTACCTAAACTATACTCATCATCATCTTGAGGTGAGTGTGAGGATAAAAGAGGAGAATGTGAAGGAGATACCAGCGGTAAGTTGTTAAGAGGAACAGGTGATGAGGGAGAAGGAAGTACAGGAGAAGAAGGGTGCATAGGAGATGTGGCAGGAGTCCTTCATCTTGGCAGGAACTACAGGTGTGGGTGTTGCATCTGCCTTCCTCTTCTTGTGTGGTGTAGTGGATACATGACCTGTCTTTGGGTCAATGTAGATCTTCTTTTGCAGAGGATCTGGTTGGAAAAGGTCTTTTACTTGTGTAACCTTTGTTGGCGCAGATTTTTTCGGTTCCGGACGAGGTTGCTATTTGTCTTTAGCCTTAGGAGGTGTTGCGATGTCCTTTGGCGTAGTTTTCGGCACTGAAGGTGTTGTTTTCGGTGTCGTAGGCTGTTTCGATGGTTTGGTCGCATCGGAATCAAGCCTTGTCGGTTTCGGTACCGAAGACGATAGCTTCGAAGTGGAAGCAGGTCTCGTCGGCTTCGAGGCGTCGGGCGCTAGCTTCATACCATTGTCTTTAGAAGTCGACGGTTTTGGAGTCGAGACTTCTTTCGGTTTCAGTGCCGAGGGAGCTTGTGGGATCGGCACGTGCGGCTTGCTCTGTAACAAGCTACCGGAAGGCTTAGTTATTTTCTTCGGAGCCGGGCTCGATGGCGGGGCTGTCGAAGTGGTTTTTCGGTCGCGACTGGGCCCCTGAGGCTAAGTGTTGACCGTTGCCTTCGATCTGGGTACTGTGTGTGGTGCAGGGGCAGTAGTACTCACGCGCTGACCCAATGGTATGGAGTCATCTGAGTCGTCTGCCTCTGATACGATCTGGAGATCATCTGAAGATCATCTGAATCTTCTTCGGCAATGAGCGGATCCTCCTCGTTGAAGATATCCACCGGTTCCGGAGCTGATCTCTGCATGTCGCGTCGACGGGCCCTTCGATCTCGGATGTTTTTCTTGGATCGAAAGGACGCGCAGGCTGTACAGTTGGATTCGTCGTGTTCTGGCTATAAGCACAGGTTGCAGACCTCGTGGTGGTCAGTGTGTGGAAACTTTGCTCCACACTCGGGGCATCTCTTGAATGGCGTCCTTTCCATGAGGTGTAGGCCTCATAGCGCGGATAGGCCCAACGGCCCGCGTCGACGACCGGAATCGAGCTGATGGAGTCGAAACGATGTTAGTCGATATCGAAAGTAGTTTGGAAAGTTTTTAGGAAGTTTTTTGCGCTTCGAAGTGCTTGAAAAGTCTATTTCTAGCCGGAGCGGAAATCTTTCATCCGTACCCAGTGGCGGAAAAAAACAATCTAAGGATGGAGCCAATGCGCACTATCGTCCAAGGGAGGAGTCACCTATCTCGAGACTACAAAGACTTCTTCCAAGACGACAACAACATGCAATCATCCGAGCCCAACACCAGGTGGCGATCTAATGCTAAGTGTACAATCTGCAGCTCATATACCTCGAACAACATATTACACTGCCTTCCCATTCAGTCCTATGGGCAAGATGGCCTTTCAACAGTGAAAATCGAAATGGAGATTATTTCACTGTCAGGACATGACACACACCAAAGTACATGTCTCAAATTTCACATGCACTGCACCCTGTCCATGGGGTACCCTAGACCTACCATAGGGGTGTCTGATGAGCATAGAAAGAGAAGGGTAAGGTCTGGCAAGGGTAAGGTCTTGACAGAACAACATGGCAGTTTAAGAAACCGCGTGCATGCCTTGCGAGTTCCCTTTTTACGGCTACTTGTGTGGGTGGCACAAATAGTGCTGCAGGCCCCACTAGTAGCAGCTGCATTACCAGCCCTGGCACACATAGTGCACTTTACTAGGGATTTTACTTAGTAAGGCAAACATACTAATCATTGACAACCAATTACCATTACACTTTATACAGAGAGCACTTGCACTGTGACACTGTTTAGCAGTGGCAAAGTGCCCAAAGCATCTAAGTTGGCAACACCATGTCGGAAAAAAGGTCTAGGGGGAAAGCAAAAAGTTTAGGGACTTTAGCCAAAAAGGGCCAGGTCTTACAGGACACTTGGAAGAAGAACCATTCTAAACTGTCTCTAAAGTCGGAGACAGTGGATCCACTTCTCCAGTTTGCCACTTGGGTATAAAAGTTGGGCCCACTAATCCACTCATGCCTCCAGTTCCAAGTCATCTATTGCCAATGAAGGGAGTGCGCCAGAGTGCTAGAACAGCTGCTATACAACCAAGGCTGGTTCTGCCTGAAAGCCAGCCTCCCATAGGTGAGAGGGAACTTACCTGATGTCTGGATCTCTTTCTCTCTTTGATAGAAAAGCTGTGTACCTGTTCTGAAGTACCTTGAAGCCTGCCTGCATAGCAAGAAAGAAAACGAGTATGCCACTACAGAAAAATACATTGTCTCCGAAGAAGCAAGGTTCACCATGATCCCAAAAGCTGTGGAGAACCAACACGAAGACTACTGGAGAGCGATCCAGGAGGATGTGCGTGTCAGAGAACCCTCCTTGCACATTCAAAATGGTTCCAGGCAGCAACTGCGACTCTGCAGCAACATGATTGCCAAGACCAAGTAGAAGCTGTGTTTGAGTATTCCTAACCAGCCTGATGCCTGCCTGCCTGCATCTGCCAACATTCAGATCGACCAGTATGCGGCTGCATCAGCTGAATCTTGTGATCGGACCGTGAGGGACTGCAGTGACGTAATTGCTGATCGGTCCGTTTGAAAAACACTTGAGCAGCTTGGCCTGTGCAGAGCTGCACATGTTGAATGCCAGAGTGGCCCACTTGGAACGTCAACTGCTAAATCAAGGACCAGTTGGTGCAGAACTGCAACTGTTCAAATGTTAAAGGCTCTTCTTGGGGGCTACTCCTGTGGCACAGTCGACCCTAGTGCAAGCTATAACTGCCAAATCCAAGGACTGTGACATCTCAGAACTCCCAATTCCAAGCACCCGTAAGGGAGAAGCTGAGCAGGTGTGTGTTGTCAAACATGCCCTTGCCCTATGGTCGAAGGCACTCAAACACCTTGACAGTGCGCTGCTGCACTGTGGAGTGCCAGGTGATTGAACAGCACCTCTAAGAAAGAAGCAGGAACCCAGAATGGGGGTGGGAGAGACTCTGCAGGACTGCAGGGACAGAGGGAGCAAAGTGGGTGTAGCACATGTCAATATAGACAACAGAGACCACTGACTTTTTTTGTTTATTATACTGCCTAATACGGAGTACCATTGCTTTATCAAAGCACTTCCTTCCTTGCAAAGGTAAGCTCTCAATTGGGCATTGATGTTATTGGTCTGTTAACTATTGCTGAGCTCGGACATTCCTGAAAAATCTGAGGAGTGGATCAAACCATGGGATACTATTGTAGATTTCTGACATTACACTCTTAGCCTTCTCTTTAAACTATTACATAGCATACCATTTATTTTTCGGATGAATGCTGCCAATTGGCCTTCCAATCAAAAGCAAATATATTTTTCATGTAGATCAGGTACTATTTTCTTCTCTCTCTGCCAATTCCTTAGTAACAAGGGAATGTAATAACTACTCATGGATGCAAACAGATTCTCCATGAAAATCTCATGAGCAATAGACTGTACAATGTGAAATGCTAACTACTGTTTCAATATACATGTGTCTCTAAAAATACTAAACAATAAATACAGAATTAACAGCAAAAAAAATGTCAACGCCCATTTCAGAAGCTCCAGATTATATGTATGTATGAACTCAAACATAACTCGTAAAGGTTTTGTCAAAATAAGACTTCTCTGTAAGAGTTGACCACATGTCTAGAACCTCCATAAACCACACATTTCAGTTATTGTGAGACTACAGCAGCAGTAAAGCAGCAGCTGATATATCATTTCTGCCAACGTAATTAACTGTAGAAGGTTAGTGTAAACTCTAGCAAGACCACATCTGGGTTACAAGCAAACATGTAGAAATGCACAGAAAGGAAAATGCTACTTACCCAGTATGCATCTGTTCTTGGCATGTAGAGCTGTAGAGTCACATGCTGTGCATAGCCCGCCATTTAGTGTTGGGTTCGGATGTTTGCACTTTGTTTTTGTTCGATTAAGTCTTTTCCAGCCACGAGGTAGGCAACTCCTCCTTTCGGTGATAGTGTGCATGGGCATCGACTTCATTGTTAGATTGTTTGCCGCAGAGGGTGATGATGGAGTTAGGAAGAATAGTAAGAGATGTCCATGGAAGTATGTATCGAAGTAAGATGTGACTGCAACAGGTATCGGTACCCGGGGAGGAGGGTGGGCGCAAGCGACTCTACATCTTTACATGCCAAGAACAGATGCATACTGGGCGAGTAGAATTTTCCATTCGAGGCATATGAGCTGTAGATTACATGCTGTGCATAGACCACAAAGCAGTTAATTCCCAAAGCAGTGGCTAACCTATAGCTGTTGAAGTGGTTTGAAATAGTGTAAGTAAAAGTGCTTTGCCCACACTAGCTTGCTGTCTTGCTGACACATCTACAGAATAGTGTTTTGTGAACGTGTGGGGTGTACACCATGTTGCAGCTTTGCAGATATCATCTATGGGTATATTTCCTAGAAATGCCATAGAATCCCCTAGTTTGCGATGCAGTGCTCTAGGGGGAACTGTTAAAGTTATTTTTTTTTTTGCATAGCATATCTGAATGCATTTGACTATCCACCGTGCAATGCCTGACAATGATATTGGATTGCCTTTATGTGGTAGAGCAAAGGCGACAAATAATTGTTTTGTTTTGCAGAAAGGTATTGTCCTTTCTATATAGTAAAGAATAGCTCTTTTAACATCCAAAGAGTGTAAAGCATGTTCTGCCACTGTTTATTGGTTGAGGGAAGAACCCAGGCAACTCAACAGATTGGTTGATATGAAAGGCAGAAATTAATTTTGGTAGAAATTTAGGGTTGGTCCGTAGAACCACTTTGTTTTGATGTATTTGCAAAAATGGTTCTGGTATGGTTAGTGCCTGAAGCCCACCCACTCTCCTAAGAGATGTCATAGCTATGAAGAAAGCAACCTTCCAAGTAAGAATTTGTATTTCGCATTTATGCAATGGTTCAAAGTTTGGACTTATTAGTCTGGTGAGGACAATGTTAAGATTCCACACTGGAGCTGGTGGAAGTCTTGGAGGAATGATTCTTTTAAGTACCTCCATAAATGCTTTGATGACAGGCACTCTAAAAAGAGGCAGATGTTGTCTGTTCTGTAGGTATGCAGCTATTACAGCAAGATGTAAGCATATAGAATAGTACACTAAATTGGAATACTGCATATGTAGTAAATAGCAAATTGTTGTTTTGAACTGCGTCCAGCGGATCAATTTGATTTTTATTGCAGTATATGATCAATCTCTTCCACTTTGCTGCATAGTATGCTCTTGTGGCAGGACGTCTAGCCTTTTTGATAATATTTATACAGTCTGACGGAAGATTAAGGTAGCTTAAGATTTCAGGTGCCAGATCGCAAGGTTGAGATGGCTGGGATCTGGATGTTTTATTTCTCCATGGCTCTGAGTGAGCATATTGGGAGTGAGGTGTAGTTTTTGGTGAGGAACTACTGAGAGCTCCAACAGGGTTGTGAACCAGGGTTGTCGAGCCCATGTTGGAGTAACTAGGATTAATGTTAGGGACGTCTGTCTGAGTTTCCGAACTTCTAATGGAATGAGTAGGAGAGGCAGAAAAGTGTAGGTAAATATGCCGGACCAATTCATCCATAGTGCATTGCCCTTGGACAATGGGTGTGGATGTCTGGAGGCAAAGTTTAGGCTTTATGGCAAACAGATCTATGTCTGGAGAGAACCACATTTGAAAGAATGTGAGGAGAACTTGAGTGGAGTTTCCATTCATGGATCTCTTGTCTTTGACGACTGAGCAGATCGGCAATCTGATTGTTTACTCCTGGGAGGTGTTCTTCCAGGAGAAACCTTCTGTGATGGATGGCCCATTTCCAGATGGTCTGTGCTAGTTGTGACAGCTGGAGAGAATGTGTTCCCCCTTGTTTTTGTATGTAGTACATTGCTGTCATGTTGTCTGTATGGATCAGTACAGCTTTGTCTGCTAGATGAACTTGAAACTCTTTGAGTGGTAGAAAAACGGCTAGCAGCTCTAGAAGGCTTATGTGAAGCTGTTTTTGCTGCAGGCTCCACATGCCCTGAATTGTATGTGTTTGGAGATGAGCTCCCTAACCAGTGAGCGATGCGTCCCCTGTTAGCACTATCTGTGGAACAGGTTTGATGAAGGGCCGCCCTTTTGAAAGGTTTTGTGTATTCCACCACTGCAGAGAGCGATGGGTGCGGCCATCCACCAACACTAGATCTGATTACTGACCCGGAGCCTGGTTCCACTGACGTGCTAAGCACTCTTGAAGGGGGCGCATTTGCAGTCTTGCATAAGGAACGATCAATATACAAGATGTCATCATTGCAAGCAATTGCATAAACACTAGAGCTGATAACAAGTGTTGGGGCTGAAACAGAGATTAGAGTCTGCAGGTTGCGGATTCTGACTGGGTTGGGACACACTAGAGCAGAGGTCTTCAATCTGTGGGGCGCGACCCCCATGGAGGCCGTGGAGTCAGGGGAAGGGGGGGTCGCACTTTCCTGGGCCTCACTTCTGCCGGGACTCTTGGATAAACGAAAAAACACTCCCCCGGACAGTTCATTATGAAATTAAAGCTTTAAAAGCTGTAATGCCATTCTGGGAGTGTTCACTTGTAAAACCGGAGCTGATCAGACAGCTTAACAAGGTTTCCTTCCAGGATGCATGCTTGTCTGAATGGAACGGAAATATGTGCTACCAGTTAATTTAAAAATGTAAAGGGCAATTTGCAGCTGCAAAGAATGATTGGGAGCCGGTACTGGTTTTTTATTGATGCAATCACTGGAAGTGTTGTGATGAGCTGTGAAGTGTGTGCATCTAATGGTAAATATATTTACATAGTGCTTTCTATCCCAGAGGAGGTGTTGAAGGCCAGTAAGGAGCGAGAAAGCAAGCATTTGCAATGCAACATGTCACGCAATTGAGAAATATTGACCTATTGGCATTGTAAAAACAATGCGTTTTAGTATTGCAGGTTTTTTGTAAACACCTAAATGAAAGGCATTGTTATTTACAATGCCAAAAGGTCAAAATCTCTCAATTGCGCGACCTATTGCATTGCAAATGCTTGTTCTGCCAGTGGTCAAGTGCAAAAAAATGTACAATTCTGGAATGTGGCCACTTTGTTGGAGAGTGCCCCGGCCTAATTATGATCCCAATCAGACACTGATGGCCTATGGTGGCCACATGCATTAATATTTGGGGACTGTTTTTCATCAGGTTCTAACCCAGAGAATGAAAGAGAGAAAGGGGAGGACAATAGAAAGCGGTGACAAATGGAGAAAATAAGCGTGAAAAACAACCAGCAAAAGTGAGTTAAAGAGACACGGAAAGAAGGGTGGTGGTAAAAAAAAACAGGTGCAATCAAGACTAGGATCCTTGGTGATCAGTAAACACAGCATTCAGTATAGCACTAGCTATGGACTGCTAAGAAAAAAAGTGGGTCACTACTCTTATGTTTATTACAAATTAAGCACTGGCCCAGTGCCTAAACACAAAAATACGAGACAACTCACTCACTTATTGCTATATTTGGGTATTTATAAGGTGCAAACACAGATTGACGGTTTCTCTGGAGAAAAATAAGCACACTCATCACTTTAGTTCAGAAAGGTGTTAAAATCCAAATAAGTTTTGCCAAAATAGGTTTTATTTGTGAAAAAGTATTATTGTGAATTTTTGGGTAATTCTTTTTGGAGACTTTTTGTTTGAACTGTGTAGTAAGCCTCTGATACCAATCCGTTTATGGTTGTCGAGGATGGTTGTACCAGGTTAGAGAAATTTTTGTCAGAGAGGGTCCTTACACCTAAAAAGTTTTGACAGGGGGGTCTCAGCATCAAAAAGTTTGAAGACCTCTGCACTAGAGCTTTGCGAGTGTCTATTGTGGCTCCTAAATACATTTGTATGTTGGAGGCCTGGAGATGAGACTTGGTAAGGTTTACAGTGAACCCAGTTCGTGAAGTAGTTGCACTTTTTTTCGAGTGTGGCATAGGCAGCTTTGCTGCGAGCTGGCTTTTATGAGCCAGTCATCTAGATAAGGGAAGACATGGATGTGCTCTCTTCTTAGATGAGCTGTAACTACTGCTAAGCATTTTGTGAAAACCCTGGGAGCAGTCGTTACTACGAATGGGAGGACTTTGAATTGATAATGTTGGCCATCTACCACAAACCTGAGGTATTTGTGGTGATAGAGGTGAATGAAATGTAGAAATAGGTGTCGTTTAAGTCCAGAGTGGAGAGAAAGTCGCCTTGCTGAAGGAGTGGAAGTACTTGTTGGAGTGTGGCCATGTGAAAATGGTCTGACAATGTATAGATTTAGTTCTCGAAATCTAATATAGGCCTTAGAGAGACGCCCTTTTTGGAAATTAAGAAGTACAGGGAGTATACTCCGGTCCCTTGGTATTGCGATAGGACTGGTTCTGTAGCATGTTTTTCCAACAGAGAGAGAACCTCTTCCCTTAGAAGGGTAAGATGCTCTTGTGACACTGCATGTGATCTTGGAGGAGTGTCTGTAAACTCCAGGGAGTAACTATACTGGATAATTTGCAGTACCCACTTGTCTGAGGTGATTGAATTCTAGACAGGTAGGAATTGGGAGAGACGTCCCTCGACAGGAGTAGGGTGATCGGGGGTAACAGAAGGAAGTCATTGTTTCTTTGGGGGGAAGTAGGGGTGGAGTTGCCTCTGCCTCTTACCTTTCCATTGTTTCCTCTAAAACCTCCTCTGAAATAACCTATTGATGTGGGGGATTGGTTATTGCTATTGTGAGAGGAGGAGGGATTTTCGGAACCACCCCTGTAAAAGGAGCGGCGAAAGGCACCCCTATCGGAAGGTAACTGCAAAGCCTCCATAGACTTTGCGACCACCGTGTCTTTCTTCATTTTCTCCAGTCTCCAGCGAGGTATCAACCGCTGGGCCAAAGAGATGTTCCTTATCAAATGGTTGGGGAACAGCCATTACAATGCGAGTTTTACCACGCGTTGCTTTTACATCGCATGTGTTACAACGCATGCGATGTTAAAACGCGTGGTAAAACCACGCATACCATTACATCGCATGCGCTTTTACAACGCATGCAATGTAATGTGTAATGGCGGCGTCTAATCACGTCGTTGTGAGGAAACTTAGGCTGTTTCCTCACAACAACGTGAAGCAAGCAGGAAGGAGGAAGCAGGATCTGACGGCGACGCTGAATAGGAGAGAGGTAAGGGGGTTTGTGGGTGGGGGTTACTTTTGTAGGGTTTAGGGTAGTTTAAAAGTAGCGTGGTAATGTTTGTGTGTTTTTTAAAAACGTTTTATTGTGTGTTGTGGGGTTTGTTTAGTGTAGTGTATTGGGGAGGGTAGTGGAGTGTTTATGTAGTGTAGTGATTTAGGTTTTAGGGTAGTGTAGTTTTGTAGCGTTTGCTTATTGTAGATTATTAGGGTTTAGTGTAGTGTAAGGGTGGGGGTAGTGTAGTAGTGTTTTAGGGTTTAGGGTAGTGTAAGTGTGGGAGTAGTGTGGGTAGCATAGTAGTGTTTTAGGGTAGTGTAGGGGTGGGAGTAGTGTAGGGGTGGGAGTAGTGTGGGTAGTGTTGTAGTGTTTTAGGGTTTGGGGTAGTGTAAGGGTAGGAGTAGTGTGGGTAGCGTAGTAGTGTTTTAGGGTTTAGGGTAGTATAAGGGTGGGAGTAGTGTGGGTAGCGTAGTAGTGTTTTAGGGTTTAGGGTAGTGTATTGGTGGGAGTAGTGTGGGTAACGTAGTAGTGTTTTAGAGTTTAGGGTAGTGTAAGGGTGGGAGTAGTGTGGGTAGCGTAGTAGTGTTTTAGGGTTTAGGTAGTGTAGTGGTGGGAGTAGTGTGGGTAACTTAGTAGTGTTTTAGGGTTTAGGGTAGTGTAAGGGTAAGAGTAGTGTGGGTAGCGTAGTTGTGGTTTAGGGTAGTGTAAGGGTAAGAGTCGAATATGCTACTTACCAGTATGCATCTGTTCTTGGCATGTAGGGCTGCTGAAATTCATATCTGTGCATAGATCGCCGCCTAGTGTTGGGTCCGGATGATCGCACATTGTTGTCCTGGAAGAGTCTTCGAAGTATCACGAGATAGGTGGCTCCTCCCCTGGACTACAGTGCGCATGGGCATCGACTCCATCCTCAGATTGTTTTTAGCCATTGTGGCAAAGATGGAGTGAAACTGTGTGAATGATGACCATGCTAGAAGTATGTGTGAATGCTGCAGCCGCTACAGGCGCCGGGGAGGAGGGCGGGCGATATGAATGTCAGCAGCCCTACATGCCAAGAACAGATGTATACTGGTAAGTAGCATATTCGGGTCGAGGCATGTGGGCTGCTGAATTCATATCTGTGCATAGAATACATAGCAGTCCCTCCATTAACGGCGGCCGCCTGTGCCAGCTGCAGCAGTTTGGAAAAGTGTTTTTAGAACAGCCTGCCCTACAGCTGCCTGCTGTTTGGAGTGCACATCAACACAGTAATGTTTTGTAAATTTGTGTGTGGTAAACCATGTGGCTGCTCTACATATGTCTTCCAAAGGAATATTTCCAAGGAAAGCCATTGAGGCCCCCAACTTCCGAGTGGAGTGGGCCCGAGGTGGAATGGTGAGAGTGCGCTTGGCTTTCTGATAGCAGATCTGAATACACTTAACGATCCACCTGGCTATACCAGCCTTGGAAATGGGGTTGCCTTTGTGTTGTGGCGAAAAGGCAACAAATAGTTGTTTAGTCTTCCGAAAATCTTTGGTCCTATCAATGTAGTACATTAAGGCCCTCTTGACGTCAAGTGTGTGGAGCATCCTCTCCGCAACTGACTCTGGATTTTGGAAGAACACAGGTAGTTTCTCAGTTCCATATCAACCAGACTATAGAACTACCTTAGGAAGGAACTTAGGGTTAGTGCGCAGCACCACCCTGTTGGAATGAATTTGAATAAATGGCTCTTGGATAGTTAGTGCCTGGAGTTCACTAACTCGTCGTAGCGACGTAATCGCTATAAGGAAAGCCACTTTCCACGTCAAGAACTGAATCTCGCAGGAATGCAGTGGTTCGAAAGGGGGACCCATCAGCCTGGTGAGGACCACATTTAGGGCCTGGTGAGGACCACATTTAGGTTCCACTCGGGAGCTGGTGGTGTCCGCGGAGGAATGACTCGTTTGAGCCCTTCCAGAAAGGCTTTAATGGCAGGCACTCTGAAAAGGGAGAGGTGCTGTCTGTTTTGGAGATAAGCAGCCATTGCGGATAGATGTATACGAATGGAAGCATAGGCCAGATTACATTTGTACGGATGTAAGAGATAACAAATGATGTTCTGAATAGATGCATCCAGCGGGTTAATGTTGTGGTCTGCACAATAAATGACAAACCGCTTCCATTTCGCCGCATAGCATGCTCTGGTGGTGAGCTTTCTTCCCTCCCTGATTATGTCCATACAGTGAGGAGGTAAGTTGAGGTAGCCAAACTCTAAGACCTCAGGAGCCAGATCGCCAGGTTGAGCTGTTGTGGATCTGGATGCTGAATGGCGCCATGGCTCTGCGTCAAAAGCTTGGGCGTGAGGCGCAGCCTTTGATGCGGTACCACGGACAGTTCCAGAAACGCGGTGTACCATGGTTGGCGAGCCACGTTTTAGCAACCAGGATGCGAGTCATCGAGTGCTGCTTCAGCTTGCGTGCCACCAGCGGTATTAGAGGTGCTGGGGGAAAAGCGTACGCAAATTTGCCTGACCAGTTCATCCATATCGCATTGCCCTGCGACTGTGGGTGTGGGAACCTGGCGGCAAAGCTTGGGCATTTTGCGTTGTCCTCTGTGGCGAACAGGTCTATCTCTGGATGACCCCACCTTAGGAAGTACGGGTGGAGTACTGATGGATGTATCTCCCACTCGTGCATTTGGTGGCTGTACCTGCTGAGCAGGTCCGCTATCGGATTGTCCTAGCCCGGGAGGTGTTCCGCCATGAGGAAGATGTCCCTCTGAATGGCCCACTTCCACATGCTCTGAGCCAGATGAGACAACTGTGGAGAGTGTGTACCTCCCTGCTTCTGGATGTAGTACATGGGGATTGGTGACGGTACAACGCGTACCGTCACAACGCGTGCTGTTACAACGCGTCCCTTACAACGCAAGTCGTTACCACGACTTGCGTTGGGGGCGCGGATATCGAATAGTATAATAAACTATTCTAACACCAGTCCCCGTGGACACTAGGGAAGGTGTTGGAATAGTAAATTTACTATTTTTAATCTTCTAGCGCCCTCCAGCGCAAGTCGTGGTAACGACTTGCGTTGTTACGGACGCGTCGTAACGGCACCGCGTTGTAACATCCGCGTTGTAACGGATGTTTCCCAGTACATGGCAGTCATGTTGTCCGTCCGGATCAACACGACCTTGTTGCACAGATGTACCTTGAATGCTTTCATTGCCATGAAGATAGCCATCTGTTCTCGAACATTGATGTGCATCTTCTTTTGCTGTGGTGTCCATAGTCCCTGCACAGTGTAGTGGAGTAGATGAGCTCCCCAACCCTGGAGAGAAGCGTCCGTCGTCAGAATGATCTGTTGCACAGGCTCCTGGAACGGTCGGCCCTTGCAAAGATTTTGTGGATTCCACCAATGCAGAGAGTTGTATGCACGACCGGTCACCAACACTAGGTCTTTCAACTGTCTGTGAGCCTGAGTCCACTGACGTGCTAAGCACTCCTGAAGCGGACGCATATGTAGTCTCGCGTGCGGGACTAAGGAGATGCAGGAGGCCATCATGCCTATCAACTGCATGAACACTCGTGCTGGAAGCGAGTGTTGAGGTCTGAATTTCTGTATCAGCGATTGAATGCTGCTGACCCTCACTGAATTTGGCTGTGCTGTGGCTGCCAGAGTGTTTATCGTCGCACCCAGATACTGCCGTATATGGGCGGGTTGCAGGTGGGACTTTGGGTAATTCAGTTAGAATCCCAGATCGTGAAGAAGGTGAATGGTGTGGGACATGTGGGCGGCACACTGCTGGGCTGACTTTGCCTGGATGAGCCAGTCGTCCAGATAAGGGTAGACGTGAATGTTTTGTCTCCTTAGGTGTGCCGTCACCGTCGCCAGGCAGTTTGTAAACACCCTGGGTGCCGTGGTGACTCCGAAAGGTAGAACCTTGAACTGGTTTTGTTGGTTGTGGATGGTGAACCGGAGGTATTTTTTGCGTGACGGGTGCAGCGGAATATGAAAATACGCATCTTTTAGATCTAAAGTTGCGAGAAAATCCCCCTGACTGAGCAACGGTAGGACTTGCTGCATTGTCAGCACGTGAAAGTGCTCCGATAGAAAGTACTGATTGAGGGGTCTGAGGTCCAGTATGGGTCGGAGGGACCCGTCCTTTTTTGGTATCAAAAAGTACAGTGAATAAACTCCTGTGCCTTTTTCTGTCACAGGCACAAGCTCGATTGCCCCTTTTTACAGCATGACGAGGACCTCCTGCTGCAATAAGTGCAAATGCTCGGCGGACATAAGACGGTGTCTTGGGGGTATATTGGGTGGAGCGGATATTAACTCCAGACAATAACCGTACTGGATAAGCTGTGTGACCCACCTGTCTGTGCTGATGGACTCCCAGACTGGCAGGAACTGTTGAAGTCTACCCCCGACAGGTGTTGCGTGGTCGGGGGGCAGTGACAAGGCGTCACTGTTTGTTAGTGGCGGAGGATCTGAAGTTGTTGTTTCCACGACCTCTGCCTTTGGCGCTGTTTCCACAATATCCACCTCGACTTTGTTTGGTGTATGTGGTCTGCGTGCCGCCTTTATAGTACTGTGTGGTTTGGGAGAGCTGGCCTCTGGAAACACCTCTATTGCTTGAGCGACGAAAAGAACCACCCCGGAACTGCTGGGACTGTAGAGCCCCCATGGACTTAGCAGTTTCAGTGTCTTTCTTGATTTTCTCCAAGGTGGTGTCCACCTCTGGGCCAAATAGATAAGGGTTTACGGTCTGATTGAGAATGGTGGTCTGTATATCTGGCTTGAACCCGGAGATTCTAAGCCAGGCATGTCGTCTCAGCATGACACTAGTGTTAACAGCTCTGGCCGCGGTGTCTGCTGCGTCCAGTGCACATTTGATAGAAGCATTTGATATGAGCTTCCCTTCTTGGATGAGCATCTCAGCTGCCTCTTTGTATTCATCTGGCAGGTGCTGTAACAGGGTCTCAAGTGTGTCGTAATGTGCCCTGTCATACCTGGCTAGAAGTGCCTGAGTGTTTGAAATGCGCCAGATATTGGCCGCTTGAGCTGCCACCCTTTTCCCTGATGCCTCAAACACCTTAGATTCCTTATCTGGGGGAGGAGCATCACCTGTTTGAGAATTAGCCCTCTTCCGGGCATTAGAAACAACAAGAGTCCAACGGCAACTGTCCCTTGATGTAAGTAGGGTCTCCAGGTGCCGGTTTGTACTTCTTTTCAATTCTGGGGTTTATCACCCTGGCTCTTGCAGGCTCCTTAAAGATTTCCGCAGCATGCTTCAAGACACCCTTCAACATAGGCAGAGTCTTGACAGTCCTCTCTGAGACGGAAAAGGTGTCAAAAAGAAAGTCTACTTCAATGGGATCAGCATGGAGCTGGACGTCATGATTGTTAGCCGCCCTTTCAATGAGGGCATCAAACGCTGCCGAATCCTCAGTAGGCGACGTTTTTACAGCATACATTTGAGTGTCTGGAGTAGAGTGAGGATCACCTGGGTCAGCAGCAGCTGCCCAGGGTTCATTGGTATCATCTGGATCAGTGTATACCGGATAGCTATAATCATCATGATCACCATCCCCAGTGTCCACATCTGAATAAGTGGGTGAGACATCATGGCCACGTGGAGATACCGGTTCTACAAGAACAGGCGTCGAAGTAGAATCCTTTTTCTTCTTCAATGGAATTTTATAGGACTCCATCGGCTGTTCCGGGGCGATTTTCCGCTTATAAAGAGAAAGTCTGCCTGTCTCGGCATCGATAAACTGTTCCTGTTGCTCTTTCAACGAGGATTGTCGATGCTTTACGGCCGGGACCACTGTTGTTGACTTCAGCACCGAGGACACCTTCTCGGGCACGTTGGTGCCCATTTTAGGGGCGAAAGCCTTCGACACCACTTTCGGCAGCAGCGTGAAGTGGATGGGCGTCGACGTCTTCTGAGGTTTATCGGCAGGCTTCGAAGGTGGAGGATCTTTAGGCCCGACACTTGAGGCCTTGTCCTTGATGCTCTTTAGGGAGTCTGCCACCTGCTTCGAGAATGAGGCAGACGGCTGCGTCGACTCGACGGAACCCTTCGAGGCACCACCAGACATGCACTCGTGGGTTGGTCCGCTCTTGGCCTTGTCCTGTCGATGCGGAGGCTCGAGAACCTTCGTATCACCGAGCCCTTTGTCGGTGTCGACAGTCTTCGGCGCCGATTTGTTTGGGTCGACTGCCCTGACCTTTGCCTTCAGCGTGCTAGACTTCGTCTTGACGCCCTTGAGCTGTTTCTTCGGGTCGATAACGCTCTTCTGCTTCGTCGGTGCCGACAGGTCCGAGGACTTCGAGCCGACCAAAGCAATACGCACTTTTGGTTTCGATGTAGGCAGCAGAGCTTTCACTTGCGTCAAGACCGGAGCTTTTACTTTCGGTTTCGATTTCGCAGGTTGCGGCTCCTTAGTAGTGTCCGAAGCTGAGCCCGAAGGCGGGGCCGTAGAACTTATTGGAAGATCTTGGGTAAGGCCTAGTGGCGATCCCTCGACCTGAGCCTTATGAAGCGTTTCGGCCCCAATGTCAGTTTGAATTAGCTCCTCGCTCGAGCTATCTTCCATGGCCCCAAAGGCCCCGTCATCATCTCCTACCTCGTCGACGACTTCTTCCGCTTCGAGCATTTCAACATCCGCGTCGTAGTTGGAGTCGACCTCCGACGCGGGATTCGACAGGTTCTCACGAACCTCCCGGTCTGCTCCTTCATCATCGAATATGTCCACAGGCGCCGGTGCAGTCTGCTGGGCTTCCTTGCGCGCAGCGCGACGATGCAGAAGAGTCTTCTTGGATCGAAAACGGGAACAAGCCATGCAGCTGGCTTCATCATGATCCGGCGACAGACACTTGTTGCACACCGGGTGAACGTCGATGTGGGGATACTTGGAGTTGCACACGGGACATCTCTTGAACGGGCTCCGTTCCATGATGGTTCGTCGATAAGGCCTCTGGCGTCGACCGGGCCTTCAGCGTCGAAAAGCACGCAGCTCTCCTGGAAATCCGGCTCAGAACTGAGCTGGAAGAATCGGGCACCGAACGCAAGACTATACCGACTAAGAACTAAAGGCCTTTTGACCTTAAGAAAACTTTTATATCAATTCCGACTAGAGTGAACCAATATACATCCGAACCCAATGGCGGAAAAAAACAATCTGAGGATGGAGTTGATGCCCATGCGCACTGTAGTCCAGGGGAAGAGCCACCTATCTCGTGATACTTCGAAGACTCTTCCAGGACAACAATGTGTGATCATCCGGACCCAACACAAGGCGGCGATCTATGCACAGATATGAATTCAGCAGCCCACATGCCTCGAACAGTGTGGGTAGCGTAGTAGTGTTTTAGGGTAGTGTAAGGGTGGGGGTAGTGTAAGGGTGGGAGTAGTGTGGGTAGCGTAGTAGTGTTTTAGGGTTTAGGGTAGTGTACGGGTGGAAGTAGTGTGGGTAGCGTGATAGTGTTTCAGGGTTTAGGGTAGTGTAAGGGTAGGAGTAGAGTGGGTAGCGTAGTAGTGTTTTAGGGTTTAGGGTAGTGTAAGGGTGGGGGTAGTGTAAGGGTGGGGGTAGTGTGGGTAGCGTAGTAGTGTTTTAGGGTTTAGGGTAGTGTAGGGGTGGGAGTAGTGTGGGTAGCGTAGTAGTGGTTTAGGGTAGTGTAAGGGTGGGGGTAGTGTAAGGGTGGGGGTAGTGTAAGGGTGGGGGTAGTGTGGGTAGCGTAGTAGTGTTTTAGGGTTTAGGGTAGTGTACGGGTGGAAGTAGTGTGGGTAGCGTGATAGTGTTTCTGGGTTTAGGGTAGTGTAAGGGTAGGAGTAGAGTGGGCAGCGTAGTAGTGTTTTAGGGTTTAGGGTAGTGTAGGGGTGGGAGTAGTGTGGGTAACGTAGTAGTTTTTTAGGGTTTAGGGTAGTGTATGGGTGTGTGTAGTGTGGGCAGTGTTGCAGTGTAGTAGTGTTTTAGGGTTTAGGGTAGTGTAAGGGTAGGAGTAGTCTGGGTAGTGTTTTAGGGTTTAGAGTAGTATAAGGGTGGGAGTAGTGTGGTAGCGTAGTAGTATTTTAGGGTTTAGGGTAGTGTAAGGGTGGGAGTAGTGTGGGTAGCATAGTAGTGTTTTAGGGTTTAGGGTAGTGTAGGGGTGGGAGTAGTGTGGGTAGTGTAGTAGTGTTTTAGGGTGGGGTAGTGTAAGGGTGGGAGTAGTGTGGGTAGCGTAGTAGTATTTTAGGGTAGTGTAGGGGTGGGAGTAGTGTGGGTAGCGTAGTAGTGTTTAGGGTAGTGTAGGGGTGGGAGTAGTGTGGGTAGCATAGTAGTGTTTCAGGGTTTAAGGAGTGTAGGGGTGGGAGTAGTGTGGGTAGCTAGTAGTTTTTTAGGGTTTAGGGTAGTGTAAGGGTGGGAGTAGTGTGGGTAGCGTAGTAGTGTTTTAGGGTTTAGGGTAGTGGGGGTAGTGTAGTAGTGGTTTATGGTAGCGTAAGGGTGGGAGTAGTGTGGGTAGTGTAGTAGTGGCAGTGTTTTTGGGTTGGGGCAGTGTAGCGGTAAGACTAGTCTGTTGTGTAGGTGTAGGGATAGGGATGTTACTTACCTTGCATACTTTTACCACAAGTATAGCTTTACCACGCATGTCTTTGCTTTGTAATGGCATGCGTGGTAAAAGCATACTCGTGGTAAAAGTATGAGATGTTATGGCATGCGATGTCATTGACATTGCGTACTAATACCCGCGTTGTAATGGCATGCGTGGTACTAGTATGCGATGTAATGACATACATTCCAAATGGTTGGTTGTGAATAGAGGTTTGCACCTCAGGCTTGAATCCTGAGATTCTCAACCAAGCATGCCTGCGTAGTAGTACGCTAGTATTTACTGCACAGGCTGCGGTGTCTGCTGCACCTAGGGCACCAGGCAATCAGGCAAAAATTGCATGAGTTTTTGCAACTCTTTGGAAGAGTGGCATGGAAATGTACTCTTTCCGGGTGTATAACCAGTTTTACCTGCTTCGGATCCGAAGGCTGAAATTCAGGACAAGGCTCTTTAGAAGGAGTGTCTTTTTCCTTACTCACCGGTTTCGAAGGTTTCGGCTCCGAGGCTTTCGGTGTGGAAGGTGGATTTTTTGGTAACGGTGGAATTGTTACCAGGAGATGTTTCGATTTTTTGTGCCGAAGGTGTCAGTTTCGCACTGATACGAGGGTGGCTCGAGCCAGAGCCGGAAGACTTGTCTTTGTGTTTCGGAGCCAGGCCGAGGGCGGGGCGTTGGAAACTCTTTGTCGGTGCCAACCTTGGCCTGGAGTCAGAGAAGGGACCGGAGCCTTTTTCTTGGTCTTGGAGGGTGGAGGGGTGTGGGAAAGTGGCTCCATATATACTGGGCCAAAGTAAGGTACAGTGTGTATAGAGTCCACAATCCCCAGAGGTATAACAGAGGTTAAAGTCAGGGCTGACCTTACTCTCAAAAGTGGTAGCTTGGTCGAGCAGTAAGGCAGTACCAGAGGACAGCGTAAAGCATTTGTTGTGCACACTCAGTCAGCAAACGTTTTCACCCACTCAAGGACTGAACTCCAGGCCAATTGTTTTTATTTCAAAATATATAGTTGTTTTATTTTTAGAACTAAAAGGTATCAAAATATACTTTTCTCAATATGAGTACTCTCAGGTCATTACTTTGCATTGAGGCAATAAACTTTGTTAATACAATAGGTACAATGGTTGCAGTAGGCAACACAATTCTAAACACAATTTAACATTGAGCTCAATGGGTTTTTCTACATAAGCGCAGCTGATTACTTTATAGATTAATTTTGTAACTTCAGGACTGGATCCTAGAATCAGTCCTGGAGTCTAAGCTGAAAATAGTTTAGTAAAAACGCACAAGTTACTACTTGTGTAACGATATATCTGTAAGAGACATTAGTTAGTGATAGATTCCTTACCTTAGAATATCCCCAGGCGTCAGACTGGATCCGGAAATTTTTGCGTAGCAATACCCCTGCGCGCTGGTAGGCGTCGTCTGCGGCTCCGCGTCCGTCGTCGGCGTCGTGAGCGCCGGGATGACGTCATCGGAGTATATAGACGGCGCCCATGCGCGCTGACGTCAGTTCTGATAACACAGCTTTTCCGCGCCAGATACGCAGAGCCATGATAGAACTAACACTGGTGCCATTGAAACTAGGGCCCTGAAGGGGATGACCCTAACCCTAAATATCGGTTCGCAGAACGGGGAGGATGGGAGGGCGGTAAGGAATCTATCACTAACTAATGTCTCTTACAGATATATCGTTACACAAGTAGTAACTTGTGCATCTGAAAGAGACACGTTAGTGATAGATTCCTTACCTTAGAATAGATACCCCAGCAATACCAACCCCGGTGGTGGGTCTGCGAACCAATATCACACCAGAAAGTCCTGGAGGACGGAACGGCCAAAGAAGCCATCCCTCCGGACTTGACTGTCCAGGCAGTAGTGTCTTGCGAACGTGTGCAGCGAGGCCCACGTGGCTGCCTGACAGATGTCCTGCAGGGGGACACCGCGGCCCAGGGCAGTTGTTGTCGCCGTGGCCCGAGTGGAGTGAGCCCGCAATCCAGCCGGGGGCTCCTTCCTCGCCATAGAGTAGCATGCTTGGATGCACAAGATGATCCACCTGGAGATGGTCCGCTTGTGTACAGCCTTTCCCTTCTTCGCGCCCACGTAACCAACGAAGAGTTGGTCATCCACCCGGAATTGGCGAGTGCAGTCCAGGTAGTAGGAGAGCGCACGTTTTGGATCCAGACGGTGGAGCCTCTCTTCCTCTTTCGAGGGATGCGGAGGCGGAAAGAAGGTGGGCAAGGTGATGGACTGCCCGATGTGGAAGGCCGTGACAACCTTGGGCAGAAAGGAAGGTCGTGTACGCAACACCACCTTATCAGGATGAACAGACAGGAAAGGCGGAGAAGAAGAAAGAGCCTGGAGCTCACTCACCCTTCTGGCAGAGGTGATGGCAACCAGGAAGGCCGTCTTCAGCGTAAGGAGACGAAGAGGACAGTTATGAAGTGGCTCAAAGGGAGCACACATCAGATAGGTGAGAACAAGATTCAAGTCCCACTGGGGCATCACGAAGGGAACAGGAGGGAACATGTGCGTGATGCCCTTCAGAAATCTACTCACTATAGGGGACTTGAACAAAGAAGGCTGATCTGGTAGCCTCAAGAAGGCTGAAAGAGCAGAAAGGTACCCTTTAAGAGTGCCCAGAGCAGAGCCCTGCTGGGCAAGGGAAAGAAGAAAGAGCAGCACTTCCGAAAGGGGTGCAGAGAGGGGATCCACAGCCTTTGCTGCGCACCATGCCACAAATCTATTCCACCGGCAGGCGTATACCGACTGTGTGGAGGGACGCCTGGCTGCCAGAATGATGTCACAGACTTCGGGAGGCAAGTCAAATGGCCTCAACTGCCGCCGCTCAATCTCCAAGCTCGTAGGTGGAGACTGGACAGGTTCGGGTGCAGGACCGTCCCCTGCTGCTGCGACAGAAGGTCCTCCCGAAGAGGCAGACGAATCGGGGGATCGACTGACATGCTGAGTAGCTCGGGATACCAGTATCTTCGAGCCCAGTCCGGCGCCACAAGGATAACTTGGGCCCGGTCGTGCCTTATCTTCTTCAGCACTCTGGGCAGAAGTGGTATAGGCGGAAAGGCGTACAACAGGCCGCAGCTCCACTCGCGACGAAAAGCGTCTCCGAGCGAGTGCCGCCTTGGAAACTCCAACGCGCAGAACTGCTGACATTGCGCGTTCTCTTCTGTGGCGAATAGATCTAACCAAGGCTCTCCCCACTGTCGAAAGAGACCTTGCGCCACGTCCGAGTTCAGACGCCATTCGTGATCCATCATGCACCGGCGGCTGAGTTCGTCCGCCCTGGCATTCAGAGAACCTGCCAGGTGTTGAACCACCAGAGTCACGCCCTGATGTTCCAGCCACTGCCAGAGGCGCAGAGCCTCCTGGCAAAGGGTCCACGACCCCACACCGCCCTGTTTGTTGCAGTACCACATGGCGGTGGTGTTGTCGGTGAACACTTGCACCACGCTCCCCCTGACAGAGGGGAGGAATGCCTTCAGTGCAAGACGAATCGCCCGCAGCTCCAGAAGGTTGATGTGGAGCCGGGACTCCGCCGGAGACCAGAGGCCTCTGATCTCCGCCTCTCCCATGTGGCCTCCCCAGCCCAGGAGGGACGCGTCCGTCACAACTACGTGCTCCGGCTGGGGTAGAGAGAGGGGTCTGCCACTGACCCAGTCGCGGTCCGTGAGCCACCACTGCAGCTGCTTCGCAGTGCCCTCCGAGATCAGGACATGATCGGACAGGTTGCCCTGATGCTGGGCCCACTGAAACTTCAGGTCCCACTGCAGAGCCCGCATCCGCCACCTGGCGTGACGCACCAGAAGGATGCAGGAGGCCATCAGTCCCAGAAGCCGCAGCGTCAACCTGACCGAGACCCGGGATAACGGTCTGAAGACAGGAATCAGAGCCTGAATATCCCGAACCCGCTGCTCGGGTGGGTAAACCCGAAACTGCGCCGAGTCGAGAACCGCTCCGATGAAAAGGAGCTTCTGAGAGGGACACAGGTGCGACTTCGGCACATTGATGGAAAACCCCAGCAAGTGCAGGAGGTCGGCCGTAGTCTGGAGGTGGGTGACAACTGTCTGGGGCGAGCCCGCCTTCAACAACCAGTCGTCGAGGTAGGGGAAGACTGACACCCCTTGCCTGCGCAGATGGGCTGCGACCACCGCCATCACCTTCGTGAACACCCGTGGGGCGCTGATAAGGCCGAAGGGGAGCACGGTAAACTGAAAGTGCTCTTGGCCTACCGTGAACCGCAGGTAACGCCGGTGGGCCGGCAGGACGGGGATGTGGAAATAGGCGTCCTGCAAGTCCAACGCTACCATCCAGTCTCCTGGGTCCAGGGCAGCTAGGACCTGAGCCAAAGTGAGCATCTTGAACTTCTCCGTCCGGAGGAAGCCGTTGACGTTCCGCAGATCCAAGATAGGGCGTAGGCCCCCTTTGCCCTTCTTGGGTACCAGAAAGTAGTGGGAGTAACAGCCACGTCCTACTTCTGGCCCAGGAACGCGCTCGATGGACCTCTTGGCCAAGAGGGCCGAAACCTCCTCTTGCAGAAGTTGCAAGTGATCCCCCGACACACGGTGGCATTGAGGTGGCATGGATGGAGGGGAAGACTCGAAGGGGAGGGAGAAACCCCTTCGGACAATTTGCAGCACCCACCTGTCCGAAGTGACTGTATGCCAGTGGGAGAGGTGATGGCGAACCCTGCCTCCCACAGGCGTCACATGGGCCTGAAAACTCGGACTAGGAAGGTTTTGAGGCGGGGGCTGCTGAGGGAGGTGTGGACTGGCCTCGCCGCTGGCCCCGACCACCGCCACGGCGGTTCCCACGGCCGCCACCGCGTTGCTGAACATTCTGCGGCGCGTGGCTGACGGTCCGTGGTGGGGCGCCCCTTCCGTGGCCACGAAAGGAGCGAAAGGCACCCGATTGCTGGCGTGGGGCCGTAAGGCCCAAGGACTTGGCCGTGGCCCTGGAGTCCTTAAAACGTTCCAGCGCATGGTCTGCCTTGTCGCCGAAGAGGCGACGGCCATCAAACGGCATGTCCAGGAGAGTGGCCTGGACATCGGCCGAGAAGTTGGCGGACCTCAACCAGGCGTGGCGTCGAACCGCCACCGTCGTTGCCATCGCCCTGCCCAGTGAGTCCGTGGTATCCAGCCCACACCGGATAGAAAAGCGTGCTGCATCTCTGCCGTCCGCAAGGGTTTGGCTGAGTTTAGCCCTGACCTCCTCAGGGCATTGTGGCAGCACCTCCGCAACCGTGTCCCACAGAGTGTGGGTGTAACGGCCCAAGAGACAGTTGGTGTTCACTGACCGGAGCCCTAGGCTCACAGACGAGAAGACCTTCTTCCCGAACTGCTCATATCTCTTGGATTCCCTGTCGGGCGGGGCCGACGGGAATGCGGTCTGGGAGTTGGAGGCCTGGATGACCAGGCTCTCGGGGGTGGGGTGGGTGGACAAAAAGCAAGGGTCGCCCGGTGCCGGGCGGTAGCGTCTGGCCACGTTCCTATCCACAGGGGGACCTGTGGCGGGCTTGGACCAAGTGCCCAGCAGAACGTCACACAAGGCCTCATTGAACGGCAGAAGGGGCTCCGCGGAGCCGGACTGCTGTTTGAGGACCTCAGTGAGGAGATTAGTCCTCACGGCCGCGACGGGGAGCTCAAGGTTTAGGGCCTTAGCTGCCTTCGTCAACACTACACTGTAAGCAGAACCCGCCTCCGAAGCCACAGTCGGGGGCGATGTAAATCCAGTGTCTGGCGAGGTGTCAATACCACTGGCCTCCCCAAGCTCATATGTCCAGTCCTGATGTGACTGGCAATCACGTGCCAGAGGGTCCTCGGACCCCTCCCATTGCTCCTCGTCACCCGGCTCCTGGAGACCAGGATTAACAGCCAGGGCCTCCTTGTGGAGATAGAACTCTCCGAAGGCCGACGGAATCGGCGCCCAGCGGCGCCCCTCCGACACCTGAGTAGGACCGTAGGAAGCATTGGGGTCGGCAACCACTTCGGCTGCCGGGGACGACACCTGAAGGGATGTCGCCGGCGAGGTCGTAAGGTCGACCGGCGAGGTCCCGGATCCGGAGCCGGATCCAGCGAGGTCGCACGGCGCCGGGACCGAAGTCGCCAGCGGCGCCGGGCCCGAAGCACCCGACGTCGTCGGGGCCGAAGCGCCCGACCCGGAAGGACCTCCAGACGGAGCCGATCGGCCCGAAGGCGCCACGGGAACCGACTGAGGAGGGAGGGCACTCATGGCCATGAGGTACCTCTCGACCTCCTCCTGCGACGCGCCGTGCCCAGGGACCCGAAGGTGTGGGGCAGGCGGCGACGCTTGCGACTCCCGCGGAGCCGCGTGGGCGGTGTCGCCCGAATCCCCGGTCGCATCGAGCGAGCGACGGGGCGGGTCGGAGGATCGATGGTGTCGCTCCGACCTCTCATGCCTCTTACCTGAGGACTTGGAACCAGACGATCGGTGTCCACTCCCGGAACGTCGATGACTCCGACCTCGCGACCTGTCCCTCGACCTCCCGTGGGACCGGGACCGGGACCTGGAGCGTCGCGGGGCCGACTGCCTCAGCTCGAGACGCTTGCGGGATCGTCGTGGTCGAGGCCTAAGCACTTCAGGCACCGGCGATGGGGGTCCGTGACCGACATGAGTCGGCCGCACTTCGAGCAAGGCTTGAACCCGGGCATCCCTGGCACCGATAGTCGAGAATCGACTAACTAGAGGATCAAAAAGATCAAAAAAGTTTTCAGTCAAAAAATGACTGGGGGTAGAGCTTCTTCCGGATCTGCGCTAGCTGGCGCGGAAAAAAGAAGAACTGACGTCAGCGCGCATGGGCGCCGTCTATATACTCCGATGACGTCATCCCGGCGCTCACGACGCCGACGACGGACGCGGAGCCGCAGACGACGCCTACCAGCGCGCAGGGGTATTGCTACGCAAAAATTTCCGGATCCAGTCTGACGCCTGGGGATATTCTAAGGTAAGGAATCTATCACTAACGTGTCTCTTTCAGATGTTTTAGTTATTGCATAGATTTTTGGGGGGCGTGGCTTGGGCGCCGATGGCGATGGTCGCCTGAGAGCTCGGCTCCGGGACTGAGCCCGTGATTATCCTGTAAATCGGAGGCTGCGGGGCACCCCAGACCCCGCATTCTGCTGAACGGACCGACGAAGACCTGCCAGGGCCCCTGGCGGGGCTCGGACGAGTGGTGATCCGGCGTAACACCGAAGTTTGCGGAGTTGCGGAGTGCGACCCAACATGGCGCCCGGACTTCATTGTCCCCCTGGCCGGATCCATTGAATTGGAGGAGCGTCGCGGGCGGCGTCTCGCCCCCGGCTATGCCATCCCCTGCTGATCTGTGCACTAGATATCGGTCAGATCGGACTTTCTACAACGAGAAGGCACTCGGTTGGGTGACTGGGCGGATGCCCACGTTATAGTGGATCCCGTGAGCGGACGTCCTGTGAACCAGGCGGTGACCCAACTCACGACACCGCACCTAGCTACGTTTTCCTGGCCAGTCCACTTCCATGGGAGGCGCGACACTCTGGCGCCACAAATCGTCCGGTGGAGTTGGTGACCCTCACCCCGGGTCTTTAGCGGCTGTGCGGGCCTGCCCGACTTGGCGGCGGTTGTCTCCGCCCCCTCATCGGTGCCCTCGGACGCCGTGGTGGTGGCGCGAGCCGAAGCGGAGAAGTTCCCACAGGCCCTGGAGAAGGAGATCTCCGATACTCGATTTGAGGTCCAGCAACCGGGAGGGTCGTGGTCGGCATTTGCACCCGGAGACGCCTGCTCCTGGACCATCACGGAGTGCCCCCGGCGACATGGGGAAACCTAGAGGAGCCAAGGGGACTACCACAACCGCCTCAGACCCGGAGACCCAGGACAAAGAGGAACATGGGGACCCAAAGAGTTCTGGTGGTGCATCGATGCAACAGCAGTTCGACCGCGTCCTGGAGGCGATAGCGACCACGCGATCGGCCCTCCAACAGGACATTGCCCAGGTGGCGACGAGCCTAGGTCTCCTCAGAGCGGACCATGGCAAACTTTCGGACCGGGTCAAGGAAGTGGAGAGCTCGGTGAAAACCTTGGAGCCGGCGCAGCGAACCTTGGCCGCGACTATGAAGGATGCCTTATCCCGGATTGCGACCCTAGAGCAGAGAGCGGAGGATGCGGAAGGCCGCAACAGGAGGAACAACATCCGTGTGGTGGGCCTTCCGGAAAAGATCGAGGATGGCGACATGGTGGCATACTTGGAGGCCTGGCTCCGTGACACGGTGGCCCCGGAGGGGCTATCCTCCTTCTACACCTTGGAGCGTGCCCACAGAGTCCCGGCGCGGCCACCGCAGCAGGGACGTGCCCCGAGACCAGTGGTGGCGCGGTTATTGCACTTTCGGGACAGAGACTTAATCCTCAATGCCGCCAGACATAATGGTCCATTCAAAGTGGCGAACAGTCAGGTGAACATCTTCCCGGATTACACCTACGAAACTCAACGCAGGCGGTTCTCCTTCCTGGCGGTCAAGCGCGAGCTCAGGAGCGAGGGCATCCAGTACTCGCTCCTCTATCCTGCAAGGCTCCGCATCATTGTCGATGACAAGACTCAATTCTTCGACACCCCGGAGGATGTCTGTGCCTGGCTCGAGCTTTACAGAGCAGGGAAAGATGGCTTCGGCTCCTCATCCCAACGGGCGGAGGAGCCGGAACAGAGACGGCGATCCAGGAGGATTAGGAATCGCCGCGGCCGCTCGGGGGGGCCCTCAACTGCAGAGACGTCGACGGAGCGGAGGGGAGTACTGGAGGTGTTATCTGAGTTGTCTGGCACACGGGACGATGCCATTGAAGAGGAAGCAGACCCGGGCGACGAGGGGGCACCATCGGACTCAGAGGACTCAGTGACTGATAGCGCCCATACACCGGTGATCACACCGAAATCGGTGGAAGACCTTCTGGATGGACAGGGGTAACGGGGTGAGCTACCTCATTTTGGGAGGGGGCCCGGCAGGGGGGAGGCGGTTGCCGTCAATTGATGCTAACAATGAGGGCGGGGAGGGTGGGGTGCCCCTGTTTCTGCCCCGAGGGTCTTTGGCACTGTTTTGGGCTTGTTTTAGTCCTGGTAGCCTGAGCGTCGAGGGCCCACTGCCTCGGCCCGCACCTGGCCCTTAAGGCCTTCCTACGGTGGCGACCGCAGGATTAGTAGGGGTTCTTGGGTTGTTGGAGGGCAAGGTTTGGATGGGATCTGGATGGTGCTGTTTGGGTCCTGTTCTGGGGAGGGTGGGTGGGGGTCTGGTTCGTTCTTGGGTTGTTTGGTTTTGGTTGGGGAAAATGGCCGCCATCAGTGCTGGGATGAATGATGTCCTTTTTTTGTGGGGACCCGGATGGGGGGACTGTGCGAGAACAATATGGGACAATGGCTGATGTTGCTAACTTGAAATGTGAACGTGAGGGGGCTTCATACTATGTCCAGGCGCCACAAAGTCCACGCTTATTTAGTGCGTAGGGGAGTGCAAATGGCGCTGCTGCAGGAAACTCATCTGAACAAGGCGGAAGGGGCGGCGCTACAGCGTAGATGGAGGGGGCAGGTCTTTTACACATCGTACTCCGCGTATGCCAGAGGGGCGCTAATATGGGTTAGAGCTGGGGTCCCCTTCCAGGTCACGAAAACAGTGATAGATCCAGAGGGGCGTTACGTGGCCATTTCGGGCACTTTAGGAGGGAGGGACTTGAACGTTTGCTGTGTGTACGCTCCTAATATAGACCAGACTGCCTTCCTTTCCAGGTTATCGGGCTCGTTGGCCCACTTCTTCTCCGGGCCCCTTCTGCTCGGGGGAGACTTCAACTCAGTAGTGGACGTAGACACTGACCGCTCGCATCCACCCCTTCCCGATTCTCCGGTTCGTCACACGGCTAAGGGTCGTAAGGATTGGCAGACCCACTGGGGTCTGACGGATATCTGGAGGGCGCACCACCCCACATCTAGGGACTATTCATACTTCTCGAGCCTCCATGAGTTGCATGTCAGACTGGATGGCTTTCTTGGCTCGCCCGAACTGGTTTCGGCAGCGGTCCGATCTGAGTACTTGTCCAGAACCATTTCAGACCATAACCCCCTCCTGCTGGACCTTCGCTGGTTCCCCGGGACGCCGGCGGTGCCCACCTGGAAGTTGCGACCCGAGATTCTTGAGGACAGTGTTTTCAGGGCGGACCTGGGGGATAAGGTATCGGAATATTTTGCGTCCAACGGCGGCACCGCGAGTACAAGAGCGTTAGAGTGGGACGCTTTTAAGGTAGTGGTGAGGGGTTACTGCATTTCTAAAAAGGTGGGCATGAGGCGAGTTATCCTAGCTGACCTAGATGCAGCGGACCGGAAACTCCGCGAGCTGGAAATTCGCCGCCCCGGGCGCCCGGAATTACAGATACACACGGCGGAGGCGAGGGAGAAGGTGGCGGCGGAGGTCGAACGGCTTCGCTGTTTTGACTACAAGGCCTATACGGTCCGGTCCATCGCGGAGGGGGACAGATCGAGCGCGTTGCTGGCATGGTTGGCCAACCCTACGCGCCAGTCCTCATTGATGACAAGTATGCGTAAGGCAGACGGTACCGAGGTACACACTCAACCGGAGATTCTCGGCTGCTTCCGGCATTATTACGAACGTTTGTACCGCAGTCGCTCCGCACGAGACCCTGACCAGCTCGATAATTATCTACGCCCACTGGAGCTCCGAACAGTGGAGCAAGAAGTGGCGAAAGCCCTGGGGTCCGACATTGAATTGGGGGAGATCCGCGGTGCCATTAAACGGATGGCGAGAAATAAGACCCCGGGCCTGGACGGCCTGCCCGTGAAGTTTTATGCAGCTTATGCTGACCTCCTAGCCCCTAGGTTATTGGTGGTCTACAGGGAGGCGAAGAGGCTGGGGCGACTCCCGAGCTCGATGTGTGAAGCGTTGGTGGTTCCTCTCCTCAAACCAGGACGGGACTCGTCCGACCCGGGGTCTTACCGTCCCTTATCGATGCTGACGGTGGACTATAAAATACTGAGCAGTATCTTGGCCTCGAGGCTGCTGGGACACATGAGTTCCCTGGTGCATGAGGACCAAGCTGGTTTTATCCCAAGGCGCAACACGACTATGAACATTCGCAGGTTGTTCCGTTTGCTAGGGGAACCGTTTGTGGATGCCCCGTCCCCGGTTGTCTTATCGGTGGACCTAGAGAAGGCTTTTGATAGCCTGGAGTGGGACTACCTCTGCACGGTGCTGCGGAGATTCGGCCTCGGTGAGGGCTTTATCAGATGGACCGCGGTTCTCTATGCCTCTGCATCGGCCAGGGTCCGGGCGGGACCACTGATTTCCTCACAATATCCGGTAGAACGAGGCACGAGGCAAGGGTGTTAGTTGTCCCCACTTCTCTTTGCGCTGGCGGTGGAACCACTCGCGCTGCATCTTTGATCGGGAGCCCACTATATGGGCCTGTGGACGCCTTCGGGCCCGCATTACGTTTCGCTGTATGCAGACGACCTGTTGCTCTTCCTAGAGGACCCGCTCGACGCTTTACATGGAGCGGCGACGGCGCTCACGGAGTTTGGGGAGGTTTCGGGCCTCCGGGTGAATTGGTCCAAGACCTGTCTTTTCCCGGTTCGTAAGGGTGCCCCCGCCCCTACTTTAAGTAGGGAGATTAGATGGGAACCCGACTGCTTTAAGTACCTGGGGGTATTCGTCTATCACGACCCATCCGACCTCCTGGATGGGAACATTGCCCGCAGCACTCGAGCACTTCGAGGCTGCATGGACTTTTGGGCCACGCTGCCGCTTTCGGTGGCGGGACGGATCGCTCTGCTTAAAATGGTGGCGCTTCCCCGACTATTATATTATTTCCGGACACTACCGATCTGGATCCCACCGGCCACGTTTCGACTATTACGTTCTATGATGGTCGGATTCCTCTGGGGCTCGGGCCGCCGTCGGGTGGCCCTCAAAACCCTGATGAGGCCGAAAGATGAGGGGGGGCTCGCGGTGCCGGACTTTGAAAAATATTATCTGGCGGCGCAGCTCCAGACCTTCACCCAGGAGATCGCCCGGGAATTCCGGGGCCCGGAAGACAGAAGGGGGACGGGCATGGCCAGGCATGCTCTCTCCTTCATAGCGCTGCGACAACGTTTGGCCCTGCGGGATTTATCGCTGGAGGAACGGACTGTCCGCCTGTGTTGGAATCGGGCTCACGCCCGAGGCCATCTGAGAACCCGTATGCGCCCGAAATACCATTGGGGATGCTGACGGCCCTCCCCCATGGAGGCGATTGGTCACGATTGGCGGCCTGGGAGGACGCCGGCTTACAGCTAGTGGGGGATCTGTATGAGGATGGGGCGCTTTTGCCCTTCCAGGATCTTATTGACCGCTTCGAGATCCCCCGTGGTGACTTTCTGTTGCACTCGGCCATTGTCCGAGCGATCCAGGCACACTGGAAGAGCGGGCAGGAGGAACCAGCCTTATCTCCGGTGTGCCAATACGTGATGATGTCTGCGGGCACGGTGAAGGCGGTCACTTGCCTTTACGGTAGATTGATCAACGAAGGGTTGGCTCCTCTCACTACTTTGAGAAACCGCTGGGAGGAGGACATTGGCAGGGAGATCCCGGAGACGACCTGGTCCCAGTTGGTACGGCGAGCCTGGAAGGGCACACGCCACGCCCGTTTTCAGCTGGTCCACTATTACGTTCTCCATAGAGCATATCTGACCCCAGTGAAAATTAAGCGATATTTTGCCACGAATTCGGCGGAATGCCCTAGGTGCCCAGCTCAGGAGGCGGACCTCCTACACATGTTATGGGCCTGCCCGGGATTGTCATCCTACTGGGTGGAAGTGGAGAGACCCTGGAGGAGGTGACGGGGAGATCCTTATCATTTGATGCGGCGGTGGGACTCCTACACTGGTTCCCTCATACCCCCAAGAATAAAATTTCCAGCAAATTTATCGACCTAGGGCTCCTCCTTGCTAAGCGAGAGGTGACCAGGAACTGGAAGGCACGAGTCGGTCCGACAGGAAGTAGATGGCACAGCGAGCTCTTGAAGTGGGCGGCGGGGGAGAGCACACTGAGATACCAACTGGCTTGGAGGCAGCGTAATGAGAAGGCGCAGGAGGCAGCGTTGGAGTGGGAAATGTTAGTGCAGGCCCTCAGGGATTATTGCGCCCCCAGCGACTCTGAAGGTGAGGAAGCGACTCGCCCCGAGTCCCGATAAACATTTGCACTGTTAGTCCTGTTGCTTTCCCCGTGGGTCCCATAGCAGATCCTGTTGCGGTTGCTCCCAAGCGCTGATGGCGGGGTTGGGTGGGGTTTCCTTTGGTAAGTAGTATTTTGAGGGTGGGTTTTTTTTTTTTTTCTTTTGGGTTTATAGGCTTGTTTGGAAAAGCAGATGACGGACAGTGGATCATCCGGACCAGCTCTGACATCCTGCTGAGCCCCCATTGAATTTCGCCGCCCGACCCCAGGGTTGTGGGCCGGATGGCTGTGTACGGAACTTACTGTGGGGACAGAGGGTTGTATTCCGCTGATGTTGCTTGTGATATAATGCTGGTCGATTTTGTAACGATTTACTAATTCCTGCAATAAAAATATATTTAAAAAAAAAAAAGTTATTGCATAGATTTTTAAAGAATATAAAGGTATTTTAAAAGTTGACACTTAAAACGTTTAGTGAAAAACTAGCAATGTTATCCAATGGAAGGAAATTCAAAGCACAGGTAAAGTAGGTTCTCGTTACTTTTGTAATCCAGTACTGGAGTCATAGGTTCAGCACTGGGGTCTCTACATAAGACACGCAAGTAATTAAGTTTTAGTAGTTGGTACGATTTTTAAGGAATATTCAAAAGTAGACAGAAGAAATTTCACAGAAAAACAGTCAATGCAGTTCAGTACTGGGCTACAAGGTACAGTACTAGCGTCTCTCCTGATCACAGGTGAGTAATTCAAAATTTGTTATTCGGCTGATTTTAGATTAATATTTTAACATTTCAAAACTTCACACAAAAGATTTTTTGAGTCAAACCAGTCAATGTTATGCTATGGCAGGAAAGAGAGTCATCGGTTTTCAGGTGAATACTCAACTGGTGAAGTTAAAGTTCTGGGTATAGACTCAGGGGTCCCCCAGGGTCAGGTAGGTACAGTTGGTACACCCCCAGCGGCACAGGGGCAGCCGGGTTAAGAGGTAGTTAGGCCCAATGTAATCCAATGAGAGGCAGGAGGCCTTCGGTTGGCGGCTGCTGGCTAGCAGGCCACACGGCTATGGGAGCTGGGCTCCTAGTCACTTGCTCAGGGCAAATGGGGAAGTAGAATAGGGTACAGGTTGCACTGCCAGGGGCACTCGGGCAGCTGGGCGCAGGGTGCTTTTGAGCTGTCGGGCGCTCAATGTTATTCAAAGGAGATCTTGAAAAAGGAACAAAGGCTGCAGGCTCGGGGACGGAGGATCTTCTGGAGCGACCAACACTTCAAGGGGTAAGTTGGGCTCTTCGAGGATAGGTAGGCACCCAGGAGTTGGGCACAGAGGGTTGTGGGACGCCGGGTGCAGGGGTGTCTTTTGAGGTCGGGAAATCTTACCCCCTGCTGGTAGTGTCCGGAGGGGTCCTTTGTCCTGGGGCTGCAGAAGTCGTCGTCGAGGAGGGTCCTTGGGCACTGGATTCCTGGTCAGAATCGCCGGGGGGGGCATCCTCTGGGTCTTGATTCACTCCAGCACAGGCCAGGCTTGGCAAGTACAGAGTTTGTCGGGGTCGCGGTTCCGGGCTGATGCCAGGGCTTGTTACTTGCTTTGAGCAGTACAACTGCTCGTGGGAGACCCAGGTAGTCAGAGTCACAAGGCAGTCGGGTCCTCCGGGGTTTGAGGTTGCTGACCACTGGAGACATCGGCGTTTAGCAGGAGCAGGTTCAAGGGTCAACTGGCCTGTAGGGCTGGGGCCAAGTTAGTTGGTGTTGTCCTCTTTTTAGCAGCTGCACGGCAGGTCTTCTTGTTCCTTGTTTTTCTTTCTTGTTTTGGAATCTGGATTTGTGGAAATCGGTTCAGGGAGCCCCTAAATACTAAATTTAGGGGGCGTTACAGGTAGGGCAAGGGCAGGGACCAATGGCTCCCTGTCCTGAGGTGGGTACACCCCCTAGCCTACTCCTCCCCTGTGGTAGGGGGCAGGAGCCTATCTGTGATTGGGCAGGGCTCCCCATCTTTAAGTCCAGGGTCGTGCTTCACCTCGCCTCTTCCACCTGAGGGGTGGAGTAGACACAGGCTGGCACACCCCCCTGTCTGACGTAGGGTTTACCGCCAGTCTTCCCGCCAGAGTGGGGGTCAGAACTGGTGGGGGCCAGTTGCTGAGTACAGCAAGTGGTCTGGAGAAGCTCACAAAGGCGGAATGCCTTTGAAGCTTCCCCTGCCCATCCTGGGGGAGGAGGCTTGGCACATCGTGCCAGGATGTGCATTGTTGCAGGCCCAGGAGAGCGGGAGCTCTCCACCCAGGGGTCCAGCAACATGTCTGCTGTGTGGCAGCCTCTCAGACAGGACGTGGATTGTAAGTTAGGCTTCAGGGGGCATTTCTAAGATGCCCTCTGTAGTGCTTTTTACATTAAATCCCACACTGGCATCAGTGTGGGTTTAATGTGCTGAGAAGTTTGATATCAAACTTGTCAGCCTTCAGTGTAGACCTCCGAGATAATCTGCAACGTCCCACAGGGATCCTCCCTCAGCCCCACGCTGTTTAACTTTTACAAGGCACCACTAGCACACATCGCCCGACAGCATGACCTCAACATAATCTCCTACGCCGACGACACGCAGCTGATCCTCTCCCTCACCAAGGACCCTCTTACCGCCAAATCCCACCCCCACCCGGGAATGAAGGCAGTCGCCGACTGGATGAAGGAAAGCTGACTTAAGCTGAACTCAGACAAGACGGAGATCCTCATCCTCGGGCCAACCCAACCCCTCAGCATGGGACGACTCCTGGTGGCCAGCATCACTGGGGAACCCCCCGGCCCCTAACGACCACGCACGCAACCTGGGAGTCATCCTCGACTCGAAACTCACCATGAACAAACAAGTCAACGTCCGACTGTTGTTGAAATGTTTCTCCCTCCCCCCTTCTTTTAATTCCCTGTTGTGTTTCCTGGTTGGCAGTGAGATTGTTTCTACTGTACCCATGATGATGTCCGATTTCCCCTCCCCGTTTACTCTTCACACAATGCCGTTGGACACTGCCAGGATCAGGAGACTGTAACCCGGCGACCCATATAACAGTGTGGGATGTGATCCTGCCTTTGACTGCTTCTGTGCCGACCAGGGAAAGCGGCCTAAGACAATGGTTGTTGGCTTTCATGACCACATTGGTCCTTTTGCAGTGTTGCGGGCTACGAGCACTGCAGCCCGAGACCTTTCCTGGCACAGCCGTTTGCGGACTAATGCATCTCCTCTGGCTACTGTTTATTTTCACTTATGTATGACCGACATGTCAAAACATGCTACTAGCTGGGTAACGTTTGTAGTAATTATTCTTTTTTATGACATTGTGTGATCAATTGCCTTATTACCTGTGAAACTAAATAAAGTTTGGGACCATTGGTCTTAAAAAAAAAAAAAAATGAACAAACAAGTCAACGCAGTATCCTCCACCTGCTTCAACACCCTGCGCATGCTCCGCAAGATAAACAGATGGATCTCGACAAACACGAGGAAAACAGTCACCCAGGCCCTAGTCAGTAGCAGACTACTACGGAAACACCCTCTACGCCGGAGCCTCGCCCAAGCCATCAACAGACTACAAAGAATCCAGAATGCCTCTGCACGCCTGATCCTCGACGTCCCGCGCCGGGACCACATCACCCCCCACCTGAGGAACCTACACTGGCTCCCCATCGACAGAAGGATCTCCTTCAAACTCCTGATCCACGCACATAAGGCACTCCACAAAACCAGCCCAGCCTACCTCAACAGCCGACTCCTTCTACGTACCCAACAGGATACTCCGCTCCGCTGACCACGCCCTGGCAACGCTCCCGCGTATCAGTAGAACCACCTCCGGAGGCAGATCCTTCTCCCACCACGCCGCCAAGACATGGAACACCCTTCCCCTCTACCTACGACAAACCGAAGACCTACTGACCTTCAGGAGACAACTCAAGACCTGGCTGTTCGACCTGTAGCAGCATCTCACCCCCCCCCCATGCCCTGGGTACCTAGGGTACCATTTACAAGGGGCTGACATGTGGCCAGAGATGCCAATTGGGTTTAGGCTTTAGTTTTAGTTTTTGAGGAAGGAACACAGGCCCTGGGTACCTGATTGACAAGGACCCAGGGCACACCATGGAAAAAGTGCATCAGATATCAGGCGAAAAGTGTGGTGGGGGGGGGGGGGGGGGGGGGTACTGCAACAGAAACTCACTTTCTTACAGGGGGCATACAAGAGGGTATCTTTACTCATGGTATGCTGACCCGGAATAACCTGCTCCTCCTCTTCCATGTCAGAGTCGGCTTCGGACACGGAGACATCTTGTTCTTCTTCCTCGGCTCCTTGAGCGTGATGTTCTGTGTCAGAATCTTCGCCGAAGATGTCCGGTGCGGAGCCGCTCTGGTGTTGCATCTGGTGAGGTCAGGCCCAACGGTCATGAAACGTCTTCTTCGATCGAAACTTTCGGCATGAGTCGCAGTCTTTCTCATTTTCTAGGGACAGGCAGAGGTTGCACACTTCGTGCAAGTCGGTGCATGGAAACTTTGCATGCCACCCTGGGCACAACTTGAACGGAGTACCTTCCATCAACTGCTGGCGTTGTGGGCGCGGGTAGGCCAGACGGCCAGCCTAGAGTTTTCCGATCAAAGTTGTTTTGAGTTGAGATGATACACTTCGAATGGGAAGCCGCGATCGATAATACAGTCAAAGGTCCTGTCGAAAGGGTCAGAGAAACGGTGCCTAACCGGAGCACAGCAATACACATCCGAACCCAATGGCGGAAAAAAACAATCTAACAATGGAGTCAATGCCATGCGCACTATCAACAAAAGGAGGAGTCACCTACCTCGTGACTGGAAAAGACTTCTTCGAACAAAAATAAAGTGCAAACATCCGGACCCAACGCCAGATGGCGGGCTATGCACAGCATGTGATCTACAGCTCACCTGCCTCAAACATAGTTTTACACATCTGAATGCACCTAAGGTTCCCACATTCATGATGATCTTTCCACTTTCTTCTTTAATGATTCTAGGAAGATTCATCATCATGCATTAGTGAACTGCAGAACCATCCAGCTACGATAAAGGCGTTGAAAAAAGTACCTTACACTTTGCATGCAAAAAAATATCTATGCTCTGAATAGCATCCAGCAGGTGTCCTTGTGATCACAGCCACACTGTACATTCTGATTGGAACAAGTGGGAGAAGTATATAGCCTTTCCTTTCACTGGCTAAGTAAGGGGCACAGTAGACCTGTTTCAGTTTATCTGACTTAAACTGACACTTTGTGTTCTCAGCAGTTGCACATAAAAACTATTAGAACCATGTCACAGTGTAAGGTTTCCTTAAAAAAAAAATATTTTCTCAAGGAGAACAGACATTATTTGTCCAACCATGTAAGCAGAGAGGAGGAGACAGGCAGTGAATCCATGTGAATGTTACGGGCCTTGGTCACAGATTTGTTTGGCAATTGGTTTTGTTCACTTTTATACTACTGTTGCTGTCCTGCCATCAGGGAAAATGAAATCCCAGGAGAGCAAACAAAACACTGAGCATTACAAAATAAAGTCGTCCTTCATTTGCTGGTCTTGCAACCAAATATGTATGTGAAAATAGCACCTACAGAAATCTCTAGAACCAAAAACAAAACTCTTGTTATAGGACACAAGCTATACATTGTGTTTTCATTGTCAATTATCGGACCACTTCTTTTCATTATTTAAGAGGATAAGAAGTGCTTTCAGTTTCCTGTTAAACATTTATTTTGATAAGATTTACACGATTCTCAATATACTGCTGCATTTGGAGAACGTACCTGATGAAATGTGTATTTAAACAGAAGTGCCAAAAATTCAACCACAGGAAATTGTGTGTTGGACTCGATCCTCCGTAAATGGACACTGATGAAGAGGCGTAGGAAGTCCGTAAACTTCTCGACGTAGCTAGAGAGCAAATACAAAGAACTGTGTAAGAAAAGGACAAAGGCAGAGAAAATAATAAATTTCACTCACTCAAGAGATGCTTTTGCAATTAAAGGAAAAATGGACACAGGCAATTTCAGTAAAAAAAAATAAACCCCTGCAACAATTACCTACAGGACGGGAAAACCTTCCTTCCATTAACACCTGAAACATAGCAGAAAAGACAGACTAGTCAAAAGCAACTTGCACTGTTCAAAAGGCAAATGGAATTAAATTACACCCTGAGGAAAAAACAAAAAGACGTCCCAACATCAGAATGGGAAAATGCTACCAGGGTGGGAGCTCTCTAAAACCTTGCAGCATGGCAAATATGGAACAAAACAGAGTTAACAAAAGCTTCTATAATGGCAGCGCCGTTACTTGGAAGGTCCATATGTCACCTGCTTAACCAGCTAGGATGGCAGCGTGTGAAGGGTAGACGTGAAGCCCTGCTTGGCTAAGATCCTAAATTCTCACCAGCTAGAAGATGCTGCGGTCCTCAAAAAGCTCACAACAGGACAGAAAGTGATGGAAAGGACCCACTGTTTATGTTACTGTTAACTGCCAACATTAACTCTGAAGTAATAGGGCTCGAGTTCCTGAATATAGGATACATTCTCTACAACCAAATCAGTAGTTCTGAAGAGGTGGATGACAATGAAAACGGGCAAGGAAACCTGGGACAATATTTGCATTTAGTTGGATTAAAACGTATTCAAAATGCCATAGACAAGCGCGTGGTGATACTTGAAGATAAGCACACAAAGTTGTAACAGAATGGCAGTCTTTATGATGGCATGAGTGGAAGGGTAACTGATAGCAAGGAGAGCCACAGAAAGCAGACAATTTTTAAAGATAACGTGTGAACAATATAATAAATAAAACTGGCTGAGGAAAGGAGAAGGGAGTCATAGATGGGTGGTTAGCTGTTAAAGTTATTGATGTGAATGAGGTAGGATTATGAAGCAGGTGAATCTGAAAGTGTCTATCAGAAGTTTGAGGCCAAAGAGATGCTTAATATTAGCACAATGCAGTGAGCCACATATGCAAAAAATTGTCTTTTAAGACACATATGTATAAATGTTTAGAGTAGTAGATAGTTAGGGTCCCTGTACAACTTCGAAGACCAGGGCAACATTTTAAACAGTGCTATGTGTTTGAACCGACCCAGGTGGCTTGCTGGCAATAGCGAATTGGGATCAGGGAGAATAAAGTGCGCTCAGTAGTGAAAGTGACGATATTAAGAAGCAGAGTGGAGGAATGCTGTGGGTGGCCGTTTCAGAGGCTATAGCCATAACTAAGACTAATGACAATGGAGTAAAGCAGGGATACAGTAGTATGAAGGTGCGAGATTTGTAAAAAACATTCAATAAATTAAACTGCGCGTCAGTTGGAGCACAAGTGAAGGATGCCAGACTTGTGCTGGAACCAAATTAAACAGACTCCTATACCAAAGTCTTATGGAGTATTTCTTCGCTGAGATTTCTTTACATGCATCAGCGATGGAAAAATAACAGATTTTTTGAAAAGTTTATTTTATAACAGCTTTATTCAGGGAATGGTCCAACGGCTTATAGTAACTCATTCAATTCCCAAGTATTAGAATACTAAAGGCCCATGTTTAACAAAAACCTAAAGACAAAATAAATAAAACAAGGAGAAAAGCAGTCAATCATACCAAGGATAAAGATGCATGTGTGCCGCAATTCAGACACGGCGTCAAGGCCACACACAAACAGCCCATATCAGTAATGTGGGAATAATCCAAGACCCTGTCCCCATCTTCTATACCCTTGTTTGTCCGATATTTCACCTTTTTTTACTTCATTCTTTTGGTGTCTCGTCTTGCACCTAAAATACTGTGGCCACGTCTCCTCAATCCTAACCTACAGCAGAAAATCACTTTGCAGTTCTGAGGACGTGCAAAGTTTTGATAACATTCAGGAATACTGATCTTTAAAACCAATTACTGCACAAGTAGCAGAAACTCTGTTAATCTACATTCCTCCATTATGTACAGGATGTTTTTACCTGCTCAGTAGAAGTAACTCAATTCTAGTCAATGGTACCCATTGCTAACTTAAAAATAGGAGCTCACACTTGGACTAAAGCAACACCTAAAAGGATGTCCCTGACTGGAGGCTTTTAATTACCTGTTTTAAAGTTCCCAAATCCACAAATGCAACACCCATTTATATTGCTGGATCCCAACATATATCAAATCCAACCTGCACCATCCTCTTTAATTCCTGTACAGAGTGTCCGCACAGCTTGCACAACGCTCTGCTTTTCCATGCTTTGGACCATCCATGCGGCTCTTTCAATGCACTTCAATCCTTACCTGTAATACACCAAGCCATTCCAGTCCCAGGACCAGCCTGAGCAGAGCTGGCAATCACATGATAGTTTTGCAACATGGATAGTCTCGCCAGGAACTGGCCTCAGCCCGTTGTGGTCCTCACACGTCCGGTTCCTCTGAAGTGGCACCCAGATCTTCAAGGCTGGACTGCCAGTACATTAAATTAATATCTTAAGTCTGCTTTTCAGCACAAATTATCAGCCTCACAGGACATACTTGGCAGACAAAAGACACTCTGTGTCAAACTGCAGGTTGAGTATCCTCCTCTGAACATATCCCTATCAGCACTGTGACAATTTCCCCACTGAATCAAATACTATAGAAATTATAAAGACAAATATGAATAGGGAATGTTTCAATTCCTTTACCTCGTGTTGCCTCTTCTGGAAGGTCTCTGCCAGGGCTGAGGGAAGTACCTTATTCAACAGCTCCACCACCTTAGACCTGTAGTCAAACAGCGAGGGCTGTGGGGCAAGGGAAGGCAGAGAAGGGTGGTGGAGATAGAAACCTACAATACTGCTTTACATTGCATACCATTACTACCTGTAACTCACAATTGAATGGACTCACCGACTCACACTTACCCGTACCACCTACCTGCTTGCTGGCTGGCCTTTATTTTATTCACACCTCTGAAACCAAAGGTATTAACGGCACAGAAAAAAAGTATAAATTGGAGATGTGTCATCACTTGGATGTTGACCCCGTTGTGACTTACCTCTCATCCAGGTCCTCCATCCTGCTTTTGGCAGTGTTGGCATTTGTTTCCCGTGTAATCTTCTGTAGCAAATAAAAAGTCTGCTGAAACATGCGCAGAAGGTACTCCTCAAATTCAAGGGGCACACAGTTTTTGGACATAAGTTCATTTATGCAGGACATTGCCAGTACACCAAGCTTGCCACGCTCCTGTTGCCACTGGCATGGCTGGCTACTTCCGTTGACAGCTGAAGCCATCTTGCGGGCGCGGGTGTCACAGCCAAAACGAGCGAAATGGAAAATGGTGGTGAGCAGAGAAGGGGTGATGCTGGTTGAAAGTGGGATCCAGCTGAAGAGGTGAGCCAGGCACTCGAGAACAAGTGAGCAGACAAACTCACTCTCTGCATCCAAGATGGGGATTGGCTGATTCAATAATTTGGCTACGCTGGGCGTCTGCAGCAGACTATTCAAAAGATCTCCTACAAAGACAAAGACCAAACTCAGCAAAGAATCTATGTAAAACGGCTAAGTTATTCTGAAACCACCAACAGAGTATTTTCTTAACATCCTGATACCTGTGATTTTTTTTTAATCTACAGCCATCAATGGTCTATTTTGCTTTCTGTACCACCAGATGTATGTCTTCACAATTGATACTCTGCTTTCAATGGAAAACAATGCAGCTTTGTGGAAAGTAAATAATACATACCTGAATGCATATGCGCCACCAGCTGCCCATTTATTTTGCATCATCAGAAACATAGGCTGGATTGGTCTGCACCAAACAAAACCTTAAGCCCCCCATCTCGATTAGAACTATGTTGACCCTGTCTCTAGTGGATCTTGGGGTAATTCATCCCCACAGCAGATGGTTCTGGCACCCACAATTCAACCCAAGTGACCTGTATAAATCCTTCAAAAGTGAGGCTTCTCAAAAAATTGCAGACCTTGTATTGTATGGAAGTCTAGATGTTTTGAGATTACTCCAATCCAAGGAATCATTTTACTGTTGTAATTAGTTGCACGTGACTATTTAGGATGGCACACAAACGAAAAGTAAAGAAGGGAATCTTGAGGGCTATTAACTGCCATTTTTCTAAATTATACAAATATCACTCCTCTGGCTATTGTTTCATTAAGTACAAACTTCAGCTTTGAAAATACCAGAAAATGTTAGTCCTTTATTACATTTATTACTGCTCAAAGAATTCATTTTAGGACTTTTTTTCCCATAGTTAGCCAGATGCTTACCAAAGAAGTAGTACTCCCTAGTGTTACCTAAAAAGCCATACACTTTGCAGACATTCATTAAAGTGATATTTAAATTCTCCGAAGTGTTAGACTCAAAACAAATGCACCAACCGTAACTTTAGAAAGTACAGTTCAGGATTATGAATAATGAGCACTTGAATAAATTCGTCCACTTGAGTCAATGTCATGTATTATTGGGCTATCTGGTGCCCAAACTACAATGCTGCCTCTAATCATGGTAGTAAATGATTGCAACTAGAAAATTAAAAACTATTAGGATTCTGTCCTCTCAATCAGCATATGTTTTCAGCCTTTACCAAAGGTCGCATTTACTTTTCAATTAATTACAGGTTCCAGATCTCTCCTCTCCAAAGGCCTGAACGAAGGTTTACCATAAGCAGTACTTTTCCTTGCATATCAATCCATTTGTCACAGACTCCTGTTCTCCATTCTGACCATTCTAACCGTTCCTCACAGTTTCATTATCTACGGCTTGTTTTCACCGACACACTAACTAGTTCTATAGAAGGGCTAGGCTGACCATAGCTTATCTAGGTCTCTGGGTCGACTTTTTTTGCCCTTACCCTATTCCTCAATTCATCACAACATGTGTCTATCAATCACTTCCTGTGCCTCTGGGGTGCAATCTCCAACTACACACCCACTCTAATCAACAGTGAGTAAAGGAACATAAGTCTATCCTTTCCACTCGAAATCTTAGTGCCTCAACACTTCACTCACTAGTAGCCATAAATATTTATGTTGGCTATTACACAACCTATCTTATGAGCGTAAGTAGATAGTCAACCATATCCTCTCCTACATAAACATGATCTCACACACCAATAGTTGGAATCCTTAATGGCACCTGTAAGAAGCTGGCTATGTATATACTATATCAAAACGAGGTATAATGTGGACAGAAGCCAGTGGAACCCCAAAGGTAGGCAAAGGTAAAAGTAGATAGCACCTTACTCTCTATTTGTGGTAGTGTGGGCGAGCAGTAAGGCTTTATCAGAGGGTAGTGTTAAGCATTTGTTGTACACACTCAGGCAACAAATGAGGTCACACACTCCAATACTGAACTCAGATCAATTTGTTTGTATACAAATATTATTTAGTTATTTTATTTCTAGAACCAAGCCAGGCATAGATAAGTGAAATAATACTTTGCAATTTTTTATGCAGTAAATCACAGTTAAATGCAGGTTCAAATGCAGTTGGTTGGGTTACAGGAAAGTCAGCAGTTCGAAATTACTTTTAGTTACTTTACAGATTACTGAGCACGTTACTTATTGGATTACTTTAAGTTACTTTTGCTAACCAGTGTGATATGCTTATATATCACACTGGGGTACAAAAGGGGGTGGTGATGGACGGAGCATCTGAACCAATCAAACACTCACACCCAGTCAACAGATCTGGGTTTAATCCATCACCGTTCTATAGCCCACTCTGCCACCCCAGTTCAGACATGGTCATATGCAAATCAGTCTGACCCTGTGCCTCATTGGAACAGTCCAGCCCAAACTGCCAAGCCATGCCTTCCCTGGACCGGAAACAAGCTTCCGAGGACCGGTTTCTGGCATTTCAGCCGTCTTCAGTCCGGCTTGCTTGAATCCAGTGGTAAAGTGAGCAAGGGACTCACGTCTGAGCATACCCTACCAACATATGGCGAACAAAGCGGTACAAAAGGGGGTGGTGATGGACGGAGCATCTGAACCAATCAAACACTCACACCCAGTCAACAGATCTGGGTTTAATCAATCACCGTTCTTTAGCCCACTCTGCCACCCCAGTTCAGACATGGCCATATGCAAATCAGTCCATCACCACCCCCTTTTGTACCGCTTTGTTCACCGGAAGTTGGCAGGGTATGCCTGGCTGAAGACGGCTGTAATGCCAGAAACCAGTCCAAGGATGCTTGAATCCGGTCCAGGGAAGGCATGGCTTGGCAGTTCGGGCTGGACTGTTCCCATGAGGCACAGGGTCAGACTGATTTGCATATGGCCATGTCTGAACTGGGGTGGCAGAGTGGGCTAAAGAACGGCGATAGATTAAACACAGATCTTTTGACTGGGTGTGAGTGTTTGATTGGTTCAGATGCTCCGTCCATCACCACCCCCTTTTGTACCGCTATATATATCACACTGGGACATATCCAAAACAAAAGATAAGTAATACCGTTTTTTGATATTTGCAGTTTTTCAAGTTTTCATACAAACCAACTCCACACTTAGAAGATTTTTCAAAGAAAAGAAGTCAATGCAATCCTTGAGAGGGAAATTAAGTTACTGGTTTACAGGTAAGTACTTTGTTGTGGGAGTTGGTATTATGGTGATAGCACCAGGGTTCCCCCTGGGTCAAGGATGCACTCTTCAAGCATCCTCAGCGGCACTAGGGCAGTCGGATGCTAAATGCCGAGGCCCAATGTTATCCAGAGGAGGATAGGGGGCCTCCGGTTGGTGGCTGCTCATGAGCAGGCCCCTAGGTTGTGGGAGCAAAGCTCTTGGTGTTAGGCTCAGGGCAAAGAGGGATCAGGTTTAGCAGTCTAAGTGCACCAGCAGAAGCACAGGGGAGGCCGGGTACAGTGTTGCTGGTCTGGTGTTGGGTGCCCTGTTTTTATTGGGGATTCTCCAGTTACAACAAACACTGCAGGCTCAAGGAAGAATATCTACTGGAGGTGACCACTGGTAGAAGAGGTAAGTTGGGATGCCTGGGAATGCTGTGACACCATTGATTGGGCCACACAAGGCCCTGGGATGTTAGGTGCAGGGGTTTTTAGACATTGTGTTTTCTTACCAGCTCCAGTCGTGGTGATCCTCCAGAAAGGGGCTGCAGGCGTCAATTAGAGATTTGAGGCAGGTCAGAGATCACAAGATCCTCGAGGTGTTGGGCCACTCAAACCTGGCCGAGGGCGTCTGGTAAAGATTTGCGGATTTGGCTAGAGCAAGAGTCTGCCGGGTGAGCAAATCCGGTGCTCAAGGGAGACAAAGTCTTGGTTTTGGAAGTCAGGGCAGGTCCTTCGGGTTCTTGAGGGCTGTGGCTGAAGGAAACACAGGGATTTCGCTGGAGCAGGTTAGAGGTGGCGACAGGCCGGTGGAGGTGGGGACAGGCCGGTAGGGCTGGGGCCAAGTCAGTGGGCGTCCTCCTCTTAGTTCAGCAGAGCTTCTTCGTTGCCCCTGAACACTAGATTTAGGACGCCGATCAAGGAGGGTACTTAGTAAGGTATTTTGAAACAGTCATGATGATGCCCTGGGAATTACCGAACCATCCAGGACATTAAGTAGGTTGAAAATATTGACTTTGTGGTGAAGGCTGAGCAGTATGTGTTATTAAGGATATTTGTTCATTGGAGAAATAAATAAGTACAAATAAAGGTTTTGAAACAACAAGACTAACTGGACTTCATTACCTGGTGCACCTCTATTCGCTTTACTAGAGTTAGGGGTGTTACAGGTAAGTAAAGGTTAGGACCAATCAGTCCCTTCCTTGGGGTGGGTACAACCACTATCATGTCACACTCCAGAGGGAGGGGCATTTGCCTCTCTATGGTTGGCTGGGTTCCCACATCTGCAAGATGGTGGGGACAGAGTTGTGCTTCACCCCGCCTCCCCCACCTGAGGGGTGGGGTTGGGAAAGATGGTCACACCTCCCTTCCTCACTTGGTTTTCCCACCGATTCTCCTGCCCAAAGTGGGGGTCAGAACTGGTGGGAGTCCATTGCGGGAAGCAGCAAATGGCTGGGGTAGCTCACAAAGGCGGCAAGCCTTTGAAGCTTTTGCTTCGTGGACCCTGCCATTCTTGGGGGAGGAGGCTTGGCACCTCGGCCTAGGATGTGCATTGTTTCAGACACCCGAGAGCGGCAGTTCCCGTCCTAGGGGTCCAAAAATATGTCTGGTGGTGGCAGCTGGCAAGCAGCTAATGAGCCGGGGTACTAGAGACAGGTCGTTTTTCAGGGGGCATCTCTAAGATGCCCTCCCCTCTGAGTGCATTTTTCATTTAATCCCACACTGACATCAGAGTGCGTTTTATGTGCCGAGACATTTGATACCAATCTTCCCAGTTTTCAGTAAAGCCATTATGGTGCTGTGGAGTTCGTAATGACAAACTCCCAGCACCATATACTCTTAATGGCATTACTGCATTTACAAGGTCTAAGAATTTGATTAGACACTGTAGGGGTACAGAGCCCATGCACCTGTACCCTCACCACTGGTATAGTGCACCCAGCTACAGGGGTCGCTAACCTATGCCAGGGCAGTGGATTGTAGGCATGGCACACAGGGATGTGTGCCATGTCGACTCTTCACTTTGTTGCGCGCCAAAACACACACAGCCTGCAATGGCGGTTTGTGTGTTTAAAGGTACAGGGCCTCTAAGGGTGACAAAATAAGTTCAGCACCCTTAGAGGCCTTCCTTGGCAATGTTCCCTCTAATTATTTTCCTCTGTGTGCGGCAGAGTAAGGTCTCTGTGCGCTGTAGCCAAGGCTATGTGCGCCATGAACCTGACCGCGCGTGTAGACCAGGGCTTTGAGTGGAATGAAAATACTTGCGCTGTTACTTTTATGGCCGCGTGGTGCTTGTTTTGCCTTGTGATTTATAAATACTTTGACCAGAGCACCCTCGGTGGCACTAATAGACACAAATAGATAGTTTAGAAGTTATTGTGCAATATCTGTAGCCAAACACTTTGTTTCTGATATAATTTACAGCACTTACTGTGCTGCACAATATATTCATTTTTAGGTGGTAACAACAGATCTCCTTAGAGGATATGTAAATTCGATACAATTCTATTTTAGCATATAGTACTACTGATTTGCCCCAATCTTACTTCATCCCAGTCCAAAGAGACCACCCACCTGACCCAAGCCCTGCCTTCCTCTCAGCACAACAAGCCCAGCCATAATAGTGTGCTCGGGCTCTGCCCGGTTTCACCTTCTTACTAACAGAATAGTGCGGGTGCTAACTAACGAGAGGACTAAAAATGGGAGACTCGCCGACTCTCTGCTCGTCCTGATAGTGCCCGTACTCGGCGCTTCCTTGTCGTCCAGTTTGTAGTCTCAGAATTTGGAGTAAAACTGCACCCCATTTTCCTTGGCCAAGTGGTAGTTTCTTAAGTCCTGTATGATGTCCATAATGAGGTTGAGGACGGCACTGTCTCAGAGCTCGACCGGCTCAGTTCTCTCTTTGCAGCCTCCAGCAGTCAGCATGCAGGGCAGCAGCGCCATCTGCAAGGGGGCTCCTCGGATGGCTCATTGCGGTCAGGCAGTTGGGGTCAGCCTCCAACAGCTCCGGCTCCCGCTGCGAGACGCAAACACATGTTCACAGGAGGAAAACTGCAAGACCCTTGTCAAAAAATATGCAAACATCACCCACGCACTTTCCCTTCACTTCTGATGTATGAAGAACAGCTGTACCCACATAGAATTCAGCTTATGGAAGCCTGCCTGCTGTGCTGGATGCACTCTGCAGGGCAGACAGGCTCTGCTTAAATATTGTTCTAAACACATTTACTGAGCATTTGAACACTTCCCTTTTCGTCAATACATTCTTCCATTGCCTATGTCTGTATACAAACCCCCGTCCCATCCGCCCATCCATCCCCTAGCCATCCATCCATCCAACCCATAGTGTCACTCATCTAGCATCCAAGTAAACTAAATCCATTCATCATCCACATATCTTACATACACGCTATCCACACACTCAAAACCACCCAGCTACCCCTTAAGCCCATCCATCCAACCCATAGTGTCACTCACCTAGCATCCAAGTAAAATAAATCCATCTATTCATTCATCCATCCACATAAACTTACATCCACCGTATCTACACACTCATACCCATCCAGCTACCCCTTAAGCTCATCCATCCTTGCATACAGCTCATTCACCCACTCAAACCCATCCAGCTCCCAAACGCATAACCCTTCCATCTAGAGTCCATCCATCCATCAGCACATATTGAATTTAAATAAATCTATCTATCCATCTGTCAATCTCTCTCTGTCTCTCTGTCTGTCTGTCAGTCTAGCTGCAGAGAGAATGCAGTCAAATATGTGTGTTTAGACCATCTACGTCTGCAATGTGGGTACCTTCTTTATATTTTCTCTATCCTTCCCTCCCCTTTGTCTTTTTGGCATCATGTCTATCTTTTTAACTAGATATTGTCATTCAACCTGTACATAAACTATACACAAGCTGTATGCTTGTATATTTTTCTTTAAACTTTTTTTGTATTTGCCAATGTATTTTTTTTTATCTCTGTCTATCCAGTTACCCCGGTGTACAACTGTTTGTCATCGTTAAGTGTGTTGTCTATATTTGTCTTCCGGGCTTTTGTCCCTGCTGGCTTCTCTGTGCCTGTGTATTAATGCTATGTGTTCGTCCCTTTCTCTCTAATATTCTGTTTCTGATTCCTTGCATCGTGGCCGCCTGTCTCCTGGGAATGTCTGTCTAATCTACCTTCGTACTTAGTAAACTTTCCGCTGCTCTTGTTGTCTGTGTGTATGTACGTCTGATCGGGGGTCTGCCTGCCTAGCCAAATAGTGAAAAACTGATTGTTGCATGCGTGCCACTACCCTAAACAGTTTCAAGTTTTTCAAACACTGGAGCAGGAACCTGCACATAGTCTTATAAGTAAGCAGAAGTGTGACATCAAATAGATAGCACCCCAAGCCGCCTCCGATGATTTACCTGCTTTTGACAAGACTTCCAGGTGAGCCTTCCTTTCCTGAATTCGATGCCTCTTCCGTGAAAGATGAAGCACCAGAGGAGACAGCAGCCCCTACCTTTTATCATAAAAGTTTGCAGACAGTGCTTTGAAGGGAACTATAGAACTGCAAGGACTTACTATTTAGAGTACCTGCTTGCTCCTGAGGGGTGCCAGTAATCCCCAATTAAATGTATTGCAGCACTTCTGAATACTGCTGGTATTCAAATTAAATAAAAAAGTGCAGGTACTTGGCACCGGACAGTACTGCCCATTTAAAGCACTGGTTTAGGACTCCAAGAGCAAGCCAAACATGCTCAGTTTGCCAATGCTTGTTTCATGGACAGTCACAACTTGGGGCAAAATATTTCATTTTATTTGTCACGGCCTGATATGCTACTATACTTCACCCTATCCACATTAATGTCACTTGTTTAAACACAATATCTGCGTGTTTTCTTTCTCTAAAATTGCCTCTGCAACTTTATTCTGAAAGTGGACAAACGAGATGGCATGCAGGCTGCGTGTGTGCGAGTCACAAGAACAACTTCACTCTGTTTTTTTATCTGCGGGGCTAGACCTGGCAGATTTATTTATCAATTGAGCAGGCAACACCATCACCGCTCCCGGCTGCCTCTTGTATAGCATAGGATTCTCCTGAGGTGGCTCAATATGATATTATCGACATCTAAGTGGGTGGAAAACAATTTTAAAAAAAAGTCGACTTGGCAACCTTTGGCGAGCGTGTGCTGCTGAAGCGCTCCGCGCAATTGTGGTACCAGGAGGGCTTGGCAGGCACTTATTACTCTTTGTAGATGACGAAGACGTCCCAAGTGGGAAACCCCCGGAGTTCCACCAGTCACCTGAGTCGCCCAGCGCCCTTCCCAGCCATTGTGAACATATTCCTGTTAATTGCAGCGCATGACGGGCGCTGCGATTAACAGGAATCCTTTCACAAAGGCCCACAATCAGCACCCAGTTGCGCTGTATTTAGAAAGGAAATTAAGCAAGTCTGAAAACACAACATGTGCTTTACACATTGTGCTTTCAGACTTGCTTCATTTCTTTTCTAAATACAGCGCCGATGGGTGCTGATTGTGGACCATTGTAAAAATATTTCTGGCCAACCACAGCACCGAGACCGCCCTGATCGCAGCCACCGATGACATCCGAGCCCAGCTTGACAACGGAGAAACAGCAGCCCTCATCCTCCTAGACCTCTCCGCGGCCTTCGACACTGTCTGCCACCGTACACTAGTGCAGCGACTCCGCAACGTCGGAATCCAGGAGAAGGCACTGGAGTGGATCATCTCCTTCCTCGCCGGAAGGACACAGAGAGTTCGCCTCCCCAAGTTCAGATCTGAAGCCACCGAAGTCATCTGCGGCGTTCCTCAAGGCTCCTCGCTCAGTCCAACTCTCTTCAACGTCTACATGAGCCCCCTCGCAGACATCGCACGCCTGCACAACCTCAACATCATCTCCTACGCCGACGACACCCAGCTGATTCTCTCCCTCACCAACGACCCCGCCACCGCCAGAGCCAACCTCCACGAAGGGATGAAAGAGGTAGCCGAATGGATGAAGAACAGTCGCCTGAAACTGAACTCGGACAAGACGGAAGTCCTCATCCTGGGATCCTCACCCTCCGCCTGGGACGACTCCTGGTGGCCCCCCGCCCTAGGCAGCGCACCCAAACCAACAGACCACGCACGCAACCTAGGCTTCATCCTGGACTCCTCCCTCTCCATGACCAGACAAGTCAACGCCGTCTCCTCGTCGTGCTTCAACATCCTGCGCATGCTACGTAAGATCTTCCAGTGGATCCCCATCGAGACCAGGAAGACGGTCACCCAGGCCCTCGTCACCAGTCGTCTGGACTACGGCAACTCCCTCTACGCAGGAACCACCGCCAAACTCCAGAAGAGACTTCAGCGGATCCAGAACGCCTCAGCACGACTCATCCTGGACATCCCCCGCCGCAGCCACATCTCCGAACACCTGAGAGACCTGAACTGGCTCCCGGTCAACAAGAGAATCACCTTCCGTCTCCTCACCCACGCTCACAAAGCCCTACACAACCAAGGACCAGGATACCTCAACAGCCGCCTCAACTTCCATGCTCCCAAACGCCAGCTTCGATCGACCGGCCACGCCCTCGCCGCCGTCCCCCGAATCCAAAGAGCCACCACAGGGGGACGGTCCTTCTCCTACCTCGCCGCCAAGACATGGAACTCCCTCCCGACCCACCTCCGCCTGACCCAGGACCACCTTGCCTTCAGAAAGCAGCTCAGGACCTGGCTGTTCGAGCAGTAGCGGACCCCCTCTCCTAGTGCCTTGAGACCCTCTGGGTGAGTAGTGCGCTATATAAATGCTTTGATTGATTGATTAATTGCAGCGCCTGACGGGCGCTGTGATTAACAGGAATACTTTCCCAAAGGACTCAGACAACCAGGAAAATTGCTGTTTTTCGCCGCTCGCATTTTTAAAAGCGGGTGGCGGCGGCGAGAACATGTGCGCACTGCGCGCTGAACATTGTACCATGCGCGCTCGGTGCCTTAAAGGTGCGCGGGAGCGCAGCCGCGCACGTTAGAGGGAACACTGTTCTTTGGTCACAGTGCACTTGGTAACTATGGTACCTTTTACAAGGGGATTAGATATTGCCAGAGAGGTGCCAATTGGGTGCTGCATCACTACAGTTTGAGAAAGAACAGAGTGGTGGCTGACCTGTTCCAGGGCAGTGGGTTGTAGGCATGGCACACAGGAATGTGAGCCATGTCGACTCTTCACTTTGTTCTGCAATCAAAACACGCAGCCTGAAATGGCAGTGTATGTATAAAGGATTTCTTGTTAAATGTACTACGTTTTCATACATTTGCGATGTGAACTGCACCATCTTATCCTCCAGAGACAGAATACTGTTTGATGAACTTGAACCCCTTTCAAAGGCCTACATTTGCATATAATTTACAAAGAGTACAGCAATATACTTATAATTTATTTCTTCACAATGTTTGCTGTTGAAAAAAATGTCACTATCCTGCTGATGTAAACCTAGTTGAGGCACAATAAACAAAAAAACAGTTTTCCCAATCCCCAATAGACTTTCACCTACTTGCAGCGGGATCAATCTTATCTTTTCTTTTATTCTCATCAGTAATGACTACATAAAAGCTGCAGCACAATCTGGGTTTGAGGGCCATATGATAACTTTTTAAAATGAGAAACTTTCTGCAACTTTGCTTTTGAGAAGTACAGAAAACTGCTTTGTATGGAGCTGAAGAAACGGTCAAAACATCATGTGCTGCAAGTTTCATACGGGCGCTAAACCATCTCATTTTGCCATATTATGCCATAAAAGTTTCCTTATTTTAGGTATATGCATAATATAAAAGCCTTTACAAGTTTAAAAGGTTTACACTGCCGCTTTATGTCCTTAATACATGCATATATCTAAACAACAGGAGAGTCAGGGTCAGTAGGCCACTCCTTTACCCCAATAAATTATGTAACAACAACATTAGAGTGACTAAAGGTGCAATGATATTATTTTCAAATAGCAACCATCAAAAATAAGATCATAACAAGCAGGAGGGTGGGGACACGTGTGAGAAAAGAGGGAGATACATCTTGGTCCTGAAGAAAGTGGAGCTGAAATTAGCCTTTAACAGCAGAAACATGTCGACCTACACTATTTAGGACACAGTGGTTCAAGTAACTAGGCCACCAAGTGTCCGTTTCACTTGATTTTATTGATGCTAGCTGACCCTTTATTAAAGACAGTATAGGGCACAGCTGTTTATCTTTTAAATTCACTGTCACTTCACTCTGAGCACATCCTCACGATTCCATCACGAAAACACAGCTCCGCTGTAATGCAGGCTTTGAAGCACACTGGGGAGACATTCGGTCTCCCCAGTGGAAACCCTATGATGAAGCATGTCACCAATCAGGTTGGTGAGTGAGGGTTCTTTTAGGAAATATGTTTTTTTCTCATCTTTCCTCACATCTGTCCACACCCTCCTGCTTTTTATGAAATTATTTTTTGATGGTTGCTATTTGAAAAAATTATCATTGCACCTTTAGTGACTTATGTTGTTGTTACTTAATACATTCATGCCATAATTCTACATGTACATCACAACGATTACTTTGCACATGACTGTGGCCCCAATATGGTTATTTTAGTTTCCAATCTGAAAGCACTAACAGTGGGATTTAGAATCAGTAAATGGGTGCAGTTTTTACTTTTTTAAAGTGTAGAAAACAAGTGCGCAAGGAAGCAGGCGTGTACATATTTTTTAGATACACTTTATCAAAACTCTGCCGCCCATCTATTATGTTCTTACTGTATTTTTACAGTACTCATTTCAGTATCTTAAATCATCTACTTTGTATAGAGAAAGTGAGCACTCAAGAAAATGAGCAATTTAAAAGAAAACAGCATACAAGTTACATTATTCAATCTTAAAATAGAGAGGGTTCCCCATTCTTAAGTGATGAATGATCTCTTAGTTGCACAGTATCTGCTGATTTTAAATCCAGTTGGATAATACAGCAATTGTCATTACATTCCGTATTTTTACTCCAATCCAGCATGTCTACAGTGAATTTAGGTAATAGCTAGACTCCGGTTATCTGGCATAAAATATCCTCACTTGCTAGTTTTTGTCTTTTATACTGACAAGAGCTGACCACGCTGTTCCTTATGGCATCATCAACATTAAGCTTAATGGCATCGTAAACATTTCAATTTCTTTCCTAAAATCCATCCCAATGAAGAGCCTATGAACTTTGTTAAATCTTTTCAATGGTTTCTGGTAGGCGGGGTACACTAATACTACAACCATGTTCTCCATCCTTAGCAGCTTCTACTAAACTACACATATCCTTCTAAAATATTATATTACATTGTGACCTACAATATTTTTCATTGTTCATTTAGGACTTATGTTATTGTTCCTTTGAAGCAGGAAATGTATCAAAATATCGATAAACAGCGAAGCATTTTTTTAAATGTGGATGGGAGCGAAGCTTGCTGTGCTCAGTGATGGCCGCTTTCTTACAGAGCTCCAACATGGCTACCTGTGCAAAGTCGTGTTTAGAAATCAACCTGCCACAAAGTCAAATAAGGAGCAGAAGGAGGTGGAACACCAGTGACTCCCAAGAGTGATGGTCTTGAGAATGACAGCAAGCCCAGAGTCAGAGAAGAGGTGGGCCCCCAGTCAACATGCCATACTGATCCTCAAAAATGGGGATGCTGATGCTGCAGCAGAACCAGAGTGGGACTGGGAAAGTGAGTGTGCAATGTTACTGGGTTATTGTTGGGAATACATTGAGCGCCCTGATCCAGAATACCACAGAGCTGCCAGACCCTGAAGCAGAGGTGACCTGTCAGGTGTGGCTGACAGCAAAAGAGTGAGGGTGAACTACAGGCACGTACGGAGTTGGCAAGTGCAGGGGTAAGGCATCTAGCCTTCTAACTATGACCAGACATCAGTGAACAATTAGAGACTTGTTTTATCCACGAAACCAGTGGCCCTGGAGACGCCTAACATTTGGGTCATGGACCAAACGTCATAAAACTCCCTAAAGAGAATAAAAACAAACAGAATAGAAACAAATAAGCGTATTTTCTTTTACACCGAGGCGCTCTTCATCAGGTGCACACATTGACAAAGGAATGGTGCAGATTTCTTTCCATTGCCATGCTAACTTGACTCCAGGAGAGTCAGTCCCACAGGAGATCTTCCAGGAGCAATAAATGGTTCAAGAGACTTTGAGGAAGTTACAGCAGTGGAGATAGCAGTTCTGTAAACTGCAAAAACACCTTATGATTTGTAGGGCAAAGTTCAAGATCTGGATGACCGTGAAACCTGGGACACAGGGATCCCAAAGCACGAGGTTAACCTTCAGCAGATAAATCTTTCCAGCACAGCATCATTGCGTCTGCGGTAAACCTAGAGCACAGAATCAGAGACCTTGAAAATGCTGCGAAGTAACTCAGTGGAGAAAGCCCTGTCAGTTACCTGGATCCTTGAGAGCGAGAACATTAGCGCTATTAGGGATTCCTTAATTCAGGTTTTTAGTTTGACCCATACCAGTGAATACCCGCAGAGTAATCAGAATCCATCCATGCATGCATGCATGATAGTGAGAGAAGTGACATGGGCACAGTCGTAGAACGGACGCGCAAAACAGAGGTAGGAGCTGAACAAGGTTGCTGCTAGGAAACAAGTTTTGACATTAAGGGGCAACAGAATCCAGGTTGATTTTTAGACCCATGCTGGATAGCTCAGAAACACTAACAGTGATCGACTGAAAAGGAATTCATAGTGATGGGGACAGAACCTCACATTGGCACCAAGTGAAATTATGGGTTGTTTCAAATGGGGCTGCTAGAATAGCCACCCAGCCAGAAGCAGAGCAGAATTACATGGAGTAAGTAAAGACTAAAATGAGTAAGCATTCTTGCAGAGGATGTTACTGAAGGCATTCCCTTTCATTGTGAATAGAGAGTGCTAATTTTAGTAATCGCAGAGTATTCATAATGGTTGTAGGCAGAACCCCCGCTCGTACTTCTTGTTTCTCCCTGTTCCCATGTTGCCATGGAGATGGGGAGAGTTCACAGTTAATGCTGGTGGATTATATTCTTTGTATTAAAAGTAGAAAGTTTGAAAACGGCAATTGTTTGGTCTTTGCATGTTCTACTTTCTTCACTAAAAATGCCCTAATAAGATTTTTAAAAATGTGCTTGTCACACACAAAGGTAAAGGTTATGAAACCGGCGCGCGACTGATCGTGCAGTTTCTAGGACAGAACAGTTCATTTTCCAGCTACAAGAATTTAGTTTATCTTTGAAATGCTATCAGGGGAATCCCAGAGAGAACAGTCATATCCACTCTGGCTTCCATACTTTGGCAGTATGACAGAATCAATAAAGGGCTAGGTATGGGCATTTGAAGAGGAACAAAGAAAATGCATTTAAATGTTTTGGACAACCACTGGTACGTCACAGCTACTTCAAAGAACTTTGGAGTTAAGAGAGAATGTAGAATGGAATAAAGCCAATAAAATGTGCCTGCTGGTTGTGGCAAGATATATGAATGTGATATACGTAAGGAAGTCCACGTACAGGTGTTAAAAGAATACTGGAAAAGCATTCATACCCTTAGTTGGGCCAACAACGTACCCAATTGCAGTTGGTGAGCCCGTTTTAAGCATCTGAAAAGTCAGGGAGGGAAATGAGGTTGGGAATCAGGTGGCGCTGACTGCAGAGGCAGTACTACATAGTAAAACTGCAAGTCTGGGACTCGGACTGTAAGGGCATTTACTGCTCGTAAAATGTTGTTTTAGCTATTTGTCGTAGGGGGAAACTGAACGGTCTAGCATCTCATCTAAAAGCAATAGCTTTAAAAAATGTTGCACAAGCAGATTATTGCAGAAAAAAGTCAGGTCGTCTCTAAATACAATTTAGAATCCCATTTCAAATCAGCCTTCACACACATCTTGCATGTAGTGATTTTTTTAAAGTGATAAATCTGCTAGCAGACCTCAAAATGCTATCCATAAAAGACTAGTGTTAATAACACAAGCTTCAACAAACAGCTTTAAAAGCCTCAACCATTGCCTTTGTCCAGTATTCTCGTCAGTCTTTTTGAAAAAGAATGATTTTATCACTAATAATAAACAAATGCAAGTGAAGGCATGACTGTCACACAGCAGACAATGAACGCAACTATCAACCAGACTGCAAGTGCTGACCAAAAAAAACACAAACTTCTCATGTTCTTGGCTTTTGTTCAGGTTCTCATGAGTTTTTAATGAGTCACAAACCACGGTACTTGCTTGCTGAGTTACATCAAGAAAGAACAACTTCCTTCCTGCCGTGACCACCAGGAACACACCACTAATGTCACAAGAGGTGTGGCCATCACACCCCCTGCATGGAAACTACTGAACACATTGGCACTTAAAGATGGAAACCGATAGATCTCTTACTTTCTTTTTTTTAACAGTTCTTTTTATTAAAGAAAACATCAGCAAAAATCACATTACAGAGGGTCAGTCAGAGCTGCTGAGCATACATCAGGGGGTCACATGATAAGCAATACGTACAACTGTAAAGGAACTTCACGGGGAGGGGGGGGTCGTCAAGAGCGGCATTCAGGGGTGGTGTACAAATTTCTCCTCTGTAACTATTCCAGGGCTGCCAAACCAGCGACCACTTTCAAGGGCGTCCCCTCGCTAGATATGTAGTTTTCTCCCTAAACATACACCAATCTAAATTGTTTTCCCACACTTCCAGAGTGGGAGGTTGCTCCGCTCCCCACAATTGGGCTGTATTTAGTTTGGCTATCATGAAAACCAGAGTAGCCCATTGAGTCTTTGAGGTATTCAAATCAGTAGGCTCCCAGATGTTAAGTAGGCACCTCCTCGCCTCCGGAGACCCCCAGGGCTTTATGTATAGTGTCATGTATGTTGAGCCAATATGTGGTGATGTGTTCCCACTCCCAGATGATATGCATAAAGGTACCAATGAGACCACATTATCGTTTGCATAACCCCATATCTGAGAGTCCCTTAAGTACTATTCGGGGTCACGTGAGGTAGACCCCATGCAGAATTTTAAGTTGAACCAGTCTCAGGCGACTTCTCTTGGGGAGAACACTGCTGTCTGCCAATCCTCTTCATCTAGCTGTATCCCATCATGCATACATTTGTCCCTTAGCGCCTCAAGGGGGTCTGATCTGTGGTTGATCAGTTTTTTATATATCAAGGATATCGTTTTATCAGGAAGGTGTCCGTCCAGTATCCTATCTTTCAGAGGCCTCTGGGGGCTCCGTCTCCCCGGGTAGTGATGAGAGAAGGGAGTGACAAACCTGCCCATAGCGGAAGTATTCGGCATTTGTTGGTTCATACTCAACCTGCATTTCCTCAAATGATTTCATTCTCCCCTTCCCCCAGATATCTTTAACCGTGGAGATTCCTATAAGATCCCACTTATCAAAACCTTTTGTTTTCCAGAGCTTGCCAAGCCTTTTGGAGTCCCACAGCGGGGTGGCAATGGTCAGTTTGTTTTTCCCAACCCAGTGAACCTTTGGCATCAGGCCAGATCTGAACCAAGTGTTTAGGTGGCCCCATTAATGCCAGTCTCTTCGGCCGAGAATACAAGGCTCTGTTATATCTATCCCCAGGAAGAAGCCATTTATCCATAGCATATCCAGGGTCATCAACCCGGCCATATGTGCCGTGGTTAGTCGCCGCCAGTTGGGAGGCCCAGTAGTATCTTGATATTTGGGAGGGCGACGCCTCCGTCATACCAAGAAAGTGTTAGTTTGTGTAAAGCGATGCAGGCCTGCCCTCCCACAATAGACTCCGCTGCAGGCTCTCGATCTCACAGAAGTAACCCGGTGGCACCATATCCAAGGTATTTTGCAGGGAGTAGAGAAAACGAGGCAGAGCCATCATTTTAAAGAGGGCTGCCCTACGCAACAATGAAAGAGGAAGCTTCCTCCAGTTGGAAATATCACTCTTAAGCCTCTGCAGAGGGGGAAGGAGATTTCGGGCATACCTAACCGAGGGATCCAAAGAGACAAAGACTCCCAAATACTTGAACCCTTCTGTGTTGATCTGCATAGGACAGTTTTGCGGAGGGACTGGGGGGTCTCCCTTCAATACAAACAAGAAGGATTTCTCCCAGTTGATTGAAAGTCCTGAATTTCTCCCGAAGGAGGCCAGGACGTCACAGATCACAATAAGGGACTTACGGGGAGAGGTCAAGTAAAGCAAGATACTGTCTGCATACAAAGATATGCGGTCCTCCCATTCGGGGGACCACTGCATGCCTCTAATCAAAGGTTCCCAACGTATCCAGGCAGCAAGAGGCTCCAAGGCCAGTGAAAAAAGAAGGGGGGACAGCGGGCAGGCCTGATGGGTGCCCGACCTAGCAAGAATGGAGCAGATGCTCTGTTGTTTACCACTACTTGGGTGAGTGGTTCCATGTATAGCAGACGTACCCATTTGATGAACTTGGGACCAAATCCAAACTTGGCCAAGACTGCCTACAAATAAGGCCATTCAATCGTGTCAAAAGCCATTGTTGCGCAAGTGACGCAATTATAGCTGGCTCCCGCAGAGTATGAACTCTGGCTATCACCCCATGCAATCTGCGCAGGTTTAGGGCCATGTTCCTATTTGGCAAAAGACCCGATTGGTCGAGGTGGACCAGATCGCTAATGACTTTTACCAGTCTATTTGCCAGGAGCTTGGCCAGAATCTTCGGCTCGGCATTCAAAAGAGATAGGCCTGTACGAGGCACAGTTCGTTTTGATCTTGCCCTCCTCATGAATCACGACTATCGTAGCAACTCTCTGATCCCTAGGGAGAACCCCTTCGTCTCTGGAGTCCACAAACATTTCTTTCAGGTAAGCTGCCAGTTTATCCGGTTTGCGTTTATAGAGTTCGATAGGGAGCCCGTTGGGGCCTAGTGCCTTACCTGAGTTTAATGAACGGATGGCCTGGGCGATCTCGTCTGCTGTCAGCGCGCTATCCATAAACTTTCGATCCGCAGGGGAAAGACACGGGAGCTGTATGTCACTGAGTAGCAGCTGGGAGTCAGCTTCCGAGCGAGGGGATTCCGAGGTATAGACCGCCTGGAAGTGGTCAGCGAATTTATCCACTATATCCTGTGGTTCGTTGAGTCGTACCCCCTCCTACGTTAGGAGCTCTGGGATTAGACAGCAGGCCCAATCTCTTATCCAGCCATGGGATAAGCTTTCTTGCCATGCCCCCCAGGTCGTAGACCCTGCCCTGCTGTTCCCTACCAAGAGCCTTAGCTCTATCAGTGACCAACGCCTTATAGTTGTGCTGTTTCAGGCTCAACTGATGAAGTTTAGCCCACGTTACTCCTAGCTCCAATTCTCCCTCCAGCCTACTAATTTCAGTCTCCAACTCCACCACCTCCCTCTGCTTCTCCTTTTTAGAACTCGCTGTCAAAGACAGGGATTGACCCCTGATGACAGTTTTAAAGGCCTCAAATAAGGACCCGGAAGAGGACACAGATCCCACATTATTAAAGGATTCATCTAGCGTTTCAATGAGGTCTTTGTGAATTTTGGGATTGCGCAGATACCACAGATTGATTGGGGCCACCCTTTCCGCTGTGCCCAGAGTTACGACTATGTGGATCCACAGTGGAGAATGGTCTGAGATGCCACTAGCTAAGTGTTCAACCTCGGTTATGTAGGATGCTTGTGCGGCAGGGTCCATACAGTAGTCCAGTCGCAAGAGACTATCGTGTGCCCCAGAGTGGAAAGTATATTGCTTTTGATCTGGGTGGAGTAATCTCCAACCGTCAACCAGGCCCATTGAGTCTATAAAGTCTGGCAGCCACCGCATCACCCGCCCCGTTTGGATGCCTGTCCACCATACCAGAGACGACTGCGTTAAAGTCTCCCCCTAAAAGTAAAAGTTCCTCAGGGAGCGAAAGTAGGACCATCCCCAAATCTGCAAACGTTGTGCCCTGTAGCACCGGAGGAACATAGATGGATAGGAAGGTTATGTGCTGACCCTCCCACATGCCTCGTAACTCCATTATATCTGCCACTCCCATGTGGAAGTCACTGCCAACGGAAATGCCTTGCGAATCAAAATACCCACACCTCTGGAACCAGACGTGAACCCTGATTGTGTGACCAATTTGTAACCCATTCTGTGTAGTGCTTTGCATGAGTTTCCAACGAGATGCGTCTCCTGAAGCAGGACCACGTCTGGCGCCTGCCTATTGAGATACTGAAGGACCACACTCCGTTTAATTTTGTCCCCCAGCCTGTTAACGTTCCTACTCGGTACCTTTATTTCTCTACCCCCCATCGTCTACCCGGTACAGCCGGCAAACCCCTCCATTTCGTCTATTGTAACCAAAGTAATGTCCTGATGCAACCAACAAACCTCCCAACAGGTGAAACAAACATTCCCCCCCCCAAAATCCCCCCACCCCGCTCCCCTGCCCACTGGGCTCCAAACTGCCCACTGAAAGTTGCAGAGTGCCTGTCGCCCCAAAAATTCAAAGAAAGAATAAAACTTAGGGGGTAACAGGTCATGAGCACCTGCCTGTGCCCAGAACCCATGCAATTGTTGGTCCTTATGAATATGGAATTAGCAAACTATCAAACACCTTGCACCCCTATCACCCTAGCCCCAGAGTCTCATCATCCTCGTCCCCCCACCATCCAAAGTTCCCATTGTAGGCTGGTTTAGTGTTCAACAGGCCTCAGCTTCAGGGAGGCTGACTGTCCGCACTGTCCTCATCGCCTCGGTCCGTTGGGGCCCGAGCTTCCTGATATTCGAGCCACTCCATCACCACCTCCGGTTGATCAAAGAACCATGCTCGGCCTTCTACTTCGACTCAGACGAGCCGGTAAGATTGAGTATTTCAGGCCCCTTTCCCTTAAGTCTCGCTTCACCGCCATAAAGAATCTCCTCTGCTTTTGTACTCTTTGTGTGAAGTCTGGGAACAGGGAGATAGTAGCATTCTCATACCTGAACTTGGAGTTGGCTCTCGAGCTCTGGAGGATTACATCTCTGTCGCAGTAGTTGAGGACTCGGGCCAGCATAGGCCGCGGAGAAGCTCCCGGTCTGGGACGGCCGCCCGGGACCCTGTGAGCCTGTTCTATCACGAAAAACTTACTGAGGCCCTTCGGTTTGAGGTGCTTGAGGATGAGGTCTTCTACAAATAGGTCAGGGGCCTGCACCTCTGACCTTTCCGGCACACCCAGGATGCAGAGGTTGTTACGGCAGAGGCAGCCCTCGTAATCATCCAGTTTAAGGTCAACTGAGTTACGGGAGGTCTGCAACTCACAGACTTCTTTTTGCAGCTGCGAGACGTCCTCAACCAAGCTGGTAGCAGTTAGTTCCACTTGCTTCACTTTCTCATTAAGTTTCCCCAGATCGGCCCTAATAAGATTAATGTCTATGGCCATGGAATCCATTTTATGTTCCAGCAAGGTTTTTACCCCTGTGATAGCTTCCATGACATCTTTCAGGGAAAGCTCTGGTTCCTCCTCACTCAGGTTCCCCTTCACCGTCTCCTCAGATAATCTTCCCCGCTGCGTCTCTTTAGCGTCCGTATACCGATCAAGCTTATTGGGTTGGACCACCTTTGAGTTCTTGGCACCAGGGCTTTTTCCGCGATCCATTTTACCATCCACAGCAGGCTTAAGCTAGGGGCAAACAGTCCGTGTCGGCCTAGTAGTCTCCACGTGTGCAGCACGCCAAGTAGTGGGCCAACAACCCGGTCTTGCACGTCAGAGGTTTTCAGAAGGCCAGTGTCAGTGAGTCCGTCCTCACTGCGCTACACCGGCGTGAGACATCACCTCTAAAGTGCTCCTTATTGTTCCCCCATCCAGCAAGGACCTCCCTCCACTCAGTGCCAGTGGGTTCAGTACCCCCTAGTAGTAAGCTGGTTGTCTCCGGGCTCACATCCAGTTCACCGTCCCCAGATCGGTACATGCCACAGCTCCCAGCCAGGTAGTTACCTATGAGTCCAAGGCTAAAACAACCGCCCCTGGCAGCGCAAACAAAGACAGGTCAGGTTGTAAATTCGGGTCAAAGTTTCCTGTTCCAATGGATCTGTGCCGATACCGGGGGGGGGGGGGGGGGGGGGGGGGCTGGGGGGGGGGGAGAATCGGGGTCCCAGGTTGCACTTGCCTGTCCTTCCCGGGCTCCCGGCCAGCGCTCAGGAAATCTCAGCTGTAATGGCAGCCGCCACCCCAGCTCCTTTCCATCATCCGCCACCCCCCTCGCCACAGCACACAGCCCCGATCCGGGCTACCGGAGCGTCGGCGGGTAAACGGCTGGAGCGGCCGCAGTTCCATTATCTCGCGGGCCGGAAGTCTCAGCTGCAATGGTGGCTGCCGCCTCAGCGATGTTTCCGCCGCCACCCCAGCTCCTTTCCACCATCCGTCCCCCCCGCCACAGCACACAGCCCCGATCCAGGCTACCGGAGCGTCGGCGAGTAAACGGCTGGAGCGGCCGCAGTTCCGTTATCTCGGCGGGCCGGAAGTTTTCCCAGCCAGGCCTGCGTGATCCCTGTGGGCCCCGGCCCTGAGGCCCCGTCTAGGCCCGCACCTGCCGATGGCTGTAACTTCCTGATGTAAGGGGCCATCAACACCAGAGCAGGCATCCGGGTTCTGCATTAGTTTCGATGCAAGGAAATGAGCGTTGGACTGACGGATGAGCAATCAGGATAACCGTTGGGGCTTACGGGCGGCGAAGCTCACATTTTACGCGGCCATTCCTTCTCGCACTCAGCCCAGCCCCCGCCCCCGATCTCTTACTTTCTTGCTTTGCAGAAGCAGAGCTCAAACAAGAGTTGGAAATGAAGGAGGCATATGATTAAATCCAAAAACCACTATTTAACCATGTTGGATGAGTGCTAGAAGGTTGTTATAGTAAGATTTGGTGGGCATAATTCCTATAAACCATAGTAATCACTCAAACCATTGTTAGCCATTTATGTTTAGCACGTCTTCAAATTGTACAATGTGAATATGCACTATGTCCTGCCATCTTAGTTCTGGGGTAAATGATTACATTGATGCTCTCACTAAAGCTCCAAACAGAGGCAGCAGCAAAGTCAGAGGGCTTAAATTCACAATGAAGTGTCATGTAATTCAGCACTGTGTAAGATATATTCCATGTTTCTGTGAACCAAAGAGCTCAATAGCAAGCACGCCATGGATGCATTCATGAGATGGACAAATCATGATGCTATAGTAAAGGAAGCACAAACTAGCTTGATATATGTGCATTTTAACCCCTTCGACGCTCATGACGAGCTCAGCTCGTCATGAGTTACGCCTCTCGTACGCTCATGACGAGCTGAGCTCGTCATGAACCGCGGGTTTTTAAAAAAGTCAGCGCACAGCGGGAAAATCCGCCGCGCACGGTGTTAAATGACAAAAAATAGTCTTCCACTACCACCACAGCATCAATTAAGAGAGAAAAAGAGGAAGGCACCAGGAGATTGGATATCCCAACAAACATCTCAGATGTTTCCTGTGCATCGCTATAGCAGGTAACCCTAAAATATGAATTCTCTTGTTTGATGGTGCACAGCAATCTTCCATCTCGAGCAAGGGGATGATTTATCCAATGTCACCATAGTGCAAGCAAGCAATTATTGGCTCACTATCTGATCACGACACACTACATCTCAAAAAGGCAGATGACATCAAACAAAGCAATATTCTATAATATTTGTTGTTAGGGACTATAGGCAATGTAAGAATAGGTACCAAGAAATGTTTTATTTCTCATTACCAGATGGTGCCTTTAGGATATCCTCTAAAAGAATCGCGACAACTAAAATTAAAAAGAAAGCCACTGGAGTATTTAGATACCAATGCAGACTTAGGAGACACTTCAAAGGTTAAAAAAGCTCCAGGGGTGTGGAATTTAATAAAATATCTACTTGTCCAAGAGACAGGTTACTTTATAAATCTACTTGTCCTGAATAAAATACACGTGTCCCTTAGGTGCCACGTGATATGGGCACAGATTACGGCAGCAATCTCATTAATGACAAGCTCTGACAGAAGCCTCTCCTATAATGCCAGTGCTCGCACTATAGTAGGGTTTGTGTACTAGCAATTCCCTTATTTTTGCCACCTTTATGTAGATCTACATAATAGGGCTGGCGGTATTGGTAAGCAATAATTCCACAGTTTGCGTGCCCTTTTGAGTCTATGCAAACCTACTTGCATATTTTAGGGGTTTTCACCAACTCTTCTCCAATACTGGCAAAGATTGACAATGTACTCTTGACAAGGGCAGGAGTAAAACTTTTTCCTAAGGGTGGTACAAAAGTGGTTGAAGTGAAAGTGAACTTGTTGATGCTCAACAGATTTTCTGATCAGCAATCTACACATGTATATTTGCTCATGTTACAATGCGGTTCACAAATATTTTCTAGGAGTACAATTTCCTAGCCTGCTTCTGCAAATTTTCGTGAAGTCATGAAAGCTGTAAATCTGCAATAATGCAAGGACATATACCATGGGTGCACTTTTCTGACTTTGGCCCATGATTAGGTCTGGTGTTTGTTACCCCGCGGGTCAATGCCACACCACGGCGGCCAGAACAGGCAGCGGTGTCCTCTGCCACACAGCCACAGGACGCAGAGCAGCACCGCCATGTGCTGCATAACAGTTCGCGGTGTCTTCTGCCTAACTACAGCTGGCCACATGACAATCCGCAGTATCTCACCTGCTCAGGCACATCGCAGCCGGCCCATTATTATGACAACTTTGCAGGCACGCCCAGCACGCCACAAGTAGCCATTCTCTTGCATTGGGGTTATCTTCTTTATTTTCCTTCTTCCCATGGTTGGTGCCACAGTCTTGCTCCCAGAAGGCTGTGGGAGGATTTTTATTACAGTATTTTAAGACAGCGATCTTCCCTATCTTTCTCATCACCCTTTCCCTACCCAAGTTGGTGAGCGCTTACTTCCTGTGACATAACATCCGGTCTATGGGTATATAAGAGGCCAAATCCTTCATCTCCTTGCGTTGCAACACTCCCATCTCCTGCTGGTGTGTCCTTGCTCCTGTTGGTGTTCTTTATTGCGGTCTGCTGTATTTTTGCTTCAAGTTGGCGACTCCTGTGCCTGTTGGAATCCTTGGAGCTTCAACTTTTGCCTAGAGTTTCTAGTCTTCAGGTGTTCTTTTTCTTGCTGGGGTTTTCTGGCCTTTCCCTTTGCCTTATCCTTGGTCACCTCCTTTTAATTTCTGAAGTCTCTGCCTGCAGTAAGAGGTTTTTTCCTTACATTGTCGCAGCAGCACCGAAGCTACCGGAAGAGGATACCCTTACCTCAGACAGAGCAGAACCTTCAAGAACCGAAGTCCAGAAACATCTCAGCGAACCAAAGTTGGTAAGAGACGTTCTGACTGACTGGTGTTAACCAAGACCTTTTGCTTTTATAAAAATTCTATTGCTCTATCTATCGGCTGGCTTCACTGTGAGTGACAGCATTCTGCTCTTTCACAAGGAGCATGTTGGCAGACAAAGTAGTTGTGTTCAGTGCCAGGAACTACTGTGTCATTGTGTGCTTTTTTAGATCAAAAATATTTTGACAATGTTTGTTATAATGGCAGCTCCCACAAAAATTAGGTTATACAAAAACCATATAATACAAACATAAAAAAGACACGTATTGACAAAACCAAATGGCCGAGTACCAATGTCAGACCCGTTGGTTTAGCCAATGGTTGTTCATTTAGATGTTTCCCATAATCTCGTTTAAACTGGTAACACTGATTTTCCATTATGAATATTTTTGGGAAATACTAGCATGCATCAACACATTTCAACAAAATTATATTTCAAAGAAATGCTCCCTACAATTTCACAGAAGTTTAGCATAGCTGGAATTTTTGGTGAACATTTTATTTTGAAAGCAAAAAATGTATCTTGTTTTCAAGCTGCCGTAAAAATGTGCATCTAATCACAAAGCATTTTGGGAGCATTATACATAGTCTAATATTTTGAAACTTTTCAAACGTGTGTACACATTTTTATACTCTAATCCGAGTCAGTAGTGCAGTAAAAGCTTACATTTTTTTACAGCACTCACCTTAATAATAAAGGTATTGCATTAATGAACCATAAATACATGTCTAAACAGCATTAACATATGGACCCACATTTTACCTTAACTTCAGACACTACCCTTCCCTAATCCATAATGCGGTAATGTTAACTGGCAGCAAAAGGGTTTGTGCTGCAGGGGATTGGGCCTATGTGTTCCATGTACAAAATAAACATGAAAACGTATTAGGCATCGGGCTATAAGAATTCCACACCCCAGACCTCTCTTAAGAGATACTATGCTCTTCTGTGGAGAAGTGTGGCTCAATGATTAGAGCGGCAGACCCTGATGCAGAGGTCTAGCTCGGGACCAGGGTTCAATTCCCCGCCTCGGCGGGTCTTGGGCTCAAAATTCCACGGACCTGATATTTCTCATCTCGGTGCCTATTCCAATCATGGAGTCCCACTCTGCAACTCTGGGCAATAGCTTGCTTAATCTCCACAACGGCCCCCACAACGCTAAGAATGCCTGGTCTCCACCTAGGGGGTGCCCAGGAGTGGACGCCTCACAGGGAAAGCCAGGATGGGTTCCACAGCGGTATTCGTACAAGTGCCTTGAGACCCTTGCGGGTGAGTAGTGCGCTAGACAAGTATCAATTTATGTTCTCCATGGCAAAACCTTAATTATTTAACTAGGAGAACAGACATCTACTTAAAGGGCCAATATGACATTACCTAAAAAGCTCTTAGGAAAACTAAAAGTTCAAGACTATGAAAAAACTCCAAGATTCCGAATAAAAACAACTTTGCTCTTTGAAAAATGAAATCACTAAATAAAGCTGTGGTCAAACACTTTCTGGGCAGGTTCTATTTAAGTCCCTGGACTAGTAACCCCTGTATGTACATTATTTATGAAAGAATATATGAACATGCTGCTCGAGTGACAATATATGCAATTGGTTGGGACTCACTCAAAACACAAATGTTTGGTATACTGCTTTGAGAGAACATTGCATTTTATATGGTACAGTATCACGGAAGCATCTAGAAAACAATGGTACACAGTGCTTCAGTGTACAATCACGTGATGAACACAGCACATAATTGAAGCTAGTTTGATTAAAATAGGTTGTGGAAATCATAAAGGAAGTCACCGCACAAAGCAAAACTGGCCTTTGGAAGCACAGTAAGAAAGCTGCAGTTAACTAGGCTAAAGAGAGACATAAGCAATCTACTGTGAAAAGTGTGACAAATGTGTTGCGCGCAAAATACGAAGATTACAGTACACTTCCAAATTCTGAGACCAGGCTAATGACCTAACATATAGGCTAGGATTGACTATTTGACAAGTCCAGCAAGCCCAAGAGAAAGCATCTTGTGGAAGTGCCACACAAGGAAATTAGAAGGAAAGCATTTGTTTGTCCGTACATGCATTATCACAGCAAACTATAACCATGTCACCAAACTATAAAAAATTTCACCAGCATTGGGTAAATGTATGACGAAACAAACTCGCCAAGTAAACAATACAAAATGGGGAAGTTCTAAACCGGAAGGGCATATCAGGATGGATTTGTACAACTTCCCAGTAAACGTAGTGAACTCATCAGATGCACACATTGTCAGGTCTGCATTTCAACACAGCAAAAACTAAACACTTGGACTGAAATGTCGATGGAGAGTCATGAAATAATAGATTTAAGGGGACAAGGCTACATAGACTGTGCACTTGAGGGCAGTTTGCAGACGTCGCCGGATGTGTGCACTTTGACATGGAAACCTCAGGTTCTAGTGGAGCATGGGGATACTCACAGCTTAAAATGGGTTCGTAGTTATACAGCTCTGAACGCAAATTGTTCCCTATTAAGTCTTATACAGGAATGCTTGGTGCAGCCTAGGACATTTTTTATTCCTAAGACATTTTCACGTGTAATTTTCCTCCATTACTCACAATATGGCTCAAATGAATTTAAGTAGCTAAAATGACTGCCATTTGGACATTCAATGAAAAAAGATAGGGTCAGATTGTGACTTACTTTTTTAGCAGCTTGCATTTAAATATATTTTATAATTTGTACTTCAGAGCAGACTACTTTTTTTGGTAAAAAGAAATAGTGCCCGTAATAAGTTCAGGAAATTAACTTTGGATATACATATAGACAGGTTCACATGGTCCAGAACTAGGTTTTCGGAGACCTCTTCTGCAGAGCCCTTCTTAGTTGCCTTTATTCTTCTCTGTTGCCTCTTAGGTTGGGGAATCAGCAGAAGAAACTTCCACATTTGGAGTCAGGACTCATAGCAGTAATAAGAGCAATATTTTGGCTTACAGCACTGGCTCCTAGAATTATGACCAATCTACACCCAACGTGTTTATTGGTTTACTTGGTAACTAAGAATGTTTACATCAAGTTTTGTGAATAACAGTGATGAGGTAAAAGTTATAATATTGGTCGACAAAGTGTACACAGAGATGGAAAAAAAAATTGTCAAGCATTCAAACCAAGGTTACTGTATATTAAATGCTTTTGTGGAATGATGCAATTCAGCATTTTGAGGGATGGCGAGCAGAAAAAGAAGATTAATGCCCGCATCCTAAACCACTGTACTGAAGTCCATACAGGCTTATGAGAGCATGTTTTATTGCTAAGTCAAGCTGCGGACGTGTCTCAGAATGAGATTATTTCACAAGCTGAGCTTCTGCTCCCTCCCCCCCCCCCACCCTCATTCAAATACGGCAAGGTCCAGATTTGCGAAAATATTAGCCTGTACTTCCTTTAAAAAAATACTAGCCACTCTTTAGAAAGTGGCATTTACGGATAACTTCGCAGGAAAAGGTGAAGTCAAAAGAACGCTTCCACTGATGCTTAGTTGCCACCATAATGATGACCGAGAGTGAAATCCTAAGACGTTGGAAGAAAACCCACTCATCTTCATATAATAAATGGCTCTCAAACTGGCAAACTATGATTATATCATCTACATCTTACATAATCAGTAATGAATGACAACAAAGCTTGGCAACACGTCTTAAACTCACTCCATGAACCAGACAGGAACATGTTCATGATGATAGCAAATGTTAAATAGTACATTTTACCTACAAACTCACAGAAAGGTTAATACATTACACTTCATTAGTGTAGTATCTGGCACTTTATATAGTAAACCAAAACAAGGTACACTGTGTAGAGTCCAGGAGACCCTTACTGGTTTACAAAGGTAAACTGTATAATACTAAATGGTCTTTTTTGTGGTACTGTGGGCGTGCACTTTAGGCTTACCAAAGGGCAATGCTAAGCATGTGTTGTACTCGGGCAATAAATGAGACTAACACTCAAGAATAAATCCGACACCAATTGTAAGAAATAACTTGTGTTTTTAAATAAATTTTGATAACAAGAACTTTATCAGGCAAGTACATTTTTTAAATATGAATTTTCACAGGTAAGTTAACAGTTCACTTAAATGCGCCTTTACGTAGCAATGCTTCCCTAATTTAGAAATGGCATATGTTGCAAACTGATATTTATGATTGGTTTCTGCGGGTCTCATTCAGGTCATAGGGAGGAGTCAAGGTCCAAAGAACCACTAGCAGTTATTAGTTACCTGCCGGGGGCGTCCGGGTGCAGAGGTGCTGGTCGGGTTGGTAGCGGTGTGTACTATGCTGATGGAAGGAAGGAGGGCACCTCAAAACAGGCTGCAGAGGGGGACTTGGGGCCAAGTATGGGCGCTCCCAACAAGGCGACTTGGGCCACAAGGGTCCAGTTCATTAGTATCCAGGCTGGCGTGCTCGGGAGAAGGGTATAAAGATCGGTGAGCTCTGTGCGGTTGTATGTCTCGCCAGTTGAGGGTGCAAAATCAGGACTGCTGGGCCACTCCTGAAGTAGGTCTGTGCAAGGCGGACATCCCTCAACAGCTGTTCGGTCTTGGTATAGTGGTAACCAAATTGAACTCTCACTGGCTCAGTTTGCTGCAAGAGGACTGGTACACAGGTTATTGGTCCTGTGTTGCTCCGGTTGGCCCTGGTGTTCTCTCACGTGGTGGGGTGACAGATCGGACCTTCAGGAGCACAGGGTCCTCTTCCTGGGAGGATGCTCCGTTGGGCTGACCGGGGATTGGCAAATCGGTAAACCTAACTTTTCGTTTTCAGTGCCTGCGGACTGTAGGGGAGTAGTTCCTCTACTCCAAGGGACATTGCTGGCAATTTGCGAAGGGCTGGAAATTTCCTGGGGTTCATGGAAGCTGTTCAGCTGCAGGACGAGTCACAGGTTTGGACTGTGGAGACTGGTGCAGGCAGGCAGGGTTTGGTGCCAAAAGTCCACTGCAAGCCTTCAGTTCTCACTTTTCTTGCTGCTATTACTTGTCCTCTTCTTCTGGATTCATCAAATGAGCGTTCCGGGTGTCAGGTATGCCACCTAAACACTTAATTTATGGGTGTTAAGGGGAGTGGGAGGAAGTAGCCAATGGACTACTTACCTTTACGGTGTCTTCTCCCTCTGTATGACCACTTCCTGTGGGAAGTGGGCATAACCCTGACCCAGAGAACCTAATTCAGACTACACTAAAATGGCTGGATTCTAAAATTCGTGTTCACATTAGGTAACCCACCTAAGCGGTCGTACTAGTCAGAGAGGAGAACACGCCTCTTGAATAGCAAATTTTTCCACCTGTCCTCGTGCCAAAAGGGCCCGGGACAGTGGGTGGCATTTCCCCTGTCTGAGGGAAGCCTTGGGTTGCATATCAAAGGGGGCAGATGCCTTTGACAGCCCCTGCCTTGATATGGTTATTTTTTTTTTTTTTGGTGTTCAAATCTGCTTTATTGTGTAATTAACGACGCGTCACACAGCTTGTCGTGCCCACAACCCGGAGGCCGGCAGCAAATAGGCGCAGGATTGTACACAGCCTCAGTGTCGGCATCCCGGAGGCCCGACGGCATTACATGGAAGAATGAGGCGGGGCAGCGCCGCCAATGTGGTACAGCAGAAAAGGATGAACAGCAGCAGAACAGTGTTTTTCATCGGAGAGAAAAGAGTTCTTCCCTCTCCGTTTGTTTTTTTTGTTTGAGGGTTACAACAGCTTAACAAAACAAACCAACAATGTAGTAACGAAGAGGCAAGTCATTCTACATGGTAAATTAAGCAGCGGTGAGCAGGTGTGGCATGCTACGTGTGCAGAGGTGTGTACGTGAGTGTGTGCAAGTCCTGGTCATCCCGGCGAGAGGGTCTCTATAGGCCAGAAGCCAGGTTAGGTATGGAGTCCCAGAGAGTCGGCCTGCAGTGGGAGTCATGTCATAAGGGGGGTGAGGCACATACGGGCCGCATGCAAGGAAGAGGGAGTAATGGCAATCCAGAGTAGTATAGCCATGGTTTGGGCTGCACATGGGGTCCCGGGGGGGGGGGGAGGGGGGGGGGGGTCAAGTGTAGAGTGGTCGGAGGCGGGGGTGCTCCCCCTGGACAGCACAAGGAGGTGGCCCGCACGCTGAAAGAGGTTTCCCAGCTAGGTCTAGTATTGGAGCAGTGTACTAATCAATGGTGGGTCGGTCGCCTGCCGGGTCCGTGTCTTCAGTGCGTGTAAGTAGGTACCGCACCAGTGGATCCCAAATGTCGCCGGGGCGACACGAAGTAGGCAACAGTTCAGCAAATGTCGCGTGTTGCTCTTGGCAATAAGTTAAGTCGCCCAGCCAATCCTTAAATTTGGGCGCTCTGCCCCTTCCCCACCTGCACGCCACTCGTCTCTTGGCCAGCAGGAGCGCAGTGTCAATGAATTTTCGGCAGGATCTGGGAAATCGCACCGAGTCCCCGAGTAGGGCCACCAATGGATCAACAGGTACGGGCTCCTCGACCATCTCAGCAAGAGCATCCAGCACCCGTTGCCAGTAGGACGCCACCTGGGGGCAAGCCCACGCCAAGTGAAGGAAGTCAGCACCAGCAACATGGCAACGTTCACAGCGGTCGTCATCAGTCAGTCCGAAACGCCGCTTCCTCGCCGGCGTGTAATATACTCGCTGCAAGTATTTATAATGGATGATCTTTAGCCTGATACTGGCAGAAATGCGAGATGTGAGTGCGCAGCAGCGGTGCCACTGCTCGTCTGATATGTCGATTGCGAGTTCGGTAGCCCAGCGCAGCCGCGCATTGGATTCCGGTACCTGGGCAGTCCCCCTGAGTTGTCGATAAAGGCCGGAGACCAGATGGGCACCGTCCTGTGAGCTCAATAAAAAGTGTAGCGGTGGCAGGGTGTCGGGCTCGTTGGGAAATTCTGGCAGTATGTCTTTCATCCCCGCCCTAAGCCGCACATAGTAAAAGAGGTCTAGGGGAGTGCGGTCATGTGCAGCAAAGAACAGGTCCGCTGACCTGAAGGTGCCATTGGAGAACAGATCACCCCAGCTAGAGACTCATAGTTTCGTACAGAGGTTTCGGAAGCCCAGTTCCCCCAATAGGGTGAGGTCAGGGTGATGCGCGAGCGGTAATTTGGGTGAATAAAGAAATTTACAGTCCAAGCCTTTGGCGATGCGGCGCCATGCGTCCAGTGTGCAGGAGACCGACGTATGTGGTGTAGTAATGGCAGATTCAGGACAGTGAAGCAAGCTATTGAGCGGGAGAGGATGTACGATCCAGTCCTCCACCGCTACATGCGGCATAAAGGGAGTAGGGGCCATCCAGTGGTAGGCGAAGTGCGCCTGCGCACATTGATAGTAGGCCTCGAAATCAGGTACATCGAAACCTCCTTTTTCATAGGGGAGGGTAATGGTGGACCACTTGAGTCGGGGGTTCCTGCCACCCCAAAAGAGCCGGCGCAGCTCTGATCGCAGGTTTTGGAAAAAATTAGCACCAGGGTAGTAAGGTATATTAAGAAAGAAGTACAGAAAGCGGGGGAGCACCACCATTTTTATGAGCGACGCTCTCCCAGCCATGGACAGAGGTAGGGTGATCCATCGGTCTACTGAAGCGACCAGTTTGGTTATCGCCACCCCATAGTTGGATCGCAGTGTCTCGTCCCTGTCTCGCGATATGCTGATCCCAAGATAGCGGAGGTCAGATCGACACCACTCAAGTGGGTAATCGAGAGGGAAATCGGTCACCGCATCGGTCAGGGGGAAGAGCTGCGACTTGGACCAGTTGATATGGACACCAGACATCCCGCCAAACAATACAAATTTCCTAAGTAACGGGTTAAGATATACTTCGGGATGTTTGACATAAAGTGTGATATCGTCCGCGTAGAGGGACACATCTATCTGGCGCTGCAAACATTGTACTGCACCGCCGCGATGTAATTGGCGTAGTCGACAGGCAAGAGGCTCGACAGCTATGGCGAACAATAGGGGAGAGAGAGGGCATCCCTGTCTCGTACCCCTGGTCAATGCGATGGGCTGAGATAGATGACCGTTGATCAATATTCTTGCCATAGGGCGAGTATACAGCAGGTGGACCCAGGATATAAATAATTTGGGAAATCCCATGCTAGCCAGCACTGAGAACAGGTATGGCCATTCGACGGAGTCGAAGGCTTTGGTCGCGTCGAGGAAAATGGCCGCCACAGGTGTGTCAGGGTGCACCGTGCGGAGCAGTGAGAAGAGCGTGCGAAGGTTGTGGGAGGTAGACCTGCCCGCCACGAAGCCGGACTGGTCGGGCAGTACAAGTCTGGTCATTAACAACGACAGCCGGGTGGCCAAAACCTTGGCAAGAATCTTGACGTCGCAATTTAGGAGGGAGAGCGGACGGTAGGAATTACAGGATTTGGGGTCCTTACCGGGTTTAAGGAGGGATGTGATCACCACTTCGCGCATGGAACAGGGGAGCACCCCATCGCATAGTGATTCCGAGAAGACCTCTCTGAGTACCGGGGCCATAATGTCGATGTAGACTTTGTAGAATTCAGCTGGTATACCGTCGAGGCCAGGGGCTTTGTCATTCTTGAGGGACATAATGGCCTCCCGCACCTCGTCTAGCTCGAACGGAGCTGCGAGGAACTCCCTATCTCCGTCGCTAAGCCAACACAGTGCGACGTCGCTCAGGTAATCAGTATAGGATACATCAGGCCCCACCGTGGAAGTGTAGAGTGAGTGGTAATGCGTCACAAAAGTAGAGAGGATCTCGCCTGAGTCTCGAACAGCAGTGCCAGAGGCGTCAGTGAGTTCTAATATGGTGTTGTGAGCTCGCGGTGGTTGTGTAATCACAGCAAGTGCCTTCCCGGGCCCGTCCCCTTCGCAATATCTGCGGGCCCGCCAGTGTTTGCCCCTAAACTTTGCTTCTCGCGCAGCCTCCTCTTCATAACGGGACAGCTTTTCCCTAAAGACGGCCTGCAGGCCTGGGTCGGGGTTGGACACCATCCTAAGTTCTAAATCCCGCAGGTCTCTCTCCAATGTGTGAATAGATGCAAGGATAGCGCGTAGGACACCATGGCTCTTGGACAGACAATACCCCCTGATCGTGACTTTGAACGCCTCCCATATATGCTCAACAGAGTCTACCGACCCCTTATTCCTAGTGAAGAAATCCGTTATCTCTTCCCCCAGCTCAGTGTGAAATAGGGTATCCAGGAGGATATCAGGGCGAAGTCGCCATTGAGGCCGAGGACTGTCCCAGCCTGGTGTACGACAGTGTAGCAAGACAGGGCTGTGATCAGAGTATGTCCGCGGCAGGTGACGGACCCCCACCAGTTCCACAGCAACATCTTTTGTGATGAGAAAGTAGTCTAAACGTGCCCAGGTGCCGGTATATGATGTAAAGTGCGTGCCTTCCCGCCCCAGGGGGTGCAAGTGTCGCCAGGCGTCCAGTAGTCCGCCCTCCTCAACAATGCCCTCCAGCGCCTCCCTTGCCTTGGTCTTGTAGGTGCTGACCCCATCCGCCCTATCCAGCTGTGGTTGCATCGCCAGATTAAAGTCCCCTCCCCAAACCACATGTTTCGACGCAATAGAGAGAATTTTGCCCCAGAGTGTAGTGAAAAAAGCTGGTGTGTCAACATTAGGCGCATACATGGACACAAATGTGAAATTGTCACGGCCTATCCTGCCCCACAGCAGCGCATATCTGCCCTCCCCGTCAAGTAAGTGTCCAAACTTCTGAAAGGGAACCCTGCGGGCAATGAGGATAGAGACTCCCCTCGAATAAGTAGAATAGGAGGAGAAGACTCGTTCTCCGGCCCACCTGCTTGCAAATGATGTGCCGCCCTGTGGTGACAAATGAGTTTCCTGCAGCATAGCGACTAGCGAGTGATGCCTATCAAGGTATGCAATGACATCTCGACACTTTCTGGCATTATTCAACCCTCTTATATTCCAGGATAAACAAATTAATTGTGTGTTAGCAACCGGAGTGGCCATGGATGACACAACAAAAACCAGAACAATGCCGCCCTAGGCAGCAGAAATAAATCACCCCCGCACCACCGGCACCGGTGCGCACACCAAGGTAAAGTTCAAGCATACAGTCCAAGAATTGATTGCCTCGAAGAAAAAAAGAAACATCCCACCCCACCACCCACCCCAGCATCCCAATCATGCCAGCAGCCAAGCAATCCCGCCCAACAACCCACCCCTCTCCCCCAAGTCAAGTAACGTTAACAGCTGAAACGCCAGCAAGGCAAAGGGGATCTCCCAGTGGGGGTAAGACAGAGAACGCACAGCCACTTCCTAGACCCCAGCCTCGTATCTGTGCCGCCCTCGGTAGAGACTAGGGCCAGGAAAGTGGTCCTTGGGTTACGTTACCACAGGGATGAAGAGTCCATGTAGGGACACTGTCCGTTCAGTCTCTCGCGCCTGTGCATCAATGTATGGGAAAGTCACAAGTAGCCGCAGGTAAGGTGCGCAGTGTAGCGGATATCCGCAGTCAGTCTTCATGAGGCGCCGGGGACAAGTCTGCTCCGTCGCGGTTCTCCTCCGCATCTCGGTCCTCCCTGCGCGCCCTCCGGAGCGATTTGAGAAAGTCTTCTACCTTCTGTGGGTTGGTGAAGAACCGTTGTTTGCCCTGATGAGTGATGCGCAGTTTTGCAGGGTACAAGAGCGCATAATCGACCTGTGCCTCACGTAGCTTTTTCTTCACCGGTAGGAACTTACGCCGCTCCTCCTGCACCATTGGCGTGAAGTCCGGGTAGATGGAGAAGGTGATTCCATTGTATTGCAGCGATCTTTGAGACCGGGCCGCTCGGAGTGCAGTGTCCCTGTCGCGATAATTTAGCAGCCGAGCAATGATGGGGCGCGGTGGCAGGCCAGGTTTGGGCATAGGCGCCAAGGAGCGGTGCGCCCTCTCAACAATGAACGGAGGCGAAAATGCGTCCTCGCCAATGGACCCCTTGAGCAGTTTCTCCACGTACAGCTCCATTCTGCCCGTATCTGTGGATTCCGGCACATTGGTGATCCGTATGTTGTTACGGCGACTACGGGCTTCCAAATCCTCATTTTTTGCCGCTATGATCCGGAGGAGGTTGTCCATCCTGGACAGTTGAGTGGTGTGAGACGAGGCCACGTCCGAGGTATCAGAGATGCGTTGCTCCGCGGCCGTGATGCGTTCCTCATGTCGGTCTACCTTGTGCACCAGTGCGTCCAGCCGCGCGGTGACACCGTCAACCTTCTCCACGACAGTGGCGAAGCCTTGTCGCATCTCTTGTATCAGGCTGGACAGGTCGGCATCCTTAGCTGAGGAGGCGGTGGCATTCAGGGAGGACGTGCTAGGGCCCGGTTCTAGCTGCGTTGATTTTGCGCCCTTCCTCGCGGCATCAAAGCTGAGCTTGGTCTGGCGGTTCTCTGGGCGCACCATGGTGGTGCCGGGACACGACACCCCTGGAGCGTAAAGTGCTGCAGCACTACGGGTCGTCGATCTAGGGCGCTGTCACCAGTATGCAGGGCAGTGTCGAGAGAGCTCAACGAGGGTCCAGGCGCAGGCCTTGCGCGGTCAGACGGCTGAAAAGAGGGCGGCGAGGTTCCAGCAGCGATGGTGGTGGGGCCCGGCTCGTGAATACTGCTGTGGAGAGTGGCGGCGCGGCTGGCCTAGGTAAGTGCCAGAGGTAGGAAGGTCGAGGCGTAGTGGGGGTGTGCCCCGCAGATATGTCGGCCAATGTGGGGCGCCTGCAGCAAGTCCGCCCCGCACAGCACGGCCAGGGTACAGCAGAGCAATGCCCGGTGAGTAGGTGGGCAGCGTGGAAGGGCCCCAGCCCCCTCCCCACGGAAAGTGCGGCTGTTCTGAAGCGAGGGGCAGCGCCCCAAGAACTGATATAAGGTGAACAGCTAGGGCCGGCAAAGGTCCGATGTAGGAATGGTAGCAGGCTCGAGGGTCCAGGCCCGACAAGCAGTCACTCCGCCGAGCAGCACAACGGCCTGCGCCGCCCGTCACCAAACAGGCCCGGCACCCTACGGGGACCAGGCAGGCTGTGCAGTGTCCGCCCCCTGGCAGTCCGCAGCAGCGGAGGCAGCAGCAGTTCCCCCCCCCCCCCCCCGACGGGGGCAGCAAGAGCAGCAGGGGGGGGGAGAGTCCCCGCAGCACCGGGCAGGCCGCTCCTTACCTCCGCCTCAGGTCCGCCGGCGATGAGCCGTCCAGGGGTCCGCCAGCAACGGAGGCAGCAGCAGTTTCCCCCACGGGGCAGCGGGGGGGGGGCGGGGAAGATCCTCACAGCACCGGGCAGGCCGCTCCTCACCTCCGCCTCAGGTCCGCCGGCGGCGAGCCATCCAGGGGTCCGCCAGTCGCCAAGGGGAGAGGCCTGGGTCCTCGTGGTAATCCCCGGCCCGGCGTAGTTCTGCAGGGCCGGCTGCATGCACTCCTTCGCACCAGCGCCGCCGTCGGCAATATTTCAATGAGGCACCGCTCCGACTCCAATCCTCCCAGAGGCACCAAACTTAGACCGAGGGTAGTGACAAGTGTCCTGTAGCGAATCGCCAGGGATGTGAGCCGATGTGGGCCCCGTGGCAGAGGATAACGGTAGGATAGTGCCCCAAGGAGCGGGAGCTGCGATACTAAGCGGCCATTCCGCTTGTGCGCCCTCTAGCGCCCTCCCCTGCCTTGATATGCTTATCACTTAGCCATCCTGCTTGGAAGATGTGACGCCACCTCCAGTTTAAACAGGCACTATTTCTGCTATTAGAGAGCGTAGGCTCTCACCTACAGGAGGTCAGAAACCTGTGTGTGGTGGCAGACTGGTCTACACCAGTCAGCCAGCCAGCACACTTGCGGTAGCTTTTCAGGGGTACCTCTAAGGTGTCTTCTGGGTGCATGTGTTAATAAATCCATCACTGGATTCAATGTGGGTTATTAATATGAGATGTTTGATATCAAACATCTCTAGTTTCAGTGAAGCCATCGTGTAGCTGGGGAACTCGTAAACAACAGTGTCCAGCACTTGTTCTCAAAATGGTTTCCCTGTTCTCTTGTAATATCCAAGAATCGACTTAGACATCAGAGGGGAATATATGATCATGCAGATATGTCCCCACATATAGTATAGTACATCCTGCCTTAGGACTGTAAGGTTTGCTATAGGGGTGACTTACCTATACTGCAGGCAATGTCTGTAGGCATGGCAGACAGGAAGTGAGCAAAGTTGTGTCTTCACTGTTCCCTGCACCATGACACAGCCTGCAATAGCAGTTTGCATCTCGGTGCTGAGGGATTCCTTAGTGTGGCACAATATATGTTGCAGCCCTTAGGGATCCTCAATAGGCTCCTTGCCCTAAGTACCAGAGGAACCCTTTACTAGGGGAAGCTATTGTCTATCAGGGAGAACAATTGTAAATGTAAATGTAAATGTATAGGCATTTATATAGCGCACTACTTACCCGGAGGGTCCCAAGGCGCTTCGACCGCTGCGAAACCCTTCCTGGCTTCCCTGAGAGATGGTCCCCTTAATGGGTATCTCCAGGGTGAGACCAGGCATCCCCGGCGGTCTGGTGGGGCCGATAGTGAAGATGAGGCAAGCTAATGCCCAGAGTTGCCGAGTGTGATCGCTGATCAGAGTGGGCACCGAGGCGAGAGAATTATCGAGTCCGCTGACCCTGGTCCAGAAACCTGCCACGCCGGGAATCGAACCCTGGTCCCGGGCCGTCCTCTGCTCTCGGGTCTGCCGCCTCTAACCAGTGAGCCACACTACTTCACAATTGTACAGTTTTAGGTAAAGAGATCCGGAACCAGGGACCTGGACAGCAGGATCCCAAGTGCGCTTGTCAAAATTGCAGCAGATACCAGGATAAATGCGGGGTGACCATGTCAAAAAGGGGCACTTTCCTACAATGACTTCAAGAACTATATGATTCACCTACCATATACATAAATACACAGCAAGGCACAAACTGTAGTCTATACTTCGGAAAGATGTGCATGTTTGATTTGCCATGGTATACAGTATAATTACAAAACCTCAAGAGTCGTCTTTTACAAAGCGCTCTACTGACACATTTGTGAAGCTTTGGCCTAACATTATGCAGCAACATGTAAAACACATTAAAACATCTAGCTCATGCAAGAGAGGACATTAATGCTTACATACCATTGTCTCCAGAGGTAGGAGAAGGAGGTGGAGTAGCAGCAGTCACACTGTTTTTATCCCAAATGGTCTCCAGAATACCTAACAAGAAACAGTGGTGAATTGAGACAGGCCTGTGTAACACCAGGAGCAATATAAACTTACAATCAACCAACAGGTGGTAACCATTTAACTCACAATATGGTGGCAAGATCCCTTTAATGTTACATTTGGAGTACTAAATTTCAATATTTACATTGAAAAACGTGATTTTTTAAAGAAAGTAATTGAGGATTTTATTTACCAGGGTCCATATAGATGGTACTTTTATGTATTAAGAGAAACTGATAGTACTTTGAACTTCATTTTATTATAGCAGCCATAGGGCTTTTTTTTATATGAATGTTTGTGTTTTGATACCCTGTTTATAACACAGAGCTATATGTAACTGGTCATCAATGATCTCCACATAATACAAAATAACTTACGACATTAAAATAAGCTGTTCTGAAATGTGTTCTGGTGCAGGGAAGGCCTGGTCTGGCAGTTCGGGCTGGAGTGCTGGCCTTGGTGAAGGGTCACGACTGATTTCCATATGGCTGGGTCCAAACTGAGATGGCACGGGTGGCGGAAAATGATAGATTGGGATGTTGTGATTGCGTCTTATGGAAAGAAGTAGAGAGTCTGCTCCAGAAGATGAGTGCTAAAGCAAACTTGAATAGATGTTCCTAAAATAAGGGAAGTCTTGATGATAGTCTTATTCCTCCAGATAGAGTGGGAAGGTTGGTTAAGTAGGTAGATAGGTTATTATGAGAGGCTTTGAAGGTGATGCAGCCTAACTTGAACTTAGTTTGTGTCGTGAGTGGTAGCCAATTGAGGTCTCTAACAACTGGAAATATATGTTAAATCTTGTTTTTCTCCTAGAAGAGTCTGGAAGTGGAATGGAAGATGGCTTTTGGTAGAGCCACTGTTGATATGGAAATTCGTGCCGGGATAGCATTAACTGTGTCAGTTCTTGAGACGACCAAGGCGTGGGCTGTTAATCTTAGCTTGTCAGAGGAGGAAAGATGTTTGATTTTCTTGAAATTGGTGGAGGTATAGTTGTCAGATTGTCAGCACAAGTGAAGAAATGTGTCAATAAGATTTTAAGGTGTTGTATTAACATTAGTTAAAAGTTTTTTCTTTTACGTTATGAACAACAGTCATAATGCTATTCTCTCTGTAGGCCTGGTCAGAATTCAATTTTTTATGAAACAGACACACGGTAACGCTCTTTCTGGTGGATAATCTATCTAAGCACACATTCCTCACCTTTACAACGTTCTACAGGCATTACACCGCATTAGGAAACTTTTCTGCAATGCTCTATGGCGCCGTGAGGCACTGTTCAACCCTAAACATGACAAACTTAAGCCTCATATAAGCGCCATCCTTGCACACGGATGTTCCTTTCTAGCTGGACTCTTTCTGCGTCTGACAGTTACACAATCCTCGGTACCAGTGTTCAAATTCATAACTTTTGACTTTTTAGATGTTAAAAAGCAGCCACTCCACAAAAGAGGGAGATGGGAGAGTGGTGAGGAATCTGCGGTTAGACAGAGCATATACCAGAAAGAGCCTCACCAAAGGTATGTAAATTGTTCTTCCAATGGATACTTCTAACTGCAGAGTCCTCACATTAGGATATATGCCTAAGCATTAGATCACAGAGGTGTAAAATATGTGTAGTGGACTCGAACTAAAAAGTCCTGCAGGATTGAAAGGGCAAAATTCCCCTCGTATTGTAACTGGCTGTCAAGGTAGTGCTGCTTCTTGAACATAGTTAGTTATTGTGGGTTTGTTGACCCATCTAATCACGCACTGTTCACTTGATGCTTCCGCACCTAACTTTAGTTTATTAATTTATTCAATATACACCTTGTTTTACTGTCTTTATGTTTGTTTTATTCAATATTCAGTCATCAACAATTTTACGAAATCAAAATCATTACCTTCATCAACTGTGACATTAAAGGTCCAGAAATGTGTACAACAGTGGGGCTCCTACGTAAGGGACACCACAGATTTCCTTAACAAACTAACATGGATAGAACAAGGATTTCAGAGTCATTGGATCATGTGTACGATAGATGTGGTGGCTCTTTACACATCCATACCTCATGAGGCTGGTTTAGAATCTACAGAATGGGAACTATAGGAATTAGGAGAATTATCAACAAAGAAAGTTTTTCTGTTACAACTACTCAAATTCTGCCTTCATAACAGTTACTTCACATGGCAAGATCATCATTATGCACAACTCACTGGAACTTCGATGGGCTTTGCAGGGGCCCCTGCATATGCAAATACATTTATGGCCCAATTTGAGGCAGAGAACTTGATGAGCACTGAACAATGGCAACATATAAAGATGTACTGCCGCTTCATTGATGATATTTTCTTAATTTGGGACGACACAGCAGATACATTGGAACAATTTATCCAACGAATGAATCAAATAAATCCGAGGATACAGTTTACTCACAAAATTGACCCACAAAAAATTGATTTTTTGGATGTGCGGATCATAAAAACAGATAGCGGATTCACCACAGAACTATACACAAAACCAACTGACCGAAATAACGCACTAAATTACAGTAGTTTTCATCCGAAAAACTTGATACGAAATCTTCCTGTGTCTCAATTCATTAGGATTAAACGCATCTGTTCGGACCCACAAACTTGCTTAAATACAATTCAGAAACAAGTAGCAAGATATGAGGAGAGAGGATATCCTACTGAGATATTACAAGAACAAATGGAGAAGGTCATGAGAATGGATAGTCTTGATTTACTTAAACCAAGAATCAAAACCACTACTGAAAGAATGGTGTTTGTAACGAAATATACAACCCAATCAAAGAAAATCAAGAACATAATAAACAAAAGATGGGATTTACTGGCATCAGAACCGGACTTTAAAGAGTCTACAGTAAGTACTTTTAGGTTTATGAATTTTTATAGTTTGCAAAATAAATCACTTTTGTGCATAATTACGCATCATTAACGTCAATAGGGAAAAGACAAAGGATGTAATATTGTACAGACTACTTTCAAGGTTCACCTCTTGGATTTTGGTAGTTAGCAAGGCCAGGTCCAATGTTTCACCAGTGAATTCTGTGCATCGTCCCGGATTCGTCCGGGAGCAGGGTGCGGGGGTCATTGGTAGCTGGTGCGGCACAAAGAAGGGGACCACATGAGAACAAACTGCACAAAGGAATTTAAAGGTAATTCTGAGGGGTCCAACTCGAGGGAGCAGGTCGCAAGGGCCTCAGGACAAAGGGAGCACAGCTGGTTCACCGGTAACCAGGCCGGATGGCCTAAATGCAGAGTGGATAGGTCAGCCGGGCGGCGCGCAGTAAGATGTCCTGACTGTCAGAGCAGGGAGATTGAAGAGGTGATTGTAGGACAGCTAGGCCACTCACAAAGTGGGTCTCAGGGGTCTCGGCGGCTGCTTGATTTCTGGGCAATTTGAGTCCAGAGTGACCTCTTTATCTTGGTGAATGCTGCAGAGGGTCCCGTTCAGGTGTCCCCTAACTTGATGGGGGAACAGATCTGACACCGACAGAGACACCAGCCAGAGAGCCAGCTGGTTCACCCCAGACCTCCTGGCATCCAAACGCACATGCCGAAAACTCGAAAACACCTGGCTCAGTGAGAGAACGCCCGCCAACCGCGCAGCCCACAAAGACGCCATCCTCAACCATCACCGCCTCATTAGGACCACCAAAAGAGCCTCGTTCAAAGACCGCCTCGACAACAACGCCCAGAACAGCAAAGAGCTCTTTCACATTGTGAAAGAACTCTCCAACCCCAGGCCCTGCACCAACGACATCCCGCCGTCGCAAGCCCTGTGCGACACCTTCGCCGTCTTCTTCCACCGCAAGATCACCGACATCCACAACAGCTTCAACCCCCGGCGGCCCACCACGGACCTCGCCGCGTCGAACACCCCGAACCCCACCCACCACGATCCTCTGACCATATGGACCAACGTGAGCACCGAAGACATAATCAAGACAATGAACACCATCCACTCAGGCTCCCCATCCGACCCCCTACCTCACCTCATCACCAACAAAGCTGACAGCCTCATCGTACCCCACCTACACAACATCATCAACCTCTCCTTCAGAACCGCCACCTTCCCCGAGAGCTGGAAACACGCTGAGATAAACGCCCTACTAAAGAAACCCAAGGCGGACACGAGGGAGCTCAAGAACCTCCGGCCAATCTCCCTGCTTCCATTCCCTGCCAAAGTCATCGAAAAGATCTTCAACACCCAGCTCACCCACTACCTAAAAGACAACAGCATCCTGGACCCCTCCCAGTAAGGCATCCGCAGCAACCACATCACAGAGACCGCCTTAATCGCTGCCACAGACTACATCAGAATCCTACTCGACAACGGCGAGACAGCAGCCCTAATCCTCCTGGACCTCTCCACCGCCTTCGACACAGTCTGCCACCACACACTACGCACACGCCTCTACGACGTAGGGATCCGAGACTGGGCCCTGTACTGGACCACCTCCTTCCTCACCGACAGAGAGTCCGCCTCCCCCCGTTCCATTCCGTAACCACCAAAACCATCCTACGCCGACGACACCCAGCTGGTCCTCTCCCTCACCAAGGACCCCCTCATTGCCAAATCAAACTTGCACCAGGGCATGAAAGCCGCGGCCGATTGGATGGAGGCAAGCAGGCTGAAACTGAACGCGGACAAGACGGAGATCCTCATCCTTGGGACCAACCCCTCAGCATGGGACGACTCCTGGTGGTCAACATCACTGGGAAACCCCCCGGCACCAACAAACCACGCACGCAACTTAGGGGTCATCCTCGATTCCAAGCTCAGCATGTCCAACCAAGTCAACGCAGTCTCCTCCTCCTGCTTCCACACCCTTCGCATGCTCCGCAAGATCTACAGGTGGATCCCGACAGACACACGAAAAACCGTCACCCACGCCCTCGTCAGCAGCGGACTCTACTATGGAAACGCCCTCTACGCCGGAGCCCCGTCCAAACTCATCAACAGACTCCAAAGAATCCAGAACGTCTCCGCACACTTGATCCTAGACGTCCCGCGCCGAGACCACATCACCCCCCACCTAAGAGACCTGCACTGGCTCCCCGTCGACAAAAGAATCACATTCAAACTCATGATCCACGCACACAAGGCACTCCACAACACCGGCCCAGCCTACCTCAACGACAGACTCCTTCTACACACCCAACAGGAAACTAGGCTCCGCCGACCTGTCCCTGGCCGCCATCCTGCGCATCCACAGAACCACCTCCGGGGGCAGGTCCTTCACCCACCGCGCCGCCAAGACATGGAACTCCCTCCCTCTCTTCCTAAGACAGACCACAGACCTCCAGGCCTTCAGAAGACTGCTTCGACCACTAACTGCAGCTCGTCCCGCCCCCCCAGCGCCTTGAGACCCTAGCGGGTAAGTAGAGCTCTTTACAAATCCCAGATTGATTGATTGATCTGACCGTTCAGAGCTGGTATCCCACTTTTGGTCCAGGTGCTGAGTCTTGAACCGCCAGTGAGTAGCAAGTCGATAAAACCAGAGTCATTGGGTCATTGCCAGATATCACAGGGGGGCAGAGCATCTACTCCTAGGGAGGTTTTTCGGCATTTTGTTGAAGGCTGTGGGTGCTCTGGGATTCTTGGCGGCTTCACAGTTGCAGGATGAGACACAAATGTAGAGTCATTAAGCCAACAGGCAGGGTTTGGCACGAATTTTCTGCAGCAGGGCTTCAGTCCTCGGGTCAGCAGCTCATCTTTGTCCTTTTCTTCTCTGTATCCGTCGAATTGCAAGGTCCAGGGATGCCACCTTGTTGGACTTGGCCCTTTTTGCAGGGTCGTCCCAGAACTGTTTGCCTTCCTCCTGTATTTTTTCTGACCTGTTGGCGCTGGTGGTTTTATAACTCTGGGTACTTTATCACTGCTGATCAGTGCTAAAGTGCATGTGCTCTCTCTTGTAAACTCAGTAAGATTGGTCTACACCGGTTTGGCATATTTAATTTACCTATAAGTCCCTTGTACTGTGGTATCCCATATACACAGGGCCTGTAAATTAAATGCTAATTGTGGGCTTGCGGCGCTGCTTTTTTCCACCCACCCAAGTACCCTTTCAAAATTGTCTGAGGCCTCTGACAGTGCAGAGCATGCGTGTGCAGTTTACTGCTGCCGTGGCATATAAAGTGATTGCCATGTCTACAACTCTCCTTTTACTACATGTAAATCACCCCTAAAGTAGGCCCAAGCTAGCCTTATGGGCAGGGTGCTGTGTAGGTACAAGGTTGGACATGTGCCTTAACTGTGTGGCATGTCCTGGTAGTGACAAAGAACCTATTTGGTTTCTCACTGCTGTGAGGCTGCCATCTCATAGGGTTGCACTGGGGATTCCCCGATATGTGCTTCATTGGTACTTTCCAATCTGAGATGGATAGCGTGACCATGTTTTGTATGTTTGGAATAGTAGTGATAAATCCTGCTTATTGGTGAAAGCAGATTTATTTTACTATTTTAGAAATGCCACTTTTAGAAGTGGGAATTTTCTGTGTGCTAGGTGTCTTTGTGTCCTGCCTGGATGTGTACCGACCGTCTGGTTCTGACTGACAAGGGAGAGGGGATGTGCATTCACTCGCGCCAGTCACAAGGGGGGTTGAGGTGTGTCCTGCCTTTCCTGGGTGACTCCGTGCTAGGCTGAATAGACCTTGGCTGAATTTAGAGTAGTGGAAGGAGTTGTCCCTTGCACCTGAATAGGCCTGGTCTACATTTGGAGTGGTGGGAGGAGTTGCACAGGCACCACTAGGGCTGTGCCTTCCTTCCACAATGCTGGCTATACCCCGATGTGGTGTGTCTGGGGCCTGGGCTGAAAATGTGAATGAAGTGCCCCCCAGAACATGGATATTGGTACTACTAAGTATAAAGGCTGTGACCCCATGGAGGAGGGAAAACACTGCATTGGACCAGAGGATTGCTGTGCTGGCACGGAACCGCCACTGTGACTTTTCCTTGTGTGCGGATCTGTTGGAGGGACTACATTTATGCCCAAGGATTGTGTATGCTGGCCTGCTTTCCTACAACTGAGTGCCCCAGTGCCCTAAGAGGAGCCCGACAGGAGCACTGGGACTGCTCCCGAGGGCCGCTCTGGGCTGGGGAGAACGTAGCGCTGGTGAGTGCTGCATGTGCCATGTTACGGGTCTCCAGGGTGGGGACGGCATGAGCGTTTTTATTTTTCATTGCCACAAAGCACGCTGAATGAGCACAGGTGATGCAGTCGCCCAAGCGTGAGCTCTCCCTTGCCCTAAAGCCAGGAAAGAGCGCTTTGTGTGGCAGAGCAGCTGGAGCTATGCTAGGTGGCCCAAGCTGCCCAATGGCGCAAGGAGGACAAGGATTTCCGGGCCGGGAAGTCCTCTGCATTGCCTAGCAATGCCGATGTCACTGAGGGCTGGACCAGCCACCGTGGAAGCCCCAACAGAGTAGAGCGAAGCCGACAGAGACTTCGCTCCGGGTCCAGCTCCTGCCCTGCAGGGATCGGTTGTGGTTGACCAGGGTGGAGTGAGGACCGCGCTAGAAGAGGACCGTTGGACGACTCGCCTCAGTTCTGGGCAAGGTACGGGACTCAGTAGAGCCGGAGAAGCTGTGTTAGTCAGCGGCTTCCCCACAGCCGTTGTTGAGGGAGAACCTGAACAGGGCCTCCCACTGAATTCCTTTTGTTGGCTGCAGTTTCAGTGGGCTGGCGGCCCGATAGCAGACACTGCCTGGTTGCGGTAGCTGTGCCACACGTTTGTGGGCAGCCGCCGTTCTAGAGGTGCGAAGCATGGGAACATTGCGCGGGGTGGCCTCCCCTACGTGGTTGTCCCTACTTGTGGGACACGGTGTTGCTCTCGAAGACGGGGTGAGACCTCGAAGGAGGCATCCCTGGCTAGAATTGCTGCATTCCCTAGTGTAGGCGGACACGTGGCCTAGAAGCCTACGGAAAGGACACCCGGTACCCTCATAGGAGCGCATGTGCTGCTTTGACGGGTATTCTATCATATGAAAGTGTGTACACTGGTAATTCATATGAGCTGTGTCTTGATGTAATGTTGCATATTGCAGGGATATTCACAGTAAAGGTGGATTTATAATGTGGGCACGCTACTAGTCTTTACTATAGTGCACTGCTGATGTTTATGCACAATGTTCTATGCTAAGTGTAATACTACCAGTAGTTACTGGTCATCCTAACTGTATTTGTCTTTTGTATTTTTTACATTTGTAAAGCGCAGGATTCATCCCGAAGGACATCACAGCGCTAGGAAGCATGCAATGTAGTGTAAGAGACAGGGTGTTTGATTGAGTCATAGGTTGATTTTGTTTGAAGGATGATCGACTCAGAATCTGGGAAACAGGAACATTTTTAGCTTCTTTCTGAAGAGCAGATGATCATCTGTCAGGCGAAGATCAAGTGGGTGGCCATGCCACAGGTCGAGCGCTGACTTAGAGAAGGAGCGAACTCCCATCCTGGCTCCAGTAGTGCGTTTAACTTTAGCCAGGGCCAGATGGCGAGATCTCAGATTACGTGAAGGGGCATGGAATGTCGTTTTGCCACGCAGGATGCATGGGCCTATTATATGCAGGGTTCTATGAGCATAGCAGAGGAGCTTGGATTTGGCTCCTTGTCGCACCGGTAGTCAGTGTAGTTCCTTCATGCTGTCAGATGCTGAGCTGTATCTGGGTTTATTGAAGATGAGTCTGGCAGCCGCATTTTGGACTACTAGTAGACGAGAAAAAAGGTAGTCAGTCGACTTGGAAAGAGGGCCTGGCAGACTGTCTTCCGGCAATACAGAGGGTCGTCGAATAGAATGCTTAAGACAATTTCCCGATTGGCAAAGTGGTTTGTGTAATCCCTGTGATGTCATGACAAGTGCCTAGTTGCACAATATTTTATGTGATTGTGGTCTAATGTGTTCTTATGAATACAAAGGACATTTTTATATAACCTTGTGTGGAGTCTCTCTTGTGGTGTGCCTAGGGTGTCACTGTTGATTGAGTGTGTTGCGCAAACGTTTTATCCATTGACTCTGGGATAAGCCTGACTGCTCTGCCAAGCTACCAAGGAGGTGATCAGGGGTTACCTTCAGTGTGTACCTCCTTTGCCTTGACTAGAGTGGTGGGTTCTGCCTGGCTTAGGTGCATACCCTATCCAAACATAAACCCCATTTCTAACACCTAAATACTCAATTTAGGGGCGTAAAAGGGTGAGCAAGGTAGTAGCCAATGGGCTACCTACTTTTAGGGTGTCTACACCCTTTAAGTGACCACTTACTGTGGGAAGAGGCACTACCCTATGCTAGTTTGTTTTCCTACCATCTCAAGGTATAGGATTTGCAAACTTGGGGTCCACATCGCCTGCAACACCTTTGGGGAGGTGCTGGCTTAAAGTGGGCACACCTCCTCATCCAACTAATTTTACTGCCTTGTCTCCCGCCAAAAGTGGAGCAGGAAAGGAGGGTTGGCTTCCTCCATTATCTGCAGATGCCTGGGTTGCATTTCAAAGGAGGCTTCACCTTTGAAGCTTTCCGCCTCGGAAGGCCATGCTGTCCTGGGGGAGGTGTGAAGCACCTCTGCCTAGAGCAGGCTTTGTTGTTGAACTCTGGAGCACTGGCCATCCCCCCATGAGGTCAAAAACATGACTGGTGGTGGCAGGCTGGCTAAAACTAGTCAAGAGTCCACACCAGTACTTGGTAGGTTTTATGGAGACCCTCTAAAGGGTCTCCAGTGTACATGTATTAATAAGTCCAACACTGGCATCAGTGAGGATTTAAGACAAGATGTTTGGTACCAAACACCTTAGGGTACAGTGAAGCCATTATGGAGCTAGGAAACTCATAATGACAAGAATCCAGTCCACGTACTCTCTAGCTTCCCTGTTCACTTGCAATATCCAAGAATGGCTCAGATATAGAAGGGTCATATCTGCTCATGCAAAGATCTCCACACATGGGATATAGTGCCCCCTGCCTTAGGGCCACACTGCCTGCAGTAGAAGTGACTTACCTATACCTCATGCAGAGTATGGGGGTATGGAACACAGGGATGTGTGCATGACATATCTTCAGTTTTCTCTGCATCAAGACACGCAGCCTGCAATGGAAGTTTGCATGGTCTTGGTGTCATATTCCAGTCAGAATGCCTCTTAGCAAGTGTTATCAGGCAACTGCAATGCACAAAACCTTTCACACTGTCCGTTCAACAGTTGCAAAAAGAACGAACGCTGGTTCTCTCCTCTGGAAGAAGATGCACTGTGCCACCTAGGGGTGTAGGCACTGTTTGTGACATAGCTTCAACCAATATTAGAGTTGTAGAGCCTCTTGGCACAGGACCCATGACCCCACTTTGCTAAGCTTGGTGCAGTATCGCATTTGGTGGTGGTGGTGGTGTCCATGAAAACCAGCACCAACATCATACTGATCAATGGCAGAAAGGTCCACACTCCAGCTAACTGACATGGAGCCATGTTTGCGCCAAAGACCGAAGTGCTCTCATCTCCACCACTTTGACACAACCTCCCCAACCCAGCAGCGATTCAGTCAGCACCATCAATTTGCAGTGGGGAAGGGCAAGGGCTCTGCAACCAGTCAAAATGCAATCAAAAAGCCACTACTGCTGAATCTGTGCAGTTTCCTCCAAAATCTGAATGGCGTTTGACAGATAGCCTTAGTGCTGGGCTCATTGGAAATTCAGATACCATTTCAGAGCCCACGTATGCCACCTGGCATAGCAGTCAAAGAGGCTGCAGGAAGCTAAAAGGCAGATAAGCCTCAGAACAGCTCTAACAGTGGGCCCAGGAGCAAGCATGAAACATCAGGACCATTGCCCAAATGTCCTGGACTCGTTGCAACGAAGGAAAGGCACTTAACAGTATCAAGGATAGCCCCAGCAAAAGGAAGCCGCTGTGAAGGAGTCAAGTGCTACTTTTGGCCTGATCCTGAACCTCAACAATGTCAGGAGATTTGCAATAATCAGGAGGTGCTCCACAACAGATTGTGGCGAGGTAGCCTTCACAGCCAGTCATCATCGTAGAGAAATACTTGTATCCCCAACCTTTGAAGCTTGGCGGTCACCACTGCCAACAGTTTCAAGAACAAACATGGGGTAAGGCTGAAACGGACAAAGCAAACAGAAAATGCTCCTGACCTACCATGAATTGTAGGTAATGTCTGTGTAACTACATAACCGGTATATGAAAATAGCATCCTCCAGGTCGAAAGGCACCATCCACTCGCCTGGGTCCAGGGCAGCCAGAGTCTGTGCCAGCGTGACCAGTTTGTACTTTTCGTTCCGCAAAAAGGCATTCATAGGTGGAAGATCTAAAATAGGCTGAAGGACCCATCATTGTTTGGGATAAGGAAATAACAAGACTACCAACCCTCTCCTATTTTGGAGTCCGGAACCTTATCAATGTTTTCTTTGGAAAGAAAAACTTGATTTTTCTGCAAAAGAATGGACTGGAGATTTGCTATGATGTGAAGGAAAAGTCAGCTAAGCAGAAATAAAGGGTAGGGGGTAGCATGCTGAACGGTTTGGAGGATCCAACTGTCAAACATGAATGATAGCCACCCTGGGGGAAAGTGCTGCATCCTGCCTCCCATTGGGCGGTTGTGCAGCACGAATGGCATGCTAAAGCGGCGGGGAGTGAGAAGACTGGTGCCCTTGGTGGCCTGCCCGATCTACTTCCCAGGCTCGAAATGTCTGGGGCGATTGTAGCAGAGGCTCAGAAAAATTACACAACATATTAACAGCCACTTAAAATAGCCTTTGAATTTGAAAATTTGACAAGAGTCAAAATATCCCGAGAAGGTGTTGTGGCCTTACTTTCCTTGAAATGTTCCAGAGTAAAATCTGCTTTATTGCCGAACTAGCATTAGCCACCAAATGCCATATCCACAAGAGAGGCCTGTAAGTCTCCAGAGAATCCTATGGAGCACATCCACACACGGTGGTCGAGTACCACACTAGTGTCAACTGTCCTTTCCTGATAATCAGTACAGCTAAGGCCAACATTAATCACAAATCTGGCTGCATCTTGACCATTTAGATACAAGGTCTTCCCAGGCCACCAGCAAGCTCTCTCTGGCCATGTTTCACACGGCATGCGTATATCCGCCCATAAACACAAACTGCATTTACTGGCCTAAATGCTAGACTGGCTGAAGAGAATATTCGTTTTCTGAACATCTTAATGCTTTTAGACTCACTATCCAGGTGGGTTGTGGGGAATGAGTTGGGATACACCTTGATAGTTGAAGCCAAAACGACTAGACTTTCAGGAGTAGTGTGTTTAATATTAAATCTCTTTATTGACATTTTAGAACACATACATAAACAGCACCTGACCACATGGCCCCTTACTCTCATTACACTGTAAAATAGGAAGCTTAGACAATAGAATAAACAGAACCATGTCTTGCTATAAAGTCAGCTCAGAGGCTGGGCACGCTGTAGATGCGAACAAACTTTGTCAAGAACACAGAAAACTAAAAACCACCCAAATATTCCCCACACCCACCCCTCCCCCCACCTCCCACCCACCGCCCTTGTTCAAAGTCCACTACCCCCCTTCCATCAACAATAGCATCTCACCAATCTGTCCCCTACCGATTCACATTCGATAGGCGCAACAAGCGCAAATAGCAGGGGCACATAACCTCTCAGAACTCTGTGGCGAGCAGGGACAGGAAAGGCTGCCAGAGCTCCGCGTATTTAGCACTCTCACTTGCCAATGTCAAAGACAGCTTCTCCATGCCTAACACATGCCACAGGCAATGTAGCCAGCCCTGAAACATGGGGGTATGTGTGGTGCGCCAGTGTGACAAAATATTCTGAATGGCAGAACCCAAAGCAATAGCTATTTATTCGCCCCTACGGGCGCGTAACGGATATATGATGGGATTCGGCAACCCTAGCAGAACATAGGAAGGAAACTGTGGGATTTCTGCGTCGAAATGTGCATCAACCTCATCCAGGACTTGTTTCCAGTACCCCTGAAGCTGAACACACTCCCAAAGCAGATGGACTAATGTGCCCGTTTCCCGACACCCACGCCAGCATGTTGCGTCCCTCGAATGACCAATCTCGTGTAACCTCTCCGGTGTGTAGTACCAATGCGTTGCGATTTTAGTGGGGGTGTCTGTCAGACCCATATGGTATGCGAAGTGTAGGTCCCGATAATAAATACCCTCCCAATCTTTGTGGCTAAGCGTCCGACCCAGCTCCTTATCCCAACGAGCCTTCCCTGAGTTATATATGTGCGAGTACTTGGCTTGTAGCATTTTATATAGGTCAGAGATGAGTTTTTTTAAAATCATTTTTCCATGTGATTAGCCAATATTCATACAGCCGCAGATGTCTATCGGCCCCAGCGCGTGCCTGGCCATTGAGCGCCCAGTGCCATGCCTGTAGGAATCTGAGCCTCTCCGACTCTGGCAGGAGAATACGCCTGTCGAAAAGCCTCAAACATTAATACCCCTCGCTCTGCGTACAAATGGTACAAGAACCTACATCCCGCCGGACGCCATTTTGCAAAAGCCACAGTGTCTTGCCCGGGTCCGAAGTCCGGATTATCCATCAGGGGGGTGAGGGGCGATGGGAAAGAGGTAAGCTTGTGTTTGACATTAGTGCCATCCCACACTTCCATCAAGACCCTGGTCATGTACGAGCCATACAGGTTAGGGGTCTATGCTGCCGGCGTAGGAAGGGGACCTCCTGAAGCGGGCGGCCTGCGACAGCCTGGTCTTAAAAAAAAGCCAATGCTTCTCGGACTCCCATCTGCTCCATTCAACAAGAAAGCACATCTGAGCCGCTTGGAAATAAAGAAGCAAATCTGGGAAGCGGAGACCCCCCTCCTTCTCGGGGGGGGAGGGGGGGGGGGCTGGGTGGAGTGTCGCAAGTCTGAGCTTCATCTGCGTTTTTTTGCCATGCCATAGAAGCTGAGCCAGTTCAGACTGAGTCTGGCGGATCCAGCCTACAAGTGGACACAGCGGAATGGTGCGGAATAAATATAGAATCTGTGGAAGGATCGTCCTTTTTATCGCTGCCACCTTCCCCAACCAAGACAAGGGGAAATGCCTCCATCTGCCCAACTCTTGCCTGATTTTCTGGCGTACCCGCGCATAATTAATAGGCACTGTGTCATGCAGTGTAGGCGCTAGCTGAATCCCTAGGTATAGGATAGTATCAGACGACCAGTGAAAGGGAAAAGTCCCCTGCAAAAGTTCTCGCGTGCGTCCGTCCAAAGAGAGGTCTAAGGCTACAGATTTACTCATATTGACTTTAAAACCCGCCACCCGTGCAAACCTATCGAGAGTGTCGAGACACGCCGGCAGCGACTCTCTGGGCTGGGATAAAGAGAGGAGCACATCGTCTGCATACAGACTTATGGTGTGTACATAGGCGCCAAATTTGATCCCCTGCACCTTTGGGTTGAGCCTCAATGCCTGTGCGAACGGCACCATGTATAGAGCAAAGAGCAGGGGTGACAAGGGGCACCCCTGTCTTGTTCCCCCTCGATAGAAAACCGAGGTGAGGTACAGCCATTGACTCGGACCGTCGCAGTTGGGAACTTATAACAGTTCATGACGAGTGTGGAAAACTTTTCTCCCATTCCCGCCTTCACCAGAACCTGTTCCAGATATGGCCAGTGGGCCCGATCGAAAGCTTTTTCAGCATCAATCGCTAACATCATTAACTCGCCAAGTATACGCATGGCTTTCTCTATCAGATGCAGGGCTCTCTTGGTGTTATCAGCGGTTTGGCATTCTGGGATAAACCCAGCCTGATCCGGGTCGATCAAGCCATTCATAAGGGGTGCAAGCCGAGCCGCGAGAATGCCTGTGTAAAACTTAAGGTCAGCATTAAGAAGGGATATCGGGCGGTATGCCCCACACTGTGAGCGATCCTTTCCCGGTTTGGGGATAACGGAAATGGTAGCATCTGGCAGATCTCCTGGGATCACGCCCTGCGCCGAAAATTCATTAAAGAAGGCCGTCAGGAGGGGGGCCACTTGCAAGCAGAACGTCTTAAAAAAGCTGGCAGGGAAGCCGTCCGGCCCAGGCGCTTTTGCTAAATTGAGACGCGAGATAGCTGTAATAACCTCTTCAGGCCGGATATCCCGATCTAATAGGTCTGCCTGCTCTTTCGTAAGGGCAGGGAGAGGGACAGATGCAAGAAAAGACTATCTCACAGAGGACTCGATGGAGGACCTGGTGTAAAGAGAAGCATAAAAGTCACCTAAGGCAGCAGCTATATCGGCATCCTCCGTAACCCGCCCACCTCCCAGGGGGAGAACCTCCTGCACGGCCTGCCGCTGCGCTCCCTTACTTCACGCAATTTGTTGCCCAACAGGCGCCCGCACCTTTCTCCGCCGGTATAGTACATATGTTTCAGTGTCAAGGCTGCATACTCTGCCCGATCCTGGTCCAACGCAGTAAACTGATGCTGCATGGCTTTAAGCTGCCTCCAAACCCTGGGGGTCCCCGTCCGTTGGTGCATTTGTTCCAGTTCTCTCGTCTTCTGAGTAAGCTCCTCCCCTTTATGCGCGCGTTCAGCGTTGTCTGCCGCTGAGATCGCAATGAACTTGCCCCGCAACACCGCCTTTAGTAGGGAGAGGACTGCTTTGCGCTTCACTGGGTTATTAAGCCCTCTGACATTTAACGTCAGGACTCCAAGTTCGGTGTCAGGCATGGCTCACTGCACAGATGTGAATGTGCCCATGAAATATAGCTGACTGCACTGGAGGGGATGTAATATCTCTCTCATCTCAAAACCTAACATGGGCAGGACACTGGGACCTTCCCAAGGGTTTCCGTGGACTTGGAACCAGCCCACTCCCCTTCCGACTAACCTACCCCAACTAAATCCCCAAGAACAAATAAACCAAGCAAGTCCAAATTGTCCTTCATCCTCTGACGACCGGCAAAGTGTCATGGGGGGTAATCCATGAAACACCTAACAGCTCCCCCTCCCACCGATGACCCCTGCAATAAGCAAACAAAGCATGGAGCAGAGCAAATATCGTCAACCTCCATAAATGAGCCAGTCTGGGGAGGATTGGGGTCCAAAGCGGCCGCCTCAAACGCCACTCTCTGACCCTCCGCGATCACAGCCGGGGAAAGCTTCCTCACCCTCCAACTCCTCCTCTGCATACGCCACCGGTGCCTGGAATCATCCGCTTCAGCCCCATGACTCGCCGTCTCCTGTTCCTCTGCAGGTGGGTCAATGCCCAACAGTCGGCAAGCCTCCGAGACTGAGCGTAGCTGATAAATCTTGTTCTCCAGTTTGAAAACCAGGCGGAATGGGTGGCCCCAACTGTAGGTGATTTTCTGCTGCTGTAAATGGGCCGTGACAGGCTTAAAAAGTCTGCGTTTCTGCAAGGTGAGCGCTGAAAGGTCCTGATAAAGAACAGGCGACTGCCCCTGAAATGTCAATGGCTGCATCTGCCTGGCCCTTTGCAGGATCTCCTCCTTCGTGCAAAAATCCTGAACACAGACCAGAATGTCAGGAAGTGGCGCAGACGCGGCTCGCAGGGCCCCAGCACGGTGAGCCCCATCTAGTCGCAGTTCCAAGTCCATCGGGCGCCCCAAGTTATGGTTGAAGAGTTTTTTCGCATAGCGAAACAGTTCTTTAGTTTCCTCGTTGAGTGGCACATTGCGAATCCGTATGTTATGCCGCAGGGATCGGTTCTCCAGGTCCTCCAGAAGGGCCTGGAGATCAACCTGATGGTCGTGGAGTCTTACAATTTCCTGCTGCAGAGCCCCTAGTTCCGTATCGGTATTATCTCCTTTCGTTTCAAGCTCTGCGACCCTTTCTCCAATACCGTCCACGTCTCTAGGAACCTCCCTGATTTCACTAGTCAACTCCTTCTTCAAGGTGTGAATGTCATCTCTTAGGGACGTGAATAGAGACTCAAAGAAGGCCTTGGTGATAGGTTCCGGGCTGGACTCGGGCTCTGACGACGCCCGTTTCGCGACTGATGCCATGGCGTCCCGCTGTTGGCTCTCCTGAACCTTGGCGAAGAGATCCTTCACTGTTTTATCTCTGCGCCCCCTGGAAGTGGGCATCACCCACCCTCGAAGTCACCGCTCTTCTCAGACCAGGCCTGTATCCAACGCTCACCCAGCGGACAGTACCACCGTTGACGACTTCCAATAGACCCTTGGGCGCCAGCCTCTCCCAGGACCCACCGCTGCAAAGGCACCAGGCCGAGCCACCCGCCTCACTCCCCCAGGGCCGGGATCTCCAATACACTCTCTCACAGTAATGCTCCAGTCACAGCGCTGTCCGGGCGGATACCACGGCCCGCCAAATATCTGCAGGTCCTCTCCTTTCATGTGGGTGAGTCCCTGGCCCCGGTAACTCCAGCAGCCCCGGCTTTCCCAGGGGAACCGATTCCACAGTACTCACTCACAGTACGTCCTCTACACTGTAGCTCCGCTCCAGGTATCGCTCTACCTCCTCATGGGGCTCACCAACATCCGCCACTACGCTCGTACTCCCAGTCGCGTGGCCCCCAACCACAAATGCAGTGCGGTCACCTAGGAATGCGCCATTCGGATAGGGCCCATCACCGTCGCCTGCCACCACTCGCTATCAGTCACAGGGCCATTTGCCTCGGGCACAACTGGAGCCCTCAGGTGTGTGCAGTCCAGATCGTAGTAGCCACCCCAGTCAAGTCCAGACTAAGGCGCTCCCACGCCACCTCTCGCCAACCAGCTCTCAGCCCGGGCCCGCCTTCGGCCCGTCGCTACACAGTCCTCACTTCCCATGGGGGGCACCACTATCTCCACTCTTCACCCCGGCAGCACCCCCAGGCCAGGCCACACCACCTCACAATTCGGGGGAACAGGTACCTGGGCTCCGCTGCTCACCACGATGTTCCTCGCGCTGCCCCCTCGCCAATGGACCCAGCCAGGGCCTCCGCTCCGAGCCCAACTTCCGATGCGTCCCCCCACTGGAACAATGCTGCTGCTCAGGGGCGGGCCCCTCGTCAGCCACCACCACAGAGCTGGCTTTAGCCACCGCCCCCTTCACCGCCAAGCAATCATCGCGGCCGGCCCAAGAGTGGACCGCCGCCCACCAGAGCCGAGGGCCTCCACTCAAGTTTAGCCAGCCCAGACCCCACTCCCAGCAGCGGTGCCTCCAGAGTTCGCTGCCGCGCCCGAACACTCCGGGTCGCGGAGGGCCTAATGCAAAATGGCAGCCCGTCTCCGCCACTCCAGCGCTGCCGGAGCACACCACCACCAGGAAAACGCCAAGGCCCCCCTGACCGTGCAACCTCCTGGGGAGTCGGACCTCCAGCACCAGTCCCCACACTCCACAGCTCACCGGTAGCCGGAAGGCGCCGAGAATGTCCTCCCCTGCTGCTGTTCAATCTATCGACACAGATCCTGCGTAAGATGGCGGATGGACCGGGATCGCCGCAGGACCCGACTGCCCAGGGGAAAAACTGCAGCACCCCCTCTCAGCAACTGCCGCAGCGCGGCTCTCCACTCCGTCAGACGGTCTCTGGGTTCCTCTGCCCGGGAGGACGTAGGTCAACGTGGTCTGGCACACAGCACTTTGTCTCAGCGCTCGAGTTTTGCTGGCCATTCCCCAGCCACCGCTCCGGTCCGTGTGCCTCCGGAGGCAAAAGTAGCCCTCTGGGCGCCGGTCACCGAGCCAGAACTGCACCCGCCTGGATCTGGGCAAACACCACACACACAGGTAGGGCCGACTGCAGCAATTACGGCTGATAAGCCGGTGCTAATCTGGGCCGTCGGAGGGAGCTCCGGAGCAGCACGTCCGCTCACGCCGCCATCGTAGCCACTCCCTGGAGTAGTGTGTTTAGATAAGACCTCCAGTTCGCCAGACGCCGGTCTATGATTTCTGGTCATCTGTCACTTCACAAGTGGGCAAGTACAGAACACTGACCAAGTATTCACTAAAAGGCAAGAACTCCGATGTGGCTAGCCCAAGCAGACATATTTCCGCAAGGATGTGTGTCTTAAGTCCAAATGAGGTTAGCTGTAGGTCCAAGACCTCAGCTGCACATCGACTTACCACTGCAAATGAAGCACTTTCCTCCATTGGTGATACATATAGCAATATACTCCTGTATCCGTGAAAGTATCAATCCTGCTGGCTTCTTGCAAATCCATGTAAATCTTTCTATTGTCAATACTCCCTATCCTCACCATCCTCATCTCATGTGGTTGCTAAGTTTGGTCAGATTCTGAGTCGAAAAGATAAAGGAGCCTTTGGGGGCCAATTGGCTCCAACAAAGATATAGGAACGCAATCAGACTGTAAGGAATTGCTCTAGGAATTTCTTAGCGTGTCATCGATCGGGATCATACCATTGCCGGTTCAGGGTCAGGCATCGAAACCAGTAATGGTTAGTCCACTGGCAGGACAGTTACCGACGAGGTAGGGACCAACGCAGGTAATGGCACTCAGGTGGAAGTCTGTACCAGGGCAGGTACAGAGCCCCTAGACGATTCATCAGTAGTTACCCAACTGACAACCCTTGCAAATCATTGGGGCCTGAATGTGCGCCGGAGGTAGCGGGAAGAGTGAAAATGTTAACAAAGTGGCCTAATCAAAAGGCTTTACCTTTAGCGATGTACTCACTGATTTGGGGGAATATGGGGTGCATCGGGACCAACTGACTAATCTGAATCACAATGGGAGATCGAGTGAGATATAGGCTAACACTGATACCCAAAAAGCTAAAATCCTGCTTTACCTTTTTGCGTAAACTCGACCACAAAACTATCCCTTTAAGACAGCAGCTTCGGGAGAGGAAGCAGGTCTGCACCCTCGAATTGAAGCAAGACTTACATTAGGTCAGCAACTTTTTGTGTTCAGTTATGTATAGGCTCGCTTCCCTGTCTAGGATTGCCTTCGGGTGCATGTGAACATATTTATGGCACAAAGTAGTTGGTGTTCTAAGCACCAACACCAGACACACTTTGGCAGCCTGTGACAGACATCTGTTTCCAACAGTCTCATCATGGTTTGAAACTTGTGGTTTTTGGAGGGGCTATTGCTCCACAACAAGCTGGATTTTATTGTTTAAGAAGTTGTCGGGGATGAATATGGGCTATGATCAGAATGCGAGGTTAGTGCTTACAAGAGATACTGTAAAAATCTGGCTCTGTATATACTATGCCAAAGTGAGGTATAGTGTGAACAGAGACCAGTGGAACCCTGAAAGTAGGCAGAGGTAAAAGTAGATAATACTCTACTCTTTATTTGTGGTAATGTGGGCGAGCAGTAAGGCTTTATCAGAGGGTAGTGTTAAGCATTTATTGTACAAACTCAAGCAAGCAATGATGTCACACACTCAAAGATTGAGTTTAGACCAATTTGTTTATATAAAAATATTATTTAGTTATTTTATTTCTAGAACCAAGCCGGGCCCGGTGCAGGTAACAGAAATAATACTTTGCAAGATGTATGCAGTAAATTACAGTTGAATGCAGGTTCAAATGCATTTGGTTGATTTACAGGTAAGTCAACAGTTCAAAATGACTTTTCAGTTACTGGATAGATTACTGTGCACGTTACTTCTTGGATTACCTTTTAAGTTACTTTTGATGATCAGTGTGATATGCCCAACTATCACACTGATACATTTCCTAGACAAAAGGTAAGTAATTCCATTTTTACACATATGCAGTTTTTCAAAATTCCATACAAAACAACTCCACACACAAAAAATGTCAAAGCCTATGAGAGGTAATGAAGTGATCGGTTTACAGGTAAGTACTTGCTTGTGGATGTTGGGTTTCTGGGGTTAGAACCCTGGGTCCCCCAGGGTCAAGGATGCACTCTCAAAGCACCCTCAGCAGCACTAGGGCAGCCAGGTGCAGAGTGCTGAGGCCCAATGTTATCCAAAGGGGGATAGGGGCCTCCGTTTGGTGGCTACTCACGAGCAGGCCACAAGGTTGTGGGAGAAAACTCCTGGTGTTAGGCTCCGGGAAAAGGGGGTTCAGTTTTAGCACACAAAGTGCACCCACAGCGGCACAGGGGCGCCGGGTGCTCGTTTGCCGTTGGGTGCCCTGTTGAAGTTCAATGGGGATTCTCGGGTTGCAACAAACAATGCAGGCTTGGGGACGAAGATGTTCTGGAGGCGGACGTCGGGTGAAGGGGTGTATTGAGGCATCAGGTTTTTCTTACAGGCTCGGGTCAAGGTTGGGGGATCCTCCAGAAAGGGGCTGCAGGCGTCGTTTGGTGCCTTGAGGCAGGTCAGGTATCAACAGTTCCCAGATCAGGATCGCCAGGGAGACCTCCTCGTGATGTTGGGCCATTCAAACTTGGGCCGTGGGCGTAGCGTGCAGAGTGGTGCAGACTCGCAAATTTGGCCGGAGCCAGAGTCTGTGGTTGAGTAAATCCAGTGCTCATCGGAGATAAAGTCATGGTTTGGGTAGGCAGGGCAGGTCCTCCATGTTCTTGGGGGCTGCTGACTGCAGGACACACCGGAATTTCACTGGAGCAGGTAGAGGTCGGGACAGGTCAGTAGGGCTGGGGCTAAGGCAGTTAGTGTCCTTCTTGTATGAGGAGGCAAGGTTCAGGGTTGCCCCTAAATACTAGATTTAGGGGTGTTATAGGAGAATACAGGTCAGGACCAATGGGTCGTTTCCTTGGGGTGGGTACACTCCCGATTATGCCTCCCTCCAGTGAGAGGGGGGAATAGGTCTCACTCTGGTTGGCTGGGTCACGCATCTAGAAGATGGCGGGGACAGAGTTGTGCTTCACCTCACCTCCCACACCGGAGGATTGGGGTTGGCAAAGGTGGGCACACCTCTCCTTCTAATTTGGTTTTTCCACTGATTCTCCCGCCCAAAGAGGGGGGTCAGAACCGATGGTGGCCAGTTGCTGAGGGCAGCAAATGGCTGGGGTAGCTCATAAAGGCGGCACACCTTTGAGGCTTCCCATTTGTGGACCCTGCCCATCTTGGGGGAGGAGGCTTGGCACCTCATAAGAGGGTGTGCATTGTTTTAGGACCACGAGAGCGGCAGGCTCTCGACCCAGGGGTCCAGAAACATGTCTGGTGGTGGCAGCTGGTGAGCAACCACTCAGCCAGAATACTAGTATTAAGTCGTTTTTCAGGGGGCATTTCAAAGATGCCTCTGAGTGCATTTACATTAAAACAAACACTGGCATAAGCGTGGGTATAATGGCTGAGAAATTGGCTACCAAACTTCCAGTTTTTAGTAACGCCATTATGGTGCTGTGGAGTTCGTAAAAAAAACTCCCGGCATTACGGCACTTACAATGTCTAAGAAGTGACATAGACACTGCAGGGCACAGGGCTCGTGCACCTGTCCCCTCACCACTGGTAAAGTGCACCCAGCTACAGGGGTCGCAAACCTATGCCAGGGCAGTGGATTGTAGGCATGGTACACAGGGATGTGTGCCATGTCGACTCTTCACTTTGTTGTGCGCCAAAACACACAGCCTGCAATGGCGGTTTGTGTGTTTAAAGGTACAGGGCCTCTAAGGGTGACACAATAAGTTCAGTACCCTTAGAGGCCTTCCTTGGTCACAGTGCACTTGGTAACTATGGTACCTTTTACAAGGGGCTTACATATGGCCAGAGAGGTGCCAATTGGGTGCTGCATCACTACAGTTTCGAGAAAGAACATAGGCCTTGGGTACCTGGTTGTCAGGAACCCAGGGCACACTCAGTCAAAGTACATCAACAGTTTGGCAAAAAGTGGGGGCAACCATGCAAAAGAGGCGCTTTCCTACAGATACCAAAAGTTTTTATCTAAAAGGCTCCTTTAAATATACAAAAATTGTAAATACTTCTCTTCTTTGCTGTGTAGCTCTTAAAGGATTACACAAAATGCTACACACGAGAAACTAAGGAATTGCAATAATATGCTCCAAAATGGCAGCTATCGATCGACTTGTGCTCTAGATTTTCTTATCAACAGGTACAGACTTAAATGTACAGGGGTATTAAAATTGTTTCAGGTCAGTACGTCACTTATTATGTGCGTCCAATCAGAACACCACTGCCAGTATTTTTTGGGGTATGTAAAAACACTTAACACATTGCTGGCCGATGATCAATGAAATAAGTTTCAAGGCAACAGTTATGTTTCTTGCTTTTTGATTGCATTTAACATTAGTGCAGATCATCATTTCAGAGATAAATAGTGATATATATTGATGGTGTCTGTTCAGAACACCACATTTCATATAGGTTTACTAGAATGTAGCTTCAAATGTTACCCCACTATTTGTACAAATAAAACGATATATAATGAAAATCCTATTCTATGTAATTTAGTTAGATTTTCCCCAAAACGACTGGTCTACAAATCTTTCCCCCTGTCCTTGTAATTCTATTTCTTTACAATCCACTATTCATGTACTCTTTTTTTGTAAATTCTATGTCCCACCACGCAGGCGGTGGATAGTACCACTCTTGAAGGTTTTGAGGATGCGTCAGTGTCGTTCAGCCTATTTGGCCTTACAGTTTTTGGAAACTGAACCCATGACAAAATCCATAGTTTACTTTCTTAAATTTTGTATTAGACATCGCTCTAATCTCTGATAAATGGATTTCAAAGATGATAACATAGGCCCTAGACTAAGTTGGCGAAGTTACAAGTTATTCAGGCACAACTGACACTTTGCTGTTTAGACGTTTTTTTAAATTGTCTAATGTCAATGTGAATACTGCCAAAATCAGTTTTTAATATTTGGAATTCAAATTGCGAATTTTTGTGCTTTTACTGGGTTTTAAAAATGAGTATGAAATTGATGTATTTTTATTAACTTTTATGGTATTTCAAAAACAATGGAAAACCGAATAAAGACAATTTGAATTAGTTAGATTTTAATGGTTTCTAATCAATAATATCTTTTATTCAGGATTCTTATGTCTTGACTTTTACATCCACATGTATCTGTACAGTGGATGTAACATATCAGAAATTCAAGAAAGTGTTACGTGTATGCATTGAGTGTGTGCCCTATTTAGATGGATAATATAAAACACATTAGGTTATACATATGGCTTAAACTCAATATGTGGAGAAGATATACTAGAAATACCAAAATTGCGCACGGTTAAAATAGAAGTATATTTGTATATGAAGCAGATCAAAAAATAAGCTTATATAATTATTGGACTTGTTTTGAGTTATTGAGATAGTTTCTATAAAACATTACCTACACAATAATAATTAATAACATTCTATGAATTTCAGTAATATGTGAACACTGAAAATTAATAATGGTCTATGTATTGGATACATAACCTAAAGTCCTAGAATTTTGTTGACGGATTATAGCTGTACATATTTATGTACAGGCTTACCCCTAGCAATTTCCAGTCCCCCCACAAAATGGAATGCTTTTAATGTATATGCAATATACTATGGATTCTGGTAAGAACATTCTTTAAACATTTAACTATCTAGATTGGATCAAAGATTTTTGTGACTTCTGAAGTCTTGTAACTGAACTACTGCATATAGAGAATGCTTACAATGCGACTTGACTCAGTCTATCATGCATAAGGATTATTTTACCCTGTAAGCATCTGCTCTTTGGCATGTAGTGCTTTAGATTCTCATGCTTTACATACTCCCGACATCTAGGGTTGGGTCCAGGTGAGTGCAAGTAGTTTTTCTTTGAAGAAGGTCACAAGGTAAGGTTACTCCTGCTCTTGGTAATAGTGCACATGGGCATCAAATCCACTCTTAAGATCGTTTTCCCACAGGATGGTGAGAAGGGAGTATAAGTATTAGTAAAGAGATGTCCATGCATAAGAAAGTATAGATAAGAACGGCAACGGCCATAGGTGTCTGGGGAGGAGGGTGGGCGCATGGGAATCTACAGCACTACATGCCAAGAACAGATACTTACAGGGTAACTAACATAATCCGTTTGAGGCATGTATGGCTGTAGATACACATGCTTCGCAGACTAATTAGCAGTGTCCTCCAAAAACGCTGGCTAACCAGTGGACGTTGCAGTTGTTCGAAATAGTGTATGTAGCACCGCCTGCCCTACATTAGCTTGTTGGCATGCTAGAAGATCCACACAATAGTGCTTAGTGAAAGTGTACGGTGCTGCTTTAAAACTGTCAGCTGTGGGGATGTTGTCCAAGGAAGACACAGATGCCCCTATTTCGCAAGTAGTGTGTGATTTGGGGTTTTGCCAAAGCTCGTTTAGGAATGCCTGATTTAGAAATGGACTTTCCTTTATTTTATATGGGGGGGTCCATGTCAATCTTGCCATGGGTCTGGTGGTGATGGTGCGCCATGTCATCCTCTCCCAGCCCCCTCAAATCTGGGTCTGTATGTGGAGATCCCAGAGGTGTAATATTCAAGGGATTCTGTGGTGAGTGACGTACAGAAGGTGGAGGTGGTGGAATGTGAGATGGAGAAGTAGGAGAAATAATATGAAGAGACTGGTAGCCTTGTCCTTTTTCTTCTTCTCCATAGGCAGCGGCAAATACAGGTCTTTTTGAAAATTGGTTTGCCACTTAGAAGAAGGCCCTGATGCAGTCTTTGCAACAAGGCGGCGAGTCCCCGGATGGGTGTGGATCAGTTTTTCTTTCAGATTAAGTCTCTCCTGCATTGTTGCCAAATAGGCTCTGGGAGAGTAGATGGAGCAGTTTGGTTTCGGTACCGAACCAGTTTCAATTTTCAGAACCAGAGTGGATGGAGCAGAAGAGGTGGAATCTCCGCTAGGTGGGGAACCGGTAGGCTTGAACTGTGCTTTTGGTGCCGAGCCTGAAGGCGGGGCAGCTGAAGTTGAATCTCGGTGCGGACCATGGCCAGATGGCAGCGGAGACCCGGAGGCCTTTTTTTTGTGGAAGCCAAGAGTTTTAGTGTGGGCAGGTGAGGGGTTTGAGTACTCAAAGCACCTTAAGTAGAGACAACACTAACAAGAAAAGGTATTTGAACTTACTCGTGGCCTTGGATCTCATCCCCATTTGCTATTGGGATGTTTCACGAAGAGTTGCTTAGGCTAACATCATGGGGCAATTCCACCACCTTGACCCTCCCGCCCTCTTAGATTATTTAAGGGGCGGAGATTCCCTCTCATGCAAAATCATTTGTTTTACACTCTCCCCTGAGGCGGAAAGCCGGGGGCTCATTGCAAACTTTTTGTGCTGTGATTGCGCGCTATTGAATACAAAATAGCGTTCTTTTAATAACTGTATATATTTTAAACAGATAGCTTTTACGATTACAGCCCTCACATCGGCGTGAGATTAGCGTCGCCCCGAGGTTGTACACAGGTTCTTCTGGTCCACAGCGCTAATTTCTCACGCGCTGACACAGCACTCCACCCACCTCAGCAGCCATCTTGAGCGAGGTAAGGGTGGCGGTGTAGTGGTTGGACCCCTCCTGCCCTCCCCCCCCTTTCCCATGTATAAAAGGTACTAAACCAACCCGTCCGCGCAGCGGGCGCGCCGGCGGCGCGCCAAAGTCAAGCCCGTCTGCGCCCGTCCGCGCCGGGTCCAGGCCTAGGGCCATGACCCCTGGCTTACCATCCAGCACTCATAACCTCGCTTATCCCCGCTCGACTCTATTAGAACTCAGACCTTCGCTTGACCTAAGCAGCCCAAGACTAGACCCTTCCACGACTCTACACGATCTTAGTTCGCCCTGCCCATACTGTAAAAATTGTATTCCTTTACATACCTTCCTCGCCCACCCCAATCAGCAGATTACTATAAAAGATGATTCCTTTTCAATGGCACTTATTAATGCCCGCTCACTATGTAAACACAGCCAGGAAGTAGCTGATCTCATTACAGACAATAAACTTGATATTCTCTTTGTTACTGAAACTTGGACTGACGAGTCGTCTGAACTAGATATGGTTATCGCTGTACCTACTGGTTATAAAGCCTATCGGCAGGATAGAATAAGGAAAAAAGGAGGTGGCATAGCCATTATAGCCAGGGATTGCTTCACTGTTAGAACCACCCCCATCCCATCTGCCTCCTGTGAAGCATTGCAGTTCGGAATAAAACTCAGCTCCCTTTTTAATTTTAAGGGCATATTGATTTACCGCCCTCCTGGGACTAAGACTAGTTTCCTCGCCAACATCAGCACAATGTTGGAAACTTTAGCCACAGATAATACTTTCACAGTTCTAGGTGATTTGAACTTTCACCTAGATCAAGTTGACCACGTTGAAACATCCTCTCTTATATCGGAGATGGAAATACTGGGGTTAAAACAATTAGTCGCCTCTGCTACGCACTTAGCAGGCCACACTTTAGACGGCATATTTTCTAATGTAGACGGTCTTCACATAACAGACATTTTACCAATGCCGTGGACCGATCACTATGCCATATTCGGTGAAATTACAATCAAGACTCTTCAAACTAAGACACATACCACTTCCAACCTAAGTTCTTTCAAAGATTGGAAGAACATCAACCAGATAGAGCTGAAAACACAGCTGGAAAACACCCGTCCCACGGTGTCCACTGATCCCAATGAGGCAACACCACAATTTCAGACCTGGCTTGCTAATGCAACTGCACATACAGTACCCATCAAATTCATGTCCAGGAATAGATCTAAACCGACTGCTCCATGGTACTCTGAGGATCTAAGACTGCAAAAACAAAGTAATAGGAATCTGGAAAGGCGTTGGAGAAAAACCTATGACTTGGCTAGCAAGAAAGTTTATAAAGAATCTTTGGCACTTTATAAATCCATGATCACAAACGCAAAAAAATTATTCTACACAAATCAAATTGATCAAGCCAAAAACTCTAGCAAGCGTCTGTACGAAATCACCAAAATGCTGGCAGGTAAAGTCCCTGACCTTACTCCCCCTCCGTCACAAGCATTATGTGATAACTTGGCAAAATTTTTCTTCACCAAGGTGGACGATATTTGCCAAGCCTTTGCCTCCAAACCACCCACGATGAACACGGCTCCACATTCCCCTTATCAGGCTAATGTCTTGACCAGTTCTCATACACTTACAGGCGATCAAATAAGGACCATCGTATCAACTATTAAAACAGGATCCGTTCTTGACCCTTGCCCTTTCTCAGTCCTACCTCCAGTCATGGAGTCCATTATACCAGTGCTGACACAAGTCTGTAACTCTATTCTGTCCTCAGGGAGCTACCCGAATCCTTTAAAAAACACCTTACTGAAAGCCCTACTAAAAAAACCCGGCCTAGACAAAAACGAACTCAAAAACTATAGGCCAATTGCGGGCCTACCTTTCTTAGCCAAAGTGGCTGAAAAGGCTATGAACTCTCAACTTTCAGACTATATTGAGAAACACCGATTGCTGGATGACTCACAATTCGGCTTTCGGAGATATCATGGGACCGAAACTGCCCTAATTAAGGCAGCTGACGATGTCAGGGCTATCCGGGATCAAGGTGGGACTGCAATTTTAGTACTGCTGCATTTATCAGCCGCCTTCGACACGGTCGACCATAACATCTTGGTCGATCGTGTCGGAAAGCTGGGCATTTGTCATTCTGCCAGACATCTGCTTGTCTCCTTTCTCGCTGACAGAACTCAAGCGGTCACGCTAGGACCGTTCCAATCTGCTCAACTCTCGCTGCCATGCGGGGTTCCCCAAGGCTCATCCCTCAGTCCGACACTATTTAATATCTACGTGTCGGACCTGGCCAACGCCATCAGAGCATATGGGATGAGCCTAACATCTTATGCGGACGATACGCAGTTGGTATTGGCCATCAAGGGTGATGGAGGACAAGTGGCACAAAATTTCAAAAATGGACTGCTCGAAATAGGAGAATGGATGGCCACAAACTGCCTCAAGCTTAACTCAGAAAAAACCGAGGTAGTTATCTTCGGACCTCTTCTCCCAGTATGGCCTTCATGCTGGTGGCCAGCAGCTTTTGGTACACCTCCCACTCCAACATCTGAAGTTAGGAATCTGGGAGTCATTTTTGACGAAGGTCTCAGCTTTATGGACCATGCAAACAAAGTTGCAACAACGGCCCATTACAAACTGAAAATGATTAGAAAGATCCGCCCTTTTCTTCCGGAAGCATTAATCAAAACACTGGTCAGCTCTTTAGTTCTGTCTTCGTTAGACTACTGTAACAGACTATTTCTCGATGCTCAGGTCAGGGTCACAAAAAAGTTAGTCAATACAGAATGCAGCTGCACGCCTGCTTTCTGGAACGTCAAAGTTCGAATCCATATCAGACACGATAAGGCAGTATCATTGGCTCACGATCCAAAACAGAATAAAGTTCAAGTCCTTGTGCATAGTTTACAAGGCACTTAATCAAGGACCGCATTCTTTTAAGGACCAATTGAAACCTTATATACCCTGCAAACAGCTTCGCTCCTCTACTTTGCATCAATTAGTAATCCCACGAGCAAAGACAGTGTCCTGGGGTGACCATCGCTTCTTAGTGGCTGCTCCCAAACTTTGGAACACGCTACCTCAAAACATCAGGATGAGCACCTCCCTTTACTAATTCCGAAAACTTTTAAAGACAAGGTTGTTCAATCAATGAGATTTATGGGAGGAGTAGGAAACAGATGAATTGTCAGCGCCGAGACGCCTAAGGGTATTCGCCGCGCTCTACAAGTGTCACAAAATAAATAAATAAATAAATTGATGTGTGATGTCCTCTGGACACTGTGTGGTTTTGTTTGAATGAATGTATAGGAGTATGAGTGTATGGTAGTGTGACAGAAGGGATTTGTTGGACACTATTTAATACCAGTGTATGTTTGTTGTGTATTTATTTATGTATTGTATAAATTTGCTAATTATGTTTTAATATCATGAGAATAAAAAGAAAATCTTTTATTGCTAACAAAACTTGTGGTTATATGGCTCTAAAATACGGCTGGTTCAGGTCCAGTCAGTGATATGTAATATTGGGACCCTCTATTTTGGCCATTTGTATCCCTACTCTTTAGGCGGGTATTTTTTTTAGTGTTGTCTCTACTTATTTTCCCCTGTTTCACATGCCTAATTATCGATTTCAGCCTTTGATTGGAACTCACAGCACCTTAAGCCGGCCACAGATAGTGCTACTCCAAATTGATTTTCAAGTCTGAGTCCAAATTTCTTGAAAAGGTTCCCTCTTTTTCAGTCCCAGAGGCCTCGAGACCTTCCTCATCTTGTTCGACATCTTCCTGTCCGCAGATATCGGCGTGTGTTCGATTTCCTGTCTCTGCATTTCTTTGTGCCAGACAGTCCCACAGGGTCTTTTTTGATTGAAAACGATCAACAGGCCTCACAATTTTCTTCTGCGCTCGTGGGATAGGCACAGATTACAGACCTCGTGAAGGTTGGTCTGCGGGTACTTCGATTGGTACTGGGGACAGAATCGAAACGGAGTCCGTTCCATCAGCAGAAAAGGTCGCTCTCAAAACATGCCACCCGAGTGAATGACAGTCTTCCAAATATTGATACAGGAGGAAGGAAAACGCAATTGAAACAATACCAATGAAGGTAGAGTGGTTTACCCACCAAAAGGATCCCGAGAACGGTCTTGAACCCGAGCACCGTAATACACATTCGAACCAGATGGCAGAAAGAAAACAATCTAACAATGGAGTTGATGCCCATTTGCACTGTTACTAAGAGGAGGAGTCACCGTACCTCGTGACTCGAAAGACCTTCAAAGAAAAACAACTTGCACACATCCAGACAAAACACTAGATGGCTGGAGCATGCAAAGCATGTGTATCTACAGCCACACATGCTTCGTACATATTGTTACCCAAAAAAGATCATTTTAATTTAAGTGATATACATTTCTATATTTGAAGGATTTTATATATACAGATGGGGTTTCACATCTCATTGGAAAAAAATGTGTGAACCTTGACTTGATTTATAACAATTCTCCACTCATAATACAATGCAGTTGTATTACATTTAAAGAAATCCACGCTGGCATTGTATTTGATTCCTGAATTATCCTAAAAATAGTTGATGGCATTTATTGACACTAGGTGTTCATGTACATATCTGTTAAACCTGGTGAATCAATTTTTTTGTAGAAAAGAAAGGAGAAAGCTACACCATTGATACATATGTGGAATGAAAACGTATGCATATATGTATACACACAATATATTTTTTAAGGACTATTGCTGAAGTATTGTGATCTATGTTTTTTATCTTTTTACATGTCATTTTAAATGTATATTGGTACATGCTATATATACGATTTACAGCACTGAAGAAGGTCCGCTTTGATAGAATAGAATACACTGGCATAATTGCGGATTGTTAATGCTGTATACGGGACCTTGAAGATTCTCTAAAAGAAAACCTTCACTTTACGGCATATAAGGTTTGGTTGTCTATCCATGAGTGTTCCTCTCTATCTGTCCACCACCCAGTGCTCACATTTTTTTTAGATGTGCAAGGTTGAGGCATGCTATAGACTACTAAGATAATTGCTTTGTGAGTGCAGTAAGGATGAGAGAGCGGAAGAAGAGTACTGAAATTATGACAATGCTAGGTATTCCATGCTCCATGTCATCCTGCTCTCCTCCGACTCATTAAAAGTCACATTCTATAGTGGTCAGCGCTTGGTCCGGTAGGGGCAGACAAAGCACAACCATGTGTAAAACAAATAAATTGGTCAGAAATTCCTCGTTAAAAGCTGTCATTTCTTTGAGATGAATTCAGTTACTAATGTTGGCAAAAAAAAATACTTGAACTACTGCTCTCTAACTGAGCCATTGCAAGATATTTAAATAAGTGTTTAGTTGAGCTCGATCAAAATAAACTAGAAATCGTTTTATAAATTGAAGTTCAGGTTTCAGCAACAATGGGTCCGATGGGTTTGCAGTACATCTAAGCCAGTGTTGCGATGGAAACCGAGTATACTTTGCAGGAAGAGTCATGTAGGCTTTGTTTTTTTTATTACCAAGGTAGGTATACAAGACTCTAAAGAGCAGCCACAGCTTTGTACAATTCATGTAACTTTATCAACATTTCAGTAGAGCACTTTAGTGATTTGTAGGACACATTTACTCTTCTGGAGACTGCATATTACAGCAGAATTAGTGCAGAAGATCCAGCTTGTTTTCACTATAACTTTTATTTTGATGTTTACCTGTGAGAAGTCCCAGTACGGTTGGCACTTGACCCAGCAGCAGTTTGCGCAGCTCCTCCTTTCGTGCCACGCTCAAGTCTTCACGTGGGCATGCAAGCTCCTCTGATGTTGTCTTTAACATGATTAGACCCAGAGGCATTGTAGAAGGAGACTGAATTAACTAGATGGGAGAGTCAGAAGGAGACAGGCCATGAGGGTACACAATTCCGAAATTGCCAGTAAATGTTACAAACCAAGTCATTTTATTGACTAATCTTGCCACACAGAGTTAACTATTCTTCTGTACAGAATCTCCAACTAAGTTTCAAACTAACAATTATAACAAAATTGGACATGGGTAAAACCACTTCTTTTACTTTGGGAATGGATGCAATTGACTCCCCTGCACCAAAGCTGCAAATTGTTGGAACTCAGACTTCACTCCTTACTACTTAATACTTACCATATCTAGACACATATGCACAACAAAGGCCGAAATTTGCACAAACCTTAATTGTTTGGGTGTATGGCATCAGTTGTGCCTGCTTGCTTTGGGCATTTGTGAGCAATAAAACGATTAGTTTCTTACCTGTCGGTGTAGTTTTGCAGCTTGAAGATCTTTCTGGATTCACTATGCTGTGCATTATTCCACGGTTTAGTGGTTGGGTCAGGAATTTTAGTCTTTTCTCTGTTTTTTGTTTTTTTTTCGTAGCCAAGGTGGGCGTCGACGTCCCACCTTTTGGTGTCCTTCCTGTGACGTCGGCACGCTTCCTACGGAACCTCCCACTTTTGGGCGCCATCTTCGGATTCTTTTATTCTTGTTTTTGGTGTTGTGTTTGTGAATCCTTTTGCGATATTTTCAAGTTCTTCCTTGAAAGTAAATGAATTTCCACTTGGTCTCTTAAGGTGTCTGTTTGTATATTGTCCTTGTAATTCCACCTTCCTCTCCTGCCTCATCTTTCTGGCGGAGGTCGGTGGGTTCGCTAGTGAATCCAGAAAGATCTTCAAGCTGCAAAACTACACAGACAGGTAAGAAACTATTCGTTTTGCCGCGTGAATCTTTCTGGATTCACTATGCTGTGCATAGACTTTATAGCGGTTTGTTATGTTTGTGGCGGCTGGGTGGTAGATGAGCGCTGGTTGTTGAATATATGTTGAAGCACTTTCTGTCCTACTTGTGCTTCCTTGTTCATTTGCATATCCACGCAGTAGTGCTTAGTGAACGTGTGCACTGAAGCCCATGTTGCCGCCAGGCATATGTCTTGAATGGGTGTGTTAGCCAGGAAGGCTACTGTTGTTCCCTTTTTCCTGGTAGAGTGGACGTGTGCCCCTCCTAGTAGCTCTTGACCTGCCTGCTTGTGGCAGAATTGTATAGTTTGTGCGATACATCGTGCAATGGTGCCCTTTGTTACTGGCCTTCCCAGGAAACTGGTTTTAAGGGTCTGGGAAAAGGGTTTTTAGTCAGGTTCAAGAGAAAGGGCGCACAGTTAAGTATTAGCGCAATGATATTTGGCGATTCAAAATGAACTGTGAGGTGCAAAAAAGGTTGAAGGGATGAGCCCTATAACCCCTCCAAGTAGTGTCAGCACAGGCTGACACTGCGTACAATAAAAAACAGAAACCTACGCACACTCTAATTAATAAACAGTGATGTCAGTGTAGACACTAGAGACAATGAGACAAAGCCTTTCATTTACAAACAAATCAATGGATTTCTTGGAATCAGTAGTTAGAAAGGGTGTCTTTAATGTTCATAAGAACCAGCCGACACGTGTTTCGTCACGTGTGGAACAGTCTTCCGCGACTCCTCAGGGCTAATGAAAATTGGAGAGTCGCTCCGTCGGTGATACTTCCGACCAGACAGGGCCCAGGACTGTTGGCTGATAAAGCGGTAGTAGGAGAATTCTATCAAAAGATATATTTGAAGTGCGTGATCTAGCAAGGTGAATCCATGACGTAGGACACTTCAAACGTATAGGATGAAGGGTAGTGGAGATGTCTAATAAATTCGACAAAGTGTCGTCTCCACAGAGTTAGGGCGTTGAAGAAGAATCAGTTAAGCATTAGATGGAACTGCCTTGGGAGGACAGACGGGTGCATCTGTACAGCAGCTCTTCGCACTGTGTACCGTGTAAGGTCTATTTTGTTCTTTCCATGTAATGCATTACTGCCCTTCTAGCGTCCAGAGTCTGCTGTGCCCTCTCTGCGCTTGTGGATGGTTTCTGAAAAAAGCTTGGTATTTGTATTGTCTGGTTCACGTAAAACCTTGACACCACCTTTGGCATAAAATGTGGGTTTGTTCTTATCACCACCCTGTCATTGTGTATTTGGATGTAAGGTTCTTGTAGCATTAGTGATTGCAGTTCGCTTACGCTGCGTAGCGAGGTGATTGCCACAAGAAAGGCTATCTTCATTGTGAGCATTTGTAGTGAGGATTATGGATGGGTTCGAAAGGCACCTTCATAAGCTCTGTTAAGACTAAATTAAGGTTCCATGCCAGTGGTGCATCCTTTTGGGTGGTGCTACCCTTTTAGCCCCTTCCAGGAACCTTTTTAGGTCACGCCTGGACATCGCATCCGAAGGATGCGTCCAGGCTGGAGACTTAAAGCTGTCTGACACGGGGGAATGAAGGACAAGAAACTGTGACGAGCTTATCCTTGGCTGGATTCAGCTGCGTGCACGCGCACCAACATTCACGCATGCGCACATCACAGCCACACGCATACACAGCACTCACGCATGCGCACATACACACGCATACACAGGCACACCCCCGTCACCTACACGCATACACAGAGACCCCTCCACACACACCAGCCCCTCTCCTCCCGGCTCCACACACACGCACACGCATTTACACTTACACAGACACGCAGGCACCCAGACAGGCAACCCCCCCCCCCGTCACACACACGCATACACACAGACTCCAAGACACAGACACACACACACACACATGCACGCTCACACACATACACAGCCCGCCGCCGCACGGGCGCGCGCGCACACACATGCCCCCCCCCCCCCCAACAAGGCAAAGCCCCACTCACCGCAAAGCCCCACTCACCGGCTTCCTCGGCTCTCACCGGCAGCAGGACTCTTCCTTCCTTCTTCGGCACCGGGGCGCAGGGTAGGCTCCTGCCTGCTCCGGTGCTCAAAACAATCGCAGCTCTTCCGTGGGAGGCGGGGTTGGCTCCCGCCCTCCTACTTCCTGTTTCCGGTTGTCCCGCCCGGCCTGCCTGACTTCCTGGTACAGGCCGGCGGCGGACTGCAGCACGCGCCATGCTTGTTCCAAGGAGAGGCCGGCGGCTTGAGCAGGGGGATGGGCAGTTTGGTGTTTGCGTGGTATAGGGAGGTGAATTCTTAAGTTTTATAAAACGTTATGTTACCACGGTCAGTTCTTCCGTAGAGTTTTAAGTTTTATAAAACGTTATGTTACCACTGTCAGTTCTTCCGTAGAGTCCAGTGCAGTCAGTCAGTGGTATCATTTCAGGATTAGCTTTTTTGCAAAGGTCAGTTTTTCATACACAGTAACTTTCCTCAAAATCGAGGCAGGTGTTACACTTGATTTGTTGTGTGTCGAAAGCCTCAGATACGTATAAATTGACATTCTAGCCAATCACAATGCATTGCCGATGATCCAGTATGCAATAGTGTTTAATATTGCTTTTCATTTACAGATGACTGCATTCAATTCTGGAGCAGCAAGTACATTTCCTGATTTTCCTCTATTGTTTATTTCAGCATTCATTTGCACCCCACCCACTCCCCCCGTTACTTTCAGACTTTTCTTTCTTAAACACTACAGGTCCTGTCTGGCTTCTCCTTCCTGTTCGTGCTACTGAAGTTCAGATGCAGGATTGGAAGTTTTCTTTGCGTATTTGCATAAATGTGTTTTAAATTGGCTGCGGACTCCTGAAAACATGTGGAACTTCAAATGCCCGTGGGTCTTTTGTCTTTATGTTACAGCTTACTGTGTGGGCGTTTCAGTTGGCTCAGGATTTCAGCCTGATCCAGTGAGTGAAATCTGTAATTGTGGGCATGTGAACTTCTGAGGCCAAAATCAGTTGGTTACATGCTAACATGCAATCCACACCATGCACAGTTACCCCAATACGCGCACACACACAAGCACAAACCCACACGTTCATGCAGTTACATTCATTACTGTTACATATATGACCGCACAAGCACTCACGCACATATGAGCTAATTCAGACATGTACAGATATAAAAAAAATAAAGCAAAGACAGACAGATACAAGTGAGTGCAGAGTGACAGTGAGTGCAGAGTGACAGTGAGTGCAGAGTGACAGTGAGTGCAGAGTGACAGTGAGTGCAGAGTGACAGTGAGTGCAGAGTGACAGTGAGTGCAGAGTGAGTGCAGAGTGACAGTGAGTGCAGAGTGACAGTGAGTGCAGAGTGACAGTGAGTGCAGAGTGACAGTGAGTGCAGAGTGACAGTGAGTGCAGAGTGACAGTGAGTGCAGAGTGACAGTGAGTGCAGAGTGACAGTGAGTGCAGAGTGACAGTGAGTGCAGAGTGACCTGAGTGCAGAGTGTGTGCAGAGTGACAGTGAGTGCAGAGTGCGTGCAGAGTGACAGTGAGTGCAGAGTGACAGTGAGTGCAGAGTGACAGTGAGTGCAGAGTGACAGTGAGTGCAGAGTGACAGTGAGTGCAGAGTGACAGTGAGTGCAGAGTGACAGTGAGTGCAGAGTGACAGTGAGTGCAGAGTGCGTGCAGAGTGAGTGAGTGCAGAGTGACAGTGAGTGCAGAGTGAGTGCAGAGTGACAGTGAGTGCAGAGTGACTGCAGAGTGACAGTGACTGCAGAGTGACAGTGAGTGCAGAGTGACAGTGAGTGCAGAGTGACAGTGAGTGCAGAGTGACAGTGAGTGCAGAGTGACAGTGAGTGCAGAGTGACAGTGAGTGCAGAGTGACAGTGAGTGCAGAGTGACAGTGAGTGCAGAGTGACAGTGAGTGCAGAGTGACAGTGAGTGCAGAGTGACAGTGAGTGCAGTGACCTGAGTGCAGAGTGTGTGCAGAGTGACAGTGAGTGCAGAGTGCGTGCAGAGTGACAGTGAGTGCAGAGTGACAGTGAGTGCAGAGTGACAGTGAGTGCAGAGTGACAGTGAGTGCAGAGTGACAGTGAGTACAGTCACTCAGCACCACCACATTATCACTCAGAACCCCCACAGCATCACTCAGACCCACCACAGTACCACTCAGCACCACCACAGCATCACTCAGCATCACTCAGCATCACTCAGCACCACCACAGCACCACCATAGCAACACCATAGCAACACTCAGCACCACCACAGCATCACTCAGCATCACCACAGCCCCATTCAGCACCACCACAGCATCACTCAGCACCACCACAGCACAAATATGTTCTCTCAATGTTTCAAGCTTTATTACAAATGTCACAAAAAGATGTTAATATTTCACTTCTGTTCTTGGATTTCGTTACAATAAAATACACTGAACATAATCTTCACAAAAGTTATTTACAAAAGTTTAAGCTATTGCCATTATAAATTACAATCACTTTTATTAAGTATTAAAAAAAAATAAAAGCCATTGTTATTTGTAATATCAATACATCTAAGTCACGTAAATACAAATGTTGCATTACAAATGCTATAGGTGTCACATTTGCGAAAGTTATAACTATTGGCATTGTAAATGACAAAGCTATTAATTTAGCTATTTTCAAAACCAACACATAAATGAACATTTGGTGAATTACCATTAAAATATTTGACTTTTTTACTAAGATATTATTGTACTCTTTTATACAAACAAAATTTAGATACTGCATAAATAACTTTAACCCCTTCCACACTCATGACGAGCTGGGCTCGTCATGGTGTAGCCTCCTCGTACACTGATGACGAGCCCAGCTCGTCATAAAATAAGGAAAATAGCAATTCCCAGCACAGGAGGGAAATTGCCTTAGCAGCCATGGAGTTAATAAAACATATTTTATATGTAGCTTTTTATGTAAAAAAAAACTATAGCAGAAAGCAAAAAACAATTGCCATTTACAATGCTAATAGCTCAAACTTAAATAATGCGAGACCTATTGCATTGCAAATGCTTGTTACTACTTGTGATGGAAAGAAGCCCTTTCCTGTCTCTCCTATTGTGTAGGCTACTATCGCTGCTGGATGTACTCTCAGCGAGGTGGAACTTAGGTTTGATTTTAGCAGGTGTTAAATATTTTAGCACCGTTGATTCCTTGCTCCTCTTCTTGTGCAGTCTTTTCTTGATACACCATTGTGTGAATATTTTCCATTTTGCCACATAGCACCCCCGTGGGGTAGGTCTCCTTGCCCCTCGTAGCACCTGCAGTGTGCTCTCCGGCAGTTTCAGGTGTGCAAACTATGTCTTCAGGAGCCATGCCGCTAGGCAGAGGCTCTCTGGCTGGAGTACCTCTCCGTTTTGCATGGAGAGTAAGTCCTTTCTTTACCCGAATTTGTGAGGTGGTACCTGCGCCATCTCCACTATTTGTGAGAACCTAGACTGCCTGGCCCACTGTGGTGCCACCAGGATCAGCGTCATGTTGCTGGTTCCACGTTGTCCTTCCCTGGTAGGGGTATAGCTAGGAGGTCTATTTTGAGAGGGATGGCCCATCTCCATATGTCCTGCGCTAGGTTGGATAGTGCGACTGATTGTGTTCCTCCCCGTTTGTTGATGTAGAACATCGTTGTAGTGTTGTCGGTCTGTATCAACACTTTGCCCGTACAGTTGTTTCTGGAAGGCTTTTTGGGCGAGGAACACGGTCTTTAGTTCCAGGTAGTGGATGTGCTTGATCGCATCTGTTGGAGTCCACAGGCCCCACACCTTGAGTTGGTTCATGTGTGCCCCCCATCCCTTCTGGGATGAGTCTGTGGTGATGCTCACTGTTGGGTTTCGTGGTGTTAACGGCTTCCCTTTTGTTATGTTCTCCTTGTTCCACCACGCTATCTCCTCTTGCACTGCGTGCGTTACAGCCACTAGATCTTCCCAACTCCCTGTAGCTTGTGACCATTGTTGTTGCAGTCATTCCTGGAATGGTCTCATGTGTAGCCGTATATTGGGGACTAGGTGTATGTAGGACGCCATGATCCCCATGATCTTTCTCACTGTCCTCACTGTCAGAGCTCGCCCCTTCTGGTACTGATGGGTCTCCTTCAGCAGTGCAAGTGTTGTCTTGTCGCTGGGGAACACTTTGCTCTGAATGGTGTTGATCTGTGCGCCTAAGAAGATCTTCACTTGTTCTGGTTCCATTGAGGATTTCCCCCAGTGTATTGAGAATCTCAGTTCTGTTAGTGTCTTAGTGACCCGCTGTGCATGTTCTTTTGCATTGGTTGTAGGAATTTGCATTCATTAGCCAGTCGTCGAGATAGGGGTATACATGGATCCCTTCCCTCCTTACGTGCGCTGCCACGGCTGCAAGGCACTTGGTGAAGACCCTTGGTTCGTATTTTAGTCCGTAGGCCAGGGCGGTGAACCGGTAGTGTGCTTTGTAGATGGCAAATCTCAGTAGATGTTTGTGCTGTCTGTTCATGGGAATGTGTAGGTAGGCGTCTTTTAGATCTATGGTGGACAAAGTCTCCGTCCCTTATCTGAGGAATGACTTCTTGTAGAGATGTCATTTTGAATTTTTGTGTTCTTATGTATTGGTTTAGGAACCGTAGGTCTAGGATGGGTCTTAACGTTTCGTCCACCTTTGGTACGAGGAAGTAGTTTGAGTACACGCCTTTGTTTCTTTCTTTGAATGGTACTGTTTCTATGGCTTCTTTGTGGAGGAGTTTGTGTGCTTCCTCTATGAGTAGCGCTAGTTCTTTTGCTGAGCGCGCTTTTCTCTTTGGTTTCCTGTTTGGCGGTTTCTTTTCCAGTTCTATGCAGTATCCGAACTGTAGGATGTTCAGTATCCATTTGTCTGGTATTTTCTTCCATTCCTAGAAGAAGTGTTTTAGTCTGCCTCCTACTGGTGTTACATGTTCGTTGATTTTTAGTCCGTGTAACCCTTTTTTGTTGAGTTTGTCGTGCCCCTCCTGTAGAGGTGTTGTGTGGGTGGGCACGCTTGGTGGTGCGGAGTCACTTTGAGGTGGGCTGCTTGCCCCCTCTTCTTGCTTGCCCTGGTCCATTCGCCCTCCCGCGAAAGGACTGGCCCCGAGGCTGGTATTGCCTGCTGGACGTGTCTGCCACATCCAGGGCTGATTTCAGGCATGAGTTAGCTATATTCTTGCCTTCCTCCACCAGGTGTGTTGCCCTCGGTTGGTATTGCTCGGGGAGGCGTTTGAGCAGTTGTCCGACCTCGTCCCAATGCTGGTACGCATGTCTGTTGAGTAGGGCACTAGAGTTGGCAATGCGCCAGTGTACTGCTGCATTCCTCTATTTTCCTTCCAGTGAGGTCTATCCTCTTACTCTCTTTGTCTGGTGGTGGGCATGAGTTTGTGGGGACGTTGGGTCTTTTTCTGGCTGTTGCTGCAATGATGGAGTCAGCTGTGATGGATCCCTGGATGTAGGGAGGATCCTTAGGAGTGTTTGTATTTCTTCTCTGTCCTAGGTGTGACAGGCCTGCAGCTTGCTGGTTCTTTGAATGCCTCCCTCCCCTGGTCCAGGACACTTGGTAGCATGGGGAGGAATTGACTCCTGGTTTGAGTGGGGAGCAGGGTCTCTAAGAGGAAGCAGGCTTTTGGTTTTTCTTCCTCCAGTTTTACTCCATAAGCTGTTGCCCCGTTCCTGATAACCATGTTGTAGATACCAATGTCATCTGACGGCGAAGGCCTCGAAGGATACGTCTCCACGGCCTCTTCTGGGCTTACGGGGTCAAGGACCTGCCAATCCAGGTCCTGCGCCACCGAGGATGCCGAGCCTAAACTTGTGTGCTGGTCTTCCTCGCCTTCGTATAGGCTCTCTACCTCTTGGTGTTCTTGGGGCTCTGGAGTTTGGCGGCTCTTGTGCGTAGAACTCCTCTTCGTCCTCGACCTCTACGATCGTCGTCTTCGACGGGATGGTGAACCTCTTCATCCACTCGTCAAATTCGCTTTTCCTTTGCAGGATGTTATCCATTTCGGCCTCGAGCAGTCTCTTTTTCCTTTCCATCTCGGTGGCCTGTTTGGCGTTGAGGGTTTTGGATGATCTCTTCGACGTAGACGTCCAAGTCGCCTTCGGGTCCTTTTCCTTTGGCGTCGAGCGCGCCTTTTCGGGGGCGTGCTTCGACGACCTAGGTTTTTCTTGGGTTTTCGCCGTCTGGGAGTCCTTTTTGAAGGATCCCCTGGGCTGTTTGGACTTGGATGCAGCTGCGGCCGCCAAAATTTTCGGCACCATTGCTCCTTTCGTGGACTTAGACTCTGTTTTTCGAGAGTCTGACTCAGGCTTAAGAGTCTGTCGGGGCTTTAGTGGTCGATGTCTCTCTTACCCCTTTTGATGTTTTCCAATCGGTCTCTACCACCGTGAAGTCATCTGCTTCTTCGGCAATGTTGTCCTCTTCCTCCCTGGAGAGGCCCAAGTCTCGAAGCGACAGAGGTTGACCTTGGCCTTGCATGCCGTAGTTGGCTCTCCTCTGTCTCTCTCTCTCACCCGGAGGGTCTTCGTGGTGAAGACGGAGCAGGCGTTGCAATCCTTGCTCTCGTAGTCGACCGGCAGGCAGAGGTTGCAAACCGGGTGCTGATCCTTCTGCGGGTATTTGTGGTGGCAATTGCGGCAGAATTTGAACGGGGTCATGTCCATTCCTGCGCTCAGGGGGCCCCCTGGGTGCACATTCTCTGTTGGACGTCGAAGTCTTCGATGTTCTCCTCCTTCTTCGTCGTCCCGGCGCAGTGGACTTGTTTCTGGATGTATTCTCCCAACTTTTTTCGGTAGATTTCATTCACTTCCTTCTTTTCTCCAAAAACTCTGGAGCCTCTTGGTGACGATCCAGACTCAACGGCGGAAAAAAGAATCCGGAGATGGCGCCCAAAGGTCGGAGCTTCCGCAGGAAGCGTGCCGGCGTCACAGGAAGGACACCAAAAGGTGGGATGTCAACACCCACATGGGCTACGAAAAAAAAAAAAAAATTTAAAAGAGAGAAAAGAAAAGACTATGATTCCAGACCCAACCACTAGACCCCGGAATAATGCACAGCATAGTGAATCCATAAAGATTCACGCTGCAAAACTGGTCTATCAGATGTCTTCTACCTACTCCAGACAACTGCCAACTCAGTAGTTAACCGGAGCAATAAGCAATGAAGAAGGATCCAGGCTTCCAATTTTTTACTATGTGTCCACTAATGCTGCAGTGCATGTCTATAGTATCACTATTCAGGACCTAGGGTAAAATTGGAGTGGGACAGGGAGTTCAGAGTTGCTCTTCTGATAGATTGATAACCCCATACCCTATAACTTACTGATCAACAACGAAATTGAACTACTGTTGTAAATGACCAATCTGGCAAGCTATCATTGTATCTCAAATGTAGTTGCACATAATACATTTACAATCTTAAAACTGCATATTTTCATTTTGTTAAAAGTTTTAAAGTAAAGACTAAGCACCTTTCTCAAAGTAAACATTTTTAGATATTTTGTGCCACATCAATGTTTCTACACCCCCTGGAAGCTCTAGAATTGGCTAATCATAAATAAACCAAAAAGTAGCCCAAATGAATGTATAATTTTCTTCGAAGGTGAAACAGACTTAAATGCCACTTTTAATGACAGATTAATAATATACTTACTCTAGAAAAGGCCAACACTTAAACCTTGGTATAAACAAGGTCTCTTCTACAGTATTTGTTGCACTTCCTCTAGACAGCCAAGTGCTAGTGATCATTAAGCAGGGGACGCAGCAAGCAGGATGGCAGGGGAAGAGGCAGGTAGGGTAGTAGAGTACATAAGCCCAATGTACAGAAGACTATTTTCAAATTCAAGGCAACCAATCTCAAGATGTATACAAATAGGACAGCAGGAGTAACCATGAACAAGCATTCTTTTAATTTCTACTTGGATAATGGACAGACAGGACATTGGAACTTGGTGAAGAGATGGCATGTAGGCCTCAAGGACAGTTCCCCCATACACTGTTCCCAACTCCTCCTTACCTGCAGGATGTTGGTGAAGAAGTCATGGTAAAACATGGGCCAATCCTGTCTACCAATATCCACGATGACCTTGCAGAGTTTGTTGCGGATGAAGTAGGGCAAAGACTTGTGGTGGGCCAAGAGGAGTTTGGGCAGGCAGTTCCTAATTTCCATCTTATCTGGAGAGGGTACCCCCAACCACATCTTATTGATCAGGTTCTTCAAAAGACAAAACAAAGGAAGAGTTGACAAGGTATGCACAGCAGCAAATGCATGACATATTATTTGCAGTTTGTTTATGTTTTATTAAAAAGATCACAGATAAACCACACTGAAATAAAGAGTATAAAATCTTAATGTTTTACAATTTGGGAACGTGTTGTGCTCCTTAATGGGCCTATGGAATGTTTTTGCTTAATTGCAAAAGCAATATGCTAATCAGGGAACACACACTAAATCTGCTGGCTTATCACATGACAAGCCATACGTATTTCTTTGTCAGACTTGGATTCTTTTGTCAGAACATTCTTAAGGTTCAGCTTTAAAAACAGTGATGAATAAAATTGATTTCCAAGATTGTTACTGAGACTAGATGACTTCGGCAAGCAAGACTGAGGCCAGTCTATAAAATGCGGTCGCTCAAAAAACAAATAATTCTGATGCCCAAGAAGCAGACTCTCAGGCATAAGACTGGGCTGATCCATGAAAAACAGACCAAGAGGCTGAACCCAGAGAGGCATACCCAGAGCAGGAACTCAGGAGGGCAGCCCTAGGGAAGTAGACCCAGATGGAGAACCGAGGCCAGCTGACTCAGAGGCAGAACTTCATGGTCCAAAGATGGCCAACAGGTTGGTACATTAAAGCCACGCATAGTCCAGCAGTCTACAAACTACAGAAATGTAAATGCTTACGTAACATGGTTATTGTGCTACCTGTGTCCTATTAATTAGACTGTGTCATATTTCATGTTTTTCCATCAATGAAACTGACAGTAGCGGAGTTGCTCCTTAACTTTTCTGACAGAAGAGCTCTAGGTTTTGCTGGGCTCAAGGTGCACACAATGTACACCACGCCAGTAGGTGAAGCTACATGGAGGGAAGAAGATGTTTCCTGTAACCCTGAATGGGAGGCGGTCTACTCCCCCAGATACGTCCCAAATGTTGGTACAGAGTGCTATTTGTGTAGCATTCTACATGTTTTTTGTGTAAGTGGAAAACTGTGCAGGATGAAAGGTATTCAAAGGAGGACACAAGTTTCAGCACAAAGGAGTATCATCCTTTCAAGTAGTTGTCAGTATTGCTTTCTATTAACGTGCCAACCTGTATTCTACCATCCTGGGGCTCTGTCCCAGACATCCTGTAATGACTAGTGTGCTCAGGAACATACATCAGCTTCCCTACCAGCCAGCCTCTGCGCCTCACACATTAGTGCCCTCCATGACCAGATTTCTGATGGAGTTTGGGAGTAATTTCTAATGACGCATAGTTCCCAGGTTCCAAACCCTATCTCAACTCTTGGTGTAAATCCAGAATGACTGATTCAGCTACTTTTGATTTCTACCATTAGTTTCAGTGGGAAACCCATGAGCCAAATACACAAATGACCCCTTGCTGAATTCGAAATTTTGACTAGTTTTCAGAGATGTATAGCTTTCCAGTCAAGGTCACAGTTTCTACCACAAACTGCAATTGATTTAAGCCACAAAAAGTAGGTAAAATGGACTAGCACTTCGAGAAACCCAAACACTGTGGTAATTTTTCATTAATAGTTCTGCTTATTCCATACTGCTGAGAGATGATGCTCTTAGAACAACAACCCTTTTGTTGAAGCCATTTCTTTAGAAGAAAAACACTGCTGAATGTACAGCACTTTTGCCCATTTTCTAAGGAAATAAACCCCAGGTTTTGCTATACTTTGCCTATTTTCTTGGGTTCCTCCAGGGGAATTCAGAAACCCTAGGTACCTTAGAATGTCCAAGAGGTGTAGTGGAAAAAAGGATGCAAACTTTGTATGCATTTTGTGGAGAAAAAAAGAACGATGAAGGCTTAATCGTGAGTCACTTAACCTCAGAAAACAGTGATCACCAATATGGCGGGAAAACCCTCAGCTGCTAACTGGTTTAGATGCCGGAGAACTCAGGTTTACAAACATTGCTATGGACAGAGTAGTTAGATTATCTGGAGAGCAGGTGGTGAAAAGGTGGGCAGAAATGCAAGCTATTATCTAAAGAACAGAAGTATTTCAGCTCAAAACCAAAACCGCACCAACACCATTCCATCTATAAATACAAATGCAGACTACAGCATTCAGAACACCAATTATAAATTATAGTACATTATTTCCTACAAAAATGTATTTCATTAATCTCATTCATTTAAGGTCTTGTAAACATGTAGCTAAAGTACAATCCAATCAACAAAACCATCAGGGGACTATGGCATTTTTATGAATCAAAACTGAAGACAACAATCAACTCAAAGGTATCTGCCTCATTCACATGCCTTTATATCCACCAGCAAACATGAGCATTTATACCCACTAGCAAACAAACTAACATTAGAAAATAAGAAATACAGACTATTATTTATATTTATTTGTAGTATTTATAAAAAACACAGTGACCAGACTGGTATCCTGGCCCTGAGCACAGATTACTCAAGGAGAGCTAGCAAAGAGATAGTATGTCCATCACAGACATATAGTGTTTTGGAAATAACCAGGTGTTTAGGACTTTCCTAAATTTCAACAAGTCCCTATGCACTCTCAGAGTAGGTGGAAGCCTATCCCATGACTGAGCAGCTTACACTGAGAAGGCTTGTCCACCTTGCCCAACCTTTCGGAACCTGTGCAGCTGAATAAGATTAGCCGAGGCAGATTGCAGAGGTCTCCTCTGAGCACATCTAATCAGTCTGCATTGCAGCGATACAGGACCCTTTTTCTGAAGGGCTTTAAACACAATACACATGGATTTGAAAAGAATCCTCTGCCCCACAGGGAGTCAATGAAGTTCCCCAAGGTCACTGGATGCAGAGGATCTTCGAGGTCTATTTAGTACCAGTTTACCCGCAGCTATCTGGACTCTTTGCAATCTCTTAATCAGATAGTCAAGGGCACCAAGGAGAACAGCATTGCAGTACTCTAGTTTACGAAGTACAACGCTCTGTACAATTAAGGACTTCGCATGTGCACGTAGCACTGGAAATAGCTTTCGGAGATCAAGGAGTAATTCCAAGCAAACTCTGGCCATTTTAGTGACATGCTTCTCAAGGGAAAGATGTTAATCAAAGGTAAATCCGAGGTTACGTACAGCTTCTGATGAGTGCAGCTCCATCTCTGTAAGTAGTGGCCAAAGTTTGGGGATAAAGTCATGGGAATCTTATTTGCTGAGCAGCAGCGAAATTTTGTTTTATCTGCATTTATTTTAAGGGAGTTTGCGTTCATCCATTTTGCGATGTCTACTAAACAATTCAGAAAGATCTTTACAGTATCCGGTTGATTGTTGTTGAGTGGCATGATCAGCTGTGCATAATTTTCGTAGTTAAAGCAATGTTGTGCAATTTTATTAGGGAGATTAGTGACTTCATATAGATATTGAACAGTATGGAGCTAAGTGCCGACCCTTGTGGCACTTTGTGTTGGATGCATCTGAAGCCTGAACAGTAGGGGGGTAGTAGGCCACTGCCTGGCAGTGATCCTGCAACTGGGATTTCGTCCACTCTAATATACTATCAGCAACACGCAGGAAAGCTAGTCTTACTAGCAGGGTGTGATGATTAACCCATATCTAAGACTGCAGACAGGTCAAGCAAAATTAATATTGTATATTGGCCACTATCTACCCTCATATGGATCTCGTCCATGGCGCTCAATAGGGCTGTGTCTGTGCCGTGGCCAAGTCTAAATCCACATTTTTCCTCCTCTAACAAGGAGTGTGACTCTAAATATGTAGATAAAATCCTGCTGATTTGACGTTCCAGTATTTTTGCGGGAAAAGGTAGGAGCGAAAGAGGCCTATAATTGCCTAGAACCGCTGGGTCTGCAGATGATTTTTTCAGCAGGGGCCTACCTATGGCTTTTTTACAGCTTCGAAGTACCAGCCTGGATTACAGGTACTGGTTACAAAGTTGTAACAGTGGCATAAGCTTGTACGCCCACTTTTCTATTCTCTGGGTGTGAGGGTCTAAAAGAGATGCAGATATCATAGCAATATTGCTTAGATCAAAACAGTCAAATTGATGGTAACTATTCGTAGAAGAGTCCAGTCTGTCGCCATATTTTTTGTGCGTTCTTTCTGATAAAAGGGCATGAAATTTCGTTTTACTAATATAGGAAATTTGTGAAGAACCACAATCTTATATTTTTAAGGGACAAGGGAGACCTAAGGGTATAAAGGGACCACGGATATACGCGTTTCTAAAGGAACAGCAGTTCTTTAAGCGAAAAATTTCACATATCAGTTATACATAAATATACAATTAAGTCTACGTATGATACTCAAATGGAATACACATTTATATTTATTGAAGCGAAATAAAAACAATGCAGCAGGAAATCAAACAAAAGGAAGGTCACATAAAGCTTCCAAGCTCAAGCATATCAATGTGACAAATTTGAGAACATAATGGTTGAGTCCAAAACTAAAAGTACCAATGCTCACATATATTAATGAACACTTTCAGCTTTTGAGTCAAGGAACCCTAGCCAATGACGTTGCGATACATTAGTAAGGTCATTGTTGCAAAGGTGTCTGCGTTTGGCTTACGCCCTGAAACACCTGATGTGAAGTTGTACTTGAGAAACATCCTCTGTCTGCCGATCTTCGGATCAGTGTTGCCCCCTCTAAATGGGTCCCCCTGAATTGCAGGGCTCCCATTGACTTAACAGTTTCATTATCCTTCTTCAGTTGTGGAAGGGTGTCATCCACTGTAAAATACACGTGATGATGGATGGAATGTTGCACAATGGCAAAACATTCACCCCCAGTCACAGATCAGGGTTTAATCCATCATTATTTTGCTCAGCACGCTACCCCAGTTCAGACATGGCCGTATGCAAATCAGTCTTGACCCTGTACTTCATGGGAACAGTCCAGCCTGAACTGCCAAGCCATGTCTTCCCTGGACCGGAATCAAGCATCCTAGGACGGGTTTCTGGCTATCAGCCGTCATCAGCCAGGATAGCTTGACTCCAGTGGCTTAGTGGGCATGGGACCCACGTCTGGGCATACCCTTCCCACATAGGGCAAACAGCAAAAAACACACAAGTTGATGGACGGAATGTTGCACATTGGCAAAACATTCACCAGAGTCACAGATCTGGGTTTAATCCATCGTTATTTTGCTCACCACGCCTCCCCAGTTCAGACATGGCCATATGCAAATAAGTCTTGACCCGTTTTTCCCTTGCATTCAGAGTCTTCGACTTGAAGTCTGTGTAGGCCTTTGCAGTTGTCACTCTTGAGCTCGAGCAGAATACAAAGGTTACACACCTAATGGCTGTCTTTCTGGGCGAATTGATGGTGGCACTTCGGACAGATCTGGAATGGGGTCTTCTCCATATCATGCGGGATAAGAGCCCCCCGTCCGGATATTCTTCGATTCGCCCTCGACCTTTAAGTTTGAAAAATTCTTATTCAGAATCTCTTTTCGGTGGTCTTCCTTGGTGTTTCCTCTACGGAACATTGTCCAAACTCTTCTTTTCGTAAATTGGAGAGCCTTAAAATAAGCTTCAAGAAACAAATAAAAGAATCTGAATATGGATACAACGGATGGAAGCTTCCGAGGAGGGCATTTGACATCAGGAGGGGCTGGAATCAACACCAAATGGTGGGATAGTCGATGCCCAACAACAAAAAAGAAGAACTACTAGTACACTGGAGAATTCCAGACCCAACCATTTAATGGCAGAATAATGTACAGTATGTGAAACCAGAAAACATTCACGCTGAAAAACTAAGTTACGCAGTATCGAATATGCTACTTACCAGTACGCATCTGTTCTTGGCATGTAGGGCTGCTGACATTCATATCTGTGCATAGATCGCCGCCTAGTGTTGGGTCCGGATGATTGCACATTGTTGTCCTGGAAGAGTCTTCGAGGTATCACAAGATAGGTGGCTCCTCCCCTAGACTACAGTGCGCATGGGCATCGACTCCATCCCCAGATTGTTTTTAGCCATTGTGGCCAAGATGGAGTGAAACTCAGTGAATGATGGCCATGAGTATATGTGAATACTGCAGCTGCTACAGGCGCCGGGGAGGAGGGCGGGCGATATGCATGTCAGCAGCCCTACATGCCAAGAACAGATGCATACTGGTAAGTAGCATATTCGGTTCGAGGCATGTGGGCTGCTGAATTCATATCTGTGCATAGAATACATAACAGTCCCTCCATTAGCGGAGGCCGCCCGTGCTAGCTGCAGCAGTTTGGAAAAGTGTTTTGAGAACAGCCTGCCCTACAGCTGCCTGCTGTTTGGAGTGCACATCAACACAGTAATGCTTAGTAAATGTGTGTGTGGTAGACCATGTGGCTGCTCTACATATGTCTTCCAAAGGAATGTTTCCAAGGAATGCCATAGAGGCCCCCAACTTTCTGGTGGAGTGGGATCTTGGCGGAATGGTAAGAGTGCGTTTTGCTTTTAGATAGCAGATCTGGATACATTTAACGATCCACCTAGCAATACCAGCCTTGGAAATAGGGTTACCTTTGTGGTGTGGTGCAACGGCGACAAAGAGTTGCTTAGTTTTCCTAAAATCCTTGGTCCTATCGATGTAATACATTAGGGCCCGTTTAACGTCAAGAGTATGTAGCATCGGGGAGGAGCCAAGCTCTACAACGAGATGGCCGCACGTTAGCTCGGCTCCGCCGCCCTACCTGCCTGAAATCTAATATCCTGTCGATTATCCTGCCCAAAACGGACAACAACTTCTATGCAGAGCTTTGCAGCAACTTACCATCCATCCCGGTGGGTCCAGTGTTCGGTGGATCCACAGCGGTGCCCTCCCGGACAGTGCAGCCTTCCCGGGACTGAGACCGGGGCCTCGCCCTTAGCGAGTTGCCGGCGAGACGGTGTCGGCGTTGGCCTCGGGTGGAGGTCTGGGGCCGGCCGGAAGATGCCGATGTGCGAAGAGCCCGGAGGCAAATGAACGCGCCTGGGACACTCGTCCGGTGCTCCAGAGGTGGTGTGCGGCAAGTTGTGGGTTGGGGACGCCGTGTTTGGTGGCTGCCCCCTTTGTTGCCGTCCGGCCGTACCGGGCTCCTTCACTTGGTGGCGAAGAAGGACCTTGGTGGAACGATGTCACCGGCGGGTCCCCCTCCCTTGTGATCACTATTTCAGCGCTGTGGGTGCTGCTTGTGCGCTTGAGGGGGGTCCCACCGGGGTTCTGCAGTTGTGCTCACCCTTGGAAGCTAATCCGGAGAGACGGCGTAATTGTCGCAAAATGGCGGCAGCTGCCATGTTTTGTGCAGGGTCCCGGGATGCCGATTTCTTGCCCTTGCACTCCTCCTGGGCCTGTACTGATGAGCTCGAGCCCACGGTGAGCGACGTCCTGCAAGCTTTGAGGTCCTGGAGGTCGACCTTGGTCCGGGATTCCTGCGTGCAGAGGGAAGCAATGGCCGCCATTCCTCCCAGGCCAGCTTTTGAGGATGCGGATGGGTCCGGTGCGGTCGCTGATTGTTCCCCGCTTCCTGGCCAGGGAGGCAATGGTCCTACTCATGAACGGTTGGAACCGCTGGAGTTCATTGACATTGGTATATACGGCTGCTGTGAACTGTATCTGCATTGCCCACGTGAGAGGGGATCCTATTGGCTGCTTCCGTTTATACTCCAGCAACTTTTCCATGGCCTCTCTTCATCGCCATGTCCTATGCCCACTGGATCTACGTACATAGTGACGATGGCCAAGAAGGGACTAGGATGAACCCGGGTTTTTTCAGAGGACTACTGACTGGTATATGGAGTTATGGACTGCCTTACATTGTGATACTTTGTTGACTCCTTCGTATTTGCGTGTGGCTGAATACTTGCTAGTTTCGTTTTCGGCATTACTCATTGCGTAAGCGGGCGGGGGTCGTACCATATGCTACTGGTTCCTCCCCCCAGGCCCTTTCTTTCTCCCTTTCCTTTTCCGTTTCCCTATACTCTCTTTTTCTATATTTCGGGTTCATTATTAGGGCGACAGGCACGCTGCTGGGGGGGGGGGGGGGGGGGGGGGGGAGGCCGTAGCCTTCTGCAGGGGTGCAGGGTGGGATGGGTGGAGTAGGGTCTATTAGGTAGTTCTTTGTTTCTATGGCTCTTTTGTATCCTTTCCTTGGGTCTCCACGACTGTTTGTAACCCCGAGGGGTGAGTTACTGTGAGAGGAGGAATAGATATTTTACGACATATGATACTCGTGGCACTGTTTCCCCCTGATTTATTGCTCTGCCCCCAAGCATGTTCGCTATTTGTATTATTGCTCGCCATTATCTTTGAGGGGCGGGTACAATGGCGTTGAGTCCCCCTACTTCCTTTTTTCTTTGGTCTTCTCGTTTTCTTATTTCTGGGGTTGGGATGTATAGTGATTGCAGCCTATCTGTTTCCCTGATGGTTTTTACTACTGCGGAATTGCTGTTCAGTTCGTCTCTGGGTACATGTGGTTGGGCGTGGACACTACCATTGAGGAATTATAAGCGGACCTATGTTTTGCATGCTATGGACCTGTCTGATTACTGCTCTTTTGTTGTACTGCAATGACAGTTGGATTATTCCCCGCCATGTACTCCAGGTTGCTATCTATACGTCCGATCCTTTATTCTTTAAATATATAAAATTAACCTACTCAAATCCTGTATCGAGTGGTTCTAGTTAGCTGATAATATTGACTTGCTGCGCTTGATAATATCGTCTAACCACTCTGTGCCTTTAATTGATGATGGTGCTTTCCAGTTTTGCTCCGTGGCCGGCCCCTGGGTTGTAGGCCCGTATTTGTATGCATCCATTTTCTCAAATAAAGGTTTTCAAAAATTTAAAAAAAAAAGAAAAAAGAGAGTATGGAGCATCCGCTCCGCCAGTGACTCAGGATTTTGAAAGAAAACAGGTAATTCGATTGTTTGGTTGATATGAAATTGAGACACAACCTTGGGTAGAAATTTAGGGTTAGTGCGAAGCACTACCCTGTTGGAATGAATTTGAATAAATGGCTCTTGGATAGTGAGGGCTTGCAATTCACTAACCCTCCTTAGCAATGTAATTGCTATGAGGAAAGCCACTTTCCACGTCAAGAACTGAATCTCGCAGGAATGCAGTGGTTCAAAGGGAGGACCCATCAGCCTGGTAAGGACCACATTGAGGTTCCACTCAGGGGCTGGTGGGGTCCGTGGCGGAATGACTCGTTTGAGCCCTTTCAGAAAAGCCTTCATGGCAGGCACCCTGAAGAGGGAGAGGTGCTGCCTATTTTGGAGATAAGCGGCCATTGCAGACAGATGAATGCGAATGGAAGCATAGGCCAGATTACACTTGTACAGATGGAAAAGGTAACAGATGATGTTCTGAATAGAAGCATCCAGTGGGTTAATGTTGTGGTCTGCACAATAAATGACAAACCGCTTCCATTTTGCCGCATAGCATGCTCTGGTGGTGGGCTTTCTTGCCTCCCGAATGATGTCCATACAGTCGGGAGGTAAGTGCAGGTAGCCAAACTCTAGGACTTCAGGAGCCAGATCGCCAGGTTGAGCTGTTGCGGATCCGGGTGCTGAATGTCGCCATGGCTCTGCGTCAGAAGGCTGGGTGTGAGATGTAGCCTTTGATGCGGTACCACGGACAGTTCTAGAAACGTGGTGCACCATGGTTGGCGAGCCCACGTTGGAGCAACCAGGATGAGAGTCATCGAGTGCTGCCTGAGCTTGCGTGCTACCAGCGGTATCAGAGGTGCTGGGGGAAAAGCGTACGCAAATTTGCCTGACCAGTTCATCCATTCGCATTGCCCTGAGACTGCGGGTGTGGGAACCTGGCGGCGAAGCTTTGGCATTTTGTGTTCTCCCTTGTGGTGAAGAGGTCGATCTCTGGATGACCCCACCTTCGGAAGTACGGTTGGAGAACTGATGGATATATCTCCCACTCGTGCATTTGGTGGCTGTGCCTGCTGAGCAGGTCCGCCATCTGATTGTCCTTGCCCGGGAGGTGCTCTGCCATGAGGAAGATGTTCCTCTGAATGGCCCACTTCCACATGCTCTGAGCCAAATGAGACAGCTGCGGAGAGTGTGTTCCTCCCTGCTTTTGAATGTAGTACATTGCCGTCATGTTGTCCGTCCGGATCAACACGACCTTGTTGCACAGATGTACTTTGAAGGCTTTTAGTGCCATGAAGATTGCCATCAGTTCCAGAACATTGATGTGCATCTTCCCTTGTTGTTGCGTCCATAGTCCCTGCACAGTGTATTGGAGTACATGCGCTCCCCATCCCTGGAGAGAAGCGTCCGTTGTCAGGATGATCTGTGGCACAGGCTCCTGGAACGGTCGGCCCTTGCAAAGGTTTCGTGGATTCCACCAATGCAGAGAGTTGTACGCCCGACCGCTCACCAACACTAGGTCTTTCAACTGGTTGTGAGCCTGAGTCCACTGATGTGCTAAGCACTCCTGAAGCGGACGCATATGTAGTCTCGCGTGCGGGACAATGGAGATGCAGGAGGCCATCATGCCTATCAACTGCATGAACACTCTTGCTGGAAGCGTGTGTTGAGGCCTGAATTTTTGATCAGCGATTGAATGCTGCTGACTCTCACTGAATTCGGCTGTGCTGTGGCCGCCAGAGTGTCTATGGTCGCACCCAGATACTGCCGTATGTGGGCGGGCTGGAGGTGGGATTTTGGGTAATTCAGTGAGAATCCCAGATCGTGCAGGAGGTGAATGGTGTGGGACACGTGGGCGGCACACTGCTGGGCTGACTTCGCTTGGATGAGCCAGTCGTCCAGATAGGGGTAGACGTGGATGTTTTGTCTCCTGAGATGTGCCGCCACCGTCGCCAGGCACTTTGTGAACACCCTGGGTGCCGTGGTGACACCGAAAGGCAAAACCCTGAATTGGTAGTGCTGGTTTTGGATGGTGAACCTGAGATATTTCCTGTGTGAAGGATGTAGTGGAATGTGAAAGTACGCATCCTTTAGGTCTAAAGTTGCGAGAAAGTCCCCCTGCTGGAGCAGCGGGAGCACTTGCTGCAGTGTTAGCATATGGAAGTGCTCCGACAGGATGTAGAAGTTGAGGAGCCTGAGATCCAGGATGTGCCTGAGGACCAGTCCTTCTTTGGAATCAGGAAGTACAGGGAGTAAACTCCTGTGCCTCTTTCCTGCATAGGCACGAGCTCTATTGCCCCTTTTTGCAGCATGACGTTGACCTCCTGCTGCAATAAGTGCAAGTGCTCGTCCGACATAGGACGGTGCCTTGGGGGTATTTTGGGTGGAGTGGATGTTAACTCCAGACAATAACCAAATTGGATAAGCTTTCTGACCCACCTGTCCGTGGTGATGGACTTCCACACGGGCAGGAACTTCTGGAGTCTCCCACTGACCCGTGTTGTGTGGTAGGGGGGCAGTGACAAGGCGTCACTGTTTGCTGGTGGTAGAGGACCTGGAGCTGTTGTTGCCACGTCCTCTGCCTTTGGCGCTGTTGCAGCGATATCCACCTCGACTCTTGTTGGCGTAAGTAGTCTTGGTGTTGCCCTTGTAGAATTGCGCGGACTGGGAAAGCTGACCCCTTGAGGCGCCTCTGGTATTGGAGCGACGAAAAGACCCACCCCGAAACTGCTGGGACTGCAAGGCACCCATGGATTTTGCAGTGTCAGTGTCTTTCTTCATTTTCTCTAGGGTGGTGTCAACCTCCGGGCCAAACAGGTGATCTGGGTTGACCGTTTGGTTCAAGATGGTGGTTTGAATGTCTGGCTTGAAACCAGAGATTCTGAGCCAGGCATGTCTCCGAAGCATAACACTGGTGTTAATGGCTCGCGCAGCGGTGTCAGCTGCGTCCAGAGCGCACTTAATGGAAGCGTTGGAGATCAGCTTCCCCTCCTGGATTAGCACCTCAGCCCCTTCTTTGTATTGATCAGGCAGGTGTTGCAAAAGGGTCTCTAGTGTATCGTAGTGCGCCCTGTCATAACGCGCCAGAAGCGCTTGTGTGTTTGAGATGCGCCATATGTTGGCTGCCTGTGCTGCTACCCTCTTCCCTGAAGCCTCAAAGACCTTGGATTCTTTGTCGGGGGGAGGAGCATCACCCGTAGTCTGAGAATTGGCCCTCTTCCGGGCATTCGAGACGACCAGGGAGTCCAGAGGCAACTGTCCTTTAATGTAAGTTGGATCAGTAGGCGCTGCTTTGTATTTTTTGTCAATCCCTGGGTTGATGAGTCTCGCCCTGGTAGGTTCTTTGAAGACCTCAGCAGCATGCTTCAAAACACCTTTCAGCATTGGCAGAGTTTTCACAGTCTTTTCAGACACAGAAAAGGTGTCAAAGAGGAAATCCACACCCACAGGGTCAGCATGCAGCTGGACATTGTGATTGGCAGCGGCCCGTTCATTGAGGGCATTGAAAGCAGCAGAGTCTTCAGTAGGTGAAGTTTTAGCAGAGAAGAGTTGAGGGTCTTGTCCCGAATGAGGATCCCCAGGGTCAACACCAGCTGACCAGGGCTCAGTTGTATCCTCTGGGTCTGTGTAGACCGGATAGCTATATTCATCCTCCTCATCGCCCTCACCAGCGTCCACATCGGAGTAAGTGGGCGAGACCTCATGAGCTTGTGGTGAAAGGGGCTCCACCAAGGCTGGAGTACCAGCAGAGTCAATTTTCTTTTTGAGGGGGATTTTGTAAGACTCCAATTGGGGTTCCGGGGTGATTTTCCTCTTCAGAAGGGAAAGCCTGCCCGTTTCGGCGTCGATGTAATGCTCTTGACGCTCGTCCTCCGAGGGTTGTCGAGGCCGCGGGCCGTGGACCACCAACGACGCTTTCGGCGCCGAAGAGACCTTTTCGGGCACACCGGCCCCCGGCCTAGCAGCGAAAGCCTTCGGCGCCGTCTTAGGCGGCAAGGTAAAGAGGATCGGCGTGGACGCCTTAGCTGGCTTCTCCAGAGGCTTGGCAGGTGGAGTGTCCTTCGGCTCGACTGCCGCGGCGCCGTCCCTAATGCGCTGCAGGGACTCAGTGACCTTTTTCGTGAACGCGGCAGATGGATGTGCCGGTTCAACGGAGTCCTTAGAGGGCGGTTTCGGAGTAGAGTACTTCGAGGTCACCTTCGGAGTCGACTCACGTGGCGTAGCACCCTTGGCCTTGTCGTGTGGAAGCGGGGCAGAGAGGACCTTCGGGTCATCGGGCCGCTTTTTCTGGTCGCCGAGAGACTTCTTGGGGTCGTCAACAGCCTTCTTGTGCTCGACCCGACCCCTGCCGGCGTCGATCGTCTTTGGCGCCGATGCGCCCGTGTCGAATACCTTCACCTTAGTCTTTGACGCGGTAGCCTTAGGCTCGGCAACCTTGACTTGGCCTTTCGGCTCGACGGCCATCTTAGGTTTCTTCAGCGCCGAGGCCTCAGAGGACTTCGATCCGACCAATGCGATGCGCACTTTCGGTTTCGATATCTGCACCTGCGCAGTATCTGGCGTTGAGACCGTAGATTTCACTTTCGGTTTCACCGGGAGTGACTCGGTAACAATGTCCGTGGCAGGGCCCGAAGGCGGGGCCGAGGAACTCATATCGAGGTCTTGGGTAAGGCCCGAAGGCGATCCCTCGACCTGGGCCTTATACATTGGCACGGCCCCAGAGTCAGTCTGAGGAAGCTCCTCGTCTGAGCTATCCTCCATGGCCCCGAGGGCCCCGTCGTCGTCTCCTACCTCCTAGACGACTTCTTCGCTTTCGAAAACTTCGGCCGCAGCGTCGTAGTCTTCTTCGACGTCTGACGCGGGGTTTGATTCTGAGACGTCCTGGATATCTTCATCCTCGACCTCCCCAGCATCGAAAATGTCCGTAGGCGCCGGTGCAGATTGCTGGGCCTCCAGGCGCGTAGCTCGACGGAGCTTGAGTGTCTTTTTGGACCTGAATCGCGAACAGGCCATACACTTGGCCTCATCGTGGTCCGGCGACAGACACTTGTTGCACACCGGGTGAACGTCGATGTGCGGGTACTTCGAGTTACAGACCGGACATCTTTTGAATGGACTTCGGTCCATGATGGATGGTCGATGAGTCTGGAGCGTCGACAAGGCCTTACGCGCCGAAAGCACGCGGAAGTACAGAGCTCAGCTCGGAGCCGAAGTAGAGTTGTTAAGCCGAACGCAAGACAATACCGACGTAAGACTAAAGACCTTTTGGTCTCAAGGAAAGTTTTTCTATCGATTCCGACAAGAGGGAACCAAAGACATCCGAACACAATGGCGGAAAAAAACAATCTGGGGATGGAGTCGATGCCCATGCGCACTGTAGTCCAGGGGAGGAGCCACCTATCTCGTGATACTTCGAAGACTCTTCCAGGACAACAATGTGCAATCATCCGGACCCAACACTAGGCGGCGATCCATGCACAGATATGAATTCAGCAGCCCACATGCCTCGAACTTGACATATACAGATGAAATCATAGTGGCGCATACAATACTGAAACCGGGAAAACAATAAATGCACATAAGTTTACTTAGTATATGGTTACTAATGTGTGTGTTCGCTTTACTTCTAAACCAATATGACTGAAGTAACAACCCTTAAGTATTTGGTAGCCAATTAATTGCAAATGGATTACATGCTTGGCCCATGCAGCCCCTTCTAAATCACTGTACAAACATGGGATTGAAAGGGTGCCAGAAGAGACAATGGATGGTAGCAGGCAGCTCACAGCACATAAGGAGATACCCAAGTAAGATTGATGAATAACTGAAGTACTGTGGTCGAGATTTGCTCCCCAGGTAGGGTAGGTAGATTGAAGGCATGTTGAAATAAGAAGTAATCATTAACAGAGCTATTTGGTCTGCCTTTCATAGAGAATTTTTTTTCCACCAAGCGTTACAAGTGTACAAAGGTACATCGCAGACGAAGTCCAAGCTTCCTTTGCCCATAAACATATCAGTTCCATAACTGGATTACTTCAAAATTAGTAAACAATGCAAAAAGGCTCCTGAGAAAACAAAATTAATGTTGGGCTGCAGACAGAGAAGCAATAAACCAGTCCTTGCCTAGGTTAGTGCTCCTACATCTTGAGGTCATATCGTGTGTCCTTTTCTGAAACCCTCTTCCTGAGTTTTATGAACAGTTTGAAGGGTTCACCTGGGGTATTGTACCAACTGCATGAAGTTGCATGTGAGGTATTGTGTTCAGTTCTCAGTGACTCACCTCAAATAGTGTTACTATTCCAAACCATCTTTGTGTCGAAACTGAGAGGACAATCTTAATATGTTGTTTTAAGATTTGGAGAACATATCTAAACTGTGTTCAGTTCTACAGGCCAAGTATGGGGTAATGTATGCAGCTACTGATGTCACCTCTGAAATGTTGTATTTAGTTCTGGGGCCACCTCTGGTGAGTTTAGAGAGAATGTTGAAGGACACCTGGCTTACTGTGTCCAGTTCTGGATACCAAATGTAGATGGGTTTTTAAGAATCTAGTAAATACAACTTTTAACAGAAAATTTGTAGAGCCTTACACCGCCACTATTGCGAACTCACAGCACTATATGGTTCGGATACCTTCACAGCGGGACTTGAGGATTCTAATACAGATCAGAGAATCTTTTCTCTTTGAATAGGAACACGAGTTGTGTTGGTGCGGTTACTATTTTGATTAAAAATTGACTGGAGGCATGTCATAATAGAGGATGTTGTTTGGTCAGACTACTTGAAGAACTTTACCAATTCAGTACATACCACCTGAAGGAATGGGTTGTGCATTTCCTGGCTCAGGTATGTTCGTCAAATAACAATGTCTTGTTAGCGTCTATGGTATACCTTCAAATCAGATTAACATGAGGTGTTGGTTTACTGTATTATTTTATATGGAGGGGTATCATTTTATGAAATGTAGACTGCAACTTTGACTTCTGTGTGATCCAACTATATGGTCCTATGAATTGTGTAGAATGTGTGTGCATTGTTCAGACCAATGTGCTTGGAAGTTAGCTTTTGTTTTTAAACAGATGTTGGTACTGATGTGACATTGGTGATACTCGTCTATATGCAGTATTTGAGCCCCGTTGTGTGTCCTGCATGTTCTGTCTTATGAGTTCCGCTGGATGCTGTCACCTAACAGAATATAACAGAATATATTGTTAAAACACAACCACTTCTATGTACCAGCCACATTCGCATAACTCTGCACTCGCAAGCAAAGCTTCACGAAGTGTGCACAGTTATGTATGTTATTTTTATCACAAGTGCTGATGTAGATTTGCTGTCACTCAATTGCATGAAATGTGATCTGTGGTAGATACGTGAGCGCACTGCTGTCAAATGTATTGTGCTGAAAGTTTATTTGTTGTTATGGAATGCTTTTGTGAACCCAGCAATGCCCACGTAATCTATGCAGTGTTGAATGAGTGCTAGATTTTTGGTATAATGTTCCATTTTGAATGCAGGGCTTAGATACTCCTCCCAGCCTTCGTCTGCATCTCCATCTGTGGTACTGTGCTAAGTTGTACAGAGTTCATTCCTAAATTTACTGAACTGAAATGTTAGGCTGTGGCCTGAAGTCTAACAACAAAATTGCAATAATCATAAAGGGAGCGATCAAGCTAGGGAATGCATTTGATGAGAACAGAAACATATAAAGGTCAGTAAATACAATTGATTGGCGAATCCTTAGTCTGAATCTGTAAACATTAACATGCACGGATACGAGGGTGGGTGATTTGGAAGGAGTGGTGAATGAGTGGGTCGAACCGAATGAGGGGTTTCATAGGTTAGAGATGTAGGATACTTTGTTAGATTGGTGGAGGGGGTAGAAGTGCGTTGTAAGGAAGATGAAGGGGTGGGGGGGGTGCGTGGGAAAGTGGGGTGTCTGGTAGGATTTTTGCGGTGTGGGGAGAGAATGGGGGTACAGGGAGTGGGGATGAATGGGAGTGTAGGGTGTGGTGGTGAGCACAAGGGTAGGGGACATCAGTCCAGAGTACTGTAGCAGTGAGTGGGTTGGCTATGGGACTGACATGGCAGAGTTGAGTAGGGTAGGTTGGTTTAAGCTAGGGAAGTTCATTGGCAGGAATGTAAGGCAAGTGGTGCGCTATCACAAACCGTGAAGGAGTGTGTAGATATGACTAATAGGCTACCTATTCAAAAATACATTCCAGAGTATGTATTAAGAAAAGGCCAGAGTGCAATCCTTAGTTGCAATTACCGAATCCTGCTAGATAGCTGGTGAGGGGAAACAATAAAAAGAACAGGAGAGCAAATAAGTCAGGAAAGGAAAGAAGGATCTGCAGATGCAGGGACCCTATGCTTAGAATACCTGCAAAGGCAGTTTAGATTTATTTAGAAGAGGTGCCCACTAGGATCTGTGCGTGTGAGGAAATGGCGCTAGGTAAACTGAATACAGGCTTAGCTGGTAGAACGTATCAAAACTCGGCTCCATACGACTAAAGGGCTCTTTGAAAATGCAGGCCTGGGTTGGCATAACTGAAAGAAGAGGACAACAAAACACATTTGGATCTTAGAAGGCAGAAAATCTGTATCAAGCCCTGCATCAACTATTTCATACATGGAAATGTCAATGTGCAGCTAATGTAGAAGCCCAATACCTGTGCTACTGAAGAACACGCGCACTTTGTTTAATGCAATCTAATGAACTATACATTTCCCAAAGAACATACTACAAATCTGAACTACTTCATGCCATTCACAAGAAAAAGGGGAAGTATTTCTTCGTATGTGCTTATAATTCCTCTCCCGTTTCATCACATCCCCCCTAATTGCTCACCAGTTATAGCATGAAGTGCAAAGCATCAGCCACTTGGATAAGACTGATTTCTATCACTCTACAATAAGTCCCTTAACCTTATCAGTAATATAATCAGCACTATCTCCCATTTTTAACAGGCCACTAATTAGCAACAGTATTGATTAATTGTGCTCAGCACAACTTCATATGCACTGTAAACATATTTCAGTCTAGGGAATCTCAGAGTTGTTTATTCTCTCAGACAGAACGCATTTTTATGAAGGCACCTTAATTTCAGTAAACTCATATACATAGGTTTACCTTTCTGAATCATTTAATCTTTCCTGATTTAGGAACAAGATACAAGAGGTTTTATAAGGCTATGTACAAACAAATGATACAGATACTGAAAGGGTTTGATTTGTGTTGTAAATTAGTTACTGCAAATCTCTTATCGGCCCAGACTTCACCCATCTACAGCCAGGTAACACATCTTCCTTATAAACCTCAGGATAGATTCAACACATACGAGTACATTAACAAGTGAAAAACATTAATGATCAAGGATAGCTTGCTCATGGACCATTGTAATCATAAAGAAGCTGGAAACGAAACACAGGGTACGTGAACACCTCAAAGGACAAGGTCCTACAAGCCAGTTCTCAATGTGGTGCCCTCTTTGACTATCAATTCTTAAAATATAATGCTCTCGGATGCAGACAATAGTTAAGCAACCCTTCATGCATGCAGATCACTTTGGCAAAAGAGAGAAAGAACAGAAAAGTAACCCTTCTGAGCCCACGCTGTAACTGATTCTCTTGGATACTTGCACTCACCTCAAATACCGTCAAACTGTACATCATGACATAGTCATTCCGGGTGCTGGACAGGAAATAAAAACAGAACCTCCAGGCACCAATTTGTTGGGCGAAGTTATTCAGCAGCTCCTCTGCAGAAAAAAACAAACACACCAATGAAAAACAAAACAAAGAGAAGAACAAGATTTGATTACTAAACATGCTAGGTGGGAAGAGATGCTCAACCTGAAATACTTCACACTGTCCATTTAAGCAGGAAATCTAACAGGGGCTTCCACGGGCTACGAAAAACCATACTCGGGGCAACTGTACTTTATTTTGGGAGTCCATGTACATCGCCTGATACAGATGATTAACATTCTATTAAACACTTTAAAAGAGCTGTTTAATACATATAAAGATTACAACAGTACAGTCTCAAGCTACCTCTGCCCAGCAACTCCTGGCGAGGAGGAACTACTGTTAGGGAGCTCCGTTTGAAGTGAATGTTTGGGGATTAAGTAGAGGTTGGGTGTAAGGCAATTGCCAGACTGAGGAGGGCTGATGGCGTGGATTAAGTAACAGACCGACATGGCCTTAGAACAGCTATGCCCAACGCATGCACTAATAATCTACAGGCATTATTAAGACCTTGCTGCACAAACTTACCAATCTCCCGTTTTCGTTCATTGGAAGTGCCGTTGTGGAAAAACTCTGTCATGAGGCTCTCCAAGGCCCGAAGGGATGCCTCCTCCGAAGCCTAGAAAACAAGAGGGAAAAACATGATTTAATTTGTAAACAAACATTTAGCAATCTAACAAGAAGTACTTCAGTATTAACATTTTCTCATCATGTCATGCATGGTACATTCCATTTTCTCTTATTAAATTCGGCATTTAAAAGATTCCTCTTCCCCCTCCGCCTTTTCTCCCTCCAGGAGGTTGGAGAGTCTCTCACTGCCTGTTCCAGATCAATGTAATGAGGACCAAGAATGTTGGCTTGTCTCTGCCTGCACACAGCTGCTCCACGTGCCAGGAGACCAAGCAAGCAAAGGCAAACCTATTAACACAAAAACACCAGAACAGACTGCGCAGGGTTTGTATATAGTAAGAAGTGTTTTGTGCAATAAATGAATTTGTGGCCACAGTCAATTCACTGTAGCCAAAGCGGTACTATCTGCCTCGCAGAAGACCAGCCGGGAGGGTTCTGAGAGCCCCATCCTCAGATGCCTCAGGCCAAACCTATGTTCCCAGTAAAAGAACAGAGAGTGCCACATTGACAGCGCCCTTGTTACACAATGAGATCCTCTTGAGGCACTGCGTAAACCTTTACCAGGAAGCATACATTAAACAGTGAAGCAGAGTAACGGAACTGCAGCAAGTCCATCCCAAGTGCCCTTTCCATTCATTGTTCAGAGTCCCTCTTGCCCCTTATCTTCGGGCCTAACTTTGACATTCGATGAGGAATGAACCTATGCTGACCACTATCCTTGCCCGGACCAAAAAAAGATTTTGCTTCAGAGCACCAATATTCTGCAGACAGGACCTTTCTTGTATCATAACCTTATGAAACAGGCTCCAGTGTATATCCTGCTAATATTTATAATCATATGTTCATCCTTCCTCCCTACGTATCCTTACCCTCTCATCCCATCTCCCCCTGCCTCCAGCTCACTGTCCTGAGATTGCCCACTACTCTCACTATTCAATCAGCTCTAACTTCCAGCTCCTAGCAACACTATCACCCAAATCCCCCACTAACCGTATGCCCTGTACTATATTCCGTCCAACTCTGGTGCATCCAGTCGCACTGTGCAAGCCACTGTTAAGCAATAGGAAAACATTTGATGGACAAACACCAATTAACGTTCATCCCGGTTGGTGTAGAAAAACAACCTGTATTGAGATAAGTGCAGGGGTCCAGCCGGCTTGGGTAGCATGACTATTCAAGGGAGAGGGGAGGAGTGAGTGGCGCTTGAGGGTGTGTTGGTGGGTAGGGTTTGGCAGGAGTACACCACATAACAATGGATCCATCATACGGTGCCACGGCTGACTGGAACTCTTCTTACTCGGAAGGGGCAGAGGACTTGATTAAAAAATGAAGTGCCAGGTCAGAAGCTGTGTAAAGAAATCCCTGGTTAGATGCCCATCAATCAATTACAAAGCCAATAGCCCTACTTTGTTGGGACACATTTGCTTTGCCAATTACATTTAGCGATGCTGTACAACATACCTAATGCTACGCATTATTGTGAAGTAAAACAAAAACGTGCAGTAGCCATGTCACTTATAAAATTCAACACTTATTCGCACGCCTACCAAATGATAGATGCTTTTTTTCTTTATTTTGCGACCAAAATGTAGTAGTAAAAAAACGATGTGTAAAGGCCTTTATTTTTAAGTATTTACAACAAGGGGTGGTGAGGGACAGAGTCTCTGAATGAAGCAGAAAGCTCTCACCCAGTCAAGAGATCAGGGCTAGATCCAACACCGTTTTTTAGCTCACTGCACCATCCCAGTTTCAGAACCTGGCTGTATGCAAATTAGTCTGTTCCTGTCCCAGTGCATGATGGGAACAGGGCAAACCAAACTACAAAAGCCAATTCTTACACTGGGAAGGAAACAAGCTCCCGGGGACCGGTTTCTGGCATTGCAGCCGTCTTCGGCCCGGTTTGCTTGAATCCTGATGGTGCAATGAGCAAGGGTCTCACATCTGAGAATACCCTTCCACGCTTAGGGTGGACAAAAATATTTACAACAAGGGGTGGTGAGGGACAGAGTCTCTGAATTAAGCAGAAAGCTCTCACCCAGTCAAGAGATCAGGGCTAGATCCAACACCGTTTTTTAGCTCACTGCACCATCCCAGTTTCAGAACCTGGCTGTATGCAAATTAGTCTGTTCCTGTCCCAGTGCATGATGGGAACAGGGCAAACCAAACTCTTACACTGGGAAGGAAACAAGCTCCCAGGGACCGGTTTCTGGCATTACAGCCGTCTTCGGCCCGGTTTGCTTGAATCCTGATGGTGCAATGAGCAAGGGTCTCACATCTGAGAATACCCTTCCACGCTTAGGGTGGACAAAAATATTTACAACAAGGGGTGGTGAGGGACAGAGTCTCTGAATTAAGCAGAAAGCTCTCACCCAGTCAAGAGATCAGGGCTAGATTCAACACCGTTTTTTAGCTCACTGCACCATCCCAGTTTCAGAACCTGGCTGTATGCAAATTAGTCTGTTCCTGTCCCAGTGCATGATGGGAACAGGGCAAACCAAACTACAAAAGCCAATTCTTACACTGGGAAGGAAACAAGCTCCCGGGGACCGGTTTCTGGCATTACAGCCGTCTTCGGCCCGGTTTGCTTGAATCCTGATGGTGCAATGAGCAAGGGTCTCACATCTGAGAATACCCTTCCACGCTTAGGGTGGACAAAAATATTTACAACAAGGGGTGGTGAGGGACAGAGTCTCTGAATTAAGCAGAAAGCTCTCACCCAGTCAAGAGATCAGGGCTAGATCCAACACCGTTTTTTAGCTCACTGCACCATCCCAGTTTCAGAACCTGGCTGTATGCAAATTAGTCTGTTCCTGTCCCAGTGCATGATGGGAACAGGGCAAACCAAACTACAAAAGCAACAAGGGAAGGTAAAGAGAACCACATGGCCAATCAAGAGCCAGTGGCCGCGATGCACATAGGCGAGAAAGCAGCTGTTGGGAGAGAAGCACATGAGGGCAAGTGAAAGAGACTGGGCAGGGGAGAAGCACACAGGGACAAAGAGCAACAGCTGTGAAGGAGAAGAAGTTACACGAGGGAGAGATGGCAAAACACATGCACTCACTTGGAGCGCTTAAAACAAAAGAAAAAAGTAGTACCTGAAAAATAGGCAGTGGCAGGGCACAAGTAATGAAGCTATGCTGGGGGGAGGGAGGACAAACAAGATGAGGAAGGAAAGTCCACACAAGCAAGGAAATAATAAGCAACCAAATGAGTGACAGTAAAGCAGACTAATGGTAAGAAATCATAAGGCAATGAGCCCACTGTAAGCTGAGAATAGGTCTTTTTGCAAACAGACAGCTTAGCTGCCTGATAGGCATGACCTAAAAAAAAGTAATACATTACAGTCAACTCATTATTCGTCCCGGTGGCTGCACGGATTCATGAGTTACTAATATGTACACGTGGCTTACAAATTGCAAATCCAGGCAAACCTGTTGGTAACAGGGGATGGTGGTATTTGCAGATCTTAAGACTATACAATACTTTTAAAGAGGACAGCATGCTTGCTTCAAGGTCCAGTGCATCATCCAATGTGGTTATTGAAGCTAGGAGCCACAGAATTTAGACCACAAGTAAATAAGGTCATCAGTCAGGGAAATCACTTAGATCTAACGCACATTGTACTTACTGGCCGCGTGCCAAACTAAAACAGCTAGTCGATGACGAAAATATCAACCATCAATCAGTAAACCCGGGGAAAGGCCCTTCCTTTTACCATTATGTATGAATACAGGAGTTTCTAAAAAGATTTAGTCCGATTCAGAAAGATTCACGGTAAAACAAAACTGATTTTTTTGGATGTAGTCTGTTGCTGCCAGAAGACTACACCCAGCACTAGCTTGCTAAAGCGACCTCTAGTGGAATGCATTTTGTTTATATAGAAAACAGCATGGACAAAGCCAATAGGTCTCACCTTTGAGACCTAGTGGTTCTACCAATGCTTTTTTGTCCATGCAGTACAACATCAGCATTGCAGATACTGTACCTTATGAAGACTACAAAATACAAAAGCTCCATGGCGCAACTGTGGCCACTACGTCATTTTGCAGACACGTGCAGTCCTAAAGAAGCATGAGGGTGACATAGGTGCTATTTCTATTTATTTACCAATCCATGATGGATTGTTAAATAAAAATATGAAAATGAAAAGACACTTATTTCTATGGCAGAAGTGCTGGCAGCAACTTGGTACCTGCCAGTCCAAAAAAACACAAAAATGAAGAAAAAGGAAAATAAAATATAATATATGGATCAAGGACTGTGCGGATAGGTTGGCAACAAAGGAGATAGTCTGGTTAGTGGGTGGGGAGGTGTAGGAAGTGCCTCTTTTTGACATGGTCACCTCCACTTTTTGCCTGGTAAATGATATGATTTCGACAGAGTGCACTGGGTTCCTGCAAACCAGGTCCCCAGTGCCAGAGCTCTTTCCCAAAACTGTACATTTGTTTCCCCAATTGGCAAAACCTTTGGCACCCTCTATTAAGTCTCTAGTAAATGGCACACCTGTACCTAGGCCTTGAGGTATTAAAGTAGACCCTTAAGGGCTGCAGCACAAATTGTGCCACGGTAAAGGACCCCTCACCAAGCACAAGTAAACTGCCACTGCAGGCTGAGTGTCTTGATGCAGACAAAAGTGAAAACACAACATATCTCACATCACTGTGTGACATGTCTTCTATCACTGCATGTGATACTTGTATGTCACCCCCTACAGCAGGCCAGACAGGCCTAAGGCAGAGTGCTTAGTACAACAAGTGAGGGCATACCTGCATGAGCATACCTGCATGCTGGTTGATTTACCAATACATGCACCCAGAGGGCACCTCAGAGTTTCCCCCTGAAAACCTACCAGCCTCTAGTTTCCTTGCGGACTGGTTTCTGCCAGTCTGCCACCTGAGACACTGTTCTGACCTCCTAGGATGAGAGCCTCTGCTTTCAGGAGACCCGGAACAAAAGACTGTCTGGGAAGGGAGGTCTAACACCTCCTCCCAAAGGATGATCTGCTGATTAGCCTTCCTTGGGCAGCAAGCCTCAAAGGGTTGCCTAATTTGAAACGTGAATCTGGCTACTCCTCACAGGAGAGGATGCCGACCCCTTTGTCCAGGGCCCCTCTGGCACATTGACAAGCGGGAAAATTAGCTAGTCAGGTATGCGTGCCACCTCCAGGCTAGTACTACCCCCAAGGTTGGCTACTGTGAGGTGGACACAAATGTTTCCAAGTAGCCATCTTTGTGATGGCATACTTAAGAATTCTGGGACAGGGTTATGCCCACTTCCCACAGGAATTGGTCATATAGGGGACATAGAGACCCCAAGGGTCAGTAGCCCAATGGCTACTACCCTACACTCACCCCAATGCCCTAAATGTAGCATTTAGGGAAGGCCCTGACACATTGGAAGCCCATCATGATGGCCTATGAAGAAGAACATAAAGAGATGCAAAAGTAGAAGACTGAAGAGAGCACATGACTTGGACCCAGCCCTGCTGTCTTGTATGCCATTCTCTGGCGACCCTGTGCCAAAGACTATTGTCCTGCAACGGAGTGCCTCCAAAACCTGGGAGGACAGTCTGCCTTCAGTAAAGACCAAGACCTCCTAAAGAGACAGACAAACTGTTCGATACATCTTGAACACCAAAATAGAAATCTGAGGCCTCCGGAACTGCCAAAACCAGACACCCAAAGCCACCACTGCACCAGTCGCCTCCGGCATGGGTTGAAATGGGCCACCAGTGCCAACAAGGTTCCCCATCACTTCAGAGCTCGAGTTCATCGTGGTTTCACCCCTGGTGGACTTCCAGATGTCACATGCAGAATCTGCATGCAGGCCCTCTCGATCGCAACTGCTCCCAGTAAGAGAAACAAGACGCCTAAAGACACCTTTACATCCGTCCTCCCTCGGCTGTGGAGAAGAGGGCCCTAGGTGCCCCTATGTCCCTGAGCACAGCAAGCCTTGAAACCGCCTGTTGGTTGAGGTAATATAAATTTTATGGTCATGTTGTGTTCCCTAGCGAGTACCCCACCGACTCCATGTACGAGTTAAAAGTGCATGTAACTTCCCTCCTGTACCAGCTATGAAGACGCAAATACATTTGCGTCCAACGTTAACTTGTCCTCTTTCAGACCCACCATGAATGGGTTTGATGGTCCGTTCCTAAATATGCTATGCCAACGTCTTTTTGAAGTGTACTCCTACGTTTTTCAGCCTGGCTGAAAGTAGGCCCTGAATCTCTGCCACCGAGCCTCTTTTCTGGCTTCTGACTGCGAGGGCCTCTGCCCAAGCAGCCCCCGTACCCGTGAACTCTGACTTACTTCTAGCGCGGCCCTCCGTGCTCAGCTCAGCCTGCTGCCTGCCAAGATTGACTATAACCTTCGAGTTATCTGTTTTCCTCCCCAAAGATACATTCCGGCCTGCTAGCTTCAGTAAACATCCTTCCTCAGCTACAGGGCTAAAGGGCCGACCTGTCTTTATGCAAGTAATTCATAGCCTCTGTTGCCATGCTTCCATGGAAGGCCCCATGCCCCCACGCTTCTCATACAGACACTCAGGCGCTTATACACGCACTCACAGCAAGTATAGAATAGCTTCTGCTCTAGAGACCTTTCTGCCCAGATAGCTTAGTTCCTAAACATCAGATATCAGATATGATAGAAGCACAAGTTGATCTGACATGCCAGACTTCTGTCTCTTTCCGCCAGTGTAAATGTCAAGTCCCCTGCACCCCGTCTATCACACGTCATGCAGCTGCGCGCGCATCCAAGCTTCCGATTTCTGCTGACATTGCAACATTCTGTTAGCACCACCCCTTGGTGCCACCCACTTGCGTCACCTATCAGTGACGTTTCTAGCACACACGCCTAGTTTACGCCTCTTGATGATGTACTAGCACCACGTGTATACTGTTATCTTGTCTTCTCTCAGCTGTTACGCCTCTTACATTGAACATTATGATGTAAATCAAGTATATAAGCTATGTATTGTCAATAAACGACGGCGCGCTCATCTATCCCTTCTGACATCCTGTGTGGTGGTCAGAACATGATATCCTGATTCCTTTATGAGGAATAAAACCCTTAGAAACTCTTACACCACGGACTCTGTTTTCCTTCATTTCGATTGAGTTATTATTGATTAAGTACTTACCTGCATAGAAATTAAGAGAGTAAATTAATTATTTACATCATTTTGGCGCCCGAATAGGGACCCCTCCCCCACCTCACGCGCCGGAAGGTGCGTTGCAATCCGTGTCCCCTGCCATCAGTTAGACGGACAACACGTGTACTGGCAGGATTTCCTGCATCCCCCTCTGACACACGGAGGTGACGAAGACTGCGATCAGTGCCCAGACGAGGCGGTGAGGAGTGCGGAGGATCCCGACCAGAGCCCAGCCGAAGGAAGCAAGGTCCGAGGTGTGAAGAGGCCCACCAGTTTTCCGAAGTTTTCCGAAGTTTTCCGAAGTTTTCCGAAGTTCCGAGTCGAGTCCAGTCGAGTTTTCCGAGGCCTTCTGTTTTCCGTGCTTCCCGGTGAGTACCATTGCTGGGTCGTATCTAGACGGGTTTGGGTACGCAAGTCCGGTCTGCACTGTTTTTAGGCAGTGTATCTGTACTGTTTAGCAGTATATAAAGTATTCCGAATTTCTGCACTGTTACAGCAGTGTATCTGTATCGTTGAGCGGTACATTCAGAGTAGGGGGAAGTTAGCTATGTCTTTAAATGTTTCATGTGATTAATGTCGTGGTATGAATGTGATTGTTCTTGTGTATTATTGTGTTTTTTTGTTTAAATAGTTACAGGCGAAATTAAGTATTAAGGATCAAGCATTTCAGTATCAAGTAGGCACAATGCCGTTTTTTAACAAATTAAAGCAGATAGGAACTAGGAAAGGGATGTTAGAGGAAGAGATTCCAATCCCCCCTAGGGACACTCCAGGTAATTTCATGTATAATAAGCATGGCATAGACGCCATCTTGTATCTAGAGTTATGGACAGATTATACCAAGCACCTAGAGGAAAGATACCGATGGCCAGTTAACGGAACATGGGATGCCGAGTGCATCATAAAGGTAGAAGAAATATTACGGAAAAAGAAAGCTAGACAATCTCAGAAAGACGCCATAGAATTTTGGCGTAAGGAATCACGTAAGCGTGCTGATAGAGCACTCCGTAGAGAAGACAGGCTTAAAGAATCAGAAAAGGCCCAAGGAAACGAATTAGTTACTGAGGGAATTCGAGTAAAAGTAGAACAAATAGATCGTATCCTAAATGGCAAAGTGAACAACATGTATCTTTTGGCCGATGGTACCCCTGACGCCATTTCAGAAATACCGAAAAATTTGCCGTCACCATTAGTTCCAACTAAAGTAATGCATAAGACTACTAAAGACATATTCCTAAATTCATATCTCGAGGATGTAGCGCCAGCTTACACCAATCTGCCTGTTCGTGCCCTGCCTACTGACAGGGCCGGGGGTGGTACTGCCCCCCAAGATCACTCTCAGCCGACACCGAAAAAGACTAGTCCCGTTCCGCCAGCTCCGCCACTTCCCTCACCTAAAACTGATCTGCCGAAACCACTTCAATCAGATCCTACTAAAAGACAAATTCAGATACTGACTACACACAGAGATAATGCTCAAGTTTCCGCTTCAGGAGGTGCGACCGCGGGTCTCCAGACCCCGCCACCGACTCACAGATTAAATCTCAGAGGTATGCAGAGTCCTCTTACGCACAGATCCCCCCGTTCTTCTAATTCATCCCGTCTTGATGCACTAAAAGAAAATATGTCAGTTTGTAGATATGATCCAGAACCTGGACAGGACGACTTAATGGTATTAGCGTCTTTACGGTTAAGATCTGCTACTGATAGTTTGTTATGTTATGCAGGAATGAAGGAGCACCTAGATAGAATATATGAGTTCGTTCAAACGGGAAAGGACCCCGACAGTATTAAGGATGCCCTGGAGAAACAGAAAGTTACCATGCAAGCACTGATACTACGATTTTTCATAAATTGTCTAATAAGAGAACGAGACAGGCCCGGAACAGAGCAGAGTGAATTAGATGCATTGAACAAGTGGGGTCAAAATATAGCCGATGGAAAACATGACAGACAAAATTGCATAGAGGCCATGTATAAAAAGATTAAGAAAGCAGTGATAGCAGTACACGAGAAAGAGAAAGAAAAGGCTCCCTCCGAGGAGGAAGAAGAATCTGAAGAACTAGAACCGACTACAAGCACTATAGCATATGTAGGTAAGGGAACTTATCTTAGGAAGGGTATCCGTCCAGAAAGCAAGAGAGTTTTCTTCTCTGCCTTAACGAATCCGAATTCTGCTGAACATCAGTTCCAGGAAACTGATAAACGGCTTCGAGATCGAGTGGGGTACCATGTACTCAATTCTATGGATGAACAAGAATTAGCCCGATCAGCGGTATCATGGGCCGAAAATGCAGACATATATAATGATGACACCGTAGCACAGACATTTCTGAACCTCTCCCCCGACGAACAGAAATTAGCAGGTATATATATGATTCAGCACCTTCTCATTAAGTACAGAAAACATTATTCAGATCCAGGTCCCTTACATGAGACACTAGAAGCACTACTGATGGATAGATGGAGAGGCTTAAGCACTAAATTAGTTCAAATAATTCTAGAACAACGACGCAGATATGACACCTTTGTAAGTCCTGAATATGTTCCCGCCCCACCTCCAGAAAGGAAAATGTACCATATGCAGTGCGGGGGTGGTATTGAAAGTCAGAACCCCTTGCGAGAAGTGCACCCTGTTATGGGTGAGGATAAAATTTTGAAACGCGTGTATGTACACACGCCTCTAACTAAATTAGAACTGTTAGAAATGAAGAAATTAGTACCATGCCATGATAAAGACCCTGCAGGTTTTCATAGAGAGCTCAAAGACATGTTACTGATGGGGGACTACACATATGATGATATCATGAAAATGTTGAAAGTATTATTGCCTACGGGTATATTCGAGAAATTAAAGGAAAAGGACTGGGAGGTGGGAGACGCAAAGATTGCCTGGGCAGAAATAGAGGATGAAGAAAAGAAACGGGTTCCAGGGTTAGGCCTTGGGGACAAAACTAAAGCATTACCAGGTTTAATAGTACAGGTCCTGCCCAGATTATTGACAACTAGAAAGGAGGATTGGGATGCAATCTCGTCCTGTAAACAGAAACATGATGAAGATACTAGCGACTTTTATTCAAGATTCGAGAAATGTTTTATTATCAATAGTGGCCTCCAGCCAAGTAGCGAGTCGTACCCACATCTTTTTGTATCAAAGTTAGTCGAGAATTCCCTACCGTTAGTTAAAAATAGAGTGTATAAAGTCGAGAGTACATGGCAAGCAAATACGCCATCCCAGATGTTACAAATGTTACAATATCACCAGAATAGAATTAGGGAAGAACAAGATCAGGAACAGAAGCGCATGAAAGACACGAAAATGAAAATGTTAGTAGCCCAGACGGTCCCATCCGACAGTCACAGGAAAGGTACGACCCAGACAAGTCACGCTGCAGCTCCTGTTAAAGGGACATGCAATTATTGCAAGCAGCCAGGTCACTACGTACACGAATGTGCAGTTCTGAAACATAACATAGCGACAGGTAAAACTAAAGAGAGACCGCATCCGCCTAGACAAGACCATAACCAGCATCAGTCTACACAGAATACACAGCCCATGCATGCATCCGCACAGACAGCACAGACCGTAGCAGTACCACAGCCACAGCCCATTGCTGCAACTCAGCAAGTCTCACAACAGATGTACCAGTATGCCCAGTCTGCTTACCCCGAATATTCCCGATATACATGAAACAGCCTAGAGAGGGAAGGTGGCTTGCCTCTTATCGAGATTCCTGTAGATCAAGAAGGTCCTTATGTACACAGTCAAGTATTGGGGAAAGATAGAAAGTTTTTAATTGACACAGGGGCAAGTCGCACTACAATAAGTCATGACGAAGTTCCAGGGGCACCCCTCTCAGGCTCACAAAATGTTTCCCTTGGTTTTTCAGGACAACCTATTGTAAATGAAGTATCAGAACCAGTTCCCCTGGCTGTGGGTCCATTATCACGCGTTACAGACCTGTTACTAACAAAATCATGTCCGGAAAATCTGTTAGGAATTAAAACACTGAAGGCTCTAGGAGCTATAATATGCTGCTCCCCGGAGGGGGTTAGACTCTTTCTGCGGGATTTCAAGGGTCATTACGTCCTTCGTGAGTTTGACGTCAGATTGAAAAATGTACCTGATTACTTGTGGGCAAAAGGCCCAACTGATGTAGGATGTATGCACATTACACCATACCGCGTTACCCTCAAGGCAGGTGTTGTATTACCCAGAATCAGACAATACAAGTTACCACCCGATGCTGTAGCGGCTTTACTGAAAATCATTGAAGAGCTCATTGCCCAAGGAGTGGTCGTCGAGACCGACTCCAATATCTGTAATTCACCCATCATTCCGATTCTTAAACGTACTGATCCCAATGCACCGCCAGTATATCGGCTGGTGATTGATCTTCGAGAATTGAATAAATGCATTATCCCACAGTATCCTGTGGTCCCCGATATATCATCTCTCTTGACTGCTATTGATTCAGAAGCAACGTTCTTTACTGTAATTGATCTCAAGAACGCCTTCTTCAGCGTGCCTATTGATCCAGAGAGCCAATATCTCTTCGGATTCTGTTTAAATGGACGCAGTTTCAAATTTTCGCGCGCACCTCAAGGATTCACAGAAAGCCCCAGCATCTATAGTCAAGCACTGAAAAGACAACTAGATTGTATTCAAATGCCAGTTAACACCGCTTTACTACAATACGTCGATGATCTGCTGATCACCGCACGAAGTGAGCCCGAATGTGAAAAAGCATCACTGACAGTTTTACATTTCCTGGCCGACAAGGGACACAAGGTGTCTCCTTCGAAGCTACAATTCTGTGTTCAGCAAGTTGTGTACTTGGGTCACTTGCTGTCCAAAGTGGGGAGACAGCTCACTCCCGATCGCATTCAGTTAATTGTGAACATGCCGCAACCCAAGACACAAAAGGAAGTGCGGGCCTTCATAGGCCTCACCTCGTACTGCAGACAATGGATTCCCCAGTATGCATTTCTAGCTAAACCACTCATTCAGTTAACGACACAGGAGGCAGCGACTTCGACTGTCCTCCCTTGGACTCAGGAACACACACAAGCTTTTGAAGAATTAAAGAAAGTTTTATGCCAAGCACCAGTTTTAGCGACACCATGTTACAGCAAACCGTTTACACTTTTTGTTACAGAACGTGATGGCACAGCGTTGTCTGTCCTCACTCAAGACCAAGCAGGTTCACATAAGCCTTGTGCTTATTTTTCTAGTACATTGGATTCAGTAGCTCAAGCACTCCCTGCGTGCTTAAAGTCAGTAGCAGCAACAGCGTTAGCAATAAGACAAAGTGATTCAATTGTTTTAGGTCATCAGTTAACAGTTCAAGTACCACATTCTGTAGAGGTTTTGTTAAACAGAACCCAGACTCAACACTTAACTATAGCACGACTGACAGGTTATGAATTAACACTATTCCAGCCACACATAGAAATCAGACGTTGCAGCATCCTGAACCCCGCAACACTGTTACCTACAGTTATGACAGATCCAGCTCCGCATGATTGTATAGAAATAATTAATGCAGTAACTAAGCCTAGACGAGACTTAACAGATGTCCCATTGACAAATCCAGACCTGACACTTTATGTGGACGGTTCATGCATGAGAACAAGTACAGGAGAATTAGTGGCCGCGTACGCCGTGACCACTGAAACTGAAATTAAAGAAACACATCGTATTGACACCCTGTCTGCTCAAGCAGCAGAGCTCATCGCTCTGACCCGAGCTTGTATTCTAGCCAAGAACAGAAATGTTAACATATACACAGATTCCCGCTATGCCTTCGGAGTTGTACACGACTTCGGAGTCCTCTGGCAAGAACGAGGTTTTCTGACTTCTCATGGGGCCAAGATACAACATGGCCCCCTCATTCAAGCACTGTTAGAAGCAATACATTTGCCCTCGGGCATATCAGTCATGAAGTGTAAGGCACATACTAAAGTCACAGATTCTGTTTCCCAGGGTAACGACCTGGCAGACCAGACAGCAAAACATACAGCACTGACTCACACCCAGACTACTGATGTGACAAAGACAATAGTCCAGACCCAGTGTATGGCAGTTAGAGATCCCGCCCTAGATGTAATTGATATCCAGACACATGCTACTCCAGAGGAGATAAAGAAATGGACTGAACTAGGAGGGATTCAGACAGATCAAGGTTGGGTGACGAAGGGAAAATCTATATGGTTTCTCCCCGACTCAATGGTTCAAGTCATGATAAATACAGCACATAGTCCTGCCCATCTTGGAGAGAAAGCCATGTTAGACAGTTTACAGAATCTCTGGTACAACAAACACTTACGAGCAGCAGCAAAACAGAAAGTGCGTACTTGCATGATCTGTTGTCAGTTCAATCCAGGTAAAAGCGTCCCTGTTGAGCAAGGTGGATTTCATCCTCCCGATCACCCTTTTGAAGTCCTCCAGATGGATTATATCCAGATGAATAGCTGTAGAGGATTTAAGTATGTCCTTGTAATTGTTTGTGCTCTGTCCCGCTGGACCGAAGCATACCCAGTCCCAGACTACACTGCTCCGACCACTGCCAGACAGTTGGTTCGTGAATTCTTCCCACGGTACGGTTTGCCCCGTGTCGTGTATTCAGATAACGGACAGCCGTTCTCGTCCGAGCTGATGAGACAAGTTTCCCTCTTGCTAGGATATCAGTGGAGGTTCCACTGTGTCCGACATCCCGAAGCAGCTGGCCTTGTAGAAAGGCATAATCAGACACTAAAGATCCGTCTTGCCAAGATCTGTCAGGAAAAAGGGGTCGACTGGATAGTCGCCCTGCCCGTGGCACTATTCTACATGAGAATGGTCGCCCACTCGAGATCAGGGCTATCCCCGTACGAAGTGGTCTTTGGCAGACCGCCGAATATGTGGGGGACGCCCGTTCCGAAAAAGATCACTGATATTGATTGTAACATGTTGACAGATTACCTTGCCTCCTTGATGTCTGCACTCCAATCATGTCGTTCACAGGTTGCCGCAGCCTTCCCTGACAACACCGATGTAAAGGCGCATGAGGTCCGCCCAGGTGACCTGGTAGTCGTCCGGAATTTCGACCGGAAAAGTCCGCTGGAGCCCCGCTGGAAGTCTCCAAAGACCGTTCTGCTTACCACCAGGACCGCCGTGAAAATCGAGGGGAGAAAGGGGTGGGTCCACACGAGTCACATCAAACTATGCAATGAACTAAAAAACGGACTGAAACAGGACTCTGACTCGTCCACCCCCACCAAAGACTGTATTGAAGCACAAGACGTTACTGTGCCTAAAAGAGAAAAGACTCCTCAAGAACTTTACCGAATGAAGCTTCGATCTAGCAAGTCAGACAGTTTAATTGTTTAAGTCCTCCCTTAGGTGAATCGGTTAAATAGTTTCTGACATGTATCCCCTAGATCGAGTTAGAGAGAGAGAGGAAAAGAGAAGAACATATTGCAAATCACTTCGTAGTCACTGCATAGTGACACTAATAATCATGTTTATTCTGAGTATTCTAATTATTATTGCCAGCATTCTGCTCCCTATGTACTGGCCTATTTTCAGGCGTGAACAATCTGCTTACAATGTCTCTGCTGAACACACTTTTAGTGAACTTCCTGCACATGAACTCTCTTACAGACTTGCGCTGCGCAACAATACATTCATTAGTATGTTACACCATTCTCATCAGACAAATAATGCTACAGACTGTTGGATATGTGGCCGACTCCCTCCCTACCAGAATTACAAGGGAGCTCTGCCTCTCTTTCCGTACCCATTCACTCACAATGGCTCCTGTGGAGCATGGTTTAAAATAATTAATTCTTTAGATCCTGATATTGCTGTTTTCGATGGGGGCTGGGTTTGGGGAAACTTGAACTTAGTCCTGCTCAACGTCTGTTATCCTGATCAAGAAGGACTTCCCACTCGAATAGGAACTGATCTAGAAAATGAAGTATATGGATTAGGTAATTACACAATTAGCCTTATGATCCTCACTGTTGAATCTGAAACTGCTCCAGTTCTGCCCCATATGTTAGTACTACCAGTCACAGGTGAATTATGTGTTAGCAAGAAAGGTTCAGTACACGTAGGTCATAGTAAATGCACTACTGTGGTCGAGTTCAGTGACCATGGTAAATCGTCTTTTAAAGCTACCAGTCATTCCTACTTTGTTTGTGGTCATACCGCATACATACGTTTGCCCCCAGATTGGGATGGTACCTGTTACATTGCATTCCTTCTGCCACCTGTTTTCCTAGCTCCTCCTGATTACCATAGAAATACGAATCTAGCACCGAATAGACCCAAAAGAGATATTCCCCTTGTCGACTACACAGAAACGGCATGGGAACAGTACACTGATTTCAATAAAGGATTCTTTTTCTTCCTAGGACCTGTCCAAAACAGTAAATTAATACGCAGATTAACGAGAACACTCGAAGCAGTAGTGAACGAAACTGCCTCCGCTCTAGGTAACTTAACAGAGGAGCAGTCTGCTATACGGACTGTTGTCCTTCAAAATCGCCTTGTGATTGACGTCATCTTGGCAGATAGAGGTGGAGCCTGTAAGGTCATCGGGTCAAGTTGCTGTGTTTTCATTCCACAAAACGCACCATCTGTCTATCAAGCTATCACCCGTTTACATAAAATTGCAAATCAGATACATCAGAATCCAGGCACCTGGACTTGGTCCGGTTGGTTCTGGACTACGTTAACAGCTTGGGGATGGAAGATCTTATCGTTCCTAGGCATTGGCCTTGTTATAGTATTCAGTTGTTGCCTGTGCCTGCAGTGTGGGCCAGCGATATGTGGACTGTGTGCCACATCCTGCATTGAGCATTCCAGTTGCCTCTCAAACAGTCAAAGAAAGAAAGACGAACATATAATGTTACAAGAACAAACTGATCGATTTATGAGGATCGATATATCATGAAGGGTCCGTAGGGAACAAGGAGGGAATGAGGTAATATAAATTTTATGGTCATGTTGTGTTCCCTAGCGAGTACCCCACCGACTCCATGTACGAGTTAAAAGTGCATGTAACTTCCCTCCTGTACCAGCTATGAAGACGCAAATACATTTGCGTCCAACGTTAACTTGTCCTCTTTCAGACCCACCATGAATGGGTTTGATGGTCCGTTCCTAAATATGCTATGCCAACGTCTTTTTGAAGTGTACTCCTACGTTTTTCAGCCTGGCTGAAAGTAGGCCCTGAATCTCTGCCACCGAGCCTCTTTTCTGGCTTCTGACTGCGAGGGCCTCTGCCCAAGCAGCCCCCGTACCCGTGAACTCTGACTTACTTCTAGCGCGGCCCTCCGTGCTCAGCTCAGCCTGCTGCCTGCCAAGATTGACTATAACCTTCGAGTTATCTGTTTTCCTCCCCAAAGATACATTCCGGCCTGCTAGCTTCAGTAAACATCCTTCCTCAGCTACAGGGCTAAAGGGCCGACCTGTCTTTATGCAAGTAATTCATAGCCTCTGTTGCCATGCTTCCATGGAAGGCCCCATGCCCCCACGCTTCTCATACAGACACTCAGGCGCTTATACACGCACTCACAGCAAGTATAGAATAGCTTCTGCTCTAGAGACCTTTCTGCCCAGATAGCTTAGTTCCTAAACATCAGATATCAGATATGATAGAAGCACAAGTTGATCTGACATGCCAGACTTCTGTCTCTTTCCGCCAGTGTAAATGTCAAGTCCCCTGCACCCCGTCTATCACACGTCATGCAGCTGCGCGCGCATCCAAGCTTCCGATTTCTGCTGACATTGCAACATTCTGTTAGCACCACCCCTTGGTGCCACCCACTTGCGTCACCTATCAGTGACGTTTCTAGCACACACGCCTAGTTTACGCCTCTTGATGATGTACTAGCACCACGTGTATACTGTTATCTTGTCTTCTCTCAGCTGTTACGCCTCTTACATTGAACATTATGATGTAAATCAAGTATATAAGCTATGTATTGTCAATAAACGACGGCGCGCTCATCTATCCCTTCTGACATCCTGTGTGGTGGTCAGAACATGATATCCTGATTCCTTTATGAGGAATAAAACCCTTAGAAACTCTTACACCACGGACTCTGTTTTCCTTCATTTCGATTGAGTTATTATTGATTAAGTACTTACCTGCATAGAAATTAAGAGAGTAAATTAATTATTTACATCATGGTTCAGCCAGACTGACTTCATAGCCAGAACCTGCAGCCTTTTTTACAGAGACTAATCCCCATTAAAAACCTATTGGGGCTCCCGATGCGGTTTAGCACAGTGCACCAGGCTGCCCTCATGCCATTGGTGGTGTACTGCTGATGCTGCCTTGGACCTTGCCCACCACTCACCTTAACTCCTGGAGAGTGGTTATGTAAGTCACCGTACCTGTTTGCATAACTTGTTCTTCCTTCCATAGGATAACATTGCAGTACTCAAAAATTGCAGTGTCCACTTTTTGAACTGCAAAAATGTATATTTAAAAACGCACTTACATGAACGATGCTTCTCTGATGCCTTAACATGTAAATATAGATGCAGTTTTTAAAAATTGCTGTTGATCTCCTTCTTGAGTCGTATTGTCATTTATTGATCATTGTGTGGATTTGCAAGTGTCTCGTACTCCTCTTTTTTAAGCTTAAGGCTGCCCGACCACACTACCCCCTAACAGAGCACTTTGAGAATACATAGCAAGCCCTGTCCACTCTTAGGGGAACCCTTGGACTCTTTACATGGTATATCAGCGTAATGATAGATCACATGAATATCCAGCTTCTTACAGGAGGATTAAGGGAAAAGAAGCACATGAGGGTGAGAGATACAATGTGTGCGGGAGAAGCTCACACAAGGTAAGAGATAGCAACATGGAGCGTGGGGAGAGAAGCACAGATAGAGAGCCACAGGAAGGATGGGGAAAGCACACAAGGGAGACAGCTGGAAAACATGTACACTCCTGGAATGCTTAACCAAAATAAAAAAGTAGTTCCCTAAAGGTGAGCAGTGGCACAAGTGAAGAGGCTATGCTCCAGGGGAGCGATAAACATGAAACGGTAAAGGCAAACCATTGAATAATAAGCAAGTGAGATTGACAAAGCAAACCAATGGTAAACAAGGGATGGGCTTTAATGCCACTGTACGATGTTCTCGGTAAAATGACCATGTATCTTCTGCAACCTGACAGCTTGAGCTGTTTGGTAGACTGACCTAAAAAAGTTCACACAATATAACTGCACAGCTTTGCTCTCGTCTATTCCTTCTGCACCTTCATCCCATGCTTACCCACATACCTAGGTCATTGTCACAACCCCTTCTTGTCATCCACCGAATTGTGCTCTCCTACACTTCCTAGCTCTCTCGTGGCTCCCTCTCGACCTCAAATATCTCATCTTCTCCTTTCTTCTGACCTCACTTAAGCGGTCAATCCTTTTAGACACTGCGGACTTCCCTCTCACAGTCAAACCCTCGCCTAGCCACCTTACATTCACATCAGCTCCCACAAGGAATCGAAAGGGATATAACTGGATCCATGGTGTGCCCTTCCTTTGCTTCATGATCACTGGTATTCGTACTGTCGACGTAAGTCTCTACAATAACTAATGTAGCTGAGTTTCTGACACTAAGATCTGAAGAAACACAATGGTAATGCGTGGAATCGATGGGCCTTTCCCTCCTAGACCTCGCCTTCTGTATTTCTAGGGTGGCTCCTGCTGGCCGCCCAACCCTTCACCTCCCTCTCCACACCCGAATCGTGCTTTAAGTGTTTTAAAGACAGAGTACAATGAACAGAGCGCCACTCTTCACAGAGCTATAACCGACCTCCAAACCTACCAAAATGCAAATCTGAAAAAAGGAAAGAGGCCGAGATGGCTAACTTGTGACTTATTGTTAATTTGACACCACACTATGGATGTATTTAATGGAGGAACTCGGATAAAGAGGAACTGCAAGGAGCCACTTCAATAAATGAATGCGAACTTTAAAATTGATGCACGGCACAACCGAAAATCAAGCCAGAAAGAAATGTCAAAAGAATGAAGATACTGAAGAATGAAGCACATAGTGAAACAAAAGTGCTCGAGAAGGAACTGAATGAAGTAATGCAAGATAATGACACATGAACTTGAAATGGGTGTGCATGCCAGACGAAAAAAGATCAAGAGCTTCAAGCTGCAAATGCAATGACACAGGGAACCGTAAAAGAGGTTCAAGTAAGAAGTTAAAGTCCATGATGGAATACCAGTAACAGTGATGTGAACAGGACAAAACCCCAAATAGTAGTACGAGATGGAACACAATCTATTTAGCTTGTTGGGGTACACTCTTGCACTTCTAACTGGACTCCAACAAAAGTCTGTCAACTGTATTTACTGTGAAAAACTGGAGCTGGGCTTTCTGATGAGGATTATAGGAAAGTGAATGTCTCTTCAGTTCTTTCTAGACTGGAGCATGTCAACTGGAAATCAGAGCTGGCGAAACCTCGCCTTTAGAAAATAATCTTGCAACTGTCTTGTCGATGCTGTGCAGTATTGAAAAACATTTTTTTTTTTTAAAGGGGGCACAATGATGTGGCCGCACTGGCCGCCTCATTTTGTAGGTGTGTGCATAGTTGTGAAAATGAAGGCATGTACACCTACAAAATGATGTAAGCACGGAGATGGATCAATAACTATAAAAATAAAAAATAGATGTGCAAAAGCCTGTTTTTTACGTTCTATTTTTATTTGGTTTTTTTAAGTGGAGGGGCCAGCAGCAATGTACCTTCTTTAAGAACAGCCTAAAAAACAAAGACTACCGGCATGTGGTCAACAGAGGAACGGTGGGGGAAACAAAGGAGTGGGCCAGGGGAGAGGTACATGGGGGCATGGAAAAGCACACGAGTGAGAAAGCAACACAGACTGTGGGGAAGGCAGTGTGTTTGGCGGGGAGAAGCACACAGGAGAGCTTGCAACACAAGGGAGACCGCACCAAGGATTGGACATTGGCAGGAGAAGAGAAGCACAGGAGGGAAACAGCTGGAAAACACATGCACCCTCATGGAAAATATAGTTTTCCCAAAGTGAGCAGTGGAAAGATAGAAGCCACTTGACAAAAGAGAGGGTAAAGAAGGAAAGCTCCAGGAAATAGACACAAACAAGACAGACATGATTGGACAAAGAAAGCCATAGAATAAGAGGCAAGCAAATGAGAGAGACAATAAAGCCAACGAATGGTAAACAGAAGGCAATAGGAAGTCTCTAAGCCCCTGTAAATTCTTGGAAAGCCCACAATAGGTCTTTTGCAACTAGAGCGCTTTCACTGCTTTGTAGGCTCGACCTAAATAAACAGTCTGCCAAAGTCTGCTTTGAGACCCTTACCGGAATCTTTAATACACCTAGAGATCGTTTACATTTTGTCAAGGTGAACTCAGCATTACACTATTACGAGGTTGGTTAAAGGAGAAACATTAAATTGCTGTCATTTATAGAGCTTACCACAACTGTGGTAAAAAGCGCTAATAAAGAAAATGTATTGTTCATATTTAAGATGATGAAAAGGCAGTCAATATTTTGTCAGTCCTTACCCTGACCTCCCAGTGATACCTATGAGCTTGTTTCACAGATTGTGATTTTCTTAGAAAACTCTTTCGATTCACCCGACCAATAGACTTTATTTTTTTTTTAACTAGTCACTAAAACTAAAGATTGGCCCAGCATTGCACTGTCCCCAACATGCAATCGTTGGTGCCGTAGATCACAGACATGTGTAAAGAATTTTTGCAGAAGACAATGAAAGAAAATATTTTAAACTGCTAGTTTTAGATGTGTCCACTGTATTTTTAGGTCTCACCTAGCAAATGCAGCACATGCGCTGCATCACTTGGCAAGCCTCTATTGTTGTGGCTTTGGTGAACGAAGTGAGACAAACCATGTACGAGCACGGATAGGCGATGTGCGAGTGCATGGTGTCTCCTCTGCCTCACACGCTCCCACCACGTGCACACACTACAAGGCAGACACGCGCTTGTTGCTTACTGAAAATCGTGACTTGAAGAAACGGTTCACAACCTCTCTTTCCTTCTTTCATTCAGTTGCTTCCCTGTGAAATGGATGCAAAAAAGAAAAACACTTGGGGGAAAAAAATGCCCCTTTTCAGAAATTTTTCTATTCCAAAGTGCAGCCTCAGAATGGAGAGAAATAAAAGATTTCAAATATGAAAAATAAATACATAACTAAATAAAGCAAGACAGAGTGTTTGCAAAGTGGCCAGCCTCACTCTACAGACTTTGCAGTGAAGCGCTACTTTTGTTTTCTCGTTTTTCTTTGAACAGCATGGTTGTCCCCAGGTGGGGGGGGGGGGGAGTGTACCATTCCTGGATGTATTGCAATAACTGGTTGATGGGTGGATTGGAAAACAAAATGTGTACCATGGATCTGTGTTTATGAACGTGGTCTTTTTAAACCATACTGCTCACATTTTGGAAGCATTCAAAAAATGGACATTGAAACGGTTCCCTTCAGGGCCCTGTAGTTATGTCCTTAACTTTTCAGATTAAACCACTCGCTGATTTCTGAATAGTGAGTGGGAGAACGTTAAGGTAACCATGTTGTTCTGCTTATATTTCACATGCTTTACTTAATCTTGCACTCCATATGAGCGTTTGCTTTTACTTTTTTTTTTTAGGCAGGATATTACTCTACTCAAGTGCATAATTTGAGTTGAGCCACATCCAAGTGTTTATAGCGGGCACACTTTGGTTGTAGCTGTAGGCAGTGCAAGTTTCTCTCAGTTTGTGCAGCATGGTGTTCAGTGGGGAGAGGATATGGCACTATGGCTAGAGCTGTCGAATCTGGAACTGGGGAACCGGGTTCACCCTTCATGACCAGTTCACCAGCCCACTCTACTGAGGGAGCATATTCCCATGCTTGACCTTTGAAGGCCCCAAAAGACCTTAGAAGGCCTGATGTCTTAGCACAAAAGGGTGTACCCAAGTGGTGTCAATTGTGGGTTAACCTTGAAGTCCTGTCCACCACAATCCATACTGAAGTTCATCTCCAGTCTTGCAGGCAGGCCTACGAAGCAGAAATCCCTAGAGCAACAGTGATCCAGTCACTGAGATTCTGTGACTGAGGTCACATGAACCTTGAGGAGGTTAGGGCGGTGCGAACGGTGTGACTGCACTGGGTACCTATTTCGGGTGGGTGCGTAGTGTTTGCAAGTACATTATGGCTTAAAATAAACTTGCTGCTTCCTTCCTGGCCTCCAGCAATTTTCAGCAACAATAAAAATGTCATGATAACTTCGGTGATTAATATTCTTCCTAGAGAGAGATCAGAGTTTTGTCTAGTGGAAGGGTTGACTCCTGGAAAGGTAGCACAGAGGGTTAATGTGCCTGCTGCAAAGAACATGTACAATGCAAATCACAAAGTGCACATAATGTTTACTAGGTTAGTAGGTTACTGCTTTTGTCAGAGAGATCCTTTTGTTACTTGCAGTCTAGAAGTTACAATCCTAGCATAGCACATTGAGCTATTAAACTATACTGCCTACTAGTATGGTTGTCATGTGGTTTCTACACCTTGTAGTCCTTAGCCTTATGTAACATTTCCTATACAGTGATTTACACACATATAAATGATTGTCTATGTGTAGTGTGTGTGATGGAAAGTGTGCTGTCACCGAACACTGGTATGAGTGGCGCTGTAAATCAAATTAAATGCATCTGAGAAAGAGTGTGGTTATAGAGACTTGAGGGGGACTGTTAAAGTGTGGTAGTGATGGAGTCCGAGGTGTAGGTGATCATTGGGGGCACCAACAAACATTGTTGCACAGGGCACCATCAGCACTAAAGCCGGCCCTGCTATCGAAGCCAGTACGCCTCACCCATTGGTACCTTCATTGGCCTTGTTTCAGCAGTAGTAGCTACAACTCACCAAGGATCGGCAATGCAGGATTTGCACGAACACCAAACTAGGGGGTCTATTAGGATGGCCAAAGTCTGTCTGCCATCCTGTCAGAGGAAGGGACCGTCCGCCACAGGGGCGGAGGTCCCGTGCGTCAAGTTAGGATGCATCCGCCACAGTGGCGGGTGCATCCCGCTTTTTTAACATTGCACCGGGCGGTGCTGAAAGCACCGTCCGCCGCAATGCTAAAAATGCATGTTGTGCGTTCCAAAGCACAACATGACCGGCACCGTGCGGTGCCTACCATGTTGTACTTTAAAACGCAGGGGGGTACCATAGGTACCCCCCATGTGCACCCCCCTTCACCCTGGGGGCCCGCAACAGGCCCCCCAAAGCAAAGACCATATGCCTTTCCACGGCGGCAATGCCGCCGTGGAAAGGCATAGGACCGCCGGCATCGTAATATGGTTGGCGGTATCTCGCAGACACCGCCACCATATGTGAGCTTTGCGACGTGTGAAAAAGTGGCGGACGGTCTTGCCGTCCGCTGCGGACCGCCCAGCCATCCTAATGTGGCGGGGGTTATTTCAAGGAGAATGGCGGACGGATTGCCCCCTGCGGAGGCAATCCGTACGCCATCCTAATCGACCCCTAAATTTACAAACTTCATAGTCTCTCTGCTTCATGCGCCAGCACTTAACATTTGCTACCTGCTGTGGAGCCACTGGAATTATGCAGCAATAGGGGACAAAATGATGCCGCAGTGTTGACTAAAGTATGCAACAAAAAAAAGGCTGCGGCGTAATGCAATATGTTTTCTTATACTTTATTATTTAGACATTTTTATACATGTTAAGTTTCTGCAAAGATTCTGCCTAATCAGTATAACATACAAATGAAGCAGTGAGAAAGGTGATCAGTCAACATTTGCAAAGGGCTGTCCACTTTGCAGCAACTCAAGTCACTTTTTTTGTAAATTTTTATCCGTTTGAGCTATAAAAATGATTAGTTAAAACTGTAAGATTATGCAGTGGATGATGTATTATGTGGCAAATATGGCAGAGCCATAATTATATAGAAAACATTTGCAAACTAGGATATTTTGCCATTAATGTTTGAACTGCTCTTGGAGAAGAAGGGAGGAGAAGTGCTAATGAGTAAAACAGCATGGCTTGGAGACAAATGGCTTGTGATTCCACTTTTAAGTGTATTTGGGACATTGTGTGATTGGAAATATATCCCACTTTGTGAATGTATTTAAATGCCAATAACTCCTATTAAACCTTAAATAATCAAGTGTATCCATTGGTTGAATTAAATAACACAATAAGCTGTAACTGGTCAGTGAAATGCCAAAAAGAAACTAAAAATTGGGATGTTTGGCACATTCTGGCCACACCCCTGACTTGCCCACTGATCCAATCCTTGGGTTAACCCCGCCCTCGGAGTCTCCGCAGACAGTTCCCCTTCTTTTTTCCCCCCCACTTCGACCACTGCATACATGTAGTGACCTGCATCAGCACTAGAACTCACAAGGTCCTTCCACAGGACCAAGGTGGAACATGAACCCCATTCTTTGGACGGCTTCACCCCGCGGTGTAACGGTGCCCACCATGGGTGGTAAAGTGAGAACGGCACTCTTCGAATGGAAACAAGGTCCCTATACAAGGCGGTATTTACTTTGCTTTTGTTCTCTTAACACACAACAGTGCCATCTTCTGTAGCATTTGCTGCTCTGCCCAACCTCCTCCTTCCGCTCCCGGGGGTCTCCCCGCTCCACAATGCAATAAATGTACCGCCTGCACTTGGTAAGCGGCACGCTTTATTATGCCTATTTGAAGGTGTTTGCAACTGCGTAATTCGTAAGCTATTGTGGCACACAATTAAGCAGTAGTAAAAGCATTTATGCCTGCTACGTAGTCTATTGTTGAAAACTGAATTCCAAAAACATAGTAATTGTGGGCTGTGAAAGTATGCTTACCAACGAAAATGTCTTTGTACATTGGTCCCCAAGTTGTTTTAGACCCCCATACCCCAGAAAGTAAACATTAAGCATTTGAACCACATAGGATCTTTGCCAGAGTGCAAAGACGGGGCTGAAATCGGAGCAGGTTTGCGCTGGGGCACAGCTCCCAGGAATGTGTGCAGTCTGTGTGGGCCCGGCCGTTTCAGGCTACCTCTTGTCCATGTATCTGAGCACAGATCTCTTCTTTTGCTTTCATGCTTTGTGAAAACGAAGATTCTTAGACTACCTGCGTGTTATTAAAGCTTTGGTGCTCAATTGTTACAGCTCTCACATTTTTAATTAATGCCTTAACCGCAGCGGTAATTACGCCGCGGTGCGGGCGTTCTGAGTGGGCGGAGCTGCAACGGTTGTTGTCCGTTCGCAGCACCAGGGAGGGAGCACGGAAGGGGTTAAATGATTTATGACTCAAAGTAAAGTCATAACATTGTTTATTAGTCCTGGCTTAACCTGGGCAGCCTGCCACCCTGTGCATCCTTATTTTGCTGACCTACATCCGGTTCGAACTTTAGTTTGGAAGAGGGTAGGGGATGGGGGGTTGAGAGGTCATGCACTTCCTGCTGTAATTTGTATATTATCTGCAAGTCACTCACTTCAATCTAAGTGTCTGATTAGTCATTTATTGCCTTTCATTTTATAGCACTTAATACCGTGGCGTGGGCTTCAAAGAACTTTGAATAGTAACATTAGTTATTACCTATCGACACCGGTACCCTTTTTACTGGCCTTGGTAAGATGAGAGGTGGTGATGTGAGTCCAGCTTGGTTTTTTGAAGGGCTGGTCTCCCCACCCCCATCCTTGTTCGTAACATCCAAGGGAGCTTCCCCCCCCGTTTTAATGTGATAGATTAGTGAGCTGTTGTATCTGTGTGTAACAAGTTGCAGTTCAAGCTGGACAGCCTTTCATCTTTCAGCTGTCGAGACATTGTGTACCATTCATTCGGTAATAGTGTTTTTCATCAAACATTTTCTGAGACAATTCATCCTGTGACAACTGATATGAATGTTCAATAATATCAAGGCCCTTGTGAAAATCGCAGAGAGGCAGACCCTCTTTTTAGGTCGAGCCTGGACAGCGCATGTGCTGCTCTGGAAGGCATGCTGTTTTCAAGTATAGACCTGAAGCTCAGCCCACTCTCCGTCCATATTTGTCATTGGTTGGGTCATTGTCCACTGTGAACTGTAGCTTTTCATTGGTCAATAGGCTTAGTAGTCCCTCCTTAGTACCGCTTTGTCTTATTTTGTAACCTCCCATAAGGACACCCCTGTTACATGGTAGGCTTTAATTATAGCTTCCAAGCACTATTTTCTTAAATCGCTTTGTCCACACTCTGTCATATCGCTCATACCGCTTAAAAAAATATCTTTACAGCACGGGCGCCGAACGCATTTGCAATGCTAAAGGTCTTCAATTTGCGAGAGTTTGAGCTATTGGCATTGTAAATGAGAATGTCTTTTATCTGTTTTGAAAATAGCACATAAATAAAAGGCTTTGTTATTTACACTGCCAGCAGCTCAAACTCTTGTAAATGCAAGACCTATTGCATTGCAAATGCTTGTTATCTGATTCAGTCATTTCATATAGTTCTCGATCCTGTTAGTTACTTTGTGTAGGTACACTCTCTTGCAAAGCCAGTAGATCTGGCAGCACCAAACCCGCTATTTATTTTCTTTCAGAAAACACATGTAGTTCACATTACAAGTTGAAAATAAAAAAATTAAAAAACAAGAATGTCATGCTTTTCAGGCTGTTTGCACGCGCGCGCGCGCACACACACACACGCATGCACGAGACAGACAATGGCTAAAGTGGGCTAGCACATTGCCCCTTACTATATGCGGTCTTGGGCAGAAGCAAAATGTAAAAAAACACGACTAAGACTAATAGATTAAGTGGGGTGACTGAAACGGACTCTTTATGCATGTACAAAAGATACATAATAGGTAACTATGTAATATGGTACAATACTGCCATCTCGGGGTTCTGGTGAGATCATAAACTCTGAGGCTGAAATTAAATGTCACCAGAAGCCTGAGATGCCAATATGGGACAACAGTACCATTACATGGTTTTTCGTAACAGTACTTTTATCTGGGTCGCTACTTTCAAGAAGCAGTACTCTATGCCAACTATAGGCACCAGGATGAATTGGAATGCTTAGGGGTTGTTTACTTTCATAAATGAACTGTTGATAAAACAATAGTGATGGTCTGTGGAATTATACGATTTTAAGGCTTCAGCATTCAGCTATAGTTATGGATTTAGTGCCTTTGGCATATAAATTACTAACAATTTGCCATAATTTGGTGATTTAACAAAAAGTTGCTTCTAGCTATAATGGATAAATTAAAAAAGCCACTGAATATGCGCCATAATTTGCATTCCTGCTGCATAATATAAATACATTTTCAATTCTATTAAGCTCACAGAGGAGAGCATTATCTCTATCTTTACTGCAAAACTTTCAGCAGGCAGTGAAAACACAGTAAACAAACTACATTTCCCATAAATCCATCAGCCAATCAGGGGCCACCAACCCCCATCTCATGGCCAACCCATGAGGGCTCCTCCTCTTTCTTTGCAGAACTACTCCAAAAGGATTAACAGAAATCCAAAACATCCAGAGTCCAACTACCAAAGACTTCATCAGTCCTTTGAAAGTACAAATGCCTGGTACAAAGCCGCCATTGTAGAAAACCTTGAGTATAGACAAGAGCGTAGCCAACAGGAACAAGACTTCGGATCTTCAGCTCCGAAAACGCTCAACTCTGCTTCTGATCTGAAGCAGTCAATGAAAAGAAAGGAGTAATCTCCACGTACACCACCATGAAATTACACAGGGTAGGTGGACCAACAACATTATATGCTTATATAATAATGCAATAACTTAGACGGTGGGATAATCCTTGCCTTTGTGTCCTCAATAGAATTGAAAATTATTGACAAGAATGCTTGTGGCTCCAATTATGCCCGTTTAAAGCTAATCTACCACCACAGATGCCACTTTTAAAATCGGTTTAAAATAACATTTAAAAGTACAAATCAGCCGTTCTCATAATGTCCTTCCAACAAGACCCCAACACAAAGGATTTAGACGCCATAGAACCCGTACTGATTGCGCACCTAACACAGACACGTCCACCCCAGCCTCCGCCAGCAACCATTAGGTCCAACATGGCAAAGGCCACCGGCCCAAAGTGTCTCTCTATAAAGCAATCAATAATTGCCCCACAGGCAGGGTCACGTCTCAATGAATTGCTTACCAGCTCATAAGCCTTAAGGCATTTAACACATAACTATAGAACATTAGGAAAACCAGGGTACGAAATACATTTAGACATTTTTTTCTTGCGCCTGGAAAGAAACTCCTTCCTGTTGGCTGCAGCAGCAAAGAAAGACGGAGTCCTCATGGGTTGTCCATAAAATAGGGGTTGGTGGCCCCTGATTGGCTAAGGAACCTATGGGAAAAGTCGTTTTGTGTTTACTGTGTTTTGATTGGCTCGCCAAAGCATAATCGGAGACTCCAATCCTGACATAGAATCAAGGAAAACGAGGAAGGCTTTCTTGTCTCTTAGCCAGACCAAAAGATGTCAGGGGAGTGCGAGGTAGAAAATAATTAAATTGGAGCAAAGAACGGACAAATAATACAGAACAGAGTGCGGGACAGAAAGCGACTACTAATACACAAATGATGGACGGAATGAACAATGACGTCAGTGAGGATTGGCATGGAAAAACGCTATAAATCTGGGCCGTGAAAAACAAAGGCAAGAGTTGGATCACATGCCAAGAGAGCTTCACTAGTCAAAAAACGGATTGCACACCGTCTGCTACGAAGTAAAAAATTGAGACAAGCCCGGTCCGGAATGCAAAGAACGCAAGAGACAAAGCAGCTTCTGGTCTCCTCTTGACCCTGTCGATAGAGTTCCTTCGATACCCAGTCTCGCTTTCAGGCAGCCCATACGAGCAACGGGCGCCACACGAACCACTGACAGGACTCCTGCATGGTGCTTGCCAGAACTTGGATAACTTCAGAGAATACGGATAAAGTACATTTCAATGCACGCAGGAGACTCCAGGAAAAGGTGCAAGGCGCACCGAAAATGGAACTGCCTGACAGGATGCAGATTTAGAAGGTCGCGTGCCAAATGCAAATAATTAAGACAGTGCTGCATTCCGTAATGTAGCCCGTGAAGCAGCATGCTGGAACAATGACAGAGGGATCTGCTTAGCAAAACAGTCATTTCAGGGAAAACAGCATGACCAGGCGAGAGCAGAATGCTGTGACGCACTTAAAGCAGGCATGGAAAGTCTGCCAGGCTACCTCAATCTATCTTCGATGATTCAAGTATCTTCTGCAGGTAAAGATTACGAAGCGGACGTCACATGAGCGTTTGTTAAAATGCAAACCGCTCGATCTAACTTCACAGACGTCTGAAGCAGGACCAGGGCGCCTAGAAGACCACCCGAGGTGATACACAGTGGTATGCAAGGGATGGCACCCACTCATTCGATCTCACGCAGGTTCACATAATAACAGCTCTCTAACACACTAGGTCAAATTTTGAGGTGCATATTAGGGAGAGTCAGGGAGGAGATATGGTGGGGGGAGGGGGGGTAGTGTTGCTAAAGGAGATTTTGAAAATCGTCAGGTCATTTAAGATATAAATGCGCGAGCGATAAGGATTAACACAACCAAGAATGGGGAAATGAAGATACACGCAGAATGGGGCAAGTGGCAAGACAAAATTGAAACGGGAGGGTAAGGGTTCGTAGGCATGCTATAGATGCCGATCCTGCCACGCCTCTGTAGCAAACTAGAAACTATATGGTAGGCAGGGACATTCGGAAAGATGTGGCTTCCACAAAGTTAATGGGAGCCTGATGGAAGGAGGTAAGTTAGTGACGTGAAATTACACGGACTGCCGACATGGAAGAACGGCTATTTGCAGTTGGAGTAGGGTGACCAACTGGCATGGGTGCAAATTCAGGACGGCAAGTGTAAAAATTCAGGACAGACTGTCGTAATTCCGGGAAAAATTTCAGGACAGAAGGTCAAAATTCAGGACAAAACTTCGGGACAAAAGGTAAGTTTTACAGCAGAGGGAGTTGCGCGATAGTATAGAAGTACGTAAATAACCAATTAAGTACAAGTCAAAATAAGTTTCATATTAGTTCGAGACAATCGTGCACTTCACGGTGTTTCGGTATGCGTGCAGCTTTGAGGCAACTGTGCAGGTCTTTTTGTGCTATTTCATATGATTATTTATACAGTTACTGCACTGGGTTGTCCTGTCTGATATTTTGTTTACAACTCATGGTCCTAAGCGGGTAAGTTTGGTGAGAGAAGTGGTCAGGAAGATCTGCTCGGATAGACTTTGTTACTAGCATCTCATATCTGAATGCCATTGTGAGATGTAAAGCGGCAAGCATAGATGAACTAAAGGGAGGATTGCTGTGATGAACCCACTATAGGGAACACATGATGGGTGTTTCAGCAAGTTGAACTTAAAATATGGACTCTGATTTTGCTTATGGGGGCTTTGCAGAGAGTTGCAAAAGCTGACTAAGTCAAACTTTTCCCTGCAGCTTTCTTAAAGAATGCACGGTTAATACACCATTACATCTTTTATTTCTGACGCCCAGCCTATTGCTACAAACACAGTATACATCTCAAGCACAAATCATGGCACTATGAGGCTCTCCCTAAAATCTTACACTTAAAACAAAACATGCAAACATTTACAATTACTAGTGCAACATTCAAGTAGCAGTTGGGTGTCAATCAAAAGGTAATCTATTAATTCTTTCATCCATCATTCAGTATTTCACCATTCATTCTGTCCACACATCTATTTGCCCATCCATATCCAAACCTTTTCAACCATTTGCACACCTATCCATCATCTATCCTTCCATCCACTCTTCCACCCATCCATATATTCACTCATCCATCCATTTACCCTTTCACCCATCCAGCCATCCTTTCACATCCATCCACCCAGTCACTCTTCCGTCCACCCTTTAACTCATCCATCCTTTCTTCCAGCTCTACCCCCTCCCTTTCACTCATGAATGCATTCTTTCACTCATCCAGCTTAACATTCTTCTTTTCACTCATCCATGCACCCATTCACCCATCCATTCCATCATTCATTCATGCTATAATTAATCCATTCATCCTCCCTTTCTCTCTCCATTCCCCTTTCACTTAGCCACCCATCCACCCACCCATCCAATTGCAGACAGAAGAGGCCATCAAGAACTTCACCCACAGTGTAGTTCCTAAAGCAAAGGGTAGGGTGGGGTGGCGGAGGGCTCACTATGCCCCTGAACATAGGCAATCTGAAAACTTGGAAGTCATGATTCATGTATGATGCCCAGTGCCAGGACTCAAGGTGTATAATTAAGGGCATTGCTTAAAACACCTCCCCTTAAAATATATGCAGAGCATAATGTGCAGCCCAACTGGTGTTTTGCGGTTTCTATCATTGCATCCAGTAACATTAGACTAACAATAAGCCAGGACTATTGGCTTTGTCAATGGATGTTAGTTGCATAAAATAAATAAAAAAGCTGCAACTATGTCTTCGTTTTATATAATAATAAAAATGCTTCAGCTAAGAAATGATGAGACTGTGTAAGAACTATAACCTCTTCTTTTTAACTTTGTACGTTTGTTTTGTACGTTTTAACCCTAACAGAATGCCCTGCCATAGACGGAGGTTGGAGGAGGACCACCACATGCTGTAAGTTCGAAATGGGCCCATTGTCAATCGGTATGTGGAAATCAGCCGCAGACAGAATGACAATGGGCAGGGTGGGGCTGCCATTGTGCTCCCATGATGAGTGCGAGGCGGCCCCATCAGGGAGCTGAAGCCTCTCGCAGGGAACAGCTGTACCCTGCAAGACCCAAAATTACGGACAAAAGGCGTCCGTAAAAAGGATCCCCATGGACAAGGGACGTAAGGTCCAAATTACGGACGGTCAGTGAAATTTACGGACGGTTGGTCACCCTAAATTGGAGTCGATCTCAAACAGCCCCTGTACGGGGTAATATATGTTGACGATGTCAAGTGAGAGCTACATTTGATTCGGGAGAGGGCATTCAACACTGCTAAACGAGTAGTTCCACAGAAGAGCTGTTTGGGAGGCAAACTGCCATCTGGGCAGCCGAAAAGGCCAGGAGGGTATGTCACAAAATAATTAAAGTTTTGGGTTACTGCTAGAAAGAGGTGAAGTTTAAGAGGAGTTGCAAGTGAGGTAAGGCGCATGTATCCATAGCACACCTGTTAGTTAACTGCTGCAAACCAAACTAAATCTGAAGCTAGATCCCAAATGAGAAAAAACAAGCATCTGCAAGGCAATAGGTCTCGCATTTACAAGAGTTTGAGTTATTGGCGTTGTAAATGACAATGCTTTTTGGGTCTCGGCTAGAAGCGAGCGAAGCGCATTCTCGCCGAGAACTATAGTCGTCGGCTCAGCCGACAAACGAGTGGAGACAAGAGCTGGCCACGCGCGCAGCATTGTCTATGGCAGAGGCGGATTCAGACGCGCACCTTTGGATTGAGTCGCGCACCTTTGGATTGAGTCGCGCGCGTGAGTTTGTAACGTAGACAGCTCAGGCGCGTGACCCAATCCCAAGGCGCACGTCGGAATCTTCCTCTGCGACGGCATCTCGTGTGCTCCCACCGCGGTTTCAGTTTCGCTTGTTTGGTCTACTGGCCATCCGCTGCTTTTCAGAAATCCCTCTCCCAGCTGCTTCTCACTGTGTAAAAACGGCAAAATGCTCTTCACCTATGATCTGTGACATAGGTTCGCAACCACGAACTCAGCGCCCCGGGGCTCCTCCTCGATCCTCAGGCTCTCTCCATCTCTCGGGTCCAGATAGGTCCACTGCCTCAGGGGCTCACTCCATTTTCAAACGTCTCTTGTCGCTCTGCTTGCTGACCGGGTCACCTCTCCTTGCAGCGGCCCACACCGCACCGGTTTGTCACCCCTCCACATGTTCCGGCTCAGTGCCCCCTAACCCCGCATCAGCAGGTGGGAGTTTTGCCACTAGGGCTCTGTCTCTGTTCTATCTCGAGCTGTGAGGGGGGCATCCACTAAGCAACAAAGGCCACACTTGCGAGTTCTGCTGCCCAAGTTCATCACAGCTGGGTCGGCCTCCAAGTTAATAAATGCGGTGCTTACACAGTGTTTCAGAGGCCAGCTCCAGCTTCCGGGTCTCACCTGCGGCACAACTCCAGGTCCAGGGCAATCCGCTACGGGTCCGTTTTGATTGTGGGAGCCCAAATCAATTCACGGCCGATTCTGGACTGATTCTTCAGGTTAGAGTGGTGGTTTTAGCCCAAACGCTTCTGAACATGTTCCGATGCCGGATCCTGTCATTTGTGCCGAGGTAGAGTGTGGTTAAGCTGATGTTCAAAAACCAAGAGATCAAAAAGCACTTCGGCAAATGCTGGAAATAAAAGGTAAAATGAACGGTGAAAATGTAAACTAAGCAAGTGGACACAATAAAATGGTCAATATGCTTGCGCAGCACCGACATGGCCGCTTGGAGCTGAAGCTCTGTGACAACCCCACACGCCATGCTCCAGACATTTTTATTTTTTATTTATTTATTTATGCGTTTTTATATAGCGCGGACCTTACCCGAAGCGTCAGAGTGCTTCACAAAAGGAACAGAACTGATACATGAGGAGAACATTACACGTGAACAGATTACAAAAGCAGACGTTAAGTTACATGAGGTAAAAGTGACAATTGTGAGCAAACAAAATACATGAGGTAGCAAAAAGTGCACAGGAGGAAAAAGTGACAAGTGTGCAGGTTACAAGAGAAAACAAAGTACAATTAGAGGTATAATACTGCAATATATGCTAGAAACTCTGGTACAAGAATAAACATAACGTAGGCAATGGCAGCTGCTCTTGAGGTAGCTCCCAAGGAACATTAAATATGCAGCGCGGCGCCTGCCGCTAACATGCCTTTTGTGGTGCTCTTGTGCGAGCAGCTTTTGGTGGTGATAGGCCAACGATTGAAGGGAAAATCAGAAGTATTTCTACTACATGGGAGGTTTCTAAGAACTCTTTCTGAACGCACCTCTGTTGATGAATGTAGGCTGATCCATTCCTGTTTAAAGTACAGTCATAGGATTGACGGCAAAATTGTGTTGGGATTTTAGATGCGACTGTATACAAAAGAAAAGTGCTTAGGATACATATCTTAGTACTTCTACCCAAGCATCATAAACTATTAAGTTAATATAATTTTTAAGTGTAATGGTTTGCATGCAGACGCTGAAAGGCCAGGCACGGAGCTCACAGGCGCAGGGGTTTATGGGGAGAACAGAGGGATCCCGGCAGACTCTTGTCTTAAGAGAAGCGGAATTCCCTCCCTCCCCTCTGCTGTCGCCGTCATTCCGCAGCACTCTTTCTGGTGAAAAGGAGCACTGTGCTTCCCGTTAAAGAGCGTCATCACCAAATTGTGAATTTCTTACATTTTGGAATGCAAATGACAATCATAACTGAGTACACATTAAAAATGGAATACGTGATAATTGGCTCACAGCTGTTATTATTCACACAGCTCTGATAATGCGCCTCAGGCACGGGCTGACGCAGTTATTATTCACACAGCTCTGATGATGCACCTCAGGCAGGGGCTCACAGCTGTTATTATTCACACAGCTCCGATGATGCACCTCAGGCACGGGCTGACGCAGTTATTATTCACACAGCTCTAATGATGCACCTCAGGCAGGGGCTCACAGCTGTTATTATTCACACAGCTTCGATGATGCACCTCAGGCACGGGCTCACAGCTGTTATTATTCACACAGCTCCGATGCACTCTCTAATACTCTTTACTAATAACTCTCTCCTACTCACTATCAACTTCTCACTCTACTACTTACTCTGTGTGTGGGTGTGTTGGACCTAGGGAATCCCAAGTCACATAAGGTAGCTTGGCACTAAGGGGGAAGGCCTAACTCCAAGGATCATGTGCTAAGTTTGCGTCATACTCATCAGTAACAGAACATCCATCCACTCAAAAATAAGGACACTACACCAAGTTTGGAAAAATATGAGCTGTTTTATAAAAGTTCTTAGTTTCTTTGATTTCCAAATTTCCACAATCAAATGTAATTAAGTTTTCACAACCTCATTTCTTTTCTACATAGAGCAGGTAAACATTTACATCTTTCAATAGGTAATGTGCAACAGTAAAGCTCTCCAATAACACTTTTATACCTCCTCCTGAAATTATTCTCTTGTCACACAATTAAACCATAACACCATGTATTTCACTTCAAGAACCGCAGGTTGGCAGGAACTGTAACCCAGAGGATTCAAGGTTAACAATTTTACCAGCTAACTCCACCGGTCAGAGAACCCTTCCCCTGGTTATGATAGAAGAAGGTTACACATAACTGTGGCTGGAAAAGAATAGGCCAGTTAAATTACATTGGCTTATGTTATCTCAAATCCCCTCCACAAAAGAGAGAGTCTATGCCTTAATCATGGGCAGCCTTGCCCTGAGGATTCCCCATTTGGAGCTCTCCCTCTCTAACATCAAGAGCTACAGAGCGTCAGCTGGTGTGCTATGGCCCCCTTGGAATCAGGCTGAGCCGCACGAAGGAGTTGCCTCTGAGAATGACAAGTTTTAGTGTTGCTCAATCCTTCCGTCTAGTTAGACTGTTCAGGCTAATCCCGCTGCTTCCCCCACCTTCCCGGCTTACTTGGCTGTGCAGCTACTGAGGTCAGACTCCGTCCGACCTTTCCGCTTACAAGCGCCTCTCCTGCCGTGAAAGGGGGTTCCCTGCCCTCTCCTCAGTCAGCAGAGCTGGCGTTCTTCTTGAGGCAATACTCGGCAGCCCCTGACACTTCACCGGCAGTTGTACGGTGCTTTGCAGCAACGCGTCTCACACTCGGCGCCTGGTTAACCTCCGCGCCCTCCTCCTCAACGGCTCCTCCCACAGGTCTCCGCCTTCCGCCGACCTCCCACGCCGTGCTCCGCCTCCAGCCGATCGCTTCTGGGGTGCTCACCTCTCCTCACCCGGCTTCGGGATCTTCATGCGGCAGTCCTTTTCCGGCGCTATTACGTCTCCTCACTCGCCACTGGAGCCTTCCCGAAGGACGATTTGGTCGCGGGGTCGGACAGCTGTGCAGTAAGCTTTTTCCAGTCAGCGCCTGCAATCACGACCTCACATAGCGCCTCAGCAGGGGTGGGGGCCCAAACTCGCGGCCCAGTCAGGAAGTTCTGCCCCACTTGGCAGGGGGATCCGATTCTTACACCAAGGCGGTGACACGCCAGGGTCAGCCTCAGCCCACTTCTCACTCCGTGTTAGGCAGGGTTATAACTTGGGGACAAGGGTGTTCACCATGGAGGCAGGGCTCGGTAGACAGGCAAGGGGTCACGTCAGCATGGAAGGGTAGTCTGCCCACAGGTCGATCTCTCCCCTCTCAGTGCGTGCTCCTCCTCACTAGGTCGCCTTACTCCTGACCAGTCCCACTTCACACTTTTCCTGACCAGCTCTAAAATGGCCGCCCTGGTTCTGGCCTTATATAGGCTGACCCTAGGAGGTCCAGAAAAGACCAGAAGGTTCTAGAGGGTTCCTATTCTTCCCTATGGGTCAAGCCTCAGGAGTGGCAGTTATGGCAGTTGTTGTCCACCATTTTGTAGGTCTGGGTGAATTTTAGTCAGAAAAGGCTCCTGGGCCTTAGGTAGAAAAACTGAGGGCAAAAGAGCATCTATACCCCAGGTCAACACCACAAAAGTATCCAGTGGACATAAAAATTAAGGGGTATGAGGGGCAGAAAGGGGACACAAAAATAATAAATTGGAGGGACTACCCAAAGGCAGACAGGTCTAATAGGGTGCTAATGCAATAGGTCTCGCATATGCAAGCGATGAAGCTATTGGCAATGTAAATGACAATGCCATTTATTTACGATTTAAAAAAAAAATCATGAGCAATGCCAATAGCTCTACCTTTAATGCTGCCGAGACCATTGCATTGTAAATGCTTGTTATTTATGTTTTGGTTTGTTAAACATATATAAATGCATTGTAATTTATGCCAATAAAAGTGTGTGGGGGTGCAAACAAGGTAGCAGAAGGAACACAGAGGGTGAGTGGAAGCAAAACTGAGGGTACGGGTGTGGGGAAGCAAAAATGATGGCGCAGTGTGGGAGGGGTCACAGAGGACATAGGGAAGCAAACAATAGAGCAATGTGGAGGGCGGGGGGGGACACAAATGAGCAAGAGCAACGTTAAGCTGGGGGTGAAAGCATACCCTTTACAGTTAATCTGGCCGAGGAGCAAAGTGCAGCGAGCTGCCACTTTGGAACTGGAGAACTGCTTAGTAGAGCGCTCCAATATCTTCCGGTCGGGTTTCCGCTTGCGGGACAGTGTTTCCACAGAGGCATTTGCAGTCAAAGAGTTTTTCGTTTTTGGATCCATTTCACAGAGGGAAAATTAAGGAGAAAAGAGGGTAAGAGCCCTTTGTTGAAGTCTTTAGCAAGTGAGTGGAGTAGCAAACCCAAAGCATATTCCTGTTTAACACAGATGTTCGTTCAGAAAATATACACGCCAGATCTAGCAGAATTTACATCACGCACCTTTGACCTCCCTAAAGGCATCGCAGAGTTGCCCCGTTCGGTCTCACATGGCCCGTGAAGAGCTCCCAGTTTGCTACGAGTTAAACAAGCCGGTGGTCACAACTGCGCATGAGAGACCCTCCTGCAGTAAGGGAAACTCATTAAAGAATATAGTGCTTACAGACTAAGGAATACATAAGAAATAATATCCCAACTGGTATTATTTGTAGACAATTAAACAGGATATCTGTACAGTATTATCCAGAAGAGAACAAGGAGACTCAATTTAATTTTCGTACGTGGTCAAAGCATCATTTATATCAGCATTTCAGAAAATCATATAGGACAATTGCAAATGCAGTTAGTGTCAGCACTGCAATTAATAAATAGCAAATGGTAGCCCAAAATTGTACAAGGTGCACGAGTGCAAGGTGAGTGGCACTACGGCGACGCAAGTGACAGTGAAAGCAGTGTGGTCGGCGCAAAGTGAGAAGTGAATAATTATCTACAGTGCGAAAAAACAAAGTGGTATTCGAACAATTCAGTTTTCATATTTCATTTTCTGAAAACCACAAAGTCTAGGGCACCTAGAATCTCGCTGGGGAGTCGACGGCGTTTCGATCCGTAATATTTTGGATCATCATCAGGACTGAAGGGCAGAAGGCTGTCTGGCAACTGTTTGGAGCGTACCACGGGTCACTGAACTGTATTAGTATCTCTGGGGAACAAAGTACAGGAGGCGGGGCGCGGGGACTGGCAGGTCCGAGATTACATCTTCGGTTACGTAAATGCCGGGGATAATTATGATGAGTAATCCGGAACCGGATGGTCCGAACAAGATACGGAGATCTCTATGTGAGATGAGTCAATCCGCGATACATTTATCCGTGGGTGGCCATGGTTATCCGCGTGGTAGGGCGAGGAGAGTCAATCTTTCCTCGGAGATATTCCGAGCGAGTCAAACGCTGTCCCGGGGTTGCTGACTAAGGAAGACCTACTGTGTAACAACCGAAGTAAAAGGGCCAGTCCTCATGGAAGGTTACAAATGAAGACAAGGCGGTATTAAGGAGGGACTAACAAGCCTAATAATGAATAAGAAGTCAGCATTTAAAAGGACAATGACACAAGCCAAAGAAATATGGGCGGAGTGGGTGGGGCTTCAAGTACATACTCCAATGCAGCATGGCTCGCAGAGCAGCACAAGTGCTGCCCAGGCTCGACCTAAAAACAGATAAAACAAGTTACCAGGGAGCAAGCGAGAAACACCGGACTTATCCCAGTAGTTTTCAGAGGCAAACTATGGTGTTTAAAGGGGTTCTGCCAAAAGGAGTTAAAAAAAAAAGAGTAATACTGTATCTATAGGGGGGAAGGTGAAGGAAGGCCCAAAGGTTTTAAGAGGGGATGTGACAGTGCAACTAAAGGCATTACATGCCAAAGAAGTTAGACAAAGTTGAAGCCGTCGTGTGGGTAGTGTGGTTATAACACTCAATACATTTAATTCAAACTTTAAAGGAATCTACAGGGCGCACATGTAATTTGAAACAGTTAGTTAATGCAAACACTGTACATGAGTATGCCCTGGTTTGAAGTCTACAAGATTTCTGGATGATGAAGGAACAGGAGTCAAGGCCGAAACAAAGCAGAAATTATAGACATGTTTGTGTGATGAATACAAAACAGGTAAGGGTTTGAAGGTGAAAGTAAGTGATGGGTGCACATGAAACTACAAATGGTGTGCGAAAAGGCCACAACATTTCTAAACCTCAACAAATTATTTTCCAGCCACAAATGATCAGTCAGGACTACACAAATGACCAGTCAGGAGCGACCACATGTACCCATGGGGGGATAGTTGGAGGATGGAGTTGTGGTGTATGATGGAGAAAAAAGAAGCAACGTCTGAAAGAAACCAAGAGTCATCATTCAGACTGTGTGAGTATAAGGTCTGACAATGTTTTTCTTCTTTAGGGGTTTAACCTTGGGTTGACGAGCGGTGTGTGTTTGGTTAAGTAAGCAGGTGTGAGCAATGCCCTGCTTGGCTGCTGGTCAGTGCTTTGTGTCAGAACATCCCGATGATTCCATAGGAAAATGGCCCATTTCTCAATTATGCATAGGTGGCAAAGAAGCAACAGTTAACAGGCACTGAAAGCCAATGGTTGACTCTTTCATGCAGTGAAACATTTTTGACAAGTGTCAGTGAAAGCTTCCCTAACATAAGACATATTATTTGTCTGCTGAACTGCACATAACAAGTCCAATAAATGAATCAAGAGTACAAGCTTCTTTAAGCACTAAACTGGCAAAGCAGGCATTAGCACTGGAATACTTTCTCATACAGGACAGGTACAACGATAAAGAAACACTAAGATGCCTCGCACGCAGGAAACAGTACGGCCAATACAACTACCATAAGGTCTCGGTTGGCTTTATGGTCTTATGATATGCTCCAATGGTATTCATTTTTTCTAATCTAGGTTTTAACTAGTCTCCTAAAAGGATGAATACGGATTAATTTAGCCTGCATTAGTCTACAGATCTTGATTATTTTACCTTGTACTGGGTTACAGAACAAGACTGCTGTAGTTACACTGCCATGGAAATTGTGCATATTACTCTATCACTTTACCTTGCAAGAGATCACACAAGCGGACTGCTCTGATTGCTGTAACAGTTGCATATCTACATGTTACATTAAGTGGTTTATTTGCATTCGATTACAGAGGGAGAATATTCCACCTATGTTTCCCTTCATTACACACTGAGTCTACAACACCATTTAGAGGATTACAGAACAAGATCTCTCTGTATTTGATAAAACAAGATCACTAGATCACTCAAATGGTTATAGTCTACATTAGATTAGAGGAGGAGGATGCGCAAATAGCGTAAACCATTGCACGTTTGACAACAAAAGATATGACATTGTATTTTTTTTTTAAACGTTATAGTTTAATAGACCAAGCTCTAAATCCCTAAGTGCATGGGAGCACTGTGCATGTCAGAGAGGAGGTACCTCTTTAGAACACAGATTAGCACATGCACAATAACACCAAGTAAGGCTAGGTATGCCCACAGTGTTTGGAAGAACAGTCATCTCAAAAGACCTTCCAAGATGGATGGAGCCACAAGGCAACCAGTAAGGATATGCGCTTATCTAATAAACCCAAGCCAACAAAAATAAATGCATTTTCCGTGCATGGCAGAGGGAACTTCGGTCACCTCACCTGCTGTCTGTGTTCTGTCTGGCAATACGAGTCCATCGCAGTAGACCTTTATGTAAGCAGTAGGATGCAAACCAGGTCCTACTTCCATGGACTGTGCTACAAGGAAAAGAGTTAAAGTGTAAACAAGGAATGTATTCTTCTGGGTCTACTGGTTACGGGACTGAAAGACCATTAACTGAAAAAATATTTAAGAGCAGACAACCAGGAGTCTCAAAATGTGACAAGACCTTATATATTGATGGTCTCATGAGTTTGAGAAGGGTACAAGAGGTGAGGCAACATGAAAGCGGCAGCTATAAATCGTATCACTGTGCTGATTTTGAAAGTGCAGCATGCGTCCTCGCAACTGTATGGGCTCGAAAGTTCTTCTCCTCCATATTCTTAGTAGGATGGGCAGGGAATCAAAACAAACTTGTGCCAGGGAATCCTGGGCCTGCCAGAGATCCCCTATTCTGTCAAATGATTCAGAGAGGCGGGTAATGGGAAGGCTGTGCCAGAATTCAGTCTTGAGGTAAAGGGTTGAGTGGGAGAGGAGTCCTACTGTGATACTTCTTGGATGTGAATGCTTGCTATAAGAAGTTTGCTTTCAATTTCTGCATGATCAGCTGGCGTGAGCGGATCGTAGATTCTTCAAACCAGCACAAAGCATAGTGATATTTTTCATGAAATTCTGGCCCTTGCCCATCAAGGCTGGGACTTGTGTGATGACCTTGAATTGTATTGTTTGTGCCACAGAACTCAGCTGAGCTCTTGTAGACTGGGTTTAAGTGATCGTGCTTCTAATCTCGAAGCAACTTCTGCGTCCTTGGTTTCACAGTCTTTTTTTGGTTTTGAAGATGGAAGCTTGGAAACCAAGTGGAAACAGACCTATTTATTTATTCATTTATTCTACGCATAAACGTGCAATGATATTTAAACTAAACCGTCTTCTTACCAAAAATAGAACGAATTTAACCAAAAATAGGACACATGTATTTCTGAGCTAGTAATTCGTTTATATCATTGGGTACATGCATTTTCACGGCACTGAACTATGTATGCGTGAGTCAGCATAAAGTTTGGAAACTTCACAGCGGCTTAAGAGTAGCATTTTGGAGTTGGTGAACCGAGATGAAATCGTGCATCTCCCTTCAAGTCATACTTCACAGAAAAGTTAAGATAATGACTCCCTTTAAAATGTAAGTACGATTCAAGTAAAAAAGTTAGATGAAATTCTAAAATCAGCGCAGTTTCCCTTCAATCATTTGACACTTCACTATCCTGAATGACCGCCAGCTGTTAAAAGGGCATCCAAAAACAATAAGTGTCCCGAAAGGAGGGAAAGGCATAGGAAGCCAGGAAAAAAGCGTGAAGCTAACAAGAAAAGCATAGAGGTTGAAACGGAGGATGAAAAGGTTAAGATGGAAAAAGGGGAAGTATGCACTCAGACAGTGGACCAACCCGTTGTACAGAGGCAACAGTATCTGTGTGCATACAAATGGAAAACTCGCTGATTCCAATGCACTTTACTTTTAAAGCAATGAGTGGCTTAGTGCTTTTACATTTTGCAGGATCTTCCTTTAATCTGAATAAAACGTCTCTCAAGCCGCTATACATACAAAGCCCTGCAATTACGCCAATTTGTAAGAAAAAACTTTCAGTGGTTAGAGAAAACCTTCACCCAGGATAGAACATCAATAAGGTACAATACCAAAAATAGAAAACATTTGTTGATATCAAGCTCGCCTTAAGAAATACAGAGGCATGTGACAGACGTTGCATGTACTGAACGACTAGACAGAAGTTCACATAAAACAAGCACTGGCAAACGATATAGGTCTCACCTGAGTTTTTTTTATTAAAAAGAAATGGGTGGAATGAGGAGGAGGGAGCTGGGAGAATAAAACAGCCCCAAGCATGCACTACAACGCAAGGTTCGATGCCAGGAATGGAAAGGTACATGCCATCCAATCAAGAGTATTGTAAATCAGAAATGCTTCTAGGTGGGACGAACAAAGAATAGGGAAGAAAGCCATTGAATCAGGAGCACAGACGTGTGATAGACAAGAAAGTTATGCAATCAAGACTAAGGGTTTGACCCAGAGACCAATCTATTGCCAAGACAACAAACAGCTAGAGCTGTATGCAGCCGAAACTTGAACAAGCATTAGCAAAGCCAATAGGTTTCGCCTAAATAAGAGCTATTGGCTATGGCAATGAGTTTTAACCGCTATGCACACCAGTGTGGCTGCTGTTCAGCATTGCAAATAGGTGTGGCGTAGACTGGAGTGGGTTACTGTGGAGGTGTGTGGATGGGGGTGCAGTAGACTGGGTGGATGGGGGTGCAGTAGATTGGATTGGGATGGATTATAGTAGGGTAAAATGGAATGGAGAGGGGGTAGTGTGGGGTAGTTTGGAGTGGGGTATTTCGGAGTGGTGTGGGGAAGACTGGGGGAGTGGGGTAGAGTAGTTTAGGGTAGATTGAATGGGAAAGTGAGGCAGATTGAATTTGGGTAGATTGGGGTGAAGTGGGGAAGAATGGAGAACCGTAGACTGTAGTGGGGTAAATCAGGGGAATAGTTGAGTGTAGTGGGGTAGATTGTAGTGGAAAGGAGTAGATTGGGGTGGAGTAGAGTGGGGGTAGAGTGGGGTAGGTTGTAGTGACATAGATTAGGTGGATTATGGTAGAGTAGACTGGAGTGAAGTAGGGTAGATTGGAGAAGAGTAGGGTATATTAGAAAGGGGTAGATTAGAGTGAGATAGGTAAAAGAGTGGGGGTAGCGTGGAGTTGGGTAGATTGGATGGAGGTAGACTGGGGTAGAGTAGTTTGGGGTAGAGTAGTTTGGGGTAGAGTGTGGTAGGGTAGACTGGAGTGGGGTGGGTGGATTAGGCTGGGGTGGGGTGGATTAGGCTGGAGTGGGGTTGATTAGTTCAGCATTGCAAATTGAGGTGTGGAGTAGACTGGAGTGGGTTACTGTGGAGGTGCCCCTTACTGTGCTCCCTCGTTTGGCCAATTTGCACCATATTTGTCATACGTGCATTGTCTACCCCTGTTTTAGCCAACTAATAGCCCAGTGCACTACAGGACCTGTTCCCTCCTGGCACACGATGAGTGCTTCCTGGTTCGTTTCCTGTTTATAACGACCAATGTTCATAGCACAGCCAGCATTCTGTTCTGCACTTAGTCCATATAAACTTGGTTCTTATACTTTTACTTCCTTGCCTGGGTTTTACTACATTTCCCATCACTCATGGCGTCATTCCCAGTGCATCACTTCTGCACTACCTTTCCCATGAACCTCGGGGGTTTAACTACACTTCCCGTGGTACTTTGCGGCAGACGGCTATTTCTACATTCACTGCGACTTTAATCAGCTTTCCTGCCAGACGGACAGCCGCCATCGACCTAACCGCTCCTCTTGAGCAGTAAGTACAATTTGCTCCCTTGTCAAAGCATTTCTCTGCTTGTTTGAATGCCTCAGACCCCCTGCTCCCCCTTCCCCCGCATCTAACGCATAATTCAACGCTATTAGCGTTTTAACTTATGTAAACGCGCGTCAACGCCATCCAAATCCGCTCATATGCAGCAGTTTGCAAGCTGAAACGCCCTGCAGTTTGTCTCCTTCTGATATCTATGTGCCATCAAGCTCACAAACACGTGCAGCGTTTAATTTGCCAGAACCGCTTTTGACATACAACGGTCCCGCATTTCCATTATGAACAACAGACATATTCATACAGACGTGTTTTCTCGTCCTCTCTTTTGATGGCCTTTATGGCCACTATTACTTTATTTGTCTCAATGCAGTGTACCATGTATGTCTTTGCGCTTTTACAGAAGAGGCTCCATTGAGCTTGCTAGCCATACTGTTTGTTGCTCATTCGTACCCTCTTTCTGAGTTATTCACTGCGGTCATATTAAAGGGGCTCCACCTCTGGTCGGTTCAGTGCCATATGATGTCTGTTTGTCGGAGTTGTTTATTATGTCTAGATCCTGTGGCTTTTTTCATAGGCCACTTAAATCTGACGCAATAATGAAGTCTAGCATTTATTGTAACATATGAGGAAGAGATACAGGTCTCTATTTCTTCTTTCTAGCTCTGTTTTTATCTTGCCATGCTCCTCTCTTGTAGGTTGGCGTCTGTACCATTTGCCTATTGTAGCACCGGACAGTTTTGGTAACTTATGTACCCAATTGGTAAATGCCACATTCTACTACTAAAATGTAAGTAGTTTACCAGCCTAACCACATATGGTCAAGGCAATTGCATGTCAAGCATTTTTGTGACCAGATATCCAACAATACTTTACGTCTCTTTAGGTTTCGCCTGTCGAAAGCTGAGCAAGCAGCGTTTCGCGCAGGCGAAAACTAATGAGAACAGTATGTGGCTTGATCACCGCCTCTCTGTTCCATTGGCTAGCTCCATAAATGGAGGCTAGCCATTGGAACAGAGATCTGTCCGTCATAGCCGGAGCAGATTTGTGGGCGTTCCGGCGATTTTTAGGCTTTTCTTAACGTCATGAAGACGTGTCCACTGTGGGCGTGTACTTATTATTTTTTTCATCCCCCCTCCCGCTGTTTGTGTCTTTGTTCGCCCCCCCCCCCCCCCCTCGTGACTCCAGCTGTCCGTGTGCCCATCCCCGCTGTCACACGGGGCACCTCTAGCCATATCTCAGCCCTCAATCCCAGTCTTGTTTTAGGACTTGTTTTTTTTTTACCGCGACGAAGAACGCTGCGCTCTCAGCCGCTGCCGGCTGCCTCTTCATCTGCATCTGCATTTTCATGGCGTCATCTGTTTCTAGACACAAATCGATCCCGAAGAGCGTGGATCTCGTTCTAATCGTCCCGAGGCTTGGTCCCTTCATCAGTAGTCAAAAGGAATGGGCCCATTACGGTAGCATCGAAATGTTGGTCAGTCACTTCCCATTGCGTTACTTATAATTAAGATGTGGCACTTAGAAGTAATTACTTGAGCATCGTCATCTAAATCAGCAAAAAGTAAATGCTCTTCTAACTCTTTTCCGTTTGATTCTAGCTACGCTGTACATATCCTGCATCTTACTTGGTGTGTTTCTGACAGCAGCGTGTCGATCTTCGAGCTGTTCGTGGAAACCGTGTACCCCATACCAGAAGGAATTACCTGTGGAGTGGTCACCTTCTTAAGTAATGTTTTTATGGGTGTGCTTCTGTCGTTACTTACGTTTACCACACAGGTAAGCATCAGAAAGCCAAATCTACTGAGTGGTTGTATTTTACTGCGGACCTCATTGTGGTCTACTGCAGCCTGTTGGGAAGTGTTCAGGTATGTGGAAAAAAAAAACCATAACAGTGGTGAGGCAGGCCCTAAATATATGGTGCTGACCTATTGAGATGCACACACTGGGTCAATATCTGGAATGGGCACAAGCGGTGACAAATCCCTTTATTTATCCGGCTGCAGGGTGAGGAGCTCCCCAGATACATCCGAGGCCCTCCGCATCCACCAGCTGTCGGGGCCACGCCCAGACCCAGCTGCTGCTCAGTTACCCGGGGAGGTAAAGTGCTCATGCGACCACGAGCAGAGCCATTCTTGGGCACCCAGTGGCGCTTGGACGACTCAACCACAAGGGGTAGCTAAGTCAAACTTTCCACTGAGAGTCTGGTTTCGAGAACAGACGCCGGCCGGGAAAAGTAAAAAAAGATAATTTAATTTCCTGCTCCTTGTTTGTACTTCATGCCCGTGTGTTGTTAGTGGGGGCATGATGCGTGACTCAGGTTTGTAGGGAGGGATGCTGCAGCCCGTCCCCTCACTGGTAAAACTGTGCATTTTTGTTGGTCTCGTGGTTTCGCTCCCCCCGTGCATGGGATCAGTGGCATACGGTGTCCCTCTCTCCCTTGTAAACTTGCCTGCTGCTGGGTTTGCCTCCTTTACAGCTGCCGGCTCCCGAAACCACCGCTCTGCCCCTTAAAGCTACCGGTTGTACCACCCTTCTTCCCCATGGGAGCCTGCCTGCCCTTCGCAGCATCCCTCTGTGTCCCTTGTAAAGTCTCCTGCGCCCTCTTAGCCCCCCATTCCTGCAGGCGAACCCCCCCCCCCCTATAAAGGTGACTGCTGTCCGGAGCACCCCTCTGCCCACCTCACCATACCTGTAGTCACAGCGGTCTACCCACTGAAAACTGTCTGCTCTTGGTAGCAGTCCCTCCGTCTGTCTGGTGTAAGTTACCTACACATTTGAGCCCCCCTTTTGCTCTATGTATCTGCCTGATGAACACATGGATATCTACAACTATTCCGCTGTGCAGCAGCTCACGGACACCCTTCAAAGGAATGGATTATAGGTGCCCCCCCCCCTTTGGCGCTTTATTCATGGGACCTGGCTGGCACACAACATAAAAGGGGCAGATGAGAGGCGAGGTGACACCCCCACAGACCACAGACTGCGCCCATAAACTACACACCCGTGACCAGTCTGACTTTACCCAACCCGATACCACATCTTACTGTAGTAGTGCACTGCTGTGGCACACAAACATTCACAAGCAAATTTCTAGCACTGTGACAGAGGTGGGTCAGCCAGCAAACTAACAGGGTGAGCCGAGCCATGGGTCTGGCTAAGCTCTACGAGCCTGTGCGCAAGCCGGGCCCTGAAAGTATTTGGCAATCGGCATGCACATTATAAAACATCTTGCAAAAATATGAGAACGTTTTTTCACATTAAAAAAATATGTTTAAATGCATAAGCGTTTCGTCCTTTAACATCTGATCCTATCACTGCATCGACAGGTGTTTGTTAAAAGTGATCATATTTAACCATTCCTGGCACCCTGACAATGCCATCAGTAAATTAAGGGGCGAGTCACTGGTCATGTGTATGTGCTTAGATTCTTAGACAAAGCAGCATTCTAATCTATTAAATCAAACCCAAGAACTTTTCGTACAGCCACATCCTACTCTTGCATATTTAAAGGTGTTCTTATATGCAAGGATTAAAAAACGAGGTTCCGTAAAATAAAATACTTGCCAAGGATCACACTTTTATAAAGTAGGAAAGCTTGGCTTGACCGCAGATTTTCTAGTTCCTAAGTGCATAGTTTAACCCATAGAAGAGGTCTCTTTGTCTTGCCCTTTTCGCATTGAAGGCTAATGGTTTGCACATACTTCTTGGCGCATTAAGGTAGGCGCTACATGAAACCTCATCTTGCTTTAAACTTGAGGGTCGAATTGGACCTTGAACTGAGCATCAGGCTCGACCTCTCAGTGGCTCACCCACCTGTACTGTGACAACACTCAGCCCGGTTATCGATGCCCTGTGCTATTAAAGGACACTACTCCCATACCCCTTCCTAATTGGAACCGAGGGGCGCTAACAGTCATATCACCATGAAGATACTGGGTTGTGTATATGGCAAAACAACAGTACGTGACTGCAAACAGTGCCACCATAAGGGGCATCTAACTGCCCCTATAGGTATGAAATAAGTCAGAACCTGGACTGTAAGGCAGGAAAAAGTCATATCACCTGGTGCACTTTAAAACGCGTCATGCGAAGAGAAGTATGGCTAAGAGACAATATTCAAACTACCTTCAGTGCAGAGGGACTCCATTTTGCTGGCTTGGAGTACACAGACAGTACCGTTTATATCACTCCCACCCAACGCCCAAGGTAAAGGAGAACAGGTGTCAAGGAGGGTAAGACAAGTTCGTCATCAGCAGACAATACTCTGCTGCGGCCTCCCATCACTGCCTGGTGTGGTATAGTTTAAGCTGCTAATAGAGCAGTACTGGTCACATATAGACCGTAGCTCATTGTATTTAAATATAACTACCATAGGGCAGATAAACGAGTCAACATTGTGTGGCTGTTTTCCGCAATGTACTCTGTCCCAGTTGTTCATGCGCCTGTCTTAGCTGTAACGGAGAAATTATATGATGTGGCCAGAATCACAGGCTGTAGACCCGGCGCCGAGACTCAAACCTGGCTCCACAGTCCTCAATAGCTTTATCGTAATGCCTCATCTTCTCCAGTTTTGTTTCCAATATTGGTGATAATTCTGCCTTTCAGGAGCAGTGCAGTTGTGCTACCGTGTGCTTTGCCTGTGACCTGCCCTGCAGCCACACATCCAACACCACTGCGTGTGTGTGTGTGTGTGTGTAAATGCAATAGGTCTGGCATTTGCGCGAGATCAAGCTGTTGGCATTGTAAATGACAATGCCATTTATTTATCTGTTTTCAAAACCAACACAAATAAAAATGTTGTCATTTACAATGCCAATAGCTCTAACTTTTGCAAAGGCGAGACCGTTGCATTGTAAATGCTTGTTTAGATTACAGGTCTCAATGTTTGGCCAGAAAGAGCATACAACCACTTGGTTTAGTATCAATACTTCATTGTGACTATTTGTATTTTCACATTTGGTGACTTTTTTGTTTGACAGTAGCTGCACTTCACAGATCCTGACGAAAGCTGAGACACTTTTATAGATCATTACGTCTGAAACATGTTGATCTAGCTAATGAAGTCTTTATAGTTTTGATAGGCTCATTCACAGCTTTTTAATTCTGTCACAGGGGAGCCTAATAAAGTCTATTGCTCTACCTATAGGCAGTTTTAGATTCACTGACTTATTCAGCACTGCACTATTTTTACACACACCCCACGCTCACATTGGGTTTTTAGGATAACCTATGTGCCACAAAACAAAACATCCATGAGCTCCCTCCTCGTAGAGAGGAGGTTGTAGACCATGCCATGACTAGGTGCTGACACGAGGAGGCACCCCTATGATGAAGCATGACACCTCCGGGTGTGTGAGGGGAGTCGTCCTTTAAAAAGGGATACTCCCTTTTGCCTTTTATTAGTTGGGTACTGTGGTTCACATTCTTTCTTGGCTGCCTCTCTTGGACCCGTAGGTTCTTTGTGTTTTCATAATTCGTTGATGCACCATTTATAAATAGGACTCACAGTTTTTTGGTATTTTTTTTTTTTACATTTTCATCTGTATTTATACATATTTATTTTCTGCTAATTGTATCTGTATTTATCCATATTTGTTTGGGGTTTTAATGGAAAATGAAGCTGAAATTAGTATATTTCCACATTTATTTACCCTGTAAATATGCCTTCATGCTTGAATGCCTACCAGGTTTTAATGCTGTAAACACCCACAGAAGATAAGTCAATGCAAATTTCTGTATAAACCTTGTGCAGATCTACTGCTGTTAAAGCCACTTTACTAAAATGCCTTTCTTTTTTAGCCCCATTACCTATCATTCTACACAGCTTTCTCCCTGGCAGTCATGGCAAACAGTATTTAGAATTACTGAAGAAGCAACCCAATTGCCGTTTTTATCCACATTTAAAAATAAAGACAAAAAAATAAATGTTTTCTCTCTATATTTATCCGTAGAAATCAGTAAAAACGGAAAACATGGAGCCTTATTTATAAACTACACATGCACACGATGGCAATTTCTCTAGCTAATCAGCTCTCTTGGACGAGACATGAGGTCTCTTTAGACTGCAAATAAACCAGTGGAATACAGAGAGAATGATGTAGAAAGATATGGTAACCAGGTATAAAGAACAAATGGGCGCACTGCACTTCTGTTTAGGGGGTAGTATATGTTATGTTATGTTATGTTATGTTATTTAATTATTTCTATAGCGCGCGGCTACTCAAAAAGAGTGTCCCGGCGCTTTAGCGGAGGAAGAGACAATGCTGCAACATAAAAAACATAACATCAGAAAAAAACTAACGGAAGAGTGGAGCAGATATTCAAGGAGGACAGGCTACTGAGTAAACAGCCAAGTTTTAAGGCCTTTCCTAAAAGCCAGTAGGCTGGTGGCTCCCCGCAGGGTCAGAGGTAAAGAGTTCCACAGCTGAGAAGCCAGCAGTCCAAAAGAGCGGCCCCCGAGGCGCGCTTTCTTGACCCGGGGGACAACAGCAAGGTGCAGGGCTTCCGACCTCAGAGACCTGGTCGGATGGTAAAAGACCAGTCTCTTTTGGAGGTACTTGGCTCCCTCCTTATGGAGAGCTTTGTAGGTCAAGGTCAGCGCCTTGAAGGCAATCCTCTTGCGGATAGGAAGCCAGTGTAGAGTTGCCAGCAGGCCAGAGGTCCTGGAGCGCCTACTGAGGCCAAAGATTGCCCTTGCAGCGGCATTCTGTACCACTTGAAGCCGCTGCAACAAGTACTCTGGAAGGCCCAGGTAGAGAGCGTTGGAATAATCCAACCTGGACCCAATCAGAGCCTGGACAGTCAGCGTCCTGTGTTCCACGGATAACAGAGGAAGAAACCTCCGCAGCATCCTGAGGATGCCAAAGCAAACGCCCGACACCCCCAGGATCTGGGATTTCAAGGTGAGCCTGTTATCCATCTTCACCCCCAGATTCTTAGCAACCTGAGAGGAGCAGGACGGAGGGAACATATCCCGTGGCCACCAGGTCTGCCAGTCCGGTTCTGTGTCGCACCCAAAGAACAGAACTTCGGACTTGTCGGAGTTGCACTTAAGGCTGTTTAGATGGAACCAGTGGAAAACAGCCCCAAGGCAATCCCGAATGCTCTCCCCTTCAAAGTCGCCTCCTCTCTTACAAGAGAAGAGGAGCTGGGTGTCATCCGCATAGGATACGATCTGGGCACCATGCGACTCCACCAATGCCGCCAAGGGGGTCATAATGATGTTAAAAAGGGTCGGGCTCAAGATAGAGCCCTGAGGGACCCCGACTCCCAGAGGCGGCATCACGGCGGAATCCGGTGGGGCCCAGATCGACTGCCGGCGGCCGGCAAGAAAAGAAGAAAACCAGTCGAACACCGTCCCCCGTATGCCTATCTCGAAAAGTCTGTCGAGAAGACCATGATGGGGAACGGTGTCGAACGCCGCCGACAGATCTAACATCACCAGCATGACTTTGCCCCCAGAGTCCAGAACCCCTTTAATGGTTTCCGAAACCTCCAGGAGCGCAGTCTCAGTACTAAGATGGGGACGAAAGCCCGATTGGGTGGCGTGCAGGATCTCATTAGATTCAAGAAAGTTGGAGAGCACGCCCTGGACGTGTTTTTCCAGAATCTTCGTGAGGGCCGGCAGCAGGGAGATTGGCCTATAATTAACCGGGGCCTTCGGATCTAAACCAGGCTTTTTAAGCAATGGAATCACCATCGCCTGCTTCCAGGCCTGCGGGACCACACCAAGCCTCAGCGAAAGATTTAAGAGCGGATTAGCCAACGGGTTGATCACCTCCGCAACTTTCGCCAGAAATTTTGCGGGGCAAGGGTCGAGGGGAGAACCCGATTTTAAGTTGCCCATGAGAGCCAGGGAGACCGGAGCAGAGATAGAAGGAAACACGCTCAACGTCGCCCCTGGCCCGACCTGTGGCGGTGTGGAGGTGTCAGGTTCAGTCTGGCCCGCAGACACTGGTGCCAAGAATGACTCCTGAATACGTTGGATCTTACTCGTAAAAAAGTCCGCAAGGTCCGTGGCCCAGGTACCAGATGGTTTTTGGTCCGAGGTGTTAGACCAAGGTGAGGTGAATTCTCTCACAATGGAGAAAATCTCCTTGCAGGAGTTGGAAGCCGCATCAATTCTCCTGGCTAGGTAGGCTTTTTTTTCCATACGGATGTCCCGGTGATAGGCCTTAACCACCGTTTTGTAGGTCAACTTGGCACCAGAGTCATATTGTGCCCGCCAGGCTCTTTCGGCTACCTTGCACTGCTGCCGCGTAGCCGACAGTGCAGCGGTAAACCAAGGCGCAGAGACCCGTTTCGGTGTTGGGCGAGATGTTACTTCCGGGGCGAGATCGTTAAGCCTATCCAGTAGCCAGTCATGCATGGTCTGCAGATCCCTGTCTAGATCACCTGAGAGAGGGCATGGATGGGCCTCAGCTGCCTGAGCCAGCATCTCCGGGGTGACACGATGGAAAGCCCTATAGACACGACCCTGTTGATGTGCCGGGATAGGCACAGATTTAACTATGCCCTTGATCACAAATTTTACAAGAAAGTGGTCCGACCATAAGACAGGGGTGATCTCTATCCCCTCGAGAGGGACAGACGAAAAGACCTGGTCGAGGGTATGCCCCTTATCATGTGTGGGCTCCTGAAAGTAGGGGAAGAGCCCCAACGGGGTCAGCGCCTCCAACAATTTGGCGGCCGCCGGATCGGATGAATCATCCATCCGGAAGTTGAAATCGCCATATAGCAAATACAAAGTATAAGTGGTGCTCCTAGGAAAGGATTGATTACCATCCACAATCCTACAATGCCCTCCAAAAGAAGAGCAAAAAATATGAATATACAAATCACAGCACTCAAATAATCATATATACAATAATATCATATTAGTAGTCGACTTTAATCCAAATTGTCAGTTCAGGCCCAAAGGGTATAGTCCAAGTCTTCACATTAAGCTTGTAGTAGGTATCACTTCCAGTTGTATTCAGAAAGAAAACAATCCAATATAGTTGTACCAAGCGAGGAGCAGTTGAATAATCAGCTTAAAGCCAACACGTGTTTCGTCGATAGGTCATGAACACCAACTTTTTCAGGGCTGGCCAAGCGATGTATGGAGATCATCTACACTATCATCAATATCAGATTTGTTGAGCACTATAATGCTAGAGTCGAGTCCAGTAGAAACAGACAACACAAAAGTAATTTATCCAAGAACAAGCGTGCCTCCTAGGAGAGTACTCCTAGTGTTCAAGTATCGAAGAACATTCAAAGAGACAGTGTATTTGTGTGTAAGAATGAGTGTGAGTGATAGACATATACACACACGTCACTACCGTACCCTGTGCAATGCTCTTTAACCCCTTCACTGCTGATGACGAGCTCAGCTCGTCATCAGTCACAGTGGTCGTGTGCGGATGACGAGCTGAGCTCGTCATGTAACTCGCCTTTTTAAAAATTGCCGCACACAGCGGGAAAAGCCGCCGCAGCGATGCGGTTAAGAGAAAGATATACATGGCGGCAGTCAAAAAGACAGCGTTTAAAATTGTTATTCTAAGAGAACCGCAGATCGTATTTCTTGGGAATGGTCTCTATGATTAAATGAAGGTTGACGCTCTGATTAAAAAAAAATACTAAAAATGTACTGTCCAATGAAAACCTAATTTGAATTACAATAGTGTGGTGATCATCAGATAGCAATAATCATCACAGGGTTCCATGGGCCTAGCGCACACATGACTTGCACCCTTCTACAACAAGCATTGGTTTATTTTATTTTTAAAAAACGAAAAAGAAACATTTCATAATACAGCAGGAAAAGCAGACATTTTATTTATATCTCAGAACTTGCCAGTGAAATCAATATTTTCAAGTTTTACAAATGTCAGGGTTTCGAAGCGTAAAGAAAACGCTCCCGCAGTCTAATTTACTTTCCACTGGAATGTAACCAAACGTAGAATCCATTTGGGCCTCTGCAGTGGCCTTAGGAGCGGATTTATGGGCCTGCAAAAGAGACATCTCCTTTTCAAGCATGACGGGCGTCCTGTGTCTAAAACTACTGCTGGGTTAGCGCAGCAGCCAACCTTGCTCCGGTGCCATAAGAGCCTTTGTGTCAAGGACAGGTATGTGAGGGAGAAGCAACACATGACGGTGTGCCACCACCAGCTGTGAAAGTGGGGCCCACGGAGAGGCCTAGACAAATCAGGCTGGGGCAATGACCCAATCTAGCGCCACTCTAGAGATGCCAGGGTCTTGATGCTTTTGGGCACTCTGCAAATTGAACATGTGAAATGTGAAACTCAGCTCACAAGAGTAGGCAACTAATTAACAAGAAGCCTCTTAATTAATGTTTGAAGTGCATGCCTCGAAGCTGCTACCATGGGTATCCCCTGATCTGGCATCTTTGAGGATCAAGAGATGTGCTTGTGAGGTTTAAACTAACCAAATATACAAAGGCCTCTCATTTATGCAATGCTATTGAGTTGTCATGAGGTCATTAGAGGCTCTCTCTCTGATTCGCGTCCCATGCCATGCAATATCATTTCCAGTAATTAATTCACTGGTCTACAGGGTATGTGATGTAAGTTCTATGATGACAAACGTATGCTCCATTAGTGGTTCTAAAACTTGAATGATCCGACCTCTTTTTGATCACAGAATTTTGTCTTCTCTCAATCAACATTAAAAAAAATTTAAGCATTCACAACTAGGGCTGTAGTTCAGTCAGTCCTCAATTGGGAGACTTACGTTTTTAATCTGTTGTATGAGCGAAGACCCTGAGGGCAGAAGGTTACCCATTCCCCTCCCTACATTGGCTACTCCCATGAGAGGTCACGAGGGACAGGAAATGACAGTGGCAGAGAGGAAATGGTAAGGGTGGAAGAGGCACATGCACGCCCACACGCATGCACGCAAGGAGGGTGAGGTAACGAGCTGTAACTGTAAAGTGCTGAGAAGAATAAAACAAGCATTGAAAATGCAATAGGTGTCACCTTTGATTAAGTTATAGTAATTTGCTTTGCTAATGGTATTGTATAGCAAAGCAAATGGCTTTAACTTAATAGAAAGCAAGACATATTGCATTTTTAATGCTTGTTCAAACAGGGAACCCTCCGGGAGAGCCTCACTTGAAAGAGATGTGTGTTTTCTTGTCTACAGGTGGCAGTAAGTTGTGGGTAATAGCGCTGGATGCTTATCTTTTTTTGTGACCTAAAATCAATGCTAAATAATTCTAATTAGGATCCCATTGGTATTTAGGGCGTGAGGGTCTTATGTGCACATGCCTGGAAAGAGGCTTAATATCCTGTGTGATGTCTTCCACCTCCATGCCATTTTTGAGCCAATGGCGCTTTGCATTCTGGGACTTGCAGTTCTGTTTTGGTTTTCATTGCAAACACGAGTTTATAAATCCAGCATGCAAAGTCCTCTTGCTTAAATAAACATCTAGTACTGGTTAAGGGCTCACCCGTATCATGGCGTCACCTCTCACCTTGACAGGCAATGGCGCTACAGTAGGCGGAAGCAGTATGTTTGTCTGATAAGAAACAGAAGAGTGAGGAGGCGGGACCATTGTCAAGAATAGAGTGGAAACCTCCTCTTATCACCCGCTCCATGAAATTCAGCATTATCCAGTACGTTATAAATTACTGACATTTCTCAATGCATGTTCTGTATCAAATTGGTAGGCACTTAGACAAGTAAGAACAGACATTGCTTTGGGCAGCTAAGATAGACGTGTAATCACTATTTCGAGTAAGGGGCAGAGAGCAAATCGGTGAAACTGTTATAAAGCTAGAAACGCTCTCCTTTATCTAGAGCAGTAGTCTAGAGAAATTTGTATGGACATAGATCACTCCCAATCCTTCGGGGTCTTTTGAGACTATAATGCAGGAGAGTGGATAATGAAGCTGTTTACTGTAAAAAATGTTGGTATCCTTGAAGATTAAACTTTTAGGCTGATTCATTGGATTTTTTTGTCCACATATTTGGAATTCACTAAAAGGGCAATTTCTGTGTTTGGCAATCCAACACAGAGCTGGGTAAACGAGGCACAGGGGAGGGGAGCCCACAAGGGAGGGAACAACACGGAGCAGGGTAAACGAGGCACGCTAGGGATAGACTTGCGTGCTCAAGCTGTCGCCAGTGTGCAGCGGGGAGAGACTGAAGTGCTCAAGCTGTGGCCCGCGCTCACAATCAAAGATAGAGTGCGTCCCAGCTAATGAAGGAGACAGTATCACGCCGCAAGTGAGTGATCCAATCCCGCTGGGCGTGGCTAAAAGGAGACAGGGTGGCAACAAGGAGGGATTGACATGCCTTCGGTGCAATCATTGCACTGCCTTTGGCATAATTAGTGACGCCAAACAACGCGCACAAATAAAAACGAAAGGCGGAGCTGGGACAGGGCTTCGGGAATCGTATCGAATCCAAGAAGCCCTTGTATGACGAGAGCATCGTATGCGCTGCTTACGTCAGGCCGAGACCTAAAAATAATTCAGCACTTACCCTGCATGGTGTCCAGGCTGTCCAGCATAGCCAGTCTAAGGCACCCAAAACGGCACAAATGGTATTTGTTTAATAGAGGAGCAGATAGTCAGTATTCACCAAACAGGCGTGCAATCATGAGAACAAAGTTGTGATGCAAATGGGAACTCAAGCAGGTATTTATATTTGTTAGTGACTTGGCATGTAATTGCTCAGTTGAATTGAAATACATGTTCTGTTTGGTAAATGTGTTGACATGCATGTTTGCTTAGTGCATTCCTACATCTTAAATGACTCACGTGTGTTGGGAATCATCTAATTGCAGGTTTTCTAAAATACAAATAGCTGTATATTTATGATTTAGTGTACATTGCGTGTGAGTGAGTACGAGAGAAATGGTATGATTTAGCATTGTACACAATGTGCATCGTGAGTGTTTGCTGTGTGCATGCTCGTTTGCTGTCATTTGAAAGATGACTGTCCGAGGCGTCTTCAGTTTCATATTTACAGATCTGCATTATCGCTCATTCCGTGGCGTAACACAAAATGATGGTGGCCCACTGCGGTATGTGACGAGGGCCCCGAGGTTCTAAGATCTTACAGATATGTAATGGCGTAGACTGAATGGGGGCCCTAGGGAAGCCCCCTCACTCTACACATTCCCCTCCCCATGTCCCCCCACGCGCTGCAAGGACCGGCGTTACTCACCCGTGTCCATGTGTCCCTAGGTACAATCATGTAAGTATGGGCCTAAGTGCACCAATGTCCATGTGTTTTGTGATGCACTAAAGTGCAGATGTTTTTTCACTTACCTACTTTTGACCTGAGGTACACTGAATAGTCTGAGATGGGCGCCACTAAACTGCAAATACACTGAGGTGCACTAATGTAAAAAAAGTTCTAAAGAATGCTCAACCTTTCACCATCCTGCCCGTGTGCTGATTACACTTATCTGTTTGTGTACCAAAGCACAGTGAGTAGCTCGTTTGTGTGTATACCGAATGTCACTAACCTGCATGTGTACTAATCACTGCACTGAGCTTCATGTGTGATGCCGAACGCCAAGTGGCATATTCACGTTTTAACCTTAAAGGCACGTGTGCCAACTGTGAAGCACAATGAGGAGTGTATGTGACAAGGCTGTATTCACATCACTAATATTTAGATAGAGAAAAGAGGTTTGCCTGGTGTACAGGTACATTCTGTTACTTGGGTATCCACATATATCTAACTAAAACTGACCTCTTTGACGGAAACATCACTAGAGCCACTTCCTCTATTTACTCGCAGATGACATTATGGAAGACACTTCCGCTGTCTATTTTGGGTAGGGTGGCCCTTGCAAAAGATGTTTCTTCCGGGTCTGCTTTACTATTTCACCACCCTACCTCTCTACGTTCCTCCCTCCTATTTTAATAAACTGGAGGCAAACGTTAGGGGTTTTCTTTGGGGCACATCTAGGCATAGAGTCTCCATTAGGAAGTTATACCTTCCGGCAGGACAAGGCACATTAGCAATTCCTAATTTTGAGCACTACTACTTAGAAGCTCAGCTGCAATGGATAGTCAGATGGCTAGCATCACAACACCTACCAGATACCACCACTCTGTAAACTCCTTTGGCCTTTCATGACTTGCTTCAAATATTTCCCCCGTGCGCTAAGCCCAGGAAAGCGGACTGCTTGTTGCTCTCCATAGCCTTCAAAACCTATTGCAGAAGTTTATACATCACTCGCGCTACCACACCGTACACCCCTGCTATCCCTCTACTAGGATCATCAAAGGGCGGGCGGGTCATACATCACTGCGGCACAGTTACTTGGTTGGGAGGCTGTGGACATTCAGAACACAGGAGACCTTTTTAGAGACGGCGCCCTAATCACCTATGCAGACCTTATCTCAGAAGATGGTCTGCCTCCAGGGCAATTCCTTATTCACCATACAGTCATAGCCTCACTTTCAGCTAGGTGGGGCACTTTAGCAACAGAACCTCACACACACCACTTGTTGCACTATCTACACATAATGGGCACAGGGAGACACTTGATACGCTAGTTCGCCTCCTCACTCTGCCAGCACACAGCATTATCACTAACCCCCTAGAGGCTTTACTGGGAAGACATAGGCCGTGCCCAATCGCAGAAGGAATGGATGGCTACACTAGAAAGTCGCATAGGTATCCCTCTCAACCAGTGCTTCCGGCGGATTCAATACTTTATTCTCCATCGCACGTACCCCTATCCAGCCCAAATAAATAAGTTCTTCCATCGGGATGACTCAATGCCCCAGGTGTCGCCTGCCCAACGCAGACCTCCTACATATGCTCTGGCATTGACCTACCATAGGGGAATACAGGATAGACGTGGCAGCCACCTGGTCCCGGTGCACCACGCGTTTTCGTTCCTTCCACTGGGAGGCGTATATATTGCATCTCTTCAAGAGGAGCAAGAAACTCAAGGCTACCACACGATTCTTAGACCAGGGATTAATCACGGCAAAGCACCTGATCAACAAAAGAAGGAAAGCTCCGGCGGCGGCTCAAGCCATGGCACCGGTGCCGGTCTATGCTCAATTGGGCCAAGGCAGAGGGCATGGCTCTGAAGAGGGAGGACTTACTGAGACTTCGCAAGTTCCCTCTTGCTACAGATTGGGGGCTATGATGATTGAATTGCAGAAGTCAGCTACACCCACAGCAGACACAGAAGAGGTGGAGGTCTCATCAGCGCCACAGTGGCACTCCGCTCCTGCTGTGACGTCTTAATGGGGGCTGCCTCATACACGCCCCGGCGAGTCACAGTACGTTCATGCGGTCCACAAGCAGTTATTTAGCCGTTGCCACACTTCAGGGCCTTGGGTCACGGGCGGTTTGCCCTTTCTCTTAGTCAAGGTATTTTGTCCTCATTATGTTGTACCCTTTACCCACCGTTCAATACTACTCTACATCATGCGTAGTATAACATCACAATATGCAGCACGTTGGCTATACATTTGCTTACACTTCCTCTCAAGTGTTCTGAGGTTGTTGAAAACCTTACTACACAACAACCGACACAGTACACTCCCACCTTCGCTGCCAATACCGCGCCATATGTTTTACTGACTTACCCATACCTGCCATTTATGGTCATTTGACTATTGTACTGTAAAAAATATAAATGCCAATAAAAAGATTTCAGCAGGAGGAGGAGCCTAGCCAGCAGCCGAGATGGCCGCCTAGCTCTTCCGCTCCGCCGACCCTTGTGCCTTTCGTCAACATCCTGCTTCGAATCCTGCACCTCCGTGCGCCGCACTTACCTAGGAGACGCTCCTACTCCCGCTGCTGCAAATCCCGGTGAAAACGGAGCGATCCCGGTGGTGAAGAGCCTCTGTTTCCATCCCGGCCTCTCGAGTGGCCGCAGCCGGGTCATTGCGTTACGGAGACGGCCGGCGGCGACAACAACAGCAGCGGCCGCTGCGGAGGGGGAGGAGCCGGTGGACTGTATCTACAGAATGGCGCTGGGCTTTTCGCCGTAGCTTTTCCTCTGCTCGGCTGCCCAGCGCGCCTTGCCTGCAACACTGTATCGGCTCCCGCACATTGTATCCCGGCCTCGCTGGGAGAGGGCCGGGATTGTTTCTTTGTTGCACTCCCCCGTGGCAGACGCCATTTTCCGCGTCTGCAACCCTGGGCCTGCCAGAGGGGTTCCCTGCTCCGCCGGCTTCTTATTAATAGAAGCTTCCCCACGACCGGCTGCCTTCCTATCACTGTACCAGCTGTGCCCTGCAGACATTACACGGACTTCTCGAGTGCGGCTGGCTGACGAGTGAAACTTGCTTTTCGTGGCGCTTTACAGCTGTGCGCCCAAGATGGCGGCCAATGATTCATCCCCCATTCCAGATCCCCCGCTGGGGCTTCCGGGTATCCTGGATGCACTTGAAGACCTGCGTATGGCCTTCCACAACTCTAATGGTTTGGGGGCCCGGCTCACTGAGGTCCTTCCAGCAGGCTACGATGGCCCCTCAGCGCTGCACACTACGCCACATCCTCCATTGATCAACGGTGTATCACCCGCTCTGGAGTGTACGGAGGCGACGGATGAACGCGCCTCAGTGTCTGCTGCAGTACTCTTCGGCCTTGACTCGGGGGGGCCCGGCGACACTGCTCCTCCGCGATGGCCGGTGCTTAAGTCTCAGACGCCATGTTGCCCTTCTCCTTTGTTCTCTGGTGACTTGCTTTTTTGCGTCCTTCTGGACTTGCTGTTTGTGCATCGTCTGACCGCTATGCTGGAACTCTCATCTGGTCCTGCTCCACGTTGTGCTGTTTTCGGATTGGCAGTGATGATCTCTTGTGCCCCCTGCTATCGATCTCCAAGCCAGTTTGCCTCGTCGCAAGCGCCTCGACTTCTGCACTGGATTCCACGGTGGCCCTTCCCGTCCAGGTTGGCTGTTCAGGAACTGGACTCTGTTGTCATGCTGGTTCGAAGGGGACAGGGCTGATGATGCCTTTTCTTATGCTGCAACTTCCTACGTGCATGGCCGGGACTGTAAATGACAATTGTTGGAGGTACAGGTTGATTAGGTACTAGGTCGGGGCCTGGGGTTGGGCGGCCGTGGGTAACGGTATTGTCTGCTTTGGTAATATCCTGGGCCCTCCTCCGATCAAACGTGACTTTTTTCTTTCTTTTTTCTTTCTTTTTCTTTCTTCTTCTTCTTCTTTCTTCTGCATTTCGGGTATTCCTTTGGGGCGACAGACACACTGCTAGGGGGGGGTAGGCCGTAGCCTCTGCATGCGTGTAGGGTGGGGGGTTAATTTTTCGATCGTTTTAGTTTCTATGGGCCTCTTTTTCTTCCCTTTTTCTCTTCTTATCACTTTTATCCTTTATTCCTTTCCTTCCTTATTTTCTTGGGTCAGAGGGTGGATTGGGAACTGGCGGGTAGCGATTGGAGGTCACTAGGTGGCGGATTTATTTTCTATCCTGACTTACTTGCTTACAGTCAATTGTTTTGTGGATAATGCTTGCTGATTACTATGATGTTCGTTGCCCACTTCAGTCCTCATCGTATTGTTCTGACTCGGATCCTTCTTGACCTTATTGCTATGGACTCATTTCAAAAATTTAAAATTAAACCTCATTATCCTGCCTCTCGGTGGCGCGATTATGTATAGTGTAACTTGGATTACTTGTGCCTGCTCTGATATGCTGCTGAGTCGCCTAATTGCATGCTGATGTGCCTTTTATTGTCGAGGCCGGCCTGTGGGTTGTAGGCCCGTATCTGTTTGCACATACTGTCCAATAAAGGTTTTCAAAAAAAAAAAAAAAAGATTTCAGCAAAAAAAAAAAAATGTTTTTAAAAAGAGGGTGGAGGAGAAAATAGCAGTGCTTTAGTTGTAATCGTAAATGTTTGTTTGGCTACAAAGTGAGTTGTAAGCCAGTTTTGTGTATAGAGAAGTAGTAGACTTGTCATTTTTAACAAGATCACACAAGATAGAACATGGGAGTTTATGCTATACCGCTTCTGTTTTTTACCCATTCCGGCAGCTGTCAAAGTTTCCCACACGGCTACATATCGGCTTCCATTTAAGCAACATGAATAGTACTAATGATACAGTATATTAGGATGTAATCTCAAACATTATCACAAATGACACTACAAGACAGAAAACTCACTCAAGATAGACTAGCTCGTGACAGATCCTACTACTTATTCTCAATTTTTGAACTGGTAGTGTAAGAGACCACTCAGAAAACCATACCAAGCGTCACACTTCAGAGAAAGTAAATTAGAAAGCTTTCAGGTCAAAGCAAGGTATCAGACTCTATGTACTTAAAAATGTACATCTATTTTTAAACAAGCATTGAAAATGCAAATGGTCTCGCCTTTGATTAAGTTAAAGCCATTTGCTTTGCTAATGGTATTGTATAGCAAAGCAAATAGCTTTACCTTAATAAAAGGCGAGACCTATTGCATTTTCAATACTTGTTTTCTGATTCAGGTGGGCACAGTCTTAAACAGCTTAGGACAGAAAATTCTCATTTCCAAGTTTCCTCGTTTTAAAGTAACACACTGTCATTTTCCCCCCATAAGATTGGAGACACCACAAAATCAGGCAACAAAGGTTGTGGAGAAAGATCATGCAGTCAAACAATGGCATGTTTAACATATGTCCTGCAGCTTTAAATGAATAACTGTGTGAGTAGGAAGTGAGGAAATCAATTCTGACTCATTTGAGGTTAATGCCTCACCCGGGCTTAAAACAAAATAAGTTGAAGACCCTGGTATGAAATTATCCAACTGAAATGTGGGCATTTTTTAAAGGTAAACTTATTTTTCTCTTAGTTTGCCTTTGTTAAACGTGCTTTTGAATAGGCCAGGACGCTTTGTGTTAATAAGGCATGATTTTTGTTTGTCCATTTGAAATGGGCTGCTTAATGAACAAAGTGTGGCATGGAAGTGACCATTGGAGCTGCGTGGTTTGTGCTTTGGCTCCTCTTCAGTGCCCTTGAAATAGTGTGACCATTGGAAATTGACATCACTTGACCAAAGTGTTGGCGAAGGTCTATGAAGGGTAAACTGGGAGATGAAGCAGTGTGGGGTCTCTGGCTCTGCTAACCATTCATAAAGTTGAAATAGCCTGCCTTGCTTAACACTTGTACTTAGCGCAAACCTCACACTAGGATCAGGGAAGCACTTTCAAATGCCTACCACTTTTCATCTGGATGCACCCCTCCGCGTTTTTCTGGGAAAGACCTTGTGGTCAGTATTGATCATTTTCATGCCTGAGCACATAGGACCAAATTCAGAGATCCACTGAATCAGAACATTTCCAGCTTAGTTTTGGAATATTTGACTAGCTAATAAGGCAGGAGGGAGGATGTTTAGAACGCACACCAGACTTACAGGGAAGAATGTAACAGGCACAGTCATATTGGAGAACACAGCCTGAAGGGGATAATTTGGCCAATGGGAGATTCTTTTCTGAGATTTGTCCAGACAACGACGGACCAACAGACAAGCCATAGTAACGGAGCTAGGGAAAGAGGATTAGCAGTAGTGGAAATTGTGCATTAGATTGCGGATCTTTATTATAAAATGTATGGTTCTTAGTAAGTCCGGTGAGATACTTCTACGGCTAGTAGACAACTAGATGACAAAAAATGTGTGTGGAGGAAAACACAACTGGAGACTGGAATGCTCACCTGTTTTTGAGTAACTGCCCGGCTTTCTAGATTTAAAAAGTCCCTCAAAATTACGTGCAGCCCTATGTGTTTTAGATCCAATATTGAAGGTGCAGCAGGAAACAAATTGTAAAGTACTTCCAGAGCAGGCCCCAGAAGAAGCACATAGGATTACTCTACAGCAGTTATAAAGAGCAAGTGCATAGAAACTAAGTAGGGAAAAATGCACAATTTTATGAGGCTGAACTGGTGCCTTTGAATGGTGTTTGTTTGATTCTTTTTAGTCCTGTTAATCCCATTATAAATTCTAGACTACAAATACCAGATGCAAAGAATAGTCCAAGCCCAAATCCCTCATGTGTGAAATTAGACCTTTTATAAGCGCACAATGTTCAATGTACTCCGCTTTGCCTTACTGTCTAGTGTTATTTGTTTTAAAAACACAAAGGCACTTGCACGGTGTGATAATGTCGGTACTATAGGCCTCCTTGATGCCTTGAGGAGCGATAATGGTGGTAAATATCAGGCTATAAAAGAGATGTGTCCGTGTGGTGAGGAGTCAAATCATAACACCACCGAGGAATTATCACGTGGTCCTGGTAAACCTTTATCGCGTTGGCTCATCTACTTACGCACATCGCTTCGGACCCGCCCGCTTTTCCTCAGGCGGAGCCCAGCTGGATCTCGGTGGTCCCTCAGCCTCCTATTACCACAAGTACACGCCCTCTCCGTGTGGGCCTCAGCGCGTACCAGGAGGTGGGCTGTCAGGTTAGAAAGGCAACTACGTCCTGTATCTCGCGCACTTATCGTCACTGCATCAAACCCCGCATGCGCCAGTTGGAACTACTAGAGAGCTGCGCACGTGACAGCTCGGAGTTTAAATGCCTGGCCATCGCTCGCACAACTGCCGGAGAGCATGCGGATGCCGGGGTTGGCGAGCTTCCAAGGGTAATGCAGCTCTATATAAATCATCAGCGCCGGATACGGTTGGCGGCGGTTTAATAACAAGGCAGCCATCAGCCGACAGCTTATTTGCACCAGTTGCGCACGTTGTGGAACGCCAGTCTCCGGGGACAGGAGATGTGCACACGTACTGAGTGCACATCTCCTGTCCGCGCCTGCCACCTCCAGTCTCCCTTCCAGCACCAAACTGGCAACAATAGTTTCGCTAGCGGAACAGCGCATGCGCTGCGTTCGCACGTGAGACCTAAAAAGGGCCAAATGATCAAAGGCACCCCTAGAAGAAGCAATTACATATTGTTTATAATTGAGACGTCCAGTTCTCAGTTTTCACTGATTTTCACAGATAAATACAGACCGAAAACAATCTATTTTCTGTCTATTTTTAAATACGGAAAAGTACAGAAAATTGTGCTTGTTGTGAGTGACACTAATTGTTGTCCTTCATGAATTCCAGGCAAAATGCTAAGCAGACAGACACCACAGGGATTTAACCCCTTGACCGCGGCGCAAATTCCGCCGTGGTGCTGGGGAATTAATAAGTGGGTCCCCGGCCGTCCTCCGCACGCGCCCACTGTGACGTCGGACAGCCAGAGGCCGTCCGACGCACGCAACGGATTAAAGACAGGAAACAATTCCATTAAGTATTGGCATATGTTAAGTATTAGCATTATGCATTAAAGTAGGAGTGCATGTTCAGTCAAATAAAGGAGGAAACCATTTTCCAACTAAATTTATTATCAAAACATAAAATAGACCTGCATAAATACCAATAAAACGACCAAAAATAATATATGGATAAATACAGATGGAAATGTTAAAAATTAATACCATAAAATTGTGAGGCCTATTTATAATGCTGAATATAATTTACAGAAAAATATAAATTCAGCTCAAGGGAACCAAATAATTCGTGAAACGTTTGTAACGTGTATGAAGCTGAAGAGTAAACACTGTGGGTGAAGTTCCTAAAGGCCCAAAAGCAGAGGGGTCAAGCTGCAGGAAGGGGAATCATTATCTTCCTCCTATCATCTTATTAAGGTTGTCATTTGATATCCCTCTGCATCTGGCGACAATGAGCTAGACACCTATTCATGTATGGCCTCAGGTGACGTTCTTTGGTAGCTTTCATGTTTTGATGACTATATTGGTGGCCCAACAGCCAAGGATGCAAATATTGCCTCCAAAATTTAGAATACATTGTTACAATAGACATATTTGATGGGTGATCTTTAACCTTGCCTTAACAGGGGGAGGAGTCGAGCCAGCGACCAAGATGGCCGCTTGAGCATCGGCTCCGCCGGCCGCCACATCCTGACCGACTATCCGGCATATTATCCTGAGCCCTGTCCCTACCATCGGGTGGGGGACCAGCACCTGAGTCGCTAGGTGAAATTCTGGCTTGTTTGGTGGCCGCGGCGACCGAATATCGTCGTCGAGAAAATTGGGGCCTGGGGTCTCGGAGACCGGGGACCCGGGTGTGGAACCATGCGGGACGGAGTGCAACAACATCGGCCGCAGAGGCCGGAAGTGGCCGGTCGGATCTTGCTTTGTCGCATTCGAGCTGCGACGTGTGCCTCTCAACCTGACTTGGAGGTCGACCATCGCAGGACAGGCCTACACTCGACTGAGGAGTGATGGGTTTCCCCTGCCTTTGCGATCGAGATGGCATCGAGAGACTCTGAGAAGCCTCAGCTGAAGACCTCGAAATCCAATCGACAGGTCCAGTCGAATCGTATCGATAAGTATGCTTTCTCCAAGGGGTCCCCAGTCGAAGCGAAACTACCTCCGGCTGGAGGTACCGAAGGGGATTCGGTCAGCGAAGACCCCACTATGAAAGACCTAATGGCCGCTATCACTGGGGTCCAATCTTCCCTGGGCAAGATGGACACAAAACTGGACACTAACAATTGAGGTGGGCCTTCTCAGGGCTGACCTCACTAAAACTACTGAGAAGGTCAAGAACCTGGAGGTTAAAACGACGAGCCTCCTCGAGAATGTCTCTGAGCTCCAGAAGGAAGTGCGCGACCTCAAGGCGGCCCAACATCAATTTGATCGTAAGCTCGATGAGTATGAGGGTCGGGCACGCCGCAACAATGTCCGCATTTTGGGGGTTCCGGAGAAATCCGAAGGGGCGACCCCGGACCTCTTTGTCGAGGACCTCATCCTGAAACATCTCAAGCCGAAGGGCCTTAGTAATTTCTTTACTGTGGAGAGGGCACACAGGATTCCCGGAGGCCGCCCGTAGGCTGGGGCACCTCCGCGTCCCATCATTGCCCGGGTCCTGAATTTTCGTGACCGGGACACCATTCTACAATCTGCGAGGTCCACTGGTCCTTTGGCCGTTGTTTTTTCCGGACTTCACTCAGATGGTTCAGAGACAGCGACAAGGCTTTATGTCCGTAAAGCGGCAGTTGAGAGACAGGGATGTGAAGTACTCAATGCTGTATCCCGCACGATTGAGGATCGTACATGATGGAAAGACTTGGTTCTTCGATAAACCTGAGGTGGCCGCGGACTGGTTGGACCGAATTGAGGGATCGGACTCTGGGGCTCAGGCCCGAATGGACAGCGAAGAATAGCATACTGCTTGGAACTGTAAGCCGCACTCATCCTATCACTGGCGCAGGGGGTCTGACTGGGGCTGTTCGTTCTTTTTCCTCCCCCCCTCTGGACTATTTTTTGCTCAAGACTCTTTATGTGATGTTTCCGGTTGGGGGGGGGGACTACCATTGGTTTGGGGTGGTGGGGGCGGGCGGCTTGTTGTAAGGTCCTCCTTCGTTTTTCTACTTTTAGATACTTGTTAGTGGGGGCGACAGGCACACCGATTTGGGGATGTGCATTTGCTACATGCAGGGGTGCAGGGTGGGGGGTTGGGGGCTTGGCTGTTGGGAATTTTTATGTGTTGATTTGTTTGTTGTAAGTGACCGGGGATTGCTAAGGGTGCCTTCGGATCTCCTGTTCTTTCTTGGAAGGATGCATGGCTTCCGCTAGACAGGGCCTGGGGTTCTCCGTCCTCAGCTGGAATGTGAATGGATTGGGTGATAAGATAAAATGAACTATGGTGAGTCAGCTCATTAGACGGCACATGCTGGATATTGTTTTGCTGCAGGAAACGCATCTAATGGGGAAGCGATGTATGGCGCTGCACAGGGGAGGGTATAAGCTTGTTGCTGATGCTGGTTTTACTTCTGGTTCGAGGGGAGTGGGCATCTTAGTGAAGAACTCCTTTCCCTTTACGATTCGATCGACCTGGTCTGACAATCGTGGTCGCTATGTAGGCATATTGGGTCTCTGGGAGGGTAGGACGATTACGTTTGTGTCTATCTACGTCCCCCTAACGTTGCAGGCTGATAAGTTTTGTGACTTAGGTCGGATGCTTCTCACACTGCCCGTTGGCATCATGGTGCTGGGCGGGGACTTTAATGCCGTCATGGATGGCGAATTAGATAGGCGCCCCCTTCCGTGTGTTGTTGCCCTCTCGTAGGTGGCTACTCAACTTTATTTCTACGTCAGGGTTATTAGATGCTTGGCGTCTCAGACATCCGAGGGCCACTGAGTATACACATGCCTCTGCGGCACACTATTCTCTCTCCAGAATTGATCATGTGCTTTTGCCGGCGGCCCAGGCAACTTTAGTTAGTGAAGTGGCCCACCTGGCGAGGGGGGTGTCTGACCACTCGTCGATATGGCTTCGGCTATATTTGGGGCAGGGTGATATTGGTAGAATAGCTCCCATAAGTGTGTGGCGTCTGAAAGACCCTGTGGTGAAAAAGGAATTAGGCGGGTCACAGATAGTTTTTTCTGCGAAAACGAAGGTTCGGTCACATCGAGGTGTTCCCTCTGGGAAGCGTACAAGACTGCAATAAGAGGGGAGGCCCTCTCCATTGTATCCGGGCAGAAGAAGAAGAGGAGGGAGGAATTGGATAGAGTGGAGGCAGAGCTTGTGGCCTTGGAAATCGCAGCTTCCTCCGGGAGTGACCCTGGGGCGAGCCATCGCCTCGGGCTGCTCCGGGATGAATACAAGTCAATGACTCGTGACGGTGCGAAGGCGCAGCACGCCTCAACACAGAGTAGGATCTATGAGCATGGTGATAAGGCGGGGAAGTTGATCGCCTGGTTGGAAAAGGGTGACTGGGGGTCTCGTTTGGTGCTGGAACTGAACGTGGGTCCCGCGGTCATGTCCGATCCTCAGTCGATAGTTTAGGAATTTGTGCGATATTATGAGGAGGTATACACCGCGGCTGGAACGTTTACTGAGGTTGACAACGTAGACATGATTCGCGATATACCGATGCCTGCCTTGTCAGACGATCATAGGAAATTGCTAGACCCTGCCCTCACCAACGATGAGGTGGCGATGGCTATAAGGGGGGTCCATTCTGGTAAGGCTTCAGGCCCCAATGGCCTCCCCATCGAGTTGTTTAAGCCATACGCAGACCGATTGGCCCCGTATCTGAAGGATATGTACATGGAAAGCCAGGATCGGGGGGTGCTGCCCTATGAACAACGAGTTGCCAACATTGAAGTCATTTATAAGGAGGGTAAGCCCAGACTAGACTGCTCTTTGTACCGCCCTATTATTCTGTTGAACGCGGAGCCCAAGATCTTGCCAAACTGCTAGCCACCCGTTTGGTGAAAGTTATCTCGACCTTGATCCATCCAGATCAGTCCGGTTTCATGCCTCGGCGTAACACCGCACTTGATCTCCGTCGGTTGCATGGTGGGGTGGCGGGCGCGTCTCACATCCATGAACCAGCAGTTTTGTTGTCTCTTGACGCTAATATGGCTTTTGACCGGGTGGAGTGGCCCTACCTTTTTGCGGTTTTGACGAAGCTGGGTTTGGCCCTGTATTTCTTGGCTGGGTCCGTCTTTTATATTCGGCCCCCATGTCTTGCATAGTCGTGAACAATCATAAGTCGTGCAACTTTTTTCTCGGACGGGGAACACAACAGGGATGCCCCCTCTCGCCTCTTGTTTGCTTTGGCTTTGGAGCCGCTTGCGGCCTGGGTGCGGTGGGAACGCTCGATCAGAGGGCTGCGTTGGACTGCGGGGACAAGATTTCGCTCTACGCTGATGATATTTTGCTATACTTGACCTCCCCACGCAGTTCCCTTATTGTTTTCATGGACGTCCTGGCCATCTTCGGCAGGTATTCGGGATTTGCGATTAATTGGGCGAAGTCAGTCCTTTTTGTGTTGAGCGGAGACCCCCTAGAGTGCCTGAGAATTGCCCTGTGAGACTGGAGTCGGTTAGCTTTCGCTATCTCGGGATCCAGATTTCTGGTGATCCCAAGGTGCGCTTCCGGTTGAACCTGTTGCCCCCCTTAGCTAGACTCCAGTCGGATGTTGCGCGGTGGAAGACGCTCCCACTCTCCCTCTTGGGCCGGGCCTTCCTTTTCAAAATGATGGCTCGCCCGCGATTCCTATATGCACTGCAGAACTCCTTTGACCCTGTGCCACAGTCGTACTTCAGCGAGATTGAGTCTCTACAGCGTTGCCTTCTGTGGGAGGGGAGGCCGCGCATTGCTCTGTCGAAATTGATGCTGCCATGGTACGACAGAGGCATTGGTCTGCCTAACAATAGGAAATACTACTGGGCGTCTCAGTTGGCCCCCATAAACCATACTATATACGGCTCGGCGGTAGACCCCGGATATGCGATGGACCGCGGTCAAGTGCCAGGGGGAGAGTACACTCGTGTTCTATATGCGAAGCGTGGTCGAATCCAGTTGGTGGGGCCTCCCTCGATCTCTACAAGAGTGTGGCATGAGGCCAACAGAGACCTCAAATGGGCTGGTCGCTTGACATTGGCCACACCCCTGTGGAGTTCTGAGATGTTGGGGATGCTCTGGAAAACCAAGGGGTTTTATCGTTGGGATCTGATTGGTGTAACACAGGTTTGCGATATATGGGGTAAGGATAGAGTGCTGACGTTTGAGGAATTGCAGGCTATGTATCAGCTGAATGAGACAGAACGGTTTAGGTACCTTCAGATCAGTCATGCTTTGAGCGCCGTTGTCCCCAGAGGTGAGACGCCTCCAGTGGCCTCCCCACTGGAGGATCGTTTGCTCGATGGCCTAATGCCCACTAGGGCGATCTCCTTAACATATAGCAAGTTGATCAACCATACCGAGGATCCCTTGGCGTTGTTGCGCAGACAGTGGGTTGCCGATGGCTTTGTTCTTGACGACGAGGATTGGAGGGAGGCGGTGGCGTCCCCAAGGAAATAGCGGTCCCTATGAGGCTAAGTTTGGTTCAATTTAGGATTTTGCATCGCTCCTACGTCACGGGTCCGGGATTGCAGAGGATGGGCATGGCTGGGTCTGCTGACTGCCGAAGAGGGTGTGGGCTGCCTGGAACGTTCCTGCACATATTGTGGGAGGATGCGTGACTTCTGGACCAAGATACATTCAAAAATGAGTGAAGTATGGGGAGTGAGGGTCGAGCTGGAGGCCAGGAGATGCTTGTTGAATGTGTGGGAGCCTACGGACCTTCCGAGTCATGGTATGGTCTGGGTGGCTCTCGCGTGTGTGTGATTGCTAAGCGAAATATAGCGCAGCTCTGGGGTGCCTCTCGGCGCCTCGGGTAAGGAAATGGATGGAAGATCTTGACTGGTGTATGTTTCGTGAGAAGTCAGTGTATGTATCCAGGGGGCGACCCCACAAATGGGTCAAGATCTGGGGAACCTGGAATGCCTATTGTGGTGATATCTGTGAGCCGCCGGAACTGGAACCTACAGACATGGACCGGGAGAACGCCTAGGCCCGTTTCCTTTTTCTTAATCTCTCGCTGTTGTTGTTGGGAACTTGCATCCGTAAATATGTAACAGTGGTCACCCGATACACCCTGGTCAATGTTTGTGTATTGTAGATTTATTTTGTTAATAAAAAGAATTAAAAAAAAACCCTTGCCTTAACAGATATGGCTTCAATCCAACAGCCCACTCTGGATTTGGGAGATCACATGGGGTAGCAATATATTCATACATAAGCATCTGCCGGTAGTTATAACTTGCAAGCTGAAAGATGTGTGAGGGGGGGCTTACGTCATGGTGACAGGCACGCTATAGAACTAGTCCAGCACGATATGCTCAGTTTATGCACTGCCATCTGCGTCAAAGGAGCTTTTGACTAAAATTGGATTTGTTCTATTGGAGGCACCGCTTAGTCTAACAATAGTAGGTGGCAATTTTAATGGGTTGACGGACTATACAAGAAATCAGTCAAAGCAACTAACTGGTGTACTTCACTAGACCTATGGCACTATACAATGTATGATGTATGATGTCAGCACTATCCTTTATTTAGGAGATTCACAATCTTTCCTTGGGTGTACAGGGCCTTCTCTAGGATAGATAATGCCCCAATGCAGATTGCCTGCATGGACTGTGTTAAGTCCATTTCTGAATATACCAGAGGTCTCCAGGACGGCGCACCCATTGAGCATCAGATCTATGGTATATCTCTGAATGCCCCATACCAGTGGAAGGTGAGCCCCTGGTGGCTCAGAAATCAAGAGGTCATGGATTCACTGATTTAAGGGACAACAATACTTTGAAATTAATCAGGGTACAGTGGATTCACCTGTAATGTTATGGGAAGTCTATAAGTTGGTAATCAATTGGAAGGCCATTATTTGTATTTTACATGTAAAGAAAGGAAAATAATGTTCACCTAAGTTGGAGAAGAACATCATCCAGGTAGAAAGGGAATACAGATCTAACAGCAGACAATTTAAAAAAGATATAGATATATATATATATATATATATACACACACACACATACACGCAAGCAATACTACATCACTAACAGGTCACACAGAAAATGGCCTATAACACGTTTGGCTACTCAGAGCAGATTATATGATCAAGGAGGCAAAAAGGGCAAACTAATGGACTAGCTTGAATGCAGGGAAGAGGAGTCTAGATATAAACACTAGTTTGGAAATGGGGAGAGGACCCTTCATGCCCGTCCCTATGTTATGTTATGTTATGTTATATGCTGTTTTGTAACGCGCACAACTACTACCGGAGTATCCTGGCGCGGTATACCGCTGGGGAACCCGTCCTGGCTTTCCCTGTGGGATGGTCCCTACTGGGAGTCCCCAAGGTGGAGCCAGGCATCCCTGGTGTTGATGGGGCCGTTGTGGAGATTAGGCAAGCTAATGCCCAGAGTTGCAGAGTGGGACCCCTGGTTAGAGTAGGCACCGAGGTGAGAATTATCGAGTCCGCTGACCCTGGTCCACTACCCTGCAGCGTCGGGAATTGAACCCTGGTCCCGGGCCGACTCCTGCTTCCGGGTCTGCCGCCTCTAACCAGTGAGCCACACCACTCTATGAAATAGTCACCATTTGTACACAGAATTATATTCGCTAAATCACCACGCCACTTTGGAAATCGAAGTACTAGCTCAGTGAGTACTTACTGTATGTAGCCAGGCACAGACTCTGCAGCACAGCATTTTTCAACTAGAGAAAACTATACAAGCAGATGAAACCTCGGAAGCCATCAAACAGTTATTGAATAGGAAATACCTAGGACTCAATTTCCCAGCAGGATTCTTTAAATGCCTCACAACTCAGATGTTGCAGCCACTCTTAGACATGTTTGAGTGGACTAGAGAGCAGGGGAGCCTTCTACTGGAGCTTCAAGATGCGCACATTGTGAGTATCCTCAAGCCAGACCGACCTCCAGATAAATTGGGCCCATATCGTCCAATATCTTTATTTGATATGAAAGCCAAAAAACTGGCACCAAGACTAGCTACAACAATAACTAACTTGATCCATCTGGATCAAAGTGGCTTCAAATTGGATCAGAGCAACTCGACATAATCTCTGAAAAGCATTAAATGTGATGGCTATAAGTAGCCAATTAGGCAGGGCCAAAGCCTCAATTATAGGCCTAGAGAAGGATTTCAATTATGTAACGTGAAACTACCTATTTGGGTTACTGAAACATGTGGGACTGGGTGCAGGCTTCATAGCCTACATCAGCTCACTATATATGGGTTCAGGGTACCGGGTCATGGAGGGAAATTCTCTGTCAAATATGGTTGGGTGGAGAGAGGGGTGAGGCAGGGGTGCCCTTTTCCCCTCTACTGTTAACCATCACAATTAAACCTCGGCAGCAGTTTGTTGGAAGACAAACTGTCGCTCTATGCTAATGATCTTCTCATATATCTAAGCAATCCAAAGACCTCTGGTCCAGTTGCGATACAGCTGTTGGAAGGCTTTGGCCAATACTCTGAGATTATGGCTAGGTAGACAAAAACAAACATATAGCCAATATCTCAAGAGGAGGGCTATTGGTCATGGGGGGATGAAAGAGTGATATGGCTAATACCCAAAGTATTAGAAATCTCAATGTTCATCTCATGGGGGTGGAGGAGAACGGCCGAAAACATAACCCCCTTCTTTGATGCTAACTGCAGAGACAGACCTTGATGCTGTTACACCACACCCCCCTCCATCCCCCCGGTTGATGATGGGGATAATCACTACTAAAAATGACTGTTCTCCTCAAACTCTTGAACACCCAACAAAAGTAACCCATTTCTTGACCTCTAGGCTATCTCCAGGCCGAATATCAACCACGAGAACCCTCCTATGGAACCTAAGCCATCCTTGAATCTCATTTACTAAATGCTGGAAGATGACATTGGATGGAGGCTTAGCAATGATCAATCCTGTGTCTAGATACTAGACTGCTCACCTGCTGGTGGCGAACAACTAGATTCACTCTGCATGTGTAGAATCAACTGTAAATCCCACGTATGCTGTGGAGCTAGAAGTCTTTAGGCAGAAGCCTCCAATTCACTTCCTATATGGGGTGAAAATCCCTGTGGGAGCTCCACAAGGAGCAAGGGTGGTCTGCATGATTTGGAAAGCCACAAACAAACATACTGATGGAGCGGACATGCTCACAGACCGGTCCTAATAATGGGTAGGTACCACCTTTCTAGTGGTGGATGACCTGTAAGGTTTTCGGAGCTCGGATCGCCTTGAATATCTAATCTGGGTGATGTGGCATGTTGAAGTCATTTTCAGAAATCAGAGAAGAACATGGGTTACTCCAAACCCCGTTCTATAAGTACCTCCATCCCAGACGAGGAGTAATGCCGTACATATCCAACATCACAGAGATTAGTTACAGGGAAGCGAAATTGGTGATGTCCCCTCTCTCTTTGATGGATAAAGTGACCCACATATATAAGACCACTGTGATTAATTCACATGCCAATTTTAACAAACTCAGGGAAGCATATGTAGGTTCTCTAGAAGACAACAAATGAATGCTTGCGTTTATGGCTCTGTGCAAGGCGTCAATCTCTAATAGACTTCACCTCATTCAGAATAAATACCTCCATAGAATATACCAGACTCCCGAATGGCTTTGGCATTTTTATAAGGGACGGGGCCCAGAATGCCTAACATGTTAGGATGCAGTAGATAATTTACATACTGTTTGAGCTAGCCCAGCTTTAGAGCTCTTCAGGTCAGGGATTTTCCACCTGCTTCAAACTATAATAAAAAGACCAATAGAGCAAAGCCCAAAATTGGCCGTGCTGAATGTCTTAGAGGAGGAGGGCTTCACAAGTGTGGAGAAGACATTCCTGAGACTAAGTCTGAAGTTGGGAAAAGGGGACATTGCCCAAAACTGGAGGAAACATACCCCAAACTGTCACGGTGTGGAAATGCGACAAACAGATCGTATCCTTGTGATTCCACAATACGAGACTAGGGGCTGAAGCACAAGAAAGTTGGAGTCAAAAGGAAGAGGACTACATTTGTACAGCTACACCCCTTCATATTCACAGACTCACATGGATCGCTACGTAGATATATATAGTAGATGTATCCTTTTCACATTCAAATCTAATCGTAATAAGGGAATAGTAGTTTATCAGGGAAAACAGTAAAATTATGTGCCGGTTTGGTTCCGAGATGTTATGTTTTATGATATTCTGTAAAAACTCGAAGAAATGAGCTTAAAAAAAAAATAGGACAGAACTGGTAGAAAGAGAACCTAGGTTAAAAAAACGACTCGGCTAAGGTCCCACCTCAAGCCAACTACCACTAAAAAAAACGCTTTCTACAAAGCTTTTCATAAAAGTAACACTTTTAGACAGAGAGGTAAAAAGTTGCATGTGCATGCATAGTCAAGGTAAGACCACTGGCAAGCGATCCTCTGAAAACCCATATTGAATGGGGCCGATTTCCTTCATGGTTTTCTTTACTGTTAAGGAGAAACAACCCATTGGTCATATAATGCCACGATCCTAGGTAATCCCCAGGGAAAATTATGCACAATACAAATTTCCACTCCAGTCCAGCATGCAGTGCAATCCTGGGCAAGGCCTACTTGTTGGTTCTAAAACAAACTTCAGTACAATAGTAAGAGTGATTTCTATCAGAAGAAAATACGATTGCCTCTCAATAATTGTAAACTAAAGACATAGTTTAAATGCACAAAGACAGCTAAAGTAAAAAGAATAAATAAGGGAAAGAAAAAAGCACTGCACAGACCGGTATTGGCTCACCATCCCTGGCACTGAAGTGCACTTTCTTTTTAGGCCAATGTGCATGTTACTCACAGTGCAAGAGAGCAAATGGATGAAGTGGGCTGCCCATAGCCACGTGCTATATGCAGTAAGGGACAGAAATCAAATGTGAACTTCAGTAAAGCGGATCGGCTGAAGGGATCGGACCCCAAAGACCATCTACATATGTACATATGTATTTAGTATGATATATTTTTCTACATGTGGCTTTCAAATCATCTAAGTGTGGCCCTAGGCCAGCCCTAAAAATCCAAAACCTATCACAAAAATGATGCATGTAATGGTGAGCGACATTTCACAAATGGACTTGTATCCAACGGCCAGGAGAACAGCGAAAATTGATGCTCACTCTGCGCAGCGAGCCGGAACATTGTATTGACTACTAATTCATCAAAAGATTTCATTGTTACCACAATACTTCCTTCCCTCCCAACAGCTCTCCATTTTTAGGTCTCACCTGATGAAAGCAGCAAATGCGCTGTTTCGCCATGTGAGTGCCTGTTGCAATCAATTCTCCCGAGGGCTCACATGCATGCGTTTGCATGGACAAAGATGGCTGCGCTCGCCATTTGTCCAAAGCAAACAGTATGCACGTGTCCGTACGGACAGTCCAACGCCATCTTGCGAAGCTATCGTTGTCATAGCAACGAAAATGACGCTTCACGTATGCAGCTTGCCGTTGACAGTCCTACGCCATCAGATTCTGGGGAGCTCTGGTAACTTACTCAGAGGCAGACAGGAATAAAACTGGGCTCCCTAATGCCTGGAGACGTCCAGCTTGACGGACGCCAGCATGTGTGACGCTGGACTTTCGGTGTGGCGAGTCTGATCCTTTCAGTGTGGCGAGTCTGCGCTGGACTCTGTCACCAACGTAAGTCCTCCTTTACCCCCTGTCGTCCGGACCTTGAGGTCTGCCTGCGAACTTGAGGCGCCCGGCCCGTGCCCTGCTCGCGGGCACCCTTACCCCCTTTCTGTGAATTTGGTCCCTGTCTGCCTTTGTCCTGGACGGTTTGGGTGTAGCCCATTCCTGTCCAGACCCTGAGGTCAGCCTACGAACTTGAGGCGCCCGGCCTGTGCCCTGCTCGCGGTCACCCTGCCCCCCCTTTCTGTGAATCTGGTCCCTGACTGCCTTTGACCTGGACGGTTTTGGTGTAGCCCTTTCCAGTCAGCGAGAGGGGTGCATCGGGTTACTGTGGACCGTAAAGCAGCAGTGTGGTAAGTTGCATGTGGCGCATCACCGTTTTATGGGTTTTATTTATTTGGAACTTTTTGAAACCTGGGCCCCCGGTCCATTTCTACTGTTAGTGTCTGTGGGTGTGATGTGGGCATACCGGGCACCTTTACGTGACAGCAGGCTCTGCTCTTTGTGCCAACGGGTTGAGTGGCAACTGCAGGCTGGGGCCCTGGCAGAAGCCGAGGCACCTGTAAAGGGGCATATCACCGGACAGGTAGCTCCGGAGCGGAGTGGCAGCGGGCGAGCCCTCCGGGGTGTGCGGTTAACAGCCCAGCTGACGGCGAGGCCAGGCAGATTGAATTACAGCGGGTCAGCTGCTGGGCGACTGTCAGCGTGCAGCGATGCCTGGCATACTGCAGCAGGGAAGAGGCTCCATGGGGGTGGCAGACAGTGGAGGGGCAGAGAGGACATGGGCTGCGGGCACACCCTCACAAAATGTGCCTGAGACTTGAGACAAATGAGGGATTTGTCATTTGACAGTGGAAGACATCTCACATGGGAAGGAAATAAAATGACATACCTTGTGGTTTGCAAAAGGGGGTCTCGCACCTAGATAGGCAATGCTGGCATTTATGTCCTGTAAAAAGTAGAATTCAATGTGAGTTTATATTGCTGCCAGAATTTTGGACCAGGTGTGTTAACACTGCGGGATATTTATAAAATGCTGTAGTGTTCCTTGGTAAAAGGTGTAAGGTATTTGAGGTAGGAGTGAAGATTTCTCGCAGAAGAGAGGAAATGTTTTTGTGTCAAAACATATGCGCAGGTGCCCAATGCAAATACACCTAGCAAATAGCCTATCCAAAATGAATGATTTTAACGCTTACCAAAGAAGCTAAGAGACAAACTGCCGAGTCAGAGGCCGCTTGTCAAGCGAGCGTGTCGGCATAGTGTCACTAAATAGTGCCCTCGTAAAAGTGTGCAGCATTCCGGTCAGGATTTTGAAGAGAGCCCGTGAGTAGTTTGTGCTTGCTTTTCTTTCTCGGGGCACGAGCAGAGAACAGACAAATAATAACTTAGGAGAGACATGGAGCGAGCGCGAAACAGGCGAGGGCCCGCACGTGCTGCCCCTGCAGACATCTGCGGGGCTTTCAATTAAATGCCTACGCTTCGCGCTGATAAGACCATTTCAGACTCTTTGTTCCATCAATCCCGCACACACCTCTCGAAAAGGAGAAGAAAAACACCGAGCGTGAAGGTCACAGTTCACATTTAATGTCGTCTCAGCTCCTGGCTGGTGGTTGGGAGTGGCGGGAAATCAGAGGAGTACGTGCGAGTCTGGCAGCAAAGGGACAGATATGCATGTGGTCACTTCCCGGGCAAGGCTTGGGCAAGGCTGGACAGGTGACCATTTACAGTTTATAACCAGCCATATTGAAGACCTGTCAACTTCAAAAACAATGTTCATCAAATGAGGAGGAGGCAGGGCCTCGGAGCGGCGGGCTTCAATCCAAGAGCTACTTAGGAGGCATTTCTGCTCCCCTGGCTTCTGCCAATGTTTTGGAGTGTTTTCAGGACGCGCAATGCACATCTGCTCTTCACAGCTTCCAAACACAAGCTGGAAGCCCACTCGGTGCAGGGGTTTCCAGATTGCCTTCCTTCAATCATGTGATGTGACGTTTGCTCTTACAATTTAAGGACAGGTTGAACACTTGCGTGATAGAATGAACGAAGACTGTGGGAAGTAGTCACAACAGTCTCAATATTTATGGAATCATTTGTTATGAATGATAGAGTATGTAAGCGATATTCATCTACAACAATATTACACAGAACAAGGCTTTACATTCGTTTGCATCCCTCCCCTGTTCCCCTTACAGTTATTAGTTATTTAAAGCTATGTTTGAACTTCATAAGTATAAGCAGTGTTTTAAATGGAAAAATAGAAGTGCAGGTACTTTGTACCAGAGTACCTGCTTGTTTCTCAGAAGGGCGATACTCTACATTTAAAAGTATTACGTCCCTCTTGAGATGTTTCGGTACTCTCCCTCTAAAAATAAACAAGCATTGGCATAGCTAATAGGTCTCGCCTTTGGGACCTTAGAAGTGTTTAGTTATCTAGCAAAATATCCTTGGTGCAACATCAAGTGTTGCATAGCTAAACACTTATAAGATCCTAAAGGCGAGACCTATTGGCTATGCCAATGCTTGTTTACTTAAAGACTTAAAAAACAAAAAGTGACATTTACGTTTGCTGCTCGCATGATTACATTTGGTAGCAAATGATCCTAGGAGCGCTGACCATGAGTTCTTACTGTATTATCACTAGAATTATAAGGTTGTCTCTCCGCCGTGTGAGGTGCAGGGACCTTCGTTTTGTGCTGCTCCTAAGTTTAGCCGCCCTACATGAATGTAAAAGTCTATTTAATTTGAAGACGCTAAAAGATGTTCGATTATTTTAGATGGTCAACTACAAAGGTTTAGAGGGAGATGGAAGAGTGACATAAACGGCATAAGTGTCATAGGCTCACATTACAGATGCAGCAATTCACCTAGAAGCCTCAAACCTAAGAAGTAGACTTTAAAGACGGGAACCATGGATGTGGACTAGCTCCGGTGAGACACAGTGGTGAAAGCAAATAAAGTCCTACATTATGTGATCTATTCCAAGTGAGTACGTTCGAAGGATACACATTTTAACATTCAACTTAGAATGACAGGGCGTTTTTTCATTGGTTCACTATAGATTAGTTACCTTTTTGGAAAGGAAGCTCAATTAAAATATGTGGTCACTTAGTTTAGAAGGCCAAACGTGAGCTCTAAAACATGCAAATCTCAAATGACGGCTTTTCTCAACTGGCTCCCAGAAAAATGGATCTCCCAAGGGACAGATGATCAGAATCATCCTCCAAGTCTTTCGAGTTGCATTTCTCTATAGTGCAGGGTCTCACTTTATATATTCTCCAACCTTTCACTTGCTTTGCGAATGCTTTCACTGATATGTTCTGAATGACAAATGCAAAGTTTATGAAGCGCCCTTTAGTTAGGTAGTAAGGAAATCACAACAACCGAAAGTGATAACTATGATTTTATCACTGTGATCACTATCCATGCTACTTATTTCTAGCATCTCGCTATATAAATTATAAACAGGTATGGCTGTAAGGTAACCACAAGTTAAAAAAAATAATAATAACTTCCTTGAACTGAAATTACTCAACCACCGAGGTGTGTCAAGAGCAGAAATCTATCTGAACGTCCTCCAGGCTAAGCATATTTATATGGCTGGCTTGCTGTGGTTTATAATTAGTCCTCACGTTTTAAAATACTGTGGTCTCAACAGGCTTCCCTTGTGAATCAGACTTCCTTAAAGCAGCCTGTGAGCCAACATTACTAGTATAATATTCTTAAGAATGCTTTGCTCTGGCTCTTTTTAACAGCTATTTCTTAAACAAAATATTTGCAAGCATGGTCCAATAAGGCACACAAAACGTTCTGCCCTCAATTAACCACGTACCTCCAGGGGCGGCTGGTGACATTTGAAAGTGGTAGGGCGTAAAATGATTGGCATACTGCGCCGTGAGCCCGAACCACCATAAGAGAACATTTTGAAAAAAGAGAAGAAAAATGGTGTACTTTCAAGCAAATTTGAGAAAGCAGGAAGGTTAATAAAGCAATTGCCAGCAGTCAGCAGACAGTCACTAACTCACTACACGCACCAGCACTAGGACTAGTGTGACTGTGTGCGCCGGTGACGTGGGCTGTGCTGCGCCTGGGACGTCACCACACACACAGCCATGGCCAATCGCTACTGCATGGCTTCACTGAAGTCACACCGTGATTGCCCATAAATCTGTAATGACAGGTACACAGGTATTACTGCACAGTAATTACCACAGTATGTAGAATGGTAATATTTAAAGACTGTAGAAGTGGGTGCCTTAATTCCTCCATCTCTCCCTTCTTTCTCTGCTCAACCTGCCCTTCTTTCTGTACTTGGCCTTTCCATCCTACCTTCTCTCTTCCTTCCTCCTTTCCTCTCCTCTCCTCTCCCATCCCCTACCCCTCTTCTCCTCTCCTCCTCTGCCGGTCACCCTCCCCAGCCGAGCCCGCCACTCCTCAGCTCCCCTTCCTTCATGTACTCTCCTCCCCTTCTCTACCCTTCCCACTACCCTCCTCTCCTCCCCTCCCCTCAATTCTCCTCTCTCTACTCTTCTCTCTCTTCTCTCCTTCTCCTCTCTCCCTCCCATCCTGTCCCCTCCCCTCCTCAGCTCTCCTCTCCTTCTCTTCCCTTCCTTTCTTCCCGTTTCCAGAAGGGGCCCTGGCACTCATCTCGCAGGCCTCATAGTCAGTTTTCCAGGCCTCCTCCTAATGTTCCGTTTCGCGCTGACACGAGTTTTATCATAAGAGGTGCGAGCCGGCAATTAGTCTGCGCGAGTGTTGCAATGAAGGACAACATAAATAGAATAACTTAAAGTGTGAAGTTTATTGCAAGATAGAAAAGTTGAGGTGGTCACAGTGACGCCGTGACTAAGCCAGCCAGCAGTCAGACTCAGCAGACAGACACTGAACTCACTACACGCACCAGCACAAGGTCTAGCGTGACTGTGTGCGCCGGTGACGTGGCTGCACTGCGCCTGGGGGGGCACAGTTAGTATTCGCCCTGATCGCCCATTTAGACCCGGGGGCTACCGCGGCCCTGGCGGCATGAGGCAGCACCCTTGGCTCCCTTGTAAAGGTGGAAGCCTGTGCTCTGCGCATGCTCGGGCTGGTTATAGCCCTGTGCCACTCAAACAAGCTGCCGCAGCCCAGCCGGTGTCGCCCCACCCCCAGGCTTCAGCAGCGTGACGTGAGGAAGGAGTCGTGGACGAAAGGTCAAGGTAAGGAGCATTGGCAAATACAATTGCATTTTGCCTGCTTAGCGTGCGTGCGTCCATGTGGCTTAGTGGGGCTACGCCCCAATGAACGCACCGCGCCTGCGTACCTCAACCATCATCCTAGCCTGCAAATAGCAAAGTTAAACAAATGTTTAGCTCATACGCTGTGAAGATTTACTCCGTACTGATTGTGTACCTCCTGACACACATTCAACATGGAGCCACACAGGGGAACAGGTACAACTGGAACATTCCTCTTGATACAATGATTTGCAAATAAGACCAAATTGTGCACTGCACAGGGCCACATTACACTTCAACACGGACTTCATAGGACAGAACTCAACTTGGAGCCCATACAACATTCCAGATGACCTAGAATGGACTACAAGAAAATTCCACAGCTAGCAAATGACAACAAATCTCTTTCCTTTACATATTAAACAGTGAAACACAAAAATTAAATAATAAAAATATGAAAAAGAACATGAAGCAGGCAATACCCTTACAGTAAAGTTGCAGAATAAACCATCTTCTTACAAATAAAATGGACTGGGACTCTGCTACACTGTGAGCTAGATCTCACTTCCCTTTTCACCTTCACTCCATCTACTTGTCCACTCTCCCCAGTCAAAGTCAAGTCCGCTTTTACCCCTCGTCTAAGCTCACTGTCCATCATCATCACCATCCCACTACAGCAAATCTTTATACTCTCCTCCCATTTTCATTCATTTTTCTCTGACAAAGGGCAACCCTTCTTATATTTCACCTTTTACCGCTTCAAAGGTACCCTTTAACTTGGAAAGATCCGGTCCTAATCTTCCAGGCTCGACTTTGAATCTCCCATCTCTACCGACATTTCTACACCTTTTTTTCCCTTTGTGTTACTTTCAATGTGTCTGTCCATTTTTCCGGTAATCTAACTTTTTTTTTAGTATAGGATTTTATTAGCATTTACACAATACATCAAACATTAATGGTATACTTTTACACGGCACTTGATGTGCCGGATCACAGAAACTTCTTTCGTCCCCCCCACCCCATCCCACAATTACACATGCTCTTTCTCGTATGATAGCACTCAACGGCAGATAATACTTTACATTCAATGCTGGGGTGGCTTAAGGATCCCATGCACATAGTGCCCATAGGATTCAATGCGAGCGTATGCCCCTCAGGTATTTAATCAGTCAATTTGTGCAGAACACTTCAGGTGGATCTTGCATTAGAGGGGTCCAGTAGTTCAGGACAACATCACAGCCCATGCCTGAAAATCATCTGCTAGTTTATTGTCCCTGCGTATCTGGAGCATGTGGCATTCTGTTGTATTCTCTGCACTTATGTTTTGCTGTATCCCTTTAAGTCTGACATTCCATTTTCCTGATGTCATTTTCTACTGTGTTCTGCCTAGTCAGTTAGCTCCCTGCTTTCTGATGGGAACACCAGTTATTCTCTGTAGTGCATAATAAATGCCTTATATTCTTTTATTCAGAAAAGGGGGTGGTGATGAACAGAGTGTCTGAATTGAGCAGACCACTCTTACCCAGTCCAGAGATCAGGGCTTGATCCATCACCGTTATTTATCTCACTGCCCCATCCCAGCTCAGAACCTGGCTATATGCAAATCAGTCTGTCCCTGGCCCAGTGCATCATGGGAACAGGGCAGACTACACTACCAAGCCAATTCTTCACCAGAAAGGAGACAAGCTACCGGGGACCGGTTTCTGGCATTTGTCGTCTTCGCCCCGGCTTGCTTGAATCCTGATGGAGCAGTGAGAAAGGGACTCATGTCTGAGTATACCCTGCCACACCTATAGTGGCCAAAAACGATTCAGAAAAGGGGGTGGTGATGAACAGAGTGTCTGAATTGAGCAGACCACTCTTACCCAGTCCAGAGATCAGGGCTTGATCCATCACCGTTATTTATCTCACAGCCCCATCCCTTGATGTGCCGGATCACAGAAACTTCTTTCGTCCCCCCCACCCCATCCCACAATTGCACATGCTCTTTCTCGTATGATAGCACTCAACGGCAGATAATACTTCACATTCAATGCTGGGGTGGCTTAAGGATCCCATGCACATAGTGTAGTGCCCATAGGATTCAATGCGAGCGTATGCCCCTCAGGTATTTAATCAGTCAATTTGTGCAGAACACTTCAGGAGGATCTTGCATTAGAGGGGTCCAGTAGTTCAGGACAACATCACAGCCCATGCCTGAAAATCATCTGCTAGTTTATTGTCCCTGCGTATCTGGAGCATGTGGCATTCTGTTGTATTCTCTGCACTTATGTTTTGCTGTATCCCTTTACGTCTGACATTCCATTTTCCTGATGTCATTTTCTACTGTGTTCTGCCTAGTCAGTTAGCTCCCTGCTTTCTGATGGGAACACCAGTTATTCTCTGTAGTGCATAATAAATGCCTTATATTCTTTTATTAGCCTCATTACTTCATTTACATCACATGGCGACGATGAGCAGAGTGAGCTAAACAACTACAGAGGGAGAGAAACTCTACTGGTGAGAAAAGAACCACGCGAATAATTTTACTGGGGATTGTGCATTTAAAAGAAAAGTCTAGTTGAAGAAGAAACCTTTTACTTCAAGAAATTCACAAGAGAAGAAAATCACCAGGAAACAACCGTGAAAATCTACTATCAAGATGCAAATCTGATGAAGAACAGTTACAAGTACCCCAAGTAAAGTGCAACTGCTGGAAACTCCAACACCTCAGAGCGTGAAACAAAGGATTACAGCTCAGTGTGTAAATCCGTGTAGATCAACTGAACTAAAGAGAACTAAATGAAATCAAATCATCACCCTACTCAAACATACGGTGAGTTTGACAGACTTTTCCTTTCATACCGACTTTAATTTAAAGATCTATGTACAAGGGTGAATGGTTATTTAGTAATTATATCAACACTTCGGAATAACCACTTAATTGTGTTGTGGAAATCGATTTTGGACTTCCGTTTAGTTAACACGCACTTTTGACTCCAGGGAATGAAGATTTACTAACTTGCTGCATCTTTCGAAATTGGCACGCATTTTTCAAAATTCTGCGCGAGCTGTACAAAAAAAAAAAAGAAGACTCACTCAAGAACGTCCTTCTCTGTCCGAACGGAGTCGACCACTCTTCGTCACACTCGAAGGTAAACTGTACCAACGTCACACAGGAAGGCGAGCGAGCGTCAGGCAGCGTCAGGCGGACATGAAGCAGCGGAGATGAGGCAATGACGTTACGTGGACGCCATCTTAAGTCCTACTCATGTTACTAGGCAACACCAGTAACGCGCTCCGGGACGATAAATAACAACGTGTGTTGAAAGAAATACTGCGCATTGAAAGTAATACTGCGCGTTGAAAGAAATACTGCCTTCTGGCTCAATGTTGCGTGTTGACTCAATGAAACGTCGCAGGTGAAACCTGTGGAGGAGCAGTTGTTAGCGAAATCTGTGGAGGAGCAGTTATTGGCACAAGCCATTTCTCTTTTAAATAAAAGACAGACACGGTAAGCTGCTTCTAACACGCTAAGCAGTATTGTGTGCTATTCGATAGTAAGAAGTACCTGGTGCAGCTTGACAGCGAACTTTCACCTATTGTTTATTTATTTATTGTATTATACTGCAAAGAAGTATACTGTTTATTTGAGGTGAAAGATTAGAACATTGTGAAGAGTTTTCCAATAAATTAGTTTTTATTTAAAGGAGTATCCACACACAAGGAGACAGTGCATACAAGCTATACTATTTTGTTTTTGTGAATAAGATGGAAAATCTTAATGTTATCGTACCTCCCATGTTCTTACAAACAACTGGAGATCCACCCATTGAGTGGGATGAATGGATAGACATTTTCGAGAATTATATAGAAGCACTTGATGGGAAGGATTTTAGCGCAACTAGAAAAAAAGCCCTTTTGTTAAGTGCTCTAGGCAAGGAAGGTCAACGTTCCTTTAAATATCTTCCAGTAGGATTGAACCAAGATGGAAGAGCAATAACCAATGTATATACAGAAGCAAAAGCTCGCATGAAGAAGCAGTATGCAAAGGAAGTAAATATTGTTATGGCCAGACATAAATTTTACACTCAACCCCAAAGGAATGAGGAATCAGTAGACCAATTCGTGGCTAGGTTACGTGAACTGTCCATTAAATGTAGTTTCGGAGAGATAAGAGACGAAATGATACGAGACCAGTTGATAGTACAATGTCGCAATAAAAAGATGCAGGAAAAACTGTGGGCTGCAAAAAATCCTACCTTACAAATGGCCATTGATATAGCGAAAGTAGTTGAAGAATCGAATGCATGTATGAGAGAGATGGAAAAGAGAGATAATGGAAAGGAAAATGTACAAGGGAATGGAGTTTCTTGTGTTGAACATGATGAAGTTGCTGCTGTGAACAGGAAAGGTGTAGATTTGAGTGAGAGAGGTCCGAAGAGATTCAACAATGGGTTTTCAGGTAGTGACAAAAACAGATTTCAAGGAAGGATGTGCAGTAGGTGCGGGAGCACTTTTCATAACTCAGATTTTAGGAGATGCTTTGCTATTGATAAAGTCTGTAGGAAGTGTGGGAGGAAGGGACATTTCTCCAAGATGTGTAGGGGAGGAAATGCAGATAAAGTAGCTGTTGTGGATAACAGGGAAACAGTGAGAGACATTGTTGGTGTTGAAGGTGCCAACAAAATACTGTGCTTGGGTGAGGATGGTGTGAGCGAAGGTGAGCCCGGTAGAAGATATAGGCCCAAAGCTCAATTTCTTATTGATGGAATAGAGATCAAGTTGATGGTCGATCCAGGGTCATTGTGGACTATTATTCCCAAGGACATGTACTTGGAATATTGGAAGGAAGTGCAATTATTGCCTAGCGATATTAGTCCTTGTGGTTATCAAGGTGAGAGTATAGATGTAATTGGATTTATGGTATGTGTAATATCATTTAAGGACCGTTCCGCTAAAGGGAAGGTGTATCTAGCTAGATCAGGTCCAGCGATTTTGGGGTGGGGGCAACAGTATGACCTCGGTATAATCATTAATCCCAGGGCAGCACAACAGGTGATGGTTGTGGATAGCATAACCACGGATTCGATTGTGGAAGGGATGAATGGTTTGTTTGATGAGCACATTGGAGAATTGAGAGGTTATGTGCATAAGATTGTACTGCGTGCTGATGCTGTGCCTGTGCAACACAGGGTGAGGAAGGTTCCATTTATTGCACGTGAGGAAGTGAAGAAGATGTTGAAGGAGATGCTGGACCAGGGAGTGATAGAGCAGATCGAAACGTCACCCTGGATTTCTCCCGTAGTTATTACAACCAAATCTGACGGAAAATTTCGTTTTTGTGTGGACCTTCGCACCCTGAACCAGAACATTGTAGTAGATAACTTCCCGTTACCAAACATCAACGAGCTAGTCCTGTCACTAAAAGGGGGGGGGGGGAGTACTTCTCTAAGCTGGATCTCCGCAGCGCTTATCACCAAATAAAGTTACATCAAGACTCCAAAGCATTGACAGCCTTCATAACAACTGAGGGAATATATCAATTCACACGTATGCCTTTCGGCCTTGCCTCTGCAGCTGGGGTGTTTCAAAGAATGATGGGGGCTGTACTGAAGGGGGTGAAGAACGTTGTGTATTTCCAAGACGACGTTCTGATATTTGGAGAGACTATTGAAGAACACAATGTGATTTTAAAAACTGTTTTGGAAAGAATGGAACAAGCTGGATTAACTCTAAAAAAAGAGAAATGTAAATTCGCAGTGGAGGAAGTTGAATACCTTGGATATACCCCATCTGTCGATGGGGTGAAATCCAAGAGAGACTTACTAGACTATCAGGAATGCACCAGCTCCAGACGACAAAGATCAGTTGAGGTCGTTTCTCGGCCTTATCGAGTACTATGCTAAGTTCGTGAGAGATTTTGCAGAGAAGACTGAAAAGATTAAGGTGTTGTTGAGGAAAGGATGCAAGTTTGTGTGGGGTGTGGAGCAAGAAGAGTGCTTTAAAAAGATCAAGGTTGAAATTTGTGATGCAGGTATATTAACACCATTTGATACCAACCGTAAGTCAGTCTTGACTGTGGATGCGAGTGCTGTGGGTGTTGGTGCGGTATTGGCTCAAATACATGAGTCTGGGCTCAAGACTGTAGCTTTTGCTTCAAGGACGCTCACAATGGCTGAGAGGAATTACTCTATAATCGAGCGGGAAGCTTTAGCCGCAGCGTGGGGTTGTGAGTATTACAGGATGTATTTGTGGGGTTTCAAGTTTACGCTGTTGACGGACCACAAACCCTTAGTTAAAATCCTTTCTCCCGGTGGAGCCGGCAAGGGTTCTGCGCGGTTAGCTAGACTCGCTGCTAGGATTCAAGAGTACCTGTACACTGTTGAGTACATCCCAGGTTGGAGGAACTGCCAAGCTGATGGACTCTCTAGACTTCCACTACCTTGGGAGACGGTAGACAAGTTGGGAGTAGAATCACTCAACTCTAAAGGGTCTGTGGCTGCTGTTGATGAGGTAGTAGATATTTGTGCTGGGGCAATTAGCAAGAGCCTGTGGAATACCTCCATGGCTAAGGACGTGGTGTTGAGAGAGGTAAAGGACTTGATCGTGAAGGGTCCAAGGAGAGAGAGTTGCTTATCCCCCGCACTTCGCCCATATTTGAAGGTTCTTGAACAGCTGTCTGTCTTGGACAAAGATGGTTTCTTGATTTTAATGGAAGATAATTTATTCCTCCACAGGATGTGAGGTTTACTCTATTTAAGTTAGCTCACGAGGGTCATCTGGGCCAGTCCCTCACCAAGAGGAGAGTTAGGGAGAATTTTTGGTGGCCCGGGATGGACTTAGAAATCTCTCAGTGGGTGGAAAAATGTACAGACTGCTTGGAGAGCGAGAAGAGGCTTAAAGTCGGTAGTTATGCTGGTTGTGGCTCAATAGTTGACCCAGGGTGTCCATGGCACACCATATGTCTTGATTTCATTGGCCCGTTTTACCAGTTGAGTCAAGATATGAGATTTGGGTTGGTAGTAGTTGATATTTCTTCCAAGTGGTTAGTGGTTAAATTCATGAAGGAGAACACTACGAACGACACTATTACTGTGTTGAGTGACATTTTTAGAGAGGAAGGTTTTCCAACTAGAATTATCACCGATAATGGGACGCAATTGACTTCCATGGAGATGGCTAATTTCTTGAGAAAGTGTGGCATTGCACATTCAAGGACTTCACTTTACAACCCCCAGGGGAATGGAATAGTCGAGAGGGCGAACCGGATGGTTAAAGGTGCAATTCAGATGGCAATTTCTTCTAGGACAGATGTGAGAGGATTGGTTATTGACCTGGTTTGGGCCTACAGAACTACTGAAAATGGTGTGACTGGAATGGTTCCTTTTAGTATCATGAGGGGACGTTCAGCTGGTACCAAGCTGGTCGCTGCTTGGATGAAAGAGTTGATAAACGTTGGTCCTGACACCCCTGTTGTTGTGAGTGAACCGGATAGAAGTTGTAAAATTGTAGTGAATGATTGGGTGAAAGTCAAACCTGGTCGAGTTGGGGTCGGGTTGACAAAGTTCAGGGGACCATTTAAAGTCAGGTCTGTCCATAAAAGGTTTGTAACTCCATTCAACGGTGAGAGTTGGAACTTGAGGCGTGTGGCACTGTACAAAAAGGCTGAGTGTGGCGGTGACGTTCCTTCTAAGGAAGTTGGTGTTGGTAGAGCTCAGAGGGTGAGAAGACCTCCAAGTTACTTACATGATTTTGTTTGCAAATAAGGTCTCTCTCTGTAACGAAGAGCATGTACTTGTATTTTGGTTTTTTTAGTGCTTCTCCCACACGAAGGGAAGAGGATATGTTGTATTCTCTGCACTTATGTTTTGCTGTATCCCTTTAAGTCTGACATTCCATTTTCCTGATGTCATTTTCTACTGTGTTCTGCCTAGTCAGTTAGCTCCCTGCTTTCTGATGGGAACACCAGTTATTCTCTGTAGTGCATAATAAATGCCTTATATTCTTTTATTAGCCTCATTACTTCATTTACATCACATTCCTCTGCATTCGCCCATTCAGCCATTTCCCGCATTCATTCCTCCAAAGTAGGGGATACCATGGATAAGCACCTAATGGCGATTATATGCTTGGTCAGTGTGAGTACCATTGCAATACATTTCCTGCTCAATTTATTTTTGGTGGGGATCAGTCCTAAAAAGCACTGTTCAATCCTCTGTGGGTGTGGACCAACCTGTGGTCCTGCTCAGGGCCTCAAGCACAGTCTCCCAATATCGGGCCAGAGGTGGGCAGCCCCACAGCCTATACAGAAATCCTGCATGTAGCCCAGCGCACCGGGGACAAGAAGATGGGCGTGCAAGGCACATTGTATTCAGTGTGGCAGGAGTGAGGTAGACCTGGTGAATTATACTGAAATTGACTAATTTAAATCTCTCGTTCCACGAGGTGGTCTTTACCGTCTCATGAATTTCTTCCCATTTCTGGGCAGTCAGGGGTTCCCCAGTGCCTCATGCCATTTATTATGTATGTGGTGATCTGCCAGTGGTAAGTCTTCTGTCACTGCCCTATAGATATGTGAAACTAGTTGTCTGCCTACGCTAAATTGAGAAGAGCTGCAAGAGTCTGACTGTGCACAGGCCTCGGGAACGGGGGCAAAATTCCATAGGTTATCGCCGCTATTTTCGCATATATGGAGTAACTGACCTGGTCCAAGGCAAGATGTTTCTATGTCGTCAGCCATGACAATAAATCGGTCGTCGGGGTATAGGTCACGCAAGGTAATACAGCCTCCCTCCTGCCGCCTACCTACCTACACGGTATGCGTTATGAGCGAGAATGGGCAAAGTATCCAAACGAGCATAACTGGTGTAAAGGGGTTTGTATGTAGAACTGATCGCAATACTCTTTTGGTAATCAAACTTATCAACCAGCATGAAGTAAAGTTAATTTTTGAAACCCTGCACTACATAACAGACAATGGAGATGTAACTGCTAAACTATTAACCCCTTGCATGCTCATGACGAGCTCAGCTCGTCATGAGCTACAGTGCTCCGGTGCTCATGACGAGCTGAGCTCGTCATTGCCTTTAGAACGCTCGCACGCTGGGCTAATTCCCCTGCTGTGCGGAGCGTTCTAAAGAAACGGGTGCGGCCGTGACGAGCTCAGCTCGTCATGAGCATAGGAGCACTGTAGCTCATGACGAGCTGAGCTCGTTATGAGCATGGGAGCGCTGCGCGCGCCCTCCCTCCCCCCAGCACAGCGGGGGAATGTACCCAGCAGGGAAGGGGTTAATGCAAGTGTTGTATGACCACAACAAATCTTCTACAGCATCCAGCACATCCATTCGTTTTTGACTGCCATTTCCAAATTACCCTTGACCTTTTGATTCCCTCTCTCTACCATACCATTCAATTGTAGATTGCAGACTACGTTCTATGGTATTTTTTTTACATTTGCCTCCAAATATTTTGTCAACTCCCAAGAACACAATTGTGTGCCATTATCTGTAATCAAGTTTCGGGGTGTACCCTCTCTAGCAAAGATTCTTAAGGCCTGATAGTGTTTAAAGTAATCTCTCTCAAGAATTCCACTTCAACCTCCATATAAAATGTTTACACTAAGGCAGACCTACACATGGGTCACATGAACTCAAACGCTACAGTGAACCGGGATGTCTCAGCTCTTCCAAATGTTGTACTGTGACCGCCTACTTTCAACCTCTTTTTACTTCCTCTAAACACACATTGACTGTTAACTCTTTGTACAATTTCCTCATACATTTTTTGGCCAACTGACTTAAGTGTCCCTTGTGTGCCAACTCAATCATCCTCTCTGCCTTAGGCACATAGGAGGAACCAATCTCTCACCTATCATCACTACACGTTAATTCCCAGTCAAAAGTTGTTTGCTGATCCTACATGGACTCACCTCCAACAACTATCTGATGAGTTCATACATTTTCTGACTGACTCCAAGATTTTATCACCCTCAATAGACATCCACTCCTCTTTGGTGATAGCACCTTGACACTCAATCATTTTGTTCTGGATGGGAGCCACCCCTTCTTCACACTTCGTGAGATAAACATCTTCTCAAACCTTCTATAGAGTCTCGAGACACAATCCATCTGCTTGTCCTGTAAACCTGGTACGCATTTAACAATATAATTATAATCCTGTACTTATGCTGTCAATCTGGCAAGCCTAGGTGACACTTTCATTGTTCTCCTGTAGCTGTGACACTGTTTACAAGAGATCAGGCCGCAACAAAATATTCTGTGCCGAAAGAACAAGTTACTTACTTTTAGTAACAATGTATCTGGTAGATTCCTTACCTTACAATTTCCCCCAGGCGTCAGTCTGGATCCGGACATTTTTTTCTTCAGTAGTGCCCCTGTGGGCTGGTAGGTGGCATCGGTTGAATCTGCGGTCCGTCATTGACGTCGTGGTCGCCGGTATGATGTCACTGTGGCTAATTAGACCCCGCCCCGGAGCGCTGACATCAGTTCTGATACTACTTTCACGCCAGAAGCGCAGAGCCACGAAAGACACAGACCATTGGTACGCCACAACTAGGGGCCTGTAAGGGAGTCCCTATCGCTAGAAACCAGTTCGCAGAGCGGGAAGGATGGGTGGGGCGTTAAGAAATCTACAACTAACATAGGTCTCTACAAGATACATAGTTACCAAAGGTAAGTAACTTGCTCATCTGATAGAGACTGTTAGTTGTAGATTCCCTACCTTAGAAAAGATCCCCCAGCAAAACCATCCCGGTAGGAGGATCTGCAAACCAAGTTCACACTAGAAAGTCCTGGAGGACCGAACGGTCAAAAAAGCCATCCCTCCAGACTTAACTGTCCAGGCAATAGTGTCTGGTAAACGTGTGCAGATATGCCCACGTTGCTGCCTGGCAGAAATCAAGGAGTGGGACTCCACGTTACAATGCAGTGGTTGCTGCCGTAGCCCTAGTGGAGTGAGCACGCAACCCCACTGGTGGAACCTTCTTCGATAAAGCATAGCACATCTTAATGCAAAGGACAACCTATCGAGAGATAATACTTTTTTGAACAGTACGGCCTTTCTTGGCACCCACATAGCCAATAAAGAGTTGATCATCCACTCGGAACTCTTTGGTGCAGTCAAGAAAGAATGACGGATCACGTTTAGGGTCCAGACGGTGGAGTCTCTCCTCCTCCCTGGAAGGGTGCGGAGGTGGGAAAAAGGTGGGCAAGGTGATAGATTGTCCTAAATGAAAAGGTGTTACCACTTTAGGAAGGCACGAAGGCCTCGTTTTAAGTACCACTTTGTCGCGATGTACAGAGAAGAAAAGCGGCTTGGAAGATAAAGCCTGAAGCTCACTCACCATGCAATCAGAGGTGATGGCAACAAGGAAGGCAGTCTTGAGAGTGAGGAGCCTGGGAGGACAGGTATGAAGAGTCTCTAAGGGAGCACACATAAGAAATGTGAGAACCTGATTAAAGTCCCACTGGCGCATTATGAAGGGAGATGGACGAAACAAATAAGTAATGCCCTTAAAGAATCTAACAATAGAAGACTTGAACAAGGATGGCTGATCTGGCAGAGGAAAGCAGAGATAGCTGCAAGATAACCTTTGAGAGTGCCCATAGCAGAGCCCTGCGAGGCCAAAGAAAGTATATACAAAAGGACCTCTGTACGAGGTGCAGACAGGCGTATACAGATTTAGTGGAGGGATGCCTGGCTGCCAAGATGGCATCACAGACTTCGGGCAGAAGGTCGGCAGAAGGTCGAAAGCTAACAACTGTCACCGTTCAATCTCCACGCAAGGAGGTGGAGACTGGACAGGTTCAGGTAAAAAACCATCCCCTGCTGCTGAGACAGAAGATCTACCTGAAGGGGTAGTCGGATCGGAGGATCGATGGCCATGTTCACAAGCTCGGGTACCAGACTCATCGTGCCCAGTCCGGATCCACAAGGATAACTTGGGCCCAGTCGTGCTTGATCTTCTTGAGCACTCTGGCAGGAGTGGTACAGGCAGAAAGGCGTACAGGAGGTCGCAGTTCCACTTGCAACGATAAGCGCCGCTGAGCGAGTGCAGCCTTGGAAACTCCAACGTGCAATACAATTGACATTGCGTGTTCTCTTAGGAACCAAGGCTCTCCTTACCGCTGAAAGAGACCGTGCACAGCTCCGAAAGAAAACGCCATTTGTGATCGACCAAGCACGGACGTCTGAGTTAGTCTGTCCTGGCATTCAGAGAACCCGCCAGGTGTTCAACCACGTTCATCTGAGCTGTTCTGGACATAGTGCAGTTTCAGGCCGATTCTCAGGGAGCCCGGAATATTCGGGCTATGATACTAATGTTTAAGCCTCTATCCCGGATTTCAGTGAGAATGACTCTGAGGCTGCTGGGCCTGATGGCCTCCTACATCCTGCTGGTGGATCATGCCAGGTGGGGAAACAGCGGTTTCAACGTGGGTAATACTACGCGGGTAGGTTACAATGGGGGCGTTACATCGTCCGTGTTGTTACCACGCATGGCATAACATCGCACGTTGTTTCAACGACTTGCGGTAGATCTTCTGTCTCAGCAGCAGGGGATGGTTTTTTATCTGAACCTGTCCAGTCTCCACCTCCTTGCGTGGAGATTGAACGGTGACAGTTGTTAGCTTTCGACCTTCTGCCGACCTTCTGCCCGAAGTCTGTGATGCCATCTAGGCAGCCAGGCATCCCTCCACTAAATCTGTATACGCCTGTCTGCACCTCGTACAGAGGTCCTTTTGTATATACTTTCTTTGGCCTCGCAGGGCTCTGCTATGGGCACTCTCAAAGGTTATCTTGCAGCTATCTCTGCTTTCCTCTGCCAGATCAGCCATCCTTGTTCAAGACTTCTATTGTTAACAGATTCTTTAAGGGCATTACTTATTTGTTTCGTCCATCTCCCTTCATAATGCGCCAGTGGGACTTGAATCAGGTTCTCACATTTCTTATGTGTGCTCCCTTAGAGACTCTTCATACCGGTCCTCCCAGGCTCCTCACTCTCAAGACTGCCTTCATTGTTGCCATCACCTCTGAGAGGGAGTCAGGTGTTACTTCAGCACGTTTATGATAAACCTCAGTGAATGCAGGAGGTCCGCAGTAGTCTGAAGCTGGGAGATGACAGCCTGGGGCGAGCCACCATTCAACAGCCAGTCGTCTAGATCTGCGCAGATGAGCTGCGACCATTGCCATCACCTTTGGGAACACTTGAGGGCCACTGGGAACTGAAAGTGCTATTGGCCCATTGTAAACCATAGATATCGTCTGTGGGCTGGCAGGGCAGGAATTTGGAAATAAGGGTCCTGCAAGTCCAAAGCCACCATCCAGTCTCCGGGGTCTGGAACAGACTGAACTCAAGCCAATGTGAGCATCTTGTACTTCTACTTCCGGAGGCATCGGTTGACGGCCCGTAGGTCTAGAATAGGATGCAGGCCTTTGTCTTTCTTGGGCACCAGAAAGTAGCGAGAATAACAACCACAACCTACTTCTGGCACAGGGACCCTCTCTATAGCTCTCTTTGCCAAAAAAGCTAAGACTTCCTGGAGGAGAAGTGCCAAATGATCCTCCAACATACGATTGTTAAACAGTTGCCTAAAAGGAGGGGTAGTCTCGAAGGGGAGGGAGTAGCCTCTTTGGACGATTTTGATTTGCATGACCCATCTGGCCGAGGTGATGGATTGCCAGGGGAGGAGGCGATAGTGAATCCTGCCTCCAACTGGCTAAAGATTGTCCTGGAACGTCGGACTGGGAGGGTTTGAAAGCAGTGTTGGAGGGGGGGGGGGGGGGGGGGGGGGGGGACTGGCCCGCCCACTGGCTCCCAGACTCACGAGGGCGCTGGGTCCCACGTCCGCAGCCGTGTAGAGGATACGCAGCATACGTGAAACAGTGGCTAGAGTGGACCAGATGTAGTCGGGCGCCCCTTAGGTAACCACAGAAGGGACAAAAAGCTGACTGCAGTCATCGGGAAGGCAGAGTGAGGCCCAGAGATCTGGCCGTAGCTCAACTCTTTAAAAAGCTCTAGCGCCAACTCTGTTTTGTCGCCAAAGAGACTACGACCATCAAAGGGCATGTCCATCAAGGTTGACTGGACATCCCCCGAAAAACCAGATGTCCGCAACCAGGTGTAATGCGCAAGTGCTACCGATGTGACAATCGTTCTGCCCAGTGAGCCGGTAGTATCCAGTCCACACAGGATGGTGAATTTGGCTGAGTGTTAGAAATGGGTATTTCTGGTTGGCTGAGGCTTGCGCCAAAGCCAGGCAGAAACCACCATTCTAAGTCAGGGCAAGGAAGTCACCCGCCAAGATAACCCCTGCTCACCCTCTTGGTAGCTTGGCACAAGCAGTCAGGCTTATCTCAGAGGCGATGTGTAAAGCATTTGCGCACGCACCCACCAGCAACAACATCCCAGGCCCCCCACAAAAGGAACTCCACACAAGGTATATGTAAAAATAGCCTTTGTATTACAAAACACATTAGATAGTAAACACACACTTTACAATGTGCCAGAGGCACGGGCAGAATTTACAGGGGATTATATACATAGGACAGGGCCACATGGACCACTGTCAGGAATAGGCACTTTTCGAAATAGCACTTGGTAGAAATAGCATTTTGTAGACATAGCACTTAGAACATAGCAACTGTAGCACCAAATAGCAAATGTAGCACACAACCAGTAACCACTGGTAAAAGTTAAGAACCCCCTACACAACTCTAACCACCTTAGGAAAATATCATGCAGGGAACCATGCACTCACTAGCATAACTATACTAGGAAAAACAACCACCTAAGCATAAGACTACATTTAGGGGTATAGGCCAGAAGCTTCACACATGCCTTCCCCTGGGCCCCAGCAGCAGCACACACCTCGTAGATTCTAGTCAGGAAACAAGAACATTTTACAAGAGGTCACAGCCTCTTTTTATACACACAATTCCTTTGTCTAAAGGTGCAGGCAAGGGGCGAACCAGATACAACTGGTTCCTGAGCACTTTGCTTTGCTAAGCCCCTCTCTCTATTCACAGGATGGGTCAGGGACATCAAACACCACAGGGGGTAGAGCCAGCATTGTGAGGGGAAAGCCCAGCCCTATTCAGGTCCCAGGTGCGCTCCTCCCCAGTCATCAACATGCAGATCTCCCATTCACCACCGGGGCAGGCCCATCCTGACTCCAGGACCTGGCACCCCAGCCAATCACAAGCCAGCACATTCACTGCACAGACAGGCCAACTTCTAGAAGTGGCACTTCCACACTAGAAACAATAACGCAGCACATATCATCGCGCAGCATTTAATCACACGAGTCTGCACATACCAAACTCGCATCTGCACTCCCCACGCATCAGGGAATTCCTATGGGAGGGTAGGCCAATCTCACACGCACTCAGAGAGCGCACGCACTTTACACTGCACCACAGTGCTAAAGTGCACGCACTCAGAGAGCGCACGCACTTTACTCTGCGCCACAGTGCTAAAGTGCGCAAAGACCAGAAATCACTATACTTATTTCAGAGTTCAAATGCGAAAAGTTCAGGGGTGAACCTGCCAGAAGGGCCAAGTCCTCCCATCTGCAACTGTTTGGGAGAGAACGGCCCGGGCCTCCTCCAGGCACTGAGGCAGCACCTGCGCGACCGCATTGCCAAGCTGGAGGAAGAGAACATCTGCTTCCCAAGATGGTCCAGTTTCTTGGATTCACCATCTGGAGGAGCAGAAGGGAATGCGCCCGTAGAAGAGGAGGCTTGGATCACCAAGCTTTCAGAGGAAGGGTGTTGGGTCAAGAGTGTTGGGTCGCCCAGGGCCAAGAGGTGGTGGCGGGCAATCGTCCTTTCCACAGGAGTCGCTGGGCTGGGACCAAGTAGGACATCAGTAAGGGCTTCATTGATTGGCAGTAAGAGTTCAGAGGAGGAAGCTGCAGGCTGAAGTACCTCTGTCAAGAGGTTAGTCCTGACTTCCACTGAAGGGAGATCAAGGCTCAGGACTTCAGTCACCCTTCTCACCACCACAGCAAAGGACGCTCCCTTCTCCATAGCGACGGTAGTGGGAGAAAGCAAACCAGTGTCTGGAGAGGTGTCCTGACCACTGGCATCACCCAGGTCCTCTTGAGAGTCCAGTTCATCCAGCTGGTCAGTTAAAGGATCCAGCGAACCCTCCCAGTCCTCATCACTACCCTCTGGTTGATAGGGAACTCCAGGTATGAACAGGGGAACAAAGTCCCACCCCCGGCGTCGGCGGGGGGCGGTGTCAGCCAGGGGCGGCGTCGTCGAGATCCGTGCCGGGGAAGGTCGAGTGAAATCGACCGGCGTCGATCCGGATCCACGACTGAATCCCCAGGGGCCCTCCAGCGTCGGGGCGGAAGTGGCTAGCATTGAAGGCCCAGGAACCCCAACCCGCTCCAAGGGGCCCAAAGGCACGCTGGTGGAGTCAGGCAGCCTTAAAGACAAGGTGTAAGTACTCGTACAATTGCCTATGTTGGGCTGGGGATGCTCCAGCTCCCTGAAAGGGTGGGAGGAGCCGGAGTCATCCATGAAGCAGACACCGGAGACAGAGCCTTAGAGCGACGACGCTCCGAGTCCCGTATCGCATCAGCCGACCGACAGGAAGAAGATGAAGAGCACTTGTGCTTCTTTACCTTCATGTGCTTTGACTTACCCGAAAACTTCAACTTGGAGTGCAACAAGGAGTGGGGGCTCCGCGAACTGTCTTGTGACCTTCCTCTCGAATGAGACCAGGAGAGAAGCGGAGCCAACCGCCAGGCCTCCAACAACTTTCAGGACCGCTCCTGCAAAGTCTTCGGGTGTATGGCCTGGCAGTCGGAGCACAACTTCGAGTAGTGGTCGCGCTCCAGACACCATAAGCACACGAGGTGAAGATCAGTCACAGATATCTTGTTACAGGAACCACAGGGCTTGAAGCTGGTCCAACGTTGGGACATCCCTCGCAGACCAGGAGTCCAAGACTCAAAAAAGATGTCGACAAAAGTTGCAAAAGGCTAGCCAAAAAATGGCTCTCTCCAGATCTGCGCTAGGCTCGCGCTAGGATAGGCTGGCGCGAAAATTAACGAACTAACGTCAGTGCACAGGCGCAACATTTAAGTAGGCTCTGCAACATCATTCCAGCAACCACGACGCCAACGACGGACCCAGAGTTGACCGACACCACATACTGATGCGCAGAGGTACTGGATCCAGGCTAATGCCTTGGGGAAATTGTAAGGTAAGACATCTACAACTAACAGTATCAGATTGTATGTACAAAATTCCAATGATTAAGCTACAGCCAGTGCACCCCCTCTTTGACTGAATAATTTTTCTCAGGGAAAGTCAGTGATCTTAAAGGAAAAGCCACCATTTTATCACACCCCTTATAAAACAGTGACACAACAACCCAAACAAGCATTTGCAATGCAATAGGTCTCGCATTAGGTAAGATTGAGCTATTGGTATTGTAAATGACAATTTTTTTATGTATGTGTTGGTTTTGAAAATAGCGAAATTAATAACTTTGTCCTTTACAATGCCAATAGTTATAACTTTCACAAATGTGACACCTATAGCATTTGTAATGCAATATGTGTTTTATTTACGTACACCTGCGACTCGAGCCCTGGTGGTTGGTGTGGATAAGTGAGCTGACAAAAATACCCAACGCTTCCGCTGCATCACACCAAATGACTTTGGCCTTGCACAGTTTTGTTGCGCAAGCATCATAGGATTTGCTGCTTTATGAAATGATGATTGTTTATTGGCTGCTACAAAAAGATAAAGTATAGAATGAGTAAGAATAATCTTAGCCTCCGAGTCCTTAAAAGAACTGAGAATTCTTACTGCTTCAGCTAGCAAAAAAAGATTGCGAAAAGTGCTCTCAGGAGAAATAAGCTCAGAACTTATGTGTGTTATAGAAATAAAAAAAAGACATGAAGCCAACGGGCTGTGGATAATAGGAAGAACACGTTTATATTTGAAGAAATAGGTTGCTATTTACAAAATCAGCACACGTTTTGAGTGGGACTTCGGATCTATGAGGTTTACACCCATTATGTAAGCTGTCTGAACGCTCACTACCTGCACGATACATAAACAGGTCTTTCATGCACGAAGTACACATATGATAGCAGACTTCGTTCCTGTCAAAACTACTGTTACCCTCTCCCAGAGCTCCATGAAGGAGTAGCCCTGGCTGAAGAGAAGACCAACGCACGCTCCCATCACGCGGGATGCCATTAACAGCTACCAGCCACCCACCTCAAGCGTAGTAAAAACCAACAACCTTCAAACATTGGCTGATGGTTCGTAAGAAATAATATCCGCGTTGTCCAATGTGTGCCTCGGATTGCTACCTCCTTCTTATGATTTGTCTCTCTGATTGGACTACAGTTTCACAGTTACTTCCCAGACCTCATCCACTCAGAATATTTGTTTGGGGTTAGCAGGGCGGGGAATCCATGCGTCAGTGGGCGCGAACCACACGTTTGACCACCCTCTTCAAAGGAGGCGGGAGGAGAGAGAAATAAATTCCACCAACCAATAAGACTTGCTTGAGGAGGTAATACTCACCCTCTGACAACTCTATGACGTCACTAAAGCCGAAAGAGCCTCCTCTATTGTATTGTGATTGGTCTCTCTTGACGTCCGTCTCAGAGACGGTCTGGCCACCTGTAACACGGGTTGGTTGGGATGGTAAGGTGTTGACTCCTTTTCCGAAACCACGCCCACGCTAGCCCTGCTCGCGGCTGTGTAGCGGCTCCTGCGCGCGCCTTGGGGGTACCGGTCGCGAGGACGAGGATGTGGCGCGCGGAGGGGAAATGGCTGCCGAAAACAAGCTGGAAGGTAAAGGAGGGGAACACTGGAATGTTTACGGGTTATTAGAGCGCTGCTGCTGTATGCGAAGTGTCTGTGGGTGGAGGCCTGAAGGGACTTGTCTGCCTGGGGCACCCTGGGAATGGAGACTGGATATTCACACCCCCTTAGGATTCCCTAACGCGTGGGAAAGAGTGAGGCCCCCAGGGCTGTGAGGAGAGCGATGTCTTGAGGGCTGGTTTGTGGGTTCTGTTGTGTGCTTGCTCCTGTTCCTGGGATTACATCTGGGTGGTGAACTACCAGCGTGGGATCCAGGGGACACTGCCATACGGGGGTTAGTCAGCGGGTGTAGCGTTTGTAATTGTGTAGAGGATGTGTTGTAAGAGATGATAGGAAAAGTGAAGGTCTTTTGTGGTGTAGGTGCGTGGAAGTGAAGGGCTGATTATTACTGGTTGGATATGGCTTTTGAGTAGGCAAACGGCATGAACATGCACGTTACTTTCTAAAAACAAGCGTGTTCATTCAAAGCCGGAGCAAGCGAGTTAGGTTGTTATGTGCCATAAGCGGGAACCAGTAAAGTCGTACAGTTGTTAAAAGCCCTATTATTACTGGTTGGATATGGCTTTTGAGTAGGCGAACGGCATGAACATGCGATCAAAAGAGAGAGCAAGGGATGTTATCACTTAGAAGTGAAAAAAGAGATAACTCCTATTCCCCTGATAGGAATATTTATGAAAACAAATGAGGAGTATCCCCTACGTAGAGTTTTGGAAAAAACTTTCGGAGGGTGAACTTCTTGGCAAAAAGGAAAAAATCAACCTTTTTGTTTAAAACCCCTCACTCACCAACCTAGTGGTGACTTGCTTCATCATCGGGGTCCACCCCGGTGACCTAGCGTCACCAGGATGTGCTTCGACACCTGTGTTACAGTGGAGCAGGTTGTGACTGTAAGTGCAAAAAAAGTGTTAAAAATTGTCCTGATTTAACTTAAAATTAAATTTTTATTTTAAAGTAACAGAACAATGTTAAAAATCGGTGGCGAGATACTGGTAGGTGAGTTACGACCAGAGTATCTCTATATGTGTCTGTGTGGCTTGGTCGACATGTTTCTACCATATGGGCTGTTGCCCGGTATTCTTCAGGACCAAAGAACAGGTGGACGGGAGGTGTGGGCCCCCTAAAAGGCGCACCCTATCCTGATCCCCTGTGTACCAACTGGAAAAATAGCCAGTGGTTAGTGTGCTCAATCAAATTAATGAGAGCCGTCTGAAAAGGTTAAAAGAAAAAGAGACTTGTTTCTAGCCTCTAAAGTGCTTCAACGGGCAGGGGGTAGGTTCTTCAAACCGACATAACATATTAGTTTGCGGAAGAAGGTAACGGCCATTAACCTACTGCTATCCTCCTCTGCTCGGCCGAGCAGAGGAGGATAGCAGTAGGTTAATGGCCGTTACCTTCTTCCGCAAACTAATATGTTATGTCGGTTTGAAGAACCTACCCCCTGCCCGTTGAAGCACTTTAGAGGCTAGAAACAAGTCTCTTTTTCTTTTAACCTTTTCAGACGGCTCTCATTAATTTGATTGAGCACACTAACCACTGGCTATTTTTCCAGTTGGTACACAGGGGATCAGGATAGGGTGCGCCTTTTAGGGGGCCCACACCTCCCGTCCACCTGTTCTTTGGTCCTGAAGAATACCGGGCAACAGCCCATATGGTAGAAACATGTCGACCAAGCCACACAGACACATATAGAGATACTCTGGTCGTAACTCACCTACCAGTATCTCGCCACCGATTTTTAACATTGTTCTGTTACTTTAAAATAAAAATTTAATTTTAAGTTAAATCAGGACAATTTTTAACACTTTTTTGCACTTACAGTCACAACCTGCTCCACTGTAACACAGGTGTCGAAGCACATCCTGGTGACGCTAGGTCACCGGGGTGGACCCAGATGATGAAGCAAGTCACCACTAGGTTGGTGAGTGAGGGGTTTTAAACAAAAAGGTTGATTTTTTTCCTTTTTGCCAAGAAGTTCACCCTCCGAAAGTTTTTTCCAAAACTCTACGTAGGGGATACTCCTCTCATTTGTTTTCATGAACGGCATGAACATGCACATTACTTTCTAAAAACAAGCGTGTTCATTCAAAGCCGGAGCAAGCGTGTTCATTCAAAGCCGTCCTCGGGAAAACGAAACTAATGAGAACGAAACTGACACTGCACACACAGCAAGCAGCGCGCTCCCGCGGTGAAATCCGACAATGAACAGTCGCGCGTCTGGCTGCTGTCCACATTCTTAAATACGGGTAACATTAGGTCTGAAGCAGACACCATCAATGCTCACGCATTGAGGGTTAGGTCTGCTCGACCTAAAAACCATCTACAATAGCATCAATCTTGAGGTGTGTTTTTCTCTTCAGATGAAACGGGGTAAGACCATAAGCTTTAGATATCTTGTTCCCAAGATTTTTTTCCCTAATGTGAAAGCACTCTCAGTGGTTCCGTTTTTTCAGCGAAATACTGTATGAACCTAGCACAGTAGTCTACTAAGCCCATAATGGATCAATCCTAATCCTTACTTATTGTGGCTCGTGCCTCTCTTACTGCCCTCAGTAAAACTGCATTCAAATCCACCCCTTGAGCTGAAACCCAAATACCAGATCTCTTTTTCAAGAATCTGCACTTATCTTTTCTAAGTGTTAATCAAATCCGTCCCAATTTGTTCAAAATGTTTTCTTAACACCAAATTGTGTTTCTCTTTTGTTTTCCCCAGACACAAGTATGCTGTACTGAAAAACAGAAAATGGCTTTGCTCTTTGAATAAATTCATAATTCTTTGAAAAACGGTTGCAGCAGTGAGACAGGAAGCAGCCACGTATCGCGGGGTCCAAGTTGGTGCGTGGGTGGTACGATGGTGGAATTGCCCTACCAGACATCCGTAGCTACTACTGGGCAGCCCACCTCTCAATCATAAACAAATGAGTATATGGTGAGCAGCAAGGCCCAGCATATCAGATGGATAAGAGGCTGATGGGCCGGGGAGGCTATAGAGAAGATCTTTACACTAAGCAGCTCACTGGCCATGTGCGCTAACAAATGCTATATGGCACGCCGCCACTATAAAACTCGGATGGGGTAATAAACGGACATGTACGGTGGCCCTAAGGCATGCAGAAAAGCTAGGAAACTTAAGTAATTGTAGAGGTTTCGACAAATGGGACACCATTGGTATATCCCAGGTCAGAGATTTAGCAAAGAAAGGCAAAATACTGACATTTACTGAATTACAAAAAGAATATAAGCTTGCAATCGGCCAGCCCTTTCCATACCTACATATACGACATGCCGTATTGGAAGCAACGAAAGGTATAGATGAGATCCTAGAGGCTACCCCACTCGAGGATAGATTACTAGCAGATCCCATGGACAGTAAATCCATTTCACTCACGTACCAAAAACTAATTAACAATTCACCAGACCCATTAAAACAACTACTAACACGCGGTCAGGCTGATGTCGGCGACTTAGAGGACAAGGATTGGCGTGATGCGTTGGCCACTCCGCAGGAGGTGGCCATTCCTTCACGATTGCGTTTGGTCCAACTGAAACTTCTGCATCAATCCTATTTTACATGCTCTGTGGACTGTTGGCGGCAATGTGGCGGGATGGGTACATTTTATCACAAGATTTGGGAGTGTCCTTTGATCCAGATGTATTGGGCAGCAGTTAATGGGGCAGATGCAGAAGTTGGCGGGACTGCCATAGCACTATCTTCAAAAACTTGCCTACTGAATATATGGGATGTCACGGATCTCAGACGCATGGAACAACTCTGAGCAGCCACCAGCTTTATGCTGGCCAAGCGTAACATCGCCCGCAAATAGGGGGTCTCTGAGCTGCCAAAGACAACTGAGTGGGAACGAGACGTAGACTGGTGCATGCTGGCTGAACGAGCAGTCTATACAAATAGGGGATGCCCCAAGAAATCGGACAGGATATGGGGGAAATGGAACTTACATCAAGGCAATACCTGCACCTCCCAGTCAGTACAAGAAAAAGGATTGGCAATGTCAAGTCAGATGACGACCCTTAGACAAGGAAGGGGGAGGAGGGAGATACATGAAGAGGTTGTGTGATGGAATGTAATCAATTGTTCATGATCTGTTGTGAATCATAGTAGTGTTGTTTATGTCATTCTGAAAAATGCCGATAAAAAAAGTTTTAAATAAAAATAAAAAAGCGGTTGCCGTGGAAGTGAGCGAGTCCAGAAGGTATATGTCATTTCACACATAGGGTGACAAAGGCAGTCAGAGTTTTAAAGTCATGTGATATTGAGTAAAGGAAAACGGTAAATGACTATGCAGTGATTGAGACTCTGTAGATCTACCCAAAATCTCATAATTATATCAGCTTTCTTGGTGACGACCACTACCAAAACCCATTCCACAGCTTCAACAGGATCTACAACTCCTTTAACCACGTAATCCAAAATAACCTTCACTTGCTCCCTTGCAGCTATTGTTATTATTCTCGCTCCATGCCTTCCTGGTACTACCCAGCTTTAAAACAATCATATGCACATAACTCTTCAATGTGCTACGCAAACAAATGATGAACAGAATGCAAAATACATCATACATTCACCCCCAGTCAAGAGATCTGGATTAAATCCATTGTTCTTTTGCTCACCAAGCCACCCCAGTTTAGGCCCAGCCATACGCAAATCAGTCTTGACCCTGTGCCTCATGGGAACAGTCCAGACCTAACTGCCAAGCCAGGTCCTCCCTGGACTGGAAACCAGCATCCTGGGACCGGTTTCTGGGTATTACCCTTCATCAGCCAGGCTAGCTTGAATCCAGTGGCACAGTGAGCAAGGGACCCATGTCTGGGCATACCCATCCTACTTAGGGTGAAAAGCGCTACGCAAACAATAGATGGACGGAATGCTAAATAAATCATACATTCACCCCCAGTCAAGAGATCTGGGTTAAATCCACTGTTCTTTTGCTCACCATGCCACCCCAGTTTAGACCCAGCCATATGCAAATCAGCCTTGACCCCGTGCCTCATGGGAACAGTCCAGGGAGGATCTGGCCTGGCAGTTCGGACTGGACTGTTCTCATTGGGCACAGGCTCAAGGCTGATTTGTATATGGCTCGGTCAAACTGGAATGGCATGGGGAGCAAAAAACGTTGGATTTAGGCCCAGATCTCTATACTGGGGTGAATGTATGACATTGTTCTGCATTCTGTCCATCAATTGTTCTTTTTGCATTTGTCACCCCGAGTGGGACAGGTATGCCCAGTCGTGGGCCCCGTGCTCTCCATGCCACTGGAAGTCAAGCTATCCTGGCAAATGAAGGTTGAAAACCAAAACCGGTCCTAGGATGCTTGTTTCCAGTCCAGGGAGGACATGGCTTGGCAGTTCCGACTTCACTGTTCTCATTGGGCACAGGGTCAAGACTGATTTGCATATGGCTTGGTTCAAACTGCAATGGCTTGGGGAGCAAAACAACGATGGATTTAGGCCCAGGTCTCAGTACTTGAGTGAATGTATTACATTGTTCTGCATTCTGACCATCAATTGTTATTTTTGCATAATCCTTCAACAACCTACTTCCTTCAAGAAAACTGGACTGGCCGCCCTGGCTAGCTCATCCACATTAGTGGTCTTTAACAACCATAACCTGGTGTACGGTGCTAGTATTAATTGGCATGTGTAGTTCGTAATGAAAGATCCAACACAGGACTGGTGGCCAAGACCAAGCCACATAAACCTTTTCTTAAATAGTCTGTCCTTCAAACAAATATCCACACACATGTAACCTACTACATCTATGGTTCTTTCCTGGCAGGCAGTAGGATATTCTTTGACTCAAACTTTACCAAACCCCCTTGCCTCAACCAACATCTTCTCCAGAATGATACTGTACATTGCCCCAGTAACCCATCAGTTCTACCCTATCATTTACCAGAAACGATGCTTTGGACAGCATTTCCTACCTGAATTGCCCTCATCCCTTCCGATTCTCAAAATACATTTGTCCTATTGATTTTATTCACGTACTAAGTCCACATGTGCTTGTCCTCCACACCCTTGCAAAGGGCCCCCCCTTCCTACCTTCTTACCTCAAAGTAGTACATTTCTTTGAGTCAGAAGAATTAGAATTACTACCATACCTACTACTATAAGGACTGGTAATACCATCTGTATTCCCGCTGCTCCTACTTAGTTCTCATTTCTCTTTGAAATAAATCTTTTTGCTCAGTGAATTAACCTCATTGCCTGGTTCATCAGCTGTGGACACTTCAACTCCTCTCCTATATTCTAAATCCCCTACTGCCATATTACATGTGCTCCTACTTCTACAGTTTGTTTTAGTGTTGTATTATTGGCAACCCACGCTTATTCTTGTATATTTTACTCTTAGTCTTACACTGAACAATCAACTGGTCCTTAAGGAGTTTATCTGTCACATTTTCAAAATTACATTTACATTTGATGGCTAACTCTCTCAACCGTGCCACCACAAATGTAAGAAGGATTCAATTCTGTCAAAGCAGGTTTTGTAGAACATGAGGTGCATCATGGCCAAATTGTTCAATCCAGCAAATCGGTTTTCGAACCCCAGTCTCGCATCCATATACACATCAACATCATCTTGGCCATGCTGATCCTTGTGAACAGTAAAGTATTTGAAGATATGCGTCCCTCTTTTCCAAATTCACGAAGTAGAACCATCTTCCTGTTGGGGCAAAAGTCTTGCCTATCCAAAACCATTTAACAATTTTCAAATAAACCTATCAATTTCTCCCATGCAGTAGGTAGTAGACCACGTTGTGCCTTGTTGATCAACTACGGGAGAACCAAAAACGAATAGGTAATAGCAGTAATGAAAAGCTTGTGGTGATGGTTCAACACAAAATGCAACAACACGGTGGAAAACAAAACACAAATATTTGTGGGCAGAAAACTGTATCTTCCACAATAATCAACAAAGGGCAGCATTTAACGATTGACTCCTTACAGCACAGAAAAAGAACAAATTGGAACTCCGACTGCCAAGTAATGCTTCCAAAAGATGCGTTGCAACTAGACCTGATTAACATACATCAACGGTGGACAGTCAGAAGCATTAAAGAGGCCACTCAAGGTGGTACAGGTGTGCAACTTAACTGCTAATCATTTTACTTTTACACTCAACAGCCTAGTCAAGGGTTACTCAGAACTGCAGTCTACCACCAATAAACCACGTCAAGAATGTGAATGACTTGATACTCATGGATGCATCTCAGTCCATCATTTTGCCCAAAATACCACCTCAGATAGAATATGGAAAACAGCCTTGTTCCTGCTCCAGCAGCAGCAGTCCAGACCGCACTGCTAAGTTAGGTCCTTTCTGAACTAGAACACATGCAACCCAAGACAGGTTTTTGCCTATTTGGGCCTTCAAGACGGGTGCAGATAGGTTCAAGTGGCACAACACACATGGCATCCATGCCCGGCGTATTCATCACACTTAGGGGATCAAATTGAAGTTAAGCATAGGATTCAAGCTAAACTTCACTGAGGAGGCCTAATATGGCCGGTTGCTTGTCTTCCTTACTAGTGGGGGGCCTCTCCTGGCAGTTCAGGATGGCCCATGAGGAGCAGGCAAAGAACTAGTTTGTCTAGAGTGGCACACAGGGCACAAAACCATGGATTTGAAAGCTACTTTCAGCAACTGTCAGAGGTTAGACTATTTGAAAGCATATCGCCCATAACATCTTGTGTTCAAGATACTTAGATAATGCTTGGGATAGGTACCGCTTCATTAGTAGGAAATACAGGAACCAAAAAGCACTGCTCTCTCACTGAACTGCCAAGTGCATCCTGTTAATGTTTTGAGTTTTAGGAGGTTAGGGAAATGAAACAGCCAAAGCCAATAAATATAAATGTCCAAGCAGTCATTCTTTTGTGGGAAAAGAAGTTTAAATATGGAGTAAAAATGCTCAAGTTCTATGCACTTATTCCACTTTGCACAAACTTGATAGACCTTCTATGCCCAGCTGAGGAGGGAACAGAGCATGCAAGGGACATTTAGGCTCTCAATCTTAATAAGAACTGAAGGAGCCAAAAGTAGAGCTTGCTCATGAGCACTGGTTATTCTCATATAATATCTTATATTTATTTATTTATCTTGTATAGCGCAAACAGCTACCCAACAAAGGGTTTCCTGGCGATGTGATTCAGTGATGAGTAATCGGACAGCTGACTTAGATGTTGAATAGCCAGGTTTTTAAGGCTTTTCTAAATTTGATGTAATTAGCCTCTGAGCGCAGAGCTTGTGGCATGGAATTCCACAAGGAGGGACCCAGGTATGCGAAGGGTTTGCCTCCCATGCGTGATAGTTTTATTCTGGGAACAACAAATGTATTCGCTGTTGCAGATCTCAGCGTCCTAGACGGAAGGTTACATTGTACCAGATTTCGTAGGTATTTAGGAGCTTTGTTTGTTGAGATTTTGTGCATGAAGCATAAAGATTTGAATCTAATTCTGTTCTCAATTTTTAACCAGTGCAATTCACGTATGAGTTTGGTAGTGGGCGCATGGATAGGAATTTTACCTAACAGTCTGGCGGCTGCATTCTGCACAGTTTGCGGACTGTAGCTTTGTTGGACCCTAAGTATAACGCATTAGCGTAATCTAACCTTGATGTTATTAGGGAGTTAATGACAGTTTTTTTAGTGTGATCCGGTAACATCTTACTCTTCATTGAGTCTCTACAAAAGTTCAGGGTCTGTCTGTCAATCAGTCATTGAGTCGGGTACCGGCTGGAAACTGGTGTTGATGAACAGTGCAGCGGCGACCACAAAGTTCTTCACGTTGTCAGAACAGCATTCATTGGCGATGAGTTCCATGAATGCTTGCATTGACTCGAGAGTAGGCGTTAGCTGTAATGATTGCAAAGTTCTGTCTTCAGATGCCCTGTTGGTCTCGGGGAGCACTGGAGAAACAGGTCTTGCCTTGCAGCTTGCTTTTGTCAATTTGGGATACTTGCTCAGTCAGCAACTTTGGTTGCTGCAACGGCTCACAGCGATGACAGGTCGCCACTCATGGTGCTGGGCCATGCCTGGAAATGGCTAGGGGACATTGGCTAATATGTTTGCAGGTCAAGGAGAAGCGTCTGGGAACAGGGACTCATGATGGTGTCTAGTAACCAACTCGGAAAGCACAAATGTGTTGCATGTCAGCCTCACACATTCAGCAGAACACTTTTTAAGCCAAGAGCTTGAATTGATTGGCTTCTTCTGTTGGGGCTGGGCCCAGATACAACACCTTGGGTGTCAAGTTCCACACCTCAGAAGAGATACAACTGAATCTCAATATCTGGCAGTTTGAGACAGGATCTACGTATGAACTTCAAGTATTTTCCCTCCATCATCAGTAGAGATCACCATAGTGTTAGGAGTATAGTCCTCAGCCCTCAAGGAAAGCAGCCAAAACTGTGCCTCTAGAACTCTACATGTGGGGATACAGCTGATTTAAGCACAACATGAAAACTAGATGTGCAGTAGGGTCAGCTTGTATCTAGTACAGGGGGTTGTTTAGCCAGTCAAATTGCCCTGTGAAATTCAAAGTTGCCCTTAAACATTGCGACAAAAATCAGGGTAAAGCACATTTCCTATTCAGTGTGCTACATCTCTATGGAAACCAGGTTTAGGTGAAGCACTCTGCATCACTGCATGTAGGAGGGGGTAACCATCCACTCTGTATAAGGAATGCAATCTGGGTATTCTCCCACACATGTAACCCAGGAACTCCCAGGCACACCTCAAAAAAGCAATTATGGAATGAAAGGGTTCAATTATGAAACAGTGCACATGTGTATTATGACTAGCAAGTAGGTCTTTCGAATGGGGGCCAGCCTGACTCTACTAATTCAATGAGCTTCCACTGGCCACCATTAGTGTTATAGTCTCCTCATTGGGGCTATAATCACACTCTTTAATTGAAGTACCATTTTGGATGACCTCAATCATCCAGGGACTAACCCTTTGTTAGTAGGCACTTGCCAAGAGCCTTGTGCCATGGGTCTCCAGCACACAGATAAACCAAACTTGATGTGCCAGAATGTTAAGTTGAGGAGAAGTATGATATACTAAAACAGCACAAAGTATCTTCAACTCATTCTGGATTTATCACCACCAATTAAAAATGGAGAAAAAAAAAAAGGAGTAAAACCCTCCACTGCTAAATCGGCTAACATTATAATGTCCCAGTTTGTGCAGTCTTCTGATGGGTGTCATACTGAAAGATGCAGACATTAAACCAGTGCTCCGACACTGAAAATGCATACTTAATATGCTAACCGAAGCAATCCCCTTTGGCGATGACCTTCTAGAGATTTGCCCATATGTTGCTGTTGGATGGGACTGTGAGGAAACATTCAGGATGAGTCGCGCTTGCGTATACCTGTGCCTTGCGTTAAAAAAAACAAGTGCACCAACGGATGGCTACGATCATTGCCATCCCAAAACCAGGCAAGCCCCCGGACGTGTGCACGTCCTACCGGTCAATTTCCCTATTGAACGCGGAAGCAAAGATGTTGGCCAAGATGATTGCTACTCAGCTGACCCCACACTTGGAGAAGCTGATTCATCCGGACCAATCTGGGTTCATGCCGAACAAAAAGACCACTCTTCATCTCCGACGAGCCCATGCGGTGATGGCACAGATACCTAGTCTTTCAGAACCTGCGGTGATCCTTTCCCTGGACACCCGCATGGCCTTTGACATGGTCGAATGGCCTTATCTTTTCGCAGTTCTTCTGCACCTAGGCTTTGGCCCAAATTTTTGTGTGTGGGTAAAGTTACTTTACACTGAACCACTAGCGCACGTAGTGGCGAATGGCCATATTTCAAGGGACTTTCTACTTGGGCGTGGCACAGGCCAGGGATGCCCTCTGTCGCCCCTGCTCTTTGCCTTGATCCTTGAGCCATTGGTAGCTTGGATACGGTGGGACCCCATGATTAAGGGACTCAGCTGGACCGAAACATGGGAGGATCGTATATCGCTATATGCTGACAACATCCTCCTTTATTTGACCTTGCCCAGACAGTCAATTATAGTACTCCTTAACATCTGTGAAATCTTCGGGAGGGCCTTAGGGTATACTATTAATTGGTCCAAATCTGTTCTGTTTGTCCTTAAAGGGCCCCCACCGCAGCTCCCGATTGTCCACTGGTGGTCCCCGACGGTCCCTTTAAATATTTGGGGGTCCGGATAACGCCTAACCCAGAGGTCTTCTATCAGCGTAATTTAATGCCCCCACTTGAACGCTTTCGCAGCGACGTCAAACATTGGCATACCTTGCCGCTGACCCTTCTGGGGAAAGCGGCGCTCTTTAAAATGATGACCTTGCCCCGGCTTCTTTATCTCCTTGAGAACACTCCTTTCTTAGTGCCTCTTAAGTATTTTGCGTCCATAAACGCACTCTTATCCGGTCTCCTTTGGGGGGACAAACCGGCACGCATTTCTCGTTACAAATTAGTTAGGGGTTTGTTTGATGGAGGCATAGCCCTCCCTGACATTCAATTGTATTATTGGGCGGCCCAGTTAAAAATCATAAATCAATGGCTGGATACTCCGCAGACAGAGCCAGCGTACAAAGCGGACAGATATGATCTTGGGAACGGCGGAGTGATGGCCGCGCTTTATGACAAAAAAAAGTGTTGCAGCCCTGGTCGGCCGGACAGCTGTACGGTGTGGGTGTGGTATTTGGCTTCTGCCTGCCTTAAATGCAAGGGCGTGCTTACACAAATGGCGCTGCTCTGGTCGTCACGCCAACTGGGCCGTCTATGTAATAGTAAAGGCTTTTAAGCCTGGGACTTGATCGGTATTTCTACGGTTGGAGACTTTTGGAGGCGCGGGCGGTCCTTTCTTTTGAACAACTTAGGGACCAGTATGACCTGGCACACACGGAGCACTTCCGATACTTGCAGATTAGTCATGCCCTGAAGTCGCTAATCCAGCCCGGTGAGGAGCTGCCAGAGTCTACCCCATTGGAAGATAGGCTCCTAACGGAATATATGTCCAAAAAGGCTACTTCCTTCGTTTATCGTAAGCTCGATAATAACCTGCCTGACCCTACCCTGAAGTGGAGGACCGCATGGACTGCTGAGGTGGGCGAGTTCGATGAGTCGGACTGGCAAACGGCGCTCTCCTCGCCACGGGAAGTTGCTATACCAGCTAGGCTCAGATTAGTACAGTTAAAAATTTTGCATCGTGTATATTACACTAGGGTCTCCCTTTATAAGATGAAGAGAGCCACACACCGGTATTGTCTTCGGGGGTGCGGCGAGGAGGGTACGTTTTTTCATACCATATGGGACTGCCCACGGATTGCCGATTACTGGGTGAAGGTTATGCGGACTGTATCTCAGGTGATTAAAGAGTCGCTGGTCCCGGAGCCGAGATGTTGCTTACTGAATATTTGGGATCCAAATGATCTTAATCACTCCATGCAAGACTGGGCCACACTGAGTATCATGTACGCTAAAAGGAATATAGCTAGGTTCTGGGGGGCATCACAGGTGCCGGCGCTTAGGGAGTGGTGCTCAGATCTAGACTCTGCGATGGTGGCAAATGTCCGAAAAAGTGGGCTAGAATCTGGGGGGCGTGGAATAAGTACAGGGGTTTCATATGTGAGCCACCGCAATTAGGCAGTGACAGCGATTCTGAGTGAGGGGGGGAGCTCCGGGGGAGGGCTATCGAACTGTTATAAATGTATTGTGTACCCGAAGTGCCAGTGAATTTACTTCCATGATGACCCACTATTCCTGTAAGCATGTATTGATTTTACTGCGCCCACTGTTGAATTCTTTGAATCAATAAAAATTTTTCTTTTTTTTTTAAAACAAGTGCACACATACACTCCTTGCTCATCTTTGGGAACCAATCTCCCATTTCAGTGGATCTTAACCTGTGGTCGGGTGGGACCCTCTGTGGGTCTACGACTGCTTAGCAAATTAAATATTATTAACAGATTAATAAAGTGTAAATAAAGAAGCAAAATGTAAAACGGAAAAATTTAAGAGGTTTTTTAAATGTTAAGGAATTTGAAATTGGAGACTAAAAATTAAGTTTGTATCCTTAGATAGATTTGTGGGAGCAGAGCAAATGCATCAAACAGAATATAGTATAGGCAATAAGTGGTCTCAAATGAATAAAAAAAAGGTCCATACTCCATTAAGATTCAGATTTTTTTTAAAGGTTTGGGAATTAAATATTACATCAATTGTGTACTTGTTTGATGAATGCTTGTTTCTGTATTTTTGTGTATTGTTTTGTTGTTCAAATCATCGCATACCTTTAGCCCAGGGACTCCGGTTTTCTGTAAGTACTCAGTGGAATCCCCAGATTCCAATGATTCACGGGGGTCCCCGGGTTCCAGTAATGATTAAGTGGGGGCCCACAGACGTCAAAGGTTACTAACACTGATCTATTTGGTTACCATGAATAAAAAGTTGTTAAGTTACCAAACGGGTACTTCAAAGTGTTAGAGCACTTAGTCATGTACAATTCTAAAGGGCCAGAACTAACCAACTTCCTACTGGTTTCCAAAGCACCAAAGATATTGTGCTATCCGAGCTTTATTGTTTTTCAGGGTCAATGTGCAGAAGTAGCAGAGAAACAACTCACTGTTGCTTGTAACCCATGGGGGTTATTCATTTAGCATCTAAGAGGTCTCAATGAACTCAACTGCGAGATATTAAGATGGTCCTGACTTTTTAGCTTACACCATGATAATTCTTGTACTTGTTCTAAGCGGCTATAAATATAACTGTTTGAGTAAAAGAATGTAAGGAAAATACACATTAACAAAGCTGATGTTTTCTGCTGACTCTGGTCATCTCAAGGTTCAGTAAGAAAGAGTATCACATGGGCAGCAGCCCAAGAGAGTATTCATCTGATGTATGCCGAAAATCACACCCTAAAAAAGTAAATGCACGTTTGTGATAAAGTTACAGTTTATCAGGCACTTTCATACCCATATATATTCACTGAACTCACTAGTTAATAAATATATCAGACATCTCTGTATCGCTTATGTCTGTAATCGTTTGACTTCCCATTTATTGAGATGGGCTCACATTTCTCTCAGTGAGGCATGGTTTAACATTTATTTCCACAGCTAATGTTTAATATCACACAACGAGGCTTATGGAAAAAACAAGAAATGCATCATCCATACTTACTTGTGTGCTAAAATGTATTTTTGTCCGCATCACTTTAGTACCAGTGCACAATCCAGAGCATCCTTTTTGCTGAAATGACACGGGAGAACTGGGTAAGGAAATACATATGCAGAGGGACAGTTAGGCTCCTTGTTCATGGCCTTTGGAATGGTGGAATCAGTTGTGCTAGATCATTGCATCCGCCAGGTTGATCTGTCATTGGCAGAGGGTTTTAATTTTTTTGATTCCTAGGCTCACCTATGAGTGCAACCAGCCAGGAGCATCTGTGAGAAAGATGTCAGCAGGAGCAGCTGAAAGGACATTAGTAATAACAAGGGGCTAGCTCTAATCAGTAAGGCTGAGCCTATCAAACAACAAAACAAGGGAATATGCCAGTACTGATATAATCCTTTAATACACCTAATGGCATCCAAAGAAGAAATCAAATTCAAAACTGGATATTGCTATTTAATAGCGGTTTATTTTAATCATATATATTTTAAAGTGCCGAAAATGGTGCTTAGTCCATTATGAATTGAAGAGTTGCGAGCACAAGAATGAAAAAAAGGACACAATAAGGTAAAATCACACTCACCACTTCAATAATCACGCATATACCAGTCATCCCACTCGCATTAGAACAAAAAATATATACTTCCCATAGACTTGATAGTTCAATATACCAGTGTGGGAAGTATAACCGGTCTGCTATAATTTCAACAAAAGTCACAAAAATAATAAACTCCACTCCAGCTAGTGCCTTTGCTTCCAACTGTGTTATTTCCTTCTCTAAGGTCTCCCACTGGATTTCCTTTGGTTTCCTTTGGCCCCCTATCAGAGCTTGTGTATGTCTGCGTATTATGGTTTTATAGGCTTCCCATGTGGTGCATGGAGAGTACAACGATCCCTTATTTTCTTGGAAGTAGAGGTCTGTCCTTTCCCTATTCTTTTCCACTAGAAACTTGTTTTTGAAAGCCCAGGGACATATTCTGGGTGGCAGCATTGTCGTTTTCAGTGGGCCCTGAAGTGTTCACTCCACTGGTGAGTGATGTGCATTGCCCCTTGCTTTTAGTACTGTACTTTGGAATAATACAACACTCTCCACGTTTCAGAATGTGATCCAAACGGGAATAGCTGCCATGTACCACTGAATAGGATGTATACTGTCTTGTCCTAGGGCTATGTGTACGCCAAAGGTTGATCGGTCCTATGGCCTACACAAATGCCTTTAGCAGTTCACTTCTTAGCATTTGTTTCCCGATCGATCTCTGGTTTTATAGTTGCGTTCACGCCCCCCCCCCCCCCCCCCCCCCCCCCAATCATAGTGTTATCCTGCCGACCATTGTAAGGTCCACTGAATACCCGCCTACCTCCACTGTTATTACCAAAGGATATATTCTGAGTTTTGACCCCTTTGTCCATGTGGAGCCAGCGAACTCAATGTTCACTAGTACTGAACTCTGTTATATGCAGTTTCAAAGTATTCTAGTCCCACCAACTTGTGGCTTCTCAATCTGCGTTGTGCACCCTTTCTTCTGTTGTTTACTCCTGCCGATTCTTCGTTGATGCAGTCATCTGTCTCTTGGGGAGTTGCGACTCGCTGTTCGCCAGCCTCCCAGCCACTTCCAGACCTCCTCCGGCATGTTGAAGTGCCAGGTTTCCCCCTTCTGCCATAACTCTGAGTTTTGCTGGAAATAACATGCATTGATCTCCTGATTGCTTCAAAAGTTCTTCTCTGTCGATGTACCTGCAGCGTGAAGTCTGGGAAGAACAGAACAACTGCATTTTCAAACTGGAGGTCTCCGTGCGTGCTGCTTGTAGTATTGCATCCCTATCTCTGTAATTTAAGATCCGAACTATAATTATTCTTGGCAGAACTCCCTGTTTTTGGCCTAGGGAGTGTGGCTCTGTGCACAAGTTCTATTGTGAAGTAGTTTGAGAGCTGCTTTGGTTGCAGGTGGTTAAGTATCAAGTTGTCTAGAAATAGGCCTACACTCTGCCTTTCTGCCCCCTCCGAGACCCCCAACAGTCTTATATAATTTCTGTGTGATCTTCCTTTTTGGTCCTCCAGCCTTGCCGCCATGGATTCTTGTTGTTTTGTGAGCGTCTGTATTTACACTTCTAGTCACTTCGTGGTTGTCTGCAATTGTGCCACTTCATTCTCTGTCGCAGCCACCTTGTCCGATATTTTGTGGAAGTCTGCTCGTAGCAGGTTCATATCAAGAGACACTGCATCCAATTTAGGTTTGATTGTTCCTTTTAAATCTGTAATTGCTGCCATTATGGAGCTTAGAGAGGGTTCTGCCAGCTCCTCCATCTGTTGTCCCTGGGTCCCTATTGGGTCCTGCGGACCGCATGCCTATCCATTTTGTTCGTTTGCTCCCTTGGTTGTTCTTTAGGCCTCATTTGCGAGCTTTGGAATAAATGGCTATTATTGCCTTCTGCAACTTGTGTTAGATAGGTCAGTTGATTCAGTACGCAAGGCTGAAGATAGCAAAATCTACTTCATTAGTTTGACCCGTGGGAGCCCTGTTCACTTCAGTTATGCCAACGCACATCTCTCTATATCTATCTTCATTTTGTTGGTTTGCTCCCTTGGTTGTTCTTTAGGCCTCATTTGCGAGCTTTGGAATAAATGCCTATTATTGCCTTCCGCAACTTGTGTTAGATAGGTCAGTTGATTCAGTACGTAAGGAAGAAGATAGCAAAATCTACTTCATTAGTTTGACCCGTGGGACCCCTGTTCACTTCAGTTATGCCAACGCACATCTCTCTATATCTATCTTTCGATATCTATCTTGATATCCATCTCTGTATCTCTCTTATTGTACTCCAAGCATAAACTAACTGCATCTACACAAGTTAAAAGATGAGACCATGCTCATCTGGCCCAAAGCCTGGTGAAATATGCAGAGTCTAGCGTCACAGTAATAAGTTAAAATGTGAGGTCACCTATAGATTAAAAATGCAAGTTAAACTTGGACTCAAACTTGATTTGATAGGTTTAGGTTCATCTAAATGAAACGCTAAATGTGACACGGTTATGAGTCTTTTCAACCAGATAGCTGAACTGCATTGATTTCATCATGTGGGCAAGTTCATTTTAGCAAGAAGAGTATCATCACATTTACACTGGGGGGTATTTATCTATTTTAATAAGGTAATTTATCCAATGACTGTTGATCCTAAAAACACTTAATTTAGGTAGTGTTCGGCCCTCTACGCTCCTTTAGGGATTCAGAACAACTGATCCCTTAATCTCATTAGGAGAACATTTGTCTCATTAATAAAGAGGAGGACCTATTTGCTTACACAGTGGAGAAAACTGGAATCAGCATGACCACAGAACCTTAGCTTGTCTGAAAATAATAGTTCTGCTGTTCCAAATTTTGTCTGGTCCATTTAATTGAATTTCTGGTCCAATGTTAGAGTGGCCAGAAATTCACACCAATCAGAAACCCAGAGCTTCAAATAAAGTGCATAATCTGAATGAGTACTAACATTTCTTCAGGATCATCATGCCCTTTGGAATACAGCTTGCTAAGAGTGATTGTATAGCCTGACACCAATCAGTGATGACTAGGAGGGTGACATGGCCACATTTCTGCTGTGCAACTGGAGGCTGAGCCACTTGAGTCGCCAAGAAGTAGCATTAAGAGAAAAGAGACTCATTTCTTTGGGTCCCCAGATTCTCTAGCCGAGTAGGGTGTCAGCGAAGGAATTTGTTGACATTAGGAGGCTTGATTGCAAGCTTCTATAAAAGACCTAACAGAGGCACTGGTTACAAGTGGCTCTAAGGGGAATGCGATATTTATTGTATCCGGTAAAATCTGATACACCAAGTTTCACAATTTATAGGAAGCGATAATTAGCACCTAATCTGAGTTTTTCTCTAAAATGCAGCATAATATACGGATGTTGGTGCTTTAGCACCACAATCTGTGAGGCTAGTCTGTATGACCCAATGTTTTCAAGGCAGTCCCCACCCACAAGGTTTATTTTGGCAGGTCTGACCAAACTAAATGTACCTTGGAAAAACTGCATGGGTAACGGGTTGGATCGCACTGTGCTAATAACTAATTGTAATAAACTAGCCATGATTTGTTGTGGAAACGCGTTTCGAGAACCACGGAACTCACACTCTGCCCCACATTGTTCGGGATTTTGTAATTTATTTCAATAATACAAAACCTTGATAAAAACATACACTTGTGAAGAAAATAGGTCAGCATCTCAAACATATATATATATATATATATATATATATATATATATATATATATATATATATATATATATATATATATATATATATATATATATAACAGTCAGGTTGTTGTCAATCAAGACTAGGCTCGGAGTTCAGTCCCAATGAAATCCTACATAGCAACCCTGATTAATTCTTTACTATTTCCTACTGTCATATACTTAATGAGACTATAGAACAAATATTTACTACAGGGCCTTTGACCATATCCCCCAACAGGTAGTTTGCTATATCTTATCCTGGTTAATAGCGATGATTTCCAACCAACCTCGGTTGGAAAATTCTCTTTTTAAAATCCCTCTAAAAGCATTTGTTCTCTCAAAGTGCTGTGCATTGTGTATATTTTTCTTACATTTCCGATCACCTATTAAAGGTGAAGGCTTGACCTCAAAGTCCGAAAGTTGTGCCGTGTGCACTTCAGAGGCCACCTGGATTATCCGTTTGAATATTTGTAAATACCTCGGAACAATATATGATTATCATACATAAAATGATAATAACATGATCACGGTTTATATAGTGTGCACACAATAAAAATGAATTGGGACTAGGCACTAAAATATACATGTTTAATTACCCAACTCAATTGAACTCAATGTAACTACCTCAGACAGACTGAAGATCAAGTAAACCTTGACAGGCTACAATTCTGCAACCTCGAGGAGTACAGGCAGGCGCTCAGACCACAGACCCACTCTACTAGGTAAAGTGCAAATAAGGCTTTACTCTGTTGAACTGGAATTGAACTAGACAGTGGCTTTTGCACAGTCCCCACCTGCAGCTAAGATCTGCTCAACAATGGCCTACCAAACTGGGACCTTCTCCACTCCCTGTACCTAATGTCAGAAACTTGGGTGTCATATTTGACGACAAGCTTTCTTTCGCACCTCATATCAACACTGGTGTTTCATCATCGTTCAACATGCTGAGAATGATAAAAAAAACTCTTACCATTCCTCCCACTCAGTGCTGGAAAGACCCTGGTAAGCACCTTAGTAATGTCTAAAATTGACTATTGCAACGTTCTCTTCATGAATGCACAGAGCAAGATCCTCAAGTTACAGCTGGTCCAGAACTCTGCTGCCAGAATTCTATCAGGTACCTCTAAATACAAATCCATCTCAAAAGTGCTGCGACAGTACCATTGGCTTCGTATAAGAAGCTGAATCAAATGTAAGGTCCTCTGTATCGCTTATAAAGCCGCGCGCAACACTGGACCTATGTTCCTGAAGGAAGCCCTTGGTGCTTACACTCCCAACAGATCCTTACGGTCATCCACTGCGAATCTGCTGAGGGTCCCCCGCACTAAGAAAGCTTCATGGGGTGACAGACGGTTTACTGTCGCCACCGCCAAATTGTGGAATTCTCTCCCCATCCACATCAAGTCCAGCCCGACCCTACTTGCCTTCAGGAAAATGATAAAAACATGGCTTCAGCCAATAGTCTATAGATCTTGGTTCATACTCGCTCTCCGTAGTGCTGAAACACCCACGGGTATTTGCGCGCTTTATAAATTGTATACATAAATAAACAATGAGATCTAACAATCCAACCTAATGTGCTTTGGAAAGGGCAGCCAGGGGAACGAACCAGACCTTTTCAGAAAGGAGATACACTTACATTTACCGAAATATGGTTAGTCTTTTCAGCACCATTATCTATGAGGCACTCGCCATAAAAATAACAGACATTTCTTTCTCAAACACAGCAAAAACATAGGATTGTCCATCTTTTAAAGGTTTTCAACTGTGGCGAGAGCAAACATGACCTTTTAAAATTCAATAATAGCCAAAGGCTCGCCAACTTAAAGGAGACACTTCTGGTGAGGAGGCATAGAAAACATAGTAAAGAAGATGTGCCATGGACAAAAAAACCTACTATATGCGGCATAACTATGGGGTGCCCAAAGACAGTAGAAGGTAACTATGAAGGCCAACTACAGGAGTACTTGGACAACAATTGGGTGCCCCAATAGAGTCCAAAGAAGCAATAGTACTTGGCCACAAATAGCACATCCTCAAACAAAATTTGGGGCTCTCAGAGTTTGGAAGAGCTCATGCTTATACTTTGTTCTCTCGTTATATGAACAGAATTCCGCAGCTCCTTATGCACAATGAGTCCAGCACATTTGACAAGCGCCAGGTTCAAGCAAGCTATAACAGCCTTCTGTAGCTCATCACTTGTTACCTATCAAACTAGTCACTGCAGGTCTCCCTGGTTGTTCGAATCAGCACTCTATGCTTCATCAGTGACAGGACAGTAGCAGCGCAGTAAACTCAAGTGCTTTGTCAGTTAATCCTGCAAAGGGCTACACATACAAATGATCTTATAATGCAGCAACAGAAAAAGTCAAGCAAAGCCAAATATTAGTTAGCACTGAAAAGAGCATAGAGGGAGTGAAGGTTGCCTACAATGAAGGGCAATAAATACCATAAGGTCTTCCCGTCCATAGTTGAAACAATCAGGATTACCACCCACCTTAATATAAAGCAAAGTCACCATGAAATCCGAAATGAGTATTGACGAAGACAGGTACAATTCAATAATGCAGGGGGGTGTGATGTCGGAGTATTCTGTGTTGGAATACTGGGGGCGTCATTAGGGATCTGGAGTGTTGAGGGTGGAATGTACGGGGAGGCTGGAGACGGTTGAGGAGTCGGGGATTTGAAGAAGTGGATGTTGTTTTTCCCTGACTGCAGAGTTGCCAATAAAGTGCTTAAAGATAATAATTGACTGAGACCAATCTCTACAATTTTGGCGAAGGAGGATTGGGGCAACTCTGTGTGGACCCACTGAGGAGGAAGAAAAGGATTGAAGAACAGTAGCAGGAAAATGAGAAAAACCATCTATTTATGAAAATTTTGAGGTGAGCGGTATGGCGGTGTGAAGAAATTAACAAGTTTTGACGATTTGAATTCGTGGAAGGAAGAAGAAAGTACCGTTAAGCAGCGTGTGCCGGCTGGAAGGCGCGTGCGGCGTGAGAAGCACTGAGTGGCGCGTGGTGTGAGAAGAGGAGTGCGCAGCCACTGGAACATTGAGACACGACGGTGCCCGGCAGCAGCGTCTGAGCGAGTGTGACGCGCGAGGGGAGGCGCGTGAAGGGCGACCTGGAAGACAGCGTTGTCACGCGCAAGCGAGGAGAGGCACTGATTGGCCAGCGTATGACGTCATCACGTCGGCGGCCATTTTGGAAACCGAGTTCCCGGTTTTAAAGGGAGAAAACAACGATAAGCGGAAAATAAGTTAATGTTGTCGCATTAAAAAAAAAAAGGAAACAACGGGAAGCAGCAAAAGTTAATTAAAGGTTCAGACAAGCTACAATAAAGTTGAATAAGTGCCCATTTGTGCACTCTTGTGACTGTATAAAGGAAGAAGTGGAGTAAAGTAAAGTGGAAACAGTTCTGCATTAAAAAAAAAAAAATGTGTGCAGCGCAGACATTCACTTTGACACCGCCTATACCATTTTTAACGGAGCCTGGTGAACCAAAAATAAGATGGCAAGAGTGGAAGGTATACTTTAAAAATTACATGTTCACCATAAAAAATGAGGAAATGACACCGGAAATTAAGAAGGGAATACTATTGCATTCTTTGGGACCGGAAGGTATTAGACAATATGAGAGGATGCAGAAAAAAGAGAGAAGTGATGAAGAAGCAGATGTATATGAAAATGCTTTGGATGACTTAGAGAGGTACTATGCGCCAACAGTATGTGTGGCAATTGATAGATACAAGTTTTTCAGAAGAAAGCAAGAACAAGATGAGAAAATTGATGACTATTTAGGAGTTCTGAAAATAATGGCGGAGAAATGCCGATTTGGACAGATTGAGGAGGAGTTAATAAGAGATCAGATTATTATGCTAACAAATAATAAGAGAGTTCAAGAAAGGTTATGGACAATGGGAGATGGAACACTCAACAAAGTGTTAGCCGTGGTAAGGAAAGCTGAAGTATCGGTCAGATGTGCGAAAGCGGCCTTAGATGATGAGAAGGGAAAGGAAAAGGAGGAGGTGTGTGTTGTAAGGAAAACTACAAGGACGAGCAGTGTTGGTGCAGATAGGAGAGACGAATTCAATGAGAGGGAGTCGGAGAAGAAGTACCTTCAAGGCGCGAAGGATGAATACAAGAGAGAGGGTGGATCCAATTTAGCATGCTATAGATGTGGAAGTTATGCACATTTGGCGAACAGTCTAGCATGCAGAGCAAGAGATCAGAAGTGTACAGTTTGTGGATTGGTTGGTCATTTTGCTAGAGTTTGTTATAGAAGGGAGAAGTCTACAAGAATTAAATATGTAACAGAGGCAGAAGACGAGGGGAAGAAGAAGGATGAAGAAGACGATTCGGATGATGACGTTTTCATTGTAAAGGATTTTATCTTGGAAGTGAAGAGTAATGGAACGAGCAAACCAAAGTGTGAAATTATGGTGGCAGGAGTGACCGTGACATTGGTGGCTGATTCAGGATCACCTTATACGATTGTCAATTTGGATATGTGGAAGGAGAAGTTTGAGAAAGAAATTGGCTTGGATTTAATGGAAAGTGACATCAATCCGAGAGGATTCACTGGGAAGAAAATTCCTATTCTTGGGTGTAGAGATGTCCTTTTTGTGTTTAAGGGGAGAGTGGCAGAAGGAAGGATGTATGTGGCAAAGTATGGGCCAAGTGTCTTAGGATGGAAAGATCAAGCCAGTTTGAAAATAATTCTCAATCCCAATGCTAAAGAGCAGGTTATGGTACTGGAAGAAGATGATGAGTTTGGAAAAAAAACCAAAGGAGAGTACAGTGAAGTGGTTTCAGATAAAATTGGTGTACTTAAGGAGTTCAAGCTTGGGTTCAAGTTGAAAGATGAGACAGAAGATGATGATGATGTGATGTGGGTGGCAGATTCGGGGTCACCTCACACTATGGTGAATATGGATATGTGGAAAAGGAAATTTGAGAGGAAAATTGGTGGGAAGTTAATGAGGAGTGACATTAATCAAAGGAGTCATACTGGTGAGGTTGTGGGGTATAGAGATGTGAGATTTGAGTTTAAGGGTAGAGTGGTGAAAGGGAGGATGTATGTTAAAGAGCAAGGCCCTTGTGTTTTAGGTTGGAAGGATCTTGCAAGTTTTGACATGATATTTAATCCTAACACAAGAGTACAAGTTTGGATTTTGGATGTTGATGTAAGTGATGAGATGAGGAAAGAGGTTACGTGTGAGTTTAGTGATGTTTTCTTTCCAGGAAAGTTTGGTGCACTGGAAGAATTTAGACACAAAGTTGAGTTGGAGGAAAATGCTTTGGCAGTGAGTTTTAAAGTGAGAGACGTTCTGTTTGCAATAAAGAGTGAGTTGGAGGTGGAGTTAAGGAGATCAGATGTGTGTGGTATGGTTGGAAGGATAGAGTCTTTGATGTGTTTGTCTCGAGTTGCTGTGGCAAGGACATCCTTCTTGGATTTGAGTGAGTATTATTCCTTGGTTGTCAGGAACTTTTCGGAGGAGTCATATGGTGTAAGACAACTATTGGTACAGAGAAGCAGATTTGAGGGAAGTGACAAGTGTACATTATTCATGGAGGTTGATCTGGATTTAAGAAGTGTTTTGATGGTGGATGCCAGCGGGGAAGGTGAAGTTTTGATTCAAGAAGAGGGGAATGGGAAGGAGGTCGTAATTGGTTCAGCGTTTGTGTGTTGGAAGTAGAAGAAGGGGAGGATGCTGGTAACGGTGTTGGAAGTAGAGTTTTGTCTGGTCAGCAGGATGTTGTATTTGGAGGTTTTATTCTGAAATAGTTTGGGCGGGGAATGTGGTTGAGTTTTATGAAAAATAGGAATGTTTTAATGGGTTAAGCAAAATGGGAATGTTGATTATATAAAATGGGAATGTTATTATATATTTAATGTTATTATATATTTTATATTTTATGAGAAATGCAAATGTTTAATGTGCTATGCTTAATGGGAATGATATGTTTTTACTATGTTATGCCAATGGAAATATGTTTTTTTTCTTTGTTGTTGTTTTGTTTTCTTTTGTTTTTAATTTTCCTTAAGGGGGAAGATGTGTGATGTCGGAGTATTCTGTGTTGGAATACTGGGGGCGTCATTAGGGATCTGGAGTGTTGAGGGTGGAATGTACGGGGAGGCTGGAGACGGTTGAGGAGTCGGGGATTTGAAGAAGTGGATGTTGTTTTTCCCTGACTGCAGAGTTGCCAATAAAGTGCTTAAAGATAATAATTGACTGAGACCAATCTCTACAGGGGGCTACTACCTCACCCATGTATGCTGGTTTTTACTAAGGAAGGCAGAATGATTTTTGCCTTGAATGTCTCTCCATGCCGGCAGAAATGAAAGTGCTCGCAGTATAAAGCTGGTGCCTTACAAAAAAATAACAGACAGTCCAGGAAATTTCAAGCCTACTTCACCCATTCGTCACAGTTTTACTTAAGGAGGCAGGATACTAGTTTTGAATGACTCAATGAGAGCAACGATAAAAGTAACCTTCATATCAAGCTGCGCCTTATGTAAAAATTAAATATGTGATCTACCAAGGGCTAACGAGAATTTCTATTGTATAGCATGACTGACTAGTGTTAAATTGTTTGTGTATAATGCTTACTGATGCAGTCTTGTGGTAACAAAAATGTAGACAAAAGGTACTACAGTTAACTAGCTAGAGGGGCCTATTTTAAAACCTTCAGAAAGATGTATTGTCAAAATTGTCAGTCAGGACTCAACAACCCACAAAGTCATGCAGTAAGCATTGAACAGTCAAGATTTATTGCGCCATTTTCCTTTTGTCATTGACTAGTGAAATACAGACAGTGTATCTATCTCTAAAGCAGAAAGGACGGGCTGAAGCCCAAGGTAATTACTTTGGGTAATGCTCTTCCTGACGGACACTCGAACCACAGATTACTCACCTTAGACTATCACTATGGCACCAGACTGGATACAGAGATTTTCTTAGCAGTGCTCCAACATGCTGCTAGATAGCATTGTATAGCTGTGCATTGGCTCCATACTGCGCCGGAAATTGATTGAGCAAAGCCACATATAAGCACCACCCTGCGCTAACATTAGTCTCTTGACTTTTCTGTTTCCACACACTTGGACACGGACCACAAACGACTGTTGTGAACAGTGTGCTGAAATACTAACTTGGGACCTTTTTAGATGTTAAAAAGAGACCACTAGATAGAAGGGCAGGTAGGAGGCAATGAGGAATTTGTAATAAGGAAGACAAGAGATTCCATCAGAAAGAGAGTTACCAACTGGATAGTTCTAACCTCAGATTCCTCACCTTAGGAACCAAAGCAGTACTTCTCCACTGTGGAGGTTCTGTGGAGTAGGATAGAACAGGCGAAATATCCTTCCCACCAAATCTGGCTGTCAAGGCAGTAGTGCTTTGTGGCGGCTGGTAAAGATTGAAAGTGGTATGGCAGAAATGCTGAATCTGGCATCAAAGGACGCTAAATGGGGCTATTAAAAAAATACAAAAGGGTCAATTGTGTATTTTCTAGGACACTTTCTTTCATAAATTAACTCAGATGCTTAGGTGGATATTGAATATTCATGCACACATTTAAAAGGGCCCCGAAATACTAGAAGTAGAGCAGTAACCCAATACAAGAATTCATCACCCAGTTCCTGTGGGAAGAGTCTTAACCACCACCCTTCTCCCCAGCCTAGTGGCACACATAAAAAAATACTCAACATTCATGATCAAGGCACTGGGCTGTCTCCATGACAAAACTTCTGACACATCTTAATACACACTGCCCTGCACTCGAGGAGACCAGACCCTTCTGTTATAGCTTCAAGCTTCAGATATCCTAATTATAGACAGTAACAGAATCAATGGTACTAGAGCCATGCAACGACCAGATTGTCAGTTGCAATAATCTTCAAACAACATAGGCTACTAGTCAGGGCATGTTCGGTCACCTAGCTTTTGGGTTTGATGGACAGGAATGTAGTGCATGCACATCACACATTGTATGCAAGCAGAGCCAGCATATAAACCCCTGGAGCTACTAAACTCAAAATTCCACCTGGCAGTCTCTTCTAAGTTCTTATCAAATCTACAGTGCTCTAGCGCGGCTGCATCTAGTAACTTTATATTGCTTTGTTGAAGATTATTTCCTTTATCATTCCATCTCACCTGTCTATTTCTTCACTATCACCTAGGCCTTCCTTTCCACCAAGCGCGAGTCCCAGCGCTTTGAGGCACCCTCTGAGCTGAATGAGGCAGTTCACAATCAAACATATGCTTTCATAAAATGTCAACATGCTGCATTTTTTTTAACCTTGCACGGAAAAGGACTTTGAAGAGACATTTTTTATTATATTTTTTTGAAGTGCCAACTTGGGAAAAAGCCACTTTTGAAGAAAAGCAAGAGTACCGGCACTCAAAGGCCCAGCAGCGCATATTATGAAAGAGCCAGAGACTGTACGATCTTTTAATAGCATTGATGTTTGGGATACATGATTGAAGGGTCTGTCCTCAGCTCAGACTGAAAGCCCCTGAACTTAAGTCTCTGAGGAAAGTGGCAAGTAGCCGTCGTTATACAAACCCTCACAATAGATTAAACCGACCTGCAGAGGGGGCATACAATCCGCTTACTTGAGCTGTTTGTTTAACCGATCTGGCTGTGACAGAGTTCGTAAGGAGCAGGTAAGAGAATGTGTGGCTATTGTGTTTTTTAAATCTGTGAGAAAGACATACTTAGAACGCCGTGTTTATTTCATTTACATTGTGTGTTTAAATCGTTGGTATCATTCATGAGTGGTTCTGCACGGATGCACGACAACTAAATGTCCAGATAACCTTGGGGATTGTTGATCTTGCTGGAGAGCGTTCTTTTTTTGGTTTGTAGTATTTAAATGCAATAGAACTGTAGTTAACGTGGATAGCTCAGTGGGTTATTGCCTTTGTCACAGAGATCCTTTGATTCAGTGGTAGGAAGGGAGTCTGAGGAGGAGGTCATACGGGGGAGTTGACTATTTTAGCACATGAGAAAGAGCTCACTGCCAATCTATGTATGGATGAGTTTGTAAGGGAGTTTTCAAAGAACAATAGAAGGTTAGCTCTATGACTGAAACTGCTAGTTTTGAAATGGTCGGTGTGAAAACTGCTGGCAGTTTTCAAAATTACTCCTTTCTCTTTTTTCGAATGTGTTACTGTTTTTCAGGAATTTTTATCTAGGAAAGTACTTTGCAAAAAATGAAAATAAAATAAAATGTATAAGGTTACATTTGTGCAGAAAAATAAGGGTTGGGCAAATTGCAGTGAGTAAATAGCCAGCCTTTCTAGTGCAATGGTGTCAAGGCGTTGCTTGAACTTGAATGCTTTTTATATGCTTAGCATTCAAGTACTTGTGTTGAAGCCGGGGAGCTGGAATTCGAGGGTTTGCAGTTAGGTCCAGACATTGGTCTTACTTTCAAATAACGCTCCATGTACACACAGAAGCAATCCGTTGTATCATGCTGCCTGTTTGCAAGTACATATGATGTAATCTAGGGCTTGTAGGCTACCTCCAGAAGCGACACATTGAGCCCGCAGTGGCCCACCCAAATGCGCCCTTGGCCCACCCAAACAAAAATTCCTGGAGCCGGGCTTGTGACCATAAAGCTTTAAGAACAAGAAGGGTATCTGAAACGCCCTCATCTCGGTGCAGTTTAACATATACTGTTATTGATAGCTTTTTAAATCCTTAGGCATTGTTCAGCTGCTATAATGATGGTATTTATCACTCAGTAATGGGCACTGGGACAGGCAAGGCTGGTAGCGCCCATCCTTCAGAAGGCAAAGGGTCCAAGGCTTCGCCAGACCTCCACTCCTGCTCCCTATCCCATCCTGCCCTAGGAGAGAAGAGGGGCAGAGCCAAAGTGAAAAAAAACAGGCACGTACCCTCCAGAAAATAGGCCAAGTCGCAAACCACTTTTTAAAAAAAATGTTTTGCAATGTTATCAAAAGCTACTTTGCGAGACGTCCTGCTTGTCAGCTACAGAAGTAAATCTCCACTGTTTCATGTGCTGGAAACAAAGGCATACATCCGAGCTGAGTTTTATCAACAGTAAAAATGTTATCAAAATCTACATTACAAATGGTGCAGAGCACGACGTCTCGAATACAAAATTACCGTGATTTTTTAACACTACAGAAAAGGGACAGGGCACTGAAGATTCTAGCCAGAGGTTACAAGGGTCTGCTTGTGAAACCAGTAGCACTATCGTGTGTGGCATCCCAATGAATTCCTATGTTCTTGGCAATGTTCTGCAGGTAATGCTTTGATTTTCTCACTGAGGACCTTCTCTGGGGAGCACATTAGACCCTTTTTGTGCGTGTTTGTTTTAAATATGTTAGTCTCATCATAAAAACATGTTACAAGAACGACATGTGCAATACACAGGTTATGTTCGAGTCTTAGCTTAAAGCAAAGGAAGTAACAGTACAAACCTGCCTGATGTTATCACCGAGACAAGGCAGTGTCTAGAAGAACAATTGGGTGATGGCATTTACCCTAATCAGTACATTGTAATCCAAGAAGAGTAAAACGAACACATTGAAATAAGTCTACTGACCCTAGTGTATCAAAAATAAACAAATAACAGGTAGGTAAAGGTATAAAAAAAAAAAAATCAAAATCTTGAGAAACAATTACCACTTCCATCTCTGGACAGGATATAGGCAGCCAATGGAATGCCTATCCAACATAAATGAGACACCACTAACGCAGTCAAGAAAAGTGAAGTTTTGATTTCAAATGAAATGTAATGGAAATGTAACAATTATTTGCTCACTCTAGAAGGACAATGTCGATTTAAATAAACCTCTACCAGCTGTACGTCATTCTTATGTTTACTTGATAGGAACAATGAACTTTTCAGAAACGTGAGTAGTAATTACTTATCGAACTGGGACTGGCTGTACTGACAAAGCTTTGCATACTAAGTTAACAGGTACTTTTACGCACGTGAATCAAATCATAGCTCATAAATCAGATGCCCTAGATACATTGACTGTTTCTCAAGAATATACGTTCAAAACAAAATGCTATCTTTCTACCTGCAATGATTGAAAAATACAATAGCTTTATATATTTGAAAAAAAGTTAAAGCTGACAAATATTCTGAATGCGAGAACATCTTTCTGCTGACTAGAAATAAAGTCCTGTTCGAATGAGGACAAACAAACCATTTTAGCTTAGGGCATGGGTCATTGCTAACCTGGACCAAACCCACGTTAAATTGGTCTATTTTGGTTTGATTGTGCTGAGGATATAGAAGAAAAAACATGTACTCACAGTAGTTTCTTGTAAAATTGAGCAGAATCTGCAAGTAAATTTCAACCAGGGAAATCTGACATTGCAGATTTGTTTTTCCTTTCACATTTATAGGCTTTTAAAAAAAATACATAAAGAGTAAACTCGTATGTACATACAATATGAAAATCTTCTACGCCAGCCACAATTAACGTCCATCTCTATATCATTCTTATATTTTCATGATGCTTTGTGGCAATCATGAATTAGGAACTTTGATTTTTTTCAGAGACTTGCGTAGTATGTGTCTGTTTACCCAACTTGAACTAGCAAAGTATTGTACTGGAGTTAGCAGATTTTACATGGCTTGCAAAGTGAATCAAACCAGAACTCATTGATCAGAGGTGCTAGATATAATGTTTTATAACTTCAAGAATATATATTCATGCAAAATATTCTAAATTTAGATTTGTAATAATCTGAAAATAAGAGTTAAAAAAAATTAAGTTGTCAAATATTCCGAAAGCGACCCTTTTGGCTTAGCATATGGCCTCATCTACATTAGGACATTAGCATTTCTTTTGTTATACAAATGTGGAGTGGCTCGTTCTCAGTTAGTGGCTGCATGTTACATAACTATGTACTGCTTAAGGAAGAGTAGGGAGAATAAACAAAGTAGAAAGGGGAAGAAAAAACAGGTGAAGTTAAGAGGACAGGCTAGGTCAGGAAGGGCTAGCTTGAGAGGAAACCTAGTCAGGTCAGTCAGTTTTAAAGTACAGAGGTGTACGTGAGAGCGTTGTCGGGACTAGAAATATTTAATTGCTTCAGTTTTGTACATAAAGATATGTTTAGGTGGTTGATATCAATAGATTCAAGGCAGTTTGAATTTTTGTAAGCATATATCCAATTTAGACTAGAGGCTTAGTGGGGAGTGGAGTTCCAAAGTAATGTTATAAATGGTATTATTCATGAGTCTTAAAAATTATACAGCCAGGTATAATGCGAGATATTTTTCTGAGCTCTTAAAATAGTTTTGACACCAAGATTTGGAAGCAAGTCAAGTACAAGAGCCTGTTCTCTGATGTTTGGTGTAAGGTTAAGAGACAAGGGCCTAAGGCTATAGTGACAAAGTTGAAAGATGTGTTTGTTTGAAAGACTATATTACTTACTTGTTCCAACTTCCTCCAAGAAAGGTTGTATGTGCAGTTATGAAACAGGTGTTCATTTTTTTAAGGCAATTCCAGTCTAAAGCTGATTTTAGGAGACCTCTTTTAAACAGTTTATTCTTCGCCCAGAAGGCTCTATACACTGAACTAGCTGGAGTTATATTTAGGCTTTTGCAGATAATTTCCATACCTCAGCCAATGTTTGGCCAGTTAAAAGCTGTAGGTCCAGCTTGGAACAAATACCATCACCTTCATTGTCGTACAGAACTGTTTTAGTTTTTTTTTTGCGGGAACTTGTCCCTGCAGAACATATTTGTTAAGTAGTGGCACTAGGTTAGGCTTACATTGGTTATTTAGTCTACTTAGGGTAGATTTGACCCTAAGGTATCTATAGAAGTCTAAATTAGGTAGATCCTAATTGTGTTGCAGCGGAGGTCTTTTATGTGACCAATTCCTTTTACAAACCTCTTCTTCCCTTCTTCCCATCTATTTTAATATCAGACTTACCCCCATAGTTTGAAGAGTAGGAAGCCTCATAGTTTTTTGGCGAGTCGTTTATCAAGAAGTTTGAGGGTTCAGGTGGAATCCTTTATAATATTTTGGGAGTGTGGAACTTTAAATATATTTCATTATTATGGTTTCAATGGGGTTTAAGAGGTCAGTCTCAATTTGGACACATGGAGTAGTTATTTTCTCCTCCTGTAATCAGTACACGGCTTGTCTCACTAAGAAAGCTATTTGGAAGTTTTAGAAAATTCTCCTTGTGCTCTATTCATTTCTAATTCTGTTACGTTAAATTCTAGCTTTTTTATTTTTCATTATGAAGTCATAGACAACCTTTTCCAGACTTTATGGAGGTTAGTACAATTTTGTATGTGGATCATACTTGTGATGAAGTTGACTTGGAGTGCAATCGGCATTTAGTGCATTCAAATATACTATCATAGATATATTTAGGGGACCAGGCCTCAACTAGGTTCTAAATTTTGGTGTGTAATTTCTTCTCAGTATGCTCTTCCGAGTTCATTATGTAGTTTCTAAACCACACGCCTAGGTATGAGGTCATTTCTAAAAAAGAATTTCTGGAATAGTTTAATCTACTTCTTCAGAGAAGATTAGGATGACATCCGCTTAGTAAGCTACCTTTTCATTACCAGAGGAAAACGGGATCCCCTTGATATTTGGGTTGGTACAGATAGCAGCTAGTCGGGGTTCGTTAACTGATAATAACCATGTTGATTGTGGGCATTCCTACTCTGGTGCATTGGAGAGACTGAACTTTCCATTTAAGGCTCAGTTGGTTTGATGCAGGCTTTTGGGGGCCCTAAAGGGTAAAAGCAAAGGAAGGATCCAGATCAACTATGCACAGCACTTAACACATGACAGTACACAATACCTTGCCTAAGGCCTTATCTGCTTCCAGTGACATGGCCATTGTGGGAAAGATAAGTCATTTTGCTTCCTTCTAAAAAGTGTCCAATTATTATATTATCAGGTGCACGACTTTCCTTCAAAAATCTTGACTGTGAATGGTGGTTAGCAACCCTCTCAAGCCCGGCAGCAACATGTTAGCATATATTCTGTATAAATGTATGGGTAGGGGTGTTTTTTTTTCGGAACTGTTTATTTCGTTTTCAGTTTGGCTGGTGAAATTATATGTTTTTGAATACGTAATATGGGTATTACGCTTTTATAATCTGTTTGGATGCTAACATTGTACAAGCATGTCTTGTATGCAGGAAGAGGTTGCAAGTAGTAGAAAGGTGTGCATGTTTAGGAACACTGCTAAGAGACGCTACTGACCAAATGTGTCTTATGTAGTATAGGGTTCTGAATGCTAACACGTAGTGCTGGTAGATCATATTGGCCATCTGCACATTTTTCAAAGAGTCAAGAACATAGTGTAAGCAAATAAGTGAAGACCTAGCTATGTTCTGGTAGTATAGGCTACTCCCTGCAAGATCCAACATGTGGGAGAATGTCAGGATTTGAAGTGCTGTGCTCAAGTACTTCAGTGGTCTATCTCAGATTGTACTAGCAGGTCTATAAAAGTTTATAGATTTACACACTGTTACAGATAGCTGTATTAGCCATATGAATGATTCTCATTTTGGATGTACCTACAAAGGAGAAATTAATATTTAGCGATATCAGTTTTTCTTTTAGGGGCAAGATTAATTTCCTTTGGGTAACAGTATCTTTCGCATAGATCAGGAGATGGAGTAGTTTCTGTCCTGTAACTCCAGTTCTGTAGTAGGGGTATCTCGGTTATAGTCATAATCTAGTGAATAGTCCCGCCCATGTGCGTGGACCCCGGAGCAATCAAAAATAATCTCTTAAAGTGTCGCAAAAATGCAGAACTGCAAAGACACTTAAGAGAGAATTAAAGACAGAAAATGCAGCCTATAAAACTAGGCTACACTGTCCAGTTCTTCAACTAGAAATTCCACCAAAAATCCACAAACAGCAAAGCCTGTCCAAATTTCCCTTGCCTCAACAGCAAGAACCCCCCTGGAATGATAGAGAGGAAGACCTGGACAGACAAGCCCCATAGGATGCCATTATGTGGCTCAGAACAGGATACTGTGCCTTTAAGAGAACTTTCCAGAACTTCACAGTATCCCAGAATGCACTGCATGTCCCTTTTACTTTCAGTTCTTTTTGAAGGCGTAACACGCCAGACCTGTAGCATTCCTTACACGAATATCTCTCTCCACCGGGGAGGAGGGCGGGCGCTTATGACTATAACAGAGATACCCCTACTACAGAACTAGAGTTACAGGACAGAAACTACTCCTTCTGTAGTAGGGGATCTCTGGGTCTAGTCATAATCTAGTGAATAGAATGGCAAGCCCATCCCCACACCAAAGCGGCGGTGGAGAACGAGAAATAACACCACTATTGTGCAAACAGATTTCGCAGTGAAGCCTGCCCAACCTGAGCGTCTGCCCTGGCATCAGTGTCCAGGCAGTAATGCTTAGCAAAGGTATGGACCAACTTCCAAGTGGCCGCCTTGCAGATTTCTGCAATAGGAACATTACAGAGCAAAGCCGTTGTGGCAGCTTTGCCCCTGGTGGAATGAGGCTTAGGTTTACCCCCTAAGGTCTTATTAGCCTTTTGGTAACTCAATTGTATGCAGGACACAATCCACCTAGAGATGGACTGTTTAGAGGTAGCAAGACCGGTCCCGATTGATATATAATTAATAAACAATTGATCTGACCTACGAATATCCTTGGTCTTATCCAGATAAAATGTCAACACCCTCCTAACATCCAGGGAATATAACGACCTTTCCGCTGGAGAGGAAGGATTCTGAAAAAACGTAGGTAAAGTTATGGTCTGGTTAACATGAAAATCAGATATACCCTTTGGAAGAAATTTAGGGCGAGTTCGCATAACAACCTTAGCAGCATGAAATACAGTATAAGGTTCCTGACAACACAACGCCTGAATTTCACTCACCCTGCGGGCCGCTGTGATGGCCACGAGGAACGACGCCTTACAGGACAGGTGCTGCAACAAAGCCTTATGAATAAGTTCAAAAGGCTCCTTCATCAATCTGGACAGCACCACATTCAATTCCCATGAAGGCGAAGGAAGCCAGACAGGAGGGAACACTTTCTTCAAGCCTTTCAAAAAATCTTTGATCACAGGGATCTGAAAGAAGGAAGTCTGTGAAGGGCATTTCCTGTAGGCAGTCAGCGCAGCAAGATGGACCTTAATGGAATGGATATTAAGGCCAGACTGCGCCAGATGCAGAAGATATGGAAGGATGACATCTTCCTTACACGTCGTAGGGTCATAATTCTTGGACTTGCACCAGATGCAAAACCTCTTCCACTTGTAAGCATAGGAAGTCCGAGTGGAAGGTCGCTTAGCCTCCTTCAGTATGTCCATGCAATCTTCAGGTAGATTCAAATGGCCATATTGCACTCTCTCAGGAGCCATGTCGCCAAACTCAAAGACGAGAGGTTGGGGTGCAACATCTGTCCCCGAACTTCGTGAGAAGGTCCGGCCTGCACGGCAGCCTGAAGCAGTCCATGAACCACCCCTGTCTGGGCCATTCCGGGGCAATGAGTATCATCCGAGCCCTGGACTGGGACAGCTTGATGAGCACCGCCGGAATCAGGGGAATGGGTGGAAAAGCGTACAGAAAGCTGTTCGACCAGTTGATCCATAGCGCATTCCCCAGCGTCCCCTGCTGGTAGTACCTGGAGGCGAAGTCTCGGCATTTGCTGTTTTCGGCGGTGGCAAACAGATTTATTTCTGGAGTCCCCCACCTTGCGAGCACGTCTCCTAGTACTTCGTCGTTTATGACCCATTTGTGGTTTTCCTGAATCAGTCTGCTCAGTGCGTCCGCCTGAACATTCTGCACACCTGGTAGATGGGTAGCCGTTATAGTCAGTCCTCTTGCCAGAAGCCATCGCTAGATCACCTGCGCCTCCTGCGACAGAGTGCGTGATCTCGAGCCCCCCTGCTTGTTGAGGTAATACATCGTGTTCGTATTGTCCGTCTGTACAAGCAGAGAGTTGGTCTGGAAGGATGAAAGTCCTTCAGTACCAAGTGAACAGCTCTGAGTTCCAGGAAGTTGATGTGATACGTGGACTCCGTCGGTGACCACGTTAATTGAATCTGTAAGTCTCCGGAGTGCGCTCCCCAGCCCTGGAGAGAAGCATCAGTCACGATAGTCTGAGTGGGAATGTCCTTGTGGAAGGGAACCCCTCTGAGGAGATTCTCCGCTGAACACCACCACTTCAGAGACTGAAGAGCATGCAGAGACAGTCGTATCTTGTCGTCCCAAGACCCTTTCCTCTGATCCTACTGATCCTCCAAGAACTCCTGCAGCGGTCTCATGTGCAGTCGTGCGTGTGGCGTTAGGAAGATACAAGAGGCCATCGATCCCAGTAGAGAAGACACCGTCCTCACTGTTGTAGATGGAGTGGTCACAAGAGCCTGAGCCTTCTGAAGAAGTGATAATCTTCGCTCCTCCGAAGGAGACACGCTTGCTGACAGCGTATTGATGGTGGCTCCCAAGTACTGAATGCACTGGACCGGAGTCGGGACAGACTTGGACATGTTGATGTGCAACCCCAGCTTGTTCAAGAGAACGCACGTCTTCTGGAAGTGTGCCTGAGCTTCCGAGAAGGAGGAGGCCTTGATCAACCAATCGTCCAGATACGGGTAGACAAACACCTTGTTCTTCCTTAGGTGTGCTGCTACCACTGCCATGCACTTCGAGAATGTTCTGGGCGCAGACTTCAGCCCGAATGGCAGTACTGTGTACTGATAATGATTGGTGCAGACTTGAAATCGCAGGAACTTCCTGGGTTTGTGTGCAATGGGTACATGGAAGTACGCATCCTGTAGGTCTATTGCACATAGCCAGTCTTCCTGTTGCAACTGAGGATAAATCTGATGCAACAACAGCATGTGAAACTTTTCTCTGCAAATCCACTGGTTTGCCTGTCGCAAGTCCAGAATGGGCCTGAACTCGTTCTTGTCCTTCTTGCGAACCAGGAGTACAGACCTCTTCCTCTTTGAGACAGAGGTACGTCTTCTATCGCCCTTTTCCTTAACAGGATATTGGCCTCCGCCTGGAGCTCGCGCAGTTGAAACTGCGAGCTGATCGGAGGAATTGATGGAGGCGGGCTGGTGAACCGAAGACTGTATCCATTGCAAACAATATTCAGCACCCACTTGTCCGGAGTAATTTTTCTCCACTCTGCTAGAAAAAATTGAACGCTTCCCCCCACCGGAGCGGGTAACGGATGAAGGGGAAGTAACCGCTCAGGGTCGAGACCCGGCCGGGACCTTGTTAGCTGTAGAGGACTGCTGTCCCCCTATACCCTTCTGGCGCTCCTGGAAGGGTCTCCGGAACTGCTGCTGTTGTTGCTGCTGCTGTCCCAAAGACTGCCCTCGTCCTCTTCCCTGTGCACCGAACCGTCTCTGGAACGGTAGGTAGGCCTTCTTTTCTTTGGGCTTCTCCAAGCCCACAGCCGTCAGGGTCTCTGCCTCCGCCTTCATGCGGGGTTTCTCATCATCGGCATGCTTTCCGAACAGGGTTTCCCCGGAAAAGGGCAGATTAACCACCCCCTGCTGGGCCTCCAGCTTGAGTGATGTGAGCCTGAGCCAAGCATGGCGCCGCTGGTTGATCCCATGACAGTACCCATGGGCAGCCAAAAGAGACATCCGCAGCAGCCCTGATGACCTGGTTTAAAACCAGCATCCCCTCTTTGAGTATCTCTTGGAAGTCCTCCCTCCTGTCTCGTGGCAGAAGTTCCGTGAACTGTTGCAGGGAGTCCCACAGGGCACAGTCATACCGCCCTAGCAACGCCGCATCGCTGGACGCCTTCATGGCCGTGGATGCAGTCCCACAAGCTTTCCTACCAGCTGAGTCGATACATCGGCTCTCCTTATCGGGCGGTACAGTTGAGGACGGGGAGGTAGAATGTAACTTCCTGGCCGCCGTCACTATAACAGAGTCAGGCACCGGGTCTATCCGCAGAAAAGCCGGGTCCGAATCCGGGGCCCTGTACTTCTTCAGAAGTCGGGAGGGAGCGGCCTTCACCACAGCTGGCGTGAGGAACAGCTCCTCCGCAGGCTCTACCAAACCAGGCACTAGTGGCAGTAGAGGGCGAGACAATTGCTTCTTGTGAAGCGTCTCAAATATCACGGACGTCGTGGGTGTTGGAGCCGTCACCGTGATTCCCAATTTTGCCACCCCCTCAGGAGAACATCCTGGAACGTGCTGATGTCATCCACCAGAGACACCCTTGTCCCTGGGGATTCCGACAAGGTCGGTGAATAGGTCCTGGTCCTGGAGGAGTCCGTGCGGGACCTAGATCCACGCCTCCTATTCGACGTCTTGACCTGGTGGACGATCTACGTCGGCTCCTCGATCTTCCTCTCCGTCCAGAGCGTGATCGTGACTTCCTTGGCTTCGGTCGATCTGCCGGTTCCACCGGAGCGGGCGACTTTGGTCTGGCCAGGGCCTTCGGCTTAGGGTTCCCCTTGGGAGGGGTTGGAAGTCTGGGCAGTGAGACCGACCTCAGAGGGACCGGAGGCGGCTTGTCTGCTGGCAGCTGAGGTAGAGGTATAGGTTGAGGAAGGGATGGTAGAGGAGGAGGAGTAGGGGCCCTCTGAGGGAGCCCCCTCGGTAATGGAGGCGGGGGTGTAACCGGCCTCTGTGACTGGGTATACACCACGGAGTACACCGAACCCTGTGATCCGCCTTCCTTTCCAGCCTGGGACGTTAACGAACCTCCCCTGGCGTCAGACCTCCTTCCATGTCTTTTCGGCGTCGAAGAACGTCGACCGGACGGCGAGCGTCTGCCCCTCGACGGCGAGCGTCTTCTCCTCAGCGTCGACCGTCTCTGCCTCGACGGCGAGTGCCTGCGCCTCGACGGCGAGTGCCTGCGCCTCGACGGCGAGTGCCTGCGCCTCGAGGGCGAGTGTCTGCGCCTCGACGCCGACCGCCTGCGCCTCGACGCCGACCGCCTGCGCCTCGACGCCGACCGCCTGCGCCTCGACGCCGACCGCCTGCGCCTCGACGCCGACCGCCTGCGCCTCGACGCCGACCGCCTGCGCCTCGACGGCGACCGCCTGCGCCTCGACGGCGACCGCCTGCGCCTCGACGGCGACCGCCTGCGCCTCGACGGCGACCGCCTGCGCCTCGACGGCGACCTCCTGCGCCTCGACGGCGACCTCCTGCGCCTCGACGGCGATCTTCTCTTGGACGACGAGGATCCCCTCGACGACGATCTTCTCCTTTTCGCGAACAGCGGTGTCGCCTCGACGGCGAGCACCGACGCCAGGCCTTTCGACGTCGATCACTCGACGACGACTCAGACGAGGACGACGACAAAATCGTCACAGGAGACTTTGACGGCGGTCCGTTCAGTTCCTTCGGCGTAGAGCGTCGACGTCGCTTCGCCCCAGAAGACGGGGAACAGACCGTAGTCATCCCTCTCGACGCCGTAGTTGGTACAATCGACCCAGAGGGAGAATGGGGACGCTTGCTGGTCTTCCTGCCCCTGGGGAGCCCCCCAGAGGCCTCAGCACGGGCAGAGGATCCCCTCCAGACCCACCTTGCGCCTATTTTTTCAAAACATGTTGTTGAATTTGTTTGGAATGACTTAATTTTGTCCTGTGCAGCCTCAGCCTCTGGGCTTATCACCCCCTCTCTTTATCACAGTAGGATCCTCTAGCTGGGACCTCTATAAATAATTGGCAGGGTTCCTTCTATTTTCTCTATACAGCCACCTTGCGCCTTCAGCCTTCTTTACTCAAGGCCCTGAAGTCTGATCTTCTTTCTGTCCTTCAGGGTCCTGCCAGAAAAGTCCTGACAAATCACACACTCCTCTGGGACATGGGAAGAGGGAAGGCAGAGGATACACACCTCATGGGGATCTGATTTGGCCTTCTTCCTGGAGCACTCCGGACATTTGTCAAATAATGCAGGCATATTTGACTCCAAAAGGGTGCAATAAACAAGAAGAAAGGCACCAAAGTACTTAGAAAGCACTCAACTTGAAACAAAAGTGAAAAATCACCTATAAACCCCTGATAAGGGAGAGCTCAATGCTCCAGGGTCCTGCTTGCAGGAGCCGGAAAAAAGAACTGAAAGTAAAAGGGACCTGCAGTGCATTCTGAGATACTGTGAAGTTCTGGAAAGTTCTCTTAAAGGCACGGTATCCTGTTCTGAGCCACATAATGGCAGCCTATGGGGCTTGTCTGTCCAGGTCTTCCTCTCTATCATTGAAATAAAATGAAATGAAAAAGAAATTTCTAAAGCGCACTGCGGCCAAGCGGCTTCCTGGCGCTAAGGAGCACATCAGTAACTACAGAGGGTCCCAAGGGGATTAGCCGGGGAATGCCAGGGGGGTTCTTGCTGTTGAGGCAAGGGAAATCTGTACAGGCTTTGTTGTTTGTGGATTTTTGGTGGAATTTCTAGTGGAAGTACTGGACAGTGTAGCCTGGTTTTATAGGCTGCATTATCTGTCTTTAATTCTCTTTTAAGTGTCTGTGCAGTTCTGCATTTTTTCGACATTTTAAGAGATTATTTTTGATTGCTGCGGAGTCCACGCACATGGGATGGACTATTCACTAGATTATGACTATACACAGAGATCCCCTACTACAGAAGCCTATTTTCATGCTATTCCATTTGATTACTTTGACTTTCCTCATGTGTTTTACTATCCTTTCAGTATTTGGGCATCACAGTGCCTTAAAGATAATTTGTTATGGACTTTGAGTGTTGGATAGGTGTGATGGCTATTAAATGTGATCTTTATATTCCAAAGTCTTGTCAAAAGAGATACCCAGAGTTTGTTTTTGAAAGAGATAGAATGTTTAGTTTGGAGGGGGTATTCCCCCCCCCCCCCCCCCCCCCCCCACCAGTGGTTCATTGGGAAGACCTATGGATAACGATGTCACGACAACACATATAGCAATGGATTGCGCCGACTCTGTTGGTGCTCCCTGTGACAAGCACATAACAGTTGCTACACCACGAGGTCACTACCATACCGAGAATAGCAGACCACTTGCCATGGACAGTCCCTGCTCTGCTCAGGGGTGAACAACCGGCCCTGTAGGGGATCATGAGGTAAACGTTACTGGATCACACGGTTAGGTGTGGTCGATGGACACAGGACCACCGAAGGGGGTAGACCACTGAGAATTTCTCAGGAACAATGTACCTATGGTCATGCATTACTGTACTGTATAATCACTGCTATGTTGGTTGTAAAATGCAAACAAAAACCCAATAAACAAATTTAAAACAAAAAAAAAAAGAGATACCCAGAGTTGGTGGAATCCAAGTTTCGAAAATGAGTTATGTGGTATTTGCCTCTTTCTCCATATTCTCCAGGAGACAAAATAGTCTTAGGTTCTCACTTCTGTTTCCATCTTTCATCATTGTTAATTTCTCTTTCAAGGAGGTCAATTGATTTTCTTGGAAATAAAGTCTATCCTTTTCAGCTGTTACATTAAAAACTATTTCTAAAGCGCACATTCACCAAAGATCTCTTGGCACTATGGTAAAAACACTGATTGAGGGGTTTATTTTATATTCCAGTTAAACCTCAAAGGCTTATTTAAACAACCAGGTCATTACATTTTTTCAGGCCACAAGTTTTGGCGCCTACTTTGCTTGTTATTGTTTTTGCTTCTGTCAGAATGGTTGAGAGATTGTCAATTGTTTCTCAGCCGCATCATTTCAGTTTTCAGCAGGTCCATATTGGTTTTAGAGCTTTGAGATAGGTCGGGTAACCCTAGCTCTGGACAGGATGTCCTCAAACGCACCCTCACAGGGTCCTAAGTACAAAATTGCTAATTTTCTGACCTCCGGGTAGCTTCACACAGGTAGCCTGCAGCAGAGGGGACCTGCACTGTTCGATATTGACCTCAGGTAGGCCTTCTAATATTAGTGGAAAGTGTAGGGTAGGTAATTCCTTTTTTCCCTGCATTACAATGTGCATCGTCGAAAGTCTGGCCAGCAGGAAGCTAAGGAACCTATATCCACGAGTTATCCGTATGCCCTAGCCGTGCACAGCGAGGAATTTTAACAAGTTTTAAGAAGAAGCCATCATCTCAACTAACATTGCTGAAAGTCTGGCCGGCAGGAAGCTCGGGAGATCGCTTTTACGAACCACCCGTATGTACTAGCCGCGCACAGTGAAGGATTTTAAGATATTAAGAGAGGAATCTCCTCCTTTAGGAATTACAGGCATCTTTCAGGTGTCCAGGCACGAACTACTTCGCGAACACAGCACATTCAAATCAGTAAACTATTTCAGGCCATAAGGAATATATGCCGAAATCTTGAAAGACAACCATGTAGTACTGTTGGTCTTGAAAAAGGCGGTATTAATTTTAGAAAACCCGCCGAAACGCGTCGACGCAGAAGTGGCACAATTGAATCAATAGCCAAAGGAGGGTACAAATGTCAAGTTTATGTATTGACCACCGGCTACCATTATCAATGTGCTAACGTAATAGACAAAGTTGAGGTCTTTTTTTACATGTTGTCTTACTGAGATTATGCAGGTCATAATCAGGGTATAAAATAGTTTTTAAATAATTTCGAATGTTAATTTTATGGTATTTTTTATTGAATGTACAATCATGTATATGGAGATGTTTTGACAAATCAATGAAAAATTGTTATGTATGTATAAGATTGGGGGCGTGGCCACGGCGGCAACCGAAATGGCCGCTCTGCCGTGAAGCTCCTCCGGGCGGGCGCCCAAACTGGACCTTAAGGAATGTAGTCCACATCCCTGCCATCCCTGAAGGCTTCGTTCAGCCGCCTGATGATCCGGGGCAGCATTGGAGAGGTTCCTGGGCAGCGGGGACGGCTGGTTACGGCGGCCGCGGCGGAGGGGATCTGAGGCCTCCGGAGCCCGGCGCCATCTTCCCCGCAACGCTGGAGAAACGGGTGAGTGCGCTTCGGCGGACGGCGGCCGCGCCGCCTCTCCTCTGATCCCCTGCCTCCGGCGCTTTCGCGCGCTGCTTCCCCCTGACTGCTCGGCCCGTCTTGCCCCTGGTTCCGGGCTCACGGGTGTGGCTGCTGTCTCGGCCTGCTCGGGGGTGGGGCCGGGGACTGGATCTGGGGCCCGGGCCGGGTTAGGGGGGGAGTGCTGCGGGCGCGTTCGGGGGTCCGGGGGGGAGGGGGGTGCGAGCTTGCTGTTCTGACCGGGGGCGCTCCCTGATGACGTGCGGCAGCCCAGCCGTACTCCTGCACACCGCGCCACCCTCCGTCGCCGCCGCGAGGCTGCTGATGCTGCTGGCGCCTGGGATAGGAGGCCTACCACTGCTTCTCGTGGCTCCATTTAGAGCTCCCCGGCTGCCTGCACCCCTGCTGCCTTGACTGCGGCTCGGGCCTTCGATTGCTGTCCTGTCCACGAGGCCGGTCACTGGGGGCCGTCCTGCTTCTGCCATTGGTCCCCGCTCACCTCCGCTGTCGCAGCGACTGCGGCTGACTGCATCCCTGCTACCTTGACTGCGGCTTGGGCCTTCGATTGCTGTCCTGTCCACGAGGCCGGTCACCGGGGGCCGTCCTGCTTCTGCCATTGGTCCCCGCTCGCCTCCGCTGACGCAGAGACTGAGGCTGCCTGCATCCCTGCTACCTTGCTGCGGCTTGGGCCTTCGATTGCTGTCCTGTCCACGAGGCCGGTCACTGGGGGCCGTCCTGCTTCTGCCATTGATCCCCGCTCACCTCCGCTGTCGCAGAGACTGCGGCCACGCCACACATCCCCCACGATGGGGAAGAAGGACCTAGCCCAAAAGACCCTCAATTTCGAAAAGGCTCCCCCTGCCACTGATCCCCCTCCGGGTGCTTCTGCTGGAGCCCAGGCGGCACAGCCTGCTGGTGATGCGGCATCCATGATGGCTACTATCATGGGGGAGATGCGGGCTGGCTTCAAAGCCCTGGACACTAGATTTGATAGCTTGGAACAGAAGCTGTCCGCCATCAATTCCACCGTACAAGCCCACGATAGACGTCTGGACTTGGCGGAGTCTAGGTTATCCGACATTGACGACGACTCCTCCAAAACCCGAAAGAGACTCGAGAGGGTGGAGAAACTTCTGAAGGAAGTCGCCATTAAAAACGAGGATTTAGAAGCGCGTGGCAGGCGCAATAACATCAGAATCCTTGGCGTGGCGGAGACGACTGCCACTGGCCGGTTTGACACCTTTGTGGAAAATCTCCTCATCGAACTGTTTGGCAAAGATACGTTCACGGCAGGTTTTGTGGTGGAGAGGGCACATAGGTCCTTGGGACCTAGGCCGCGCTCGGGACAGTTGCCCCGACCCATCATCGCAAGGATTATGAACTTTAGAGACCGTGATGCCGCGCTTCGGGCGGCGAGAGAAATGGGTGAGGTACGATGGCAAGGGAGCAAGCTGTCCTTCTTCCCGGACTATACAGTCATGGTGCAAGAGGCCCGGAGAAAGTACACCAGCGTCAAGGCGGCTCTCCGAAACCTGGGCCTGAAATACAATATGCTCTACCCTGCCCGACTGAAAGTAGACCTCAATGGCCGGTTTCGCATTTTTGACTCTCCAGCGGAGGTTCAAGACTTTTGTAGTGCTTATAAGTCTGGGACTGGCTCGGCCTCCGGCTCTAGGCCCACTTCTCCTTCGCAGTCAGACACGCAGGTCAGCGCCGACCTGTTCACGGACGCTGGACAGGGTTGATTGCTCACTCCACTTTGGCCTTGGATCTTTTCTTTGTTGCGGGAGTGACTATTGTTCCTTCATACTTCTCCGTTATGACATTCTCCATGTCCAGTTGGATTGTCCGCCCGGGGGCTAGCGTTGCCTACCCCCCTAGCGCGGGCTAATATGTTTCGTTGCGTATTCTGGGGGTTTCTAGCTTGTGTAATGCTACCATTTACGCCAGTGTTTCCTACATTGCACTTGCTGTTTTGCCTTTCAGATTTGCAAATGGGGGGGTTCTGCCTCTCACGGGGTGTTGGGAGGCTGGGTGGCGGGTGGGGGGGGTGGGGTTGTTTGTTTTTTTTGTGTTGTTTTCTTATACTTTATATTGATCGCGAGACACATGGCACTGGTTTGTTCACGGGTCGCTTCTTGCCCACGATTTTCGACTTAACTTCATGGCCCGAGTAGGATTGCAGACTGGCCCTTCTATTCTTAAGTTGATGACCTGGAATGTCCGGGGCCTGAACTCTACCCGGAAGCGGAAACAGGTTTTACAGTATGCAGCAAGACATAATGTTGATATTTTAATACTGCAGGAAACACACATGGTTCATTCAGACACACCTTCCTTTGCACGGGGCTGGGGCGCAAACAGAGTGTTTTCATGCTTCAGTAGGTATGCTCGGGGGGTGGCGGTCTTGATTCACAAACGCTTACCCTTTGTCCTGACTGACAGTAAGGTGGACGGGGAGGGACGATATGTGATTTTACATGGGCTGCTGTTTGGGTACAAGGTTTCCATTGTGGGGGTTTATGGCCCTAATGTCGATTCCCCAGCCTGCCTTGCGGACCTACATTTGTCTCTAATACACGCAGATATTGATCTTCTGGCATTGGGGGGTGACTTTAACTTGTTGATGAACCCCGATAGGGACAGCACGTCCCCCTCCCCTGACCGCAAACCCCTATCCCGCGCTGCGATGGCGGACCTATGCTCCCACTTTACACTGCAGGACATTGAGGCTACCCGTCACTCTACCTCCCCGTCCTTCACACACCACTCTGGCTTCCACAACACGAGCACCAGGATTGACTACTGGCTTTTATCCCCTGGCTTGGCGGGTTGGGTTACTGATTTACATACGCTGCCACGCACCATATCTGACCATTCTCCGGTGGTTCTGGCTCTTGCGATCCCCAGGTTGGGTGGTTATGAGAGGCAGTGGAGATTCCCTGGGCGCGCACTGACGGACCCAGTTTTCACAGAGGAGATCCGCTCGGCGATTGAGGACTATTTTGACCTCAACACCGGCTCCGTGACGGCGTGGGCCACACTATGGGAGGGATTCAAAGCAACAATCAGGGGGGTTTGCATCACCAAGCATGTAGGGGCGCTGCGTGAAATACGGTCCACCCTGTCCCGCATTGAGACTGACCTATCGGCAATTGAATCTCGGATCCTGACTGACCCCTCCCCAGCCAACGACGCTAAACGCATCGAGCTCCTGTTAGAGTTCAGAGACACGGCGGACAGGGAACTAAAATACGTCGGCAAGTACCATTCGGCCCGACAATACGGCGAGGGGGACAGACCGGGGCGGCTATTGGCGCAATTGCTGCGCCCCCCCCGGCAGGCAGCGTACATCACACAGATTGTGGCTGCAGATGGCACATCTCACTTCACCACTCCTGACATTTGTAACACTTTCTTGTCTTACTACAAGCAGCTCTACAAATCCGCCCTAACGGTGGAAACTCGCGATCCAGGTCCATACATCAACGAGATAGCCATGGTGTTCTTAGAAAAGTACATGCAAGACTTCCTGGCGCACCCTATTACTCCTGAACTGATCGTAGAGGCAATAGACTCGCTGAAGGGTTCCTCGGCGCCAGGCCTGGACGGTTTCACGGCAGATTTTTATCAAACATACAAAGAGGAGTTGGTCCCTATCCTGGTCGAGATGTACGCGGAGGCCCTGGAGTCCGGTGTTCTCCCCCCTACGCTCCGTGAGGCGGTTATTGTCTTGCTACCCAAACCTGGCCGAGACCCAACGGTCTGCGGTTCCTATCGCCCGCTATCACTCCTAAACCTAGACTATAAAATCCTTGCCAAGGCGCTCGCTTTGCGGCTCGCGCTGCTAGTGAATTCCATCATTTCATCGGTTCAATCCGGCTTCGTGCCCCAAAGGTCGACTTCCCTGAATCTACGCACGGTCTTCTCGGTCCTACATAGAATTGACCCGACCGTCCCAGCGGCGGCGGTCTTTCTGGACACCGAAAAGGCGTTCGACACCTTGGAGTGGCCCTTTTTTCTAGATGTGATGCATAGGATGGGCATGCCGGCTATGTTTGTGGCGACCGTTGAACTGCTGTACACGGCTCCCACGGCGCGTCTTCGCCTCAATGGAACTATTACCAACAGATTCACTCTGTCTAGAGGAACACGTCAGGGATGCCCCTTATCCCCCTTGCTTTTTATTTTGGCTATGGATCCTCTGGTCCGTCACTTTCAGGAGAAACACTTGCACAGGGGACTCCAGTTCCGCACGGGGCCTCTGCTTGTCTCGCTCTACGCGGATGACATGGTTCTGTACATCCGCACCCCAGAAACCAACCTACAGCCTCTGCTGTCGGAGATTGTACGTTTTGGTGATTACTCTGGCCTCAGGGTTAATTGGCACAAATCGCAACTGTTCCCCCTTACCCTTGCCACTTCGAGGTGGCCTTGCGTCTTCCCATTGGAATGGTGCGAGGACTCCGTTAAATACCTAGGAATTCACATCCACATGGACACTGTGGCTATCATTCGCATGAACTATGGACGCGCCCTCGATTTCTTGGAAGATAACACGGATAGGTGGCTCCGCCTTCCCTTGTCAATGGCTGGTCGCATTGCCATAGTGAAAATGGTGGTACTGCCCCGGTTCTTATATTTATTCAACAACATTCCCATCCCTCTCACTCGGGTTTTCTTCACGCAACTACGCACGGCCCTGTTGAGATTGGTTTGGGGTGGGAAGCGCCCACGTCTGGCCTGGGGCGCGCTGACGCTGCCATATGAAAGGGAGGGCTTTGGGGTCCCGGACTTCTACCTCTACTACCTGGTTGCCCAGTGCTCGTATGCCCATTCCTGGTTCCATCCGGACGCCAGGATTCAACACTTGAAACCTGAGGCGGACGCTGCACTCCCTATATCCCTGGACAATGTGCTCCCTAAGGGCCTTCCTCGCGATCCGCATGACATACTTCCTCTTACCACTACGGCTTGGGCCTGGGACAAACTTAGACGCTTACTGCGTGTTGACACTCTGTATTCACAGGCCCTCCCACTGCCCAACCCTCATTGGCTCCCCATAACTGGCGAAACATTGATCTGTCGTACACTAGCTAAATACCAATTGACTACGATCGGTGACTTGTTCCCCGACGGCCACGCGCTTTCCGTTTCCGAGGACCCTCGCTTCTCGGAGCGCACTTTCATGGACACGTTTGTGCTGGCCAGACTCAAGGCATTGTTGCGTGCCACGTTCCACACCTTCCCGTTGCCACCGGACGACACTCTCGCACTCACTTCCATTATCCAGAACACTTCAGGGGCCCACGTGGTATCCAAACTTTACAAATTATGCTTATCCTCACTCCCTTCGTCGGATGAGACGGTTCGTGCCGCTTGGGAAAAGGATCTGGGCACCCATATCTCTGACGATCAATGGGACGCATGCTGCGCCACGACAAGAGAGGTGTCGATGAATAACAGACACAAACTCATTCATTTCAAATTCCTTCGCCGACTGTACCACACCCCGGCGATGGCCCACAGAATCGACCCTGCGCGCCCCCACACCTGTCCCAAGTGCAACGCCCCACAGGCGGACTTCGCCCATCTCTCCTGGACATGCCCCAAGCTCCACACCTTTTGGGTTGCTATACATGATACACTGGGTACGATTATAGGCATTCCACTGGCCGTTTTACCTGAGATTGCCCTGATGGGATACATGTCCAACTTTCCCCGAAAGATACGCAAATTGGCATCGATCTGCTTCCTTCTGGCCAAGAGAGAGGTTGCACTGCACTGGTGCTCGAGACGGGCTCCCACAGTTGCCGCTTGGCTGCGAAGTGTGGCTTATTGCAATGTCAATAGTGTGGAATATTCTGGCCAACTCCCGGCAACCTCCCGCCCCACCGACATCTGGGACCCGTATCGCCAATACATTGCGGGGAGGGCGAGGGAAGCCACAGCTCAGTCCCTACACCCCAATTTACCTACTGGGGTGGGTTAGACCTCAGGTACCCCACGCGGCACTCCATTAGCTAGAGCTTCTGCCACGACACGCCGCTCTCCTGTTACATGGGGATGGACCGTCCCGTTTGCTCGCTGCTTTACCCTACTCTTGGTCCCTCAGGTATTGTTGGCGATCTATGGCCTTCTGTTTTTGCTCCTGTTCCTCCCGGGTGGGGTGTATAGATGTTTGCTGTTATAGAAGTGTGGTTCTAGTCTGCGATGCCTCCTATTGTGATACGGAACGGACTGGTGTGCTGGTCTCGCAAGCTGTTACTTCTGAATGATGCAATTTTCTTTCCTTTTTTGAGTTTTTTGGACTATTGTTTATGCTTGCTTTGAATTTCAGTTGCTTATCAGAAAATTCTACTATTGTGACATTGGTTATGCTCCATGATGCGACCTAACTGTTTAATTCCTAGCGTCACTTTGTTACCGGAACTGATTGAACTCTGCCTACTTGACGCTATATTCCAAATATGTAAGCTGTATTACTGTGGTTTGCGTCAATTTGCTTTAATAAAATGTTTAAAAAAAAAAAAATGTATGTATAAGATTGAAAACTTCAACCGTTTTTAAGGAACTTGTCAAGTGGGCCATTTAATAAAAATCAGTTGTGTTTTAAGGCAGATTTTCACTCATTGTATTTTTCTAGTATGTATTAGGTCCACCTTATAATAGGAGTGGATATCAGGTGTGTTATTGTTTATACTAATTGATTCTATATATTTATTTCAAATTAAAGGGGATTTCTTATTTATAACTTGTAGGGTAAGCTAATGTGGATAGTCTTGTCGGCTGTGACACTTTATTATAGACATTGGGGGAAATCTGCCTTAGCGTGCAGATTCGCTTCCAGTTGTTCTGCAAAGTCCAATGACATAACAAAATGGGGTGAAAGGTGCACCAGGATCAAAGCTGAAAGTTCCAAGAAGGTATCTGTACATCCAAGTGGTCATCCAGAATGGTCTTATTTCTCTTGCTCAGCTCAAGATTAGAGCCTAGGCCTTTTGTCACCCTTTTGTGCAGCAGCAGGAACAAAGGTCTCCCCACACAAATAGAGCAATTAACAGTGCTACTTCACTATGCACCAGAGAAGGAATGGGTTGGGAGAAAAACCTACATTCATCAACTAACTGTTACACTGTTCCAGAAATGGGACCGCCCAAGCCCACTGAACAAAGGAGGGAGCCCAGACCTCTGGTGCCAACCCAGGAGCGAGCTCCTCTATGAAGTTTAGGTGGGAAAGGCCCTGGCAATATGGTCAGCTTGGGGCAATGGTAGAATAGGCATTTCAACATAAACAGAAAAAAATGCTACACATCAAGTGATACACACATTTCCAAATTAACGGGTCTTCTACAGAAATAGCAACAACGTGCATCATTTTCAGATCAGTGAATCACAAATTAAAGGAAATATTCTCAAAAAATACTAAAACAACAATCGGGCAAGACTACTTTCCAAAGGTGGCTGCTTTTCACCAACACACTCAATACTAGATAAACTCCTTCAGTATAGAGTCACGTCACGGAGGCCTGCAGAAGCATAGGGGGCAGGTGCAGCACCCAGTAAAGTTACTTGTGACTTCTGGGAGCAGCTTTTGCTGTAGGTATAAGGAGTGGTTGTTCAAGGTGGCCCCCTTAGGACGAATGGAGTCCATTAGGTAAAGCTGGAAGAAAGCGTAAACTAGGCACATGGAGTATCACGCTATAACACCAGAATAAAAAAATGATATCGCCCCTATTACCAGTCTGTTATTATTGAAGGCTCTGTGATAATTAGCTCCTGGAAACTTCTGATAAGCAAAATACAGTGAAAAGAAGCATCCAACCTACCAGCACGTAATTAGGCCTAAAAGAACACAGCAAGGTTCAGAGAAGGCACCAATATTGTGGTGACTTACCTAGACTAGTGCGTTACAGAATGATGATGATGATTGGGAGGAGGAAGGAAGTTGACAGTGAGGAATCATTCAGCCTGCACATAGAACAGGCAAATCTAAGGAACACCGGTAATTTACAAATATTGGGAGCACCGCAGCTGCACTTAAAGCTGTGATTTCAAAACTGCAAGGGTTAAGACTCGTTTTCAGAAGTTAAGCAGTCACTAGGGACTTCTGAGACAAGAACCCAGTATCTTGAACTGGAAAAGGCAAAAGAAGGGGGCGTGGCTACGAGCCGACCGAGATGGCGGCGTAGTGCGAGAGCTCCGAGGCCGAAACAGCTCTAACTTCATTAATCCGTCTGTCCATCCGGCTTATTTCGCCTTCTGAAGCCTGACCGGAACGGGGGGGGGGCACAGACTGTCCCAACCCCGGGCGAATTCGAGCAACGCCTGCCGGAGATAGATCGAAGAGGCGAGGCGGGCCCTGCCGCATATCCGGACACCGCCCTGCCGCAGCACTGCGACCCGACCGGAAGTGCCCTGTGGTCGGGGTACTACACCGGAAGGTACCGCTGGTCGGCTGCGGACCGTGTTGAAGATCGACTCGAGTGAGAACGGAGGTGGGCCTGTTCTCGGACAATCGCTTGCCCAGCGGTGCCATTGCATCGGAGTGTGAGGAATCTGTACTGGTACAAGAAGAGACCAGGGCGCGCTTCGCTGACCGCTGGGAGTCTGAAACTGTACCCGGCTGGGTCTACAGTGATCGGTGGGACTGAGTAATAGTAACACCTAGACAATCAGGGGATCAGGAGAGTGTAGACCGGTGATTTTGCTACTGGGCCAGCGGAGGTGCTTACACTGCAACACTTCCTCCTCGCGTCCGCCATCACCCTGTTCCCCTTGGTGGCACACAAGGGGCCCTGAAAGACGACGCCATTTTGGATATCGCCTCCCCACAGCCTAGAACGGCGTTGCTGTTGACACGCTGAGTGACGAAGCCACAGGAGCAAACAGCGAAAAAGACTGCCGATTGAAATGGCGGGAAGGGGACCCAGACATACGGCGCAATCGAAACTGGAGAAGTACGCCTTTGAAAAAGCTGCCGTGCAACATCCAGAGGGCCTCCCGTCCACGGGAAAAAGCCCAGAGGGAGAAGGATCCAAAAAAGTGACACTAGAAGACCTCATGAAGACGCTCTTCAGCGTTCAGACAACGGTGGGGTCTATTGCAACGGACGTCGGCCTATTGCGGGCTGACCTCCACAAGATGGCGGAGCGTGTGGCGCAGGTGGAAGTCGTTACCAAATGCTTAATGGAAGACACCTCGGAACTGCAGCTCACTACGGAGCGACTGGAGGCAGTCGCCAGAAAATTGCAGGAACGCCTAGATGATCAGGAAGGACGCTCACGGAGGAATAACGTCCGAATTCTAGGTATTCCGGAATCGGAAGGCAAGCAAGCGATGGATCTATATGTGGAGGACTTAATTAAACCGAAACTGCAACCGAAAGTCCTCTCCCATTTCTTTTCTGTTGAGCGAGCACATAGAGTTCCAGGTGGTGCGGCGAAGCCGGGGGCACCACCGCGACCAGTACTGGCCAGACTTTTTAACTTCCGTGATCGGGACGCCATACTCCCGACAGCCAGGGTCTCTAAACCTATTAAAATTCTAAACTCCGCCATTGCCTTCTTTCCAGACTATACGGCTGAGGTGGCCCTGCGCCGGAAAACCTTCACCGATATAAAAAAAACTTTGCGGGCCAAAGAATTACCCTACTCCATGCTTTTTCCGGCAAGGCTGAGAGACGTGGACAATCACAAAGCATGGTTCTTCGACACCCCGGAGGCGGCAAGAGACTGGCTGGATGGTTGGATATGCACTGAGGCCCTGCGACGAACTGGTAGGGGTCAACGCGACCAAAAGACTGCCCAGACAGATCACCAGGCATCACAAGGACATATCAGAGCTACTGACTGGTTCATGGATAAACACCACATTACGTGCCCAAAAAAGTTCTTGATTGACTGTCTTTTCATTGTTCTTACGGAAAATGTGTTCCAGTTTGGTGAAGATCTATATCGCCAGCTGAGGGGAGTCAGTATGGGGGCATCAGTGGCCCCGTCAGTAGCCAATATTTATATGTCCCGCTTTGAAGAACAGTTTATAGATAACGAGATAGCTCCTTTCTTCGAATCCATTTCCCATTGGTCCAGATACATAGATGATATCTTTTTCATCTGGACCAATGGGAAAGACTCCCTATTGGAGTTTTTAGAATGGATAAATCTAACTGACAGCAATCTTAAGTTTACCGCTCATTTTGATGAAAAACAAGTGGAATTCTTGGACCTGTTAATACGAGTCAACAACAGAAAATTAGAGGTTGACCTCTTTGTTAAAACTACGGCTCGTAATACACTACTACATTTCAGTAGCTTTCACCCTAAATGTCAACGGGAGAGCATTCCGTTCTCCCAAGAGAAACACTGACCCACAATGGTTTTACAGCAAAAGCTATAGATCTATGGAACTGCAAAACGACCAATGTGGTCTACTTTATTAGCTGCCCCTGCGGCCTTGGATATGTTGGCGAAACCTGTAGATCTATCCAAACACGACTTACCGAACACAGATCGGCCATTAAAACAAGAAAGGCCAATGCCCCTCTTGTCAAACACTATATTGACAACAATCATAAGCCAGAAGATCTCAATTGGCGCGTTCTAGAAAAAATTAAAACTGCAGACAGTAATGGAGGTGGTGTCATCCGTAAAAAAAGAGAAGTTTTCTGGATTTTTGTTCTGGATACTTACAAAAGAGGACTTAATAGTGAAATACCCTGGGAAAAAGCTCTGCAATAACTTCCCTTCTCCTTTGTAACTCTAATATGCCGGTCGTTCAAATTCTGTACCTTACATCTCAAGCCACGATAAGTTATTACTGTGCTTTAAAAAGTAGGGATCTATTCACCTTGAGACCTATAGACATAAAATGTTAGGTTTACGTAAAATTAATTTTTAATAGATTACCATAGATCCATGGTCACCTAGTTACATCATATGTTAGGTTTTACCACCTCTATATGTACCGTTATTGATGTTGCCTACAATAGCGATATTAATTTACTCGCTATATACCGGTTTAGATTAGACAATATCCTGCACCTTCACGAGGTCATGCGTTACACGATATATTTATCAAACTCTTGGTCCTTGTGACTATACGGCGATATTATCTATTCCACATATTCAGATCCACGAGACCTGACAAGGAACTTCTTCTAACATCTGCTGCCTCATCGAGATTGTCCAGTAATTATTCGTTACACGTTGGTTTGGACCTCATAACAGCTTGCCTGCTTTTGGCGGTCTGCCATGCATGCTGTATTGGCTATTTACTTTGCCCACGTGACTGTGCGGTGATATTGACCACCCCGCGTGGCCATTCCAGCGTAACCTGGCACGGTCGGCCTTTTATTATCTGCCGCCCTTTTTGAGTCTGCCTAGTACGCTCCTTATCACCCTTGGTTTTTTTGAACATGTCTCCACACTTTATTGTTGCAACACTTGGACATTATTATCCACGTGGACGGCTAACTCGACATTCACGTGTTATAAACGATCTTCCTTCCCCATATTGAAAAATACACCTTTAATGGGGCGTCACTTTTTCTCACATACGTCATCCAACCATCCACATGGGCCTATTCAAATAAACCTGCTCACGCAGACATCGAGCTACTCTTTTCGTACAATGGCTGCGGGACGCCAGCAGTCTGCATCAGCGCGGGTCCCACAGGTTGCTGTTAACGGACACACCGGTACCGTTAAGGTAAGAAGCTCGCAGCTTTACTTGTTTGGCGGACTTTTATTGCCGAGGCTACACTGCTAGAATGTATCCGTTTTCCCGTTACACACAGATACGACCGAATTCATTCTTCTTAATCCGACTGAAAGCGGCACCTTTTTAAGACTGAAAGCGGCACCCTTTTATCATTGAAAAAAATCACGAATCGCTTTGAAGGAACTCCGCGTTTTTTAATTTCGGTAAGAAAACGCATTGACTGTCACATATTCAGAATTGGCTGAATTTCTATTAGAATACATTTATCTAACAAAGGCGTCTTTCTTATATTCGTTTGTTTCTCAGCCTGACGGATACAACATTTTATCTTTGAAAACCAATTTACCTTGCCATATCGCTTACGCTACGAGCGCACAGTTACTAGACTTCTCCGGTAAGCCCTCCCCCCATATCATGATCCATGCTACATGGTAGATTATAGAACATGAAAAAATATACAATTTTGAGTATGTCCTATTTGGGTAACATAAGGTAATATCCTAGAAATTAGAATTTCCTGTTCTTTAACTTTGTGCCTTGTTTAATAAAAACTACTACGTTACTAGGGAACGACTATAAGGTGTTTTTATATGTAACCATCTACCTGTTTAGGTTCCCATTATTAAATACTGAAATATTTCTCATCAATAATAGTAAAGCAGTAATGTCCCTCTATTTCCAGAAACAGAGAATGGAGGTATTACAGGCCAGATAGACATATCCTCTATCCGAGCTATACGCAAAAGAAGCCATCCCCATTAAAAAGTCATTTCTGTCTGTCCTTGGTAAGCTCTTTATTCTATCTTTCATCCATACCAGTCTAGATACAGTAGAAACAAGAGAGGAATAGGTATCGATAGTTACATGAACCTTATTGTGGTGTTTTATTAATTTTGCATCTCCAGATCATGAAACTGTGAAGCATAGGTAGTCATATGAACCATTCAGTGGCGTTTTATTACATTTGTTCCTCTAGATCACGAAACTGTGAAGCACAGGCAGCTATGTTCGCCCAATTTATATATCGTTGGTGTGCTTTAGATTAATAACCCTGCCCTCAGTCCTAATAATACTGAGTATCAACCTGTACTTTTACATATCATTTAACACGTTTTGACCCACATCGTGACTATATTCGCTCCATTGTTCTTTGTTTACACTTATATTAGTTATTTAATTCTGACATTTTTTTATTATTACATGTTCTTAATAGAAACTTATACTGTGTCTTCAAGACTCTGATTGATAAGGGCAGCATCCACTTCATTTACTACTTTCTATTTTGTTGGTAAGTGAACTATAAGATTGATATGAGGAAGTACTACCTATGGAGTGTTTAGGATAGTCTAAACATCTTAATACATCCCTATTCTTTATGGGTTATCGGATACATACATTAGCAAAGCCTATGTACTTGTACTCTGAAGACATTTATGAGAGATACCATGTCTCCACATATTCTTATCCTCCCCTAATTTCTTTTCCTTTCCCTTTGGGATTTTTTGCTGCTCAAAAAATACATTTGTAGTTTGTTCCTTGTACATTAATATTCTGCTGTATGAGCAGGGAGTTATAGTGAACTAGACACCGTAATTAATGTAGATAATTTCGTTTGTATATGGACAAAACATGTACATTTTTATGTAAATTAAAAATAATCTGATCCCTGTTTTTCCCTTGCATTAATATGTTTTTCAGATAATATTGTGGTTCCTGAAGAAGGCGTTCTAAACAACGCCGAAACGCGCGTCGAACAATACCATCTGTTTGCCACAAAATATATGTTATGTTATAGGAATCTTTTATGGGATATATTGAATACTGTATTATTTGGTTGTTTTTGTAACAAATTCATTGTGTATAATTTATGTATTTTATTAATTGTTTTTAAACATGAATCTTTGTGGATTAATTAAATGAAACTTTACACTTTTTTAATTACTTAGTTTGGTGTCTTCCTTACTTTTCTCCCCTGATTTATGTTGATAATTTGCTAATTTGTTTACACTGATCACAAGGACATAGTCAGGACCTATTTGCTGAATCGGGCCTGGAAGAGGGTGAGCCACCGGGAGGAGTGAGCGCCGGATCTAGAGACCCTTGATCGAACTTTATACGGCACACTGACTATGTACACCTTGGTATCAGGCGGGCAAGGCCACACGGAGCTGGTTGTAAAGTCACAGAGCTACTTACCCCTTGCAAGCAAGTACAATGGGTTGGGTTGGGACTATGCGCTCTGCTAAGTTGGGGTGGCGGGCGGTTTCAGGCCAGTGCAGCAGGGAGGCAGGGAGGGGGTTGTTTGGATGTTTTTGTTTTTGCTTTTGTAATTTGCGACAAAACACGATCTGTTCTGCACAATACGATGGAGACTGGCCAATTGGTAACAGTGCGCGGCAAGGCCCATCCCCTATTGGACTGCACACAACCACGCATGCACTTGAATGGCAGCACAAGTGATGGATACACCTGACAATCCTACGCCGCATCCCTCTCACACATCGACCTTAACAGTAATGACGTGGAACGTCAGGGGACTGGGAGACAGGGTGAAGAGAGGCCTAGTCCTACAATATCTGAAGCGCTGCAGGCCAGCAATAGTTCTATTGCAGGAAACACACCTTGTTGGCTCGGCCTCGAAGGCGATGGATAGATGGGGGTATAGGTTCATTGCGCATGCAGATTTCTCCTCCGGCTCTAGAGGGACGGGCGTACTTATTCGAAAGAACTTTCAAATGGTGTGTCAACAGACTAAAATAGACAATCAGGGACGCTTTGCAGCAGTGACGATACTATGGGAGGACCAACTGTACAAGTTTGTGTCCGTGTACGTCCCTCCTGGGCTGCATGCCACTGCACACACTGCCCTTGCTACTTTTCTCCTGTCATTGCCGGCGGCGACGCTAGTGTTGGGGGGCGACTTCCATGACGCTCTAGATCATGAGATGGATATACACCCATATACTACAACGACATGGGGAAGCGGGCGACTTGCTGGATTATTAGATGCATTGGGTCTAACGGACTGCTGGCGACATAAACATTCCCACGACAAGCAATATACTTCTTACTCTGCGACACACCACTGCTTATCACGTATAGATTAAATTTTAATGTCCGGAGACGGACTGCATGGCATTGAGGAGGTGGACATCCGCCCCAGGGGAATCTCTGATCACTCTCCGTTGCGACTCACACTCACGACTCACCGCTCCCGTAGAAGCTGCGTTTTTCCTATCCATGCGGGTTACCTTCAGAGCGCCCCTTTGAGGAAGTCCCTTTCCAACACTGCTACACACTACTTTCAGGAGAATTTGGGCACCGTAGGCTCCCACAGTACCCTATGGGAGGCATATAAAACGGTTATACGTGGGCAGGCGATTGCATCCATAGCCGCTCATAGGCGGACTCAGAATCAAAAACTTCGCTCCCTTGAATGTGCTCTTAAAGATGCCATTTCTGATCACGAGACCCACCCGTCCCCAGGAGCCGCTCAAATTGTCCGGCTGCGGCAGGTTGAATGGAGGGCGTATCAAAGGGAAAGGTGCAGACTACGATTCAGGCCTCCCGTCATAGGGTGTATGAACTGGGTGATAAAGCCGGAAAGATGCTGGCTTGGCTCGACAAAAAAAAAAAAGTAGGCAGGGTCATTGCACAACTGCAATTGCCTGAGGGCAATTTGACCTCGGACCCCGAAGTTAATAGTTGAACGGCTGGCTGACCACTGAGACAATTTATGCTCCCCAAGCGTCTTACACGACAGATGAAGCCTATGACTACATTAAAGACTTGACAATCCCCTGCCTCTCACCTGAGGCGGCTCTTTTGTTGGAGGCGGACATTACTGTGGAGGAGGTGCGGGAAGCGACCGACGCACTGGCGTCCGGCAAGGCCCTGGGACCCAACGGACTCCCAGTGGAACTCTACAAGCAAACAGCTTCCATAACGGCCCCCCATCTACTCAGAATGTTCGTAGACAGCCTAAAAGTGGGAGAACTCCCTAAAGATCAACGCCTGGCCACGATCATCCCGATCCATAAAACTGGTAAAGCTCCGGAAGCATGCGGCTCTTACCGTCCCATCTCCTTGCTAAACGCCGAGCCAAAGATCCTCGCCAAACTGCTATCACAGCGTTTGGCCCCCCACCTTGCCACCTTGGTGCACCCGGACCAGTCCGGCTTTATGCCTTATCGTAACACCTCCCATAACCTGCGCCGTCTACAGGCGGTGCTAGCTCGTCGGGAATACATACAGGAATCGGCAGTACTTCTCTCCCTTGACGCCATCATGGCGTTTGACACCGTGGAATGGCCTTACCTATTCGCGGTGCTTCGTCACATGGGTTTTGGCCCCAAGTTCTGTGCGTGGGTCCGCCTGCTTTATACCGGGCCTCTGGCTCAGATAGCAGCAAATGGTCACATCTCCAGGGACTTCCCGCTTGGAAGTGGGATGAGGCAAGGCTGCCTGTTGTCCCCCTTGTTGTTCACGCTAGTCCTTGAGCCGTTGGCAATTTGGGTTCGGTGGGAACCGTCCATCAAAGATATCAGATGGTCTCCGTCATGGAAGGATCGGATATCTCTCTATGCGGACGACATCCTTCTTTATTTGACTTCTCCTAAAAAAAATCGATCCTAGAACTACTTAATGTTTGCGAGAAGTTTGGGAGAGTCTCAGGGTACAGAATTAACTGGGCTAAATCAGTCCTATACGTCCTTGCTGGTTGCCCGCCACCACTACCGGCTGACTGTCCACTGCGCTATACTGACACCCCCTTCAAATATCTGGGAATCCACGTTTCGTCCAACCCAGACGAGTTCCACGCACTAAATCTGAAACCCCCACTGGAACGTTTCAATCGAGACGTGAAGGTGTGGCGGCCCCTCCCTCTCATCCTCCTGGGCAAAGCTGCGTTGTTCAAAATGATGACATTGCCCCGATTTCTTTACCTCCTTGAGAACACTCCGTTCCCGGTCCCCTCCTCCTACTTCAAGGCCATCGCCGCAGCAGTCTCTACTTTGCTGTGGGATGGTAAGCCGGCGAGGATTGCACAATGCAAACTGGTGAAAGATTGGTACGATGGGGGCATAGCGCTCCCCAATATTGAACTGTATTACTGGGCTGCCCATCTCAAGCAAATCAATTATTGGCTGCACGCCCCACAGACGGAACCCGCCTTTATGGCGGATAGGCAGAGTGTTGGACCCAGGGGATTGTTAAGAAACCTATATAGTCGTAGCGCCCCAACCGACCTTCTAGGTCCGACCAGTCACACGGTTCAGCTTTGGTACAAGGCACAAAGACATCTTCAGGGCGCGAACATTGTTACACAAATGACACCCCTATGGGACTCGCACAAGCTGGGCTTCATGGGCAATAGTAAAGGGTTTCAGGCATGGGACTCCATAGGCATATAAGTGGTGGGAGATCTCTGGAAAAAAAAACAACGTAGTGGATTTCACATATCTACAAACCAAACACGATATGGCACAGTCAGAATACTATAGGTACATACAGATACGACATGCGCTTCTGTCAGCCGTTCCGGTGGGAATGAAACTGCAGGAGTCCACCCCTCTAGAAGACAGGCTACTGACAGAACATATGTCCCACAAAGCGACGTCCTACACATACAGGAAACTGGTCAACAACCTCCCTGACATGCTGACCAAACTACGCTTGTCTTGGGTGGGTGATATAGGTGAACTCGATGACTCGGAATGGCAGGAGGCTCTCTCGTCGCCCCGAGAAACTGCAATTCCTTCCAGACTTAAGCTGGTTCAGTTAAAGGTGTTGCGCCGCACGTATTACACCAGGACGGTCCTTTACAGAATAGGGAGAGCCTCTCACGAATATTGCCTCCGAGGTTCGGTGAAAGAGGAACGTTCTTCCATACTATTTGGGACTGTAGCCGGGTGGCCATGTACTGGGCAGCGGTGATGCGAACCATTTCCCAGACCATGGCTGTCTCCTTGCTGCCCAACCCACGCCGCTGCCTGTTGAACATCTGGGACGCAGAAGACCTGACCCATCGACAGCAGGACTGGGCCATGTTAGGAATGTTGGTAGCGAAACGTAACGTTGCGAGACTGTGGGGTTCCCACGTGCTGCCCACATTGCGAGACTGGTGCAAAGACCTGGATGAAGCAATGGTGGCGGAGAAAGCAGTCTTTATGCATCAGGGGTGCCCCGCAAAGTGGGGACAAATCTGGGGGGCCTGGAACAAATTTAGAGGAGACGTATGCGAGCCTCCACAAGTTGACCCAGATGAGTGTCTCTCAGATTAGGACATGGGTCTGAGTTCCATGTGTGTCGAAAGGTATCGCTTGTTATGGTAAACTCCGTCCTACTGATTACTTGCCGTCAGAAGGTAGGGGGTGGGTCAAAGGTTGCACTGCCAATGTTTGCTACGTTGTTTACTTGAACATTGTTTTGTCGCTAGGAAAAGAAATGAACGTTATTGATTTGTTTTTCGTTTGATGTACGGTTTTGTTGTGGGGTTAAAGCAAAAAATCAGAGACCTAAGCCATATCGTATATTTGAATCGTCTGCATTATGGTACAGCATACTCCCACTCGCCGCCGGACCCCCGGGTTGTCGGCTAAACGGCTGTGTAATCCTGATAATATTGCTAAGACTAAATTGCTATCGCGGCCGGCCCAGGAGGTTGTAGGCCCTACATTGTGCTATATTGAAAATGTACAATAAAGGTCTTTAAAAAAAAAAAAAGAAGGCAAAACAAGAGCCCTATCGCCATTTAGTGGACAAAAACCTACAGTAGAAAATCAATAAGAAAATGCTGAATAAAGTTTTTTTTAAAAACATGACTCAGTTAAAGGTCAGAGACAGGAAGACTCCGAGGCAATGGAAAATATACTTTTGACTTTGAGGATGATGCAGAGGAGGTTGAAGCTCTCTGAAAAAGTGCACCTACTAAACTGACTATGGGACTGTAATGTGGGCCAAACACTGAGGAATAGGAATGAATAAGGATGCAGGAGTAAGGTACAGAATCCTATCTGAGGTGATAATACAGGAGACCGTCAAGAAATAATCGACTCCTGTTAACATAAATGAATCCTTAAACTGGGCAGGAAAGAGTGTCTTAGGGTGGAGTAGTGTGTCGTAGACTAGATTGGAATAAAGTGGCATAGAGGGAATTGCGTAGAGAATCATAGAGTGGAGTGGCATAAAGTAGAGTAGAGTGTCAGAGTAAAGTGGCCTAGAGTGAAGTGGCGTAAAGTACAGTGGTGCAGAGTAGATTGGCATAGAGTGCAGTGGGTTAGAGTGCATTGATTTAGAGTAGAGTGGTGCAGAGTGGAGTAGAATGCAGCATAGTAGAGTGTAATGGCGCCGAGAGGCGTGGGGTGGCGAAGTGTGTCATAGCAGAATAGAGTAGAATGTGCAGAGTAGAGTGACGTGGTGCAGGGTAAAGTGGAGTGGTGAAGAATAGAGTGAAGATTTGCATAGAATTGCGTGGAGTGCTGTGGTGCTGCGTAGATTAGAGTGGTGTGTAATGGCATAGAGTGCATTGGCGTAGATTAGAGTGGTGCAGAGTAAAGTGCAGTGGCAGAAAGAGCAGTGGTGCACAGAGTAGCGTAGAGTTGAGTAGCATAGAGTTCAGTGACGGAGAGTGTAGTCTTGCAAAGTAGTGCCTTAGAGTGAAGCGGTGTACAGTGTTTTGGCATGAAGTGCAATGGCGTAGAGTAGTGTTACAAAGTAGGGTGCTGTAGAGAGCAGTGTTATTCAGTATAGTGGTGCAGAACAGAGTGGCATAGAGTGCAGTGATGTAAAGCGCAATGGCGTAGAGTGGCGTAAAGAATAGAGTACAGAGGCATAACATGTGGTGTAGAGTATATTGGGTAGAGTGCAGTGATTTAAAGTTGAGTGATGCAGCATAGAGTACAGTGGCATATAGTGCAGTGGTGTAGAGTAGACTGTTTCAGAGTGGAGTGCTGTGGAGTGCAGGGTAGAGTGGAGTGGCCTAGACTGGAGTGGTGAAGAGTGCAATGGTGCATTGTAAAGTAGAGTGCATTGGCAAAGAGTATAGTGGTGCAAAGTAGAGTACAGAGGTGTAGAGGGCAGTGGGGTAGAGTGGAACGCCACAGAGTAAAGTGGAGTAGATAGCAGTAGCTTTGAGTACAGTGATGCAGACTAGAACAGAGTGGCGCAGAGTGCAGTGGCGCAGAGTAGGAGTACAGAGCAGTGGCATAGAGGATACTGGATTTGAGTAAATCGGTGTAGAGTGTAGTGGCACAAAGTAGTGTATAGGGGAGTACAGTGCAGTGGCGTAGAGTGTATTGGTTTGAGAACAGTGGTGTAGAGTGCAGAGTGGAATACAGCAGCACAGCGTGCAGTTGCATTGAGTAGACTGTTTCAGAGTAGAGTGAAGCCACAGAGTACAGTGGCATAGAGGAGAGTGCAGCATTGCATAGTGCAGTGATGCAGAGTTGATTAGAGTGGCTTGGAGTAGAGTGTACTGGAGCAGGGTATAATGGCATAGAGTGTACTGGCATGGAGTGCAATGGCATAGAGAAGAGCGGTGCAGAGTAGACTGCAGTGACAGAGTGTAAGGGCATACAGAAGAGTGGAGTAGAGCGGTGCACAGTGGAGTGGCATAGAGAGCAGTGGCTTAGACTGGTGCAGAGAAGAACAGAGTGTATAGAGTGCAGTAGCAGGGTACAATGGTGTAGTGTTGCACAGTAGAGTATCATTTCTGGGCCATTGGAGTTATGAGATTGTGCAGCCACTACGGTTTCTGCATGATTATAGATTTACCGCATTTGCCACATAATCCATCATCTGTCTCATAACTTGCAGATTTAAAAAAAAAAAACACATTTGTTTCTAGCGATCATGGTTCAAAAGTTACTAAACATGCAGTGGAAGTCCCCTTGCAAAGCTGGACTCGTCTCCTTACTGTTGCTTATTGCCAAATGTGGGTCTTACACTGGCACTAATAAGGTGCAACCAGTGCCCAGACAGTGTTACCAAGTATAAAAACAAGCATTGGCATAACCAATAGGTCTAGCCTTTGGGACCTTATAGGTGTTTTGCCATGCAACAGTTGATGATGTTGTAACAAGGATACTGTGCTGGATAGCTAAACACTTATAAGGTCCAAAAGGCGAGACATTTCGGCTAGGTCATTGCTTGTTAATACACTGTATCCACAGTCCCGGTCATGGTGTGGTCATGCACACATGGAGCAGTTCGGAGTTCGCTCCACTGTGGTAATAAACTGCAGTTTGATCTTTGCACTATACTAATTCATGTATAAATGTGCACTGATTAGTACATTTGCACTACTGGTCTATTGGGCCAAATTTCTTTTCGCTGCCATGGTGCACGTACATGAAATGTGAGTTCACCTTTGGTTTCCAGCAATGACACCAACACATGCCACATCCACTGGTAGGCCTTGTCCAGCCCAGTTCTCTCCTCTGCATCTTTAAACACCTCCTCTGCTTTTGAGGTCAGGCGTCTGAGGATGGGCAATGTGTGACTGTGATTGGTGGCTCTGGTGAAGTTGGAAAGATACAGAAGACGTGTGGTTGGGGTTTGGCTTTTAGTAAAACCAGATTGAAGGGGGTTGTATAAGGTTGTAGTGTGTGTGTGTGTGAACTGTGTGAGGGTGGTGATGTCAAGTCCTTCAAATGTACACGTCTGATGGCATTAGCAGAGAAAGGGCACTGGTGCATGTCTGCCCACCTGAAGGACATAGCACCAGGGTAGGCCACTATCTAGATCACATAACACAAAGGGGCACCAATCTCTGCATGTGACATGCCCCTTGCCTATGACATTGTAGTATCCTGCTTTTCAGGGAATTGGTTTTGCATTTCCCCTTTAACTTGCTTGTATACATTTCATTATTTGTGTTCTAAGTTCCATGATGTAATTGCTGTGAAGACAGTTACTCACTGTTGATGCTGGCAGAAGATCTGAATGGATGTGCTCTTTTCCTTGGAATAAATCTACTTTGTTTTACTACTATTCTTCTTCAATTCATTACAAAGATACTACAGACATCACTCACTTGTGCAGCTTTCTGCCTGTGACTTCCCACAAAGAGGTCTTTCTCTTCTACGTCTATGAAATCACACGCATGCGTCCCATTCTGTGTCCTGACGCCACATGTCCTTTTCCTACCTCACCTCTCACGTTAAGTGACAATAAAACAGAAAGGCTCAAGCCTAGAGTGTTGTCATAAGGATGTACCTGTGATTCGGGTAGAGGGGTCTTTAAACCAAACACATTGTTTTCAGGTTTAACCCTGATTGTTTTCAGGTTTAACCCAGATTGTTTTCAGGTTTAACCCCGATTGTTTTCAGGTTTAACCCCGATTGTGTCTTAATTTTTTTTAAACCTTACTTCTCACATTTTTGATGACATATCTGGGATGATGTATTGTTTTCGCGTTCAGAACCTTCACATTGTTGTCGGGCACTATGTAGAGAATCACAGTTAAAAGGCACTGGTAACTTTGAAAACATGCCCTGGGCCCCATTCATTTTTTTTTGTATTTTCTAAAGACTTATCTGCACACCACCAAGTGATTAGATTGAACAATTTTTATAGTGCACACTACAGAGACAGATCTGTCTCTCGACCCCTGAAACAACAGGAATATTTAGAAACAAAGGCAGTGGTGTCAAAAGGATGAAAGGCTGGGTTGACCCTGCCGAGATTTGAACTTGTCATATGCAGGATAAACACAGATCTTTGCCGAAGCAGCTGAACTGTCCATGCGGTCTGCCATTCCAAGAAAGCATGCCATCCCAGATGTACTCTTTTTAAAGGTGACCTGGACTATTGCAGGGTATTTCATGATTAGGTATGGCTACAGTCACCTTTAGATGCGACCTGACCGTACAGCAATACAGCACACTGGGGAAACAACACACTAAACTTAGAAAGGGGCTTTGGCTTGGCCCTTACCAACCACTGGATTGTTACGGTGCAGTGCCAGACACGCAACGCCCACTGGGCTCTATTGCTGTAGAATGTAGACCATATGGACACTCACAAGACCGTTTCTTCGTTTAAATGACATAAATTTGTTATTTGATTTAATGGTGCTCGTTGTATCGACCTTGAAAGGATAAACAGCTGAGTTGAACCTGCGACTATAGACTCAATCACGGACCCCATAATTGAAGGATCGGTCAACTGAGCCACCAAAGCTAGCTAATGACTGCCTTTCTCGCCCTGCTTGCACCAGGTTATGTGGCCTGTTGCTACCTCACAGAGTTGGCCAACAATAAGGGGTTATGGGTGCCCTAATAAAACGCTTCTGTGCAATGAATCCTGATACATTGTTCTGCAGAGAAAGGAAGGATGCTCATGGAGTGGACATTGTCATCAGCAGTGTTGGGTCTTGTACTCTACACACCAGCACTTAATTACATGGGTCCCATCATTGACAGCTGTGTCAATTGGCTGTGCACACTGTTAGTCCTCTGACAAGGGCCCAGGCCCTTCCACTCCCCCCCCCCTCCCCCATACCTGTGCAAGGTGTCAGACTCTTTATTTAACACAGTTTATCATACATTTGATCACCAGTGTATAGGACAGGATTTAGTAGTTATATGGCATCCATGCTGAATTGGCAATGTTGCTTCCGAGTTCCTGGTGTGGAAACGCACTACGACGGAATTTAGATGCAACAACCTGCCTGGGGGGCTCCCGATGACAGGTAATAGCCCACTGTTTGAAAAGAGTGTGTGTGTGCGTATGCGTGCTTGTGCACCATCAGTAAGGCACCGTGGCGCTTCTCAGCATTTCATTTTGAAGGTAAAAGGGACATTATGGTAAAAAAAACACAAGGCGCCGACAAACTGGTTCGATTCGACTTTCCGACAATGTTCACCTCAAATTCTTCCCAATTAAAGACGCCAAAACAGTCCTTCTGACTGTGACACAAGGCTGCACCACAGAAGGACACGGAATGGGGCACTATTCATTAAATGGCTGTGAGGTGGCCTGACATACACCGCGCCGCCACTTTAAAACCCGGAGTAGGGAGACCCGACCCCCCCTTTATACAAACCCCAACACTAACCTAAATTGAAAGCAGACGCAGTGGACCATGAATTATAACACTGGTCAATGACGCAGGGCAAAGAAATCGAGCAGGGCAAGATGAAAAGGGTGAGTGACGAATAACCGCGCAGACACGGTAGCCACAAAAACTAAGAAAGGCAAGGCTTGGTATTACAGGTAACAAAGGCATGTCAATGAGGCGCTTCGATCGACAAAGCCGCAACCCGAGTTAATTACCAGAGGGCCCTTTCCTCAGGACCTGGAGAATTAGGTACGTGAGCAAAGTGGCACAAAGCAAGAGAGGGACAAAAGCTGTGCAGATGCCCCGCAGGAGACTAGATCCACCTATGGGATCCGCCCCTGGTGGACAGAGAGCCCGAAATGTACTCACTTGAAGGGGGTTAACCATCCGTGCCTCGGCACCAAATTGGGAGGAAAGCTAGTGATGGTGCGCCGTAACTGTAAGGTACACTTGTCAGCTGCGATGAGATCCAAGGCGCTGTCCCCCTCACAATTGTCTAAAATATTGAGCGTCACTGCCGAAACTCTTGTAAATTCGACAATCCACATGCCGTCACCACGATAGCCAGCTCAAGAAAGAGGTCGCTTAAAGCCCTGCCTAAAACCCTTCAGAGCGCTAAGTTGACCCTGTGAACCACTAATTCACCTTTGACAATGCATCACATATCAACAAGAAAATTAAACGACGACCTAAAAATTCAAAGAGAATATAGAGAATTGAGGCTCGAGCATTGTATCCAAAAATAATCAGTGTTATGTTTGGTGGGCTGCCCCAATGTCGCTGAAATGTTAAGGGTGCGCCACTGTCAGCCCCGTCCTAAGTGATGATGTGGTAGTGTAGTGGGGCTGAGCATTGCATTCATACAGTGTTAAGTTAGCATGCGCTTATTAGAAGTTTAAACGCCATTTTACCTTTTGCTTTCTTTTGCACAGGGCACACTTGTGAGAATGAATGAATGAATGAAAGATTCTTATATAGCGCAGACTGCCACCCTACGGGTATCCTGGCGGTTTAGACTAAAGAAAATTTACCAGAGTATAAATAGATCAGAAAATCAGAGAAAAAAGGAAATCAGACCCTAGGAAAGAGCCAGGTTTTAAGACTCTTTCGAAACTCAGTCAGAGTTAGTTTGTCTGATACTCTGGGGTAGCTTGTTCCATAGATGGGCACCAGCCACATTAAGTGCCCACCCTCCCACCCTAGAACGTTTAAATCTAGGAATCGTCAGTAAACCGGCGCTAGAGGAGCGAAGCTGCCTCTTGCGCTGGTACTAGGTGAATTTTTCCTGCAGTGGGACTGGACCCAGAGCATGTACCGCTCTGAACACCAGATAGAGTGATTTAAAACGGACCCTTTCCTTGATAGGCAGCCAGTGTAAATCTCTCACGGCCAGGGTAGTAGATGAACGACGCTGCCTATTTAGCACCAGTTTTTCTGCTACAGATTGGACTCTCTGCAACCCCTGAAAGATATACTGCGGTGCTCCCAAGTACAGGGAGTTGCAATAGTCCAGCCTGTTTATCACTGTGCTTCTCACTACAAGGGAACGCAACTCTTTTGGTAATAGTGGGAGTATCTGAAGTAGCATGGGCATTAGGGAGAAGCACACACTGGCGGTCTTATTTGCCTGCAACTCCATCTGAAAATTATCATCGATCAGAACCCCCAAATTGCGTACCTTGCTGACCGGAGCCAGCGGTTCCTCCTCGGGAGTAAGCCTAAACTCCAATGGTAAATGTTTTGACATCCTGACAGAGGAGCAGTACACCACCTCAGTCTTCTCACCATTAAACTGTAGGGAATTTCTTCGGAGCCAGCCAGCCGTCCGACACATACACTGCTGGAACATGTCCAGGGATAGTGCATGTTCTCCTTCAAAGGAGAACGCCAGTTATGTACCATCGGCATAATTGACTGATTTAATAATGGGAAACAGGGGCTGCAGATAGACATTGAAAAGAATAGGGCTAATCGCAGAGCCCTGCGGCAGCCCATGGACTACCGGGGATTTGCTGGAGGAAGACGGTGCCAAGGTTACCCCCTGCTGTCTCCCTGCTAGATAGGACTGCAGCCATTGCAGCGCCCGTCCCTTCACCCCTATCTTCTAGTATCTCTCCACTAAGATTGAATGGCTCACAGTGTTTAACGCGACCGACATATCGATAAGCACTAAAACAGAGGCATTCCCGTTGTCGGCCAGTATACATAAGTTGTCCAGCATGGTGGCCAGAGCCGACTCAGCCCCATGACCTGGGCGGAACCCGAATTGGTCTCTGTCAAGCAGATGATTGTCCTCCAAGAAGCACGATATAGCCCTGCTAGCTGCCTTTTCCAGGATTTTAACCGGATATGGCAGGAGAGAGATGGGTCTAAAGCTTGCAGGGATTGTTGGGTCCAGAGAGGGCTTTTTGATCAGTGGAGTCAGCTCCGCTTGCTTCCATCCCTCCAGAACAGTTCCTTCTTCTAAGGACTGGTTGCAGATCTGCCGCAGCCAGGGTAAAGTTTCTTGGACAAATGTCTTCCAAATTTTGTAGGGGAGGGGTCAAGGGGGGAACCAGAGGACACACTATGCGCCAGATTATTAAAAGCAACACCAGTGAGTGTCTGAAAATTATCCAGGGGTGTTAACTGTCGTGGATCTTCATCCATCATCTGATCAAGATTATCTTGATCGTCGATATTATTATGATGGAGGGTACCGACAATTTTGGCAATCTTGTCTTGAAAATGAGAGGCAATCTCATCACACAATATTTGTGATGCAACCACTTTATTACGCAGACAAGTAGGGGAGGAAAGATCCTTGACGATCTTAAAAAGGGCTTTTGTCCCATTAGGCGCTTATATAATAGATTTAGCGTAGAAGTCCGCCTTAAACTTGAGAATGAGCGCCTTGTATTTCAACTGTGCTAATCTCAGCTCTTTCTTGTCTGGCTCAAGGTATCTCTTTCTCCACTTCCTCTCTGCCTTCTTGCAGAGCATGCGCAGCTGTTTCAATTCTTCATTGTACCAGGGGGCCATCATTTTGTTCCTATTTTTTAACTTCTTTACCGGAACTTCCTGATCCAAGATATCAGTTGTATAGTTATGATAGATTTTATAGTTTTCCTCTACTGTTGCGGTGGGTACAAAGTGATTAACATTTGGGAGGATCACATGGGCTCTAGTTTTACCTAATTTTGCCCATTCTCTGCCTTTCCGATAGGTCGCTAAATGATTGGTATTATTCTCTGGACAAGGTAGCCTAATGTTAAAATGAATTAAATGATGATCAGTCCAGGTCTGTGGTATTATGTTTAACACTTTAGTTGTAGATTGATTGGCAAACAGCAGGTCAAGAATGTGACCCCTTCCCCGATGGGTGGGATGTTTCACCAGCTGTGATAGGTTGAAATTTGCGTATGTGTGCCTCAAATCTCTCAGACGGCTGCTTAAACTCCCATCCTCCCTCAGGTTAAAATCTCCCAATATAATCATTCTGGAGTGTGCCAATGTTAAGTTAGTAATGGGATCTAGGAGAGTTTGATATTGCATGGTACATCCTGAGGGCCTGTAGCATACCAACCCTAAGAGTATGCTGCCTCGGGGTGCCTGTAGCGAGAAGCCAATAAGTTCCAGCCCCACAACCTTATCTATCGCCATGGACACAAAATTCAGCTCCTCCTTAAAAATCACTCCCACTCCTCCTCCTCTACCTGCTTCTCTTGGGTGTGGAGGATTTTATATCCATTAGGACAGGCAAGTCCCATTTCCACCACAGACTAGTCCACGTCTCTGTTAGAAACAGTGCGTCCAGCTTCAGATCTTCAATCAGAACTGATGCCTCCACATGGTGTTTGACTAGTGACCGGCTGTTAATCAATCCACAGGTAAGGGACTTTTCCACAATTCCCATAATAGCCAGCGAGTGAGTATCTTTACATTCTATCTTACCAATATTCATCAGCTGTTCCCTGGAATAGGTCATACGCCCTTGGTCGCCATTGAAACGGACAGCATGGCTGGCGCTGAGTGCGTCCGGGGTGCAGACGGGCTTGCCTCTGGCGCGCCTCTGCTATTAGCTATTGTTTAGAGTTAGGCTGAGTGTTTTGCTTCACATGAGAATAACTTTTTTTTCTACATTGCTAGACTTGCTTCGTAAGCTTAGTCTGAACAGTGAGTGCCTAGGCCTTCAAGGTTGAATCAACACTGTTGCTGTTGTTCGAACTGATCAGCGCACGTTCTAGCCATAACATATATAGAGCTGTGGCCAACTCAGATACTGGCGCCTTTAACAATGCACTGTGTAGGCATGATTGAACACACTTGGAGAACATTCATATGCGGAGAGCTTGTGCAGAACTCGATGTGATTCACTCCTGCTAATCTTTGAGGTATGGGGTCGCCTATGCAAGCCTAAGAGACCTTCTTTAGTTATAAAATAACCTACTAGCAAGGGAGGGTGAAATACAGGTATATATTTAACCTGTTTCCATTTAGCATTATAACATGCTTTCTCCCTTTGTATTTTATGGAATAGTAACTATGCTGACAAATGTATTTCTTATCATATGTCTGTTTGTATTAGCTAAGATGCTGCACCTGAGATCACGGCGTTAAAATAAACATTTTAAACATGCTCGTGTCTCCCTTTACTCCCTGTTCGAAACTGGTAGGAGAGTATAACGAAAGAGTGCTCATGTTTCCCACCTTACCTGAGGTATCCTTAGTCACATGATCTGGGTTGTCTAATCATTGGTTACTTTGCTATAGGACGAAGAGCCAATGAAACATTGATCCTAGTCTGGTAGGGGATTTTGGGTACTACAGTGAGTTTTTGGTACACCCTAATTCACTGAGGTCCTGAGTCTCTGTGCACAGTTTTGTGTCTGAGCAGAATCTCTGCAACATGGGGCCCAATGTTGGTTGTCTTATTTCATGACGCTTGAGTAGTGCTTATATCAGTCCTTAACCCCTTCACTATTGTTTACGGTTAACAGTGGTGACGGATAAACCTACCTATAGTTACATAGGTCTTTTCAAGCTTGAATCTTTCAAAACGGTTTCCTTTTGAACTACTACCTAGTTGTGCTACATTGTTTTGCATTGTACCTCTATTGTCTGTGTCCCTATGGGCGACGTGGACATACCGCAGCAGAGTCGCATTGCGGTCCGCAATCATTTGCAGGCTTATAACGTCGCATTGGAGGGCATGGCGGTTATTTTGGTGGTGAGTGCTGAGGTAGCTTACCCGTTTGAGATTTTCTACTCATGGGTGATATTTCCTGCTGTGGATGCGGCTACTCAGGTGTTTCACACTTATACTCACACAGCCGTGCCCGTGGAATATGTTCCTTATAGGACACAGGAAATTCCGATTTCTGCATGGCAGCACCGTGTTTGGTTTAATGGCGCCCTTCCCCACAGTTTAACGGCGATTAGGTCCTTTATCCATTCCAAGCGCTTCTTGGTCTGTTTTGGCTGGATTTACCCCGCATCCTTGTGTGGGGGCAGTCCCCGTTGCCGAGTTGAGGCTCCTATATACCTCCGCTATTGGAGTTATTAGGGCCTTGGTTCAATATGTAACCCGCAATTTCCAGGGTGGGGCCCCTGGTGTTGCGGCGCTCCCAGCTGGACCGAGCGGAATGAAGCTTAGTCCCGTCATGGTTAATGTGGCTATGGGCAAGCATCCCCAGGAGAAGGATGATATGCCTTTCTGGCTTGCTGAGAAATTTGACCAGCTGGAAGCAGTTTTGCCTAATTAGAGTCCTGTAGAAAAACACAGGATTCATACAATTAGTTTACCCAAGGACTTGGTACCGGAAGCCAGTTACTGCGAGTCATGGGGTAGAATCTTTGCGGCGGTGTACAAGAGGTGCTTCGGCACTCCATCAATGGCTGTCCTGCCGACTGTCATTAAACGTGTTCAAGATGAACACGGACCTGAGGCTGCGGTTGAATTGGGAATGAGACTCGTTGGCTCATTGACGTAGTTTCCGATATCGGCCTTACTAATATTAAGGGAGATGCGGTAAACTTTCAAGTGTCTAATGCTTTGCGCGAAGTCCCCAATGCCGACAAACCCCGACAGTTACCAAAAATTATTACCACAACTTATAAGACCATAGGTCGTAATAGTTTAGGTGTCAAGCCCTTTTCTTTTTTTTTAAACATATTTTTATTTTTCTCCTTTTTCCTGTTAACTTGCACATTGAATTACAAAACATATTTTTATACATTTTACAGATTATCACTGGTTTGAAGCTTTTCAAAACAATACAAACAATATAAACAGTATATTTATATCACCAAATCATATATAAAAAAAAATCCTAACCTTTACTATTCATCAAATTACGGTATCTTGCGCTGCCATCCTCTCCTTCCATTTGTTTATTGGTTCCCAAATTTTCAGCCCAAGTCTCCTTCCCCTTTTCCCCTTCCGAGCATATATAGCTCTCTCAAGATTATAGCTAGCTAACAGATTTGACAGCCATACTTGTAAATCAGGGGGTATCTTATCCAACCATACTCTTGCAATTGATAGTCTCAGTACTGCAGTTGCTACAAACATAAATTCTTTATGATCCAATCCAACTTGATTATCTACTCCAAACAAGATCATCCTAGATGTTAGTTTAACTCTTATATCAAGAGTATTGTTAATAAAATCTTCTATACTTCGAATCAAAGTATATAACTGGGGGCAAGTAGCAAACATATGGATAATATCGGCAGCTGCTGCATTACACCGTGGGCAAGTAATACCAGTGGACCCTCCCCACTTAGCTATTCTAGCTGGGGTGTAATACAGCGAAAATAACGTCTTGTAGTGTTGCGATTGCAGGGGTCCAGAGCACAAAATATTACATCCCAAATTTAAAGACTCTTGAAAACTTCCTGCATCCACTCCCAACTTTCCAACCCACTTAGTGCTAACTTTCTCCAAATCATCCACCTTCCCTTTGGTTAGTATTGCATAAAAGGATCTGATTGTGCAATCCCCTCATGCTTTTATCTTTTCCAGAAGCTCATTTTTATTAAACCCCTCCCTACCACCTTGCTTGTGCGATAAAAAACTCCTTACCTGCAAGTATTTAAAGAAATCCTTTCTCTCAACCCCATATTTAGCACTAAGATCTGAAAACTGGATTACCCCGTCCCCATCCATTATATCCCCAATCTGTTCTATCCCTTTCTGTGTCCATCCCAGCATTGTTGAATCAGCAAATATTTCTACCGGAAAGGAACTGTTTTTATAGAGCCTTACATACCTATTATATCTGTCCATTCCCATTCTTTTAAGGAATGTGTTCCATATTCTAGATGCTGCCATCAGGGTCTTAAACCTTGTTCTTTTATAGTATCCAAATTCTACTCTATTTAACAAATTATTTTCTGCCTCAGCCCCCGGTATAATAGCATACACTTCCGTGGACATGGTCACAACCCTTGCATCGCTTCCCCCACCCCCAATTATTCCCTGCATGTATTGTAATGCAGCAGCCATCTGATACAACCTAAAGTCAGGGGCTCCCCAGCCCCCTCTCTCTCTTGGTAGGGTCATGTACCTGTACGCTCTGCGAGTCTTTCCATGTGCCCAGATAAATCTGTTCAGTACCCTTTCTATCAAATTAAACCATCTAGCTTCGAAAACTAAAGGAATAGTACGAAAAAAATATAAAAATTTAGGTAGGATTAACATTTTGACAACGTTTGTGCATCCCATAAGGGAAAGGTGTAGGTTATTCATTCTTTCAAGTTCTTTTTTAACTTTACCTATTAGAGGATCCAAATTCATCTCTACTACTCTCTCCAAACTTGCAGTTAGTACTACTCCTAGATATACTGCTGAGTCAACCACCCTATTATCCGCACACGGAGTATATCTATTCTTAATAATCTGGGTCTTTGTTCTATTTAAACTGTACCCTGATAATTTCCCAAATTTCTGAGCCTCTAACTCTACCTCCTTTATAGCTAGGATAGGGTTTGGAGTTAAAATTGCCACATCATCTGCGTAGGCTAAGGACTTCACCACATTTTCATTTCTTTTCATTGGAGGTATCCTTTCATTCTCCTCCAACCTACGTAGTAAGGGTTCCAGCTATAATGCAAACAATAGGGGAGAGGAAGGGCATCCCTGTCTGGTCCCCCTGGCGATTTTTACTTCGTCTGAAAGCCCCCCATTCACCCTTATCCTTGCTGCTGGATTCTTGTACAATACCTGAATCGCTTTTATAAAGGAATCACCCAACCCACACCATCTCATTACACACCAAAGATATTTCCAGTCCACCCTATCGAATGCTTTCTCGGCATCGAGGAAAAGTGCTGCTACAGGATCTCCTAATATTTCTGCGTGGTCAAATACTGTAATCACAGTCCTTACGTGCTGCGTAGTCCCTTTCCCAGGTATAAAGCCGTGCTGGATAGGGGTCACTAACTGCTCAATAACCCCAGCCAGTCTCTTTGCTAAAATCTTGGAATATATTTTGATATCTGAGTTCATTAATGTAATTGGTCTATACGACCCTGGCATTTCTGATGGCTTTCCTTTTTTTAAGATAACTATTATATTAGCCCCCCCCCAGGACTCTGGGCTGAGGTCTCCTACTTGTGCTTGTTGCATAATTATACACATGTCTGCCAAGAGTTCGTTTTTAAAAATCTGATAAAACTCTAGCGGAATTTGGTCTGGGCCTGTCGCTTTGCCTTTCGGCAGGCTGTCAAGAGCTTCCTCCACCTCTCCTAGCAATATTGGACTATCCAGTATTTCTTTATCCTCTTCTGAGATCGCCGGAGGGGGTATATTATCCAGGTACTCCTCAATCTCCCCCAAATTTGGTACTTCTTCTGGAGTATATAAATCTGCGTAGAATTTCCTAAATACCTCTCTTACTGCATTAGTCTCCATAACCAAATTTCCCTGTGTATCCCTTATTTCTTTTACTCCTGCTTCAGCTGCTCTCTGCCTGGTTCTAGCTGCCAGCACCCGCCCAACCTTCTCACTAAGCTCATATGTCTTTTCCTTATTAGACAAAAATTTGTCTGCCGCCTGTCTGGCCAGGCCTTCCACTGCCTCTGCTTTTAATGCTATTATTCTAAGCAGACATTCCTCTAAAGGTATATTATTTCTTATTGCCCTACTTAGATTCTCCTCCTCCCTTAGTAATTTATACTCTATCAACTCTCTCCTTTCCCTTTCTCTTTTTTGTCTTCCCAGAACAAAGCTCAATGTTTCACCCCTTATTCCCGCCTTAAATGCATCCCAAACTACTCCTATAGCTGCTGTCCCCCTATTGATATCCCAAAACCCTTTAATCCACTTTGACATGTGCTCCTTATATGTAAGATCTTTTAAAAGTCCCCTCTCAAACGTCCATTGTGCGGGTGCTCTTTGTAAGTAATTATTTTTAATGGTAAGTATTACCGGGCTGTGGTCTGATATCACCCTTGGAAGTTTCTCAATCTGTGTCCCAGCTAGCATGCTGCTAGTTATAAGAAAATAATCTAGCCTAACCAATGTTTTATGTGGGGCTGAAAAAAAAGTACTTCCATCAAGATGAGGATGTAGTTTTATCCAAGGATCAATCAATGAGTTATTCAGAGCCATATCAGCCAGAGCCCTGAACACCTTCCTTTTCCTCCCTCTATAAATTGCATCTATCCGTGTAAATGAACTCTCTGAATCATGTATATTAAAGTCACCACAGCAGATTATGGGTTAAGGCCACTGAGCCAACTCCGCATCAAGAAACTGAAATACCTCAGGATCGTCTTCAGTAGATCCATAAATTATGGCTAATGATATTTTCTGACCCCTGAAGGAAATTTCCGCTATAGCCCATCTTCCCCATTTATCTTCCTTCTTTTTCCCCACTACCATATCCCTGTGTCTGCCCAGGATTGCCACTCCTCTGGTCCTAGTTTCTTGTTTAGAGCTAGCCAATACCCTGAACCCAAGTTGTTCCAAAAGATTCATCTTGCTTGACTCAATATGGGTTTCCTGCAAACATACCAAATCCAACCGCAGGGTTTTTAAATATGCAGCCACCCTCATTCTCTTATTTAAATCATTTAAGCCACACACATTAATTGACGCTACCCTACATGCCATTGTGTTAACATGCGTAGATACCAACAACAAAAAGCAATCTTTGTCAGCCACAAACCAGTCTGTATATCTCCTCTGTATCCCAAAAACATGACAATGTGCAAAATCATAATCAACCAATTGTTATTCTCCCCCCCCCCCACACCCGCCTCCCTTGCCACCCCTGCTCTGCTCACCCCTCCCCATCCCCCCCCCTTCACAGGCAAATAGGTCAGCCGACCTATGTGTGCCCGCCTTATGTTGTGCAAATCGCTTCCTTCTGTCAACCATTTACCTTTTCGTGTCACCCACTGATCCCACTATGTCCTATATACTACCCGGGCACTCACGCTCCTTTCTGTTTCTTCATTTCATCTAGAAAGACCCCCGCTTTAATTTCTGAGTTGAACATCCAAGTTTTCCCTCTAACAATTACCTTCAATCTGGCAGGGTAAAGTAAATACGCCTCCATACCCAGAGCCTGAAATGGTGCAATCAGCTGCCTCATCTTCCACCTCCTCTCTACAGTAAAATGACAGAAGTCAGGCCTGGCAAAAAAGGTATTATTCTCAAAAGTTCTCCTACTCTCTTGCCTTGCTTTAGCTAAGATCTCTTCCCTGAGCAAAAAGTTCCCAACATAGACTAGTATAGCCCTTGGCTGATTTTTTTGCCCACCTCTGCCTGCTCCCCCTGCTTCTCCCACCCTCTTTAGTGCAAAAGGGAACCTGTGCGCCCTCTGTATTTCTGTTTCCCACTGCCACTGGGACTCTGGGAATGCGCCACTCAAAAGATTTATCACAAACTGCCTGACGTCCTGCCCTTCTGCCCCTTCCTCCACACCCAAAAGGCGGACATTATTCCTCCTCTGCCGATTCTCAAAATCCTCCATCTTCCAACGCATGTCCTCTGCCATTTTCTCGTGTTCTGTTTTAAATGATTGCCATCTCCCCACATCGTCCTCGAGCTTCCCTGTCCGTTCCTCCACCTCTGTAACTCTGTCAACCAGCTCATCATACAGTTTATTGACCTTCCTTAGGCTATTCTGTATTTTCTTTGACGCCTGCCTTGCTCTACGACTTTCTGTTCTTGCTTCATTTTGCATCTGCCTCAGCGTCAAAAATAAAACCTGGAAAGGGTCTTGTTGGGAAGGGATATTGCCACTTGTTGCTCTCTCTGCCATGTTTGCATGCGTGTCCTCCTCCTGATACACTTGAGAAGTCGCTGAGTAGTCCCATAGGAGACGTTTCTCTACTTTAGTATGTTTCCTCTTTTTCATTGTAGACTCTTTGCCAGAGGTACTTATGCCTGACTCTGTACCTTCATCTTCCTCTGTATTTGATTCTGCTGATGACAATGACTCAGAATCTTCATTTACAGAGAAAAACTCTCCCTCCCCTTCTAAGGATGTACAGTCTCCCCCTCCATGGGGCTGTTTAATTATATTAATCCCCCCTTCGAGAATTTGTTTTTCAGAACTTGCTATACTTTCTCTGCTCCCCCACGAACCAGTCACTTTCCAGGACTCATTGATCTCTTTCTCGACTTGCATTAATGCGCCAAGCATGTCTGCTGTAGTGCCTCCCCTGGCGCTTGTATTCCCTTTTTCCACTTTTTCACTGTCAATCACCCCTTTACCTCCACCTTCCGCTGGTATTTCGTCTTCAGCGCGAGCTCCTGCGTGTGCACCGTCTGTCTGTGGTGTTTCAGCCTTCTGTGCCTCTCTCCGCGCTGGCTCAGCCCGTTGCCTGGCAACCACCTTCGCGTCTTCCTTGTCCATGTCGATTACGTCCTCGAGGACGTTTCCAGCTGCCGGGATGTCAGCGTCTGAGTTGCGGAGAGTGCTCGGGTTTCCTGCAGTTACAGTTGCCGCTGCTGTTTCCGAGGGCTTCCCTGCTAGCATCTCTGACATGGTAGGTTGACGCATGTTTGTATCTCGAGCCTTTTGCTCGTCTCCCTTCGTCGGTAGTAACATGCTCTTGCTCGCCGTGTTGTTTATTTTACTGATGGTGTTCTGTTTCCGCGTTTCATTCTTTTTGTTTTTTTCCGCTGGTGGAGGGATTATTTTCCTGATCGCGCCGGTGTTCTTTGCTGACAGGGGATCCCCTTTCACGCTACCAGCTCTTTTCTATTAAAGATAAAAAACAAACTCAGGATTCGAAGTCTGAGTAAGACGATCAACCCAAAGCTCCAAAGCAAAATTGGAACAGAAACAAGAAACAGGGAAAACAGAAACAAGAGTCCCGTCCCGCGTCACCTGTGCCTGCGTCTATTGAGCGCTCTTATGACTTGCGCGACCGCGCTACGATTAGGTCACCTGATTGATTTCAGGTTTCTGATCAACGTTCTCCTCGTTCTTTACAGGACACATCGGCCTCATCGTCCGGTGGTGGAGGCGGCGGAAGAGGACGGGGTGGCCAGCAGAGCCGCGACCAACCCCGCCCGAATGATGGGAAAAGACCAGCAGGACGATTCTTCGCAGAAAAGACCCCAGTTTCAGAAAAAGAAAGTTGCTGCTTTAACTGCGAGATATGCCACAGATAGTGAGAACGCAGCTTCGGAATCAGACGTGGGTGCTGACGCTGTTGGACAACGCAGCAGAGATTACCATAGTTAGAGAAGCCCAGCGTCCACTACTGAAGGTGACAGCGACTGACAAATTTGTTGTTGTTGAGACAGCTGATACTAGAGTAGCTCCCCCTGATAGGCTTTTTCAAATTGACCTTTTAATTGAAGGTGACATACAACGTAACATAAAAGGGGTAATTTGGGGAAAATCTTAATACCACGTATGACATTTTGTTAGTGGAGGCTAATTGGCCCCCACCGTTTGTTCTTGCAGCTCCGAGAGGGGAGGAGGTAATCCTCCCTAGTTTAACGCACACCGTGTCAAAGGAGCATGCGCTGAATTTTGCAGAAGAGTGGGCTAAGGCCCTTGCGCCTGCATTGTACCGTACTCACTGTGGTTGGGATAAATTCTTCCCCCAACATGAGATTCCCTTGCGGTCTATGCCACAGCCTCAACCCCAATATCCCAAGCGACGTGAAGCGAAAGCTTTGGTCGCAGACATCCTTGAACAATTGGAATATCAAGGTGTGATTGAAACTTGTGTGTCTCCGATGAATAACCCTCTTTTTACTGTGACCAAGCCGGATGATTCTTACCGTTTGGTATTGGAGTACCGGCATCTAAACTCTCATTGCCGTACCTGTGCAGTACAGAATACCCACGGCTCTGCCCTAGTGGATGGTCTTGTGTGTAAAAGGTTTAAAACCACACTTGACATATCCAATGTTTTTTTGCCCACAATCTTTCTGATTAAAGTAGTCAATGGACTGCTTTTACCAGTGGTGGCACACAGACAAAATTTAAACGTTTGGCTATGGGCTACAAGAATAGTCCAGGTGTGTTTGCTGCCCGTATAGTTTCTCTTTTAGAGACAATCGACCAAGATGTGTGTTCGTATGTGGATGACATTTATCTCACAGACGACGAGATTATGGGCGCATCTGTGCCGCGTTCACTGCATAATTTGTAATTTTGCAAACTTCGGTTACAAATTTAACTTTGAAAAGTCTCACACTGCAGAGTACACAGTGTTGCTCCTGGGCTATGAGTTCAACAATGAGGGTAGAGGATTGGCTCCTCACTTCTTGGAGAAATGCGACCATTGAAAAAAATTGCAATCCTTGCTGGGATTTTTGAATTTCGGGTGTACTTACATTGCCGAATATGCCCAGTGTATCAAGCCATTATATGCTTTGATACAACCAACTTTTACCAAATTGTGCTGGCTGCCTCCACATTCAGCCCTTTTGCAATCTTTGCAGGCTGATCTGCTAGAATCTGAATTCTTACTGACACGTGATAACCACACCAACCTGGTGATAAGAATCGTCCCTGGGGCGGTGGGCTGTACATACCTTACCTTTAATGAAGGTGACACAGTACCTATCGCTTACAAGTCACACTTGTACACTTTGGGTGAAATGCGGTCTGCCACTGTGGAAAAGCTTTTGACAGCAGGGAAAACTAATGTTGGTTGTTATCCCGTATCCTGCCTTGGAGGCAGTGACGAAAGCCAGTGTACCCAATTCTAAAGCTTTGCACCCACGGTGGATAGAATGGGCCACATCATTGACGTCTCCGGATGTCACGTTCATTTTTGACACCTCCTTACGATCGCAGGAGTTCTTGCAGTATGAGTTTGTTCATCCTGCCCCTTTGATTATGCGCCCTTCGGAGGATTTCCATTGCATCATTTACACTGATGGCTCAGCGCAAGTCGGGCATGGGTCTAAGCACGCATACGTCTCAGCTTGCGCTACTGTGGGTGGTACCATGGTGAATTGAGAATTCAAGTCCAATGTCGTGCATACACAGACATTAGGGGACTGTACCGCCCAGTTAGCGGAGCTCCATGTTCTGATGCTTGCATTGGAGTAAGCAGACCCTGGTGTGACTACTCTTATTATCAGTGACTCTTACTACTGCGTCCAGTCTTACAATGGCAAACTGTTCTTTTGGACTCAGAACGACTAACGTGACTCCAAAGGTAGCACAATAAGACATAAAATGATCTGAGTTTGAGTGGCTGAACTTAAAGAGCAACTGCCACTCGTGTATGTAATTCATACTATTGGTCATCAGAGTGTGGGAGTTCACGATGTTGGCAATAGTTTGGCCGATGAGGCAGCGAAGACAGCAGTTTTGACATATTCGGTTGCAGCAGTTACACGTTCCAAAAGTAAGATTTATGATGACATCTTGGCAGCAATTGTCGCTACTGAGAAGGGAAGTACATATCCTACTAGATTTTCTTCAAAGTATTCTTATCATTTAAGTCCTGATAAAGTTCCTTATGTGAAAATACCAGACGTTGGTGACAGATTGATTCCCAACGCGGACCGCAGGTCAGCGCCGATTACAGCAGCCCACGACGGTGTTGCGTCCGCTCATGCGGGCGTTTCGGCCACTGTATCTCAGTTACAACAGCGTTTTTGGTGGCAGGGACTGTATAAACAGACCCGTGATTATGTCCTTCAATGTGACGATTGTCAGCAGATTATGCCTTTGACTGCTATGCTTCCGCCCCAGACACAGTTGTACATTTCCAATAAGCCAGTTGGTTGTGTTTATTTGGATCACTGCGGTCCTTTTTCCTCGGATACTGCGTATAAGTACATCTTAGTTGCAGTTGATTCTTGCACACGCTTTGTATGGGTGTGGCCCCACCGAAGTGCTGATTCACAAACTGTCATAAGGGATTTGCGTGTCTTTGTGGGAATTTTTGCATGTGGCACCTTCCATTCGGACCAAGGTCCAGCGTTCGCCTCTAAGGCGTTCAAGGATGCCATGAGTTCATTGGGGGTCCAGGTCAAATTTTTGTCTCCATACAGATCTGAGGATAATAGTGTTGTGGAGCGGATGAACCGTGACTTAAAGCAGTCCTTGACAGCTGGGGTTATAGGTACCAGCAAGAACTAGCTAGCCCATCTCAATGGCGTACAGCGCGCACTTAATAATCTCCCTAGAAGGTCTCTGGGTGGGCGGACCCCATACGAGATGCTCTTAGGTATCAAAATGTTTGTCCCGGATCTTGAAGGTCTAGACCAGGCGGTGGCAGCCGCCCCCTTTGACGTAGATGAACATTGTAATGTTTAAAGACTCGACGAGAAACAGTCTTGCAAAGGAACACAAGCCCTCCACATCTGATGCTGCGTTGCAGATCCCGGTTGTTGGCTGGCTACCCAGAGTCGGAGAACTGGTCCGAGAGAAGGTCGAGAACAAGAAAGAGTTTGGCCCCTCATATCGAGCTCCAGTTCCTGTACTTGGCGGGCAGGGCACAAGAACAGTCGTTTTACCTCCACTTCCAGTTCGTAAGGAAAAAAAGGTACATCTCCATTGACAATGTGAAATTACACAGAGTGGCTGATTCTTCTTAGTATGACACCTGCGGTCTCTTGTCCATCGATACTGAGAAATTCTGTTTTGGCTCTGGCTCCTAACAACAGGCATGATGTTGCCTTCGAGATGCCTGCTGTTTCAAGTCCTTTATTGAATACCCCACCTGATGTTCATCTTGATGATACTGAGTATACTTACCCCACAGACTTATCGATGCCCGATTTACAAACCTGTTAGGCAACTGAGTCCAGATTTTCATTTGACACTAACTCTACCACATCGAAGTCCCATTCAAAGCTTTCTGTTTTTGCAACATGGTTTAAAAAAACATTTTTTGATTCCTCCTTGGACCTACATTTGGTTGGTACTTTTTTCAATGTTTTTGTTTATGTCAATTGGCTTTGTGGTGTATTTTTTCCGTCTTGTGAATGGACAATACGTTGAAGAGAGGACTGCTATTAGACTAATTAATGGAACATTGGCACCCCATTCTTCTTCGCACAAAATGAAGAGGGACCTGACTTTTGTAAACATTACTGCTTGGCCTGTCTTAGATGGGATTGTATGGGATGCGGTTAAATTTCAGATTCACGGTCCCACAGAGGTTATAAATTTCCCGAATGTACTAAGAGTTTCTAAGGGGGATGTGATTAAACAAAATTTACGCTTGGATGATTGGGATGTTCAAGCAGTAGAGGCTTTGTTTTCAGATTTGAAATATTATGCTGCTTTTGATGTGGAGGATTTATATTTAGATTCAGCCAATTATGGTGATATGTTCTGTTATCAACACTATGGCAATCACTACCTGCATAAAGCGAACACAAGGGGGAATATAGTTAATTATACGCAATGGGAACACCGCCCCGCTCCTGTTGAAGGGAGCTCAAGTGAATCTCTTTAAAAGAGAACTTATTTTACTGATTTTAATCAGTCAAATCCTAATGCATTTTATTTTAAGATGTCTGAAAAGCCCTCTTCCAAAGTTAGACTTAGCCACACAAAATTGTTATATTCTAAGTCCTTTCTTGACCAATTGGCTATTGGGGGCTATGAACTGTGGAAAGATACTATTGATCTTAATTCTGTTTGGGGTTCTAAAAGTTGGCAAGTGCAAGAGACAGAGGCTTTGCATCGTGCATGCCTCATCCAGAACCATATGTTGTTTTTGAATTCGACTATTTCACAAACCACCTGCTTTGGATTGGCAACTACTAAAAAATTAAAAGCTCCTTCTTTTCTAGAATTGGACGAGTACCCCGGTTGGGATAATAATACGAGTATTTCTATCAGGGAATTACAGACCCTGTTGCTGAATTCTACTTTTAACATATCCAGTTTGGATCCTAATGGTTGGTTGTTGTGGCACATAAGTGCTGATTCTTGCCAACATCGTTTTCTGGGTTTAGCCCCTGGCTATGCACAGGTTAGGGTGGATCCCCGTTTTGAGAGTGACCATTCTGTAACTAACCTATTCCGTAGGCAAGCTGTGACAGAATTGGCTCAAACACTCCACTTTAGCGACAGTTAAGCTTCATTTGTTTAAATTGACTGACAACGTTGATCTGAATGACTTTGTCAAGGGCCCTGCTTCCGGCAGATCCAAAAGGTGGATATATGCTATTTACAATGAAGTTTGAAAACTGTCCTAGATTGAGGCCGCTTCCCGCTTAAGAGCTATAGATCAAGATAATTTAGAAAAAGTGCTCGCAGTTGAAGATAACAGCATTAACACGCTTTCTTCCCGCATTTACACATTAGATAATATTGTTTCGTCTGTTGTTGATATTGTGCAGGAAGAGGTCTCTGTATTGTACCATGGTCAAAATCAATTGCGTTCCATTATGCAGTTTGCATGGACGCTACAAACGTTGAAGGCAGGAAAGGTGCCTTGGGACTACATGAACACGTCCTCATTATTTGCCCCTTTTAATTTGACTGAAAAACAGCAATTTAGGTCTATGAAAAATGCAACTTTTTCTTTGTTACACATTGAAAAGTTAGAACCTTTGCGTTTCCAGTGGCGGAGAAAAATTCTGCTGTGTGGCTCGTCCATGGGTTAATAACATTACCTTTTCCTTTGTTCAAGTTTGAAGCTTGCATGAAATATTATGCAATTGGCAGGTATGAACCTCTTGGCACAGCTTATCTCCATGAAGTTTGGTCGCTACCATTTACCTATAGGTGCCTGAGGGAGGGAAAAGAGGTTTATTTAAATGGTGAAGATTGCACGACAACACCTGATCACTCGTTATTGTGTAGGAATATCCAAATGCATGGCTCATGTAATCAAAAGCACCTAATTTGGCCTGTGTCTTAAAAGGAACACCGACGCCTGCTATCACACCCACATAACTAGCAAACGGTAGTTATTTACTTTTAAATAATGAAGATTGTTGTGGGATGCTGGCAGGAATTCCTCCCATTGTTACCGTCTCCCAACGTGTAGTTTGTTCTAAAAACGTAATGTTTACTCCTCCACATGGGAAGCTGGATGTTTCCGTCTGGCCGTCGATTCCAACCTTGAAAGCAAAGTTCAACAAGATGAGTCAATTCAATTCAAAGATAGCTTTATTCGATTTTTGATATAAAAACCATAAAAGCACAAACAAGATGAGTCAAATAAGAGCTCTTTTGTCCCAGAAAGAACTCGCCCTTACATCTGCCAGTGAAAAATTTGTCCTTCACGTGGCAAACACCCGCACAGAAGTGCATGCCTTATTAAATACAGATCTTCCCCCGCATTTCGGGGAGTTAATTCACACTATCTTTAATGCCTCCTCGACCACTGGGCTGGCTCACTTTTTTAAAGATGTTAGTAGTGGCCTTGTGACTTCTTTTCAAACTATATTCAGTGTATTCCCGGCATTTTTTCATTCGATTTTCTCCAGCCTCTTTGGCGGATTTCCCTTGATGCTCGCTCTGGTTGCCGGAGTGCTTCTACTGCTTTGTTTATTTCAGAATGGATGCACATTCTGTGCCACGAGACGATTTGCCCCGGCTGTTGCTGCTCCAGAACCGAATGCTTGGATTACTATGGAGCGCTGCCTCTGGCTACACTGAGTGCAGTTTATGGCTTATCGTTTCGATTTTCCTTTTTCACATGCGTCCAGCCTGTCTTTCGTTGCCTGAGCTGCGATTTCGAATGGGCTCTGGATTTGTGTCTCTGCAGTATGGTGTCTCCCAACGCAGATTATGATCAACTGATGAGCCCCTTAGTTGCTCATGAATTGCTTTGTTCTGGCGGAGGGATTATGACCTTTGCAGCGATGCATGGAGTCCTGGGACGTTGGAATATTTTTGCAGCGGTGCATAATTTCTTGGCAAGCAGTTATATTGAAGTGAACCAGAGTTGCCCTCTGATGGTACTAGGGGCTCCAGTTGTTAAGGAACATGTATGCTTATTTCCGTTACTCAATTGGATGGCTGAAATGTTTTCAGATGAGAACAATGACTTCCTGTTGGAGGCTGTTGCAACGTACTGTGCATATACACTGTTGGAGTGAGGTGCTTTCCCTTCTCTCTCTCTTTCACGACCGAAGTCATATGCTGAATATCGGATTTTTTTTTGATGGTCTATTAGCTTCACTGTGCCCACCTGTGATTACTAAATTGGAATATTTTCAAAATTCTGAGTTTCCTCCCGTTTTTCCATTATGGCAAATTTGAACCGGATTCTATCTCTCGAACCTGAAATCTGCGTTCCTGCTTTGCCCCCATCACTTGTCCGTGCACCGATCAAGGGAGGGTGTAGTGGGGCTGAGCCTTACATTCATACAGTGTTAAGTTAGCTATGAGCTTATTAGAAGTTTAAACGCCATTTTACCTTTTCCTTTCTTTTGCACACAGCACACACGTTAGCTATTGTTTAGAGTTAGGCCGAGTGTTTTGCTTCACATAAAAATAACTTGTTTTTCTACATTGCTAGACTTGCTTCGTAAGCTTAGACTGAACAGTGAGTGCTGAGGCCTTCAAGGTTATATCAACGCTGTTGTTCGAACTGATCAGCGCACATTCTAGCCATAACATATATGCAGCTGTGGCCAACTCAGATACTGGCGCCTTTAACAATGCACTGTGTAGGCATGATTGAACACACTTGGAGAACATTCGTATGCTGAGAGCTTGTGCAGAACTCGATGTGATTCACTCCTGCTAATCTTTGAGGTATGGGGTCGCCTATGCAATCCTAAGAGACCTTCTTTAGTTATAAAATAACCTACTAGCAAGGGAGGGTGAAATATAGGTATATATTTAACCTGTTTCCATTTAGCATTATAACATGCTTTCTCCCTTTGTATTTTCTGGAATAGTAACTATGCTGACAATCTTATTTCTTATCATATGTCTGCTTGTATTAGCAAAGATGCTGCACCTGAGATCACAGCGATAAAATAAACATTTTAAACTTGCTCGTATCTCCCTGTGCTCCCTCTACTGGACTGGTATGAGAGTACAACAAAAGAGTGCTCATGTTTCCAACCTTACCTTAGGTATTCTTAGTTGCATGTTCTAGGTTGTCTAATCATTGGTTCCTTTGCTACAGGACGAAGAGCTAATGAGACACTGATGCTAGTCTGGTAGGGGATTTTGGGTACTAAGGTGAGTTTTTGGTACACTCTAATTCACTGAGGTCCTGAGTCTCTGTGCACAGTTCTGTGACTGAGTAGAATCCCTGCAACAGTAGAAGACAGACGGGATAGACAGCCCGGGTAACGTCTACTAATATTGGGGACCCTGGCTCGGACCTTGTGGTTTCAGATCCTGTACCACTACTCCCAGTGTGCGACTCATTTACTCTTTTTCCACCCTCAACCACATTAGGCCTTCCACCGTGTTCCTGAATCGTATTCAGCAGCAGTCCGTGTTATTAAACGGAACAACTGACAACGAGGGCGGTCGAACCATGGTGCTCCACAAGCTCCCACCTGCAATAGACGGCGGCGTCCTTGGATCCTGCACCCTGCCTCCTGTCTCAAGGCCGCCGTGGTTCTGCCGCGGGATAGAGTTTTGACTGGATAACTCTGCGTGCTGCATCGCAGTGGGTGGAACTGCCTCTGGCCCACCTGCACTGAGGTACGACGCCTCAGTACCTCGAGGTCATCTCCCTGACGCCTTGCACCGCAACTGTACTTGGAGGGTGTAGCTCGCACCATTCCTGTGGCTGCGAGAGAGTACCAGCCCCGCCCAAGCAGCGTGCGACCAAGCTGATTTCTTCTACCCCAGAATTGGCGTTAGAGCAGAGCGCAGTGGTTAGAGTAGAGCGCAGTGGTTAGAGTAGAGCGGAGTGGCGCGGCGTGGTACCGCGAAGAACGGCATAGACTGTAGTGGTGTAGAGTTGAATGGTGCAGAATAGAGTGAAGTGACAGTGTGGAGTGGCACAGAGTGAAGTGGCATTGACAGGTGAAGAGTAGAGGTGGGTGACTTGGAGTACACATGGTGTAGTAGCGCACTGATATTACAGACAGCACATCTTCAATTGAAATGATTACATTTGCACAGACATGCAGGTTTACTGGTAAAAGTATAAAGCTCACAAACTATAGTGAGTGGAAATGTCATCCGCTAATGTTCAGATTTGTTTTCACCATACTTAAGAATGTCCTCCAGTAGGCAGCATGATCGTCACATACTTCCTCTCACTTTGAAGTCAGCGAAAGAAAAGTAAACACCAAGCTCTCTCAGAAGATGGAGCCTGACATATGACCTCTGTCTTAGAATGTACAGCAAATATTACAAGATAAGAAGATTGAACTGTCAGTTTACAGAAAAGGAGCACTCTGAAGTATACTGTAAATATGGTTTGGACAAGGGAGGAGACAAACTCAAGCTGGACAGCCTAAAACAAATAAAGCCAGGAAAAAGAAAGCAAGAAAATGTGAGCTACAAACCAAAAAGCCAATTGTAAGCAATGGACGAAATGCATTTCCAGGGAAGATTTCCAAATGTCCCCAAGATGCAGTTAGCAAACAATACAGCTATGCTGTCTGGTAGGCTTCGATCTAAAAATGAACACCACTTGTTAATACAGATTAAGTGGCTGCAGCAAATTAGTTCTCCTCTCATTCATCACCATAAACTGCCCACTGCTGCTAGAAGACACCCGATCCATTATGACTATCTCACATCCTCAATAAGTGGCATAGTCAGCTGAAAGTAGTATGCATATTCCTTTAAAAGTTGCCCCAAGGTGGCCACTATGTGCAGTCTTAGAGCGCCCTCATCATCCTGGTCCATGCCTCCAGCAGGCCAAAGCTGGTCAAAGCTCCCACATCAAAAGAAGGCGAGCTCTCTGAACAAGCGATGTGAATGTAATTTATTTAACTACGCTTTTAAACTGCTAAAATTAGATCATTTTTGTCCGCTGGTACCAAGTCAGCTTTTACTTCATCACTTCTGGCCTCGTTAGGATAACTTCTCCATACAAACACCACTACTAGGTAACAAATGTTAAGAAAAAACACAATTGGGGATTTTGTATGTGGAAATGAATTAGCCATATGAGCTTACGTACATCACAGTCACATTATAAAACGTGCCTCGATAATCACCTGTTCAACCTTTAACTGCCTTACAAGTAGTGCAATGCTTTCAGAATAAGAATGTGCCGCTTAGGTCTTCTACACACCTGTCTATGAAGCGAAGCCTGGAGAGGAGTTTCGTAAGAAATATATCATGCTCTAGACTGCAGCCAGAGTATACTCAAAATGTCTAACTCCTGAAAATGCTAATGTTGCAAGGGGGTATAATTAAACTTTCCGATGGCATAGGGACTTGGAGGATAAACGCACATAGATGAGGGTAAGAAAAGGTCACTTAGATTGCCGAAATCTCAAGGAAAAGCATATAGTTTGCTGCTCTGCAAAGAGAACGTATGCAAAACAAGGTTTGCCAGGTTGGGCTAGCACTTCAGAAAATTGTCAGTTTTCTAAATGATTAATTTTGAGGTGTGATTTTAATTATTTTACCAGTATTATTTTTTTATTTTTTTCTGACGCTCAACAGCCTTCACAATTGTCCTGCTGAGATCCAACCCACCCAACTGTCTTCATGTCATGCTGTACCATCTATTTTCTTTCTTTTTTATTTACAATTCATCGACCTTCTAACCTAACACAACCACACCATGCCTTTATTGAATCACGTAACCAACACCAACAGCTTATTTGACGGATACCAATGTATTTATGTCCTCAACATGCAGAATACTATATCTGGCCACTACAAATTCTGTGATCTTCAACTCAGACACTGACCAATTCTGTCACCCTCGTGCCATAAACCAGGTGGTCTTATCCTTTTGACTTCTATAGAGCTCCACTTTAATCATTACAGGAAGCAGATGACCCAGGCCTAAGTATTTGATGATTTGAAGTGCAAAACAATACACTAAACATACAGAAAGAAACATTCAAACAAAACACACAAATGATAAAATATTTTATTCAACAAAAATATTTTTTTAATTAATATTTTAATAGGAAGGTTGGAGCATTTCAAAATTTAATTGAGGCTACACATGATATATTTTGTATGATGCACTTGCATTGCTCCCACGAATCAGTCTGAGAATGCTACCTTAATTTTTAGCCTCCAATTTCAAATTCCTTTACGGAACATTTTAATTGCTATTGTTCTTTATTTATACACACTTATTTATATACACTTTATTAACCTGTTAATTTTTGAAGCAGTCGCAGACCCCCGAGTAGGCTTTTCTGACCCCCGATGTCCCCAGACAACAGGTTAAGAACCACTGTCATAAGAATAGTTATCGAAACTCAACCATTGTCTAAGGCATTTTAGTAACCCTTTAAACCAAAAATAAGCAAAAAGAGCAGGCATTTGCCCACCTGAGAGACAACAGAATCATTCAGTAACAATTCATCTCCACTTCTGCTGTAGCAATTCCTTCATTTTCATGGCCCTGGCCTCACCCTCTGTCACAATGCCAGCATGTTCTTTTAAGCCTTGCCATTATGCTCTGCAAAATCATAAGTATCATTGTTTAGACGCCTAGCCTCGCCCACAGCAGCAACGCACCAGCATCATTTTCCAGTCCCCAACTTATCGCACAGCCTCATGGTCAGCCTTGACTTCACTGTATGCACCATCACCACCCTAAAGCGAGCAAGCTTTTCTTCTTGCCCACTGCCCATCCAAAAGGATATTGCCTGGACCATCATCTGATTTTAGAGATATCGTTAACATCTTTTCACTTCGATAGTATCATGTACAGATCATTAAATCATCCCCGACCACCACTTAGAACTTAATCTTCGCATTATAACTTTCATCCTTGCAAAACTGCCAGCAAGGCCTTTCTATTTCATATCGACAAGCACAATTATTCTATTCTATAGTTTTGGTAGAGCGCGAACAGCTGCCCCAGCAACTAGGCGTCCCGGCGCTAAGAAACCAAGACCTAGGCCTGGGCGGAAGGGGAAGGGAATTACGGGAATAGGTACGTTTTTATTGCCGTCCGGAACGCCGGTAGGCTTTCTATGGAGCGAATATGTTGCGGCAGATCGTTCCAAAGTTTGGCTCCAAGAAACCTAAAGGAGCGGCCGCCCATGCGGCAGAGTTTTATGCGTGGGGCACATAGTAGGTTTTGGTTGGAAGATCGCAGGTTACGTGACAACGCATAGGGGGTAAGAAGAGGTCGAAGCAGTGGAGGGGTATCGAGTTTAATGATTTTGAAGGTCGTGATGAGGGTCTTAAATTTGATTCTGGAGTCGACGGGTAGCCAGTGTAGTTTTTGGATGGTCGATCTAGCTGAACATCTGCGGGGGAGGCCGACTAAAGTTCTAGCCGCGGAATTTTGCACGCGTTGGAGTCGTGCTACCTCACTTTTGTTGGCGCCAAGAAGGAGTACATTGGCGTAGTCAAGACGCGAGAGAATGGTGGCTTGAATAATAAGTTGGCGAGTTTTGGCATCGAAGAAGCCTAGTATGTGGCTAAGACTCCTCAGCAGGCCGATGCAGGTGCCAGCAACTTTTTTAGTGTGGGCCTGAAAGTTAAGTGAGGCTTCCATCCAGACTCCTAGATTTTTCACTAGGGATTTGGGAGATGGGATAGTGCCTAGGGAGGATGGCCACCAATGCTCATTCCAGAGGCAGGTGTTTTTGCCAAGGAGTAGTTCCTCTGTTTTACCAGCATTGAGCTGTAGACAATTTGTTGTCATCCATTGGGCAACCGCGGATAGACCGTTTTTAAAACTGGAGGATGAGATGGAAGGACCTTCTGTAAGAGCGATGGCCAGCTGTGTATCGTCGGCGTAAGACATTAATGTCAGGCCCCACTCTTTGGCCACCGCCGCCAGAGGCTGGACGTAAAAATTAAAAAGGGATGGGCTCAACGCAGAGCCCTGCGGAACTCCCTGTGCAATGGGGTGGGATTTGGATAGAAAGGGGGGGCAGAGACCCGAAAGGATCTTTCTTTAAGAAAAGATCGGAACCAGTCCAAAGCATGGCCAGATACTCCAAATGTCTCCAAACGATTAAGAAGGATGTCATGGGATACCGTGTCAAAGGCCGCGCTGAGGTCCAGAAGAATCAGCGCAGCACTTTGACCGGCATCTAAAATCGTTCGGAGATGCTCTGTGGTGGCCAGGAGAGCAGACTCAGTACTATGGCCTGGTCTAAACCAATTTTGAGATGGGTCCAGGATGTTGGTATTGACCATGTGCTGGGATAGAGTAGTGTTCACATGTGCTTCAGCGAGTTTGGAAAGCCATGGGAGCAAGGAGATCGGTCGATAATTCTCCGGTTTAGATGGATCTAGAGTGGGCTTCTTGATGATGGGTGAAACCCACGCTTGCTTCCAGGCAGATGGTACACTCGCTGAGGTAAAGGAGAGGTTCAAAATAGAGGTGAATGAAGGTAGAAAGAAGTTGAGTGACTCTAAAAATTGTGCTGGGCGCATGGGGTCAGCCGGTGAACCAGTTTTAACTTTTTGGCATAGTTTAATGAGGTTATCGCCGGAGATTTCCGGGATGTGGGTCAAGGTAGAATAGTTGGAGGGAGGAGAAGGGCTGTTAGAAAGGCTGGGGGAGTGCTGAGGAAAAGAAGTGTAAATTTTCTGTACCTTGTCGACAAAGAACTTCGCAAGGTCCTCGCATTGTTGCGCGGTGGACATGCTGGGGAGGGGGGATTTGCTACTCTGAAGTTCTTGAACGAGTTTAAAGACTTCTTTGGCAGGGGTGGGACTGGAATCGATTTTGTCAGCATAATAGGCAGTACACGCGCAGCACGGATGGCTTTATGGTACCTTTTTTGCTGTAATAGATAGTTGGATTTTTCTTCGCTGTTATAATCCCTTCGCCAAAGGCGCTCCGCCCTCTTACAGTCTTTGCGTAAGATTTTGAGGGTATCATTGTACCAAGGGTTGGATGGAAAATTACGTCCTTTCGACCATTTTGCTGGAATGAGGACATCTAGCCCTCTCGTGATCCAGTCATGAAACGCGCTGTAATTGGCGTTGATATCAGAATTGGTGTCGTGGGGAAATTCCCCAAGGGTGGTGTGGAGGTCACTGCGGGACAGCTTGTGCCATGGTCTTTTTAGACGACGGGTCGATGCGGTTTTATGCCTGCTTTTGTTGACCGGTATGGCCAGTTTAATAAGGTAATGATCAGTCCATCCCATCGGTGAGGGTGTCTCGAATGTAAGTTTCTCCATATTTGTGAAAACTGGGTCTAGAATGTGGCCAGCTAGGTGTGTTGGAGTAAAAATAAGAGAATTGAGTTGCAATGCAGAGAGATCCGCGAGGAGATTTTTGATCGTAACGTCGTTTAGCAGGTCAAAGTGAAAGTTGAGATCGCCTAGAATAGTAAAATTTGAATTTTTGGTGATTAGAGAGGTAGTTGTCTCAAGAAGAGCTTCAATAAATTTAGAAGTGGGCCAGGCGGGCGATAGATGTATAGGCCTGACATAGTGAAGTTGGGGTTTATGGTGATTTTAAAGTGAGCGCTTTCACAGTCTGGCAGTTCTTCTTTAGCAAATGAACAAGAAAATATTTTCTTATAAATTATGGCGATACCGCCTCCTCTTCCATCCCTATTGATAGTCGACATATGGTAGTCGTCTGGTAGCGTAAGGTTGGGTATGGCAGAGGTGCCATCCCGTAACCAGGTTTCACAAAGGAAGAGGATGTCAGGATTTTCGTCCAAAATGAGGGTGTTTACCTCGAGGTGGTGCTTGGCTAGTGACATCACGTTGAGATGGAGGATCGTGATGGGGGGGAGGGGGGGGGGGGTATTGTCAGGTTCTAGAAGCAGTCTGATGGTATGGGGATTAGTGGTACAAAATTCACAGGTTTGACATTGAAGGCAAGTGAGACCAGGCGTACCTGTAATGTTTGCGCAGGACCGTCCAGGGTTCCAGGCAAGTAGTTGCTCCCTATCGTAGTAAAGGGGTGCTGCTGGAGTAAGGCCAGGGGGACTGGCTAGAGGCGATGACTTCGCGAGGACGGGCGCAGACGGGCTTGCCTTAGGCGCTCCCGCTGCGCTCGTCCGCTGCGCTTGCGAGGAAGGCACATTTAGAGAGCTGGGAGGTGGGCGTGGCCTCGCGCTAAGCAGCGAGGGCAGCCGTGTAATCTTTCCTACGTTGCAGCGTTAGATCCGCTGTTTGGTGGGGAGCCTGCAAGGCGGTGAACACAGAGAGGAGCTCTAATAGAAGTACAGAAGTTTTAAAAGATGAGTTTAAACACAATATAACAGTTTTAAAAAAATCGAGTGACAGCACCTCCGGCTTCCGCCTCAGAGGTCTTCAGTTTCCTGGCCCTAGCCAGCATCTTTCTCAGATAGTATCAAACAATTTCACAAAATCTTAAGCATTTGTAATCAACCACTTGAGAACAGAGTACTGAATAAATGTTGCTACACAAGGAAAAAGAAGTCAGATATTCCTACTAAGTGGGAACTATTTCAACACACGATTATATTTTTGTCAGTACAAAAGCCTTTATCTAGCATTGATTAACAGCATACTACTTACATCGAGTTTTGACCATTCCAGCACCTTACTTTAAGCTAATGAAGTATGGTATATATCTGGAGTTGTTTGTAACCTGGGACAGGTAGGTTTGAATAGTATTGTACCAACCCAAAGGATGTAATTTTTTACCTGAAATGGTAACGGCCCAAACTACTTCAGCATAGGCGTTGATAGTATTTCACTCATTCAAAACTTAGACTATACAGATATCTTCTAAATTTCAAGAAGACTTTATTCGATTATTACATCATAAAAGACATGCATCACAATTTACAATAGATAAAATACATGTATAATTTTTAAAATAGAATAGGGTAATGTTAAAACAATGTAAGACCATATTAATTCATTTATACAAAACTTCATTGAAAATTCGTTTAAAAGTTACAATAAATCCTAAGTCATATAACCATGATGGTCGGGGCACATTAGGTGGGTACACATTAACACATAGTCAATGGAGAGCCTATGGTTTTAGGCTGAAACCTAAGTCGAGTTAATAAATCTTGCTCTTAGGATCCAGGCCCATCCTAAGTATTTTGCTACACCAGTTACAATCATGGGTGACAGATCTGTCTTTAATATCCTACTTGCATTGGCTGCTGAGCGTGTTCCCAAGATTCTACAAACTGGGCTTAACCACTTTGATCTAGGGGCAGTATACAGCGGGCAGACAAAAAGAAAATGATTTACACTTTCACCCTGTCCTGAGCACCTAGGACGGTGCCCAGGGCCACCCTTACCCCACTTTTTAGTGTGCTCCCTTAGAGGCAAAGAACCGCACCTATATTGGTGATATAGTTTACGGTCCATGGGCTTAGTTATGTCGTCCCAATATTTTTCGAAGCAAGGGACATCCTTAATAACAACAAATGTACCAGTAAGGTTACTAACAGTCAATCCCGAGTGTCTATTATCTAAAACCCAGTTCCAATATTGTAGCTTCAATTCCTTTTTGGAGGGAAAGTAAAGAAAAAAAATTGATATCTTCTCATAAAGGAAAAAAAACAAAGCTGATGAGTTTCCCTTGGGATATTCTTTTTGTAATGTTCGCTCTCCTCTTTGTATTGTGTTCACTAAATATTCATAACTATTCTGACCTGACTGTCCTGCAAGCCTGCCACTCATTAATTCTGAGAAAAATACTATTCACACATGGAACTCAATGTGATGATAGGTATTTGTTTCAGTGTAACACGATCTTCCGGGCCATCAGTGTGGTCTAGCACTCAAACAGCATTTTGATTTGGTTGTTATTCACAACATCTGAGCTGAAATTAGCATCTAGACCTTCAAGTGAATGACAAGGTAAATCATATCTAAATCCACATTGTAACCAATGTTATTATACAGGCTTTGAACTGAGCTTTGACAATTTCAAACAGCATCATCTGGCATGCCTTCACCTCAACTGCTGACTAACTTCTCCACCGCAATCAAACATCAAAACCATCATCACAGAGCTCTTTATCAAACACTGTTCCGTATAATCACTACTTAGGCTCTCAGTTTTCACAATCAACACAACAGCAGAGAAGCTCTTCATTTCACCCTCTAACCACAATCATCACCATGCCCTTCATCTCACTTAACTCCTAAGACATTGTCATCTAGGACATCTATTGGTGTAGTATTGTAGAAAGGTTTCCAATGAGATCCAACAATATTCGAAATATTTTAAGGTACCCATGTAATTTTAGAGCTAGTGACAAGTGTTTGAGTATGTTTGATGCATCAACAGCAGGATGCATCATTCTCGGGGATGTAAGAAAGTAGGTCAGATTTCAAGCTCCGGTGCCTCTGAGCAAAGAGAACCTCACAGGTTGTAACTGTTTGCCAATTGTGCTGTATTGAAATGGTACGAAAAATGAATTTTATAAAGTAGACTTAACCAATTACCAAATGGATGAAACAAACTGTCAGACTCAATCAGGGACCTTGCTTTCACCCCAATCAATTCCCCAGCTTTCATCTCACTAGCGGCAGCCACTAACCGTGGATCACAATGCAAAAACAGGTACGTTGTAAAACATATTCTGAACCCATTTAACAGGTGAATTCCGCAAATTAGCCTTTCGTGCCAGTCAACTAGTTTTATGAAGAACGCAGACTGCAACATCCCTGTGTCATATGATTTCACAGAACGAGGCAGGAAGTAAGATAGTGAGAGTGGGTGTGAAAAGGCATACACAGGAACCCGAAGCAGCCTTGCCTGTCAACATGTTGATTGACTGCTTAAAGCAGTTAGTAAAGAACGAGGAATTAGAATTGTACTTTCTATCGCATGATAAGGGTGACATTATTGAATATACTTGCAAAATACTACAACTGTGCTTTTAGGTCAGTTCAGCCCAGAAAAACTTGATACATAGGTTGTTTTTTTTATTAAGCCTTTTTAAGAGAAAATATCGAACCAGACACTGGATCAGTTTTCTAGACATAAGAAGCGGAGTCCCTGAAACATTGGTGGTATTTACAAAGGTTACAAAAATCTGATTTAACTCAGACTCCACTTTTTTTTGTTGATCACTGCCCATTTTTCGAATCTTACGTAAACAAACCACATGGACAAATGTAATTGGATATGAATTTTACCCTTTTATGTTTTAACATTCCATGAAAGACACAAAGGGATCGAAAAAGGGCTACACTGAATCAATATTAGAGTTTGAAAATGTACTATAAAGATAGTCGTTTTCTGAGGATAAGGCAGGAAAAACAGAAAACTTGTTTTGTGACCCATCAACATATGCATTAAAGAATCGAGAGTACCTGATAATTAAGGGAACACCTTAGAGAGTAAGATTGTTTTCACATTACGGTCCACAAATATCAACATGCCTAGTCTCAACATCACTGACAAAGTGTAGCCTGATCTTATTAACTACTCTATATTCACTGCGAATATATGCTTAGACAATCAGAATGCTTGTTATAGGCCAGCACTCACTGCTATTTGCATGCATTCTAGATTAGGCGTGATTATTTGTCTACATTGGATAAGATTAGGGGGTGGGTGACAATAGTCTTTTGCCTGCGTCCGCCATTGTGTGTCCTCGGCTTTGATGAGGGTCGGTGTTAGATCTGGGGGTCTCTAGTTGGCTGAGGTAGGCACCTTAGACCAAATAGGGACCCTTGCATCTAGTCAGGGCACAGGGACACACACTGTAGATAAACCCTGCTCCCTCTAGGTAGCTTGGCTCGAGCAGTCAGGCTTATCCCCAAGGCAATGTGTAAGTATTTGCATTCGATTACAATGACCCCCCAATGTACACCACAAACTGAGACCACACAGGTGAGTTATACATAAATAACTTTTATCTAGTTTTGGCACTGTAAATAAAATCACATAAGCATTGCACGTATTTCTTTTATCACTCTTATTCTTGTTTCAGGTAGGCACTTGTTTTAGGAAAGTTTCAAAATAGTCTCTCAAAAATAGATCGTGATAGAATGACTCGGTTGTAGGAATTCAGCACTCAAAAACGTGCTTCCTAAACTGTACTTGGCCCTAGCAGGAGCACCGATCCTTCTACTCAGGTTCCCCCCTTCTCAATGGGGAGATCGGTCACTGGTCGTTGGTCCCCGTGTCCCACGCTCAATGCGGGACCTTAGGGGGACGATGCGCACGCCCAAGAATACTTCCGAGGCGAACGTAGTCACTTGCACAGCCCCAGCGCTTCCTCTGCAGCCGGTGTCAATACCGGGTGCTGGGGGCAGGCGATCTCTCTCTCTTTAGGGTTTCAGACTCACCCTCGCAGGTACGATCGTTGTTGCAGGCTTCAGGTGCTGAACGCGGCGGCTTCTCCAATCCGGTCGCGACGTTTGCAGGCTTCTCGCTGACGTCGAGGAGTTCTCCGGAGTCAGCCACTCACAGCGCGGCTCCAGGGACAGCTTCCGATGACGCGGCGGCACTTCCTCCAATCGATGCGCAGCTCACGAGAACAGCTTACAGCAGCGGCCAATCACAGCGCGTCTTCTCCGACGAGCCTCCAGGCAACAACCAATCAGGTCGCGGCCCCTTCGTGCATCAGCCAAGGTGCCGATCAGTTTGCAAGTTGGTTCCGCGGGCCCAAGGCCGCGGCGGTGAAGTCCGATGGCAAGAATTTACGGCTCCCGGGGTCACAGGTCACGCGACTCCGCGCGGAGTGCGATTTAACCCCTTGGGAACACCGACAACACTTCTTCAGCCCCACACGTGCCGATGAGCACGTCGAACAGTGGTGCAACTTGTAGGGAATCTTCAGCGCGGCGCTCCTAGACACTCAGAGCAGCCAGCGCGCCCCACACTATCTCTTCCGATTCTTCAGATCGAACCCACGCTTCCAGGAACACACAGCAAGGCAAGCAGGAGGGCACAGCAGATCTTAGCGAACACGGCAGTTTCTTCTGGGGCAACCTTTGTAGTCCTGGGTTGCAGACAGGAGGCCAGCTCTTCTCAGGCCCTTGGAGATTCACAGCAAGACACAGCACACAGCAAAAGTCTTTGTAGGTTTCAAGCAGGGTCACAGGAGCACACAGCAAAGTCCCTCTTCTCCTCAGCTCAGTTGGTTAGTAGAACAGGTCAGCCCTTGGAGCACACAGCAAGGCAATCTTCCTTCAGTTCTTCAGTCCTTTTTCCAGCAGAGGTTCCTTCTTGATTGTTGTAGAATCTGATTTTCTGGGGACAGGGGTCCTATACTTATACCCCAAAAAGGCGTTGAAGTCCTTTGAAGTCCTTAGAAGTTCCTTGTGCATTGGACTCTGAATCCTTGTCTGATCCCAGATCTGGGTGGAGTGGAGCACTTTGTTATCTGATCTTCCTGGTTCCTTTCAAGGAGAGGGGCAGGGTCGTCTGCCACCCAGCAGGAGGTTGGAGCCAGTGTTGTGGCAGGCAGGCACATCCCTAGCTATTTCCAGGTGCTACCTCCCCGCTTCACTTCCAGATGCTAATACCAGCACCCCATCAAAGGGCTGACTCATCTAACCCCCTGGGGGCTTCCTGCTCATGTCACTTCCAAACCAGACAGTCAATCCCCAACCATACCCAGGCACACAGGAGGGTCTGACAGGAGAATAGCGACTTCTCTAAAAGTACTATTCTCCCACTCAGGATTTAAAAAACATCCCTCACAAAAGATGGGTTATTAAATGCTGAGCGCAGGGATATGAAACACTCATGTCTTATCTTGTTCCTATGAGGAGTTAGGCTGACAGCCATTGGCCCCAGCCTCTCCCATGTTATCCTATAGAGCAAGATAACCTTGCAGCAGTGAGCACATAAAATGGCTGTTGTTCACTACCAGGGCATGGTACCTGCACTAGTACATGCCCTACCTTTTACATACACCGCATCCTGCCCAGGGGGGTACCTTGGGCCTTCCATAGGGATGACTGATGTGCACAAAAAGGGAAGGGTTAGGCCCAGTCAGTGTGGACACTGACCAGGGTGACATGGCAGTCCTAGAGACTGCAGGCAGGCCTGGGACACCATTTTAAAGCTACACATGTGGGTGGCGCAATCAGAGCTGCAGAACCACGAGTAGCATCTGACATCACCAACCCTGGCACACACAGTGCACATTACTAGGGACTTCCTGGTGATACAGATATGCCAATCAGGTATATCCAATCAAATATGATATTTTACCTTAGGAGCACTTACACTCTGACACTGATTAGCAGTGGCAGAGTGTCCAATACATCTAAACCAACAAAACGAAATTCAGCATAGCATCACAAATCCAGGTAGCAGAGGCAAACTATAGGGGAAGAACTCACGCCAAAGATGTCAGGTCTAACAGTCGGTAATTGTGAGAGAGAGGGGAGGTTCAAGAGCTCATACTCAAACCTTATTGGCAATTTTCCATAATTTGATAAAAAACATCATGAGAAAGAAAGACCTACATTACTACTACATGAAATACAGAGATCATTTTGGCATGGGAAAATCACTTACAAAATACAAATCATGACAATTTTGAAATCAGCACAGTGCCACCCAATAATGAATGTGAATTGTGCCCAAAAGCCAGACTACAATTTGACATGCTCATTTTCGTTTTTCTTGATCTCGACACTATGGAATCAACTGACAAACTGCTCAGATGTGACCTCTGCACAATGTCATGAATCTAGTTTTGCTTCTGTTCAGAATGGATGAGGACAAGGATGTCCCACATTTGGAAGCCATGGCATCAGATTTAACCCTCATTTTAGGTACAAATATTACTAATCAAATGTTGTAATTCTCATAAACCGGAATGAACGTAAATGGTTTCTAATAGCAAGTTCCTGTTGCACCAGCATTTCATAATGTGTGTTACCTAGGAAACAAGGAGAAATGCTGGGTACATTATTACAAACATTAACTCAGAAGTTGGCCTGTGTAATAGAAACAACACAATTTTGCAAAAGGTATTGTAAGTGATCCCAAATGCCAAACGCCCATTTAGTCACAGTAATACTATGCCAAGGGAATGGGTTGAGTATTACGGGAACCAATTCAAAGAGAATGTTTCAAGTCCCGCTAATTTGACACATTTTACTACCAACGAAGCTTTGGTTTTTACGCCTACTAAAGTTAGGGCAGTACTAAGGGTTATCCCGGGGGGTAAAGCACCAGGTCCTGACTGTATACCAGCTGACATGTTTAAGCAGGAACAGGACCTTTGGGTCCCATATATTGTTCTCCTGGCCAATGCATTGGCAAGGGGTGCGAAAGTCCCTGAATCATGGCTTGGGGCGGAGATCCTCCCCATTCATAAGAAGGGTGACCGTTCAGTAACGGCAAATTACCGACCCATAAGCCTCATTGATGCTCTACAAAAGATTGTGGCCCGCCTTCTTTTAGGTAGGATCCAGACCTGGATTTCTGACCATGATGTTTTAAGTCCTCTCCAGGCGGGTTTTCGGCAACATATGGGGACCTTAGAGCAAGTTTTTAGATTTATGTTAATATATTGGAAGGTGGTCCTTCTTGGGGGAGGCCTGTTGTTCGCGGCATTCGTGGACCTCAGGTCAGCCTTCGACCTTGTACCCAGGATCAAGCTCTGGGAAGTTTTGCTGGATCTAGGCATGCCCAAAGAGCTGGTGGTGCTGCTGATCAATTTGCACACAAATACCTATGCCAAAGTAAGATGGGGTGGTCCAGGGGAAGTCACTGATAGTTTTAAAGTAGCTAAGGGGGTTAGACAAGGGTGCGTGTTGGCCCCCACCCTTTTTTCTTTGTTTATTAATGGGGTGACCAAGTATTTTTCTAATTACCCAACGGATGCGCCCACCCTTGCTGGAAGGAAAATTCCCCTCCTCATGTTCGCGGACGACACGCTTATTATTTCTAAAACGAGGCAGGGATTGCAGTCCGCCCTGGCCCGTTTTGAGTGTTTCTGCAGCGAGCACGAGTTAGAGGTGAATGTCAGTAAGACCAAATTCATGGTTCTGCGAGGCCCCAAGGCTGTGAAGGCCAAGGTGTCAATGAGCGGCGCCATTTTGGATCAAACGGAGGTTTTTACATACCTGGGTGTCACATTAAGTGAGAATTTGAGCTGGAAACCTCAAATGGATCTTATGACCCTGAAACACGCGCAACTTGGGGGAGCCTTATTGAAGGAGTATGCAAAATCTCTCACCAAACCCATGGCACCGTTGGTTAAAATTTATGGTTCCAAGGTAATTCCTGCAACTATCTACGGTGCCGAACTGTGGGGGTATAGTGATTTCTCCTCTTTGAGGGTGGCTCAGAATAGGTTCCTGAGAATGGCAACTGGTCTCCCACAATCGACACCCTGCTTACCCCTGCAGCTTGACCTAGGTGTCAAATGCATAGAGGATGAGGTACGGTATAGACCACTGGCGTTTTGGCGGCGCCTGTGGACTACACCTGAATTATCCTTGTTCGCTGAGGCCATTGACGATGTGAGAGGTCTTGAAGGGTCTCACAGGGTACCCTGGTTCAGTCACCTCAGGAGGCTCTTGAAAAATCTAAATTTGGAGGCATTATGGGTTGATCCAGCACGCGCGACCTTTCCCTCAAAGAAGGCCCTCAAAGATATTTACTGGCATCGGATTACTGAGAGGAGATCCGCTATGGTTGATGGTCCTACCATGACACTGGAATTTCTGGTTGTAAAAGATGTCCCTAAATATGAAGCTTATTGGGACTTAATCACCAAGCCAAAGGATCGCAAACTGTACCACCAACTACGAGTAGGCTCGTTACCTGTGCGGGGGCTTACGCACTCTTGGACTACTGGTGGTAGTGATAAGTGCCCCTTCTGTGTAACAGCAGTGGAAAATATTGAACATCTTTTTTTCTGCTGCCCTATGTATTTGTTACCCAGGAAAGTTTGGCTTTTACCAGTCTGTCGGTTACTAGGCACCAGCTCTGCTCTTGCAGCGTTTAGGATTCTTAAAACTGATACTTCCCCCTCCATCGTTATTGGTGTAGCAAAATTTGTGAGTTGGGCGTGGTCAATCCGAACCCGTAACCTTGGCAAATGACGTTTTTTATTATATAGTTTTTATGACTATTTGTTTAAAGTAGCACTGTTATTATGTAGCAAGGGGTCTTCTCGTTCATCAATGTTTAAAAATTTAATACTTTTCTTAACTTGTTTTTAAATGTAATGTATTTATTATCTTATATGCAAAATGAATTGTTTTTAAATATATATGTATTTGTCTTTTATGATGTGAATCGAATAAAGACCTCTTGACTGACTGACTATGCAACGAGGATAACAATCCCAAGTACTTATACATCAGTGTTCCTCATTTAAGGGACATGGAAGTCCCATAGCTGGACGCCCGGGACATATTGTTTGAGGTCAAGGGCAACACGTTTTTATGTGTTGCCCTTGATCTCTAAATCACTATGGTCCTTATATTACTCCCTGTACTGTTTTATTGGTTTGAGCACCTGCATAACACGGCTTGTTCAACTCCCATGATTGTTTGTATTATATACTCCCATTGCTTATGTAAAGCGCTCCGATACCCCAGGGTGGAGCTAGCGCTATATAAAACCTTCAAAATAAAATAAAAAATGTGTATTTTGTCCTTGGGAGATGTAGGCCCAACCCCCTACAGCACAAACGCTTTGGCTGCCAGTTTACAGTAACATTATGGATCAGGGAAGGACATTGTATGCAGTTAAGGTAATATTTGTGTCCAAGTGTTAATGCTGTTCAAGCTTGTATTTATGTTTCATTAATGCAAAGCTTTTATTATTAGGGTGAGCGCTCCAAGTAAATGTTGTAAACTCGGACTGCACTATTGGCAGTGGTTCCAGTATAAAAATGTGCACACACGTTTTCAAAGTTTAGCAATAAGAAGCTATGTGCAATGCTCCCAGAATGCTCTCTGATTAAATGCAAATATTTGCAAAAGCTTGAAAGCAAGATTGAGGAGTCTTTGCTTTCAAAAGAAAATGGTCACATAGAATGGTAGGGAAAAAAAAAAAAAAAAGAAATCGCTAAACTACTGTAAGATGTTAGGTGCAATTTCCAGCATCATTTAGTTAAATGTTGTAGCAGGGAGGCCGGGCGAGAATTAAACATTGCTCCGGTTTCGGACTGGTGGAACCCTAACTCACGTCCTACCTCTCTTTCATCGACCCAGGATCCGTGGGAGACGGACTCAGCCAGCTGGTGGGAGAAGCCCGACCCGCAAGGAGAGGAATGTACCTTTTACGGGGCAGGCTTCGAGGCAGAGACACGCCCCCCTGCAGCGTCACTGCTATGCCAGCCAATCAGCAGAGAAGAACTGTACAGGCCCCTGGATGACGTACAACCAATGGAGCCGCTAAAAAACCCGGAAGGAGGAAGAGTGGTGTGCATCGACACCGAGGCGGAGAAGAGTGGAGAACGAGCCGGCGTGGAGGAGTTCGAGAGAAGCGAGACGAACAGAGGAGCAGAGCCAGGAGGCCAACGTTTCCGCTCAGCGCCCAGCTACGCTCACGGAGGAGTGTGGCTCTCCCAGGTGCGTGACCGGGTTACTGGGTGGCTGGGGAGGCGGGGAGCCTCCGTGTAAATTTGTACAAAGTCCCCCTTCTTCCCGCCTGCCTGTCTGTCTGTCCCGTCCCTACCTTCATCTGTTCTCCCAACCCTTACTCCCCTTCCTGACCTTACCTAGTATCTGCCCAGCACCAAGCACAGACTGTAGATTAGAGCACCGGTGTCCTCACTTCCCCGGTTCCCTTCTGGGTTATCACTACTTCCCCGAACGGCTTACTGAGAGTGTTCTTTTCTATCCTCCCCGCATGTGGCGCTGGAACACCGCAAGGGACGACGACCGAGCCGCCAGGGAACAAGAGCGCCGGCGTGCAAGCCCAGGAAGAACCAACACCCTAGCTGACACCTTGGATCCGGCAGCCCTAGCCCGCGAGAGACTCACTCAGAGACGCAAAAAGACCTTTATAAAAATAAAACCTTCTTTACCACGCTCCCGAGTCAGTGTCCCTCCTTCTGAAGCGCCACAACTGTATTTATGTATGCTAGTATTTCCCAAACATATTCATAATGGAAAATCAGTGTAACCAGTTTCAATACGATTATGGGAAACAAAGATAAGCAAGCATTGTCGAAGCCAGCAGTTCTTTTTTGATTTTGTCAACCTTAACGGGTGGGAGCTGCTGGGCCCTATAAAAACACTGGCATAAGCAAAAAATGTTTTGGTCTCAAGAAGCCCACATTGCCACAGTAGTTCCTGGCACTGAACAAGGAAAGAGTACAATGCTGTCACTCACAGTGTAGCCAGCCAATTGACAGAGAGAGAGACATAATTTTAATAAACACGAAAGGTCATGGTTAACGCAGACCTAATTAGGGGCCCAATTTTTCAAGAAAATCTCAAACATGCACCCATGGTATATGCCCTTTCATTAAGTGCAGATATACAACTTTCATAAACTCACAAGAATTTACAGAAGTAGGCCAAGAAATAGTACTCCTATAAAATATTTGCTAACTTCATTTCAGCATGAGCAAAAATGCATGTGTAGATTTGCTCATGCAAAAATCGGAGTGTTTGCAAGTTCGCTTTCCCTCCAACCACTTTTTCCCCAACCCTGGAAGAAGTTTCACATCTGCATTGTCAAGGACTAGTTCCAACCTGTCTCAGTATGGGAGAAGTGTTGGTGAAAACCCTTAAAACATGCAAATTAGTATGTTTGCACAGACTCAAAAGGGCATTCCAACCCTGGAACAATAACTTGCCACTACCTTCAGCCCCAGTACGTGGATGTGAGGAAATGTGGCAAAATAAAGTAATGGCTAGTATTTAAACTCTACTATGGTATTGGATCACGCATAATCAGAAAGGCTATATCCGACTTCTTATATAATGCGATTGGTGCCATAATTTGTCGCTGCATTGCATTGGCACAAAAGGAAGAAGTGGATTTTTTTATAGGACAAGTACATTTAAGAAGCAACCTGCCCCATGGAGAAGCAGATATGTTATTAAAGTCCACACCCCTGTAATTTGGTAGTATCTGCTCGTTTAGATAATCCTTATTTTTTAGACTGGTCCTCGAGAACGATTTTAGAGCTAACGAAAGTAATGAATCGACAACTCAGCCAAGCCTCAGCATACTGAGTAGTTTTTATTATGATTATGAGCATTTGTAAAGTGATCATGTTGCAAAAGGGTCACTTCTGAGCTCTAGGATATATGGGAATCGGTGTGAGAAGGGTACGGGGATGCTGTGGGTGCCCGAAGAGTATTCTGGAGACTTAGGGTCTCTAGATTGAGCTGAACAGTTGAATCTCAAGTAGTTTCCTCAAATTCAGGTTGGTGCGGAAAAGTGAAGTTGGTACATGGGCGCATCAGCAGTGAACAAGCAAGCATAAAAGGAGACATCACTTAAAGAATTTGCAAGTATCTTAGGCGGGGAAAAGGGAACCCTGGGTGGACATTGAGGTCCGTTACAAGTTCTCGGTTAAGGAGCACAGAATAGTGCAAAGCTGTCGACAACATATCCAATAGGAATGCAGAAAAGCAAACTTTCCACAGAAAGGTCAGCAGATATTTTCTGACCAAGGTAGGCCTATGTCCTATTTCAACCAGTGACTGTGGTAATCTCTTTCATTCAATAATATTGCCAAGAAGAATGTTTAAGTGGTAGGTTTAATCCAAGAAGAAAAGCACATCCATGTACTTCAGTGTCAAAGGGTAGAAGCAATCTAGGTACAACACAGCATTCTAACAGTGCTCTGTAGAACACAGAACACTAGCATTTAAAAGGATATACAGGAAATGCATGCATGCAAGAACGAGACATTTAAAGGGGAAACACAAGATACTACAGTGACCTAGTGACACTGCTGCAAAAGTTAGCACTCCTAACAACTGGCAACACTTGCGATGCTCCATGTTATGTCAATGCCACTGGCACCAAAAGAGATGCCGTCCTTTTTTGAAAATAAGAATAAAAGAAAAGTAAACTCACCATGTCTTTAGTACGTCTGTGCGTGTTCTGTTCCCGGGGTCACAGCCTCTCTCACAGCTAATGTCATGCCAGGCTTGAAAGGGTTCGTGTTATCCTGGGCACTTGGCCACCTGCACTCATCTCCATCTTACTTCAAAACACAACTCGGTCTATGGCCCACCACCCCTAAAATAATGTAACTGAAACTTCCACTCCTTGCCCCTTGGTAGAGGAATCTTAAGGTCCACGTGGCCTAAAACTCTAGAGACACCAGCTAAAGCCCAATTAAGGGGCGGCTCGTTTATCTTCAGGTGTCTAAGTGATGTGTGGGAATATTTTCACTATTGTAGGCCTTTCTGTAGAGGCAGCCGTGTATGGAAAATATTTTCTTGGTGCGCTTTTTTTATGTAGTAGACTGTGGTAGGGTTTTCTTTCTAGAGTAAAGAGCCTTTTATAGAGGGGTTGTAAGGTATAATATTCCCTTTTTTTCTGGGTTATTTTTTAATATGCTGCTTATATCCCCTACCATTTGCATTAGTGGTAGCACTCTGATTAAAGCTCAAATACAGAACGCACTGGATATGTTTGTAATGTAGGTTCACATGCAACGGGTGGGGGTTTCTACATAATTCGTTTAGACGTTGGCAGTTGCATAGTCTAATATTGGGTTTTTGTTTCTAGGGAGGGGTGCCTCTTTAATTAGATAATGTACCTATTTCGGGAGAGGTAACTGCTTAGTATAAAGTGTAGTTTATTCCTTCCTGTGTGCTACTGAGTAGGAGATTGCCTATAAAAGATAGACCCCACTAGGGAGGCGAGCAACGCGTATAAACGTCCCTTCTAATGCTAGCCAGGGCTGTTAAATGTGCCGAGTTCCTGTGCCGGGGGGGTTCTTCCTCTTGGGAGGATGAAGAAGAGAAAACACTCAGCTGGCTCCTCTTGGGGGTTCTATCTAGAGATTTCTTCCAGTTGTCTCATTTCTGGGGGCGCCGTCTCATTTGGAGGTGTCTCGAGGTTTTGGCCGCGGCAGAACATCAACCCGTATCTGCCCTGCGTGTCAGGGCCGCTCCCCTTTCGTCTCTCCGCTTCCGGCCAAAGCGTTGACTTGGCCCCTGCCTTGCTCGTTCCTCCTCTAGTCTTCCTCCTCCTCCACCTCACACTGACTCAGAAGGCCACGCCTCTTCGAATGACATCATCCAACTGCGCGAGGCTCCAGGTAAGTAACTCGATTACGAAACGAAACTGTGCATGAACATCAAAAGCGGACAACAACAAAAACGCGAAGTAAACGCAGTCCTTGTCCTTTTTTACTGTCGGTGGAAAATAAAAGTGCCTGCCACTATGCAGTTCACTTTGTTTTCACGACGGGGCGTGGCTACTTGCCTCTCAGCAAATGGCATTAAAAAACAAGCATTTGCAATGCAATAGATCTCGCATTAGGAAAGTTTAAGCTATTGGTATTGTAGATGACAAATTTTGTATTTATGTGTTGGTTTTAAAAATAGCTAAATTAATAGCTTTGTCATTTACAAATCCAATAGTTTAAACTTTCGCATATGTGACACCTATAACATTTGTAATGCAATACGTGTTGTATGTACGTGACTTAGATGTATTGATATTACAAATAACAATGGCTTTTAATTTTTTTAAATAATTAATACTTAAATAAAAGTTTTTGTAATTTATAATGGCAATAGCTTAAACTTTTGTAAATAACTTTTGTGACGATTATGTTCAGTGTATATTATTGTAATGAAAGTGAAATATTAACATCTATCTACATTTATAATAAAGCTTGAAACATTGAGAGAACATATTAAAGCTTGAAACATTGAGAGAACATATTTGAACCAGTTGTTGTTGAATGGTTGCACAGATTGATGTTGTGGTGGCGCTAAGTGATGTTGTGGTGGCGACGAGTGATGCTGTGGCGTTCAGTGATGCTGTGGTAGCGCCTAGTGATGTTGTTGTGCCCCTGAGTGATGCTGTAGTGGTGCTGTGGTGATGCGATAGAGTGAGTGCGATAGATAGATAGAGGGAGGGCGATAGATAGATGGAGGGCGATAAATAGAGTGAGGGAGGGCGACAGAGTGAGGGAGGGCAATAGAGTGAGGGAGGGCGATAGAGTGAGGGAGGGCGATAGAGTGAGTGAGGGCGGTAGAGAAAGTGAGGGCGATTGAGAGAGTGAGGACGGTAGAGTAAGGGCGGTAGAGTGGTAAGGTGAGGGCGGTAGAGTGATAGAGTGAGGGCGATAGGGTGGTAGAGTGAGGGTGGTTGAGTGAGGGTGGTAGAGTGAGGGCGGTAGAGTGAGGGCGGTAGAGTGAGGGCAATAAAGTGGTAGAGTGAGGGCGGTAGAGTAGTAGAGTAAGGGTGGTAGAGGTAGGGCGGTAGAGTGGTAGAGTGAGGGCGGTAGAGTGGTGGCGGTAGAGTGAGGCTGGTAGAGTGAGGCCAGTAGAGTGGTAGAGTGAGGGCAGTAGAGTGAAGGCGGTAGAGTGAGGGCGGTAGAGTGAGGGCGGTAGAGGGGTAGAGTGAGGGCGGTAGTGGTAGAGTAAGAGCGGTAGAGTGAGGGCGGTAGAGTGAGGAGTGAGGGCGGTAGAGTGGGAGAGTGAGGACGGTAGAGTGAGGGCGGTAGAGTGGTAGAGTGAGGGCGGTAGAGTGAGGGCGGTAGAGTGAGGGCGGTAGAGTGAGGGCAGTAGAGTGAGGGCGGTAGAGTGGTAGAGTGAGGTTGGTAGAGTGCTACTGTTAAACTGTTAAATGTTGTAAGAAACCATGGAGAAGAAATTTAGAGCCGAAGGCTAACCACTGCCCTTCTCACAGAACTAGCATGTTTTACATAATTTCCAACTCACGTGGATAGCAGGAACACATATTTGAAAGGTTGCATCTGCAATAAAAGAGAAACTATTTGTTTCCCACTCAGCGCCACGTCAAAACATGCAAACAAGTGAGGGTGGTAGAGTGAGGGCGGTAGAGTGGTAGAGTGAGGGCGGTAGAGTGAGGCCGGTAGAGTGAGGGTAGTGGAGTGAGGGCGGAAGAGTGAGGGCGGTAGAGCGAGGGCGGTAGAGTGGTGGAGTGGTAGAGTGAGGGCGGTAGAGTAAGTGCAGTAGAGTGAGGGCGTGAGGGCGGTGGAGTGGTAAAGTTAGGGCGGTAGATTGAGGGCGTCAGGGCGGTAGAGTGGTAAAGCTAGGGCGGAAGATTGAGGGCGTGAGGCCGGTAGAGTGGTAGAGTGAGGGCGGTAGAGTGAGGGCAGTAGAGTGAGAGGGGTAGAGTGAGGGCGGTAGAGTGGTAGAGTGAGGGCGGTAGAGTGGTAGAGTGAGGGCGGTAGAGTGGTAGCGGTATAGTGAGGGCGGTAGAGTGGTAGCAGTAGAGTGAGGGCGGTAGAGTGGTAGCATTAGAGTTAGGGCAGTAGAGTGGTAGCGGTAGAGTGAGGGTGGTAGAGTGAGGGCGGTAGAGTGAGGGCGGTAGAGTGGTAGAGTGAGGGCAGTAGAGTGAGGGCGGTAGAGTGAGGGCGATAGAGTGGTAGAGTGAGGGCGGTAGAGTGGTACAGTGAGGTCGGTAGAGTGGTAGAGTGGGAGCGGTAGAGTGAGGTCGGTAGAGTGAGGGAGGTTGAGTGGTAGAGTGAGGGCGGTAGAGTGGTAGAGTGAGGGCGGTAGAGGGAGGGCGGTAGAGTGGTAGAGTGAGGGCGGTAGAGTGGTAGAGTGAGGGCGGTATAGTGGTAGAGTGAGGGCGGTATAGTGGTAGAGTGAGGGCGGTAGAGTGGTAGAGTGAGGGCGGTATAGTGGTAGAGTGAGGGCGGTAGAGTGGTAGCAGTAGAGTGAGGGCGGTAGAGTGGTAGCGGTATAGTGAGGGCGGTAGAGTGGTAGCAGTAGAGTGAGGCCGGTAGAGTGGTAGCGGTAGAGTTAGGGCGGTAGAGTGATAGCGGTAGAGTGAGGCCGGTAGAGTGAGGCCGGTAGAGTGGTAGAGTGAGGGCGGTAGAGTGGTAGAGTGAGGGCGGTATAGTGGTAGAGTAAGGGCGGTAGAGTGGTAGAGTGGTAGAGTGAGGGCGGTAGAGTGGTAGCGGTATAGTGAGGGCGGTAGAGTGGTAGCGGTAGAGTGAGGGCGGTAGAGTGGTAGCGGTAGAGTTAGGGCGGTAGAGTGATAGCGGTAGAGTGAGGCCGGTAGAGTGAGGGCAGTAGAGTGGTAGAGTGAGGGCAGTAGAGTGAGGGCGGTAGAGTGAGGGCGGTAGAGTGGTAGAGTGAGGGCGGTAGAGTGGTAGAATGGGGGCGATATAGTGGTAGAGTGAGGGCGGTAGAGTGGTAGAGTGAGGGCAGTAGAGTGGTAGCTGTATAGTGAGGACAGTAGAGTGGTAGCGGTAGAGTGAGGGCGGTAGAGTGGTAGCGGTAGAGTTAGGGCGGTAGAGTGGTAGCGGTAGAGTGAGGCCAGTAGAGTGAGACCGGGAGAGTGAGGGCGGTAGAGTGGTAGAGTGAGGGCAGTAGAGTGAGGGCAGTAGAGTGAGGGTGGTAGAGTGGTAGAGTGAGGGCGGTAGAGGGGTAGAGTGAGGGCGGTATAGTGGTAGAGTGAGGGCGGTAGAGTGAGGTCGGTAGAGTGAGGAGTGAGGACGGTAGAGTGGTAGTGTGAGGGCGGTAGAGTGAGGGCGGTAGAGTGGTAGAGTGAGGGCGGTAGAGTGAGGGCAGTAGAGTGAGGGCAGTAGAGTGAGGGCAGTAGAGTGGTAGAGTGAGGGTGGAAGAGTGCTACTGTTAAACTGTTAAATGTTGTAAGAAACCATGAAGAAGAAATTTAGAGCCGAAGGCTAACCACTGCCCTTCTCACAGAACTAGCATGTTTTACATAATTTCCAACTCACGTGGATAGCAGGAACAAATATTTGAAAGGTTGCTTCTGCAATAAAAGAGAAACTATTTGTTTCCCACTCAGCGCCACGTCAAAACATGCAAACAAGTCCCCTAAAAAAACAAAATAAAACTCTGGAAACAACGAAGGTGCCCTTCCCGCGCCCAACCAAATGGTGGTTCAGTTTAATGAGGCACAGTCAGGAGGTGAAAGTGAGCGCCGCCGCTTCTTGCTTCTGAGTCGCCGGGTTGTGAGAGTCCACAAGGCAGCCGAAGTTGATTTCCGCTCCAGGGCAGTGGGCGCTCGTGCCTGCCTGGATCCTTCTAGGCGAGCACCGGCTGTCTCTCAGCCAGATGTGTTCATGGTATGAATGCACCACCGAGACAAGGAGTGCTGAGACTACACTGAGAGAGCGCTATAGAAAGAAAGAGCGAGAGAGCGTGAGAGACTGGAAGAGAAAGCAACGGAGATGGAGAGATATAAATATATAGAGATAGAGCGATAGAAAACGAGAGAGAAAATCACATGAAGACAGAAGAGAGGGAGATGGAGAGAGAGAGAGAGCGCGAGAGAGCAGGAGAGAGATGACGACAGGAGAAGAAGGTGGGAGAGAGCGCGGTAGACAGAGTGAGGAGAATAGAGAAAGAAGGAAGAGAGAAGAGTCGGGATGAGAAACAGAATGGCAGGAGTGGGAGGCGTGTGGGGAGAGACAGAGAGCAAGGGGGAGAAACAGCGCGTTCAGAGTCGAAACAGGGAGTCAGTGAAGATGGTGGAAGCGAGGCAGGAATTGAAAGATAATCCGATAGATGGAGTTCGAGAGAAGGACATTGATGAGTGGGGGAGAAGAGGGTGGACAGAAAGAGTGAGATGTGTGGGGGGGTGGGGAGATATAGAGACAAAGGTCCGAGAGGTGATGGGTCAGAAATGGAGAGGGAAAGGTAAACTATGGAAAGAGAAAGAAACATTTTCTTGAGAGGAGAGAGAACGTGGAGACAGGGATTGGGGGCTGGGACTGGCGTGTTCATGGAGAGGGTTGAGACAAACCGAGAGATACAAATGGATAGTGGATTGAGAGAGACAGCAAAGAAATGCAGATATTTAGGTGTGTGGGAGGGGAAAGACAGAGACTGAGGGAGTAGTGTATGTTAGACAACCAGGCAGATAGATAGAGAGAGAGAGATAGATGGATGGAGAGATAGATAGATAACCAGCGAAAGAGACTGTAAGAAAGAAACAGAGACGCCAGCAAGGTGGAAGAGCAGAAGTTCATTCAAAAACACGCCAATTTCTGAATATTATGATAATAAGAAACACCTTTAATTGTGTTTTGAGTGATACTGTTTCTGGGGCCAGGCCTGCCTTCTAGACAAGGACATTTTCAGATGTGAGAGGTGCTGGGGAGAAAGTGTCCCGCTAGTCAGGGGTTAAAGAGACTGTCAGAGAGTCCCGTTTTAAAGACTGCCTGGCCTCCTCGCACTCCCTGTGCTGCAGATTGAGACCCAGCGAGAACCGGGGGGGGGGGCGATGGGGCTGCTCAATCGAATGCACTCCCATAAAGTCTTTCGCGTGAGAGGTGGTTGGGACAAGGAAGGAGGTAGAAGGTGAAGGGACCTGATGGCGAATGAGGAGGAGCATAAGGGGAGAAAGAGTGAGTGAGGGGCTGAAACTAAGAGACCCGAAAGAGGGCGACAGAGAGCGACAGGGGAGAGGCTAAGCGAGAGAGAAAATTAGAGTGTGGAGTGAGAAGAGAACAGACAGGGAGCGTGAGAGAAGTGCGAGGAGAAAGCGAGAAAGAGGTGAACGAGGAAGAAGAGAGGCAAGCAAGTGGAAACAGAGAGCGTTAACGAGGAACGAGCTAGGGGAGGTAGGACAGATAGAGTGCAGGAGAGAGAAAGAAAAAGAGAGAGGGAGAGAGATAGGTGATCGGAAAAAGAAGCAAATTGAATTAGATGAAGAAACGAATGCGAAAAGGAAGGCCGGAATAGAAAGTGCAAAGCGAGAGAGGTGGGTGGTTTGTGTGGCAAGAGAGAAATAAAACAAGAAGTATGAGAGAAGCGCGAGCATCTCGGCATTGCGTGGCGGGGGCTGGGGAGCAGGGGAGTGGAGTTCCTTTGAAGTCGGAAGGGTGGGAGGGAACGAGCATTTGAGGTGTGAGCAATAACGAAAGTAAGAGGGGGAGCAGGAAGTGAGGCCGAGCGCGTGCTGGCGAAGCTTCGCGCTTGAATGCCTCACATGCACTGGGCGTAATCCGCACTCCAAAACCCTCTTGGTAGGATTTGCTGGTGGCCCTCTATATGTCTCGCCAGCAATGCGCAAGCGCATTGGCAGGCCAAGACCTAGCAACAGTAGGTGCCTGCACTTAGTGTGAGATAGAGTGTGACAGAAGGCATAGAGGGGAAAGATCGTGCTTTGGGAACAAATACAATTATTCATTTTAATCAAAAGTTAATTTTATTATATAGTGCGGATATTACATGAAGGTGCTACAGCGCCTTGCAAATTTAATTTTTGTGTGCAGATTTTATAGAGCGCGAACTCGAACGGAAGGTATTGGAGCGCTTTACATGAGCACCAGTTATGTTACACAATGAACGTGGTTTGTTACAAAGATACATGATTACAAAGACATTAAATTATATGTTTACTATTTGAAGTTTTATATGGCGCGAATTTGGTCTGAAGACGGCGCATTTTAAATGAGCATCAGATTATATTACGTAAAATCAGATTTTTGTTGTGATAGGCACTGGGAGATTACATTATTATTTAATATATTATTTATTATTAACTCTACCTCCACTCTCGCACTCATCCCAAACCCCATTTTACGACTAGATCCCCAACATTACCCTTTCTAGAATCTTCCCTCCTTTAACCCTCCTTGCATCATCTCATACCTCTTTTACTATTCAGATCTCCCAAACAAGCCTTTGTAAACCCTTCCCTCTGACTCTTCCTCCTTCCACTTCCCTTTTACTCATCCCAAACCTCCTCCTACTGCTATATGTTACCGTAAAAAAAATCCTAAATCCTTCCCACTTCTATCCCTCCACTTTCCTTTTCAATCCAAATAACAGACTAACGTCCACCGCTGAAATTATTTCCATAGTAACCTATACTAATTCCCACCAATCCTGTTTGGGTTCCGGATTAGATTGCTACCCTCCGAAAAGCAGGTAAATACCTCATCAGGGGTAGCAAGTGCTATGTAAATGCAAACCCTTCCCTTTTCCATCCCTCCACTATAGGTATTCAATACAACTAACTTGCATGTCCAACGCTCAAATTAATTTCATATTTTCCTATACTAATTTCCCCACTAATCCTGTTTGGGTTCCACAGTAACGTGATACCCGCTGAAAAGCGCTTCAACACCTCATCAGAGATAGCAAGAGCTATATAAATGCAAACTCATCTCTCCAATATCCTTTTCAATCCAAATAACAGAGTAAATTTGATTTGATTTAATTTTTGGTTTTGTATAGCGCTCGAATGCCTGAAGGCGTCTTGGCACTGCTGCTGTCTTGTGTGATGCTAAAGGGAAATTGGTTGCTGCCGGTTACTAGTGTGTGAACATCCAAGTTTTTATTAGCTTCCAAAAGTTAGTCAGTTCTTCTGAGGTGGTAAGCAAGCCTTTTTCTGTGCTGTGAGCCTTTCTAAAACCATATTGGGAGGGGTCCAGCAAATTGTTACTGTCAATACAAGCCATCAGTTCATTATTTAGTGCTTTTTCCAGTAGTTTGTCTGGGAAAGGAAGTCTAGAGATGGTCCTATAGCTACTCAGTTTCTGGAATTCAAGATTGCTTTTTTCAGTAGGGGCACGATAGATGCAGCCTTCCATTTGGAGGGATTATGTCCTGTACTAATCACTTTATGCAGGGTTTTTGTGAGTTCTTCAAGAACCAAGGGGGCTAGGTGTACAATTCTTGGGAGGCAAATGTCTAACAGGGACCCTGATTTGCATGACATTATACGTTTCAGAACCTGCTCTTTGTTAAGAACCTATCCAAGATTGTTGGGGCGTTGTTCATTGGGGTCATAGATTCTTCGCTATGATTAATTGTGAAGGAATCGAAGACCTCAGTGACTTTACTTTGAAAGAAACTTGCGAAGATATCACAGAAAATCTTACTTGCTGTGCCATCAGTTTTTGTGGTCATTTTTGATAATTTTGTTATTGTGCTAAACAGTTCTTTAGCTGAATTTTCTAACATGTCCACCACTCAAATTAATTTAATATTGCCCTATACTACTTTATCACTAATCCTTTTTGAGTTCCGGAGTAGCATGCTACTCGCCGAAAAAGCACACTGACACCTCATCAAGGGTAGTAAGCTCTATATAAATTCTGTCTGTGGCAGTCAGGGGCTGTCAGAGGCTGGGCTGGGCCACCCCCTTAACATCTATTGCCTCTGGCCTAAGACCTCGGAGGTAATTTGTGGGTCCCGAAGCCAGCATGTCAACCCGCTCTGGTAAAGCTCTGAGGGGCGGTGGAGAAAGCACCTCAGGGGGTACTACGATGATTGGCACTATGGACAAATTCATTACTAGAGTGGCCGCCGTCATTGAAAAGGAGATTGCAACGACGGAACGCCGCCTCTCACTAGACTTCCTCCCTTCCAAACGCTCTTCCCTGGGAGCTGCAGCACATGCCTTGTCCCCAACTCCCTCCATCCCCACCGCACCTCCGGCTGGGACCCTCTCTGGGGAGTCACATATTGTAGCGCTAGAGGCTGGAATAGACAGGATAGAAAGTCTGATATCTGTTTCCCTCCCCAACAGTCCTTGTAATGTGGTAGCAGAGTCCCGCCCCGCTCATTCCATAGCCAGCTCTCCCTGCATCATGTTTCAATCAGGCTCTAACATTCCTACACCCGATCTAAATCCACTGTCCCAGACTCGACCTACCCGGGTGCACAGGAAAAGGAAAAGGGCGACCAGCACTCGGAAGGGTTACTTCTCCACGCTCTATAAGCGTCCTAGGACCCAGCCCAAAAGGGGTCCTACACACTCAGACCCCGGAGGGCCTGATTCACCTGGGTACTCCATCCCCCCACAGCCTGCAGCCGACACGCTGCAATCTCCTCCCCTGGCCCCAGCAATACTTGTTCCAGTAAACGAGGGCTCCTCACTCGAGCCCCTCGAGAAACTGGTAAAGTCTCTGCTGGTACCACTCATTGACCAAGTTAAGAGTCTGGGGGATAGGCTTGACAGATTTGAACAGGTTACCAGGGACAATTTTTTTTCCCTGAAAACCTTGTTTAAACTACAGCCAAAGCTTAGTGAGGACAACACAGACAGGAATGCTGGAAAAGGGGCTTCAGCGAGTCAACCACTGGGAGATCAGTCGACACTGCCAGCTAAGCCACTAGCTATCGGGAATGCTCCTACTCCAGCTTCCCAGGCTGGCGCGAGGCAGGCAAGGCCGAGTGTTTCCACTCATGCTGCTCAAGTGCATGCTACTCCCTCCCCAGCAGTGATAATTCCCGTGCTTAATCCTGCTCATAAGAAGCAACAGAAGGGAGGGACTGGTCCAAACTCTCAATCCCTGGCTGCTCCACTCGCTAAAGCCAGCGGAGTAGCCATAAACTCTAAGGCTAAACCCACCTCCTCTCCGCCTAAAAATCTCTCCCCAGTGGCCATTCCGCAGCAACCGGCACGCAAGTGCCCCCCGGTTAACCTCCCCCCTGAGTGTCACCCGTATGTCGTTGTCCTTATCAAAGTTCCGCCCTTAAAAGATTCTCAGCAGGAAACTCACCAGGCGCTAAAGAACAAGGTCATCCACTGGCTGAAAACCAATAGACCCCTTCCATTGGGCGTGGATGGCCTGATTCTTGGCGTACGTAGGGTGGGCTGGATCGGACACGGGAAAAAACCTTTTGAGGGTAACTGCGTGGTAGTCAATTTCCAAGACACAAGAGCTGCCCATTCAATATGCTGCCAAGGGAGACCCGTGGCCGGCACGGGTGTTGACACAGTTGATCTATCATTCTTCTACCCACGGACGGCCCCGATTATCCCTTTCATCCATCCCGGTCCCCCTCCCCAAAACAACGCCCATGGCCAATTTTTCCCAGGTACTACTGTAGCACAGTCGCATACAGTTCCACCACTACCGAACTGGGGCTTCTGGGGCTGCTGACTTCGTGACGCTCCCGAGGAGACCTTGGTGACTTCGAGTCCCCCCTTTCTGCCAAAATTTACAGTCCTCCAACTACATCGGAAGATCAGGTCACTGTGGAGATTTCAGGGGTATCAGGGGAGGTGAGGGCGCCACTTGACCCTTCAGTTGGCTCTCCAGCTGCGGGTGTTGTGAACTCATTTGCTCCTGTCGAGACCTGTAGCTTTGTGGCTGTGGCGGACCCGCTTATTAGGGTTTTCAGCTGGAACGTAGCAGGCCTCGAGAGAAAGCTGGCATTGCCCGACTGGAACTCGCTTGTGGAGCAATACTCCATATGCCTGTTCCAGGAAACCTGGAGTAAGGAGCCCCTACACAAGGCAGGATACTCTACCCACTATTTACCTGCTGTCCACTCAGAAACTGGTAGGGGTCGCCCTTCAGGGGGCCTCCTCATCTGGGTGGCTTCTGAACTTAACTGTAGGGTGGTGGAGCGGGATACTAAATGCCCGGACCTCCTCAACATTTCCCTGAAAAACCCTCAGGGTCGAGTCATTCTAAACATCTTCAATATTTATGCCCGAGGCACGAAGGGGGGTAGAGAATCCCCAGTTATAGCTTGCCTGGAAGCCCTGCTTCGTTCGTCACCACACAAGCATTGTACTTTGGTGGCGGGCGATTTTAACTGCACTTTTGAGCCCCTGGGCCCCGAAATTTTGCAAGACCAAGAGGAACACGACAATAGGTGGGGGATACCGTCCTTAGAACTCAGCCCAATTAAAAAGTGGACAGAAGTGGCCCTCCAGATCAACTCCATAACTATGGAGTTTGGCCTGAAAGCCGCTAATGGCACGACTGGTTCGGACAAAGCAGGAGCCCATACATACAACAGGCCTGGACATTCGTCAAGAATTGATTATTTTCTTCTTGTCGTTAATTTGTGGAGCATGGTAAAGGATATGGTGATCTTACCTTCCGTGGAGAGTGACCACAATCTCCTCTCGCTCACATTGTCCCATAGGTGGTTATCTGGCATTGAGAGTAGAACCGCTTGCAATCTTGCCCCGGATTTGACAGCAGTCTCCAACTGTGGACGACGATTAAAGTGGGCAAAGCTGTCGCTCTCAGAGGAGAAAACCACTGCCATAAGGCAGCTTCTTACCACAGCTTTAGATAACCTTGACTCCTGCGAGGATGGGTTGTTGGAGGTGACTACCAGGTTCTGCACCCTAACTCAGGCTATCAGTAACCTGTTTGTAGTCCCAGTTAGTACCAACAGGAGGAAACCCCGTACAGGGGCTAGACAGGGCTGGTTTAACCAGAAGTGCAGGGAGGCGAAGTCACTCCTTATTGAAGCAGTCAAATCTAAAATACCCATTAGGACTAGGGTGGCTAGAAGGCACTATTCCCTCTGCCAAAAAAATGCTAAGAAGGAGTGGGAGGACAACTACTGGCAGGACCTTTTGGCAGCCAGCCAAGGGAAAGATGCTAAAGGCTTTTGGGACTTGGTGGGAAATAGGAATCGTCCTGAGGACACATTGAGGACCTGCAGCATTAACGCCCAGACATGGTTTACCCACTTTCAAACACTCTATTCCGCCATTGTAGGCCCACTTAATGATCCCTTCATTCTCCCGCCATACACCTTAGATAGAGACCTGGACTTGTTCTCTGTACAGGATGTCACAAAGCAGATTAAAACCCTGGCGCTATTAAAAGCAGCTGGCCCGGACGGTCTCCCAGGAGACATTCTCCGAGCCTACTCAAAAGAATGGGGGGCACTGATCTGGCTACCACCCTATTTTCCCTCTACATCAATGGGGTGGTAGAGCACCTGCTCGGCGAACCAGCAGATGCCCCGTCCTTGGGAGGCATAAAAATTCCAACTTTGCTGTTCGCCGATGACACCCTCCTCATTTCGAAAACCCCCCAAGGACTCCAGAAACTCCTGAACCGCTTCCAGGAGTTTTGCACCATCAGAGGATTAGTCATCAATGTGGACAAAACCAAGTATTTAGTCATGCATCCCCCTCGCAAACTTGGCCGTCCCCCTGTTTTGAACTCCACCCCCCTTGAAAGAGTGGCAGAATTCGACTACCTGGGAATCCGCTTAAGTGATGCGATGAGCTGGTCCGCCCACATCAACAAAATGACAATCGGTCATAAAAGGGTGGGGGGGGCTCTCCTCAAGGAGTACAACAATTCAACTAAACAATGTGTTGCCCCATTAATAGACATTTACAAAGCCCGAGCCGTATCCGTGTCACTTTACGGAGCTGAACTGTGGGGCCTAGGTAAATTGGACTCTCTGAGCAAGGCGAGAACAAATTCATTAAAGACCTCCTTGCCATCCCGATGAGTACTCCGACTGTCCCGGTCTTAATGGATGTAGGCTGCAAAGCAATTGGGGACCAGGCACGCCTTCGCCCTCTCTTGCTTTGGGCTCGCCTGTGGAGAGTTCCGGAGTTAAAATCCTATGCCGACGGGGTAGCAGAGGTGATGCGCTGTGATGATTGGCAGAAGATTAAGTGGCTCAGGGACACCAAACAACTTCTAGGGGATCTAGGTTTGGAATCCTGTTGGCTCAGCCACTCCGCCCCCCAAAAGGAGTCCCTAAAAAAACTATATTGGGAATGGGTCACCGCGAAGCGCATCATCAACCAGCAGCACTGCAATGCCATCGCAGCTTTCTTGTTCATAAAAGATGTTGTTGTCTTCGAGCCCTACATGGATCTAATTACCATCGCCATGGACCGGTCTTTGTACATTAAATTCCGATTAGGAACCCTACCCCTTGCCGACCTTTGCTCTAGGTGGAACAAGTCCCAGCCAGCATCACGTCATTGTGCCCTATGCTCTGACAAACCTGAGACTGTGCCACATTTTCTTTTCGAATGTCCGGACTATGGGCGCCCTAGATCACGATGGCTCAAACCAATTTGCAGAGAACTGGGCACCCGCCAGCATACGGTTGCCCTCCGGATTCTATTAACCAATACAGCCCCTCCCATTGTCTGTGCCGTTTCTAGGTTTTTAAAATGGGCTTGGTTGATTCGACTAAAAAGACTGTCCATATCAATTTAATTCTGTCTTAGCTAATTTATTCTAATCAAATGTGGTTTTATTCTTTTTAAATCTTAATGTACAGTCACATGTTTCGACATGCTGTTTTATTCTTTGTAATGCTTTTATGATATATGCATATCGAAATAAAGCAATCAACCAACCAACTATATAAATTCAATTACAATTACTATTATGAAAACACAAAGAACTGGACAGTGGATCAATTTTTTGCCAGGCACCAAACAACAGAAGTATTTTACCAATATCTTATCACTTAGCTCAATCCTGTGTGCAAAACCTTTAACCGCGCTCTCTGTCCAAGAGCGCTGATGCAGCGGTACTCCGGAAATAATTTCTAATACCACAACACCTTTCCCTGAAGTACAAAATCATACATATACTTGACAGTGGGGCCCATGACACTGCGAGTTACTCACAAAACACTTCCACCCTTCTTCATGGATCGGTGAAATTCAACGGAGAGCCGCTTTATCATAGTGGAGTGTCTAAACTAAAACTGGATATTTATACTATTTACACCTGCAGTTTAGATGAGCTTACCATGGTTTTCATTTAATAAACATTTAATTAGACACGCCACCACTAAGGTTGACGGATCTGCTAGTAAAAATTAGGCGTAGGAAAACTCAAGACCAGCTTAATTCTCCATTTATCTAATTTGTATTAAAAGCAAATTTGACATGTCTAAAGTTTATTCACTTTATTTATTTCTTTATCCAAAATAACTTTTAAAAGGAAAAGTTTTATTTCAAATAGTCATTTCATTTATTTTAAAGATTCAGAAAATAGACATTATTATTTAGATTTCAGAATACAGGTTTTAGCAAAAGACAGATAGTTCCCAAAATTAATTTTTTTCTCTCCTAACTTCCCTAACTAATACCCTCATCTAAGGCTCAGTTCTCATTCAAAGTAAGTAGAAAATTATTCAAAGTCTTACATCTCAGCAAAAATCCACATATGGACAGCATCTCGGGAGGAAATCAAAAATAAGTTTTTTCTTCAGTAAAATCAGAACTTTTTATACCTTTTTCACTCGCTCTATCTAAAAAAAGTAACTTTTAGCTTAAATTCAAGTTCTGATTGGACAATTTAGGGGTGGATGAGCATAACCTCATCTTTTTAATATTCATCTTCCATTGTGTCAGCAAAATCTAATAGGTCCTTTGTTTAAGAAAATATTCGGGCAAGTCACGTTCTCAAATTAATATATCCAAACATATTCCCACGTTATACAATAGTGACATCCACAGTTGTTGGAAGTCATCTGTATTCTCGGGACATGGTGGCCTTGAACCTCGCTGTTCAGGCACATCCAGCTCGCATTCATTCTCGGCTTTATTCGCGCATGCGTATTTCTCTTATGGCCACAGTCATCGAGTGATTCCATTTTCTGCTAGGCCTCACAAGTCAAAAATTGGGAACTATCATAGAAACAAACACAAATGAACGTTAATTTAGGAATTTTAACCCTTCTCTTTACCTCCCCCCTTTCTAAGGTTTTCCCTATTAGTAGTTACCTAGCGAAATAGCCACATTTAAGGATATTATACTCACTTATCCTCGTGTTTTGCCACAAAATACATAAACAAAATCACATTTATGCCGCGTTCCATTATCTCAAAGCTGCTTATTAGTTTAGGACATGACAGAATCACATACTTAGTTAATTATAGTTGTAACATAAGCATAATTAATTTCCCACATACATCTGTGTAGGTGCATTTCTTATTCTAAGTTGATTAATTACACACATCACTCAATTAGTTCAAGTTATGGTTATGGAAGTGTGACTTTACAAGGGGTGCAGAAAATTTTGTTTATCCACCTTGCTCCATCAACTCCCCCCTTTGGTGATTTTATCACCAAATACCTCCCAAAATTTAGCAAATTTTTATCAGAACATGTTTCAAATTCTTTTTATTAGTATAGATTTATACTTTAGTATCTTTTTCTCCAGTCTCTTTAAAGATTTTTTTCTTGGAATTCCTCCATTTCTATATCACCTTTTTCTCTTTCTCGTTTCTCTTGGATCATCTTCTTTAATGACTTTCTAACATTTCTTCTCTTTCTGTATATGCAAATATCATCTTATCATTAATACTACTGATGCTATTACTGTTATTGGAATTAGTATTTTACCTAAAATCGATCTACCTATTTCTTGAAACCAATGTTTAACTGTTGTAAAACTCCTTCCAAGTCGTTCAAGAATACCATCAACCTCCAGTGGTTCAATTTCTCTATGCAACTCTGTTATTTTTGTAATGTACTTTTCTATGTTTTGACTTTTATCTGGAATGTAGGTGCAGCAATGCTGTACCTTCAAAATTCCACAAACTCCTCCTTCTTTTGCTAATATTATATCAAGAGCAAGATGATTTTGCATTACCATTGTCCTCATAGCAATCATTTCAGTGTTTACCATTAAGAATCTACCTGCTGTGTCTGTTGACAAACGATCTACTATAGTTGACAATCTTCTAATTCGATTTGTATTGAAAGATATTTCCACTGCTGGTATCAGTGCTCCAAAGACATCACCTATTATTTCTATAACACTCTCTCTATTTCTATGACTTAAAGGTTCACCTGTTTCATGAATGCCATTAGTACCTCTATCTACATGAAAGATTTTAGGAAAGACCAAACCCACATAACACGTCCCATACGAGTGGTCAGGTAATCTATAATAAGCCTTGTTTCCACAAATGAAGTATATACCAGGAAAAACTGGATCATTTCCCCCTTTAAATCCCCAAACCCCCTAGAATACTATAAGTATCTTTGCATTGACTTGCTCCCACAAAATAATTATCATACACAGTGGTGTTTCTCCTAATACAGAATTTCCCTAACAATGGAGTGTCTATATTTATTGCTACATTCACATTTCTTTCATCAAGATTCTCGTCATTGAATGTCCAATATTTTGATTTCTCGTGCTTTACTTTTTCTTTTTGCTTATAAGCAATTTGCCTTTCCTCAACTATATACAAAAATGCCTTTTCTTCCACTCTCATTTTACATGTCAAATTATTTTTAAACGCATAATCATGGCTCAATTCATCTATTTCTAAAAAATATTCTCTCATAACTGTAGCAGGCTTTTTCTTATTCAGTGCATTATCAATTTTCAGTTTTGCAAAAACTTCTCTGAATTAGAATAATGATATTCTAGTTTACCTGATTGATAAAACAGGCTTGCAACCACACTACATGTAATTCCATATGTAAGTGGAAGGTGATGATATGTCACCCCCTCAGAAACAGATGCAGGTAACTTTACACACACATAACAGTCGCTAGCATCCATTGTCCTAACATATTCAGACAATGATTTCAAAAATTTATTTTTCGAAAAATCACTGATAGAGCTATCTTGATGTAATTCTGGCTTATATACATGCTGCTTGTTAGACTTTGATTCCACATCTTGTTCACCTGAACTCACATTATGTTTTAACTTCACTAGGTTATCTCGGAAAGGAATGACAATAGCTAGAATTATCCATATCAATATTAGTAATTAAACACGATTAACACCATTTTCTAAAAAGAGAACATTTCGTTTTATGCTCATTATTAACCATTTTATTTTTCACACAGCAAGTTTTTCTAACAGGTTTTCTTCGACCTTGTGTCACCTACAAGCTTTTAGTTTTTCTAACAAGTTTTCTTCAAACTTGTGTCACCTATTTTATTTTTCACTTACAATGCCTTCTCTTTTTATCAGGATTTCAGGTTTTACCTTTACCTTATTTCTTTTATCAATTACCACTTTTCTTTGCGATTCTGTCCTTTACTCACTTTTCCCATTTGTCTTTGGGCAATTCAAATTTTCTTGATTGCTGTTTACCTCTTCAATTGGAGGTAGAACAATATAAGTCCATTCAGGTGATTTATACTGATACATTTGGGGCCCGATGTAGGTAGGGCTTTACCGATCGGTATCGGCCGAAAATACCGATTTTTGGCCCTTACCGATCGGTAAACAGCCATCGAGATGTAGGGAACCAAAAACAGAACGAATCGGATAGAAAACCGATTCGGAATGTGTACCGAATGTGAAAGAATCCGATACGTACATACCGAAAATCGGATATGTAACGAATCGGAAAAACACCGATTCGGTTACAAAGACCGAATCGGTCCATGTACCGAATCGTTAGTGACACCGATTCGGAAAATCACCGATTCGGTCCCACTACCGATTCGTTAGTGACACCGAATCGGAAAATCACCGATTCGGTCCCACTACCGATTCGTTAGTGACACCGATTCGGAAAATCACCGATTCGGTCCCACTACCGATTCGTTAGTGACACCGATTCGGAAAATCACCGATTCGGTCCATGTACCGAATCGGAAAAAATACCGATTCGGACATGCTCCGAATCGGAAAACATGCCGATTCGTATGATTCTCCGATCGGGAAATTCCCCGATTCCGACAGTTGGGGAGATGTAGGGAGGCACAGAAACACCGAAATCGGCTCAAAATCGGTAGAATTCACTCGGTATTTACCATGGATTGCAATCAGGTGGTAACCAACTCCAACCCATATAAACAGTCCCAAAATGCATTGCAACTTGCAGGATGGCAGCTTTCTATGTCATTGCGAGGCGGCTACGGCTACAGCAGGAAGGACTGAGGGAATGGCTAAGAAATGAACAGGTCTACAGACAGAGGATAACCCTGTTCATGCTCACTGAGGCTGAGATCCTACAGAGATACAGGCTGGACTCTGACACCATACTTGAGCTCATCAGGGACCTTAAGCCATACTTGGACCACCACACCCCAAGGGCACACGCCATCCCTGCGCACGTCCAGGTGCTATGCAGCCTACACCTGGTAGCGTCTGGCAGCTATCAAAGTGGAGTAGCAGCAGCAGGAGGGGTGAGCCAGAGCAGCCTGTCAAGGTTCTTCCACATATTCCTTGACGCCATGATAGACAGGATGGACCAATACATCTCATTCCCTGCAACCCACGCAGAACTGCTACAAACCAAAGCGGACTTCTACCAGATGGCACACTTTCCCCAAGTCATCGGTTGCATAGATGGCACGCATATTCCGATTTGCCCACCAGCGGACACCGAATACATATACCGCAATCGGAAATCGACACACACCATCAACGTGCAGGTGATCTGCAATGCCAAGTGCACCATCACAGACCTGGTAGCAAAATTTCCAGGGAGTACCCATGACTCCTATATATTCCAACAGAGCGGCATATATGCACGGCTGATGGCTGGCGATTTTGGAGAAGGATACCTCCTAGGTGAGCCACATCATCAGACCCCCATAACACATAGTAGGTAGGTGTAATACATGTATGCATGTGTCTAATGTGACCCCTTTCTCTTCCAGGCGACAGTGCATATGCCCTCCGCTCATTCATACTCACCCCCTACCTCAACCCCTCCACACCCAGCCAAAGGAGGTATAACCGTGCCCACATACGCACCAGGAATGTTGTTGAACGGACCTTTGGCATCTGGAAAAGTAGATTCAGATGCCTGCACAAGAGTGGAGGTGCAAGGCAGTATACCCCCATCACCTGCTGCAAGATCATAGCTGTATGTGCAATGTTACACAACCTTGCGGTCAAGAAGGGCACTGAGGTGGAGTTGTCTGACTACGAGGACTATGACGAAGCTGTGCCACTGACACAGCCAGCTGGGGTGTGTACGCCATGTGATGGCAGATACAGACGTGAGGAGATCACTGAGAACTATTTCTGACTGAGTACAGATGCAAAGACAGCTAAATGTTGCTTGGAAAATAAACTTTTTAATAGTGATGCACCACAGTTACATCACTGAAGTGCATAAAAAAATGGAGTCTGTCAAAACAAATAAAGTCCAGGGTTCTGGTATGATCATCCCCCCTTGCAAGCCTATTTTTTGGCCCGCTTTCCAGACCCACTGGGGTGTCCCTCGGCCCCCTCCGAATGGCCAGCAGCATCAGCGGAGCGCCTGGTGCTCCTCCTTGGCTCTGATGCAGCGCTGGCCGGGCTGCTGCGGCTGCTGCTGTCACCAGCATCACCCAGGTCCAGGGCAGGATTGGAGGCGGCGTTTGATATTAACATGGCCTCCATGGCCGTGGTGATCCTGGCCATCCCCCTGGTCAGCTCAGCAGTATGCTGACTCTGCACCGACTCCTGATTTGCGCTACGCTGGCACAGCTGTGCAGTCGCCGCTGCAAGGCGGGCCATGGCCCGGTTGAGCACCCGGGCATCCCTCCTGCGCGCAACCTCATGCTCCTCCTGCCTGGCAGAGGAGTGGGTGATGGCAGTGGTCAGCCTGCCCAACCCTGCTGCCACCTCCTTGTTGCTGTCCACAACAGCCTGGAACCCCTTCACCAACTCCCCCATCTGCAGGTTGTGCTGCAGGAGCTGGCGTTGGCAGGCCATGGTGGATCTGGCCTGTTGGCGCTGGATTTTGACCATCTGGCCCTCCAGGCCCAGGAACACACTGCCCTCCCGTGCTGGTGCAGCAGTGGTGGTGGTGGTGGTGGTGGTGGTGGCACGGCGTCTGGCACTGCTGCCTCCGGCCTGCTGAGTGGGCTGGGGTGCCACTGGTGGTGGTGTGGTGCTGGCCGGTCCCGGAGCCCCTGCTCCCAGGACAGGTAGGACGGGTGGCAAGGCCACGGTTGTGGCAGGAGCTGTTGTCGGCGGAATGGTCTGCCTTGTTGGGGAGTTGCATGGTGAAAATTGCAAGGGGGGTGAGCTGGGCAGTACTGGGGAGTGCACTGCCTGGAAATCAATCACCAGGACTCCCTCCATTCCAAGCCCTGGGGTGTCTCCTTCCTCATCCTCTTCCTCCTCCTCCTGGCCAGGCTGGCTGGTGCTCGGCCCTGCCACTGCAGTATGTGATGTCGAAGCTCCCTCTGCTGCCACAGTGGTGCCGCCTGATGGTGCCCCTAGGTACAAAGAAGCATTTGTAAACTGAGTGCCGATGTATTACAGTCAGTACAATTATGGCATTCCACATGTCCTTGCATCTCCTTACACCGTGTCACACTGTTTCCTGTCTTGTGATTCTGCACTGACATATTTGGCTAACTTCTGCTGACTACATGTACCATGATGCTTGTCTCTTGTATGTTGGTGACAGTACAGTGCTGGTGTTTGCCTATGCATTGTGTCTAATGGGGAGGTGTCTGGTAGGGTGTGTCATGATGCGCATGCTTCTTACCTGTAGCTGTGGCCATCGCAGTGCTGTCCAGGGTCCCGATCCCTACAATGCTCTCCCTCTCGATGGTGCTGGAGACAATTTCCTCCAGCTCGGTGAGGGGTGGCGCCGGGTTCTTGCCTCCTCCGGTGTGTCCTGCCTGCCTTTGGAGGTCGGCCAGCTTCCTCTTGGTGAGGCTGCGGAGGTCATAGAACCTTTTCTTAAGTTCCTCAATGGACCTGGGGGTGACTCCAGCAGCATTGACCTTCTGGGCGATGTCTGCCCACAATCGCCTCTTGGTGCTGTCTGGCACGTTGAGGGACAGCTTGCCAAAGAGCTGCCGGTGCACCCTCACCACCTCCTCAACCAGCACCTGTAGTTCTGTGGTGGTGAATTTGGGCTTCCTCTTTTGGGAGGACTTCTGGCTTCCTGCCTGATCTGCCATATTCTCTTGCTCCTGCTCAGTCTGCAACCTCCTTCTCCCACTGCTGCTAACTGTGTGTTGGGCTCAGGCAGGCTTTCCAGAAACTTCTAGAAACTTCTTAATTGGCTGCACCTGCCAGGGTTGCCACTCCCTGTTTGGGTGGGGGAGGGGGAGCCACCTCATTGGCTGAATCGCCTATTGCCGAGTCTGCTTTTACCGATTCGGTAAAATCCGAATCGGTAAAATCCGATTCGGTATTATCCGATTCGGTAAAAGCCGAATCGGGTCATGCAATGCATTCCTATGGGCTTTTTCGCCATGGGTCTATGATTGCCGAATCGGTTTTTACCGAATCGGCTTTTACCGATTCGGTATTCGCCGAATCGGAAATATCCGATTCGGTGGTAGCCGATTCGGTATTTTCCGATTCGTTGTTGGCCGATTCGGTAATTTCCGATTCGGACCGAGCTGAATCGGAACGTACCGAATCTCATTACCGATGCCGACCGAATCGGTTTTCAGTCGGTATTTTTTTCCTACATCTCGTTTTCCGATTTCAGAATACCGATTCGGCCCGCCTCGGTATTTTGAAATCGGAAAATCCCGTTTACCTACATCGGGCCCTAGGTCTTCTCACTCTTTTTGGCCTTTGGACAACTTCTATTTTCTTTCCCAATGTCTCTCTTTGACTGGTTATTTCATTTACCTGCTCCTCTTGTTTTCTTTCTTTGTTAACCAATTTGAATCTCAGTCCATCATTTCCTTTAGGCCAATTATCTCCTTTACAAAATCTTTTTGTGTTAGGCTCCATGGTGTTATGTTCCACTCTCCAAGCCCTTTTTCTCTAACTCTTTCTCAATGGAGTTTCATCTCCACAGTCGTCAGTCTCACTTTGACTGTCTTCGACAGTTTCATTTATGATGAACTTTACAACGTCTTTCTCTTTTATCAGCTCGTTCACTCTGTTAGGAACATCTCCATAGCTGGCACTTGGAATCTCATCCTTATCGTGAGTTTTTCCTTCTTTTCCAGTTTCAGGATCTTCGTTCCTGCTTCCAGAGTTTTCGGACTGTCCTTCAGAATTTTCTTGCTCACCAGTTTTATTTTCACTTTGCTCAGTGTTCTTACTGGTGTCAGTCTTTACCAATTCTCAATCTTCAGATTGATCTTCAGAATTCGGTGCCTCAAGAATTTCTCCTTCAGATGCAGAGCTAGTATATGATACTTCCAGATATCGACGTTCCTGTCGATCTTCAGTATCTGGACTTCTCTCTGGTTCACCTTCAGAATCAGAATCAGTTGTGCTTTCTCCTTCTTCGTTTAGATTTTTAGGTTCTGGCACATGGATTGTATGGCTTGCATGTACCCATCTTTTTATTCCGGCACATTTAACTGCAGTGGTGCTAACCAAAATGACTTGTCTTGGTCTCTGCCAACGAGGTACCAAGCAGTTTCTTCTGCAATGTACTTTTATGCAAACCCAGTCTCCAGGAACTAGATCATGAGCTGAACTTTTCTCTTTCGTGTTTGATTTAGTTCCCACCTGATGGAACACAGAAGTCACCACGTCAGACAGGTTTTTGCAGTAATCCAGTATGATGTCATCATTAACTGTTAACAATTTATCAACTGGCACAAATGCTTGTCTCATTATCCTGCCCATTAAGATCTCATGTAGACTCCGTTCAGTTTTTCTGTCAGGTATGCTTCTTAAGGTCATCAAAACAAGTGAGAAGGCATCGGGCCACTTTAGTTCTGTTGCTAATCACATTTTTGCAAACCTGCTCTTAATTGGTCTATTTACTTGCTCAACCACTCCTGAAGCCTCAGGTCTGTAAGCAGAATGCAGTCTCTGACGAATATCCAGTGCTTCACATACCATTTGCTTGAGTTCATTTTGGAAATGTGGGCCACGATCAGTTTCAATCGTCACTGGGAAACCAAATCTAGGAATGATCTCACATAGAAGTAACTTTGCAACAGTTAGCCCATCATTTCTCCTTGTGGGGAAAGCCTCTACCCATCGGGAGAGTAAACAGATGATCACCAAAACATATCTGAGTCTGTTACATGGCGGAAGCACAATAAAATCCAACTGCATTCGTGTAAATGGACCTACCTCCCGTCCTATGGTTCCCAAACTCACAATTATTCTTCTGTTTGGATTAAACTGTTGGCACCCCAGGCACCTCTGGCACAAACTCTCAGCTATCATCCTGAACTTGGGATTGTACCTCGTCTGTCTGATAAACGAAGCATGGCATCACTCCCAATATGAGCTTGACCATGGTACATTCGGGCCATATTTGAAATCATGCTATCGGGCATTACTGGTCTTTCATCTTTGTAACCCCAAATTTCATCTTCCTCTCTTTGTCTGCATCCTGCTTTTAACCAAACATTTTTTCCTCCTCATCAGCTTCTTCCTGCATTTGCCTCACTTCATGCCAAGTTTCAACTACAGTTGTTAGCATTAAAGGACTTGAAACATGCTCTTTCTCCCTGCCCCGATTAATAGATGCAAGATTTTTAGCACAGTATTTGGCAATTGAATCTACATACCTGCTACCTCGGGTGATGTAGTCATCCCCCTTTTTGTGAGCTGCACATTTCACAACAGCGATTTTATCAGGCAACTGAATCGCATCTATCAACATTCTCACAAACTCTGCATTCCGTATTGGTGATCCTGCAGAAGTCATGTAACCTCTTTGGGACCACAGTTGTCCGTAATCATAAAACCATACTGACTATCAGTCACTATGGTAAACTTGATCTCTTTTCCCAGTTCACATGCTCGAATCAAAGAAATCAATTCCGCTATTTTAGCAGAACGAATTCCTTTCAGACAAGATGCTTCCAATACATCTGCCACTGTACAGACAGTGTACATTGCACTTAAAACACCCTCATCTGTTCTCAGACACGAACCATCAACAAACATCACATAGTCGGATTCAGGCAATGGCTAATCTCTGATGTCTGGTCTTGGTTTGGTACAGTATTCAAGAACATCTAGGCATTTGAGATCCACCTCATTTCTCACTTCGGTTTCCATTGTATCAGGCAGTAATGTAGATGCGTTCACATTTAAGCATCTAGAGATTGTCACATTTTCTGCTCCCAGAATAGTTTTTTCATATTTTGTCATCCTATTGTTGGTCAGGTACTGTGTTTTCGTCCTAGTAAGGAGAATCTCCACAGAATGAGGTACATACACTCTCACAGGAAATCCCCTTACTATTCCTTCACTTTGTTCTAGACTGACGCTTGTAGCTGCTACTGCTTTCAGACAACCTGGCAATGCCTTTGCAACAGGGTCCAAAACTGCTGAGAAATACGCAATAGACTTTCTTAGTTTTCCATGTCTCTGAATCAGTACTGACAATGCACATCCTTCTCGTTCACTGCAGTACAATTAAAACTCTTTTTTTATAGTCAGGCATCCCTAAAGCTGGTGCTTCACATAAGCCCGTTTTCAGTTGTTCAAATGCTTCCATTTCAGTTTTAGTCAGAACTATAGGGTCTCTAATATCTGCTCGGGTTAATCTCTGTAATGGCTTGGCAATCAGTGAGAATCCACTAATTCACTGTCTACAGTAACCCACCATTCCCAGAAACATCCTCACTTGTCTTTAGGTTTTCGGTGGCTGCATTCCTTGTATCATTTTAATCCTTTCTGCAGTAACTTGTCTGATTCCTTTGGCAATGTTATGACCTAAGTACTGCACTTCCTTCTGACAAAATTGTAATTTTGACGGAGACACTTTATGTCCCTCTTCAGCCAAATGATTCAACAATGCAATGGTATCTGTTACACGTGCATCTTTTGTCTTCGATGCCACTAGGAGATCATCGATATATTGAACCAATACAGACTCTCCAGGCATGCTCAAACTTTCGAATGATTTCTTTAGCAATTGATTAAAGATCGATGGACTTTCAGTATAGCCTTGAGGAATTCGGCACCATGCCAAAATGCGATCTCCGAATCTAAACGCAAAAATTGGCTGGCTTTCTGGACGCAATAGAACTGTAAACAACGCATTACACAGATCGATCACAGTGTACCATTCTGCATCATGGGGAATTTGATATAGAATCACTGCTGATTTCGTACAAGCGGACAACATGGGACAACTATTTATTTTACCTTTCTAAGGTCTTGTACAATCCTAAATGTTCTGTTCCTCCATTTTCAATCCCATTATCGGTGATTTACAAGGACTACTCTCTATCTATCTCAATATTCCCTGCTCAATCATTTTGTTTATTACTGGAGTTCTTCCTTCAATTATTTCTGCTGTCATTTTGTATTGGGGAATGTTCGGGTAACTCACACCTTCTTTTATAGTGACTTTTACAGGATCTACATCTCTCATCAATCCAATATCTTTTCCTGTGAAATCCCACACCTTTTCTGTCACTACCTTTTTCAATTCATCTGGTATTTTCTCTCGATCAAACACAGGAACCAATTTATTTTGTTCTGCCTCAATCATTAGCATGGTCATTTTATACAAGCTATCTTCATCTGGAGTTTGCAGTTCTATGCCGTCTGGTTAACAGTATATGGCACAGTTCATTTTACACAAAATGTCTTGTCCTAACAGATTTACGGGGCTACTGTCACACACCACAAATGGGTGCATGTCTTCGAAATTTCCAATTTCTACTTCAACCGGTTGTGTTAAAGATGTTTTAATCTGTCTATTAGCTACACCTACAACTTGGATGTGGTCTCCCGAGAGAGGAAGATGTTGGACTTCCACTGACCTAACAGTAGAATGGTAGCCCCAGTGTCCACTAGGAAAGTTATTTCTACATCATTCACCTTTCCGTTTACAAATGGACCAGACTGATCTACCTCAAGAGTGGCTCCAAGCACACACTCTTCTCCCTCTCTCAGGCACCATCAGAAGCTTTCATCCAACTCACTCCCAACTTCCTCTTGTAACCAATACTGGGGACTCACATTCACTCTAGGCAATCTATTTACCTGCTCGCCTCTGCTGAATTCTGTCTCTGCACTGTATCTCTGTTGATTTACACTGTATGGAAGTGGCGGTTGTGGCACCTGACTTTGCTGAGTAACTATCTGCTGCTGTTGCGGTTGCTGTTGAATTATCTCATGCTGCACCGTTGGATTCAATGATGTATTTTCGGTGTTAACTCTTGGTTGATACTTACACTCTTTTTTCCAATGCCCTATTCTGCCACAATTATGACAAGGGAGATTTTCTTAACCTCTTTTACATTCCCTATCTATTTTGTTTTGTTTAAATTTCCTTTACATTTTCCTTGACTCCCTGCATTTTTATTCTCCAATTGAGCCACTTGGTGTTCAGCTACTTTCACTGGTGCCCACATAGCTTTCTCTTTTAACTTCTTTTGTTTGGCATCGATTTCTTCACTACAATATTTGGCTTTTCTTAAAACATCATCTACAGTACTTGATTGCCATCCTATCATACTATTCCTGATCATGTCTCCAACTTCTGGTCTCAACCCATACACACATCTGTATACAAAATGACTCATGTCCTTTTCGCTGAGTTCCTCATATTCACTGTATTGCTTAAATACCAACAACAGTCTTTCATAAAATGAATGTACAGATTCTTTCGGTTCCTGTGTAGTTCTGTCTATTTTAACCCAATCTGTTTCCTTTGGCGGAATTTGATTCTTCAAAAACACTTTCACTTGTTTGTACTTTCTCACTACTTCTGGTGATGGCGCACCTGTTACTTTATCACAACGATATTCTTCCCTCGGCCAATTTACAGATATTTTCCATTCAGTCCACAAGTCTGCTGGCACAACTATATCAAATATTCCATCCAGATCAACCCATAATACTTTTGAAACTTTTACAAATCTGTCTACCTGTTGATACCATTCTACTGGTTTCTCTCTCAATCTGGGAAAATCATTCGTAAATGATAGTATGTCCTGTCTACTCCAAGGAACATGCACATATCCTCCTCCTGGTATTTCCCTCATAGGAAATTCATTTACTGTTGTTTCCTTTTCTCTGACTGGGAACGCTAATGTAGATTTATCATTAGCCTCTTCTTTCTTCTTTGCCCATTTCACTCTCCACTTATTCACATATCCCCATTTTCTTAAGAGCACAATTAATTCTTTTATTTGAGTTATTCTTCCAGCTGTATTCATATTTTCAATGTCTTTTTCTGAAAAGTCTACTCTATACGTCTTCTGCAATGTTTTACATTTTGAGAAATCTACATTTAATTCACTGGCACATCCTTCCAGCTTATCATGTACAGATTTTGTTTACCAAGTAACACTTTTACACATGAACATCAGTTTGTCGTCTTGGTAGGCTTTTAATCTGTCTGTTCCAATAATTAATTCTTCCATATCGACTTTTAATCTTGCGACATCTAATACTTTGGGTTCATTCTCTTTTCATTTCAGAGTTTTAAGCCAATCACTTAATTCTTGTTCCGACTGACCTATCGGGGTTTGTGTTAAGTCTATTTTCTCAGTACTCTTTTCAGGTGTAGCAGAATCAGTTTCTGCTCCGGTTGCATATTTATAGGGTGAACTCTGATTAAAATCAAATCAGGTGGATTTACATTATTTGTTCGTCTATTTTCTGACAAGTCAGGATAAATATTTTCTTTTACCTTTTGCAAACTTTGCTGTAAAGGGATTGTTAAACTTGGCTCTTTTATTCTTTGGTTCTCAAACACTGGGATTACAGGTCCTATCGTTACTGGGACTGTTACTGCTTCCATATTTTTCGTAAGTTGTTGTATCTTTTCTGTCAATGCATTTGTAGTCCGTATATATTCAGCAGCACTGACTTGTTCTTCAACTCGTTTTTCTACCCTATTTACGCTTTATCGTTCATTAATTTGCTTGGGGGTAACGGTAAGTCTTGGTTCTGTCATTGAAGTACACAGATTATATCTCACTTCTACTCTTTCTGGTACATCTTTAAAAATTAGAAAATTGTCTTGGGGTTTCATTAATTCTTTCATCTACGGGTGGAGCATTAGGTGTAGTCCATAAAGAACCTGGTTGATATGGAGTTGGTCTCCTATTTAATATCTCTTCCAGTACAGCATCCTTTGATTCACCATCACCATAACCGGTTTCCACATTTTTCTTCTTCTCTGTACATTTCCGTCCTCCATATTCATCCACTAGTCTAACTGGATACATGCCATCACACATGTCTGCATTTCTCCACCTGCGCATTCTACTCTCATGTGTCTCTCCCCATAGATTGCGAAATCTACCTCTTGGTCTGATTTGTCCTTTCAATCTTTCGCTCTCTAACTCATGCATCTCATCTTCCCATTCAACTAAAGCCTCAAACTGAGTTGGTCTAGGTCTTGGGTCAAGATTCATCATCTTTCCTCTCAAATTTCTCAAAACTGCCACATCAAAAGATCCTCCTTCAGGAAAAGCTAACACACCATCATTTCTGGTATACCTTACCCAATTCTCTAACCAAACACACCTATGGTAACCATATTTTGACAACATATAGGAAGCAGGCGTTTTTGGCAGAGGAAGTACTTTTCCCTCTCTTGTGACTATCGCCTTTTCCTTCACAAACATATTTTTCAATTTCTTAAACCATGAAGGTTTCTTCTTTTCCTCTTCGTAAGAGTAATCCATTTTTTCTGTGTATTCCCTGTCTTTCATAAGATCGCGCACTTCCTTATTGCTGTTCCGCAGCACCAACCTATCACAGCGCGGTTTACAATAGCGTACCAATTAGAACAAGATACATCTCTTTAGTACTTAACCAATAGCTTTGCTGCTTTCTGTGATGCACCAATCAGCTCTTACTCTGTCTTGGTCACAAGGACCAATCCCAGCGCGCACTTTTGACGTCACCAGCCCTCCGGCTTCTGTAGCGCCGACTGACCCCTCCCTTACAAGGGTTTATCACGAAGCCGTATTTACAAGATATACAACTGAATCAGTTAGTAACTTACACAAAACAATTCCATTCGTCTGTTTCGCTAAAACAAAGTTATAGATTTTCAATCACACAAGTATCCCGTATTTGGAGTAGACAACGCTTACCTCCACAGGATCTTGGACTAGTCGATAAAGTAGCACAATCCTCTACCTTACCCTTCTGTCAGGCAATAACGAACCCGTTTCTCTAGGAATAAGACACATACAGAGACCTCAATGCTCCTTAGAGTCTAATCCAGAGTTTCACAAGAACGCTTATTGCTATTTCATTTACACACGTCCACACAGAAATCCCTATTCATTCATACAATTATTCTGTATTTCTAGTAGGCAGCGCTTACCTCTTCCCTACTACAGAATTTCTCTATCGTTAGTAAAGTAGCACACCCACTTTACCCTTCTTTCAAGCTCGGGTTAAGTCCTACTACTCTCCCAGTGATAAGTTTTAAAACAGAATACGCAATGATCCCTATACTTGAAAGCTAAAATTTCATAGACTGCCCTCACTATACATTTATCCTTTCACACCTAAGGTCCCTAAACTTGTGAATTGCGACGACACAACATGTGATATACGCAAATACCACCGTAGTATATGACGATACTACCCTTTGAAACAGACTAATGCACTGTTCAACTTCACTTGCCACACTTCCTCTGCCTGCAAACAGAGGCACCAGCTGCCCACAATCCTTGGAAGCCTTTTCAGGACTACATATAACGTAATACAAACTCAACAGATGTTAGTCATAATTCTGTACATAAAACCCTATATCACTTTCTACATAATCCTAGCTAATTCTATAGCAACCAATGCTCTGCTACCAAGCTAATAACTAATGCAGCGGTACTCCGGAAATAATTTCTAATACCATAACACCTTTCCCTGAAGTACAAAATCATACATATACTCAACAGTGGGGCCCATGACACTGCGAGTCACTCATGAAACACTTCCATCCTACTTCATGGATCAGTGAAATTCAAAGGAGAGCCGCTGTATCATAGTGGAGTGTCTAAACTAAAACTGGATATTTATACTATTTACACCTGCAGTTTAAATGAACTTACCATGGTTTTCATTTAATAAAACATTTAATTAGACACGCCACCACTAAGGTTGACGGATCTGCTAGTAAAAATTAGGCGTAGGAAAACTCAAGACCAGCTTATTTCTCCATTTATCAAATTTTTATTAAAAGCAAATTTGACATGACTAAAGTTTATTCACTTTATTTATTTCTTTATCCAAAATAACTTTTAAAACGAAAAGTTTTATTTCAAATAGTCATTTCATTTATTTTAAAGATTCAGAAAATAGACATTAATATTTAGATTTCAGAATACAGGTTTTAGCAAAAGACAGATAGTTCCCAAAATTAATTTTTTTCTCGCCTAACTTTCCTAACTAATGCCATCATCTAAGGCTCAGTTCTCATTCAAAGGAAGTAGAAAATTATTCAAAGTCTTACATATCAGGAAAAATCAGCATACGGACAGCATCTCGGGAGGAAATCAAAAAGAATTGTTTTCTTCAGTAAAATCAGCACTTTTTATACCTTTTTCACTCGCTCTATCTATCTAAAAAAGTAACTTTCAGCTTAAATTCAAGTTCTGATTGGACAATTTAGGGGTGGATGAGCATAACCTCATCTTTTTAATATTCGTCTTCTGTTGTGTCAGCAAAATCTAATAGGTCCTTTGTTAAGAAAATATTCGGGCAAGTCACGTTCTCAAATCGATATATCCAAACATATTCCCACATTATACAATAGTGACATCCACAGTTGTTGGCAGTCATCTGTATTCTTGGGACATGGTGGACTTGAACCTCGCTGTTCAGGCACATCCAGCTTTCACTGATTCTCGGCTTTATTTGCGCATGCGTATTTCTCTTATGGCCACAGTAATCGAGTGACTCCATTTTCTGCTAGGCCTCACGAGTCAAAAATTGGGAACTATCATAGAAACAAACACAAATGATAGTTAATTTAGGAATTTTAACCCTTCTGTTTACCTCCCCCCTTTCTAAGGTTTTCCCTATTAGTATTTACCAAGCAAAATAGTCACATTTAAGCATATTATACTCACTTATCCTCGTGTTTTGCCACAAAATACATAAACAAAAGGACATTTATGCCGCGTTCCATTATCTCAAAGCTGCTTATTAGTTTAGGACATGACAGAATCACATAATTAGTTAATTATATTTGCAACATAAGCATAATTAATTTCCCACGTATGTCTGTGTAGGTGCATTTCTTATTCTAAGTTGATTAATTACACACATCACTCAATTAGTTCAAGTTATGGTTATGGAAGTGTTACTTTACAAGGGGTGCACAAAATGTTGTTTCTCCACCTTGCTCCATCAGCGCCACCCTTACCACAAGGTCAAATGAATTCTCCAAACCATATATTAAAGTTGCACCACCTCGAAATGAATATGTTTGTTAAACACAATTGTGTACAGTCCATCTAATGAAAACAATTCCTTCTTTCTGGATTTTTATATTCTTCTTTTTTATTATTTGATGAATCACAGCCAATGCGTTTTTCTCTTCAAAAGCCAAATAATTCTTATATTTCATGCGGTCCCCTTTTTGTCTGCTGCTGACTTGGCGGGTACTCTTCGAAATAGGGTTGTCGATGTTGGACATACGGGCCCCCGTTTAAGGCACGCAATGGCAGTATACATGATGGGTCCGAAATAGAATAGAGGTTATCTCTGGATTATCACACCAGAATCCACACTTGTGGAGGGATTTGTTCTTTTTGGAGACGAAATTGGAATAAAACGGACTGAATTTGTAAGAACATATAAATATAAAGCAAAGGGGACCGCATGAAATATAAGAATCATTTGGCTTTTGAAGAGAAAAAATCAAATTGATCTACACGACCGTGTTTGCAATTGTGAAAATAGTATGCCCTGAAGAAGTTCTGTTTTCAGAACGGAACGCATTGGCTGTGATTCATCAAATAATAAAAAAGAAGAATATGAAAATCCAGAAAGAAGGAATTGTATTCATTAGATGGACTGTACACAATTGTGTTTAACAAACATATACATTTTGAGGTGGTGCAACTTTAATATATGGTTTGAAGAATACAATTACTGTTATATGCAGGGCCACTGGAATTTTGCAACTCTGTGATCTCAGTGATTTTAACATAATTATGGCTTGGCCGCATTTGCTACATTATTCATCATCTGCTGCATAATCAGCAGATTTTTTTTTTAAAAGACCTTTATTGTGTTATGATCATCACACAGCTTCTGGCCTCCAACCCCTCGGGCCGGCCGCAACATTTCTTCATGTTATGCAGTAGTTGTAGAGTACACAGCCCCAATGCCGTCAACCCGGGGGTACGGCGGCGTCATAAATCAGCATGCGTATGTGGTTCGCGGTAGAATGCGGAGTAATGTAGGTCCTTTTTTTTTCATATGTATAACTTTAAACAGTATTGTCCTTCATAAAAATTATTTTCCATTTTAGTATTAAAAACCAAAAGAACACAAACACGGTCATCAATTTACATCACATTCGAGTCGGGTGCAGCACCAATGATACATTGACAGTACAGTGAGTTACATGCGTACAATCCATTGAGAAGTCAATGTATTCTATGTCTTCTGAGCTAGTCTGTGGGGTAAGTGGAGGCTCGCAAATGTTCCCTCTAAAGTCATTCCAGCGTGTCCATATTTCTACCCATTTCCGAGGGCACCCTCTTGCTATGTACACAGTCTTTTTTTGCAGCATGCACCAGTCCATGTCGCTTTGCCAGTCTATCAGTTTTGGTGGGTTAGGGTTACCCCACAATCTGGCGATGTTCCTTTTTGCCACCATTTGACCAAGCGTCACCCACATTTTCCCTTTTGGAGACAGGTCTGTGGGCTCCCAGATGTTCAGGAGACACCTCTTGGCCTCCAAACGAACCTCTACCTCCCACACCTCCTGCATACATTGCACCACCCGTCTCCAGTACCTTTGCACCTTGGGGCAATCCCATAGTATGTGGAAAATGGTGCCTATTACGCCACACCCCCTTCTGCAAATTCCATCGCCTCCTCTCCCCATCATTTGTAATCTCGTACATGAAATATATATTCTGTGCAGTATTTTCAGCTGGATTAGTCGTAGTCGGGCTGAAATTGCCACTTCCCGTGGGGAAGCAAGAGCATACAACCATTCCTCTTCATCTATCTCCAGCCCGTCAGCAACCCATTTTTCTTTTAGGGGAAGGAGCATGTCAGGGGGGTTATTGATTAACTTTTTATATGTGAGAGATATGGCCTGTTCTGTCATGGGTCCATCAAGTAATCTCTCTTCGAGTGGGGAGATTTGTGGTAATTTAGTCTCTGGTGGGATGTTCGCCTGCAGAGAGTGTCGCACTTGCATGTATCTGAAGAATTCGGTTTGCGCCAATTCGTATGTGTCTTGTAAATGGGCAAACGTGTGGATCCCTTTAGGGCCCCAGATGTCTTTAATTTGGGAGATTCCAATTAGATCCCAGTTTCGGAACCCCTTAGTGTGCCCCAAGTTACCCAGTTTTTCGGAGGCCCATAGTGGTGTGGCCATTGTGAGGACGTCTGACCATCCAAGTTTCTTCTGCGCTATATGTCATATCTGTACAGAGTGTTGTGTCGGTCCAGTGAGTCGGTGTGTGCCTGGTTTGGAGTAGAGTGCAACCTCATAGTTACCCCCAGGGAGCAACCATCTGTCCATCCCGTAACCGGGATCATTGCCGTCACTGTACGTCCCCTGGTTGATCGCTGAGAGGTGGGCTGCCCAGTAGTATTTGCGAATGTCTGGGAGGGCTATTCCCCCATCATACCACCCCAGTGTGAGCTTTCGCAACTCGATTCTCGGCGCTCCAGCCCAGAGGAGGTCGCGATGCGCCGCCTCAATTGCCGCAAAGTACGCGTTGGGTACCAGGTCTGGATAGTTCTGTAAGGCATAGACAAATCGTGGCATATCCATCATTTTGAATAAGGCTGCTCGGCCCAGTAGCGATAGTGGAAGGTGCTGCCAGGATTTGGCCTCGCGTTGAAGCAGACTGAGAGGTGGTTTCAGGTTTCTTTCATACCGCAGAGCCTTATCTGTGGTAACGAAGACTCCTAGATATTTAAACCCGTCCTCTGCCACTGTTATAGGGCACGTGTCGGGGAGCTTACGGGGGTCGCCATGGAGGACATAAAGGTGTGATTTACTCCAGTTTATACGAAAGCCGGAGTTACATCCGAAGCTTGTGAAGATATCAAGTGCCGCCATTATGGACTTGCGCGGTTTGGGGAGGTACAGAAGGAGGTCGTCGGCGTAGAGGGAGATCTTGTCCTCCCATCCTTCCGCTCATGCTATCCCTTTCAGGTAAACATCTTGTCGTATCCAGGCAGCAAGCGGTTCTAGGGAAAGCGCGAAGAGAAGGGGAGAGAGGGGGCAGCCTTGTCTTGTCCCTCTCTCCAAAGTGAAAACCTCGGAGACCTTGTTGTTGACTAGGACCTGCGCCAACGGTTCTGTATATAGGAGACGGATCCAAGTTATAAAGTGAGGTCCGAAGCCCAATTTACGCAGGACTGCTATCATGTAGGGCCATTCTAAGGTGTCGAATGCCATGGTGGCGTCGAGTGAGACCACCACCGCGTCTTCCTGTAGTCTATGGCGTTGCCCCAGTACCCCATTGAGACGCCGAATGTTAAGTGCGGTATTTCGATGGGGCATTAACCCTGATTGGTCCGGGTGGACCAGGGTAGTTAGTACCGATTGGAGCCGATTGGCGAGCGTTTTGGCTAGTATTTTTGGCTCCGCATTGAGTAGCGAAATTGGTCTAAATGAGGCGCAGAATTCTCTGGGCTTCCCCTCTTTTGGAATCGCCACTATGGTCGCTATACGTTGGTCTCGTGGCAGCAGTCCCCCTTCCCTGCTTCTTTCAAACATGAGTTTAAGGTGTTTACTAATTACGTCTGGTTTGAGCTTGTAGAGCTCTATTGGGAGGCCGTTTGGTCCTAGGGCTTTGCCCGGCCGAAGGTCTGCTATCGCACGCTGGATTTCGGCTTCAGTAAGCGAGCTGTCAAGGGCTTCCCTATCCTCGTCTGTTAGGTAGGGCATACGGATATCCGTCAGGAGAGCTATCGAGTCCTCATCTGGATGATCCGACTCTCGACTGTAGACCTGTTGGTAGTGTCTCGCAAATTCCTCCACTATCACTCTGGGTTCGGTAACCATAGTCCCCGCTGCCATACGTATTTCCGGCACTACCTTTCTGGCCTGCTGCTTTTTGTCGAGCCACGCTATAAGTTTTCCGGCTTTGTCGCCCTGGTCGTATAGCCTACCCATCTTGTGTCTTGCTACCTTTTGGGCTTCCTGAGTCACCAGTTCTTTATACTCCGCTGTTTTAATCTGTAGTCTATGTCGCACCCCGATTTCCCCGTTATCTCGGGCCTCCCTTTTCAGTTCTTCGAGATCTGCCTCAACTGCCGCGACCTGTTTTAGTTTTTCTTTCCGTTTGCCTGAGATGGCTGACAGCGCCTCCGCTCTAATCACCATCTTAAAGGCCTCCCACAAGATGGCAGGGGAGTCTACGGATCCCACGTTAGTGTCAAAGTATTGGGTAATGGACTTGGTTACCGACCTCCTAGTGTCTTCATTTTTTAAATGCCAGGCGCTTACTGGCACTACGCATCCCTCCCTTCTAGTTCCGAATGTTATATGTGTAAAAACCGGAGAGTGGTCCGATATACCACGGGTTAGGTGTGTTGCTTGTTGTACTGTAGTGTCGTGTTGTAGAAAGGTGAGGATGTAGTCAAGGCGGGAGAATGAGTGATGTGACCCAGAGAAAAAGGTGAAGTGGCTATCTGTGGGATGAAGCAGGCGCCATACATCTGTTAGCCCGAATGCCTCAAGAAAGTCTGCCAGCCATTTCTGCCCTGGGGGCAATTCTCTGGGGGGTCGTCTGTCTAGGATCCCTGACACCACGGCGTTATAGTCTCCTCTCATAACCAACTTACCGTCGGGGAGGGAGAGTAACAATTTGCCCAGGTCTGTATATGCCTGAGTTTGGAGGCTTGGTGGAATATATACAGTAAGTAGGTTCAGTGTGTAGCCTTCCCATCTTCCGGTCACTGCTGCAAAGCGGCCCTGCGGATCAGATACAGTACGATCTATGTGTATGGGCAGTGAGCGACGCAGCAGGATCCCTACCCCCCTAGAGCCGGAGGTGAAGCCGGAGTGGGCTGCAAAAATATAACCCCACCTATTAAGGGCTTGACAAGCATTCCCCATGAGATGCGTTTCTTGCAGTAATACTGCGTCCGGCTGGTACCGTTTATTGAACTGTAGGACTATGGTGCGTTTGAGTCTGTCTCCTAACCCGTTAACATTCCAACTCAGAATATTTAGACTTTTTTCCCATCTATTAGCCATAACCGTTGCTGTGTGAAGTTACCTGTCTCTGCACCTCGGAGCCATCCTCGACTCTGTAGTTACGTACTGTACTTGACCGTAAAACCTTCCCAACTCCCCGTCCCTCCCTGGTCCCCACCCAGCATTTGCATTGAATACATGTGTTTGTTGTTATCTCAAACAAGTGTCCCTCCCCTCCGTCCCCTTCGACTTTACGCTGCAACCCTCCCCCCCTCTGTGAAAAAAGCCCCCCCACCCTGCCCCCTGCTCTGTGGTATTCAAACTACCCACCATCCCAATTAGCAGAGCGCCTGTCGCCCAACCCTACCTCGGGGAGACCTCCTCCAAGAAACTGAGCTTGGGAACCACGTGGGCCGGCCCCGTCCCTGGCCGCCAGTCCCACCTCGCCCCATTAGTGTAGGTCCCTCAGGCTTAAAGTATATTGAGAACTGTTATAAAGTCTCACAGACAGGGGGTCGACCGGGATATTACCCAGCCTCCACGGCCCAACCTTTAATAAAGTTTGTTATATACATTACAGTTCGAGGACTATGATGCGATTGTTCGTGTCTTCATCGTGCTGTGTTGTCTCTGGCCAAGTCCCAGCGGGGACTATTCGATCTGGACGCCAGGAACATTGGCTTTGCTCATCTCCTTCCGATCTTCGCATTGCAGACCCCGGAGAGGGGGCCTTGGTTTCCCGCCACTGTCCGCCATCTTGCCTCGCCTGTGCCTCCAGCTCCACTGTGTTCAACCATTCCTGTACGGCTGTTGGCGAAGTAAAGAAGAGGGATTTGCCTCCAGTGATCATTTTCAGTTTCACTGGGAAGAACATCATGTACTTAATTCCGCGTTCTCGGAGCGCAGCCTTAACCCCTTGGAATGAGCGTCTCTCTTGCTGGACCTGAAGCATGAAGTCCGGGAAGAATCGAACTGTAGCTCCCTCGTATTGTAAATCTCCTTGCTGTCTAGCGACCTGGAGGATTGCATCACGATCTCGATAGTTGAGTACTTTTGCAATAATTGTTCTCGGTGGGGCCCCGGGTTTGGGTTTCGGGATCGGAGCCCGGTGAGCCCGTTCGATGGTGAAGATCTTTGACAGTCTCTTTGGCTTTAGGTGGCGGAGGATCAGATCTTCAAGGAAGAGCTCCGTACTGTCCCCTTCCAGTCCTTCCGGTACACCTACTATGCGTATATTGCTTCTCCGGGCCCTCCCTTCCTGGTCCCCGAGTATCAAGGCCATCTGCCGGTGTTGGTGGACGAGCTCGTTCACCCTGCCTTCAAGTCGTTTTTCAGAGGCCTGTAATGCTTTAATGTCCACTTCGTTGGCCTTGGATCTATCTGTGGTTTTCCCAAGGTCTGCGCGCAGCAGATTCACCTCGATAGCGATTTTGTCCATTTTCGTCTCGAGGCTGGTGCCGAGGGTCTGAATTGCAGACATTATGGAGGTCAGGGAGGGTTCTGCCTGGTCTTTGCCGTCCTTTGCAGCCCCAGCGGGCTGCGGCTGTGTCCGTGGCACCGCGTAGTTGTCCAGTTTGTTGGTTTGGGTCAGCGTTCCCCTTTGGGCCGCATGATCGATCTAGCGCTCCGGACTCCGGATTAGGCGCTGCCTGTATGTATCTGCGACAGTCTGTGGGTCCGTGCCGACTCAGGCCCCACCCTGGAGTCCGGTCCGCGGCAGTCCTTTCTCACGGTAACACTCGGGGCTGAGGCCCGCCGAAGGTTATCCTGCGATGCTCACGTCCGTGCTTCTCACTGTAGTTGATCAGCCGTTTGCAGCAGTGTAGTGGGCCTTCAACCTCTTTCTAGTATAGTCGTTTACGCCCTCCTCTGCCAGCGGGTCCTAACCGCTGCTGTGTGTGTAGGTTTTGTTCACCCGGCTGGGCATCGAGGGGTTTGATAACAGGGCCGCTAAAGCAGAGTCTATCCCAGGGCCCATCGCGCCGTGGCCCGTCCTCCCTCCGCTTCAGTGCGACGGTAGCCTGGGGTGGTCGTCACTCACTTTCCCGGTTTCACAGGGACGGCGTCGGATCACGGCCCTTCAATTGGGTTATCAGGTCCTCCGCTATTTCCCGCATCCGTGGCCAGTGCCACTATGGCTGCAGCCAGGCCGGTCTCCTCTTACAACATGTTGGGTGTGGCCACGCCCTCTGCCGACTTCGCGCCACGTAAGCCTCGCTGGCGTCATAGGCCGCAGACCAGGGCCTCGAGTTAAGCGGACGGCGGCTCCGCGGCTCCGGGACTTAACTCCCAGCCAGCCGCCGAGAACTTCGATCTCTGTGCAGCGCTCCCCATAGGTCCCTGGGGCTCCGTTCCAATGCGTCGATGTAGCGCCTTGCCTGAGGGAGCTGGGGCGTAGATGGCAGTGCTTTCCAGCTAGGATAAGAGGTCGGATTTGGTGGGGACATCAACGGTCCCGGCGGAGCTCGGGCTTTAGGCGGCCATTTTCGACGGCGCCTGGCCACACCCCAATCTGCAGATTTTAAAGGGAAAAAATGTTTCTGGATCTAATAGATCAAAGGTTACAAACAATATGGCGACTCGGGTCCTTCCGCACTGGAACACTTTTATCAAAATCCAACTGGTCATCTTTCATTTCCGTATTGCTGTATTAGAGTATTAGATTGTTACTAAAAAGGAGAACTCTTTTCCTAGGTTTAAAAATGACAAAATAATGAAGTAATACTATCACAAAATGTGCTGCAAAATGTCTCATAATTTGCCTTTTCTTGCAGCACAATTTAGTCAACCCTGACACCTAATTTGTTCTCCCCTGCCGTATAATTCCAGTTGCCCGGATTATAAAATGTTGAGCCGACGACCACAGGGATTCAAACTGCTTCTTTAGTTTTAAATTTGTCAGCCCTTAAGCCGTTAGGCTTAATTCTTTCCTGGAAAAAAATATTATGTGACTGCTGCTGCTGTTTGAGGAGGTTATCTAAATCTTTCGATAGTAGCAGTTATTGTTTCAACATTTTCAACACTTTTATTTTATTTTTGCCAGCGAACATAGTTGAATGGAAAGAGTGCGCTATACTAAAAGACAAGATTCAGGCAATCTGCAATCATTATAATCAAATATTTGAGTTAGAACACAGAATGAGAAAAAACTAGAAACAATCAAACCAGGAGTCTTTAGAAATTAGCTTAAGTGTCTTTAGAAAATAAGGCTCTTGAGTTCCTTCTTATACGTCTCATGACTGGGTTAGAGGAAGGGGGTTCCAGATTCTGAGTCTATTGAGCTCCCTTGTGTGTCTGAGATTTTTAGGTTGCTTGTTAGGAAAGAAGAGGAGAGGAGTATAGGGCTTTAATTGTGGCAAAAGCGATTTTAAATTGAGTTTTGTTGTCTGTGGTTTGTCGGAGTGTAGGCAGGAGGGGCCTGATGCATTATAATTTCTTCTGTTCTGAAAAATACGAGCTACCTTTGGTAGAATTGCATTGAGCAGAGCTAAATGGCCTTTGAAGATGCTGTAGAGGAAGCAGATTGCTGTTGTCAAGTATGGAGCCAAACGGCAACTGATTTTAAGTCCTATTCTGGGAAGGGGGAGCGGAGCTTGCCTGCCACTGAGATGGCCGTGCTTTAATGGCGCTCCGCAAGCCGAGCTCAATATCCTGCAATATCCTTTTTCTCTGCCATTAGATACCCCCTAGACTCCAGTCCCCGGAGCTTTGGAGACCATCAGGAGGCGTTGTGATCGATTCCTGGGGCGGATTGTGACGCCGGGGCACAGGAAGAGCGCTTAGCGCTGGTTCCTGACCTCAGACCATGCGCTAACGTGACCGGGATTTGGGCCCTCCCCTTTGGCGGAATTTGTGAATGCGGCCTAATAACATGTAGCGGGTTCCCCAGGTTGTGTCTGCTTCGAGGCTTGGGACCCCATGGAGCCGGACCAAAGAGGATGGCATTCTACTTACCCGGAGAGCCCTAGACGAGTATTTGGACGGCAACGGGAGAGGATCCGGTCCTGATCTTGTGGGGACCTCCACCCACTTTGGCATGGTGATCCGGTCTATGGTGGGCTGGGCGGAGTAGGAGGCGGCCCACAGTAGCTGCGGCGGCTATGCTTGTCCACCCCCATGGACATCTGGGCACCTCATGGCGGGAGTGGAAGGAGAAGCCTAGCCCAGGACTGGTTGTGATTGCATCGTTCGGAGCAGCACCCCAGCTGGAGGATGTACCCGAAGGGGTGTTAGCGCCGCATCATCTGGATCTGCCCCCGGCCCCTGCATGCTATACCCCCGGGACACCGAGGCAGCTGACGGGCTGAGTGCCTACTCCTCAAAGAGACCCTGAGCAGCACTAGGATCCTTCATAGCCCAAGTCCCGATGTTCAACTCAGAGGGCCCACCGGTAATTGAAGCGCAAAGAAAGCAAAGTGGCCCGAGGCGGAGTGATCGCCTGAGGCAGTTGCGGTGAATGAGAAGTCGCAAAACTATTCTAGGTCTCCTGGGGCAGCGAGCTGCAAGAGGGGCAATGAGGAGCACAAACCTTCATTAATCTTTATGTATGTGTAACCAGGGGGAGGCCCCCCTTACTGGAGATAGCACAATCAACCTTAGTGTGCTGGGCAGGTCGGGGCGGTGGAACCCCCTCCAGGGACAGTGAGTCGGTCATCGTCTGCTCCTGGACCTCTGTGCGCAGGCTGTGGGGACTGATCATACCCGGAGTCGCTAACCACAGGCTGGAGGGAGTAAACTTTCCTTGAGCTGCTCGCTCCGTTGCCTCCCTGTAAGACAGCTAAACGATATCAGAGATATTGCAGAGACAGGGCTTCTCCTCTTCTGCCCGTTGGCAGACCACACGAAGACTGAGATCCATGCATAGTTCCAGCATGGAAAGAAAAGAGAAAACACAGTCCTAGCTTCATTTTGAGCCACACAAGACTTGAGTCCAGTTCAGAGATGGGCAACCCTCTCACAGACACCAATCTGAGGCAAATCCTAGCAGCCAAACAGCGCAGTTTAGCCAAAATCGATGCGCTGCCTTTCCGTGTGGATTGGATGTTAGAGAGGCTAGATAAGCATACGGAATGACTGGACACAGTGGAGACAAGAGTTTTGGATACAGAGGATGCCCTAAACTCCAGCTCGCTTTCAATCACAAAAATTGACAAATTGTTACACAGCATCCAAGTGAAAGCAGAAGATTTTGAGGCGCGCTCCAGGCGAAGTAATGTACGACTGGTGGGAATGGCAGAGTCGACCAATATTCCAAACATGGAACTTTAGGTTGAGCAACTCCTCATTACGCTACTGTGAAGGGATACATTCTCGAATATGTTAATTGTTGAGCGCGTACACCACTGCCTGGCCCCAAGACCAACGCCGGTTGCTGTCCCCTTCTAAATTGTGGCAGCCCACTAGGGGGAATCACTGTCACAGTCAGGTTGGAATTGGGCATTGTTAAATCCGAAAGTATGGATGTCCCCTAAGCTGAGGTAAATTGCTTCAGCAAATAACCTACCTACCCTCAGCAATTGGAACAACGAGAAGTTGATACAAAACTTCCTGAAAGACGGCCTCCTAGAGTCAATGCAGGGGACAATTTGCCTAGCAAGTATGTATTGTGATGGGTGATGTTGCTTGCCCTCCCCTGGATTTGTGACTGGAAGTTAGAAACTTGATATCTCTAGGTCAAATGTGGGGATGGGAGCCAAATCTCATGGGGGGAGGTATATTCGCAATATCTGTTATGCTACACAGGAGACTTTCTACATATTGTGTCAAGATGGTTAGCCGGGCTGCAGAAGAGGTGCAATGCCAGCAACACCTGCCCCCGCGTGTAACCCACAATGGGTTTTTAAATTGTCTTGTGTATTGTTTTTGTAGCAGGATTGTTACGTGGGGGAGGACACATGTCGTCTGAGCCCTGTTGGGGGTTGCACAGTGTGGGTGGGGGAGTTTTAGGAATAAGGAGTTTCAACTATACTAGACGGTACAGTGTTATTATGAAATGGGCAGCGTTGCTCGGCACACAGAGGTACAGGCCCCCGAAATGACAGACATGCAGGCCAAGGCCGGGATGCTAAATCACGCGCCCAATAGAGTGAGATTCCAAACGTGGGAATGTATGCTGTCTCAATGATTATAGAAAACTGCGTAAAGTAGTGGCCTACTTAAAGAGGCACCATGTCGATGTGGTGCTTTTACAGGAGACACATTTAACCACTACCAGGGGTATGCTTACTTCAAGGAGGCTGCAGGGACATTTCTATGCTTCTGGGTTTGCTTTGCATGCCAGGGGTGTTCTTACTTGGGTTAACTCAAACTAAGACTTCACATTACAAGATGTCTAAGTAGACCCAAATGGCAGATTTGTAATCCCTAGATGTTGCAAAGAGGAGTCTAAAGTGCAGTTAGTGAATTTATATGGTCCCAACCATGACGATTCACAGTTTTATTACTCACCGGAATCCCGCCTGCCCCAATCTTCAGATCTTCCGCAAGTTTAGGGGGAGACTTCAATTACGTATTAGATTCAGGCTGGGACCGCTTGAAGGCCCCCCCGCGTCCTTCTGCTGTTGTGGCCGCAATTGCAGACACCATAGATCAGATAAGTCTGCTGAATGTATGGTGGAATCTTCCACATGACTGCCCGGGTTTTACACATTACTCCGCCCCTCTTGATATACACACTAGGATTGACTATTGGCTAATATCCCAGAGTTTTCTCTCCCGGGTTATCACCTGTGAACCTCTTCCACCCACTTACTCGAAGCATTCCCCGATCCTTTTAGATATTGAATTGCCCACCAGGAAATTAGCACCATTCACTTGGACGTTCATCCATACTCCCTAATGGACCCAGTCTTCAAGGCTGATATAGCCTCTTCTACTTGAGGGTTCTTTGAAGTCAATCATGGCTCAATACCTATATTTTCAACGGTTTGGGAAGCGTTTAAGGTGTATATCAGAGGCTCAGCAATCTAAAAACATGCAGGAGTGCTCAGCTCTATACAAGACAGGTTGACTAGACTAAAAAAAGAGGTAGCACACTGGGAATATACGCACCTGCGAACAGGCGATATAAACCTCTCAAAAGATATCGCTTAGGCTATAGAGGAGTATCACGACACAGCTGACAGGGAGGTGAAACACCTCAGCAAATATGCCATCGCTTCGACATACGGCAAGGAGGCAGCACTGCAGTGCTCTAAAAAGAAAGCAAGCACTATTGTTGAAATAAAAGACGAAGATGGTTGCCCACTCCACTAGACATCTCTCATCATTGAGAGATTCAGCAGGTACTACACTGAGCTATATAGCTTGCGGATAACACCAGATAATGTAGCAACAAAAGAGTATTTGGAGCATCTACAAACAGCATGCTTTCCAACAATAACAGAGAGCATCTTATGGCACCTCTTGACCCGAGCGAAAGTCTGGCCGCACTTCCGGCAGTGCGGTCTGGGAGTGCCCCTGGTACAGATGGACTGACGGTAGCCTTTTACTAAAAAGTCTACCAGGATTTGCTCAAAGCTCATTTAATCCCTCCGTATTAGGAAATTATCAAGGCTAAAGTGATGCCTCCTTCTATAAGGGAAGCGCAGATTGTCACTCTCCTAAAGCCAGGGATACCCCCAAGCGAGTGCTCCTCCTATGGGCTCCTGTCCTTGCTAAACGTAGATACCTAGATTTTCGTCAAGATATTAGCCAACCGGTTAGCACCTCTGGTCCCGTTGCTGGTCGTTCTGGAGCAGGCCGGCTTTGATCCGAGACATGGCTTAGTGTACAATGTCAGCACCGTATTTGGTACCATTCAAAAATATCAACCCAGAAGTCAAAGCCGTAGCAGTCTGTTTAGACCCCAAAAAGGCATTTGATTTGGTAGAGTGGCCCTTTATGGAAGCTGTGTTTCGTTGCATGGGAGTAGGGGAGATATTTCTCTAGCTGGCAGCAGTTTTATATAGAGCCCTTGTTGCCAGGATTAAAATGGGCAACGTAGTCACTTCACTCATAGCCATTTCAAGAGGTATTCAGCAGGGTTGCCCGCTGTCTCCTTTACTGTACACCTTCGTTGCGGAACTCTGATCTGTTCACTTCGGGAGTACCATGGTCATAGGAGAATACGCTTCCCTGGTTACCGCTTAATAGTCTCGGCTTATGCTGAGGACATGCTTCTCTGTGTACGGGACCCTGAGAGGCAACTTACTTCCATCCTATCGGAGGTTGTCCTTTTTCGGGCAACTATCTGGGCTAAAGGTAAATTGGGCCAAATCCATCATTTTTCCACTTACACCAATCACAATGCCAGTGAATTTGGATTTCCCACTGCAATGGACCTCAGATCCGGTACGCTAAATAAGCATACAAATCCATACCGACCCTGGGATAATACTGACCGAAAACTACAGGAGCGCAATTCATAAATTAGAGGGGGACATCACTCAATGAGACAGGCTGCCTCTCTCGCTGATGGGGTGGGTCTCACTTATGAAAATAGTAGTTCTCTCCAGATTTTTGTTCCTCTTTCAGAATGTCCAGATGCTGCTCCAGGCACATTTATTTGATGTGCTTTGCGCACTATTGACTAAATTGGCCTGGGCCGGTAAGCAGCCAAGGGTGAAATGGGCAACTCTCAACCTTGCATACTCAATGGAAGGTCTCAATGCACCAGATCTTGAATTATACCACAGAACAGCTCAAAATTCTCACGCACCCTCCTGGATACCCGGGCCACAGGATCTACCTCATTTACACATAGAGAGAGACGCAGCTAACCCCAATACTCTCGCTCAGGTTCTTTTTAGTACCCCGGTTAGGGGACACAGCACCTTAGACTCTCTAAATTCAACAGTGCTTGCTTGGCGACAACTAGTGGATAGACAGGCTGGTGCGTTTATGTACTCCCTACTGGTCCCCCTAGAATGCTGCTCCTGGTTTCCGACAGGTAGAAAAAGGGCGGTCTCACAATCATTACAAAAAATTGGCATCGCCAAAATGGGTGATCTTTTCCAAGACGGGTTGGTACGCAAATGACAAGACATACTAGTAGACGGACACAAACCCTCGAGCCTAAGCCAATTTAAATTCCTGAGTCCGTCATGTGCTTCGTGACCTACTGGGTGAAGACTTTCAGGAACCCGTGGAGTTAACAATTCTTACTGAGGGGGTGATACGCACCCCCTCACCCACTAAGCTGATAACTAGAATTTATAGCCTCTCACAAGCAGCTTGGAGCCCACACTTATCGAAAGCTCGCCAGGACTGGCAGAGAGACTTAGATATAGAAACCAACGACAGTAGCTTGCAGTATTGCTGCGAAGGGACGAGACGTATTTCTCTTAATTTCAGACACCAGCTAATCCACTTTAAATATATCAACCGAATGTATTACACTCCTGAGCGGTTGTGCAGATATGGGGTGCGTGACTTGGCAGCTTGTCACCCCTGTGCCGAGCGCGAGGCTGGGGTCTTGCATGTTGCCTGATGTTGCCCCAAAGTCTTTGATTTTTGGAAGAAGATATTTTCCACTGTAAATGAGTTTACAGGTCTCTCTCTCCAGATCCCTATCTTGCCCTATTTGGGAATGATAAAAGCATTGATAAAAATATGAGATGATCAATAGCCATGGGCATGCTGCTAGGTAAGTATCTGGGAATATATAACGTTACAACGCATGCAATTACAACGCATGCTCTTGCAACGCAGTCTTTACATCGCACCTACCATTACATTGCATGATTTTACAACACATGCCGTTACAATGCATTTTTTTAAACTACCATTACAACGTATACCATTACAACGCATACCATTACAATGCATAATACTTTTAGGGCAACAGTAGGGTAAGTGTTGGATAGTGTAGGGGTAAAAATTACTATTCCCTCTCCAGTGAGAGCAACAGTAGGGAAAGTGTTGGATAGCGTAGGGGTTAAAATTACTATTTCCACTCCAGTGAGTGTAACAGTAGGGAAAGTGTTGGATAGCGTAGGGGTAAAAACTACAATTCCCACTCCAGTGAGTGCAACTGTAGGGAAAGTGTTGGATAGCGTAGGGGTAAAAACTACAATTCCCACTCCAGTGAGTGCAACTGTAGGGAAAGTGTTGGATAGCGTAGGGGTTAAAATTACTATTCCCACTCCAGAGAGTGCAACAGTAGGGAAAGGGTTGGATAGCGTAGGGGTAAAAATTACTATTCCCCCTCCAGTGAGTGCACCAGTAGGGAAAGTGTTGGATAGTGTAGGGGTTAAAATTACTATTCCCACTCCAGTGAGTGCAACAGTAGGGCAATTGTGTTGGATAGCGTAGGGGTAAAAATTACTATTCCCACTCCAGTGAGTGCAACAGTAGGGAGAGTGTTGGATAGCGTAGGGATTAAAATGAATATTCCAACTCCAGTGAATGTAACAGTGTGGAAAATATAGGATAGCATAGGGGTTAAATTAACATACTCCTCAAATATTTTTTTTAAATAAAATAAATAACGGATTAAAAATTAATTAACTAAACAATGTATAATTAATACCAAAAGAATTACATGAATATTTACTTAAATAACATTCAATTACTTTCCACCCTATTCCCCCATAAACACACAACCCGCTATACATGAAAAGAAACACAAATAATTAATGGTCAATTAATCAATTAATAAAAATGAATTACCAATTAATAATAAATTACCAATACATTAATTAACAATAGCAATAAATGAAAAATAATAATACATTTATAATTAATATAAATATAAAGTAATCAATTAATACAAATGAATGGCCAATTAATAATTATCAATAAATTAATAATCAATAACAATATATAAAAACATATCAATTAATTAATTATAATTAGGGCTTCCGATTTTATGGTATTTAATTTATTGGCATTTCCGTTCGTATTTATCCATATTTTTTTTTCATCTTTATCTGTATTTATTCATATTTATTACGGGTTTTGTGAAAAACGTAAAGCTGAAACTGGTATATTTCCATATGTATTTAACTAATAAATATGCAGTCAAGCTTGAATGTTTGCCATGTTTCAGTGAGATGAGCACCTGCAGAAGATAAATCAATGCACTTATATGTAAATGTGCACATTTCAGCATCAGCCTTGTGCATAGCTACTGCTGTTTAAGTACCTTTACTAAAGTTCCTTTCTTTTTTAACCCCCTTACCTATCAAATCACACTGCTCTTGGCCTGGCAGTCATAGCAAAGTGTATTTAGACTTACTCAAAAAGCACCCAATATCCGTTTTTATCCACATTTAGAAATAAATACAGACAAGAAAATAAATGGTTGTTCTGTCTGTATTAATCTGTTAAAATCAGTAAAAACGGAAAACAGGGAGCCTTAATTATAATTAAATTACTTCCCACCCTATTCCCCTATAAAACCCACAAGCCGCTCTGTTACTAAAACGCTAAATTTACTTACAAATATTACTAATTTCTAAACATTTAATACATATATTTAAAAATAATAAAAATACATTTGCAAAAAATGTTAAACATACATATAAAATACATACTAAAATACTAATATAAATATTGATATTATTAACAACAATATTTTTGCTAACAATATTACTTACTTTGATATTACTAACTTCGATATTACTTACTTCGATGTAAAAAAAAGATATTACTAACCTTAAGGTTGATATTCTGGTCAACGATATTCTTGATATCGATATTCTGTCCCTACGATATTAAAAACTTGATATTAGTGTAGGTCAATATAAAAAAAAATCGATATTTTGAATGCTCACCCTCTTCTCGGCTCTGTGAATGGACCTTCTGGCTTGTGCCCATTGCTATCTAGGCATGAGGTCTTTCATACAACCTCATTGAATACATTGGACTATGTTGAACCAAGTGTTTCTTCTCTCCCAAATTGCAGCAGCACCCTATTAGTCTCCTGGAATGTTGCGGACTTACTCTCAAAGCTCTCTTGTCCCATATGGGGCACTTTTATGGATACATTTGATATTTGTGCTTTCCAAGAAACATGGGCACTGGCCCTGTGATACAGTGCAGGGTATGTGAATTGTACTGTCCCTGCTACCACCTCAGGGATGGGTAGACCATTGGGGTGGCTCTCGGTATGGGTTAGGACTTCTATATGTTGTAAGTCTAAGGTTATCCCTTAGAACAGTGTAGCTGCCCAATGTATTGTTTTATCGTTCCTCTCTGCTGGTGTGTACTATTTATATAATGTGTATTGTAGGACCAGCAGTAGTGGAGCTGTGTCCCACGTAATTGATCTGCTGGCATGCCATCTGACTGACCTGCAGACAAATTATATTAAAATAGCTGTGGGGGACCTTAATTGTAGATACGAACATTTGGCAGTATCTCAAGAAGACCGTAGTAACAAAGAGGACCAAGTTTGGGGTATTCCGGAAACTACACTACCTCCTGTAAAGCGGTGGTCTCCTGCAGTTTTGCAATTGAATGCATTTACTCTCAGAAATGGCCTTTGAGCATGCAAAAGAAGATCCAAATTAGACAGGGCTGGGAGAAATACGTATAATCGTCTACACCACTCCGGCCTTATCGATTATATTTTCTTGGATATAAGAATGTGGCCAGCCTTGGTAGATATGGTGATACTTCAAAGGAAAGATGGTGATCCTAATTCTCTGACCCTATCACTGGCAGCCCTGGCTGACTCTCTCCCTACAGCACCAAACAAGGCCCTAGAAAGGAGATTAGTGACCACCAATAATCGGAGGAGTCTCCAGTGGAGTGTGGTGGCTGAGTCAGAAGAAACTCAAGACGGTGCTAGAGGTTATAACTGTAAGGCTGGAGTCAGTGGCAGGTATGATTGCAGACATAAATAACCTAGACCCTTTGCAGGATTTACAGGCAATTGCATAATTCTATCTTCGCCTCAGTCAGGGCATTATTACAAAGGACACCGGGGGCAAGGAACAGGAAAAAGGAGGCCTCATGGGATACTAAGCCTTGCCGCAAAGCCAGGTGTGCCTTGCTAGGGTCCATAAGAGCAGCGCATAGAGATGCCATATGGGCAGCCAGGTTACATTATAAAGCCACCATACTAAAAGCTAAAAGAGAGTGGGAGTGTGACAAATGGTCGATGATGTTAGATTCCATTAAAAGAAAAGATCTCTGTGCCTTTTGCCGTTTTAGTAGCAAGGGGTGACCCAGGCATACAGGCCCCTCTTGACAATAATGTTGTGGCAAGTGTTTGGATCGAGCATTTTTCCAATGTGTATGCTCGAGTAGAAATTCAGGGAGCCTCCACTCAAAATCTACCAGGTAGACTCCAGAACCCAACCCCAGGAGTTGTAGAATCCCAGGCTAAAGCTGACATTGTGAAGGTTAAGAGCAACACTGGTAACTTCGGTGCGGCCGCCACTGGCCTTGTCATCGATCCACCACAGTTAGATATCCCCACATAACAGAGGTAGAGGTTTCCAATGGCTAGGACTTGATTGCACCCAACAAGGCGCAAGGCTTGGACAAAGTGCATGGTGACCTGTTTAAGATGTTTAAAGATATATATATATGGTGTCCATATTTTGTCCTATTTTTTTTTTAATGCCCTGCTGTCCGTTGCTCCCATAACCTCAACGTTGGCTGGGGCAGAGATTGTTCCCATTTTTAAAAAAGGTTGCAGATCATCCCCTGCCAATTACAGACCTATAAGCCTTATCACTAGTACCCAAAAGTTGTTTTCTCGTATCATCCTGGGTAGACTGAGTGAGACGCAGAAGTCTTGACTCCACTGTGTAGGAGGGTGGATACCTGACTATGGTTGCCCCCAACTTTTTGCCTGGTGTTTTGCTGGTTTTCCGACTTAGTTGGCCTGGGACCCTGCCAATCAGGACCCCAGGCCTACTGCTCTCTCTGTAAAATGGATTCCATGTACCTTAGGTACATATCTAATTGGTACTGGGCCACCTTATCAGACCCTGTAACTCAGGGCATAGGTGTACCCAGGGCCTACCAGGGGCTGCAGCATGTATTGTGCCACCCCTGGCTGGCCATCTAAATCTGACACAACTGGCTGCACGACAGCTGGGGCAAGGTGGTGTAATCACCCTTTGCTGTAGATATAGTATACCTATATCTAACCCTAAAATGGACACATAGATTCCTGTCAGTCACTCCTATGGCAGGCCTTGACAATCCTGAAGGCAGAGTTCTTGGAATTATGTGAGATGGTGCTCTGGCATGAGCTGAGCCCGTTTGCAGCTTGCGGAACCAAGTCCTAATAGCTGTTCCATGATAACGCGTACCATATACTCTTAAGTGCATTATAATCCTCGCGGTTATATGCCAACTCTGGTATCGCTTTATCAAAACATGTTGAGTAAGGTGTCATACGAATTGGAATACTAACCCCTCGCCAATTCTGCCGACGGGGTTAGCATTCCACCCTTCTAGAGGGACACGACATGTATGTAACTGTGAACCCCGGTTAAAGTTAACTCAAGCCTCAGCATCACAAAATGGATGCTGCCACCACAGACACAAGTCTGACCTCCTGCTGCTGGGAGTCCTTCCAGCGAGGGAGGCTTGGACAAAGAGTTTCCTGTCAGGGGCGGTGCTAGCACCATCCCACACAGGGTTTTGTGTATCCTGGGTAGGCAGGGCTTTAGAGGAAGGTGACTGCAAGTGGCACCCCGGTGCTCACTATGCATAGGCCGGCTAGAACCAGTTCCAGGGGCACACCAGCCCCTGAGCTGGGGAAAGTCCGGCATGGGAGAGGGGACCTCGGTGAAAGCGGTTGCTCCCACCACGCTCCCTGGCCCCAAGAGCTGGCAGATTATCCCTGTGGTATCGTAGCCTATCTCTGAACATAGCGCATTATAGCGCCAAACCTCGCATTACGATCTCTGTTCACTTTGAAGCGCAACTTTGGCTTAATTGATTCTGCTGCCGCCTTTTACATTGTGCATTGTGTGCTGCTTTAAACGTTGTTTTGTTGAAGCTACCGCCGCCTTTAGCATATTACTTCGTGCTGCTTTGTATGCTTGTGGTGATTTGCATCCTCCTCAGCCCCAGTTTCACTTTCCCAGGAGCCATTTTCTCGTGTTTGTTTTGCCTTCCTTTGGCCCGCCTACCCTCCCCGCTACCGCCTCCCAGCTGACCCGCCCACGCTCCGCCCCCCCCACTCTCCATTTATGTCAGATGTTCCAACGTGCAGCGTCCACGCGCTACGGCCGCGCCGAAGGTGCGCCAAAGGTAAGCCCGTCTACGCCCGTCCGTGCCTGGACCGCGCCCAGCGCCAGACCCCCTGGTCCTCGTAATGCCCACCCCTCCCGCATTACTTAAGATGCCACCACCCTCCAAGCCCTTAACCCCGGTCGTTCCCCCAACTGCGTTCAAGCCGCTCCTGGACACACCCATGGACCCTTCTCTTGCAACTCCTGCAAGTTCGACGGCACCAACAACAACTCCTCATCTACGAACACACAACAGATATCCGACCCCAACCACCTAAAATGCATCCTGATCAACACCCGCTCAGTCCACAGGCACGCCATCGACCTCTGGAATCTACTAGACACCATCTCTCCGGACGTCGCCTTCCTAACAGAAACATGGATGAACGCCTCCTCAGCCCCAGACATCACCATTGCCATCCCGGAAGGTTATAAAATCATCCGTAAGGACCGGACCGACCAAACAGGAGGAGGCATCGCTATCGTCCATAAGAAATCCATCCGCATCTCAACCAGCTCTGACGTCAATCTCGCCAACACTGAACACCTTCACTTCCAGATCCACATCGACCCCAAGACCACACTCAGAGGCACCCTCTTCTACAGGCCACCAGGACCCCGCGCACAATTTAGTGAAGACATCACGGACTTCATCACTCCACACGCGCTCCCCTCCGAGGATTACATCCTTTTGGGAGACCTCAACTTTCACCTTGAAAAGAACAACGACCGCAACACCACCTCCATCTTGGACAACCTCGCCAACCTCGGACTTAAACAACTTGTCACTACCCCAACCCACATCGCAGGTCACACACTCGACCCTATCTTCACCTCCAGCAAACATGTCTCCTTCAGCCACACCACAGCTCTCCTCTGGACTGACCACAGCTGCGTTCACTTTACCTACAACAAGTCCACATTCAACAACCATCCCCAACCCACTCTGCGAAGAAACTGGAACAAAGTCACCATCGACCAGATCTCCTCATCGCTTCTTCAATACCCCCCCGCCCACTCCTCAAACCCCGACCAAGCAGCCACTAACTTCACCCAATGGTTATCCAACAGTGCCGACATCCTAGCACCACTGAAAAAACGACAAATCAAACTAGGCAGCAAGAAGGCCTCCTGGTTCAACGATGATCTTAAGAAATCCAAGAAACTCTGTTGCTCCCTTGAGAAGGCCTGGAAAAAAGACCCAATCACCAGCACCAAAGACGCCTTCAAAAACGCCACCCGCATACACCACCAACTGATCCGAAATGCCAAGAAAGCCGCTTTCAAGGACCGACTAGATAGCAACGCCCACAACAACAAGGAATTATTCAACATCGTCAAGGAATTTACCAACCCCTCAGCCAACTCCAACGACATCACCCCCTCTCAAGCCCTCTGCGACTCCCTAGCTTCATTCTTCCACAACAAAATTGCAGACATCCACAACAGCTTCGACAACCGACCCGAAGACCAACCCACCCAACCCTCTGCAGGACCCCCACCCCCCTTGAACACCCTCAATGACTGGAACCCTTTCTCCACTGAAGACACCATCCGTCTGATGAACTCTATCCACTCAGGATCCCCCACAGACCCATGCCCTCACCACATCTTTAACAAAGCAGACTCCATTATAGCACCACACCTCCGAGACGTCATCAATTGCTCCTTCAACTCCGCAACCTTCCCGGAAAGTTGGAAACATGCCGAACTCAGCGCCCTTCTGAAGAAACCCACAGCTGACCCCACCGAACTCAAAAACTACCGCCCTATCTCGCTCCTTCCATTCCCGGCCAAAGTCATCGAGAAAGCGGTCAACAACCAGCTCGCCGCCTTCCTCGAAACCAACAAATCCCTCAACTCCTCACAGTCCGGCTTCCGAGCCAAACACAGCACTGAAACCGCCCTCATCGCAGCAACAGACAACATTCGAACTCTACTGGACAATGGTGACACAGTCGCCCTCATCCTCCTAGACCTCTCCGCTGCCTTCGACACAGTCTGTCATAGCACCCTTCTACAGCGCCTCAAAAATGTCGGAATCCAAGGAAAAGCACTGGAATGGATCACCGGAAGAACCCAGCGAGTCCGCCTTCCTCCATTCAAGTCAGAGGCCTCTGAAGTCATCTGCGGCGTACCACAAGGATCCTCACTCAGCCCCACCGTCTTCAACGTATACATGAGCCCCCTCGCGACCATCGCACGCCAACACAACCTCAACATCATCTCCTACGCCGATGACACTCAACTGATCCTATCTCTCACCAGAGACCCTAACACTGCCAAAACAAACCTGCATGAAGGAATGAAAGAAGTAGCCGAATGGATGAAGCACAGCCGTCTGAAACTGAACTCAGACAAAACAGAAGTCCTCACCCTAGGCACCTCCCCCTCCGCCTGGGATGACTCTTGGTGGCCGGAGGCCCTTGGAAAAGCACCCATCCCGACGGACCACGCACGGAACCTGGGAGTCATCCTAGATTCCTCACTCTCGATGAACAGACAAGTCAACGCCGTTTCTTCATCTTGCTTCAACATTCTTCGCATGCTCAAAAAAACATTTCGTTGGATCCCCACCGAAACTAGAAAAACAGTCACCCACGCACTGGTCACGAGCCGCCTGGACTACGGAAACACCCTATACGCCGGTACCACCGCAAAACTCCAGAAAAAACTCCAAGGCATCCAGAACGCTTCAGCCAGGCTCATATTAGACATCCCGCGTAAAGAACACATCTCTGGGCACCTGAAAAACCTCCACTGGCTCCCCATCAATAAGAGGATTACTTTCCGTCTCCTAACCCACGCACACAAAGCACTTTACGAAATTGGACCTGAATGCCTCAACACACGACTGTCCTTCTACACCCCCTCCCGCCAACTACGATCCTCAAACCAAGCCCTTGCCACTGTACCTCGCATTAACAAAGCCACCATGGGAGGGAGATCCTTCTCCTACCTGGCAGCTAAAACCTGGAACTCACTCCCCACTCACCTTCGCCTTACTCAGAACCACCTAGCATTCAGAAAGCAGCTTAAAACGTGGATATTCGAGAAGTAATTCCCCACCCTTCTCCTAGCGCCTTGAGACCCTCTGGGTATGTAGCGCGCTATATAAATCTCTTGACTTGACTGTAACCACCCCCCTTCCTGGTCCCACCTATGGGCAGGACCTAGTCGCGTACCAGCCCTTTTCTTTAGAATAAAGGCAGGAGCGGGGACCTTTCCAAATTAGATCATCTTTGAATCCTGAAACTACTTTCTACGAAAGGAACTCAAGACTTCTTCCTAAGATTTCTCCCTTGTGACTAAGGAGTAGTCACCCTGCATCTGCGGGCACCACCTAAGAACACTGCGGTGTGCTGCACGTCCTTCCTCCGGAATCCGACCGACCAGCATGACGAGACCCAGCTTCCCTGGCACCTCTGACCTCTACCTACATCATCAGCCCAGCTGAGATCCGTGGGTGTGACGAGACCTCGAGGGACCGGCCATCTTCAGAACTGTACGACGCTTATCCAGCACGACCGCCTAGGGATCCTCGAGTGAGTGCTTTGGGGTTCGAGAAGCCCTAACCCTGAGCAGCTCCAGCACCGAAGTCCAGCCCCCCAGCATCCACCAGATCTGCGTGGGGCCCTTCTGCTCTTTGCTGCTCACCGCGTTGTCCGGCTACTTGCCTGCTGGCTTGTGGCCCTCTTGACGATGCACCACGACGACAACACCACTGGTCTGGTTGCTCCAGACTGGCCCTTGCTCCCCTCCAACAGAGGAGCACCCCGGACCCTCCTGGTCCACTCCAGACGCCATCTTGAGTCCACCGCGTGGGCTTGCATTTGCCAAGAGTTGTTGCCCCAATCCTGGGTCCAGCGACGTCGACAGCAGATACCTTCGTGGTACAGCTCGCACCTCCATGCTGGTCGCCGACACCGCCTCCTGGTCCGAGAGACTGCAGAGCCCAGCGTCGCCCACCCACCTGGTCGAGGTGACTCCATCCGGTGCCATCCTGGTGCCCATCTAATCACTGGCTAGTGATTCAGAACTTGGACCCCTCTGCTTACAGGTATCCTCCATCATCGATCCAGGCTTGGATCCCTCCGAATCTCTTCACTGGTCGCCTGCCAGCAACGTCTTCTTTCAGGCTCCATAGACTGCAACGAGGATTCCCGACGTCTTTTCAGACCTATGCAGCCGCAGCCCCTGGGCTAGGTAACCTGAGCATTTCGTTGCTCCAGCATAGCTTAACTATCCAAAGGTCCAGATCCTTTTTCGTTTCAGCTCTACCTAGTTGGATTCATCCGATAACACTAACTTTACGAAATCTAGCCTCCATAGACTTTGTCCCGCATCCCGCGTGAGAGTGCACACTCTGCACCCGATCCCCCTAGGCCTCCTGCTAGTAATCTGAAGGTTCAGTAGTCCAGTCCTAGCGATCCTAAAGTCTATTAAAGTAGTACTTACCTGCTAGTAATTTCGCATTCCACTTTTAGAGTATATGGTTTTTCGTGCCCCTCGGGCATTTGTGTAAATTGTGCAACTTGAAGTATTTTCGTAAGAGCTTTGTATTGTGCTTAGCACCCTGTCCTCATAAAGAGTCCAGGGTTGTTGTGTTCTAAATAAATATCCTTTTATTTTCATAACACCTTGTGTGGTGTCCTTTCACTTGGTGTTCAAGGGGTATATGTGATGGTATAACAGCTGGCTTAACACGCCCTCTAGAGTCTAGCCTAAAGACTGCTCTTGTCCATGCTACTAGGATAGCTGGTCTACGGTTGACTTACAACCAATCATCAATAAGGGTTGTTTGGACTGATACAAAGTGCTCACTAGAATAGTGAACATTATATATCAGGCCAACTTCTCACATTGGTGAGCAGCGGTTGGGATTTGAGCTTGCTGTTGTTTTACCACACGTATCCTAAGAATATCATTTGAAAGATCACATAAGTACCAAGGTACATATAACTTAGCTTAGAATACTCTGAGTTCTATTGAACCAGCTGTTGTAGTTGAACAGGGCTTAGCACACCCTGACTATAACTCTTAACAAGGGATCAGTAGGCAAACAAATAGTGTAGGTAGGTGCATCACTTACACCACACTAGAAGCATGTCAGACAAAGGAGGGAACTCAAAGGCCCCCCTTGTGTCAGTTGACCCTCCACAGGTCACTTCCAGATATGCTACTCTTAGCTTCCAGGGGATGAGACAAATCTGTACATCCAGGAAGCTAAAACAGGGTTCTAACCCTACAATCCCCTTTCTGATTGGTCTCTTAGAGACTTATGATGCCAGGAGGACTGCAAACACAGATCCTTCTCATCCAGATGGGAGCATGCCCCCCTTACAGGGAACCCTTAGGGACCCTGACCTCAACCTCCATGCAGCAGTTAGTGAAGGGAGGAAGAGGATCAGGAGTTGTCAGGGGATGAGGCAGACAAAGGTCAGGTAGAAGTCAGTAGACTAACCAGGACCAACTTAAGCAGGCATGAGAATGGATTTGGGGGACCCCCAGGGCCACTCTCAGGCAGGCTTAACATTGGTAATGGACGAGTTAGGTCTCTATCCAGAGGCTCTAACAGATCCATTAGAACCAATGGCTCTCAGACCTCTTCTCACAGAGGAATGACATCCCCTCAGAGGAGAGAGCATGAGGCCAAGATGAGGGAAGTCAATCTGAGGATTGAAAGGGAAGAACTTGCCCTGGCCAAAGAGAGACTTGCCTTTGCTAGAGAGCAGAAATTGAGTGGGGTAGATCCCACTGGTGGCAGCATTTTACCTAGAGAAAAGGACAGGAGTTTAGACACTAGACACCTGAGTAAGATAGTGCCCCCCTTTAAACAAGGGGATGATATCCACAAATGGATGACTGCTTTGGAGAGGGCTTGCAGAGTCAGTGGGCAGCTATCTTGTGGCTCTCCTTTGAAGGCAAAGGTAGAGATAAGCTCCTCACTACTAGAGTTGAGGATGCTAACAATTACCAAGTCCTGAAGAATACACTGGTTGATGGGTTTGGTTTAACCACTGAACAGTACAGGTTGATGTTCAGAGACACCGAGAAAACTCAGTCTCAGGATTGGACTGACTTTGTTGATTGTGCCACTAAGGCTTTTGAAGGCTGGCTACTGGGAAGTAAGGTTACTGATTTCAAGGGATTGTACAATCTAATTATGAGAGAGCAAATCTTAAGTAATTGTCAGAACCAGTTATTACACCAGCACCTCGTAGACTCTGATCTGACCTCTCCACAAGAATTGGGTAAAAGGGCAGACAAATGGGTCAGAACCAGGGCCAGGCCTAAGAACCAGGGTGGTGACCAAAAGAAGGAATCAACCAAGCCTCAAGAGAAGGGTGGGAATAAATCTTCTGATCAAACCACAGGGCCCCAAAAATCCTCTGAAAAGGGTGGGTCCCAGACTTCTCCCCCTATCCAAAACAAACCTTATTGTCATACCTGCAAACAGGTAGGCCATTACAAAACTGACAACAGTTGTCCCAAGGCCAACAACAATAAGGAGAACATACCCCCAAATAAAAATTCCCAGCCTCCTGTTACTACTAGTAGTAATACCCCAGGTGGTGGGAGTGCCCCCAAGAATCTGGGTGCATTTTCTTTGGGAGTTCCTGGGGACTCTGGCCTAACCAGGTCCCCTGACTTAGATACTCTTGTCTGTGAGACTGGCATGGGGTTTGCCAACTTCACAGCTTGTCCCAACACTTTGGGCAAGTACAGACAGGAGCCCCTCATCAATGGTTCAAAAGTTGAGGCCTACAGAGACACAGGGGCTCGCATCACCATGGTGACTGAGAGCCTAGTCCCCTCAAGGCAACTTATACCTGTAGCCACTTACCAGGTAATGAACATTGATGGAGTGCAGAGAGATCATCCCATAGCAGTGGTAAATCTCAGCTGGGGAGGTGTCACTGGTCACAAGAGAGTGGCAGTGTCACCAAACTTGCCTGTAGATTGCCTACTGGGGAATGATTTAGAGATCTCAGCCTGGGCTGAGGTAGAGCAAGAAACCCATTTTAAAATGGTAAACCTCCATGGTAAGGTTAGTAGGGCAGTGATAGCCACAGCCCCAGTCCAAAATGTCCTCCCTGAACAGGTCAGGAGGGCTGTGCCAGTCACAGCCCTATCCCAGAAAGATGCCTTTCCTGAACAGGTTGGCAAGGCTGTGATGGTCACAGCCCATACCCAAACTGAGTCCCTTCCTAAAAAGGTTGGTGGAGTTGTGATGGCCACAGCTCAAACTCAGACAGATAATAGTGTTGTGAAGCCTGAAACTATGGATCACTCCACTCAGACAGAGAGCATTGAGGAGGTAGAGAAATCTCCCTCCCACCAGACTTTAGGAAAGGATCAGCCTCCTCAGGGAACTGATCTGACCCCTTGTGAAGGAACTGCCCCAGAGGTAGTCAGGCCCAGCCTGGCAGAGCCTCTGATGTCAGTGGACCCTTCCAAGGTGGGACCCAGTCTGGAGCAGGTAACCTGCCCCTCTCTACCCTGCCTCAGTCAGCCCAGGGCTGTAGAGGTCAGGGAGGCCAGTGGTGGACCCCAAAGGGCCCCCTGTCCAAAAGAACTCCCCAATCAGCAGATTAAGGGCACTGGAGCTAGTAGTCCTAGCCCAGTGAAAATAAAACAAACTCCTGAGGAATCCCCCTTAAAATTAGCTAGGGACCTCCCACAGATGGACACTGTTGGGCACAGCCAAACCTGGGGCCTAAAAACTCCAAACCTGACCTGTCCCTCCAGTAAGCCAAACAGAGGGACTCAGCCTCCAGCTTTAGGTAGCCAGAGGTTGACCCTGAGAGCTCATAGCAACTCAGTTCTGGAAAGAAAGGCACATATGGTGGATAGTGATTGGAGGAAGTTGAGCCCAACAGTAGTGGAGTCTCACTTCAGTACTCCATTCCCACACCAGCCTTTTACTTTGCCAAAACACGCCACAGGTAATGATTCCCTATGGTGGAGACCCTCAGATACCCTTAGGGTGAGGGGTTGCTTAGTGGTCCATGATATAGGGGGTAACCATGCCAGTGCAGGTACCACCTCATATGGCCACTCCGGCAATATAGGCTTACCTGGTCAAGGATAGCCTTATCTCCTTTCGTTGGGGGGGGGGGGGTTGTGTAGGAGGGTGGATACCTGGCTATGGTTGTCCCCAACTTTTTTCCTGGTGTTTTGCTGGTTTTCCGACTTAGTTGGCCTGGGAACCTGCCAATTAGGACCCCAGGCCTACTGCTCTCTCTGTAAAATGGATTCCATGTACCTTCGGTACAGATCTAATTGGTACTGGGCCACCTTATCAGACCCTGTAACTCAGGGCATAGGTGTACCCAGGGCCTACCAGGGGCTGCAGCATGTATTGTGCCACCCCTGGCTGGCCATCTAAATCTGACACAACTGGCTGCACGACAGCTGGGGCAAGGTGGTGTAATCACCCTTTGCTGTAGATATGGTATACCTATATCTAACCCTAAAATGGACAAATAGATTCCTGTCAGTCACTCCTATGGCAGGCCTTGACAATCCTGAAGGCAGAGTGCTTGGAATTATGTTAGATGGTGCTCTGGCATGAGCTGAGCCCGTTTGCAGCTTGCGGAACCAAGTCCTAATAGCTGTTCCACGATAACGCGTACCATATACTCTTAAGTGCATTATAATCCTCGCGGTTATATGCCAACTCTGGTATCGCTTTATCAAAACATGTTGAGTAAGGTGTCATACGAATTGGAATACTAACCCCTCGCCAATTCTGGCGACGGGGTTAGCATTCCACCCTTCTAGAGGGACACAACATGTATGTAACTGTGAACCCCGGTTAAAGTTAACTCAAGCCTCAGCATCACAAAATGGATGCTGCCACCACAGACACAAGTCTGACCTCCTGCTGCTGGGAGTCCTTCCAGCGAGGGAGGCTTGGACAAAGAGTTTCCTGTCAGGGGCGGTGCTAGCACCATCCCACACAGGGTTTTGTGTATCCTGGGTAGGCAGGGCTTTAGAGGAAGGTGACTGCAAGTGGCACCCCGGTGCTCACTATGTATAGGCCGGCTAGAACCAGTTCCAGGGGCACACCAGCCCCTGAGCTGGGGAAAGTCCGGCATGGGAGAGGGGTGTAACCACCCCCCTTCCTGGTCCCACCCATGGGCAGGACCTAGTCGCGTACCAGCCCCTTTCTTTAGAATAAAGGCAGGAGCGGGGACCCTTCCAAATTAGATCATCTTTGAATCCTGAAACTACTTTCTACGAAAGGAACTCAAGACTTCTTCCTAAGATTTCTCCCTTGTGACTAAGGAGTAGTCACCCTGCATCTGCGGGCACCACCTAAGAACACTGCGGTTTGCTGCACGTCCTTCCTCCGGAATCCGACCGACCAGCACGACGAGACCAGGCTTCCCTGGCACCTCTGACCTCTACCTACATCATCAGCCCAGCTGAGATCCGTGGGTGTGACGAGACCTCGAGGGACCGGCCATCTTCAGAACTGCACGATGCTTATCCGGCACGACAGCCGAGGGATCCTCGAGTGAGTGCTTTGGGGTTCGAGAAGCCCTAACCCTGAGCAGCTCCAGCACCGAAGTCCAGCCCCCCAGCATCCACCAGATCTGCATGGGGCCCTTCCGCTCTTTGCTGCTCACCGGGTTGTCCGGCTACTTGCCTGCTGGCTTGTGGCCCTCTTGACGACGCACCACGACGACAACACCGCTGGTCTGGTTGCTCCAGACTGGCCCTTGCTCCCCTCCAACAGAGGAGCACCCCGGACCCTCCTGGTCCACTCCAGACGCCATCTTGAGTCCACCGCGTGGGCTTGCATTTGCCAAGAGTTGTTGCCCCAATCCTGGGTCCAGCGACGTCGACAGCAGATACCTTCGTGGGACAGCTCGCACCTCCATCCTGGTCGCCGACACCGCCTCCTGGTCCGAGAGACTGCAGAGCTCAGCGTCGCCCACCCACCTGGTCGAGGTGACTCCATCCGGTGCCATCCTGGTGCCCATCTAATCACTGGCTAGTGATTCAGAACTTGGACCCTTCTGCTTACAGGTATCCTCCATCATCAATCCAGGCTTGGATCCCTCCGAATATCTTCACTGGTCGCCTGCCAGCAACTTCTTCTTTCAGGCTCCATAGACTGCAACGAGGATTCCCGACGTCTTTTCAGACCTATGCAGCCGCAGCCCCTGGGCTAGGTAACCTGAGCATTTCGGTGCTCCAGCATAGCTTAACTATCCAAAGGTCCAGATCCTTTTTCGTTTCAGCTCTACCTAGTTGGATTCGTCCGATAACACTAACTTTACGAAATCTAGCCTCCACAGACTTTGTCCCGCATCCCGCGTGAGAGTGCACACTCTGCACCCGATCCCCCTAGGCCTCCTGCTAGTAATCTGAAGGTTCAGTAGTCCAGTCCTAGCGATCCTAAAGTCTATTAGAGTAGTACTTACCTGCTAGTAATTTCGCATTCCACTTTTAGAGTATATGGTTTTTCGTGCCCCTCGGGCATTTGTGTAAATTGTGCAACTTGAAGTATTTTCGTAAGAGCTTTGTATTGTGCTTAGCACCCTGTCCTCATAAAGAGTCCAGGGTTGTTGTGTTCTAAATAAATATCCTTTTATTTTCATAACAACTTGTGTGGTGTCCTTTCACTTGGTGTTCAAGGGGTATATGTGATGGTATAACAGCTGGCTTAACACGCCCTCTAGAGTCTAGCCTAAAGACTGCTCTTGTCCATGCTACTAGGATAGCTGGTCTACGGTTGACTTACAACCAATCATCAATAAGGGTTGTATGGACTGATACAAAGTGCTCACTAGAATAGTGAACATTATATATCAGGCCAACTTCTCACACACTGCAGGCTGGATTCAGAGAAGGTATTAGCACTATAGAGCAGGTCTTTTGACAACAGCTATTGTATTGGAAGTATGTGTCTTTGAGGGGAGGTCGACTGTATGTAATTTTTGTAGATCTCTGATCTCCCTTTGATCTAGTCCCAAGAGAGTCACTATGGAGAGCTATGGCAGAGATGGGGATGCCTACCTATCTTTTTAAAGTTATCATCAAGCCACATACCAATAATTTTGCACAGGTCAGATGTGGACCCAAGGGTGAGTTGACTGATCCTATACCTGTAGATCGTGTAGGGGTAAGGCTGGTGTGCATGCTGGCCCCAACCCTATTCCTCCTTTTTATTAATAGCTTAGTCTCACATATGGAGAAGTGTGAAGGTAATGCTCCATCTCTTGATGGGTGAAGGTCCCGGCACTGCTGTTTGCGAATGACACCTTTTTGCTATCCAAATCTCCTATGGGCATTCAAAAGCTCATGGATGGCTTTGGGGTCTTCTGTGGACAACAGGGCCTGGAGATCAACCTTTTTCTTTTTTTTAAATCTTTATTTTTCAGTTTTACACATTCATGTCCAAAAAGCAAAGCTCACAGCGGTACACAGTGAAGGCTTATACATAAACAAATGCAATGCAATATAAGTTACATATTACGACCCATGGCAGCAGCAGGTAATGTAATAAAGGAGCAAGACAAGCTATAACACCAATCAGTCCGCAGGTCCATCTCAGCATCTATCATAGTCCATCTTCCCAACCAGACCCCGACCCAAACAATAGTGGTATACATGTGTCGCACAAAAGAACAATCATAGCATAGGAGCACACTACCTTCCCTCGCTCCTAGCCAACCCCCTCACGAACAATTCCATGTGTGGCCTGAGTATCTGCTACACTACATTTCTTGGTGATGTATTCTCTGTACGGGCCCCAGATATCCACAAGACGCGAGGAGCTGGGCACTAAGGTCTCGTATTCCTCGCAATTCACATTACAAAACGTTAAACTGCGCAGCCATGCCTGTAGGTGAGGGACTTTCCTACTACCCCATAATAATGCCACCTCTCGTTTGGCCAACAAAAATGCAAGTGCAGCAAACTTTCTAACCTTCTTGGGGAAATTAACCATGTATCCCATCAGTGCAATCTCAGGAGTGGGAATCAGTGTCCCAGCGTGGCGTGCACCTGTACCCAGTAACGTTGTATCTTTGGACAGGTCCAGGAGAGATGAGCAAAGTCAGCATATGGAGCAGAACATTTCTGGCGTTGGTGGGGTCTAGCAGGATCTATCTTATGGGACCATGCTGGGGTGTGGTACATCCTGCGGAGAAATTTAAAATGTAGCAGCTGATGCCTACTATTCAGGGACACCTCCCTCGTGATCTTGCAACATTGCTCTCATTGATCATCAGTGATGGGCCGACCCAAATCCGTTTTCCATGCTGTTCGAGTTTTAGCGTCAGAGAATGGCTGGACCAACACACATTGTTATACAATTTGGAAATCATATGCATGCCAGTAGACTTTCTATAATTAAGGACAGTGGCTGGGCCGGTTCAGGAGCCACCGGAAAAGAAGGGAAGGTGGCCGGCAGCATGGAACGCATACGTTGCAGTACAAAGGCATCCATGAAAGAGCATTCGTGGAACCGTGCTTCCTCCGAGACGGAGAAAACATGATTGTCGGGGAAAAGGTCACCCATCTTGTGAATTTGAAATTTCTCCAATGTACACTGAACTTCACCTGTTATGGGAAGTAGTGGAGGGTTTGGTAGCAGCAATGCTGGGGAATACAACAGGTCTAAACCCAACAGTCTTCGTAACCTGTCCCATGCCCAGCAAGTGGTAGATACAGTCTGAATGTCCCGAGCGTCTCTTGGGATACCTTTAGGTAAAATGGTGGACAATTTCTGCGGAAGTACCAAATCAGCCTCTGGCTTTAAATAGGGGACTTGTGCGTCCGGGTGGTACTAAGCATAGGAATAACAACATTGCGCGGCCAAATAGTACAGATACATATGAGGAACCCCAAACCCGCCTCGCTCATACCGCAATGTCAGAGTCTGCCAGTTCACACGCGGCCTCTTGTCTCCCCATACTAGTCGTAAAAGGAGTTGACGCAGCTGTAGAAAAAAAGCCTTGGTGAGAGGGATAGGAATATTGTTAAAGAAATAAAGAAATCTTGGGAGAATCACCATTTTGATAATGGCCACTCTACCCGCCTTCGACAAAAAAAGGCAGCCGCAACCACCTCTCCACCTGCGATTCCAGCGAACTAATTGCCCGGCCATAGTTTAGACTGATGATAGTGGCTGTGTCTAAATGCACATAAACTCTGAGATACTTAACTGCATCCTAAACCACTCAAGCGGGAATTCGCATTCCCATGCAGTCGTACTGCTGGTTAACGGGAACATCACAGATTTGTGCCAATTAACACTTAGACCGGAGACCTGCCAAATCAGATAATTTCCCTGATAAGGGGTTCAAGGTTCAGCTGGGGCAGTCTAACATATAAGATTGTATCATCGGCATGCAGGGACACCAAAAGAGGGCTGGTACGAAACTGCAAGCCACGGTGAAGTGTTTCTTTTGAAAGTGCCGGACCAGTGGGTCCATTGCCAAAATGAAAAGTAATGGGGACAGGAGGCATGCCCTGCCAAGTGCCGCGAGACAGACGAAAAGACTCGGAGATAGTACCATGCAGGCGCAGTCTAGCTGTGGGTTCAGTGTATAACAGAGTGGTCGTAGAGACAAATCACTCAGGCATTCCCATATGGCACATCACAGACAGAACAAAAGGGCCACTCAAGAGAGTCGAACGCCTTCTCGGCGTCAAGGAGCACCGCAGCCGCCGGTGTATTAGGGTCTATACTATGTAGCACCGTAAACAAGGTCTGTAAATTGAGCGAGGTGGATCTGTGGGGGATGAAACCAGACTGGGCCGGTGAAATAATGTACTCCATTAATAAAGACAACCGGATAGCGATCACTTTAGCCAGTATTTTATAATCAAGATTTAGCAGGGACAACAGCTGGTAGGAGCCGCAGGGCTTAGGGTCCTTGCCTGGCTTTGGAGAAGGATAATGACCGTCTCTCTGAACGTTGGCGGAAGGATACCAACTTTAAGAGCCTCCCCATACACCTCTATCAATCTCAGAACCAATATATCTTTATATGCTTTGTAAAAATCCGCAGAGAACCCGTCGAGGCCGGACGCTGAGGAACCTCTAAGCGCATCGACCGCCTCCCCTACACTCTCCTGGGATATGGGGATGGCTAGGAAGTCTTGCATATGCCTCTCCAGATATACCAGCGCAATTTCCGCGAGGTACTCCCCTTGTTCACGGAGGTCCCCGGTAACTCTGGGGGTGTACAAAGTTTTAAAATGAGAGAGGAACTGTAACCGGGAGCAACCGCTGACCGACTGTAAGGCTCCAACGACGAATTGGTGGGTTGTTGATTCCTCGACTCTTCCCTCTTTTCGATCCAATCAGAAGGACTGGTGTACCGAGCAAGAACCACTATGGTGTCCGCAGGCAGAAGAGGAGGAGGAATACCACTTTAAGGGGGCGTATGCTTAGAGTGCGGAACCGCCCTGGAGTAACGTAGGAGTTGGTCCATTGATGAAAAGGCAGGAAGCACCGAGGTCGGCGTGTGACATCACCGACGGAGAGAAGAGTGGCGTTGGTGTTCAGCTGGAAGACGACGGCGAAGCGGATAGAAGAACCGGAGGATCCGAAGAAGACGAGAAGCCTGGAGGCCATCGTTCCAGCGACTCGCCCAGCCACACTCACGGAGGAGTGTGGCTTTCCCAGGAGAAAAAGGCTACCACCCAGAGAAAGGCCATACGCTGGACTAAAAGAAGAGTAGAATTGAGATAGAAGAGGAACGCCCTTTTGGTTCTTTCCCGGCAAACACGGATCCGCCTGCTCCTTCATGTGAAAGACATTCAGCTAAGAAAGAGAAGTCCTTTGTTAAAATAAAACCTTATATACCCAGGTCTGGTCTCCGGTCCATTTCTCCCACTCCGCAACAGGAACGTATTGCATATGTCCGGTGTGAAATACAACACCTGGTCATTCGGGCCTGTGATTTCAGTGATATAGGCTTTGTCGTGTGGGGGGCGGAGCGTGTGTGCCAAAATCTTACTGGGCCGTTCGCCCTCCCCATATCTTTGGGCTACATTCTGTTTGCTGAGGTATAACAATTCTCGCTCAGTGGCCTCTCGAAACTCCATCATCAAAGCTAAACGACGAGCCTCACCAGCCTCCGACCCATTCTCTTGCAGTTCCAAATCCAGGGCTGTGATTTCTGTCACAATGCAGCTTAAAGTGGATCGTAGAGCTCTCAGGACCCCTGCATTTTTAGCAATACAACCCCCCCCCTGATATAGGCCTTAAAGCCCTCCCAAAGCACCGCCCAGGAGTCCACCGACCTCGTGTTAATCTCAAAATAATCCTCAATAGCCTCCCTCACTTCCTCAAGAAACACCTGATCTTGAAGTGCCTTCGCAGGGAAACGCCATTGCCTCTCATAACCCCCAGGCCTAGGAATGTTGAGTCTTAGCAGAACCGGCGAATGGCCCGAGAACGTACGTGGTAACGTATCTAACCTACTAAACCATCCAGCGGCTCCAAGGGAAACCAGCCAATAGTCTATTCTAGTCCAGGTGTTGTGGAACCCAGAATAGTGTGTGTATGATGCGAGGTGTGGGTGATGCGGGCGTTCAATATCTATCAGGGAGAAGTGCCTACAGATGTCCTGCAGCGCGTGGCGTGAGCGGGGTTTGGAGTCTGGTGAGGAGTAGGTGCTATCCCTAGCAGGATCTAGCAATACATTAAAATCTCCTCCCATTATCAATAGGCATGGGTCCAAAGCCAGGAGGCGCACTTGCAACTCGTGGTAGAATTCAGGCGAGTCTACGTTAGGACCATATACGCCTACCAGAGCCACATTGTGCCCCATCAAAGAGCCAGCAACTATCAACAAGCGGCCCTCCCCGTCAGTCACCACCCTGTACAGAGAGAAAGGGACCCTTTTATGGATAAATATGGCAACTCCTCTCGCATAACTACTATAGTTGGAAAAAAATCTATGAGAACCCCGGCTCGCCGCCATAGGTGGCGCATCGGACTTGGACAAGTGGGTCTCCTGCATGTAAACTATGTCAATGTTATGCCTTGAAATATAATTAAGGATTTGCTGTCGCTTGCGTGTATTGTTCAACCCCCTGACATTCCAGGACATCAGAGAGAGCCCGGAGGGACCGGGCTGCCAGCCTAACTGTGCCATTTAATAAACATTACAACAATCATGCAGTTTTTCAAACCAACCCAGCGCCATGTACCAGTAAACTGTGCAGCTATATCTAAAGATCCATGAAAAACCATCAAATGTCCCCCCCCTCCCACCTACCAGCCTCACCCCGTCCCCGGCGAGGCAGAACCCAACCCCATAAACCAACTGATGGTACAATATGAACAGACGTTGCAATACAGAGATCGCACTTACACACCGTAAACGTGGCATATTTAGCAAAGAGACCTCAGTGTTCACCATGAGGCGCAGCAATACCACGCCAGCGGGCACTACTGAATACTGTAGTGACACTTGGAAAAAAATTACAAATATGGTAATAAAAAAAGCAGAACCTAAAAGAAAAACACAACAATGAATCAACCAGTCCCAGGATTAGAGAAGAGCTTAATTCTGGCCTCCGACCCACGATGAAGAGGGGATGTCGCATGTGCAGTGGCCGCCGCTCCGTTGTTGTTCTTCTTATATTCTTGACAAAACTCCTGTGCCTCAGTCGGGGTTTCAAAAATGCAGGATCTACCGTCCACATCCAGCTTCAGTCTGGCCGGATAGAGCATACCGTACCTAAGGCCCAGATTCTTTAAGGTGGCTTTCACTCCATTGAATTTGCGTCTCGCATCTTGTACGACGACAGTGAAGTCTGGGAAAAATTATAGTCTACTCTCCTGCCACTGGACCTCCCCCCCGCTCACGGGCAGAACGAAGAGCTGTGTCCCTGTCCCTGAAGTTCATGAGTCTGGTAATGATGTTTCTCGGAGTCTGTCTGGGTTTAGGGCGAGGTCCCAACGATCTGTGGGCATGTTCCACCACAAAACCCTGTGTGAATGACTCCCTGCCAAACAAATCCGTTAGTAGTTGCTCCACGAAGATGTCCATGTGGCCAGTGGTGGCAGTTTCCGTCAAGCCAATGATGCGGACGTTGTTCCGTTGACTACGGGCTTCTAAATCTTCACTCTTTATCGCCACTTCTTTCAGAATTCTTTCCACCCTCTCTAGTCGTTTCTGCGATTGCACCACTCCGTCCTTAATATCTGAGACCATGGCCTCCACTACATCGATACGCCGGTCATGCGCCTGAACCTTTGCACCCATATCAGCCAGTCTCTTATCCAACACTTCAAATCTGCCGTCCAGGGCCTTGAAGCCAGTCCTCATCTCCTTGAGCATAGCTGCCGCGAGGGAGGCAGGGTCTTCAACATCGTCATTGCCCTGTGCCCCATCCGCTATGTCTGTAAGGTCGTCAGAAGAGGTGCCAGGGACATTATCAAACTGCAGCATCCACTGTTTAGGATCCTTCCTCCCCATAGCTCAGAGAGGCTGTCCGTGCTCCCAGGCACAAGCGGAGCGAGGCAGAGATGCGACCCAAGAATGAGTATAGAAGCAAGCCCACGGAAGTGTGGTTACACTGAAAGACAAGTCACTCAGGACCGAGCCTTGCAACGCAGCCCCGCAGTGCAGGGGGCCTGCGTACCAAATCAAATGGGTGCACACAGCAATACTGGCCACAAAGTAGGTCGGAGTTAGTGCCCCCAGGGATGGAGAGCCACAGGTGCGAGTAGTTATGAAGCAGTTACAGCACTGTGCCGGTCCACCTGCCAAGTGATGTGTAGGGCTGAGGGAGTGCGCTGCTCACCAAGCAAGCACAACAGGTAACGTAGATGGTGTGATCGTTGAGGCCAACAGTAACGCAGAAGAATCAGTGCATGAGCGCTAGGCACCCTCCTGATGATATGGCCATACTACAGCAGGGGTCAGCCAGACGTTAAAACAGAGGGCTTCCTACCTGCGGTGAGACAGCAGCAGCGTTGAAGCCAATGATGATATCGCCCCTCCTCAGCCGCCAGGTAATACGTGAGGCCAGGGTGAGCAGGGCCCAGCTCAGCTCGAAGCTGCGTCCGGCTTCGGGGTATTAGTAACAGCCTGCCCGGGTCGACGTCTCACACAACTGCCAGGGCCTTTCTTAGAGGAGGGGAGTGAGCCAGCACACCCGATCGGGCCCAGCGCCTTCATGGCCCCCACAGTGAGAATCGGGTCCCCATCTCTAGCCCGCCACACCCTCCGCCGGAACACCGCGTGCCAAGGCCCAGCGCAACCGCGAGGCCGCTAAAGCCCCACGACTGCCGCGCACACAGCGGGACCCAAAACGCAGCCCCAGCAGGGGGGGACGGGGAGAGCAACCAAGCAAGTGGGAGGGGGGGTGAACCAGGCACCGGGCACCTACCAGGGGCCTACGCTCACCTCACTGATCCAGCGCAGCTCGTCTCGCGGCAGTGTCGCCCACAGGAAGGCCGTAGGGCCTGCGCTCGGGTCTCAGTAGCGCAGGTACGGGGAAAGGCTGCCTCGCACCTCGGATCGGACATTCGCTGGCATCAGTCTGCTACGCATCTCCTCCTGGGCATAATGAGAAGGCGTCTGCTGAGTCATGAGCAGCCTACATCGATGAAATCAGGCTAAAACAGTGCCCGGCCGGTGGAGCTTCAAGCACGGGCGGCCATCTTGGTCGCCTGCGTTAGGCCACGCCCCCGCCTGGAGATCAACCTTAGCAAGCCTAATCATATGGTCTTTAATCCCTGCCCCACAACCTGCTCAAATCCCACTTTCGAATGAGAAAGTTTGGAGCGTGTTTGATTATTTGGGGTGACCTTATTGAATCACTTTGACTCGTCATTCCATTTTGAGAAGCGTAAAATTAAGCTTGAGCAGTACTGTGGGGGTGTTTTGAGTGCTTAGTGCATATGTGCATACCAACCAATCACCCCAGCCTTAGAGATCCATTGTTGTCAATCACTGAGAGCTGCACTGTATCGCACAGAATTATGGGGTGTTTATGATGCTAAGCCCCTTGAAACAGCAGAATTTCGTTTTTTGAGGGGCTTGAACAAACTCCCAGCAAGCACCCCTCTACACCCTCTATGACTAGCTCATGGATTAAAGAGGGTTAATGGTGTAGTGAGGCTGAAACCTTTAATGCATTGGCAAAGACTTTGGTCATCCCCAAAACTCATAGTTCTACGAGGAGCCTTGGAAAAAGTGATGAGACAGTTGGGGTCCAGTAAGATTTCCTGGCTTAGGCTGGTCAGCGATCGTTTGAGGCAGATTGGCTTTGGCAATTTCTGGTCCACACCTATTGATATTGCAATGGTCTCCAAACAGGCATTGAAAAGAGCCTATTGGCAATATATGGACCAAAACACTGTAAGTTCTTCTAGGGTGGGCTCCCTCACTGCCTCTTTCTCGGAGTTCAAAATTCACTACTGCTTTGAACCATTTTTGGATGAGGTGGAACCCCCCTATGCCATAACCCTGTACTTACAGTTTCGTCTACGGATCCTCCCAATTTGAGCCTTTACCACTGGATGGAGGTCTGGGAACACGGAGTCTGACAAATCATGCCCTTTCTGCCCTGCCTGGGGTGATCGAAGTGGTTGAACACATAATCCTATTTTGTCCAGCCTGTCATGGTCCAAGGACAAGAGGAATTACAGCATCATCCTTAGAATACTCATAAGTAACACAAGTCAGACCATTGTCTTCGCAGTCTCAAGGTAGCTGATGTTTATGTAGAGGTTAAGGGCCATATGTATCATAGTTCCGTTTAGCGAATTCCAAATAGCGAATTTTAAGGAATCGCTATTTGGAATTCGCAAAACGGTATGTATGTACAAAATCGCTTTTTTATAGCGATTCCTTACCATTCCTAATTTGCGATTAGCAAATTGCTAATCGCAAATTACCCATTCATTTCTATGGGCCAGGAGGCCCATAGGAATGAAGGGGGAATTTGCGATTAGCAATTTGCTAATCGCAAATTAGGAATATTTTCAAGGGTGCAGGGGTGTCTCAAGAACACCCTGCTCACCCCTGAAAATGACATTTGGGGGAATATGGCGCACATACATGCCCTAAGGGCATGTATGAGCGTCATATGGCACCTTTGGTTTTTTGAAAAAAGCTTTTTTAAAAGAATTCGCAATTTACCACCAACTAGAAGTTGGTGGTAATTTGCGAGTCCTTAATGGCATTTTTTGAATATTTTTTCTTTGATATATTGCATTTAAGGAATCGCAAAATTTGCGATTCCTTAAGTGCAATCGCAAAATAAGGAATAGCAAATTTTGCGATTCCTTATTTTGCATCAAACATGTTACATACATACCATTTAGCTAATTAGCATTCGCAAAGGCCGAAATTCGCAGAATTTCGGCCTTTGCGAATGCTAATTAGCTTGATTTATATGGCCCTAAGACAGAAAAAAGCACCCCTCTAATGCTGCTGTTTATTACACATTTCTCTGTTATATGCTTGTATTTTATTTGCTTTTATATAATCTCCTTTATGTATTTATCTTGCATTTTATGGCCTTTTAGGCCAAAATAAAGATGTTATTGATTGTTATTAACGTCCGCTAATATAGCAGTCCAGTAGTAGTGGGTGTGTTGAGAAAGGTGCAAACATCAGAGAGGAGGCCCTTATCATCGTGGTGGGTGAGAAGCCATTTCTCAAAAGGCATAAGGAGTCTACTAGCATAAGGACGCACTAGAGGGTGTGTCGCCCAGTGTTTGATAGCAATGTATTGCCAGTGTTCGGCCTCTGGTATTATGTAGTTAGATTTAATTTGGGGAAAGTGTAAAAGGCTGTGTTGTTTAAAAAGATCTCCTATCCTTTTACAGTTGGTGTCTTACCATGAAAGGAATGTCGTACCATGCAAAGCCGGGGGGAAATTGGGGTTCCATATAAAAGGGGTTTGTGGCGAGATATGGGTGGAGAGCTTCTTGGCCACTTTAACCCTGTCCCAAGTCCTGATGAGTAGCCCTCACGACTGGGGAGATGTACACCCCCAGCAGGTGGTGTTTTTTGACAGCCATGGCATTTTCCATATGTGTGTGCCGGCAACTGATTTGTCTATAAACCACCAATGCTTTTCCGTGCTCGGCCTGTTCCCCTCCACAATATACCTCAACTGTGCCGCTTCATAGTAGCATATAAGATGAGGAATACCCAGGCCTCCCTCCGCCTCGGTTAAGTAGGCGCATTTTCTGCCTTTGCGTGCCCTCTTGCCATCCCATATATAGTTTTCAATCAGTTGCTGTAGTTTCTCAAGTGTGTATGGGGCAGCTGCAGAGGAAGGGTTTGCATTAAATAGAGGATCTACGGAAGAAGGGTCATTTTGGTTGCTGCTATCCTACCCAGCCAAGATATGGCATCACCCCTCCAGGATTGTATGTCAGAGCAGACGGTTGCTAACAAGCCTGCATAGTTAGGTTCCACTGTTTTTTCTATTTTAGATTGAATCTGAAAGGCCTAAACATTGTATCCCTTGAGTCACCCATGGGGGTGGGAAGAGGCTCTTCAACTGGTTTCTATCGCTCTGGGCTATAGTGAGGTTGAGGGCCTGGGATTTCTATATGTTAAATTTGAATCTGGAGATCTTGCCAAAGCCTTCCAACTCTAGAGAAGGTGAGGCAGAGAGGAGCGAGGTTTGTATAATTGCAATCAGGAAGTCATCCACATATAGCGTAAATTTATGTTCTTGCCGGCCCATAGTAACGCCTTTGATCAGGGAGTCACGTGGATCCTTTCCGCCAGGGGCTCCATATATAAAGCGAATAGAAGTGGGGCAAAGGGCACCCTTTATCTCATTCCTCTCACTATACTAAAGGGTCTCGACATCAATTTATTGACCCACACTTTATTTATTTATTTATTTATTTGCTTGTAAAGCGCCTGAGTCAATTCCCGAAGGGATATCTCTGCGCTGTTGCTAGCAGTTTAGGGCAGATTACTCCAAGGGTGAGAGCTGAAGGGGGGAGTGAGTACTATGGCCTGGTAAAAAGGTAAGTTTTCAGTTTTTTTCTGAACAATACTAAATTGCTAATCTGTTGCAGTAACACAGGCCCCACTGAGGCTGTGGGGCCTGTGTTACTGCATCATATCTATTTTCAAAGGTGGGCACCGATGCCAATGCACACGATCAATGCCTTTTCGGCGTTAATCGACATCAGTAGGGCTAGGACTCAAGAGCAGTTCATCTTATCTATAAGGTATAGAAACCGTTTTGTATTGTTGCAGCTTCTCTCTCGTATAAACCCCGCTTGGTCTGGGTCTACCAGGTCCTGCATGTAGGGGCCCAACCGGGTGGCCAGTACACCCCTAAAGATTTTAGCATCTGCATTGGGGCGGGAAATGAGTCTGTAGAGTGAGCATAAGGTGGGATCTTTCCTGGGTTTGGGGATTACAGTGATAGTAGTGGCTTTCATTACATCAGTGAGGGTTCCTTGTTCACTAAAAGTGCTGTGGAGTCGAGTGAGGGTAGGTGCCAATTGTGTAGCAAATACTTTGCAAAAAGTGGACATGAGCCTGTAATGCAGATGTGTTTGAGCCCTCAACTGATGGGAGAGCAATCGCCCTGCCTTATTGCCTCCTGTATTGTACTTGTGATTAGTTTGAAGGAGGCTGTGCTCTGCTTTGTCCATGTCAATCGCTTTAAGTTGATTCCTGGCTAACGTTAATTGTCTTCATACCCTATGAGAACCTGACTGTTTGTGAAGGTTTTCTAGCTCTTTCACTTGGCCCTCCAGTTTGGCGCGCTTGTCCCTCCTAACTTTAAGTGGAGATGGCTATAAAGGTGCCTTTTAGTACAGTGTTTAGAGTGTCTCAAAATAGCACCACAGGGTGTCATTTGTGTTGAGATAAGTGTGTATGTTGTCCCTAATTTCTCTAAGGGTGGGCTTGTATGTTAATAGTTTGGGGTTGAGGCGCCACATGTGTTGAGGTGGTCATGGGCCTCGGGTGTGCAGAGTAATCGAGATTGGGGAATTGTCTGAGAGTGTGGCTGTGCCAGTTTCTATGTGGGTGGTCACCATAACAAAGCGGGAAGTTGCCAGAAAGTAATCTATTCTGGCATAGGTTTGATGGACTGCTAAACAATAAGTCAAATCTTTAGTGGTAGGATTTCAGATTCGCCACACATCTGCCGATCTCGCCTCCTTCAGCCATTGATGGCCTGCTGCTGTGTAGGCCCCTGTTTGTCCTGTCCTGTGGACCAAGTTGAAGTCACCTCCTATAAGCACCTCTGCGTTTGCAGTGGTCAGTGCACGCCCAACTGCTTGTAGAACAAAATCGTATTGATGTTCATTCGGAGCATGGATGTTGGCAATAGTGAAAGTGTGAGTGTGCATTGAGAGTCTTAGGAAAAGGAGTCTACCAGTCAGTTCTCATTGCGTTTGGAGGACCTGACTCTGACATTGCACTGCAATTAAGATTGCTGCTCCTGTTTCTTTCCCTGGCCCTGAGGAAAAATATTGTCTATCGAACCATCAGGACCTCATGCGCCCCCAGCCTCTCTGGAGAAGGTGGTTCTCATTCAGAAGGCAGATGTCGCAGTTAGAGCCTTTTAGTATGGTGAGGAGTGCTAGCTGCATTGCTGGGGCATTAAGTCCATGGACATTTAGGCTTACGATTTTGGCCATAGGCATAAATTATGTATAGTGCTATCAAGAGAGGGGAGCAGGCGGCAGTCAGCTGTGGTCTCCCTTCAACAAGTTGGACAGTCTTTCACAGTCTTTCAATAGCGGTTGATTAGCATGATCCTTGAGCACAAGATGGGCGGGTGAAAAACAGATCTGGAGATATCAATCGCTCCCATCTTGGAAGCCAAACAATTTGTGAATTCAGGGTCAAAGTCTCGGGCTAGTGAATGTGGTCAGGTATGCAACGGAGTGGTGGAGCTCCAACGCATCTGGGGCTGATGATTGCAAAGTAGAGTGGCGGACATGGCCTTGTCCCACCCAATCTTACAAAAGACTGGGCAATGATAACAGTGGGTGGCTTCTACTGCAGTCTCCGATTAACTTGGCCCCAGTCTTTGCTTCGTTGCTCTAGGTGAAGTCCTGGTCTGAGGGAGGCCTTTGTCGGTTGAGTTGTTGTATCAGGGCCAATCTTTCTCTGTGGCTCTCAGGAGCCGAGGGTTTGCTATTTCTCCTTTTCAATGGGTGGTGAGTACACCCATCCGCCCCCAGCACTGGTGACAGCACAGGTTGGGCAGACTCCTCTCGTCTTATCTCCAACTCCAGGATCAAACAAACCTCCTCTAGGTCGTGGACCATGCTCGTCTCATTACTCCAGACGAAGATCAGTCTGAAACTTGGCCCCATTTAAATCTGATCCCTTTCTCTTGGAGGAGTGCAGTAGCTGGTTTCAGTGCTCTATGACACTGTAGGGGGATGGCATATAGGTCCTGGTAGAACCAACCCTTTGTCCCCTTAAAGGGGATCAAGCCACGGTCCCTGATTGCCGACATTATAGCTTACTTTTGGCGGTAGTGGTGTACCCAGGTCAGTATGTCCTGACAAGTGCCTAGAACATTAGATGGGCAGCATTTCTTTAAGTTTTTTATCCTTTGTGGCGCAATGAGTAGCTATGGCGTCACTATGCCTGCTCCCAAGAGAAAAGCGCATCAAGCGGGGAGTGCAGTGTCTCACATGTGACTCTCTCGTGGGCCGGGTGCTGCAGGCTTGTTAGCTCTCTAGTTCCAATTGACCTTCAGTGAGAGAACTACAGAGTATAAGGGTGAGCTGCACTTACCCTTAAGGGCAGGCAGGAGTGCAAGCTGGTCCGCTGTGGCACTCCCCACATCGTGCTTCTATCCTCAATTCATCTCCTGTCTATGGTGCGGATCCTCTGCTCACAAACCACCAACTAGGCCCAGCCTCGCTGCCACACCTCTCACCCCAGCTGTCAGGGGGACCTGTTGGTGGTCGTCGGGGCTCATGACTTTCTGGCCTCCTCAAGGCTTCTTGGTGGTGGGGGGTCCAAGCCATTTCTCCTAATCATTCCCCAGACAGGCAGCGATACCAGCCCCTGTGCATGCGTCAGGATGTCCACACTTCGTTCCAAGTCATGTTCTGTGGAGGGCACAGCTCAAGCCACCTGCAGACAAATTTGTGTGGTGGAGCTCCGTGAAGCCGCGCCTACTTGGGCAGCCTTTTGGACACACCAACCTTTTGATTTTACTAAAATGTGGATCATTTTTTATAAGTCTTTGTGTCCTAGTTGCCATCCTACATGATTTTCTTAGAAAAGTACACAATATGAGCTGGGACAATAAACTGTTATTCATAACTATGGATATTACGTCGTTATACACCAGCATCAACCATAATGGTGGTTTGAAAGTGGTGGAATATTTTCTAAGCAAAAGACCAATATGCCTGTATGAGCACAACAAAATGTTGGTTGCAATGATCAATTTATGAATGACCAATAATTATATTTTGTTTAACAAAGAGGTATTTCAACAGATGAGGGGAGTGGCTATGGGGGCCTGCCTCTCTCTGAGATATGTGTGTCTTCACGTGGGCTGGTGGGAGGAGCAGGTCCTCAAGACACATTTGAGCCAACTGTGGGAAACACATGTGATGAAATGGTTGTGATTTATCGACAACGTTTTTATTGTTTGGAGGGGAATGGAAGAGAGTGCTAAGGATTTTGTGCAAAGAATTAATGAAAATGATTTGAACTTAATATTTACAGCCCAGATCAGTAACCAATCGAGTGAATTCTTGAATGTGCAAGTGTATATAGATCAATAAAAAGTGGAAACTAAACTACACAAAAAAACAACAGTGGGTAATTCAATCCTCCATGCAAAAAGCGCACATCCAAGACACTTAATTCAAAGTATCCCCTATGGGGAATTGTGAGAAGGCGACCTGCAGGAGACAGCCAAGCACGAGACTACCGTGACCAGAGTTCCCCGCGTGGAGAGGACGGCACTATGTGGGCAGGAACACACACCCACAACGAGAAATTCAAACACCTACCTTTACTCTCTCTCGGCAGCGCGACCCAGTGGAAGAGGGAGGAGCTAACCCCGGAAGCACTCCCGTTGAGTCAATGAAAACGGGACCCAACGAGGAAGGGGCGTCTTGGACCAGCTAGAGCAGTGGATCACAAACTTTTTAGACCTGTGGCTCCCTTGACCTAATTGGCAGTTGGCCGTGGCTCCCCATCATGTCACTTTTTTTTTTACCGGTGGTAGGATGCAAGCCCGACCTTGGTAGTACTTCCAATTTTCTCCCTGAAATTAAGTGGGATGAAGCCGATGAAGGTATTACAGTCATATTTGTAACAAAATAAAAATATAACAGTCGTTTAGTAAAAAATGTAATTGGTTAAGTGAGAAAGGATACAATATTAATTTGCCAAATATGTTTCCATGACTTGACAACCTTTTTTAATCACACATAATGAAGAGTCCAGACATAAGAGCTGGGTCAGTCATGTGAGTGTAGTCTCTGGTCACAGAACTAGGGGCAGGAGCAGTGACGTGGCAGGAGAAGTGACGTGGCAGGAGAAGTGACGTGGCAGGAAAAGTGACGTGGCAGGAGAAGTGACGAGGCAGGAGAAGTGACGGGGCAGAAGAAGTGACGTGGCAGGAGCGGTGAATGGGTAGAAGTGGTGGACGGGGCTGGAGTGGTGGACGGGGCTGGAGCGGTAGACGGGGCAGAAGCGGTGACAGGGCAGGAGCGGTGACTGGGCAGGAGCGGTGACGGGGCAGGAGAGTTGACGGGGCAGGAGAGGTGATGGGGAGGAGAAGTGACGGGCAGGAGAAGTGATGGGCAGGAGAAGTGACGGGGGAGAAAAAGTGACGAGGCAGGAAAAGTGACGGGGCAGGAAAAGTGACGAGGCAGGAGAAGTGATTAGTCGGGAGCAGTGACTGGCCGGGAGCAGTGACTGGCGGGGAGCAGTGACTGGCGGGAAGCAGTGACTGGCGGGGAGCAGTGACTGGCCGGGAGCAGTGAGTGGGCGGGAGCAGTGAGTGGGCGGGAGCAGGGAGTGGGCGGGAGCAGTGATTGGGCGGGAGCAGGAGTGGTGAATGGGTAGGAACAGTGAACGGACAGGAGCGGTGAATGGGCATGAGCGGTGAATGGGCATGAGCGGTGAATGGGCATGAGCGGAGAATGGGCATGAGCGGTGAACGGGCATGAGCGTTGAATGGGCATGAGCGGTGAATTGGCATGAGCGGTGACGGGACAGGGGCAATGACAGGGAAGGAGCAGTGACAGGGTAGGACAAGTGACTTGTACTTATATTCCTTGCCTATTTATTTATATAATATTGCATGACATCCACTGATGTGTCTGCAAAGCATACCTGTTGCCCTGAATTTTTGTCCTGAATTTTGATCTCCTGTGCTGAATTTTTGTCCTGAATTTTGACCCCTTGTCCTGAATTTGTACACTCGCCATCATGAATTTGCGCCCATGCCATTGTTCCTGCTTAAATATCGCACGCTTTACATAAACCTGTATTTTCCCTATGAGTATTTGTTTTTCCTGAATTAAACCTCAAATAAACATGTTTATCCAGTGTTTGAATTAAATAACGTTATAAGCTGTAACTGGTCAGTGAAAACCTAAACGTACTAAAAATTGGTATGTTTTGCGATTTGTAGCCACACCCCTGATTCCGCCCACTGATCCAATCTTCTGTCATTCCCACCCCCTGATTCTCCACCCACAGTTCCCCAACTGTTTATTCCCTACTTTGACCACTGCGTGAAAGACAACAAACGGCACCTGGAGACTTGTATAAACTTTCCAGCCCACGGCAGCCCTGCGCAAGACAGCAAGTGATGCTGAAAATATTAAAAAATCGAGGACACTAAGAGAGGTTTTTATTTGGTCGTGATTGTAGGAGTGAGGGCTAGTAACAATACGACTGTTATTATCTACCAATGAGAAGGTTTTTTTCTGACACCTATAATTTCTATGTTCACTGCTATTAAGGGAATTACTCGAAGATAGAAAACAATGGCATTCAATGCAGTCTGGGTATATTAAAAATCTACATCTGGGAAGCACCATTTTTACTTTAACTTTGGTGCACATTTTGTAGCAGTGTCACATGCAGCCAGTTTGCACAGCAGAGCGTAATTTTGCTGTAGGCTGGTTCTGAAGAGTGGATTCAGTAACTCACCTGGCGCTGCTAATTAAGGTCTTGCACTGTGCTGTTGTCGCGAATGTTTGTTTTCTGGACCTTGGTACAGCACACATGAGTGATTTAGGGGTCTGAAACAAATTGGAGAAGGGTTTGCGACTTGGAAAAGCTTTCTACGCCAGGCCCAAAAGCTAACGTAGGTTTTACAAAGTGCCCCCAAAAAAAACAGCAAAACATGCAGCAAGACAAATCAGTTTTTTTTGTGGTAAAGTCAGGTAAACCAAGTACCAATTGATGGTACTCAGTCTATATTCCCGAGGGGGACTGATGCTTGTGGCCTTTGTCAGGTTGCAAACTGGGACCCTCAGGTATATTCTCAGTGGAGAAGTGTGGATCACTGGTTAGAGCAGGCAGACCCTGAAGCAGAGGTCAGACCCGGGACCAGGGTTCAATTCCCGAGGCGGCAGGGTCTTGAGCTCAAATGTCCATGGACTCGATAATTCTCGCTTCGGTGCCTGACCTAATCATGGGTTCACACTCTGCAACTCTGGGCATTAAGCTTGCTTAATCTCCACAACGGCCCCCCGCGGCGGGATGACTGGCTTTCACCTTGGGGATGCCCTGTAGGGGCTATCTCACAGGGAAAAGCCAGGACGGGTTCCCAAGGCAAGCACGGAGATACCCCTTCGGGGGTCGATTCAGGCGCTATATAAGAAACATAATAATAATAATAATAATAATAATAACCAGATGACAGCAGTGAGTGTTTAAATCACTTAGCCGCCTTGCAGATTTTTAAGATGAGAACGAGTAATCACTCATCAACAGCCCCATATATGCCAGTGCAGCGGCGGAAGCGGAGGGTGAGAAAAGGGGCACGGGGAGAGGCTTACTTGTGAGGTCCCTGCTAATAAACTGCCCATACCAGGGTTTCTAGGTAAAGAGATATGAGATGCGTTGGTGGGTTCTGTGCTCGCAGCGCCACAAAGCCCTCAATTATGAACGTACTAAAGATAAAATAACAACGTGGCAGGATAGTGACTTGTCTCAGTCTCGTGGTTTCTACAGGTATTGCTTTGGACTAGTTGCATGTGCGGTGAGGGGTTGTAAGCCAGCATAATTATTAATTACAGGGGCTTGGCCGGTCACAAGTTTTTCATGTCCCATTTTTTTTTTTAGTACTTTAATGTGCAACCAACCTGTGTAGATTGGGCAGGGTTCTCACAGGCGCAGCAAAACATGGGCACCACTAATGTTAGACAGTCTGCTGTGCATTAATGGAGGCTATTTGAAAGCACGTCGTAAACGCGTCCTTGCGCTCTTGGGCCAAAGTGATTACAGATTACACAGGTGGCATTTGTAACACCCCCTGCGCCGCAGGCGGCTGGGTGTTAAATACAATCCACTTGCTACCTTCAAGCTGGCCACGTCATTTGTTAATTGTGCACATTTCACAACTATATTAGAAGCTTCCCCAGCACAGCCACAGGCACCTTTCACACATCGTGCGCGGCGCCCCTGGCTACTCCCAACGGCGCACTGGGGTGCCGCGGCGCACAGTTTGGGAACCACTGAGAGGAAGGATGGGCTTGTTGTGTTCCTGGTTCTGGCACGCCCATGACGCCATGAGCGTGCAACGTTGAGTCATGTGACTTGCTATAATAAAGAGGGGCCCGCACGCACGTACGCCAGTCAGGCGTGCAGACGGAGAGCCAAGAAGTTATACCCAAGTGTCCGCCTCTATTATTTCTAGAGCCACGTGTAAGGCCTATTTGCACCTAGATGCCCCAGAGTGTAGGTCCCAGGTTGAGACCCCTAGGGCTGCCACTACTCACACCCACGACACAACAACTGGCGACGAGGGTGGTTCCCGAGCCCTCGCCGGGTGTACGTGTGTGCCTGCTGTCCCGTGCGGCGGCCGCGAGTCTGTTCCTCGGCTCGTGGTGCTCGTGCCTCACGCCCACACACGCACTTGCTGTGCGCACTCGTGGTGAAGACTCAGATTCCTGGGGGTGTTCAGGTGAGCCGAGTGCTGCCGTCCCACGCCGGCTGTCGGGGCCGTGCTGCACAGCGCTATCCTGCGGAGCGCACTGCTGTGATCGCTTGCCCGTGGAAGGGGGCCGTGTGCGCTTCGATCGGTGGCTTCATGCCCAGCGCCGCACCTGGCCTCCCGGCACGTGCGTGAAGCGCGCTTCTGTCCGTCTTGCACGGCGAGTGGGGCGGCGCCCTGCCTCCTCTTACGCATCTGGCGGACGCGGCGCCTGCCGGTCTCACTGTTGGCCTTGGTTGCCCATGGCAAGCGCGCCGGTCGCATGCGCCTTGCCGGGCTCCCCGGCAGGAGTACCGCCGCCCCGGACTTCTGCAACACCCTCCCTGAGACGGCGGGCCCTGTGCGCACGAGGCCCCGCGCCTGGCAGAGGCCTACTTCCGGCCCCAACGGGCGCAGTCCCCATCGGGCTCCCCACCCATCAAAGACTTGATTCGGCGCCGGCAGGACGATGGCCACGATTCCGCTCATCGAACCCTTCGTGGTGGAGGGGTCGCCCTCGGCGTTAGCTCCAAAATGGAAAGAGTGGGTGGACAGACTCCTTGTAGTCTTCGAGGCCTCGAATGTACATAAAGAACAAAAGAGAGCCATGGTGCTCCACTTAGGAGGCAAGGACATACACTCCATCGCTAGAACACTCACAGAGGCGACTCCCAAAACACATCACACGCTGATCAATGCCTTAAATGCCCATTTCGAACCCATGGCCAACCAGGACTATGAAAGGTTTGTCTTCAGACAAGCGTGGCAGTTGCCGGAGGAGTCGCTGGACACTTACCACACCAGACTCAAGAAGCTAGCGCTATCCTGCGGTTTCGCAGACGTCACGGAGGAAATCCGAAGACAAATAATACAGGGCTGTGCCTCTGCCAAACTGAGGGAAAGAATATTGGAAGAATCAGGCAAACCGTTAGCCGACATTCTGACTCTCGGTCGCACAAAAGAACTGTCCAAAGCCAGGGCGGCACACATGGAGGCAGCATTGCAAGCAACCGTCAAAGTGGAACCCGTCAACAAAATTCAGGTCCACTCACCGTCCAAGTGGCACAAAAAGACATCCCGCACACCGAGTGGGGCATCCGGACATACATGTGGATACTGTGGAGGCCCGAGTCACCCAGCACCAGAATGTCCGGCTAGAGAGAAGCGTTGCTCAGGATGTGGCAAGCTCAACCACTTCGAGAAAGTGTGCCGCTCGAAAAAATTCCGCAGGTCCCGCCAAGTGGTAAATGCAGTGCCGGAAGGTGAACAGAGCCATAGTGACATGGACGACGATGAAGAAGAAGAACGGTCGGTGCACAAAGTACACATGATTGGCACCACCGCCCGTCGCACCAGAACGCTCCCACAATGTTCAATCAGAGTGGCTGAACAAGACATTATGCGGTAGTGGACACGGGAGCTTCCATCAACCTCATGAGTGCAACGCTCTACAGAACCATGACCCAGCCTCCGGCTCTGAGCCCCACGCCCATCACCGTATTTGCGTATGGGCAGGACACCCCTCTCAAGATCCGAGGCAAATTCAGAGCGGCAGTCCGCCATGGGGACAAAACAATCAACGCAAACGTCTTCGTATCAGAAGAAGGGCAGGGCATACTGCTAAGCTGCAGAGCGGCCGAGGACCTGGGCGTCGTGACTTTTGCCTTTGGCGTTCATGAGGAATCGGTACAGCAGCTCATCATGGAATTCTCTGACATATTCGAAGGAATTGGATGTTTCAAAGGCCGTGAAATACACCTACACGTCAATCCCACGGTACAGCCGGTAGCCCTGAGACACCGACGCATCGCGTTCCACCTTCGACCCCTGGTAGAAGAGGAACTTCGAAAACTGGAGGCGGCTGGCATCATCGAAAAGGTCTCGGGCCCCACCCCCTGGGTGTCGCCCATTGTGGTCACGAGGAAGCCGAAACAGCCAGGGGCAGTCAGAATATGCGTGGACATGCGCCTCCCCAATGCAGCCATAAAGCGAGAACGTCACATAACTCCCACCATTGACGACTTAATTGAAGAAATGGCCGGAGCCTGCTGGTTCTCAAAGCTGGACCTACGATCGGGATACCACCAGTTGGTACTGGACAAGGAATCGAGCAACGTAACCACCTTCTCGACCCACATAGGCCTCCGAAGGTACACCCGACTCAGCTTTGGAGTCTCCAGCGCAGCGGAGGTGTTCCAGAATGTCATTCAAGAGCTGATCAGAGATATACCAGGGGTGATAAACGTCAGTGACGACATCATGATACATGCCCGTACCATCACAGAGCACAATCAACGGTTAACCCAGGTATTCCGAAGGCTGAGAGAGGCTGGACTCACTCTCCACAGAGAGAAGTGTGAATTCTTACAAAGAAAGATAGGATTCTTCGGATATATCTTTTCCGCAGAAGGAGTCAACCCAGACCCAGAGAAGGTCAAAGATGTCAAAGACGCACAACCCCCTACCACAATCACCGAGGTCCGGAGCTTTCTCGGCATGGTTAACTATTGTGGGAGGTTCATTCGAGACCTTGCCAACCTCACACTCCCCCTGCGAGAACTTACGAAAGACTCCACGCCATGGACCTGGGGACCTGAACAGGAGAAGGCATTCCAGGACATCAAGGCATCACTCTCGAGCAACACGACCCTGGCATTCTTTGATCCTCGGAACGCCACCCTGATAGCAGTGGATGCTGGGCCTGCCAGGCTAGGGGCAGTCCTAATGCAGAAACAAAGAGATGAAATGGATTGGGTGCCGATTGCTTTCGCGAGCCGATCGCTCACAGATACGGAGCAACGGTACTCTCAGATTGAAAAAGAGGCCATTGCTATCCACTTGGGATGCCGGCATTTTCACCTCTATGTGTATGGCAAGCCGTTCACTGTTGTGACTGATCACAAGCCCTTGGTAGCTCTATTCTCGGGGACCTCGACAAAACCACGGCCCGCATTGAGAAATGGATGCTTCAACTGCAGGAGTACAACTGCAACATTGAATACCAGCCAGGGGCAAGGAATCCGGCAGACTACCTTTCACGCCATCCCCGGCCGGCGACCCCGGAAGAAATGGAAGAGGCTGAAGAAACGGAAGCATATGTCAAGTGTGTGACAGCACGGTCGTGTCCGCGACCTCTCTCAGTGGGTGACATCGCGAAGGCCACGGCGCAAGATGTCTGCCTACAGAGGGCCAAAGAAGCTCTCTGAAAGGCGAGTTGGCACCGTGCCAAGGAAGTTGGAAAGTACTTACACCAGAAGCCCGAAAGATAATGGAAAGCCTGCACCATGTCAGAGATGAGCTAAACGAAGATGACACCGGATGCCTGCTGAGAGGGCATCGTCTGGTTATACCCACTGCATTGGCCGAACAAGTAGTGCAACTCGCACACGTGGGTCACCAGGGAATGGTTAAGACCAAGGCACGCCTAAGAACAAAAGTGTGGTTCCCCCTGATGGATGAAATGGTGGAGAGCGCGATGAGATCGTGCCCAGCCTGCTAAGTCACCGGGGACGCTCCTCGTGAAGCCCCAATCATAGTGGAACCACGGCCACGACAACCATGAGAAAGAGTCAGCATGGATTTTGGCAGTCTACCGGACGGGAGACACACCTTAGTGATGAATGATGACCACTCCAAATACCCGGAGGTGGAAATAATAACCAGCACGAGCGCCGGGGAAGTCATACCCAAGTTGGAGAAGATCGTTGCTGCTCACGGGGTAATGCGTGAACTGCGCACCGACAATGGGCCCCCATTTCAAGGACAAGAACTGGCTAATTATCTATCCTCCCTCGGCACTCAGCATCGGCGTATCACCCCTCGCTGGCCTCAGGCCAATGGAGAGGCAGAGCGATTTATGAGAACCCTGAACAAGGTCATTCGCATCGCACATGATAAGAGACAGTCAATAGAAATGGCCATCTTCACGTTCCTCCGGAGCTACAGACAGACCCCGCACTCAATCACAGGGGTAGCTCCAGCACACGTCCTCATGGGGCGGGTAGTGACTGATTCCATCCCCCACCACCCGCGGTGGACACCTGAGGGGGCAGATGAAAACTGGATTGCGCAGAAAAGACAAGCCACCTTTGCTCAAATCAGCAAGAAAAGAAGGGCTGTGATGGTCAAGTTCAGTAGAGGGGACTTAGTGCTGCTCCGAAACAGAGTAACCAGCGGAAAATTCAGACTGAACTATGAAAGAGGACCTTGGCGGGTGATTGGTGTGAAAGGCACCCGTATCATAGCAGCCCGGGGGCGGGAAACAGTGACGAGAAACGTGTCACACTTCAAACGTTTCCATCCAGAGCCAACATCACCCTGCCCTCCAACGTTCGATGCTGGGAACGAGGCTGCCGTCAGCCCTACTCACCATGAAACAGTATGCAGCCAAGAAGTCACCCAGAGAAGCAGTACTCATGCGGAAGTGAATGGCGAGCTAAATGAAAGCTCTGCGGCTCTGGAGAGCATGCCGTGTCCCGAGGTGGCAATCAGTAGGTCGCCGTCAACAGTCCCGGCTACGGCAGAAGACATCCTGTGGCGAGGGGAGTCGCAGTATGGACTGAGAAGAAACCCCACACCCTCCAGTCGGCTGCACGACTACCTTACATAAGACTGTTCTTATGCGAAAGTAAAATGTTAAAACTAGAGAGTGATTGTTAGATCAGTGATCATGCCCAGTAATCTGAATAGCAGTTGAGTAGAGTTTGCCAATGGAACATATCATGATAGACTGTTTGACAGTGCTGTGTGTTTTGTTTTCTTCATGTTTTAGGAGGCATGTTGTGTTCCTGGTTCTGGCACGCCCATGACGCCATGAGCGTGCAACGTTGAGTCATGTGACTTGCTATAATAAAGAGGGGCCCCGCACGAACGTACGCCAGTCAGGCGCGCAGACGGAGAGCCAAGAAGTTATACCCAGTGTCCGCCTCTATTATTTCTAGAGCCACGTGTAAGGCCTATTTGCACCTAGATGCCCCGGAGTGTAGGTCCCAGGTTGAGACACCTAGGGCTGCCACTACTCACACCCTCGACACAACAGGGCTGAAGACGCGAAGCGTGGAGCCGGACAGCACGAGTAAGGACCAGGACGGGGAACAGCAAGACGAGAAGAGAGACAACGGTCGGCACAACGAGCAGGAGGAAGAAACTGACGACCACCGGACGGAAGAGTGGTGGTGTCCACCGGAGGTTGCTGTTGAGCGGCCGTAACTCAGGAGAGTTACGGCGGGGCCATGTGAGTACACCGGGTTCTGGGAAAGCGATCTGGTAATACAGTGGGAGGAAGGAGGAGAAGAAACACGGGTGCATGGGCAAGCGGGAGCAAAAAGCACTGAATGTGAATTGTACTCCGTGAAAGTCTCACCTAGTCACAAACCTGTGATATCCTGACCCCTCTATAAGTTTTCTTTTGTGTATTTCAAACCCCTCCCTAGTTTCTTTTGTACATGCCAATCCAACCTACCTATTTTCCTATTCCCTCAGAGTCAGACTATTTACTAAGCACTACCGGGTGTAGGTGAAGGGTAAAACCTGTGTCTCAGTACACTGACAGGCTCCCTTTTTCTCTCCCTTTGGCGAGCCTCCGGGTGAAGTTGACACCACAGACGAATTAGACCTCCATTCCCTCTATCTCCAATCCGAAGAGGAAGGTCCAGCAGTGACTCCTACAACAATCCACCCTGAGAGTGACAAGACCCAACGAGAGGAAGAGACATTTGATACTGGTGCCAAACCCAAAACTGTGATAACTGAGAATAAAGTAACACCCATTTGACAATATATTCAGCCTCCGCGTCTGTATATACGCCCTGCACTCCCACAGGAATATTTAAGAATCCGGAGAATTTGTAGTTCTGATACTGTTCTTTGACATTGTCAAAAAGAGGCAACAGATAGATTCATTGCATGAGGACATAACATCAAAGATCTATACAAAGCCAGATGTATATCTAATGTTCAACCCAGAGAAAGTGTATTGTTTAGCGATAACAGTGAAGGGGAACCAGATGGCACCTCACCACTCAGTATAGCTGAGAAATCAGAAGAGATTAGATTAATCACTACCTACAGCAAACAAGAAAGGCAAATAAGGAGAATTATTAACACTCAGTGGCCTATAGTATTAACAGACTTGGTCAAATGCCCCCCGATAAACCTTCTTTGGCATTTAGACGTGCACCATCAATGAGGGATTCATTAGTAAGCAATAGCCCAGAAGTCAGCTCCGCTCAAAATTGGACATTACCAAAAAATGGATTTTTTCAAATGCAATACTTGCAGAGCCTGTAAATTTGGAGTCAATATGCAAAGTTATATCACTGCATTCTGTGTCAAACCAGTAAAGATCAAAGGGCACTACACATGAAGGAGCGATTTTGCAATATAGGTACTTGAATGTTCCTGTGGACTGAAGTACGTGGGAAGTACTAAACTACAAGTATATAACAGAATCGTGCAACATAACCGGGCTATTGTAAATTCTGACACCAGCTACCCGGTGGCAAGGCATTTTAAACTTGTACATCACAACAATTTAAGGGACCTTAAATATTTTGGGATTGGAGCTGTTCCCATACTAAGAAGAGGAGGCATAGGGGCAAACTACTGAGGCAGTTAGAATCTGAATTTATCTGTCAGGATTGCGTAGCCGCGCCTACCTGATATATAAACTACATGCCCCATAATACCTGTGTGTTTTCCTGGAGTATAAATATGGGCGGGTCCAGGAGACTTTGTGCGTGATTTTGACTAGTTTCGTAGTTCCAGTTTAGGCTGCAGTGAGGAAGGCTTTCTTGCTGTGTTCCGGCCCTTGTTTCGAAGTGCCTTTGGTTCCTGTTCGTGTTTGGATTCAGCTCGGGGTTTCCGAGCGTTGGTGCTTGCCTAGCACCTTTCCTCTATCCTATTTGCTTCCGGGACTGTTCCGTGTTTGTTGTGCCGTTCGACTGGTGAGCGGCTGCTCATTAGTCCTGACGGCGTTGGTTGCAGAGACGTCCCGCCGTGAAGCGTGAGTACGAGAGCCTCCTGCTTGTTGAGGCTCTAATGCACTTTACTGTATAGAGTTTATCTGTGACCCCCACAGATTTCCTGGCTCTGGGCTGGCTTCATTATCGGAGCACTGCGGAGTTGTCCCACGGCAGTTGGGGGGAAAGTGGACTGCACTAATACAGGTGCCAAAGCGGGAGGTAGTGGGTAGCCCTACACCTCGCCGTATTTGGAGTACGGAATGCCATGCATGGTTCTAAGTGATTGTGGAAGGAACTATTACTGTACTATTACAGCGGAAAGTAGTAGTATTCGCTACATCTTGCCATTTGTGCAAACTGTTCTTGTTTTACTTGGGTTGGGTGAAATTGAACCCTGGTTTCTAAGGATTGCGGAATTCATGATATATTTGGATTAACAGTAACCTGAGGATAAGGTTATTTATTCTACTGGAAAACAGTATTCACATGGAACATCTTTATAGTATGAAAATAATACTAGGGGGTGCGTTTCTTTCCACTATGAAACTTTCCTAATGTGGTTGTGCTTGAAACATGTATGGGCATGTGTTATAATGTGTTCTTTATATTATTAGGGATCAGGAACATATTTTGTCATATACATATATCTACCTACAGCAGCAGGAAGGTGCTTGTGGAGAATAAGATTGAGAAAAGGGGGTGGTGATGAACAGAGTGTCTGAATTAAGCAGACCACTCTTACCCAGTCCAAAGATCAGGGCTTGATCCATCACCGTTATTTATCTCACTGCACCATCCCAGCTCAGAACCTGGCTATATGCAAATCAGTCTGTCCCTGGCCCAGTGCATCATGGGAACAGGGCAGACTAAACTACCAAGCCAATTCTTCACCAGACCCTTGCTCATTTCACCATCAGGATTCAAGCAAACCGGGCCGAAGACGGCTGTAATGCCAGAAACCGGTCCCCGGGAGCTTGTTTCCTTCCCAGTGTAAGAATTGGCTTCTGTAGTTTGGTTTGCCCTGTTCCCATCATGCACTGGGACAGGAACAGACTAATTTGCATACAGCCAGGTTCTGAAAGTGGGATGGTGCAGTGAGCTAAAAAACGGTGTTGGATCTAGCTCTGATCTCTTGACTGGGTGAGAGCTTTCTGCCTAATTCAGAGACTCTGTCCCTCACCACCCCTTGTTGTAAATATTGTTGTCCACCCTAAGCGTGGAAGGGTATTCTCAGATGTGAGACCCTTGCTCATTGCACCATCAGGATTCTAGCAAACCGGGCCGAAGACGGCTGTAATGCCAGAAACCGGTCCCCGGGAGCTTGTTTCCTTCCCAGTGTAAGAATTGGCTTCTGTAGTTTGGTTTGCCCTGTTCCCATCATGCACTGGGACAGGAACAGACTAATTTGCATACAGCCAGGTTCTGAAACTGGGATGGTGCAGTGAGCTAAAAAACGGTGTTGGATCTAGCCCTGATCTCTTGACTGGGTGAGAGCTTTCTGCTTAATTCAGAGACTCTGTCCCTCACCACCCCTTGTTGTAAATATGTGGAGAATAAGAGCCAGGTGACTAGACAGACATTAGCGAGAATGAACTGAGAGTAGTATTCCTATGTGTATTATAACAGTGTGTCTTCTTTGTCTTACAGCTGTCCCTTCCCTGCTTCTCCCTTCCGTCCCTCCCGGTTTTCTCTTTATTTTCCCTCGCCCGATCGCTCGAACACCCTGTGTATCTATATATCAGGGTGTTGGTGAGGTCAGGAGGTGGAGCCCATATTGCTACAATTGGACCCTGCGGAGTGCACCCTGACATTATCATTGAATTAGATACCAAATTGCCTAACAGGTTAAACAGTAGTGAAGACCTTTACAATTTTCTGTCGTTTATTGGGTTCTCTTCTGTTAGTTCCGTACAAGAAGGTGGCCATTTGCCATAACCAACAATAATGAATCTGATTCATATATCGAAAGGAAAATGAGATCAATAGCTTTTATGCATTATTACTATTTAGCATGACTCTCTGGTACCTTGGATAACTTGATGATTACTATTTGCATTTTGCACAGGCACTAAGGCACTTTAGTTTGGTAATCGCAAGTTATTGCAAGATAAGGAACTAAATATGGAGTTGTACAGATGAATATAGAATAGTAATTTCTTGATAAGTACTGGATGTGACACGATCCATCATGTGCATTTTGAAATGTCATCAATATAAGGTTTCATGTAAATATGTGTATAGTAATGAAACATTTAGTTGCAACTTTAAACAGCACTGAGCACTTTATATCACATTTGCACTTTATAGGGCGTGTGCAATATTAGCACATCAACACTTTATGAGGTGACAAAAAAGCACAAATGGATTATGATGACAGTAATAGTGAGCTAGACAGCATAGAAAGGGCATAGCTTAAAAAACTATAAGTTCAAGTAAGTTAAGTATATACCCTTTTTTGACCTGTATGATGGGCACTGTGTGGATTAAAACATAATATTGTGTTCAGCTTCATGATGGTGTTAAGAGTAGAGCCATGGTCAGCTATTTCAATGAGCTGCATACCACTCGTAAATAGGAATGAGAGTTGCCTAACCAATTAGAGGGTGTATATATATATATATATATATATATATATATATATATATATATATATATATATATATATATATATATATATATATATATATATATATATATATATATATATATTTTAGCACAACAAAGGGTTCTTCTGAGATCAGTCCCGTTGTCAGTTGGCGCATTGCCGGCAGAGCCCAAGCCGGTAAATAATTTTATAAAGTTCAATAGTCCAGAAAGAATACGCACTCAGAGTTAGATTTGATAATCACCAGTTTATTCCATGATATCGCTACGCGTTTTGACACCCGGCGGTGTCTTGATCACACAATACATTGTGTTGTCATAGACGTGCAGAAATAAAGTTTAGTCATAAACATAGACGAGGTACTGCATTACAAACTGCTCAGTCAGTAAAACATAGTCGCCATCTTGGGACAGGTTGAGAACTGTAATACTCCTTACATTTGTTCTGTACACTGAATAAACCTGTGAACCCTGTCATTGCTGTTGAAAGTAAATCACGTTCGTGAGTTTCATGATTTACTGAATTTAACCAGCAACGTGAAAAGGTGCGACCGAAGGTCAAAATTCAAAAGTGCACAAATCAAGGATCGGCATGTTAGCTAAAATTTATGTAATGCAAACTTCCGCTGACTGATCAACAATAATCCTGTTTCTTGACCTGCATAATAATGCAGATAAATTCAACATTGTTAGATTCACGCGGTCTAGTGCCACCGACCTCATTAACATACAAAGCTTACTTCTTATTTGCATTCCCTGGTTTGCTTTCAACTCGGACTAGTGCCCAAAATGTCCTCGGTCACGTGCACCCCTGTTTTCAGTAGAGAGTTATGAACTCGGACTAGTGCCCAAAGTGTTCTCAGATGGCCTACCGACCCAGCAGTATTATCTACCTTGCCATGTGGCCGTACCAAGCAGTGTCCTCTAGACAATTTTTAGACTCATATCCCAAGTATAACACAGAGAGAAAAAGTGCCATACAAACAGATAAATTAAAGTTGTTAGACAAAAAGTGATAATTAATGAAAAAATGATGTTTCTTTCAGTTTCAAATAAAGTTCCTTTACTACATTGCAGATTATCCAACCTATTGCCTAGGATTTTGCAATCTGTTGAAGAAAAGGGTAGGGAACCGTGCATGTCCAAAAGTGATGGTGAAAAGGTCCCTTCCTTTCCTCCTGCAAAGATTAAACAGAAAGAAAAGAACACAATACAAAGAATACAATCTGCTAAAAACCATGTACAGATATATACATTATAACATCACATTTACATATCTAAAAGTTACAGCAGCATATACAGATTGTATTTAGTTTGCATGAAGATGGGTGGCAAGTTCCTCATCTAAATTGTGCCCTCCCGGGAATCTCATCTCGAGCTCCATTATCAATTTGGACTCTCTTTTCCTCAGGGCCAGTAGTCTGTTACCACCTCTCTTGCTAATATTCACCTGTTCAATTGCGTAATACTTCAGCAGAGTGTTGTTAGACTGGTGTTTCTCGAAGAAATGGCGTGCTATAGGGTAATTGGCATCGACATTGGTGACTGCCCGGAGATGTTCTTGTACCCGTTTTTTCACCATGCACACAGTACTACCCACTGCATTGTATAAACTGGTGATTATCAAATCTAACTCTGAGTGCGCATTCTTTCTGGATATTGAACTTTATATATATATATATACACTTATAATCTGATTGTACATACAACAAAATAAATCTATTTAAATTATTTGTTTGAATTTTTATGCTTTTGATGGTTGATGAAATGTGTTTTTTATAATCCAGAACATGATGGGATAGTCTTTTTTCTATTGTAATTTATTGAGCTCGCACATGGACACAGTTGTTTGGTTAAAAAAGCACATTGGAACGCATGGCTGTAATGTGATCAAGACCGTGGTCAAACGGTCTAAACATATTGTGGACGTAAGGCAGCAGCCTGATATAATTTTGGAATTCAATGGAATCTGAATAAAGCACTTTGAATCTTGAATTGACAAGTAGTCCATTCCTCTGTTGCCGTTTGGGGATTAATTGTTTGCAAGGATTGGGTTGGCTATATATATATATATAACTATATATAATATATATATTGAAAACAATGGCCCTTAAACTTTCACAGGACGCACTCAGCCGCCAGCCTGCCATCCGGCCTTCAAAGATAGTTATTTATAGGAGCTTTCAGTCAGTCCTCTTCATAAATTGGTTTGTTATTGTGTCATTCGCATTTTTCTTATCCACACTACAGCATACATGTTTCTTTCCCTGAAGTGCGCCCTCACTGCAGCAGTAGGCATGGCAGGTACTTGGAGGTCAAGTTACTATTCTTACTCTCATCCTAGAGTATTTTGAGAAGGGTACATACACTGCGTATTCAGTTAAACAAGAGAAATGCCCAAGAATGTTAAAAGGTTTGCAGTACATTGACAACTTCACTTCTTTGACATTACAACTACACCTGCATGCTTTGCATTTACCGCAGACGAAAAACCCTTGAATAGGGTTAAATCTCTGGGGAGTAGGGACAAGCGTGTTACACAACATGTCCCTAAGGGATTTATTCCTACGGTAAGTAATTTGTGGGTGGTCAAGGATGCCTTTAGAGACATCTTTATCAATCTTTAGCACGTTCCAAAATTTGGACATAGCCTTCCTGACCTCTGTAGAGTGAAGGTTAAAGTCTGTGATAAACCTAGAAGTCACGCCCGCTGCTTCGTCATTAGTTTGATCAATGATCAGGTCTTCTCTCTCTCTTTTTTAACTATTTCTTTGGCGGTGTTGATGCATTTGGTGCTGTACCCTCTTTGTCTGAATCTATCACACATTATCTCAGATTCACGTTCAAAATCTTCCTTCCTAGAGCAATTCCTCTTCGCTCTCAGAAGTTCACCTACAGGGATGGAATTTATGAGGCTATTTGGGTGACAGCGCTGCGCATGCAGCAGGCTGTTTCCAGACGTTTCTTTCCTGTGCAGAATTGTAATCAATTTGTTGTTGTCCACCTTGACCTTTAAGTCCAAAAAATCAATTGCCTCTTTTTCTATATGCTTGGTAAATTATAGATTCAGATTGTTCTTGTTAAGGGTCTCGACAAATTCATTTGCCTCTTTTTCGCTGCCATCCCAGACAATGAAAATATCGTCAATATACCTGAGCCAGGTTTTGACTCCCGCTTGATATTGGGGTAGGCACATGACCACCTGCTCCTCCCACCAGCCCAGGTATAATCCGGCAAAACTGGGGGTAAAAGAAGCTGCCCATCGCCGTCCCAAGCTTTTGATGGTACACTTTGCCGTCGAACAGGAAAAAATTCTGGGTCAAACATGTGTATGCCATGTCTAGAATCATCTCTTGATGGAATAGGTATGTCTTTTAATTTGTGTCCAATTCAGTCAGTTCACTGTTACATCACAGTTTCAGGATGTTCGCAAACGTAATCCATGTAATTCTGTTGAATGCGTGATCCTATCCAAATTTTTAGTCTGTGTGTGTTCAATCCCAATGCATTTCGTGCCGCAGCACTTCATCAGGGGAAATGCATTACATTGGTTCGTACGCGTTACCGGTGAACGGCGTCCAACTTTCGAATGCGGGATAGAAGTTGAGGTATGATATGGACCTGCTCTTTAAGAAATGTCTGCATGCCCTAATCCCTAATTCATGGGGGATGCACGTGTAGAGACTATTCACGTCTAACGTCATCAGTAAGTATTCCTCTCTCCATTCAACCTTCTCTATTGTTCGTAAAAAATCACCTTAGTCTTTAAGGTATGTTGGAAGACACTGCACCAGGGGTTGCAGAAAATAATCCACGTATTTTGAGGTGTTCTCGAGGTTACTACCTCTTGAGGAGACAATTGGCCTTCCTGGTGGTTGACTCATGCTTTTATGCAGCTTGGGTAGGAGATAAAGTGCGGGCATTTTGGGATATTTACATTTTAGGAAATTAAATTCCTCCCTTTCTAACAGGCCATTGTTCTTCCACTCAGCTAGTTGTTCATGATATTTGGCAACATTCACATCATAAATCTGTTTACTACTATCTTCATACCTCTCCTTATCATTTATTTGGGAGAGCCCTTCTCTGATGTACATATCACGTGGCCATACCACAATATTTCCCCCTTTGTCAGACTTTTTTATAATGATACTCCTATCATTTCTCAGACTTTCAATTGCTGCTATTTGCTCTCTAGTGAGATTGTTGTTCCCACCCTTGTTATTTTTGTAGGACAATTTCTTAAACTCGCCTATCACACCGTTTTCGAAGGTGTCAATTGACTAATTTTTAATCATAGGAAGAAATACTGACTTGGGTCTGAACCCACTTTTAACATTGAGGTCCAATCTCACATTTTCATTTATTAAATTCATGGTTGGATCCTCGAGGATATCAGGATTTTTACTCAATTGGTGCCTCAAATGTAACACCTGAGTGTCTCCAATTTCGATGGGACTTATTTCCATGGAATCACTCTCTTTGTCTTGGCTCATTCTTGTGGCAAACCATTTTGTCAGTCTCAATTTGCGAGTAAAGTTAAAAAGGTCAATTCTGCTCTGTGTGTAATTAAAATTGGCTGAAAGGCAAAAAGATAAACCTAGTGATAATACCTCTATTTCTGTCTCTTGAAGTGCTCTATTGGAGAGGTTAACGACGGTCTTGTTATCCATCATTGTGTTTTCATTGCGCCCCTTGTTCTGGTTCCCCCATGGCTTGATGCATCCTCTCTCCATGATGCCTTTCGTGTTCCATCTCCTCTCCCTCCTTTTCCTCGTCCTCTTTGATTTCCGGCGTTGGGCTTGTTCTGGACCATTCTCCCTTTCGCCATTAATGAAAATTTGTTAAAAATGTGTTCTTTTGGGCTTAGAAAACCCATGGTCGGGCGTTCATTCTCATTGTTAACCACTCGGCTTGCACAACACTAGGAATACAAGGGCAAAAAACTAGGAATACCAGACATTATACATTGTGCCATGGGTCAGACCACTTTAGCCATTTGCTAACTTTACTGTGAGTGGCGGCCTTCTGCCCCTATATAAGGAGCACATCCAGACACAAAGGAGTTCCCTTAGGGGGCAGGGACTATTTTGTCAATGTGTGCTTTTCAAGACCAAAAATATTTTTTCTTTTAGAAAAAGTGTTTCTTATTTTTTTTAAAGATTGATGAGACCCCTCTCCCCCTTCATTTAAGGAGCAAATCCACACACATACAGTAGTTTCCTTTATTACCATGAACTACTATGGCAATGTGGGCTTTTGGGCATGAAAAAATAGTTTTCCTTTTAGCCACTGCTATTTTCTTCCAGATTGAAGAGGCCCTAGCAGATTTCTCAACAAAAACGTTCTGCAAAAGACATGACAAAAACAAAAACAATCATTGACCAAGCCAAAAGACTGAAAGCCAACATTAGATGTATTTGTTTCAACAATGCTTGTTTTATTTTGTTTTTTAAAAGGGAAAACTTCATCTCTGTCGACATCTTAACACATTCCATGCACAAATGTTCCAAATACTAGAAACCACTTCTTATAATTTGACATAGCTAAAAAGACATTACCAGAAAAACATCTCAAAGAACTTAGTAAAGGATAAACATTTAAAGGGGTACACAGAAACCTTTTACAGCTTACAGATTTATCAATTTCTACTGGGGATATCAGACAGAGGTAAGTAATATACAACCTTCTCTTAACATAGCACGTTCAGAGACTGCAGTGGAGGTGCATTAAGGCTTCAAAAAAACTTCTTTCAGTACAAATCAACCATCTACCAGCAAAGCCACGGCACGAGTATGGGTAGTACTTTTGCTCCGAGCCTGGCGGGACTGTATGTACACCACCTAGAAACCAACAGAATTCTCAATACCCAGAACCCTCACAGACAAAACATAAAAATCTGGAAAAGATACATAGATGACGTGTTGGTCATCTGGGAAGGCGATCTACAGTCAGTAAATGACTTTATGATCTGGTTAAACAATCAGAACGCTTTTCTCAAATTCACGAACTCTGTGTCAAACCAGTCACTGGTATTCTTGGACCTGAACATATATGCTGAGGACGGAGGGTTGAAAACGACAACGCACTTTAAACCCACTGCAAGAAACTGTCTTTTAAGATTCGACAGCTTCCACCCCGCCATCTCAGGGAGAACTTACCATATGGTCAATTTTTACGCCTGAGGCGGAACTGTAAGTATATGGCAGAATTTAGATCACAGGCTAATGACCTCAAAGAAAAATTGAAACTGAAACAGTACCCTACACGGATAATTAACAAGGCCATGAAGAGGGCTAAAAATAACAATAGAGATGCACTCCTTGAGGACAGACAACAAGCAGAACCAGAGGTCAAACGGCCAATCTGCGTCACGACGTACAATACGATGTCCAACGAGGTCTCTAAAATAGTCAACAAGCACTGGGGTATTCTAACATGTGGCGCTTTAGAACTTGAAAAACCAATGTTCGCACATTACCGTGGTAGAAATTTAAAGGACATACTCGTCCACACGCGTCCTAAAACAAATCAGGAGCCGAGGCAACCAGCCTTAGGCATCCAAGGTCATTTTCCCTGTGGGAACTGCAGCAGTTGTCACCTGACACAGAAAAGTACAAAACTCACATTCAGAAATGGCACGACCTGGGAGCAGCGAAAAATGACGAACTGCAATAGTAAAAACATGGTCTACCTGATCACCTGTCCCTGCGGCCTGGAATACGTGGGTATGACCACCAGGGCCATCAAGACACGCATGAAAGAGCATAAAAGCAAGGTCCGCTGCAAAAAAAGCCCAACAAAGATGGCAACAAACTATTGAATGCTCAACACTGTGTGAACGATCTTAAGTGGACAGTAATCGAACAAATGCCATCTGAGACAGGCCTCTTCCAGAAAGAACAGAGATGGGTGTTCCGTCTAGGTACACAAAATAACGGATTGAATGATGAGGTCCCTTGGGGACAAGTGTCTACATGACTACCACTAACATTCACGTTTTATATCAGGAACGCTCTGTCCCAATGTGATGTGTCATCACACAACATAAGGCTCGGTCACAACGATTTACAAAAACAGAGTTATGGCAATAACTTATTCTGAACCCTAAGCCTTTTTTAAGCAGAAGACATTGAGTGCCACCACTTTATAAGACCTCCTTCCGTTTATTTTATTTTATCTGATGAGCACGGCCATTGGTTTCCAGATAATAGACCGTTTGTGCCAAAACCTACAATGCTATCTTGAGCTCAGATGTTCAATCGGCAATACCGATACAACCTCAATAAAGTCAACCATGTGTCCCTCAACACGACATAACTGATGCCTTTATTTCGCTGAATACCATATGAGGCCAGGATGCAGCTCGCATCATCCTATGCGGAGGCTGGTTTCATAATGGAATGGCTTTCCCATTAAAAACAGAGTGCCGAGATCGAACAATAAACATCTCCCGTTAGCGCATGCGCGGGGAAGACCAGTCCGTCTTCCGCACATGCGGGGTTTAGTCAGGTATTCCCACGCATGCGCAAAAGAAGAACACTCAGTACAGGGACAATCTCGTACCCGACACACCATAGAAGGTCCGGTAATCATTCAATTAGCACAGAAACAACAAACTAAACACCGGGCTATCCATACATGGGCATCCCCGGATTTCCGCTGTAACGGCTTCCATAACGAGCAATCAACACTCGAACTTGGGGTATATAAGCCACACGCCTTGAGCTCTCACTTCAGTCCAGCGGAGCAGTGTGTGGGGCTAGACCGAGGAGAACTCCTCCCGTGTTCGTGAGTATAGGTGTTACATAGTGCATACTGAGACTACCTAAGTAAGTAAAGGGACCACACTGATAACTTTACATATTTCTCCATTTAGACTGCATATTAGCAATCAATCAATCAATCAATCAAAGCATTTGTATAGCGCACTACTCACCCGGAGGGTCTCAAGGCGCTAGGGGAGGGGGGTCCGCTACTGCTCGAACAGCCAAGTCTTGAGCTGCTTCCTGAAGGCGAGGTGGTCCTGGGTCAGGCGGAGGTGAGTCGGGAGGGAGTTCCAAGTCTTGGCGGCGAGGTAGGAGAAGGACCTTCCCCCTGTGGTGGCTTTTCGGATGCGGGGGACGGCGGCGAGGGCTTGGCCGGTCGATCGAAGCTGGCGTTTGGGAGCGTAGAAGTTGAGGCGGCTGTTGAGGTATCCTGGGCCCTGGTTGTGCAGGGCTTTGTGTGCGTGGGTGAGGAGACGGAAGGTGATTCTCTTGTTGACCGGGAGCCAGTGCAGGTCTCTCAGGTGTCCGGAGATGTGGTTGCGCCGGGGGATGTCCAGGATGAGTCGTGCTGAGGCGTTCTGGATCCGCTGGAGTCTCTTCTGGAGTTTGGCGGTGGTTCCGGCGTAGAGGGAATTGCCGTAGTCCAGTCGGCTGGTGACGAGGGCCTGGGTGACCGTCTTCCTGGTTTCGGTGGGGATCCACCGGAAGATCTTGCGTAGCATGCGTAGGATGTTGAAGCACGACGAGGAGACGGCGTTGACTTGTCTGGTCATGGAGAGGGAGGAGTCCAGGATGAAGCCCAGGTTGCGGGCATGGTCTGTTGGTTTGGGTGCGCTGCCTAGGGCGGGGGGCCACCAGGAGTCGTCCCAGGCGGAGGGTGAGGATCCCAAGATGAGGACTTCCGTCTTGTTCGAGTTCAGTTTCAGGCGGCTGTTCTTCATCCAATTGGCTACCTCTTTCATCCCTTCGTGTAGGTTGGCTCTGGCGGTGGCCGGGTGGTTGGTAAGGGAAAGGATTAGCTGGGTGTCGTCGGCGTAGGAGATGATGTTGAGGTTGTGCTGGCGTGCGATGGCTGCGAGGGGAATCATGTAGACGTTGAAGAGGGTTGGGCTGAGCGAGGAGCCTTGAGGAACGCCGCAGATGACTTTGGTGGCTTCTGATCTGAACGGGGGGAGGCGGACTCTCTGTGTCCTTCCGGCGAGGAAGGAGGTGATCCACTTCAGTGCCTTCTCCTGGATTCCGATGTTGCTGAGGCGCTGTACTAGGGTACGGTGGCAGACCATGTCGAAGGCCGCGGAGAGGTCTAGGAGGATGAGGGCCGCTGTTTCTCCGTTGTCGAGCAGGGCTCGGATGTCATCGGTTGCTGCGATCAGGGCGGTCACCCCCAGACGTTCTGAATGCTCATGAAGCAAGCAAACTCTACTAAATAAGTATGACAAAAACCAGTGCAATCTGTTTATGAATGTATTATTTGTTATCTATGTTGTTTGTCATGTCAGTGTCTTTTTCCACAGGGCTGATTAAGCTGGATGGTCTGTTCCAGGTGACTGCACCTGTTTGAGCTACCCATGACTAGGGTGACCATATTTTTCTTGTTTCCTTTTTCTCAGGTCATGCAATTTGCATTTACTTGAGCCAAAAACCGCTGTAGGTACATAATAGCCTGTATATACAGACACATATTTAGTTTTTCCTCACTTTTATTAAATTGACTTAAACATATCTTTAACTATTAGTGAAACGTGAGTAAGGTGGGGAAGTTGTGCCCCCGTCCTGAAGAAGGAGCTCTGCCTCCGGAACATGTCGACGCACATATGAGGTTTTGTCCATAATCACGACAAAACACGCCTCGCACTTCACTTCTTTTACTAGTACCAGCCCGGGGTCATGAATACATTTTTTTTTCTGCTATACCCACGAGCCAGGTGCTTTTTTATTTTTTCCCAAAATCCCACCACTCACATAAACACATACCCACTCACACGCACCACATATAGCCAAAACTTAAAAGTGCTCCTGCGTAGTCGTAGGTCGCAGCACGCCGCAACCCGCTAGAGGGTTGCGAAGACCCCTTTGATGAAGCATGACACCAAGGGTCCTTTTGGTGTGTGAGGGGTATTTTACAAAACACTAAGTGCTCCCATACCACTTAGGAGAACACTTCCCTGTCATTCTCAGGAGGATTCCTTTTGTTTATGCATATTACTTTGTGGAGTAAGAATCCTTCAAAACTGCTCTACCTCCCCTCTCCTGTTAATTTATAACACCTCTTTGACTACACACCATGCTGTATCCAGAGCACCAATAGAAAGGAATACCTTGAAGGATGCCTTATTATTCTGCAGCCATGAAGGCTCACACCAGCTCTAACAGCCACTGAGATTCCAAATTAACCATTGCAACAGGGTTCTTGCGTGGTAAACAGAATGCTGTTGACTGAAGACACTCATTGAACAGCACAGCACTTCCAGCTCCTCTACAGAGTATTCAGAAAACCCGGTTGGTGAAGATGCTGATATGCGAGCACAGCATCAGTTGTCTTCACAGGACATAGGCCATGTTCGTGCAAGTGGGCCTTGGTGCACCGCTACGCGCTCTGACCTCTGGATTCAAATCAACAGCATTCTTGCAACATTAGTAAGGGAGTGCTCCACCACACAGCTATGATGTCGCCACAACTGTCTCTTACAGGATCACATGAATACTGTACCAGAGCAAGACAATTCAGCAGTTGAGGCACCCAAGAGGAGGGCGGTTGGTCCACACAGAGTCCCAGATTATGCGATACAACAGACCTGCGTAAGCAGACCACAGACCTCACGTAGAAGACATAGAAACTTGACTGAAGCACACAAGGACTACAGAAGACAATGTCTTGCCGCAGTAAATCGGTGACAACCCCACAACAGAGCAAGCCACAGCTGTCAGTTCCATTTTGAGGTGGTTGACCTAATATCCCAACCAGTGTCGTCAGGTAAAAGATTGCCACATGTAGATAATTCAGGAAGGTAGGTATCATTATTCAACATCAGACACAGTTTGTTCCCAACTGCCAATACTTGGAGCAAACTCCCGCCACATTCCAGGAAATGGAATGCAGGTCGTAATGTAACTGCATAGCTAGAACAGGAGAGCCATTAGACACCCCAGGGACCAATAAGGTCACCAACACGTCCTTTCTTTCATAAAACACACATCAGAGCCATATGCAGGCTTACAAACACATGACATCAACAGCTTTACAACACAGCAGTCACTCCACCAGACATGATATCATAACAAACTACAGTCTGACAGAGTACAAGATGAGTCACCAACAATGAGACTTAGAAACAACAAAATATCCTACCATCTGTCACTTAGTCACTTCAGTCCTTGTAACGGGTGAAAAAAGAGAGGACTTACCAATATGGGGAGATATCGATATTATTACGAACACACCTGAAGACCCCTCCTCCTTGGGTTGCCGATGTGTCTCACCCGAATGAAGGGGTAACTGAGTCGTGCATGAGAATACTGGGTCTGGAGGGTCAGAGGAAACAGTAACTTGAGTGCAGGGAACAATACTGCTCCTTTCTACATCTACAGGGGATTGCTTGTGGGGAGTGTTAGAGGACTGGTTTATATCTGCTTGACTAATATCCACCACTCAAATTACTTTAGTTTTTCACTATACTAATTCAAAATGAATCCTTTATGGGTTCCGGAGTAGCGTGCTACTTGCCAAAAAAGCAATTCAACAGCCCATTAGGGGTAACAAGCACAAAATATAAATGCAAATCTTCAACCCTCTTCTATCTCTCCGCTATACTTCTCAATCCAAATAACTGACTAATATCCACCACTCAAATTACTTTCATATTTCACTATACTAATTCAACACTAATCCTTTATGGGTTCCGGAGTAGCGTGCTACTCGCCAAAAAAGCGCTTCAACAGCACATCAAGGGTAACAAGCACTATATAAATGTAAACTTTTAACCCTTTTTTATCCCTCCCCTAACCTTCTCAATCCAAATAACTGACTAATATCCACCAATTAAATTACTTTCATATTTCACTGTACTAATTCAAAACGAATTCTTTATGGGTTACGGAGTAGCTTGCTACTCCCCGGAAAAGTGCTTTGACGCCTCGTCTGGGGTAGTAAGCCCTATATAAATGCAATTGCAAAACAATACAATACAATGCAATACAATAACAAGCATTTACAATGCAACGGTCTCACCTTTGCAAAAGTTAGAGCTATTGGCATTGTAAATGACAAAATCTTTAGTTATGTGTTGGTTTTGAAAACATATAAATAAATGGCATTGTCATTTACAATGCCAATAGCTTAATCTCTCGCAAATGGGAGACCTATTGCATTTGCAATGCAATAGGTTGCGTATTTACGCAAGTTTGAGCTATTGACATTGCAAATAACACGTTTTATTTATGTTTCAAAAACACACACAGAGCCACACAAACACACAGCCACACACACACAGAGCCACACACACACAGAGCCACACACACACAGAGCCACACACACACAAAGCCCCCCACACACACACAGAGCCACACACACACAGAGCCACACACACAGAGCCCCCCCCACACACACACAGCCACACACAGAGCCACACACACCCACACACACACAGCCACACACAGAGCCACACACACATAGAGCCACACACACACACAGCCACACACACACACACACACACATAGCCACACACATACAGAGCCACACACACACACACACACACAGAGTCACACACACAGAGCCACACACACACAGAGCCACAGACACACAGTCACACACACACACAGAGCCACACACACACAGCTACACACACACAGAGCCAGACACACACAACACCAAGCCACCATCTTTCTTTGACGGTGACTGGACGGTAGCTGGACTGAATTTTCTGACTCCTTACAATCTCACCAATTCAATGCTTCCCTATCGGGTGACCTGGACAAATAAGCAGTTTTGCCATCTTCAGGAAGTCCCACCCACGAAGGGTGGGACATCCTGTGTCAGTTACACATCTACAATTGGAATGATGGTTGAGTGGTTGATGGAGTCTGAAGTCGTGGGAACATTGCATAGCGGAGGGCGTCCATGGAAAAGGAGCCTCGCTAGGGTGAATGGGGCCTAAAACTGTAGGTGAGGATGTGTGGAAGTGTGGGTGGGGCAGGAGACATGCAGGGGAAAAGTTTTGAGAGTCCATCAGCACCATCTCTCCAGCCTCCTCTCATGGTCCCTCGCTGCAGAATAAACGGGTGCAAAAAACGCAGAATCTGGCCATCTATGTGTTTTTTTTATCTTTCCTCGCTTTGAACTTCTGTAACAATTTGAAGTTGTAATTTGCTAATTTTTTTACTGCATGCATACCGACTGTATGCAGTGTGTGATCTTGGACTTACATTGCTGTCCTAAGTACCTTGTTCCCAAATTATGAATACTGGAAATGTTGGGAACAAGTGCTCCGCAGCCTATGTCAAGCTCTACATTATATAAAAACAAAATGACATTTTCAGCTACAAGCTGGCATCTTGGTAAAATGCAGAATTGTGGAAGGTTGGTAGAGCCAGTTACAGACCAGGCTGTGTTTCTGAAGAGCTGAGTGTTCGGGAGAGACAGTCACCTGTGTGTTGGGCCTGTGCCTCTGAAAGACTCAGATACACGCAGATACAGCCTGCCAGTACTACTCCAGGTGCCATGCGGGCCTGTCCGCCCAGGGGCACGTCACACCCTCCACAGACTGCAGGACAGGGGCTCTTGACCCAGACGTGGGGCTGCTCTGGCCCAGACACTTTGCCAAACCTCGGCCCCTCTGGCCACAAGCACTTCGGAAACTCAGAGGCTGTGGCTTGCTTTGATGGCAGCGAGAGATTTGCAAAACATCAGAGGTTATTGAAGTCGATTGCGGAAGCTGCGATTTCCTCCTCGAGGGAAGAGCCGCTTATTAAAGGCCCTGGCGGACCCTCTCAGGCCCTACCGACCAGCGGAGGAGGCGTCATTCGAACCAGCTGACCCTCGAATGGCTAATTGTCCGGGGCTGCTTGGAAGTGGCAGACGGGGCTCAGATGACCCGACAGGCCAGGAAGCCGCCGCTCTGCCCCAGGCCCCATCGCCGCGGTTACCCATCACTGAGGCCGCTGTTCTGGCGGGAGGTTCACACGGCTCTCCGCGGGACCTCTCTACTCTGGGGGCTGGCGGGAGGCTTCATGACGTCAGATTCAGATGAAACACGCAACCCACCCGTCTCGGGTTCACAAGCAGTGGGCAGGCCGCTTCCTGCACCGTAACACCGGTCAGGAGCGTTGTGACGTCACTACTCACATGTAATACATGATTACAATCGCTTAGAGATCTGCTTTTCATATTGTAGCTGAGATCCTACACCCCAAAAACCCTGAAATAAGAAAATAATATATGGGAATGTACACAGAAAAATAATAATAACAACAATATTAATAGACATTTGTATAATAGCAATAGGCGCGGGTGCCGCAATTACACTAAAATAAAAGAAATTTCTCTTTTAGCCCCGTCCTTTTCAGACGGGCTCGGCATGACTTACTGCTGCGGTAAAAGGTGCCTTATCTTCTTTATGGGGCGAAACAGATGGCCCCATAAAGAAGATAAGAAAGCTTTTATGCCAGCAGGAAGTCAAGGAACCTAATCTGAAAAGGACGGGTCTATAATTGAAAGAAGAACGTCACTAGGACCTCTTCTCCAATGGCTGGCCACCGTTTTGCATGAATGGTGACGCCAGCTAATGGAAAAGAGGGGTGAGGCTTAACCTCGCTAGTGAAACTCTCCCTACATCATTAAATCTTGCCAGCTTGACTGCGCATGTGCGCAGTCTTTCACAGGCCGAGACCTAATAACATTATGGAATCAAATTGGTGAGCAAAGCAGCATACATGTGAGATATACTGCAACCACACCATACCCTAACCCTTAAAGACCTTCCCATCATCTGAGGTAGCATGTCCCACAAACTAAGGCCACACTGCAGCCCAATCCTAACCAATCCTCACATGTCAACTAAGAGAAAACATTATCCGCATGGGACAGTGAAACCCTAACCTAAATACTTACGTTTTCCAATTAACTGATAATGGATAATGACTTACAAACACAGCAATAATCTAACTGCTCATACCCAATAACGTACAATGCCAGCTATAAGAAAATACAGACCCCCTTCACTTTCATATTCATATTCCTAAGGCAAATGCTACCGAAAATATTTTTCATAATGCTTTAGTATGGGATCTTTTAGCCCTAAAATAGGAAGCTGAGCAAAACAGCTTTAAATAGAAAAATATGTCAAGTAACCTATAACTTGAGTCATTGTTTCTGCAGATTTGATTGAACAAACTATCTTTTTGTGTATACGCTCGCCCCTTCCTCCCTACTAGCTGTCTTAGAACAGGAAGTGGCGCAGGAAGAAATGAATAGGAGATATGCTCGTGCCTTTAGTAAGCATGACAAGTAGATTTGAATGTGAGCCTGGTACAGGAAGTGGGTAAGAGAAACACATACAGAGCAGGGGATGGGGCACAACACATTCACTAACACACAGACACACACACCCTTACCGATGGTTCACTGTTTCACAGGAGGCACAAACTCTAAGGTTGCCACCGTGCATGTTTTATACAGGCATGGCCAATATTTTGATGTCGTGCCGGTACAAAAAAATGAAACAAATCACTAAAATACAGAATGACCTCTGACTGATAAGTGAAGTAAACAAAGATTGAAAGATCATGTTAAGAATTAATAAAGACAACTTCATTTTTTTTTTTGTAAACAGATTTGTTTAATTAAATGATTATAAGGTGAGTAGTGACATCATGACAAGAATGCTATAATTCGGATTGAGCGTTCGATATTGCAGTCATACATATTAATCGCAGGCTGTCGTCCCGCCAAGAGAAATTGGCCTTGCATCAACCCAAGGCAAGGATGGGATATATAATACAATTATAGGCCTTCGGGTTTGCTGGTTCCAGTTCTGTCATCTCCAGACATACATCAACACTATATTCAGCTCTACAATCAGCCCCAAGCAATCAACAGTGGAACAACTCCCCGCCCCCCACCTCCTACCAGGTGCCCACCCGTCCCACCCCCCAGGCATGTCGCTTATACATTTGGTTTCCGGCTTATTGAGGCTAATTAGTTCTGCAAGGCATCAGGTGTATTATTCCAGATGGTGTCGTTCCCCAGGCGTGGACCTTTCCCACCGGGAAGCTCATCCCATACCGTGACCACCCGGGTAGCTATCAGGGCCAGCCAGGATATCAAGGGCTCAATTCCCCACAGCTGGGTCCATTCCGTCAAGGGGGATGTCGGTGTGGTCCCTCGGCTGTTTCAGTACCTCCACCAGTGCCACCCATCCATGCTCTCGCTGCCTCCAGGGACTTTTCACTCCCACAATAAAGACAACTTCATGTAAAGTTCTACTTAAGAATCATGGGACTTTGCAGAATATTAAAATGTGAACAGATGGCAGGTATGTGTCAAGATCACTCTTTGTAAATAACACACCGAGACGGAGGCTCTTTCAGGAACGTCTATCTTTATTCCCTGTCAGCCTCAGACTGCCTTACAGACTAAATCTCCTTCCTGTTTCCTCACTTCCTTTTCCTTCTTCCTGCTCGCCTGTCCTGTCCCAAAGGGGTCAGGCGAGACGACGTGACATCTCCCCTGTTTCACAAAGTCTTGCTTCTACTGCATCTCCTCTACCAGTCGTCGAGGTTTCCTGATGAGACGCTGGGGACGTCTCTCTTGCTTTGGCGGTGAACTCTGACGTCTTGTGACTTCCACGGTCCTGGCCGGGCTGCGGAGACCTTGGTCACTGCTGTCACTGTGATTGTGAGATTCACTTGAGGTTTGACTCGACGAGGTCCCTCGTCGGGTGTTCCGGTTACATTTCTTGAAGTGCGAGATGTTTCTCGTTATCTGTTTGTGATCTGATTTGGCTGTAATCATAGTCCCTTTCTTTTTGACGACTTGGAAGAGAATGTCGAGATATCGGCTGTCTGCCTTGGCACGCCGATCATTCCGGACAATCACCCAGTCTCCTTCTTTGACGTTAGTGTCTTTGGCATGCCTACGCTGGTCTGCGTAAGTCTTCATTCAGTGTTTGTTCCTGTGGTCTATCTCAACTAGTGTGTTGTGGTCGACGGTGACATGCCGCTGTTGAGGTGCGGGATCCACCATGAGTAGTCGAGTTCGAGGTGTCCTCCCTAGCATCACGGTAGCTGGGCATTGGTTGGTGGTGCTGTGTGGTGTATTTCGATATGCTCTTAGCACTTCATTTAGTGTCTGTTGAACATCTCTATGAGTTAGTTCGGTCTGTTGAATCGCCCTTTTGAGTGTTCCCATAAATCGTTCCACCATGCCATTGGCTTGTGGCCATAGTGGGGTGATTTTCTTATGTTTGAAGTTAAGATGTGTTGCGAAGTTTGCAAACTCATGTCCATTAAATGGCGGTCCGTTGTCTGTTTTTACTCGTAGTGGAATGCCCCATGCAGCAAAGGTTTCATCCAACACTGGGATTACTGTTGTTGCTCGAGTTGATGGTATTAGCTGTGCAAAGGGGAATCGAGAGTACTCATCCATGATGACAATAATGTATTGTCCTGATTGCAGTGGTCCAAAAAAGTCAACTGCTACTTGCTGCCATACCCCTTCCGGGAGGTCTGACATTTGTAGTGGTGCCGGGGGTTCTTCCCGACTGACCACCTGGCAAGTCATACAGTCTTTCAGGGTTGTTTCTACCATGTGGTCAAGTGTGGGGAACCACACGCGTTCTCTTAAGGCTTTCTTGGTCGCGTTGATGCCTCGGTGTCCCTCATGTGCCAGATTAATGACCCCTTGACGCAGGTTGAGTGGAATCACAATCCTTCCCCCCCTCAAGAGAAGGCCGTTGTCGCTGATGGAAAGTTCGTCACGCACCCGTTGGAATGCGGCCAGGTCTTGACGCAGAAGATCAGAGTCTTGCGGCGAGTGTTTCACATCCCTCCAGGAGTTCGTGCGGATGCGAGCCATGACAGCTTGTATGAGTGGGTCAGTCGTGGATGCTTCTTGAATTGCGGCAATAGGAACTGTGGGTGGACAGGCCGCGTCGATGACGAAGTGAAGGTATTCATCAGCTACAGACAGGGCGTTCCGGGCTCCGGCCATGGGATGGCGCGACATGAAATCGGCTGGGTTTTCAGCTTTGCCAGGTTTGTGTATGATTGTGAAGATGTAGTCTTGCAAGCGTAGGCCCCACCGTTCGATGCGCGGTGGCATCTTAGCGTTGGGATTGCCGAAGATGGTGATGAGGGCCTGGTGGTCCGTGATGATCGTGAAGTGCTTGCCGTATACGAACAAGTGGAAGTGTTCGCACGCCCACACTACAGCCAGGCTTTCTTTTCCGGTTGGGAGTAGGCTTTTTCAGTGTCCGTGAGGCTGCGACTTGCATACGCAATGATGTGGCGCTGGTCTGAATCATCACGGTATTGGGCTAGGATGGCGCCCAGGCCCACTGGGCTGGCATCAACTGTGATTTCTGTCTTTTTCTTGGTGTCAAAGTATGCCAGGTTTGTGGTGGACCCAACAGCTTGTTTGATGGTGGTGAAGGCTTGTTGGCACGGGTCAGTCCAGTCGAAAGGTTGGCCCTGGCGAGTGAGTTCACGTAGGGGATAGCTGATCGTGGCGTAGTCGCGAATGTAGCGCGCACAGTAACTCGCCATGCCGAGGAAGGAGCGAAGGTCGCTTACGTCTCGAGGCTTCGGGGTGTCTGCAAGTGCCACTACCTTCTCGGGGTCGGGTCGCATCCCCTCTTTGGAAAAGATATGTCCGTAGAACTTCAGAGTGTCTCTGTGGAATTCACATTTGCTGGCGTTGAGGGTCAGGTTTGCGGTCAACAGTGCGTGGCAGACTCTGTCCAGCGCCGTGTCATGTTCAGTTTGGTCTTTGCCGAACACTAGTAGGTCGTCACTATAATTAAAGGCATTGGGGATGCCCTGAATGACCCGTCTGATGGCCTCTTGGAAGATCTCGGCGGCCGAGGAAATGCCGAAATTCAAGCGTTTATAGCGGAACAGGCCTTGGTGCGTAGTGAACGTGGTGATGTATCTCGATTTGTCATGGAGTTCCAGTTGGTGGTAGCCTTTATTAAGGTCGAGTTTTGAGAAAACAGTGGCGCCATTCAATTTCGTGATCATGTCACTGATGTGTGGCCCAGGATGACGCTCCCGCTCAATGGCGGTGTTGGGTGCGCGCATGTTGACACACAAGCGGACTTTGTTGTCTTGTCCTTTCTTGGGGACCACCACGACCGGGGACACCCATGGCGTGGGTCCTGACGTGCGTTCGATAATGTCAGTCTGGAGTAAGTCCTGTAACTCATCATCCACGGCCTGTTGAAGGTGGAACGGTATCTTTCTGTGATGTTGAGCGATAGGCGTCACCTTCTCGTTGATATGGAGTTTTACTTTGAAGTGGTTTAGTTTCCCGAGGCCCTTGAAGAGGTTCGGGAATTTTGCTATGATATCTGGAGCATCTTCTGTCATGTAAAGGAGTTCTACTAGCTTGAGTCTTTCTGCCGTTGGTAGGCTGAGGAGGCAGTCTGCTACATCTGGACCCTCCACCACATGGATGTATGCATCGACTGTCCGGTCCTTGAATGTGAGGGTGGTGTGGAATCGGCCCAGGCATGGTAGGGGCTTGCGTGACATCCAGGTGAAAATGCGGACGGCGGCAGGTGTTAGTTTGGGCCTCTGTTTCATGTTGTAGTATTCCAGAGCGCAAATGTAGTTTAGTGAAGCCCCTGAGTCCAGGACGAATTTTGCCGGATGTTCGCCTATTAGGATGTGCAGCTTCGGGTATCGCTTTAGACGGTCCGTGTCAGATACCATGCAAATGTATTCATCGCTGTCTTGAGATGTTGGGGTGTGCGATGAGGAAGACCCGCTGGATGTGTCTCTGCGTGACCGATAGGAGTCGGACGCGTGATGTCTGGTCCGATGAATGCTCTCGGAGCGACTTCTTGACTGGCCGGAGTAGGCGGACTGGACGCTGGAGTTTGATGAGCTGGAAGATCGGCTGTCCCTCCCTTTGATAGCTCTTGCATGGTGGCGGGTGTCACGATGGCGAGTGTCACGGCCTCTGGTCGACGACGTGTGAGGTGACTGCTTGGCTTGACATGCCACTTCAAAATGATTGTCTCTCCCGCAGCGGTGGCACCGCTGGCCAATTGCTGGACACTGTCCTGAGTGTGGGTAGTCCTGACCGCATCTGTAGCAGGTGGGCGCAGACTTGACAGATTTGGAATGACGTGAGCTTCCTTTGGACGGCATCTTCCGGGAGGAATGAGATTTGTGGGAGCTCGACATCGGTCTGGATGACTTGGATGTTCTGTGTGTCTGAACACGTAGTGCGTGGTCCTTCTGGTCAGATTTGTGTGAGCCCATTCGCTTGGCATAGTCTTCTGCTTGATCGTTTATCCGGGTCAGCTCCTCGATTTCCTCCAGCGAATATGGTTTCTTGAGCAGTCGTCGACGGAGAGTTTCAGAATGGCACCCACCAATGATGCGGAGTCTCAGTGCATCTTCAGTTTTGAAGTTGTCGAAGTCGCAATACTGCGCTAGCCTCCTGATGCGCATGATGAAGTCACTCATGCACTCGTCTTTGTCTTGAGTGGCTAGATGAAAGGTGTGTCGTTCGTAATCCACATTGCGTTTGTGGAGGAATCGTCTGTCCAGAGCAAGCTTCACTTCATCGTAAGTGGCGGTCGCTACATTAGGTAGTTCTTTGATGATCTGTGCAATGTCTGGACCAATGAGATTCCTTAGTGCCACTATTTTTTGTTTGGAGTCCTCCACCCGGGACCCTATCATATAGTCCTCGAAGTCTTCACTCCACCGTTTCCACGTAGGGCCCATACTGTTGCCTGGTGTTAGAGGTAGAGGCAGCGGTTGGCGCATGAACGAGGCTCCAATGGGGTTATTGGCCATGGTGGGCGCGTCCCCCGGATTGAATGGCCCTCCTGAGTTTGACTGTGGGGCTGCTGTGCTGGTGGGCGCGTCGCCCGGATTGGATGGCCCTCCTGAGTTTGACTGTGGGGCTGCTGTGCTTGCTTGTGGAGTCGGGTTTGTGTTACCAGATGAGCTGTCAGGAGGTGGGTCGGACATCTGTAATATCCCCTTGGAGGAATGGGTGAGTTTGCCTGACTGTGGCTCTGTGTATAATTTATTTTTATTTTAATTGGCCGTGTGATTCGTTACACATCAATTGTAGGCTTCTGAAGAAGTGTCCAGGCCCTTTTGTGTCTTTGCGCGACTTTCGCGCTCTTTTCTTGACTGGGGTGTGTTGTTTAATGCATGGCGCCTGACCCCAAGATGGCCGCCATTGTGGATTCGTGGACTGTGTAAGCGCCGGCGCCTGACTTCAAAATGGCCGCCGCGCAGGACGTCTTGTTTCTTACTTGGTGTCGTCTTCCACGTCGTCTTCTGAGTAAAGATCTTGCCTTTCCTCGAGGCTGGCGTCACGGGGAGGCTGCCGGGTGTGACTCACCCTCACTCCTCACTCGCGGATGTGGGCAGCTTCTTCCTCGCGTCGCGCTGGCGCCTCTGACTTCACAGGCTGCTCGCGTCTGGATCCTTCAGGCTGCTCGCGTCGGGACCACGTGGGGCAGCGCTCTGGCATATGCGCTCCCACTCCCCTCGTTGCTGGCTGGCGGCCCTCACCTCAGGAACTGCTCAGGCTTCTCGGTGAGTGCATTAAGCGGCAACTCTGGCGCTGAGTCGATGTTGGCAGCGCCGGCGATGATTTGAATTTCGCGCTCTTGTTTCTTTTGCGCCGCAGGCAAAACGGGCTGCTGGGCTCGGTGGTCGGCCACTCTGGTTGGCTGAGTGATGTTAGGGTTAGTGGGTATTAAGGACATCCCACCCTCGTCGCCATTGTCAAGATCACTCTTTGTAAATAACACACCGAGACGGAGGCTCTTTCAGGAACGTCTATCTTTATTCCCTGTCAGCCTCAGACTGCCTTACAGACTAAATCTCCTTCCTGTTTCCTCACTTCCTTTTCCTTCTTCCTGCTCGCCTGTCCTGTCCCAAAGGGGTCAGGCGAGACGACGTGACAGTATGTTTCTCTGAAAAAGTGGCAACCATCTCACAGTTGGCAGATTCTCACAGCAGACACTTCCTTTCACAGAGGGCTCACATTTGTGGCAGCCAGACACCTACTGCAGACACACACTAGCACGTAGTATTAAAAAAGTTTAAACTTAGGTTTAAGAACTGTTTCACGCACCATTACCATGTTACTATCATGTGTGCGCGCGCTTGAGTATGCTCCATTACACCTGTCCATGTTCTCTAGATGCGCACCTCACAACACATTTTTTTTTACTTTTCTCAGAGTTTTTTGTAGCGCAAACTTGACCCGAAGGTATGGGAGCGCTTTACATGAGCACCAGTTGTGGTACAGACGGACACATTCATTTTTAATAGGCACAGAGAGATTAAGAGATTTTCCCAGAATCACAGGATGTTGAGCGTTGTTGTAGAGACTCGAGCCCGGTTCCCCAGATTGGAGGTCGACAGCCCTAGCCGATAGGCCACATCCTCTCCCCACTTCACATTGATGCTGCACATTATGAGGACAGATAGTTCAAATTGCATGATGGAGTTCTCTGTGGGTACAAAGGTGTTCAACAGGTTTGCAAATACCGAATGATCCACCACCTCTCTTATCCCAAAGGCAACTCAGTAAATGACTGGCTAAGCCAGGATATTTGTACAGTCTCCTATGCTACATTTGATGAAGCCATCGATTTAGTCAGGCAGGTGGGGACCGGAGCCCCCATGGCGAAAGCGGATGTTGAATCAACTTTCAGGCTGTTACCAGTGCATCCCGTCAGCCACATGAAAGCAAAAGCTATGCATGTTGAGAACATAATACCCTGCAACAATATACTCTCCACTCGGAATCAGTTCATCTGTCTGTAGATGTTATAGTTGGCCACGGAGAATCAGAATGAATGGGAAGACATTCTCAATTTGCGATTAGCAATTTGCGAATCGCAAATTGAGAATGCAATTTCAAGGGTGCAGGGGTGTCCAAAGGACACCCTGTTGCACCCCTGAAATAAGCATGGGCGCACATTTGGTGCACATACATGCCCTAAGGGCATGTATGTGCTTCACATAGCACTTTGAAAAATGCAAAAAAGTGAATTTTCAAAGAAATTGCAAATTACTATCAACTTGAAGTTGGTGGTAATTTGCGATTCCTTGAGGCGAAATTGCACTTTTTTGGTGCTTCTTACATTGCATTTAAGGAATCGCACAGTTTGCGAATCCTTATTTTGCACGCAGATTTGCTACATACATACCATTTAGCAAAAATGCGCGGGGAAATCCAAAATTCTGCGAATTTCGGCGTTTGCGAACCCATTTGTGCTTGATACATATGGCCCTGGATAATTTACGGTATTCTTCTCTGGCAGCAGCACAGATGGGAGGAGGGTAGTCATTAACCAACATGGATGTTTTGGTATGGCTTGATTGTGCGACTGTCACTCCCCTTTTAATCTAAACCAGTATTATTCTATAGTTCTTTGCTTCCACACAAATACATATTCATTCCCATGCTATTCACTGCAATGCTTCACATTACAAAACAACATTCTTATGATGGCAGAAGTATTGACATTGCCAATGCTTGTTAACAATTATTGGCAGCAAAGTGATGGGAGGAATGCTTGCAAAAAGTCTAACCATTGGCAATAGCTTGGGGTAGCATTCACATACATCATTTTTTTTGCACACTATGCCACCTCAGCTTAGACCCTGGTCCTGGTCCAATAGAAACTGTCCAGCCTGAACTGCCAAGTCAGGTCCTCTGCAAGTAATCTTTTGGCTATGATCAATATTACTTCACCCCATGCTTGCTAAAATGCGTTTTCAAACAAGGTTCTAGGAGATAAGTGATGCCCAGCATTCTCCTGGGGCACATCCCTGTAACTTGATGCTAAACTGGTTGGACGGCCAAGAAGCCAATGATTGCCCATAAAGAGAGTAAGACTACTGAAGTTCTATATCATTTATGTCAATGCTGATTATATTCACATCCACCAGCCTTCCCTTTTCTGTATTCTCACAGAGGGTGCTGGTTACAGAAGTCCTAGGGACTAACCCACATACAAAATGGCAGGTCAGTTTGCCTAAAGCTAAGTGAAGCACTAGGACCTTTTAGAATCTATCAAAAGTAGAGCTTTAATTAAATGAGAAGGGATGACGTGCTCTTCACAAGTAAATGCCTATATGTCTACACAGACCTGCTTTATTATATAAGTAGGAAATAGAATTTCATACCTAACTCATTTTAAACTTTGGTTTCTTCGTTTGATGTCTGTTAGGGCTCAGCTGGCAACACTGGCTTTGTAAAACAAAGCATACTGAATATGAGTGGAACTAGATTAGGAGTCTGGGCCCTATTATGTGGTGCAGCTTTTGCCGCACTGGTGGTCCCACCGTCCTATAACAATAGGGAGCCCCCTGTTGCCTCTGTGCCAGGGGATGCGTGCAGGGGGCTCATGGTGTGCCCCCTGTATGCATGCACCCCAAGCTCCTGCAGAGCATGGACTTGACAATCCATGCCCTGCTCCATGCCTGCAGGAACTGCCTTAGACACTCTCATTACTGAGCCTTTTTCACGGGCACCACAGTTGAACTGCTAAAGAACCGCCCACAAGAGACAAAAAAAGTCATAATCTGGTGAGCAGTTTCTTGTGGCTTTGGTGGTCTTGGAGAGGGGCGGTGGTGTGGCGACCCCACTCCAAGGCCGCCAAAGTCATAATAAGGTTTTCTGCATGGCAGATCCCCACTTGACTGCCACCAAGAATGTCCGCATCACCCTACTATACACCACTAATAGAAAAGGTGTGATGCCAACTGTAGTCCCTTATATAATGATGGCCAGCCTTTTGGTAAAGGATACTCAGGCTTCATTTGAAAACAGGAGTCTGCAGGCAACCTGAATACCAGTTTCCTGCATCATTCCAGTTTCCTGCATCATTCCAGTTTCCTGCATCATTCCAGTTTCCTGCATCATTCCAGTTTAAGCAAGGCACCAAATCCTGGCTGCAAATTATCCACAAACTGACATATATACCCCTGGCAGAAACTCTCGAAGTATGTGGTGTGTCTCAAATATAACTACTGGAATGATTGTTTTTCACAAAACTATGGATTTTTTGCATTTACCACATAACGTATCACCTGCTGCAAAATTTACAGATTTTACAAATAATTGTTTCAAGTGCGAAATACACGTTACTGAAAATCTGCATATGAATTACAATAGAGCTTTTGGCACTTTGCAAACGTGAAATAATCAATTTGTACTTGCTGATTGCTGTTTTCAGGGGTTAAAAAATATGAATTTCTCCCAGATGGTGTTAATGTCCCCAAACAAAGGACTGTAGCTGTGTGCTTTTGCTTGCAACAGGAAAAGCAATCTTAGGTATTCAAATTCAATTTAATTTAAAGGGGTGTCAAGCATCGTAGATTCATAGAACAGAAAGGTTTTTCAGGAGTGAAATGAGAAGGTTGCAAACAGTTTTCCCTGGAGTGCTTTCATTGCCTTAATGCGTTGCCAGTTTCAGGAAATAAGAACAATTCTTCATTCACTACAACAGAGACTAGAAAGAAAACGTGGAAGTAAGGTGAGTAAAAAAAACAATATTCTTGCAACTGGTTCGCTCCAAATACCAGCTTAAAGTAACTTCTCTTCTTTTGTTTTGTACATTCTTTGTACAGGTACAAAAACAAAGATGTATGTAGCACCATAGCATAAAACAGAGGACCAAGTAACTCCAGGATCACAGCTTACATTGTTTTAATGGTCTTTCATCAGATGAGTAACCAGAGAAAAGAACTTCAGAAGGAGCAGGTGGCTATGGAGAGGGCCACCATTTTGGATCTATGTAATAATAATAATACATGAGATTCTAAAGCGCATGGTTATACTATACAGTATGTCCCCGCACTGCAGCAAGATAGCCCGTTATGGACAGATTACATCCAATACCGCCCACCCCTCAATGAGGCATTAACTGTGGAAAGAGCCATGTTTTTAATTTCTTTCGGAAAATCCCCTCTGATGGTTACGACCTGAGTGACTGTGGAAGGTCATTCCATAGTTTCGCCGCCAGCCATCTGAAAGATCATCCCCCCCATCCGTGCTCTTTTTACTACTGGCAGTTCTACCTTTCCTGTACCCATGGATCTGAAAGTCCTTGTCAGTCTATAAGGGATCAGTAGGTTCTGGAGGTAGCTAGGGCCCACTCTCTGCAGGATACGATGACTAACGCACATTGATGTAAACACAATTCTCCCCATAACCCGGAGCCAGTGTAACGTTGCAAGAGCATTCTTGGATGCGGCCCTTCTGGGTAGCCCCAGAACAAGGCGCGCTGCCGCATTTTGAATGCCTTGCATTTGTTGGACACACCTCCTATTTACCCCCAGATATAGCACATTCCCATAGTCCAGGCGCAAAGTCACCAGGACATGGACTATCGTTTTTCTGGCGGCTGCCAGGAGTACATCAAGTGTCTTCCGGAGGACTTCCATAATTCCGAAGCATTTCCCCACAACCAACCTGGTCTGGTGGTCGGAGGAGAGTTTTGGGTCCAATCATATCCCCAAGTACTTAATATGTTCTTTGGGAACGGGTGTGGAGCCCAACGACTGGTGCCACCACCTTGAGGTCCATATAGACGGTGTACTAAAAACTATCAGGACCTCCGTCTTGTTCCCATTCAACTTGAGGCAGCTGCTCGCCATACAGCCCTCCAACTCCTGTAAACAGGTGTAAAAATTGGTGACTGCTTTGTCCTGGGTTTGGGATAGGGCTATCACTAATTGTGTGTCGTCTGCATATGACACAACATTAATTTCGTATTTTGCAATTAGGTCTCCTAGAGGGGATATATATAGATTAAAGAGGGTGGGACTAAGGATAGACCCCTGGGGTACCCCTTGTTTCAGGCTAATGCTCTTTGAAAAGAACGGCCTCTGTCGTACTTGGAAGCTCCGATCATGTAAAAAGGATCTAATCAATTCCAAGGCCCATTTGGCCAGCCCTCCTTTTTTGAGGCATTGTAGGAGCAGAGAGTGATTGGCGGTGTCGAAGGCGGCGCTGAGATCAAGCAACACCAACGCCACCGTCTTGCCCTCATCCCATGCCTACGTATTGTTTCAGTCGATACCAACAGAGCTAACTCTGTTGAATATGAGGCCCGAAAACCTGAATGAGTAGGATGTAGCAAGTTGTGCTCATTCATATTCAGTACATAGAATTCACCAAGCACTCAATTATCAAGTCCACGTTCAAAATAGTAAAATGAATGAGTTTCTTCAGATTTCTTCTTTTATTCCGTCATCCAATGAAAAGAAATTCTTGATACAGCAATACAGCCGATACAGCAATACAGCCAACACGTGTTTCGTCTAGTCTGTGTTTGACTTTTAGACTTCTTCAGGGCTTCAAGTAATTACAATAACCTATGTTTAGGTTTGTGATACCAAACAATATAGTACATCTACAAAAATTATAACAATAACATAGGCCAATAATTACTTCTCAAAGTCACCGAACAATGTAACACAGAAAAACGTAAAGCTAAAGGAAGTCCCAAATACCAAGCATGAAAAGTTGTGTCACCCAAGCGTGACAGAACAACTTGCCAAGTTGGCAGTCCAAAGTATGAAACCCATAGTAAGACAGAGTCAATCACAGTAAATAAATAAATAACAACGGAGTAAAATCATACCCCAAAAAGGAATGTATTAAGTATTCATCAAGCCTCAGTATAATAACGTCTTCTCATCTGTCTGAAAAATTAGAGTACCCTGATCACAAGCCATTCTCAAGGGATCAATGATGAATAAAAGCACAAAAAACCAACGTTGGTAAAACTCACCCACAACCAATGGTATATATATCTCTTGTAGCACGTCTTATTATTAACTTCATCACATATGTGAAGAATGGGTAGTAACCTCAAACCTCACAAAATTGAAGCAACAACTGAAAGTAAAACGTAACAGAAAGTAACTACACCATTCACTTGTGATTACAACAGAACATATTTAGATTAACAATGTAAGTCGTCTCCTTACCTATCTGTATGCCGAGTTGATAAATCCAATAATCACTGTCCCATAGTGTAAGTAATCATCCGCTAAAAAAGGTACCTGACAAAATATAAGTCATAAGCTCTATGCGTCTAACTTTGATTTCCAAATGCAGTGATATAGTAAAAAATAAGCCTATAAGCTATGATTGCGAGTAACAATTCACCTCGTATCAGGAGTATCCGAGAGTGTCTGACGTTCCGTATTTCCGCGTGCTACGCGGGCGCCATCTTGTAATGGCTTTAAGCAGTAACTGAAAGCATGCGCCATCTTGGAGCGGTGCTATCATCTAAAATCACGTTACGGCGTAGACATGAAACTTTAAATTAAATCGATAGCACAATGGCCGTATTGAGGTAATGGCACGTATATATTCTCTGTTATATAAAAAATATAAGCCTATAAGCTATGATTACGAGTAACAAATCACCTCGTATCAAGAGTGTCCGACATTCCGTATTTCCGCGAGTTACGCGGGGCGCCATCTTGTAATGGCTTTAGGTGGTAGCTAAAAGCATGCAACAACGTAAACATTAAACTTGAATTTAAATCAATAGCACAATTGCCGTATTGAAGTAATGGCACGTATCTATTCTCTGTATTATATATGCGTTACTAAGTAATTATTTTTATATGATAATACGCACCATCAATAGCGTATCATAACAAACTAAATAACCTAGTAAGTTAACACTATCCACACTGCAAATGAAACTGGTAATACCAGCTAATATCGCTGAACAGTTCGTAATCCATGTAAACGTATATGATAATACGGTAAATAAGTAACCATATATGTGCTAAGTCATCTCCACTATATCAGAAGTTCTATTCCCTTCTTTATTCAGTATAATGTTATAATATTATCACTATCCACAAATCAACGCGACTGTCAGACAGATAGGTGTGAGTCATATTGCCCTTATATGAATGGCTCATTACTGGGTGAATGTAATGCACCTAAAACCAAGGTCCGGGAAAGATTAGCATAAGGAGATAGAAAAAAGGAGTAAATAAGATAAAGCACACAATAAAGTAAACATAAGTAAATCCATATAGTTCACTCACAGATCAGATGAATCACATTTTAAAGATATCAGAAACAGGGACAAGATAACCATAATCTTCATCTTTCATTACCTAAATAGTATTCAAATTCGTGGTCAATGTTCATACCTAGTTCCACTGCTTTCAGTTTCATTAACCACATCACTTCTCTTCGTCGGAGTAGTAATTGTCTATTACCACCCCTTGGGTCACGTTTAACATGATCAATTCCATGATATGTAAACAAATGTTTTTCTTTCTCCTGGTAATTTCTAACCATATGAGAGGCAATAGGGTAGCGAGTGTCCCCTGTCTTAAGGGCTCTAAAATGCTCTACCATCCTTTCTCTCAGTTTCCTGATAGTGCTCCCAACATAGATCTGCCCACAGGAGCAGGCTATAATGTAAACTACAAAAGTAGTATCACAGTTAATGAAGAAATTTATACAAAAATCACCAGTATCATTGTAATTGAAAGTTTTAACTTTAGGTTTAGCCCATCTGCACGGACTACACGTGCCACATTTGTAAAAACCTTTTGATGTTGCAGTTAACCAATCAGGTTCAGATTTGTTCACAGGGTAACTATGACTAATACAATTCGACAGTGAACGTCCTTTTCTAAAAGTCAATTCTGGTCTATCTCCAACATAGGGCAAAATATCTTGATCCATGCTCAATAAGTGCCAATGTCTATTCATGATGCTGTACAGTTTTGCACTATCAGTACTGAAGTTCGTAATAAATCTAATTTTCACGTCTTTAGTACTATTCTCACTTGTTCTTTTGCTTAGAGTATTAACCCTCTTGAGTTTTCTTGCCCTTGATGCCGCATCCTCAACAGTTTTCCTCTGATAACCACGTTTAATAAACCTCTTAGATAGATCTGTGAGGTTAGATTCAAATTCACTATCACTAGAGCAATTACGTCTTGCCCTCACCATTTCACCATAGGGAATGGCGTTAATTTGACTGGAAGGATGGCAACTTTTTGCATGTAACACTGAATTACAGCTTGTAGGTTTTCGATACATACGAGTACACAATTTCCAATCCTCAATATAGAGTTCAATGTCCAAGAACATGGTGCTGTGAGTGTCATAATGAGTGGTAAATTTTAAATTGAGCCTGTTATCATTCAAGTAATCAAAAAAACCTTTAAGTTCATCAATTGTACCAGTCCAGATTAACAGGCAATCATCAATATAACGCCCCAGTAGTGGATGTGTTGCATCCATTTAGTGCCTGATGGGCCCCAGATCCTCTCCGCCTCGAACCACCCCATAAAGAGGTTCGCGAAGGACGGAGCAAATCTGGAACCCATCGCAGTCCCAAGGCGTTGTCTAAACCATGTACCATCAAAGAGAAATACATTATTGTCCAGAACCATTTTCGTCATTGTAAGAATCATCTGATTATGATCATAGAACTCAGCTGCTCTGTTACTAAGAAAGAAATCAAGTGCATGGATTCCTAACTCATGGTCTATATTCGTATCAAGTGATACGACGTCTAGCGTCACTAGTATCATCCTCTCATCCCATGTCAGATCACACATTAAGTTCAAAACATGCTTAGTATCTTCAATAAAAGAAGGAAGATTTCTGACATATGTCTGTAAAAAAGTATCAACATATTGTGAGAGGCGCTCTGTTGGTCCTCCAATCCCTGAAATAATAGGTCTTCCAGGCGGGTGCGTTCTAGACTTATGAATTTGTGGCAAAGTGTACATACATGGTGCTTTGGGTGCCACAACCTGTAAATAGAGATACTCCTCATAGTCCAGGAGTGTCAAATCATACCAAATCTTTAGTTGATCATTAATAATTTTAGTAAGAGTCTGCATTGGATTAACATGTAACTTCTCGTAGTACTTAACATTATTAAGCTGAGAGTAAACCTCCTCTTTGTAATCAACAGTGTTAAGAACCACCACATTGCCACCTTTATCGGCTTTACATATAGTAAGTTCCGAATTATTCATAAGCTCCTTAAGTGCCACCCTTTCACCAGGAGTAAGATTATCTTTGTATCTCATGGGCCTAGCAGAGCATCCTGTATCAATGATTTTGTCAATATCCACATTTACTGCTTTATAAAAAGCATCAATCGTGCTACCCAATGAGATTTTGGGTGTCCATTTAGATTTTACTTTCAAACCACTACCTTCACTTAGAAATCTATCCACCTCTAAGTCATCAAGCAATTTGTATAAAGTGACTGGGTCATCTTCCTTTTCTGTTAGTGAAAGTAATAACTGAGTCTCTTTCAGTTCCTGAATAGTAATGTTACTCAATGGTTTAATTCTTTCAGGTTTGCTTTTATCTGGCACATTCGCAAAAAATGTCTTTAGTTTTAGTCTCCTCACAAATCTAAATAAATCGATTTTAGTAACATACCAATCATTCATAGTCATTGGACAAAATCCCATCCCCTTACCAAGTAGACTTTTCATGTCATCAGACAATTCAAATGAAGACAGGTTCACAACTTCAATATCCTCAGTACCAGCATCATCTCCTACCGCTAGGGTTTCCAGGATCTCAGTCTCATCCCTACCCTTCCTCCCTGACCTCCTCCTACCTCTCCCCCCTCTCCTGCTTTTTGTGCATTTGATTCCCGATTCCTTTCTGAATCCCTGTTCCCACGGCGCAATCTGTGCACTTCTACTTAAAAATTATTCTCAGGTGTGGGAAGGGCTGAAGTATCAGGAATGTCTTCATTGTCACTACTTGAAATATTACTAGTGCCAGGATCACTATCACTCGCGGATGCACTACACTATGGGACAGTGATTATTGGATTTATCAACTCGGCATACAGATAGGTAAGGAGACGACTTACATTGTTAATCTAAATATGCTCTGTTGTAATCACCAGTGAATGGTGTAGTTACTTTCTTGTACGTTTTACTTGCAGCTGTTGCTTGAATTTTGTGAGGTTTGAGGTTACTACCTATTCTTCACATATGCGATGAAGTTAATAATAAGACGTGCTACAAGAGATATATATACCATTGGTTGTGGGTGAGTTTTACCAACGTTGGTTTTTTGTGCTTTTATTCATCATTGATCCCTTGAGAATGGCTTGTGATCAGGGTACTCTAATTTTTCAGACAGATGAGAAGACGTTATTATACTGAGGCTTGATGAATACTTAATACATTCCTTTTTGGGGTATGATTTTACTCCGTTGTTATTTATTTATTTACCGTGATTGACTCTGTCTTACTATGGGTTTCATACTTTGGACTGCCAACTTGGCGAGTTGTTCTGTCACGCTTGGGTGATACAACTTTTCACGCTTGGTATTTGGGACTTCCTTTAGCTTTACGTTTTTCTGTGTTACATTGTTCGGTGACTTTGAGAAGTAATTATTGGCCTATGTTATTGTTATAATTTTTGTAGATGTACTTTATTGTTTGGTATTACAAACCTAAACATAGGTTATTGTAATTACTTGCAGCCCTGAAGAAGTCTAAAAGTCAAACACAGACTAGACGAAACACGTGTTGGCTGTATTGCTGTATCGGGTGTATTGCTGTATCAAGATTTTCTTTTCATTGGATGACGGAATAAAAGAAGAAATCTGAAGAAACTCATTCATTTTACTATTTTGAACGTGGACTTGATAATTGAGTGCTTGGTGAATTCTATGTACTGGTTGTTAGTCATTCATTGGCTATTCATGAGAGTCTTGGTGACACACTCTTGTTCACTTTGAGCACCTCCTATACTTGCAAACTTAATTTACTTACACACGCTGTGCGCTCCGTGTAAACTGTCACCTTTTCTGCTTAGTTATTTTAGTTTAGGAGCAGCCGCATAAGTGAGAATGAACCGAGATAAAGAAGCTGAACAATTGTTTGATAACTTAGTGGCAGGCGGATCTATAGGAGCCGCCATGGGACCAGCAAAGGAGACTAAGAAGGAAGGCCTGAGAGCCAAATTTGTGAAACTTGAATCCCTCAAACGTACTGAATTGAGTAAATGGTGGGATGCGGCGACTCTAAGACAATATTTAAAACTTAATAGGATTCCTCGTGGGCTGAGATCTCAGATCATACCTACGTATGAGGATCTTGAGCCTGATCTTTATCTAACCTGGGAAAAGGAACTCAACAATAGTTCAAGGAATCTCATTAATATCTTGATAGAGAATGCCGATAGGAAAATAGCTAAGCTATTAGATGAGATACAAAAAGTTGAAGATGAGATAAAGGAGATGCACCTTCCAGAGGTTACCATTAAAAACTATATTACCCTGGAGGAGAAACTAAATGAATTACAAACAGACATTAAGCAAAGGAAAGCAAGAAAGCTTAAACGGGATGAGCGGGATTATCGCTCTGGACGTGTTTATACCTTTGCAAGAAAGTTTGATTACCTAATGACCAAGACCACTTCTAGAAAGAATAAGAGTAGCACCGCATCCGCGAGTGATAGTGATCCTGGCACTAGTAATATTTCAAGTAGTGACAATGAAGACATTCCCGATACTTCAGACCTTCCCACACCTGAGAATAATTTTTTAGTAGAAGTGCACAGATTGCGCCGTGGGAACAGGGATTCAGAAAGGAATCGGGAATCAAATGCACAAAAACCAGGAGAGGGGGGAGAGGTAGGAGGAGGTCAGGGAGGAAGGGTAGGGATGAGACTGAGATCCTGGAAACCCTAGCGGTAGGAGATGATGCTGGTACTGAGGATATTGAAGTTGTGAACCTGTCTTCATTTGAATTGTCTGATGACATGAAAAGTCTACTTGGTAAGGGGATGGGATTTTGTCCAATGACTATGAATGATTGGTATGTTACTAAAATCGATTTATTTAGATTTGTGAGGAGACTCAAACTAAAGAATTTTTTTGCGAATGTTCCAGATAAAAGCAAACCTGAAAGAATTAAACCATTGAGTAACATTACTATTCAGGAACTGAAAGAGACTCAGTTATTACTTTCACTAACAGAAAAGGAAGATGACCCAGTCACTTTATACAAATTGCTTGATGACTTAGAGGTGGATAGATTTCTAAGTGAAGGTAGTGGTTTGAAAGTAAAATCTAAATGGACACCCAAAATCTCATTGGGTAGCACGATTGATGCTTTTTATAAAGCAGTAAATGTGGATATTGACAAAATCATTGATACAGGATACTCTGCTAGGCCCATGAGATATAAAGATAATCTTACTCCTGGTTAAAGGGTGGCACTTAAGGAGCTTATGAATAATTTGGAACTTACTATACCTTAAGCCGATAAAGGCGGCAATGTGGTGGTTCGTAACACTGTTGATTACAAAGAGGACGTTTACTCTCAGCTTAATAATGTTAAGTACTACGAGAAGTTACATGTTAATCCAATGCAGACTCTTACTAAAATTATTAATGATCAACTAAAGATTTGGTATGATTTGACATTCCTGGACTAGGAGGAGTATCTCTATTTACAGGTTGTGGCACCCAAAGCACCATGTATGTACACTTTGCCAAATATTCATAAGTCTAGAACGCACCCGCCTGGAAGACCTATTATTTCACGGATTGGAGGACCAACAGAGCGCCTCTCACAATATGTTGATACTTTTTTACAGACATATGTCAGAAATCTTCCTTCTTTTATTGAAGATACTAAGCATGTTTTGAACTTAATGTGTGATCTGACATGGGATGAGAGGATGATACTAGTGACGCTAGACGTCGTATCACTTGATACGAATATAGACCATGAGTTAGGAATCCATGCACCTGATTTCTTTCTTAGTAACAGAGCAGCTGAGTTCTATGATCATAATCAGATGATTCTTACAATGACGAAAATGGTTCTGGACAATAATGTATTTCTCTTTGATGGTACATGGTTTAGACAACACCTTGGGACTGCGATGGGTTCCAGATTTGCTCCGTCCTTCGCGAACCTCTTTATGGGGTGGTTCGAGGCGTAGAGGATCTGGGGCCCATCAGGCACTAAATGGATGCAACACATCCACTACTGGGGGCGTTATATTGATGTTTGCCTGTTAATCTGGACTGGTACAATTGATGAACTTAAAGGTTTTTGGATTACTTGAATGATAACAGGCTCAATTTAAAATTTACCACTCATTATGACACTCACAGCACCATGTTCTTGGACATTGAACTCTATATTGAGGATTGGAAATTGTGTACTCGTATGTATCGAAAACCTACAAGCTGTAATTCAGTGTTACATGCAAAAAGTTGCCATCCTTCCAGTCAAATTAACGCCATTCCCTATGGTGAAATGGTGAGGGCAAGACGTAATTGCTCTAGTGATAGTGAATTTGAATCTAACCTCACAGATCTATCTAAGAGGTTTATTAAACGTGGTTATCAGAGGAAAACTGTTGAGGATGCGGCATCAAGGGCAAGAAAACTCAAGAGGGTTAATACTCTAAGCAAAAGAACAAGTGAGAATAGTACTAAAGACATGAAAATTAGATTTATTACGAACTTCAGTACTGATAGTGCAAAACTGTACAGCATCATGAATAGACATTGGCACTTATTGAGCATGGATCAAGATATTTTGCCCTATGTTGGAGATAGACCAGAATTGACTTTTAGAAAAGGACGTACACTGTCGAATTGTATTAGTCCTAGTTACCCTGTGAACAAATCTGAACCTGATTGGTTAACTGCAACATCAAAAGGTTTTTACAAATGTGGCAGGTGTAGTCCGTGCAGATGGGCTAAACCTAAAGTTAAAACTTTCAATTACAATGATACTGGGGATTTTTGTATACATTTCTTCATTAACTGTGATACTACTTTTGTAGTTTACGTTATAGCCTGCTCCTGTGGGCAGATCTATGTTGGGAGCACGATCAGGAAACTGAGAGAAAGGTTGGTAGAGCATTTTAGAGCCCTTAAGACAGGGGACACTCGCTACCCTATTGCCTCTCATATGGTTAGAAATTACCAGGAGAAAGAAAAACATTTGTTTACATATCATGGAATTGATCATGTTAAACATGACCCAAGGGGTGGCAATAGACAATTACTACTCCGACGAAGAGAAGTGATGTGGTTAATGAAACTGAAAGCAGTGGAACTAGGTATGAACATTGACCACGAATTTGAATACTATTTAGGTAATGAAAGATGAAGATTATGGTTATCTTGTCCCTGTTTCTGATATCTTTAAAATGTGATTCATCTGATCTGTGAGTGAACTATATGGATTTACTTATGTTTACTTTATTGTGTGCTTTATCTTATTTACTCCTTTTTTCTATCTCCTTATGCTAATCTTTCCCGGACCTTGGTTTTAGGTGCATTACATTCACCCAGTAATGAGCCATTCATATAAGGGCAATATGACTCACACCTATCTGTCTGACAGTCGCGTTGATTTGTGGATAGTGATAATATTATAACATTATACTGAATAAAGAAGGGAATAGAACTTCTGATATAGTGGAGATGATTTAGCACATATATGGTTACTTATTTACCGTATTATCATATACGTTTACATGGATTACGAACTGTTCAGCGATATTAGCTGGTATTACCAGTTTCATTTGCAGTGTGGATAGTGTTAACTTACTAGGTTATTTAGTTTGTTATGATACGCTATTGATGGTGCGTATTATCATATAAAAATAATTACTTAGTAACGCATATATAATACAGAGAATAGATACGTGCCATTACTACAATACGGCAATTGTGCTATTGATTTAAATTCAAGTTTAATGTTTACGTTGTTGCATGCTTTTAGCTACCACCTAAAGCCATTACAAGATGGCGCCTGCGTAACTCGCGGAAATACGGAATGTCGGACACTCTTGATACGAGGTGATTTGTTACTCGTAATCATAGCTTATAGGCTTATATTTTTTATATAACAGAGAATATATACGTGCCATTACCTCAATACGGCCATTGTGCTATCGATTTAATTTAAAGTTTCATGTCTACGCCGTAACGTGATTTTAGATGATAGCACCGCTCCAAGATGGCGCATGCTTTCAGTTACTACTTAAAGCCATTACAAGATGGCGCCCGCGTAGCACGCGGAAATACGGAACTTCGGACACTCTCGGATACTCCTGATACGAGGTGAATTGTTACTCGCAATCAACACTTATAGGCTTATTTTTTACTATATCACTGCATTTGGAAATCAAATTTAGACGCATAGAGCTTATGACTTATATTTTGTCAGGTACCTTTTTTAGCGGATGATTACTTACACTATGGGACAGTGATTATTGGATTTATCAACTCGGCATACAGATAGGTAAGGAGACGACTTACATTGTTAATCTAAATATGCTCTGTTGTAATCACCAGTGAATGGTGTAGTTACTTTCTGTTACGTTTTACTTGCAGCTGTTGCTTGAATTTTGTGAGGTTTGAGGTTACTACCCATTCTTCACATATGTGATGAAGTTAATAATAAGACGTGCTACAAGAGATATATATACCATTGGTTGTGGGTGAGTTTTACCAACGTTGGTTTTTTGCGCTTTTATTCATCATTGATCCCTTGAGAATGGCTTGCGATCAGGGTACTCTAATTTTTCAGACAGATGAGAAGACATTATTATACTGAGGCTTGATGAATACTTAATACATTCCTTTTTGGGGTATGATTTTACTCCGTTGTTATTTATTTATTTACCGTGATTGACTCTGTCTTACTATGGGTTTCATACTTTGGACTGCCAACTTGGCGAGTTGTTCTGTCACGCTTGGGTAATACAACTTTTCACGCTTGGTATTTGGGACTTCCTTTAGCTTTACGTTTTTCTGTGTTACATTGTTCGGTGACTTTGAGAAGTAATTATTGGCCTATGTTTTTGTTATAATTTTTGTAGATGTACTATATTGTTTGGTATTACAAACCTAAACATAGGTTATTGTAATTACTTGCAGCACTGAAGAAGTCTAAAAGTCAAACACAGACTAGACGAAACACGTGTTGGCTGTATTGCTGTATCGGCTGTACTGCTGTATCAAGAATTTCTTTTCATTGGATGACAGAATAAAAGAAGAAATCTGAAGAAACTCATTAATTTTACTATTTTGAACGTGGACTTGATAATTGAGTGCTTGGTGAATTCTATGTACTGGTTGTTAGCCATTCATTGGCTAGTCATGAGAGTCTTGATGACAGACTCTTGTTCACTTTGAGCACCTCCTATACTTGCAAACTTAATTTACTTACACACGCTGTGCGCTCCGTGTAAACTGTCACCTTTTCTGCTTACTCATTCATATGCAAGTTTAGTTGTACATTGACTGCCTTCTCTGCGATTTTGTCAAAATATGGGAGGAGCGAGACTGGTCGATAGTTATCCAGCTTCAGCCCTGGTTTTTTCACAACTGGGATAACGACTGCCTCTTGCCCCAACCTAGGGACCACCCCTGATTCAATGGAGAGTTTCAGGAGATGACCAATGTAGGGAGCCAGAATTTACATACTCTCTCTTTGGGTCTTAGGTTTTGTGGGGTCCTTGGGTGAACCAGACTTAATACTTACTGCAATATTTTTAAGCTCCTCCAATGATGGTGGGACAAAACAAGAGAGGCTCCGCGCCTTCTCTGTGCTGCTCAGCTCCTCTTCTCCACCCCCACCTCCATTCCTTGCCTCAACCGGGAAGGTTCAATTCTCGAGTTATAGTAAATTGCTCAAGTTCTTTTTATTAGTGTGTGATAAGTTCTAAGTCTTGCTTTATATTCGGCCTTCTTGAGATCGGAGAAATCCTTCCTCCAGCCCCGTTCTGCGGCTTTGCACCAGGACTTTGTTCTCCTAAGTTCATCATTGAACCAAGGCGCCAATTTTGACTGTCTTCTAGGGGCACTAGTCGACCAAGGTGCAACTTGATCTAGGGCCTTGGTGATCCTATTGTCTAGTGAAATGCATGCCTCTCGATATCACTGCCACCTGGTGGACCTCCCATCTGAAGGGCAGCATTGAAATCAGCCACGGAGAACTTAGCCCACCTCCTCTGTAGGCTACCCCCCACCTTCGTCCGGGGAGTGGGCTGGGAACTGATGCACTAAACAAAGTCAGATAACGATCTGACCAGGGCACAGCGGTGGGATTATCAATTGTTAGCCCCCCAGTTAGCGAAAATAGGGTCCAACAAATGGCCCGCTTGGTGGGTAGGGAGGGAGGGTTGTAAATCCATCTGTAGTGTATTCATTTCTTGATGGAGTTCTTGCGCTTCAAGATTCTCTTTATCATCAAAGTGCAGGTTTAAATCTCCCAGCACTAGCAGTTTGGAATATGTACACAGGGGCCACACTTTGTAAAGTTTTTCTAGTTTATCATTGAGGAACGCAGTTCTATAATGTGTGTGTGTTTGTAGCTAGATAGATAGATAGATAGATAGATAGATAGATAGATAGATAGATAGATAGATAGATAGATAGATCAGGCCAAGTAATAAAAATCGATCTAAAAATCCAGCCACATTGCTGCAAAGCAAAATTATACAAAGACAACTGTTACGAAGACGAACACCGGTTTTAAAAAATAGACTAACATTCACAGAAACATTCTCGTGAGGTAGCATTCATAATTATAGTATAGAAGGTCTGTGTCGTAATGCACTCAGGCCTGCACCTCTGCCCACTACCTAGGCCCCAATAACCGCCCAGTGACTGAAAAGCACACATTACTGTAGATTGGGCGTAAGACCCCCAGCGGTCTACTTCTTTTTATTTAAAGCCTTGGGCCATGCCTGGCCAGAGGATTTGGTAGATGTACATCCGGGCAGCTCCGCAAAAGCAGGACCTGCTACATCCCTTCCCAACTTGGTTTTGAAGATCACAGTTCATTTGACACTGCATGCAAAGTCCCTGAACAGCTGGCTAGGTTGAGGGTTGGATCGGAAGTTGTAACGGGGGTGCTGGTTGTGGACAGATGGATCAGGGATAGGGGCTTAGATGTCAAAACTCCTGCTGCCTCGTTTCTTTCCTCCACGCTTGGCCAATCAATCTCTTCTTCATCGCCAGTTGGGTCTAGGTGTTGACATGATACTTCAACTTTCTTGAACCACGAAATGCCACAGTTTCCTGCCCTTTTTTAGTGGTCACCATGGTTCCATCACTCCTTAGAACTGTCCAATTCCCTGGCTCATATGGCATCCTGAATTTCCACTCTGGCCTACGCCCCTTGATTTTCACTTGGTACCCTGGTCGGAGAGAGTGGGACTTTGCTCCTCGGCTCTGGATGACGATGACATTGCATTTATCTCAGCGCATCTGGGTCGACAGGGTTTTATAAGGAGGTGGCACCCACCCTGGGCACGTAGGGATGACATCTCGTCAAGGGCCATTAAACACCAGGGTCCAAGGGGCTTGATGGGTCATGCAGTGAGGAGTGCCCGATACTCCTGCAGGAAGGATTGGAGGTGGAGTTTCAGGATCGACTTGCTCGCCCACGGTTATATGGAGAGACTTATTTAGAGTACTCTTGAAACTTTCGATCTCCCCGTTGGCTTGTGGCCATTTGGGGGGGTGATACGGCGAAGACATATTCCATGGTGCTTGCGGAAATCGCAGAATTCTCCACTTTGGAGTAGTGGGCCATTGTCAATCTTGATCTCAGTGGATAGGCAAAAGATTTGTTACAAAGGATTAATGCGGCTGACCATGGTTCAGCACCTCCATTTCAAAGTAAAAAGGTAAGTCCTTTGTCTGTGCACACCCGTCCGGAGCTTGCCGCACTTTCACTCCACTGAGGATCAGACAAATTCTTGAAGATAAGAACGGTGCACCAGAAACAAAGAGAGCTTCAGATTTATCCAAATATGTTCTTTATTCTTTAATTTTTTTAATTCAACCACAGCCAACACATTTCTTTCCATTGGAACTTCGTCAGGGCTAAAATGTCTCAATATAGGCTCAAAATGGTCCTTAGCCCATGGGGTGAATTCGTAAAAGGTCTCTGTAATGACAGGTAAATAGAATTATGCAGAGAATCCCCGCATGGACAGATAGTATCAAGGGGCTTAAGGTGTCGGCCCACACTCCTCCGTATTAATCTGGAGGTTCGCTTGAAGGGGACCGGTCACCCCAGAGTGATAATTGAAAATAACAGAGCCAGTGTTGCGGCCTGTCGACCTTCGTGGAGTTTCCCTTGTAGGGAAATAGTCACCCCAGAGTGGTAATTGGGAATCGCTGGGACAGTGTAGCAGCCTACCATCCTTAATAGATAAGGAGCGTTCCTCATATCTTGCAAACATTTTCTTCAGGGCAGGAGCTACATGAGTGAATGTTGTTGAATCAACCACCTCCATAAAGGGGTACTTGGAGTATGTGTCCATCAGGACCAGGGTGACCGTTCCATCGGGGAAACTCCCAAAGTCCAGCCTCACTTTGAACCAGGGTACTGCGCACAATTGCTCAGTAATGATCGGTGCTGGCCTCTCTGGTGCTCGCCAAATGGCATGCAAGGCACTTGTGGATGATGTCCTCCATCATGTCCTCCAGACCTTGAAACCACACCTTCTCCCTTATCCGGAACGTCATCCTCGTAGAAACTTGGTGCCCTCCATGTGCTAATTTGGTCACAGGGTGATATAGGGCAGTTGGGATAACAATTCAAGATCCCTGCAGAAGGACTCCTTCTTGGGTCATGCTGAACTCTTATCGCGATCTCCACATCTTCGTCAAACTCTCACGGTTCGCAGTGGACCAGTCATCAGCGTCTCACAGAAAGTTCTGCCACGTCCCGTTCTGGACGGCAGCACAAACTCAAGTGAGGACAGGGTCTGTTTCAGCTGCTTCTTTGATGTCGTACAGGCTCAGAGCCCAGGGGCAGGCAGAATTTGAGATCATGTTGAAGTAGTCCTCCACTGCGTCGGAGTTGCGCCTGTCGGCTTGGAGACCAGAGGCATAGGGTGACAAGAGAGGAAATTGGCAGGGTTTTTAGACTCTGGTCGGTAAACTACCGCTAGTTTACAGTGTGGCAATTGAATGGCCCACTGCTCGATCCTTAGGGGTGGATGATGAGTTGAACCCCAGAACAGCAGGACAAGAGGTTGGTGGTCCGTGATAATTATGAATGGTTCTTCTTAGATTGGGCACTCGCTGACAGGGTGTTCTTCCCAGCCGCAGTACCTGCCTCTTGATCTCGTGGGCAAGAGTTCGCGTCCCTTGGGGTTGTTCCCCTTGCCTTTTGTCCGAATGGCATCACCTAGTTCAATTTTAATGTTTGTGGCCTTCTCAGGCGTTTGCGTGATTGCTAAGTCCATCTTGTTGGCATGTGCTGCAGACAAGGCATGTGCTGCAGACAAGTCGTGTGATCTTGCCAGGATGAGGATATCGTCAAGGCTGATGTTGGTTTGCCTCAAGATCAGACTACGCAGAGTCTTGTTGCAACAGCTTTAATTCGTTGAGCTGGAATTTCCTTGAATTGGTCACCTGCTGTGCAAGTACTCAGCAGTTTGCACAGCCGCGCATAAAACGCATAAATAGATTGTACCTCCCGGTGGAGGGCTTGGTGCAGCTTGAACCTTTCAAAGTCCGGGTTCAATTGTGGGTCGAAGTGAGCGTTGAGTGCTCAGACCGCAGCGTCGTAATTGGTAGCTGGACCTGTGTCAAGTAAGTGTTTGAACAATTTATTGTTATCTTCCCCAGAATAGTGGAGGTGTAGGGATCGTTTGAGGGCGTCATTGGTTTCTCGGGTGGCGAAAAAATAGTTGTCTAGTCGCCCTGTCCACGTCTTCCACCTGGGGGATTCAGTCATGGGGTATGCACGCTCACTTAAGGGTCATAGCACCCCTGTGAGTGCGTGCTGCATGGTGGCTGGCCTTGGGGGTTGAGCATCATTTGCTCTGTCTTCCATGCTGGGTGTCCGTGTGGCGTGTGGTTCTGGTGCCTCTGTGGTTTGTTTCTGCACTTCTATACTACTATTATAAAGAGAGCGAGCCCAAACCTTTGAGGCGGGTAATCTCAGTAACCACAGCACCAATCACAACACCCAATACAGCGTTGGAAAGGGTAGTTGCAGCAGAAGGACATAGGCTATGCAGACGGCCACCATATACATTTAAAAGCTAAGAGACCGGTGCCAGCAAAGTAGTCCCTTGTGGGCATGTATGCGTTGTGCTGTGGGCGTGTGTGCTGGGGGCGTGACAAACGCTGGGGGCGTGTGGTACATTCCACCCTTCATGCCATCATATCGTGTGCAAACGCTGGGGGCCCGGCATCAGCGCGCCCGGCGGTCCAACTTCCGGTTTCCCAGAGCACCCTTCGCTGCGTCGCCATGCTGCACTCACCCGTTCTCCGGCCACAGGGGCCCCAGACTCGTCCGTCACCTTGGGGGATATGGAAGCCCAGAGCAGCACCAGCCCCAGGTACGTGCCAATCACCAGCACACTGCACAGGACGAAGCCCACCTTCAGCTGCATCGTCGGCTGCCTGTCCTCGGCCCTGCTCGTTCCCCCTGGCTCTCAGCCGTGCTCCCTCCTCCGCCCCTCATGACTCTTCCGGATTACATTTAAAAAACAAAGTGTGGAGGGTCAAGGGGAATATTTAATGACCTGTCTGCTCAATCCCCTATTTACAAGATACTGAACACACAAAAGAGCAGACCAGGTCTGTGGATGGTGTATGGCTATACCAGTAACTGTGATACAGTTGGCTGCCCGTGTGAGCTAATGTTGTTGGAAAATGCGATTCAACACATAATGTTGTTGAACACACAAGCTAGAACAATTCTCATCAGCCCACCTCTATGGTGGAGTATTCGAGAGGTGTGCTGATGAGAATTGTTCTAGCTTGTGTGTTCAACAACATTATGTGTTGAATCGCATTTTCCAACAACATTAGCTCACACGGGCAGCCAACTGTATCACAGTTACTGGTATAGCCATACACCATCCACAGACCTGGTCTGCTCTTTTGTGTGTTCAGTATCTTGTAAATAGGGGATTGAGCAGACAGGTCATTAAATATTCCCCTTGACCCTCCACACTTTGTTTTTTAAGTATTTAGAGCAACTTCTGGTTGCGGGTCCATTAAGTATTGATGCAAACACACCTTAGTTTGCACCTATAGCTCACCTAACTCAAGTGTGCATGATGCCCACCTGTCCATTTCGCCCAGCCCACACCCTCTGTGACACCCAGTAATCACAATCTTCCTCCTCACTGTCAATTAATATATGGGGTAACTTTAGGTCAACTATAATATCACTAAAATTGACCCTTTAGGGGGTTCCACCATATAATGACTCACTGTCATTATATCTCTTTCCAACTGATAGATCTGAACCTGGGACATAGTCACTGCTTTTCCTCATATGAGCATGTAGATGTGGAGTGATTCCTGTAAGGATGTGCCATTAAACATCAACATCGAGTGGATAGTTAAGATACAACCCACCCCGTTTTTACCTAGGTTTTCCTACATTGAGAATGCCTCCTTTGTTGTACTGCCAAGCTCGGTTCTGTTTTCAAATAACCTCCGCACGCATGCCTGTGTGATTAGTGTTTCACTCCGGGTCATGCGTGGGAACCGAGGGCGGACAGTGCACAAACAAAGGGATACAACAAACTGCTAGGTGCGCTTTACTTTTCAGAGTGCCCCAGACAGTTTTTATGGTGTGCCCTCAGAAACGAACATGAGAGGACCGTTCAGAAGGTTCCTATCTATTCTCCGAAACCGAAGCGCGGTTAAAGAATGCGCCATTACCTCGCGGTTTCTGCTTACTGCGCATGCGTTAGGGAACAGTGCTCTCCTCGCGCATATGCGCTTTTTCTGCCTCTGTACACCGCGCATTATCCAATTACCGGCAACTATAAATGAAAGGAAGGGCGGTATCTCAGTCACCTCCACTTCCGCTTGGCTTCAAATTCGGGGTACCGACGGACAGGTGAGCTACTGATGGCTTTCTCTATATGTTTTCTCCACATCAGCTTTTGCCTGTTAAGAGAATAGATCGAAAATTTCTTTGCTGAGATGTGAGTACTAGTAGGCTCTTTATTTTATAAACTTTATTTTCTTGTTGGAACTCTGTTGTTCCAAGTCCCCATGCACTTAAGTAATCTGTTGCCTCTGGGTAAGCTATCTGTGGGCTTTTATCCCTGCCTTTACGCTGGGGCTTTCATTAAAGGTCTCCCCATTAACCATCTAAATGAGAATATGCTTAGAAGGAACATTTAGGTGTTTACAGCATGTGGGATCTCAACATGGCTTTTGGTCTATTGGTTGGGTGTCTGTCACACTTCTGTTAGGTTACATGTGTAGAGCAATTGGTTTGGGCACTTTACAGTTGTGTACTGACAGTGTCCTTTTTTCTACACTATAGAGCGGGACCTCATACTCCCGAGCGGTCGCCGGGTGAGGTGAGGTCTTCACCCACACAAAGCTGGGTGAGTATCGCCATGAGGAAATGCCTCTAGGTGATGTAGCTAATATGCTTTTCCAAGATGCAGAATGCAAATTATTCATGCAGGTGTTAATGACTATGCGGTTATTTGTGTATTCATGCGGTTGTGTGCGTGTGATTTGGTGTTGCTGTGAGTAATAAGACCCTTTGTCTTTATACTAGGAAGAAGATATGCTTCCTTCCCTCCAGTGGGCATATTAAGCGTTCAAGATCCCTGGTAGATATGTACCTTTTTTCAAGTACATTTATTGATATTTTCATTCGAACATATCACGTATAGTTGCAGTAGCTATTTCATGTCTTAAAGGTCCTGAAGAAAGCCGGGGCACCACCCCCTTAGGCTGAAACATGTCGACCGTACTACACAGCGCCACAGGGTAATCTTATTACTCGGCGTGTTTTTAACCCTTGACACTCAGATTTCTGCTTCAATGTCTCTCAGAATCTAGGTAGTCGATTTTAATTGTCACTATAATTTGAGCACTGCACATTAATTACATCAGTCTAGGATGAACATCATGGCTAGATCTGATATCCATTCTCGCACTGGCACTATATGGTCAGTTGCGGTATGGAATGATCAACAATTCTCACATGACGAATACTCCACCATAGAGGTGGGCTGATGAGAATTGTTCTAGCTTGTGTGTTCAACAACATTATGTGTTGAATCGCATTTTCCAACAACATTAGCTCACACGGGCAGCCAACTGTATCACAGTTACTGGTATAGCCATACACCATCCGCAGACCTGGTCTGCTCTTTTGTGTGTTCAGTATCTTCCGGATTACAGTCCGCTCCTTCCGGTGCTGGCTGCTCTGCTGCGCGTCTCCTGCAGCGGTGCTGCCCCCTTACAACCCTTTGCACACATTGTATTTCTGCCCCGGACAACGTCGGGGCGGGCTGCTAGTTTAATATGATATGCTTTTTCTTTTATTTTTCTTCCCCTTTTTTCTCTTTTTCCTTGGGCCAATGCTTGTTTGCTGAGTTTCCACATGCTCAGGAGTGTAATCACGGCTCCAGAAACGGGTGTTGGGTAGGCCTTCATGCCCATGGGATGGATTCAGGAGCACACATTGCTACGTGGCGGGCGGCCCACTGTTTCACTGCGGCCTTCTTCTGGTATCGGGCAGGGCATCACTTGTGTGTTCCCTCGGGTGGCCTGCTATTTCCTCTCCTCGCCAGCGGCTCAGCAGTCCAACTTTGCGGCGGTGCGCCTGCAGTTGGAGGCAACGCTTCGGTGCCTGCATTGGTGGGAAACACTGCTGCTGGGCCGCGGCGCCTTCTTTTGCGCATTATGCTGGGTCCGTGGGAATGCAACGGATGACTCTCAGCTGCCGTTGCTTTTCGCAGCAGTTTCTCTGCCCCTCGCCCGCGGCTTCAGGGTGCACGGGGCGGATCCCACCCTCATTGTCAGTGTCATAGTGCACTCAGGCATAAGCCTCAATACATAGACCCCATTAACTGCCCTGTGACTGTGGTGGTTCTTCCAGGTTTCGAAGTATGGAGGTGGTGTGTGGAGGAGGAGGGCATTGGGGTGTTGTTAGGTCTCGGCCTGCGTAGGCTGCACTTGCGCAGTCTCACCGACAAGATCTTATGTTTTTCAGTGTGGGTCTTGACACGCCCCTCTTCTCCATTGGCTGGCTTCCTAAACGGAGGCCAGCCATTGGAGGATAGGGGCATCTGTCCATTTAAGCCCCGTGTTTTGGGGATTGAGCGGCATGTTTTTTTAGGTTCTTTCTCTCCTCTTCCCATTGGCTGGAATTTTACATTCCGGCCAATGGGAAGAGGAGAGAACGAAAAACACGCCCCTCAATACCGACTTTGACGTGCGTTTCTGCGAGGCATTCCTGTATGACCTCGGAGAAACATAGTGGTGTTTCCATGTTGATTGCGTGGGAGCGGGTGAGTGATCAGAGGACGGGGCCTGGTTGCCCCCAGTCTTCCCCCCCCGCCATACTTTCTGGAGCTGCTCGCCTCCCCCCCTTTCCTCTGCCCGTAGCCCTCCTCTGTCCCGCTCTCGCCTCCCCCTTCCCTCTGCCCACAGCCCTCCTCTGTCCCGCTCTCGCCTCCACTCTTCCCTCTGCCCACAGCCCTCCTCCGTCCCGCTCTCGCCTCCCCCCTTCCCTCTGCCCACAGCCCTCCTCCGTCCTAAGGCATAGAGGTCTTCTAAGCTCTAAAGAGTCCATGACGCCAAAAGGTGTTCTACTGCTTTTTGGGACACGTGCCCCACAGAGGGCTGTACAATTATCAGAAGAGAGGTGGTCATTCTAAATTCCACACATAGGCACAGATATTCGAACCTATATGCACAGACATAACAGATTATATGCATACTCAGAAATAGCTTTATCTGTGTAAATGTATTTATTGTGCCTTATGCACACATTAGCACTGTCACAAACACACCAAACGAAATGCAGGTAGATTCAGGAAGTCGAAGTGACAACTTATTGAAATGGGAGGTTGGACGCAGAGTATGAGCATGTTGTCTCTGGGGTGTATTGTAAGACTTGTACTGTTATTAAAACGTGTGGGATAGGGGTTGCCCCACTGTGTTTATGTAAATCCCCTATAAAACATGAGTAACATCACGTGCCATAGGGCGTCTTAGGCAACAGGGAGTCTCTGGGGGCAGGAGGACGGCCTGTGCTTTCACAAGTCTATTTCAGAGGGTCCTTGCCAGATCCAGTCACTCGACCCCCCCCAGGGTCCGGAGAAGAGATCCTGTGTCTGCCGAGGGACAAGGCGTCCCCACCCCCACCGAGAGGCGCGAAGAAGAAACACCCCCACTGCACCAGTAGATGATTGGGACTGCAAGGCTCATGTTCGCGTGACCTCTGCTACGAAAAGTCCCCGGTCAGCTCTGCAAGCTCCTGGTGAGGAAGGATGGAAGAAACTAGGGGGGGGGGGCAGAGAAGAGGGAAGGAGGGGGCAGAGCAAATGGAAGGGAGAGGGAGGACAAAAAGACAGTGCGGAAAGAAGAGGGACAGGGGGAGGTGAGATGTAGCACAGTGAGATAAATGAGGGGTGAAGGGAAGACCGGAGGGAGCTGCTTGATGTTAGCCTCAGAGGATCCAGCTCAAAGGGCCACGGGATGGGGAGAGCACCTGCAGCCAAACACAGGGGAGAGAGAAGGGAGCAGAGCAGACTGAGGTGCTGTAGGGAGAAGCAAAGGTAACGGATAGGTGGGGAGAGACATAATGCCTAAAGGAAGTAAGAAAGGAGAAGAATTAAAAAAGAAAAGACAGAGAAAACAGAAAACATTGGGGCATTTACAACAATAAGAAAGTGAAACAATGGGAAAAGAAGCAAAGAAGTGGAAGTATAACGGAAAAGAAAAGAAGGAAAAAGAAAAAGTGGGTGCAGAAAGGGCGAGTAGCAAAAGCAAGCAGGGAAGGAGTAGTGAAAACGAGCGCGCAATGAAGACATTATGAACAGAAAGGGGGCGAAAAAGACTTGCTCAAAAATATTCTTGCTTCTTCCCCCCAAACAGCAGTAGGATTTGTGGTAAGTCCTTTTCTGCTACTTTTGTAACCAGTCCCCACCTTTCGCTGACCCCTGCTTCCCCTGTGGTGGGTACCCTTGGCCTCTTGGGTGCGGTGCAGTATGGTGCCGGGTATACAGTGGCTTCATTCAATATGGAGCCCTCCTCTGCAGAATTGATGAAGGGGCCCTGAGTCTACTGACAAAACATTGACCGTGCGCTGAAGGGGGCCCCCAGAAGGGTTGGGGTCCTCCCAAAGCATCAGAGGCTGCATGGGGTCTGCGTTTCGACCCTGCATTTATTGTGACGATATTGTGGTTGTTTTGTACACCTGACATCCAATTGGCGCATTTCCTCTTCCCTAGTCCCTCAGTTCAAGTCTTTCACGAACCCCCTCTCATCCAAGGGTCCCGTAGACTCCCCTAGGACAACAGAATCAAATGCATAGGGCGTACATCAACTTTTAAAAGTCTGTAGATCAACACTACCTGAGGTAATCGGTGCAACTTGAGGACACAACAAACACTGGCAAAGCCAATAGTTCTCGTCCATGGGAGAGATATTGGTTTTGTCAATTTCTTTTTGCCATGTTGTTACATAGCGCTGCTGCTGTGCAGCATGGCTGAAAGTTAAAAAATAAGTGTAAAACAAAAACATGCTGACATGGCTAGCACTGACTGCGAGAGCAACCCACCCCCCACCCTGCACACCTTAAGGAAAAGCCTAAAGACCTGGCTCTTCGCCTAAGGCGGAGCTGCAATCCTGCCCTCCCTCCCCACCAGCGCCTTGAGACCCTCACGGGTGAGTAGAGAGCTTTAAAATTCCCTGATAATTGATTATCGTGACGGCACTGAGAAAAAGAACAGGGAGCATTGTGGCAGGGGATTGGAGAATACAGGCACAAGCCAGAACTGCCCCCTTTCACCATTTCTATTTGCTGTGGTGGTTGCGCCATTGGCAAGGTTATTGTGCAGGAACAAGGATCATTGTGGGTAATGGCTGGCCCACCCTGAACCTAACATGTCCCTCTATGCTGATGATGTGTTGGTTTATTTTGTGACCTCACAGAATATTGTTCCCAGGATCCTAATTGAAATGTTCTCTATTTTGGTGCAGCGCGTAACCATTGGAATACATGTGTGTGTGTGGCTCTGTCTGTGTGTGTGTGTGTGGCTCTGTCTGTGTGTGTGGCTCTGTCTGAGTGTGTGTGTCGCTCTGTCTGTGTGTGTGTGTGGCTCTGTCTGTGTGTGTGTGTGTGTAGCTCTGTCTGTGTGTGTGTGTGTGGCTCTGTCTGTGTGTGTGTGGCTCTGTCTGTGTGTGTGGGAGTGTGGCGCTGTCTGTGTGTGTGGCTCTGTCTGTGGGTGTGTGTGTGTGTGTCTCTGTCTGTGTGTGTGGCTCTGTCTGTGCGTGTGCGGCTCTGTCTGTGTGTGTGTGTGTGTGGCTCTGTCTGTGTGTGTGTGTGGCTCTGTCTGTGTGTGTGTGTGGCTCTGTCTGTGTGTGTGTGTGTGGCACTGGCTCTGTGTGTGTGGCTCTATCTGTGTGTGTGTGTTGGGCTCTGTGTGTATGTGTGTGTATGTAGCACTATGTGAATTACTCTGTGTGGTTGGCTCTGTGTGGGTGGCTCTGTATATGTGTGTGGGTGGCTTTGTGTGTGTGGCTCTGTGTGTGGGTGCAAATGCAATAGGTCTTGCATTTGCGAGAGATTAAGCTATTGGCATTGTAAATGACAATGCCATTTATTTATATGTTTTAAAAACAAAAACATAAATAAAAATAATGTCACGAGCAATGCCAATAGCTCTAACTTTAAAAATGCCGAGACTATTGCATTGTAAATGCCTGTTTTTCATTGTGTTTCCTTTTAGGTGCAAAGGATGAGCGCTGGTGTAGGCAAGCCACACATGATTCATACAATAATCTACAGATGGTTCTGTCTTATAAAGCAATTTCCTAGCATACCATAATTAATATGTAACAAGAAACACATAGAGAAAATTATTCTGTTGTTCAAATTGTAATATATTATTCTTTTTGTATATGCCTGTCACGTGAGCATTTCTTATCAACAAGTAAACAAAACAAGTAGGTGATTTTTCATGAGTAAGTGAAAAAAGTGACAAGGTGATGTAGGTGGAACATATAAACAGCAAGGGAAGATTACAACAATGTCAATATGAAAATCAATGAGAATCCATTTTTGTGTTTCATGTATTCTCAAACACCCTAATACAGTTCCTATTTCAACTTTGGGGTGAGGAAACTGTAGGACATGAATTTGATGTAGAGCGTCGACGTTTCCACCCAGGCATGTGCACTATCGGACCAACGTCACGGATGGTCTTCTTCAGGACAGTAAAATGGAAGGGGACAGCCACGTGTAGTGCTGTTGGTTTCCAAGTATTACATCTTTTGACCAAGATAACAGTGAAGAGCAACGAATAGTGAGAAATCCACCATACGGTTGGACTCTTCGCTTGGAGGACGCTTGTTTTGGTGGATAGTCTCCACAGAGAAACAACTATGTGGTCGTTATTTGGGTATTGGTAGATTCCATCATCCTGTTTGGAACCTGAATCTCAAGGAAGTTTGCGAATTCCGCCAGCGGTTTCATTCACTGTCGAACGCTGGAGAAGATTTCAACCGGAGGGTGAATCTAAATTATTAAAACACTGAATTATTCCGAATCATCCCTACCTCCCGCATGCTGATAAAGAGGTAATGCAAAAATCCCTAACTTGATCTCCTTGCTACATCAGAAGACCCCGCTCTTGTTCCAGCGACCCGCACTGAGGTGGTTTCTGGCAGCCTGAGAGCTCAGAAGAATACAGGCACAGCGCGCTTCGGTCAGGCGAGGCATATCGCTTTCCTACACCCGCACGCCAATGAGGTACCTGAGGGGACCATGTGATCGCACTGCCGGCAGAAGTAGAGGATATGCCGGGTGCACTGCTGGGTGCATCTCTGAGTCTTGGGGGCCACGCAGGAGAAGCACCAGATAATTGCAGGAAGCCCTGAGCAGCTTGTGAAAGACTGGGGCATTGGACGTGTCTGGACTGGTTAATGGCGAACACCAGAAGAGAACTGTGAGAGAGGGTAAGGCTACTGTACTAAGCTGCAAACCCTTAAAAAGTCAAGTCTAAAACCAGGATAAGAGGGATGGGGCTTTAAGGAGGAGTAAGTACTCTTTGAGGTCCTGTGAGACTCTGTGTCAAAGTCTGCACTGGGTGCACTGGCTGTAAATAAGGTAAGCCACCAGAAAGTTAAAACAAATCCAAAAGAACCTTCTAGACTTTTGGGGAGATCCCATTTAAACCCTCATTTCTCAAAGGCGTTGTATCTGCAGGTACATCTTCAGCGGGAGGCTCAATAAGCACAGGTGCCACAAGATTTAAAATAACCCCCTCCTTACGAGTCTTCGAGGCAAAAATGGATTTGGGAGTCCACATAAGCCATAGAAGTTATGGGGAGACTAGTGGCACAGTATATGTAGGCCCTGCAGCTAGGTTCTCAAAGCAAGGTTGCAAGGGCACAATATCACTAGAGAATGAATGGAGTTCCGATTTGGGAGAAATATATAATATTTTCGTGGAGGTATGAGTGAGACATAGGGTTACCTCACTCGCAGAGGTGGCCCCTGAAGATATCACCCGAGCGAACTCCAAAGGAAAAGGGAGACAGCTCACACTGTCCATACAGAGGTTGCCCAGGCGATGGGTCTGGAAAGAAATCCTTCACAGGACCCCATTCCAGAAAGTCAAGATCTGCAGGGGTGGCAGAAGGTTCAGGAGATGATTGGGGCTCTCATGAAAGAAGTAAAGGGTAGGTTCTCTATCTCAGAATCGAACCAAAAAGAGATCCAGGAGACTTGCCTAAATCTGGAGGAAAAATAGTGGGCTTGGTGGAGCGCACTGAGGTGATGGAAAGTAAAGTAAAAGAGTTGAGAGCAGAGGTGACTACGAACACACAGGAGGTTCCTCGGCTAAAACAGCAAGGCAGGGTGTTAGCTGATGAAATGGAGGGAATGGAAAACAACGCCAGGCAGAATAACCTCAGAATCCTGCAACTGGCTGAGGGATCAGAGGGAACTGATATGAAGCTTTTTTGTGGCCAAATTACTGAAAGAGGCCTTAGACCAGATCTCTCCCTCTATTGACTTAATGCATGAAATTCAGAGGGCGCACAGACACCCATTTAATCTGAAACCAGGCCGTAAGAACCTCCGTACAATCTTAGTTAATTTTCTGTCGTACTCTGTCAAAGAAGAAATTCTGAGTTTGAGCCTTAAAGAGAAGTCCTCGCAGGCTCAGTGCCTCTCTTTCCTCATCAGGTCTGATATCTCACCAGCTGCAGAAGATAGATAGTGGGAATTAGGCAAATATATGGAGGAGTAAAGGAAAGTCAGGCAAGTGTTCAATTGAGATTTCCAGTGTTTCTAAAAGTAATGTGGGATACAAGATGCATAACTTTTTTGAGGTAGAAACAGTGAACAAATTCTTTGCACGTATGAAGGTAGAGAACGAGAGAAGAAACATGGGAAAGTAGTTGATCTCCCAAAGGAGTAGACCCAAAATTCCTTGAGATGTCAAAAAGAAGAAGTGAGAGGGTTTCCACATGAGAAGGGGCACATGTGGGGGGGAAATTACAAAATTATTGGGCTCTAGGATTTACAGGTTACTGTCCAGTTTAGTCAGTATAGAAAGATAGGAACTCAGGATCATGGAAGAAGGAAGGGGTGATCAGCAGGAGACTCAGCCTCTCTCCATCTTATGTTAGAACGTTAAAGGGTTACGAGTGGCAAAGAGAACGAGGTCAATATTGCAAAACTTACGGGAGTGAAAAGCACATACTACAATGTTACAGGAAACTCACTTCGTAAGGCGTGAGTGTAGAGAGCTTATGTCAAGGAACAGTTGGGCAGAGGAGATAATAGCTACCAGTCAACAACACTGCACAAGTAGCTATTTTAATTATATCAAACTCAGGGGTAGAACTTGTAAAGTACAAATCAGATGAAGGGGGGAGGTGATTGGTTGCAGAATTTAAGGTAAACTAGAAGTTACTAACCCTAGCTAGCTACTATGGCCCAAATGTTGATGACATTGACTCAGCTTCTAGCTACACTCCTGGAATTTAAGAGTTATTTAATACTTGGAGGTGACTTTAATATACTGCCTGATATTTCCCTAGACAGGTCAACACCACATCTTCAAATAAGTACTTCGAAGGTGAGGGCTTATCTTTGTTTGAAAATAGAAACTTTTGGACATGGCCCTTTTCAGGGAAATCTACCCCAAAACTTTTTGCTTTTTCCTTCTAGTCTTTGCTGACTCTCTATGCATGACCTTAGGACTCTGGGAACCTTCTCACTGTACAGCAGAGGAAAGGTGCACGCGCCCGCCTCGCCCACTTTGGGCAGGGGTTGCGTACGTTATGGATTTAGGTGCCGTACCTCAGTGCGTCCTGTAAACAGGTAAACCACATACCCAGGGCGGGTGCTACACTGGAGTGTGCCACCAACCAGATAGCTTGTCAAACATGTATCAGACCTGTAACTGCAGGCCGGTGGGGTGCCTTTGCGCCCCTGCCTAGGTTGGCATCATTTATGTCTCAGCCGACCCTGAGTGGGTCGTTCCATTCCATGAGGGCACCCCCAAGAAAAGTCATGAAGGATGCATATGGGGTGGTAGGCTGATCTCTTGGCGGGTCTATATGGATGTTCCCTGCTCAGGTAGTGAGGGACCCCTTACTTTGGGTCTTCCCCTGCCTTGGAGTTAGGGTCTTCCCACTGGATACCCCTGGGGTTTTGCTGATTCCCTTCTGTGGCCTCATGTCACTGAGCACGTCCTCATTGTCAAAGCAGTGTGGAAGTGTGTGTGCCCTGGCCTACACAGGCCAGGAAGAGGAACTGACCCGGTGGTCTGAAACATGGGCTGCCGTTGCGGTCTCGATGATGCGAGCTGGCACCTACGGTGCTAGTGACAAGGTGCCTGGTCGGTCGCCGCAGGCCAGGCGTGTGCACTCGCACCCATATCTGGCAGGTCCAAGCTGGGTAGTTCCCGTGCACTTGCACCTAAGGTGCTAGGTCCTGAGTAAGCCCAAGTGCCCAACCTGTTATTGCAAACTGGTGTGTGCGCACTGGCATCTATCATGATTAAACTCATGAGCAGTTTGCTATATCAGGCCGCAGTATGTGCACACCAATGATGCCCGTGATTGTTTGTGCCGCCTGCCATTGCAGGCTGGTGTGTGCGCACCGACACCCGTTTAGTTTAACCTGTGCCCAGTCTGCTGTTGCAGACTCGGGCAGATGCACTAGAACTCCTGGTGCTGGGCACTAGGTGTCTAGCCTGACAATTTCAGGTCTGTATGCGCACTAGCGCACATGCGCCAGGGAGTGAGGAATACCTGTGTGTTTTCGCTACCTATGCAGCTTGCTCTTCCCGTAGGTTAACATGGGGAAGTAGTTGACATTACTTCGGGCTGCAGTATGTGGGTTGTAGTAGAGCAGCTTCATGATGTTTCCTCTCAATGGATTCACCCTGCCAAATCCTTTCCAGTGGTACAGGGGGTTTGGCGCAACCTGCATAGAAATGCCACTTTCACAATTTGGACAATATGCTCTAAGAGTCTTTTTTTCTGTGGTGCCTGGATCTGGTGGACACCAGGGGTCAGGGAAACAAATCTGTGCATTCCCCAGCGACAGATATAAACCATGGGCATATCACTAGAATGACAGATCTCTGCCAGTTAAGGGCCAGATGAGATAGATGGGAGTGAGCTATTTTGACACTCAGCCTCTAGAGTGTGGATCATGGTCCGACTAAGGATTAAGATCTGCATTCCACAGCCCCATGGCAGACAGGCCTACAATTTAGGGGATACATCTGTGGTTCAAAGGGAAACCCTTTAAACCACCCTAACTTTAAAGACACACAATAGTATAACTACAGGTGCCAACCTTCAGCAAAGGGTGAGATACGCTTGTGGGGACGTGGGACTGAAAAGCCCCGACTGCATGGGGTGCATTGCCAGAGGACTCTGTTGTGCACATTGAGAATTACAGCCCTAGAAGGGTACCACATGCCTTCTCTGAATAGTGGCCGGCCTAGGCCAAAGGCCTGCTGAATTGTGACGCCCTGAAGTGTGCTCTCCAAGGGCATGTCGGCGGGCCTCCTGTTCTCTGGAGATCTCAGGGGCATCAAAGATCTCCTGTGAGGGACCTACAAATCTACCTGTGATATCTGAACAGCGGTGTCCTCTCAAGTGCCCAAATCAGCTACTAGATCCCACTGTTAGAGCGGTGAGAGCGTAGAAATAAGACTTGTGCCTGGAGAATGGCTTGTCTAGTGCGGAGTCCTGGGAAATCTTGCTCGCATCTATGGCGTGTTGTTCCTGTAAGCGTCTTGTTGGTTGTGAGCGGACTCACCGCTTTCTGGACCCTGCATAACCCATTTTTTTGATCGTCTGTATCTCTCTCGTCTGGCACGCCAACTACATACTCATTGCATGTGGAGTCTGATTTGCATACAGTGCCTGATTCACAGGGTGCGACCCTCGGAGGTGGGGGTGTACCTTTAGTGGTACATTGTTCTACCTCATATGGCTCTGCTAAACTTCCGCCTGTGTGTGTGACCGGACTGATCTGGTGCAACCTTTAACCATGTGCACTGGACGTTGTGCCTCATTTCCAGGAAGGTACGAAATTTGCAACTCTTCATTGTGTGTGACTGGAATTTCCTGGCACACCACTTCTCAAAGTACATCGGTCATTGTGCCATATTTCCAGGGGATACGGAATTTGCAACTCTTCATGTTTGAGACCTGAATCTGATGCGACTCATACCAATGTGCACCAGATGCTGGTCCCGGTTTGCCTGGGCATGACCATGAGCAAAATATACCTGTTGAAGTGCCTCCTCCTACCGAGATGCTCCCCTGTGTTACTCACCATTCATCGATTGTTCCCCTTTTGACCCTCATCACAGCGGGCGAACTGCCCTCTCCACACCTGGCCCCTCCCGAAGACATCTTGGCACCAGGCAGTAGTGAGAAAAATCGACTGGGTTGAAGGAACATTTCCGAGACAGTTCAGAAGTGGGTCAAGAGACTGAGTGACTCCCTTGGGTTTTGAGGCCTGTGGCTAAACTTCCAGAGTGACTGCTAAACTCCCCTTGTTTATGTCTACCTTCTAATTAAAACTTGCTACATATCCCAAACTGCTTCCCGTGGACCCAAACTAAGTGTGACTACGGCTTCATGCAGCCTAGTGTCCAAGAGGAGGGATGGTTATCTTTCATCCTGGGTGTACATTGTAGGAGAGTAGGGTCTGCTTCCAATGGTTACCCCCACTTTTTGCTGTGTTTCACTGGTTTTTCGACTTTAGTCTGGCTGTGGCCCTGCTAATCAGGACCACAGCCTAGCTGTTCTCTCTCAAAATTGATTCCATGTACATTAGGTACATATCAGATTGGTTACTGAGTTACCTTGTGAGCCACTAGTATATGGTACCTTAGGTACCAAGGGCATAGGTACCCCAGAGACCTACCAGGGGCTGAAGCATGTATTATGCCACCCTTGGGAAGCCTTCCCAGGGCTGGCACCTGCAGTCTGGGTAAGGTGGTGTAAGCACCCCTTACTGGGATACAGTATACCTATATCCACCTATGGCAGGCCTTGACAATCCTGAAGGCAGCGTGCTTGGTTTTGTGTGAGAGGGTGCCCTAGCATGAGCTGAGCCCCTCTGCAGCTTTCAGAATCCCACCCTTATAGCTGTTCTGTGATATGGCCATACCATATACTCTTAAGTGCATTATAATCCTAGTGGTTAATGCTAACTTTGGTTTGGCTTTATCAAAACATGTGGGGTTTGGGGTCAAACACTTTGGAATACTACCCCCCCCCCCCCACAAGTTCTGGCGGCGGGGGTAGCATTCCACCCTACTAGAGGGAGAAGACATGTACACACTGGTATACCTGGTTAAAGTTTTACAGAGCCTCAGCATCACAAAAGGGATGCTGCTGCCACAGACACAAGTCTGACCTCCTGCTGCTAGATGAAACTTCGGCAGGAGAAGTCTGGACAATAGATTTCCTGTCCAGGGAGGTGCCAGCACCTCCCCAGACAGGCATTAGTGTATTGGGGCAGGGTGGGTTGCATTCAGTGAATGCTCAAGACACTGCCTGGGGCACACAAGGTGCTCCATGCATTTCCCAGTTCAAACCAGTTGATGGGGCACTCAGCCCCAGCTCTGGCGCAAAACTGGACAAAGGGGAAGGGGTGTAACCCGCCCCTCCCCAGGTCCTCCCAAAGGTGGGACCCTAGAGTTAGTCCACCCCCTAAAGTTTGTATAAATATAGGAACCCAGTCCCTAGGACTTCTGATTACCCTGCACGAAACTCTGAAGATGAAATCCTGGACCTTAGACATTCCATATCGTCTGGAAGACGGCAGAAATCTCCCTTGGGGTTAAGGGGTCACCACCCTGTTCAAACAGGCACCTAAGAGCATCTCGCCGGTCTGCATATTCGAGGCTCCCGCCGGATCCCGAAGAATCTGCGACACAGGACACAGACTTCCAGACTTCTCTGAGGCCGACACGAGATCCCAGCAAAGCTGAGACCCGCAGCCATCACGAGAGACGTGGGACCGTAACTCCTGGACATCCTGCAATTTTGCAACTGCACCTACTTCCCGAAGTTACCCCAAGTTGTGCATTGGGCTATTTGTTGCCCTTGCCCTGAGCACCTTTTGCACCGAAGCTGAGAGGCCTGCACTCAACGAGTGTTCTGTGAGTCCCTTTTCTTCACCGCAGCTCGAGGCTCCTTCGTGATCCCTAGTCAGTTGGCTAGTGTGTCCCCACGAAGGACAATCCTTTGTTTCTTGAGCTTTCCTGGTTGCTAAAGACGTGTTTTGACTCCCCTCCAAAGGATGAGTCCCTCAGACCTTGCTGGTCTGCACCGAAGCCAATCTTGTCCTCTTGCGTGGGTTGCTGTTGCCAAAGCTTGTTGAGTCTAATCCGGATACTGTGCTGCAGCACTCTACATCCTTTGTGGGACAGCTCAAATCCAGCTCCTGGTCATCGTCGACGCCTCCTGGTCCTCGTGGCTAAAGACTCAAGCTTCACCTACTTCACCTTAAAGCACCCAACATCGGCTGGCATCTTCCTGTCACCATCCTGGTCACTGGCTAGTGACCCAGACTCTGTCCCCTCTGCTTTCAGGATCTTCAGATCTCCGATCCATCCTTGGATCCACTCGGACACTTTTCCTCTGGTCGCCTGCAGCACTTCTTTGCAGCTCTCCATTGGAATCGATGATGAAACCCGACCCCAAAAGACACCTATGCACCCGGCTTCCCTGGGTGAGGTAACACGAGTTCTCCGGTGCATCTGTGGGTCTTGACTCTCGAAGTGTCTAAGGCTAAAGTGTTTCCATTGTAGTTCACTCCGAAGTGTCCTTCATCTTTAAAATTGTAACTTGCTTTTCCTCCAAAGAAGTCAATGGTGATTTGCGGCTGTGTTTAGACACTGCACGCGTCGCCCGTGGGTCTCCTGAGTCCCTACTTTGGGTGGTTTCTGGTTGCCTAAGCGGTTTACCGACCCTAGGCCTCACTTCTATTCCTCACGTGGTTCTTATACCACTATTTTAGTATATGGTTTGTGAGGTCCCTAGGGCATAACTTATACTGTGCTATTTACTGTCTGCTATTTAAAGTTCTTGTGTTGTACTTTGGCCTCTAGCCTCATAAAGAGACTAGTGGGGTTGTGTTTAAACTAAATACATATATATTTGATATATACCTTGTGTGGTGTGCTTTCATTTGATCATTCAAGAGATTATAGACTGGTAAAACAAGCTGCTTTACATTCCTTCAAGACTTAGCCTGAAGGCTGCTCTCCACAGCTACCACTAGGATAGCTTTCTATAAAGGTTGTCTTAAAAGGTCGTTTGGACTGGTACAAGGTGCCCACTAGAATAGTGGACATCATATGCCAGGCCAACTTCTCACATATATGTGTGTGAGTATTCTGTATGGACTGGGCTGATACCTGACGTACCATGTAGCAGTGCAGAGTGTGTGTGGGAGTGATTATCTGCAGACCGCCTGTGATTCATGGCACTGGCCGGTGGTGCCGCTTTATACAATACATTTGACATTGGGTTTACCCGCAAGTCTCCAGCCTGCAGTTCTGCTGAAAACTGTTCTAGTTTCATGTATGTACATATCTATGATATTATTGTGACCCGAGGTGAACCCTGTAATGATGTAGAATTGTATAATCAGAATTGATAGGGTGGGCCTGGAGTGGACAGTGTGTTGCACCACATAAGGTTTTTCTCTTTCTGTGGGGGAGGGGGGTTAGATTGGGAATTGTCCACAGTGTGCATATTATTGTTATCATAACAATACGAGAGGGCCTAGTGCTGCTAGTAATATTTCCAAATGTGTGTTATGCCAAAAAGTATATACTCGCATTATAATTATTGCATATTTGTGTTGAATATAAACATTAATTACATACATTCTGTATGACGTCTCTTTTGTGATGCTCGGTGTATTTATTGCGAGTAAGAGCTGTGCCTTTGCTTTACACATTGCCGCTGAGATAAACCTGCCTGCTGAGTGAAAAGCTACCCAAAGGAGAACACAGGCTATACAGAGAGTGTACTCACCTGCCCTTGATGGGAGTGTAGGTTCTGCCTGGCTGGGGACATCCCTTCAGCCAACCAGACGGTGCTGGTTCCAACAGGGACCCTCAATTCATGTAACGCCTGGTAAAGAATTTATGGTAAAGGCAGAGATTAAAGATTTTATAGTAAACGATATAGCCAGAGTATTTGTTTATAGATCGTAAGGAGACAGACAGGATCTCAATAACAGAACACCTCCCACTACACCTTTTGAACCAGGCAGCCTTATTACTAACAATCTAAAATCCAGAAAGGATAAGTGAGATGGACACTAGATTGGAAGCTTCTCCTTCAAACTGCGATAGTAGAAAAATTACAGAAGGGGACAGAAGAATTGTTTTGTTGGAACTTGGCCTCTGCTCCAATTAATGTTACCTGGGATGCATATAAAGCCTGGCTGAGGGACCCTACTCAGTATATCTGCTGCTTGGAACAAAAGGGAAAGGTTGAAGAAGGTGAAGCTAGAGGGGGAGAATTCCAAAGTGTAAGCTGCCTAGAAAGATTGCACCCCATAAGGGAATTCAACAGAAGCGTTAGGGAAATAATTGGCATCCCTCCAGGTGAAATTCAGGTTAATGATAGAGGAGGGAGTGAGGCAGCAGGGGGCGGCTAGCAGGACTAGGAATTATGAATATTTGGGAAAATGTGGGAAATTAATGGCTAGGAAAGCAAGAACAGAAAGAAGCAGGAACCATATTAAGGAGGTACACAATTTTACAATGGGAGCCACTATAGTAGATAGTGAAGAGATTGAGCAGCAGTTTTGCATGTTTCTTCAAGACTTATATTGGGAGGACCCATCCTATTAACCTAAGAAGTTAGAAGTTAGAAGAGAGGCTAGAAAATAAACAAATGCCCAAGTTAACCTTAGGACAGTAGCAGTTCTTAAATCATGAGATTACATGAGAAGAGATACTGAGTGCCATTAAGAAGTAAAAGAGAGGTAAAGCTGCAGGAATGCCAGTTGTATTGTCCTATCTCACTGCTGAACTGTGATTATAAACTCTTTGCTAGCATTTTAGCAGCATGACTAAGCAGCATGGTGGGCGGAGTTAGACATCAGAACCAGAAGGGCTTTCTCCCTGGGAGACATTTAGAGGAATTAACTCACTCCCTGATTGGGTCCATAGATTTAGTAGCGGCAGCAAAATCTCCACTGGCAATTATGACTCTTGATGCGGCCAAGGCATTTGACAGAGTGAATCGGGATTACATAATGACAGTTCTGAAACATATTGGGGTGGGTACTTGTTCCAGAAGGTGATTCGATAATTTTATAGCTCTCCGAGGGCCCAGGTGTTAGTGAAAAATAGCCTGTCCACTCCAGTTAAAATATAGAGGGGTGCTGGGCAGGGGAGTTTTCGAACTCTATATAGAATCTTTGGCCCAAAGTGTGAGAGCAAGCATTGGAGATTAAGCCCATCACTGTTGGTAAATACTCCAAAAAGATAGTACTATACACCAAAGATCTTACTGTGTACATGTCAGAGGTAGAGAGTGCGATATCACAAGTAACATGGGAAATTAGGCAGTTTGGTAAATTCTCAAGGCATAAAGTGAATGAAACTAAATCAGAAATAATGACCTGGAACTCTGTGTGGAGGTGAGTGGAGCATAAAGAAGAAATAGGGTATTTGGGAGTCAGGATTGCGAAGATTCATGAGGGCATCCAGAGGGTTAACCTGAAAAGATTTAGTAATGAGGTTGACAGGCTACTGGAAAACTGGAAGAATCTGCCACTCACTATATATGGAAGGGTAAATCTAGATAAAATGTCCATTCTGCCTAGTTTCACCTTTCTTTTTTAGGTCAAGCCTAGGGTAGCGCGCAGCGCTGCTTTAGGAGTGACCTTTAGAAATTGTTCAGCTCTTTTCAAGCACTCGTGCTTGTGCTGGCATCCACCTTGTGGGAGCGCTGGGGCCATCTGTTTTCAATTAGCGTGGCCGGGCGCGCTTGTTGACATTTCTCCACTCTCGCTCTCACCCTCGCCCTCCCTGGTTTTAAAGGTGACCATGCCTTCAGCTGACAGCACTTTCTGTGGACACAGAATTCTCAGCGCAATGTATTTATGGAAACTTGCTTTCATTGGGCATTTGTGTGTTGGTGATTTTAAGTCTGTGGAAAGACAAGCTGGTCTGCAGTTACCGCCTTTTGTTTTCTGTGCAGCTGTTAGTGTGCTTTAGTGTATCTAATCCTACAAACAAATTTGTATTGTGGTGCCCCCATCAATGCATGTGTGTGTGTATGCGTTACAGTTCTCAACATGCAAATGGACAAACTTTGCAGCTGCATTGCCCTGCACTGGTTGTGTGTGTTTCTGTTTGTGCTTCGTGGTGTGTTGCTATTTTCAAACTTGCTAGCCGATGCTCGGGTCAGCAGTGCATGCCTCTAGTTGTGTGCGTCATCACTGTTTATACCTGAAAGGGGACACATGTTGTGCATGAAGCTGAGTACGTTTCTTTGCGCATGTGTGTTTTTCTACTCTCCCACATTAGTATGCCAAGCAGGTCTTCGCTGAATGTTCATTCTGCCACACATTAGAAGTGCTATTGTTTTAATTAGCACCAAGCATCAACATCGGCAGATGGAGCTACCAAGTCCGGGCAGACTCCTGAAGGTGGACATAAAAAACGGGTACATTGAGGGCAATGAAAGCAGACGCAACCACAGAAATGCTACCTTTTTGTTTTCTCGTGTTTTTCCATTAGACGACCCTTGCTCCAAGGCAAAGCTTTTAAAGCCCACACTTTGACATGTTTAAAGCGATAAGCTGCATTATCCTTTTCCATGCGTCGGACGGCCGGAGGCCGTCTGACGTCACGGCGGGCGTGTGCGTTGGATGGCCGGGAGCCGTCCGATCTGCGTCAAATTCGGCCGCACCGCGGCGTAATGTGCGCCGCAGCGATACGGTTATGTAAAGCACGATGCATGCGACGACAAAAGACTCCTCAAACTGTTTTTCAATTCCCATGGAGAGTATGCAATTTTTCAGTACCTGTTGAGTAAGTGAGTCGTCAAGATTTACAGTTAGGTTCAAACACTATAATGACGCGCTGTCATGCTCCATTTTGCAATGCGCAGAATTTGCCCCTCTGGTGGTTCAGTCGGGGCGCAGGGTGGGTCTATTGCAGCTGCATTACACATGAGCAGTAGCCGCTATCTTTGTTCGGAATGAATAAATCATTCCCCTCCCCATAGCTGCCATGTTAAGATTGGGGAATAATATTGATGGAGCAGACAAAGCTAATGTTGTGGTATGCCCATCTCATATGATTGGTGGTTAGGTTGGTTTTGTTTCCTGTAGCTTTCATGTTATAATTCGGCATCATATCGCGTGAGCGTTCTAATGCGGCTGGTGTTTTAATACAATGTGTCTACAGATGACATGTTGGTTGTATATACATATTGACTATCAGCCATGCTGAACAGAAGCCCTGTTGCTTGCTATTCAGCATGGCTAAAAGACATTGACATTGACAAGACCAATAGCTCTATGATTGCCGAGACCTAGTGGCCTTGCAAATGCTTGTGCTGTGTAGCACTAGGTATCTGGATCATTATTTTGGAGCAATGGTCCTTTCTTTTGTGAATTACTACTAAATATCAGAACGATTTATGTTTTCGTTTTGTCCCACACATGCCACTGATAGTGTTAAAAGAGAGTTGTAAATGGGGTGTGTGTTGTACATTATATCAGTTCCTGGACTTTTGATTGACAGCAGGCTTGATCTCTGCAGATGATTTTTGGGGTGCTCCCCTTGTTAAGCACTGACTCAGGTACCGCAGTGTTGCCACTTTATATCCAAATCAGAGTGGCTGTCCTTAAATTCAGACGTGCCTTTAAGGTATGCATACTCACCCCCTCTAAAACCCAAGTCATCAACACACTTAGGGCTGTTTGCAGAGGAGTGTCGCCCTTTTCAACTACCTTTATGTGGTTCAGCTATGGGTTTTATTTTGAAGACACTGTTAGGGCTCTGTAACAACAGTCTGCCTGTACCTACCTCCCTGTCACCAGTAACAATTGGCACTGTTAGTAAACCAAGCAATGTTCTGAATGCCTAAAAAAGCAACTTACATGAAATGTGACCGGCTGCTGAATGTACTTTCTGATGTTTGTAACCTCACAGCTTGTGTGCTGCATGGCTAAACACTTATAAGATCCCAAAGGCGAGACCTATTGGCTATGCCAATGCTTGTTTATAACATCTCGCTGAGATTCAACAGGAAAGGGTTGGGAAAGATCTAAGGGAAGATCACCTCGTTCATCTGGGCAGGCAAAGCCATATGGCTGTCATGGAAAAAGCTCAGGAGGAGGCTGGGAAAAAGGGACCTAGCACTACCTGAAATCCAGATCTAATGTTGGAGATTCCATTTAAACAATTGCAGGATGCTTCTCCTCGACCCTGAGGACTACTTTGCAGGGATTATGCATACAGCAATGCTAGTAAGGTGTTCCTGTACAAATATGGTGCACCAATGCTCTTCAAAAAAGTATGGCTGATATGCTTCAGCTCAGCTGCTAGTCTATTGTTTAAGATAAAATCTTTCCTAGGAATCCCAGACTCTAGCAAGCTACAACCAATATGGGATTCTCCACGAACACCCAAGGACATGAAAGATTGTTTAACAAGACCACTTCGAGAGTGTGGGATAACCAAGTGGGGGAGGTTAGTGGAGGAAATGAAAACATTACCGTGGGACACCTGGGAGAGTAGGATTACTAAGGGGACCCTTTCAAGGTTCAAATACCATCAGTTAACCTCCTGGCTGGAAGACTGTTGTGTATCCACCTGGAGACCCACAGTATGGAGGAGGCACTGTATGATCCTTGTACAAGGAGAAAGGAAGTGGCCCTGTGGTATGAACACCTATTAGATGCAGCAGAGGGGACCTTGAAATCAGCACACCATGTCTGGGATGGATGCTTACCGGATGCAGATTTGGAGAATTTATGGCAAGTATCAATTCATTTACTTTACTGAGTAGTGAAATCTGTGCCTTTAAAAAGGAATCACTTGTTCACTCTCCACAGAGCCTTTTTGGTGTTGACTAAAGCTGGCTAAAGCTAGGAGGAGCAACAACACCAAGTGCAATAGGTGCGAAGGTACAGATGAAATACACGTTTGCCAGCTGCCCCAATTTGGATTTTTTTTGGCTGAGACAATATCAGACCTATCAGGAGTACAGGTAGAGGTAAGACAGACTACAATTTTATTTTGTGTCCCATGTAAAGATAGAGAGGTGGAAAGAATGTCAATATATCTCCTGGTAAGGAGAAAAATCTGGAAGAAATGGTGTCAACCTGACCCGCCCGCCTGGCCTGAGTGGTGGAACTCTATTCAATTATTTTATAAATTGGGAAAAAAAATTAGGGGTGCACATTTCTTTTGGGAACCAATCCAATCCAATCCAAAAATCTTTATTTCGGCCTTTTAGGCCATAAAAGAGACATACAAATACATACAACAGTATAAAAAACATCATTGGAATGTACACAAATACAAGTAACGAGACTTCTTATCCATTTTAAAATCGAATAGATAAAATACATAAAAAAGGGAACAGCACAATTCATTACATGAGAGTAAAATTGACATTATGGTAAGGACGTTTACAACGGAAGCCGTAAATAACAATAAGACAGTGGCAGAATATTCAATCTATGTTAGTTTATCCTTAATCAGCTTGGACCTCATACGCCACATGGCAAGGAGAAATTTGGAAACTGCAAATACAATATGGAGGGAAGAGTCAGATTTCAGTATTCTATAGGATGACAGACAGTTCCTTATAGCCATGTTCCTGCATAGGGGCACCAACCAATATTTCCTTGGGGATTTATAGGTGGGGCAGAAAAACAGAACATGGATTTCGTCCTCATCGCACAGATTGCAGCCAGGGCATAACTTATCCCCCCCATTGGTCCATTTACTAGTAAAGGATTTGATTGGCAGGGAGCCAAACCGCCACTGTAAAAACAGCTTCCTTGCCAAGGTTGGGTATATAAAATCCAAGAAAGTTTCAAACTTGTATGAATTTTTGGATTGAGTAAAACAGTGAGTTAGGGTGCCAGTGCTAAGTGCAGTCATGTGAGATGTGAGATTTTGTTCCTTGTACACTTCCACTAGTCTTTTCGGGGGTACCTTGCTACAGCCTATTTCTGGAGTCACCCAAAGCTCGCTACAACCAAGCCTAAACAATTCTTTTTTTACAAAGGCTAGCCAAGGTATCTTGTCATTGTGGTTCAGGTTCATGACATTTACCAGATCTTGCCTGTAGTGACTAAGCTCCTTTGTTGACCACAGTCTATGCCAAAATCTAATGGGTTTGGATTTGAGATCCTCTCTGATGGAAGGTAGACCCAGATCCAGACGTATGGGAAGTAGGGGAGTTGCAGTTGGGAGGGCCAGGAGACGCCTCATAAAGTTATTTTCAGCATTAACCAACTCAGTTGCCGCTTGGTGCCCCCATAGCTCGCTTCCATAAAGTGCGGCCGGTTTCGCTTGCACTTTATACATCTCAACTGCAGGAGCTATAGGTTTATATGTTGAGGTGTTGGTAACCTTTAAAATAGCCCCAGACAGTTGGGAAAGCCTTAATCGCGAGCTTGCAATCTGTGGGCCCCATAAGAGGTTCTCTTGAAGGGTTACACCCAAATACTGAAATGTTTTGACCCTCTCTAGGACCGTAGAATTTAAGGTTGGGTTCGTTCTAGTTGTAGAGGAGGGGTTAAAAATCATGTATTTGGTCTTCCCTGCGTTTATCTCAAGGCCATGCTGCCTACAGAAAAGATCGAAGACATCAAGGATTCTCTGAATTCCCATGGGTGATTTGGAAAGCAGGAGGGTATCATCAGCAAACATAATCGCTGGTACCCTCCTGCCTGCCAAGACTGGGGCGTCATTATCCTCAACGTTAGCTAAGTGTGAGATGACGCTGTTCACATATAAACAGAAAAGAGTAGGGGCAAGGACACAGCCCTGCCTGACCCCCCGGGAAACAGGAAACCTATTTGTCAATGCTCCGCCCTGTCCGCAGCGTACCTGAGCAAAGTTGCCCTGGTGAAGTCTAATTAAAGCCTGGAGTAAATTAGTGGGCACTCCTAACTCCTTCAGGACCTCCCAGAGCTTTCCTCGCGGTACCAGATCGAACGCTGACTTCAGGTCCACGAACACCATGTACAATCTCCCGCCCTCGATGGTCACCGTTTTCCAAAAGAGGAGAACTAGGCGGAAGATTTGGTCCATGGTGGACGTATTTTTCCTGAAGCCAGCCTGGAGAGGACTTAGGATTTCATTATCCTCCATCCAGACCAACAGATGGTCCAGTAGGATTCGCGAGTAGATCTTCTGGGGGACATCTATCAAGCTGATCGGCCTGTAGTTGGATGGGAGCAGAGGACAGCCCTTCTTGAAGATAGGGACTATCTCTGCCCCCAGCCAAGTACAGAGGATCGCCATACCACGTGCAAGTGAGTTGAAGAGGATGTGGAGGTAAGGCGCCCAGATCTCTGAGTGGGACCTGAAAAGGTCACCAGGTAATTTATCAAGGCCAGGTGCCTTACCCAACGCTAAGCCATCAATTGCACTGGCCACTTCCCCTAACGTGAACTCCAGAGTATCACCAGGAAGGGAGAGGAGTGTTGCAACAGTGGCATCAGTATTCTCATGGACATCTGCATAGAGTTTCCGAAGTGATCTTCCCATATTTGTGCTGCTATATTGGGTTCCACTGCGGCTTTGGGTTCCCCTGAGCCGGTAGTAACCAAGGACCAAAATCTTCTTGAGTCCTTGGCTGTTAGGGCTGCAGAAAGGTCCTGCCATCTATCCCAGTCCCAGTCTGACCTCACACGAGCCATTGTGTCTTTGTACTGTCACCGCAAAGCGGACACCCTGGTCCGGGGTTCCCCCTCTTTGACTGCAGTGATAAGGTCAGCTTTGGCCTTTCTGCACTCAGAGTTATACCAGGTAGATGTTCTGGTCTTGTGCTTGGACTTCGGCACCTCTGGGTAGAGGACCTCTCCCAATGCAGCCACTAACTCTTCGTGAATAGAAGGTAAGGATTCCTGCAAGGCCTGGGTACTGGGTAGACTAATTAGTTCTTCCAAGGCCTCAAATTTGGGCAGCACCAGATTATAGATTTTCCCCATATTTTCTTCCGATTTGGAGAAATTCTGCCATCTCACCCTACGCCTATTTGAAGTTAATACCAGATTTCCCCTTTCATCTCTTTCCTCTGGGCGAGAGGGTCCTATAGGTTCGGGGAGATAGGCCAAGGAGAGGAGGAGGGCATTATGGTCACTATCAGTGTGAGGAATTATATAAAAGTCCTCCACCTTAGGCCAGAGGCTGGTGTCAACAAAAATATAGTCCAGTCGTGACTCATGATTGAGTCTATTGAAAGTGCACTTGGAGGGGGTATCTGAGGGAGTGCGTCCATTACAGGCTCTTAAGGCGAAATTAAGAGTTAAAGACATAATTTGGACCGCAAGTGGAGACCAGGATTTAGGATGAGGCGAGTGACACACTGGTATGCCCCAGAAATCGTCTTCTGCAGTAAGGGCCCCTTCCCTCAAGCCCTCTAGGGGCTCGAAGTGGCAATTAAAGTCACCGCCCATTACCATCTTGAAGTCTGCCGGCAGCTGGCCCAAAAGGGACACAAGATCTTCAAGTGTGGTGGACTCTGCCGTTGGTCCTACTGGGCGGGAATAAACATTTATTATTGCTAACGTTGGAGCCCCCTTCCAATTTAGAAGGACACACTGGATGTCTTGGGAAGACGTAGGTAGGGATTCCGCTTTGCAGCCAATATGCGAAGCTATCCACACCGCCAAACCACCCGAGGGCCTCCCCTTGCCGTTCCAGGTGGCATTTATTTATTTTATTTATTTTATGTAGCTTGTAAAGCGCACAGCTACCCCCGGAGGGGTGTCCCGGCGCTGGAACCTGAGTCTCAGAGGGAAGGAGGGGAACAGACAGGGGATGTGTCATGAAGATCAGAGTCTGGAAAAGAGCCAGGTTTTGAGTCTGGCCCGGAAGACAGATTCAGAGGAACAGAATCTGAGATCAACTGGCAGGGAGTTCCAAAGTTTAGCAGCGATGACGCTGAATCCTCTGCCACCCATTCTGGAAAGTCTAAAGCGGGGAGAGATCAGGAGGCATAGGTCATTGGATCTTAAGGATCTGATGGATCGGGATATTAGAACTCGTTTTTTAAGGTAGTTAGGTCCGCGATCATTGATGGCTCGATGAGTCAGAGTGAGAATCTTAAACTGAATTCGGCTAGCCACCGGGAGCCAGTGCAGTTCCCTACGATATGCGGCAACTGACTGACGATAGGAAATGTTGCCAATCAGCCTCGCTGCCGCATTCTGGACAATCTGAAGCCGATCAGTCAGGTATTGGGGAGCTCCGGCATAGAGACTATTGGCATAGTCCAGATGGGACGTAATGAGAGCGTGGGTGACTGTCCGGCGGGAATCCAAAGGGAGATAGGGAAGGATTTTCCGGATCATGCGCAGCTTTAGGAAGCAGGCCGATGTGACTTTTTGAATCTGGGTTTTACAGGATAGAGAGTCATTGAAGTGAAAGCCCAGGTTGCGGGCCGAATGGACCGGAGAAGGGGCGGGATCCAATGCAGTAGGCCACCACCAGGAGGAGGGGATAGAATTTTTCTGGTTAAAAAACAGCACCTCTGTTTTGTCAGCGTTGAGTCGTAGATGGTTTTCCGACATCCAATCACTGATGTTGTTAAGACACCGGCGGAAGCTGGAGAACGCGGAGTCAGAGTGGCCCCTAAAGGAGAACACTAGCTGAGTGTCATCAGCATAAGAGACCACCCTGACTCCATAGGACTCCACCACGCCTGCCAGAGGGGCAAGGTATATGTTAAAAAACAGAGGGCTGAGGGCAGAGCCCTGTGGCACACCGCAAGATAAGGGTTTTTTCTCCGATCTGAAAGGCCTCAACAGCACCCTTTGACTTCTTCCAGAGAGGAAGGACTCGATCCACCTGATGGCAGTGCCGCCAATGCCCATCTGCCGTAGTCGGTCAAGGAGGATGGAGTGGGATACCGTATCGAATGCCGCGGACAGGTCGAGGAGGACCAGCATGGCCTCCTCGCCTCTGTCCACGCACTCTCGAATGGTCTCCGAGACCTCCAGCAGAGCCGTCTCCGTGCTGTATCCTGCCCGAAACCCAGATTGCGAATCGTGCAGTAGTCGGTTGTTCTCCAGGTATTCCGTGAGCTGCAGCTGCACGGCTTTTTCCAGAACCTTAGCAGGTTTGGGGAGGAGGGATATAGGGCGGTAGTTGGAGAATACAGTGGGATCGGCGTCTGCCTTTTTTAGAATTGGGATCACCAAGGCTTCCTTCCAGGTGGTAGGGAAGAAGCCATGGTGCAGAGAGGCATTCCAGATGGAGAGGAACGGGTCGGCTAGCAGAGGAGCCAATTCACCCATAGTTTTGGCCGGAACGGGGTCAGTGGGTGCGCCAGACTTGCAGAGAATGAGTAGTCTCAGAGCATCCTCCCGGGCAAGTTTATTGAAAGCATGAAGGGACGGGGAGTTAAGGGGATCGGTAGACTGAGTCCGAGGCATTGGCTCTGTGGGGAAGGAGACGCAGAGTTTATCAATTTTTTCAAGGAAAAAGTCCGAGAGTCCTTCACAAAGTTTCTGGCTTGCTGAGACCTGAGTGGTCCTAGCCGGAGGGGTGATGAAATTTTTAACAATGGAAAAAAGGGTTTTTGAAGAATTTTTGGCCTTGGCAATTTGGAGCGAGAAGTGGTCTTTCATGGCAGTTTTTTTGTGTTTGAGAAACTTTTTCAAGGCCTCCTTGTAGGCGAGCTTAGCCTCAGGATCGTAATTTAACCTCCACTTCCGTTCAAGTGCTTTACAGCTACTTTTTTCCTCGCGGAGGGAGGTTGAGAACCAGGGAGCGGAAGGACGGGATCTAGAGGAAGTAATGAGTTTCTGGGGGGCATGGATCTCAAATATGGCATAGCCAGTTTTGAGAACCGGCTCCCTCGCCCATGTCTCTTGAAAGAGGCAGATATCACTATTTGTTATAAGGGAATCCCATTCATCCGTGTGAATTTTGTTGGAAATACCTGCAACATTCCAAGATAGTACCCGCAGGGCACTAGAGGGAGTGTGCAGGATTAGTCCCTGCCCCCCCGAGGTGTTTCTACCACTACAAACTTTTGGGATGGGAACCCCTTGTGAAGAGGGTGGACTAAAGTTAGATGTGACTGGAAGACTTGGGATCGTACCATGAGGGTCTGCTGACAGTTGGCAAGGGGAGTTGGCACCGGGAGCGTGAGAATTTTCATTCAGTCCATTTGACGCTCTTTCTTCAGCAGAATAACCAGGAAGGGACCCCAGGCGTCAATCACAAGAGTCCAAACCAGAAAGAGCTTCAAATCTGTTGTTAACTTCCAAAGGTGTAAATGGAAGCAAATGGTCCATCCCCCCTGAATGAGAAAAATGTTCCATACTCCTGTAATTAGTTCCATAGCCCCTTGGTGGGACATGTTCCCACCCAAGAACATTCTTTGGGATCATGGAACCTGGGTGTGAGGGGAGGTAATGGTTAGTTTGCTTTGGGCCATTAATCCCTATCGGGGGCATGGGGGGCCATGGGCATGACAGAGGAGCTACTAGGGCTCTAGGATAGAAATAAGTGAGGTCACACGGCATAATTGATTTGCCTAGGTTCCCCGGCATCCAACTCAGAATATGCCTAACAGCTCCAGGGTCCCTGAAGTTAATCACAATCAAGTCGCCCTCAATGTCTTTCTCCCGTCCCCCTAACCAGGAGAGTCGGCGCACATGCACTATGTCTCCATTAACATTCACCGGGAGAGGTCTATTTTTAGACAACCAGTACATGGTTTTGTTTTTAAGTTGCTCTGGGCCTTCTCGCTTATCGGGGTCTAGAGTGGGCACACCCGTAAGCACCACTACATAGGGTAGTGATTCTGGAGGAAGTTCAACCTGGGGGATCCTGCGTTTAGGTGCGTTGCTAGAGGGTGCCCTCTCTCCCGCCGGATGGCTTGATCTTGCGGCGGTACTACTTCCACCCTTCGAGTTGGTACCATTCTTATTAATGGCAGCTGTAGAAGGAGTGGCGGAGGTTAAAGTGCCTAGAGGAATGTGGGACAATGTTTTAGTAGGAGGGTTGGGCAAAGGGAATGAGGCTGTTGTAGTGGTGGTAGAAATCGTATGGGCCTCCTTGGCTAGATTGTTAGATGTTGAATAGAGCATCTTGGAAGTAGAAGGTTTTGAGCTGTTAAGTGAACTGACTGCAGTCTGAACTATACTAGGTGTTATAGGGACCTTCTGATTGGCCGGTCTATTTAAAATAGCCTGTTCCAAGTTCCCTAACCGTTGTTCTATGGCCAATAATCTATCTACAATAGGGGAAGTAAGCGTCCTGAGCATTTGCGCAATTGACTCTAAGGTAGGGGCAAGCGGAGGGGTCTCCTCCGGAAATGCACATGGAGGGGTAGTAGTTAGTATAGGGGGTGGTATTTCTTGTGCAGTCGCTGTAGAAGTAGTAGGTCTAATACCCACATCTGGTATAGAAACAGAGACTGCACCCCCCCCTTTCCCCTTACCAAATTCAGAGTGACTAATTTTGCCCTTTTGTATAGTACCCCCCTTCCTCATCCTTTTTTTGGGCGGAGGGCCAGGGATTATCTGGGCCTCAGTCTTCCTCAATTGATTTTTAGCAGTAGTTTTTGCCATAGGGATGGGAGCTGGCATAAGTTTCTGAGCTGCATCAGGATTGCAAGGTGGTAGGGGAGCGACAGTAGGCAAACTAGAGGGATCCCCTGAAGAAGAAGGAGGTGTGGAAGTAATATCCCTTAAAAGTTCTGGGATTCCCTGGGATGTGAAGGGGTCCTCAGTAATGGGGGACACCTCTGTACTGGGTATTAAAATATGCGGGGACGTAACCAAGGGAGCTCTTGCCTTGTAACCCTCGATGGAGCGTCGACGCTCCACCCTTCGCTCTGCTAGGGCTTCTTCCCTTTCAATTTCTGAGATGGATTTCTTGAAATAGTTATCTAGAGTGCCCTTGTTAGGGTTAACCCCCGAAGTCCCAGGTGAAGCCGTATCCATAATGGGAAGAGGATACACAGCTATGAAGTTATACAGGGGTGACTATATCTAGAAATACTAAACCAGCAAAACTGAAACAACTATAGTAACACTTAAACAGTGTATACAAACAGTGGAAGTCACAGAGAGCCCGGGTCTAAGTAGGGAGCACGACTAAAGGGACAGGGCCCAGCCCAGCCTCTCCAGCCACCTAACGGCCACACAACGGCCCGCTCTTTGCCCGGTCTTCGCCCGCGCGCGTCCCGCGTGCGGAAGTTGGGCTAAGTAGGAGGAGGAGGGGGCGGGAAGAGGCCCAGGTGCGCGCGATTACCTGGCGCTAGCACCTTTCTTTGCCTCGCAGTCCCGCTCCCAAAGTCACTCCCTCAGCAGGTGGAAAGATCTGGCCTGGAATGCGCCGGCTGACTCGTGCAGGGTACCAAGATAAATTCCCTTGGGGCAGTTGCAGTGAAGAAATAGAGCACACAGGCTCAGGCACAGTTCTGCATTCGAACGCTGGCGGTGGAAACACAACGGAGCACACAGGCTCAAGGTGCAAGGGTCCCAAATCCGGTAAGACAGCAGCAGTGTAGAGGGCTCCCCACGCTTCCAGCAGCAAGCACGACAGCGAGCGGCCCCCGCGGAGCGGGGGCCGCGAGTCGTTAAGTGCTTGCAGGGAGGAGGGGGCGGGAAGAGGCCCAGGTGCGCGCGATTACCTGGCGCTAGTACCTTTCGTTGCCTCGCAGTCCCGCTCCCGCTGCCAAAGTCACTCCCTCAGCAGGTGGAAAGATCTGGCCTGGAATGCGCCGGCTGACTCGTGCAGGGTACCAAGATAAATTCCCTTGGGGCAGTTGCAGTGAAGAAATAGAGCACACGGGCTCAGGCACAGTTCTGCATTCGAACGCTGGCGGGGGAAACACAACGGAGCACACAGGCTCAAGGTGCAAGGGTCCCAAATCCGGTAAGACAGCAGCAGTGTAGAGGGCTCCCCACGCTTCCAGCAGCAAGCACGACTGCGAGCGGCTCCCGCGGAGCGGGGGCCGCGAGTCGTTAAGTGCTTGCAGGGAGGAGGGGGCGGGAAGAGGCCCAGGTGCGCGCGATTACCTGGCGCTAGCACCTTTCGTTGCCTCGCAGTCCCGCTCCCGCTGCCAAAGTCACTCCCTCATCTGGTGGAAAGATCTGGCCTGGAATGCGCCGGCTGACTCGTGCAGGGTAGCAAGATAAATTCCCTTGGGGCAGTTGCAGTGAAGAAATAGAGCACACGGGCTCAGTCACAGTTCTGCATTCGAACGCTGGCGGTGGAAACACAACGGAGCACACAGGCTCAAGGTGCAAGGGTCCCAAATCCGGTAAGACAGCAGCAGTGTAGAGGGCTCCCCACGCTTCCAGCAGCAAGCACGACTGCGATCGGCACCCGCGGAGCGGGGGCCGCGAGTCGTTAAGTGCTTGCAGGGAGGAGGGGGCGGGAAGAGGCCCAGGTGCGCGCGATTACCTGGCGCTAGCACCTTTCGTTGCCTCGCAGTCCCGCTCCCGCTGCCAAAGTCACTCCCTCAGCAGGTGGAAAGATCTGGCCTGGAATGCGCCGGCTGACTCGTGCAGGGTACCAAGATAAATTCCCTTGGGGCAGTTGCAGTGAAGAAATAGAGCACACGGGCTCAGGCACAGTTCTGCATTCGAACGCTGGCGGTGGAAACACAACGGAGCACACAGGCTCAAGGTGCAAGGGTCCCAAATCCGGTAAGACAGCTGCAGTGTAGAGGGCTCCCCACGCTTCCAGCAGCAAGCACGACAGCGAGCGGCCCCCGCGGAGCGGGGGCCGCGAGTCGTTAAGTGCTTGCAGGGAGGAGGGGGCGGGAAGAGGCCCAGGTGCGCGCGATTACCTGGCGCTAGTACCTTTCGTTGCCTCGCAGTCCCGCTCCCGCTGCCAAAGTCACTCCCTCAGCAGGTGGAAAGATCTGGCCTGGAATGCGCCGGCTGACTCGTGCAGGGTACCAAGATAAATTCCCTTGGGGCAGTTGCAGTGAAGAAATAGAGCACACGGGCTCAGGCACAGTTCTGCATTCGAACGCTGGCGGTGGAAACACAACGAAGCACACAGGCTCAAGGTGCAAGGGTCCCAAATCCGGTAAGACAGCAGCAGTGTAGAGGGCTCCCCACGCTTCCAGCAGCAAGCACGACTGCGAGCGGCTCCCGCGGAGCGGGGGCCGCGAGTCGTTAAGTGCTTGCAGGGAGGAGGGGGCGGGAAGAGGCCCAGGTGCGCGCGATTACCTGGCGCTAGCACCTTTCGTTGCCTCGCAGTCCCGCTCCCGCTGCCAAAGTCACTCCCTCAGCTGGTGGAAAGATCTGGCCTGGAATGCGCCGGCTGACTCGTGCAGGGTAGCAAGATAAATTCCCTTGGGGCAGTTGCAGTGAAGAAATAGAGCACACGGGCTCAGGCACAGTTCTGCATTCGAACGCTGGCAGTGGAAACACAACGGAGCACACAGGCTCAAGGTGCAAGGGTCCCAAATCCGGTAAGACAGCAGCAGTGTAGAGGGCTCCCCACGCTTCCAGCAGCAAGCACGACTGCGATCGGCACCCGCGGAGCGGGGGCCGCGAGTCGTTAAGTGCTTGCAGGGAGGAGGGAGCGGGAAGAGGCCCAGGTGCGCGCGATTACCTGGCGCTAGCACCTTTCGTTGCCTCGCAGTCCCGCTCCCGCTGCCAAAGTCACTCCCTCAGCAGGTGGAAAGATCTGGCCTGGAATGCGCCGGCTGACTCGTGCAGGGTACCAAGATAAATTCCCTTGGGGCAGTTGCAGTGAAGAAATAGAGCACACGGGCTCAGGCACAGTTCTGCATTCGAACGCTGGCGGTGGAAACACAACGGAGCACACAGGCTCAAGGTGCAAGGGTCCCAAATCCGGTAAGACAGCAGCAGTGTAGAGGGCTCCCCACGCTTCCAGCAGCAAGCACGACTGCGATCGGCACCCGCGGAGCGGGGGCCGCGAGTCGTTAAGTGCTTGCAGGGAGGAGGGGGCGGGAAGAGGCCCAGGTGCGCGCGATTACCTGGCGCTAGTACCTTTCGTTGCCTCGCAGTCCCGCTCCCGCTGCCAAAGTCACTCCCTCAGCAGGTGGAAAGATCTGGCCTGGAATGCGCCGGCTGACTCGTGCAGGGTACCAAGATAAATTCCCTTGGGGCAGTTGCAGTGAAGAAATAGAGCACACGGGCTCAGGCACAGTTCTGCATTCGAACGCTGGCGGGGGAAACACAACGGAGCACACAGGCTCAAGGTGCAAGGGTCCCAAATCCGGTAAGACAGCAGCAGTGTAGAGGGCTCCCCACGCTTCTAGCAGCAAGCACGACTGCGAGCGGCTCCCGCGGAGCGGGGGCCGCGAGTCGTTAAGTGCTTGCAGGGAGGAGGGGGCGGGAAGAGGCCCAGGTGCGCGCGATTACCTGGCGCTAGCACCTTTCGTTGCCTCGCAGTCCCGCTCCCGCTGCCAAAGTCACTCCCTCAGCTGGTGGAAAGATCTGGCCTGGAATGCGCCGGCTGACTCGTGCAGGGTAGCAAGATAAATTCCCTTGGGGCAGTTGCAGTGAAGAAATAGAGCACACGGGCTCAGTCACAGTTCTGCATTCGAACGCTGGCGGTGGAAACACAACGGAGCACACAGGCTCAAGGTGCAAGGGTCCCAAATCCGGTAAGACAGCAGCAGTGTAGAGGGCTCCCCACGCTTCCAGCAGCAAGCACGACTGCGATCGGCACCCGCGGAGCGGGGGCCGCGAGTCGTTAAGTGCTTGCAGGGAGGAGGGGGCGGGAAGAGGCCCAGGTGCGCGCGATTACCTGGCGCTAGCACCTTTCGTTGCCTCGCAGTCCCGCTCCCGCTGCCAAAGTCACTCCCTCAGCAGGTGGAAAGATCTGGCCTGGAATGCGCCGGCTGACTCGTGCAGGGTACCAAGATAAATTCCCTTGGGGCAGTTGCAGTGAAGAAATAGAGCACACGGGCTCAGGCACAGTTCTGCATTCGAACGCTGGCGGTGGAAACACAACGGAGCACAGAGGCTCAAGGTGCAAGGGTCCCAAATCCGGTAAGACAGCTGCAGTGTAGAGGGCTCCCCACGCTTCCAGCAGCAAGCACGACAGCGAGCGGCCCCTGCGGAGCGGGGGCCGCGAGCCGTTAAGTGCTTGCAGGGAGGAGGGGGCGGGAAGAGGCCCAGGTGCGCGCGATTACCTGGCGCTAGTACCTTTCGTTGCCTCGCAGTCCCGCTCCCGCTGCCAAAGTCACTCCCTCAGCAGGTGGAAAGATCTGGCCTGGAATGCGCCGGCTGACTCGTGCAGGGTACCAAGATAAATTCCCTTGGGGCAGTTGCAGTGAAGAAATAGAGCACACGGGCTCAGGCACAGTTCTGCATTCGAAAGCTGGCGGTGGAAACACAACGAAGCACACAGGCTCAAGGTGCAAGGGTCCCAAATCCGGTAAGACAGCAGTAGTGTAGAGGGCTCCCCACGCTTCCAGCAGCAAGCACGACTGCGAGCGGCTCCCGCGGAGCGGGGGCCGCGAGTCGTTAAGTGCTTGCAGGGAGGAGGGGGCGGGAAGAGGCCCAGGTGCGCGCGATTACCTGGCGCTAGCACCTTTCGTTGCCTCGCAGTCCCGCTCCCGCTGCCAAAGTCACTCCCTCAGCTGGTGGAAAGATCTGGCCTGGAATGCGCCGGCTGACTCGTGCAGGGTAGCAAGATAAATTCCCTTGGGGCAGTTGCAGTGAAGAAATAGAGCACACGGGCTCAGGCACAGTTCTGCATTCGAACGCTGGCGGTGGAAACACAACGGAGCACACAGGCTCAAGGTGCAAGGGTCCCAAATCCGGTAAGACAGCAGCAGTGTAGAGGGCTCCCCACGCTTCCAGCAGCAAGCACGACTGCGATCGGCACCCGCGGAGCGGGGGCCGCGAGTCGTTAAGTGCTTGCAGGGAGGAGGGAGCGGGAAGAGGCCCAGGTGCGCGCGATTACCTGGCGCTAGCACCTTTCGTTGCCTCGCAGTCCCGCTCCCGCTGCCAAAGTCACTCCCTCAGCAGGTGGAAAGATCTGGCCTGGAATGCGCCGGCTGACTCGTGCAGGGTACCAAGATAAATTCCCTTGGGGCAGTTGCAGTGAAGAAATAGAGCACACGGGCTCAGGCACAGTTCTGCATTCGAACGCTGGCGGTGGAAACACAACGGAGCACACAGGCTCAAGGTGCAAGGGTCCCAAATCCGGTAAGACAGCAGCAGTGTAGAGGGCTCCCCACGCTTCCAGCAGCAAGCACGACAGCGAGCGGCCCCCGCGGAGCGGGGGCCGCGAGTCGTTAAGTGCTTGCAGGGAGGAGGGGGCGGGAAGAGGCCCAGGTGCGCGCGATTACCTGGCGCTAGTACCTTTCGTTGCCTCGCAGTCCCGCTCCCGCTGCCAAAGTCACTCCCTCAGCAGGTGGAAAGATCTGGCCTGGAATGCGCCGGCTGACTCGTGCAGGGTACCAAGATAAATTCCCTTGGGGCAGTTGCAGTGAAGAAATAGAGCACACGGGCTCAGGCACAGTTCTGCATTCGAACGCTGGCGGTGGAAACACAACGGAGCACACAGGCTCAAGGTGCAAGGGTCCCAAATCCGGTAAGACAGCAGCAGTGTAGAGGGCTCCCCACGCTTCCAGCAGCAAGCACGACTGCGAGCGGCACCCAGGGAACCAGCTGAGACCTGGTTAATATCAGAGGATGGGTGCCATGATTTGACCTCCTATGTCAGGAATGGCGGGAGGAATCGTTTGGAACCTTAAACCATATTTCTGACTGCCTCGAAGCCTGGGACAGAGCACTTGGGACAGTCACGATATCAAGCAAGTGCTCTTGGAGGTGAAATGAGGACAAAAATAAATCAATAATTTTTTTAAAGCAGTTGTCTCTTATTACTGCTCTACCAACTATCAACATCACTTCAACCATTAGGCCTCAGCTTTTTGGTGATTTTCTGGGTGTGCTGTGTGAGTGGGGTTATTGAGACTATTCTGCAATGATGATTATAAAAGCCTGGTCCATGCTGCTTACCGGATGTGGCTAATGTTTAAATATGTATGTATTTGCACCTAATGCAATACTCAGTTTTAATTTCTACTAGGCATAATAATATATTGGTTGCATTCTACTTCCATGTGTATTTCTTTACTGCAATTAAGTGAACTGTTTTGTTTTGCAAATGTGTGGTAATTTACAGTACAAGGTTGCTTTTCTTCTTGCCCATTCTCTGTCACATTGTCCTGCTCGCTTTGCTCACCATTGCCTTTACCCACACTAGCAGACTTCGGAACATCATCGGTTGGTATTCTTATTCCCAAAATGTCCAGCGGCATCCTGTTTCCACATACATCACTTCAAAAACCCAAACTAAAGACACCATCCTCTCTGAGCCAGTCACCTCGATAGTGGTCAGCACGACTAGGGCCTTCTGTCACTAAGCAAGAAGTAAGAAAGCAAACCGCCTACTACAGCTGCTACCCAGAGCCAGGAGAACACAAGACAAATATCTCCTGAAAGCACCAAGGGTAAAAGTATGTCAGGGCAGGTGATGACACTTCCTCCACTATGGTGTGAAACTCTGGGATAGATGGCTGAAGTGACTGGGAAAGCAATGATCTCACCTTCAGGAAATTGATTATGAAGTATTTGTTTTAACTTCTCCATTAGCCTCCTACTTTCATCCCTTTATTATGTTCAGTACTTTGATGCGTTTTCTAGCTCTCTGGAGGACAGTAAAATAGAATTGGAAATGGACTAAACCAAAACAGTGACTTAACTACCTCTTTTGGGGCTTAGAGTTGTGCTGTGTGCATGATGGTGCTGGGTTATTTAATGTTTACTATAGGTGTAACCCTAAATAAAAATATGAATGGATGTGCAGTTTAGGTGGTGGTGCTTAATCATGTGCATTGCTCGGTGCCATGTTGGGTGAATGGTAGTGTTAGGTTATTTCATGTTTTGAGGCCGTCCTAAAGACTAATATCATGGGATACGGAGGTGCTGTTGAGGTGGCAAAGCTTAATCATCTGCAGGACTTGGTGGCCCTGGGTAAGAGCATGTCAGTATTGCGGCTCACCTTTCTATATGCTCGTCCGCCGATGCTCACAGTCGATATTACTTGGCAGGCTTATCAAGACCTGCATGCTCGACGGAGCATTTTGAAAACAGACCATTCTGCAGCGTCCATGGCCGCTCAGACTCAAGGCAGACAACACGCTCAGCGGACATGTTTGTTAGGGATAGACGCAATCCCTCGGAGCACCTCTCTTGCGGTGGAGGTAAGAGACGTGTTTACACTATTAGTATCTACATTTTGCCGTCTCAGATGACCGACTTTACCTGACTTATATTCAGATTTCTTCCAAAGTCCACACAGCTGTGGGCTATCTAAAATCTTTCGCCACATTTGGCCACCAAGCTTTAAGATTGTTGCTGCATCGTCTTATCACGTAGTACACATATTTATCGATAAAGCATTTGTTTTTCACTGTATCCCACATTCTTGCTTTAATTATTTGTGTGCTCGCATTGATAGAAGCCTATATGCTCTTCCTAACACAGATTGTGGAATATTTTACCACATTAGGATTGGAGACGTAGCACTCTCTGGAGAGTCCTTGGGACATCAATATGACAGGAACAATTTGTTTTATTGGCTCCTAAGGTGAGGGACACTGTGCACAGTATACCTTCCCCCGCCCTACTAGCCCAGCACCACTTTATCACATCGTGTCACCATGGTGCGCAATCTATGAGGACGGATTATCCACTAGTGCTAATATTACCAGATGCCACATGACAGACACTGTAGGAGAGTAGGATCTGGTTTCATGGTCACACCCATTTTTTGCTGGTGTCATTATGTTTAACTGACTAGTCTGACTGGATCCTGCTAATCAGGACCCTGGTCTCTGTGCTTCATCCCTAAATTGGACATGGTGAGTACTTAGGTACACTCCAGATTGGCTACTGGTGTACCCTTGTAAGTCCCTAGTTTATGGTAGTAACGTACCCAGGGTTTAGGTGCATCAGGGGTCCACCATGGGCTCAAGCATGTATTTTGCCACTAATGAGGGACCACTCAAATTGTGACTGCAGACCTGCCATTGCAGCTTGTGTAAGCTGGTGCTAGCACCACTTACAACAGATATAAGTTTCTGTATATCTGAGATCACTGCACTTAAAACCTATAAGTCACCCCTAAGGCAGGCCTTTCCATACTGAAGGCTGAGTGCTGGGTTCTAAATGGGAAGGGTGCCCATGCATGAGCAGGACAGCCCTACAACCCTCGGAGTCCATTCTCCCAGGTTGCAAGTGCATCAGCCATTACGATACATAGCGTGGCCATGCGTCATTGCGCGATGGCTAGCTCTAAACTGGCTGTAACGAACCCTGTCATGTTTGGTATCATACATGTTGGAATCATACCCCCACACTGTAAATGGTGTGGGAGGTACGATTCCCTAAACTGTAAAGCTGTAAAGTCTTCTAGACCCGTAAAGCCAACTATGGCTGCTGCCGACCAGAGACACGATTCTGCCCTGCTGCTGCTGAGCCAAGCTCGAGCAGGGAAAAACAGGTTTCCTGTCAGAGGGAGGTGTGACCACCTCCCAGACAGGACTTAGTGCATTGGGAAAGGGTGGAGGTGCCTGCCAGAGTCACTAGACAGCTTGGAAGGGCACACTTGGTGCCTTCCTTGCATACTTAAGTTGAAACCAGTCAGGGGGCCATTGGCTCCCACTGTGGTATGAAACTGGGCAAAGGCCATGTGAGTATCCTCCCCACTATCCTGCCCCTCTTTTGGGAGGGACCCCTGAATCGTCCCAACCCTTTCCTTTGGGTACCTAGGGGCTTATCTGTGGATGGGTCTCTAGATTCATCGTGAGACAAGATTCAGATCCGAAACCACTTCTACTTCAACTGTCTGGGCACTCTGGACTTCGCTTTGGGAACCAAGACTGCAACTGGAAAGACTGCTGCTCCTGGTCCCGTCGTCCTGCAAGTCTTCTGCAACATCTGTGCCTGTGCTCCATACAGGTTCTTTACAGGGTCTGTGGACATCCAAGACACCCAAAAGGAATCTCCCTTGGAGTGAAGGAGTCACTCTCCTGCACCTGCAGACACTGCAACAAAGCTGACCGGTCTGCTGAGCTCCTACAGACTCTGAAAGGTTCAGAAACATATGTGGTGGTTCTGCAAATCCCTCGAGACCTGGCCTGTCTTCACAGCAAGTTCGAAGGCAGTATCTATTGTCGGAACTGCTGGAGCAGTACCCCTGTGCATTGCTTCGACTTGCAGTTACCAAGGCTTGTTGACTCTCTCCTCCAGAGATCTTCTGGTTCCAAGAAGCTCCAGCCTCAAGCATCTCCTGCAGCGAAGATCTTCACCTGCACCGCATCCTGTGCATCGTGGGCCTTCATCCTTTGGTGAGCTGCTCGAGGTCCTCTTGTGACTCCTGTGCCTCCGGCCTGAGGATACTCTTGAGGGTCGTCTGGCTCCAGAAGGCTCCCCTGCTTGCTTGGGGCCTGCTTTGACTTACCTGCTTGTGGTGAGTCACTTGAACCTTGCTAGTCCCAACACTGCACTTTTTCAACAACAACGTTGGATGCCACTGCCAAGGCTTGTTGTTGCCCCTGCCGTACACCGACCCCTTGGCTCTTGACATCCGACATGGGACAGTTTGTGAATGGCTCCTGGAATTCCTCAGCATAGCCTGGTCCGTACAACTGCAACTTCAAGGGCACTTAACTCTCCTGCATCCCTCACATCAGTGGGCATTGGTATTCCGTGCCTTCTGGTCACTACTGAGTGGCATAGACTCTGTTCCCTATGCTTGCAGGTACCTCTCATCTTGAATCAACCTTTGAGTCCCACCGGACACTTTCACCTTCTTCGCCAGCGGCATCTTTTCTAAAGTCCTCAATTGTGGTCTGCGGCAGTTTCCGACGTCACTTTGCACTTATGCACTCGGCTTCCCTGGTGTAGGTATCCTGGTTCCTGGGGTATCCACGGGTGGGGTGACTCTCCAACCTTCCATATTCCACTGGGATTCTTCGGGGTCCGCTAGGAAGGGTCCTTCTTCTTTAAAATTGCAACCACGACTTACCCGTTGACTTGCATTGAGTAAGCTATCGTGCTCCCACACTGGACACAACCTCCATGTGGTTCTGAGATACTCACCTTGTGTGGTTCCTTGGGCCCTGACTCTTCTATGTCTTCAGGGTTCAGTCTTGACTTAAGGTGTGGTTTGCATTATACTATTTTAGTATATGGTTTGTTCTCCCCCTGAAGAATACTGTGTATTTGTGCTACTTATGTGTTCCAAAGTATTCTGTGTATTGTGGTTATATCTCCGGGTAGGAGATATTACAATGTGTTAGTGAGTGTTAGTAATAAATACACATTTTTGATAACTACACTGTGTTTTTCTTCTTCACTTAACCTATACCATAAGATTACGTTCTGGTAAAACAAGCTGCTTTACACTCATTCTGGACTAAGCCTGAATGCTCCTCTCCACAGCTACCATTTAGAGAGCTTTGTACGGTTGTCTAAGACCACTAAAATCACCATAAGGGTTGCTTGGATTAGTGCAGGGTGTTACACTTACATAAGTGAGAACCACATACTAAGCCAGCCTCCTACCAGGCCCGGACTGGCCGTTGCGGGCACCGGGAAATCCCCCGGTGGGCCGCACGGGTGGGGGCCGGTTTGGGGCCCCTGGGGGCCGTTTTTGTTACAGGGCCGTTTTTGCAGCATAGCTGCAAAAACGGCCCTGTAACAAAATCGGCCGAAAACCGGCCCTAGCAAAGAGCGCGGCCGGCCCCCCCTCCCCCCGGGTGGAGGGGAGGGGGGGCCGGCCGAGCACTTTGCCAGGGCCGGTTTTGGTTCCCAGTCCGGCCCTGCCTCCTACATTCACATACTAATTCCTGCACATTTCCCACTCCATTGGGAAATTTACAAGATGGACAGTTATACTTCTGCCTTCTAGTGTATTCCGCTACATACAAAATCACCTTCCTTGTTTCATCTGGGTGACCGGATTAAATTGATACTTGTCATCTCGTATATTTTATTTTTATGCACTTCTATAACTTAGGAGACCCCGTTCTCCTGATGGTGTGTTCATTCTTATTTCTCACCTCATCCTCAGCTTGATCGCATATATCGATATATATCTTGTCACATATATATCTTGTCACATATTTTTAATAGATTTTGACGAGATCTCCTTCGTAGCTTTTGGACTACTTTCATTACTACTGGACGCTCAGGTACTCGATGTTCATACTAAATCTCTTTTCTCGCATGCAAAAAAAGAACACCAAAAACACATATTTATTGGTATCCTACTGAGCACAATGCATGAGGAACTTAGTTTTTTTACTTGTACTATACTATACACTGGCATTCCCTGTAGTCCGCTTTCACTGGTTCTTATCTCTCAGTAGACATCACCTATCACAGGCACTGCTTTGGATGGTTTTGAGTGTGCTAATGTCACAACACAGCAAGACACAGCATACCCTGTGCATTGTGGTCAGCATATACAACTTCATGTCACTCACTTCCTTCGCCTCATCACTTCTATATGAGGCTAACACGTATGAATCTCACATTGGTGATGATGTGTCATATCAATGTGTATATATTTTCTGTAGCCTTGAAAAAGTCCAACGGACGAAACACTTGGCTGCTTTGCTTGTATAGAGCAGATATTGGCTGTTCCTGCTTGTACAGACCAAACATTGTGGAAATAGAATAAAATAACTTCACAAAAAGGACAAAAAATTTGATGGACTGTATACTAGTACTACCTTTCTTGATTGAATGGACTCTCTAAGTGTGCTCTGGTACTTCTATTTTTTGTATACATTTTTACAAGGACACTGTTTTAGGCAGGCAAACATCCTAGGTGGCAGGATGTCTTTAGTACCGTGGCAGCACCACTCTCTTACATGCAGATATATTGTGTATGACTTGCATCCCTAACAATAGTGCTGAAAATTGGATGGACAATTGTTGTGAGCATAGCCACCATTTGTGTTTGTATACCTCATAGTACCTTACCTGCCCTCCTAACCTTCCCAGAGTAGCAGGTAAGTTGGCACCCCAGAACACAACACTCTAGTCCCCTCGGGGAATCGCAGTAACAGGTCATCACCCTTTGTTCTTTCACTCATACATGTCCATAATAAAAAACAACTGAAAAACACGAGAAAAGTTTACAATATTTATTGAAACTATCATGAAGCAATTGTGCTGCAATTAAGAAACATATGCAACTTAGTATCATGATTAACATTATCAGTAGACTGTACACAATGAAAAGCCCTACCATGGCAAATGATCTATTTGCCTAAGTCTAACCTCACTACGTGAGCACAATGATATATCACAGATCTCTGGGAATATAGCCGGGCCCCATACCTGGTATTTGCCATTAGCTAGTCTGCATCTCAGATTGCGCACGGCTGTAGCGCTTGTCCGGGGGTCTTTTCTCTGCAAGAATTCTCCTATTTTTCAAAATGCCAAGTCTTGGCTTATAAGATAGGAAATGCCGTTCTGGAAAACAGCAGTTGGTTATTTTGATATGTCTGTGTGTTAGACGTGTTAGTGACTGACCACAAATAAAAACAGGGCACAGTGTTGTTCGACCTTGTACGAAATGTTTAAACTGAATCCCAGCAGAAGACCTAACAACAAAAACATGTGCAGCCCTGTTCTAAAATAATGTGGCACAAAACAAATGTGTAACTTCATAATGTGTGCAAAGCAAAAGCGGCCGACAACCGACAGTTAGATTAACATAGGGGAGAACTACAGTGGGTCCTATAGGGTAGGGAACTCACAACCCCCCCCCTCCCCCCCCCCCACACCCCCTTTGGTCGGGACAGTAATGCAACGACTAGCTAAATAATAAAAGTTAAGGTACAGGGTAAATCAAATGTAATGCATTACTAATAAGCACAATATAAAAAATGTTATGATTATAAGAAAAAAACGTTACGTGATCATTTTGAAAATGTAGACAAATTGAAGAGAGTCGGCGGTATCCATGAAGTCTTTCGCAAGTTCAAAAGCCAGTGAATCGAGAATGGATTTATTTTCTGTAGACGATGATTGTTTGACAGCCCAGTCTACTAACTTCAGAGAACAAACATGATCCTTCGTCTCAGCCGATGCGGCGAATGTAACTGGGTTACCCACTTCCATGTTATTAGAGCCAGCTGCTAGTGTCTGTGTGCTGAAGCACTTGTTTCTGCTGAAAGAAGTTGCTCGTATCTTGCATTCTGAAGAAGCCACAGATCCAAGGTACAATTTTCAAAATGGGTGAATAATGGACTCATCAACAGGTCTATGTCCACAGGAGCCAGCGTCGGTAAATCCAGGCAACTATCTAGTGCCATTCACAGGGGCACCAAAGGCAGTGAAACACGAGTTGCATGCAGGTAAGCCAGGCAGGTTGGAATGACAATGACCAATCAAGATCCAGCTCTTGGAGCAAGAGGATTCCAAATAGTCAAAGCATGTGCTCACGACACAGCTGGAGCGGTGGTAGTTCCAGGGGGGCTTGCAAACGAAACATTCATTGCAGAGGAGCCAAAATAGTACCAAAATGCCATAAATGAGGAATGAGAGCATTGGGAAGCCCCTGAACACATTGGCAAACAGGAAATTATTAAAAGCTAGTATTACTCCAAAGATTTTCTAGAAGGAACTGACTAAGCCAAAACCGATAACTTTAAAAAAGTGGGAAGGCCGCAGCATTTGGTGCATTAAAAATATGGTGGGGTTGTGGCCAAGATGGAGGCGAGGTAGGGAGCAACTAGCGGAGATCCTGCCTGCCGTCCACCACACAGAGTGACCAACAGCTGCTGAGCGCGCTGCCGACCACCTAGAACTTCGGCGGAGTGTGCTCTTGAGCCACACTGGCCCTGACAGCGCCCCGGGCCCGCCGCTTGCCTTCTGATCGCGCTGGAGGCGGCCGACCGCCAGGACCCGGAGCAGGCCCAGCAGACAGTAAGAGGGTCTGCCGAGGCCAGCAGTCTGCACGCGGGCCTCATTTTCACGCAAGCGCCGCGGCGCTGCGGGCCCGAGGAGGTGCTGCGACCGGTGGCCTGGGAGTGGCGCACCCTCAGCTACCGGGGGCTGGTGAGAGTGCCCGCCGCGACGACCAGCTGCAGCTGTGGCTGGGGTGGAGTGGGCCTGGTAACCTTCCCTAGCACGGAGGCCCATCACGCCTGAAGGTGCAGTCGTGGCCCAGCAGCCCCAGACGCCGGTGGATAAGAGCAGGAAGAAGCGCTCGGCCTGGGGGGCGCTCAGGCCCCTGGAGCAGCGTTTGGACTTCGGCAGTGATCCCAGAAGGGGGCCGCCCAACACCCCAGGCCCGAGCACAGAGGAAGAGAAAGGGCCGGTGGGGCCCAATAGTGTGGCCCGGGGCTCGAACAGGGGCCCAGCGAGGAAGCCCACAGCGGTGGAATAGAGGGTTTGAGCAGGGGCCTGGCGGACGGACTGCTCACGACCCGCAGTGCAGAACAAGCGCAGTGAGGCACATGAACTGCGGAGCCCTTCGGTGACCCGTGAGGCCTGGTCCTGAGAGGTGAGGAGTGTGGGGACGGCGCCTGGGGCCCAACAACTTCCAGAGACGCCGGAGAAATGGCACGGACCCGGGGAAAGTGAGGCACGACGGTGGTGCCGGTCCTGGCCGGGGACATGGAGCTAGAGGTGCGCCTAGCAGCGATTGTGGGAGAGTCTTCCGGAGCGACTGGTAAAGCTCGAGCACCCCTGGGGACCCCCTGGCTCAGCGCCCACGGGAGGGGTTAAGAAGTGGGTGGACGGTGCACTACCCGACCGCTCCTTGGTCATCGTTCTGCGCTGAGAGCATCCCCAGAGAGCGACAGAGAGCCCGTTTGGTGGGAGCGTTGTGCCTACTTGTGGACTGTGGGGAGGGAGGGTCTCCCATGGGCCTGGACTGGATCTGCTGCTAGCTGCATGGTTTGAGGTGGAGAGGGTGGAGTAGTCACTATCCCACTCCTGCAATTACGCTGGTGACCTGATGATTCTGCAATGCTTATGTCCACGGCTAGGACACGGAAGCATAAGTCCCTTAAAGAACTTTTCGAACAGTCCCCCTCCACCCCTAAGGCCCCGAATCCGTCGACTACCATGGCGACCACGCAACCCCGTTCGAAGGTGGGAGAAGCCCCCATCACGAAATCATTCATGGAGTCACTTTTCAAAACTCTCCGGTCCGACATACAATCGGTCAAAACAGAACTGACTGCGGAAATGCGAGAGATTCTCAGGGACGTGGACAGCGTGGGTGAGCGGGTAGCCAGGCTGGAGGGACGGAGTGATGTGGCGACGTCGGAACTAAATGCTCTGTAGCAGGAGGTGATACGTCTTCAAGATCAGCACGTCGATATGCAAATTCATCTGGAGGGTCTTGAAAACAGGTCCCGTAGACATAACATCAGGATCCGTGGGGTGAAGGCTTCGGATGAGAACAGGGATCTCTTCGCCTTCACGGAGGGCCTGTTCAGGCACATCCTGGGTGTCCCGGCGGATTCTCCCCTTGTCCTGGACAGAGCACATAGAGTTGGCCCACCACGCTCGCCTAAAGCCCCGCCTGCGGACATCTTGGTCTGCCTGCAAGACTTTAAAACGAAGGAAGCAATACTGGCCAAGGCGCTCACCATGCACCCTATCTCTTATCAAGGCACCTCTTCAGTGCTATACCAAGATCTTTCTCTAATCACGCTGCAGCACAGGCGACAGTTCCGCCCGGTCACGGAGCATCGCCGACAGCAGAACATCACGTACTCATGGGGTCATCTGTTTCGGCTCATCTTTTGCTTCCAGGACAGCTTGCACCAGATGCGCTCGCTTACTGAGACTTGCCAGCTGCTGGTTCTAATGGTGCCCCGGGATGACGAAGAACAAGGGGATCGCGACTCGGAACCTGTGACTTCACCATCGGGATGGCAGAAACCCTGGAGGAGGTGCAGATTCCGGAAGCCGACTCAGCGCGCCATAGAGCAGGGACAGCAAGCAGCTCTGGCCACTGTCGCTGACGCCCTAGCAGGGCCCACCTCGGACGTGGAATGAATGAGTACTGTGGGGCCTTCTTGCTGTCCTTTGGTCGGCGGCTGGCTGATCCGCGGTGGATGGCGGGTGGTTCCGGACTGCCACTCTTGACCGCATTCTGTACCCCACTTCGACGACTTCCCGGATACCCGGGAAAGACGAACATTATTATGTACTCTGTGTTTTCCAGATTGGATTGTTTTTTTGTTTGCAGTTTTGTTTTCAGACCTGGTTGTGGGGTTTTGAGGTTTTTCTTTTGCGTTAGGGGTCCCTCGTCCACTTTCCCTTGGCCCTCTCCCTTGATCCTGCAATATAGTCCCCTTTTCCCCTGCCCGCGATATGGGTCAGTGGTTATAGCTCCTGGGCCGCCTCTTTTCCCATTCATGACAGGTGACACACTTCAGGTCCTGACCCTCAACATGAAGGGTCTGAATAACCCGATCAAACAGAGCGCAGTGCTCAATTACCTCGAACACTCTAAGGCAGATATCTGTCTCCTTCAGGAGACACACCTCCTTACTAAAGATCATCACAGGCTGCGATCCAAATATTTCCCCACACAGTTGTTCTCATCCAGCCAGCACTTCCAAGACTGCGGGAGTGGCTATTTTGTTTTCTCGCTCTTTCATCGGTAGGGTGGTTCAGAAGGAGGTGGAGATAAAGGGTCCTCTTCTTGCGTACCAGTTCTCCCTGGGAGACACGACTTTGGTTATTGGCTCCATCTACGCTCCCAACGAGGGGCAAATCAAGTTTTTACGTACTGCCTTGAGCGAGGCGAAGGCTGTGCCGGCCCGCCACCTGCTGATTGGGGGGACCTTTTACCTAGTTTTAGATAACGATCTAGACCGCTCTTGCCAACGGAAGACACAGGTTGTGGTTCTCCTGGTTGCAGATCAAACACGCATGAGAGACCTGGGGCTCTTTGACATGTGGCGCCACTTTCACCCGCACTCCTGCAGCTACAACTTTTTTTCAGGGGCTCACAAGACATACGCCCGACTCGATTACTTTCTTTGCTCCACATCCCTTCAAGCTTCTGCCACTAACGCTGAAATTTTGACGGCGTCCCTGTCCGACCACTCCCCGGTTGTGGCTACCTTCCGTCTCCCACGCTCTTCCCGCCCCTCGAGACAGTGGCGCCTCCGAGACACTCTGTTACACCAACAATCGGTAGTTGTACAGATTCAGAAGGCGATATCTCACTTCTTATCTCACAACGCTAACCCTGACACTTCCTTAGCGGTTCAGTGGATGGCACTTAAAGCGGTTTTATGGGACGAATTCATCGCCATTTCTTCAGCCCAGAATCGGGATCGGAACCTGAAAAAAACAGAACTCACGCAGAAAGTGTGAGAGCTTGAGCAGCTACACCAGCGTACCGGGGCTCATCGTGCGTGGCGGCAGTTATGCCCTGAGCGGAAACACCTGGCAGCGATAGATCAGGACAGGGCTGAGTTTGCGGCCCTCCGTCTCCGCCATTCTTTTTATACTGGGGGGAATAAGTGTGGTCGCATCCTGGCCAACAAACTGAGGGAGAAAAGACAACATCAAAGAGTGCAGGGCATCCGTGAGGCTGGAGGCGGAATAGTCAAGGACGATGCCGCCATCGCGGAATAGTTTAGGGATTTTTATGCAGAGCTATACACGGGAGACAGCCTGGACCTTCACTACAGCGCCGAATATCTCACGGCGGCCGGGATGCCCTCCCTCACTGACTCACAGGCCACCTTCCTCGATAGGCCCATAAAAACGGAGAAGGTTAATTCAGCGATTTCCCGTCTCAAGCTGGGTACGTCGCCTGGCCCAGATGGCTACACGGCTGCTTTCTATAAATCATTTTGTTCTCAACTAGCCCCTATCTTAAAGAGCCTTTTCAACACATTCGAGCACACGGGCACTATCCCGGGGGAAATGTTGGAGACAGCTGTAGTGGTTATCCCAAAGCCGGGGAAAGACGCGTCGACCTGTGGAGCATACCGGCCTATCTCACTTTTGAATATTGACCTTAAGTTATACACTAGTATTCTGGCGACTCGGCTGGCACCATACATGGCTCAGCTTGTTGAGCCCGATCAAGCGGGATTCATAATAGAGGCAGACCAGTGAAAATACCAAACGCGTCCTCCATTTGATAGAGAAGGCATCCCGCTGCTATCGACTACCTATGGCGACGGTTCGAGTAAATGGCTGCTCCTCCTCCCGCTTCCCTATTGGCAGGGGCATACGGCAGGGATGCCCCCTGCCACCTCTCCTCTTCGCGCTCTATGTGGAGCCTCTCGCTCTCAGAATCCGGAAGCACCCTCTTATTACCGGAATTAAGTTTGGCGGTGACGTCCACACTATCAGTCTCTATGCGGACGACATTCTTCTCTCATTATCGGAGCAGATTACAGCTCTTCGTGCCCTCCTAATTGAATTAGATGCGTTCGCAAGGGGCTCGGGGTTTAAGATCAACGTGGAAAAGTCTATGGCGCTGGATCTCTCCCTTTTCGCGCAGAAGTTGGCTTTTTTGAGAGAGGAATTCCTACTGCACTGGGCGTCCTCGACAATCCCATACCTGGGCATTCACTTGGCACCGACTCCACGGGGCGTTGTGGACACTAACTACTCTCTCCTCTGCACGCGTATCCCCACAGAGCTCAGACGGTGGAGGCACTGCACGATGTCGTGGTTGGGTAGGATCGCAGCCACCAAAATGACGATCCTCCCGCAGATCCTGTACCTCTTCCAAATTCTCCCTCTCCAGCCCCCATCGGGTTGGATTCAACAGACCCAGGCGGAGCGCTCGCGCTTCATCTGGAATGGTCGTAAACCTCGGTTTCGACATCAGATTGCGGCTTTGCCACCAGAGCAGGGCGGGGTGGGTGTGCCTGACCTCCAAACCTACTTTCATGCTGCTCAACTACGCTATCTGGTGGAATGGCATAGGTTGGAGTCTGAGAAATACTGGCTTTTTCAGGACCAAGCAGTGGCGGGCAGACCCTTACAGAGCATTCCCTTCCTTCGCAAGTTGCACCGCCCTCCTAACTTATATGCTTCTGACATCACTGGTACTATCATGGAGGCCTGGGACCACACTGCCGTCTCGGCGCAGCTGACCACCTTTCCTTCTCCGATGACCCCACTATTTGACAAACCTGATTTCTATCCGGATATGGACGCCCGTGCCTTTCAGGCATGGCGAGTCTCCCCCTGCAGGTCAGTAGGGCACCTTTTCGACTTAAATGGCATCATCTCCTTTCCACAGATCAGGGAACATTACGACGTTCCGGAAAATAGCCGCCTGGAGTATCTGCAGTTACGCAACTGGGCCCTGCACCCCTCGGTCAGACCACAGGCGCAGCATTTACTGACCCCCTACGTAAAGTGGTTAGTTACCCGTACCTCCGACAAGAATATTATCTCTGATCTGTATAAACAGCTGCTTGCTCACACCACACATACATATAATGCGGGGCGAGTACGATGGGAGCGGGATCTTGGCAGGTCTCTCACACACAAGGAGTGGGAGGTGGGAGGGCATCTACTACAGGGCACGACATTCAGCTTACCATGCAGGTCTCACGGAAACACTAACAAAAATTGACACATACTAGTACTACACACCTGAGCGACTGCACCAGTTCGACTCACGCAGGAGCGACCTTTGCTGAAGAGGGTGTGGGAAGGTGGGCACCCTGGTGCATGTTCTGTGGGACTGCAGTCGCCTGCAACCCTACTGGACGCAGATATTGGATGAAGTGGATTTACACCTTGACACACAGCTTCCATGCTTTCCCTCCTACATCCTACTTGGTTTACCCAATCCCCTGACATATCCCCTTAAATCCCGGAGAGGCAGGGTGATCGCTATCGCCCTTGGGGCAGCAACACAAAACATCTTGGCTCTATGGAGGTTCGTTCAACTCCCCTCACACACGGGCTGGCTCCAAAGGCTCTGGATTGTGTTGGGCATGGAGAAACTCACGTTGACATTGGCTGGTAGAGGGTCGGAATTCCCTGAGTTATAGCGACCATTGTAAATGTAAATTGATACTTGTACAGCGCACTACTCACCCGCAAGGGTCTAAAGGCGCTTGTACGAATACCGCTGTGGAACCCATCCTGGCTTTCCCTGTGAGGCGTCCACTCCTGGGCACCCCCAAGGTGGAGGCCAGGCATCCTTAGCGTTGTGGGGGCCGTTGTGGAGATTAAGCAAGCTATTGCCCAGAGTTGCAGAGTGGGACTCCATGATTGGAATAGGCACAGAGGCGAGAATTATCAGGTCCGTGGAATTTTTGTTTGAGCCCAAGACCCGCCAAGGCGGGGAATTGAACCCTGGTCCCGGGCTAGATCTCTGCATCAGGGTCTGCCACTCTAATCATCACCATTCTTGACATGATTGTCACCGGAGTTCAGGGAACTGACATGCCCCCGATATTTACGATTGCTACGCCTCCCTGACACTCCGATTCCCACTGTAGCTCCTAGAAAGGCCCATGGACCCCGCTGCTGATCACTACATTCCTTCTCCTTCTGTTCCTCCTTTCCCTTATTTCCTAGTGGACGAGGGGTGGGTGGGTTAGGGAGGGAAGGGGCGGGCGTGGGTGGGGTTGGGGAGGGGGTTTTATGGGGGGGGTTCTTTTTTCTTCTTAAATGTTGTCTTCACATCTCATTGGCAGACCCGCTCCATGCTTTTTGCCGTTGGCAACACTGAATTAGATATTTGTTGTTTCTCTTGCTTACTGTACGGGAGCTGAGGGTCTTGAATCTTGAACTTTGGTTTGGCTTTATCAAAACATGTTGTGTAAGGTGTCAAACACTTTGGAATACTACCCCCCCCCCCCCTGCCAGTCCTGGCGGCGGGGGTAGCATTCCACCCTTCTAGAGGGAGAAGACATGTAGTTACTGTTAAACCTGGTTAAAGTTAAACAGAGCCTCAGCATCACAAAATGGATGCTGCTGCCACAGACACAAGTCTGACCTCCTGTTGCTGGACGAAACTCGGCAGGGGAGGCTTGGATAATAGGTTTCCTGTCCAGGGAGGTGCCAGCATCTCCCCAGACAGGCTTGTAGCATATTGGGGCAGGGAGGGCTGCATTCAGTGAATGCTTTCGAGACAATGCCTGGGGCACACATGGTGCTCCATGCATAGCCCGGTTCAAACCAGTTGCTGGGGTACTAAGCCCCAGCTCTGGCGCGAAACTGGACAAAGGGAAAGAGGTGTAACCACACCCTTCCCAGGTCCACCCCTAGGAGGGACCTAGCCAGGTAGTCCAGGTCACAACCTTAGTATAAGTATAGGAGATGTGTCCCTAGGACTTTAGATTACCCTGGATGAAACTCTGATACAGAAATCCTGGACCTTCGACATTCCATTTTGACTGGAAGACGGAAGACATCTCCCTTGTGGTCAAGTAATGACCACACTTTTCAAACAGGCACCAACAGCAACTTTACCGGTCTGCATTTTCGAGGCTCCCGCCGGATCCCGAAGAATCTGCGACACAGGACATGGACTTCCATATATCTCTGACCCCGACCCACACCCACAGCAAAGCTGAGACACGTGGCAGGACACGAGAGATGTGGGACCGGAACTCCTGGACATCCTGCATTTTGCAAGCTGCACTCCTTCTATGAGGTATCTCAAAGTTGTGCTTTGGGGTGCTTGAAGCCCCAGCCCCAAGCACCATTTGCACTGAAGCCCAGGCCCCACACTCCGCGAGTGTTCCGTGGGCCCCGTTTTTGCATTTGAGCTTGACGCGTCTTCCCGGTTCCTTGCCCGTTGGCTAGTGAGCCCCCTGAAGACCTTTCTTTACAACAAACTTGCTTTCCTGGTTGCTTCAGGCTTGCTCCAGCTTCCCTGCAAAAATGAAGTCCCACAGACCTTGCTGGTCTGCCACAGAGCCAATCTCAACATCCTGCATGGGTTGCGGTTGCCAAGGTTTGTTGGGTCAATACCGGATACCGACACCGCAGTCAACTAGATCCGTCGTGGGACAGCTCGAATCCAGCTCCTGGTCATCGTCAATGCCTCCTGGACCTCATGGCTGAAGAGACAAACTTGACTTTCGTCACCTAAAATGACCCGACATCGCCTGGTTCATTCCTGGCCACTGGCTAGTGACCCATACTCTGTCCCTTCTGCTTTCAGGATCTTCAGATCTTTGATCCACCCTTGGATCCACCGGACACTTTTCCTCTGGTCACCTGCAGCCCTTCTTTGCAGCTCTCCATTGAAAATGACGACGAAACCCAACTTGAAAAGACACCTATGCACCAGGCTTCCCTGGGTGAGGTAACACGAGTACTCCGGTGCTCCCATGGGTCTCGACTCTCGAAGTGTCCTAGTTTAAAAGGGTTTCATCCTAGTCCATCCGGAAGTGTCCTTAAATTGTATATTTGTAACTTTTACATTTCCCATAGAGAGTCAATGGTAACCCGCGCCTGTGTTTAGGCCCTGCACGCGTCTCCCGTGGGCCTCCTACTTCCTAACCTTTGGTTGATTAGAGTAGCCCCAGCGATTCCGCCAGGCCCCAGACCTGCTTTCTAATTCTATTGTGGTTCTTATACCACTATTTTAGTATATGGTTTGTGAGGCCCCTAGAGCATAACGTATACTGTGCAACTTATTGTATATTAACTCAGTGACTTGTATTGTATTTTTACCTCTGACCTCATAAACAGTGCAGAGGGGTTGTGCTTAGATTAAATACATATATATTTGATGTATACCATGTGTGGTGTCCTTTCATTTGGTACTCAAGGGGTTATAATTGGTAAAACAACTTGCTTAACTCGCCTACCAAAGTCTTAGCCTGATGACTGCTGGTTCATGCTACCACTAGGATAGCTTTCTATAAGGTTGACTTTACAACCACCATCAATAAGGGTCGATTACACTGGTGCAAGGTTCCCACTAGAACTAGTGGACATCATATGCCAGGCTAACTTCTCACAAAGAGAATGGAGGCAACAACACCATAAGGAACAGTGCAACACTGCAGTGTCCAAAGTCAGGGGCAGAAGAAAGAACACAGCAGAGCCCTGAGCAGCCACCCTGCCAGTATGTAGATAGCCTTCCCCCCTCCCCCCTCCCCGTGTCCCAGAGACAAGGAAAATGCTTAAAAGGCATGACCCATGTAGCAGGTCTACCACCACCAGCCAAAAACAAGGAAGGGAGAGCCAGTCCCAAGACAGACAGGAACAACAAACCTCCAAACAACCCAGTATAGAGGGCAACCACCCCCCAGGGAACAAGGCATGGCTAGAGGACCCCTATTCAGAGGTTAGCAGAGGGTCCAGGACCCCTAGCAGCAAGAGGAAGGGAAGGGAGGGGATGGAAGGACAGAGATTGAAGGCAAACCCCCCACACCTGGAGTAGCCAGAGCAGCGGGGCACAAGAGCACCATAACCCCATCCTCCAAGAATCAAGAGGAGGAATGAATCGCAACCAGACGGAGCCACCCGTCAAGAGCAAAAGAGAGCACTCACAGGAGGCACAACCCCCCACTGGGAGGAAAGTACCGAAGACCAACCCAAGGGTCCTCGCAGAATGGGGAGGAAGGGTGGGCCGTGAAGGAATCTGCAGGTAGAATCGTCTCTACCAGATACATTGCTACCAAAGGTAAGTAACTCGTACATCTGATAGAGACTACTAGCCACAGATTCCTTCACGTAGAATAGATACCCCAGCAATACCCACTGGGAAGAAGGGTCTGCCAAAGGACCCTACCAGCCTGAACAGAACAGAGGGTCCCACAGAGGACTAAATCTGCGGGCCAGTTAAGTAACCTCATCCCTGCCAGGCAAGAGGAACTCCCACAAGCAGAACACTACAGACCCCAAGAGGATGTAGGAGGAAGAAAGAAGACTGAAGAGGCCCGTATACTCACAGCAGAGGAACCAAGGGCCAAGTCTGAGAGGCCGAAGCACCCCGTTCCCCTACAAGGCAACAGAGCTTCCATCCAATGCCAAGACAGGAAGAGGAGGAAGAAGAAGAAGAAGCCTAGAGGGCCCAAGGAAATGAGGGAAAGGAAGGCAACCCCCCTCTAGATGGAGGGTAACAGCCCAGCCAGAACAGCGCCGACAGTCATAAGTCGCCAGAGGCAAGAAGAACAGCCTGGAGCCCTAGGAAGACCGGGCAGGCGACGCCTGACAAGGGGAGCACACAGAATCATCCCAGCCCTCAAGACAGGAGCAGGAAGATGAGGAAATGCCCGGACACACCACTACGAGGGGCATGACCTCAAGAAGCAAAAGCAACATACATAAACGCCATGGAGAACCGGCACCTAAAGGCGACCAGAACACCGTAGCAGAGCGCAAGCTACATAACAGCTACCACTACCCCACATAGGGTACGGTAAGTTCCAAGATATGGGAACCCTCTTTGGAAGAACTTCCGCAGCAGAGGAAAAAACAAAAAGAGCCTTGGGGAAAGAAACCCCAGCGGAAGGCTTGTTAAGCAGCCCAAGAGAAAACAGAAGGCCTAATCTCAGAGCCAAGTCTGTACAAACAACTCTGGCAAAAAACACACACACAAAGGGCCGTCCAGCAGCCGACAATGCCATAGTCCCAGAAAGGAGGACTCAAATAGCCATACAACGCACTCCACAGTAAGGGCAACCGGCCCACAGAAAAGCCCAAAACCAGCTCAACTCAGCAGCCACTAAGGAGGGGAAGGAGGAGGAGAGGGCGGAGGAGGACGGAGTCCCACCAGGAACCTTTAGATGGCGGAGTCACCCGGGTCATGGAATAACAGGCTGCCTTCAAACGGAAGATCAATCAGCCGGTCCCGAATATTTTCAGGGTACACGCCGTCCCGAAGCCAAGCATGGCGACGGAGGGCGACTGAGAAAGCCATGGCTCGGCCCAGCACCTCCGAGAAGTCCGAGCAGAGCGGAGAATAAACGCTGCTAGCTCCTGCCTACCAGCGCATGATGCCGTAAATCCACCTGAACCGTCTCTTGGGAAGCTGCAGATCCCAAAGACTCAGCCGAGTCCCACAAACAAGAGGAGCCCCTAGCCAACACACATAAGGTGTTAAGGGCCATAGGGCAGCGCTGGTCGAGGCGAACATGTTGCGCCCCCATGAGTCCAACCAGCACGCCTCCCGAGACGGCTGAGTCAACAGTGGCGACAGGGAGGGAAAAGCAGTCCGCAAATGTGGACTGGAGGCAGAGGGGTGGAGGGAAAGGCATGCCGGGTCACGCGGCGCCGGGAGATGCTGGTGCAAAAAGTGACGAGGCACCGGATCCCCTGAGGCGGGGCGCCTCCAAGCCTCCGTCAGGGAAGAAAGGAGCGAACCCTCAAAGGGAAGCAAGATCTTCCTCCCACCAGAGCCCTGGTGAAGAATCTCCAAAATATAGTCCGCCGGAAAGTGAGCAAATGGGTCACCCATGCGCAGAATGCCCACCGCCATGGACACTGCGTGAGCGAAGGCGCCCCTGCCTCCGTAGGGTTACGCGGTAGAGAAAGCAGCTCCATCGTGGGCGATGGCTGCAGACTAAGGCGGCTGTCCCAGAAGCCAAGCGGGGTGGGCAAAGGCCAGACCTGGAAGTCGGGAGGAACCAAAGAATGGGGGACCTGCCAGTCCTCTGATGAACACCTCGGCCTCGAAAATGGCGGGGAGCCGCCCTTCGACGATGCCGGTGAAAAGGACACCACACGGCGGCCTGTGTCCGGGGAGGATGACACCAAAATGCAGCCAACCTCCGGAGAAGAGTGTGTGTCCGAAGACAAATCCACTGCCCGACCCCTGTGCGGAGCTGTAGAGTCTGCCACCCGAGGCAGGGCGTCAACACCATCCGGCGCCGACGGTGATGCCGGAGAAGGCTCCTCGAAGCCACACCGCGCCGGGGACCGGAGCAGGGCCAGAGCCGAGGTGGCCAAGGGGCGGCGCCTGAACGGCGCCGGCTCGACCTCCGCTGAGGCAGCCGCCTGCGTGGAGGAATGAGAGGGACCAGGGGAATGACACGTAACCCTCCGCCAGCCTCGACCTAGCATGTGTTGGAGGCAGCCCAGCGATCCATGCGGTGCCAAAAGAGCCGACTCAACCTCCGACTCACCCTCCAACGAGGCAGCCGCTGTCGTGGAGGCGCGAGAAAGGCCCGGAGCAGGACGAGGGGTCCCCATCCAGCCTTGACCCAGAGTGGGACGAGGAGGGTCCACCGAGCCCTGTGGTGCCGGCCGGACCAGCAGCTGCCGGCGCGGCATCAGCTCAGACGTGGGCAATGCGACATGAGCCTCGGTGACCTCTCGTGATACCACAGGGACTCTGGTGGGAGTTTGCGGCGAGGCAGAGGCGCCTTGGCCGGAGCTGCTGGCGGCGCCGCGGTGGGCCCTGCACAAGGCAAGGGATCCGCCCACGCCGCAGGAAGGGAAGGAGGATGAGACGCCAGTGAGGCCTGCAAGCCGCTGCATAAGTCTCCATCTGGATTCTCGACGCTCCGTCACTGGGAAATGGTGGATAGGAGGTCCACACGCAGGGCCGCATCACCCACAGGGAGCCCCCGGCAGGCTGAACACCAGCATCCAGGGACAAACTGCGAGACTTACCCACCGGGGAGCGACGCTCTTGCGACATCGGAGAAGGGCAAGGACGACGACAATGGGCGTATCTGAAGCCATCTGCCAAGGCTGATCGAGGAGCAGAAGCCGACCTTGAGAGGCACGCTGAGAGTAGTTTCATGCGGCGCTCCCGCCGCGACTTCGGCTTCAACTGTTGGCACGTCTCACAGTCAGTGGTGCCGTGATCCTCCCCCAAACACCACATACCAATGAGGTGAGTGTCCGTCGCCGACATAAGATGCCCACACGAAGTGCAAGTCATGAAGCCCGAAGACATTCGCACACTGTTCCACCAAAAATTAGACAATGGGGAAGAAAAAAAGAGGGCCTCAAACAGGCCCGTAACAGACTGAATCCGAGTTGCACGCGGAAAAGGAAAAAAACTCACGTAGGTGCGCCGGGGTGGGACTTATGTGACCTCGCTGACGTCACCTACGCGGACGACGCCTGGGCGGAGTCGCGTGATGTCGCCCCGCCCCTGGCACGCAGGGATGCTGTTGCAAAAAGTTTCCGGATCCAGTCTCACGCCTGGGGATAATTCTACGTGAAGGAATCTGCGGCTAGTAGTCTCTATCAGATAATGTAAATTATCATTAAAGGACTTCACACAGTAATACGAATCACACACATGATAAGTGTGGGGAATTCAGGATCCGTATGTTCTAGTGCAAGAAGCAAAGCTTTCAGTTCAGCCAACTGTGCAGTTCAATCCCCTAAGGACTGGGGGGATTTTTTTTGTGGTTGTAGGCCCCCATCCAACAATGGTGGCACAGTACAAACAATATATTTGTACTGTTCAAGAGGTGAAACAGAAGGCATTGGTTAAACATGTTCATACTAAAGAAATTATTGTGTCTGTAAAAACGGGCCAAAGACGAAGTCTACATCAACAGCTGTTAAGAATGTTGCCCACTGTATCCATTTAGGATCGGGGAACCTTAGCGTTAGGAACTCTAGCTTTTGTGACAGTCTCTAAGGCTGGTACAGGAGTAACAACAATGATGGGTTTTCCTTGTGCCAGAGGCCGCTCTTTAAGAATTGCCATCTACACAGCAGTCAGTTTTTTTTAAGTGGAAGCTAAACGCATTTCGGCACTGGAATATAAATGGGATTTATATGCCATCAGCACTGTTTCACCTTTGTTAAAAGTGATATAGGTCAATCTAAGTGCACCCGTTAAGACCTGGATGATAAGGTTGTTGTATTTACAAGTGTATGTAAGTTACGTGTTGCATGCAAGTCAGATTGTAAAGATCGGAGTATGTGTGTGTTCTGATGTCCAGTGTGAACTGGAAAAATCAGGATGAATTAACTCATAAAGGGGTATAATGCATTGTGCATAATCAGGAATATATATTCTGCCAAAATTAAGGCATTCTAGCGGATTGTAGTTTCTTTAAAGTATTTGGAGATTGCAATTGTACACACTTCTTCTAAAAATGAGGGGCAAGACTCTTACCCTCATGTGTAAGATCATCTCCCAGAAATGCTATATGTAATGTTCTAAAATTAAACTTATAGCCGCATGCAGTGAATCCTAAAATGATGCGATCCAATCTGGCCAAGTGTGGGTTTAACTCATCGTCTGTGAGATAGATATCATCTACGTACGATAAAGCGTCAGGGTCAATGTCATGTAGAATTGACATTATGCGGGCAGGAAACAGTCCTGGACTGTTCTTATAGCCCAATGCTTAAGGAGTGAAGCAACGCTGAAATCTTAGGGCCAAAGCGGCTGTCCAATCTCTGCTTTCAGGCGCTAGATTTAGGCTGAAGAAACCATTGGAAATATCCAAGGTTGTTTTGTATTTTTACAGACTATATTGTTAATAATATACTGTGTGTATTTTGCATTGCAAACGTGTGCGTATGCCTACTTACATGTCTGTAGTCTAAGACTATACTTTATGAATGATCCAGTTTTAAAACAGGAAAAAAGGGGTTATTCATCTGAGAGATAACGGGTTCAATTACTCCCTGGTACTCCAATTGGGATGGTTTTTCTATAACTTGTGCCTCAGCATCATATTTAATAGGATATTATGGTTGCACTTGCGGGCTGGACCGTATGGGTATGACATGATAAGGAGAGTCCTTATCCAAGCCGACAATATTGTTGTATAAAGCCGGGGCTTGTGCAGGAGCCCATTCTGCTGCCTAAGCTTCTTTGACTTCATCAGGGACAAGAGCAGAAAATGAAGGTATTATTACATCCTCACCCTGGGGGGATGTTTTAACGACGAATGGGAGCCAGTCAACCTCTGCTAAAAGAATGTCGTAGGACAAAGTTACATTTCCCCAGAATATTGTTTTAATGGTGAGATGTACGTCACCCTCAATTTGTATATCCAAGTCAGATAACTAGGCTGTCTGGAAATTTGTTAAAACCGATTGTGCTAGACAGTACCCTACCGGCTGAAAATCAGCTGACCTGGTTTAACTGAGTATCACTGATTTTGTGCGTGTACAATCTTAAACTCCGGAGCAGCTGAGGACCTGAGTCCCTCCGTCAAACTCAATGGCCCAGGGAGGGACTGGAGTGGATCAGCCCGGTTTCCCCGGGTGCACTCTCTCGTCTCCTTGCCAACAAAGATAACCACAGGCCAAACCTACCTGCAGTGGAGATTCTGGCAATCTGGTATGTAAGATGCTGTCTTTTGTGACATCAAGCTCCGTAAAGCAGCAGCACTTCTCCAGTTCAGTAAAATGATACGTGCTACCTATCTGGATTTGGCGCCACCGCTTGGTCCCTGCCCCCTACGTAACTATATCTCCATCCTCTGAGTCCAACTGAAGGACAAGCGCTGGGACTCCTCAGAGGACTGGGCCCCAGACAGCTAACCAAAAGTTGTAGCAGCCCTACCCTGGCCCACCCTTTCAAGAAGTTTAAAGGCCAGTATCTAGTTTTTCCCGCACCTCTTGAGCACCGTTGCGTCATCCATCCCGAGAGGCAAGATAACTCAGTGGGTTAATGAATCAGGTGCTGAAATCTGCCTGAAGTCTGGTGGGGCTGACTCATCCTTCCATCATTTGGCGGTTGGTAAAAGGAATACCGTTGCTTTCTTTATGAGTGATGCACATTACTTTGCGCTCTATAAGCACATAACACTGTAGAAGTAAATACTGGATGTACTGAAAGATTTTGTAGGTTCTGCAGTCTCACCACCAGGCTATCGGTATGCAACGCGGGGTTGTAAAGCAGCTCATTGGGCTAGTGTGCCTGCCGCGTTGATGTGAGCTCGAGCCACAGTGAGTTAACTCTGTCCTGGGATCAAGTAGATGAGTCAGACACAATGAATTTTTGTTAGACCAATACTAAACTTTGATGGATTTAAAATTCTACAATACAGTTCTTTAATTACGGATGTAGTTTTGTTGAAAACGTTATTACTTTTGAGGAGTCTGTTCTTACGTTTGGTCCCTTGAGCTGTTTATAATAATTGCTTGTGTGTTTCTGTACCGTTCTTTTGTTGGTGTTGCAGTTTTATATAGCCTGAACGCAAACCGGAGTTATTAGAGTGCTTTCCATGAGTACCGGTTACATTACACAAGGTCAGATACATTTTTGTAGGCACAGCAAGATTAAGTGATTTGCCCAGAATCACAGGATGTTGAGCCGATGCCAAGGCTCGAACCCAGTTCAGCAGTCCAGTTTCAAAGTCGGCATTTCTGGCCGTTACAGTTTCTTGATGATCACAATGAAAACGATGTTGATGTAAACACAAAAGGTCTTCCCTATAAAGAGGAACAGGGAGACTTCTTGATAAGTCTGTGCAACTGGTCAGTGTTCTCCATGTACAGTCTGGCTCGTGATTGACTTTGGCTTAGTCCCACAGGGTTTTCGAGTCACCCTCCCCCGACACAATTAATATGATGCCTACTGTTTTTTACCTTTACGGCACTAAGATTGAGGGTGTTGCTCAGAAATCTGTCATAAAGGAAGGTATGGCAACGGTATGTTAGCAGAGATGACTTGGCCTTTCGTGCTTCTGATAAACGGTGTGTTCTTGAGTTCACAGTCTCCAAGAACCATATCCTCAACAAACAGCTTAATTTGAAGAGGTGTTTGACTTTTTTTTTTTGATAATCAACTTTATTGAATTTATAGAACATCGAACAAAATTCATTGGCAGCAGCTCAGAAATCAACATAGATAGCGGGTGTGAATCAACAAGACTTAAAGGCAGGGGTAGTCCATTCCAGTCCATCATCTCATCCTGCTGGACAGTAGAAGTAAATCTGAAGACAAACATTACAGTTGGACTCATGGCGGGATCATGTTGAACCATTTCCCCCATATTTTGGGGAACAATTATGGAGAACCTTGGGATGCAAACAGGGCCTCCTCCTGGGTGCCGCACCAATCCACTTCCCTCCTCAACCCCACACAGTGGGTGCAGCAGCTCGCGACCATTGTAGTGCTTTGTCCCTCTTGGCCACGGCCACCGCTGTCCCAAGTAGGCGCTTATCCATCCTGGAGCCGTCCAAGCCATCAAAGATCCCCAACAACATGCGTAATGGGTCATGAGGAACCTCCCAGCCCAGGGCCTGCGTGAGTTCCAGCTCCACTCCTCTCCAGAACCTCGCCAGCACCGGGCAGAGCCACACCATGTGGTAGAAGTCAGCGGGGGATGAACCACATCTCGGGCAGTCTGGGGAGGGTCTCAAGCGGGCGCGGAAGAGTCGCTCTGGGGTAAGGTAGGCCGCATGGAGGTAGTATATCTGCACCAGGCGCAGTCGGGAGGACGTGGTCAGGGTATGTGCAGCCATAAGGGCGTCCCTCCAATCTGCCTTCTCTAGGGGGCCCACCTATCCCTCCCATCGGGTGCGCAGTGTGTCTAAGGTCGCGGGGCCATTGTCACTAGGGAACGATAGATGCAGGATACTGCGCCCTTACCCAGATTCCCCATCTTCACTTCAGCTTCGAGCGTGCTGAACTCTGGGAGGGTGACTGGTGAGGGGAGGTGTGTATGGATGGCATGACGCAGCTGCAGGTATCTAAAATGCTGGGCATGGGGAAGGGCGTGGCGCTGCTGTAGGTCGGCAATGGCACGGTGTAATGGCTGGATTTTCTGAGTAGGTGGGATCAGCCCCCAGGGGCCCCTCCAACCCAGCCAGAACGTACTCACCTTCCGTCCCCAGGACCACCTATATCCAGGCACCTGGTACCTACCTGAGGATGGGGAACTCGCAATATACAAGCTCATATTATTAAGAACACCACTAAATCTATAGGGATACTAAGATTACTCACTGATTACTAGGGATATCCATACCCTACACCACACTTATTCACATCAGTTGGTCTCGCGGCCACCCTGACCCAGACCGTTCTACCCTAGGGCAGATCTGACACACAATCTGGTGCGTCTACACACGGGCCTGCAGAACCCAATGCTCCCTTTTCCAAATTGTTCGCGATCCTGCGAAACTACGCGTCAGTGTCCTTCCTGACGTTCTCACTTATTCAAGCCACAATCTGGTGGATTTACACGTCGGTATCCTCCCCGACGCTCTCATTAACGCCGCATATCAACGACGACCACATTCCTATGAACACCTATACATATATATATATATTGGGATATTATCTCAGCTGTCTACTCGGGATGAAACTACAATAATGACTTTGAATATAGTTCCAGATTATATAATGTACTCTCTGCTCTTGGCATCAAAGGTTCACTCACTCCCTATTTATGTGATCACCACTTACCTGATTGGGATTACTCATCCATTCACGTGCCTAGCACTCACCTAGGAGATACATTTACCTTCAGTGAACAAGAATAGGGGCTACACACCAGTTTGTTATAAACTGGGGATCGTTTATTATAGTAATATAAACATTTATACAAATCTAACAAAGGCTATAGGTAGAACACACCACTTGAAAGAGAAGGATTACACATAACAGGAACACTCCGCTAAAAGGGAAAAGATTAGACATAAAGTGTAAATGTAGCTAATGTGATGAAAACAATATCACCTGATTAGTGTGAAGTCTTGTTCTAGCTGTCATCTGGGTTCCTCTCTCGTCTGTGCCTTGGCTCATCTCATGCTCTCTCTCTCTCCTGCACTCTTGGGTACACCTCTGCGCTGATCACTCTGTCTCTGGACTCCTCTCCCCCACACGAACTGTCTCTCCACCTTCCGTCTTCAATCTTAATGGTTCCTGCCGCTCTGATCACCGTTCATTCCACTAGCTTATTCACTCTGTCTCTGCGCCAATGTCCAATTCCATCTGCTCCCATAGGTTAATCCACGAGCTCTCCTCTATCTCTTCTAAAAGGCATTACTTCAGACTCCAGCTATTCACACCTCCTCCTGATAAGCAACTGCTTCTGACTGCTTCCTTCAGTTCCAGCTCACTATTCAACTCAGCTCTTCTCCAGATTGAACCCTCTCTCTCTCTCTGCCAACTCCACTCCACTGCTGGACTCTCTGCTGGACTCTCTCCTCGACTGCCCTCTGCTTGACTCTCTCCTCGACTAACTGACTCCGCCTCTGCACTTCACAAATATAGAATGCTGTTTCCTCATGGAAAGTTCCAGCCAGCAGCTTCTTCCCACCAATCCCATGCACCAGGCTCCTTGCGCTAGACGCTCCCACAGTGACCAGTCTGCTTGTTTCGTCTAGAGACCTGAGCCCGGGAACAATTCCTGATTAGATTCAGCTCTGGCCGGTTCTCTCCGGTCCGCTTAGGGCGAACAACAGTTATAACTATAAACATTGCTTTTGCCCTAAAAAGCCTCTCTGCTTCCATCAAGATGGAGTCTCTCTAGCTTTAGGCCTGTAGGCCTGAAAGGGGTGAAATGCTCCTTAGCTCTGTCAGAATACCTACATAAACCATACCAATATGTCTAATATGTCAAAGCCAATAGGCAATAGACAGGTTAAAGTCAAGAATAAAGGCATATTAAGCAGCTATCCTCTTCTAGGTCTGGAAAAAGGGCTTAAAAGGGCCAACACAGGCTAAGAATACCTATACTAGATGCGAGCAAGACTAATGATCTATATCACTGCTAAATAAAGCCAAAAACTCTGCCATTACACTCCACCCTTAGATCCTTATCTTGCGAGCATCTTATAAACAACAACAACCATCAAAACAAACATCAACATAATCTATCAACAAATCAAAACCTAAAAAACTCCCTAAAAACAATGACAACTCAAGGAAATTCCACCTGAAACTCAATTGTAGGGAATAGAAACCTAAAAACAAATCAAAGCACCCTTGACTTGAATGCTGAAAATATCTGAGATTGGATCTGATAACAACAGAAACTAACCAAAGCATCCTCAAACTAAATGTGCCTCAACTTCTAATGATAACTGGTGAAATCTAGTGATGTAGGGACTTATGTGTTGAATGAAAACAGCAAGGGGCCTAAATGGGGCCTACTTCGGACAACTTAAGGCTAAATGAGGCCTACCTACTATTGTCAACTTAAGAACTAAATGTATTTCAACTCCTAATGAGAAAACAAGAAAGGGCCTAAATGAGCCTTACGTACTATAGGCAACTTAAGCTAATGATGACACATGAAACTATTGGTGTAGGTGCTAATATGTGAGATGAAAATAACAATGGGCCTAAATGAGGCCTACCTGCTGACATTTGTCAATGTAAAGTGAAATCTGAGAAATAAAGTTGCAAGGTCTGGGCAAACATTAATACATAATCATACTAAAAGACACACCACCCAGAACAATCCAAATTTTAAGGTAACCACCCTCTGATCAATCAAGGTGAAAATGTAAGAACAGTAAAAAAAACTACAACAACCCCATTTAAGAACACATGTGGGCACCGCCATTCAAAAAAAAAAGTCCTTAAAAAACTGTTTTGAAGAAAACAGAAAAACTATAATAGGTGGCACGTTTTTTTGCTTTAAAAGTGGGGCCTGATTGTCCAAGGGATTATTCAATGTCCAAATTCTTTTATAATACTGTTACAAATAAAACATGTTTTAGTTTTTTGGTTTTTTTTTTTAAAAAGTGGGGCCTGCTTGTAGTGATGTCAAAATTGCAGGCCAAGGAATTAATCATCAAATCCTTTTTAAAATTCTGTCCAAAAGTCTTCAGTGTAGGCCACCACCCTGCATCCTCGGTATCCGGACACTTCCTCCAACGCGGCCATCCATCACCTGGTCTGGTCTGGTCTGGTCTGGTTCCATCATCCAAAACAATAAACTAAAATAAAAACATGAAAATAAAAAGCTAAAACAAGTAAAGGGAGTGGGAGGGGAGGGGGCCGATCCACGCATAATAGCCACACCCCAGCAACCTAGGAACAAGAGAACAAGTATCATTATTCTTGCAAAATAAAATTTTCCATTTAAAAAGCACCCCGGGTGCCTTTCATTATTGAAAAGAAAATATCCTACTTAATTAAAAACATTCAAAATTTAACTTTTAATAACTTTTGTGCGGGGCCTAATCATACCCTAATCCTTACTAAGCCAGTCCCACCCTTCAGGGCAGGAGCCATGCTACAGTGGGAAGCTACTTTTAGCTTTGGCTCATCTCAGATGATGAGCCTCTCTAAACCAACCCCTCCCTTCAGAGCAGGAGCCAGGCTACAGTGTGAAAAAAAAAAGAATTTGTATTAACGCCAAAGGATGAGTTCATAGCATCAGCAGGGCACTGCAAGCCTCCCATTTCCCTGGTCAGAGAAGTCCGCCCAGGCCCATCAAACTAACTAACTCCAAGGGAAGAGCCAGGCCACCCCGCCCTTAAATAAACAAGCCGTGCGCGGAAGAAAATTGAACTGTAGCCAATCATAACACACTGGGACGTGATCGAAACTTGCAGAATGAAGGCACAAACCAGCTGGTCTGCCAAGGTCGAAAAACAAATTTCTCATGCCTTATTTTGTAACTAACGGAAGCTCGAATTTAACAAAAAACAATTCTGTTACAGTGCATTGCCAATTAAAAAAGCTCCAGTTTTTTTTAAAAAGACGTTTGTCCAACTAACTCAACTAAAGGCAAGACATTTAAAATATGGGCACTTATTTAGAAAGGGGAAACTACCTTTGGCATACAATATTATACATGCTGCATTTGAGAAACGAATTAACATGGTCCATTTGTCAAAGAGAAATAATTTGTAAAACAACATAAATTGCAGATACATTTCAACATTGTATTTAAGTTAAAAGCATACATTTTCATTTTAACATTTTGGAAAATAATAATGTTATATTTCAACATCTTTCCCTCTTTCAAAGGCACATGGTTGCATTCCACTAATTAAAAGCACATGTTATCATGCACTATCGGGCAAGATTTATTATTCTTAAACTAACACATTCCTGTCTAGATGGAAACCCCTCACAGAAATAATTAATGAAAACAGCTCGTAGCGTGCACTCTAACGGGCTATCTTTTTAACATTTCACTCATTTTAAAAGAACAAAGCTTTCTCCGTAATCCACTGGTTGATTTATAACCACATCAGTTCCAAGGTGAACCCACACAAATTCGTAGACGCATTTCAAAAGGAATGTGAAATGAACAGAACCCTTCTCAAAACACAAGATGTTACCTTTCCGTCAAGAAACTGACAAAGCACGTAGGCTGACCAAGGAATCAAAAAAAAAAGTCAAAATCAAACCATCAAAAATCCTTAAAATAATTCACTGACTTTTATAGTCAGGTCAGATAACCATGCATGTTGACAGCATGTAAAAAATAAAGGCTGCCATCTCAACTCAAGATATTAACCCTTTGGCAGCTCAAGCAGAATCATTTCCCAACGTCCATTTATACATGGGAAAATCATTAGCACATTTCTTCACGTTTACAAATGACACGTACACATATTTTCAAAAACGTTATCCCCAAGCACCCGAGAAAGATCCAGCTCTCTCCTGCCAAACGTAATGATAACATGCCCTGTCCAAGCCATGACCACATGGCGCTATTCACAAGCCATATTTACAAGACAAGCCTTTCACAAACAACATTTCCAAGGCGCAATGCACAAGGAACATAACAGATCAACATGAGAACATGCACCTCACAAGTCACAATAATATGGCGCTATTCACAAGTCATATTTACAAGACAAGCTTTTCACAAACAATGTATCCAAGGCGCAATGCACAAGGAACACAATAAATCAACATGAGAACCTGCACCTCACAAGCCACATTAATATGGCGCTATTCACAAGTCATATTTACAAGGAGCTATATTCAAAGAACTCCACAGATCATATTACAATGAACACATTTCACATTGCACAGCATAAGCAGATGCAGCAAGCAATTGAATGGGCAATTTAAAAGCATTTTTTACACACATTTATACAATTGGACCATCACATAGATGTAACTGGCTTCCTCATGTAATGCCATCCTTCAACTCTGACAGTTTAAACACCAAGATGAAAACCATTCCTTCCACCTTGAATAAACCAAATGCCATGATGTAATGCAATCTCCTCACGCTGCAACTGTTCAAGCCAATAGGTCTAACAGGCTACATAAACTGCAACATTACGCCAGATGGAACTAGCGTTCAGGGCACTCCCACACAACACATGGGCAACTCTCTAAGCACATGGCCAGGCACACAGGCTTCGTAAGATGACGACTACGCCAAAATGTAATGGCTGGATTTTCTGAGTAGGTGGGATCAGCCCCCAGGGGCCCCTCCAACCCAGCCAGAACGTACTCACCTTCCGTCCCCAGGACCACCTATATCCAGGCACCTGGTACCTACCTGAGGATGGGGAACTCGCAATATACAAGCTCATATTATTAAGAACACCACTAAATCTATAGGGATACTAAGATTACTCACTGATTACTAGGGATATCCATACCCTACACCACACTTATTCACATCAGTTGGTCTCGCGGCCACCCTGACCCAGACCGTTCTACCCTAGGGCAGATCTGACACACAATCTGGTGCGTCTACACACGGGCCTGCAGAACCCAATGCTCCCTTTTCCAAATTGTTCGCGATCCTGCGAAACTACGCGTCAGTGTCCTTCCTGACGTTCTCACTTATTCAAGCCACAATCTGGTGGAATTACACGTCGGTATCCTCCCCGACGCTCTCATTAACGCCGCATATCAATGACGACCACATTCCTATGAACACCTATACATATATATATATATATTGGGATATTATCTCAGCTGTCTACTCGGGATGAAACTACAATAATGACTTTGAATATAGTTCCAGATTATATAATGTACTCTCTGCTCTTGGCATCAAAGGTTCACTCACTCCCTATTTATGTGATCACCACTTACCTGATTGGGATTACTCATCCATTCACGTGCCTAGCACTCACCTAGGAGATACATTTACCTTCAGTGAACAAGAATAGGGGCTACACACCAGTTTGTTATAAACTGGGGATCGTTTATTATAGTAATATAAACATTTATACAAATCTAACAAAGGCTATAGGTAGAACACACCACTTGAAAGAGAAGGATTACACATAACAGGAACACTCCGCTAAAAGGGAAAAGATTAGACATAAAGTGTAAATGTAGCTAATGTGATGAAAACAATATCACCTGATTAGTGTGAAGTCTTGTTCTAGCTGTCATCTGGGTTCCTCTCTCGTCTGTGCCTTGGCTCATCTCATGCTCTCTCTCTCTCCTGCACTCTTGGGTACACCTCTGCGCTGATCACTCTGTCTCTGGACTCCTCTCCCCCACACGAACTGTCTCTCCACCTTCCGTCTTCAATCTTAATGGTTCCTGCCGCTCTGATCACCGTTCATTCCACTAGCTTATTCACTCTGTCTCTGCGCCAATGTCCAATTCCATCTGCTCCCATAGGTTAATCCACGAGCTCTCCTCTATCTCTTCTAAAAGGCATTACTTCAGACTCCAGCTATTCACACCTCCTCCTGATAAGCAACTGCTTCTGACTGCTTCCTTCAGTTCCAGCTCACTATTCAACTCAGCTCTTCTCCAGATTGAACCCTCTCTCTCTCTCTGCCAACTCCACTCCACTGCTGGACTCTCTGCTGGACTCTCTCCTCGACTGCCCTCTGCTTGACTCTCTCCTCGACTAACTGACTCCGCCTCTGCACTTCACAAATATAGAATGCTGTTTCCTCATGGAAAGTTCCAGCCAGCAGCTTCTTCCCACCAATCCCATGCACCAGGCTCCTTGCGCTAGACGCTCCCACAGTGACCAGTCTGCTTGTTTCGTCTAGAGACCTGAGCCCGGGAACAATTCCTGATTAGATTCAGCTCTGGCCGGTTCTCTCCGGTCCGCTTAGGGCGAACAACAGTTATAACTATAAACATTGCTTTTGCCCTAAAAAGCCTCTCTGCTTCCATCAAGATGGAGTCTCTCTAGCTTTAGGCCTGTAGGCCTGAAAGGGGTGAAATGCTCCTTAGCTCTGTCAGAATACCTACATAAACCATACCAATATGTCTAATATGTCAAAGCCAATAGGCAATAGACAGGTTAAAGTCAAGAATAAAGGCATATTAAGCAGCTATCCTCTTCTAGGTCTGGAAAAAGGGCTTAAAAGGGCCAACACAGGCTAAGAATACCTATACTAGATGCGAGCAAGACTAATGATCTATATCACTGCTAAATAAAGCCAAAAACTCTGCCATTACACACGGATATGGTCCCCCACCCAGACGTCTCCAAGGACCGAGAGGCCAATAAGATCCCATCGACGGAAGCCATTTAAGGACAAGACTTCCCGGAGCCAGGTACCATGCCAGAGTGGTGTCTGTTGGGTAAGTTTACGGTCCCATCCCGTGTGACGTAGGGCGGCACGCCAGGCCAGGAGGACCGCGCTAGTGATTGACGCCTTGGTGCGTGGCACCGGGCACCCATAGAGGAATGCCTGGATCTGTGGGAAATCCGTATCCTCTAGTTCCACGTGATATGCTGGGTTGGACCAGCCGCCCGCGTACCAGTTGTGGATGACTAGCAGTTTAGTGGCAAGGTAGTAGAGGTAGAGGTGAGTCACCCCCAGGCCCACATCGAAGGAGGGGATGGGGCTGTGTGCTAGGGAGATCCGTGGCCGTCCGCCACCCCAAAGGAATCGGGATAAGGACCCGTCGAGCTCACGGAACCAGGTGCGCGGGAGGGGAATGGAGATATTTTGTAGGATGTAGAGGAAGCGGGGAAGGACCATCATTTTGAACAGAGCGCTTCGTCCTAGGAGGTTGAGGGGAAGGGATTGCCACTTTTTAAGATCTGCCCTCATCCGGGTCACCAGGGGTGTGATATTGAGCGCCTATTCTAGCTCCGGCAGGAGGGCCACCCATATCCCCAGGTATTTAACCGAATGATGTCTAAGGGGAATGGACGAATGCCAATCGTAGCAGTCTCGAGAAGGTTGCAGCGGGACCAAGGTGGATTTTACCGCGTTGAGTCGGAGGCCGGAGACCCTCTCAAAGTCAGCAAGGATTTGGTGGCATTTGGGGCCTGAAGTCGCCAGGTCTGCCACGTAGAGGAGCACGTTGTCAGCATAGTGGGCTATTTTGTCCACGTGGCTCTCGTTCCAGGTCCACCCCTTAACGAGGGGGTCTTGCCGGATGAGCGTCGCCAGGGGCTCCATCGCTAGCGCGAACAAGAGTGGGGAGAGGAGACACCCCTGGCGCGTGCCTCTACAGATCGGGAAGGCCTCCAAGAGCGCCCCATTGACCAGCACCGGGGCCCTAGGGTTAGCGTATAGCATCCCGATGTGGCGGCGGATCACCGGGCCAAAGCCCATCGCCTCCAGCACGTCCTGCAGATAGGTCCAGCCCACCGTGTCAAAGGTCTTCTCAAAGTCGAGGAAAAGGAGGGCAAGATAGGGGGTCAGGCGGGCGCGGTGGGCCAAGGCTAAGTGAAGGTGGCAGATACAGTGATGGGTGCCCCTAGCCGGCATAAAACCACATTGATCCGGGAGGACCAGATCCTGCAGGAGGAGATTGAGCCTCTGGGCCAAGATTGTGGCACAGAGCTTGATCTCGGTATTGATGAGGGAAATTGGACGAAGTCCGCGCAGTTCGTGGAGGGCGGCTGGGTCTTGGAGATGACCACGATCGTGGCCAGGTCTGATTCAGGGGGAAAGGAGTCATTTTCCACTACGTGTCGAAAGAGGCCCAACAGTCGTGGAGCCAGGATATCCCGAAAAGCGGCATAGTACTCCTGCGGGTACCCGTCCGGGCTAAGCGTCTTACCGGGGTGGAGAAGGAGGATGGCCTCCAAAACCTCGTCCAGGGTGAAAGGCTTCTCTAGGTTCTCTGCGGCTTCAGGAGCAAGGGAAGGGAGCTGGTTATCAGCAGTGTTCAGGAGGGTAGTCAGGGGCACGTCCGCCGGCTGCGCCACGTAGAGGCGAGCGTAGAAGTCTGCAATGGTTCCGGCTATGGCCAGAGAGGTTACCTGGAGGGTGCCATCCAGTGCACAGACCTCCGGGATGATGTGGTGGACCTTGGGGTAAGAGACCAAATTATGGAGAAGTTTGCCATTTTTGTCACCTCAGCCATACACCCGCACCACCGACGACCGCCATAACATTTTGGCCGAATCAAGTGAGAGCTGGCGAAGCTCTTCTCGTATCAACGCCAACTGCCGGGTGGGGTCATCCTGTCCAGCAGAGGCTTGCTCTGCCTCTAGTCGGGCAACCCGGGACTCCAACTCTGCGAGCTGGGCCACTCGGTCCATCCGCTTGGCGTGGACAAGCCCCCTCGCGAATCACCGCCTTACCGGCATCGCACAATGTTCCCAGCGAGGGGACCGGGAGCAGGAGAAGGTCAATGCGGGAGGCCGATGTGTGGGTATATTGGGCTTTGCGGGGATTCCAGACTCGCCACACGTCACAGAGCCCCAGAGCCGAGGCCCAGCTCGATAGAGCTGCTGCGGAGGAGACCAGGGCGGCCGACCGGATACCGGTCGTGTCCCTTTGGGGGTGCATGACGGCGTTAATGTCACCACCGACTATCGTAAGGCCGTGTGGGAAGGAGGAGAGAACCTGTGTGAGGCATTGAAGAGTCGGGGACAGGAGGGCGGGCGGGATGTAGAGATTCAGGATATTTAGGGGGCAGCCCTCCACCACGCCCGATATCGCCACATATCGTCCCTGTGGGTCAGCAAACGCCTTGATCAGGGTAAAAGGGAGACCTCTCCTGAGCAGAATTGCCACCCCCCCGAAATCCGCGTAGAAACCCAGAGTGCCAGACCGTCGCAAAGCCATATCGGGCCAGGAAGTTGCATTGCGTTCCTAGGAGTTGGGTCTCTTGGAGAAGAAGGACGTCCGCCGCATGGCAGTGTGCCACCCGGAGAACAGCTGTGCGCTTAATACATTCAAGGAGACCATTGATGTTCCAGGAGAGAACGTGGAGGGGTCTAAGCAGCGGAAGGAGAGGGCCAGCAGCGCCGCGCCGAGGCAGAGGGAGATCAGCGAGGCTGTTTAGTAGAGCGGGGGCACCGGGGGTCCAGGCAGGGATCGGGGGAAAGGGGCAACCGCCCGCGGCGGCCACCCTCGGCGGCCGCCCCCCTCGGCGGCCTGTAGGCCTCCATAGATAACAAAACATCGGGCAGCAGGAGGTGTGTGTCAGGAGTGGATCTACCCATCGCACTTCGTCAAGAGGAGGAGCTGCAGCCAGCCACCCGCAGGTAGCACCAACAAAGGCCGAGGAGCGGCTGAACAGAGCTAAACTAAAAAGCGGCCCGTAGGCGGCTGAAAACACTAAACCAGTGGGAGTCAACGGACTCCCCTCTCCCCGGATACCCCCCAACTCCCCCCACCCTACACTTCAAAACAGGAAGCATCAGTCGCCCCAAAAACCAATTAACCAGAGGAAACCCTGCTAGGGGAAGATATTAAACTTAAAACGGTTAGTAGGGAGCAGTAGCACCAATCAAGAGTTTGCTAAGGAGGACCCCCCTCCACATTGCCGGATAAATGGCAGCAGCTTTAGACATTAGAACTTCAAAGGTGAGTACATTTCAGGGTATTGGTAACAGCCTCACAAGTGACAGAAAAGGATGGGGTACCAGGAGGAAGACGAAGACTGAGCAAGAGCACAGAGTAAGAGAGCGCAGACAGTTCAGGTTCCCCTGCCCCCATGGGGAACCTCTCTGGGCATCCAGCTCTCCAGACAGTAAACAACGCTCAGGCGGCCGGTCCGGGCAGAGCCGGCCGGTCGGGTTCAGCCAGCGAGGAGCAAACAGCAAATGGCCCTTGTTCAGGCCTCCGCATCAGTTGGGGTTCCTCGGATCACAGGGCTTCCGGACAAGTCCGATTCTGATCTTGCCCTCCGTAGGTCTGCACTCGACTCAGAGGTCCGATCGTGACGACCAAGGAGGACGCGGCAGAGAGGGGGGCGTCCCGAGCCAGGGGCGGAGATGAGAGGTGCCGGGCCCCCCCCCCGGTGAGTGAGAGGCCTCTGGTTGATGGCGGCCCCGCCTTCGGGAACCAGTCCGGCGTCGCCTTGACTTTTATATAATTCACAAAACATGTTAGTATTCCAAGAAACTTGAAAATCCTCATGCATAAATGACGCAGGCGTTCCTATGCATGAGTGATATTTTTTTGTCTGGGAAAATGTTTTTCTCTTCTTTAATTGCGTATTTAGCAAACCAATTGAGTTATTTTACTTCCCTGGTAGGTCCAATGATTTATATTTACATTGGTCTTTTAATACCAAGGTAGGTCCATTCAGGGCTTTAAGTGGTCCGGGTGACGGGTCCAGCCAGTGCTAAGCGCCGGCAGTTCTACAAAGCAGGTGCCAAAACGGGTCTCTATCGGGCTCTCCATTTTTGCCCTCTGTGTGAACAAAAAAATCTTACCTCTGCAGAAGTTCCACACTTCACTGCCTTTGATGTAACATCAAAGAGACTCATTATAGTTCTTTCAGTCTCATCATTTCAGAACTGAAGCATTTTCAATGTTTTATACAAAGAAGCCGTAGTTGTTGCTGAATTATCTGACCTAAACAACAAGCATTGACAAAGCAATAGCCCTGGCTTGTTTTAGTTGTAATGTTACTTGTATCAGTATTATATATCTATATGCAATGACTGAAGCAGCAAGATACCAGTTGCGTGGCACACATGCTAAGCACAGATTTTTAGCTTGCATATATTTATGCCACGCCCTTAATTACATCAGACACGCCCCTTTGAGAAACGCCCTACTTTTTTCATTCCACTTAAAGCCCTGGTCTATTTATCCTGTGTAAATCTGGTCCTTCACTTCCGAGGTATGCTCCTTTTTTTAGGTTTTGACTAGCGATGCATGCGTACGAAGTACGCATGCGCTAGAAAAAATCTTATGCTCTGTGTGTGGAGTCGGGTCTACGCCCCCTCCTCCCATTGGCTAGCTCCATAAATGGAGGCTAACCATTGGGAGTTGGCTCTGTCCGTCAATGCCGGACCAGATTCGGGGGCGTTCCCGAGAATTTTTGGCTTTTGGCGACGTCACGCGACGTCAGCCAAAAGCCGGGAACGCCCCCGAATCTGGTCCGGCATTGAGCCGGCACCCGCCTTCCTGCTTGCGTGAGTGCTTTGTTTTTTTTGCCTTGTGTCTGTTCCCCCCCCCCCTCCGCTGTCAGTGTGTCCGTGTGTGTCTGTTCCCGCTCCCCCCCCCCTCCCCAGCACCGAAGGCAGGCCCGGCCTGGCCATGCGGCCTTCAATGAGCCGACCACACATAGCAGCTATCCACACTGAAGTCCCTGATACTCTCTCCTCTGTCACGAAGGCCTGCTTGCATCACCGCTGCGGCCCCTCCAGACTTCAGCTCACACTACACTGAGCAGGGCCTAAAGTACTGCACCATGCGTGGCTCGCAACAGCTCTGCCACACAGGTCCGCTCCCAGCAGCAACACCGCTCCAGCACGCCCCTGCATTTCGGCCTACCAGCGTCACCGCCTGGCCCGGAGAGGATCTCCACTGCAGCCGTCGCACACCAGGACCTTTCTGCAGTGGAACGGATGAGGGGGCCTACGGCAGGGGTGGTAGTGTGAGGATTATGCAAGAATATTACAGGGCTGGCGGGGAGCACTGGGGAAGCGCTATTATCCGAGCGACTGCGGCGGTGAACAGATGAGCAGCAGGCGCTTAACCCATGAAGCTGCTGTCACAGGGAGCCAGTCCTCAGGCGGAGGACGGAAGTCGTGAGCGGACTGAGGGAGGGGGCAGGGATTAGCAGGTGGAGAGAGAGGCAGAGACGGGCGTGCGCGAGATGGGGGCCCCGCCAGCTCTGATTCACCAGGGATACTTGGGGCGCTCCGTCCAGCCGGGGAATGACAGAACTACAAATTGTATTAATTCATTCTTCCCGAGGGTGGCGCACTTTCACCAGCAAGTTATTGTAGACAATGAGACTGCAGTCCCTGCGCAGTGTACACTCCGCTTCACCAGTACGGGAATAGCATTGCACCGGGTGGTCCCCCCTATGTAGGGTGGCACACGTTCAGCCAGCCCTGCTTTTGAGTCAACAACAAGTTGCATTCTGGGACATCTGATGTCGCAGCATGGAAAGTGCTGGTGCTGTTTAACAAACAGACCAGGAGGGGCTGAAGATATCACACATCATGCTGTGTGTGCGACGAGTGTTGAACCCGCCTTTAGCAGTCTGGCGTTTCCAGCTGGGCCAGCTTGCCAGAGCAAGTGTGTGGGCTGGGTTTTAAGTCCCGGTATACCAACACGCTGACCCTTTCCAGGCGGCCTTTTGGATCAGCCAGACTGTCCGAGGGGCCAGACCGGCACAGTATGGGGCCACTTGGCCACTAAGAAATCGGGTCAGCGATTAGAATGTGCAGAAGTATACAAAAGAATGGCCAGGCAGCTCTGCCACTTTAAGGGTAGCACGGGTAGTCATTGCTGCATATACTGAGTAGTTGCAAAGAGGTCGCCTGTTGCGGTATCAGAGCTCTCAAGTTTCCTAGGTGCACGCACGCATGTGTGTGTGTTTTAATCAAGTCCAGAATTTTTCTTGGAATTCTGAGATTTGTAGTCCTACTTTCATAACGGGATCCGGAGAACTATAAATTCCAGAACGCAAAGGAAATAAACGTGAGTTGGAACGCACATAGATATGAAACTAGGAAACTGATGATATCGTAAGACAAACTTGACCAACAGCCCTTTGCACGTTGGCATTTTTAGGCCCATACTTAATACTGATAAACTGCAACCTTCTTAGAAGGTAGCACTGGCCTAAAAGAGGACATATCAATTTGGGCCACTGGCAAAACTTGCAGACGATTTTAGCAACACAAGTAATTAAAGATATCAAGCTACTGACCTTAGGTCTGCCTTTTGCTAGTTTCAAGAGGTTGTGGTATCCTTTGTAGTAACACTACTCATACTTCGCACACAAAAAATAATTTTTGTTTACATATTTTGCTTTGTATATTACTTTGGCGTCATGTTGTGCAGGCACAGTAGGTATCTGTATCGAAAAAATGGGCGTCATTTGTCAGACAGTGTTCAAGAAAAAAAATATTTTTCAGCTTAAAGGATTATAAACGTCGAGGCCTCGAAGCTCAGCATGGCTGTTCTTCACAGTCAGAAGTGTGGCGCTTAACACAAATCCAGTTATCCTTCAGGTGCCGCGGGTTCCTGCCGCAAATTGCAGGTTATTAAGATATTAGCTCGGGGGCCACACAACTGCTCCAGTGTGTGTGTGTGTGACTGCTCCAAGCTGTGTGTGTGTGTGTGTGTGTGTATGTGACTGCTCCAGTGTGTGTGTATGTGACTGCTCCAGAGTGTGTATGTGACTGCTCCAGTGTGTGTGTGTGTATGTGACTGCTCCAGAGTGTGTGTGTGTATGTGACTGCTCCAGAGTGTGTGTGGGTGAGACTGCTCAAGTGTGTGTGTGTGTGATTGCTCTAGAGTGTGTGTGTGACTCCCCCAATGTGTGTGTATGTGACTGCTCCAGAGTGTGTGTATGTGACTGCTCCAGAGTGTGTGTATGTGACTGCTCCAGAGTGTGTATGTGACTGCTCCAGAGTGTGTACCTCCGTGTGCCCCTGTTGCCTGCTTGTGCCTCCGTGTGCCCCTGTTACCTGCTTGTGCCTCCGTGTGCCCCTGTTGCCTGCTTGTGCCTCCGTGTGCCCCTGTTGCCTGCTTGTGCCTCCGTGTGCCCCTGTTGCCTGCTTGTGCCTCCGTGTGCCCCTGTTGCCTGCTTGTGTCTCCGTTTTCGTGCCCCGGTTGCCTGCTTGTGCCTCCATGTGCCCCTGTTGCCTGCTTGTGCCTCCGTGTGCCCCTGTTGCCTGCTTGTGCCTCCGTGTGCCCCTGTTGCCTGCTTGTGCCTCAGTGTGCCCCTGTTGCCTGCTTGTGCCTCCATGTGCCCCTGTTGCCTGCTTGTGCCTCAGTGTGCCCCTGTTGCCTGCTTGTGCCTCCGTGTGCCCCTGTTGCCTGCTTGTGTCTCCGTGTGCCCCTGTTGCCTGCTTGTGCTGTGTGGGTGTGTGTGGAGGGCTCTGTGTGGCTGTGTGTGTGGGAAGCTTTGTGTGGCTGTGTGTGTAGGAAGCTTTGTGTGGCTGTGTGTGTGGGGGGCTTTGTGTGGCTGTGTGTGTGGGGGGCTCTGTGTGGGTGTGTGTGTGGGGGGGGCTCTGTGTGTGTTTGTGTGTGTAATTTGCGAGAGATTAAGCTAGTGGCATTGTAAATGACAATGCCATTTATTTATGTTAAAAAAACAAATAAAAATAATGTCAAGAGCAATGCCAATGGCTCTAACTTTAACAAAGGCAAAACCATTGCATTGTAAATGCTTGTTCTACCTAGATTCCTCTTTTACTTCCCGGGCAGTTCCCCATATTTCTGTGTACAGTTCTGTTACTTACCAGGTAGTTCCCTTTTCTTGTGACCGTTTTCTTTTACTTCTCAAGCAGGGCTCTTTATTTGTATGTACAGCTGCTTTTTTACTTCCAGGGATTGTTTCCTTATTCCTATATCCATCACTCTTTTACTGCCATGGGCAGGTCAGTTTATCCTGTGTGAAGCTGTTCTTTTACTTCAGAGTTATGTCCCCTAGGCAGGCCCCATTACTGCTGTGTAAAGCTCTTTTTTTTTGCTTCACAAATAGGGCCCCTCATGCCTTTCTGCAGTTTTTTTTCTTTCCAGGTAGGTCCCCTTACTTCTGTGCTCTTTCCCCAGCAGGTCAGCACAATGCCACTACATACATTCAGGTGGGTGACTGTGTCATTATGCGCAGTGCTGAGATACAGTAAAAATTTACAAAGCGCTTTATAAAAACACAAGTTCTTATGCTGAAGATTTGTAAGACCATACTTATATTATTGCAAGCAAAACTGTACGTTTTAGACTGATTTGCTTTTGGGAAAAAATTCAGGACTGGCTGAAGATGTTACTTGTAACTTTGTGTTCTGCTGGAGTACTGCAAACTATACAGACTTCACAATATGGTACCATAGCATAAGGTGGTTGTGACTTATGAACCATCAGCACTTTGCCTACTTGGATTTTTTCAGCCTGTATTTATTTTGAAAGTAAAACTACACATCCCACAATGGTGTTGCCTATGAAGCCAGAACTGACTACAAGTGTCCAGCATGACAAAAGACCACAGAGTGGCAAACCGAGTCACAAAGGAGTTGTGGCAAACATCAGGAGGTTTTGCACGCATAAGCAGCACACAAGTAAACCCTGGCTATAAACATACAACACTCGACTAAAGAACAGTAACTTTTCTAGCATCAAAAATCAGAATTGGTTGAGCTGCCCACACCTTACATATAGTGATTTGAGATCTTTGGAATCAAATCTAAAATGTACCTATGTTGACTGTATACTGTCAGCCAAGATCTCTAATACCAAATGTAGAACTTTTCTAAAAATTGTGTAATCCTGGTTGCATCACTTTTGTCCCACACGTTCTAGATTGTAAATATAGGTCATTCAAATAAGTGACAACGAATTGTACAATGTTGTCTATTATTTATATCTCCCCACCCACGTCCCCATTACATCCTGGCTTGTGTACTCTGGTTGAAACTAGGCCCCAAACTCACTGTAGATCTTTGTTCACGGTATGTCTTCTGTGAGCCCAATGAAAAAAGACAAAGACGCAGTAAATGAGGTAAACCAAATGGGTGACGTCTTTCACACTGGCAAGAGAAAATGCTTCTACAAAGGGCCGTGAGGAAGGCAGACCGGAGTCTTTCAGCCTCTCATCAGAGATATGTGATATTTGTAGTTGGGGGACCCGCTCAGCATATCCAGAGCCCGGAAACAGCGAAGCGTGTGTGCAAAAAGTTATCTTTGTACTGAGAGGATGAGGGCAAATTAGCCACTGTGGCCGGAACGATCAAGAATGTACCTGTGTTTATGTTTTTACTCACCTCAACATGCATGCATAGATAAACAAACATCTCTTAACGCCTTAACCGCAGCGGTTTTTCTGCTGCGGTGCGGGAGTTCTATTAGGTGGGCGGGGCTCCAACGGCCGACGGGAGCACGCAAGGGGTTAATGGAGGAAGACACTGAGATACAGAGAGGACTTCCCATGCGTGCCGTTTTTACTATGCACAAAATAAGGACATTTGTTAACTCCATGGCTGCTAAGGCAATTCCCCTCCTGTGCTGGGAATTGCTATTTTCCTCTTATTATGACGAGCTGGGCTCGTCATCAGTGTTTGAGGAGGCTACACCATGACGAGCCCAGCTCGTCATGAGTGTGGAAGGGGTTAAATCTACAAAATGTGTATGCATAATTGTGTTTTATAATATTTGAAAGTGTGTGCGTGGATACAAGGCTGTTGTTGCGTGAGTTGTTTGAAATAAGCATTGAGTTTCTCTGTGCCCCTTCTGTTTTCCCAATACCCCTACCCCACTTTGACACTGGACCACCTTAACACCCAGGACCTCTTCGCTTCCTCTGGATGCCTAGAGCTTCCTAGACCCAGGCTGCTGGAAATGGCGACCTCCAGGCTTTTCAATCAGAAACTCACCTGCATTGTAGTGTAGAACTGCTGTGGTGCTCTTCCACCTCTTGTAGAGGCCCCAAGGTGCTTTCTGGTTGGTCGAGTAAGTAGGTACTCTGTTGTATATGACCTTGGGGGGTTGGTAGAGGTGCCTGCTGTAGGCAGACCCTACTGAGGCCCTAATTTATAGTTGGGCTTTAACTTTAGGGGTAGGGCCCCCATTCAGTAATAACGTTACTGCAATCAAGAGGTGAATTGAGAATACAGGTGCAAATGAATTCGTTAAAACATGCATAACAACCGTCAATAGAGTAGGGAGTCCTTATTGTACACGGTTTCTGTTTTAAATGGTGCGAACATGTGTAACCACTGATAATCACTGTTTTAATGTATTGAAATCACTGGAAAACACTGAAAAACCTCCACCAGCATTTACCAAAAATAGAAAAAGAAAACAGGAAAGCCTACATATAACTTATTTGGAGGGGCTATGTGCGTATCTGGGGTCTCAACTGTAACAAAGGTATTAGGTGCTCTTGCTGCCAGACACTCCCGGAGATTCCGGCACACTATAGTGACTTCTGCTCAGCGGTGCCTCCTCCGCTAAGGCAGTGGAGCATCGCCCCACTGCTTTAAAGCAGTGTAAAGGAAAAAATAAAAAGATATTAACGGAACGTTATTATAATTTTATTTTTAGTATTGCAGTTGCCGCCAGGTTAGGGCCAGTCGGGGCTGGGCTCCCCGCGTCACAGGGAGGAGGAGTGGTTGCTGCTGCACCTAAAGTGCGCATGACTGTTTGGCCGGCCAAACAGTCATGCGCACTTTGCATGTCCTGGGGTGGGGGACATGCCCAGGCTTCCACTCCCTCTCTGAGCGTCGAACCACGGCGCTCAGAAGAATCACAATGCTGCTATCAGCAGCGTTGTGATTGGCTATGGGAGTCTGGAAGCCTGGGTTCTTCCTGTTTCTTGTTCCTGCTGGGGAGAGGCGGAAGCTGGACACGGCGTCCAGCAGGTAAGTTTTCTTTTTTATTTCCTAACCACCCCTCACCTTCCACCCTGCATTCGTCCTTTACCAGCCGTCACTGCTTTTGCTGCACTGTCGAGGTGATTCACCGCCCAACTCCTGTTCAGGAGGAGGGTTCTCAGTGTCTGTGGCATATTTCGTGGTTATAGCCGCAACTTTTATTCTCGGAAGCAACGTACAGATGAACCTGTAGAGGATTTTGTCTCAGCTTTAAGATCCTTGGCTGTTACGTGTGATTTCGAACACATATCTTATGAGCAAGTATTAAGGGACCAGATTTTGATGAGAACTAATAACAAAAAAGTGCAGGAACGTCTTTGGACAACCTCTGATATGTCTCTTAATAATGCCATAGATATTGCGAAGTCTATAGAACACTCAGAGAAATTTGTCAAGGAGATTAGGGGCAATGATAAAAGTGATGTCTTTAGTGTACCTAAAGATTTGGATAAGTCTAAGAAAAGTTTTTCGCAGAGAAATGAATTTTCTTCTAGAAATGATAACAAGTTCAGGAATCAGAAATATGAGAGGAAAACCTCAAAACTATTATGTTTTAGGTGTGGAAGTGATGGACATTTAGCAGATTGTAAGAATTGTCCTGCTTTAGGGAAAACATGTTCAAAGTGCTACAAGAAGGGCCATTTTACAAAATTTTGTAGGTCATTACCGGGGAAGATGAATTGTATACATGAATGCTGCGAAGGTTATCAATTGGATGATGAAGAAACATTTCCAGTTAACACTGTTATCAATGTATGTGAGGATGGAGATTGCACTAAATTTCCATCTTGCATTATAACTATTGATGAAGTGAGTTTGGAAATTTTCGTAGATTCATGTGCATGTTATACCATCATTTCTTTAAGTGTTTTTAGAGAACAATTTCCGAATAAGAAGTTACTCGAATCTGATGTATCCCCTGGTGGCTACACAGGCCACAAAATTGACCTAATTGGTTATTTTATTGCAAATATACAATTTTCTGACCGACACATATCAGGAAAAATTTATGTGTCAAGATCTGGGTTGTCGCTTTTAAGTTGGCCACACCAACACCAATTAGGGATGAAAATTGATCCCAGGGCTAACCCTCCTGTTTATGTTGTGCAACCATTGAATGTTTCAAGTGTTGCTGGGGATAGTTCACTACTTGTAGAGAATTTACGTAAATCCTTTCCCACCGTCTTCAGTGGCACTTTGGGTCGGTATAAAGGATTCGAACATGTCATCAAATTAAATGAGAATGCCATTCCTGTGAGGCATAGAGTAAGGAATGTTCCTTTATCCTATAGAGTCAAACTCAAAGAAATGCTAAAAGATTTATGTGAGAAAAACATAATTGAACCAATAGAGTCGTCACCTTGGGTTTCCCCTATTGTAATTTCGGTTAAGTCCACTGGCGAACTCAGATTATGCATTGACCTCCGCAGTGTCAATGGTGCCATTTGGGTGGATTCGCACCCCTTACCCAACCTCCATGAGATGGTTTCAACACTGGCTGGTGCACAAGTCTTCTCGTGTGTTGATCTAGCCAGTGCTTACCATCAGGTGGTACTTGCTGAGGAGTCCAAGAACATAACTGCATTTATCACGCCTGAGGGTTTATAAGGTTTTGTCGCATGCCTTTTGGATTGGAGAGTGCAGCCTCAGTGTTCTAGAGGTTAATGAAGGATACCTTGGAGGGTTTGAGTGGTGCCATAGCATTTCAGGATGACATTTTGGTGCATGGAAAAGATGACATAGAACATGACAATAATCTAAGGTGTGTGATTGCTGCTTTAGCGGAGAAAGGTCTTAAGGTCTTGACAAATGCAAATTTAGGCAAAAAGAGGTGGAATACCTAGGGCATACTATTAGTGGAATGGGAATCAAACCAAAGAAAAATCATGTTAAGAGCATCACGAATGCTTCTGTGCCCACATCGAAAGAACAACTTGTGGCCTTTTTAGGTCTTATCGAATTTTATGCTAAGTTTATCCCAAATTTTTCGGTAAAGGTTGACCCGTTCAGGTGTTTATTGAAGAAAAATGCTAAGTTCGTTTGGACTGATGAAATGACACATGCTTTTCAGTCTTTGAAAATGTTTGTTGTGAATGCTCCGTGTCTCAAACCTTTTGTTGTTGGAGTGAAATGTATCATTATGGTAGATGCAAGCTCTTCTGGTTTGGGTGGAGTACTTCTGCAGAAGGATAGTGAGAAAGAATGGGTTGTTGCCTATGCGTCAAGAGCCTTGAGAGATGCCGAAAAGAATTATTCTGTCATAGAAAGAGAGTTACTGGCGTGTGTTTGGGGAGCTGAGCACTTCAGACCTTTTTTGTGGGGTACGAGATTCTTGATAAAAACTGATCATAAGCCTTTGGTGTATCTCATGGCTCCAGGTGGAGGCAGAACTATGTCGGCAAGTCTTGCAAGATTAGCTTCAAGACTGCAATCTTTTCAGTGCACTATTGAATATCTTCAGGGCAAGGCGAATGTACATGCCGATTGCATGTCCAGACTGATCTCTGATACGAATCCTTCTGAAGTGGTTAACGAAGAGGAGTGTGAAGTTGCTTTCACTTTTCTTGATGTCAATTTAGTGTGCGGTGAACGGTCTTCCTTGCAGGAGGATGTTTGGATGGAAGAGATGAGTAAGGATTTGGAATTGTGCAGTGTCAAGAAGTATCTTGTGCATGGTTGGCCGGAACAGAGGAAGTTATCTGGAAATATGATGGGTTTTTTTAAGGTTCAAGAAGAACTTGCTGTGGAAAATGATTTAATTCTTCGGGGTGACAAGATTGTTCCACCTTTTCCTATTAGAAACTCTCTACTTGAAATTGCTCATGAGGGACATTTGGGGATATCTTTCACCAGAAGACGTTTAAAGGAGTCTTTCTGGTGGCCAGGTATTGACTCTTGTGTGGACCATTTTGTGCGCTCCTGTTCTTATTGTTCGAACAGTGACAAAACAGCTGTTGCTTTACGTCCAGAACCATGCCCCATTGATTTACCTTCAGGTCCCTGGCGGAAACTGGGGATAGACATCATTGGGCCTTTTAGTTGTTTACCAAAACAGGAGGCTTTTGGTATTGTACTTATAGACTATTATTCCAAATGGCCGGAGGTCAAGATGGTTAACACCATCGCTGCTAGCGATATTCTGCTGCTCCGCTGGATTTTTCAAAAGTCCATTGTTCATGACGAGCTGGGCTCGTCATCAGTGTTTGAGGAGGCTACACCATGACGAGCCCAGCTCGTCATGAGTGTGGAAGGGGTTAAAGAGGTCACTTTGTGTCAAGTAATAGAATTTTTAGATGAGATTTTTTGCAGAGAGGGCATTCCTCAGGAAGTCGTGACTGACAATGGTCCGCAGTTCGTGAGCAAGGAAATGGAACAGTTTTTTGTTAAATGCGGTATTGTTCATAGGAAGATTGCAGTTTTCCATCCTGAAGCAAATGGCCAGGTTGAACGCTTCAACCGTGTGATCAAAGAAGCCATACAACTTTCTATCAAGGGTAATTTGAATTGAAGGAATGCTTTGCAATCTATGTTGTTAGCTTACAGGACTTCTCCCAACTCAGTGACCTTGGTTACTCCCTTTGAGCTTTTAAGAGGACGGAAGCCTAGCACAAAGTTAGTTCCTTGGTGGCTAAAAAAAAACTTAGCTGGCTTTGAAAATTGTTTGAAGGTAGATTTTGAAGCTGTTCAACACAGGGTTCAGTCGTATAAGGATAAAATGAAACATGACATGGTCTAAAGAATTGGATCTACGTCCAGTCGTTCTATTAAGGTGGGTGATTCTGTTCACATTAAAAAGAAAGAGGGTGTGAGTAAAGGTTTTCCTGTTTGGTCAAGTCCTAGGAAAGTTAATGAAGTTTTTAGAAATGCAGTCAGGGTTGATGGTGGTTCTGTGTGGAATTTGAGCAGAGTTTCTTTGTTTAATGGGCCTAGTCAATCGGTGGATGATTTGGACAGCAACGTTTTTTTTGATGTTGGGGAACAGAGAGACAATGGGGAACGCTTTCATGCTGAATGTAATTCTGACAATACTAGAGCCACACGTTCTCATCGTTTACCTGTTCGGTTTAATGATTTTGTGATGAACTGATTTTTTTTTTTTTTTTTTTAGGGGGGGAAGGTGTGTTGGGAATGTACATATGTTCACATGAGCTGTCACGAGCGTTCAGGTGTGTCTGGCAGCTCGTGACAAGCTCGTGCTTTGGGGACTCTGTGTTATTCTTTGAATATGTAGAATGTGGGGAGTTAAGGCTGGGAACTGTTATCTGCATTACTGACTTGGAACTGAAGGCGAGAGGATCTGAATAAACTCCGTCTATCAATTACAACCTTCCTGTGTGATCTCTGACTTCCCTACACGGCTTTGTCCTGAGATTTATCCTCCTCCTTTATCTTCAAGTCAGACGAGTGTTGTGTCTCCCTTTTTCTTTTCACATACTCTTCTTGTCTGCGCTCAGATCGCCCTACTCTCTCTTACTGCTTGTCAGATGAGTCCTGTAAGGAACGAGGATAAAGTGTATCAGGAATCTAATACTTATCTGGAGCCTTCATTTTAGTGTGATCACGTAAATAGTAGCGCATCTTAGGGGGCTCCAGGGGTAGAGAACCTCCACAAGGTTTACCTTTTGGTGTTTCTTTAACAAACTTACAGGTTTGCTTGGCTTCCTTGTCAGCACTAGGTTTGCCAAGAGGTGGTTTAGTAGGTCTGGTTCCCAAATTATTGCATCCTAAGGATGTGTACACATCAGCAATCATAATAAGCAGGTCAGCTTGTGCAAACACTGCAAGCTAACTCTCTGGCTTAGATGCATCTTGTGCCCCTGATGATGGCAGAGCTTGCGTCTGTTGAGGACGGTTGGTGTGGGGGAAGAGATCGCGAGGCTATAGGTTTGAGCAGTATCAGACTATTTAATGCGAGCTTTACTGCTCTATTTACATCCACTTTGTAACAGTCCTACATAAATACATTTAGATATGTATAAACATATCCCATCGCTTTCCATTTTTATTGGTTGGGGTGAGCTACACTAGCTCAGCGATGGTAGAGTGGCAACAGGCAGGCAGTCTTTACATGCGTGTTTGTGGGGGGGAGAAGGGGTGAGGTCAAGAAGTTACATCATATGCAGCGGCGGCCCGTGCAGGTAAAAGCAGTGGGGTTGAGTACGACAGACGACCATGAGGGAAAATTAAATAAATAATTTTCCCTTGTCATCGTCTGCCAAACTCCCCCCCCCCCCCCCCCCCCCCCCCGTCCCACTGATCTTACCTACACTGGAAGTGGCTGGTTATATGTACATCGGTGACAATTATGCATTTGTTCTAATCAGTTCTATCAAAATCGTGATGCTGGAAGGATACTGCACAAAGGTACACCTTGTAGGATAAAGGGCCCTAGTACTTTACTTCTTACATCGCATGTAGTCAAGTTTCCCCACTTTCCACTGCATATGGCAAAGTGCAAAATCCGTTGTTCAGAATTTACTCATTTGGGGTGGTAAGCATGACATAACCGTATGGGACGTTAAAAAAAAAAACTCTGATTAAACAACTCTAAGAAGATGGCTTTTTAAAGGCGCTAAATCTGTTTTTATTTTAGGTAAACTGCTCCTTCCAGCCAACCTTGGCTCACTGGTGTTGTCTCAGGTTATGTCAGACTGTTAAAATTAGACAGAATGTTGTGACATAATCCTTTTTTTAATTGAATATCGTTTTCGCTGCAACGCCAAACCTCAAGGGGTCAAGGTGCTTGCATGGCTTTAGGTCAGAGTGAGCCAATTAGCATATTTCTACCCTTTTGACGTAATGAAGGGGCGGGGTGCCCGGGTTCGAGTACAGGTCTCAGCTCCCAGGTGTTCCAAAAACTAGGCGGCTTGAAGCCTCCTGGATTGTTCGAAGGGCGGGACGGGGTGCTCTGCAGAACACGATACATACTCAAAGGCATTTTCCAAATAGCAGAGGAAGGCCGTACCCGTGCACAGATCAAGCCACCAAACGCATGTCGCTGCCGCATACATTTCTGAGCTCAAGGAAGGGAGCAGCTGGACAGGAGGGTGCAGGGCCCGGCAGCTCAGCTTCATGCCAGAGACATTATATGCGCGTTCTTGACATTTTTTGAGCGAAGATTTCGCCGGAGGGACATACTGCGTCACAGCCTGTCAACTGAACCGCAAGTCAAGACTGGTCGCCGTGGTCTGTTATTAAGCACAGGCAGCAGCTACACGGTGCGGCGGAGAGAGTGCTCGACACATTACTTTGTGTGCTGCAAGCTCCCCTTGCCCCCCGCGGTTCTACCGGAGCGCCCCATGTGTGACCCACATTATCCCCTTCTTGTGCAGGATAGGGACCCACCCAGCTGGACCCGAGCTCCTCAGACCCGTCCCTGCTCATGGCACTACCTTCAGTTTCAGCAGTGAGCTGCTGTCTCCACCGACACCACCATACAGAATTATTTGATATTGTGATACCAATTATGCCACTCCCACACACAACGCCTCGCCATGGGTAGTAAGCGCTATACCAAGGTATTCATTACAATCCTATTTACACCCGAATTGGGTTTTGATGTTTTGCGGTTACTAACGCATTCAGGGGCGTTTCTCTGTATGATTTTTGTCCTGAAATAACGTAACGGAATTGATGATGGAGAACTACACCATTTTGAGTTTTAGCACACTGGACTTTGGGGAAACATGAGGAATTAGTGCTTACACCTCTTTCGCAAGATGCGGACCTCAGAATGATGGAGTAATACTGCACCTAGTAAATATTCCATCTCCCTGTTTATTGTCACATTGTGCTTCTCTTATCCTGAACACGCACACGGTCCAATAGCTCTACAGAAGCTTCTCATTTCTGACCTCTAGCACATAGTGAGTGTAAGAAATTGAGTGTGTGGTTGAGGTGGGGTGTTAGGCCGCCTCAAGTTACAACCAAAATGAATGTCAGGGTGAAAACACAAAAGTCACAAAATTAACCTGTGCTTAACCCTCTGGTAGCCTGCCAGCAAAGCAGTCAGGCTTAATTTACCAATGTGTGAAGTATTTATGCAGCACTCAAATCCTAATAACAATGAAAACACCACACACAAGTAAAATTTCACACCAATTTAGAAAAACAGAAGAAATTTTAATAAATGAAATAAGACACCCAACAACAAAAATCCAATCAGTAGAACTACAGATATCCAATTTCAAAGATGTAGGTAAGTATAGCACCTGAAAGCATAAAGCTCCACTCGCAGTCATCTGGTCATGTTTGACCAGGGGAAAGGCACAGGTTCAGGCCGACCACGGCCAGATACAGTCACCAGGTTAGTCCCGCTTGAAAGGTTACCTTCTCAAAGTTTGGTGCAGAGTCCAGTTCATGGTGGAGGAGTCTATGAGGAGAGCGTTATGGATGGTCGTCACTGTAGGGCAAAATACAGGGCAGCATCACAGGCAATTGTCGCTGTAGCGCAAAGATACTGTCGGGGATCGCGGACGGTTGTTGCTGGTGCTTTGTGTTGATAGTCATCTGTCATCGCTGTAGTACGAAGGGCAGGTCTTGTGCTGCCGGTCATCGCTGGCACTCAATGTAGCGTGGATTCAAGTTCACCATTTCTGAATGCAAAGAGCCCATAACTTCAGAATTGCGCCCTTTCTTCACCAGAGGAGCTCAACTGATGCCAGCCCAGGGTCCAGGACATTGGGAGGCACCTCTTGGGGATCAGGAATTCACTTCAGAGAGGCCAGCAGGGCGAAGGCCTGTCCAGTTGCAGCAGATCAGCTGGCAAGTTGCAGGGAGGCCTCTGGAGCTTGCTGTGTCTGTGTGGAAATCAGCCACCAGACCCTTGGAGCCACTCTGGTAGTCCTGGGATCAATCAGCAAGACAGGCCTCAAGAAGCAAGGTAGTCCTCTGAGGGTACAATGCAAGCACCAGGGCAGCCCTCTCAGCTACAAAGCAGGCCTAAAGCACCAGGGCAGTCCTCTGAAGTGCAAGGCAATCCTTCGGGGGGGATCCTCAAAAGGCCCAGGAGTGAACTGAAGAGTTGGTCTGCGGGTCCAGCAGGGCTTTAAGTGGGCAGGGTCTCACCAGGTCTCAGCACCGGCAGTTTTTTAAATGCGGCCCTCGAAACGGATCTCTATTGGGCTCTGTTTTGTGCCCTGGCACAAGCGGTCCGTTGTTTTCCGGACTGCAGTGACAGCAGGCACATCAATGTGCGCTGCTCACGCTGCTATCTTCTCAGTAGAGGAGAAGTTAAGGCATCACATAATGTCAAGTGAACATTGTAGGGAAAGGGAAATCCTTGCTTCTTACATCTCCCATGTGTCTGCTTTTTAAAACACAAGACTCTGAGCACTGTTGTGAGTGAGGGGGCCCTATTGAATTGCGCACACAGCAAACTGCCACTTCTCTTTTTGAAACTCAGGAGCAGCAACATTGTTGTGGTGTCACCAGGGCTTTGTGGAAGCTTTTTCAATATTACATACAAGCCATAGTTGCTGCTTATTTATCTTATGCAACTAACAACCATTGACAAAGTCAATAGTCCTGACTTGTTATTATTTATTTATTTGTGTATTTTATAGAGCGCACAGCTACCCCGACGGGGCTTCCCGGCGCTGAGAACTTTGAGGGTGGAGGGCACAGGGGGATGTTATTGGGAAAACAGGTGGGTCTTCAGTGACTTACGGAATAAGATTTCTGATTGGGAAGAGCGTAGGGCCAGAGGGAGCTTGTTCCAATGCTGGGAGGCACAAACCTCAAAGGTTTTTCCGCCTGCCCGTGAGCGTTTGAAGCGTGGAGTTTCCAAGAGAAGGAGAGAGTTGGACCGTAAAGTCCTGTAGTTGGTATACGGTCGCAAGGTGTTTTTCAAGTGGGCAGATCCCATACCCCTCGATGCTCGGTGGGCCAGCGTCATAGCTTTGAAAATACACCTTTTGGCCATTGGCAACCAATGCAATTTGCGGAGGTGGGGAGAGATATGGTGTCTGAAAGGTATTCTTTCCACTAACCGGGCGGCGGCATTTTGGACCGTCTGGAGTTTTTGACATTGGCCTGCTGTGATGCCTAGGTAGAGGGCATTGGCATAATCAAGATGGGAAATGATCAGTGCCTGGATCACAGTCTTACGGCAGTCCGCTGGTAGGTAGTTGATGAGACGCTTGATGGTTCTGATCTTGCCAAAACAGGAGGCTGTCACTGTTTGAACCTGGGTATTGAAGCTGAGATGATTATCCCAGCGGACTCCAAGATTTTTTACTGAGTCTTTAGGTGTGGGGGCTTGGCTCAGATCTTCTGGCCACCATAGACTGGAGTCCAGAGGGGATGGTGAATTAAAAAACAGAACCTCCGTTTTTCCAGCATTGAGTCGAAGGGAGTTGGCATCCATCCACTTAGAGATGTCTCTGAGGCAGGTTTTTAACGGATCAAAAGCTGAGGGAGAAGGGGAGTCGAAAGTGAAAAGAAGCTGAATGTCGTCAGCGTAGGAGGTGGACTTGATCCCAGTCTGAGCGATCAGTTTTGCCAAGGGGGTAAAATAAACATTAAATAGAAGCGGGCTGAGCGAGGAGCCCTGCGGGACTCCCCATTTGAGTGGTCTGGCTGTGGAAGTGTAGGGGGGGGTGAAAACCTGCTGAGTGCGATCAGAGAGATACGACGTGATCCAATTAAGCGCAGTGCCACCTACGCCTAGGTCCGCTAGCCTCCTCAGCAGGATCCTGTGGGAGACGGTGTCAAATGCTGCTGAAAGATCCAGCAGCACCAACACCGCCCTTGACTCTTGGTCGAGCGTCCACCTCACCGAGTCAGCCATTTCAATGAGGGCTGACTCCGTGCTGTGGCCCGACCTAAAGCCATGTTGGGAATCATGAAGTAACCCATTGGTTTCAATGAAGTTCGCCAGCTGGGAGTGGGCCAGTTTTTCCAAAATGTTTGCGGGGGCGGACAGAAGGGAAATGGGCCTGTAGTTGCAGGGGAGGTCCGGGTCAAGATTAGGTTTCTTAAGAATGGGAACCAGGGAGGCATGTTTCCACTTGGCGGGGAAACTACCCAGTCTGAGGGAGTCATTCCAGATGTGGTTCAGGTGGGGGTTCAGAAGAGGTGCCAGTTTTTTATATTGCTTAGCTGGCCATGGGTCGTTGGGGGAACCTGATTTACACTTTAGTAATTCAGTCAAGGTGTCTGCTTCGGAGAGGACTGAAAATTCGGAAAAGGTAGCCTGGGGTGTCGAAGAAGTAGAGGGTACCTCTTCCCAGTCTTCTTTGTTAGGGGTGGGGAAGGAGGAATAGATGATCTCAATTTTGTCCTCAAAAAATTGTGACAGTTTGTCACATAACGACTGAGATGCAGGCTGGGTTCGAGTCAAAGCATTGGGGTTAGTAAAAGAACAAACTATATTAAAAATCTCTCTGGAACCGTTACTGGCTTGTTTGATTCTGGAGGCTAGAAAGGCCTGTTTATGTTCTTTGATCATTCTCCGATATTCTTTGAGTGCTGTTTTATATGAGCTTTTCCTTTCAAGGGAGAAGTTCTGCCTCCAGAGACGTTCAAGAGTTTTACAGGCAGCCTTTTTCTGCCGGAGCTCGTCCGAATACCAGGGTGCTGAAGGTGCAGCCCGATAGGTCTTAATAGGTTTAAGAGGGGCTAAGACATCTAGGGCCCGGCAGACCCAGGTGTCCAGGTAATCGATCTTACGGTCGAGGTCAGGAGACTGGCTGGGGAGGGAGTTTTTTAGTTGTTCCGAGAGGGTGTCCGGGGTGATGCGGCTCCAGTTTCTACCTGCAGTCTTTGGAGTAATGGTAGATCTGACGGTGTAGGTATGATTTTACTTGTTGTATCATATATCTGGATGCAATGACAGAAACAGCAAAATATAAGTTGGGCGGCACACTTTGCTAAGCACAGATTTTTAGCTTATGTGTTTTAAGCCACGCCCTTAATTACACAGGCCACGCCCCTTTGAGAAACCCCCCCCAGTTTTTTCATCCCAATTAAAGCCCTCAGGTCCAATATTTCTACAAGGCACCAGCATTAGAAGTGGGATAAATTTCTCGATTTACCCTCATATTTGGTTCTGGAATTTCCTTCTCCCCCTGCTCAGGCACAATGGGTTCTCGGGTGACAATGGATTGGTGTTAAGTTCTTTGAAAGTGTGCTGAGGCTCGCCCTTTGAAATGTAAGTGGGGTAGGTAACAGATCCACCCCTCTCTTCCTAGCAGGATGGCCCATCTAATCCCCTTTTGTCTCACTTCCTATGAGGAATAAATAAAGGCCAACTGCCAACTCCACCCAGTCATGTGACCCAGGATACTGGCTGCAGGTACCAATTGGTTAGGACAAGAAAATGACAACGTTCTAAAAGAATTAAAAAAAATTATGGATGGATTGCTTAAACTAATCTCAGCAATTACTCTGGCAGCAACCCAATCCACTGTTATTTTGCACACCATGCCACTTCAGTTTGGACCTAGCTATATGCAAGTCAGTCATGACCCAATTGGAACAGTCCAGCCCAAACTGCTAAGCCAGGTCCTCCCTGAACTGGAAAACAAGCAACCCAGGACTGTTTTTGCCCCATTTCGGCCTTATCTGAACAGGGATAGCTGGGTTCCAGCCACTCAGTGTTCAAGGGACCCTTGTCTGGGCATACCTGTGCCACTTAGGGCAACACACTAAAGTGTATAAAAAGTGATAGATAGAATGTTTGAATTAATCTCAGCTACTGGAAATGAGTTGTGTTGCATCCCAATCCATTGTTATTTTGCACACCATGCCACCTCTGTTTGGTCCCAGCTATATGAAAATTAGTCCTTACCCTGCTGCAATGGGTAGGTTCCCACCGAACTGCCAAGCCATGTCCTCCCTGGACCGGAACACAAGCAATCCAAGAACCGTTTTTGCCCTACTTTGGGCTCATTAACCAGGTATAGCTTGGTTCCAGCTTATGCCTCCAAATTGTAACACTTTTACTAAACTTATTTTTAGAGAAGTTACAATGTCAATGTCTGCTTACTTATGTGTTTCTTTAACTTTTTTATGGGTTTTAATTGTTTATTTCACTTGAGATTTTTTTAGGTAAAATTTTGAATTTTTATTCTTTCATTTTTATAGAAAAAGTCAATTTTTCTAATAGTATTTGTTATTTTAGTTTTACTTTGTTTTTTTACGTAAAGCGATTTTATTTTATAGTATTTTTATTTTTTATTTTAATTTTAACTTCGAGTAAAATTATTTTTTTAATGTATTTTTAAATTTTGATTAAACAATTGTTTAATTTTAATGTCTATTTTATTTGTATGTATATCTGTTACATTTTTAATCTTTTAGTATTTATAATTATAGATTTAAAAAAAGTAAGTCAATTATATTTAATTTCATTATATATATTTATTTTTTGTTTTCTTTTATTCTGAAGTATATTTTTACTTTTTTTAAAGTTACTAAATTCCCTTTAATAATATTTATATTACATATAAATACATATATTTCCTTTTTGAAAGGTTTAAAAAAAATTATTATAGTATTAAATGCTTTTGAATATATATTCTTAACTATGTAATGTACATATCTTTATACTTTACACTATAAGTATGTAAAGTATACATTTTTTCTCGACAATATTTTTGTCGCTATATTTTTGGATCACAATATTTTTAACCTTGATATTAATTCATTGAAGTCCACGTGCTCTAAGCTGCATGATTATTGGTTGTAGAACTTTTTTATTTATCAGATTCATATAACATCACATTGCAGTGATGAGAATTCCATATGTAGTGTACATCAGGTGGGGCGTGAGACAGCCCACCATATTACTAGAGTGATTATTTGTGAAATCAACATACAAAGTCCAAAAGGGTGTAGGATAATTGGTCGGCGGTATGTCCCAGAAGCGCATATCTCATTCACCCCCTCTCATGGAATCAGTCCACCTGTAATGGACTGAACAGAGCTGATGGAGCCTTCACCACCACCTTCATCGAATCTGAGGATCCAAAAGCCTTTTACACACGGAGATCCTCCCTACCTTGTCATCGAGCCTGCTAAGCCTCATGTGGTGTTCCTGGGCTAGCGACCACTTTGTCACATCCCTGTGCCAATGAGCGATATCTGAGGCACGCTGACCCATCCAGGAGATGGCCACCCTGTGCCTAGCAAAAACCAGTACCAACTGTAGACATTTATAAGCCATCTTGAGACCATTGGGCCTTTTGATGTTCCCTAGCAAGCAGCACTGAGGGTTTGCCACAAGGTGGTCTGGTACCCTGAACATTTGTAGCCCTGGGTGCAGCAGGGAATGTAGGCCAAGTCTGCCTGGCCACCTCTGCTAAGCCCGCATGGTGCAATAAATGTTCATGTCCCAGTGTGAACTCTTTGCTGCAGGCATGCAAAATTGATTTTGTGCCACTTTAGGAAGGTGAGCACGCTATATCGTTTTGTATTTGAACCTAAGCCTCTGACATTCCAAGTCAGTAATCTGAAGGCACCCCCCGTCATCCAGTTAACGTGCCTTCCCCACCACACCATAAGTGACCCCAAACACTGCATAAACAAAATTAAAATCAAACTAATAAAACCATCCAACTCCCTGCCACTCTCGGACAAACATAGTACAACCCCCACCCACTGCATGTTCTAGGACCCGCACAGCATCCCCACAGGCCCCCATTCATGGTAATGACGGAGGCCTGGCACTGCGCAAGCAGTCAGCCAGTTCCGGAACTCGGGCAGAAGTAGTTACCACTAAAAGTGGGAAGATAGTCTATTAAAAAAAGAACATCACACAGATAAACACATCTTCCAGTCAATGAAGGAACATTAATTTGCAGCCATCTTCAATCTCCATCTCTTGGGCGACCAACGTGTCGGGCACAAAGCCCACTGCAGAGCACGTCGCCCTAATCTCTGGACCTGTTTCGAGTAGCTGCGTTCCATCGGCCAGTGCCGCCTCTGGAGCCCCAGAGCAGTGTATCTGCATGATGCCATCCTCACATATTGTTACCCTTTGGGAGTTCGGGAAGCCAGTATTACAGCAGCCTTCTCTGGTGCGATTGTGCCTGGGGCCCCACCAGGGCCAGGGCAACGGGCTCCCACACGTGCCTCCGTAGGGACAGAGAAACACAGACTTGTCCCAGAGTTCAAGCCGTTCCCATACATCCTCGGGATGGTCGAAGAAGTGCACCTTGCCCTGCAACATAACCTTCAGTCTTGAGGGGCACAGGAGCATGTACTTTACCTCTAGCGCACTCAGTTTTTGCGTCACGGCCAGAAGGGATTTACGGAGCTCATGCACCTTTTTGTTGTAGTCCAAACACATGGCTATTCTGCAGTTATCGAAAAGGAGGACCACCTGCTCTCAAGAGGTACAAAGGATTCAATCTGTGTTGCAGTAATTTAGGATCTTGGCAATGAACGCTCTCACCGGGGCCCCTAGTGGCAGGCACCAGGGCTCTATGGGCCTGCTCCACCACTAAGAAGTCCGACAGTCCTTGCGTCCGGACCTCTCTCCTCACCCAGCTTTCGAGGAAGTGTTCTGCTGAGGTTCCCAACACCTTCTCCAGGAACTCGCACACAGATGTTGCAGCATCTGGAGCGCTCTTCAGCGTCCTCAACTCAGCATTCAAGCTGTTGTGACTTAATTCGCTACTTTCCATAGGTCGGTTCGAAAGAGGTTAACGTCGATAGAAACAGTGTCTATTTTGTGTTCGAGAACAGTTTGAGACCCCTGTATGGCTGCCAGCAGTTCCGCCCTGGTGGGCTCTTGATCCCTCTCAGGGGAACTCTTCATAGTGTCAGCCCCAACCTGCCTTGTGGGTCGTATAATGATTGATGGTATTAGCGGGGTGTGAGCGAACAAGCCTGTCCTTACCCATGTTTGTCTCGTGAGAATGAACCCATGTGCTTACCAACTCAGGTCCTAGCAGGCAAGCTCCACCAGAATCTCTCTGCCTATCCATTAACACTAGCTATCTGGACCCAGTCTGCATACAGTTGGGCGAACGTCCACCAGTCAACACGCATAGTTCCCAGCAGTGCTTAAACCCACTGATCCCTGTAGGCCGACCTCTCTGGTTTACCAATCAAGCCACTGGGTGGCCCGCTTCTGCCACCCGATCCAGTGACCACAGGGTGCCCCCTACCTGCCGTCCACGTCCGAGGATTATTTTAAGACCACTGCTTCCCATCTGTGAAGCAGTGGTCTGTGTCACCATACGGCCTCCTACGTCAAGAGTACATGGCATTTCCCCCAGTCACAGTCTTGGTGAGCCACCACTACCACATCCACACGCAACTTCTGTTCAGACCTTTTAGTCCTCTCGTACCCCCATCTATGGCACCATAAGGTCTTGTACGTCAAGGGTCCATGCCTTTTCCTCCAGCCACAGACCTTGTGGGTCACAGCTTCCACATCCAAACGCAACCTCCGTGCAGGCCCCCCTGGGTCCTTCTCCAAGCCCCTCCATAGGGCCTCTTGTAGGTGCCCACAAAAATCGATGTGGGGGTTTCTATCGCACCCAGAGGGGGCTAACCTCATCCTGTAGCTCCCCAGCAGGGTCAATTCGTCATGGGTGCCTCACGGGGTCACCCCCATACCTTAGGCGCTTCTTGCATGATCCTGCGATCACCACATAGGATGGCCCGGGTCTCTCAAGAAGCCTAATATGTTGCACCCTACTGCATGGGGTGAGCGTCTGGCAGAAGTAGTGAGGGTCCAAGGGGTGCGCTGTTGCTGTCTGTCCTGCGAGCTGCAGAATGCCTAGGGTCACCGCAAGGATTCTCTGGCCCCACTTTCAGCTCATGGGGGTGTTAAGATAACAAGATGCTCTTGTCTCTTTAAGAGCAACTTGTTATTCACGAGCGCCTGTTTGTTTATCATGAGCGCTCTCCTCGGGCTGTGTTATTGTTCAATGTCTCCCTTCCATTTTGCCGTTCTAGTCGTGGCTGCCTGTAACTGCTCATTCAGGCAGTTACGACGAGAGCGCTGGAGTGACCGGTTGTGGGCTGCATTTCTCCACACATTTCCTGAATAAAACACTTAAACTTTAAGTGCAACGTTTCCGGCTATTTATTCCACTTCCACATTTGGCAACGATCTACTATCAAGGAGCCTACCGATCGGATTTAATATTTACAGAAAGATTTTCATTACAAAGTCTTCCTTGTTCTTCTCTCCGATGCCGGCTTCCTTCTTCGAGCTACAGAGGAAGCGCATTCAACTAATTGAAGATTTGGACCTTCCCCATTGAGGTTGTGAAGCTCCGCGCATGACTAGAGGGGTTTGTTAACTCGTTTTGATCAAATTTGGGTCAATGCGCGCTCCGTATCTGTCAACGGAGTTGGTTGCCAAGCAACACAGCATTGAAACGTCGTTTCTCCGTGTCTGGCCTCATTTCAACACAATACCCGTCCCTCTTTCAACGCGAGCAGATTTTACAAAGCGGTAAGACTTGCCTGTACTTCAGTGACAAACACAACAGGTGATGGACCGAATGTGGATCAATGTCACACACTCATCCCAGTCCAAAGATCTGGGCCCAAATCCATCGTTTTTTGCACTCCACACCACCCCGGGTTAGACAATGGCGATATGCAAATCAGCTCTGACCCTGTGCCCCCTGGGAACAGTCCAGTCCGAACTACAAAAGCCATGTCCTTCCCAGAACGGAATCAAGCATCCGAGGACCGGACCGGTTTTGAGGTAACACCTCTCATCAGCCCGGCTAGCTTGACTCCAGTGGTGTGGAGTGCCTGGGACCCAGGGTGGTGTGGAGTGCAAAAAACGATGGATTTAGGCCCTGATCCTTGTACTGGGGTGAATGTAAGACATTGATCTACATTCTGTCCATCAAATTGTTTTTTGTAATTTTCTCCCTGAGTGTACTGGGGTAGCTCAGACGTGGGACCCTGAGCCTCCACACCACTGGAGTCAAGCTAGCCGGGCTGATGAGAGGTGTTACCTCGAAACCGGTCCGGTCCTCGGATGCTTGATTCCGGTCTGGGAAAGATATGGCTGTTGTAGTTCGGACTGGACTGTTCCCATGGGGCACAGGGTCAGAGCTGATTTGCATAAAGCCATTATCTGACCCAGGGTGGTGTGGAGTGCAAAAAACGATGGATTTATGCCCAGATCCTTGTACTGGGGTGAATGTAAGACATTGATCTACATTCTGTCCATCAAATTGTTTTTTGTAATTTTCTCCCTGAGTGTACTGGGGTAGCTCAGACGTGGGTCCCGGAGCCTCCACACCACTGGAGTCAAGCTAGCCGGGCTGATGAGAGGTGTTACCTCGAAACCGGTCCGGTCCTCGGATGCTTGATTCCGGTCTGGGAAAGATATGGCTGTTGTAGTTCGGACTGGACTGTTCCCATGGGGCACAGGGTCAGAGCTGATTTGCATAAAGCCATTATCTGACCCAGGGTGGTGTGGAGTGCAAAAAACGATGGATTTAGGCCCTGATCCTTGTACTGGGGTGAATGTAAGACATTGATCTACATTCTGTCCATCAAATTGTTTTTTGTAATTTTCTCCCTGAGTGTACTGGGGTAGCTCAGACGTGGGTCCCTGAGCCTCCACACCACTGGAGTCAAGCTAGCCGGGCTGATGAGAGGTGTTACCTCGAAACCGGTCCGGTCCTCGGATGCTTGATTCCGGTCTGGGAAAGATATGGCTGTTGTAGTTCGGACTGGACTGTTCCCATGGGGCACAGGGTCAGAGCTGATTTGCATAAAGCCATTATCTGACCCAGGGTGGTGTGGAGTGCAAAAAACGATGGATTTAGGCCCAGATCCTTGTACTGGGGTGAATGTAAGACATTGATCTACATTCTGTCCATCAAATTGTTTTTTGTAATTTTCTCCCTGAGTGTACTGGGGTAGCTCAGACGTGGGTCCCTGAGCCTCCACACCACTGGAGTCAAGCTAGCCGGGCTGATGAGAGGTGTTACCTCGAAACCGGTCCGGTCCTCGGATGCTTGATTCCGGTCTGGGAAAGATATGGCTGTTGTAGTTCGGACTGGACTGTTCCCATGGGGCACAGGGTCAGAGCTGATTTGCATAAAGCCATTATCTGACCCAGGGTGGTGTGGAGTGCAAAAAACGATGGATTTAGGCCCAGATCCTTGTACTGGGGTGAATGTAAGACATTGATCTACATTCTGTCCATCAAATTGTTTTTTGTAATTTTCTCCCTGAGTGTACTGGGGTAGCTCAGACGTGGGTCCCGGAGCCTTCACACCACTGGAGTCAAGCTAGCCGGGCTGATGAGAGGTGTTACCTCGAAACCGGTCCGGTCCTCGGATGCTTGATTCCGGTCTGGGAAAGATATTGCTGTTGTAGTTCGGACTGGACTGTTCCCATGGGGCACAGGGTCAGAGCTGATTTGCATAAAGCCATTATCTGACCCAGGGTGGTGTGGAGTGCAAAAAACGATGGATTTAGGCCCTGATCCTTGTACTGGGGTGAATGTAAGACATTGATCTACATTCTGTCCATCAAATTGTTTTTTGTAATTTTCTCTCTGAGTGTACTGGGGTAGCTCAGACGCGGGTCCCAGAGCCTCCACACCACTGGAGTCAAGCTAGCCGGGCTGATGAGAGGTGTTACCTCAAAACCGGTCCGGTCCTCGGATGCTTGATTCCGGTCTGGGAAAGATATGGCTGTTGTAGTTCGGACTGGACTGTTCCCATGGGGCACAGGGTCAGAGCTGATTTGCATAAAGCCATTATCTGACCCAGGGTGGTGTGGAGTGCAAAAAACGATGGATTTAGGCCCAGATCCTTGTACTGGGGTGAATGTAAGACATTGATCTACATTCTGTCCATCAAATTGATTTTTGTAATTTTCTCCCTGAGTGTACTGGGGTAGCTCAGACGTGGGTCCCAGAGCCTCCACACCACTGGAGTCAAGCTAGCCGGGCTGATGAGAGGTGTTACCTCGAAACCGGTCCGGTCCTCGGATGCTTGATTCCGGTCTGGGAAAGATATGGCTGTTGTAGTTCGGACTGGACTGTTCCCATGGGGCACAGGGTCAGAGCTGATTTGCATAAAGCCATTATCTGACCCAGGGTGGTGTGGAGTGCAAAAAACGATGGATTTAGGCCCACATCCTTGTACTGTGGTGAATGTAAGACATTGATCTACATTCTGTCCATCAAATTGTTTTTTGTAATTTTCTCCCTGAGTGCACTGGGGTAGCTCAGACGGGGGTCCCAGAGCCTCCACACCACTGGAGTCAAGCTAGCCGGGCTGATGAGAGGTGTTACCTCGAAACCGGTCCGGTCCTCGGATGCTTGATTCCGGTCTGGGAAAGATATGGCTGTTGTAGTTCGGACTGGACTGTTCCCATGGGGCACAGGGTCAGAGCTGATTTGCATGAAGCCATTATCTGACCCAGGGTGGTGTGGAGTGCAAAAAACAATGGATTTAGGCCCAGATCCTTGTACTGTGGTGAATGTAAGACATTGATCTACATTCTGTCCATCAAATTGTTTTTTGTAATGTACTTCAGTGACAGGCACACCATTTATTTATTTCATTTATTCATTGAATTTGATGTTAATAACTCTACTAAGCAAGGAATTATTATTTAACTGTTATTATACACAGCATATTTCAGCATGTGCCTGTATTTTCAGTGTCAGGCACACTTTAAAAATACTTAATTTATAAATGTTATATTTCATTTGTCAACATGGCATCAAACATCACCTATTGACTATATCTGACTTCCTGCCTTCACCGGGTAAACCAGCTATTCCTTGAAAGCACTGGCTCAATATGTTTCAGAATTATTTAATAGCCAATGATGCAACTGAATATGATGCCAAAAGGAAGTTTGCATTATTATATGGTCACTTGGGGTTTGAAGGACAAAAAGTTTTGAATAACCTACCACAAATTCAACCCCCCAGCAGGAGCTCAAGAAGGATGGAACATTTACTCTGAAGGTTTAGGGAGACTCACAAGAAAGTTTGCAGAAGAGCCTAGTATACTTTAAGAACGTTTTAATTTCATGAAAAGGAAACAACACATGGATGAATCTGTGGAGGATTATATTTCAGTATTGAGACATTTAGCATCTACATGCAATTGTGGGTCTGTGTTAGACCCATGTTTAAGTGATCAATTTGTTTATCATTGCTCATCAAAAAAAATTCAAGAGAGATTGTAAGGATGTAGGGGCCCCACGTTGAATGAAACAATAGAAATAGCTAAAGGCTTCTAAAGTAATTTCTAATGATTCTTCTCCTCCCAGCTCTTCAGTAGCAACGGTATCCAATGAAGATATTCATATTTCAGCAATTGATACTTGAAGTAGGTTTAATAGAGTTCCATTTAGGAAACCTAATAATTTTTGTGTCAGATGCGGTTCACGTAATCATTTAGGCAATAACCCGAATTGCCGGCCTCATTCAAACGATGCACCAAGTGTGGTAAGATGGGTCATTTTATGTCTGTTTGTAAAACTGGTAAAAGCACTGTAAGATTAAGTTCCGTAGAAGTTACGCCGAACACATGTGAACAAGATTTGGGTAAGATGATTCTTACAATTTCGGATGACAATTTATAAGAAATCTCTATCAAAGGGCCATACTGTCAAGCAATGGTATCTGATGTTCTCAATGACATGATGGGTGACTCGGGTGCACATATCACAAGTATGTCTGACTGGTTATTTGAAGATAAATGGAAGGAAAGGCAATTATCACAAACAGATATTCACCCGAAAGCCTTTGGAGGTCAAGATATTAACATGTCAGGGTATTTTATTGATGGTGTATCATGTTTAGGTAGACAGATAACAACAAAAATATACGTGGCTATTAAAGGCAAGAACATAATAGGATGAAAAGCCTTGGGTAGATTAGGCATCATCCTAGTTCCTGGAGCTGAGACTCCAATTGTTTTAGCAGAACAATCCCTTAACTTTATTGAAAGTGATGTTGAGACGAATGTTGTTAATGTTATTAATAAGTATAATAATGTGTTTTCAGATGTAATTGGCAACATCAAACAATTTGAGCACCGAATCAAACTTAAGGAAAATGCCTCTCTGGTTGTACACAAAGTGAGGTTGGTTCCTCTTAGTGTTAGACAAGACCTTAAAACATTACTTGACTAGCTTTGCAAGGAGGGTGTCATCATTGCTACAGACTCATCAGAATGGGTCGGTCCGATTGTTATTGTTAAAAAAAAGACAAACGAGATCCATCTCTGTGTGGATTTGCGCACCCTCAATAAAAACATTATCATCGACGGTCACCCCCTACCTAAGTTACAGGATTTGCAAGCAAATTTTGGGAAAGCTAAAGTGTTTTCGTAACTGGATCTTCGATCAGCTTACCACCAGATACCGCTTGCCGCAGAGAGTCAAGACCTAACCACCTTCATCACACCTTTTGGTGCATTCAAGTATTTGCGCATGCCATTCGGTCTTGCCTCTGCGGCGAGTGTGTTTCAGAAATTCATGGAGACTATACTGAGAGGCATTTCAGGTGTGCAAGCGTTTCAAGACGATGTACTAATTTTCGCAGAGTCTAAAAGAGAACACAATCTTATTTTGGAGAGAGTGTTGTCTGTGTTTGAGAATGTGGGCATTACTCTCAGGAGGGAACAATGTAGATTCATGGTTGACCAATTAGACTATCTTGGTCATTGAATCTCAAAAGAAGGTATTAAACCCAAGATGTCCCTTATCTCTGCCATCAGAGACACCACTTCTCCTAAAAACAAGGACACTCTCCGCTCATTTTTAGGACTTTGCGAGTATTACTCTTGTTTCATGCAAGGGTACTCTTTAATAGTTCAGCTTTTGAGGGAACTGTTACGCAAAGATAACGTTTTTGCTTGGTCTGATGAGGTGCAGAAGTCATTTTCTGAAATCAAGACAATTATTTCTGCGCCCATTTTGGCATCTTTCATTTCTGGTCAGCCTTGTTGTTTAACAGTTAATGCAAGCCAATTAGGTTTAGGCGCTGTTTTGTCACAACATTTTGGAAACAAAGAACATACTATTGCTTATGCTTCACGCTCTCTTTTACCTCTGAAACAAATTACAGCACTATCGAGAAAGAGGCACTTGCCTGTACCTGGGCAGTTGAGAAATGTAAGAGCTTTCTTTGGGGTACTCACTTTTCATTTTTCACTAACCATAAGCCTCTTATTTTCAAGCTTAATGGTAGTGGTACAGGTAAAGCTTCAGCCAGATTGGTACGAATCCTTTCCAAGTTACACAAGTATAATTTCTCAATCAAATACTTAACTGGTGGCAAAAATGGACGGCAGATTGTCTTTCAAGAATGCCCATTAATGACAAGGCTTCACCTGTTCATGATGAGGTAGAGTGCGTTGTAGCTCTCATTAGTGACATTTTGGATGAGAACTCTTCATTTTCTTAAGAGTCATGGTTGTCTGCACTTTGTGAAGACACTTTTCTTCAAACTGTCATGTCTTACATTAAATTAGGTTGGCCTCATGAGAGAAACCTCTTCTAATATTAAACCCTTTCCACAGGTTTTTGATGAATTATCCCATGTCAATGAATGTTTACTTCGACATGATTCTTTAGTCCCGCCTACCAATCTCAGATATTTGCTATTCAAGAAGAGTCATGAGGGCCACATGGGTGTGTCAGCCACCATTCGAAATTTAAAACAATTTTACAGGTGGCCTGGTCTTGATTCTCAAGTAAAAATGTGGGTTTCTGACTGCAACACTTATTTAATCTCCGATAAACATTGGAGAACTTTTGAACCAAATATTCACATGGTTCTCTTACCTGATTCACCTTGGGAAAAAGTTGCTCTAGACTTTGCAGGCCTCTTTGATCTAGTAAAAGACATCTTTTAGTGTTAATTGATTATTTTTCAAAGTGGGAATATTAAGATTTTGTATCATCTCCTGTCACCAATGCTGTCATCAAATTTTTAAAAGGTATTTTTGATATTGAAGGTCCACCCAGGCAAATTGTGACAGATAATTGTACACAATTTAGATCTCATGAAATGTTGAAATGTGTTCAAAATCTAGGCATTAAACTTCTTACTGTTGCACTCTATTCCCCTTCTTCAAACGGTCTGGTTGAACACATCAACAGATCTTTGAAAGAGGGAATTCAGACTGCTTTGTCTGCTGGTTTTCAGGTTGAAGAATTTTTAAAACAAAAACTTTGGACTTACCATAACACTCCCCATAGTATTACGGGCATATCTCCTTCCAAATTACTGCGCAACAGAGTTGCTAGTTCACATTTATGTCCTCATTGGGTTAAAGACATAACCAATACGGGTGTAAGTTACAAAGATGATTTGCAGAAAAATCAAGATGCTGTAAAATGCAAACATAATGCAATTTCTTTGTATCATCAAAATTCTAAAAACACAAAAGATATTTCATTTTCTGTTGGTGACTGGGTTTTGATTAAAAAACCCAACAGGATTAAGAAAGGAGAGTCCAGATACACACTACCTGTCAGAGTCATTCAAGTGGCAAAAAGTGCTATTTTACCAAATGGAAGGGGGTGGTGGAATAGGAGGAATCTTGTAAAAATTACTCATGATCAAGCTTTAAAAATCATCTCTGCAAAAAAGAAAGGTTCTTATGTTTCAGAGTTGGATGGTGAAAACTCTGGCATGGACTTCTTTTGTGACAATTCATCTTAGGCCTCGTTAGTTAGAGACACTATTTCATCCAGAGATTCTGTGCCCAATGATTATCTCAGTGTTAGGAGTCCAGCCACTACTTTATGACACAGTCCTTCAACTGCTTTGTGATTATCACTCAACACTTGCTCCTTGACTCCAGCCACCACTTCATGTCACAGTACTTCAGCTATTTTGCAACCATCACCCAACATTCCTTCTTCACCTGTTACCTCTCACAAGCCACATCGCAATGTTTATGTTCCCCAAAAATGCAAAGATTTTTATGTAATGTAATTACCTTGTAATGCATTATGTTTTTGGCTACGTATATTCATTGTTACACTTTTTCTCATGTTAATTCACATTTTACTTATTTATTGTAGTTTCATTTCTTTTCTTTATTTTTGTTAAAATAAGGGGGAATGATGTTAAGATAAGTTGCTCTTGTCTCTTTAACCCCTTAAGTGCTGATGACGGAACCGCTCCGTCATCAGCTGCGGTGGCGCTGTGCTGATGACGGAGCGGTTCGGTCATGGCCCGCCCGCCGCTCATGCGCGGTGCAAATTCCGCGCCTGCGCTAAGCGTTCTATTGAGCGGGCGGGGCCACGACGGAACCGCTCCGTCATAAGCACAGCGCAACCGACGCTGGTGACGGAGCGGTTCCGTCACCAGCATGCGCCTGCCGCTCTTCCGCCCCGCTCCCTTACCACTGCGGCGGAATAGCCGCCACAGTGAAGGGGTTAAGAGCAACTTGTTATTCACAAGCACCTGTTTGTTTATTACAAGCACTCTCCTCGGGCTGTGTTATTGTTCAATGTCTCCCTTTCATTCTGCCGTTCTTGTTGTGGCTGCCTGTAACTGCTCGTTCAGGCAGTTACGACGAGAGCGATAGTGACCGGTTGTGGGCTGCATCTCAACGCCGGAGCTTCAGGGTCCGTCGGCCCCTCCCTTGGTGCCCTGGCATTTGCAGGCAGCCCTGCAGGGCCAACGCAGGCAAATAGATGACCCATAACAACACAGTGAGGGTGAACATCTTCAGCTCTCTCCAGGGCAGGTCCGCCTCTTCGCAGTCCCCGAGTGCCAACTCAGAACAATCCACCCCGATAACGGCAGAGGCCCGGATCAACAACAATTCTGACTCTCGGGCAGGGCTTTAAGTGGGATGGACAAAAAAAACTAGGGGGTCTCTCAAAGGGGCGTGGCCTATGCAATTAAGGGCATGGCTTAAAACACAAGCTAACAATCTGTACTTAACATAGTGTGCCGCCTGACTTGTGTTTTTACTGTTTCTGTCATTGCATCCATATATATGATAAAAGTAACTTCATACCTACAACAAGTCAGGGCTATTGTCTTTGTCAATGGTTGCTAGTTACATAAGATAAATAAGCAGAAACTGTGGCCTGTATATAATAAAAATATATGAAAAAGCTTCCCCTTGAAGCTCTGGTGACACAACGACAATGTTGCTGTCCTTAGTTTCAAAAAGAGAAGGGAAATCCAGAGAGAAAATGACCCTCTTTAAAGGATTTCCCTTTCCGTACAACGCCCACCTGACATGACGTCATGCCGTAGCTTCTCCACTAGTGAGAAGTGAGCAGCGCAGAGTTGTGCCTGCTGTCACTACAGTCCGGGAAAAAACGGACCGCCTGTGCCAGGGAACAAACCAGAGCCTGATAGGGACCCGTTTCAAGGCCCCCTTTAAAAAACTGCCGGTGCTCAGCACCGGTGAGACCCGGCCCACTTAAAGCCCTGCTCTCGGGTGTGCCAGCCAGTCCCAGGCTATGCTGTTCACGCCATTTTGGCCTGGTATAGTCGAAGATTATGCAGGATTGCAGCGTTGTCCGGCCGGGAGCTCACAACCTGTCAGATATGTTACTTGACATACCCTTTTTTGTTGTAGACCTTTGAATGTATTAGTAACGTTTGTTGGCTGTCTTTTGTCTTATGCAGGGGTTGTCTGACTAAGAGGAACCATTTCGTGTGGAATTCAAATGTTGCTGAACTGGACACCTCGCATGTCTTTGGGGTTGACCTTGTCATCACGTTCGCTTATTTGCAACAAAGGACTACTGAAGTGCTCATATTTTTTTTTTTACTTTGCCGTAGTTACATTTGGTGGACAGGAAGTGCACTTTACATTGATTAACTAAAATGAGGCTTCAGAATATTCTCATTAGCACATTGTCCGTTGCGGGCACACTACACAAGACATGCTGCAGTTCAACTCCAATGAGTTGGCAAAGTTACATTGAGGTTGTGTCAAGAGATTTCAGCAGTTGCACTTTGAAAAACAGAATGGCACATTGTTTACAAGCAAGGGGTAATAGCTCTTTAGTACAGGTGTGGTGAGCCATACCTGATGACGGCCGGCACTGTAAATTAATCAATTATTAATCTGATGATATAAACTGAGACCACCAGCCCTAATGCACAGTGTATGTGGAAGGAGGGCACATTGAGCCTTTGCCCTCTCTCTTCATGCACACATGTATAGAGGAAGCAGAATACAGTCACTCTCACGTTGGTGAAAGCTTCCATGTCTTACCTTTCACTACCTGAGACTGTGTGCCAGAATAGCGAAAAAGAGATCAGGCCCTCAGAGGCGGTGGGGATCTGGGAGGGACAAGTGCCTTCTACGAAACAGCATCTGCTTTCTGTTTTGACATCCTAAGCAGTTCCTTTCTTAACTCTTGGCTGTAGCGCCATGAAGCTCCACAGCCCCCGGCAGACCAGGTCTTCCCCAATGACAGGTGCAAAATAACCCTTTATGAGGTTATCTTTAGCCAGCCTGCACCATCATAGAGTCCTCGTGTTATCCAAATCTCCTTTGCCAGAACAGCCGATGCATTGGAGTGCAAAGGATTTAAGCAAATGTATAGTGGATGGCACTAAAGAAGGGGTCATAAGGTGAGTAAATATAACGGGGCACAGCGATGACGGTGTATCGCTGTGCTTGTACATGCATGAATGTGTGTCTCTGTTGGCTAGAATGTCTATATTTGTGTGTGTGCACATTTGAGAGTGCATGGAGAAACCTGGAAAATGACTGCAATCAATATGCCACATTGTCCATCTGTACTGTATGAATGTCATCTCTAGCATAATGACACAATGAGGTGAATTTTTCAAAATAATAATTTTTATTACGTTTTTGCGTTAATATGAACCATACAAACAATACTGGCATCAAGTAACAGTCAGACACATCTTGAGCACGTGTCAGACAGTTTCATTCTAAGTATTTCAAATCTAAACAAGCACAGACGCCTCCCTATGATTGCCATATTAGTGCACTCTCAAAATCTCTCCTGCTCCTTTCCTAAAGATGTCTCTTGGGCCAGAGCCTCATATAGTCAATGACCTCGGGGCCTTCGGCAGACTCGATAGACAAAGCACTTTTGTCCAACACAAACCAACGCGTTTCGCAACAGCAGTTGCTTGATCACGACCATGATCAAGCAACTGCTGTTGCGAAACGCGTTAGTTTGTGTTGCTGTTTGGAGAAATTGACAACGAAATAAAGAAACTTGGGAAGCTTGAACCTGTGAGTGCTGACTCATTCCCCTTCCCGCGGGAAAGGGATTTGTTCGTATAAATTAAAGCAGGGCTCTGCTTTGGAGTCTTAGCACCGGTGAGGAGAGCGCCAGAGGATTGTAAAACGGAGCCAAATTGGAGGATATATATATATATATATATATATATATATATATATATATATATATGGGAAAGGTGATCATCTTATAGAGGGCCTTTCTACTTAGTTAAAAGATAGGAAGTTTCCACCAATACCCCACATCAGTTTTGTATTCCTTCGAGAACCATTCACAAATTTTGCTGCTGGAAATCCACCTAGTGAAGTGTTACATATATTCCGAGGTAAACAAACCCCTCCTGTGTAGAGGACATTTCCAACCCATTGGGGCATGCCATGGGGCGATCAGTAATGTCACAGACTTGTGCCAATTGATCTGCACTCCTGAATACCTTTCAAATATGTCTAGGATCTCTAAGATTCGAAATATAGCTTGGATTGGATCTGCCAGATAGAGCAGGAGATCATTAGCATAGAGAGAAATCACATCCTCCCAAATCCAGGTCCACCTTTTCCACCAAATCACGGCATCTGCCCATATCCAGTTCACCAAAGGCTCTACTGCCAATCCAAACAGCAGGGTGGACAGCGGGTAGGCCTGGCTTGTCCCAGTTTCTCAGCTCAAATGCTCTCAATAGCACTCTGTTGATTATAACCCATGCCAGGGGTCCAGTTTAGGAGTTGAATCCACAATAAAAAACTCCGGCTGAAACCCTATCTTCTGCAGGATCGCAAATAGGTAATGCCACTTCACGGAATCAAATGTCTTATCGAAATCTAGTAGTAACAGGACCACTTGCTCTTCCAAAGTATCCCTTCTCACCAGCCATTCAAACTGCCTATGGTTCTGTTGCATGGACCTCAGAGGCATAAAGCCCACTGAGCTGGGGATTTTAGCTGGTCTATGATCTGGATCAAGCGATTTGCAAGTACTTTAGCCAGGATCTTCTTTTCTAGGTTAGGCAAACTGAGGGGTCTGTATGAGGCACACTTTTCTGTTGTTAAAAACACAAATACAATAGTTGCCATCCTGAGATTTTTCTGAAGAAACTGCTTTTTACCTCGAAGAACATGTCCTCAAGAGGTCCCACCAATATATTTCTCAGGCATATTTCAGGTGGAAACTCGTTAGGACCAGGGGCCTTCCCTCCTTTCAACTGCTGTAGTAACTGCATTATTCTCATCAACAAAGCATCTGTTTGGTGTTCTGATCATGTACAGATACTGCGATATAAATGAAACCCCAACAGTCCTGCAGCTCAGGCTCCTGCCTTTGATTGGTGTTACTGCCCCAAGTAGGCCCCATAATGTCTGGCCATCTTTCCCGCAGGATCCACCATGATACCCTTTTCTTCCTCTATGTGGGGTATCTAGCACCTACCTTCCTCAGTGTGTGCCAGCCACACCAAAAATGTGCCTGCTTTGTTCCCCACTTCGTAGAGACTGTGTTGTTTGGTTCTGTATTGTGCTCATGTCTACCGTTCTAAAAGTTTCCCATATTCACCCCTTGCAAGTGCGATTTTTTTGTGTCAAGTCAGGACTTGGTCACACCACATTCTCTGCCTCCCACTGGCATAGTCTATCTTCTAATTTGGTAACCGTTTTGATCTTCTCCCTCCTTTTCCCAGCATTATGGTCTGCTCCCGGACCACTGTTTTGTTAACTTCCCAGACACTAACCCTTGTTACACTCAGAAACCTTTTGGTTTGCAAGTCATTTAATTCCCTTTTGGTTTGCAAGTCATTTAATTTCCAGGAGTCATGCCTCCATCTAGAATGGGTTGGTAGGTCCGGACCGCTAAGCGCCTGACCCCTTTTAAGTGGTCTGAGATTATCCATGCCAGGTATTTTTGTCATGGAATCATGCCTGGGGTGGTGCAATAAAATCTAGCCACGACTTTGCGTCCTTGATGGACACGTATGAAAACTCCCTGCCATTGGAATTTTCCTCTCTCCATGGATCCACCAAACCCCTAGCCGCAGTGATGGTACACAAGGGTTTCTCATTGCTTGTTCACCCTTAATTATATTGCCCCAATCCCCCACAGTGAGATTACATTTTACAGCCACTAGTGTAAGCATTTCTGGCAGTAGGTCCAGCCACTCCTCCAACTTCCCCAGCACCAGCTATTGTAACCCGGATGGGAGACACTCTATTGCTTCCCATTGCAGATCCTACTCACTCCATAAAACAACTCAGAGTCAATCCTTATTTTACTGATCTGTAATGGAAGGGATCTATGAACTAGAATCCCGACTCCTCCCAACCCTGTGGCAAACCCAGAGTGCACCAATACTTTATATCTACCTTTTCCCAGATATCCATAGTTATCCACCAAATTGGTCTCTTGTAACAGGACGATATCAGGATTGTGTCTATATAGAAATGTCAATACCACCCATCTCTTCAGATTATTTCCCAACCCACTCACGTTTCAAGAAAGGTGAGCCATTCAACACATCTGTAAGTCTGCAACTGTGCAGTCATGTTTCCAGTATGTGGTGTAAATCCCCCAGAGTCTCCTTCAACTGTGTGTGTGTGTGCGCGCGCCTCCTCTGAATAAACTCACCCCCCCCCCCCCCAACCACTTTCTCGGATGCAGGTTCATAAACACCCATGTCCCCAATACTTGGTGTCTGTCTCTCCTCCATTTCCATCATCAAATATTAACATGAACTTGTGTTCAAAGTTCTCCTTCTGTCGCCTGAATAGAGAAGTGTCTCTCAGTTATTAGAAATGTGTGATCCCGTCCTTCCTCGCCTCCGATTGCACCACCACTTCACAACAATGTATTCCTTGTCAGTACCAGGAGTCCAAATGTTTTATCTGTGCGGTGGCGGCCCCACCACTTCATCCTTTACTGTGTCTGAATGCACTGCTGTTTCATCGTCATCCATCCATCTCTCAGCAGCTGTTCCCCAAGGCAATTCACATCTCCTTCCTCATCGTCCACCCTCCACCAGCCTCTATCCCTCAAGCCACTACCAAGCCTCCTCCGGACATTCAAAGAACCAGAAACACCCTTCAACCAAGATTTCCAACTTTGCTCGGGATATCATCATGTACTGCAGGTTCCTTTTTCGGTGTTCTGCCCTCACCTTATCAAATGATTTGGATTGAGCATGCACTGATTGAGTATAGTCCAGGAAGATCTTTGTGTGGTTCTCAAATTGCATGGGACCATGCTGACAGGCTGCTCTGAGGACTCAGTCGTGGTCTCTAAAGTGGACAATGCAGGCCAGAAGTAGCCTTGGTCTGGTTTTGGCAGGGTCCCTGGTGCGCTTGTTCGATAAAGTGAGGGGGACAGGTCACTTGGTTTAACTCTATGGAGCGCAAGGTTTTACAGAAAACATTCCACATCTGTGCCTTCCACTTCCTTCCGTTTCTTCGACCCTAGCATGTAGTTAGTGGGTTTTCTCCTTAAAATGGCACACTTCTACTAGTAAGGCTATAATGGATTTAGCATGTTCAGTCCAAGTAACTTCCGTAGTATGAACCCTTTGGGAGATCTTCTCCATGCTTGTGCAGAGTAGATTAATGTCCACTGGCACTGTGTCTTTCTTGTGTTGTAGGGCTGACTGGCTATTACTGATAGTAGTAGCTCCCTAAGTGGCAAGTCTTGTTCGTCCTCTCATATTCACTCCAGGTCCTGCAGATAGTATCCCCTTCTATCGCCGCCCTACCCATGAATGCGTTACTTGTCCATTTTGTTAGCCTGCGCCAGTGCATTTGTGATTAATAATATCTGTGTTCATAAACATTACAAAATGTTATATCTGGAAGAATAATGAGCATTTCTGTGTGACAAAGAAAAACAGGAATGCCTTTCCTGATACAAGTATAATTCTCTGGAAATGCATCAATGGCGAGATCACCAAACATAAATGTTTTGTATTTTCTAGCATACTCGGGCCCTTCATATTTTCGAAAGAATAAGGTCTTAAAATAAGAGTACTGAAATGACAGGTATTTTGGTTGCTTTCTAGCATTACTACATAGTAGAGTATAGTAATACAACTAAGACAACAAAAATGTTTATTTAAGTTACGAAGACATAAATAAAACAAACATCGCATGAAAGCTTTGGAGAGCTTTATTGTCGCTTTATCAGTGCATACTAGGATAATGAGAAATAACCCCTGTCTAATCTAGAATTTAAAAGCTAGGAGGCAGCAGATCTATGTACAAGCAATGTTGCTATAATGTGCTGATAAAGTGGCTTTCTATTCCCTTCTGAATTATTCCTGGGTGATTTGCCTCATTGTTCAAGGACTGTATATATCGACCCAGAATTGTTTGTGCAAGTATGATTTGCAATTGAAACACTTCAGAGTGGGGCAATAATAGGGCTTTGCCTCCATGTGGGATGTTTGCTGATGCTATTCTGTATTAATATGCATTTATATTTGTGAATCGCCTGCTGACTTCTCAGATGTGTACTCTGAACAAATCCTACATTGCACTTTAGACAAGGATATGCTTTTTTCTATCCATGATAAATGTACTGAAGTTGGATAGTGCTGTACTACATACAAGGTACAGACAAACCAACCTTGATCAGGTTAGGTGTTCTTATACTGCACTGCTAATCTCTCATGTTATTTGCAAATGCTCTTTTTAGTAAATGTGTTGAGCCTTGTGTGAGACCTCTGATGTTGCCTCAGAGATGGCAATGGCTTAAAGGGATTCCTACATTTTCCCCTTAGTATGAATTCTCTGATGACTGCACAGAGTTGTGCTATGAGTGAAGCTTTTCCCACATTCCGTACACACATAGGGTTTCTCCCCAGTATGGATCCTCTGATGTCTGTACAAATTTGAGCTCACTGTAAAACTTTTCTCACACTCCTTACATTGATATGGCTTCTCCTCTGTATGAATTCTCAAATGTGTGTGAAGACTTGAGCTTAGAGAGAAGCTTTTCTCGCATTCAGTGCACTGGAATGGCTTCTCTCCTGTATGGATTCTTTGATGATTGCACAGAAGAGAATTCTGAGCGAAGCTTTTCCCACATTCTTCACAGTGAAATGGTTTTTCACCTGTATGGATCTTCTGATGCCTGTATAGATTTGATCTTTGTGTGAAGCTTTTCTCGCACTTCGTACACTGGTATGGTTTCTCCTCAGAATGGATCTTCCGATGTGTGTGCAGAGTAGATCTCTGAGCGAAGCTTTTGTCGCACTCTGTACACTGGTAAGGTTTCTCCTCAGAATGGATCTTACGATGTGCATGCAGAGTCGATCTCTGAGAGAAACTTTTGTCGCATTCCATGCATTGGTATGGTTTTCCCACCATTATGGATTATACTTTCTTGCACTCTGTACAACGACAGCATTTTATTTCTTCTGCTTCACGCTTCAGAATTTTGCAGTACTGTAATACTGCAGGTTTATTCATTAGTATTCCTTGCTTCTGTGAATGAAAAACACATTATTTTGAGTAAAGGAGAAAATATGGAGAAGTTTACAATAACTTGTGTTTTTATTAGATCTTCCTTCATACCACACGTTTTCTAGTTTTTAAATGGTGTAAATGACAGGTCTTATGTTTAATCTTTTTTAATGATACTGAACTCTTTCTTACTTGGCTTTGCCCGAGTTTAACTTGTAGCTTGCATGATTACTGCCTATCTTAGCCACAGTCTCTAACTTACTAAGCCACCCCATCAGTTGGTTAAATATCACAGCACATCCTTACGGGGGTTGAGTGGTCAGTTTTGTGGGGAAACGAACAGGTAGTGCTAGGGGCCAGAAAAAGGGAACACTGTCCTTTGGGCTGCGGTACAGCCAACCTGGGGTTTCATGCTGAAAAGGCCAAACTACCTAGGTGTGCAGATGCAGAATTCATTAGTGCTTGAGCGCGGCTTGCTGTTGATCTGATGCTACATAAAGAACCAAAGAGACTTTGTAATGACAATGTTTATGGTAATGTGTCCCAACAGGACTGTTTTGTGAGTAGTTAGTTCTGTTCTTTAAAATGGCAGTCAATACTATAGAGTTAATCTCAAGGAAACTACAAATAGATCCCCCCCCCCCCCAAAACAAAAAAACCTTACAGAGAAGACTATGCAAATGTGATTTAATCATGCATATGCTCATATCAACAAGTGCTGGCAAATGTGATGAAAAATACAGCACAGATTTAAAGGAGCAGTGTCATAAGTGCATACAGTCTTGAATGACCATACAAAAATAGGTGTCCATAAGCATGTTATGAAAAATATGTTTACTCCTGTAACCATTCACACTATTGAATCGCTGCATCACCAGATTCCTGTGATAAAACTACATCCAGCCTCTGAAAGTTCCTCTGCATCCCTATGTGCAGGACATATTCTTACTGGATCTGTTATGAATGCATAGCAAAGTCTACTCTCCAGCTATTGTCCCATTGTAGAACCATGTTTACAAACGTTGAAGCAGTTGACTTGAGTCTATTTGGCGCTCTAGCTAGTGTGGTTTTAAGGGGCCCCTCTCTGTTTTGAGAGAGAGGCTTATACAACAGCTTCAGGGAGGATCACATTTAAAGGAGGCTGTGCAGGTTTGCATGTCTTCCATGGGCTTAGCCAGGCCAAGTCACCGTTTTGTGCAGCATGCACTGTATGGTGGGCAGGCAGGCTATCCTCAAAGAGCAGAACCTTTTTGATTTCTCAGTTAGGTTTACCCAGCGGAAACCTACCCTGACTGACCCCACTCGGGTGTTAGGCGTCATCCACATTCATAGCTCAGCAACTTGCCCAGGCAGCGTCTGGCTTCACCAAGTCATCTAGTTTTGTTTAGCTCCTCAGCACAGTGATCACTTTTCCAGGCCACTTTAGAGATCTTCAAAGCCCACTACAAGAGTGACGAGCCCTTTAACTAATGGGGGCTCTATTTTATGCGACCTTCAAGAAATAAGCTAATTTACATAAAATATATCCACGGTACTGTATTAGAGCTGAAAGGTTATAGTTCACAGATTGGTTTTATAGAAGAGAGTTATGTATTGGGTTCCTGCATATGGATAGTGGGTATAACCCAATCCTCAATATATGTGAGGATACTCAAGGGGACTGTGTTTCTTTTAATAATTACAGGTATTGACCCTCCATTTTATCGCCATTGGCACAGGGTGTCTTTGAAATATACAGGTAACCATTATTTTAACTATGGGCCTGGTTTGTGGCAGTGACATCTATGATGCCCTACTAACATACAATGTGTTTTTAGATTTTTATTGGCATATTGGACCAGAAAATTTCAGTCCCGCATCTTTGAAATTCCAAGGGTACATAGAGAATACTCAGGAGTTGGTGTTTGACAGAAAGAAACCTGGAAAGGTAAAACACCTGATGAGTGTTTTCACCTGGGTGTTGGTATAGAAAAATGTTTTTTTTCACCTGGGTGTTACAAAAATATGGGTCTGAACGTGGTGGTATGATTTTGGTGGAGTGTTGAAATGACTATCAGGATATAAATGGTTTTTAATAGATTGGCAAATCTAAGAAAATATTTGAGTTTGATTCAAGTTTTTGCATTCTCTTTTTGTATGTGCAATGTAGACAATACAATATGTATCTGGGCAACATCAACATTCCTGAAGAAGGTAGTTTTAATAAACTTCAACCCACTGAAACCCGTCCATGCTTTTTTGTGTATAGACACTAGATCGCTGGGATGTCTGAAGGTCAATAAGAAAATACTATGCAAAGCATTTCGACTGCGACAGATAATCCAATAGCCACTGGTGTTCTTGTACAATGATATGAACTTGGTCTACTGTTTTCCCCCCACTTTTGTGTTTTATATTGTGAAATTTCATGTGTTTTGTTATGTTTCCCTTCTATGACACAGTATAGGTATTCTGTATGTTGTTTACTGTGGCTACATAATGGACTGTGTTTAGAGAATGCAACTATTTCCCCCCAAAAAAAGTTTTATATATAAGTTTTATCCCCTTTCCATGAATTGTTTTTATGAATTAATACTTTTTTTTAGTATTCAAGATTGGTGAATTTATGTTCTGATGATGCATTATGGATAAACTATGTGGTTGTAATTGAACTGATTTATTTTGCCAAAGAGGAAATCTGTTTTTTGACTTTTACCTGGAATAAAGTAATGAAATATTCCTTTCCCAAAAGTGGAACTGTCCCTGCCTAACGGAAACAGGCCAATTCCCTTTTTTAGGTCGAGCCTGGGCAGTGCATGCGCTGCTCTGCGTCATTCTGTATTTGAGTATGCACTTGAAGCCCCGCCCACTTTCTACCCACATCTGTTAATGGCTTGTCATTGTCATTTGTAAATGCTGGCTTCTGATTCGTACATAGGCTTGTTAGTTCCTCCTTAGTACCACCCTGCCTTCATTAGTAACCTCCCATGAGGACTGGCCCTTTTATTTTGGTTGTAAAACAGTCTGCTTTATAAGTTGGTCAGCACAATTTTCTTTAATGCCTTCCCCTATTCCACCCACGACATAGCAGCACCCGCCGGCGTTTATTTTATATGTAAAGTATTTATTCAAATTACAGTGTGGTCCGCTTTAACTATAGTGATTGTGCTTATTTATTATATAGTGCAATCCGCTTTCACTTTAGTGGCCACGCTTATTTAAATACCAGCACAGCCGCTTTAGCGGCCGCGCTATAGAACCTTTTGAAAATACTTTTATTTTCTTGACTTTGGGTGAAAGCGCCATACGTGCTTTCACTTTAATGTTGCCCGCGCCCCATTGTTTAGATGCTGCTCACTGTAACCTGAATATGTGAGCAGCGCCTAAAAAAAGGAGCATGACCAGTATTCAAGCGGTCTGGCATTTACGAGAGGTTAAGCTCTTGGCAATAAAAATAACACTGCCATTTATATAGGTGTTCCTTTTAAAAACACAAATAAAAGGAATTGTCATTTACAATGCAAAGTGCTTAAACGCTCGCAAATGCGAGACCCACTATATTGAAAAATGCTTGTTCCTAGTTTTCAAGGCCATTCGAACAGATGTGGAGAAGTATTTGGGTACAATTTACAAACCACATGGAACTAATTCAAACATGTCTGAGTTGGGACTCTAGGCTTCAGCGCCCCCCAAAATTTGACAACATATGGAAGGTGCACTGCTTCCGAAAATTAAGTCTTTTTTTTAACAAAGCACATAGTGCCTACATTTTAAACAATACAGTAACAAACTATAGGAGGTAGCCCAAACCTGGTAAAGACCAGGGTAGAGGTGTGTAACATTCAACAGTATCTCAGAGGGTATTATTTGTAAGGTAACTTCTAAGGGAGCACAATTAATGGTTGCGAGCACAGAAGGGAGAGCAAGGAGACAATTTGCAGAAACATGTAGCAATTGAAAGACTTTTATACATACTTAGTCATATATTCAAAAATAAACAAGCACTGTGTTACATTGAATGACATGTAACCTGTGTTATACTATGCACAAGTGCTCACGAAGTAGTGAACGGCGCTGGTGACACGTGAGGGAGTATGTACAGCGGACAAGGGGCGCAAACAAAGCAAATTATATATACAAGGTGTATTCGTAGTATTGCCCATACAATGAATGCAGATAATACAAGGTAATTTAAATGCGCTATCGCGAGAGAGGTGCTGTGAATTACGTTGTAAAAGTTGACAACGTTTCGGCCTATATACAATGTTAGGCCATCATCAGGACCAGGTTACAGATAGTTAGAAAACAGTGCTGGGGGTCTGAAGAATCCAAACTGGATGAGATGGGAACTGAAGTCCATAAAAAAATAGTTGGTGCTGTGTGGTTACCACTCTGCAGGTGGTGATCTCTAGAGTCACTGAGGGGCATACGGTTTTCCTAGTGATGAACCTAGCAATGTCCGCAAGGCCATCGAGGGTCTGTGTTTTTGCCTCAGTCGCAACTGTATTGGCATGCTGAGGGAGAAATTTGAGCAGGGGTTTATATTTGGCTCCCACCCAGGATATCTACCACGGTCTTGCAAGGGTTAAAGGACTCACAAGAAGATGCCAAAGTGTTATGGGTGCTCCGCAAAAGATGACAAGTAGAGGTATAGGAGACTGCTGGCTTTGTTACCAGTTTTAGCTATTAGTACGTATTTGCTTCTCTCTGGTCTTTCCTTGTTGTTGTGATTTGGTGTGCTTCTGAGGATAACGGCATGCTCTTGGTAGCCTGCTTGCACCGTCCACTCCTGCATGATCGTGACACTACCTTGCTTTGTAGCATCTGCTTTACCAGTTAACGTGGAAAGGTACAATACTGCTTTACTTGTAAAAGTGGCAATATAAGCTTTACTACTCAGTATGAAAAAGGGGCAAGATCTGCTTTACTGGGGAAAAGTTGTCTTTACATCCTACCACATTCTGACCAATGCTACTTCTCAAATGAGTATTAAAATATTCTCCTTCTTTATCATTCATGTAATATGAGAAAGTGTCCTGTGGAGGAATCCCAGTCTTCCTGTGTTTTGCGTTTTAATGCATCACATTTGGTCACATGCACAATGTACTTTACAATGCACTATGCTGTACATAACCCCCAGCATTTCCAGCAATATAGTCTTCAAGTACTATGAAGTGTTTAGAGCTGCCGCCGGCCTAATACAACTCCCTGAATATTGTTTAAACGCATACCATTATCAAGTCAAAATAGAAAGTTGTTTGTTGTGTTGGGACCCACAGTCCCTCTAAAATTGTGTGTTTCATTTTGGGCAAAGGATGGTGGTTGATGCATGTGTATGGGCTGTGAATTACAAAGTGGTGGTGTAATCTCAGGGGGCTTTTGCACTGTGTTGGGGTGACCAGAGGTCCATAGCATGTAGCTACTGTACAGTTCTAGCTATGGTGGCAACCTCATAGTATGCAATCACATGCACCATTTCCAGTCCTGGGCTTACATCTGACAACCCAATACATTCTCGATATTTGAGCCTTGGTTTGCTTCCACAGAACTAAATCGACAACACACCTGATTGGAAGGAGGTGAGAGTTAAATTCCGAGGGCCAGAAACACTGCAGTCACTGAACGAGATGTCCAGCCTACCCGTTTGCCGGCTTCATTTTATACAAAAACTTTTAAAAAATGGTACAAGGTTTGATCTGAAAAGTGACAATAATATTCTCCAATTAGATTTCTCTCACATAGAGGCCAGTTCAACATTCCTTATAGGTTTGTACCAAGTAGTTTCAAATTGGGCATAATTATCTTCTACGATGAGTTACACAGCCCAAACCAACGTGATCTTACTGGTGTTTTTAACATTATAAAAGACAAGGGATCCTTTCTCCTAGCGAACATTGTTGTGGGGCTGCTATGAATCTGAGTCATTGAGGAAAGGATCAAAGACCCCTTTTGACAAGGCAAGGCACTGAGTAGATTATTGGATTTGAATATTAAAGTAGAAAAAGGAAAATAGTCTTCAGTTCTCATGGTGTGACCGTGTTTTTGTCTCTTTTGGTTTAGGCTGCTAATAAGTGACTTTAAGCACATAGAAGAGAGTTAGAAACCTGCATTATATTAGGGCTTGGACTATAATAAGCAACTCTGGACAGTTGTTTACCAGCCTGAAAAAAGAAAAACCAGCTTTGAAATAGCTATGAATTGCTTGAATACTTCTGCTGTGTAGCTACTTGCCTCTAACTCCATAGTCTGCTTAACTCATAATAATTTCGCACCATTAACACAGACAGAAACCTGCCCGCAGGCAACGGAATGGGAAGCAAGTTTAACCTTTTATTTAGACAAAAACAAATTTGATGCAAATCACTGCTGAATGCTTTTTAGATCAAAGATAAACTTATGTAAAAACAACAAAAATATAAAATATTTCCTAATCAGAAAAAAGTACTCCTCCTACGGTTATCTGACAATTCACTATCAGTAAGGAAGCGATTAACTTGCTAATATGAGTCTTTCTTTTACAAATCGTAATTAGATAAGAGTGCCCCAAGTGGTTTCACTTGTGGGTACCAAAACTAAAAACCTCTTGCATTCTGGTAGAGCAAAAGGCCTGGGACTTGAACACTGTGTCCCCGTTTGCACTGGGTAACAATGAAGAGCCAAGTAATTACAGCAACGAACTCTTTAAAATATATACATTTTAACGGTAAACTGATGAAAAACAAATGAGATCTAGCCCCCATGTTGGCTATATGATGTTTTTAAACTTCTACTACGATGCAAATTGAGCTTAAGTGATTTTGATGGAAATATAAACGACTTCACGGGAAAATTCTGTGTTTTACCTTGATCATCAACAAGGGTGCGAGCTTTTATTGAATCACTGAGTTTCCTCTCCTTTAATTATGTTTGCCTTGTTACCTTTAAATGCAAGTACTGAAAGGGAAAACGACCAGGACTTCTGTATATCACTTTATAACAATGTATAACTGCCGGCCACGTGCAAAACCATCAGCTATTGAACACAAAATCTTTAATGAACTGCACAGTAAAGATTCATGTGAAAACATCCGTAGTGAAAACTGGCAAGACGTACACCTTTAATAATGTCATTGACACGTTCACATATATTGAAAACAGGAGTTTTACCTGGTAAATGTCCATTTCCTCTTGTGCCCTGGAAGAGTTAATAGAAAAATTATTGGAGTTAATTTTCAGTCATAAGGGTAGAAGGAAAATAGTGTAAATAAGAATCTATGTTATCAGGAAATCTAGTCTCTTTGGATTTTGAGCATGGTGTGGATAATCCACCTATTGCGTTGCCATGACTACGGTGGCTTGTAATGGTTGCCAAATTAAGATAACTGTTAAATGGGATGCAACCTTCATTTAAATAACAGCAAACAAGTATGATGGCCTTCATGTGTGACAATACAACAATCGGAATTTCTGAGACCGCGGGATGTGCAAATTACTGCACATGTTAAGTTTAAATGCCCTGATTGAGGGATAACAAAGGAAACTGATCTTTCAGATCAGTTTTTCACAGGTTTTCTAGCATTCACCCCCAACCCCACCTGTTTTTAGCAGGCAAACTAACACCAGGGAAATTCCTAAAGATGCAGAATTACAGTAATGCTATGGGTCAACCAGTAGTAGATCAAGATATCAGGATTCCCTCAAAAATTGTAATGAGGAAGGAGAAAACTATATTTTACAGGGGCTGGCCTTGGGAAGAAAGAGGTTAATTTGTTAAGCGTTTGTTCAATGTATATAATAGTTTTTTCTGCATGGCTTGCTACTAATATTACGGACCCCGCACTTGAAACCTAAAAAATAAAAAGTGTCCCACATTTGTTATTGGTGACTTTTCACGCTACACTTCATAGGTACTGCTTGGGGAATGGGAGAGTGGAACACAGTTCCCCCAATTAAGGCATCAGTGTCTCAAAAGAGGGTAACACCATGGCCAAATGAGAGAATGTAGCATGGCAGATGGCGTGCAGAACATGGTTAACAGTATGTGGGTTATGACTGAGCAAGGAGCTGGGAAAAAAATGAAGTTCACCGTGTGAATCACTTTTTCTGCAGAGACACACTGACAAAGTTCCCATTTAAATCCCGTACAGTAAAAAGTTTGGGAGTGACTCTTAGTGAGGATCTTACCTTGGTAAGTCAAGTCCGAACTGTGGTCTCCTCTGGGTTTTTTCAACTAAGGAAGATCAAGAAAATAGCACATCTCCTTACAGGTCTGGCCTTAATTCAGACAGTTAGTGCTTTAGTCCTGTCTCACATTGATTTCTCAAATGGCCTCTATCTGGGGGCGCCTATTGGCCAACTTAAAAGATTGCAATACTTGCAAAATCAAGCTGCGAGACTCATCTGCAAAGTCCCTAAGTGGGAATCAATTAGACATGGACTAGAGACTTTACACTGGCTGCCTGTGGAACAGAGAGCCACATTTAAGGTGGGCTGTATAGTGTTCAAGGCTCTGGAGGGTAAGGGTCCCATGTTTCTTAGATTACTACTGCGCAAATACAAACCCTTGCGCAGTTTGAGATCCATCCACAAAGACCTACTTGAGGTCCCTCGCTTCAAAAAGAAACGTCAGGGAGGCAGCAGTTTTCATTTTTTAGCTGCTTCATTGTGGAATTCCCTCCCTTTGACTCTGCGACACAGTAAGGACCTCCTTGCCTTTAGGAAGGCATTTAAAACTTTTCTTTTTTCCCAGGCTTATTGTAAACAGTGATTGTACTTCCTTTATGTATTGTTATGTTTGACTCTCTCACCAGCGCCAAGAAGCCCTTGGGCGTATGTGCGCTTAACAAATAATAAATAACATAACATAACATAACATTTACATTTAATCTTTTATATAGAGGCTATTGATTAAATAGGTAAAGCAATATTTTATTTATTCTTCATCTAGAAGGCCGCTTCAAGAAGGGTCACTAGCAAATTGACAATAAATTTGCCAAAGTGTGTGTGTATATATATATATATATATATATATATATATATATATATATATATATATATATATATATATATATATATATATATATTACAAAACACAAGGTTGCCCCATTGGAGTGGTCGCACATGGAGGGTAATCAGCACACAGCCCCCGGTCACAGTAGCTGCATCGTAACCCAGGCCATCACCTTTGCTCTCTGCCAAACGCGTTTCGAGCTCACAATAGCTCTTGATCACTGGCTGCGAAAGAATACTGGAAACAGCAATGAAGTGCTCAAACCCCTTTATTTGATTAAGCACAGTCCCGCCCAGGTGGGCGTTAGCCGCATGGCATCATGGTTCAAGTAGTCCGTAATTGCTGGCTCCGTGAATTTACCCCCAAGTGGGAAAATATAAAAGAATGTTTCTTGGTGGTGAACGAACATGGAAAACGACGTTCTACTGCCAATCCTATCCGGAGGTCAGGCCCCCTCCATTTCGAAACAGTGCCCGTGTTTCCAGGCACCCGAAACCACTAGGGAAGCAGCGGGACCACTCCGCGACCGGACCAGCCGCTTAAAATTACAAAACACAAGGTTGCCCCATTGGAGTGGTCGCACATGGAGGGGAATCAGCACACAGCCCCCGGTCACAGTAGCTGCATCGTAACCCAGGCCATCACCTTTGCTCTCTGCCAAACGCGTTTCGAGCTCACAATAGCTCTTGATCACTGGCTGCGAAAGAATACTGGAAACAGCAATGAAGTGCTCAAACCCCTTTATTTGATTAAGCACAGTCCCGCCCAGGTGGGCGTTAGCCGCATGGCATCATGGTTCAAGTAGTCCGTAATTGCTGGCTCCGTGAATTTACCCCCAAGTGGGAAAATATAAAAGAATGTTTCTTGGTGGTGAACGAACATGGAAAACGACGTTCTACTGCCAATCCTATCCGGAGGTCAGGCCCCCTCCATTTCGAAACAGTGCCCGTGTTTCCAGGCACCCGAAACCACTAGGGAAGCAGCGGGACCACTCCGCGACCGGACCAGCCGCTTAAAATTACAAAACACAAGGTTGCGTTTGGCAGAGAGCAAAGGTGATGGCCTGGGTTACGATGCAGCTACTGTGACCGGGGGCTGTGTGCTGATTCCCCTCCATGTGCGACCACTCCAATGGGGCAACCTTGTGTTTTGTAATTTTAAGCGGCTGGTCCGGTCGCGGAGTGGTCCCGCTGCTTCCCTAGTGGTTTCGGGTGCCTGGAAACACGGGCACTGTTTCGAAATGGAGGGGGCCTGACCTCCGGATAGGATTGGCAGTAGAACGTCGTTTTCCATGTTCGTTCACCACCAAGAAACATTCTTTTATATTTTCCCACTTGGGGGTAAATTCACGGAGCCAGCAATTACGGACTACTTGAACCATGATGCCATGCGGCTAACGCCCACCTGGGCGGGACTGTGCTTAATCAAATAAAGGGGTTTGAGCACTTCATTGCTGTTTCCAGTATTCTTTCGCAGCCAGTGATCAAGAGCTATTGTGAGCTCGAAACGCGTTTGGCAGAGAGCAAAGGTGATGGCCTGGGTTACGATGCAGCTACTGTGACCGGGGGCTGTGTGCTGATTCCCCTCCATGTGCGACCACTCCAATGGGGCAACCTTGTGTTTTGTAATTTTAAGCGGCTGGTCCGGTCGCGGAGTGGTCCCGCTGCTTCCCTAGTGGTTTCGGGTGCCTGGAAACACGGGCACTGTTTCGAAATGGAGGGGGCCTGACCTCCGGATAGGATTGGCAGTAGAACGTCGTTTTCCATGTTCGTTCACCACCAAGAAACATTCTTTTATATTTTCCCACTTGGGGGTAAATTCACGGAGCCAGCAATTACGGACTACTTGAACCATGATGCCATGCGGCTAACGCCCACCTGGGCGGGACTGTGCTTAATCAAATAAAGGGGTTTGAGCACTTCATTGCTGTTTCCAGTATTCTTTCGCAGCCAGTGATCAAGAGCTATTGTGAGCTCGAAACGCGTTTGGCAGAGAGCAAAGGTGATGGCCTGGGTTACGATGCAGCTACTGTGACCGGGGGCTGTGTGCTGATTCCCCTCCATGTGCGACCACTCCAATGGGGCAACCTTGTGTTTTGTAATTTTAAGCGGCTGGTCCGGTCGCGGAGTGGTCCCGCTGCTTCCCTAGTGGTTTCGGGTGCCTGGAAACACGGGCACTGTTTCGAAATGGAGGGGGCCTGACCTCCGGATAGGATTGGCAGTAGAACGTCGTTTTCCATGTTCGTTCACCACCAAGAAACATTCTTTTATATTTTCCCACTTGGGGGTAAATTCACGGAGCCAGCAATTACGGACTACTTGAACCATGATGCCATGCGGCTAACGCCCACCTGGGCGGGACTGTGCTTAATCAAATAAAGGGGTTTGAGCACTTCATTGCTGTTTCCAGTATTCTTTCGCAGCCAGTGATCAAGAGCTATTGTGAGCTCGAAACGCGTTTGGCAGAGAGCAAAGGTGATGGCCTGGGTTACGATGCAGCTACTGTGACCGGGGGCTGTGTGCTGATTCCCCTCCATGTGCGACCACTCCAATGGGGCAACCTTGTGTTTTGTAATTTTAAGCGGCTGGTCCGGTCGCGGAGTGGTCCCGCTGCTTCCCTAGTGGTTTCGGGTGCCTGGAAACACGGGCACTGTTTCGAAATGGAGGGGGCCTGACCTCCGGATAGGATTGGCAGTAGAACGTCGTTTTCCATGTTCGTTCACCACCAAGAAACATTCTTTTATATTTTCCCACTTGGGGGTAAATTCACGGAGCCAGCAATTACGGACTACTTGAACCATGATGCCATGCGGCTAACGCCCACCTGGGCGGGACTGTGCTCAATCAAATAAAGGGGTTTGAGCACTTCATTGCTGTTTCCAGTATTCTTTCGCAGCCAGTGATCAAGAGCTATTGTGAGCTCGAAACGCGTTTGGCAGAGAGCAAAGGTGATGGCCTGGGTTACGATGCAGCTACTGTGACCGGGGGCTGTGTGCTGATTCCCCTCCATGTGCGACCACTCCAATGGGGCAACCTTGTGTTTTGTAATATATATATATATATATATATATATATATACTAATCTCCTTTTAACTAAAAATATCTCAGCAGACAGGCTCACTGCCTCCACCACGTATTTGGGGTAGTCACCCTATTAATATCATTACAGGCCAATTATAAACATTAGCAAGAACATGAACCTTATTTCATACCCAGGCTACACCTGATTAAAGTTCAGGTTAACAATTTATAAACGCCCTACTTTAATATGTTCACCACCAAAAAAAGATCTAAAACAGCTTTTTAATTTTTAAGGGACTTTAGGCTCTCGCAAGTGTGGACAGAATGCATTAAAGTGCTTGTAAGGGTTCAACATCAGCCACGGTGTCCACAAGCTCTTGATTAGCCAGAAGCCATCCTAACTCATGTGGGGCCTTTAGGCTGTGTTAGAATGTACAAAAATGCTAATAACTGCTGGACTAGTGCTAAAAGCCCCATATTATATTCATAAAAACAAAATTGTATATGATTTTAACTTAATCAGCCATCCTAATCTTTCATTAACTATTTCTAAAAATTTACCACATGTAAAACATAATTTAACTTTTTCTCACAAATGATATCAAGTTGTCTACTTTACAAATCTGTAGTTCACTAAAAATGGGGAGTAACAGCCTCTTTCTTTCCCGTACGAAAAAAGTGCAAAATACAATCAGATGTAAAAGTATTGCTGTACAAATCATACAAAATGGACAAAGTATTCCTTCAATTGCCCACTTAAGATCTTATGTAATTATTCTGGCACTCGCACTAGTTTTAACGTCAACATCCAATTTCAGGCATGAATATTTTTAAGTAACATTGTATCTCTCCACTAGAATTCAAAACCATAAGAAGGGCCAATAGCTTTCTTTTTCAAAGTCCTCAATATCTTTTTCTAATGGCAGACGTCTTAAGCAAGCTTTTAGCACTTTCTCTTTTTTTAATACAGAAGTTTCCCCCAACTCTGTGTAAAGCCGCTAAATCTACATCCTCATGATACTGCTCATCGTCTTCTGCCAGGCTTCTGTGTTGCCATATTGAAGGTGGGATTTTATCGTGACTTCAGGGAACCCTTGGACACTACAAACATGCCATAACAATAATTATTTCTAGTTGTTCCCTGCATTTTACACTTATTTTCATTGGCTGTTTTTCAGTTGTGATCTTCCACAAAAATGGTGTAAAATGTGGGCTGGCTCCTTCATTTGCCCAGTCCACCATTTATGCTCGGTTTTTATTTCAAACGTGCCACCTCCCATGCCACACAACTGTCACCCAATCATCACTTTTCCTGTCGGCTCTGAATGGCTTTGAAGAGGATTATGAGCAAGAAGGGAATCTTACTAGCCCACTGTCTTGGTCGCTAGCTGTATTGGGCTGTTGGTACTTTGATTTAAGCAAATTCTTTAAGCATAGACCACATAAAACTGTAATACCCTTTTACAGCCCAAATGTTCACACACAAATACATGTATAGGTGCACTCGAATAACGTGTGCTCAGTTTTTAAAATCACACTTGTAGCCATAAATATTACATGATCTTATTACCCAACTCAGTTGCAGTCATTTTGAACAACTTTTGAAGGATGCAAAACTATTCTGTCCAACAAGCAAATTTGGGCCTGCAATAATAACATTTAGGGGATACTCCGTTTCACAGCTCCCTCATGTTAGTGCTTCTCAGGCACTAAAACTACGAATAAACGTGCCTTTTTAAAACTTTAACTACAGCTGGGAGTCATTTCATTGTGAAGCCATGTATATACCGTAAAACCTGCATCGTTAACCTTTTTTCGGATAGCGGTTCAATTTACAAACCCTTTGCTGGGGAAACGACGACAATGTCGTTCATAGTATACATACAGCTAGTATTTCATGGGACAAGGTGCCAGCCAGTCTCGGCGGTGCCGTTATTCTTTTAAATTAGACAGTACCTGAGCGTCATTACAGAGCTGGAATATATTTCTTAGAAATGGTACTTGTTGGCAGTCTCGGCAAAGACGCCAAGCTTTGAATGGGCACTGCGCACTCAGTCATTTTTGCATCCTTAATCACTCAGTTGTAAAGGACACACATATGGTATACAAACAACATTAGAGCACATTTCTAAATTTAACGGCCTATTTACATCGCTGGAATCTGCTAGAAGGGGCACAGACCCCTCATAATGAGTCTATGCTGGCTGTAATGCCCAAGCAGTGGACGCTTTACGCACCCTGTAGGTGTCGAGTAAAGGCAGCTGCCCTTTTCCAACTCCCTCCACCTCTCTTACCCTCCTCCCGCGCGCACAGACAGTGTAGAGAGGAAGTGGGAATCAATCTGTCTAATGCAACTGGGATCAATCTACCTATTGGGATCCATCTACCTATAGGCACCCCTGTGGAGCTGCCTATTACAAATGCGTCTCATGCATGACGGCCAGTGAGCGAGATCGGCAAAGAGCCGCCGCCTGAGAGCGAGCCCGGCCGCCCCACCGCCTCTAGGCACTGTAAAAGGAGGAGGCCTCTTTTTGCTGTAAGGAAAGCTTACCACAGCACCACTGCACTCAGCGCCCAAGGGTTCCTGCGAACTGCTGTTGACAACGTCGCAGAGTCTGACGTAAAAAACAAGCACCCAGACCCATAAACAGAAGTCTAAAACTAAGTCCGCCCCCACATAACGATGATGATGGTAGTAGGCGAGTAAAGGAAAACGGACACGGATATCAACAATGCCACTATAGTTGGATTTGCATGTGTTCCGTTTTAAATTATTTATTTGTATTTTATTTCTGTGATATTTATATAGCCCGGACTCGAACCAAAGGCATTCCAGCTTTATAAAAGAGCAGGAAGTACCCTCTGGTTAACAAACATCGTAAAACGAGTATTTAGCTAACAATCTTGATAAATTGGCTGCAAAGCACCAAGACAGCGGAGCTAACAAACATTTCGTAACAGGATAGACTTATCGTACACGCAGAGGAGGTGTGATCAACGATCTTCACATTATCCAATGCGTCTATCAATTAAGGGAGTTTTGAGTTCCCCTATGAATGTGAACAGACAACTGCGAAAAGGACTGGTGAAAGGCAGAATACAACAGGGGCAGATCACGGTTCTCGAACATAAAGTAAAAGGTATGTTATGCCCTGCATAGTTACTGTATTTTCTACTTGTAGTGACCTCCTTAGAAGACAGGATCCAAAGAAGTTGTTCTTAAGTATTTATTTGAAGTTAGTTCATAAGAAGAAAAGTGCATGCAGCAGATCAGTCAGGTAACAGCAATATGATCTTACAACATTCTACGATATGCAGAACACAATCAATCAATCAAATTAACTTTATTCGATTTGATTAAAATCATACAAAGTGCAGAACACATAACGTAAGGTTCTATTACATAATACAGTTCCATTGGTAATTAAAGAAACATACAATCTCCACACATCCCCCTTCTTTATAACTGATTAAACAAAATAATCACAAGGTTACAAACGCACAAAATCATTAAATTTACTTGGAATACGAATAGATCTTCCAAAGCTGCTAGACTTAATAACAGAGTCAGATTCAAACCGCAGCCCCAATCATGGGAAATGAGAACACGAAGAACCCAGTACAAGGCATAAACCTCACCTCCATAGTGAACATATCAAATAAAGAATTAACTGTATACGAAAAATCTGTTCTTGAATTAGGACTTAAATTCGTGCCAACAACCAACACCGATCTGACGAATTTAAAAATAGAAGCACTAGAGTTCTGTCGCAAACTGAGACTAAAGGCATTTTTCCACAATAGAGAGGACACCAGAGTAGCAGAACCCTCTAACCTATCCAACAAATCCACATTTGTTCCCCCAACGTATTCAATCCCAAAGGAAATAATAGCCTTTGAACAGATCGTTCTATCCTCCATCACACAATTAAGCAAACAAAAAATGTTCCTTAAGAGGAACATCAGTAGAGAACAACAAACGGCATTGAACAATTTACGCAATGATGATTCCATAGTGTTAAAACCCGCTGACAAGGGGGGCGCACTGGTGGTCTGGGCCAGAGATAAATATATATCGCTGAAGCCAATAGTCAAATCAAGAACACCGAGTGGTACAGAGAAGTCAAAGAGGATCCGACTCCACAAATAAAAGCTGAGATTCAGACAAAACTTATAGAGGGTCGTGAAAAGGGGATATTAGGAACGAAGGAGTTCCAATATCTAGACAAAAAGAGTCCACGTATTCCAGTTATCTATTTTCTACCGAAAATACATAAGAGCTTAACTGAACCACCCGGGAGGCCCATAGTCTCCGGGTGTGATTCATTATTGGAACCATTGGCTAAGTATGTGGATGTGTTCCTAAAACCTTTTTTGCCTGAAGTGACATCATATCTCAAAGATACTATGGATTTTATCAATAAGGTCGAAGGGGTCCCATTTGATGGAATTCAAGAGTTGATGGTATCCTTCGATGTCACCTCTCTATACACCCAAATCCCTCAGGAGGAGGGACTAGAAGCAATGGAGTACTACCTAGACACACGACCCCGACCACAAAGAGTCCCCACAGACTTCATCATTGATTTAGCGAGAGTAGCACTCAAAAGAAATTACTTCCGGTTCATGGACGCGTTCTACGTGCAGGTGAAGGGGACCGCCATGGGGTGTCCTTATGCCCCATAAATGGCGGTTCTCTTCATGGCCCTGTATGAGGAGCGCTTCATTTACCATAACAACCCATTTCAACAAAACATAACAACATGGTATTGTTTCATTGATGATATCTGGTGTCAATTGAAATGGTCTGAAGAAATGCTCGCCCAGTTCCACCAGTGGCTCAACACCAGACATCCAGACATAAAGTTCACAATGACACATAGCAGGACATCTCTTACTTTCCTTGATGTGGTGGTTTTTCCTCATGAAAACAAATTGACAACCACCTTACATCGCAAAAATACGGACAAGAACACAATCTTGCATTATGCAAGTTACCACCCCAAAAGTTTAAAATCTAATTTGCCGTATGGACAAATGTTGAGAATCCGACGTAACTGTTCCAGAAAGGAAGACTTCATAACTCACTCCCAAATACTTAGTGATCAACTCCAACAAAGAGGTTACCCTCTGAAACTATTGAAACACTCAACCACACGGGCATGGCACACCCCACGAGAAGAACTATTGAGAAAAAAAGACACCAAACCCCTAGAAAGGCCGGTATGTGTTACCACATTCGGGCCATACACCAACAAGCTGAAGTCCATTATTTAAAAAAATTGGCATTTGATCACGAATTCTGAAGTTCCAATGGAGAAGCCGTTGTTCGCTTTAAAGAAAAACAGAAGCATTGCACAACACATCGTAAGAGCTGACCTGGGAGTCAGCCAAGCCAAAACGGACTTGCGCACGCTGTGGAAATTACCACCTATAACAGGCCATCACAAATGTGGTTTGTGTGCTTCCTGCCCCAACACAATCGAAGGGGAGGAATTCCAATTCAACACAATAAAATGGACACATAAAGGATTCTCAAATTGCAAAACAAATAACGTAATATATGCAATTATGTGCCCCTGTCCCAAGCTGTACATTGGGAAAACTACCCAAAAAGTTAACCAGCGAATAGCTCAACACAGATCCAGAATCAGACACAAAGTGCTGTCTGCGCCCATGGTACAGCACTTCGTGGAACAACAACACAATGAGACAGATTTTAAATGGACAGTATTACAAGCTATGAAAGTTCCTCCCAGAGGAGGAAACGTCGATGCCATGTTACTGAAAAAAGAAGCTTACTTAATTCTCAAATTTAATTGTGTGATGGATGGGTTGAACGAAATGTCAGAACTGCAAAGATCAAATTATTGAGCCCCCTGCTAACCCACCGCTTGCCAAGAAGCACTAATTAATGAAATGCCAGTTATTGCGCTAAACACCTTGTCATCAAATTCAAGAAAATGAAGACATAATCAAACCTACTACACGGGAATATGTGGAACACTACAAGTCCCACAATGCCTAGTAGCATATTTAAACAGGAAATCGAGTTCCACTGGGTGTTGAAACCTGACTTGAACAGCAGCGCAAGGAGTGACAGTCACGCGGCCTTACGGAGCCTCGAGCACTGCCTCAGAGAATTACAGACAGAGGTAAGAAGTCTGCAACAAACAGACCGAAGCTTAGTTTAAACATAAAATATGATCGTTAAGTAATGGTCGGCACCCTTGTGTTTAACTTACAGAACTCCCAAACCGGTCTAGAGAAACAACGGTCCAAACAAATGAAAGTGTAGCAGTGCCTGAGTCTATCACCGCGCCACCCACAAGTAAGCACGATAGCGTTATAATGCGTGTCTAAAATCCGAGCATTTTTTTACCCGCGGACTGATTCAAACTTTCATTCAAACAGAACGCAAAAACCGCGGAACTGGAGTTCTGGACTTTTTGGTTCCGTCCAGAGGTGTCAGGGTACAACACCCAAAGACCCCGGAGTTCCACCTGCCTTGGTGCACAAATGAACAGAAACACGGGCTTCTCGATGGTGGCGTCAAAGACCAAAGGTTTATTACTGCAGGGACACAGAAGTCACAGATACTACACACGGGCAGTAATCAGGAGCCTGTTCGATTTGTACAAAGTGGGTTGCTCCTTATATACGAAATTTTAAGCTGGGGGCGAATTCTTTACATGTAATACATTCCCAAAACCTTTGTGTCTAAAACAATAAATATTTGGTGTTACACAGGAACCGTCGATAATATCTGAGGCCAAACATTGCGAAGAGAGGGGTTCCCACTAGTTTGTCACAATTCCCTGTCAATATTGCATTCAGGACCCGGACCGCCTCATCGTAAAGTTCGTTACCTCCCCCTAATAAAGATTCAGAAAGAAAGAAACAGAGCCGGGTGTGGAAGATAGAAAAGTGGGATAAGGGATGTTTGTGGGTTGTAAATGGGCAAGGCTACCGGCTTCGGCCGCCTAATCATGATCAGGTACAATGGACACGAAGACCAGTTTGGCAGGACTGGCCTCGGGCAGAGGAGGTAGCCTTTGTCGAGTCATGCAGCTACAGCGTGATCTGGTTTAAGGTGCACGTGTCATGAAAGAGGTGAATCTCCGGCTAAGGTTACGTGTCCTTAATCGAAATGAAGTGATCAGAGGCTATTGCATATGTGAGGGCAAGAATCACAAAATGGCGGCCATGATCTAAGATGGATGCCATGGGTAGATCAGAAATGTGTTTATAAAAGGAGTGCTCTTGCTCGTAGCGTAGCGAAAACACCAGGATATACTAAATGGACCATTTGCGGTTCACTGATACCAATATTATGTATTTCCGACAAACTTGAAAACACGGGTTCAAGTCGTCACGGAACCGTCACGGAACCTCAGACCCTCCTTTTGCCCTTACATAGGCAATTACTCAGTCTATGTCAGAATCTAGTTCTATGCTCATCAGGTCAGTGACATGCTGTTGTATCATCATCCTTTCTCGTGTCTTTTCTCCAAACGCAGGTGGTTTTCTGAGACAAGTTGCAGCACAAAGACTACACAGAGCAGGACCACACTGGATAATCAGACAACATGAGAATAGGAATACTAAGATGACACCAATGACCATCAGAACCTTCCATCCCCACGCTGATATCAGAGTCCAAAACCACTCCATGAAGGACCAGTTTCCCTTGTCTACATGTATGGAGTCTGAAATCTTGTGCAACTTAGAGATCGCCTCATAGACTGTTGGAGCATTATTAGGAATAAAGACACAGCAGCTCGATTGGATCATTCTGCATACCCCACCTCGATCTGCAAGTATAACGTCTAGAACCATACGGTTCTGCAACGTCATGAGCCTATCCGCCTGAAGCTCAGCTGTCAGATTGCTAAGGGCACCAGCAGTTTCGGTAATAGTAGATTCAACTACCCGTGTTAGCTGACGTATGTTTCTACTATTGGCCATAGGTCCCCAGAACGGAAGGAAGCCTTTGAAGAAGTCTCCAGCTTCCTGACCAGCGGTATCTTCCTTGCTGAAGACACCTCTCGCTATTCTGGGTCTGTGGTAATCAGATGAAGCAGTGTATGTCGGAGGCAACAATCGAGCAATATAACATGATCCTGAAAAGTCGGCAGGCAACCATGTATAAGCTCTGTCTCGACAAATGAAGTAGGTACCCCTAGCAGTCAGAAAGGCAGGGGAAGAGTTAGCCGGAAACACATAAGTCTCTACGCACTCACTCCTCCCTAGCTGAGCTCTCGGATTTCTCCCATTACCTTGCAAACAGACCTGACCTCGGTGAGGTACGACCCAGATTGGAGTTGAGCTTTTACGCTTGCTTTCTCCTAAACTAAGGCGATACTCTGAAGTATTCCAACTTAAATATACTCGCAATTCGTCTCTAGGGTAAGATGGAGTATTATTGACGTCCTTGACCATGTCAATAATTCCCTGGACTAAGGCTTTGTTGGCAGAGTTATATTTAGTGGAACGCGGTGGACGTGGAGGATAGGTTTCAAGGGCATAAGCAAAGATGGTTTGGAAGGCCTGAAATGATCCATTATAGCTGTAAGGCAAAACCAGATAGGGAATACCTTTATCCATAGTGTGGGGTATCAAACCACACACCCAGCAGTCTGTAGTGTTAACTACCAGTTGGTGTTGGTGCAAGAGCTGTACAAAAGTGTTGTTGATGAACTCTGAGCGTCTGGCTTGCTCATGTTCCGGAAATGAGTGAAAGGAGTGTATAGAAGAAACAGTAGAAATAGCAGGATCAAGGGGAGGTACTGTAGAAACTGGCACAAAAATCAAATTTATGCTAAAGACGATTCCACCCACCAATGTTGCTAAAACAATCAAAAATGTAATGGCACATTGCATCAGAAAACATTTGCTATGAAGAATTCTATTAAGTCTGTTTCTGCGAACATAAATCACATTTTCTCGTTGCAGCGCAGGAAGCTCCATCTTCTACAATCCGCTCGCGACCACTGATGATGTGTACGTAGATGAAAATGCCTCTATCAGCCCTGGGAGTTCCCAGAACCAACAGAAAGATCGACCTTGTGTCAGACCCCTGCAAATTCAAACTAGGCACACAGCCACGACCCTACGGCTACCCAGACGGCAAGGCAATTTTTTAAAAAACAATAAACAATAGCAAACTTCCTGGCTGAAGGCAAAAGTTCAATATATATATATATGTCAAAATCACAATATGCAGTTGCCTGCTTTATTTGTCCGTTTTATGGCTTCTTAGGTTGTATCTCTGCTTCGCTGGTACTGTCTGATCGGAAAATAGTGTATCACTAGCAGCTGTTGCAGAGTTTAAGTTCGCAGATAACAAAGTTTCTTCTGATGCTGGAGACAAATGTTCAATGTTCAAAGGAGTCTTTTCAGGAGGAGAGTCAGGTTTTGAAGTGTCAGTAATCAATTCGGCATCGCTGAAAGAGATGAACTTCGGTGTGATTTCAGATTCGGAGGCACCAATTCCCTTTTTCACCCAGTCGTCGTAAGGGAGCGGCAACGGAACACGCTTTACGTGAGAAGCGTGAATCCAGTGTTTGCGGCCAGCTACACGGACTGCTGTCCTCGTCGCCAGTAAGATCTGAAAAGGCCCCACAAATCTTGGTTGAAGGTTCTTCGTCCTCGCGAAGTTCTTGATTACAATGAAATCACCCGGTTTCAGCTGGTGCCCTGGACTCTCCGGAGGTTTTGGCAAGGCATCGAAAACCTGTTGATGAATAAGACTCAATTTAGCAGTCAAGTCGTAAAGGTAGTCTATCAACATAGGATATTCAATGGAGCAAAATTGTTTAGGCCTTGGCACACCCCAGATATTTGCCGGGCGGCCAAACACAATCTCGTATGGACTAAGCCCTATTCTAGAATGTACTGTTGCTCTCGTTGATAACAGGGCCAAAGGAAGTGCGTCTGGCCAGGCTAAACCTGTGGATGCTTGTATTTTGGCTATTTTTAGCTTGAGGGTGCCATTATAACCCTCGACTAAACCAGCAGACTGGGGATGGTTTGCACTGTGAAATTTCTGTTTCAATCCTAGGCCGGCACACACACTCTGCATAACTTTCCCTATAAACTCACTTCCGTTATCTGACCATACAATCCGTGGCATTCCATACCTAGGGAAAAATTCCTTGAGAAGAATTTTGGCAGTAGATAGGGCAGTGTTGTCCTTTAGTGGGTATGCTTCTATCCACCTGGAAAAAGCACAAACTACCACCAGGACGTACTTTAGATTGTTGCAGCGTTCCATGTGAATGAAGTCTAACTGAATCACTTCAAAGGGGCAGGAAGGAGGAGCGAAATGACCAGCTGGAGTTGGAGTTCCCTTGCCAGGATTATGCATCAAGCACACCATACAATTTTTCACCACTCTCTCTGCACATTTACTGATTCCCTCATTCTTCCAGACCGGAGCCAACATCTTACATATCCCTTTAGAACTTATATGCGCTACTCCATGCGCCATCGTCACTACTGCAAGCACATACGCATCGGGCAACATCCAACGCTGCTGTTCTGTCAAATCAATCCAACATCCATTCGAGTCCAACTTGCCCGTACTTTCTCTCCATACACGTTTCTCTTCCTCAGTCGCTTCTTTCTGAATCTCTTTCACACTTTCCATAGTATCCTCACACATTCCAGACTCAGCAATCCACCTTGCAGACGTAGCAACATACATTCTACTCATCGTGTCTCTAGCTGTCTGTTTAGCAATTTCGTCAGCAAAAGCATTCCCACGACCAACATCATCCGTGATTGCTTTATGAGCACTGCACTTCACAATCGCAACTTCAGTCGGCAAGGTTAGAGATTCCAACAAGTCGTTAACTAGCTGACCATGTTGGATCTTAGTCCCATGGGACGTAATGAAACCTCTTTCTCTCCACAACCGGCCAAAACTATGGGCCACGCCAAATGCGTACTGACTATCTGTAAACACATTCACTCTCTTTCCCTCAGCTAAAACACACGCTCTCGTTAGAGCTATTAATTCTGCAGCTTGGGCAGAATTCTGGCTTACTCTTGCAGTCTCCACAATCGTCTTCAAAGTCGTTACTGCGTAGGCAGCAGTCACATCACCATTCTCCAATTTAAAACATGACCCGTCCACATACAGCGTACCATCCGGATCTGATAGCGGAGTATCCTTCAAATCGATGCGTCCTTTTGTCTCTTCCTCCGTTTTGAAATAGCAGTCATGTGGCTCAGAATCACTCGACTCTTGATCAGTCGGCAACAATGTTGCTGGATTCAATACATTGCATCTTTTGATCTGAATATGACTCGCTAGTAATGTCAGCTCGTAACCAGATAATCTCGCACTAGTCAGGTGTTGAGTCTTCGTTCGGTTCATGAGTGTATCCACTGCATGAGGAACCATGACCACTAGCATATTGTTCATCACCAAACCAGCAGATTGTCGAATGGAAGCTGCAGCTGCCGCTGTAGCTCTCAAACAACTAGGTAACGCTCTAGCTACCGGATCTAATGTTGATGAAAAATACGCACAAGGGCGTTGTTTATCACCAAATCTCTGTGTCAGAACACTCAACGCGCAACCTTCTCTTTCGTGAACGTAGAGCGTGAATGGCTTACTGTAATCAGGTGTACCCAATACAGGAGCTGAACACAATGCTTTTCGTAATTCAGTAAAACTCTCTTGACATTCATCAGACCATGGCACCGGACTCGGAACATTTTTCCCAGTCAAAGCTACCAATGGTTTTGCTAAAAGAGAAAAATTTGGAATCCACTGCCTACAGTAAGAGGTAATACCTAGGAAGGCACGTACTTCTCTCTGTGTGCGTGGAACACTCATCTGCGTAATGGCTTTTATTCTTTCTGGGGTCAACTTCCTTCCCTCCTTTGACAAGAGATGACCTAGGTAGGTCACTTCTTGGCAGCAGTATTGCATCTTGGAAGGAGACACCTTATGATTCAAATTAGACAAATGATGCAATAGGGAAATTGTAGCTGCTTTGCAAGTTTCCTTGTCATCGGCAGCCACTAGAAGATCGTCTACGTACTGTACAAGGGCAGAACCTGGAGGAAGGACAAAAGAATCTAACTGGCTTTTTAATGCTTGACTGTAAATGGATGGACTTTCACAATAGCCTTGTGGAGCGCGTTTAAATCTGAAACTGCGACCTCCTAGACAGAAGCCGAAAATATCCCTACTTTCTTCGGCTATCGGAATGCTGAAAAAGGCATTCTTTAGGTCAATGACTGAGAACCATGTAGCTGTGGCAGGAATCAATGTTAACAAGGCAGTAATGTCTGGCACTACAGGAAACTGTGGGACTACGATCTTATTAACTTCTCTAAGGTCTATGACAAACCTATATACTGGAGGTTTTGTAGGATCAGTTCGCTTCAGAATCGGTAAGACAGGACTGTTACAGACATTTCCTCTAGTTTCCTCAACCACACCCTTCTTAATCAAGTCTTGCACAATCAATAAAAGTGCACGCTCACCTTCACTCGAGATTTTATATTGGGGAATTCTTGGAAATTTCACATTTGCTTTCAAAGTTACCACATACGGTGGAATTTCTAGGAGACCTACATCGTTAGGACCAGTCGCCCAAAGAGAATCAGGGAGTGAACGTAGCTCCGGCGGGAGTGCATCCATTGACAAGTACATCGGAGAGATGATATTTTTACCCAACGTAAGCTGTACTCCTTCCGGAGAACAGTACTATGTCGCATATAGTCGTTTTAACAAATCTAAACCAAGCAGATTTTCATTACAACCTGTCGTCAAAATTAGGGGTGCTTTCAATTGGCACGGTCCAACAGAAATGGACAAAGGACCAGATATCGGGTTGTACACAGGGGCGCCTGAAAAACCTACGGAAACATTTGTTGAGCCAGACAAAGGTGCGCCAGGGAGTTTCGCATGAATGATAGAACTTTTTGCGGCACCAGTATCCAACAGAAACGGTTCGACTACACCTGATGTTGCTACTGCGACATAAGGCCCACTCTGATCCACTGGAACTGATACTACTCCCTCTCTCTGTCCATGGCTGTCCTAGTACCCATTTTGCTGAAAACCCTCATCTATTTCATTATAGTCCTCAACAAGATACTGTTGAGATCTATTTTGCTGAGCAGATTGTCCATTTCGCTGATCAAAGTGATTGGAGGGACGATCATTCGTTTGTGGAGGCATAGCACCTCGTCCTCGTCCTCTAGAATTCTGCACAAAACCACCACGACCTCTCTGAGCTGCTGCTGCATTATTTTGCGCTAAGATCGGACATTCGTTTTTATAGTGACCCTCTTTCTTGCAGTACGCACACTGATTCCACTGATATTGAGGTCTTGATGAACCATAATCTGTCCTTTGGTATGAACCTTGCTGCGTATTTGTCTGATTCGCGCGAGGCGGATACGCCTGCTGCAAAAGAACTTTAGTTTTTAAATCTTTCGTTTTCTTCTCTGATTTCTCCTTTTCCTCTTTATCTCTATTTTCGTAGTACTGTGCAGTCGCAAGTATTTGCGCTGTCGTAGATACAGCCCACGCACTTTCTGAATCCTTTAATTTATTGCATAATTCAGGTAACAGATTATGCACAAATTTATCTACAAACAGTCTTTGCCCTCCTTCTGTACTCATGTCCTGACCACTATGATCCACAAAAGTCTCTTCGAACCTCGTGAAGAAGTCGGAGACACTTTCGTCTTTCTTCTGCCTGCATGCTGACAATTTGTCCCAATTAACACGCAATGCTGGCATCAGAGTCTTCATTAGATCAATTATTCTACCTGGCAGATTAGCAATCAGAGGTTCGGGTTTCGCACCACCTATTTGTTGACCATCTGCTGCAGTGATAGCTGCCCAATCACCACCTAAGGCAGCTTGATGATCCTCCCTACGAATTTTAGCCCACACTGGTTGCGGAACTACATTACCAAACAACATATCGATGTCGGCTAAGTTCATTATACAAGCCTCAACTGTCTGTGTTAATTCCTTGTAATATCCGGCTGGATTCTTACGTGGATCTGGCAAGGCCTGTTTCACCGCTAACACTTCAGCTCGCTTCCATGGAATGTGTATCCACACTCGTTGGAACTGCGCTGGAGCAGCTACAATACCATTCGGTGCGTCAGCTTGCACAGCTTCGCGCCAAATTGGAGGAACCTCCCTCATTGGATATTGGCGACTTAGCTTCATTTTACCTTTTTCTAAATCTCTCGGTGAACGAAGAGATGGGTCATTCCTAAAACTTAAAATAAGTTCCATCGCTTCCTTTATATTCTCACCCACTATCATTCCAGCAGCGAACTCCTTTTGAACCCTAATTAAATCTTCCAAATCTGATTCGACATCGTCTTCTTCTATCTCTTCACGTAACAACGAGCACATCTCATCAAAGACGTACCGTTGCGTTGGTTCCCCCCACTGCATAAATGTGTCTAGCACATCTCTCGTACTATATCTTCTACTCTTCGAAATCCATCTGAGAGCCGTGGAATCTAAAACTCCCCGTTCCTCAGTACTTGGAAGCTGACTCCGTCTCTGAACAGAATCAGGAGTAGGAGTCTTAATTAAAGTTTTATATATAGGAGACAGCATATTAGTAACAGAATCAGTGATTCTTCGACGAACAGAAAGTGGAGTTAGCACACTCGCAGACATAGAGAATGCAGTAGAGGTAGGAATAGATGACGAAACAGTAGGAGTATCGAGGAAAATAGTTTCTGGAGCAGTAGGTACAGGAGCTGGCAGTGTAGGAAGAGGAGGAGCTGTAGGAACATTCACATTCATCACAGGAGGTACAGGAACTTGATTCTGAGGGATAGGAGCAGGAACACCAGGTTGTCCAGCAACCGGCAATTGAACATTCGGGACGAGTGGAGCCGTGGCACCTTGGGCATACGGTGGAGGTGACCTTAACAGATAAGATAGCAGAGGATCGTTTTCGGAATCCTCCAGTATCTTAGCCATTTTCGATGGCAAGGCAGGATAGCACTTGTCAATCGCTAAGTTATGCTCTCTAATGGCTACGTCTATGGCCTTTTCACACTCATTAGCTTGCAACTGTTTAGCCGCTTGCTCTAGAGTTAACTCTTCTTGTTCTTTCTGTTCTTTCTTCAACCTTTTCATTTCTCTCTGTTTGGATTCTTTTCGCCAGTAACGGAAAGAATCAAACATTGCCGGCCGGGCTTTCTTCCTGAACAATTTCGCTTCTAGGTTGTCGAGAATCTCTGGTTCAAAACTACCATGCAGTGGCCAACTAAGGACACCATCCTTCTTACAATAACGGACCCATACCTCATTATAAGATATAGGACCCACGCCATGTTTACAATATAGATCATATAGGGGAGTCCCAATCGGAGGAACCAGACAAGAGTCCTCCAATCGTGAGTCACTGTTGCAACTAAAACAAGACAACATTTTCCGACTTACCATTTTCAGTCAGGAACACAAAACAAACAAACACGGAACAAATATGTGCACTCGAACCAAGAACTTAGGCCTACCAAAACGAACTGATGTATCGATACCCAAACTAAACCAAATAGATTATCGTAACTAGAACAACCAGTGATAATCTGACAAAACCAAACCAAACCAAGAACCGATCAAGGATTTTTAACAATCCTCACAAAGTAACCAGCTAGCTATCACTAAATACTTAACTGAGTCACTGAAGACGTCACCAAGGAGAAACCCGTCACGTTTCGCCGTACTAAGGACTGCACCTCTTCGGGTCCAAGACAGGGCGACGGTCAAGGCAACGGCCCACTGCAGCCGTCCTGAACGGGAAACCCTCGTGGAAGAGAACTTCGGGCCACTTTTGCGATATGCCGGGATCGATGAAGTGGGGCGCCTCCCTCAGGAATCTTCACACGAAGCTTCTCGAACTCTTCAGGCTTTTGGACCGGTACCGAATGACGTCGCCCCACGTTGGGCGCCAATTGGAGTTCTGGACTTTTTGGTTCCGTCCAGAGGTGTCAGGGTACAACACCCAAAGACCCCGGAGTTCCACCTGCCTTGGTGCACAAATGAACAGAAACACGGGCTTCTCGATGGTGGCGTCAAAGACCAAAGGTTTATTACTGCAGGGACACAGAAGTCACAGATACTACACACGGGCAGTAATCAGGAGCCTGTTCGATTTGTACAAAGTGGGTTGCTCCTTATATACGAAATTTTAAGCTGGGGGCGAATTCTTTACATGTAATACATTCCCAAAACCTTTGTGTCTAAAACAATAAATATTTGATGTTACACAGGAACCGTCGATAATATCTGAGGCCAAACATTGCGAAGAGAGGGGTTCCCACTAGTTTGTCACAATTCCCTGTCAATATTGCATTCAGGACCCGGACCGCCTCATCGTAAAGTTCGTTACCTCCCCCTAATAAAGATTCAGAAAGAAAGAAACAGAGCCAGGTGTGGAAGATAGAAAAGTGGGATAAGGGATGTTTGTGGGTTGTAAATGGGCAAGGCTACCGGCTTCGGCCGCCTAATCATGATCAGGTACAATGGACACGAAGACCAGTTTGGCAGGACTGGCCTCGGGCAGAGGAGGTAGCCTTTGTCGAGTCATGCAGCTACAGCGTGATCTGGTTTAAGGTGCACGTGTCATGAAAGAGGTGAATCTCCGGCTAAGGTTACGTGTCCTTAATCGAAATGAAGTGATCAGAGGCTATTGCATATGTGAGGGCAAGAATCACAAAATGGCGGCCATGATCTAAGATGGATGCCATGGGTAGATCAGAAATGTGTTTATAAAAGGAGTGCTCTTGCTCGTAGCGTAGCGAAAACACCAGGATATACTAAATGGACCATTTGCGGTTCACTGATACCAATATTATGTATTTCCGACAAACTTGAAAACACGGGTTCAAGTCGTCATGGAACCGTCACGGAACCTCAGAACTCCATACAGACTCCTACAAACGGTCACTTCAATCCATCGAGTGATTAGAAACACATAAAACAAGTAAGTGATAGCGCACCGATAACTTGAACACAAAATGTGCAAACAAGTGCTAGAAATTCATATACTCATGAAACCACCATCCTTTAATTTCTTTAAGGCAATGGTGATAATCCAGGTTAATTCGATGCCCCGTTTTTGAAAATCACAGCCAACAACATCGTGAGAAAAGGTAAAAATACCCTAAAGGTTTCACCTATATAAGATGTAAGATAAATAGTTGAGAGAAATGGAGATACTAAATGTCCCCCAATTTTACACCGCAGGTACACAGCTCAGCCCTGAAGAAGAACCCTATTAACTGAAAGAAGGGTTTGGAAACGCGTCGGCTATTCGGCTGTTTCAAAGAGGCAACCCAAATGTTAGGGGTTAGCACAAAAGCATAGGGCGATGCAACTAAAGTCATATTGCCCAATGTGTCTGGTCCATCCAACAATGATTACTTGCCCATAGGATCACTACCTGAACAATTCTAGGTGTATATGATTTAATGTTTGTTTTATATTGAAACAGTGAAAGTGTAACCACATATGAATGTTTTCTTATTTGTTTTGTCAGAACATACAGAGAGTATTGCAATGTATGAAATTTTGTATGTATTGTTTCCACAGTTAAAGGAATGTTTCATCCTCTGTAGCTTGCATAAAATGTAAACACTTTTTGAAAATTTGAAATAATGACAAATGTGAATACAATACCTTCACGAATTAATAAAAGGAAGGTACACACCAGCTGAATAAATAAGCTGTTGTGATTTGAATCCGAGCCCTGGCACTCTTGTTTTTTGATTAGACTTAATAACTCCAGCATTCTGTAACTCAACTGCAGCTGGATCAGGAGAAACTTCTGCTGCAGGAGTTTCTGGTACTTGTGTGGAACTACAAGCGGAGGTAACAGGAGCAGAGATAACACCACCCATTGTGCTACTGTCGGGAACAGATAAGTCAGGAATACCAGTGGCCCTTTCAAGATGTGAAGAACTGATACCAGGCATAGCTACACCTTGAGAAGCCTCTGCAACACCCTGCACATCCTCTTCCTCCAAATTTGACAAAGCATCTAACCACCAATAATCTCTACAATCATCTTTCCTGTTCTCTGAAGCAACACCTGTTTTAGATAAAGCTATACGACTCATGTGATGTATGCTTCCATCCTCGAATTGAACAATATTTTTAATCACTTTGGTGATCAATTTAGGATTAGAAAATCTAGGTTCCAATTTCCCTGATTTTTTTCCCAGTTTGATCCTGGCCCATTGTCCAACTCTCACTGAAACTTCTTTAGTACCATGTTTGCTATCAAAGAATTCTTTGTTTATCACCTGGGAAACACTAATGGACTGCTTAACTTGATCAACATCCCATTCGTACCTTTTGCTTCTACTCATCCAGCCGGGATTGATCTTACAATGAGGAAATCTTCCTCGCATTAAACCAAAAGGACTTTCACCAACCGTTTCATGCAATGTTATCCTGTAAGACCAGATGAGTTTGTTGAGTTCATCCTCAAAATTCTTATTCGCTCTCTTTGCTAATTGCAAAACTCCCTTTATAACTCTATTTACTCTCTCAACAACAGAATTACCCCTAGGATGGTAAAGTGCCGTAAATTTTTGTTCAATACCAATATTGTTCAAAAAAGTTTTCATTACTTCAGATTTGAACTGTACACCATTATCTGTCAAAATTGAGGCTGGAAAACCTTCCCTCAAAAAACACTTTTCCAGAAAACAAATCACAACCTTTGTGCTCACTGTCATAACTATTTCAATTTCTAACCATCTTGAAAACAGATCAACAAGTACCAAAATGTACTTACAAGAACCATCCTGCCAAGTTACAGGTCCTAGAATATCCAATGCAACACATTCCCAAGGCAAAATCGGGCAACCTAGAGAAGATAAAGGAGGGTTTAGAGCCTTCTGCGTTTTGTCTGCACATTCACAACTGATACATGTACGTACCTTTCTTTCTATATCCACATGAATTCTTGGCCACCAATACAAAACTTTTATGTTCCTTTTTGTGCGAGAGATTCCTGGATGTCCCTCGTGGCCTATGTCAATAATTCTATCTCTAATGCAAGAAGGTGGTACAATTCTTCCTCCCCTGCAAACCCAGTCCATTTCCAAACTCAATTCATCCCGCACCTCCCAAAATGGCCTCAGTTTCGGTTCGGTTTTTGCTTCACTAGACCATCCGTTAGCGATTTTATCCTTTATTAAATGCAAAGTTTCATCTTTCTCGTATTCTTGCTCCCATGTTTGCTTAGAAAGACCAGTAATGTCATCAAACACCCCAGCTACACAATAATCCTTCCATGGATCATTGTTTATCTCTTTTAGTGGTAGCGAAAATCTACTCAGAAAATCCGCTATTACATTTTTAGCACCTGGAACATATTGTACATTATAAACAAAATCTTGTAACCTCATTGACAATCTAGCAATTCTAGCCGAAGCCCTGGATAGACCTTCCGTGGTGAGAAGTTTAGTCAGAGGTTTATGATCAGATCTGAGCAAAAATTTCTTCCCCCACACAAATTTCATAAAGTGCTACATGGTCATACACACGCCAATGCCTCTCGTTCTATAACAGAATACTTTTCCTCTGCAGGAGATAAAGAACGAGAGGCAAAAGCTATAATTACTTCATTGCCATCACCGGACAATTGTATAAGAACACCCCCAATACCAGTGGCACTCACATCTTTTGTAATGATAGAGGAAGCATGAGGATCAAAACCTTGTAACAAAGGCAATATTCCTTTTTATGTTCTCAAACGCCTGTTGACACGCTTCACTCCATTCAAATGTCACCTTATTTTTCATCAAAAGACGCATTTCATACGTCTTTTGTGAAAAATTATTAACAAATTTAGCATAAAACTCCGCTAACCCTAAGAAAGATCGTAGATCGTCCTTAGACTTAGGTGCAGTTGCTTTGAGAATGGCCTCAACTAACTCAGTCTTGGGTTTAATGCCAAACGTCCCAATCTCATGTCCTAAGTATGTGACAGACCTCTCTGAGAACTTACACTTAGTACCTTCCGCCACCAACCCATTACTTTTGAGAATCTCTAAACCTCTCTAAGAATGGTATCATGGTGAGTTTTGTCTCTGCCCATGATAAGTATATCGTCTTGGAAAAAGACAACTTCAGGAATATGACTGAACAAATTAGACATCAACCACACTGCAGCGGCCGATGCTAACCCAAAAGGCATTCCCTTAAACCTGAAACAGCCAAAGGGTGTACAGAATGATGTAAGATGTCTACTGTTCTTATCCAACACCACCTGATGATATGTGGCTGAAAGGTCAAGTGTGGAGAACCATTTTGCATTACGTGTTAAAGAAAGCATTTCATCAATCCTAGGAAGGGGAAATTGGTCCACCAAAATGTTATCATTCAAATACCTTAAGTCAACACACAAGCAGGCCTTGCCATAGGATTTTCGGGCTACGACCAATGGCGAAACCCACTCAGCTGCTTCAACAGGCTCTATGACCTTATTTCAGAGGTATTCAAACTTTTCCAGGTTGAGCCCCCCCAGCTGAATTCCCCCAGATGTTGGGCCCCCCCACCACCCGACCGAAACCTTGGGAATCCGGCACACCACATGATCGACTGCAACGCGCACACCACGGGCCATATCCGGCAAACAATGCTCAACACAACAAGAGTGCCTAGCAAACTGCAGGCCTGTGAGTGGGTGTGGCGAAACGACAGAGGCGTACCACACAGCTCAAAACACAATCCTCCAAGGCAAAGGAAGTCATCACAACCCTCCCCATCCATCATGTACACCTTGTCATCCACCAACTCCCCCACCATTCATTCCGTCCCTCCATCTGTGCCCCATCCACATCCAAACCCCTTCAACCACTTGCAAACCCATCCAGCATCCATCCCTCCATCCACCATCCATCCCTCCATCCATCATCTCACCCATCCATCCCTCCATCCACCCCCTCACCCATCCATCCATCATCCATCCATCCCCTCACCAATCCATCCACTCTTCCACCCATCCATCCACCCACTCATCCATCCAACCACTCACCCCTTCACCCAAGCTATCCTCCCACTCATCCATCCACTCCTCCATTCATCCATCCACTCTTCCACCCATCCATCCACTCCTCCACCCATCCATCCACTCACTCATCCATCCAACCACCCACCCTCTCACCCATCTAGCCATCCCCCCACCCACTTATCTATCCACCCAGTCACTCATCTGTCCACCCACTCAACCCCCCACTCATCCATCCACCCACCCATCCGTCCCTCCCGCTCTCCACCCTCCCCCCACTCATGCATGCACTCTCTGACCCATCCATCTCCATGCTCCTCTCCTCACCCATCCATGCACACACCTGCCCAGCCACTCTGCCAATCATTCATCCATGTCCTCACTCATCCATCCATCCATCCTCCCCCTCTCTCTCCATTCCCCTCTCACCCAGCCACCCATCCCTCCATCCACCCTTCACCCATCCACCCACTCACCCTTCACCCATCCACCCACTCATCCATCCACTCATGAATCCATCCATTGACCTCTCACCCACCCCTTCACTCCTCCATCCATCCCCCCGTCCATCCACCCTCCTCAATCACCCCAGAGCCCACCCCGCCCGTGCCTCAAACCCTCTCCGGAAACGTTCTCTCCCTTCTGGGAAGAGCTAACTCTCCCAGGAGGGGGCCAATTCACGGAGTCGACAGCTTCAGTTACTGGACCCCTGGACCCCTGGTAACTATCAGTCACTGAACCCCTGGTAACTATCAGTCACTGAACCCCTGGTAACTATCAGCCACTGAAACCCTGGTAACCATCAGTCACTGAACCCCTGGTAACTATCAGCCACTGAACCCCTGGTAACCATCAGTCACTGAACCCCTGGTAACTACCAGTCACTGAACCCCTGTTAACTATCAGTCACTGGACCCCTGGTAACTATCAGTCACTGAACCCCTGGTAACTATCAGTCACTGGACCCCTGGTAACTATCAGTCACTGAACCCCTGGTAACTATCAGTCACTGGACCCCTGGTAACTATCAGGCATTCCACTGCCGGGTAGCACGGGCTGCTGTGTTTTCTAGTAGCGTTTAACCCCTCCCCTGCTGATGACGGAACCGCTCCGTCATCAGCTACAGTTGAGCTGTGCTGATGACGGAGCGGTTCTGTCATGGCCCAGCCGCCGCGCCTGCGCGGCGCTGATTTCGCGCCTGCGCGGGCGTTCTAATGAGCGGGGCGGGTCATGACGGAACCGCTCCGTCACCAGCATAGCTCAACCGCGGCTGGTGACGGAGCGGCTCCGTCACCAGCATGCGGCCGCCGCACGGCCGCCCCGCCCCTTTAGCGCTGCGGCGGAATAGCTGCCGCAGCGAAGGGGTTAAACCGTTTGAGCTAAAAAAAAATATTTTGTTTTTGTTGTTAAATTCTGCAGATTATGCAGCAGATGATGGATTTTGGGTCAAATGTGGTAATCTACAATTATGCAAAAATCACAGCTATCGCACAATTGCTTAATTCCAGTGGCCCTATCAGTGCCTAGAGAACCAGCAACAGCGGCAGTGCTGAGCCCAGAAGGGACACACATTCACAGCTATTCTCTGCGAGCAGCCTCATAAACCGTGTGATCCTGTCCTGTTTGCATCACATTTCAGCACATCTCGTGCCCTTTTAGAACTCAAACGCTTGTGTGCTAAGCGGAAGTGGGCTGTGCCCCCACCTGCAGAGGACCCTGTCAAGCCAGGTTTCCAAATCTTGTGTAGATTTATTTATTTCAATCTTTCTAGCCTCTGCAGTGGCAGGCGCAGGAAGTTATTCATAAGGACGTAGGATGCGTCAGCTTACACGGTTGACAGGTTAATGGGCTATTAGAGCTGTGTACCGCGGCTCCAGACCTCACCTTCAGCTACAGTGGGAGGCAAGGGGTCTCCTCTGCTAAAGCTGAAAGCGTGCCTGTTTGTTTGCTTTCGTTTTTAGCAGAGGAGAATCCTTGCCTGCACTGCAGCCGAAGCCATCAACTCCATGAATTGGCCCCCTCCTGGGAGAATCACTTAGACAAAGGAACGGGCACAAAAGGAAGATCGGAGTGGAGCGCGCGCCCCCCCTGGGATGGTGCCGCGCCCCCCCAGGGGGGCGCGCCCCACAGTTTGAAGAACCCTGCCTTATTTGCTAGCATTTTGTCAAGTTTTCCCTCAACCTCATCTCGTATTATGAAAGGTATGTTCCTTGCTTTGTGAATTCTCGGGATTCCACCTTCTTTCAAACGAATCTGATGGGTAAAACCTTTCAACTTTCCCATATGACTTGTAAATACCTCAGGAAATTCTTTTAGCACCCACTTCTTGGTATCCTCAGATTCACAGGAAACTAAAACCTGCTCTTTACTATTAGGATTAAGAATGATATCTAATAATTTCTGGTCCTTCCACCTTAACACAGATTGACCAACTCTTGCTACGTACAACTTACCTATGGCTTTCCTTTCTTTAAAACGGAAGATCAAGGTTCTAAAACCCAAAAAGTCAATATCATTCCCTGTGTAGCTTTCAGCAGACACATCATTGGTTTCTCACCAAGGTCCTATTTTGTTAATAAATTGATTCTTCCAAACATCTTGCGAAATATTAGTAAAAGGGGACCCAGAATTTGCAGTCAACTGAATGATAATGCCACCAACTGAAACCAAACACAACGGTTTAGAAGAGGAAGAACCTGAAATATTCACAACTATGTTTTTCCTTTTAATAAGGTTAACCTGTGACTCACTTCCCGATGACGAAGAATTATTCTCACTCTCTTCATGCACACACGCTACTTTACCTTTAGGTTTTTGTTTAGACTTGCAATTGCAAACTCTTGAAAAGTGACCAATTAGTCCACACTCTAAATACTTTGCAGACTTGGCTGGGCATCTTTCATAAGTGGCATAATGTGCATAACTGCCACATCTGTAACACACTACATAGCTGAACGATTTCTGTTCCCTACCCTCATACTTTTTCCTCTCAAAGCTAGTAGGTTTCTTTTTCTCGAATATTTTTTGATTGTTATAGAAACTTTTCTTTTCTACAACCTTCCCAACCACCTCATCCGCACTCTTCTTATCTTGCGATAGAGTGACTTTAGCACAACGTTCTGACAGTTCTGCTTTTTTTACCAAAGCTATGATGTCTTTTAGACAACCTTCACCTTCCACCCACAATTTCTCTGGGAGAGTTCTATTCTTAGTATACATCACTATTTGATCTAGAATCAAATCATCGTGCAACTGTGCAAATTTACATTTTGCAGCCAATTTCTTCAAACTAGAGACATATTCCTCGATAGACTCGTGTTTTTGTTGTTTCCTGTGGAAAAAAGAATGTCTGGTAACAGCAATGCACACTGCAGGGGAAAAATGATCATCAAGGTCTACAATTGCCGGCTTAAATACATCTAAATCTCCATCAGCAGTTTGATGTTATGCATTTTATTGAATATACGTAAACCCTCAGGTCCTAAAGAGTATAACAACATTCTTTTTTTTCTTTCAGGAGAGAATACGCCATTTACATCTTCCAGATTAGCTATATAATTTAAAAAATACTCCTTCCAGTCCAACCATGCTACAACTGGTTCACCTGGAATAGATAAAAACTCTTTTGGAGAATTAATTTGTAAATTCTGAACGTGAATTTCTCTTGTTGCATTGGCATCTCCTGTGGGGTTGGATCTCGAAGCTGTTGCTTCAATTGACATCTTTACATTTAATATTAAAAGTCAGAACAAGTGAAGTGGTATAAAAAATAATTGAAACTGTCTTCAAGAAAACAATATAGCAGTAGATACTCCGTAATTAAGCTTCAAGAATGAATCCTGTGCTGCATGCACTTACAAAAGAAAACAATTTGAAAAGAAAACTATTACTTCTGTCGGTGCTGTTAAAACAGTTTATACTTCATGCAAAATGCGCTCGAAATTGGTGAAAGATAAATACCAGAAAATGAACTTTGTAGTCCAAAATTCACCGTGAAGACTCTCTTTGTTTCAGTGATTGCTTTGCCAAGACAACCTGAAAATGGCTGCAATACGTGAGCGTAATGACGATCAATGACGTAAGCGCATTGTCAGCAGAATCATGTGAACGCGCTTGGAGCTTTGTAGAAGCTTCGCCGATGCGTGATTTGAAAAGATGAGCGCGACACCACAGAAATCCGGTAAGCGTTGAAGCAGGGTTTTCAAACAAAAATAATGCTTGACGATAGAATTGAAACGTGCTGCTTCCAGTGACGATTGATTTAAAATTAGTTTTCACAAATGCCGCATTCAGTGAACGGTGAAGTTAACAGCAACGCCACAGTCAAACAGTTAAGAATGCGCGTTCAAGAGACAATGGCTTCTTGCAGTCATTCTTAAAGATATGCACAAGAAGGGTTCAGTATTTGGGCCACAACGTTTATCCAGAATGAGATGGGTGCACCAATCCAAAACGTGAATCACCCTTAGACAAGTTCAAAATAGTCAGGTACTGACGATTGAAAAATCTGGTGATCTCAAAGATATGTACCATAATAGTACTGGAGAATGAACGCTGTGCCCATGCTCGTCATCAAATCTGTAGTGACCTCCTTAGAAGACAGGATCCAAAAAAGTTGTTCTTAAGTATTTATTTGAAGTTAGTTCATAAGAAGAAAAGTGCATGCAGCAGATCAGTCAGGTAACAGCAATATGATCTTACAACATTCTACGATATGCAGAACACATAACGTAAGGTTCTATTACATAATACAGTTCCATTGGTAATTAAAGAAACATACAATCACCACACTACTCTTCATCCTTTCTTCCTGCTGCTCAACCAAAGTGCATGTTGACTGTAGAATGTTGGGAATGTAGTGATGCATGGAATGTTGGGTGTCTGTGTGAGTGTGGAATGACAGTTAGAGAGAGAGGAGCTGAGCAGCAGACAGGCTGCTCCTGGTGGGGTTTTCCTGCCACAAGGAGTTTACCTACTTCATGGTGTTTGATATTACAGAGGTTTGCTGTCATCTAGAAATAAGGACTTGACTACTGGCTGATCTACTTACACTTCACCTGTTACCCGGACTACCTGTCTGTAGTACCTACCAATCATCTGGCTGTACTTGAACCGACTACAGATTAAAGGTACATGTTAATCAACTTGGCTACCAGTGTCTACTTCTACCATAGAGTACAACAAGGTACTTTCCAACATTTGGGGAAGAGGAAAGAGGAAGATTATGAAGAAAAAAATCAGGGGACTTTATATACATTGATCACACATGGGTACAAAAGATGTGAGAAAAGGGCGTCCTATGAAGATCTGAATGGGGGGGGGGAGAATCCCTTAGGACAAGAACCCTTGCTCACCGTTAGGTGACATGCTTCATCATTTGGGGTCCCTCCTCACACTGAAGTGTGGGCTACGACTCCCCTCTGGGAAGAGCTGAGGGGTTTTATCTCCGAAGATGAGCGTTAATTTGTCGTGATTGAAGGGCAGTGTTTATGTTATTACTCACTGTAACACATTTTGCAGAGTGACTGTACTACTTAGGTCCTGAAGAATGCCTGGTGGCATAAAAATGTTGACCTAAACACGCTCTAGACATTATTGGATATATCTACTGAATCCCTATCCGTCGCTCGCTTTTATTTATGTCGCTGTGACCACCCAATAAAGTTTCAGTGGACTCAGACAGACATTTTTAAATCACACTCGCACCCCCGTTTGCACTCTGCCCTCTTCATAGGATGCCTTTCTCTCACATCTTTCTCGACTGAGCCGGTTGTACCCGTGTGTGAACAATATTTCCTCTAGGGATCAGTACTCCCCGGCTCTCATAGATCCCTCTTGAGCCCAAGTGTGTAGATGACTATATATTCCTGCCTGTAGCAGCGCAGCATGAGGAGCACTTTCAGTGTGCAGGAGGAAGTAGATAGATACATGTAGCAAATTTCGAATTCTATTTCAGGACCAGAGGCTCTGTTTATGTCTCTCTCCCTTTACTGCAAAATAACAGCAGCCACTGAAGAAACGTTTTACATATAACACATACTACATAGCCCATGATACTTTGCTCTTAACCACCAATCATGACCCAGCAGACCATATAAATACAGATAACTCTATCTTGAGAGCCTTTATTTTTGCTGCTCAGCAATCAAGATAAGTGTCTTTGTCTTTCATATATGCATTGTGATTTGCCAAGTTATTGTGTGTTTCATAATGAATACGATATTGGTAGAAGTTCTTTATTGTTTGTGGAAGTTCTTTATTATTAGGTACTGTCGTCCCGCATGGTGTTACTCTCTCTGCCTGGTCCCGTCATCGCGACCAGGAGGGGGTAAATGCCTGCCTTTGCGGGAGATATTCCGCCGATTTTTTCTTACAGGTATGCCATACCATAATCTTCCTACGGTTCTGTATGGCCACTTTCAATGCATCAGTGACTTCCCTAATACACAAAATGCAAAACAACAGTTGATGGACAGAATGCAGAACAATGTCATACATTCACCCCAGTACAGAGATCTGGGCCTTGATCCATCGTTTTTTTGCACTCCACACCACCCCAGTTCAGACATGGCCATATGCAAATCTGCCTTGACCCTGTGCCTCATGGGAACAGTCCAGCCCGAACTGCCAAGCCATGTCTTTCCTGGCCCGGAATCAAGCATCTTAGGACTGGTTTCTGGCTATCAGCCGTCTTCAGCCAGGATAGCTTGACTCCAGTGGTGTGGAGAGCATGGGACTCACGTCTGAGCATACCCATTCCACTCGGGGTGACAAAATGCAAAACAACAGTTGATGGACAGAATGCAGAACAATGTCATACATTCACCCCAGTACAGAGATCTGGGCCTTAATCCATCGTTTTTTTGCACTCCACACCACCCCAGTTCAGACAAAGCCATATGCAAATCAGCCTTGACCCTGTGCCTCATGGGAACAGTCCAGCCCGAACTGCCAAGCCATGTCTTTCCTGGACCGGAATCAAGCATCCTAGGACCGGTTTCTGGCTATCAGCCGTCTTTAGCCAGGATAGCTTGACTCCAGTGGTGTGGAGAGCATGGGACTCACGTCTGGGCATACCCAACCCACTCTGGGTGACAACATGCAAAACAACAGTTGGTAGACAGATTGCAGAACAATGTCATACATTCACCCCAGTACACTGGATTCAAGATAGCCTGGCTGATGAGGATTATGAATCCGAAACCGGTCCCAGGATGCTTGTGTCCGGTCCAGGGAAGACATGGCTTGGCAGTTCAGGCTGGACTGTTCCCATGAGGCACAGGGTCAGACTGATTTGCATATTGCCATGTCTGAACTGGGATGGCTGAGTGAGCTAAAGAATGGTGATGGATTAAACCCAGATCAGTTGACTGGGGGTGAGTGTTTGATTTGCTCAAACACTCCGTCCATCATTTCCTTTTGTATTGCTTTGTTTTCCCTAATACACAGGCCTGAGATAGAGGTGAATATGTACTGCCGCTAACTAACGCTAACACTAGTTAGCAACAGTTTTCTGAACGCTACCTAGCACCAAGAACTGTCACCCTGTTAGCAATGTACTTACAATACGTCACTACATGGTGATAGTTTCAGGTAGCTGTGGTGAAAACTACACTTAACACTAGAGTGAAGGCGATACAAATCTGGCGTTAGTGGGCGAAAACTGACGAAAATCCAATTTGCGGGCAAAAAACTCATGTTAGTCAGCCTAACATACGTTTTTTTGCCTCTAGAGGCAAAAATAGCCTATAAGTCCAGCCCTAATGAAAAATAGGACACAAAACCAATGGAATGCAGATTGGAGCAGCCCGGACCTAGTGCAGCACAAATCAACAACCCCCCTAAGCCTTGCAACAGCCAGGATGACCAGCCCAGGGGAAGAGGAAATACAGGGCTACAATCATGAAAACGCGGACCGCCCTGGGGCCCAAAGACCTCGCTGGGCCTGCGTCTGGGCTCCGGAGTGGGATGCGGGGGTGCTGTGGAGTTGCAGGCACGTGGTGGTAGACATTGAGGCGTGGCAATCACCCTTACCTGGTGATGAAGTCTTCCAGATCTCATGGAGAAACGTTGCTGACCTATGTGAGAAGTCTGCCTGGTGCTCTTTGGAGCTGTGAACAGTAGAGGCGCTCCTGCACACCAATGTTGGGAGGTCTGCATTGCATACTATGCACCACCACTACACAGGTATGCATGGAGGAGATAATCAATGGTTGGCCACGCCTCTCTGCATCACAGGCTGGAGGATGTTGCGCTGGCCGGACGCTGTGGAGGGTGAGGCCCCTGAGCTGTGCCGAACTTGTGTGGTGGGAGCACTGCAACTTCATGCCTAAGGGGGCCCTGTTGCATCTTTTTCATCCAGAGAGTCCCCAGCAGACTTGGCGTTGACTGCTGTACCCTGTCTTATAAAATCCCGCCTGGCTGAGGCTCCTGCTGGCTGAGTCACATATTTGGAGAGAGTGCAGCGGATTGCGCAACAGTGTCAATGCCCAGGTGTCAGGTTTGCCAGAAATGTTAGTAGCCCAGGATAGATACACATATGCCACTAACCTCTCGTGTAACAGCTAGCAGGGACCACGGCTTGAAGAGAAGCCTCTCGATTCCCTTAAATGCAACCAGCCCCAGTGAGGTAAACACAACTAAGGCAAGAAGCACCCCGGGGAAAAGGGAAGGGGACAAAATAATAAAGACACTGCCGGAATGGCACACGTCCTAGGTCTGGTCTAAGGCGTTGGTATCTTCTTGGCATAGAAGAAACTACAAGACATAAACGAGAAGGAGTTTAAGGGGAAAACATCACAATACACATACACACAGAAGAGGAACCATTTCTTAAACGCACTTACAATTGGGCCAGCAATGTTTATCCTTGAACTGCCTTGAGTGTTCAGCGGCGGTATCAAGAATCTCTAAGGTACAGTTTAAAGCTGTTAGTAATCACAGCTTCAGAGAAATGCTTCAGCGTGGTTTAATAAGTACTGTTTAGTGACAGTACCCCATACCTTTCATCAATAGTCTTTCTCCGACAGTCCTGTAAGTAATCTCTTCACAGGGGTCGAGGAATGCTGCATAATAACCTCCCAGACACAAGAAGCAGAAATGCGCCACTGAAGTGCACTCACCACAAGAAAACAAATTGTTAGCGGTATAGATAGCGCAGCCGCGCTATCTGCACAATAAATAAATAATGAATCCTACCAACAAAGCGGGAAGGAAAGCGTCCGCGCTACCAGCTTCCCCATCCGGTATCAGCGATGATGAGCTGCAAACGAGAAGCCGGAATCCAAAAAGCGGGAAAGAAAGCGTCCGCGCTGCGGGTCTTTTTTTCCTGGAACGACTTTGTCCAAATGCCGGCAAGGAAAAGAAACCAGCGTAAGGCGGCTCGGACGGCGTCCGCGATGTTGGCGCAAGGCAAGGAGAGAGAGGCGAAGGTAGTCAGGTTCGACAAGGTGCAGGAGGAAACAGGAGTCCAAATGCGGGAAGGAAAGCGTCCGCGCTGTCCCGAGGAAATGCACTCGAAGGGTAGGCAAGGTTTCTGCGGATCCAGAAACGTCCAGGAACGATTGACATGCACCTTCCCATTCAAAGGGAGGTGCTTATGTAGGAGTTAGGGTGGCTATTTTCTTTTGCCTGACCACTGAATCCCATGGCATTATGGGAGTTGTAGTGCGGTAGTTCCTGGTTTTCATACAACGATGTCCATGCACACAAGAGTTTCTATAGGGGTATGTACTCTTTCTCAGAATCGCTACAGAACCCCCTCTCAAGGACTGCCGACTCGGCGGTCGTCCGGGTTTACCCGGATGGGTCAGATGGAACTGCTCTAACAGGTCAGGACAATGAAGATTTTGCACAGGTTCCCAGGTTCTATCCTCAACCCCAAACCCCTTCCCACCCACCAAGTACTGCACCCTTCCTCTGTATAACCCGGAGTCTAAAAGCTCCTGAACTTCATACTCCTCGTTTCCGTCTATAGTTAAGGAGGGAGGGTGGTCGGGTAACCTTGTGCTCAAAGGGCAGGGTTGGAGTAAAGACAAGTGGAACACAGGGTGAATGTGCCAGGAACAGGGTATAGTCAACTTCATGGCCACAGGATTAATTACCTCTTCTACACTGTAGGGACCAATGTATTTGGGTTTCAGCTTGTTGATGCCCTTCAAGTGTATGTTTTTGGTAGTCAGCCACACCTTATCCCCCACCTGATATGCGGGCGCCTGGGTACGCTTTTTGTCAGCCAAGCGTTTCTGCGTGGCCTTAGCTGTTGCCAAGTGGGTTCTTGCGTCGAGTAATACAGCTTTCAGGTGAGCATGATGTTCGTTTACACTCGGGAGGTTCAAGTTAACCGGCCACTCAAAAGGAAGCATGTTAGGGTGATAACCCAAAAGACAGAAGAAAGGGGAACATCCCAGGGTCGAATGTTCAGTGTTGTTATACGTAAATTTAGCCATCCATAACAGGGTAACCCAGTCTGTGGAGTTTTGTAACGTAAAACAGCGCAAGTATTGTTCCACGGTTTGGTTGAGGCGTTCTGTTATGCCATCCGTTTGGGGGTGATAGCTTGATGAGAGCCTGGCATCGATTTCCATAGTCTTACACAAGGCTTTCCAGAAGCGTGATGTGAATTGTGTTCCCCGATCAGTTATGAAAACACTAGGAAGTCCATGTGCCCTAACCAGGTGTTGTAAGACAACAAGAGCCAATTCTACAGACCTGGGTAGACTATCCAATGATATGAAGTGTCCCATTTTTGTCAAGTGATCCACCATCACTAAAACCACAGTTTTTCCTTGATACAAAGGCATCTTCACAATAAAGTCCATAGACACTGTATGCCAAGGTCTGGGTGGAATGGTTATAGGGCGGAGTAGACCTGACGGCTTTACGTGTTGGGCTTTACCTTGGGCACACACGAAACAGCTTCCAATGTATTTCTTAGTATCATCTCTTAAAGTAGGCCACTAAAAGGAACGCTCTATACAGGCTATGGTTTTGTACGTACCTCCATGTCCCCCCAGCATTGAGTCATGTGCCCACTTCGGTATTTGTAACTGCAGATCCGAGCTGGGAACATATAATGCATGATAGTAATAGAGGAGATCTGCGTTCTGCGTTCAATGCAGGGGGTCTTCTTGGAGCCAGGCTGCAGCGTCAATGTCTGCTAAGGACACCTTGACGTCCTCTACGAAATCCGAGGAAGTAAGCAGAGCTACGGTATGCAAAGGGAACGCCATTTCCGTCAATATCGATGGTGGTTCGATGTCGTCGGGTAGCTGGTATTCTGGGACGTCCATATTACGGGAGAGAGCATCTGCTTTTCCGTTCTCTGGCCCAGGGCGGTACTTAATGATGAAATCACATTCCGAAAAAAAGAGGGTCCATCGTAGTTACCGTGGTGTGAGAGCTTTGGCTGTTTTTAGGAACAACAAATTTCGATGATCTGTGTAGATTTCTACCGTGTGATGGGCTCCCATAAGATAGTGTCTCCACTCTTCACAACCTCTTTTTATTGCCAGCAATTCTTTGTCGGTGATTGAATAATTTATTTTGCTGGGGCTGAGTTTCTTGGAATAATATACAACCGGGTGTATCTGTACTGTGGTGGGATGTCTTTGGGACAGTACTCCTCCCAGGGCGTATTGTGAGGCGTCAGTTTCCAAGATGAAAGGGAGTTTTGGATCGGGATGTCATAGGATAGGAGCTTGAGTGAATTTATCTTTCAGGGTTTGGAACAAATGTTCAGCTTCTTCTCCCCAGATAAAAGGAATATTTTTTCGTAACAGACTGGAAATGGGATGAATGATCTTGGAGAAATCCTTTATAAACGTCTGTAATAATTGGCGAAACCCAAAAAGCTCTGCACGGACTTGACATTCTGAGGGGTTTTCCACTGTGTGATGGCTTCAACCTTACTAGTCTCCATCTGGAAACCGTGGGCATTGATAACATAGCTCAGGAACGTTACTTCTTGTGCATGAAATAAACATTTTTCCAGTTACCGTATAACGAGTGTTGCTGCAGTCTTTCCAAAAACTTCTTTTACATGTTTCACGCGTTCTGGGAGAGTAGTAGATGAGAATATCGTCTATGTATACCATACAGATGGTATCTAGCAAACCTCTTAACACCTCGTCCATAAAATACTGGAAGGCAGCCGGGGCGTTGCAGAGCCCAAATGGCATAACCCTGTATTCAAATAGACCGAATTTAGTCCGGAGGGCGGTCTTCCATTCGTCGCCATGTTTCACCCGGACCAAGTGGTAGGCCCCCCTCAGGTCTAGCTTTGTGAAGTAACGAGCTCCTTTTAGCTGGTCCAGTAGTACTGAAATCAAGGGTAGGGGATACCGTTTTTTGATGGTGATACTGTTTATGGCCCGGTAAACGATGCAAGTCCTTAATTCTGCAAATCCTTCTTTGGTATAAAAAAAAGAGGCGAGGATGCTGGGGAGGTGCAGTGTTGTATGAATCCTGAGGCCACATTTTCTTCCAGATAGTTATTTAAATACTGGTTCTCTTTTTCTGTGAGGGCATAGACCCTGCTGCACGGAATAGCTGCACCAGGGACTAGCTTTATGCAGCAATCGTAGACCCGATGGGGTGATAATTGTGTAGCCTTCTGTTTATTGAAGAGGGACTGAAACTCATGATATGCTTCTGGTAAGGTGGTTGCACTGCAATAGTTTTCTGGTGCACATGACATAGCCAAAAAATCAGCATGAGTTTTCTCCTCTTTTGTAGATGTGTTGTCGTGTTGGCTGCAATGCTCCTTGCAGAAAGCAGAGCTTAATGATACAGTGCGAGCAGTCCAACTCACTACAGGGTCATGTAAGGTCAGCCAGGGCATACCAAGGATTAAACGGAACTGAGGTGCAGCTATCAGATCAAATTGGATATACTTGAAGTGATCCGTCCCGTATTGCATAAGAAGAGGAAGGGTGTGTTTATCAACTGGTCCTGAGGTTAATGCAGACCCGTCCACTGCCTTCACATATTCTGGTTCTTTTTTCCTTTCCCATGGTACTCCCATGGTGGATGCGTACTCCAGATCCATGTAGTTTCCGGTTGCCCCGGAATCCATCAATGCATCCACTTGGGTGGCTGTTTCTAGAGCGATCCATAATGAAACATTGATATTCAGATGAGCCACAGCAGGCAATAACGTATTCGCGATAAGTGAAGAGATTGGAGTACCTAGTACGCCCGACCCAGTGATCTCCGTCTGGCTTGAGCTCTTCAGTTTTCAGACATCTCTTTGGTTCCCATAACAGCCGATCTATGAGGAGGAGGGTTTCTTTCGGGTAGTTGGGCATGCGCCCGGCATTCTTGATGAAGTGTCCACCTTTTCCACAATATAAGCAGAGTTTCATCTTCTGTCGTTTTTCCCGTTCTTCCGGTGTAAGGGGACCTCGAATCCCCCCTATCTGCATAGGTTCGGCCCATCCATGGTCTTAGCGTGTTCTTCAGCCAGGGGTCTTGGTCTAGGATACCAGCCTCGTGTTTCTCCTCTGTTCTTATCTCCTCGTCTTTCCAATAATCGGTGGTCTAACTGAACGGTAAGATCGATCATCTCTTCGTATGTTTGAGGTAACTGGACCACTTGTGAGAGAACGTCCTTCAGTTCCCCCCTCAATCCTTGGTAGAATAATGTTGTTCTTTTTTCTTGGGGCCAGTCAGTCTTTACCACTAGGCGGTTAAACGATGTTATATAAGATAATAGGTCCTGTGACCCCTGGCGTAGAGTAAGGAGTTCCCGATCCAGGGTCATCATATGTGATTTACGGTCGAAAAGTTTTCTCAGTTCAACACAAAAGTCTGTGAATTGGTGTAATACAGGATCATTACGTTCCATCAAGGGTATGGTCGAGCTTGCAGCATTCCCTTCCATATAAGACATCATGAATGCGGTTTTTGCAGCTTCGTTTTGAAAAACAACGGGTTTGCATAGGAAGTGGAGTCTACATTGATTAAAAAATGTCTCGAACTTTTTAGGATCCCCATAGAAGCGTTCATAAGGGTATTCCAGTATTTTGTACCACATGAACCGTAGGCGTGTGTTCTGCGGAAGGTGGGGAATTAGTAGTGGATGTGAAGAACCCACCCCCGGATGAGGTTGCGGAAGGAGTCTTTGTAGTTTGACCAGGAGGAGGCAGGGTAGCTTACCTAATGTAAGATCTTGCTCCTGGCCTTCTGCGTCAGATACCTGCAACTTCTCTGCGCAACTTATTCATATCTTTTCTAAGGTCTTGGTTCTCTAACCTAGAAGTGTGGACCTAATGCTGCAGCGCAGTTAAGCTTTCCAGCAATGAGGTCAACACCACATTAGTGTCCATGGTCCGGGCTGAGCGTCTAACTTGGGCTTGTCTATCTGTCAGGTTTGCCAGAAATGTTAGTAGTCCAGGATAGATACACATATGCCACTAACCTCTCGTGCAACAGCTAGCAGGGACCATGGCTTGAAGAGAAGCCTCCCGATTCCCTTAAATGCAACCAGCCCCAGTGAGGTAAACACAACTAAGGCAAGAAGCACCCTGGGGAAAAGGGAAGGGGACAAAATAATAAAGACACTGCCGGAATGGCACACGTCCTAGGTCTGGTCTAAGGCGTTGGTATCTTCTTGGCATAGAAGAAACTACAAGACATAAACGAGAAGGAGTTTAAAGGGAAAACATCACAATACACATACACACAGAAGAGGAACCATTTCTTAAACGCACTTACAATTGGGCCAGTAATGTTTATCCTTGAACTGCCTTGAGTGTTCAGCGGCGGTATCAAGAATCTCTAAGGTACAGTGTAAAGCTGTTAGTAATCACAGCTTCAGAGAAACGGTTCCGCATTATGTGCACACAATAATAAGTACTGTTTATTGACAGTACCTCGTACCTTTCATCAATAGTCTTCCTCCGACAGTCCTGTAAGTAATCTCTTCACAGGGGTCGAGGAATGCTGCATAATAACCTCCCAGACACATGAAGCAGAAATGCGCCACTGAAGTGCACTCACCACAAGAAAACAAATTGTTAGAGGTATAGATAGCGCAGCTGTGCTATCTCCACAATAAATAAATAATGAATCCTACCACCAAAGTGGGAAGGAAAGCATCCGCGCTACCAGCTTCCCCATCCGGTATCAGCGATGATGAGCTGCGAACGAGAAGCCGGAATCCAAAAAGCGGGAAAGAAAGCGTCAGCGCTGCGGGTATTTGTCCCCTGGAACGACTTTGTCCAAATGTACTTGCAGCATGATTCTTGCACCACATTCCACAGTATTTGCAAAATGACGCATCAAGGCATATGCGTGACCTGGTGAAGCCCTGTGCCACATAATACCTGCATGAGGTATGATGTATGCAGGCAACAAAGCCTCATAGGAGTGGCACAGTGAAATCGATCATATTTCACTGTGGCTATTTTAGGACGCAACTGCATCAGTACCATATGCCTACCTCATGGCAGACGTAAGGGTGACGCAGTGCCACAATGATAGGCTGGCCCCATGCATAGGTGGAGTTGCGCCATGATTGTGACACATCTGCAGCAATGCATAACTTTAGCGCTGACAGATACGTCAGGATTCCAGACATATCAGTCATTAATTGCGACATGGAGCACTGTACAGTGAATACAGCACATCCATGGTGTCTCAAGAAGGGCATAGTGAAAAGTGTTGCAACGCTCATTTGTCGCAGCAAATCAAAACTTTTCATGAATAAGGCCCAGGAATGTGCCCTATCTTATTGATGGTGCTCATTCCTGCCCTGTATTTTGTTGCAGGGCAGCGTAGCAACATTCCTTGCGGCACTGTCCAGCACCAAAACCTTCTGAAATGAGACCCCAAGTGTTAGCACTAATTTTAAAATCAGCTATTTTCTGGTCTTATGAAACTGCCTCTAACTGCAGTTAGAGGCAGTTTTTTTGGTTTTGCACCACTTTTGTTTTTTTGAAAGACCTTTATTGTACACTTATATAAATACACAGCACAGGGCCTACAACCTCAAGGGCTGGCCGCAAACATTTGTAGTTACTCATCAATACTTTAGAGATTGAAACACAGCCGTGTATCCGACAACACTGGGGTCAGGCGGCGTAATATCATGAAGTTTACTCGTTAGCAACTGGGTCATATGCCGGGTAAGGCATAGGTTTAGCATTTTTAGGTCTCGCTAGTGTTAGCAGCACAAAGCGTTTCTCCAGCGAAAGACCTATTGTTGTGGGTTTGCCGGGAATGGGAATGGAGCACAGGGGGTGGTTACGCGCTTCACCTCGGCGATTTCATCTCGAGGACGCGCTTCTACAGTCGGGTTTGCATCACGTGTGCAGACTCTCCAGGCCGCCGCAGATCTGTTTTTGCGATCGCGCTTAATTACTTCCATGTCTCGTTTGTTTTAGGCAAGTTGCACACGCTTTTTTTTTTTTGCAGGCAAGTGGCACGCGCTTGACTCTCCAGGGCGCTGCAGATCTGCGCCTAATGACTTCCGTGCCTCACATTTTTTTAGGCAAGTTGCACGCGCTTCACTCTCCAGGGCGCTGCAGATCTGTTGTTGTGATCGCGCCTAATGACTTCCGCGTCTCTAATTATTTTAGGCAAGTGGCACGCGCTTCTGCTGGCCGTGTGCAGACTCTCCTGTGCGCTTCAGTTCAGATGTTGTTAACTAATGTGCTTGTTGATTTTTATTTAACCACGGTGGGCTCTCATGTTATGGAATTATTTAAATTCAACAAGTTATGTAAAAAGCCGCCTTACTGCCGCTTCTGCTGGCCCTGTGCACACTCTCCTGTGCGCTTCCGTTCAGCTGTTGTGAACTAATGTGATTGGTGATTTTTATTTAACCACAGTGGGCTCTCATGTTATGGAATTATTTAAAATCAACAAGTTATGTAAAAAGCCGCCTCACTGCCGCTTCTGCTGGCCCTGTGCACACTCTCCTGTGCGCTACCGTTCAGCTGTTGTGAACTAATGTGATTGGTGCTTTTTAGGTCTCGCTGGTGTTAGCAGCGCATAGCGCTGCTCCAGCGAAAGACCTATTGTTGTGGGTTTCCTGGGAATGGCTGAGAGGGGGTGGTTACACGCATAACCTCGGTGATTTCACCTCGAGGACGCGCTTCAGCTGGCGGGCTCGCATCGCGTGTTCAGACTCTCCTGGGCGCTGCAGCTCTGGTGTTGTGAACGTGCCGAACGTGCCTAATGACAGCGCCTAATGACTTCCGTCTATCAGTCTAGCCATCAATGTGCCCCGACGCCCCCACTCACCGGGTCTCTCATACTCCTCTCGTCCTGTCCCGCGATAGTGGCGCTGCACGGGATTCGTAGGCGGCTAGCTCCCTTCCCTTCACAGGAGCGCAGGGTAGGCTCCCGTCCGCTTCCTGTCTGTGCTGGTGGCCCCGGCCTCAAGCAGGCAGTCCCGGGCAGTCCAGCCTGGTTTCCTGTGTCTCGCCCGTGCAGAGGAACCGGAAACACTCAATCCAAGAAAGGTACGTTGCTTGTTGTGGTCGGCATTTGCTTGCAGCGTTTCTCAGTAGTGTCTACCAACTTTGTTTGATGCGCTCTAAGCTTTCAATTAGCTAGATAAGAATATTTATATTTTAAAGAGCTGCGAATGTTGCTGTATACAAGAAGGCGCGATAGGCCAAGAATCACACAAGCTGATGAAGTGGGGAGCCGGGATCCCAACCTAGGTTTCTTCTTCGAGAGAGACACATTTTCTGCTCTGCCCCAGCTCACCTCAGTCTGAAGTTCCAACGCTCACTCTGACCTGAATGGCAAATGTATTTACTCTTATAGCCTTAGACAAACGTTACCATTTATAGACTGTTTTAGGAGGAAAAAAGATTGCCTCAGCTGTGCGAGATCCTGTCTTCCTTGGATCCACCTGTTGGGCAGACTTCACTGCAGGCTCTCTGAGCTGGATGCACCCTGTTTAGTGGCCTCTTTATGCCGGGTGAGACCACCGCCTTTATCCTCTGGGACTCTCTCCCAGCCTCTCATGGCCCTTCCTTTGAGATTCAAGCATACGTCTTCTTCTCTGAGGTATTGAGCCCCTCACACCCCATTGGGCCCCTGCATGCGGACACAAAGCCTTGAAGCACCCTCTCTGGGGCTTTGCCTGTGTGGCGCTCAGTCCGATGCCCGCAGTCCTCATTCTAGGCCCTGCCTGTACTGTACAGCTCGCCAAGATCCCCTCCGAGCTCTTTGCCTGAGGGAAGCCAAACCACTGTCCCTCCATCGAGGACGCCCATGGGGTGCGCATCCACCCATTCCTATTTGTACTGCAGAGTGCAGAGACACTGCCCCTTCCTCTTGGCCTGGCCTGTGGGGCTTATAGCGCGATGTCTCTTCCTGTAGAGGGCACCTGTGCATGAACCCCACTCACTGGGCCCCGTCTGTGGAATGCAGGGGTAATGTCCTTCCATCTATGCCCCCCATGGGGTGCGCATCCCCCCAACCCTTTCCCATTTGTACTGCAGAGCCAGAGTGCAGAACAACTGGCCCTTCCTCGTGGCCTGGCCTATGGGGCTTATAGCAAGATTTCTCTGCCTGTAGAAGGCAGGTCTACATTAACCCCCTTCCTGCTCCCACACCTGCGGAATGCAAGGGGTAATGTCCCTCGGTCCGTACCAGTTCCCGCTCCCTCACACCCTGACACATAGTAATGTTTCCAAATTACCATCATGACTCTGGGCAATAGCTTGCTTAATCTTCCCGACGGCCCCCAGCGCCTAGAGACCCTTACGGGTGATTGTGCCGATTTCAAATGTGGATTATCATGTCATATGCTGGGATTCCCATATAACTGTAATTACTAATCAAAGGACGGCTTAATATCCCACCCACATTCTGTTAGCCCCGCACAACTGGTCAGGGGGCATCCTCCGCAGAGGGGACTACGCTGCTGCTGCCCTCATACTGCACTACAGCTAGTGCATACTGGCCGGGGTCTGCAGGAAAACGCACAGCTGATACAGCGCTTCTCAAGAGACAACCGCGTGGGAGCTATGCAAATGTTTATAAGTGTGAATGCGGTGGCACTGGTGCCTCTCTGGTGCCTATTAGACTCGCAAGTCCTTGGGGAAAAAAACAATTTTGTGTTTGTAATCATTTTGGTGCATTTAAGACAGAGCTGCACGAAACTTCATCTTAAAAGGATGCCCTGCCACGGTCTAAGGTAGCTCTGTGCCCCCATGGCTCACTGCTTTTCTCTGCCTGGCCACAGGCTCTGGTGACTTGAGAAATCCGTGGCTCACAGGGCTCGGGTGGCTTCCTGACACTGTGGAACTGTTCCTTCTATGTTGTCCCAGGGATACCCGTCTCTGTCAGAATCTGGCCTTCCCCTGGCACGGCTAGCATTGGGATGCTGTGGCTCACAGTACTCCGCGCCGCATTAGGCGGGGACTCACTAGAGTCAAATCTGTAGTTGCACAGTTCATTAAAACAAGCATTTGCAATGCAATAGGTCTTGCATTTGCGAGAGTTTGAGCTATTGGCATTGTAAATGGCAATGCCTTTTATTAAAAGCGTTTGAAAACGTGCAAGCTGTAAGTAAACAAGTACTTTGTAATTGTAGTCCTTGCTTATGAGAAGCAAAGCTGGCAGTCTCTTTTACTGACAGCCTTGCTTCTCGTAAGCAAGGACTATACGTACAAAGTGCATGTTTATGCATGGCTTGTAGGTTTTCAAAACAAAAGAATAAAAGGCATTGTCATTTACAATACCAATAGCTCCAACTATTGCAAATGCGAGACCTATTGCATTGCAAATGCTTGTTCGTTTTTATTATAAGTAACTGTGCAACTAAAACTCAAGATATCAACCTGCTCGTTAATTGGCACTATGTCCATATTTTGCTGTTGTGTGGTGGATTATTTGCGCTACTGTTACAGTCGTACTGCATACATGCACACTCAGATAGGCGCCTAAGCCACTGTTCGGGATAAATGTTACGTTTCGCAACAGTTGTACACTCGCTTTAATGGACATAGAAATAAGGAGTGAAAGAAAAGGCAAATTATTCAGAATGGCTTAGCAGAGACGTTGATCACAATCATGTTACAAAGAACATACAGCGGCCAGCCTCAGCCCTAACTAACTGTATCTCCAATGCATAACAGTGAAGTGGCCAGAGCAGGACACTCGCTATGCTGTATCCCCAGTGGAAGGCTAAACATGTGCGTCAACAATGCAATGTAGATTCAGATCTTCCATGTCATAAAATGAGAAACTGTAAAGGACAACATAAGAATAATTGCAAGTAACAGAAAAAATAAAGGGCTGGTGGTATCGAACGATGTGTGTGCGTGTACGTGTGTGGCTCACGGGGCAGGCAAGTGGTAGTCGCGCGCTGTTCCGAGCCAGTAACGGGGTCCGCATAATGCGACCAGCCAGTCATGCAGGGGGGAAGGGGGGGAGGGGGGGACAGTCGGTATAGTGCTCAGTATGAAATATGGGTCTAAACAATGCCCCTTTGTAGGCATTCTTGGTGGTAAGCCACTAAGACAATATCCCAGTCATGTGCTATGGGGTACATTCGGAGACCCGTCGTCTCCTCCCTGTGCAGTGCCACACTCTCCGCCTTCGCCCAATTGTCAAATGAGGTGCGCCAGTGTGTCACCTGTGGGGATGCACTACTTTTCCATCGCTTGGTGATGAGGCACTTCGCTGTTATCAGCCCCAGATCCCAGAACCTCGCCTGGACCTTCGTCTGCTTTGTTCGCTTAAATAGGCCAAACAGACAAGCTTCCCACGTGTGGGGCAAGTTACCTCCTGTCGCTGCTGCCAGAGTGGCAGTCACTGAGGTCCAATAACCATGCAGTGGAGGGCACGTCCAGAGTACATGTAACAGTTGCGCATCCACAAGTTCGCACCTGGGGCACGCCTATGAACCAAGACCGAAGTAGCAGTTAAGCTTATCTGGAGTTAAATACGCGCGGTGCACAATGTAATACTGTATTATATTAAAACGGGAGTTGCGTGGAACATTCCTCGCCCCAGCTAGCACCATCGCCCACTCCTTATCTGTCCAGTCCCGACCTCTATCGACTGTCCATTTGTCTCGCAGCCGCAGCGATGAAAATTGCGTATGCATGTGTAGCGCCTGGGCAAGCCAGTGGCCTATGTGGGTGCCATTACCCATCACATGTAGATATTGGATCAGCAGGTGTGTTGGTGGTTCCTCCGTCAGGTCACCCCAAGATTGTGTCAGTATATGTATGAGTGTCGCATGTGTCAGGAACTGCCCAGCAGGTAATCCGGTGTTAGCTGCCAACGTTTCAAAAGCAAGCAAAGCGCCCTCTACAAACAAATCTCCCAAGCTTTCTAAATCAACGGCCGACCAACTGCCTAGCGCAGTCTCCGTAAGTGCGCCTCCCTCCCAGGGCGTCCCTAAAAGTGGCAGATTAGGGGCGTATGGTGTGATCGAGCACGTGAGCTTTAGGCTCCTCACGAAGCATTTCCGCGCCACCGCAAGGTGTAGTTAAACCGGGCAGCGGACCTTAGCTAAAGGGTAAAATAGTGCATGTATCTGCGCAACCGTCATGACTGCGCCGTCCAAGGCTGTATCGCTCAAGTTCTTCCCAATCAACCAGTAGGCAACCCATTGCCGCTGCGCAGCCAGGTAGTTGAGCTCCTGATTAGGAACAGCCAGCCCCCCAGATTCCGTCGCGGCATATAGCGTCTTCAACGCGACTCTGGGCCTCCCTGCGTTCCAGATCAGACGTTTGGTCAGTGTTTCTTATTCCCGGAAGATATGAGTTGGAACATATACCGGTAGGTTCGTGTAAAAATACAGTAATCTAGGTAGTACCACCATTTTTGTAAGTGTGATTCGGCTCGGGACAATCAACGGAAGAGAGTTCCAAAAGGTCACCTGAGCCGTAAGCGACGAAATCGTTCTCGGGAGGTTACCCTCCAGTAAGTCAGCAGGTTCGCGATAAACTTGTATCCCTAGGTAACAAAAAACGGTCGGATACCAAAGGAGCCGTTCTCCAATCACCACTATGTCGCACTCCGGGGTATCTGCAGCGAAAGAATACGCGCCAGACTTCGCCCGATTAACTCGGAGGCCCGACACTTCACCGAAAGTGCTGAATATGTCTGTGAGCACGCGTGGGAAACAGGTCAGGTCTCTGATATAGATCAGGAGGTCATCCGCGTATAGCAACACTGAGTGCGTCCCATCAGCCAGAGGGATGCCCCATTCCGCGCCGGAAATACGGAGCTGCGATGCCAAGGGTTCCATCACTAAAGCAAAGATTAAAGGAGAGAGGGGGCACCCTTGCCTAGTGCCTCTTCCGACTCGGACTGGGTCTGAGAGAAGCGTACCCGCACGAACACGCACCACTGGGTCCTGGTATAGAAGCTCCACCATCTGAAGGTAGTCATCGCCCAGGTAGAACATCTCCAGCACCTGCAGCAGGTAGGGCCACTCCACAGAATCAAACGCTTTCTCAAGATCGAGAACCACGCACCCCGAACGAGGCCAGCGGGCCGTAGCTAGGTTCTGCACACGGAAGAGGCGTCTGATGTTATAAGACGTGCTACGGGTTGGCACGAATCCGTTTTGGTCAGCATGTACCAGTGCAGGGACCAGGGGCGCCAGCCTCTGGGCTAGTGTGGACGCCAGGATTTTATAATCCGTATTGAGGAGAGCGAGTGGTCTGTATGATCCCATGAGCCCGTCTCTGCCTGGCTTCAAGAGTGTTACCACATTTGCCTCTTTCATGGTGGGCGGGAGTGTAGCATCCTCGAATGCCGCCCCATACATCCGCAAGAGTTCGGGTATTAGGATGGTAGAGTATGCCTTATAGAGCTCCGCCGACAATCCGTCTGGCCCTGGGGTTTTGCCATTGGAGAGGGAATATATGACCGTTCGGAGCTCTTCCGCCGTTAACGGTGCGCCCAGCTCCTCCCGCTGTGCATTGGTAGCTGTTGGGAGAGGAAGCGTCAATAAATATCCTGCGATATCGCCTCCAGTAACACGCAGGCGGGAGCGAAAGAGATTTTCATAATGATTCGTGAAGGCAGTGTGAATCGCCCGTTGCGTGTAGACAGTGTTGCCCTGAGCGTCCCTGACAGACATAACAGGCGTCGTTTGAGCGTCTCGCCTTCTTAGCCAAGACAATCGTTTACCTGGCTTGTCTCCAAGGTGGTGTGTGCGGGCCGAGTGTGCAGCGTAATTTAGGTTCTTCAACCTATCCATAAGTTGAACGTGCTGTTCTCGAGCTGTCGCCAGTCGCGTATCATCGCTCTCAACCACCTCCTGTTCACCAGCCAGTAAGGTAGACTCCACTCGCTCCAATTCCCTTTCAACCTGGCGCCGCATTCCCGCCTGCATGCCCAGGCAGCTACCCCGCATGACCACCTTAAACACGTCCCACTCCACTTGTAGGGTGGATGCAGTGTCACTATTGTCCTCAAAATACTGCAAAATGCAGCTCGAGAGCGACTCCCTGTATGGAGCATCTAATAAGATGTCCGGTTGCAGTCTCCATTTGGGGATCGGTGGGTGTGGGCGTTCCCAGGCAAAGTCCAGGGTATGAGGGTTGTTGTCTGAGTGAGTACGCCCCAGATAGTCAGTATCCGCGACGTGGGGTAGTAAGTCGCTTGACAGCATGAATCTGTCGAGCCTAACATGCAGTGCATGGGCACCTGAATAGAAGGAATAGACCCTCGTGCCAGGGTTGCGAGTGCGGTTCAAAAGGGGGTGGTGATGGATGGAGCATCTGAATCAATCAAACACTCACACCCAGTCAAAAGATCTGGGTTTAATCCATCACCGTTCTTTAGCCCATTCTGCCACCCCAGTTCAGACATGGCTAAATGCAAATCAGTCTAACCATGTGCCTCATGGGAACAGTCCAGCCCGAACTGCCAAGCCATGTCTTCCCTGGACTGGAAATGAGCTTCCGAGGACCGGTTTGCGAGTGCGCCAAACATCATGGAGGTCCCACTGTGTCGCCCAGTCCTGGAGCGCTCTTGACGCTCCGCACGCCGGGGCACTGGCCAAGGGGGGGATCGAGCGATCTAGTGCGACATCCAACACACAGTTGTAGTCGCCTCCAAGTAGAAGCGGCATACCCGGCCACGGCGCTAGCACCAATGACAAACGTGAAAGGAAACTCCCCTGGTCAGTGTTAGGAGCATACACAGAAGCTATCACCACCTGCTGTCCGTCCAACTTACCCTGAAGAACCACATATCTCCCCTCCACGTCTATGTTGCTGTGAGTGAGTGCAAAGGGAACCCCAGGGTGTATCCAAATTAAAGCTCCACACGCAAAAGCCGAAAAGCCAGTGGCATATAGCTGCTTCTCCACCTACGGCGCAGTGTAAGCGCTTCAGGAGCAGTTAAGTGGGTCTCTTGCAACAACGCAACTTGCACCTGGTGTCGCCTAAGATACGAGTAGACCTGGTAACGGCGTGAAGGTGTATGCATACCACGCACATTCCAGGTACAGAATTTAACCGTAGTCATTGCACACCTGTGTCTCCGCGTCCCCCCCTACCACCCACCCCCAACACCCAGCCCGACCACACCGCAGAGTAGGCACCCACCGCTATCCCCACCAGTCATTCCTGCTCGTACACAGCCCCGTGCACACACTTCAGGGGCAAGGGAAAAGGAAAAGATAGCCAACGGTATTATATACAAAGAAAACTTAAACAGATCTAAACAGTAGTTAATACCAAAAGGTCGGTTGCTGAACATCCCCCCGTCCGAACACTCAAATGAGTCAATTAAACTCTGCAATGCTAGGGGGTGTTAAGCGTTAGGCACAAGGAAACGAGTCAGCAGTGTTCGCTAAGAAAGGGTGTCTTCCCACCCTGGGCCGTAGTGAAGAGGCCATTGTTAGCAGGGGTTTCCGGGGATAGCACCGCCCAGTTCCATTGAAAAACGTCCGGCCAATGCAAGGGGCTATGTGAGAGATCGTGTAGGGGGCAGCGTCCCCGGCAGGGCCAGGCCACAAGCAGTCAAAGTTCAGCTGGCGGGGGTAGGAGGAGAGTATCCCTGGCATTTTACAGCAATATTGTACAAAGTCTGAGAACATTACTCACTGCAGCTCATCGCTGTTGCCCCTTAGAAGCAAAGGGCTCCCGTGTCAGTCCTCGTTGCGCCTCATTCATACCAGGGCAAGTAAGGAAGTTACAGGTATGATGATACCAACCACGCGTCGTGCAAATGGGGCAAGTTATCTTTTTTTAGTGGAGTAGATCCGCCATCTGCGGGGTGACGTCTGGTAGGTCTGCAGATAACTGTGAATCTGGTATTCCATAGATAGCCTCGTCTTCACTTGGAAACGCATGCGGGCTAGTAATCGGGGCAGAGGACGGTGCCGGAGAGCCGCTGATTTCTGTGACTTTGCAGAGCGCATCCCGCTGCTCCAGTAGCACCAGGTCTGCAGGCAGGAAGTGGGTCGTCGCCCCCTGTGATCGGTTGGGTGTAGGCGATTTACGCTGGCGGCACCGCCGTGACCCTCGTGAGCGCGTCATCGTAAGGGTGCCTTGCGCCCGGTGGGGCGCTTTGTCCATGCCGCCATCAAGCCAAATCTTGACCTCCTCGGGGCTAGTGAAAAAGTGTGTCTTGTCTTGTGCCACCACCCTCAATTTGGCGGGAAATAGGAGTGAGTACTTGAGACTCGCCTGTCGTAGCCTCCGCTTCACTGCTAGGAAGGAGTGTCTCTGGCGTTGTACTTGGACAGTGTAGTCGGGAAAAAACATTATCTTGGTATTATCGATCTGGACTTCTCCGAGTTTCCTGGCTTCGCGGAGGATCGCATCGCGATCCCTGTAGTTAAGGATGCTTAGGAGCAGTGGTCTGGGATTGGAGCCCGGAGGGAGAGGTCTGGTGGGTACACGATGAGCGCGCTCCACTACCAAATAGGGCGATAGCGTACCTTCTGGCAGTAGAGCTCTCAGCTAGTCCTCCACATGTTGCGTGGGGTCCGTTCCTTCCCATTTCTCCGGTACACCCACCAGTCTGATGTTATTTCTTCATGCCCTTCCTTCCGCGTCCTCAGCACGATCTTCCAAAAATTCGACCCTGTTCAGGAGGTCTTGTATGTGTTTGTCCGTCTGGCTCACCCGGGGCCACAGATCCTCCACCGCACGCTCCAGCGTTTTGGTGCGGTCTGCCAGTTTTTTGTGGTCGGCCTTAAGGTGATTTAGATCAATCGCCACACAGTCAATTTTAGTCTCTAGAGAGGTGCGAGTTTGTTGGAGGGACTCCTCCAGGCGCTCCATGACAGCCAGTACATTATCCAGTTTCGACGTCACTTGATCTGCATCCATTTTGGGCAGGGATTTGACCATCTTTCCCTTCGTGGATGTGCCTCCAGTGCCAGTACGAGTCTTCACTCCTCTAGACATGGGCAAGGCGGTGTGCGATAGCGTCCGCCGCGCCCAAGAGGGTGAGCCCCGGTAGGGAGTGCCTCGGTTCGTTAGTCAGGCTGTCGGGGCACCAGGACTCAACCACCCCGGTAGGTAGGCAGGGGGTGCGGGGCTCTCAGTGCGGGTGCCGTCAGCCCTCCTCCACAACCACCTCCAGCTGGTACAGTGGGTAGTTTTTATAGCCGGGCAATTAAGGGTAGGTAGGCCATGAAGCTGATGGTGCCGTGTCTTCACGTGGCGGCGTGATGTATGTCGCGACTCGCTGGTAATTCCCGGTGCTTTGGGCGCTTCAGAGCTCGCAGCTGGTCAGGGTAGGCATCCCTATGTCGTAAGGGGGTAGTCGCTCACCTCTGTCTCCCCCGCTCTCCTCAGTCGCCCTCGGCTGCAATGGGGCCCGCAGGACTGCCTGTCCAGGGGGATTTCCCTGACGCCCAGCGGTGGGGTTTCCTCGTGTTGGGGAGTCAGCGTGTCCTAATAATGGCCTGGACGCTGCGCACCGAGGGTGTGTGGCTCCTCCCGACCCCCGGTGGTCAGGGGTCCGGCGCCACTTGCTGAGTGAGTTCAGTGCCAGGCCTAGTCTCCCAACGGCGTCACCATGTGAGTGTGGCGCCGCCTGTTCGCCAAGTCCATCGGGTCGCAATTGCGGCAGGGGGGCAATCGGGCTCTCACCTCGGTGCAGGCCTCCGGTGATGGCGTAACATACTGTGTGGCGCACTGCAGAGTGTTGGAGCGTCCTCGTGGCGTCTCCGCGTCGGGGGGGCTATCGGGCTCTCTCACCTCGAAGCAGGCCTCCGGTGGTGGCGTGTCGTATGGTGCGGTTTACTTCACAGTGCTGGAGCGTCCTCGTGGCTGTCCAGGGGCTCCAGGTCCCAGCGCGACCACCCGAGTAGTGCCGGTCTCTTAGGCGCTCCACATCAGGCGCTGTCTATCACGCCAGCCCGCATGGCGCGCGAGGCGTCCGAAGCACTCCCAGGTCCCCGACCTCGCGCGGGGCTCGGGCAGGGGCGGGTTCAGTGGGGCGTCTGGGTTTGCTGGAGAACCTCAGTGTCGCCCCCCGGATCGGTGGGAGCAGCTTCCCGGGCGCGATCTTCACTCGCCAGGCGCCCCCGCAGGGCAGCTCGGAGGCTGCGTCGTCAGGCCCAGCAGGCAGGCAGAGACAGCGGTCTCGCCTGACTGTGCAGGCAGGGTTCGTGGTGTTCAGCGCGGCCGCAGGCTGCCAGGTGGTGCCGGGGTAGTTCTGGAGCAGCTAGCGGCACCAAAGTCGGCTGGCGGGTGGAGGAGGATTATCTCTTGCTCCGCTCGTAATTATGGCCAAATCAGGATAAGTGTGGCGGAGTAACGGCCCAGGAATGGGGAGTTTACGCCCCTTTGGTTTTGCACCATACAATGAATTCCTTGTAAATATTGCGAAGTGGGTTTAGCAGCAGTTTTTGCACGGGAACGCCTACCTTGCATCTCATTTTCGTTAACTCCCACTAACAAAAATGGAGATCTTAAAAATACACGTTTTCGCCAGAATACTGCCGCTAACTGAGGTTAGCGACAACTTGTAAATAAGGTGATAAAATAATAGCCGACGCAACATCATAAAATTGACGCTACGGCGGCGTTAAGTTCTTGTACATATTCCTGAGAGAGCCTGAGATGCGCAAAGCCTGATTGAGCTAATTTTGGGCTTCAATTGGGTCACATCCAGTCCGCTTTTATCTCCTCCTCGCCGACACGTTCTTCTAACGCTCAGCACCGCTCTCGTTTAAACATAGTACAGTCTGGTCGCCGGCTCGGGCAGGAACAATAGAGCAGTTTGCCCAGCATTTTGAGCGGCATGCACGCTCATTATCAGATTGACTTTCCTGACTCCGACAATCCATATATATTCAGGTGGGCTGCAATAATTTGGATTACAGCAATTGCTGAGGAGCCTGTTTTCACTAATAGTCCATCTGCACTGGGGCTTGGGGATAGACTTAATAGTTTACACCAAGACTGGCTGGGTGCCTTTTGAGGAGGATCCGTATGTGTGGAGTTTGGAAGTAATCCCCTCCTGTGTGTACTTGACTCCCCCCCTCCCCCATACGAATTGCTTCAAATTGTGTTTTTAAGCAAACGATTTATGACTGTATGGGTACGAAGGAATCATGAATTTGTGATGATCGTTTCGTTGTTTATGTGTTTTCCTATATGTATTCTTTAGAAAAGATTAGGGGCGAGATATACAACAGTTTTTTGTGGTCGCAAATGGGAAATCGGCCCATTTGCGACCTCAAAAAGGGGTTCTGGCATGTACAAATGCTATTTTGCGAGTTGGTGATTTGCAAAATAGCGTTTGCGACTCTCGCTATTAGGAAAGGGCATCCCTTCCTAATAGCGAGTCACAATGGAATGTACCATTGTTTTGCAACCGCATTTGCAGTCGCAAGACATTCACAGTTTACAATCTACTTCCCTGGTACCACTGCATGCTCTTAAAAAATAAAACAGACACGTTTCATCTTCCTTTTTTCAATGCATCCCGTTTTCCTTTAAGGAAAACGGGCTGCATTAAAAAAAAAACTACTTTATTAAAAAAGCAGTCACAGACATGATGGTCTGCTGACCCCAGCAGGCCACCATCCCTGTGAGTGCTGGCCATTCCTAATGGGATTGCAAATAGCACCTGCCTCATAAATATTAATGAGGCAGATGATTTGCAACCCCATTAGTAATCGCTAACAGTGTCTGAGACACAGTTGTAAATTGCATTTTACAAGTCCCAAAATTAAAGGGTCGTACATCTGGCCCAAAGAATCTTTCTGAAAGTGTATTTTGGAGTTGGTTCGTGAGCACTAAAATCATAAAAAGAAATAAGTCTTGGGACTGAGTACCCATATGTAGGGATTCATTTATGGGTTTTCCTACAGAAAACTACTATGATTGATTCCCACACATCAACCCTCCTTTTTTTTCATTCTCATAAGGATCTGAAGAAGGGCATCAACCGCACCTGGAGTGGGTATCAGGCTAAGACCATGATGGTCAAGGAGACTGGTTACCATATTGACCTTGAAATCCTGGCAGAGTGGGTCCAGCTGATTATATGCCTACTGGATAACGTGAATTGCACTATGTCTTCTGAGAGACAGAAGTCCCTTCTGATGCGCATGGATACAAACTTGATGGAACTTGCTTCAGCCTATGCCATCCCTTAGCCGATGGGCATCTCTTCAGAGACAAATTTGTTAAAGACATCTCTAAGTACGTTAATACATTTACGTCCCTAGATAAAGTGCAATCCAACCTCAAGAAGGTGTACCATGCTGGCTTTTTGCCAGGGCCGGTCCAGGCATGGGATGCTCACCAGGCAGCTACTACTACTACCAAGGCCCTCCCAGAGGAGCTTATGGACGTGGCAGAGGAGAATAGCAAGACACCACAATAGGGGGTACCTTCTTACCGACCAGACAGAGATTCTCATGATGCCGTTTTCACAGATGCGGTTACAGACACATTCCAGTCTAATGATTCCACAGGTAGGGGTTCAATTGAGGGGGTCGAGTACCACTCTTTCTTCACAATTGGAGTCTTTTGACTCAGGATGCATGGGTATTATAAACCATTGAAGGTTTCCGACTCAAGTTTTATCATACACCCTGTCAAATGGAGTCCCCTTAACATTGACATTTTTCGCTACAAGAATCCAATTTTAACGACTCAGAACTAGAAGACTTGCTTCAGAAGTGAGCAGTGGCCTATTGCGACCCTCATCCCACGGGCTTCTGCAGCAACATCTTTTGCAGATTGGTTCTGAATCTGAAGGAGTTCAATTACTACTTCACATGTAGACATTTCAAGATGGAGGGTATCCATCTTCTGGCTGACTTGGCAGAAAGGGGGCTGGATGGTCCGTCTGGACCTCAGAGATGCTTATCTATCCATGCCAATCTTTCCCCCACACAGGCAGTTCCTACAATTCAGATGGAGAGACAGGTTCCTGGAATATTTGGTCCGTCCTTTCAGGCTTTCTTCTTCACCGTGGTGCTTCACCAAGGGGATGAAACCAGTGATAGCACACCTCAGGGAGTGAGTATAACCATTTAAATAGATGATATCCTGATCATGGTGCACGCCCAGGAATTGGTGTCTCTACATCTGCAGATGACCATGTCTCCCTTACAAGACTTGGGATTTGTCATCAACATGACCAAGTCTGTCCTCGATCCTTTCCAGACCATAGAATTTCTGGGGTTTGGGATCGACTCTCAGTTAGTTCAGCTGAAACTTCCCAAAGCCAAGTTGAGGGACATGAAAAAGGAGCTAAAATTGTCCATTTCCAGTCAGGCGATCTCCCTGCGGACGATCGCTCACCTGGTCGGTGTGCTTGCTTCTTCCATCCAGGCTATCTTCCTGGGACCCCTTCATTACAGGGCCCTCCAGAGATTAAAAATCAAACACTTATTGAAAAGTTTGGCTTACGCGGATCAGGTACCTCTGACAGAGGATGTGAGAGCAGAGCTCTGATAGTGGCTGGCACGTAGATGCATGGAATGGCTGAGCCAGCTTTGGATCTCAGCCAGAAGTGGTGATAGAGTCGGATGCCAGCCGTTGGGGTTGAGGAGCGAGTTGTGGAGATATCTCAACAGGTGGCAGGTAGTCCCTCCGAGAGTAAGAGCTCCATATCAATTGCTTAGAGCTTCTGGCAGGGTCATTTACCATCCAGATAGTTTCCTCCAAGAAGATTTCTTGTTGCATCCTCCTCAGGATGGACAACATATCTGCGGTGAGGTATATCAACAAGTTGGGGAGTACAAGATTGTCCTTGCTGGTGGGAATAGCCAAGGGCTTTTCATACTACTGCCTGAATCACAAGATATCTGTGATAGCGGAATACCTGATAGATTACAGCGATTGGCAACTCACCCTCGTCTAATCAAAGTGGAGTCCCTGCAAAGTGGATCTCTTTGCTCCAGACTGAACCGCCAATTGGAGGAGTTGTTCAGCTGGAGGCTGGATCCGTTAGAGAAGGCGACTGATGCTTTTTCTCAGGATTGGTCAAATTCCCTGAATTAGGCCTTTCCCCTGTTCGCAATTATCCCCAGAGTAGCAACTCAGATCAAGCAACAGCTAGCAGAGGTAGTGCTTGTCACCGCTATGTGGAAAGCGCAACCTCCTGGGGTTGACTTGCGATCTTCCTCTCCTTCTTCCGTGGTCCAAGACGATGCTCCAGGGCCCTCACGGGGAACTGCATCTGATCATAGTGTCAAGCCAGTTGTCCCAGAGGTATTCCTTTTTATGTGACAGGACTTTAGTATTAGACCTTTTTTAAAGTTGGCTGGATTATGACCAGTAGTCTAGGAAACAGTTGTCGGCAAAATTGGATATGCTTTTATGTCTCTCCACGTGTCGACGGACCTCGGGTGTTAGAGCTCTGGACATTACAGGTACATTATGTATACCTGAAAGAGTTTTCCTAATGATTCCTGGCAGGAAAAAACTTTTTCAAGGTGTATTGAATCATATGCAATTCCTAATAATAAAAAAATATGTGTTGTAAAATGCTTGAAAACTGATGAAGAAAATACTTGCGGATTTAGAAATGATGCCTCTGGCCAGTTGTTTATTGCTTTACAAAACCTTTTAAGCTTGTGTTTTCCACTACTATAGCCAGGTGGTTAAAGTTTGTGATGACAGAAGCTGGTATAGCCACTCAAGTCTTTGGAGCTCATGCTGTCCACAGTGCTATGGCCTCGAAATTCTTCATGTCGGGCTCCGCTATTCAAGACATGAAATTGGCCGACTGGTCATCTGATTCTACTTTTAAGCAATTTTATTACAAACCAGTGGGTGGTATTGCCTCTATGGTATTCAATACGCTTTAAACTAGCATAATCAGAGCCTCCAGTCCTTAAATACAACACAAAAACTGCTAGCATTCGTACCAAGAATTTTCAAATCTATTAAGGGCACGGAGGTGAGGATTATCCCACCTTGAAATATCAGTCAAAGTCAAAGTTTACTTTATTCGGTTAAAATTTAAAACCGTCAAAGCACAGATCACATTACATGCTACCTATAACACATTATAAATAAGACAAACATCGAATACAATTCATATGCCAGTTACAAAAAATCCATTTGCTGCCCAACAATACGCACTCCCATCAAAAAACGCCCTTGATGTTCATAAATATATTAAAAAGTTTGTCACACAGCAAAAACCTTCATTTAAAAAATCCATTTTACATAAAATACTTAAAAAAGGAGAAGAGAGATAGCACTATAATTGAAGTTTATTCTTTCGCCTGATTGCCCCTCAAATATAGCTAGCTACCCCAAAACACACAACCGTGGAACCAAGCATTTGCATATAGGCTAACGCTGGCCTAACTTGCTCAAAGTTACCCCCTCTTAAAAATGGTAAAGTAAATTTCTGCGTAGTGTTACATAAACATCACAGAAAAATACCATGTGAAGGGTATTCTGCTCTAAGAAATTATCACAAGGGCAATGGCCCAGGGACCCCTCCTTAGAGAAGCCTTTTGGGAACGACAATAGCCAGGGGAGTATATTATACTTGAACCTTATTAACACGAACAAGTGATGGGGTTTGTTTATATAAGTCAGGTATGGCTGTATCTCTCTGCCTGAACTCAACATGACAAAACTCCAAACTGAGGGTTTGGCCAGTTCCACATCCTCCCTTATTAACATCGATCTATTCAGGAACTGAACCTTCAAGACTCTAATGGCCACCTTGCCAAGAGCTCTAGGGTTAAAAAATAAATCAGAACAACCCAATGAGTCCATTTGTGTCTTAATATAAAGGATCCACGGGATGTCAAGTCCTTTGTCTAAAGACACACAGTCCTGAATGATCAACTGATTCAGATTAGGTGACGGCTGTGCCCAGATTATTAACCAACATAGTAGTGGGGCAACCGCGATCTGATCTGAAATATAGCCGGCACCTAAATCCTCATGAAGGTTAAAAATTGGAGTAGAGGCTGCAAGCGATTACAACTATTGGAGTAGAGGCTGGAAGCGATAACAACTCAGAAATATCAGTCATTGATTTGGAATGTCATGATGTTCACAGTTTTTTCCTTTCAATGTTAACCCTACCTTTCTTTTTACCCTCTGTGTTATATGGATATTATGGTGCTGTATTTCTTTTGTAGGTTCCTATCGGAAAGCAGATTAAACGTGTTCCGGTCGTGTCAATGGAGTTTATGCTTCGCACTCCTGTTGCTGGTGGAGCTGCTGCTCGCAAGTTGAAGATGCCTGCTAGAGTTGGCCCTGCAGATACTGTTGATTGTTGTTGATGTTTATATTGATATGGACTGTTCTGGGCAAAGAAGGAGGCTCTCAAGATGGGGTTATCTGTACTTTTATGGTCTACTGGGCCATGATTGGTGATTAAGAGCAAAGTATCATGGGATATGTAGTTTGTGTTATATGTAAATTGTTTTTTCTTTGGCTGCTGTTATTTTGCAGTTAAGGACGAGAAACGCAATCCTGGCCTTTGTGTCCTTAAAGGAATTGAAAATTCTGGGTGCGAAAGCTAGCAGATTTTTTTAACCCTGCTTGTAACTGTGCCTGGGCGGGGCCTTCCTCTTTTTAGTTATTCGCCTGTAACCTCCAACGGGGGGTCAGGGCATGTGTGCACATCAGCATGACGTCACAGGACATGGCCCTGGGCAGTTTTAAATTCCTCCAGAACTTTAAAGGAAAAAAACAATCACATAACAGTTCCAAAGGGTGTTTCAAGTTCAGTCAATATCAGGATCTGGGACCTCTCTGGATTTACTCTCAAACATAGTCCTCCAGCTTCTTCGGTCTTGTGATGATGGGCCTCAGACTGTACGTGTGTCCATGGCTGGGTGCATGCAGGGCGTTAGTTTCTGACGTTTGTGACTGCCTTGGTACGCACTAACCGGCTGTGTCATACTGCTGTTCCATACATCCCCACATTTAGAAGAGCAAAGTGGGAAATTTCAAAATAATAATGGTGAGAATTTCTTTCTCCCATTGACTTGTATTGAGGTCTGAATTGAGTCGATTAGCATGTTTGGGACTTCCAAGTGTTCTGCTGCAGGATCGGATATGAGAAATGGAAATATACTTTTTTCCTCACCTGTCAGGAAGGAGCACGGAGACAGCGCTATGGCAGGCAGAGAGCGCGTGACAAATGTGCACTCACCTGCAGGAGCAGGTTACTGGCAGTGCATATTCCAAGCCACACAAAACCAGTCCCTGCCAGATGTAGCCCGCCGAGGAATTGTTTTTGCTAAGCAGGAATCGGGAGGCGGGAGACTACCTTGAAATCGGTAGTCACCCACCTGAATCAGGAGGGTTGGCATGTATGCTGGTCAGAGCCCTGGACTTTCGACCTCTCATGGGCATGGGAGGCAGCAGTGACTCCAATATACTCAGTGTTGGCAGGTGCTACTTGGTGATAGCCAAGATGTTCCTTGTGACACAGTCAAAAGTGTTCTTAACTGTCACCATCGTGTCATTCCTGTCGACAACACCAAGGGTTTGGGCCTCAAATGGGAGACCAATCTTTCCTCCAGGGGATGTAATCGCGCACAAGAACCCAGTCTCCCATGTGGATGTCTGTCTCCTTCACTGTTCAGGTTATGCCGGCATTTTGGTATTTTTCGTTCTCCTTCATTGTGTGGCTTCCTCGTCTAGGGGTTCGGCGGTACATCTATCTGCATTCGGAAAGCTGTGTCTCACTGCCCTTCCGAACAGGACATCTTTGGGTGCCCTTTTGGTGGTGCTTTGAGCGTTCACCTGTATGTGCCCAGGGTCTTGTGAATTATGCCTTCCACATCGGCATGTTTTTTACATTCAATGTGACTTGCTTTATTGAGTGTGCGCATTAGCCATCTCAACCTCGCCATCCCTCCTTGGGCTGGCAGGGCATGTTTTTTCTGTGTGTTATGGCAAGTGTTTTTATACCTTGGCATCTTGGCTTTGGTAGGTAGGTCCCCTGTCACTCTTCAGAGTATCTGGTACCCTAAACAAAGCAAACATCTTGTGAAGGCATTTCCTGGAGTTGTTGAAAGTTGTGTTGGACCGCACCTCAACGATGAGGAACTTGGAGAAGGCACCCGACACCACTATCATGTGGCTTCCATCGATCAACAATCCAAAGGCCATGCATATGTCACATCAGGGGCCCTATTGGAACTATCGGTGGCGACTGGCAGGGATCGATCCGGAGACTTGCAAACTTGGCACTAGTGGCAACGGGCGCCATACCAGAGACAGTTTTTCCACTTTCCGGTTGTGATTGTTTCAAGTTCTTTTGGAAACACAGGTATAATGTTGTGGCATCGACAAAATCTTGAAGGGCTATTGTCTTTGGGCACCCAACCTCTGCAATCCAGTGCACATACGCGTCAGACAGCGGAATCAGTGAGTCACCAGCAGATCACCTTGGTTGCCTGAAGAAATAGTCTGCGAGATTTTCCTTTCCTTGTTTTTAGTGTACCGTTAGTTGATATTTTTGTATTCGCAGGTGGGTGTGGTGCCGTGCCTGCAAAGAGGGGTAAAGTGCTGTTTATGGTTGATCATGACCCAACAGGCATCTGTAGAGGTAGACTTAATGGCGAGTGAGTCCTTCTCTATGCAGTCATAGTGTTTCTCAGTTTCTGATATGGCCTTGCTGGCGAACACGAAGGTTGCTTGGCGATCACCGTTGGTGTGCTGCATCAGGATGGCTCAGATGGTAAGGGGGCTGGCATTGACCACCAGATCAGATTTCTTTGCTGGGCCAAAATATGCCTTTACAGTGTCATGCAGGAAGGTATTTTTGATTCCCTGAAATGCATCATCCTCATCCTTACCCCACAACCGAGGGGTGGAAGATTTTGTGAGGCATTGTGGCGGTACTGTGAATGTCAGTAGATGGGGATGAACCTCCCGCAGTATGTTGCAAGGCAGAGGAAGCTCTGGACTTTGGCACAGTAGTTGGCTGCGTCTTTTATGTCAATACTTTAGGTGGGGTCGCCCTTGATGCTGTTGCTAGAGAAGATGTATAGATGCAAAATACGGATACGGTTTTAATTAACAATTGAGTTCAACGCAAGGGTAATATACAAAAAAGGGTGAGTGAGCAGGACGTGGCAAGGTAAAGGGAAATCAGCCGATTTCCTTACCACAAGCAAGTGACTTAAAAAGTGATTTTTCGATTTGTGAAGATGTAGGTAAGCAGAAAGCCATATACATCTTCAATTCTATACTGTAGTTGTATCCTACTGTGGAGCATAAGATGTAACTCTGATTGTGGAATTTCGTAATGCAGGCCTGGGCCCTGTGGGAGACAGAGCATGTGAACATCCCTGCCAGTGGAATGGGTGTAGTGCTGCCGTAGGTAAATATTTTGGCTGAGGTGTCTAGTAGAGTAGGACATGGATGGAGAGCACTAAACTGTACCAGGCCGGTCACATTGGCAAACCCTCCTTTGTTTATTAGAGAGGTGACTGGCGTGTGTCTAGCCATGACTTGGCGTGTGTGGCCGGTGCATTACGGCGGTGCCCTTATTCAAGAGTACAGTACAGAACAGAAGGAAGATGTCATCATCTTCATTTTCAGGTGGGACATAGTGAAGGGGCGGGATTTTACTTCTAGAGCCTATCTTCTATTCTCCAGAATCCCGGACACAGGTCGACTAGACCTTTTTACCTGTCATAGAGTGAATTAGGAAATCTAATTAAACAATGGTTAGTCAATTTCATACAATTCCTCTTTTACCCTCAAAGAACCACTGACTAGGAACTAAGTTAAAAGATTTATTACAAAGCCAAAAAAAACTGGATGTATAAGCATCTCAGCAAAAGGTTCAAAAGATAAACAGGCACTAATACAAACATAATCCTACGGAAGAATCTTAGACGACTCAGAAACAATACCAGAATTAATTCAAGAATCATCAGGCTAACAAGAATTGCTACAACCAGAGTTTTAGTAAGCATTTGTAAAAGGAATAAAATCCAAGTTAGTCTGTCCCTACACTACCCTAAGTGACATCCCTACTCAACGAGGTCCCATTCAGAATTAAGGTGTCAGCAGTGATGACTCTCAAGAGAGTTCACTCACTTCCTTCGAACTCAATCTTCAGTCTACTCAGACATAGCTAAACTCTCTGCCTGACCAACCGCTCTCGCTGACTCCTCAGCCCATCTGCTCTGTCTCCCCCTCGGGGTGCTGTCCCTAATACAAAACCCCACAATGCGAACGACACGCCTTCAGGTACACCCCTCTCGAAGGTGTTGGTTTCCAGAATTTTCCATTATGGCACCTCTCCACCTCTGTCCGTTGAAACGTCCTTGGGTCCCAGGCTCTTCTTCGCTTCAAGTTGCTTCCTTGAATTCCTAGGTTATTCCTCCACGTCTGAGCCTAGCATCCTAACTCTCATACACAATGGGCCCTTCTACTCCACTATCTACTTGGTCCTGCACCTGCAAAGGAACGCATGTGAATCGGCTCACAAATTCCAAATGTTGCACTTAACTTTAGCCGAAGCAGCTTTCTCCAAAACATTTCTACGATTTAATTCTAAATGGCATTTCAAATCAGGCCTACACGATTTCCATGAAATGGGCCTCTGCACGTTATGTGCACTAACATGTTAACATAAGCAATACATTTACGTTCTTTAACATCAATCTTTGATGCAAAATACAATCCTCTACCTAAGCCATTTAATCATATTCAACGTTACAACTGCGAGTTTAATAAGCAAGGCTAAAGGCACAATGGTGAATTATTAAACACTCTTATTAGTGAAACACTCCACAGCAAATGGCATCTCTATGTTAAAACAGCATTACTGATTTAAAGCACATTATATTAGCCCTTAGTGTAACTCTAATACCATCTACATTAGTTCTCAATCCTACATTACATTTAAACACGATTAGAAAGTCCTCTATATATGTGGGTGCTGACTACTCGTGAATATGGTGCACCCCTACAATTTCTAAATCGGTTTGGCTCTCTCAAAATAGCAATCATCTGTTGATATGGCAGCGCCTGCCAGAGTCATTGACTACTCCAGTAGGATTGTACCTACACCGTGCGATGCCTTCTGTACACAGGAGGCCTGCAAACACCATGGCAGACTTTTGCAACATCGTTGGAGCATTGACAAGTCAAGCACATTTTGCCCATTGCTTGACATTCAATGACGAGGTGTGTAGAGAACCTACAGTATCCATATGAGTCATTGGCAGTGTCTTCAGCGCTCACTGGCCGGGGTTCACTTCATCAGAAAGGACCTTTTGAAACTGCTGCATCCGACTCTTTCTTAATATAACGAGGTGCAGGTTTAAGGGTGGTGACAAGTTTGTGAAAAGCCATTTCAATCTTGGAAGGATATGGCACCTCAGCGCTGTGGACCGGCAGGCAGCCTTTAATGATTTGAGTGCGTACTTCCTTTTGGGTATAAGTAGCGGGCGGGTGTTAGCAAGTTTCCTCAGGTGGGCATAGAAAAGGTGAATAAACCCCTTCCCATCCCGCCCCGTTCCACTGACCATAACCGTTTCCACCAATTGCGCGCTTTTACCTTAAATCACCACTGACCACATTCTTTTGTGGGCCCTCCCTTCTCCCAGGGGTCCCTTCCGTGTGGCATCCCAGGGACCTTACTTGAGCATCTTCTCTACCTTTCCTGAGGCTGAGTCCTTGCCATCTTCTCCCTCGGTACCCTTGCCGTGAGGCATCCCAAGGGTCCTGCCGGAGCATCACATCTACTCTTTCTATGGTGGAATGCCGCCCCTTGGCTCCCTCAGTGCCCCTGCCGTGAGGCATCTCAAGGTCACTATGAGAGCCTTCCATCTACCTTCTATTAAGTTTTCTCTTTTTACTAACTTTCTTGCGTTTGTTCCCCTTCCCCTCTACCCATACGGCTGCGATGCCTGTGTTTTAGTTGTGGGTGGGTGGCATTCTTCTACTCCCTTATTGCGAGGGGGGTGAATGTGCTGAACTCGGGCCATTGCCCCCTTCTTATCCCCCTCTTGCCCTACTTAGCTCACCCCTTGATTAGGGGGGGGTTCACTTTGTTTAAGGGGGCCAATCCTGGCACCCGTTAGCCTAGCCGGCATGCAAATGGGGGCGTGGAAGGCTTCCGCCTCCGGACGGCGTTTCACCCGGACCCCCTTTGGGTCCGGCTTCGCCTTCCCAGCATGGGTCCTAACCCCTTCAAGGCGGCCAGTCGTCCTGCCCCACTCCCCTTAACCGTTTCCACCAACTGCGTGCTTTTACCTTAAATCACCACTGACTACATTCTTTGGTGCCTGAAAAGGTCGAAGTTTATGCATCAACATAACTTTGTACATTTCAACAGTTCATGGTCCTATCCATATTTATTGTCCATGTTATATATTTACATTTCTTGCTCATTAACTCTTTCTCTTGTGTCAAAATTGTGGAACACCCTCCCTCTGCAGTTGAGATGCAATTCCAACCTAACTAGCTTCCGGAAGCATCTTAAAACTCTTCTATTTTAGCTACCACAAACTACTCCTGTTCCTCTGAAGGTAGTCACAGCGCCTGGACGCCTTAGGCAACTGTAGCGCTTTATAAATTTTATTTTCATTTCATTTCATTTCATTTCATTTCATTTCTTGCCCTATGGACCCAGCCTCCTCAATTTCCTGGGAGGGGAAGGGCCCCTTTTCCTGGTCTTCCGATTCACAGGTCTAGGCTTCAGCTTCCTACCGATTTGGAGGTTGTCTGTCTGGGTCTGCCCGGGCTGCAAGTGCCGTCCCGCTCACCCTGTAACCCTTTCAAGGGCCCTCCCTTCTCCCAGGGGTCCCTGCTGTGTGGCATCCCAAGGACCTTACTTGAGCATCTACTCTACCTTTCCTGAGGCTGAGTCCTTGCCACCTTCTCCCTCGGTACCCCTGCCATGAGGCATCCCGGATGTATGATGTTACAACGCATACTTTTACAACGCCTACCTTTACAACGCAATTTTTACACCGCAACATCCATTACAACGCATACCATTACAACGCATTCCATTACAACGAATTCTTTGAAACTATCTTTACAACGCATTCCACTATAACGCATACTACATTTACAACGCATACCATTACAACACATAACATTACATTGCATGTAAGGTAAGTATAGGATAGTGTAGGGGTAAAAATTACTATTCTAACTCCAGGGGGTGCAACAGTAGGGTAAGTGTTGGATAGTGTAGGGGTAAAAATTACTATTCTAACTCCAGGGGGTGCAACAGTAGGGTAAGTGTTGGATAGTGTAAGGGTTCCATGTGTTGTAATGCTATGCGTTGTAATGGTATGCGTTGTAATGACTGCGTTGTAATGGCATGCGTTGTAGCGGTGTGCGTTGTAGTGTCATGCGTTGTAATGGTTGCGTTGTAAATGCATGCGTTGTAAATGCATGCGTTGTAATGGATGTTGCGTTGTAAAAGTTTCGTTGTAATGGTAGTGCGGTGTAAAAGTTGCGTTGTAAAGGCTGTTTCCCGGCATCCCAGCGGGCCTGCAGGAGCATCACATCTACTCTTTCTATGGCAGCATGCCGCCCCTTCACTCCCTCAGTGCCCCTGCCGTGAGGTATCCCAAGAACACGGCGAGAGCCTTCCATCTACCTTCTAGTAAGTTTTCTCTTGTTACTAACTTTATTGCGTTTGCTCCGCCACACTACCTACGGTTTCTCGATCGGAGGGAGATCCCCCTTACCCCGGCCTCTCCTTTTGCTCTCAGTTGAAGCCCATCTGCTCCAGTACCCTACAATGTTCAGTAGGGATATGTCCATTCCAACCCCCGTGATGTGTACCCCATCTACCAGGAGATCTAAGGTTTATAAAACCGTGTCTCAAGAAGCCCCATCCATTGGCCTTACACACTTTGACCATGGCGATATTAAGTTTCTGTCTGGATTTTTCCACTGGCCCCAGGTCCACTCCCCCCGCCAAGCCCTCTGCATTATGATCTCCGTAAAAATGGATTCTGCGGGGCGAATCAGGCATGCCAAAGCCGTGAGGCTTTTCTGCATGTCTTCTAGTAGCACCCGTCTTCCCAATGCTGCCAAGTAATTTCCTCCCAGGTGGACCACTACCAAGTCCGGTCTGCTACCGTGTTTTAATGCTTCCCGTGCCTTGGGTAGCAGTTGGTCCCATTTCATTCCCGAGCGCCCCCACCAGTCTATTTCGGTGTCCCACAGCCATATCCAGCCGAATTTACGTCGTATCTGCCACTCATCGTTGTGCCGGTGTCACATAGGAGTACCCGTGATCCACATCTTCTTCCGTGAACTGTTTGGACCTAAAAGAGGTGGGAAAAATCAGACTCAGTACACCGTCGGGCGTATGTAATGCTTAAATGCGCTGGACGCCCGGCGCCCTATCCACTTGATCAACCCATGCTCCAATCCTAGCCTTGCCGCCATAGTGGCTGCCCCTATTCTGAAAGAGTGGGAGCTATACTCGTGCGCAGGGAGACCCATTGCATCCAGGGTTTTCCTCATTACTGCTATGAACTGAAAGCAGCTGAGGAAAGACCCGTTTTTGTGCTTGAAAAGCAGCTCATGATTCCCTTCCCCCTGTCCCAGGTGTTCTTGCAGTAAGCACACCAGGCAGCAGTCTGCGTCCTTAATGCAGTGTATCCTGGTCAACTTTCCCCTGCCTGCCTGGTCCGTCTTGGACCGCCTTAGCAGTACGTCAATGTAGCATTTGCCTATTTCTACATCCCTTCTGTGGATGCATCCTAATCCTGGTTCATTAACTGAAGGGGCTACTAACTTGCTGACCCTGTAAGCCCCAAAAAGTGCCATCGCGAAAGCTGTGTGAGAGCGCTTCCTCATGCCTTGAGGAGCATATTCATGTTAGTGTTCCCAGCACCCCCTGCAGCATGGTAAAGTGGATGGGGCGCCTTGCGTCTTTCTTCGACTGCTGTGACCTACCCCAGCCCTTCATTGCCATTCTGCATCTGAAGGCCCTAGTTGGGTCTACCTGCTCTGCCATTTTTGTGTAATATGCGACTGTGTTTAAGTGTGTGCCTGGGCCCAGGTTTTCTTCTTCCCTGACATAAACGCCCACTCAATGAAATCTAGGACCTCCTCCTTAGAGGCCCAACGGCCGCTTTCTAGTCCCGTTCTGGTCCTGAATGTTTCCCAGCACTTACTGTAACAGGTGCTTGTCTTTGGGGCCAGTGCATTGTTCAGCAATGTCTTCAACCCAGGTCCACCCATAACCACACCTTCTCTCGCATTGGGGTCATCCTTTTGTCTGCCTCTGGGGTGAGCTCTCTGAATTTCTCCCACTGAAAACGAGAAATGGCATCCGCAACTGAGTTGTCTACCCCCGGGATGTGTCTTGCCCTAAGCGCGATGTTGCCCTTCAATTGGCAGCCGACCAGTTTCCGCAGCAGGGTTGCTACTGCTGGGCATTTTGCTGACCCCGTGTTAATCTCTTGCACCACTGAGTGGTTGTCAGTTGACAGCGTAATCTGCCTATTCGCCAGCTGCTGGGCCCAAATGTGGAAGGCCACCACTATGGGGAACAACTCTAGGAAGGATATGTTTGTTGTTAGCCCAGCATTTCGCCAGGCCGTTGGCCACTCCCCTGCTCACCATGCAGTCCCTAGGATTGCCCCAATGCTGTGCGCCCCTCCTGCGTCAGTGTAGAGTTCCAATTCCCATGCCTGCACTCAGGGCTCTCGCCATATCAGGGTACCATTGATATCTGCCAGAAAATTCTCCCATTGCCCCAGGTCCTTGCTCACCCCCTGCATGATGCGGACCCTGTGGTGCTTTAGTGTCATGCCCCTGGTTAGCCATGCTTAGCGCCTTGCAAATGTGCGCACTGCAGGGATCACTCATGTGGCAAAGTTTAATTTCTCTAACAGCTGCTGTATCTCTCCCAGTGTCAACTTTCTGTGCTACCGGAACCTTTTTATGTTGTCTCGTAGCTCCGCTACCTTTTCGGGTGGCAACCTGCATGCCCCGGCTACTGAGTCCAACTCTATCCCAAGGAAAGACAGCTTAGTGGTAGGGCCCTCTGTTTTGTCCTGCGCTAGTGGGTTACCGAACTCCTGTGCCATCCTTATAAAATTGTTTAGGAGGTTGTCGCAATCCTTTGTGCCCGCTTTCCCAATAAACAGGAAATCATCCAGGTAGTGGACACACCCGCCCTTTGGCGTGCACGCTCCCAGCTCCCATTCTAGAAAACTACTGAAATCCTCAAAGTGTGCACATGATATCGAGCACCCCATGGGTAAGCACTTGTCATAGTAGTATTGTTACTGTCTTGACCCTCTCCTGTCTTGGATGTATTCAGGCTGCCTACCCCGGTGGTCCCTGTACTCTCTTGCATGGCTGCCTCAGGTCCTATTTTCTCACTGTGTTGCCCCTGCTCACCACTCCTGTTTAATTGTTTGTCGCCCCTTCTGTTTGGCCTCCCTCGTCCGCCCTTTTGTCGGGCGCCAGGTTGCCCCTTGATTCCTTGCACCCCATCTAGTGTTCCCAGGGAATGGAGCGCCCATCCTTGGCCATTGCCACCAGAGCATCCATGTCGATGGCTGCGCTGCTCCTGTGACCCAGGCCTCTCCCTGGAATACCGGTCGCCCTTGGCCTAACCCTGTCTGCCACGGGGGTGCATGGGTGTTAGATCTGGGCGTCTCTAGTTGGCAATGGTTATCACCTTTATCCAAATAGGGACCCTTACTTCTAAGTCAGGATAAGGGGATTACACTCGTTAATAACCCCTGCTCACCCCCTTGGTAGCTTGGCACGAGCAGACAGGCTTATCGCAGAGGCAGTGTGTTAAGCATTTGTGAATATACACAGTAATACAGTGATAACACTACAGATAGACACAACACAGGTTTAGAAAAATAAGTATTCTTTATATAGACTTAAACACAAGACCACAATGACAAAATTCCACAATACTACACTTAAGATTGCTTAAAAGATGATTCAAGTTCCTTAGTTCAAGTTGATGATAAATGCGGCAAAGTTCTCAACAAAGTACCTGGATGCATGAAGCAAAGTAAAGAAAAGGCTCGCAAAAAGGGAGATGCATTGGTTCCGTGATCCGGGGGAGATGATGCGTCGTGCCTCAATGCTTGCGCAGAGTAGGAGATGCTTCGTGCTTCTTACCAGTGCGGAGGTGATGCGTAGATTCTCGTTCTGCGGGCCCGTTGCGGTGCGCAAGATGGCGCCTTGATGTGATGCGACGATCCAGTTGCGATGTGAGAAGATGGCGCCCTTGATGGGGCGATGCGATGACGATGCGATGATGACGCCCTGGCAGCCTTGCGACGACTCTGTACTTTGGAGCCGCGACAGGCCCTGCAACGCGCTTCTCCGGTGATGCGATGACGGCTCTCTCGATGCGTCGCGCTTCTCCGGCGATGCGACAGCAGACAGCTTCGATGGACACACGCTTCCAGGGAGATGCGACGAAAGCTCGCTTCTTCGGCGTTGCGACGATTTCAGCTGCGGCGGCGACACGCTTCTTCTCGATGCGTCGCGCTTCCAGCTCCCAGCGGCACGCAAGTGACTGCAGTCAGTATTCCCAGCGAGGAAATTCAGGAGGGAGCTGGAGGTGAAGTCTTTTGGCCCTGAGACTTCAGCAGGAGGCAAGCATAGTTCAAGCCCTTGGAGAATATTCTGTAGATGAATGAAATTCCTTAGAAAGTTCTTTCTCCTTTCCCTTGGCAATGAAGCAACCACTGCAGGCCAACCCAGCAAACAGCACACTGGCAGAGGGGCAGTCCAACTCCTGCAGCTTCCTTGGTTCTTCTCCTTGGCAGAAAGGTTTCTTGTTCCAGAAGTGATCTAAAGTCTGTAGGACTGGGTCCCAATATTTATACCCCAAAATCCTTTTTTCTCTGAAGGCAGAGAGGCCTCTGCCTAGTTCAACCCAGTTCCTGAGCACTTTGTTTACAGGACTCTTCTCTTCCTTTCACTGTGCAGGGCAAAAACATCAGACGCCCCATAGGAGGTGGGGCCAGCACAGGGGAGGGAAGATACAGATCGGGAGCACTCTGTTGACATGATTCCCCTTCTCCTTTCACAGTGCAGGGCAGAGACATCAGACAAGCCACAGGAGGCGGAGCCAGCATTGTGGAGGGAAGGCCTAGCCCTATTCAGGTCCCAGGTGCACACCTCCCTCTCATCTAGGTGCTGATCTCTCTATTCACCACTGGGCTGCCCCAGCCTGTCTCCTGGAATTTCCCCAGCCCTGTCACACACAAACCCAGACAAGGAATACACAAGTCAGCAGAGGGGGGCTCAATTGGTTAGGCAAGAAAATACCTACTTTCTAAAAGTGGTATTTGCAAACACAGGATATTAAAATAAGCTTTACTTAAAGATGTATTTTATTATTCTGAGTTCAGGCATACTAAATTTGAATTTCTACCATGTTCCCTGAGTCAGTTAGGATTGTAGGAATGTAACAATCTTAACTGCCTGTTCTGGCCTATGAGAACAGGTAGCCTTCAATAGTGAAAAATAAAAATGGCTGTAATTCACTATTAGGACATGCTACACACATCAAAGCATGTCCTACCTTATACTTACAATGCACCCTGCCCTTGGGCCTACCATAGGGGTGTCTAATATGAAGCAAAGGGAAGGTTTAGGGACTGGCAAGGGGGTGCCCTTGGCCATGTCAACATGGTAGTCACAGACTACCCATAGGCCTTTCAGTGGCAGTCCTGAGACACAGTATACAAGCTGCTTCTGTGGGTGGCACAACTAGTGCTGCAAGCCCACCAGCAGCATCTGATCTACAAGCCCTGGGCACACATGGTGCACTGTACTAGGGGCTTACAGTAAATCAAATAAGCCAATCATGGAATCCAATCAGTATATCAATTTAACACAGGGAGCACTTGCACTGTGGCACTCATTAGCAGTGGCACAGTGCCCAAAGCATAATTCCAGCAAAAAATATATCAAAACAGAGGAGGCAATCCATCAAAAATGGAAGGCAGACTCACGCCAATGATGTCAGGTCAAACACTTGTTCCCTCCAGCTGAAATGTGGGGAGAACTACCCTTCCCCTTGGGAGTTCTCTTCACTAAGGTGGAAACATCTGGACAGACCATCAGCGTTGGCGTGATCTGTACCAGGGCGGTGTTCCACCGTAAAGTCCATACCCTGTAGGGAGATGGACCACCTCAACAACTTTGGGTTCTCACCCCTCATCTGCATCAGCTATCTGAGGGGCCTGTGGTCAGTCTGACCACGGAAGTGAGTCCCAAACAAGTATGATCTCAACTTCTTCAGTGCCCAGACCACAACAAATGCCTCACGCTCAATTGCACTCCAGATCTGTTTCCGTGGAAGTAACCTCCTACTGATGAAGGCTACAGGTTTGTCAAAGCCCTCTTCAGTAATCTGTGATAGAACAGCCCCCACACCATGCTCTGAAGCGTCTGTCTGTACAATGAATCCTTTTGAGAAGTTGGGCGCCTGAAGCAGGGGTGCTGTGCACATGGCAGTCTTCAGGGCATCAAAAACTTTCTGACAGGTTTCAGTCCAGTTCACTTTCTTGGGCTGCTTCCTCGAAGTCAGCTCAGTCAAGGGTGCAACAATGTTGCCATACCCCTTGACAAACCTCCTGTAGTACCCCGTGAGTCCTAAAAAGGCTCTCACCTGTGTCTGAGTTTTTGGGGGTTCCCATGCCAGGATGGTATCAATCTTGGGTTGTAGGGGCGCCACCTGGCCGCTTCCTACCTGGTGACCCAAGTACACAATGGAGCCCTGCTTGATCTGACACTTACTTGCCTTGATCGTGAGGCCTGCCTTGCGTAGTGCCATCAACACTTCCCAGAGGTGCTGCAAGTGTTCCTCCCAACTGGCGCTGAACACTGCAATGTCATCCAGCTATGCGGCACTGAAATCCTCCAGTCCAGCCAACACCTGGTTGACCAACCTCTGAAAGGTGGCTGGGGCATTTTTCATCCCAAAGGGCATAAGCTGGAATTGGTAGTCCCCATCTGGAGTGGAGAATGCTGACCTCTCCTTAGCCCCATCAGTCAAGGCAATCTGCCAGTACCCAGACATCAAATCAAACGTGCTGAGATACCGTGCAGCCCCTAGCCGATCAATGAGCTCATCAGCTCTGGGGATGGGGTGTGCATCAGTCCTGGTGACTGAATTGAGCCCTCTGTAGTCCACACAGAACCGGAGTTCAGGTGTGGCACCCGGCGAGGCAGCCTTTGGGACCAAGACCACTGGGCTGGCACAAGGACTGTTGGAGGACTCAATGACCCCTAAAGCAAACATCTTGGAGCTTTCCTCCTTAATGTAAGCCCTAACATTGTCAGTCACTCTGTAAGCCTTGTGCTTCACAGGAGGACTGTCACCGGTGTACACATCATGGACGCACCACTCTGTGACACCAGGAACCAAGGAAAATAGATCAGAGAATTGCCCCAACATTTGGCGACAATCTTGCTGCTGATCAGGGGTCAGTGTGGCAGAGAGGCTGACACCATCCACTGATCCATCTTGCTCTGTTGCAGAGAGAAGGTCAGGAAGAGGCTCGGTCTCCCCCTCCCTTCCATCATCTGTCGCTAGGAGCATGCCCACTTCGGACCTTTCTAAGTGGGGCTTTAGGCGGTTAACATGAAGGACCCTCAAAGGGTTCCTTGGAGATCGCAGGTTCACCAGATAGGTGACATCACTCTTGCGCTCCACCACCTCATATAGACCAGTCCACCTGTCCTGGAGCGCACAAGGCTCCACAGGGGCCATGACCCAAACTTTCTGTCCAGGTTGAACCTCAATCAGAGTGGCATTCTGATCGTACCACCGCTTCATCTCTTCCTGGCTGGCTTCCAGATTCGCCTGAGCGAGATCCCTGAAACGCCTGGTCTGGTTTCTGAAGGCCAGCATGTAGCTATATACATCCTGAGGAGGTTTCCTGGGAGATTGCTCCCAGCCTTTCTCTACCAAACTCAAAGGTATTCTTACTGGGTGACCATACAAAAGCTCAAAGGGGCTTAACCGTAGAGACTTTTGTGGCACCTCTTGTTAGGCAAACAGAAGGCATGGCAAGAGGACGTCCCACTTACGCCTCATTGGTTCTTCAAGACCCATGAGCAGGCCCTTAAGGGTCCGGTTAAATCTTTCAATCAGCCCATTACCTTGTGGCTGGTAAGGAGTGGTGAACTTGTAGGTAATGCTGTACAAAAGGGGGTGGTGATGGACGGAGCATCTGAACCAATAAAACGCTCTCACCCAGTCAACAGATCTGGGTTTAATCCACCACCGTTCTTTAGCCCACTCTGCCACCCCAGTTCAGACATGGCCATATGTAAATCAGTCTGACCCTGTGCCTCATGTGAAAAGTCCAGGCCGAACTGCCAAGTCATGCCTTCCCTGGACCGCAGTCGAGCTTCCTAGGACCAGTTTCTGGCATTTCAGCCGTCTTCAGCCAGGCTTGCTTGAATCCAGTGGCAAAGTGAGCAAGGGACTCACGTCTGAGCATACCCTGCCAACTTATGGCGACACAGCGCTACAAAAGGGGGTGGTGATGGACGGAGCATCTGAACCAATCAAACACTCACACCCAGTCAACAGATCTGGGTTTAATCCTGCACCGTTCTTTAGCCCACTCTGCCACCCCAGTTCAGACATGGCCATATGCAAATCAGTCTGACCCTGTGTCTCATGGGAATAGTCCAGCCCGAACTGCCAAGCCATGCCTTCCCTGGACCGGAATCAAGCTTCCTAGGACCGGTTTCTGGCATATCAGCCGTCTTCAGCCAGGCTTGCTTGAATCCAGTGGCAAAGTGAGCAAGGGACTCACGTATGAGCATACCCTGCCAACTTATGGCGACAAAGCAGTGCAAAAGGGGGTGGAGATGGATGGAGCATCTGAACCAATCAAACACTCACACCCAGTCAACAGATCTGGGTTTAATCCACCACCGTTCTTTAGCCCACTCTGCCACCCTAGTTCAGACATGGCCATATGCAAATCAGTCTGACCCTGTGCCTCATGGGAATAGTTCAGCCCAAACTGCCAAGCCATGCCTTCCCTGGACCAGAATCAAGCTTCCTAGGACCGGTTTCTGGCATTTCAGCCGTCTTCAGCCAGGCTTACTTGAATCCGGTGGCAAAATGAGCACGGGACTCACGTCTGAGCATACCCTGCCAACTTATGGCAACAACGCGGTCCAAAAAGGGGTGGTGATGGACGGAGCATCTGAACCAATCAAACACTCACACCCAGTCAACAGATCTGGGTTTAATCCACCACCGTTCTTTAGCCCACTCTGCCACCCCAGTTCAGACATGGCCATATCACCTGTTGTTTTTGAACCACACTCCTTCCACAGAGACTTCATATAATTAGAAATGAAGTTTATACCTCGGTCAGACACAACCTCTCTGGGGAACCCCACACGGGAGATGATCCCCATCAGTGCACGTCCCAACACAGGGGCCGTCACTGTCCTGAGTGGAATGGCTTCCGGGTACCGGGTAGCCTGGTCCACCAAGAACAGGATAAACATGTTGCCCATGGCTGCCTTGGGGGCTAGTGGCCCCACAATGTCAATGCCCACCCGTTCAAAGGGGGTACTGACTACAGGGAAAGGTTGGAAAGGGGCCTTGTGCCTCCTTCCACTTTTCCCACTTGCCTGGCAAGTATGACAAGTCCTACAATGAGTATCTGAACTCTTTCGCATCTGGGGCCAATAAAAGTGGGAGACAAGCCTTTCAAAGGTCTTGTTCTGCCCCAGATGACCAGCTAAAGGAACATCATGAGCCAAACCCAGTAGGAAGGCTCTGAAGCGCTGGGGTACCACCAGCACACAGGCTGATCCAGGCTCAGCAACCTTAGGCTCGCTATACAGGAGACCATTCTCCCAGTAGATCCAATGTGATCCAGACTGATCACCTGCTGCCTGGTTTGTGGCCTGTTGCCTCAAACCCACAAGAGAAGGGCACTTCTGCTGCTCTTCACAAAATTCCTCCCTGGAGGGACCCCCTTCTTGCTGCCAATGGGTCAGCTCAGGTAGGTTCCCCAGTTCAGAAACTTGCTCACCAGTGGGTTCCAGGGCATCCACCTCAAGGTCTGCCTCCTCCTGGACCGTGGGAACAATGGGGGCTGGTTTCCCGCGCCCCTTACCTCTTCTCTTTAAGGAATATCCCTGGGCCATATTTTCAGGCTCCTAGGTCTCTTGAACACCCTTAGCTGCCATAGACCGAGTGGTCACACATGCCTACTCAGGCAGACCCAACATCTCCAAATGTGCCTTCCTCTCCACCTTAACCCATGGGGAGCTTTCTAAATCATTGCCTAACAGACAATCAACAGGCATGGATGGCCTCACAGCTACTTGAAGAGTACCAGAGACCCCCCCCCCACTCAAAGGGAACTTGAGCCACTTTGCAATGGCTCTCTGTGTTGTCAGCGGCAACAACTGGGAAGAATGCACGAGGGACTACCTGCTCTTCAGAGACCAAGTGTCACTTGACAGCTGTCACACTTGCTCCTGTGTCTCTGAGAGCTGCCACTCTATGGCCATTGATGGTCACCCAGTGCCTGAATTTCTTAGTGTTATCAGGCAGCTAAGTTTTAGGGACCATCTCAAAGTCTCCTAATGAGACAAGGGACATTTCTGCGGGACCCCACTCACCTTGGGCACCCACCTCCTCCCTACCCAGGGCTACACTGGCCATCTGACGGGGGTGCACGGGGTGGCACATACTGTCCTTTCTGAGGACACTGGGCATCATACCAACGGTGTCCCACCTGCTTACGCTAAAAGCAGGTAACAGCCCCCCTATGAACAGGTTTACCTTTCGGCTGTCCTGACTTCTTTTCAGGGAGAGGCTGGGAACCCTTACCTTGGTTCCCTTGGGAATTACTCTGGGGACCTTTTTGGAACTCCCTCTGTTTACCCTTGTCCCCCCCCACTCTTCTGCTGGGGACTCTGCCCACCTTTGGCAGAGTCACCCACAAGACCCTTGTGGACCCTGGTACTGACCCAGCGGTCCGCCTCCTCAGCAAGCTTTCTAGGGTTAGTCAACTTGATATCAATAAGGTGCTGGCGTAGCTCTGGAAAACAATTAGCAGATAAGTGCTCCCTGGCAATAAAATCATAGAGAGCTTGAAAATGATCAACATTGCTACCCCTCACCCATCATCCATAGCTCTGCAAAAAAAAAGACACATATTCTACCCAAGAGGTTCCCTCCAGTTTCTTACAATTCGGAACCTCTGTCTATAGAGCTCTGGAGTTAACCCATACCTGGTCATCAGTGCTTCTTTCATGTTGTTATAAGACATCCTATGCTCACTGGGCAAGTCTAACAAAGTATCCCTACCTTCAGTGACAAAGCGGCCCCACAGCCCTGCTCCCCAATCCTTCTCAGGGACCCGGTGGGCCAACATTGCTATCTCATAGGCTGCAAACCACTGACCAATATCTTCACCTTTGTGAAAATCTTTGATGACATCCTTGGGAATATGTACCCTGCCTTCTGAAGGCATAGATGGTGCGCTGCCACCAGAGGAACTGATCTCTAAGCCCTTGGCCTTGATCTCTAACTCCCTCAACATTCTCTCATGTTCCATTCTCATTCTCTCTCTTTCCAAAGACAACCTGTTATTCTCTGTTTCCCTCTTACCATCCATCTTAAGCTTAGCCAACTCCAGCTTCAGTGCTCTATTTCTCTCCCTTTCTTCCAGCTGTCTGGGGGACAGGTTTTGGAAGAGATACTGCTACCAGGTGGGGACGGCACCCCTCCCCTGGCTGGAAACTCTGGCCTATCAATTTGCCCATCTGCATCCCCCACAGGCTCCACAACAAGATCAGGGACATTTCTGGCTTCTACCCAGGCCCTCAGCGCCTTTTGGTAGTCTTCCTTTTTAGAAATGCCTGGTGTAGCAACTTTCAATTTCCTACAGAGATACTTGAGTGTAGATTTCCAACCTCTCTTCCTCAAAATCAAGATCCATGGATGCAACAGAGGCTGCTTTACTCATGGTAGTAAGAGTTGGGAGTCTTCAGAAAAAACAACAGTTCCAAGGAAAAAGGATTCGATCTAAAAAAAGTATGTGGTTGCGTTTGGTCTGCACTCACTAGTAGTGTACACCAATCACTGTATATGAAACACAAATGCAAAGTCCAAATCCCACCGCTGCCACCAATGTTAGATCTGGGGGTCTCTAGTTGGCAATGGTTATCACCTTTGTCCAAAAAGGGACCCTTACTTCTAAGTCAGGATAAGGGGATTACACTCCTTAATAACCCCTGCTCACCCCCTTGGTAGCTTGGCACGAACAGACAGGCTTATCTCAGAGGTAGTGTGTTAAGCATTTGTGAATATACACAGTAATACAGTGATAACACTACAGATGGACACAACAAAGGTTTTTATAAAAATAGGTATTCTTTATATAGACTTAAACACAAGACCACAAACGACAAAAATCCACAATACTACACTTAAGATTGCTAAAAGATGATTCAAGTTGCTTAGTTGAAGTTGATGATAAATGCGGCAAAGTTCTCAACAAAGTACCTGGATGCGTGAAGCAAAGTAAACAAAAGGCTCGCAAAAGGGGAGATGCGTCGGTTCCGTGATCCAGGGGAGATGATGCGTTGTGCCTCAATGCTTGCGCAGAGTAGGGGATGCGTCGTGCTTCTTACCGGTGCGGAGGTGATGCGTAGATTCTCGTTCTGCGGGCCCGTTGCAGTGCGCAAGATGGCGCCTTGCCACGATGCGACGATCCAGTTGCGATATGAGAAGATGACGCCCTTGATGCGGCGATGCGATGACGATGCGATGACCCCCTGGCAGCCTTGCGACGACTCTGTACTTTGGAGCCGCAACAGGTCCTGCGACACGCTTCTCGGTGATGCGATGACGGCTCTCTTGATGCATCGCACTTTTCCGACGATGCGACAGCAGACAGCTTCGATGGACACACGCTTCCAGAGAGATGAGACGAAAGCTCGCTTCTCCGGCATTGCGATAATTTCAGCTGCGGCGGCGACACGCTTCTTCTCGATGCATTGTGCTTCCAGCTCCCAGCGGCATGCAAGTGACTGGAGTCAGAATTCCCAGCAAGGAAATTCAGGAGGGAGCTGGAGGTGAAGTCTTTTGGCCCTGAGACTTCAGCAGGAGGCAAGCCCAGTTCAAGCCCTTGGAGAATATTCTGTAGATGAATGAAAGTCCTTAAAAAGTTCCTTCTCCTTTCCCTTGGCAATGAAGCAACCACTGCAGGCCAACCCAGCAAACAGCACACTGGCAGAGGGGCAGTCCAACTCCTGCAGCTTCCTTGGTTTTTCTCCTTGGCAGAAAGGTTTCTTGTTCCAGAATTGATCTAAAGTCTGTAGGACTGGGTCCCAATATTTATACCCCAAAATCCTTTTTTCTCTGAAGGCAGAGAAGCCTCTGCCTAGATCAAACCAGTTCCTGAGCACTTTGTTTACAGGACTCTTCTCTTTCTTTCACTGTGCAGAGCAGAAACATCAGACGCCCCATAGGAGGTGGGGCCAGCACAGGGGAGGGAAGATACAGCTCTGGAGCACTCTGTTGACATGATTCCCTTTCTCCTTTCACAGTGCAGGGCAGAGACATCAGACAAGCCACAGGAGGCGGAGCCAGCATTGTGGAGGGAAGGCCTAGCCCTATTCAGGTCCCAGGTGCACACCTCCCTCCCATCTAGGTGCTGATCTCTCTATTCACCACTGGGCTGCCCCAGCCTGTCTCCTGGAATTTCCCCAGCCCTGTCACACACAAACCGAGACAAGGAATACACAAGTCAGCAGAGGCGGGCTCAAATGGTTAGGTAAGCAAATACCTACTTTCTAAAAGTGGTATTTGCAAACACAGGATATTAAAATAGACTTTAATAAAAGATGTATTTTATTATTCTGAGTTCAGGCATACTAAATTCGAATTTCTACCATGTTCCCATGGAGTTAGTTAGGATTGTAGGAATGTAACAATCTTAACTGCCCATTTTGGCCTATGAGAACAGGTAGCCTTCAATAGTGAAAAATAAAAATGGCTGTAATTCACCATTAGGACATGCTACACACATCAGAGCATGTCCTACCTTATACTTACAATGCACCCTGTCCTTGGGCCTACCATAGGGGTGTCTAATATGAAGCAAAGGGAAGGTTTAGGGACTGGCAAGGGGGTGCCCTTGGCCAAGTCGACATGGTAGTCACAGACTACCCATAGGCCTTGCAGTGGCAGGCCTGAGACATAGTTTACAAGCTGCTTCTGTGGGTGGCACAACCAGTGCTGCCGGCCCACCGGCAGCATCTGATCTACAAGCCCTGGGCACACATGGTGCAATGTACTAGGGGCTGACAGTAAATCAAATAAGCCAATCATGGAATCCAATCAGTATATCAATTTAACATAGGGAGCACTTGCACTGTGGCACTGGTTAGCAGTGGCACAGTGCCCAAAGCATAAATCCAGCAAAAAATATATCAAAACAGAGGAGGCAATCCGTCAAAAATGGAAGGGAGACTCACGCCAATGATGTCAGATCTAACAATGGGCCATGCACCTTGCATTGCTACGTTACTCACCCCTAGCTGTGCGCGCATATTAACGTTTTGCCCCGGGCTGCTTTGCGCTCTCTGCCCTTGCTCCCTGTTGCGTGTGCGATGCTTATCATTCTCCCTGTGCTGTCTTTTCTCGCTGTCCTGAGGGGCCGCCGTACTGGCTACTGCCCCTCCTCATCGCTGCTCTCATCCGACTCCGAGCTTGTCACCGCTCTAGAGTTACTGCTTTCATGCTCTTGGCTTGTGGGGTGCTCTTTCCTTTGTAGCCTGCTGCCTTTCTGCCTTTCTCAGGCTCTGCCATTTTGGCTGCAGGCCCCTTTTTTGTCTCCTTCGTAGGGAGTGGCCGTGCTGGGGGTGTCGGTTGCGGCCTCTTCCCCTTTCCCTGGGCCCCATCCTTAATTTGCTGGTCCATCCAGCTCCATCCCTTTAGAGCAACCAGGGGCCTGGCTTGCTCCAGCATAGCCTGCGGGTCAATGTCCAGGTCTAATCCGAGCCCTCACAGCGTCTCTTTTGTCCTCTCTTTGGGGGTGCTGTGTTTTCCTCCCAGACGCTCTTTGTTTGCTGGCCATCTTTTGTTTCTATGCTCCAAGTTTGAGAATTTTTTATACCCTAGCGCTGATTGCGCTTCTTTGCCCGCAGTTCCCGGTCTCAGTAAGCAATCCCAACAATTCCGATCGCGGCTCCCACAACCAAAAGCTCCTTCAAACTGTTTTTCAAATGCTCTGATCTTGCGCGCTCTACGGGGTTTGTGTGGCCCTGTAATTGCCTGTGCTCTTCTTGGCTGGCTGATCATCTGTTCTCCCAAGCGGCGGGGGTCGGGGCTCCACACAGGCTGCTCTCGGCTGTTACCAGGTAGAAAGAGCGCATAAATAGCTCAGCAGCGGCCTGCCGCTAGCCCGGTTGACCAGTCAGCTGTTCTTCCCAAGCGGCGGGGGTGGGGGCCCAGCACCTGCTGCTCCCGCTGGTCACAGGATGAAAAGGGCTCGAAAGAGCCCGGCAGCAGCCTGACGCTTGTTCCGCTCTCCTTGCTAGTCGATCATCTGTTCCCGCTGATTACACTATGAAAAAAGGTGCGAAGAAACAGCCCGCCCACAGCCTGCCACTCATTCGACATTGCCCAGCTGGGACGATCCGCTCCTGTTGCGAAAGTGGGTTGGAGGCTCAGCTCAAGCTTCTCCCGCCAAATAGAGGCTGGATGAAAAGGAGGCCCAAAACAGGCCCGGTCCGACGATCTGCTGCAGGTCCGGAGAGGCGACGCCCGTCCTTGCCATCTTCTCCCTCGGTACCCTTGCTGTGAGGCATCCCAAGGGTCCTGCGGGAGCATCACATCTACTCTTTCTATGGTGAAATGCTGCCCCTTGGCTCCCTCAGTGCCCCTGCCGTGAGGCATCCCAAGGACACTGAGAGCCTTCCATCTACCTTCTAGTAAGTTTTCTCTTTTTACTAACTTTCTTGTGTTTGTTCCCCTTCCCCTCTACCCATACGGCTGCGATGCCTGTGTTTTAGGTGTGGGTGGGTGGGATTCTTTACTTCCTTATTGTGAGGGGGGGGAAATGTACTGAACTTGGGCGATTTGCCCCCTTCTTATCCCCCCTTGCCCTACCTAGCTCGCCCCCTGATTGGGGGATTCGCTTTGTTTAAGGGGGGCCAATCCTGGTGCCCGCCGGCCTAGCCGGCAGGCAAATGGGGGCGGGGGAGGGCCCCCGCCACCAGTGCTAGGCAGGGTAGCAAAACAGTTGGAACATTTCCTTGCCTGCATAGTCGAGGTGCAGGGATCTTTTTGTCTCACCATCAGTTTAAATGGTTGTTTAGGCACACCACCCACGTGAGGCGGCAGTTGCTAAGTCACTGAGCTCGCTTAACGGTGGTAGAGGGTTCAACGTGCCTCAAGTGGTACGGACAGACATGAATGTTGTGGTGGTGGCACTTGAACGTGCAGCGGGGGTGGAGCTCGTTGGTCGGGTGCAGTTTGCAGGTTCTGTTGGGTAGAGCTCAGGATGGGTGCCAGGCATGGGCGGGGTGAGCGTCAGCCAGCTATAACCTACACATATGCTGCAGGGCTCCAATTAGCTTAGAAGTGGTGCAAACAGGCAGGTATTCACCACTATTGTCGTAAATAATATTTACCAGAACATTTTTCTATACATTAAATATCAATATGGATAGCTCATAAAATGAGAAGCAGAGTCCGTGGTGTCCGAGTTCAAAAGGGCTTTATTTCAATGGCTCGAGCCAGGGGAGAATCGGGTTCCATCATCACTAAGGTTCAGGAAGGGATATCTAACGTTTTATTCACAGAGTACAATATATATAGTCAAACCATACATTGAGTTCAATCAAAGAAAAGGCGGATCGCTCCAGGCGGAGCAAGAGAGAGATAAGAGCACATGGGCGTAACAGAGGCGTGAAAAGAGGTGTTCACTAGATGTGTCAGAGGTGTGTCATAAGTGGGTGGGTGCATAGAGGGGGCCTGCATGGGCAGCTGGAACCTTTAGCCTACTTGTGCGCGCAAAACTAGTCATGACGTGACATTGACGTGTAACCGAGGAGAGCTGGGGGGCGCTGACTTCTAGCACTAGTAGGAGAGTATAGGATGGCAGAGCGACCTGTACCTTTGGCATTATCTGGTATCTGGTATCTTATGTTTGGAGTACATGTTGCTTGACTTAAAGGCCGCCAGGGCAAAGGCTGCTCATCACTAAAGGCTGGTGTATGCATATATTTCTTTATGTATTGCGTGGGGCGATGGATCTTCTATGGAAGCCGGTTCAGTAAATCACTTGTATGGAGACAGAAAGACTGGGCTCTATCTTCTGCAGGCAGGATATGTTTATCCTGTTCGTTAGCTAGGGATGTGGATCCGTGGAGCTGAACAGATAACTTGTAGGCAAAATACTGTCTTGGCAGGCAGGCGGGCTAGGCCGGGCACCTCTCGGCTGGAAAGAAGTGGGGGAGAGGTCGGGGATGCATACCTAAACTGCAGCTTTCAGAGTGAGAAGAGGCTCGGAGCCTGAATTCAGGGCCTGGCTCGGCTGGGCCACGAAACGGGTGCATCTTTAAACGTGCACCAGGTAAAGACGTTGGCAACATAGGCCTAAGAGCCAAATTAACATTGCTTTCATGGAGGACTGAATAACTGACATGTAAACGTTGGACGCAAATGCAAATGCATCTTCATTTTCGGCCATGGAGGAAAAATGCATGGATGTCATGCACATATACTACACATTGGGGTACACGTAGGGGACACATAGACCATTACAATTCCATTTTCCTCACTATGAGCAGCATAATTGGCTGGTGCTGAGCACAATTACATGCCGTGAAGAACAGGTTAAGGCGCCAGAGCGAGGCAATGCAGGCTAAGAATGCAAGGCAATGGGTGGCGATGCAATGCAGTTTTGAGTTCCTTTCACTGAGGGGGGGCACAGGTGGGGTCCGTGGACACCTCATGGCATTGGTGGGGCTGTGTAATTTGGGTGCAGTGAGGCTGGTTTCTCCTCGCTACCTCTGTAGTGGCGCGAGCGAGGAACAGTGGTGGCGTGCAGAAAGAAGGAGACAGAGACATGAAGCGTGTTTCAAACTATTGCACTCAACTATGCATGGGTGGGCCTTCCCCTTTTTAGTTTTTCACCCATTACCTCAAAAGTGGTGTCATTGCGTGCACACACATCAGTATGCCGTAACGAGGCAATACCAACCGTCAGTGCTTTAAATGGGAAAAAATAAGCGCAGGTACTCTTAAAATGAGCTATGAGTGTAGCAAGTGGGTGGGGCTAGGGGTGGGCTAAAGACAAGACATATGGCACTTCTACTATGTGACCGAATACTTATATACTCTTGAGTGCGCACTCACAGAAACAAGCAGCAATGCTCACACAAAACATTCCAAGAATGTCCTTTAAAATACCTCCCTAGTGTCTGAATTCTTTCCCTCTTTCACTCGCTTTTCTCTCTCACACACACACACACACACACACAAACATGCGCAAACAAGCAGGCAAACACCCAGACACAAGCAGACAGACACTCACACAAAAGTCTTGTTTGGGATAAAGGCCATTTAACACCCCTTATCTCCCGTGGCTTTCTTAATTGCTGCTATTGCTGCTGTCAGCAGGATGCCTGGTTTCTAGTGTGTGCACAAATGCACACCACGGTGTGAATGTGATTGACAGCATAGGGCCTGCATGGACCCTGCTCTGTCAAACACAACATGGTGGTGAACACCGGACATTATGCAGATGAGCCCTGCTGAATTGTTTCAGCTTGGGCTAGAGATGCTTCGGCTGTCAGACAGCCTTGTTCATGCGCATGAGCAAAAGCAACAATGGGCCTACCTTTGATGAGTACCGGTACTCTCCTTGGCAGCAGAGAAGTGCCGGTACTCAGAGCGGTAAAAATGAGAAGTGCCGGTACTCAGTACCGGTGAGTACCGGCCCATTTAAAGCACTGCCAGCGGTCTGCAATTAGAAAGATGGAGTTTTTGAAAAAGAAAATGGGTAATGTATTTGTAGTAACTCGGAGGCAAGATAAGTATTTAAGCAGAAGTATTTATTTAGGTTCCCACAGGAGCAACAGAAGTGCGACCTACAGCTCACAGAAAGGGATCTCTCATAACTGTCATTTAGCAACTGTCAACCGAACGCCTAACGTCCGCGTGCAAGCGGCGCGAGGCCAACGCAATGCAGTGACATCGCGCGGGGCACGCGATGAGGGAAACCATTACAGTATTTTCCCCATAGACTTTCATTGAAGCAGAGGCAATTTCAGGCTTTTAAAATCGCAAGTCTCCAATCTGAATCTGAATCGGGTCTGTCGGCATGTATGACTTTATTTTCCCCATTGCCTTCCATTGTAGTGAATGGAATTCCAGGCTAGAAGCAGATAAAATAAAGCAATTTTTGACTTTAGAATCGGGATTCTCCTGCCTGAATCAGGTGTATTACTAAAGTACATAAAAAAAGTGATGGATGAGATGCTTGAATTGATCTCAGCCACAGAGGGACCATCACAGTCGGTCGCTATTTTACACACCATGTCACCTCAGGTTGGACCCAGCCATATGCAAATCATTCTTGACCCTTTTCCAATGTGAACAGTCTTGCATGGACTACCAGACCAAGTCCTCCCTGAACTGGCACACAAGCAACCTATGCCGTAAGTGGAATGGGTATGCCCTAAGTGGAATGGTTATGCCCAGACGTGAGTCCCATGCACATTGTGTGACTGGAACCAAGGTATACGAAGGTGATGAGCCTTAACTAGGGTGAACCCGGTCCTAGGGTGCTTGTGCTCCGGTGCAGGAAGAACCTGGCCTGGCAGTTCTGTCTGGACTGTTTCCATTGGGGCAGGGTCACAACTGATTATTATTTTTTAATAGAATTTTTATTGTTTTCATATCATGCAAAAATTTCAAACATCCACCTCTTGTACAGCCATTACACAGATGGCCCATTAAGCAATGTATATGTCATTCAAAGTTTCTTAACTGATTCGCTCCCCAACAGTGCTAGCCCTCTTCCCCTCTACTCCCACCCCCTGTCAGTGTGCCCCAGCTTATCCATCCCCATCAAGAACTGCTAAGTCGTCCTTTCTCCCAACCCATCAAACAGGAGAAAAGAAAGTAAAAACAAGCAGGAAGACCCGTTGAGTAAGTGTATGTTCCCTACGTCTCCGCACGAACCCGTTAGTACCACTAAGCCTGGATTATGCCAAACGGCCCCCCCCTCGTATTGAAATTTTGTACTCCATTTCACTCTACGTTTCTTATGAGTACACAATTCTCACTCTCGCCCCTTGATCAAACCCTACATCCTCTTCCTCCTCCTCATCATCCCTGGTAGGGGTTTGAAGTTCTGCCACCAAAGCCCCCCATGCCCTAGCTGCCTCCAATGCTTTTTCATTAGCAGTGCGCCTAGCTAGTTGCAAGCGAAGTGTCCCTTCACTACCCGCCCAATGTAAAAAACTGGCTCTCCATCTAAGAAAATTAGGCCCCCCTTTCGACTTCCAGTGCATAGTAAGCTCCCTTTTAGCCATTATTAACCCTAAATCATAGAACTTACTAGTAATCTTAGTGCTGAGAGTATGTGGGAACCAAAGTAATAAACAATTCCCCATCTCCGCCTCTATTGCGTGTCCTGTCGCCTGATTTAAGCATGCCACTACCTTCTCCCAGTAGGACCCCAGCCCCGTACAAGACCAGAACATGTAACTGAAATCAGCTCTGGCGGTATTACACCTCGGGCACAGTGATTGAGAACCCCCGAAATACTGTAAGTTTTTAACCGGTGTCAGATAGGCCCTATGTAATGTAAAGAATTGAACTAATTGAAACCTGGCATTGCGCGTACCTTTCCAAGTACGCCGCAGCAATTGTGACCACGTCGTCTCGGGTATGGGTTTACCAATATCCGCCTCCCATTTGCCTTATAGAGCATCAAGGGGTGGAGGCCGCTCGATCGACAGTCGCCTGTAGAGGCATGTGATAGCCTTAAACGTACCGGCTGCCATGGTTACATATTGGCAGCCCAACAATGTCGGGGGCTCAAATAACCCCATCTTCCACTGCCGTTGAATTCCTGCTTTTAAGGCAGCGTGCAGCAAGTAGTCTCCCCGTAGTAACTCAAAAGTGCTCTGCAAGTCTTGAAACGATGACAAAGCCCCGTCCCTGTATAAATCCCCCAACATATGGACCCAAAGCTCCTCCCAAACAGCCAGCGCAGACCAGTCCCCTCCATGTGGAAGGGCTGTGCACATGCCCAGAGGAATCTCCGGAGCATAGGGACAGGGAAACCCTGCTCGGTTCTGGCTCCGGTTCCAGCATGAGCGGAGAGTGCGCTCCTCAAGAGTAAGCTGGTCAAGACTGAGCTTCTGTTGAAGAACTATAAATGACAGAACATGCCGGGGATTTACTCTACCCTGTGGTCCTTCCGGGCCTCTAAACTCTCAAGCCACTGCCTGCGTGAGCCACTGTAACTGCGCCGCCAGATAGTACCATTCAAAATCAGTGACCGCTAGTCCCCCCTCCGCTCTCGGCCGCATCAAGGTATTTAGTGCGACCCGCCTTCTACCCGAGCCCCAGATAAACCCTGTAGTCAAGATCTTGAGCTTATGAAAGAAGGACGCCGGAATCCACAAAGGTAGTGTATGAAAAAAGTAGAGCAAACGTGGAAGCTCCACCATTTTCAGCAGCGCTGCCCTCCCCGCCACCGACAGGGGAAGAGTTAGCCAGAACTCCATGCTGCTCCGGAGCCCCCTCATCGCCCCGCCCACATTGCCTTCCAAGAGGTCGGGCTGAGTGTGGTAAATGCGGGCACCCAGGTAAGGTAAGCATTGAGGTTCCCATCGCAAATCCCCCACTGTCAGAGGTACCTAGCCCTCCGGAGCCAAAGGGAACAAACAGGTCTTACCCCAATTCACCTTAAACCCCGAGAGACGGCCGAACTCCCGAAGCAGGACTCTGGCACCCTGCAGAGAGTCATCCACATCCGCCAAATACAGCAGTAAATCGTCAACGTACAGGGAGACGTAATGGATCTCCCCTCGTAATGACAGGCCTTCATAAGATCGTCCCAGTCTAGCATGCGCCGCTGAGATGGTAGGCCCCGTACGAACCCTAGCTGTAGCAGAATTGTATAACAGTTGGGTCCACCATACGAACTGATCCCCAAGACCAAATACCCTCAGCACTTGAAACAGATATGGCCATTCCACACTGTCAAAAGCCTTCTCAATGTCGACCGATAACACCACCGCGCCCGGCGCCCTATCATGTCCATCACCCATAACCCTAATCAGCCGACGTATACACGGCGCCGTGTTCCTGGTGGGGATGAAACTCGCGTGATCCGGGTGTACCAAAGTACACATGTGTTCCAACAGTCCGTTGCAAGACTCAGGATTTTGTAGTCAGGATTTTGTAGTCCACTGTGAGCATCGAAAGTGGCCGATATGCCGATCAAGAGCAGGGATCCCCACCTCGCTTCAACAGCGGCACTATGATCGCTTCTCTGGTGGTCGACGGCAACCTACCCAGTTCCCAAGCCTCTCTGTACACTGACTGCAAATGCGGAGCGAGGAGGTCTACATACGCCGCATAAAACTCCACCGGGAGGCCATCAGCTCCCCGCGTCTTCCGCCTAGCTATATGCTTGATCGCTGTTCGGATCTCTCCTAATGATATTTCCTCTCCTAGTTTGTCCCCTTGTTCAGGATCTAACCGTGGGAGTTGCGCTGCCTAGAGAAAGTCATTGACTCCGACTGGCAGATCAAGCCTCGAGGTCCGGTAGAGGGAGGTGTAGTGTACCAGAAACTGATCATTAATCTCCTTCTGTGAGTGTACTAGGTCCCCATCCACCGTAGTCAGTGATAAAATCGGAGTACCCTGGGGTGCTGGATTAGACAGCCATGCCAACAAGGATCCCACTCTGTCTCTCTCTGCGTGGGCCCGCACCAAGTATTCCTTTTAGTCAAAACAGCGTAACCGTTCAATTTGAGCAGCCACTTTTTCGCGCACTGCAATAACTGCTTCCTGCCCCTTCGTATTCGTGTGACTATCGTTCTCAGCCTTACGCAGGTGATCCTCCTCCCGCTCTATGTCACGTTGTAACGTTTTGCGAGTTCCCGCTGTGGAGGAGATACACACTCCTCGTACTAGAGCTTTAAAAGCGTCCCATTCTTGGGCCCTACTCGATGCCGACCCTGAGTTCTCCGTGAAGTAATGGTCAATACCATCCCGGACCTCAGCACTAAAAACCGAATCCTCCAGTGTCACAGGGTTCAAGCGCCACGTGGGGATCGCCTGCCATTGCCTGGACCACCGTACCGCTATCAGACAAGGGTTGTGATCAGAGATTGTCTTCGCTAAATACTTACTATGGCAAGTCAGCTCCTGAGATCCCGGGGAACACAAAATACTGTCGAGTCGTACATGTAAATCATGCAGTACTGAATAAAATGAGTAATCCCTAGCCATGGGATGATGTGTCCGCCAGGCATCAACTAGACCCCAGGTGCTCTGCCACTCGCGTCTTACCTTCGCTAGTCGGTGAACCGCAGTCTGTATCAGTGACTGAGTTAAAATCACCCCCCAGAAACACAGTGCCCGTCAGGAATGACGCCAGCTTCCCAGATAATTGTGAGAAGAAAGCGGACTGATCTACATTCGGGGCATACACACTACACAGTGCCACATCTCTTCCATTTAGTCGCCCCAGTACTGCCACAAACCTCCCCTCTGGGTCCACCACTGTAGTCAAAGGCTGGAGGGGAACACCTGACCTCACCCAGACCAAAGTCCCCCTCGCATATGCAGAATAGGTGGTATAAAACAGTTGGCCCCTCCATCTGCGCTGTAGTGCCCGCCCCTCAGCTTGATCAATGTGGGTTTCTTGCAAAAAGGCCACCTGAATCCCCCTACGTACTAAATATGCATGTACCTTGTAACGTTTCGTCATGGAGTTCAGCCCCCGCACATTCCAGGTGATACATTTCAACTCAAGTCGGGTCCCCATAGCTGAGCATGCAATAGAACAATCCCCCCCTTAGCCTAACAGGCACACTGACAGTCCCCTTGAGCCCAAAACATCCCCAACAAACCCTCATCCCTCCCCTCCCCAGAACAGGTGCTAAACCGTAGTTACCCATCCAAACCCAATCCCAAATAACGGGAACTCTCTGGTAGCTACCAGAGTCTCACAGCCATCGTGAGGTCGAGGGGGTAGCCCTACACCAGGACAAGCTGGACAACGATCTCGCCCCCTTTCCGTCCGCGCTCAGCCTCAAGTATGGAATCCCCCCCAGCACTGCCCCGTCCCAGAGGAGCCCCCCGCTAAGCAATCGCCGCTCCCATCCCTCTAGGCAATGACACAGTGGATCAAACCCCCCCCAACCATCTCCAGGCCCATAGCCTTGCCCCCTCCCATCCCATACAGTGGCCAGGATTACACCCCCTTACTGTGTGCACATCGGAATCAGAAATGTTCATTCATCTAGGAGGCCATTAGCAGTCCCCGGAGTGACATGAGGCATGTTCCGGGAGCCTTCCTCAGAGCCCTTCGACACCAACTCCTCTGATCCCCGCTGAGATCCTGAGTCCGCCAACGAAGCAGTAGCTGTCGCTCCCGATATGACGGAGACCGCCTGAAGGGCCGCCCGTCGTTCCAAGTCCGTCTGCGACGTCGACGGTGTCTGGCTAGCCGCTGCCTGTTTCCTAATTCGTCGGCCTCTGCGGGTCTTCGGTCGGGTCCCTGCCGTCTTCTCCTTCCCTCTAGAACCATCAGTCCCAGCTTGATACGTCTCTATCCAGTGCCATGCGTCATCGGGCGTGCTATAGAAGGACGCCTTACCATCTACCATCACTTTCAGGCGGGCCGGGAACAGGAGAGAATAGTGTATGCCCTCGTCGCGGAGTGCCTTCTTGACCGCCAGAAATGAAGAACGGCTGCGCTGGACTTCATAGGAGTAATCAGGATAAATGGAGACAGAGGCATTGTCCACCCGATAGGGGCCCACTGTCTGTGCTTTCTGCAGGATGGCGTCTCGGTCTTTGAAGTGCAATAGGCGCGCCACGACAGGTCGAGGGGGTCAGCCAAGGGCCGGCGGGGGGGCCGGTACCCGATGAGCCCGCTCCAACGTATAGAACTGCGACAAGCCATCAGGAGCGACCACATCGCGCAGCCAGGCTTCGAAATAGGTAATCATACTGTCCCCTTTAACTTTTTTGGGTAGGCCCACCACCCGTATGTTATTGCGCCGATTGCGCCTTTCGGCATCCTCGGCTCTATTCTCTAGTTGCTGTACTCTTCGCAACAAGTCTCCCACTGCCGCATCGGTCGCCTTTTGGGCCGGCTCCAGCACCTCCAAGGTAAGTTCCGTGTGTTTGACGCGGTCTACCAGTTTTCCATGGTCTGCCCGCAACAGCCCCAAACTCGTTGACACCTGCGCTATGTCCTGGCGCAGTGCGTCCCACGAAATGGCCCTCAATATTTGGTCCACCTGCTGCTGTTGCAGCCCCGCCGTCGGTACCCCAGACGGATCCTGATCTTGACCCTCTGATAGTCCCTCAGCGGGGTCAGGGGGCACCGTCCCAGGTTTCGGCTGTGGGTTTCCCATAGCTCAGATCCCAGCAACCGTCTAGGATGGCCGTCAACCGGTTGCTCTCAGCGGCGGCCCCCAGCAGCACGGGCGTCGGTACGGGCAATATTCTGTCTCCACTTTACGTCAGTCGGGCAGCAACAGCGTGGATCACTCTCCTGCAGGTCAGCCACAATCGCAAGCGGGTAGCTCAGGGGACCATGAGCCACTACCCAAGATCAGCGTCGCCAGATGGTTCCTCAAACACCACCATAGGCCGGGTAACTCCGGTCGGGCCGCGACCCCAGCCACACAGTTTGTCTTTACCCCAGCTTCGCCACGCCGGCCCCAGGCAACACAGGTCACCACTCGTACCAGCTCTCTAACCTCCTGGCAACTGGATTTGCGGTGGCCGGTCCCGTGCCCTCCGTAGCACGTACTGGCGATCCGGTGCTGTCACCGTCTTCAACTCTGGCCACTCAAGGGCGCATTCCGGTGCTGGTGTCTCTCAGGATGGGGGGGTCCACCAGTGCTCCACAGCCCAGCCCTGCTTACCTCTGGTCCTCCTCTGGCCACCTCACCAGCCGCGTGGGCCTCCAGCCTCGGCACTCCGGTGGAAACTGACTCCTCGTGTCCCTTGCAGTGTGCACCAGAGCTCTGGCGCAGCCGCTCTCCCCTGCGCCGCCAACCCAAGGGTACACTCGAGTGCTGATGCCCCCCAGGGCGGGGGGGGGACGCTCCGCCAATGCGCCACCACTCAAGCTCGCTCGCCGCTGCTCCCCCTTCAGCCACCCCACCAGGTGCTGCGGTCCCCGGCCCCAGTTCTCCAGTGGCCACCAAATTCACACGGCAGTAAGGGCTATTGCCGCCGCCGTGGTAGTGTCCCTCTGCCGGGGGTATACGCGCTGCTCCGAGCCGGCCGCTCCCGCTAGCGCTCAAATGGCCTTCACCGCCGCAGCAGCACAACACACCACGCCGGCCTCCGCGCGGCTCCACCAGCCCTCAGTTGCAGCGCTCCCCCGCTGCCAAGATTCTCCTGCTGGTCGGCGCTGACAACCTATGCCGCAGTCCGTTACAACCCCACCTCAGTGCAGCGGTGGTAGGCATAGCGCCCCGGATCCAAGTGTGGCCACGGCCGGCCCGCTCCTCTCCCGCGGCGGCCCCACAATCACTCGAGGCCGGGTATGTGAACTCCAGCGCAGGCCTCACCAAGATGGCCGGCGCCTTCAGAGTGGGCCGGCAAGAATCTCAGCGCCGGCGTTGTTGACAGTTCGCGCTCACAGGCTCCAGGCAGCTCACAGGGATCCACACGGTCCCGGGGGGCCTCCCCGAGCTGCGGGCACCACCAGGGCAACAGTTGAGACAGGATAAATATCGAGGCAAGCACGGAGCTCTCAGCTCGCGCGTCCAAGCTCGCTGGTGGTCAAGCCACGGGGTCACAACTGATTTGCATAAGCCTGGGTGAATCATGTATGGTACAGGACAATATAAGCCAACATTTAAGATGAAAGAATTGACAGGTATGTGCGAGGTGCACACCCCTCTCAACAATTTGCAGCAACATAGTGGGTGATGTGTAAGGTTGTGCTCTTATCCATGCTAACACTGACTTTTCGACGGGATAGATCCAACATTTTAAAACTTTTTTGTTAAATTTAAACAAATGATGTCCCCCTTCTGACCCTCTATTTGCAGCACACACAAGCTCTGCCCCCAAAAATTGAAAGACGTTGATGTGTTATATACATTTGTGAGGTCACATTGTTGAGAGCATCACTGTCTTGATCCATGACAACTGGCTGTATTTCTACTGAGGCTTCGACGTCACTCAGGCAAGGTAAAAAAACTGTCTGTCCACAGGCTGTCCAGAAAGATGCCAATGCCTTAGAACTTCAGCAGAGTCTAATATAGCAACATAGGGGCACATGCAGGAGGCTATGAGAGCATCACCAGAATGTTCTTCACCCACCAAAGAAAGGTATGTTGATAGGTGTTGATGTAGAAACAAAAACTGGGGAATTCAACTTCTTTGGTAACTTGCACTGAAGTGGGGCAAGTTTGAAAGTGGGGGAAGTTTGAAAGCAAGAGTCAGAAAGCTAAAGTAAAGCAGTTTTAGCTTATAAATCCAGAGCTTTTCACCTAAATCAGGAGTGTGGCCTGAGCTCCCAAGTTTCTAGGTCCTTGTATTGTGTTGTTATTGTGCTTATATAGTGCTATTTTACCCCTGACGAGGCGTTGAAGCTCGTTATGCAGAACAGCACACTACTCCGGAACCCAGGGTTAGTGCCTAATCCAGTAGTAGCTGGTTATTGAGACTAGTCGTATGCTTTCAAGGAGACAATTCCACGCCTTTACTCCAGCGCTAGGTATTAGGCGTGATCTTTAGTGAGGAGCAGCCAATGCACATGGTTGGTGGGATTAGTGGATGGACTAGAGGAGAGTTTTGCTAAACTACAAGCTAAGACTTTCAAAAAGGGACCAGGTGTGAAGTTTGAGCTCAGGTGTGGGCACTTTGCAGAAATACAATAGTAGAGATTAAGGGAAATATGCACATGCCTTAGAGCAGGCTGTTCTCAAAGAGAGGAGACAAGCAGAGGATGGAAAGTAAGGGATGGGGCAGTCAAAGAGTGGCAACAATCATACGTTTTATGTCCATGTCAACATTGTCATGCTGGGTTTTAGGAACATAGACTAGACTTTTGAGATAGCATTCACTCTGAGGATGTCAAACTGTAGAATGAAACATCATTATTTGCATGTGAGATAGTCTGAATTTGGGACCAGCCCTAGAATCAAGTAGGCTGTCTGCTGCTAGACTACTGATTAGATCAGGGATTGTAAGTGTACAGTAATAGCTAGATGCATGTAAAGGGAAATATCAAGCGCTTAGGGGGTGCTTGACCGAAGCAGTAACCTTCTGCTCAAAGCAACATGAGGAAATAAACATGACAAATAATGCAAATTTTGAAAATGAGATTCTTTAAATGCTGGAATGGATGTCTTTTGATTGTTACCCTTAAAGTTTAATTGACAATATTAATTACGAAAATAAGAAGGATCTTTTTGGTTGCCCCTGGTTCGCACAAGATGGGGTGAGGATTGCTTCCAAGGTAGTGAACATGTAATGCCTGTACTCCTGTAGATGAGGGTATGTGACCCAGGCACTGAAGTGAGAAGGGGGAGACTGGGCTACCTTTAGAAGGGAAACATCCATTACAACACAGTCATTACAGTGCATTGCTTTTACAATGCAACTGTTACAATGCAACTGCCCTTACAATGCATGCCATTACAACGCATACAATTATAACGCATGCCATTACAACACATTATAAGGTAAGTAATGGAGCTTTTTTAGATTTAGGGTGGGTATGGGTTTTGGGGTAGATGGGAATAGTAATTTATCATTAAAATAAACAAATAAAGAAAGAAAGGAAGAAAGACCTTCAACTCCCTCCAATGCGCTACTCTGTGTCTCATCCTATACCTCTCTCAATATATCTGCTACCTCCACTCTCTGACTCATCCCAAACCTTATTCTACTACTATCATCTCCCTAAGATCCCTTCTCGGATTTACGCTCCTCTATCCCTCCTTAACTCACCCCAAACCTCATTTTACTACTATGATCTCCAAAATAACACTTTCTAGACCTTTCCCTCCACTGTTTTTTTCACTCAAACTAACAGACTCCCAGAGTAACTTATATTTTCCTATACTAATCTAACACTAATCCTTTGGGTTGCGGAGTAGTGCGCTACTCGCTGAAAAGTGCTTCAGCCCTCACCAGGGGACCACTCTTTTATGGAAAGGTGCATGTTCCTCCCTAAACCCCTCCCTACAGCTTTATAACCTGTCCTTAGACCTCCTCCCTTTTAGTCGTAAATATTCCCCATTTTCCAGCCCCTCCCACGTGTCCCTCCCGCAATTACTAGTTAAAGGTATACCAGCATGTGGAGAGATCTCAGTAGTTTGGGCACTGAACATAAAACATAGGGCAGGTGAAGCGTAGACTTCTACACGTAGTTCAGTGAATAACCTTTTGTACTATGTCAGTTGTATGATTATAGAACAACTAAACATACTACAAAATACAATTGGTGAATATGTCCCTCCGTGTTACTGGTAGCCCTTGATTCCTTTCGAACTTTTGAAACCTGACTCTATGAAGCAAAAAACCATCTTTCCTAATGATACATTCTAAATTACAGGGGTCTCCTACAGGTCTTTTGTCTCTGTCTTCGCCCTTCCTCCTCTCTGTTATTCTTTATCTCTCCTTTCCTTGTTGTATTTACTTATTGTACTTTTTCCTTTCTTTTTCTCCTTTCTTTCTCTATTATTGTTATGTTATCCTTGTCCTACCTTCTTTGATTCTTTCTTATTTCCCTCTCAGTTTTATTATTTTTCTCTCCCTATTCTACTTTCCCCACCTTCTATACTTTTCTCATTCTTTTTTCTCTTGCTTTCCTTCTCTATCATGCTCTTCCTCCTTTGGTTTGCTACAGTGTCGTTTGTCAGTCTTTCTTCCTTCCTCTCCTTTCATTTATTACTTTCATTGTGTCTGTTGCTCTTTTCTTCCTTTTATTTTTCTCTTAATTTCTGTTTGTTTTCTTTTTTCTCCTTTCTCTCTTTTGTGCTGCTATCTCTGTTTATTTATTTTTATGTTTTCCTCATTCGATCTCTTTTGTTCTGTCTTTCCCTGTCTTTTTCTGCTTCTTTCCTTATTTTCCTTTTTTTCACTTGCTGTTTTCTCTCATACTGTCATATTTTCATTTTTTTGTATCACTCTTTCTCTCCTTTCCCCCCTCATGTTGTCTGTTTTTATTTCTCTCTCTTTCGCCACTTTGCTGTCTCAAGAGCAAAGGTACACAACTAAACTGATCCTTAGTGACCCCAAATATAAAACTTTTGTGATAAAGCTCCTGTGCCATTAAGGCTTTATGCCCTCTGGGTACATTTATCTTATCCCTATATTAGGCAGCAGCTCACAACGGTGTTAAATGATTAGTATAAGCTCTCACTATAGAAAGTGTTGGAGACCCCTGCTCTAAAACCTAGACAATTTGCAGTTCAATCAATTTCACTTGTCAATTTATTTAGCATTCCATAAGTTGATCTGATTATATTTATATTGAACCATTGTATATTCCTTATATTAACATCAATTAATTTCGAACTCTTGAAGTGCGTTGTACATCAGTAGCAACTCTTGCCTGAAACACTAAGAACGTTAAGACAAGAGCGCATGCATTTATTGATCCCACTATTACTAGTCATTTCTCCTTATCAATACAGATCTTTATACAGTATTCTCACTGTTCCTCATGACAAGCTTTCAAACAATACAATCCAGCAATCAGTTGCAACACTCCTTTGCCATAGTCTAGTTCAAATCCAAAGATGTTCGATCAGTGTAAAGGTTAAAATATGAGTTTACAGCAGGTGCCGTTATGATCCCATGACTGTCTTAGAACATCAAAAAACTGTCAGAGCTTTGAAGATTCCATGGATCATGAGTGACTAGCTAATCCCTTTCCATTCTTGGACTTGTAGTCGGGAATATGTATTGGGATAAATACGACTACAAATCCCAGAATACAAAGGGAAACAGCCTGGAATTAATGAACTCTTCAGACACAGAACCTGGAAACTTGAGAGTTCTGCTTGTGCCACTTGTAACCCCAGGAAACGCCTCAAGCACAACATGATGGCCACACAGCCAGAACAAGGTGTGACAGCACATTTGTCCCTGGATCCAATCTGATTGTGCCTCGCCTTCAGCTGTTGCTGTCCGGATGCATGCCTGCAAGTACCTCTAAATTGTGCAGCATTGGGCTGAAGAGACCTGCAGGGACCTCACGCAGAAGCACGCAAGACCCCTTTATCACTGACCTTCACTGGGGCTCAGTGGAAATACCACTGGCTATAGGAGGGTGAAAGTATGGCTTCAGAGCTTTGTTTAGACTGCCCACTGTGAGCATTTGTGAGACACAAATACATCATGTAACAAAAGTAACTGAAATGGTCGAGTTGGTGTTGTTACCGGTCCCAGGATGCTTGTTTCCGCTCCAGGGAGGACCTGGCTTGGCAGTTCGGTCTGGACTGTTCCCATGAGGAACAGGGTGAAGATTGATTTGCATACGGCTGGGCCCAAACTAGGGTGGCGTAGTGAGCAAAAGAACGATGATGGATTTGATGCAGCTCTACTCCGAAAATATTTTCTAAAACCATATCACCTTTCCCTGAAGTACCAAATCATACATCTACTCATCAGTGGGGCCCATAACACTGCAGGTTACTCACAAAACACTTCCATCCTACTTCATGGATCGGTGAGATTCAAAGGAGAGCTGCTGGATCATAGCGGAGTGTCTAAATCAAAACTAAATATTTATATTATATACCCCTGCAGTTTAAAGGAATTTTACCATGGTTTTATTAACAAGACGTTTTATTCAGACACACCACCATTATGGTAAATGGATCTGCTAGTAAAAATTAGGCTAAGGAAAATACAAGACCAGCTTAATTTTCCATTTATCTAATTTTTATTCAAAGCAAAGTTTAGCATGTCTAACAGTTTATTTGCTTTATTTCTTTCTTTATTCAAAAATAACTTTGAAGAGTCAAAGTTTTATCTCAAACAGTTATATTCATTTATTTCAGAGATTCAGAAATAGACATTAATATTTAGGTATCAGATAGTTCCCAAAATTCATTTTCTCCTGACTTCCCTAACTAATAACTTCATCTAAAGCTCAGTTCTCACTCAAAGAAATAAAACATTTATTCAAGAATTCTTACATCTCAGGAAAATCCACATACTGACAGCATCTCAGGAAGAAATTGAAAAGAGAGTTTTTTCTTAAGAAAAGTCACGTCTTTTTATACCCTATTTCACTAACTTATCTATCTACAAAAGTAACTGTCAGTATAAACTCAAGTTCTGATTGGACAATTTGAGGGTGGATGTGCATCACCTCATCATCCTATATTCAATTTCCGCAGCATCAGCTGAATTTTAAAGAGTCCTTTGTTTGAGAAATTTTTTGGCCTAGTCACATCCTCAACTAGTTACTGCAGGTTTCTTTCCCACGATCAGTAACTCAAACGTTCATTCTTTTGGCAGTCATCAGGACTTCCAGGGCAAGTCGTCCTTGAACTGCTTTCGTTCAGGCACAGGCAGCTCACATTCAATCTCGGCTTTGGGCTGCGCATGCTCAGTTTATCTTCCATTCACAGTTAATAAAGCAGCCATCTTTTTACTAGGCCACACAGGCCAGAACGGGAACTATCATAGAAACAAACACAAATAAATGTTAATTATTGAAATATAGCCCTTCTGTTTACCTCCCCCCATACTAAGGGTTTCCCTGTTAGTTGTTACCTAGCAAATAAGCAACACATATGCATGATATACTCACCTAACTCCATGTTTTTGCCACAAAATACCTAAACAGGAAGCACATTTATGCCGCTTTTGATTAAATTAAAGCTTTGCATTAATAAACAACATGATAACATTACTAAATTAGTCAGTTATAGTTTTCCATGCAAGCAGATTAGTATTCCTACGAGTATTTGTGTGTGCATTCTATACTACGTTGATTAATATACCAAACCGTGCAATTAATAAAGGTTACAGTTATGAGGAAATTATTTCACAAGGGGCATACACAATTTTGTTTCTCCACCTCGCTCCATCAGATTCAACCCAGATCTGTGATTGGGGAGTGAGTGTTTGCATTGTTCAGCATTCCGCCCATCATTTGTTTCTTTTGCTTTTGTTAATTATAACTAGAGTTCCCGGTTTTATGGTATTTCTATTTCCGTCTGTATTTATCTGTATTTATTTTTGGGCCATTTTATCCGTATTTATCCATATTTATTTTGTGTTTTGCGTATAAATGAAGTCGTAAAACTACATTTCCAAAAATTATTTAACTTATAGAGACACTCATACTTTGATGTCTTTTGTGATTTAGCTATTTAAGCTGCTAAATATTACATGACAGTACATCCACTAAATATTAGCATTATACCGCAAATGTATACTGACATATGCCATTAGTTAAAGAAATTTCATTCTGTTTTTTAATTTCCCATGCTGTTCATCTGCTCAGCTATTGGGCTACAATTCATGAAAGACAGCGCGGAGAGCCACTTAGAAGAAGCACCATTTTTTGTATTCATCCACTTTTCAAAATAAATGCAGACAGAAAACACATTCTTTCCTGTCTGTATTTATCTGTAAAAATCCATAAAAACCAAAAACAGGGAGCCTTAATTATTTAATTATAACTAACCCATGGCTCCACCAAGTTCCACATCGCAGGCTTCGTAACAAAGGCCCTTGTTACCTCTATTTCCCTTGTACCAGTCATTACTAGAGGAGATTAATCCAACCCTCAAGGCAATAAATAAAATACATAAATACAAAACAAAATCCGTCCAACCTCATCCTGGCAATGTGTATGGACAGAGTCTCCAAAGCATCTTCCTGTCTTTTGTTTCCTGTCTTCCTCAACAAGGGCAGGAATTCGGAAGGCACTGCCAGGCTCTGACCTCCAACATTGCTTCAGACTCCCTCTGCTGCTGGGCTTGAATCAATCAATCAGTCAATTTATATAGCGCGCTACTCACCCGCTGGGTCTCAAGGCGCTGCAGGGGAGGGGTCCGTAACTGCTCGAAAAGCCAGGTCTTGAGTTGCTTCCTGAAGGAGAGATGGTCCTTGGTCAGCCGTAGGTGGATGGGGAGGGAGTTCCATGTCTTGGCCGCCAGGTAGGAGAAGGGTCTTCCTCCGGCGGTGGCTCTGCGAATGCGTGGTATGGTGGCGAGGGCGAGGCTGGTCGATCGCAGCTGGCGGGTGGGCATGTAGAAAGTGAGGTGGTTGTTGAGGTACTTGGGGCCCAGGTCGTGGAAAGCCTTGTGTGCGTGGTTGAGGAGTCTGAACGTGATCCTCTTGCTGACGGGGAGCCAGTGCAGGTCTCTGAGGTGGGCGGAGATGTGGTTGTGGCGGGGGATGTCCAGGACGAGTCGTGCGGAGGCGTTCTGTACGCGCTGGATTATTTTCTGTAGTTTGGCTGTGGTTCCTGTGTAGAGGGTGTTCCCGTAGTCCAGTCGGCTGGTGACGAATGCCTGGGTGACCGTCTTCCTGGTTTCGGTGGGGACGAAAGATCTTTCGGAGCATGCGCAGGGAGTTGAAACAGGATGAAGAGACGGCGTTGACTTGTTTGGTCATCGAGAGGGAGGAGTCCACAATGAAACCCAGGTTTCGTGCGTGGTCCGTTGGCTTGGGGGTGGTGCCCAGGGCAGGGGGCCACCAGGAGTTGTCCCAGGCGGAGGGGGATGATCCCAGGATGAGGACTTCCATCTTGTCTGATTTCAGTTTCAGGCGGCTGTTCTTCATCCACTCGGCGACGTCTTTCATTCCTTCATGTAGGCTGGCTCTGGCGGTGGCGGGGTCGTTGGTGAGGGAGAGGATCAGCTGGGTGTCGTCGGCGTAGGAAATGATATTAAGGTTGTGTTGGCGTGCGATGGCCGCGAGGGGGCTCATGTAGACGTTGAAGAGGGTGGGGCTGAGCGAGGATCCTTGAGGTACGCCGCAGATGACTTTGGTGGCTGCGGATCGGAACGGGGGGAGGCGGACTCTCTGGGTTCTTCCGGCAAGGAACAAGATGATCCACTCCAGTGCCTTCTCTTGGATTCCGGTGTTGCCGAGGCGCTGTATTAGTGTGCAGTGGCAAACTGTGTCGAACGCTGCAGAGAGATCCAGGAGGATAAGGGCAGCTGTTTCCCCGTTGTCGAGCAGGGATCTGATGGCGTCGGTGGCTGCGATGAAGGCGGTCTTGGTGCTGTGGTTGGCTCGGAAACCGGACTGTGAGGGGTCGAGGGATCCGTTCGTCTCGAGGAAGGCGGCAAGCTGTTTGTTGATGGTATTCTCGATGACTTTGGCAGAAAAAGGGAGGAGCGTGATGGGGCGGAAGTTCTTGAGGTCGGTGGGGTCCGCTGTCGGTTTCTTCAGGAGGGCGCTGAGCTCGGCATGCTTCCAGCTCTCCGGGAAGGTAGCGGTGGTGAAGGAGATGCTGATGATGTCCCGGAGTTGGGGTGCGGTGATGGAGTCGGCCTTGTTGAAGACGTGGTGGGGGCAGGGGTCGGTAGGGGATCCGGAGTGGATGGTGTTCATCGTGCGGGTGGTGGCTTCGGTGTTGACCGGGGTCCAGTTGCAGAGGGTGGTGGTGGGGGGCGTTGGTTCGGTGGTTGGGTGCGTGGTCTGTGCGCCGAAGCTGTTGTGTATGTCAGCGATCTTGCGGTGGAAGAATGAGGCGAGTGAGTCGCAGAGGTCTTGCGAGGGTGTGATGTCGTTGTTTCCGGCACTGGGGTTGGAGAGCTTTTTGACGATGCTGAAGAGTTCCTTGCTGTTGTGGGTGTTGTTGTCCAGTCGTTCATTGAATGTTGGTTTTTTGTGGTGCGGATCAGCTGGTGGTGTATGCGGGGGGCGTTCTTGAGGGCTGTCATGTTTTCTGTAGTCTGGTCGTGACGCCAGGCTTTTTCGAGGGTGCAGCAGTTTTTCTTGGATGTTTTGAGTTCGTTGGTGAACCACAAGGCTTTCTTGCTGCCGGGTCTGCTGGGTTGGTTCTTCAGAGGTGCGAGGTCGTCGGCGCAGTTGGTGAGCCACTGTGTGAAGTTGCGGGCTGCTTTGTTGGGGTCCGTTGCGCTGGCCGTAGGGTTCTGGCTGAGGGAGGTGGTGAGCTGGTCGGCGGTGATCTTGTTCCAGCTCCTGCGGGGAGCCTGTTGTGGGTGGTGGTGGGTGGTGGTTCTCCTGAAGTTGAAGTGGACGCAGCTGTGATCAGTCCAATGAAGTCCGGAGGAGTGGCTGAAGGAGATGTGCTTGCTGGAGGAGAAGAAGGGGTCAGGCGTGTGGCCGGCGTAGTGGGTGGGGGTGTTCACCAGTTGCTTGAGTCCGAGGTTGGCGAGGTTGTCCAGCAGGGTGGTGGTGTTGCTGTCATTGTTGTTTTCCAAGTGGAAGTTGAGGTCCCCTAGGAGGATGTAGTCAGAGGAGGTGAGGGCGTGCGGGCTGATGAAGTCTGCGATGGCTTCGCTGAATTGTGTGCCTGGTCCCGGGGTTCTGTAGATGAGAGTGCCTCTGAGGGTGGTCTTGGGGTCAGTGTATATCTGGAAGTGGAGGTGCTCGGCGGCGGTGAGGGTGTCGTCGGAGTTGGTTGTGATGCGGATGGTGTTCCTGTGGATGATGGCGATGCCTCCTCCGGTCTGGTTGACGCGATCCCTCCGGGGTGATCTTGTATCTGTCCGGGATGGCTTTGGCGATGTCGGGGGCTGAGGAGGTGTTCATCCAGGTTTCCGTGAGGAAGGCGTCTGGTGATGTTGTGTCGAGCAGGTTCCAGAGTTCGAAGGCGTGTCTGTGGACGGAGCGGGTGTTGAGCAGGATGCACTTGAGGTGGTTGTTGCTGGTGCCTGGCCTTTCAGGTGCGGTGCAGGTCCGGAGGCAGGTGAAATTGCAGGCTTGGCAGGTGAAGTGTCAGTGGGTGCGTTTCGGGGTGGCTCGGTAGCAGGCGGGGTTCTGGCCAGATTTGAGTGCTTTGAGGGTGGTGGCGTCGTAAGTTTGTCGTGTGGGCTGGCATCATCAGGGGCCAGGGGTCCTGGTGCTGGGCGCGGTCCAGGCACGGACGGGCACAGACGGGCTTGCGCGGCCGTGCAGCTGCCTGCATTAAGAAGGGTGGAGGGGGGGAGGAGCAGCAGCTGGGAGGCGGGTGGCGAATGGAAGAGGATGGGGGCGGGCCGCAATGAAGGCAGCGGCGGGAAAGGAGAGCGGGGGGCGGGCGGGGGAGAAGAGCACGCCCACCACTGGGCCACCAGGGATGAGGCGCTGGCGGGAGCCTGTGGGTGGAGGAGGGCCTCGAACTTCCAACAGCAGCAGCAGGCAGAGCACCAGCAGGGAACGCTGACGTGGTGGAGGAGCGGACCCGGCCTGAGAACAGGTCAAGGTTCGCTTGAAGGGAGTGCTGGGGTCATCAGAGGAGCACTGAGGATGGAAAGATTTCAGAACTGTTTCCTAGCTGACTAGAGGTAATAGCAGGTTCTAACTTGGTTTCATCCTGCAATTTTGTATGGTATTTTTATTGGCACGATATCCTGCTATCGTTTTTTTTCTATCATGCTAACATCCAGTTAACTCTGGGAAGATACCTGCGTATGTGTGGTGGCAGACCTATTTCAGGAGATTCTGTGCAGATTTGTTGCATTTATTGTCACACACTTATTTGTTTTCATAGGTACATCTATGCACATTATCTGAAGTAGACTAGGGCATTGATTTTAAAATACATCCATAGTGTGGATTTTTTTTATTTGCCCATTCCTGGTGAAAGGTGATTCAGAGCTCGCCTGAAACAGATAATCCAGTGAGTCACACAGAATACACCATCCTTATGTAATTTGAAGGTGGTTCGTGGGTTACAGTCCATCTGATTTCATGTCTCTAGGTTGGCAAGTTGGCTAAGCTTGCACTTTACCGGAGGGTCTAGGGAGTCGAATTTTAGGCTGTGTTTTTCATAAACTACAAAAAAGTATCTTTTCTGTCCTTTGCTTCTCCCTCTGGATCTGTCTCCTCTAAAACCATCAATCCCTCCTCTTCCTCTTGGGCTATGTTTCTCAATTTGGAAGTTGAAAGGATGAAGTTAGAAACAGAAAGGCAAGCTCTGCATCTTCCTGCAGCTTTTCAACGTTCACAAAGGCAATCTACTCTTAAACCATATTCTAGACACCGGGGCTCTTCTCCTAAATGATGTTTGTTACACTTTTGGCTTGTCAGTTACTTCTGTGTCAGTTTCTTTAGAATGGTTTTCACCGGAACCTAACATTATACACTTCTAAAGCTCAATGTTTCCAGATGAAAGCTTTCCTGGTATTTGATTTTACTTTTCGTGAGGCCGATTCTTTAGACATTCATCTATTCAGGATTTTCTCTATTTCCTGACCTAGTTCTCAATCTTAAGCTCCTTCTTGGGATCTTCCTTTGGTTTTTTGGGCTTTGAACATTTATTCTCTGAACCACTGCTATCTACTGATTTGATTTTTTGCTTAAAGTTTGCTTTCTTAGTAGCCATTACTTCAGTTCCCCAAATAGGTGAATTATCTGATATATTTTGCCACCCACCTTTTCTTCACTTTTTGAAAGATGGAGACCACACATTTATTTCCTACCTAAATTAATTGAATTTTTAATATTTCTCAAGAGATTATTTTACTTTTTCTCCTTCTTTCCCCGTCATCTGATGAGGAAAGAATATTGCATTATTTTGATATTAAACAGACATTATCAATTTGTGTCTTTAGATTGTATTCATTCATACCAGGAAGGTACCTATATTTTGTTGTGCCACAGTATATGTTTACAGTTTGTAATATCGAATAATAAGGATTCAAAGATGACTCTGAGCAGAAGGATTGAAGAGACTATTTTGTTGACCTATGCTGAACAGCAGGAACCTGTGTTACAGCAAACAATTGATGGACGGAATGCTGACAATGCAAACTTTCTCCCCCAGTCAAAAGAACTGGGTTACATCCATCGTTCTTTTGCCCACTACGCCACCCCAGTTTGGACCCAGACATATGCAAATCAGCTTTGACCCTGTGCCCCATGGGAACAGTCTAGACGGAACTGCCAGGCCAGGTCCTCCCTCTGCCCGAGCAGGCTTTGTTTCTGGCCACCTGAGAGGGTCAGAAACTCGTCTGTGGGGGTAGGCTGGTCAGGACCAATCAGCTAGCACACTAGTAGTTAGTAGGTTTTCGAGGGGGCACCTCGAAGGTGCTCTCTGGGTGCATGTATCAATAAACCCATCACTGGAATCAGTGTGGGTTTATTAATACAAGATGTTTGATACAAAGGTCTTTGGTTTCAGTGAAGCCATCATGTAGCTGGGGAACTCATTTTCACAGGTGTCCAGCATGTGTACTTAAAATGGCTTCCCTGGTTACTTGTACTAGCAGTAATTGAACTGGCCAGCACTGTGCATATCTGCTCATGCAGATATGTCCACACATTGAGTATAGCACACCCTGTCTTAGGGCCGGAAACCCTGCTGTAGGGGTGACTTACATATGCTGCATGCAGTGTCTGCTGTGTGCCATGTTGTATTTTCACTTTTGTCTGCATCAAGACATGCAACCTGCAGTGGCAGTCTTGCATGAGTTAGATTAGGGGTCCTGTAGTGTGGCACAATACATTCTGCAGGCTTTAGGGATCCTCTTTGGTACCCATTCTCTAGGTACCTCAGGTATCATTTACTAGGGACTTACAGGGGGACCAAAGATATTGCCAATTGGGGCAACAGTTGTACAGTTTTGGGAAAGAGATCTGGCACTGGGGATCTGGACAGCAGGAACCCAGTGCACTTCCAGTCAAAATTGCATCGAATACCAGTCAAAAAGTCTGGGGTGACCATGTCAAAAAGTGTCACTGTCACAGGGTCACGGGATCAAACAAAGTATCCCCGAGAGTGACTTTCGATCTCCTTCACAGGATTGGAGCGAGCCCTTTACCGAAGACCTGGACTTTCCAGAGCCAAGGCCTGCCCCCGAGATGACAGTGCTCAACGGCCTATCCAAGCCAACTACGTTGGAGAAAAGGGTGGACACAGAAGGACCGAGGAGAGAAGCCGGGAGCAGAGACAGAGAGCAATCAGACCGGAGTGGAGATTCGACGAACACGCGGAAGGACTTCCAAACAGCGGAGAAGACCCGAAGGAACCATCGGATGGAGAGCCAGGAGGCCAACAGCAAAACGCTTCGCCCAGCCACACTCATGGAGAAGCGTGGCTAAACCAGGTACGGAGAAGACTCCGGGGCTTCTTTTACCTTAAGGGTGGGAACGGGTAACTGTAAGTGAGCGGTCTACAGTGTTGCAGAATCCTCTGCCTCGTTTCTTTCTTTAGAATCACGTCACACCTTATGGAACGAGGAATTGCTGCCTGTCACGAATAATTTGTGTTTACACTGGTGGTGGCTGTTTTCACAAAGGTTACCTGCACTCCTTTCCGCATATCGTTTGTAGTATTAAGAACGGTTGTCTAAATACTACGTATCCTCTTTTCTTTCTGGGGCACGTCCGGTGATGAGAGCTGAGGACTCAGGAGGACTGAGAAGAAAGGAAGGACGGCAGGAAACATTCAGTCCAGCCTCTCAAAGACGGACCCTGTTTCCAATCATTTCACCACATCCTTGTAACCCCAAATAAACCCTCTTACGTACAATCACTTTGTTGTTGGCTCCTTCCCTCCTTGTTAGCCCCGTCGGGTTACAGTCACTTTCCTACAACTTTCATTAATTGTAACATCATAAATGCATACAGACACATCATTTAGCTATTTTTCCATATTACCTAAATTTTGCATTGTCTTTTACAGTCAAATTTGAAGATGAAAAGCCTGTATCCACTACGTATAAATACAGTGATCCCATTAAAATTTCACTGAAAGTGGGTGTATGGTTGGGTAGGGACCAATTGGTTATTTAATCTGTTTAGTACTTTTCCCATTTGCTCCATATTTTTTATGCTTTTGGGGAAACCCCCTATCCTCGTAAAATATTGGCACTCCAATGATTCGACATCTATCAATGCCATGTTTCCACACCTTGACACTTGGGAGTTTTTGATTCAGCCAGTACTAGCAATATCCTTTTCCGTAACATTAAACTTAGTTTCTGGAATATCTTCTCAGCATTTGTAAATCCCTCATTCTCTAGTATGTTAAGCAAAGCCAATATTGGGAACCGGTCTATTGGTCATTTTATAATGAACTGAAGCATGTGAAATTTACCTGGCCAGAGGGGTTCCACAGCTGGACAGGTTCAAACAACATTTAAGAAATTTCCTCTTAGTGCCTGGTATTGAAGGCATTCCTGCCTCGGTCACATTTAAAAGCACTAAAGTCTTTTGGGAGTTTGTTATATTCTATGGAGGTATTTAAACTGTATGAAGAAAAGCCTATATGAGATTGACACCTTATGCCATGAGTGCAAACCTTTATTCCTCTTCATCTCCTGACAGGTCTCCTCGTTCACTGTGCTGGCAGGAAAGTAGTGATGGCACTATACAACTAATTGACTGCACAACTGCATAACCCAATTTCAAGTCACAAAACAATGGGAAAATGACTTAGACACAGAGTTCACAACCAAACAGCAAGAAGCAATCACCAATATGGTCAAACAGGTCTCCAGCAACTCGAAATTAAAATTCATATAATTCAGCTACATGTACTAAACATACCACACCCCACACCGCATACACAAGATGTTTGGGAGAACACCCACTGACTGTCTCCGATGCCGACAAAGTGGTGCAGGCTTTTACCACATGGTATGGGACTACCGGGCCCTACAACACGCGTAGGTGACAATTCGGGATGTTATACCAGAGATAGTGGACTATCCGATCTCCTGTACATCTGAGCCGTGCCTCGTATGACTCATGCCACGACCCAAAATTGATTAATTGTTCTGCAAATTCATTGACCTAGCCCTCAATGTTTTTAAAAAGTGCATTGCAATTGTCCTGAAAAGCAAGTATAGCCCCTGACATAAGACCATGGTTGCAAGACCTGTTGAAATGAGCCAAAGCAAAAGCTGCCGTACTCAAACTACACAGACTGAAAGATGGATGGGCCCTATTGGGCTAATATGAGATGAAAGCATTACATACCTAGAAGCCAAAATTATACCAGACCACCCTAGACAAGTGGACAACTCACAGAAAATTACCCGCGGAACGGGTGGATGATGGTGTGAGAAGTTGGCCTGGTATTTGATGTCCACTATTCTAGTGGGCACCTTGCACCAGTCCAAACGACCCTTATTGATGGTAGGTTGTAAAGTCAACCTTATAGAAAGTTATCCTAGTGGTAACTGTGGAGAGCAGCCTTCAGGCTAAGACTTAGAGGCAAGTTAAGCTAGTTGTTTTACCAATTATAATCTCTTGAATGATCAATTGATAGCACGCCACACAAGGTATATACCAAATATATGTATTTATTCTAAACACAACCCCTCTGGACTCTTTATGAGGTCCGATGTAAAAGTACAATTCAAGGAACTTAATTAGCATACGATAAGTTGCACAGTATAAGTTAGGCCCTAGGGGCCTCACAAACCATATACTAAAATAGTGGTATAAGAACCATGTGAGAGTTAGAACGCAGGCCTAGGGCCTGTAGGACCGCTGGGGCTACCTAGAACCACTAAAGGTTAGGATGCAGGAGGCGTGCAGTGTCTAAACACAGCCGTGGATCACCATTGACTTTATATGGAGAACGAACAAGTTACAATTTTAAAGATTAAGGGCACTTCTAGGTGAACTACGATGGAACCCTTTTAGACTAGGACACTTCGAGAGTCAAGACCCACGGGAGCACCGGAGTGCTCGTGTTACCTCACCCAGGGAAGCCGGGTGCATAGGTGTCTTTTGGTGTCAGGTTTCGTCGTCCATTCCTATGGAGAGCTGCGAAGAAATGCTGCAGGCAACCAGAGGAAAAGTGTCCGGGTGGATCCAAGGGTGGATCGGAGATGTGAAAAACCTGAAAGCAGAGGAGACAGAATCTGGGTCACTAGCTAGTGACCAGGATGGCGAGTAGAAGAAGCCAGCTGATGTCGGGTGATTTTAGGTGAAAGAGGTGAAGCTTGACTCTTCAGCCATGAGGTCCAGGAGATGTTGACGACGACCAGGAGCTGGATTTGAGCTGTCCCACAAAGGATCTAGTTGACTGCGGTGTTGGAATCTGGATTGGACCCAACAAGCCTTGGCAACGGCATCCAATGCAAGATGTCAAGATTGGCTTCAATGCAGACCAGCAAGGTCTAAGGGACTCCTCCTTTGGAGAGGAGTGGGAGCAAGTCTGGAGCAATCAGGAAAGCTCAAGAAATCAAAGATGGCCCTTTGTGGGGGCTCGCTAGCCAATGGACTAGGAACCCCGAAGGGGCCTCAAGCGTAAATGCACAAAGCGGGCCCACGGGACACTCTTGGAGTGTAGGCCTCTGAGCTTCGGTGCAAAAGGTGCTCGGGGCAGGGGCTTCAAATACCCCAATGCACAACTTCAGGATACTCGTGAAGTAGGTGCAGTTGTAAAAATGCAGGATGTCCAGGAGTTCCGGTTCCACGTCTCTCGAGTCCGCTACAGGTCTCAGCTTTGCTGGGAGCACAGGTCAGAGATGTCTGGAAGTCTATGTCCTGTGTTGCAGATTCTTCAGGATCCGGCAGGAGCCTCGAAAATGCAGACCGGCGAAGATGCTGTTGGTCCCTCTTTGGACAGGGTGGTTACTCCTTGACCACAAGGGAGATTTCTTTCATCTTCCAGTCAAAATGGAATGTCGAAGGTCCAGGATATATGTTGCAGAATTTTGTCCAGGGTAATCTAAAGTCCTAGGGACTGGGGATCTATACTTATAGTAAGTTTAGGGGTTGGACTAATTCTAAGGTCCCTTCTTAGGGTGGACCTGGGGAGGGGGTGTTACACCCCTTCCCCTTTGTCCAGTTTCACGCTAGAGCTGGGGCTGAGCGCCCCAGCAACATGTTTGAACCAGGGAAATGCATGGAGCACTGCTGGACTTGGCCCTGCTTGCTGTTTCATCCCAAAACTCTTTGCCTTTCCCCTAGCCCTTTTGCTGTGATGGAATTGGTGGGTTCAGGATGTTGGACACTTTGGTGCTGGTTAGCAGTGCAAAGTGTGTGTGCTTTCTGCCTTACATAGGTATATTAGGACCCCCCCCCTTTTTAGGGGACATCTCCCCCATGGTAGGAAATGTATATGCCATGTGTGGTGTGAGAGGAAAATAATAAATGCTGTGTAATGGTGTACACACCTTTATTTTCACCATTGCAGAAATGTCACTTTTAAAATGGACACCATTTCTGTCTGCTGGTGCCGCCTGCCCGAGGTGGGTTGGCGGTCTAGTGTTTGAAGTGATAAGGTGCTCTACACTTCCCCCAGTGACAGTGAGGCTGGAACTGCCAGGGACCTTCTAGAATCTTCCAGCTCTTTCTGGTAGGTGGGAGGAGGGGTGTATATGTAGAGCAGTAGAGATGCCATTTTCTCAGACTGAGGGTGGACTGGAATGAGAGGGGACACTCTGCTAGGAGTTACCGCAGAATGGGCCTGTGTGCTGGCCCCTGAGCCCATCTGTATCCCTCTGCAGTCCACAGGGCCAGTGAGAGCCTTTGCTGGAGTGAAGACTGCTGTGTCAGGAAGAGTGGCACTTTATGGGAGATGGCTGCTGTCCTGTACTGATGAGTGCCCACTGTCTGCTGATCTTGCCCAGCCTGGCCTGCCTGCTCTGCTGCCCTAGCGCCTCGTGAGTGCTATAATTTGACTGCCTGCACTCCAAGGAGGTGAGGAGCGTGGGCGCTACTCCCAAGGGTGGGAACCCAGGGAACCACCTCCAGTGTGCTAAAAGGGAACCATCCTGCCTCTGAAGCCCACCAACTCAACCCCACTTCTTCTCCCCCAAGAACCTACAATGGGACCTGGCATCAAACCCCCCAAGAAAGGCGCTGTGACCATCAAGCGCTGTCAGGAAGGACCTGCCTGCTGTGAGCACTACTGGGGGATCAACCAGGTAACCAGCGCTTACTGCCTGAACTGTGCCCTCTTGCGTTGTGCTCCCAAGCGCTGTCATCTCACCAGCGCTATCCGGTCTAAGCTGTACCACCAGCGCTATTTTGTCCTGAACTGTTGCTGCCAGAACTGTGCCCCCCGTGTTGTGCTACCAAGCGCTGTGCCGTTCCAAGCGCTACCTTCCATCATCACCGCAGCCCCAGACTTATCTGCACCGGTATGGGGCCCCTGCCTGCTGTGAACCGCCAAGCTTGGGTAGCGCGCGACCACTGCCCCAGCATCTGCTCCCTAGCGCCGGGTCCCTAGAGTGCTCAACTGCCGAGGATCACCGCTGCGGCCCGGGCGCTGGGAGACCGGAAGTGCTGTCTGCGGCCCCACGTGTCTGAGCCGGAATTGGGCGCTGCTACAGATTGCGCCTTGGGGCCTGCCATCACTGCCGTGGCCCCGGCGCCTATTGAGGAAAGTTCGAGCTGCTGGCCGTGTCACCGCTGTGGCCCCCGAAGCCAGGAGAGGGCCGCCGTGGCATTGCAGAGGCCCGCGCTGGGCCTGTGAAGCCATAACAACCGTCATGTGACGGGGCGCCGGCCGCATCATAGGCCGCGCCCCCGCCAGCCGCCACACAGCCATTGTAGGAGACTGCTGCGCCCCCGCAAGCCGCGCTGCGATTGGCGGCTGCAGCGCACCTCGGCCCCTCTGCATCCTGATCGGTTCTGGGCCGGAGGAAGCACCGGGAGGCCCGGGACCTCGGTGAGGGGGCTCCCAGGAGAGGGAGACCCCCCCATTCGGCCCCAGATCTGCAAGGAGCCCGAGGGGGCCACAGAGGAGCTGCGGTGAGCCCGCTTGACCTGCGCGGGCTCCCGCATTACCCTAGAGGCCAAGAATAGAGGTAACACTCCCCCGGGGGAGGGCGAAAGACTACGGAGACTGCTGAGGATCCTCCTGGAATTAGTGAGGCAGCCCTGTGTCCGCCCCTCCCCTTCTGAGACTGCAGCTGGGCCCCGTTGGCCCTGGTTAACCCTATAAAGGCCTTGGGAACTGGGCTCGAGAACTGCCTTATATCTTGTTGTGTTCTGTCTAAGGTAACCCCCTTTTCCGGGAACCGATCATTCTACTGTGACCCTATTGAGGAAATGTTAAGCATGATTCTGTTGTGCCATTTATTCTTCTGTTGAATTATACCCATGATTCCCTTGTACAAGAGATATCCTAGTATTGAGATCAGTCTTGTAAAATGCTACAGTTAATGAACCTGTTTATGAGGAATGTGTTTGCCTAGACTGCCCCTACATAATAGCGAGATACTAGCAGTGATATTTGCCTGATGTTTGAGAAATGTTCAATACCTGAATTGAAGCCTAGCATATAAGAGAAGTGACTTACCTGCCCTGAAAAGTCTAGATAAAAGAGTCTTCTTTTAAATAACAAACTGGTGTGGTGTCATTGTATTGCGTGTGCCTCCCTGTCTCAGTGCGAGTGTGTGCTGCACTTCTGCTTTACACATTGCCTTTGGGTGCCTTCCTGCCTTGTGCCAAGCTACCGTTGTGGAATCGGTGACCCCAGTTCTAACAAGCACCTTGTGTGCCCCAGGCAGTGTCTGAAAAGCATTCACTGAATGCAACCCACCCTGCCCTAATACACTAAAGCCTGTCTGAGGAGGACAGGAAACCTATTGCCCTGGAAAGGAAACCTATTGTCCAGGCCTCCCCTGCTGGAGTTTTGTCCAGCAGCAGGAGGGCAGACTCGTGTCTGTGGCAGCAGCATCCATTTTGTGATGCTGGGGCTCTGTTTAACTTCAACCAGGTTTACTAGTAACTACATGTCTTCTCCCTCTAAAAGGGTGGATTGCTATCCCCGCCGCCAGAACTAGTGGGGGGGGGGGGGTAGTATTCCATAGTGTTTGACACCTTACACAACATGTTTTGATAAAGCCAAACCAAAGTTAGCATTAACAGGATTATAAGGCACTTAAGAGTTTATGGTATTGCTTTGTAATATAATGTAATGTAAAACATGCTTGTATAGTGCTGCGTACATCGGATAGGTTTCAAGGCGCTTCTATGGTCGGGCTCGATCGAAGGAGAGTGATTAGATGGAAAAAGCTTGTGTGAAAAGCCAGGTTTTCAGCTGTTTTCGAAACTGGAGTTGATTATTTGTTGTGCGTAAAGATAAGGGAATTTTATTCCACTCTTGAGGAGCAAGGGTAGAGAAACGCAGGCCCCCGTGTTTAGCACGTCTAAACTTAGGGGTGATCAGTAGATGTAGGCTGGATGACCGCAGAGTGCGGGGCGGCGTATAATTCCTGATCTTGTTGGAGATGAACTTGGGCCCTCTTCCAAGTAGCGCCTTGTGAACCATGCAGGCCAGCTTAAAAACACTATGTTGTCTTACCGGGAGCCAGTGGAGTTGTTTCAGCATTGGTTTCACATGCTGGGGCACAGGAAGTTGGAGAATGAGTCTGGCCGCATGGTTCTGGATCAACTGCAGGCGCTGAACTTGATAGGCTGGGATACCGGCGTAAAGGGAGTTGGCATAGTCCAGACGGGAGATAATATCACCGAACAGCTATAAGGAGATGGTTCCGAAAGCTACAGAGGGGCTCAGCTCATGCTAGGGCACTCTCTCACTCAAAACCAAGCACTCTGCCACCAGGATTGTTAAGACCTGCCATATAGGTTATTAAGTGACTATATATATATATATATATATATATATATATATATATATATATATATATATATATATATATATATATATATATATATATATATATATATATATATATATGTTCACAAAACCAAACTTGTCTTTCAAGTAGGGAACACTGACACCTTGCTGCTGGTTCAAAAGGTGCTTTTATTTTAATGTTGAAAGCTGTACAGGTCCAAATAAACCCAACGCGTTTCTCCTCCAAGAGAGGCTTGATCACGGGTAAAAGCTCTGCTTCCTCCTTGCCTCGTGGTTTTACACTGCAGCTTGGTTTTCTTGCAGAGTGCAATTACAGGCAGGTGTGTCCTTTATTTTCTCTGCAGCATGTGAAAACTTTATTGTTCACTTTACCAACATGCTGCCAAATGTCTCACAATAGGGACTGTCTGTGACTGCAAATTCGTTTTGAAACTGTCTTTTTAAATGCTTTCATATGCAGCACCCTCATTACCACAGCCAGCAAGTGAAAAAACGACATCTTGCTCCCTTACCAGCATTCCTTTTCGATTTTCTTTTGGCAAATCTCCGTGTTTAATCTTGCAGGATGCTGGTGAGCTGGGCTCATGGATAATTAAATGCCACAAACGTTGCCCCGGTGAATGAGCCACAGACTCTGCAGGGCGGGTCAGTGCAACGGTTCCAGGGCTCCCTCGTAGAAAATGTTCACAAAACCAAACTTGTCTTTCAAGTAGGGAACACTGACACCTTGCTGCTGGTTCAAAAGGTGCTTTTATTTTAATGTTGAAAGCTGTACAGGTCCAAATAAACCCAACGCGTTTCTCCTCCAAGAGAGGCTTGATCACGGATAAAAGCTCTGCTTCCTCCTTGCCTCGTGGTTTTACACTGCAGCTTGGTTTTCTTGCAGAGTGCAATTACAGGCAGGTGTGTCCTTTATTTTCTCTGCAGCATGTGAAAACTTTATTGTTCACTTTACCAACATGCTGCCAAATGTCTCACAATAGGGACTGTCTGTGACTGCAAATTCGTTTTGAAACTGTCTTTTTAAATGCTTTCATATGCAGCACCCTCATTACCACAGCCAGCAAGTGAAAAAACGACATCTTGCTCCCTTACCAGCATTCCTTTTCGATTTTCTTTTGGCAAATCTCCGTGTTTAATCTTGCAGGATGCTGGTGAGCTGGGCTCATGGATAATTAAATGCCACAAACGTTGCCCCGGTGAATGAGCCACAGACTCTGCAGGGCGGGTCAGTGCAACGGTTCCAGGGCTCCCTCGTAGAAAATGTTCACAAAACCAAACTTGTCTTTCAAGTAGGGAACACTGACACCTTGCTGCTGGTTCAAAAGGTGCTTTTATTTTAATGTTGAAAGCTGTACAGGTCCAAATAAACCCAACGCGTTTCTCCTCCAAGAGAGGCTTGATCACGGGTAAAAGCTCTGCTTCCTCCTTGCCTCGTGGTTTTACACTGCAGCTTGGTTTTCTTGCAGAGTGCAATTACAGGCAGGTGTGTCCTTTATTTTCTCTGCAGCATGTGAAAACTTTATTGTTCACTTTACCAACATGCTGCCAAATGTCTCACAATAGGGACTGTCTGTGACTGCAAATTCGTTTTGAAACTGTCTTTTTAAATGCTTTCATATGCAGCACCCTCATTACCACAGCCAGCAAGTGAAAAAACGACATCTTGCTCCCTTACCAGCATTCCTTTTCGATTTTCTTTTGGCAAATCTCCGTGTTTAATCTTGCAGGATGCTGGTGAGCTGGGCTCATGGATAATTAAATGCCACAAACGTTGCCCCGGTGAATGAGCCACAGACTCTGCAGGGCGGGTCAGTGCAACGGTTCCAGGGCTCCCTCGTAGAAAATGTTCACAAAACCAAACTTGTCTTTCAAGTAGGGAACACTGACACCTTGCTGCTGGTTCAAAAGGTGCTTTTATTTTAATGTTGAAAGCTGTACAGGTCCAAATAAACCCAACGCGTTTCTCCTCCAAGAGAGGCTTGATCACGGGTAAAAGCTCTGCTTCCTCCTTGCCTCGTGGTTTTACACTGCAGCTAGGTTTTCTGTATATAAAAAGACAGTTTCAAAACGAATTTGCAGTCACAGACAGTCCCTATTGTGAGACATTTGGCAGCATGTTGGTAAAGTGAACAATAAAGTTATATATATATATATATATAACATGAAACACCAAAATCCTGTTGAAATCCAAATGCTGCAACACAATACCACCGACGTTTCAAACAGGAATGGACCACAACACAAACACATCAGTGCACATGCTTGTCAATAGGCAGTCTGCCTTGTTAATCCAAAAGTCTCTTGTTGCCGTACAACCACTATTCTATTCTTTCAGTCCACAATAGAAACGCACAGTATCCGATAATCCACAATTTTCTTTATTAGTTCTTTCTCTTCTCACAGCCTGGCTGTGACAAGAGAAAGAACTAATAAAGAAAATGGATGTGCACTGATGTGTTTGTGATATGTTTATGATATTCTATCACACTTTTAGTGGGTAGATGATCGTTGATCTGTGCTTAAGGTGGATGAGCACTACATCTGATTTGCACTCCAACAGAGAAGTATAATTGATATAAACCAAGAGTATAACAAGGGAGAAATGTTATGATGTGCTGATCGTATTTAGCAAATCTGCCACTTGTTTGTTGTCATAGGAATGGACCACAACTCAGGTTCAGTTGAATATAATGCGCAATTTTATTCCTCCATTTCTCCCAACATGACGGGTTTCGACCGGATCACCCCGGTCTTGATCACATGACATGCAAGGAATCCCGCGTTACTTAAATACTCCATTTTACCATTATAGTCCCTCCCAAAAACTACATAGAATTAGAAGACAGACTATGAGGGTATATACATTTGCCATTCTAGTTTTCAACATTTAGGGCCAGATGTAGGTAATCTCGATTTACCTACTCTTTTTTTTTTTAAAAAAAACCTTTATTGATAACTATGAAAATACAATAGCAGTCATATAGCCACTTCGGGTCGGCTGGCAACAGTTCCAATATCATATCAGGATGAAAGAATACACAGCCCATCAGCCGACAACCCTAGGGCCCGGCGGCAATTAACCAATCATGTTATGTCATACTTCACTGTACAGGAGAAATAAGGTTTTGATTTTATATTTTGAAAAAAAAAAAAACAACCAACCAAAAAATAAGAAAATAACAGCAGAGGCTAAACGAAAGGCAGAAACATAAGTAATCCTTCTGGGGAGGGGAGACCACATCCACAACTGTACATAGTCAACAGCGAGAACAGCCGGGAGGGGGGGAAAGAGGGTACAAGAGGTAGCCAGCAACACATAGGCAAAATCCAGACTAGAAGCAACGTCATGCTAAGGGGATTGTAACACCTCCGGCGGAGGCTCAAAAGGAGGGGTACAAATTTCACCACGATATTGGTTCCACTGACTCCACACCCTCCCCCATTTCCTGGGCCTGCCCCGAGCAATGTAAACAGTTTTTTCACGGAACATGCACCAGTCCATGTTCCTGGACCAGGCCGACAGACTCGGTGCCCTAGCCGACCCCCACAGTTGCGCAATATCACGCTTGGCAATCATATTACCCAAAGTGGCCCACTGCGTCTGGGCCACATTATAATCATTGGGCTCCCACACATTTAAGAGACACCTTCGGGCCTCCGGCAAAAGCGAAACACCCGTCACCTCAGACATAACACCATGCACACGATTCCAAAAGAACGCAACCGCAGGACATTCCCACATAATATGAAAGAACGTACCCACCATACCACAGCCACGTTTACACAAATCATCTGAGACATACCCCATACGCAACAAGCGAGGACCCTTCATGTACACTCAGTGTAGGATTTTCAACTGCACCAATCTCAAACGGGCCTAGATTGCCACCTCCTTCGGGGAGGATATCGCTGCCTGCCAGTCCTCATCATCAAGTTCCAGTCCATCTCCAGTCCAGGCCACGCGGAGTTGTAGAAGAAGGTACGCTCGGTCGTTTATCAACTTTTTGTATATAAGGGAGATCGTACTGTCCGGGACGTGCCCATCGAGTACTCTGTCCTCCAGGGGGAGGATTCTGGAACTGGCGTGCCAGTCGGTATAGCAGAGGACAGGGCGTGTCTGACTTGTAGGTACCGAAAGTATTCACGAGGACCGAGTTTAAATTCTAGCTGCAACTCCTCAAAGGATTTTATCTTGTCCTTCCGCCAAAGGTCTCCCACCTTACTAATCCCAATAAGGTCCCATTTATCGAACCCCTTAGTAGTCCACAAATTGCCCAACCTCTCGGCAGCGTAGAGTGGAGTCGCTCGAGTGAGAGTATCCGACCAGCCCATAGCAGCATTAGCGTTGTACCAGACCCGCACCGCAACTCTGGTAGGTCCAGTCAATGCCACATCTGACCGTTTTGAATAAAGCGCCCTGTTGTAATCTCCGCCCGGAAGCAGCCATTTATCCATAGCAAAAGCCGGGTTAGAAGCCGGACCATACGTCACATGATTAACCGAGCTCAGTTGAGAGGCCCAGTAATATCGCCGTATATCCGGCAACGCAATACCGCCATCCTACCAAGGCAGCGTAAGCTTGGACAAGGCAATCCGGGGACGTCCGGCCCACAGCAGTTTCCTTTGTAGGCACTCAATCTCTTGAAAATATCTGGAAGGCACTAGATCTAAAGTATTCTGAAGGGCATACAAAAATCTGGGAAGGGACATCATTTTGAATAAGGCTGCCCTACCCACCAGGGATAGGGGCAGTCTGCTCCAGGCTTTCACATCTGCTTTTAAGCGATTAGGTGGGGGGAGTAAGTTAAGCTGATACCTGACAGCCGAATCACGCGAAATATGGATTCCTAAATATTTAAACCCGGTGGATGATATTTGTATAGGACAGTTACGCGGTACGAGTGGTGTATCGTCCGTGAGCGAGTACACACAAGACTTGGCCCAATTGATGACCAGTCCCGAGTTCCTTCCAAAGGAATCAAGGACGTCAAACAGTACCCCCAAAGATTTCCGGGGGGAGGTGAGGTAAAGGAGAATATCGTCTGCATAAAGTGAAATGCAATCTTCAAAACCGGGGGCCCACCTGATACCCTTGAGGGATGGCTCCCGCCGCAACCAAGCCGCCAAGGGCTCGAGAGCCAAGGCAAAAAGCAGCAGAGAAAGAGGGCATCCCTGACGCGTACCCCTTCCCAGAACAAAGGGGGCCGACACACGACAGTTGACGACCACCTGGGCAAGGGGCTCCTCATACAGTAGTCGGACCCAGCCGATGTACACCGGTCCGAAGCCAAACTTTGCCAGAGCCGCCCATAGATATGGCCATTCCACTGTATCAAACGCCATGGTGGCATCTAACGAAACCAAAATGGCCGGCTCACGCAACGTCTCCGCCCTCGCCAGCACGCCATGAAGACGGCGTAGGTTCAGCGCGGTATTACGGGCTGGAATAAAGCCAGATTGGTCCGGGTGCACCAAATCTCCGATCACTTTAACCAGACGGTTAGCTAATATTTTCGCCAAGACTTTAGGTTCCACATTCAGAAGTGAGATAGGTCTATAGGAGGTACAGAATTCACGGGGTTTACCCTCTTTAGGGAGCACCACAATAGATGGAAAGCGCTGATCATGAGGAAGCAAACCCCTCTCCCTGGACTCCAAGAACATCGAGCGAAGATACGACGCCATTTTATCCGGACAGAACTTGTACAGCTCGATGGGTATACCATTTGGGCCCATAGCTTTTCCAGAGTGGATGGAGCGAATAGCGAGCGCTACTTCATCAGTGGTGAAATCCGCCTCCATTAGCTCTCTATCAGAATCGGACAGGCAAGGCAAACCAATATCCCTAAGCAAAAGATGAGAACACTTTATTTCTGCTAAACATCCACCTGACAGTTTGAAATGGGTCATTCTTGAAAAAGCCGTCCTGGGGCCCCGGGGTGGCAATATTGCAAACATCCTAAACATTCGGGAGCTAAAATGGATGTTCCATTTTGACTCGATACATAATGGGTTAATTGAACACGATAGTTCCTTTTCACAACTAGCTATTCTGAGGTAAGGGATTAGCCCTTTCTAGGGTGTGACATTTTCATTTACACTATATGTGTTAGTCCCCTCTTGACCCCAACAGAGAATAGACCTATATGTAACAATTTTCAATGCAGAAATTGTTTTGAAATTGCTCCTGTGCTTCTAACTGTATTGTGTTTCCAGTGCTGCTTTTAGATTCATTTGTTAATATTGTCTATTGATATCTTGGACATTCATGATATTGTGGCTATGTGATTCTTTAGCGTAACTCTTAGTAATGCTCAATCGAGTCCCCATTACGTAATTGGGTACACTGGTTACTATAGCTACAATGTACACCTCCAGCACATACGGACAGATCATGGGTCCTAGCTTTATGTTCCCGGCACATACGTCGATTCTGGTGATGTTTTCCAGATACCAGGGTTACTGCCTTTTTGCGAGTATGTACACGTACATTGAGGATGTGTACTTATAAATTATCTGCCTTTCCAAACCCAGTATTGCCATCTATTCAGTCATCACGTATTTCTAGTAATACAAATACGGCACTACCTCCTCACTTTCTGATTTCTATGCCAATAGTCCTATCTTAGTGTCTCCGGACCACGCGTAGACTATGATCACGTGCTCCGGTAACCATGGCTATATCCTAACCAGGAAGAAGCCGGTCTCCATTGCCGACCTCGCTTCAGATCGAGCTGGATTAACTCCATTCTAGGTAAGCGACCGTGACTCGCTCATGAATTCTGCCCGCTGGGTGACCTTAGCAGCCACTTAATTCCCTCCCGCCCCTTTTTACAGACTGCATTCCTGACGATCGCCATGATGACTCAGATACGGGCTGATTATTAATCGCCCTTCATTACTGAACCCCATTTTGAGGATTCACTCTTTCGTGTACCTGAGTAAGTGCCACTATTTATTTATTTATTTACCTCTGGCTGTTACTGCTTCAAAAGCCCCTGTCCCGAAAGTAGTTTGGTCATTCTTACTCCATTCAACCCTGTAGGTTGCACTTAGGATCCTGTTGACTGATAATCGCCCTCCAGTAAAAGAACTCCATAACACAGATTTATTCCTTCTTTGGCTGAGTAAGTGTTGCGATTTATTTACCCCTATCTACACCCGTTATTTGTTGCATATTAAGACCTAGACCTGTAAACAGAATGGTCACTCTCATTTTATTCAATTGTAGGATTCTGTGTCTTCGTACATTGAGACTACTTTCCACCTATCCCTCTCAGACACACGTCAGATCGGGTATGTCGTGTTTTACAATGTGTGTTTTTAATCACAGTGAAAACAATTTGATTGTTACTATACATTAAAATATGCCCTTATTTATTGATCAGGTGCCTTACCCCATCCCCCGTCCTGATGAAGACCCCGCTGCAAGGGACTAACTAGTACCTGCCTTTCCATACAGGGGTCGAAACGTCGACAGCTTTGTTTATGTTCTCAGCTCCACCCCCCCAAAATTTGACATTCATAGTATCAAGTGGAGTATGATTATGTTTGTAATTAATTTCGGAATTATTATTCGTTCTATTTGTGTTTGACTACAATTACGCAAAAACTGTATGATTGTTCAGTTATACTTTATGTCACTAACTTCCTACCCACACTTCCATCACATACTCACTTCCCTTCCTCCCCAGGGGCACTTGCAAATATAAATATAAAGTGTCGTGAATTATAAGTTGAAACTATTTAAAGACATACTCACATTGTGATTAAATAACAATGCTTGAGAAGTAACTGTGTTATTATAATTTTTGATTATTGTCAATTTACTGTACTTTGTTTGCTGGGACCCCCTTTCTCAGTACCTGAACACCGGTCCGAAGCCAAACTTTGCCAGAGCCGCCCATAGATATGGCCATTCCACTGTATCAAACGCCATGGTGGCATCTAACGAAACCAAAATGGCCGGCTCACGCAACGTCTCCGCCCTCGCCAGCACGCCATGAAGACGGCGTAGGTTCAGCGCGGTATTACGGGCTGGAATAAAGCCAGCTTGGTCCGGGAGCACCAAATCTCCGATCACTTTAACCAGACGGTTAGCTAATATTTTCGCCAAAAGACTTTAGGTTCCACATTCAGAAGTGAGATAGGTCTATAGGAGATACAGAATTCACGGGGTTTACCCTCTTTAGGGAGCACCACAATAGACGCTAAGCGCTGATCATGAGGAAGCAAACCCCTCTCCCTGGACTCCAAGAACATCGAGTGAAGATACAACGCCATTTTATCCGGACACAACTGGTACAGCTCGATGGGTATACCATTTGGGCCCGTAGATTTTCCAGAGCGGATGGAGCGAATAGCGAGCGCTACTTCATCAGTGGAGAAATCCGCCTCCATTAGCTCTCTATCAGAATCGGACAGGCAAGGCAAAGCAATATCCCTAAGCAAAAGATGAGAATCCTCCTCTGGCCGGTCCGAGACCGGCGCATACACCGTTTGAAAGTGACAAGCAAACTCTTCCACAATCTCCAGCGGGTCCGTCACACGTACACCAACCACTCGCTCGATCACAGGCACCACACGGTTCAATCTCTCCCGTTTGTCCAACCAAGCTATCAACTTCCCCGCCTTGTCGCCCACATCGTACAGACGGCCCTGTTGTTCACGACTCATAGCTTTCGAGGCATTCGTAACCAAGGCTTTATAATCAGACTGCTTCAGTTGCAAAACATGCACTTTGTCACGCGTGACCCCACACTCGAGATCCCTCTCCAAAGCCACTATATCGGACTCCAACTGTTCAACCTCCTCATTGTGGCGCTTCTTAGAGCTGGCAGCCAGTGACAGCGCTTGGCCCCGTATCACCATTTTTAAAGCTTCCCAAAGGGACACAGAGGATGACACGGATCCCACATTATCGGCGAAGTAGTGATCTATAGCTTTAAGCACCCCCACCCTAGTCTCTGGAACACGGAGATGCCAGGGATTCATTGGGGCGACCCGGCCCCCTGCGTCCAAATGGAGATCTATATGGGTCCTTAGCGGGGAGTGATCCGAAATGCCTCTAGGCAAGTGTCGAACCTCTCGCACCATCGTGGCCTGGGCTGCGGGCACAAGGAGATAATCAAGCCTGGCAAAGCTCCCATGGGCCCCGGAGTGGAAAGTATATTGGGCCTGTCCTGGGTGAAGCATTCGCCAACAGTCCACCATACCAAACGTTTCCAAGAAACCACTAAGGCAGGACTGCGATGGTATAAGCGCCCTGGGGGGATGTCGATCTACTAGGCCATCAACCACCAAGTTGAAGTCCCCTCCAACCACCAAAAGCCCCTCAGGAAGCCTCAGAACCAATTTCCCAAGGTCGACAAATGTGGTGGCCTGCAAACCCGGGGGGACATACACTGAGAGGATGGCCCCCGTTCTCCCCTCCCACCTCCCAACAATCGCTGCATACCTATCCCTGTCATCCAATATTGTTTCATCAATCTCCAAGGGAAGGGAACTAAGGATCATAACACCAGCCCCTCTGGAGCCCGAAGTGAACCCCGAGTGTGCCACCAACCTGTAGCCCTCCGATTCATTGCATGGAACGTGTTCCCCACCAGATGCGTTTCTTGCAGTAATACAATGTCGGGAGAGTGGCGCTTCACATATTGGAGTACAATTCCCCGTTTTATTTTGTCTCCCAAGCCGTTGACGTTCCAACTCAAGACTCTCAACCCCCTACCCCCCATCCCGAAAGTAAGCAGTCGGGTCCCCCAAACCCCACGAAGGAAATACAAAATAAGCAACAATACGTAGCCTCAAGAACAGTGCAAACAAGAAAAAGAAGACCCACCCCCCCTCTCCCTGGTCACCAAAACAACAGCCCCCCCACCCTGCACCCCTGCGATAAGTCATAAAACCACCCCATTCAGCTGTGTGCCTCTTGCCCTACCCCAGAAACTAAACTACAAGTAGAAAAGGAAAAGACCCCCGGAGGAGGAAAAGTCCCCGAACTCCCCGCCGCCCCAGGGCTTGTCTTGAAGAAAAAGTCATCGACCCAAAAAAGGAGAAAAATCCACCGTAGCAGAATACGATGGTAACACACACCGGTGCCCCTATTCCTCCTGGTCCTGTTGGCTACCTTCAGCACCTCTGGATTGTTCCGAATTATCCCGTGGCATAGATAATGTGTCCAACCAGTCACTGACCACCTCAGGCATGTCAAAGAAGAGCACCCGCTCATTATGTTCGATGCGCAATCGGGCGGGGAAAAGCATAGCATACTTCATGCCCAGTTCTCTTAATCTCCGCTTCACTCCAGTAAATCCCAGTCTCTGTTTCTGCACCGAAGGGGTAAAATCAGGGTAAAAGTTGATGGATGCATTCTCGAACCTAGTGGGACCGCTAGTCCTCGAAGCTTGCAAAATGGCGTCACTGTCTCTGAAGTTAAAGATCCCCTAATGATGGGTCGCGGAGCAGTCCCCTGCTTGCGTCTGCCGCCCGGAATTCTGTGTGCGCTCTCTACCGCAAAAAGGTTACTCAGGCCCTTAGGGGCAAGGTGATTGATGATCAGATCTTCAACGAGCAAGTCTGTCGATTGATCAGCTGATGACTCCGGAACTCCGACTCTGCGTATATTATTGCGCCTAGCGCGACCTTCGAAGTCCTCAAGCCTGCGAGCAAACTGGTCACTAGAGGATCGAAGAGTACGGATCTCAGCCTGAAGTTCGGAGACATCTGTAGTAGGACTGGCTGTCTTGATATCCAATGACTTAACTCGCTCGTTGGTTTTGGCCAAGTCCGCCCTGATCAGGCCCACATCCACCGCCACTGTGTCGATCTTGGCTGCCAAGGTCTCATATTGTTGGCCCATCGACGATTGCATGCTGGCGATGGCGCCCATCACATCTCGAAGTGTAGGTTCCTCTGATTCCGGGGGGCCACCACCAAGGTCCTCCGGGGTTTTACCAGTCCCGCTGGGCGAGGCCTTATTGCGCGCAAATCTGTCCATAATGGTGGTTTGAGTCCCGCCACCACGGGTCGCATTCTTGAGGGACCGCTTGTCACTCTCAGACTTGGCCGCCATGGTGGGTTGCGTGCCCCTCAGGGGCTTTTGGGACCTGGTGTGAATGGCTCCCCCGAAGGAAACCCACGAGCGGTTGAAATGCAGGGCGTCGATGAAGATCAATCAAGTGACTGCGGTCACAGGCCGTCTCGAGCACTAGGCAGCCACCTCCAATCTCCGTGGCCAGGGAAAACGAAACCGAAAGTAGACCCCGGGTAGTAGTCCTCTACCACAGGCCGTTGTTGTTCAACTACTTTCGGGGTGCTCCAGATACCCAAGTCCTGGGATGAGCCACGGTGTAGGCCTCTAGGCTTCAGGAAGGAGCAAGTCGGGGGTCCGGCATCCGATTCAAAATATGAAAAAGGCCTTCCAGATCAGGAGAGTCACAGCTAGTCGAACCCGTCATCAGAAACAGGATTTGCGCCAGGATAGACGGTGGAGGAGGCAAGGGTTTCGGGAGCTCACAGCTCACGCGACCATCTTGGATGCGCGCTAAGCTCCTCCGATTTACCTACTCTTAAATACCGAATCATACCGATTCGGTATTTAAGAGTAGGTAAATGGGATGTAGGTAATTTCACTTTTGAAATTACCGAATCGGAATGATTCGGTAATTGCCATTGATTCCTGTGGGCCTTGAGGCCCACAGGAATCAATGCCAATTACCGAATCAGTAAATACTGATTCGGTAAAATTACCGAATTTGCAAGGGGGACAGGGTGTCACTTTGACACCCTGTTGCACCCTCAATTGTGCATAGGTGCACATGTTGCTGACATACATGCCCTTAGGGCATGTATGTCTGCAACATGGCACGTTTTTTTTTAAAGCAAAAAAATGCTTTTTGAAGGGTTTTCATTATTTACCACCAACTTCTAGATGGTGGTAAATAACGAATTCTTAAACCCTTGTAGCACTGATTACAGTGCTACCTACATGTTGAATTACAGAATCGGTAATTTTACCAATTCTTTTTTTTTTACCGAATCGGAAAAATTACAACATCGGTAAAATTACTGATTCTGTAATTTAACATGCCCCTACATCTCAATATCCAAATACTGGTCGGAAACGGCCGAAAATCGGTATTTTCAGCCGTTTCCGACTGGTATTTGGATACCTACATCTGGCCCAAAGTGTTTTGTTTAAAAAACAAGGCGCAAATTATACAAACAAATGTACAATAAAGGGCAAGTGCCTAAATTCAAACCCACAAAAGCAGTCATAAAATCATCTATTTCTATGAGGGTAATGGAGACTAAAGCATTTCACGAAAAGTGCAAAAAGTGTATTGTGCTGCTAGGTGAACCCAGCAAATAGGAAAACATAAAAAAATTGATTTTCTGGATTTGACCGATGCAGAACAATTTTCACATTGCAGAAAGATGCTAAAAAAGTTTTTTTATATATATATATATATATAGATAGATAGATGAATAGATATAGGTATACTATATCTAAGTAAGGGGTCATTACACCACCGTACCCAGGCTGCAATTTCAAACCTGTGGTGTCAGTTTGGAAGGCTAACCAGGGGAGGCACAATACATGCTGCAGCCCCATGGTAGGCCTAGGGTGCACCTATGCCCTGGGTACCAAAGGTACCATATACAGGGGATCACAAGGGTTACCCAGCAACCAATCTGGTATGTACCTAAAGTACATGGTATCAATTTAGAGAGAGAACAGCGAGGCTGTGGGCCTGATTAGCAGGGCCACAGCCATACTAAAGTCGAAAAACAGTGAAACACAGCAACAAGTGGGGGTAACCATAGGAAGCAGACCCTACTCTCCTACAGATGGATCTCACACTCTGAGTGGTATCCACCTGAACTCATGGAAACACACATTGAACCGACATACCCATATACGAATACACTTAAGAACAAGGGGTGGCAGGTCTAGCGACCCCCAACAGAGGGGAACTTAATTCAGAAAGCAAAGAACTGGCGATAGGGACAACACTACACTCCGGAACTGATAACCAACAACTAGCAAGGAGAGCAGCACCTAAACCGTAAATACTGATGGGAATAGCGCTGACCTACCCCCCCCCCCCCCCCCCCCCCACCCCTTTCCTGCCCCTGAGACAGGATTGACCGGAAGAGATGATCAAGAGACGCTGAATACTTTAGCAGCAAATAAATGGCTGATGGCCTGTGAGTGACGAAAGTGTGAACAAAGAGCTGGTACAAGTAGCCACGTGGACATGGTAGAGTACAATTTATGATTGCACAACTTAATAAAGAAAGCTGTAAAAAAAACATTCTTCTTCGTCTGGAGGACCTACTTCCGCCTCCCATGCCTACCTCAGTTTATTAAATTTGGCAGGAGAATTGATCACTAGGGTTTTATGTATGTGGGACACTTTTCTCTCTGAGGGGAGAAGGGACGTCGCCGACTTCACCTCCATGGGACTGCACTCTAGGACCTCCCTGAGATTGGCTATGTAGGGCATTAGTGCATATACAAGTTGGAGGAACTGGGTTTGTAAGAACCAATGTTCTCTCTCATGTTTGCAAATGACTTCCCTTGTCCACTGCTGGTCACTTCTCCCAGACTAGATATTCAAAGGCAATCCCACCACCCTGAAAACTCTCTAGGACCACCACCTCCGGAAATGCAGTTGCTACCCATAGCAGGGTCTGTTCGATGAACTGGCCCACCCAGCCAGTCTGCTTGTCTGAGGATTTCAAAGTTTCAGCAGCTGGGATTCCTGAAAAGACTTTTACATCATATAAAATGTGAATAGAAGGCTTCTCCTCCAAAGTCCACAGCATGCACATGGTGGGCAATGAATCCCTCATTTGCGGAATGAGTCCAGTCGTTCTCCACCATCAGGTGGGCAGCCTGGTAAGAAGAGACTGGATCTATCATTGCTAGGCCTCCATCATATGTCAACAAGAAGCATTTTACCAAGTAAATCTAGGGATAGCCTTCTGGGACATTAATCTTTGTATTTGTATTTTTACGTTCTGCAATGCGGGAGCGCAGGTTTGATATACAAGCGAGGAGGCTGTATGTATTTTTCCAAAAGATCGCGTTTTATTGTCAGAAGTAACAAGGGTTTGTGAATCAAGATGGTGTTCTTCCTGTTCCCCTTCTGATGGTGTCATTGTTAAGCTGGATGACAAGGTCAAGGGTGTCTCCCCGGAGGCTCATAAGAGAGGGAAAGAAGGAACCAACAGAATACAAGAGTTTGGGTTACTTCGGTAAGGTCGACCCGTCACCACACCTTAAAGTGCTCAAATAGTATCCCTTTTTAGGGTAGAAGGTGACAGCGTAAGTTTTAGTGAGTGCCTAGGGAAGGGACTAGGTGAAAAAGGGGCGGTTCTCAGACTACTTCCAACAAAAAAATACCATTAAATGAGGCCACAAGTTCCTGCTACTAGTGCCACACGGTAACAACTTGCCCGTTCTTTGACCCACAGTAAAGTGAAAGAAACAACAGACCACCCGGCATATACTCGGGGTCACGTTCAAATGCTTAGCGACAGTCTTGCCGCATGCAAACAAAAAAACAATGCTCTGCCTTCCACACTAACTAAAGTATAACACTTAAGGAACCCCTAGTTCCCTACCCGCCTCCCTCGTTCCTCCCTCTGTCTCCCGTGAGACGCTTTTACTCACCGGCTCTGCCGCAACTCTCCAGAGTTGCGGCCGCTCTACAGCCTCCTCCGGAGGACTCCACCACTCCTCACACCAACGCTCGTCCGGTTCCGCGTCCACGGCGTCTCCGCTCCTCGGGTCTGCTTCGGTTGCTCCTCTGCAGGGTCCGTCTTCTTCGGTCCTTTCTCCCGATGTCCTTCCTCCTGTTCCCGCGCCACTGGTCTGACCACCCTCTCCTTCGTTGTCTTCTCTTTTCATTGGTTCGGGCCAAGAACTTCCAGGGTAACATCCGCCCACTTCCGGGTTCCCGCTGATGTCTCTCTGTGGAGAGACAGGAGAGTGGCATGGATTTCGTCTTTCGGCTGGATCCTGTATGTCCCGACTGGAGAGGGGCACATGAGTATTAAGGGGGAAATCCGCCCACGGCGATACACTGGTGAGTCCCGCCTCACATGCAACATTTCAATGTTTTTGTAATTGTATGAATTTGTTTTTCTTTTTGATTAGGAGTTGTTCACCAGTATAAATTAAATACTTCAGTGTTGCCTTATCTGGTGTACAACTCCTTTTGCCATCAAAGACCTAGTCGGCTTTGGTATACCTCGTGTAGTGATGACTTCAACAAGGACAAAGGGTAATGAAGATTATCGGTTAGTAATCTGTCCCATATGAATGGCCCATTTTTTACAAGGTGTTGGCACAGGGATCAGAATCATGAAGTATTAAGTAATTACTGCATCCATCGCAATTTTACCCAGGTAAATTTTCCTGAAATTTACAATGGGAATTTTATGCTCAGTTCCTATAAATACATGATGATTTTGTTCCGGAAGGCGACAAAATCCCGTGTAATTCCTCAATTTAAAGTGGGAAACTTCTAATAAGTACAAATTATTGCATGAAGATTGATCATTCATCTCATCGAGAATGAACGTTTGTGGTGGAAATTGTAATCAGGCTGTTCTCTAACATGCTTGAACAATTCCAAGCATAGGGAGACTAGAAATGTGCACACTGGCTCTATACCCCTACTTTGATGCTACATTTCAAATGCCCACATTTGGTAGCAGAAATGCTGCCAGCGGTGACCAGGTATTAGTGTATATGCTGCTAGATGGTTCTCCCAAAATTGGCTCCTCCCATGGCGAAAACTTGGTTGGCTTGGCAGAACATTCTAAATATATATCAGATTTTTCACTGCCACCTGGGCTGTGATGGCAATAGCCCCACAATGGCACAGTGGAGTTCTGGGAGCCAGACTCCTTAACTTATGCCTTAGGTCCTTTTTTATCTGTTAACCGTTTTCTTTCCGCTTCTACTTTTTCCCCTTCTCGCCCAGTGCTTTAAATAGAAGTACAGACGTGCAGGTACTCACTGACTCAGAGACCCTTTTGGATCCTGAGAAGTGCATTTACTCTCCCATAAATAGTTTTGTGACAGTGCTGAGAAGTGCAGTTGTTCTTCCGTTCAATTTAAAGAAGTGGGGTTAAAATTAGGATGTGGTCAGAACTGCCGACTTTAGAAATGGTGAACAAAGTGGCATATGTACAAGAAAAGGCTGGAGGGTGCTGTTACGCCAAATTCTGCAACTCCGCGCTCTGGCATTTTCAAAGTGTGGGGATCCGCTGTATTTTTAAAAATACGGAGCACGCCTGTGTTTACCCTAGCGCTGGCGCTAAAAAAAGCTGCCTAGCGCCACCGCAGGCACCCAGCCGCCATCTTGCAAAGGTGCCAGCGCTGCAGGAACAATTGTTTATGTGTAAGAAGGGACACCTTCCTGTACATAAGAAATCAATAATGTTGATTTGCTCTTTCTATGTCTGCTGCAGAATGAAGCACACACAGAGCAAAAACGAGGAGAAATTAATAATTTCTCCTCGTAGCGCCATTCTAATACCAGGTATTCCCTGGCCTTAGATTTTGATGCTGCTCCAGCCTTGTAAATCTGGGACAGCGTCAAAAAGCAATGGGTGTTGCCCACAGCAACACCCTTTGCATTCCCCTTTCACGCTAAGTGGTGCGTGAAAAGGGGCCGTGTTTACAAGGTGGCGTTAAGACATGAACAGCAGCTTAACGTCGCTTTGTAAATATGGAGAATTGCAAATCACCAGCAGAATGTTTCTAAAAGTGATGTTCTGGTGGCGATATCCCCTTATACATCTGCATTCAAGTTCGAGTCTCAGCATAGACGCAACATCTTGCACACATGCCAACAGACCTAAATACAAAATGGCTGTATTTTGGCATTCTCACGCTTGAAATTTACTTTGTTTCAATAGGTGTCGATGGGGGAAATGCATTCTCCCGACTATTTTTTTTTTTAAATCCCACTTTCTTCTTCTAAAATGTCGGAATGTATGATCATTTGATACTGGGCAATTCATTTACTCTCCTCCATGTGTCTAAAAAATGGATGTGACCTTGTGTAATATAACTTGTGTTCATGTAAAGGGCTCCAATACCTACCCTCGGCTTGAGTTTGCGCTATATTAAATTGGAAATAAAAGATCACATAGCTAGTTCCTGTTCCTTTAAGGGACTCTTCTCGCCCCCTTTATACTCACCTCGCATTACCTTTTCTTGTCATCCCACTCCAGCTGCATTCTTAATTTCTGTTCAGGGCCTGCTTAGGTTATACCCTCTCTTCCTTCTCTTTCTCCTTCTCTCGCTTTCTCCAACTGCCTCATTATCTTTGCTGAGCCCTCACATATTTCTACTTTCTCCTCACTCTAATTCCCCATTCTTCTTTCCCTTCCTCCTTATACTTCTCATTTTCCTTCACTCTCCTTTATCTCCAACTGCTCTCTTTTTCGTCACCAATCCATTCTTTCTCCTCCTACCTACTCCTCGCCCTCTCCTTATTTCTACCTCGCCGTATTTCTTTCTCCTCTCTCTTGCCGTCCCTTCTGTTTCTTTCTTCCACTGTATCAAACGCCATGGTGGCATCTAACGAAACCAATATGGCCGGCTCACGCAACGTCTCCGCCCTCGCCAGTACGCCATGAAGACGGCGTAGGTTCAGCGCGGTATTACGGGCTGGAATAAAGCCAGATTGGTCCGGGAGCACCAAATCTCCGATCACTTTAACCAGACGGTTAGCTAATATTTTCGCCAAGACTTTAGGTTCCACATTCAGAAGTGAGATAGGTCTATAGGAGATACAGAATTCACAGGGTTTACCCTCTTTAGGGAGCACCACAATAGACGCTAAGCGCTGATCATGAGGAAGCAAACCCCTCTCCCTGGACTCCAAGAACATCGAGTGAAGATACAACGCCATTTTATCCGGACACAACTGGTACAGCTCGATGGGTATACCATTTGGGCCCGTAGATTTTCCAGAGCGGATGGAGCGAATAGCGAGCGCTACTTCATCAGTGGAGAAATCCGCCTCCATTAGCTCTCTATCAGAATCGGACAGGCAAGGCAAAGCAATATCCCTAAGCAAAAGATGAGAATCCTCCTCTGGCCGGTCCGAGACCGGCGCATACACCGTTTGAAAGTGACAAGCAAACTCTTCCACAATCTCCAGCGGGTCCGTCACACGTACACCAACCACTCGCTCGATCACAGGCACCACACGGTTCAATCTCTCCCGTTTGTCCAACCAAGCTATCAACTTCCCCGCCTTGTCGTCCACATCGTACAGACGGCCCTGTTGTTCACGACTCATAGCTTTCGAGGCATTCGTAACCAAGGCTTTATAATCAGACTGCTTCAGTTGCAAAACATGCACTTTGTCACGCGTGACCCCACACTCGAGATCCCTCTCCAAAGCCACTATATCGGACTCCAACTGTTCAACCTCCTCATTGTGGCGCTTCTTAGAGCTGGCAGCCAGTGACAGCGCTTGGCCCCGTATCACCGTTTTTAAAGCTTCCCAAAGGGACACAGAGGATGACACGGATCCCACATTATCGGCGAAGTAGTGATCTATAGCTTTAAGCACCCCCGCCCTAGTCTCTGGAACACGGAGATGCCAGGGATTCATTGGGGCGACCCGGCCCCCTGCGTCCAAATGGAGATCTATATGGGTCCTTAGCGGGGAGTGATCCGAAATGCCTCTAGGCAAGTGTCGAACCTCTCGCACCATCGTGGCCTGGGCTGCGGGCACAAGGAGATAATCAAGCCTGGCAAAGCTCCCATGGGCCCCGGAGTGGAAAGTATATTGGGCGTGTCCTGGGTGAAGCATTCGCCAACAGTCCACCATACCAAACGTTTCCAAGAAACCACTAAGGCAGGACTGCGATGGTGTAAGCGCCCTGGGGGGATGTCGATCTACTAGGCCATCAACCACCAAGTTGAAGTCCCCTCCAACCACCAAAAGCCCCTCAGGAAGCCTCAGAACCAATTTCCCAAGGTCGACAAATGTGGTGGCCTGCAAACCCGGGGGGACATACACTGAGAGGATGGCCACCGTTCTCCCCTCCCACCTCCCAACAATTGCTGCATACCTATCCCTGTCATCCAATATTGTTTCATCAATCTCCAAGGGAAGGGAACTAAGGATCATAACACCAGCCCCTCTGGAGCCCGAAGTGAACCCCGAGTGTGCCACCAACCTGTAGCCCTCCGATTCATTGCATGGAACGTGTTACCCACCAGATGCGTTTCTTGCAGTAATACAATGTCGGGAGAGTGGCGCTTCACATATTGGAGTACAATTCCCCGTTTTATTTTGTCCCCCAAGCCGTTGACGTTCCAACTCAAGACTCTCAACCCCTTACCCCCCATCCCGAAAGTAAGCAGTCGGGTCCCCCAAACCCCACGAAGGAAATACAAAATAAGCAACAATACGTAGCCTCAAGAACAGTGCAAACAAGAAAAAGAAGACCCACCCCCCCCTCTCCCTGGTCACCAAAACAACAGCCCCCCCACCCTGCACCCCTGCGATAAGTCATAAAACCACCCCATTCAGCAGTGTGCCTCTCGCCCTACCCCAGAAACTAAACTACAAGTAGAAAAGGAAAAGACCCCCGGAGGAGGAAAAGTCCCCAAACTCCCCGCCGCCCCAGGGCTTGTCTTGAAGAAAAAGTCATCGACCCAAAAAAGGAGAAAAATCCACCGTAGCAGAATACGATGGTAACACACACCGGTGCCCCTATTCCTCCTGGTCCTGTTGGCTACCTTCAGCACCTCTGGATTGTTCCGAATTATCCAGTGGCATAGATAATGTGTCCAACCAGTCACTGACCACCTCAGGCATGTCAAAGAAGAGCACCCGCTCATTATGTTCGATGCGCAATCGGGCGGGGAAAAGCATAGCATACTTCATGCCCAGTTCTCTTAATCTCTGCTTCACTCCAGTAAATCCCAGTCTCTGTTTCTGCACCGAAGGGGTAAAATCAGGGTAAAAGTTGATGGATGCATTCTCGAACCTAGTGGGACCGCTAGTCCTCGAAGCTTGCAAAATGGCATCACTGTCTCTGAAGTTAAAGATCCCCTAATGATGGGTCGCGGAGCAGTCCCCTGCTTGCGTCTGCCGCCCGGAATTCTGTGTGCGCTCTCTACCGCAAAAAGGTTACTCAGGCCCTTAGGGGCAAGGTGATTGACGATCAGATCTTCAACGAGCAAGTCTGTCGATTGATCAGCTGATGACTCCGGAACTCCGACTCTGCGTATATTATTGCGCCTAGCGCGACCTTCGAAGTCCTCAAGCCTGCGAGCAAACTGGTCACTAGAGGATCGAAGAGTACGGATCTCAGCCTGAAGTTCGGAGACATCTGTAGTAGGACTGGCTGTCTTGATATCCAATGACTTAACTTGCTCGTTGGTTTTGGCCAAGTCCGCCCTGATCAGGCCCACATCCACCGCCACTGTGTCGATCTTGGCTGCCAAGGTCTCATATTGTTGGCCCATCGACGATTGTATGCTGGCGATGGCGCCCATCACATCTCGAAGTGTAGGTTCCTCCGATTCCGGGGGGCCACCACCAAGGTCCTCCGGGGTTTTACCAGTCCCGCTGGGCGAGCCCTTATTGCGCGCAAATCTGTCCATAATGGTGGTTTGAGTCCCGCCACCACAGGTCGCATTCTTGAGGGACCGCTTGTCACTCTCAGACTTGGCCGCCATGGTGGGTTGCGCGCCCCTCAGGGGCTTTTGGGACCTGGTGTGAATGGCTCCCCCGAAGGAAACCCACGAGCGGTTGAAATGCAGGGCGTCGATGAAGATCAATCAAGTGACTGCGGTCACAGGCCGTCTCGAGCACTAGGCAGCCACCTCCAATCTCTGTGGCCAGGGAAAACGAAACCGAAAGTAGACCCCGGGTAGCAGTCCTCTACCACAGGCCGTTGTTGTTCAGCTACTTTCGGGGTGCTCCAGATACCCAAGTCCCGGGATGAGCCACGGTGTAGGCCTCTAGGCTTCAGGAAGGAGCAAGTCGGGGGTCCGGCATCCGATTCAAAATATGAAAAAGGCCTTCCAGATCAGGAGAGTCACAGCTAGTCGAACCCGTCGTCAGAAACAGGATTTGCGCCAGGATAGACGGTGGAGGAGGCAAGGGTTTCGGGAGCTCACAGCTCACGCGACCATCTTGGATGCGCGCTAAGCTCCTCCGATTTACCTACTCTTAAATACCGAATCATACCGATTCGGTATTTAAGAGTAGGTAAATGGGATGTAGGTAATTTCACTTTTGAAATTACCGAATCGGAATGATTCGGTAATTGCCATTGATTCCTGTGGGCCTTGAGGCCCATAGGAATCAATGCCAATTACCGAATCAGTAAATACTGATTCGGTAAAATTACCGAATTTGCAAGGGGGACAGGGTGTCACTTTGACACCCTGTTGCACCCTCAATTGTGCATAGGTGCACATGTTGCTGACATACATGCCCTTAGGGCATGTATGTCTGTAACATGGCACGTTTTTTTTTAAAGCAAAAAAATGCTTTTTGAAGGGTTTTCATTATTTACCACCAACTTCTAGATGGTGGTAAATAACGAATTCTTAAACCCTTGTAGCACTGATTACAGTGCTACCTACATGTTGAATTACAGAATCGGTAATTTTACCAATTCTTTTTTTTTTACCGAATCGGAAAAATTACAACATCGGTAAAATTACTGATTCTGTAATTTAACATGCCCCTACATCTCAATATCCAAATACTGGTCGGAAACGGCCGAAAATCGGTATTTTCAGCCGTTTCCGACTGGTATTTGGATACCTACATCTGGCCCAAAGTGTTTTGTTTAAAAAACAAGGCGCAAATTATACAAACAAATGTACAATAAAGGGCAAGTGCCTAAATTCAAACCCACAAAAGCAGTCATAAAATCATCTATTTCTATGAGGGTAATGGAGACTAAAGCATTTCACGAAAAGTGCAAAAAGTGTATTGTGCTGCTAGGTGAACCCAGCAAATAGGAAAACATAAAAAAATTGATTTTCTGGATTTGACCGATGCAGAACAATTTTCACATTGCAGAAAGATGCTAAAAAAGTTTTTATATATATATATATATATATAGATAGATAGATGAATAGATATAGGTATACTATATCTAAGTAAGGGGTCATTACACCACCGTACCCAGGCTGCAATTTCAAACCTGTGGTGTCAGTTTGGAAGGCTAACCAGGGGAGGCACAATACATGCTGCAGCCCCATGGTAGGCCTAGGGTGCACCTATGCCCTGGGTACCAAAGGTACCATATACAGGCGATCACAAGGGTTACCCAGTAACCAATCTGGTATGTACCTAAAGTACATGGTATCAATTTAGAGAGAGAACAGCGAGGCTGTGGGCCTGATTAGCAGGGCCACAGCCATACTAAAGTCGAAAAACCAGTGAAACACAGCAACAAGTGGGGGTAACCCTAGGAAGCAGACCCTACTCTCCTACAGATGGATCTCACACTCTGAGTGGTATCCACCTGAACTCATGGAAACACACATTGAACCGACATACCCATATACGAATACACTTAAGAACAAGGGGTGGCAGGTCTAGCGACCCCCAACAGAGGGGAACTTAATTCAGAAAGCAAAGAACTGGCGATAGGGACAACACTACACTCCGGAACTGATAACCAACAACTAGCAAGGAGAGCAGCACCTAAACCGTAAATACTGATGGGAATAGCGCTGACCTACCCCCCCCCCCCCCACCCCTTTCCTGCCCCTGAGACAGGATTGACCTGAAGAGATGATCAAGAGACGCTGAATACTTTAGCAGCAAATAAATGGCTGATGGCCTGTGAGTGACGAAAGTGTGAACAAAGAGCTGGTACAAGTAGCCACGTGGACATGGTAGAGTACAATTTATGATTGCACAACTTAATAAAGAAAGCTGTAAAAAAAACATTCTTCTTCGTCTGGAGGACCTACTTCCGCCTCCCATGCCTACCTCAGTTTATTAAATTTGGCAGGAGAATTGATCACTAGGGTTTTATGTATGTGGGACACTTTTCTCTCTGAGGGGAGAAGGGACGTCGCCGACTTCACCTCCATGGGACTGCACTCTAGGACCTCCCTGAGATTGGCTATGTAGGGCATTAGTGCATATACAAGTTGGAGGAACTGGGTTTGTAAGAACCAATGTTCTCTCTCATTTTTGCAAATGACTTCCCTTGTCCACTGCTGGTCACTTCTCCCAGACGAGATATTCAAAGGCAATCCCACCGCCCTGAAAACTCTCTAGGACCACCACCTCCGGAAATGCAGTTGCTACCCATAGCAGGGTCTGTTCGATGAACTTGCCCACCCAGCCAGTCTGCTTGTCTGAGGATTTCAAAGTTTCAGCAGCTGGGATTCCTGAAAAGACTTTTACACCATATAAAATGTGAATAGAAGGCTTCTCCTCCAAAGTCCACAGCATGCACATGGTGGGCAATGAATCCCTCATTTGCGGAATGAGTCCAGTCGTTCTCCACCATCAGGTGGGCAGCCTGGTAAGAAGAGACTGGATCTATCATTGCTAGGCCTCCATCATATGTCAACAAGAAGCATTTTACCAAGTAAATCTAGGGATAGCCTTCTGGGACATTAATCTTTGTATTTGTATTTTTACGTTCTGCAATGCGGGAGCGCAGGTTTGATATACAAGCGAGGAGGCTGTATGTATTTTTCCAAAAGATCGCGTTTTATTGTCAGAAGTAACAAGGGTTTGTGAATCAAGATGGTGTTCTTCCTGTTCCCCTTCTGATGGTGTCATTGTAAAGCTGGATGACAAGGTCAAGGGTGTCTCCCCGGAGGCTCATAAGAGAGGGAAAGAAGGAACCAACAGAATACAAGAGTTTGGGTTACTTCTGTAAGGTCGACCCGTCACCACACCTTAAAGTGCTCAAATAGTATCCCTTTTTAGGGTAGAAGGTGACAGCGTAAGTTTTAGTGAGTGCCTAGGGAAGGGACTAGGTGAAAAAGGGGGGGGAAGAATGTTATCCGAAAGGGGCGGTTCTCAGACTACTTCCAACAAAAAAATACCATTAAATGAGGCCACAAGTTCCTGCTACTAGTGCCACACGGTAACAACTTGCCCGTTCTTTGACCCACAGTAAAGTGAAAGAAACAACAGACCACCCGGCATATACTCGGGGTCACGTTCAAATGCTTAGCGACAGTCTTGCCGCATGCAAACAAAAAAACAATGCTCTGCCTTCCACACTAACTAAAGTATAACACTTAAGGAACCCCTAGTTCCCTACCCGCCTCCCTCGTTCCTCCCTCTGTCTCCCGTGAGACGCTTTTACTCACCGGCTCTGCCGCAACTCTCCAGAGTTGTGGCCGCTCTACAGCCTCCTCCGGAGGACTCCACCACTCCTCACACCAACGCTCGTCCGGTTCCGCGTCCACGGCGTCTCCGCTCCTCGGGTCTGCTTCGGTTGCTCCTCTGCAGGGTCCGTCTTCTTCGGTCCTTTCTCCCGATGTCCTTCCTCCTGTTCCCGCGCCACTGGTCTGACCACCCTCTCCTTCGTTGTCTTCTCTTTTCATTGGTTCGGGCCAAGAACTTCCAGGGTAACATCCGCCCACTTCCGGGTTCCCGCTGATGTCTCTCTGTGGAGAGACAGGAGAGTGGCATGGATTTCGTCTTTCGGCTGGATCCTGTATGTCCCGACTGGAGAGGGGCACATGAGTATTAAGGGGGAAATCCGCCCACGGCGATACACTGGTGAGTCCCGCCTCACATGCAACATTTCAATGTTTTTGTAATTGTATGAATTTGTTTTTCTTTTTGATTAGGAGTTGTTCACCAGTATAAATTAAATACTTCAGTGTTGCCTTATCTGGTGTACAACTCCTTTTGCCATCAAAGACCTAGTCGGCTTTGGTATACCTCGTGTAGTGATGACTTCAACAAGGACAAAGGGTAATGAAGATTATCGGTTAGTAATCTGTCCCATATGAATGGCCCATTTTTTACAAGGTGTTGGCACAGGGATCAGAATCATGAAGTATTAAGTAATTACTGCATCCATCGCAATTTTACCCAGGTAAATTTTCCTGAAATTTACAATGGGAATTTTATGCTCAGTTCCTATAAATACATGATGATTTTGTTCCGGAAGGCGACAAAATCCCGTGTAATTCCTCAATTTAAAGTGGGAAACTTCTAATAAGTACAAATTATTGCATGAAGATTGATCATTCATCTCATCGAGAATGAACGTTTGTGGTGGAAATTGTAATCAGGCTGTTCTCTCTAACATGCTTGAACAATTCCAAGCATAGGGAGACTAGAAATGTGCACACTGACTCTATACCCCTACTTTGATGCTACATTTCAAATGCCCACATTTGGTAGCAGAAATGCTGCCAGCGGTGACCAGGTATTAGTGTATATGCTGCTAGATGGTTCTCCCAAAATTGGCTCCTCCCATGGCGAAAACTTGGTTGGCTTGGCAGAACATTCTAAATATATATCAGATTTTTCACTGCCACCTGGGCTGTGATGGCAATAGCCCCACAATGGCACAGTGGAGTTCTGGGAGCCAGACTCCTTAACTTATGCCTTAGGTCCTTTTTTATCTGTTAACCGTTTTCTTTCCGCTTCCACTTTTCTACTTTTTCCCCTTCTCGCCCAGTGCTTTAAATAGAAGTACAGACGTGCAGGTACTCACTGACTCAGAGACCCTTTTGGATCCTGAGAAGTGCATGTACTCTCCCATAAATAGTTTTGTGCCAGTGCTGAGAAGTGCAGTTGTTCTTCCGTTCAATTTAGAGAAGTGGGGTTAAAATTAGGATGTGGTCAGAACTGCCGACTTTAGAAATGGTGAACAAAGGGGCATATGTACAAGAAAAGGCTGGAGGGTGCTGTTACGCCAAATTTTGCAACTCCGCGCTCTGGCATTTTCAAAGTGTGGGGATCCGCTGTATTTTTAAAAATACGGAGCACGCCTGTGTTTACCCTAGCGCTGGCGCTAAAAAAAGCTGCCTAGCGCCACCGCAGGCACCCAGCCGCCATCTTGCAAAAGTGCCAGCGCTGCAGGGACAATTGTTTATGTGTAAGAAGGGACACCTTCCTGTACATAAAAAATCAATCATGTTGATTTGCTCTTTCTATGTCTGCTGCAGAATGAAGCACACATAGAGCAAAAACGAGGAGAAATTAATAATTTCTCCTCGTAGCGCCATTCTAATACCAGGTATTTCCTGGCCTTAGATTTTGGTGTTGCTCCAGCCTTGTAAACCTGGGACAGCGTCAAAAAGCAATGGGTGTTGCCCACAGGAACACCCTTTGCATTCTCCTTTCACGCCAAGTGGTGCGTGAAAAGGGGCCGTGTTTACAAGGCAGCGTTAAGAAATGAAGAGCAGCTTAACATTGCTTTGTAAATATGGAGAATTGCAAATCACCATCAGAATGTTTCTAAAAGTGATGTTCTGGTGGCGATATCCCCTTATACATCTGCATCCAAGTTCGAGTCTCAGCATAGACGCAACATCTTGCCCACATGCCAACAGACCTAAATACAAAATGGCTGTATTTTGGCTATCTCACGCCTGAAATTTACTTTGTTTCAATAGGTGTCCATGGGGGAAATACATTCTCCCGACTATTTTTTTTTTTTAAATCCCACTTTCTTCTTCTAAAATGTTGGAATGTATGATCATTTGATATTGGGCAATTCATGTAATCTCCTCCATGTGTCTAAAAAATGGATGTGACCTTGTGTAATATAACTTGTGTTCATGTAAAGCGCTCCAATACCTACCCTCGGCTCGAGTTTGCGCTATATTAAACTGGAAATAAAAGATCACATAGCCAGTACCTGTTCCTTTAAGGGACTCATCTCGCCCTTTTATACTCACCTCGCATTACCTTTTCTTGTGATCCCACTCCAGCTGCATTCTTAATTTCTGTTCAGGGCCTGCTTAGGTTATACCCTTTCTTCCTTCTCTTTCTCCTTCTCTCGCTTTCTCCAACTGCCTCATTATCTTTGCCGAGCCCTCACATATTTCCACTTTCTCCTCACTCTAATTACCCATTCTTCTTTCCCTTCCTCCTAATACTTCTCATTTTCCTTCACTCTCCTTTATCTCCAACTGCTCTCTTCTTTGTCACCAATCCATTCTTTCTCCTCCTACATACTCCTCGCCCTCTCCTTATTTCTACCTCGCCGTATTTCTTTCTCCTCTCTCTTGCCGTCCCTTCTGTTTCTTTCTTTAGTCTGTCATCTAATCTCTCTCCTCTTTTTTTCTCCTTCTCCGTGTATCTGTCTTCTCCTCCCACTTGCTTTACTCTCTTCTTCACTCCACTTTGCTTCATCATCTCTCTCCTCTCTGTGTTGCCCTCCTTTCTCCTCTGCCATTGCCTCCTTCCCCCTCTCTCCCTCAGCCCCTTGGCCGACTGACTGGCATCGTCTTTGTTTTTATCACCTTGTGGTTTTTCCCAGAACTCGTTAAGTGCCTCCCGGGGGGGGGGGGGGTTCTGGTCTGGGTTTTTCCCTCTCCGTCTCGGCCATTTTCCCTCTCTAGCAAGTGCCTGGCTTTCCGTCAACGGAACAGAGCGGCCTTCGATAGCTCCATTAGATGACACAACCTGTACAAGAATTCAATGCGCCCTTCGGAGCCCAGGACAGAACGAGGTGATGGGGGATTAAAAAAAAACATTTATAAAACCAACAGGCCTTTGGGACGAATTGGCTTTGCCAATACCTTTTAGTCATCCCGATGCTGTGCGACATAGCTAAATAAGAAAAAATTGCATCCTTTTGGAGTGCACGCATCACACGTGTTTAAATACAAAATGACGCAGCAGTAAACTCGGATCGTCAAATAAAAAGAAAAAATGGTGTCAGTGCGTGTAGTGTCCTGCTTGACACGTTCTAGTGTTCAGCCTTGGGCAGTACCGACACTTAACACCAACCCATCACCGGTGTCACCGGTCAGCCGAGCCTGGTAATATGAGGGGCCGGGCGTACGTGCCCTGGACAAGTTGCCAGTACCCGAACTACGTGTGTGTGTCACTAATTTGCCTGCATGTGGGCCTAGGGCCCAAGTCACAACAGTGCGTGTTTTGTTCATGGAATGCAGGTGGGGATGCAACGCAGGCGCATGGGACAAAGCGGGTAGCGGGGGAGCAACAGGAGTGTGTGGTACAAAAGCAACATGGTGGGCCAGTGGAGGGCTGGGAACAGAAACCGGCCCTGGCAAACTGCTCAGCTGGCCCCCCCTGGGGTGAGGGGTAGTGCGGCTGAGCAGTTTGCGAGGGCCTGTTTCGGCCGATTTTGTTACAGGGGGCCGAAATTGCTGAACCCCGGTAACAAAAATGCACTCCCAGGGGCCCAAAACCGGCCCCCACCCTAGCGGCCTACCGGGGAAACACCCGGTGCCCGCTATGGCCAGTCTGGCCCTGGTGGAGGGGAAGACGCAACAAGGTGCGGGTCACAACACATAGTACCCTGGTGAGAGGACGCAACATGGAGGGCATGGGAGAGCAAACAGGCGAGAAGGAAAGTAGTGTGGAGTGCAGAGGGTGGGGAGAAAAGCAAACAAGTGAGAGAAACGTGGAGTGGGGCAAGCACACGGATGACAAAGCAACGCAGGTTGGAGAGCACACGATGGTGAGAACATCATAGAGTGGGGTTGGTGAGAACCACACAGTCGAGAAAGAGCAGCACAGAGACGGTAGAAGGGTGTAGCTTCAGGGTGGGTGTTTCGGGGCATACATCCCCTCTAGTAAATGTATTTTCTGATGAATAGTTGGGTACAGGTGCTTTCGGGCGGTATGGTGAGTTGCCAGTTGGATTTCACCAGGAATGTTTGCAGGCACACACTGACAAAAAACACACAATCTCTATCATCTCTATTTTGAAACTCCTCAAAATGTTACTTATTTTATAAAATATTGTATTTCTTTCTCGTAGTTCTCCTATCAGTCTGCATTCCTCTCCACATATGTTAATCAATAATTATCAGGCCAAGGTGAGTGACAATGAAGTTAAACAATAGTAAGCAGGGGGCGGGCTTTATGCTAACAATACATGTCGCAACAGGCAGGGCATGTGCTGCAGTGGCGGCTCCTCCGCTAAGGGGGAGGAGCATCACTCCACTGCTTTTAAGCAGTGTAAATAAAGGAAACATAAAATGATAATAACAAAGTTATTATCATTGTAGGTTTCCGTGCTGTTTGCGGGCGAGCGGGGCTGCTCTGCTCTCAGAGCAGAGAGGGGGAAGGAGTGGGTTGCCCACTCCGAGTGCGCAATGACTGTTTGGCCGGCCCTCTGGGGTCGTCCAAAACAGCCATGCGCACTTCACATGTTCTCCATACAGGCGGCATTACAGCCTGTGTAGAGAACATGCCCAGGCCCCCAGCCCTGTTTGAGCGCTGATCCTCGGTGATCAGACCAATCACAAAGCTGCGTTGCAATGTTTTGGTTGGTCCGGGGAGCCTGGGTGCTTCCTGGTTCCTGTTCGGTGCCAGCGGAGTCCTGATGCAGAGGAGAGATGCGGCTACAATAAGGTAAGTTGTTATTTTTTTTAACATTGCCCCTGCCCCCCACCCCGAGTGGTGGCGCCCACCACTGATGTGGTGTTTAGGATGTGAGACCTTAAAGCATGGAGGAGTGGTCGATGTGCCATCCATGCCATTGCACGGTTTGCAAACTGGGTTCTGGGTGGGTGGCAGCTAATCCCCTTCACCATTGGCTGTAGCATTATATAGGTCATGTAAAACAGATCAGCTGATTCCCTCTCATGCCCCCTGTTCACATTTGGGACAGGGTGCAGTTTAGAAAAAATAATACACACACTCACGCACACAAAATATATATATACATGAGCTTTTAGATTGAGGGTGCGTAAAAATACCACCCCAAGCAAACATTTTTAGCAAAACTGACTCCAGATGTTCAATAAGATTAAGAGAGACACTTTAAAAAAAAGCTTCAGGACACCCCAGAAGGAAAGAGGACTCTACTTCCACGCCTTGCCCAAAATCAGGAGGTGCACACCACCTTTAGCACCACCACCATTACTGTTATCAAAATTACCAAAACCATTATTACCACAATTAGCACCACAATATTCAATTCAACTAACAAAATGCCAGTACTGCGTGTCTAATTCAAGCTAATAGTAATTGAGTGAGAATTCCTCAATTCTAAAGACCACTCTTTCAGTCTGATTTATCAAACAAATTTGATTTCTTTTATGTTTTCTTTTTCTTGGTTTTTCTTTTTGATTTTTCAACTTTATCAAAATTGTTTTTAAGGTTTTTTTTCAAAAACCTAGCAACATACAGATGACTCCGACTGGGCCAAACTATCTTTTCACAGTTCAGAAACAATATAACCAAAATATAGCTCAAAACATTTGTGGGAGAACACATAACATTGAATAGACAACACACAGTGCACTATTTAGACATACACAAGACAAAACTACACAGTTCATTGGGTAGTGAGGGAAACAAAAGCCTTCGAATTATATCGCGGGTGTGTATATGCCCTGCGTTATTGCTAATTTTGAGAGCAGGTACAGTCACCTATACTGAATGAGAACACACTGTTCAGTTTTTATCAAAACCATAGACCATCAACAATTTTCATTTTGTATTATAGTAACATGAGATTGGTCTATATAATCTGAAAAGGAGGTCGACGCGTTTCGAATCCCCTTTGGTAGTGGGATTCTCATCAGGACCGAGTAGACTAAGTCTGAAAAAATAAATTAAAAACATAATGTCAGTCATACTAATAAGCAACTCTCGACTTTACATTCAGTCTTAAACACTCAGCTCATACCTGAACTTTTTTGAGTGTTGGTCAATTCCAGGAGGTAGGAGTGGGGTTTGCTGTAATTTAGAGGGAAGTTTTATGAGTTTATGCCTATGCAAATTATTGCGTTAATGTTGTTGATATCAGCATGATCATAATACTCACATCGGTGCTATTCTCAAAAAGTCCTCAGTTTATTAAATTCCAGTAAGGAACGAACAATTCCTTATGCAATGTTTTTTTCTGCAAGAGAGTAAAAAAGTAGAAATTGGTGTGGGAGTGTGCTCTTGTAATTCATCCACACGTTTATCCCCTTCAATTTATAGATCTGTCCATAGATATGTGGCTGCTATTGGCTGCTTTTTGATAGTACTTGGAAAGTTGGAATCGGCTATCTACAGATGCACCCATGGTATTGAAACAATTCCGGTCTATATACATTTTTTATATTCCGCTAGTTAGTCTATTGATGTAGGGAGAATCATGATCATGCTATCGTTCGTTTTCAGAATTAAAGTGCTTGTAAACGGGTTATCTCTTTCGGCATATCTACAATCTTTACCAGCATGTACGGAAGATGCGTTAAACCTGGTTTCGCGCCATGTGCGGGCGGTGTAATTGCTTAAAAGTATATCGCGTGGCGTGACTTAACCAAATAGACATTTCGGTTATGAGGTCTTACCTTCGTGATATGTTCAAAAAGTGTCCTCCACGGGCGTCTTTTCTCCACAGTCGGAACGCCTTGGTTTAGTTTCGATTGACCCGGTTGTTATAAATCTTAGTTCCTGGTCAGCGGGTTGCTGGGAAATGTAGTTCAAGGGGATTGAATTGTTCGGCGGTCACGTTGGTTCGCAATTATACATGTATCTTGTATATAATTTAAAAGATACAGTTAAAAGGAGGACTAAATGAATATTTGTTGAGTGGAAATTGCGATTTCTATATTATAGTGTCATTCAGGGATGAATGAGTTTTTTATTATTAAATGTCTCCCTAACACAGTCCTACCTTCTGATCTCTTTTCAGAGATTATATAATTCGGACATTTCATTCAGGCCTCGAGTGGCAGAGTTGAATTTCAAGATAAGCATTGCTTCTCGCTGTTTTAATTTGGCCTCTAGGTCTCCGCCTCTCCGGTCATGCTCCACTTTTGAGATTACAGTCCATCTAAAGTCCAGATCGCCATGTGATTCGTCAATCCAGTGTTGCACTAAAGGGGCAGTAACAATTTTTTTCTTTAGTCTTGATTTGTGTTGTGATAGTCTTTGTCTCACTTCCTGATTAGTTTTTCCTATGTACAATTTATTACATGGAGAAAGGATGGCGTAGACCAGGTTTCGCGATTTACAATTTGTGAAGATGTTGTGTTTCCACGAAATTCCTTCATGTTGGAACACATTTCCTTCTATTGTGGAGTTGCAGCATAGGCAGGTTCCACATTTTTTATGCCCTGTGACTGGGGGAAGATTGACGTAATCCCGCAGTGTGGCAACCTTTGTTCCTGGAACTGCTGCTCGCACGATTTGGTTGGCAATGCTCTTATCTTTCTTAAAAGCAAAAAGTGATGTAGATTTCAACTGTGTATCTTAGATATATATTAGATGCCAGTTCTGATGAATGACTTTTTTAAGAATGTTCGATGATGGACAGAAAGTTGATATGCAAACTGTGCGTTCCAGATTTTTCTTTTCTTTCGTTTTTAGAAGTTCTTCTCGTGGTGTCCACCACGCACGTTTGATGGCTTGTTTTACCAATTTGGATGGATATCCACGGTTGATTAGTCTCTCCATTAAAGCATTTTCATGATGCATATATTCATCCTTAAATGTGCAATTTCTTCGTATCCGAAGGAATTGGCCAATGGGTAAGTTTTGTTTCAAACTTCGAGGATGGTTGCTCGAATAGTGTAGAGCTTTGTTACGATCAGTTTCTTTTCTGTAAAGTGTAGTGACTAAGTGGCCATCGGTGCAGTAAACTTCAACATCTAAGAAAGAAAGTCTTGTGTGTGATGATTGAATGCTGAATTTTATGTCCCTTGTTCGGTTATTTAGCCATTCGTGAAAATCAACAAGTTGTTCGCTTGTGCCAGACCATGTGAAGAAAATATCATCAATAAAGCGTACCCAGCCGCCAATCCACTGTTGAAAAGGATTGTTATTATGGACATATCTATCCTCATATTCGCTCATAAACAAGATGGCAAGCTCCGGGGCAAAAGGACAGCCCATGGCTACTCCTTTTATCTGGAAGAAGAAATCATCATGGAACTTAAAATAGTTTTTCGTCAAGGCCATCTTTGCAAGCTCAAGTATAAATTCCATTGGTATTTGAAATGGACAATCTCTTTTCTCCAAGAAGATTTCAACGACCTCTAGTGCTTGATCTTGAGGAATTTGTGTATATAATGAAACCATGTCCATACTTACTAGAAAGTCTGTCTCTTCAGTGAATGGTAGGTCCTGTAATTTATTGAGAAAGTCAGTTGTGTCTCTCAGGAAGGATTTGACTGTTGTTGTGAAAGGTTTTAGGAAGAAGTCAATAAACTTTGAAATTGGCTCAAAGAGCGAATCGCACCCTGAAATAATTGGGCGGCCTGGTGGTGATTTAGAGTTCTTATGTACCTTTGGGAGTACATAGAACAGGGGTGTTCGTGGATGTTTTTTGACCAAATAGTTAAATTCTTGTTTGCCTAAGAACCCTTGTTCAAAGCATCTGTTCAAGATTTTGCCTAATTCATTTTGGAGTTCTATAGTTGGATCAACTCGTATTTTCCGGTAACATTCAGTGTCCAGTAGTTGTCGATTAGCTTCTGCTATGTATTCATTTGTACCCCAGATGACAATGGAGGCGCCTTTATCGGCTTGTTTCACTATAATATTCTCATCATTTTTGAGAGAATAAAGCGCATCTTTTTCTTCTTTAGACAAGTTAGTTTTGACATAATGATTCTTCTTTTTTTCGTGAGAAGCTATTGCTGACAAGACTGTTTTCTCAAAGTAGATCACTTCCTTTGGCACTTTAAAGGCTGGTGGACAAAAGGTTGATTTTTTCTTTAGTCCAGTAGTTTCTGTTGGGAATATCATCTCTTTGTCTGAGAAGAATGAGATTAAACGGATTTTCCTGCAGAACTCAATGAATTCCAATTTCATTCTTACAAAGTCCGTAGATTTTGAAGGGACAAAGGTCAATCCTTTTTCCAATACACTTATTTCTGACGAGGTAAGCAATTTATTTGAGAGATTGATGATTGAGGATTTCTCTAACTTTTGTAATTTTGCCTCCTCGTTGACATCTCCCATGGTTGTTGATACCGCGTTTTGCCGCGAGCTTTTGGTTGGTCTTGGGCTAAAAAAGGCTGCTGTTGTTGTTGTGGGATATTTTGTTGAAAATTTTGTTGGTATTGTTGTTGGTAATTTGATTGATATCCACCGCGTCGATTGAATTGAGGTCTATAAGTGCCTTGATCTGAGTCACTTCCACCTGAAGATGATGTATCTGAAAAAGTCAGGAATTTGGTTCGTGATCGCCCTTGATTGTCTGGACGAAAACGTTTTGCTTCTGGACGGGAGTAGAAATCCTGTTGTAAATATGGATAAGCTTTCTCGAATGAGAAGTTACGTTTGTCTCGATCAAAGTTGTTTTCTTTTTGTTGAACGGTATAATCCTTAAACTCCAAAATGTCCTTTTCAACCTTTTCGAGTAGGATTTTTGTGTCTTGAATTAAGGGGTTGGTTTTAATTTCTGCTTCCAATGCTTCTATCTCTTCCAACTGTGTTTTAGACAAACGTTGAGCAGTTTCTATAGTCAAGACCATGAGGTCTCCGCTGCATTTGGTCTCTATGAAGCTGAAACCCTTTTTGTAAATATTGTCCTCGGTAAAAATAACAGGAATGTTTTTGACTATCAAGCCAGCTGGAATAGTGCCTGACCTAAGATGTTGGAGCAGATAGTGGCCATGCAAATCTGTTCTAATTTGTTTTTTCTTTAGACGGATAAGTTTGTCTGATTCGTTGTTTGTCTGTGCGGTACTACTGAGGGTGGCAGAACCGATTGAAGGAGGGTTGCTCAATAGTTTTTTGATATGTTCTTCGCTATAAGCGAATGTTTGCTCTTCTGACATGATAGATACACGATTCAGAGTTTGTCAGGTACGTTTCCTTGATCCGTGAAACTATGAATTGTTTTGGGTTTTTTTTTTTTTTTTGGTTTTTATAGACCCAGACACGTACATTCATACATACATACTCAAAATGATAAAAAATAATAAAAATAAAAAATGAATTTTTTTTCAAAGAAATGATAAGGTTGTCCAAGTGGTGAACAGAAATTTTTTTACATTTTTGGACGCTAAGGAGCGTGGTGAGTAAACCTCGCGAGCAGTGACCCGCTAGTGAGAGGGAAACAATGAGGGTTTTGGCTGGAGCGCAGTAAGGCTACGCCAATACTAGATTCAACAAACAAAATGCCAGTACTGCGTGTCTAATTCAAGCTAATAGTAATTGAGTGAGAATTCCTCAATTCTAAAGACCACTCTTTCAGTCTGATTTATCAAACAAATTTCATTTATTTTATGTTTTCTTTTTCTTGGTTTTTCTTTTTGATTTTACAACTTTATCAAAGTTGTTTTTAAGGGTTTTTTTACAAAAACCTAGCAACATACAGATGACTCCGACTTAGACACGCAGTACTGGCATTTTGTTTGTTGAATCTAGTATTGGCGTAGCCTTACTGCGCTCCAGCCAAAACCCTCATTGTTTCCCTCTCACTAGCGGGTCACTGCTCGCGAGGTTTACTCACCACGCTCCTTAGCGTCCAAAAATTTAAAAATGTTTCTGTTCACCACTTGGACAACCTTATCATTTCTTTGAAAAAAAATTGATTTTTTATTTTTATTATTTTTTATCATTTTGAGTATGTATGTATGAATGTACGTGTCTGGGTCTATAAAAACCAAAAAAAAAAAAAAAAAAAACCAAAACAATACATAGTTTCACGGATCAAGGAAATGTACCTGACAAACTCTGAATCGTGTATCTATCATGTCAGAAGAGCAAACATTCGCTTATAGCGAAGAACATATCAAAAAACTATTGAGCAACCCTCCTTCAATCGGTTCTGCCACCCTCAGTAGTACCGCACAGACAAACAACGAATCAGACAAACTTATCCGTCTAAAGAAAAAACAAATTAGAACAGATTTGCATGGCCACTATCTGCTCCAACATCTTAGGTCAGGCACTATTCCAGCTGGCTTGATAGTCAAAAACATTCCTGTTATTTTTACCGAGGACAATATTTACAAAAAGGGTTTCAGCTTCATAGAGACCAAATGCAGCAGATACCTCATGGTCTTGACTATAGAAACTGCTCAACGTTTGTCTAAAACACAGTTGGAAGAGATAGAAGCATTGGAAGCAGAAATTAAAACCAACCCCTTAATTCAAGACTCAAAAATCCTACTCGAAAAGGTTGAAAAGGACATTTTGGAGTTTAAGGATTATACCGTTCAACAAAAAGAAAACAACTTTGATCGAGACAAACGTAACTTCTCATTCGAGAAAGCTTATCCATATTTACAACAGGATTTCTACTCCCGTCCGGAAGCAAAACGTTTTCTACCAGACAATCAAGGGCGATCACGAACCAAATACCTGACTTTTTCAGATACATCATCTTCAGGTGGAAGTGACTCAGATCAAGGCACTTATAGACCTCAATTTAATCGACGCGGTGGATATCAATCAAATTACCAACAACAATACCAACAAAATTTTCAACAAAATATCCCACAACAACAACAGCAGCCTTTTTTACCCCAAGGCCAACCAAAAGCTTGTGGCAAAACGCGGTATCAACAACCATGGGAGATGTCAACGAGGAGGCAAAATTACAAAAGTTAGAGAAATCCTCAATCATCAATCTCTCAAATAAATTGCTTACCTCGTCAGAAATAAGTGTATTGGAAAAAGGATTGACCTTTGTCCCTTCAAAATCTACGGACTTTGTAAGAATGAAATTGGAATTCATTGAGTTCTGCAGGAAAATCCGTTTAATCTCATTCTTCTCAGACAAAGAGATGATATCTCCAACAGAATCTACTGGACTAAAGAAAAAATCAACCATTTGTCCACCAGCCTTTAAAGTGCCAAAGGAAGTGATCTACTTTGAGAAAACAGTCTTGTCAGCAATAGCTTCTCACGAAAAAAAGAAGAATCATTATGTCAAAACTAACTTGTCTAAAGAAGAAAAAGATGCGCTTTATTCTCTCAAAAATGATGAGAATATTATAGTGAAACAAGCCGATAAAGGCGCCTCCATTGTCATCTGGGGTACAAATGAATACATAGCAGAAGCTAATCGACAACTACTGGACACTGAATGTTACCGGAAAATACGAGTTGATCCAACTATAGAACTCCAAAATGAATTAGGCAAAATCTTGAACAGAGGCTTTGAACAAGGGTTCTTAGGCAAACAAGAATTTAACTATTTGGTCAACAAACATCCACGAACACCCCTGTTCTATGTACTCCCAAAGGTACATAAGAACTCTAAATCACCACCAGGCCGCCCAATTATTTCAGGGTGCGATTCGCTCTTTGAGCCAATTTCAAAGTTTATTGACTTCTTCCTAAAACCTTTCACAACAACAGTCAAATCCTTCCTGAGAGACACAACTGACTTTCTCAATAAATTACAGGACCTACCATTCACTGAAGATACAGACTTTCTAGTAAGTATGGACATAGTTTCATTATATACACAAATTCCTCAAGATCAAGCACTAGAGGTCGTTGAAATCTTCTTGGAGAAAATAGATTGTCCATTTCAAATACCAACGGAATTTATACTTGAGCTTGCAAAGATGGCCTTGACGAAAAACTATTTTAAGTTCCATGATGATTTCTTCTTCCAGAGAAAGGAGTAGCCATGGGCTGTCCTTTTGCCCCGGAGCTTGCCATCTTGTTTATGAGCGAATATGAGGATAGATATGTCCATAATAACAATCCTTTTCAACAGTGGATTGGCGGCTGGGTACGCTTTATTGACGATATTTTCTTCACATGGTCTGGCACAAGCGAACAACTTGCTGATTTTCACGAATGGCTAAATAACCGAACAAGGGACAACAAATTCAGCATTCAATCATCACACACAAGACTTTCTTTCTTAGATGGTGAAGTTTACTGCACCGATGGCCACTTAGTCACTACACTTTACAGAAAAGAAACTGATCGTAACAAAGCTCTACACTATTCGAGCAACCATCCTCGAAGTTTGAAACAAAACTTACCCATTGGCCAATTTCTTCGGATACGAAGAAATTGCACATTTAAGGATGAATATATGCATCATGCAAATGCTTTAATGGAGAGACTAATCAACCGTGGATATCCATCCAAATTGGTAAAACAAGCCATCAAACGTGCGTGGTGGACACCACGAGAAGAACTTCTAAAAACGAAAGAAAAGAAAAGTCTGGAACGCACAGTTTGCGTATCAACTTTCTGTCCATCATCGAACTTTCTTAAAAAAGTTATTCATCAGAACTGGCATCTAATAAAAGACTTAGATACACAGTTGAAATCTACACCACTTTTTGCTTTTAAGAAAGATAAGAGCATTGCCAACCAAATCGTGCGAGCAGCAGTTCCAGGAACAAAGGTTGCTACACTGCGGGATTACGTCAATCTTCCCCCAGTCACAGGGCATAAAAAATGTGGAACCTGCCTATGCTGCAACTCCACAATAGAAGGAAATGTGTTCCAACATGAAGGAATTTCGTGGAAACACAACATCTTCACAAATTGTAAATCGCGAAACCTGGTCTACGCCATCCTTTGTCCATGTGATAAATTGTACATAGGAAAAACTAATCAGGAAGTGAGACAAAGACTATCACAACACAAATCAAGACTAAAGAAAAAAATTGTTACTGCCCCTTTAGTGCAACACTGGATTGACGAATCACATGGCGATCTGGACTTTAGATGGACTGTAATTTTAAAAGTGGAGCATGACCGGAGAGGCGGAGACCTAGAGGCCAAATTAAAACAGCGAGAAGCAATGCTTATCTTGAAATTCAACTCTGCCACTCGAGGCCTGAACGAAATGTCCGAATTATATAATCTCTGAAAAGAGATCAGAAGGTAGGACTGTGTTAGGGAGACATTTAATAATAAAAAACTCATTCATCCCTGAATGACAGTATAATACAGAAATCGCAATTTCCACTCAACAAATATTCATTTAGTCCTCCTTTTAACTGTATCTTTTAAATTATATACAAGATACATGTATAATTGCGAACCAACGTGACCGCCGAACAATTCAATCCCCTTGAACTACATTTCCCAGCAACTCGCTGACCAGGAACTAAGATTTATAACAACCGGGTCAATCGAAACTAAACCAAGGCGTTCCGACTGTGGAGAAAAGACGCCCGTGGAGGACACTTTTTGAACATATCACGAAGGTAAGACCTCATAACTGAAATGTCTATTTTGTTAAGTCACGCCACGCGATATACTTTTAAGCAATTACACCGCCCGCACATGGCGCGAAACCAGGTTTAATGCATCTTCCGTACATGCTGGTAAAGATTGTAGATATGCCGACAGAGATAACCCGTTTACAAGCACTTTAATTCTGAAAACGAACGATAGCATGATCATGATTCTCCCTGCATCAATAGACTAACTAGCGGAATATAAAAAAATTATATAGACCGGAATTGTTTCAATACCATGGGTGCATCTGTAGATAGCCGATTCCAACTTTCCAAGTACTATCAAAAAGCAGCCAATAGCAGCCACATATCTATGGACAGATCTATAAATTGAAGGGGATAAACGTGTGGATGAATTACAAGAGCACACTCCCACACCGATTTCTACTTTTTTACTCTCTTGCAGAAAAAAACATTGCATAAGGAATTGTTCGTTCCTTACTGGAATTTAATCAACTGAGGACTTTTTGAGAATAGCACCGATGTGAGTATTATGATCATGCTGATATCAACAACATTAACGCAATAATTTGCATAGGCATAAACTCATAAAACTTCCCTCTAAATTACAGCAAACCCCACTCCTACCTCCTGGAATTGACCAACACTCAAAAAAGTTCAGGTATGAGCTGAGTGTTTAAGACTGAATGTAAAGTCGAGAGTTGCTTATTAGTATGACTGACATTATGTTTTTAATTTATTTTTTCAGACTTAGTCTACCCGGTCCTGATGAGAATCCCACTACCAAAGGGGATTCGAAACGCGTCGACCTCCTTTTCAGATTATATAGACCAATCTCATGTTACTATAATACAAAATGAAAATTGTTGATGGTCTATGGTTTTGATAAAAACTGAACAGTGTGTTCTCATTCAGTATAGGTGACTGTACCTGCTCTCAAAATTAGCAATAACGCAGGGCATATACACACCCGCGATATAATTCAAAGGCTTTTGTTTCCCTCACTACCCAATGAACTGTGTAGTTTTGTGTATGTCTAAATAGTGCACTGTGTGTTGTCTATTCAATGTTATGTGTTCCCCCACAAATGTTTTGAGCTATTATTATTATTATTGCATTTATTGAGCGCACAGCTACCCGGAGGTTTCCCGGCGCTTGCCTTGGGAACCCGTCCTGGCTTTTCCCTGTGAGATAGCCCCTACAGGGCATCCCCAAGGTGAAAGTCAGGCATCCCGCCGCAGGGGGTCGTTGTGGAGATTAAGCAAGGTTAATGCCCAGAGTTGCAGAGTGAGAACCCATGATTAGAGCAGGCATCGAAGCGAGAATTATCGAGTCCGTGGACATTTGAGCTCAAGAACCTGCCGCGTCGGGAATTGAACCCTGGTCCCGGGTCTGACCTCAGCTTCCGGGTCTGCCTGCTCTACACCGTGAGCCACACTTCTCCACTATATTTTGGTTATATTGTTTCTGAACTGTGAAAAGATATTTTGGCCCAGTCGGAGTCATCTGTATGTTGCTAGGTTTTTGAAAAAAAACCCTTAAAAACAATTTTGATAAAGTTGTAAAATCAAAAAGAAAAACCAAGAAAAAGAAAACATAAAATAAATGAAATTTGTTTGATAAATCAGACTGAAAGAGTGGTCTTTAGAATTGAGGAATTCTCACTCAATTACTATTAGCTTGAATTAGACACACAGTACTGGCATTTTGTTAGTTGAATCTAGTATTGGCGTAGCCTTACTGCGCTCCAGCCAAAACCCTCATTGTTTCCCTACCAAAATATTCAAGGCATTTCTGGTCATCCACAAGGAGATGTTACTCAGGCGAGCTAGAGCCGGGAGGGGTCTTGATGCTGAGCGGCAGAGAAAGAGAAGATAATCTGGGAATCATTTGCATAAGAAAAGATGGCCAGTCCTGATTTCTCAGCAATGTCCGCCAGAGGGCGAACATCGATAGTAAAGAGCAGAGGGCTTAGAATCGATCCCTGAGGCACTCCAGAAAAGAATGCTAAGGGATTCGATCTGGTGTTATTTGAGAAGACTTGAAAGGTGTGATCCTTTATAAGAGAGATCAGGCCCTTCAAGGCCAGACCCTCAACACCTGAGGCTTCAAGACGGTCTGCCAAGATGGAATGTGACACCGTATTAAATGCTGCACTCAAATCCAATAGAATGAGAGTGGCAGTACCTCCACAGTCTAGCTGTTGCCTGAGATATTCATTGACCCCAAGCAGAGCTGATTCAGTGCTATAGCCACATCTAAAGCCAGACTGTGACAGATGAAACAAATTGTGGATTGCAACAAAAGAGGAAAGTTGCGCATTAACGTGCCTTTCCTGTACATTAGAGAAAACAGAAAGGAGGGATATCGGGCAGAAATTTCACCAATAGAGACGACCAAGACCGTTCTATTTCAGTAAAGGAAGAACACGGGTGTGTTTCCAACTCTGAGGTACGTGTCCTGAGCTTAAAGAGGTATTGAAGGTATTGAGAAGGTTGAGAATCACAGTAGGGGTAGCTTCATCCAAGAGTCTGAGTATGGAAGGGGGTCAAGTGGGGAGGCAGACTTGATGGATCCCAGTAATGATTGAAGTGTAGCCAAGTCCAGCAGGAGCCAAGCCTTGATTTGTCGAGGTTCATCAGAACAAGAGGCCTGGGGAGATGTATCAGACTGACTAACCGTTAGAGTAGCAGGGAACGTTAAGTTCCGTTGTTGGGAAGTATCCATGTCAAGTTGTCAGTGAATCGACTCAACTTTATTTTTGAAAAACGTTGCTAACTCATTACACTAGTGTTGAGATAGAGAGGAGGAAGCAGAAAAGTTCTGGCTGCCGAGAGTTCATTCACTGCTTTAAGAAAAGTTTCCTGGCAGTGTTGGGAATTTGTGATCCTTTCCGTAAAGAAGGTTATGCAAGCAGATCTACAAAGCGCGTGGTATTTTTTCAGTGCTGCAAGAAATACTGACAGCCTCAGGAGCGTAGTGTTTCCTCCATTGTCTCTCTAAGGCTTTGCAAAGGTTTTTTGTCCTGTTTGAGGGAGTCGGTGAACCAATGGGAAGGGGGGTGCATTCCTTGTTGTTGTTTAGTTAAAAGTAGAAGGGTCGAGTCACCAGCCTCCAAGAGCCATTGATACACAGAGATTTGTTCTGGGTCAGGTTGGGATATAAAGGTAGGGATTTTTTTTAGGAGCCGTTTGGTAATTGCAGACATATCAAGTTTAGACCAATTCCTGGATTTAAGAGGTGAGGTAGGCCGAGTAAAAGGAGCCGGAAGAGATTTAATGGTAAAAGTGCAAAGTGATCCGTCCAGCAGAGTTGAATAGGTGGATCAACAGATAAGGTTGAAATATTGGAAAAAATGGGGTCCAAAATGTGCCCTGCTGAATGAGTAGGTGAGGAATTAGGAAGCCGAAGATTAAGAGTGTTCAGATACTCTATGAGTGCTGATGCTTGTTTATTGTTGGAGTCCTCGAGGTGGAGGTTGATGAGCCAAGCACAGAAAAATTGGCTACCCGTAAGATATAGGGGGCCAGAAAAGGCGAAAGAGCTGAGCACCAGTTGTGAGAAAGCCCAAGGGCGATAAATAAGTGTACCCAAAAAGGTGAATTTAGGAGAGAAAGGATTAGAGAAGAGCAAGGCTTCACAATTAGGAATCTGGGGGTCCACAATATTACAATTGTAATTTTTTAATAAAAATAATGGCGATTTCACCTCTTTACAATCTGGGGACCATCATCAGGAGATAAATGTGCATGCCTGAGACAAGATATGCCTTTACAAGGAGAGAATTGCTGTGGTGGAGACGTAAAAGGATGGTAGGTAGGTAGGCAATGTGATGGTGATTGGTGTATCTACAGCCGCTGGGTGCGCTGGCTGTGCGGATACAGGAATCCCTCATATGAGGTTAATCATACAGAAGGTGTATTGTCTTCGTTAGCGCTGGACCAGGGCGTAAACAAATCATCAGGTCCATTGCAACTGATGAAACAAATGTACGGGACATCAGTTTACGATCCCCGTCTGCACTATCATGTCGTGTGACCGGAGTGGCAGCAAAATGCAGCTCCCTGCTACAAATAACTGTACCCATGGTTCCTGACATACCTTTGGGTTCCCTTGTCTATGACAACACCATCACCCTTAAAGATCTCCAACCACCCACTGCCCATGACTGGAGCAAGGGAGCGCAGGAAGTGTGCAAGGGTGGTCGAGATACTGATGAATACAATGGGCGGTCAGCAAGAGGTGCTGAGTGGGGCAAACAGAATATGGGAATATAAGTGTGTTTTTGTCACACATTGCCTGTAGGAGTGGTACCCATATTCATGGATCTGCCATGACATCATCAGGACTGAGGTGGCCACCCCTCTATGCCTCCTCTGACAAACACCAAGCGGTGGTGTCTATATTACAGCACTGCTGTGGCTCCATATGTCATTAATGACAGCACATGGGTTAATGGGTTGGTCTTTCTGGCCCCAGTTGTTTCCCACTGGTGCAGAAGAATACACTGAAGCTCGTATTTGCGCGCACAAAAGCAATCACTGTAGTCAACTACATGTTTAATTGATATTATTCATGGAGACCACCTTTTTGGTCTTTACGTAGCATCTAAAGGGAAAATGGGGCTATTGTGAGGTATCGCAGTTTGTACAACTGTCTGTGTGAACGATGCTTGGGACGTTATATCTCAGAAATGGGCTATGACACAACAAGCATACTTCCTGCTTTGTGATTGGTTGATTGAGAGATGCACATTAACCTAACTCTTCAGTAGGGGAGTTTAGCTGTGCATCATATCATTTATACAGTACCTGCTATTTTAATTGAAATGAGGCTGTTAAAAGTCATCTTTTCTCAAATGAGTAGTTCAAAACACAATTTAAGCACGGCCATCTCTGGGTAACATGAACATGGCTAGCCACGGGTTATCCATGAAGGAGAAAAGGGGTGAAAAGAAGTACCCGGAAATGGAGATCATTCTTTATAAAGATTTGAAAAGATGGTCATATAGCTATCAAAGCTTGCACCTCGTCTGATCTTCGAGAAGTGAGATCAGACTTTTATTTCAAGAGTAAGCAGAAAAAACAGGAACAGGTCTCAATGATGTCATGTCTCAAACCTAGAAAATGAAATTGCTCTATAAGTTAAAACAAAAGTGTGCTTGTAGGAATGGCTGTTGGGGTATGTGTTCTCTTGTAGTATGTGTGTGCACTTGTTTTTGCTCTACAATATGGACTTTTGACCTGCTCGAATGCACAGATTAGGGCATATATTTCTAGGCGTTTAACTTCGTTCTGAATATCTTCGTGGCCATCAAATTATCCCACAGTTACATGTGAACGTGAGAATAAACTTCAAAAACAAGCATTGTTTCTTAAACGGTGGCTTAGCCAACAGGTCTGACTCTGTCAGCAACCCTACACATTTGTATTTATTCATTTTGTAAACATATGCCACAGGTATTAACGTTTACAAGTAATAAAAAGTAAAATTACTGCAGTCGAAAGCTGGCGTGCCTAAGTTAAAAAAAACTTTAAATGTGAAATAACATGGTAAGGACGGTGCCCCCAACAGTGTAAAGGAGACTATCCCCCAGATTCATCATTGTCATGTTTTGCGAGTCCTTAATAGCGATTATTAAGGAATCGCTATTAAAGACTCGCAAAACGGGATTCATGTAGAAATCGCAATATTAATTGCAATTTCTACAGCTTCCTTATTTGCGATTCGCTAAAGGCCCATAGGAATGAATGGGGAGTCATTCCTTATTTGCGATTAGTAAATAGCGATTCGCAAATAAGGATGCGATTTCAAGGGTGCCAGGGTGTCCAAAGGACACCCTGTAGCACCCCTGAAATGGTAGTGTGCACAGGTGTTGCGCACACACATGTCCAAAGGACATCTGTGTGTGTAACATACAACTTAGAAAAATGCACTGAAGAGCATTTTTCTAAGTTTTCGCTATTTACCACGTAGTAAACTTCGCGGTAAATAGCGGCCTCAGATTGCGAATTCGCAATTTTAAAATAGTTTATGGAATGCATTTAAGGAATCTCAAATTGAGATTCCTTAAATGCAATTATTCGCAATTTAGCGATTTTTAGAATTGCGATTTTTGCATTTGGGATGATGAATTCCAAATGCAAAAAAAGCGCTCGCAAAGGGCCAGATTTCTTTCTCGTAGTTCTCCTATCAGTCTGCATTCCTCTCCACATATGTTAATCAATAATTATCAGGCCAAGGTGAGTGACAATGAAGTTAAACAATAGTAAGCAGGGGGCGGGCTTTATGCTAACAATACATGTCGCAACAGGCAGGGCATGTGCTGCAGTGGCGGCTCCTCCGCTAAGGGGGAGGAGCATCACTCCACTGCTTTTAAGCAGTGGAAATAAAGGAAACATAAAATGATAATAACAAAGTTATTATCATTGTAGGTTTCCGTGCTGTTTGCGGGCGAGCGGGGCTGCTCTGCTCTCAGAGCAGAGAGGGGGAAGGAGTGGGTTGCCCACTCCGAGTGCGCAATGACTGTTTGTCCAGCCCTCTGGGGTCGTCCAAAACAGCCATGCGCACTTCACATGTTCTCCATACAGGCGGCTTTACAGCCTGTGTAGAGAACATGCCCAGGCCCCCAGCCCTGTTTGAGCGCTGATCCACGGTGATCAGACCAATCACAAAGCTGCGTTGCAATGTTTTGGTTGGTCAGGGGAGTCTGGGTGCTTCCTGGTTCCTGTTCGGCGCCAGCGGAGTCCTGATGCAGAGGAGAGATGCGGCGGCAATAAGGTAAGTTGTTATTTTTTTTAACATTGCCCCTGCCCCCACCCCCGATTGGTGCCGCCCACCACTGATGTGGTGTTTAGGATGTGAGACCTTAAAGCATGGAGGAGTGGTCGATGTGCCATCCATGCCATTGCACGGTTTGCAAACTGGGTTCTGGGTGGGTGGCAGCTAATCCCCTTCACCATTGTCTGTAGCATTATATGGGTCATGTAAGACAGATCAGCTGATACCCTCTCATGCCCCCTGTTCGCATTTGGGACAGGGTGCAGTTTAGAAAAAATAATACACACACTCACGCACACAAAATATATATACATGAGCTTTTGGATTGAGGGTGCATGAAAATACCACCCCAAGCAAACATTTTTTGCAAAACTGACTCCAGATGTTCAATAAGATTAAGAGAGACACTTTAAAAAAAAGCTTCAGGATAGCCCAGAAGGAAAGAGGACTCTACTTCCATGCCTTGCCCAAAATCAGGAGGTGCACACCACCACCATTACTGTTATCAAAATTACCAAAACTATTATTACACATGTATATCCCATGCTCCATGTAAATATATATTTTTTTACACAATAAAAAATTACAGAAATTAAAAAAAGAGCAGAGGGCTTAGAATCGATCCCTGAGGCACTCCAGAAGATAATGCTAAGGGATTCGATCTGGTGTTATTCGAGAAGACTTGAAAGGTGTGATCCTTTATAAAAGAGATCAGGCCCCTCAAGGCCAAACCCTCAATACCTGAGGCTTCAAGACGGTCTGCCAAGATGGATTGTGACACCGTATTAAATGCTGCACTCAAATCCAATAGAATGAGAGTGGCAGTACCTCCACAGTCTAGCTGTTGCCTGAGATATTCATTGACCCCAAGCAGAGCTGATTCGGTGCTATAGCCACATCTAAAGCCAGACTGTGACGGATGAAACAAATTGTGGATTGCAACAAAAGAGGAAAGTTGGGCATTGACGTGCCTTTCCTGTACATTAGAGAAAACAGAAAGGAGGGATATCGGGCAGAAATTTCACCAACAGAGACGACCAAGACCGTTCTATTTCAGTAAAGGAAGAACAAGGATGTGTTTCCAACTCTGAGGTACATGTCCTGAGCTTAGAGAGGTATTGAAGGTATTGAGAAGGTTGAGAATCACAGTAAGGGTAGCTTCATCCAAGAGTCTGAGTTTGGAAGGGGGTCAAGTGGGGAGGTAGACTTGATGGATCCCAGTAATGATTGAAGTGTAGACAAGTCCAGCAGGAGCCAAGCCTTGATTTGTCGAGGTTCATCAGAACAAGATGCCTGAGGAGAGGTATCAGACTGACTAACCATTAGAGTAGCAGGGAACGTTAAGTTCTGTTGTTGGGAAGTATCCATGTCAAGTTGTCAGTGAATCGACTTTTCCAAAAACTTTCTTTTTGAAAAACGTTGCTAACTCATTACACTGGTGTCGAGATAGAGAGGAGGGAGGCAGAAAAGTTCTGGACGCCGAGAGTTCATTCACGACTTTAAGCAAAGTTTTCTGGCAGTGTTGGGAATGTGTGATCCTTTCCCACAGAGATTTGTTCTGGGTCAGGTTGGGATATAAGGGTGGGGATTTTTTTTAGGAGCCGTTCGTTAAGTGCCGACATATCAAGTTTGGACCAATTCCTGGATTTAAGTGGTGAGGTAGGCCGAGTAAAAGGGGCCGGAAGAGATTTAATGGTAAAAGGTACTGCAAAGTGATCCGTCCAGCAGAGTTGAATAGGTGGATCAACAGATAAGGTTGAATGATTGGAAAAAATGGAGTCCAAAAGGTGCCCTGCTGAATGAGTAGGTGAGGAATTAGGAAGTCGAAGATTAAGAGTGTTCAGATCCTCTATGAGTGATGCTGCTTGTTTATTGTTGGAGTCCTCTAGGTGGAGGTTGATGAGCCAAGCACAGAAAAATTGGCTACCCGTAAGATATAGGGGGCCAGAAAATCAGAAAGAGCTGAGCACCAGTTGTGAGAAGGCCCAAGGGCGATTAATAAGTGCCCCCAAAAAGGTGAATTTAGGAGAGAACGGATTAGAGAAGAGCAAGATTTCACAATTAGGAATCTGGGTGTCCAGAATTTTACAATTGTACATTTTTTATAAAGATAATGGCGATTCCACCTCTTTACAATCGGGGGACCATCTTCTGGAGTTAAATGTGTATGCCTGAGACAAGAAATGCCTTTACAAGGCGGGAATTGCTGTGGTGAATCTACTGGGGATGAGTCCTGGTTGTGGAGAGGAAAAAGGATGGTAGGTAGGTAGGCAACGTGACGGTGATCAGTGTATCTACAGCTGCTGGGTGCGCTGGCTGTGCGGATACAGGAATCCCTCATATGAGGTTAATCATATAGAAGGTGTATTGTCTTCCCTAGCGCTGGACCAGGGCATAAACGAATCATCAGGTCCATTGCAACAGATGAAACAAATGTACAGGACATCAGTTCACGATCCACGTCTGCACTGTTGTGTCGTGTGATGGGAGCGACAGCAAAATGCAGCTCCCTGCTATAAATGACTGTACCAATGGTCCCTGACATACCTTTGGGTTCCCTTGTCAATGAAAACCCCATCACCCTTAAAGATCTCCAACCATCCCCTGCCCATGACTGGAGCAAGGGAGGACAGGAAGTGCGCCAGGGTGGCCGAGATACTGATGAATACAATGGGCGGTCAGCAAGAGGTGCTGAGTGGGGCAAACAGAATATGGGAATATAAGTGTGTTTTTGTCACACATTACCTGTAGGCGTGGTACCCATATTCATGGATCTGGACTGAGGTGCCCCCCCCCCCCCCCCTCTATGCCTCCTGTGACAAACACCAAGGGGTGGTGTCTATATTACAGCACTGCTGTGGCTCCATATGTCATTATAGACAGCACATGGATTAATGGGTTGGTCTTTCTGGCCCCAGTTGTTTCCCACTGGTACTGAAGCTCATACTTGCGCACACAAAAGTGATCACTGTAGTCAACTGCATGTTTATTTGATATTATTCATGAAGCCCAACTTTTTGGTATTATGGTAGCATCTAAAGGGCAGATGGGGCTAGTGTGAGGTATCGAAGTTAGTACAACTGTCTGTGTAAATGATGCTTGGGACATTATATCTCAGAAATGGGCTGTGACACAATAAGCATACTTCCTGCTTTGTGATTGGTTGATTGAGAGATGCACACTAGCCTAACTCTTCAGTAGGGGAGCTTAGCTGTGCATCATATCATTTATAGTATACAGTACCTGCTATTTTAATTGAAATGAGGCTGTTAAAAGTCATCTTTTCTCAAGTGAGTAGTTCAAAACACAATTTAACCACGGCCATCTATGGGTAACATGAACATGGCTAGCCATGGGTTATCCATGAAGGAGAAAAGGGGTGAAAAGAAGTACCCGGAAATGGAGATCATTTTTATAAAGATTTGAAAAGATGGTCATGTAGGTATCAAAGCTTGCACCTCGTCTGATCTTCGAGAAGTGAGATCTAGACTTTTATTTCAAGAGTAAGCAGAAAAAACAGGAACAGGTCTCAATGATTTCATGTCCCAAACCTCGAAAGTGAAATTGCTCTATAAGTTAAAACAAAAGTGTGCTTGTAGGAATGGCTGTTGGGGTATGTGTTCTCTTGTAGTATGTGTGTGCACTTGTTTTTGCTCTACAATATGGACTTTTGACCTGCTCGAATGCACAGATTAGGGCATATATTTCTAGGCGTTTAACTTCGTTCTGAATATCTTCGTGGCCATCAAATTATCCCACAGTTACATGTGAACGTGAGAATAAACTTCAAAAACAAGCATTGTTTCTTAAACGGTGGCTTAGCCAACAGGTCTGACTCTGTCAGCAACCCTACACATTTGTATTTATTCATTTTGTAAACATATGCCACAGGTATTAACGTTTACAAGTAATAAAAAGTAAAATTACTGCAGTCGAAAGCTGGCGTGCCTAAGTTAAAAAAAACTTTAAATGTGAAATAACATGGTAAGGACGGTGCCCCCAACAGTGTAAAGGAGACTATCCCCCAGATTCATCATTGTCATGTTTTGCGAGTCCTTAATAGCGATTATTAAGGAATCGCTATTAAAGACTCGCAAAACGGGATTCATGTAGAAATCGCAATATTAATTGCAATTTCTACAGCTTCCTTATTTGCGATTCGCTAAAGGCCCATAGGAATGAATGGGGAGTCATTCCTTATTTGCGATTAGTAAATAGCGATTCGCAAATAAGGATGCGATTTCAAGGGTGCCAGGGTGTCCAAAGGACACCCTGTAGCACCCCTGAAATGGTAGTGTGCACAGGTGTTGCGCACACACATGTCCAAAGGACATCTGTGTGTGTAACATACAACTTAGAAAAATGCACTGAAGAGCATTTTTCTAAGTTTTCGCTATTTACCACGTAGTAAACTTCGCGGTAAATAGCGGCCTCAGATTGCGAATTCGCAATTTTAAAATAGTTTATGGAATGCATTTAAGGAATCTCAAATTGAGATTCCTTAAATGCAATTATTCGCAATTTAGCGATTTTTAGAATTGCGATTTTTGCATTTGGGATGATGAATTCCAAATGCAAAAATAGCGCTCGCAAAGGGCCAGATTCTCAGAATCTGGCCCTTTGCGAGCCGATTTCTGCTTCATGAATCTGGCTGATAGTCTGTGGGAACTGCAAATGTAAATGTACAGGAATTTATATAGCACAAATCACCGAGCGGTTTCTAAGCGCTTGCTTAGGGAACCCATCCTGGTATTCCCCTGTGAGATAACCCCGGCAGGGTATCCACAATGTGAAAGCCAGGCATCCCGCCGCGAGGGACCGTTGTGGAGATTAAGCAAGCTATTGCCCAGAGTCGCAGAGTGTGAACCCGTGAATCGAGTAGGCACCAGAGCAAGAATTGTCGAGTCCATTGACATTTTAGGACTCAAGACCCCGCCGAGCTGGGAATTGAACCCTGGTCCTGACCCGGGCTGACCTCTGCTTCCAGGTCTGCCTCCTCTAAGCAGTGAGCCACACTTCTCCAGTTAATAGTTCTTAAAAAAATATATATAGCACAAAACGAATCACCCCCAAGAGGGTCTCTCGGCGTTATAGCGCATTGAGAGGAAGGAGGGATGGTTGTGTCATGGTACAACGCATGCCTCAACAACGCATGCCTCAACAACGCATGCCTTAACCACGAGGTCTTAACTACGACCGCATCTTTACCACGCATGCCTTTACCATGCATGCCTTTACCATGCAATTTCGTCGTAAAGACATGGTTGGTAAAGGGTCATGTGTGATAAAGATCACGCTTCTGCCCATCTGCCCTGAGCCCTAAAATTCGGCCCAGCTGCGGTCTATTCTACCAACCTCAGCCCTATACATTTCCCTGACCCCCTCTCCTGAACCTTAACACTCGATCCCCCAGCCCCTAAAAACTACTCTGACCACAACCTCCCTCCCTGAGCACTAAAGCCAGCCCCCCAATCCCTAAAACCCACTTCCCCCCTGCCTCAGCCCAACTGCCCGCTTGACCTGAAAGCTGCCCTTCTCCTGTCCCCAGCCCCCTAAAATCGACTCTGATCCCGTCCCCCCTCACTGAGCCTTAAAATTTGCCCCACCCCCTAAAATCTAGCTCACCTACCCCCTGCTACAGCGCAACAGCCTCCTTAGCCTGTAAACTGCCCCTTTCCTTTTCCCTGCCCTGAGCCCTAAAACTTCCGACCACCCAGCCCTGAAAACTACCCAGACCCCCAGCCCCCAAACTACCCCTAACCCAAACAAACTACCTCCTACTCCATCCCCTGCCTGAGCCCTAAAACTCCAGAGCCCCTCCAAGCCCTGAAAACTACCCTTAAGCCCCACAAACTATCCCCCACCCCCCCAAAACCATACTTACCTCGACTCCTCATCCCAATCTTTCCTCTTCCTGCTCTTCTGCCGAGGTGTAGCCAGCAACTAGACCGATCATATGCCTTAACTATGCATATGCGTGGTAAGGCAAGCGCAATTACGCTTGCAATGTCGGACCACGAGTGGCTGGGTTGCGGTGTTACGACTGTTCCTCAGGAGAGATATGGATGAATCAGAAGAGCCAGGTTTAAAGAAGTTTTTTAACAGGATTGAGCCAGAGCAGGGCCGTATATGCACAGGTAGTGTGTTCCAGTGGTGGGGAGCTATGTATGAGAATGATCTTTCCCTGTATCTGGACATACGTATGCAGTGAGGGTGCAGCAGAGATTGCCCACTGGACCTTAAGCTGAGCAGGGTGGATAGGGCTACTGTTTGTTTTGTAGGTAGCGAGGGATAATTCCAAATAGCAACTTGTGCACTAGGCTGAGGAGTTTGAAGAGGGCACGCTCTTTTATTGGAAGCCAATGCAGAGATTTGAGTGTAAGCTCCGAGGTGGTGCAGGTGGAAGGTTGCATACCAGCTGAGAAGCAGTATTCTGCACCACCTGAAGTTTAGCTAGGAGAGCTTCATTTGCTGTTACTATGAGAGCATTGCCGTCTAGGTGGCTTACAATTAGTGCTTAAGTGAGGGATTTCCTTGTCTGGACGGGCAGCCATTGGAAAGCCTTTTTAAGTAGGCACATGATCCCGAAACGGGTACCATAGGTGGTGTTAACCTGCTCTTTTCAAATAAAGGTTGTCATCTATCAGGAAACACAAGTTGCTTACTACCTTGTTAGGGATAGGAGTCATCCCCAGTTCTGGCGGAGACCAGTCCTTACCGAAAAGCAGGATCTCCGCCTTTCCACTGTTTAGTTGTAAGCAGTTGGACAATATCCAGAGAGAATTATTTTTCATGCATTCACTAAATCTGATCTTGGTAGATTCAGGATTTGGTCCCAGGGAAATAATTAATTGCATGTTGTCTGCATAGGATATCATTTCAAACCTGCAGGATCTTACCACTTGAGCAAGGGGGGGCCACGTAGATATTAAAGAGAGTGGATCTCAAAGATAAGCCTTGCAGCACCCCTTTGTCAGGCGCCATGGTACAGGAGTTTAAGGAATCCAGCTGCACGGTTTGAGTCCGATCACTTAAGAAGGTTTTAAGCCAACAAATGGCTTTTCCGCCGACACCAATATTAACAAGTCTTTGGATCATAATATAGTGTGAGATGGTGTCAAATGCAGCGGATAGATCGAACAGTGTCAGCATAGCTGGGTGGCCTTTGTCCAGGGAGAGTCGGATGCTGTCTAGTACCGCCACCAGTGCCGTTTCTGTGCTGTATGAGGCACAAAAACCTGACTGGAAGTGGTCCAGCAGGGAGTGGCTTTCCAGGAAAGATGTGAGCTACTTGTTAACCAGTATCTCTATTATTTTCCTGAGAAAAGGGAGCAATGATATTGGCCTAAAGTGAACTAGCTCTAAAGGGTCCGTTGTTGGGTTCTTTAGGATAGGTCTGACCTGGGCTGCTTTCCATTTAGCGGGAGGAGTTTTGGGGCTCAGGGACTGGTTATACAGACCCGCCATCGTGGGAAGAAGTGCTGGGGCAAGGGTTGCCATGATGTGGGGAGGGGAGAGGTCCTCTGGTCAGCCTAATCTGATCTCATTCATCAAGGCGACGACTTGCTCGGAGGTGACACGATTAAAATTATCCAATCGTGTCTGGTGGTTAGTGACTAAAGAGGCAAGTGAGGAATTTTCTACCTTTGTGTGGTTGTTTGAGAGAGTAGGGTAGATTTTAGAAATGATTTCCTCAAAATGGTCCGCGAGGTGGTCGCATAGAGACTTGGATGCTGGGATGGGAGAGGCGCAAGCAGTGGGTTTAGTGAATTAATTTAGAATCTTATATAATTCTTTATTTGAGTTTCCTGAGCTGTTAATTCTGACTTCACTAATGTTTTTGTGGTTGGTGCCTTATGCTGATTTACAGACCATTTTGTGGTTGAAATTCTTCCAGCATGAGATTGATATCTGAGTGTAATGTGGAGGGGCGGGTGGAATAGCTAAACCTGAAAGATGGAAGTGATACCGTCCTCCATGGTCTAATCATTTTAGGTGCTGCTGTCTTCTGGCCTAACGATTCTCCAGTAAGGAACTGGACGTTTATGGAGAGAAGTGGTCTGTCCAGTGGTCTGTCTAGACTTTGGGGTGTATTGCTATTGTTGATGTTTGGTGACTTAAATGACAGCATCTGACACAGGCATTAGTGAATTTCCAACCAAAGGAGTCCTTCACAAAGTGGGTCCTCCGTGGTGGATATACATTTTTGACATGGAAACAATTGTTTTGCTTATGTCATATTGTCCTCTACCCCTGTGATGGAGAAGGACAAGCCTCCACAATGGTGGATATCAATTCCACCAATGGAACACTTATCAGGCCCTTTAATTTCTGTGCTCAAGAGAAACCAATGTTTTTAAAGAACCTCAGTAGTTGGCACACCATGGTCTTCTCTCCTCTGCATATCTAACCTCTTGGAAGCAGAGCTCTCCCGTTGCTAACTGAAGCCAGGGTCTGACTGGTGTGAATGACCATGACTGTGCAAGGATTTTTGTCGCTGTTGGTGAAGTGGCATTTTGCTGCCACTCTCATATGGTAATGCAGGAAGATGGGGTACCTCTAGGGATATGGTGGCATATAATTTCCTGTGGCATCCTCAGTGTTTGCTTAGTATGCCCTTGATGTAGGGTTGTCACTGAAGAACAAGTGACTTACCTCTGGTAATGATCTTTCAAGTGAATGCTCTATTTACCTGCAGATTCCTCATCTCTTGAATTTCCACAGGCACCAGACGGGATCCATAAGAATTGAAACACCTCTCCTGTGCAGGAAGGTGATGCTCAACTCCATCTCAACACCTGGCACCATCCCAGACATGATATCACTGTACCATATAAGCCCAAACCTCTGCACACTGATGTCAGTTCCTCGTCCCTTTTATCCCATGCCCAAAGAGGCAGAGATGACGCTTTGTAGAACGGCAATACATACATTGCATCAGAACTAAAGTGGGACCTTATTAATGGTCTTAAGACCATTCTTCAGAACTGGGAGGCAGGGAGATCGATGAGGAATCATTAGATAACTAGAGTATCCATCACAAAGATTATTACCAAAGGGAAATATCTTGTTCTTCTCATGGATACTTCTACCCGCTGATTCCTAACCTTTTGAATCTTTATCACAGACGTACCTTCATGGTGGTAGTTCTGAGGAAATGGTCGAAAAAAGAAGGACAGCAGAACCTGTCAAAGTAGCCATCCCCTTATATTTCAGAATGAGGGCAGTAATGCATGGGGTTAAGATAGGAACACCCCTGGAAAATGCAAAAAAACTTGTTTCAGCCCTCGTTAAATGGGCTCTATACCCTTGGGAGGCTACCTCTTGGCAAGTGAAGAGTAGAACTTAAGGCACAACACAAATTACTTGGAAAGTGTTTTCTATGGAATGACCATGATAGCCTTGTCCTTTTTAGCCCCCACATATCCAATGAATACCTCCATACTATATTATATGCTTCCATCTATCTTATATTCTTAGTTCCTGTCCACTTAGAATCTCAATGCTTTTGGGGAACCTGAATGATGAAGCGTTAGTCCTCCTTGGTGGGATGCAAAAACAGGTAGAAAGCAGGTAGGATGATGCACTGACCCAAGTGGAACAAGAGCTCTTCTTTTGGAAGGAAGAAAGCCTTCGTGCTCACATCCAACTTTTTGGGAAAGAAGGATGTGAACGGAGGAGGGACACACAAAGACTATACCTCGCTAATTCATTGAGCCGAGGTAATGGCAATCAGAAAAAAAGGTCTTGAGCATCAACAAGTGCAGTGAACAGTTAAGCGTGAGCTTGAATGGTGAACCCAACAAAAAAGTCAAGAACTAAATTAATGTCCCATTGAGGCACTACGAAAGGGAAAGTGGGAAACATGAAAGGCAACTCCATAAGAAACCTTGTGACAATGGAAGACCTAGACCATGATGATTGGTCAAGCAAACAAAAGAAGGAACAAAGAGCTGAAATATAGCCCTTAGCTGTGCACACTTGAAAACCTTGCCAGGCCAAAGGAAGCGCAAATTGCAGGAAGGTGCTCCTTAAGAGGCCCGAGGTGAGGTAGCCACTCATGGTTGAAAAGAGAATGCCAACTAAGGTCATTGGCCTCGTTTTCAAGAAACCAACCAGAAGGCTGACAACCAGCCAGCCCAAGACCGAAGCCTCAGTGCCTCCCAAAACAGAGAATGTGAGCTTACGTCGCCCTGCTTGTTGGCAAACCACTTTGTGGTTATTTTGTCTGTGAGGCCCTGAAAAAAACATCAGAAGGTGGATGGCAAGAAGACCTTCAGTGCCAGATGAATCACCTAATGTTCGAGCAATTTGATATCACACTTCTTTTCTTTTTGCATTTGTCGCCCTCAGTGGGAAGGGCATGCCCAGACGTGGGTCCTGTGCTCACTATGCCATCAGATTCAAGCTAACTTGGCTGATAAAGGGTAGTACCCAGAAACCAGTCCAAGAATACTTGTTTCTGGTCTGGGGAGGACCTGGCCTGGCATATCGGACTGGACTGTTCCTGAGGGAAACAGGGTCAAGACTGATTTGCATATGGCTGGGTCTAAACTGAAATTGCATGGCGTGCAAAAAAAACTATGGATTTAACCCAGATCTGTGACTGGGGAGAATGTTCGATTGATTCAACATTCCGTCCATCATCTTTTCTTTTTGCTACTGGAGCTCAAGGCATTTGTTTCCTAACCCCTCCATATGAGCACCCCACCTGGGAGTGGAGGCATCTGTCACCACCCAGGTTGGCGGTTCGTGATTTTCCTTGGTGAAGGGCATTTCTGGAGTCTTGGCTGCATTTGTCAGGGTGGCTGTAAATGACACCACTTACTCTGAGGGAGGCCCTGCAAGGCCTTCCATGCCAGCTTCGGGAGAGCTATCTAGGCCACCTGCCTTTAGTAGTTTTAGTGTTTGCAGGAGGGTGAATATTGCACACTTCACTGCTGTCTTAGTCATGTCCCACAGTGACAGGCATACAGATCTGAAGATAGTGTAAGTGCCTCTAGAGACAGTACTGGTTCTGGTACCGGCAGGGGTACCAATAGCGAGGCCTTCAGCAGAGAATCAGTATAAGCCAGAGCTGTGTTAGGGAAAGGCTGAGAGGGACCATTTGGTGCCCAGGGAATACCAGCTAGCATAAGCCCTGTTATGAGAACCAGAAGTTGAATGCAGGTTTAAGAGCTCACCAGTGGGAGAGTGAAAAATTAAGGCCAATATTACCTTTGTGAATGCAGTACATTGATGGGAAAGCTCCAGTGACTGGAATCTTTTGGTAGCCCAGGAGTGTCACAGTGACCTAGGGCTGTTGCTGGAGATGAAATTAGTGCCAGAGTGATGTCAACTAATTTCAGCTCTCAAGATGAAACCTGGAACGGGTATTTGTGTGGTTGTTCCAGAGATCTAGCCACTGAGAGGTTGCAACGTCTCAATGCTGAGGAATCCCTCCTGGTCTACTTCTTGGGCTTCTTTTTTTGATCTGTCTTAGGACATCTTGGATGATTGACTAGTCAATGGCAAGTGGTCGGATCTGGTGCAGTACTTGGATCTGCACTGATCTTGGGCCCGGCACTCTTCACGGACCCACACTGCGAAATCTTGGCCTCCTAATTTTTGATCCTTTGGTAGGAACGAGGCCACATTTTCCCTGCACTTTGTAATCGTGCTTTGGACGCAGACACTACAGGCATAACTCAAGAGGTTTTGAAATAGACATTTCCTTGTGGTAGGATTGACAATGCTAAACCCTGATCTTCTTGTTGGTGACATCCTGCCAGCTCTACAGGAAACAAATTTGTAAAGAAAAATGTGTTCCAAGAAGAGCACACCAAATCCATGTCCAAGGGTGTGGAAAAAGTAACTGGCGTCACTGCGCTGGGGTGGCACTTATGTAGCTCCAGTGATGTCACGCCATGGTGGTGCCCGATGTTGAGGTGGAGTCGAGCACCAGCTTCCGGCACCGAAGAGCTATTTCAACTTTTCCATATCCCGTCTGGAGCCATGGGGACATTCAAAGACTGAGGGATCTGCAAGTAGACATATCCATCACAAAGAGTCTTTGGTCACCCTGCCTAATACCACCTGATCACGGACCAACTATCTCAGCATCAAGCTTCACTGGACATGATAACAGAGTTCTCTGCCCTCCCACTGTAACGCTGTCGGTCCTACATGGTCCCTTCATATTCAGTCAGGAATTCTTCCTCATATTTCCATATTTGTGGAATTTTCCCGTTTTTTGTTGTTAATTAAAAAAAATATGATCACACTTTTGTTGAAGCAATGTCAATGTTTATACCGTGGTAGAGTTGGGTTCTGTCTTTGGAGTGCTTCTAGTGTAAGAACTAAAGATTTTCCACCAGTCCAGTCAGAAAGCAACACGCACCTGTGCTGGCTGCGAAGGAAGCTCAGAAAGTGAACATCAAGGCGAGCAGGATTCGCGCCGCCTGGAAGCGTGCCAAGATGGGCGGATATGCCACAGCCATGGGCTCAAGCTGTGCACCCTGGCATGGAAAATTCTGGGCATTGATTTTTTTTCTCCACTTAGAGCCCGGAATCGTTGTTGATATTCTTAACCTTAGATCAAACGCAATAAATAATTCAACGTCTGAAGAGGAGGGAAACCAACAAGGTCAGAGGTGAGAGCCGCAGGAACGGAGTGATTACACATCCCAATCCTGAAGTACGCGACTCTGGAGTCTAACCAGCCGTGCTTTCAATTTGTAGCCCTAAGGAATAAAGGAAAAGAATAATGAGAAAGAAAGGATGCTAGTAGAAGAGAAATCAGGAAATATATGAGGAACTTTGGTCAGGATGAAGCCCATACCTGGGTCCCTTGCTCACAGAGCCACTAGTACCAAGCTACACCCAGGCTGGCTCCCATCTTGGGTTGTTTGTGTTCTGACGAAGTTAGGACCTGGCTTAGCAGTTCAGGTTGGACTGTTCCCATTGGAGCACAACAAAAAAATGATTTGCACTTGGCCGTGGTGGCATAGTGGGCAAAAAAGAACAAACAATTATGGGTTGGCATGCTACCCTGAGCCATTGCCAGTGGTGATATATATTGCAAGTTTTCCTACCTTCACCTTTTGTGTGGTTGATGTAAAGCTCTAAGTGGGCCCTAAGGGTTTGCCCAGACGTGGGTGCCTTGCTCACTGTGCCACTGGAACCAAGATACACCTGACTGAATAGGCCCAATCAGGCTGCAACCAGTCTTGGGTTTCTTGGGGTCCAGTCTGGAGGGGACCTAGCTTGGCAGTCCGGGCTGGACTGCTCCTATTGGAGTAGGACAAAGACTAATTTGCATATGGCTGGGTCTAATCAGAGGTGATATAGTGGGCAAAAGAACAATAGTTGTTAATGCTACCCCGAGTGATTGCCAGTTGTTAGCTTAATTGCAAGCATTCTTCCCATCACCTTTTTTGTGTTAAAAGGAATGGTTGACATGTATTATACAATGTGTATTATACTATTGTTTGGTTATGCTAAGACACTTGGGGACAGATGTACCGAATGTGGTCGCAAAATAATCGCAGTTTACCACTTACTTCAAGTAGGTGGTAAGTCAGTTGGAAACGGGAAGGGGTCCCCAGGGGGCCCCTTCCCCTTTGTGAATGGTAGCGAAGATGTTTTTCAAGAGCGGGCAGTGGTCCCAAGGACCTCTGCCTACCCTTTAAAAAATGAAACAGAAACGCTTAATTTTTCTTTTTGAAATGCATCCCCTTTTCCTTTAAGGAAAACGGGCTTCATTTCAAAAAAAGAAAAGTTGCTTTATTAAAAAAGCAAACTCAGACTTGGGGGTCTGCTGTCTCCAGCAGGCCACCGTCCCTGTGTTATTGCCCATTCCCAATAGGTCGCAATTGCAACCTGCCTCATGAATATTGATGAGGCCGGTTCCTTATGACCCATTTGGGAATCACTAATGTGTCTGAGACACAGTACATTTCATTTTTCAAGTCTACAATTGCGAGTTGCAAAATAAATCTCAATTAGAGACTCGCAAAATGAAATGTTCGTACATCTGGCCCTGGGCCCTCTGTCAACTTCTTCTGGGCATCTTTGGGCCAGAAAATAACGCGACCTAACAAGTGCAGCTTATATGGCCCTGATGAAGTGATAGTAATTGCGAAACGTGCTGGTCGCAACGATGATTGGACAATGAATCAAAACACGATAACGTTTTTATACCCCTCGCATCTCTTGTGTTTACTTTTGGACTATCTTACACCTGTTGCTCAGAATGGTATATATTAGAGGGTGCAGCGTGCCGGTCGCAATAAAGCATGCCGGCCTACCACTGATATTTAGCTTACACGTACTCTATTGCTCAGTGAGCTGTTGTGAAAAGGGCACTGTGGTACCGGTTCGCAGTCGCCCTGCATTTTTAAGGGCGAAGTAGGCCTGATACAGCCACCATGTTTGCAATGTCACCCAGGATGCCAGGACGTCTCTGAGCTGCCTTGGTCCTCCATGGCCACAACCATTTTGCAGGACAAGGCGGCTTGTGGTAGCTGTCAGCTACCCATCATTTATTAGAATTTATTTATGTATCTGTTGGCAAGATCTACTCTCCCATGGGCATGGCATAGATGGAGCTACCAAAGCCCCTAAACCTGGGCAACATGGAGGGCATGTAATACTAACCACCTCTTGAGTATGGTTAGGGGTGTTACAGAGAAGAGTGAAGAAGGACGGTGGTGTCACAGCTTTGCCCCAGATTTTGTTTTACCTCTGTTTGTAAATATCGAGAGAATGGATAAAAATGTATATTGCGCTGTATATGCCAAACAACGAAAGTATGGAAGTTAGTCATCTATTGTACAACACAATATGGTTAAACTCTTCTGTTATTCATACACATTGGAAGTGATTAAAAAATATTTGCATGTAGGGTCAGGGGCGGGCATTTTGTTTGCCCTCAGCATTGCTCAATAGTGAGGGGATATGTGTCCTCATTCCCCAATCACCTGGCTCAAGGACAGGGATTGTGTTTGTTCTCTTCGGACTTGTTCAAGTAAAAGAAGAGTTTTGCAAACCGTGGGAGCAAATAGCGCAGACTTGTTGATTGTATACCTAGGAATAAGGAATAACATGACTGGCCTGTTATTCCCTATTCTAAGGTGTCACGTTTGAAACTGAGCACAGATTGCACACCTGCTGATTTTCCTACCATGCGCTTAAAGCAAATTAAGGGGTGCACAATTTGAACCTGCATTTTGCTGCCAATTCATGGTTAGGCCTGTCTTTTATGAAAACATGCAGAAATGAAGCATAAATCTCTAGGTCCACATTTTGTTCTGGGCGGCTCTGGGGAGTAAAGTGCACAGCACAATCAAATGCATGCTCTTCTTTGCAATCAATCATACAATGCCACAGTGGCAGGCTGGAGCTACACAAATGTAAAATTAGAACAAACGCATAACCCTTCCTATTGGTTGGACCCCCTACATCACACAGGAAACCATTGAAAGATATTACAACCTGCAGTCAAACCAGTGGTAGCAGATGAATTCTATTTAATTGTATTGCAGCATTTATTAGTGCTTACTGTCCATATGTGGGGCGCTGAAGCGCTTGCCTACATGAGTAGTACGCTACCCCATGTCGTGTGTGTGGTTGGAAGAATGTTGTCTTTGTTTTGATCCTATGTGGTAAGTGTTTTCATGCCATACGTGACAGCCACTGAGGTGTGGTTATGGGACACAGCACATAGCAGTATGTTCGATGGTGAAGTGCGAGAGACAGACGTGCAGTTTTATGGTTTCCAGTATGCTGGTAACTTTGAGCAGCTCTGGGGGTCCATTTATGGTATTTCATAGGCTATAGTGTGCTTAGCCAGTTACTGTACTGGGTTGTCCAATCTGAAATTGTGAGTATAACTGTGGTCCTGGGTTGTCATGATTGGAGGGAGAGAGATTTTGATAAATATGTAGGGAAGGACATTTTTATTATCATCCCATATCTCAGTGTGTTTATGAGATGTAAAGAAGAAGTCGGATTATATAGATATTTGGGACCTGCAGTGGTAGACTATTTTTAAGCCCTCCAAATTGTCCAGCATTTTGTTACAGATGTCTTCAATTATCCCATGCCTGTTTGTTTGGTGATGCAAGCAAAAACAATGGTTCTGTCGGGTGTAAACAGCTATTTCATATACACATAATTCAATTATCTGAGTTATTCTCTACAATTCTCAAACGTTGTCAGAGCAATTTTATCCGTTAGGAACACACAAAAAACAAAAAACAGGTTGATGGGTATTAGGTTGTTTTATATAGAAGAGAAGTGTGGCTCAGGGGTTATAGGCGGCAGACCTGGAGCTTGAGTTCGGCCCTGGACCAGGGTTCAATTCCCTGCCTTGGCAGGTCTTGGGCTCAAAAATTCCACGGACTCGTTAATTCTCGCTCCGGTGCCTTCTCGACTCACGGGTTCACACTCTGCGACTCTGGGCAATAGCTTGCTTAATCTCCACAACGGCCCCTCGTGGTGGGATGCCTGGCTTTCACCTTTTGGATACCCTGCCAGGGTTATCTCACAGGGGAATACCAGGACGGGTTCCCTAAACAAGCGCGGAGATGCCCCAGGGTAAGTCGTGCGCTATATAAGTTTCATTTCATTTCATATAAATTGCATCATTTATATATACCCACACATCGATAAAAAGCTGTCAACAAGGTGATGTTTTAAGGTGAAAATGTGATCAAGTGACATATTGTGTTAAGTGATACAGTTGAGTACGTATTATGTACAAGGTGATTAAAATATATACAAGGGAAGAGGAGGCCAGAGTGGAAAGAAGAAAACAATGACTCTGCTGCTTTATCCAAATTTAATATTTTGCAAGCAACACCTTGATCTGGACCAAGAGGTATCATCGACGTTTCAACCCAATCTATGCACTATTGAGTAGTCAATGCAGGTCTTCATCAGGGCAGTGGTGAGGAGAGGGATGACAGCCTATAGATAACCAGAGTAAATCCTGTTTAGCTGAACAAGTTGGGCTCGAGTCTGTGCAGTCATGGCCCCATCATGTTATTAGTCAACATGGAAGATGGAAAAATAATTTATGATAAGTCCGCTTTCCGGATTTTCGAAAGTGGACACGGGCGCACTTGTGGTGAAGTGGTTAATTCAGATTCACTTCTAGCACGGTTTCTTGAGTGGTGAGTTAGGAAGTTCGGTTGCTGAAAGCGTTGGCAGGTATGAGTCCTGTCAAGCCACTGCAGTCCGTTTGGTGATGGCTTTCTTTGGCTGTACAGTGCTGGTGATGGACAACCCTAATACCAGATATGTCTTATGTGAGTATAAGAGGTATAAGTTACAATTTGAATTTGTTGCTGACTGCTGAATATTATGGTTTTAGTATGATTGTAGGCCATTACAGTGATATATGTAAGTAGATAACTATATAATGTCACAGAGAACCATAGGTCAGCCCTTCTTAGCTTACCTTCATATTGATAGCATTTTGATGGTTTAGATGTTGGCAGTTTGTGGGTTGTAAGTAGGCCTGGGTGGTGAAATCCAATCCATTGGCAGAGTTTGCAGAGTTTTCTGCACTACGCAGAACTTTGCAGAGTTTTCTGCACTCCGCTGAGCTCTGAGGAGCTTCGCGGGTTCAACTGTAAGTTGGCGAGTGCGAGCTACCACTTGTGTTAAATTTCTACCCAAGTGAATGGCAGTTCACACTGCACTCTGCCAACTGTGGTACTCCATGGAGTTTTTATGGCACCTGAGTGTGTGACTGTTTTTTGGGCACTGTTGCTGGGATGTGGGTGGTGTAGTGATTTAAAAAATTATTATGTTTTCAACTGTCTTGGAAAGTGTATATGTCCCTGGGTGCTTCTGATGCTGGTTGGTAGTGAGTTCCAGAGCTTGGCAGCTTGTACTGAGAAAGCAGTGCCTCCTACTGATTTCTTATGGTAAGTGGTATGATGATAAGTGGTGCAAGCCTGGAGGGCAGTGGTCTGTTTAGTTTGTATTGCTTTCATTTAGCAAGCAGGTATAGCAGTCTCTTTCCTTGGGAGGCTCTGTGGACAATGCAGAATGCCATGAAGTTTGCTGTTCTAGCTGTAGGTGGCCAGTGGAATGGTTGCAGGGTTGGGGTTATGTGTTCTCTTGGGCGAAGGAGGAGAAGTTGCCTTTTGACAGCTATTGGGATGAGTTGCATTTTGTGAATAATGAATGTGGGTGCACCAAGGCATAGGCCCCTGCACAGTGAAGCTTGAATATTACGAGTGTGAGGTTGGTGTAAACGGTATTGGAAGATGATGAATTACATTAAATGACAAGAAGGTATGAATTAGCTACTGAAATAAGAGAGAGGTTGCTTTAAAAAGGTTTTGTAACAAAGACCTTCCGTAAATAGTGGAAAAAGACCTAGGTAATATAAGCAAAAGAGGTTAAAATTCGAATTAGCTTATAAAATGTATGCTCCGGCATCCCATTGTGGAGAAGTGTGGCTCAGGGGTTAGAGGCGGCAGACCCGGAAGCTGAGATCGGCCCTGGACCAGGGTTCAATTCCCCGCCTCGGCGGGTCTTGGGCTAAAAATTCCACGGTCTCGATAATTCTCGCTCCGGTGCCTTCTCGACTCATGGGTTCACGCTCTGCGACTCTGGGCAATAGCTTGCTTAATCTCCACAACGGCCCCTTGCGGCGGGATGCCTGGCTTTCACCTTGTGGATACCCTGCCGGGGCCTCTCACAGGGGAATACCAGGACGGGTTCCCTAGGCAAGCGCCAGGATGCCCTTTGTGGTGACAGGTCGCGCTATATAAGTATACCTACATTTACATTTACATTTACATATTGAGGGAAAGGACTGAGCGGGGGCCACGCTGTGCCTCTGCACCGCAGCTTCCCGAGTGTCCAAGGAGATTTTACCAGGTTCTAAAATCCTGAGTATTCTGGGATCGAGTAATTACAGGCTTTGGACAAATGGCCACATAGAATAGGGTAGAATAGTGTGACCCTGAGAATCAGGGGAGTAGCTTAGTCAGTAATACTGGGGGTGGCGGGAGGGAGGTGTGAGCTTTAAATTTCCAAATAGTCACTCTGGCATATCATGGTAAAATACATTATTTGAGAAGCATAGCATGAGAGGGCTTAAGGGGCGGTGGGAAGGGATAGCAGTGTGGATTGCTAAGGTTACTTAAAAGACAATATGTCGTAACATAACTAACAGTTTTAAGAACTTCAGAACAGAGAGGAGAGAGAGTGTGTGAGTGTTTGTTTTTGCCTGTTTGTGCATGTGAAAATCCCTGGTGAAATCACCTGTACCCAACTATTTGCTAGAAAATATATTTATGGGGGGTGTAACACCCCAAACATCCTCCCTAAAGCTACCCCTCTGCCGGGAATACCGTTCTGACCAGCTTGCAATCGTCTCAGAAACATATCACAGTTGACTCTGTCAACACCGCTGTACGTGAGTTTTGAGTGGTTTCATAGGCTGAAATAATGGATTCAGGGTTCTATGTTATGCATGCACTGTAAGAATGGCAGATGTGTTGGTCTTTCCCAGTATTTACACACAGCAAATTGCATTTATATAGAGGTTAATATATCAGAGGAAGCCCTGAGATAATTTAAGTACCACTATTTTTTCTTGTATAGCCCTACTCATCAAAATGCACGGTGTCAGAGCGCTTTACGTCAACACGTGCATAGTACATATACAATACATTATATTAGTTGGTAAATTAATGTACAGGATGTGTTACATAAAAATGGAGGATTGCACGGTGTAGAAGTCACATATCATCTTCCATTGCTCACTGTGCTATTATCCTTGCAATGCGCTCAAACGTATACATGATAGACCTGCTAAAAAATATATGTGAGGGCTTTAGATCTGATGTCACTTCTTGAGTTTCCACTTCCGGGAAAGTTGTGGCTTGTGATGCCACTTGGTGTGATGTTGCACGCCGTGATGTCACTTGCATATCGCCTAACTAGTTTAGTCTCCCCACTTCTTTTTTTAGGAATTGTGTCCGGCTTGTCGTTTAGATCACGGAAGAAGAGGAAAGGGTGGGCTTGTACCTAAAGTCCACCACCTATTGCATACTCAAGCTTGTCGGCGGACACTACCTGTATTTAATTAACACTTCATAGTTACATTTTTTTATGCTGCACCTTTAGGTACGTTTCATAACGTACTGCTATTAATGAGAGCGTTGTCTAATGACAAGGCTAATTTTCTTCCGGATGAGGGTGTTGGAAAAAAGCGGAACTCTGACTTTCCATTTTGTGGTCATACATGGGAAACATTTTGAAATCGTAAGGTTCACGAAAAGGCTTCTTATACTGTGCCGAGGTCCGCTTCTTCGTACAGTATTACATTTAGAGCAGTGAAACTCATGCAGTACATTATGCATTATAGCTACAAAATATATATATATATATATTTTTTTTAATAACTTAAACATTTCTGCAGCCATCAGTGCACGCTTCCACCTGGCACACACACCACCAGCCGTCAGTGCACGCTTTCACCGGGCACACACCACCAGCCGTTAATGCACGCTTTCACCGGGCACACACACCACCAGCTGTCAGTGCACGCTTTCACCAGGCACACACACCACCAATTGTCGGTACACGCTTCCACCAGGCACACACGCTACCAGCCGTCAGTGCACGCTTCCACCAGGCACACACACCACCAGCCGTCAGTGCACGCTTCCACCAGGCACACACACCACCAGCCGTCAGTGCACACGTTCACCAGGCACACACACTACCAGCCGTCACACACTACCAGCCGTCGGTGCATGCTTCCACCAGGCACACACCACCAGCCGTCACTCACTAAAAGCCGTCGGTGCATGCTTCCACCAGGCACACACACTACCAGCCGTCACACACTACCAGCCGTGGGTGCATGCTTCCACCAGGCACACATCACCAGCCGTCACTCACTACCAGCCGTCGGTGCATGCTTTCACCAGGCACACACACTACCAGCCATCACACACTACCAGCCGTCGGTGTATGCTTCTACCAGGCACACACCACCAGCCGTCAGTGCACCCTTTCACCATGCACACGCACACCACCAGCCGTTGGTGCGTGCTTTCACCCGGCACACACACCCCCAGCCATCAGTGCACTTTTCCACCAGGCACACACACCACCTGCCGTCAGTGCATGCTACCACCAGGCACACACCACCAGCCGTCAGTGCACGCTACCACCAGGCACACACACCATCAGCTGTCAGTGCACGCTTCCACCAGGCACACACACCACCAGCCGTCAGTGCACCCTTTCACCATGCACACGCACACCACCAGCCGTTGGTGCGCGCTTTCACCTGGCACACACCCTCACAGCCATCAGTGCACTCTTCCACCAGGCACACACACCACCAGCCGTCAGTGCATGCTTCCACCAGGCACACACCACCAGCCGTCAGTACACACTACCACCAGACACACACACCATCAGCTGTCAGTGCATGCTTCCACCAGGCACACACACCACCAGCCGTCAGTGCACGCTTCCACCAGGCACACATACCACCAGCCGTCAGTGCACGCTTTCAACGGGCAGGCACACCACCAGCAGTCAGTGCACGCTTCCACCAGGCACACATACCACCAGCCGTCAGTGCACGCTTTCACCGGGCAGGCACACCACCAGCCATCAGTGCACGCTTTCACCAGGCACACACACCACCAGCCGTCAGTGCACGCTTTCACCAGGCACATATACAAGCCGTCAGTGCAGCAGGCAGGCTCTTCTCAGAGTTTCATGGTGATATGTGTTCGATGCCTGGGAGGGAATGGGTTGAGTTTCCTTAAACTATGCTGAATATGCAGGTGCAGTGCATGAACTCCTGTGTGAGTGAGTCATGCTGCCTGGGGCTCACTCACGCCACACTTGTAAATTGCACCTGCACCAGGCTTTTTCTCATTTGCAAAGTTCGGCGCATGCGCACAGCTAGGCAGCCCCCACACCCCCGGGATTGACTGCTTCCTACAACCAGAATGGAAACAACATTCAGAGCAATGAAAACAAGTTCATTTGATGCAAAGAACTGTTAACAAAAACCATGTCCAGCTATTATAGATCTGGCAACTTAAACAAAACAGCAACAAAAAACAAACAAGCATTGGCATAGCCAATAGGTCTCGCTTTTTGGACCCTATAAGCAGGGCTTTAAGTGGGATGAACAAACTGGGGGGTCTCTCAAAGGGGCGTGCCAGTGTAATTAGGGGCGTGGCTTTAAAACACTCACACGAAAAATCTGTGCTTAGCATAGTGTGCCGCCCGACTTGTTTTTTGCTGTTTCGGTCATGGCATCCAGATATGTGATACAACAAGTAACATCATACCTACAACAAGTAAGGACTATTTGCTTTGTCAATGGTGATTAGTTGCAGAAGATAAATAAGCTGCAACTATGGCGTGTATATAATAGTGAAAAAGCTTCCAATTAAAGCCCTGGTGACCCTACCGCAATGTTGCTGCTCCTGAGTTTCAGAAAGAAGGGAAATCCAGAAAGAAAATGACTCTTTAAAAGATTTCCCTTCCTCCACAATGCTCATCTGGCATGACGTCATGCCGTAACTTCTCCACTTAGTGAGAAGTGAGCAGTGTGGGCAGCGCACATCGATGTGCAAGCTGTTTCGAAACGGGTCTCTATGGGGCTTTGTTTTGCATCCTGTCACTTTTTTCCGGACTGCAGTGACAGCAAACTGCCGTCACTGCAATCTGGGGAAAAAAACGGACCGCCTGTGCCAGGGCTCAAAACTGAGCCCGATAGAGACCCGTTTCGAGGCCCCCTGAAAAAAACTGCCGGTGCTCAGACCCCTTGAGACCCGGCCTGCCTATAAGTATTTAGTTATGCAGCAGAATATCCTTGGTGCAGCAAAACCAACTGTTGCATGACTAAACACTTATAAGGTCCCAAATGCGAGACCTACTGGCTATGCCAATGCTTGTTTTAAGCTGACCTTACTAACAAGGGTTTATGACCTGCTTTTCTTACAAGGAATCTTAATACCCAAGGTGTCCTCTAGGGATCGGTAGAGTCCTCTCAGGAAGGTGGTTCTGGCGCGTACACTCTGAGCAGGGGGCAGAGCTTGTAGCGGCTGGGAGCCTGGGACTGTGTATCCATGCTCTGTTAGGCACTGTGCCGTTGGCGAGACCGGAGCTGGCTGGTTACTGCCTTTAACTCATGGAAAGTGCAGGATAATTTCCCCTCCGCGCACGCGGGACTCTCTCAGCTGCGCCGCTGTCAGTGAAATGAGCTTTATTAACTGTAGCAGAGCTCGGTGGGGCCTCTTTGCAGCCTCCCCGGGGCGCAGTTATACGTCCTCGAGCCTGGCGCCCAGCAGCGCGCGAGCATCAGCGGGTAGGCAGCTAACGAGATGGATCTGAGGCGGCCTGGTGCGCAGACCTGCCTGCAGCCCTCGGACCACAGGCTCTCGTGCACCCCTCACAGGGCAGTGGGACTGGACTGTAGATGCGAACACAGATCTGTCGGCGACCTTACACGGCTATCTTTTACTATCGTGCACATGCATGCTGGGCCTCTTCAGAAAGACGGCCTGCCATCGCACGCACGCACTTTCCTGTAAATGTATACCTGCCTAACCACACCTGGCTATGTCGGGAGTTTAAAAAGGGCCCATACAGATTGAATTCTGGGCATCTTACTCGTACATGCTGGGTCCCTTCCAGAACCATCTCTGGCCTCCTTACACATCTGTGCCATCCCGATTCCAGTCTGGCCACCTTACAAATTCGTGCCAATGCACTTCTTGAGGCATGTCTGATAATCTCACAAATCTGACAGAGCCACTCCAGAAACATCTCTGGTTACTTTACACATCCATGCCAGGGCCTTTCAGAGCCATCTCTGGTCATTAGATGCACACTCATCTCCAGAAACATAAAACCCCTACTATTGTGTTATAAGACATTATACTCACCCACGCCAGGCCAGTGTGGGAGTGCAACTAAGACAACATTACAAGGACATTTCACAGTAATCCCATGGGATAATACAGAGAAATGTCTGGCCACTTCACACATACCAGCTTCAAGGACATTACAAAGCCATCCCTAGTCATTATTCACTCCTCTATGATAGAGGCAACACTTCCTCCGACTTGCAAGCACTCAACACCGCACTCTGCAACTACCTCACTCCATGGAAGGACCGTTCTCGTGCGCTCATTGCCACCTCTCGGGCAGCACCACCCCCACATCACCTGCCACTCACGCCTCCCCCTGTATCGCATGCATGCTCAACACCAGATCTCTTTGCATGCATGCCACCATGGTCTTGGACGTCATCGACATGCACTCCCCGGACATCCTTTGGCTCAACCCATCATTCACTCGTGCCATCGCAGAGGCCATCTATCCTGGATGCAAGATCACCTGCTGAGACAGACACCACAAACCCAGAGGAGGTATAGCAATCATCCACAGATATACCATCATCTGTGCCAGCTTCACGTATGAACCCACTGCGTTCATGGAACTCATGCATTTCGGACTTCAAGTTAGCAACGGCACGACCGTGTCTTCACTCTTGCTTACTGACCACCGGGACCACACGCCACTTCAGACACCTCCTTACTGACTCCATCACTCCCATCGCCACAGATTCAGCAGCTTCTTACTGCTCTGGAATCTCAACCTTCATCTCAATGGCCTAACGGCCCACAAATCCACCTCCCTTCTCTAGAGCCTCAACAACATCGGGCTCACACAGCTCGTTCGAGAACTGACTCACAACGCAGGACATACCCATGGCCCCTTTTTCTCAGCCAGCAACTAGATCACCTTCAGCTACCTCACCCCACTCACATGGACAGACCACTCAGTTGTACACTTCCACATCAACGCACCCGACTGCAGCAAGCAAAAGCCAGTCAGCAACTGCAGATGCAACTGGAAACAAAATAACAGAGGCAAAAAAGACCCAAATCCTCAGATCAAACCAGCCTATCCTCCCCGTTGACCTACAGAATAACTTAACCATATTTAATAACTGGATTTCAGACTGCGTCAACACACTAGCTCTCCTGAGGAAAATTAAACAAGCAAGAACAAACACTAGAGCCTGCTGGTACACAGATCTAAGAAACTCCAATCGTTACTGTAAGCAATAACTAGAGAGAAGATGTAGAACCAGCCGGAAATCAGCCCTCATACTGAGTGTTGGACAGGCCACATGAAGGGCCGCTCTCCCCCGGCCCAGCCAGGCCCGAGTCCAGTCACGCAAGTACCACGCACCACCATTGCCATCCTCCGTCCCCTCAGGGACCCCGGCCCTCGAGCATGCCGACCTCGTGGGTCCGATCCACTGCTGGCCCACGCGCCCAACCTGGGGCGCCATCTTGGACACTCCACCACGAGGCCGCCTGGCCCCCGATCGACCTCGACCCTGGGCCTGGCCCGGCCTCAGACATTCCGGCACCACCCTCCACCCAGGAGGTGAGCGGGCTACTTGGCGAGTCAATGGGAGAAAGAGGTGTCGATGGCTCTCCCCCGCCAAGGGCCGCTCGCCCATCGCCTCCCCGGGCGCTGGCTCCACCCCCCTGCTGGGTGTCTGGACTCCCTCATCCCGGACCTCCCGACCTCCAAGTGCGAGGGTCCGGACATCAAAGTACACCAGCCCTATAACTGGGGCAGCTCCAGAGCAGGAAGGCAGTTGTATCTTGGAGTCGAGAGCCGTAAAGAGGAACTCATCCTGGACGGACTACTGGCGCTGCCGTAGCTCTGTCCTGTGCACCATCGTCCTGCCTGTTGGCGCTGCCACAGCCGTCGTAACCTTCATCCTTCATCGTCGTCGGGATCTGCTGGCGTGGCCGCGGACCGTTGTAACCGTCATCTTTCACCGGGACCTGCAGGCTCCGCCGCGGACCGTCGTCTTTCCTTCGTCCATCTCGGGACCTGCTTGGCTCCGCCACGGCCCGATCATCTAGAACGCCGAGCTCGAGGATTGAGAGCTATTTTGTACTCATTGGTAACTAAGACTGTCCCGCTACCCCTTTCCTCAGCCAAAGACTAGAATCGAGGGGACCCCTGAGTCCAGACCTCCTTGTATCATACCATCGTAACCTAAGAATTGCATATAAAGTCTCGTTAACCTTCAGTCTTGTGTGGTGTCCGTCTGTGGGGGGGAAGTTACTTGTCTGTACAGTCGTTGGAGACGGCTCTCCCCGGAGACCTCTCCCCGTAATCTCGGCCGAACCTCCCGGTCCGTCTAACATTGGTGGCCAGCGGCGCGATCCGAATCACCGCATAACGTACAGAGAGTAGCTCACCCCACAACGAACCACAATGACAACTAAAGAAAGCGGATCAACTGAGAAGTTCCAAATGGAAAAACTAGAGGAGTACAGCCATCGTGAACTAAAGCAGTTCTGCATCGAACTAGGTATCGCTACCACCGGACTAAGCACCAAGGACGATTTTAAGCATGCCCTAGAATCTTGGGCAGAGACCGGGGATGCCGAAGCCCCTGAGCAAAGCACCGCGAAAAAAACCAACACGACCCCTGAAGGGCAAAGAACCGGTCTCTCGCAAGACGAGATCCAAGAAAGAGAAAAAACCCGACTACACGAGCTAGAAATGGCCCGACTCAAGATGGACGTAGAACTCAAGTTGGCCGAACAAAAAATCAACTTAGAGCACCTACGTCTCCGAGAAGAAAGAGAGGAGAAACAGAGACAAAGGGAGCTCGAGGAAAAGAAACTGGCGTACGAGCACGAACGGAACCTAGCCGAGATCAACCTGCGCAAGCAGAATAAAGAGTTAGGGGTGCCCGAGAGACCACACACCCCAGGGACCACGGAGAAAAAAGTACACATCCCCAAGGATGTTGTCCGAGAATATTTCCGAGAGGACGACATCCAGCAATGGTTTAAGGCCTATGAAATCGCTATGACGGCGCACCGGATCGATAGAAACGATTGGGGAGCCGGTCTATGGGGCAGATTCCTCAATGAGGGCCGCGATACCCTGTTACAGCTTCCAGACCACCAGATGACCTCCTACGACCATATGAAAGCGGCCCTCCTCACCCGCTATGGCCTCACGCCCGAGATGTACCGTCAGAGGTTCCGAGACTGCACACGCATCCCGGGTACAACTTGGGTGGACTATGTAACGTACTTTAGCCGAGCTTTCGAAGGCTGGATCAGAGGAAACAACGTCACGACCTACGAGCAGCTGTTCAATCTGATGGTATGGGAGCATCTGTCCAACAATTGCTTCATTGAACTACGCCAACACCTCCTCGACAGCAAGTTAACCGATCCCCGGCAGCTCGCAGCCGAAGCTGACCGGTGGGAGATCACCAGAGTGGGCCGGAATGGGTCCTACGAGCAGAACAGGAACAACAATGGTCACCACCGACCCAGAGGAGGAGGAGGGGGCCAAGGACGAGGAAGAGACAACACTCCGGCCACCCCCGCTGCCAGCACCACCCCCCCGGCCAACCGGGGCAGCACCCCGGCGCGACCGGGGTACAGAGCCAATGTCACGTGTCACCGATGCCAACGAGTCGGCCACTATGCAAACGACCCAAGCTGCCCGCAGTATCAGAGTCCAAAACCCCGCCAAGTGGCCGCCGCGGCACTAGGGGAAGAACAGATCTCCGAGGAACAAGAAACAGACGAACAAGAGCATCAAGAGTGGGAGCCAGCCGCCATGACTCTCGCGTGCTTAGGGGGAAGAGTCCCCCTACCCGCTAACACCCAGAAGTACAGCCAATGGGTGAGCATCAATGGACGACGGGCCGAAGCCCTTCGGGACACCGGGGCCAGTGTAACAGCCGTCCGCTGTCACCTGGTGACCCCAGAACAATATCTACCGAACATTCTCTGCCCTGTGCGATCAGCCGACAACTCGGAAAGTCTGTGTCGGATGGCCTGCGTCCCCTTTGAGTGGGGAGGGGTCTCCGGCATGTTGAAGGTAACGGTCCGAGACGACGCCCCCGTGGACTGCCTCCTCGGAAATGACCTGGAGAGCTCCCCGTGGGCAGCCGTGGAGCGAAGAGAACACTTGGGGATGTTAGGCGTCCCGGACTGGGCGTGCGTCACCACCCGGTCCATGGCCGCCCGTGCCAACCATCACCCAGAAGAACCAGAATGGCCGGCGCCACCGCCTCCGGTCGCCCCAGCCGAGACCACCGACCATGACACCCCCCTCGAACCTGCTCAACCTTCCGACCTCGCTAACCTTGACCAGTGGGCCCAAGAGGGGGGGCCCACACAAGAACAATTTCGCCAGGAACAGAAGACCTGTCCCTCCCTCGAGGGACTCCGCCAGCAAGCGCTCGCCCAAAGCGCAGGGGATACCTCCGGAACTCATTGGGTCTACTGGGACAATGATCTGTTGTACAGCGAGCAAAGAATCGCCGAGCTGGGGGCCAACCGAGTACTAGTAGTGCCCCTCCGCTTTAGAGACTTTCTGCTAAACCTGGCCCACGATGTCCCCCTGGCAGGGCACCTGGGACAAGATAAAACCTACAGTCGCCTAGTGACCCACTTCTTCTGGCCCAAAATGAGAAACGATGTGCACCAGCATTGCCGATCTTGCCCCACGTGCCAAGCCAGTGGGAAGAGCGGCCGCAAACTAAAGGCCCCCTTGCAACCTTTTCCAGTAGTCACGACCCCATTTGAGAGGGTCGGAATAGACATTGTGGGACCCCTGGACCCGCGCACAAAACAAGGCCATCGCTTCATCCTGGTGCTAGTGGACCACGCCACCCGCTACCCTGAGGCTGTTCCTCTCCGGACCGTGACAGCCCCAGTGGTCGGCCGGGCTCTGATGGGGATCTTCTCCCGTGTGGGGTTCCCCCGAGAAGTCGTCAGCGACAGAGGCACGAACTTTATCTCTAAATACATGAAATCCCTCTGGCAACAGTGTGGGGTCACCTACCGATTCACGACCCCCTATCACCCCCAAGGGAACGGACTTGTTGAGCGGTTCAACCGCACGCTAAAAGGGATGATCGGGGGATTGGAAGAGCCCCTCCGTCGCCAGTGGGATGTGCTGCTGCCGTGCCTCCTCTTCGCCTACCGAGAGGTCCCACAGAAATCCCTAGGCTTCAGCCCATTTGAACTGCTATACGGGCACCCAGTGCGGGGGCCGCTCAGCCTGATCAAAGAGGGCTGGGAGATGCCTCCGGCCAAGAACCCTCCAGATGTCTTCCGGTACCTCCTCACCCTCCGCAACCAGTCCCGGCGGTTCAGAGACCTAGCAAAAGCCAACCTAGAGGCCAGTCAAGAGGACATGAAAAAATGGTATGACCAGAACGCCTCATCTATTGAATTCGAACCTGGGCAACAGGTATGGGTAATGTCCCCCACGGAGCCATGCGCTCTCCAAGACAAATGGACGGGGCCCTTCAAGGTAATCGAGCGCAAGGGTCCTGCCACCTATCTCATCGATATGGAATCCTCCCGGAACCCACTCCGGGTCCTCCACACCAACAGACTGAAACCCCACTTTGCACGAACAGAACTCAGCCTCCTGATGGCCACAGACAATGGGGTTGAAGACGACTCCGAGCCTCTCCCTGACCTCCTGCGGACTCAGGAGCAAGACGGCTCCGTGGATGGGGTCCGACTCTCGGAGACCCTCACCAGAGAACAACGCCAAGAGTGCCAAGCCCTCCTGTCACAGTTCGCCAGTCTGTTCTCCCTCACCCCAGGTGTCACTTCCTGGTGTGTGCACGATGTGGACACCGGAGACAGCCCCCCTATCCGCCACCGGGCCTACCGCGTACCTGATCGGGTACGGGCCTGCATCCAGGCGGAAGTGGCCAAGATGCTCACGCTCGGGGTCATCGAGCCCTCCGACAGTCCATGGGCCAGCCCGGTCGTACTGGTCCCCAAAGCAGCCGCCCCCGGAACCACACCAGAACTCCGGTTCTGCGTCGACTACCGGGGCCTGAATGAAGTCACCAGAACAGACGCACATCCCATCCCCCGGGCAGATGAACTGGTCGACCGTATGGGAGCTGCCCGCTACCTCAGCATCTTCGACCTGACAGCAGGTTATTGGCAGATCGGCCTCACACCCCGAGCACAAGAACGTTCTGCCTTCTCCACCCCCGATGGCCATTACCATTTTACGGTCATGCCCTTCGGCATGAAGAATGCCCCAGCGACTTTCCAACGGCTCGTCAATCAGGTCCTGGCGGGGCTCGAAGGGTTCAGCGCCGCCTACCTAGACGACATCGCTGTGTACAGCCACCATTGGACCGAGCACCTCCACCACCTCCGAGCAGTGCTACAAGCCCTTCAGCGAGCTGGTCTCACGATCAAGGCCAGCAAGTGTCAAATTGGGCAAGGGTCTGTAACCTACCTCGGGCACCAGGTGGGAAGCGGCCTAGTGGCCCCCCTACAGCTGAAAATTGCCGCCATCCAGGACTGGCAGCCCCCCATCACCCAAACCGAGGTACGAGCCTTCCTGGGCCTCACGGGCTATTACCGACGGTTTGTGAAAGACTATGGTACCATCGTGGGGCCCCTCACAGAACTAACGTCAAAGAATCAGCCCAGGAAAGTCAACTGGACCCCAGAGTGTCAAACTGCCTTCGAACAGTTGAAAGCAGCCATGTGTTCCGCCCCTGTGCTCCAGGCCCCAGACTACAGCCGGGAATTCGTCGTTCAGACGGACGCCTCCGACCAAGGAATTGGGGCGGTCCTGTCTCAAGTGAACACAGAAGGCCTTGATCAACCGGTGGCCTTCATCAGCCGGAGACTCCTACCACGGGAGCAACGCTGGAGCACCATAGAGAGGGAGGCCTTCGCTGTGGTATGGGCCCTCAAGAAGCTCCGGCCCTACCTTTTTGGCACCCACTTTCGGGTGCAGACCGACCACCGACCCCTGCAGTGGCTGATGCACATGCGGGGGGAAAACCCAAAGTTGCTACGTTGGTCCATCTCCCTACAAGGGATGGACTTCACTGTTGAACACCGGCCTGGGCCAGACCACGCCAACGCGGACGGCCTGTCCCGGTTTTTCCGCCTCGACGAGGAGAGTCCCCAAGAAGATGGGTAACTCTCCCCGCCTTCAGCTGGGGGGGACGCATGTTGGACAGGCCACATGAAGGGCCGCTCTCCCCCGGCCCAGCCAGGCCCGAGTCCAGTCACGCAAGTACCACGCACCACCATTGCCGTCCTCCGTCCCCTCAGGGACCCCGGCCCTCGAGCATGCCGACCTCGTGGGTCCGATCCACTGCTGGCCCACGCGCCCAACCTGGGGCGCCATCTTGGACACTCCACCACGAGGCCGCCTGGCCCCCGATCGACCTCGACCCTGGGCCTGGCCCGGCCTCAGACATTCCGGCACCACCCTCCACCCAGGAGGTGAGCGGGCTACTTGGCGAGTCAATGGGAGAAAGAGGTGTCGATGGCTCTCCCCCGCCAAGGGCCGCTCGCCCATCGCCTCCCCGGGCGCTGGCTCCACCCCCCTGCTGGGTGTCTGGACTCCCTCATCCCGGACCTCCCGACCTCCAAGTGCGAGGGTCCGGACATCAAAGTACACCAGCCCTATAACTGGGGCAGCTCCAGAGCAGGAAGGCAGTTGTATCTTGGAGTCGAGAGACGTAAAGAGGAACTCATCCTGGACGGACTACTGGCGCTGCCGTAGCTCTGTCCTGTGCACCATCGTCCTGCCTGTTGGCGCTGCCACAGCCGTCGTAACCTTCATCCTTCATCGTCGTCGGGATCTGCTGGCGTGGCCGCGGACCGTTGTAACCGTCATCTTTCACCGGGACCTGCAGGCTCCGCCGCGGACCGTCGTCTTTCCTTCGTCCATCTCGGGACCTGCTTGGCTCCGCCACGGCCCGATCATCTAGAACGCCGAGCTCGAGGATTGAGAGCTATTTTGTACTCATTGGTAACTAAGACTGTCCCGCTACCCCTTTCCACAGCCAAAGACTAGAATCGAGGGGACCCCTGAGTCCAGACCTCCTTGTATCATACCATCGTAACCTAAGAATTGCATATAAAGTCTCGTTAACCTTCAGTCTTGTGTGGTGTCCGTCTGTGGGGGGGAAGTTACTTGTCTGTACAGTCGTTGGAGACGGCTCTCCCCGGAGACCTCTCCCCGTAATCTCGGCCGAACCTCCCGGTCCGTCTAACACTGAGGCTGGAATCCTGCTCTTACTCTAGAAAAGAGATCTCAAACATTCTCAGAGAATTCAACAACCCTACAGCAACCGCCAACACCATTACCCCTTCACAGGACCTCTGCAACAGCCTCTCTGACTTCTTCCATAACAAAATATTCAAGATCTACAGTAAATTCGCACCCCAACCCAATGCAGTAGAACCTCATTGGGCAATGCCCATTAACTATCAGACTTGAGCTCCCTCACCACAGATGACACCGCTGCAATTTTAAGGACCATCCATTCAAGGGCCACTACTGACCTCGGCCCTCAACACATGTACATCTTGGAAAGAGCACTGATCAGGGCCGACCTCACAACTATCATCAACATCTCCATCCGTAGTAGAACCTTCCCAGATAAATGGAAACACGCAGATGTCATAGCTCTCCTAAAGAAACCCTCGGCAGACCAAGAAGAACTCAACAACTAGAAACCCATCACACTACTACTATTCCCGTCCAAAGTGGAGAAAGAGATCAACAGGCACCTCTCCTTCCAACTAGAAAAGCACCTCCTCCTGGACATCAGTCAGGGTTCTGCAGCAACCACAGCAGAGAAGCCGCCCTCTTGGCAGCAGCAGACAACATCCAGGCCATCATGGACAGAGGGGAAACTGCCGCCCTCATCCTCTTTGACCTCTCAGTGGCTATTGACACCATATTCATAGAACCCTTATCTTTAGACTTCACAACACAGGAATACAAGAACAGGCCCTAAAATGGATTGCCTTTTTCCTCTCTGCCGAAGACAACGAGTCAGCCTCCCTCCATACACCTCTGAACCCAAGAAGCTTATTTGCAGAGTCCCACAAGGACCCTCCCTCAGCACAACCCTTTTCAACGTGTAAATGGCACCCCTCGCCCGCATCATAAAAGCCTGAAATCACGGTATCATCCTAGATGACAAATGCACAATGAATAAACAGGTTGATGCAGTGACCTCATCCTCTTCCTCATTCTCAGAATGCGCAGAAAATATTTCAAATGGCTCCCCACATACATGAGATGCACTGTCAGCCAGGCCCTCATAACCAGCAGATTAGATTATGGCAAAGCGTTCGACACTGGCATCTCGAACCAGCTCACTTAAAGATTCCAGACCATCAAAAACGCAGCTGCCGTCATGGGAGATAAGTTGCGCCATACAAATTGAAGTAACATAACACAACATGACATAACATAGCATAACATAGCATAACATGAGACCTGCCTCTCCGATCCTTGGGTTTATTGTTCCATCATCCTTAGGTACATTACGTGTCCATCCATGGACATCTAAAAAGCAGTCATTCGAGAAACCTTACAGCAGTCTTTAGGCCCCTACACCCAAACAATGAACTGTCTTCCTTCCCCAGGCTCTTTACACAGCTATGGTAAGATTAGTTCCACATCACTGCCAGGGTGCTAAAGAAGCACACCCAGTGTACCCTACAAATTACTTTCATTGTGACGTACATACCTGCAACATGGTGCTCTACAAACTATACTAGGGTACTTTAGACACCTACATCAGGATGCTCTACACACCTGGCCCTGCCAGAGTGTCTCAAGTTTACCTCCGGGACCTTACATGCTTATCCTGGGGTGACTAACAAGGCCCGCCGTTAATTTGTTAACACTATTCACTTATTCTCTGAGAAGTGACGCATATGTGCCTTTAATTTCTCTTTTCTCTTCTTCCTATGTTCCTAGCTCATCATGTTCAGGTGTTGCTGTGTTTTCTACAAGGCAGCAATGTCTGTTACACCAGGCTCCACTATCGTCCCACTTCCTACAGAGTGCACCAATCAGCCCTCTTGCAGGCCTAATCAAAGCTTTAGTCCTCACCGGCCACAATGACAACAACAACACCCAGATGAATTTCAAGCTGAAAAAATCTGAGAACTGGAGTCTGCACCTTAGGCTCTTGCTTTCAAGCAGAAGACAATTGGACACCTTGATGTCGCACAACAACCTCAGCTTCATTCATCTCCAACTGAGATCTTCACTTGTAGAACCTGGATCCAATCTCATCCCATCGCCTTTCGGCCCCGGGGGTTTCGACTCCTTTGGCTTAACTGAGCACCTTGGCAGTGGTCATGGACTGCAACCAGTTTTTAGGTTTCGCCTATTATCATTCGCTTGCAAATGTAATAGGCGAAAATTCAAGTGCTCAATCGACTCGTGAAACCACTGCGGTTTTCTCACAGTGCATGTGAGTCACGTGACCACAAAAGCGGGTCACGTGACCACACAAGCACGCGCATCTCCCTATTCCGCCTGCCACACTTCTCCTCCCCTTGCTCGTATTCCCGCCCCCCCCAACAGGCTCTCCCGCCCCCATCCGGCTTCCCTCCGGCCTCTCTCCAAGCGCATCGCGCTTTCGCACACAGGCATTCCGCCTGCCACACTTCTCCCCCCTCGCATTCCCGCCCCCCCACCAGGCTCTCCCGCCCCCATCCGGCTTCCCTCCGGCCTCTCTCCAGGCCATGTTCCCTCCCCTGCCAGAGTCCACCGCCCCTAATTTATCTCTCACATCAAAGCCCCCAGGACCCCCTCCCCCGCTCCTGATCATCTCAGAACCCCACCAACCGCTCGTCATCCACATCCTCGCATTGCAGCTCTCTCGTCCCGGCCTGCTCACCCTCTCCTTCGGTCCTTGCAGACCCCCTTACTGTCCGCCACATCCCCTCACCCCGACCACCACAGGACTTCGCCGTTTCTTCATGGACCCTTCAAAACACCAGATGCCATCGCCCTTTAACCCTAGGAAACTACCCAGATCCCCCTCTAACTACCCAGACTCAGTCATAACCCTTCCCCTCAGCCCTCGCTCACCCCCGCCAGACCTCCAGCTCACGGCTCCCCCCCCTGCAGACTCCTGCAGTATCTTAAAACACCCCTCCGCGCATGAACCGAGACCCGATGAGGCTCCGCTCCAGCCTACCCTCTTACATCCGCCTCCTCTCCCCCTCAGCGCTTGGCGCGCTTCAGGCGCTACACAAATGGTTAACCTAGATATCTTCTCAGAACCCATCAGATCGTTTCCAATCCACTCAGCTCCTCCATACTCCCCCTGTCCGCTCTCTTACAGACTCCTCAGGATAAGTCTATCTACAAACCCTCTCAGGCTCCTTCAAACCAGCTCCAGTCTCACACAGACGCCACACACCGCAGAGCGCTCAGGTCTCTGAATCCACAGACCAGTCACGCAAACCTCCTCACCTAAGACGCTTCGGACAGTCTTAACGTTGACGCCAGACCCCCTCAAACCATATCCGCTCTCATAAACTCCATACAACTCAGACCCCCTCAAACCATATCCACTATACAAACCCCGCCCCAGACCCCTCAAACCATATCCGCTCTCATAAACTCCTTACAACTCAGACCCCCTCAAACCATATCCACTATACAAACCCCGCCCCAGACCCCCTCAAACCATATCCACTATACAAACCCCGCCCAGACCCCCTCAAACCATATCCACTATACAAACCTCGCCCCAGACCCCCTCAAACCATATCCACTATACAAACCCCGCCCCAGACCCCCTCAAACCATATCCGCTCTCATAAACTCCATACATCTCAGACCCCCTCACTCTTCAGCCCCCTCCAGACTAACTTTCACGGCCATCTGTTCCCCAGCTCCAGCACCTCCCCTCTCTCTCCCGGCACACAGCCTTACTTGGATTTCTCCTCCCCTTCCCCAGCCAGATTCCCCCAGGCCATGTTCCCTCCCCTGACAGAGTCCACCCGCCCCAAATTTATCTCTCACATCAAAGCCCCCAGGACCCACTCCCCCGCTCCTGATCATCTCAGACCCCTACCAACCCTCCGTCATCCACATCCTCGCATTGCAGCTCTCTCGTCCCTGGCTGCTCGCCCTCTCCTTCAGTCCTTGCAGACCCCCTTACTGTCCGCCACATCCCCTCACCCCGACCACCACAGAACTCCGCCGTTTCTTCATGGACCCTTCAAAACACCAGATGCCATCGCCCTATAACCCTAGGAAACTACCCAGATCCCCCTCTAACTACCCAGACTCAGTCGTAACCCTTCCCCTCAGCCCTCACTCACCCCCGCCAGACCTCCAGCTCACGGCGCCCCCCCCTGTAGACTCCTGCAGTATCCTAAAACCCCCCTCCGCGCATCAACCGAGACCCGATGAGGCTCCGCTCCAGCCTGCCCTCTTACATCCGCCTCCTCTCCCCCTCAGCGCTTGGCGCGCTTCAGGCGCTACACAAATGGTTAACCTACATATCTTCTCAGAACCCATCAGATCGTTTCCGATCCACTCAGCTCCTCCATACTCCCCCTGTCCGCTCTCTTACAGACTCCTCAGGATATGTCTATCTACAAAACCTCTCAGGCTCCTTCAAACCAGCTCCAGTCTCACACAGACGCCACGCACCGCAGAGCCCTCAGGTCTCTGAATCCACAGACCAGTCACGCAAACCTCCTCACCTAAGACGCTTCGGACAGTCTTAACGTTGATGCCAGACCCCCTCAAACCATATCCGCTCTCATAAACTCCATACAACTCAGACCCCCTCAAACCATATCCACTATACAAACCCCGCCCCAGACCCCCTCAAACCATATCCGCTCTCATAAACTCCTTACAACTCAGACCCCCTCAAACCATATCCACTATACAAACCCTGCCCCAGACCCCCTCAAACCATATCCACTATACAAACCCCGCCCAGACCCCCTCAAACCATATCCACTATACAAACCCCGCCCAGACCCCCTCAAACCATATCCACTATACAAAGTCAAGTCAAGTCAAGTCAAGAGATTTATATAGCGCGCTACATACCCATAGGGTCTCAAGGCGCTTGAGGAAGGGTGGGGAATTACTTGTCGAATATCCAAGTTTTAAGTTGCTTTCTGAATGCTAGGTGGTTCTGAGTAAGGCGAAGGTGAGTGGGAAGTGAGTTCCAGGTTTTAGCTGCCAGGTAGGAGAAGGATCTACCTCCCATGGTGGTTTTGTTGATGCGAGGTATAGTGGCATGGGCTTGGTTGGAGGATTGTAGCTGACGGGAGGGGGTGTAGAAGGACAGTCGTGTGTTGAGGCATTCGGGTCCAAGTTCGTAAAGTGCTTTGTGTGCGTGGGTTAGGAGGCGGAAAGTAATCCTCTTATTTACGGGGAGCCAGTGGAGGTTTTTCAGGTGACCAGAGATGTGTTCTTTACGCGGGATCTCTAGTATGAGCCTGGCTGAAGCGTTCTGGATGCGTTGGAGTTTTTTCTGGAGTTTTGCGGTGGTACCGGCGTATAGGGTGTTTCCGTAGTCCAGGCGGCTCGTGACCAGTGCGTGGGTGACCGTTTTTCTAGTTTCGGTGGGGATCCAGCGAAATGTTTTTTTTGAACATGCGAAGAATGTTGAAGCAAGATGATGAAACGGCGTTGACTTGTCTGGTCATCGAGAGTGAGGAGTCCAGGATGACGCCCAGGTTCCGTTCGTGGTCCGTCGGGATGGGTCCTTTTCCAAGGGCCTCTGGCCACCAAGAGTCATCCCAGGCGGAGGGGGAGGTGCCTAAGATGAGGACTTCTGTTTTGTCTGAGTTCAGTTTCAGACGGCTGTGCTTCATCCACTCGGCTACTTCTTTCATTCCTTCGTGTAAGTTGGTTCTGGCGGTGTTAGGGTCTTTGGTGAGAGAGAGGATCAGTTGAGTGTCGTCAGCGTAGGAGATGATGTTGAGATTGTGTTGGCGAGCGATGGCCGCAAGGGGGCTCATGTAAACGTTGAAGAGGGTGGGGCTGAGTGACGATCCTTGTGGCACGCCGCAGATGACTTCAGAGGCCTCTGACTTGAATGGTGGGAGGCGGACTCTCTGGGTTCTTCCGGTGAGGAACGAGGTGATCCATTCCAGTGCTTTTCCTTGGATTCCGACTTTTTTGAGGCGCTGTAGAAGGGTGCTATGACAGACTGTATCGAAGGCAGCGGAGAGGTCGAGGAGGATGAGGGCGACTGTGTCTCCATTGTCTAGTAGAGTTCGAATGTCGTCTGTTGCTGCGATAAGTGTGTGTTTGGCTCGGAAGCCGGACTGTGAGGAGTCGAGGGATTTGTTGGTTTCGAGGAAGGTGGCGAGCTGGTTGTTGGAGCGAGATGGGGCGGTAGTTTTTGAGTTCAGTGGGGTCAGCTGTGGGTTTTTTTTTCAGAAGGGCGCTGAGTTCTGCGTGTTTCCAGCTTTCCGGGAAGGTGGCGGAGTTGAGGGAGCAGTTGATGACATCTCGGAGGTGTGGTGCTATGATGGAATCTGCTTTGTTGAAGATGTGGTGAGGGCATGGGTCTGTGGGGGATCCTGAGTGGATGGAGTTCATCAGGCGGATGGTGTCCTCAGTGGAGATAAGGTTCCAGTCGTTAAGGATGTTCAGGGGGGGTGAAAGTCCTGCAGAAGGTTGGGTGGGTTGGTCTCCGGGTCGGTTGTCAAAGCTGTTGTGGATGTCTGCGATTTTGTTGTGGAAGAAGGAAGCTAGGGAGTTGCAGAGGGCTTGGGAGGGGGTGATGTCGTTGGAGTTGGCTGATGGGTTGGTAAATTCTTTGACGATGTTGAATAATTCCTTGCTGTTGTGGGCGTTGTTATCTAGTCGGTCTTTGAATGCGGCTTTCTTGGCAGACCGGATTAGTTGGTGGTGTATGCGGCTGGCGTTTTTGAAGGCGTCCCTGGTGCTGGTGTTGGGGTCTTTTTTCCAGGCCTTCTCGAGGGAGCGACAGAGTTTCTTCGATTTCTTAAGATCATCGTTGAACCAGGGGGCGTTTTTGCTGCCTAGTTTGATTTGACGTTTTTTCAACGGTGCTAGGATGTCGGCGCTGTTGGATAGCCATTGGGTGAGGTTAATGGCTGCTTCGTCGGGGTTTGAGGAGTGGGCGGAGGGGTTTAGAAGAAGCGATGAGGAGATCTGGTCGATGGTGATTTTGTTCCAGTTTCTTCGCAGGGTGGGTTGAGGATGGTTGTGGATTGTGGTCTTATTGTAGATAAAGTGAACGCAGCTGTGGTCCGTCCAATGAAGAGCTGTGGAGTGACTGAATGAGACATGTTTGCTGGAGGTGAAGATGGGGTCGAGTGTGTGACCTGCAATGTGGGTGGGGGTAGTGACAAGTTGTTTGAGTCCGAGGTTGGCGAGATTGTCCAGAAGGGTGGTGGTGCTGCTGTCATTGCTCTTTTCCAGGTGAAAATTGAGGTCTCCCAATAGAATGTAGTCTTCGGAGGGGAGGGCGTGTGGGGTGATAAAGTCAGTGATGTCGTCACTGAATTGTGCACGGGGTCCTGGAAGCCGGTAGAGGAAGGTGCCTCTGAGTGTGGTCTTGGGGTCGGTGTGGATCTGGAAGTGGAGGTGTTCGGCGCTGGCAAGGTTGACGTCTGAGCTGGTTGAGATGCGGATGGAGTTCTTATGGACGATAGCGATGCCTCCTCCTGTTTGCTTGATGCGGTCCTTACAGATGATCTTGTATCCTTCCGGAATGGCAATGGTGATATCTGGGGCTGAAGAGGCATTCATCCATGTTTCTGTTAGGAAGGCGACATCCGGTGAGATGGTGTCTAGTAGATTCCAGAGGTCGATGGCGTGTCTGTGGACCGAGCGGGTGTTGAGCAGGATGCATTTTAGGTGGTTGGTGTCAGGTCTCTGTTTGGTGTTGGTGGATGAGGAGTTGGTAATGGTGCCGTCGAACTTGCAGGAGTTGCAAGAGAAGGGTCCATGGGTGTGTCCAGGAGCGGCTTGGACGCAGTAGGGGGAGCGGCCGGGGTTAAGGGCTAGGAGGGTGGTGGCATTGTAAGAGATGCGAGTAGACTGGGCATTACGGGAACCAGGAGGTCTGGCACTGGGCGCGGTCCAGGCGCGGACGGGCGTAGACGGGCTTACCTTTGGCGCACCTTCGGCGCGACTGGGGCGCGATCGCTGCGCGTGAACGCTGCGCGCAAATGCTACTGGCATATGTGGATAGTGGGAGGGGAGGGGCAGCAGGCTCAGCTGGGAGGCGGGAGCGTGTTGGAGGGACGGGCTTGGACGTCACAGTAAGCAAATGGCTGCAACAATAACAACTTTACGCAGGGAGAGGTTGGGGCGAGCAGTGGAGCGCTATTACTGAAAAATTGAATTACAAATAATATTGCTGAGTGGTGGACGCTATGATGGGCCCCAAAGCAGCGCTATGAGCAGAGCAGGTGAAAAGTATAAAGCGGCGCTATGATTTTAACACAGTGAAAGTAAATTACAAAGCAGCGCTGAGGTCAGATCACAATTAAATCACAATGCGGCGCAGTGATATAGTTTCAGGATGAAAGCAAGCACAGAGCACAGAGCAAAGCAGCGTAGGGGTAGCGCTACGATACCCAGGAGGACAGAGGGGAGCAACCGGATCTGCACGAGTCAGGACGGTCACAGCTCTCGGAGGGGGTGGGGTCGACCTGTTCTATCAGTGGGAGGCAGGCTCAGCTGGGAGGCGGGAGCGTGTTGGAGGGACGGGCTTGGACGTCACAGTAAGCAAATGGCTGCAACAATAACAACTTTACGCAGGGAGAGGTTGGGGCGAGCAGTGGAGCGCTATTACTGAAAAATTGAATTACAAATAATATTGCTGAGTGGTGGACGCTATGATGGGCCACAAAGCAGCGCTATGAGCAGAGCAGGTGAAAAGTATAAAGCGGCGCTACGATTTTAACACAGTGAAAGTAAATTACAAAGCAGCGCTGAGGTCAGATCACAATTAAATCACAATGCGGCGCAGTGATATAGTTTCAGCATGAAAGCAAGCACAGAGCACAGAGCAAAGCAGCGTAGGGGTAGCGCTACGATACCCAGGAGGACAGAGGGGAGCAACCGGATCTGCACGAGTCAGGACCTCGCCCCACACCCCCTCAAACCATATCCACTATACAAACCCCACCCCAGACCCCCTCAAACCATATCCGCTCTCATAAACTCCATACATCTCAGACCCCCTCACTCTTCAGCCCCCTCCAGACTCTCATGCGTCACAGCTCTCTCTCAGACCCCCTCACCCCACAGAGTGCTAGGCCCTTCCGACTACAAATCCATCTTCGAACCCTCAGAAGTACTTAAACCCATGCCCTCGGGCACTCTTGATCTGCACCCCACCCCGTGTACACCTCCACAGACACCCCGAGCTCTCCTTCCCTCCACTCTGCCGGCCACCCCGGGGCTGGGATCGGGTCATGGGCTCTGCTCCCTCGGAGTCCCCCCTTCACAATCCTGTAACCCCTGTTATTTAGACTGACGCTAATTACACATTGGATTACATATGTGGCAGCAACAGCACAACCCTTTCTTTCCCTTGTAGCGCAGCGTAAACTTTTTTGTGCACTTGAGGGGGCTCTGCACCATCGGATGGTTCTCTAGGGTCGGAATTCAACCCATGATAAATGGCACCTATCACAGGTTTTCACTTTCCAAATGGGGGATAGCATGCACATTTGGTGCTTTGGACACCAGAATCTGTATGTCCTGGGGGTAAACGACTTTTTCATTTACAATGACATTACTTGATTAATGCTTCACGAAGAGAAAAAAAAACCAATAACATTTAAGTATTTAAGTATTAATTATTTAAAAAAATTAAAAGCCATTGTTAATTGTAATATCAATACATCTAAGTCACGTCAATACAAAACATGTGACATTACAAATACTAAAAGTGTCACATATGCTAAAGTTAAAAGTATTGGCATTGTCAATAACAATATATAAATATAAAATGTCATTTACAAAACCAATAGATCCAACTTTCCAAATGCGAAACCTATTGGCAACGCCAGTGCTTGTTTTACTCTTTTGTCCTACAGCGAAATCAAGTGAGTGAACTTTCCCTCTATGCCCTGCACAAACTGTGTCAGAAGATTTACAGCTGTGTGTAAAAAAATGGGGGGGGGGGTAAGGCTTGCAGCACAGCAGGATTTAATGATGAGTAAATCACCATCTTGGAAGTGTATCCCATAGGCTGGGAACACCATCAGCCTGCACCTGGCACTCATCAAGGTGTGGGGGATGGAGTGTTTTTCAGCCACAGAGAATACATACATATATGTAGAAATATATATTCACTGAAAAAAACCGAAGGTTAAAGTGGAGTTATACGAATGTCTTCTAATAATAAAAAAAACTGCCATGTTAAAGCTGAAAAATCTCTGAAATACACCAGTTATAAGTGTAACTTGCACTATGGTAGATTTCAAACATCATCAGTGGTGTAATATGTGCAGTCATAAGCAGTGCATCCAAGTGGTGTAAGTTCTACTTATGTCAGTGACATATAACTGGTGAATTTCGATTTTATTTTGTATTAAAATTGTAGATCTCCACGACACTCCACTTTAAGCTTTGTTTTTGCAGTGGATTTCCAAGGTTTATTTAACATAAGTTAAAGTCTTACTACCTTACTTACATATAACTCCACTGTAACATTTTTTTCAGTAAATTTTCACTTTGTTTGTAAACATAAAGAAATATCTTATTATGTTATGAATATAGCCTACCCCCCTGCCGCATGCAACCTTTGGCCATGTGCAACTAGAGGGTGGTCGCAGGGCCTAGCGTCTCAATCCCACCGCTGGTGCCCAATCCCTGGGAACACCCAACCACCCAAGGGCTGCATACTCCCATCCACGCATGGAAGGGCCTGGCCTGTGGCCAGGTCCTGCACCTAAGCCCCACAGGTGGCTAGCCACAGTAACCTGCTGCGCATAGCATGGTGTTATCTGTAGGTCTTGGCCTTTGACCAGGCACTGCGCCCAACCACCCTACAAGCAGTCAACTCACCCAGAATCAGCTATCCAGCCACAGACCCCCCATCGCTCATTTACCTTTTATCATGTTTTATTTTGCTTCTGGAGGAGTCCCATAGAAATTCCATCGGACCACACGGTAGGCCACGCTGTCTTCCACAGGGATTCTGTGGTACCTTGACTTGTTTCCACTGGGCTGACACCTCTGACACCTCCCACAACGGCTAGGCAGTCCGTGTATACCTACCCTTCCCCTTTGATTTGAATTTGAATATATTTTCAGTCCCAGACTCCTGCAATGATGGCAGCAAAATTTCTCTTCACATTGTGGCGCAAATCACATTACTCAGACCAGCGGGACTCTCAGAGTCCCATCCAATCAGATTTCATTTTTTGGATGTTTTTTCCCATGGACTCCTATGTGACTTTCACTGGGGTCCCGCGCCTCTATATATGCCTACTTTTTAAACTTTTATTCTCTAAAAAGGTTGCGCAGAATTATACCAAATCTCAAAAAGAAGACTTTTTAGATACAAATCTGGCTTTCTGCCACATTTGATGCAATACTGTTTTCTCTGTATCGATGCTCAGTTCCCTATCGAATGGGGAAAAAATGGATTGGGACCCCCCTCTCCTTTTTCTAGGCCCCCACTTCAGGAATCACCCTGAAACTTTCCAATAGGGAGCTGAGGTGGCGGAACTTTTTGAAAAGTTTTGTGAGGGTTCATCAAACTACGTCAAAGAAATTAGCTAAACAAAAAGTGCTCTTCTTGTGGAACCTCTAAATCATGTATAACTAGACTGTGGCTACGGCCACTCTGTAATATAAATGCATATAATCTATAAATTATAGAGTGGCGGTAGCCAGTCTGTAGTTATAGTTAGGATTCGTAGGTATAGAAATTCCTCAGTTTTTGCTCACTAATAACTTTGCCCACGTTTGACTGTTCACCATGAAACTTTTCAGACCTTTTGCTTTTTCTACATTGGTGGACGATGCAAAGGTTCATGTTGATTTATGAAGATGGAGCAAAGAAAAAAGGGAGGTCCCAAAACTTGTTTTCCCCCGACACATTTACAAAGGAGTTTTTGGGACTTTCTAGACAGACATGGTGCTACACCGGCTGGACGGAGTTCAATGAAATATACAACAACAAAAGAGAGGTTACATGTGTCTCAGAAGCCACAGAGACGGAGCCATGTAAAGAAAACGATAGCCAACCCAATTTGGGAGGATAGGAAGGCCCTCACACACCGACCTAGTCAGTGTCATGCTTCATCATGGGGCCCCACCTCGGAGGCCGAGTACCTCCTCGGTGTGCTACGATGCCAGGAGACTGCGGAGCAGGTTGTGTGATAAGGCGTGCAGTGAAAAAGATAAAGTAAAAGTTTCTAAAGGGTATCTCAAAAAATACTTTATTGGTAGATCCCTATAGCACAGTTAAAATTGGTCTTATGTGTCTGAATTTACAGCCAAAGGTAATGGATTGGTTTAATTCAGAATATTACAGTCAGCCAACATGTTTCAGCCTTCAGATGGTTTAAATTTACCTCGGTATTCGTCAGGACTAGTGTGACCCCGGCGGTATGGATTCTCTAATCATCCACCCTAACCTGAGGACGTGAAAGTGAAAAAAGAAAAAATTGTGAAAAAGTGCAAAAAGGAAGGGAGGACAATTATCACATCCCTAAAAATCCTGATTTAGGATGTATCTGCACTTTAGATTTTGGAGCTAAATGCACCATGGGTCTCGGGAGGGGGGTAGGAGCGTCCCTGGCACATCGCCCTCAGCGTTCACTACCCGCATCAGCACCTAGCTTAGCCTCACGACAGGACCCCGAAGATCAATGAAATATGGCAGGATTACACATCATGGTGCACAGATGATCATGTTGGCTACTACAGGTAAGTAGGGTAAGTATTTTGGTTAGATGGTAGTTTAACTTAGTGGTATCTGCAGTCGTGGTATTTTCAAGAAATTGTGCGGTATTTTGCAGAAGTACCATAGTATATAGCGATGACAAGTCATTATTTGATTAGCTAATGGCTGCCTTTACAAAAGTTAATGGAAGCCATGTTACTTTGACGTGCACTTTGCCTATGTTTTGTATTTCACCCTTAGATGTAGAAAAGTATTAGGTTTGATAAATCTATGTGAGGCCAAAAAAGCAGGGAAATCCCTCGCAGCTTACTTGAAATACAGACAAAGACAGCATTGCCTACCCTCCATCACGGACGGAAACAACATCACGCACACGAAACACAAAGACAACCTGCACACATTCAGCGAGTTTTAACAAAACCTATAAAGGAAGGACAACACACTAGACCAGGAGGGGATCCCGAATACCTAAGCCGCTTAAACCTACCCAAGATAACCAACGACGAGGGATCCGAAATATGTAGAGACATAAGCGCACCAGAAATTGAGATGGCGGTCAAGTCTCTCAAAGACAACAAGGCTCCTAGCCCCGACAGATACACAGCCTCCTTCTTCAAAACCTTCAGGCCCCAACTACTCCCAACAATGAAAAAAGTCTTCAACCACTGCGAAGGGGTGGGCAGAGTTACAAACACTATGAGAGAAGCAAACATTATAGTTTTCCCTAAGGAAGGCAAAGACCCGCAACAACCACAAAATTATAGGCCCATCTCCCTTATCAACTTGGACTGCAAGATCTATGCCAAAGTCCTTGCCATGAGACTCAACGCAGTACTCCCAAAACTAATAGGACACACACAAGTAGGCTTCATGAAGACTCGCATGTCGCAAGACAACACAAGAATCCTAGAACAGGCAGCCAAACTCACCAGGCCTGCGGTAGCCATCAACCTAGACGCTGAGAAGGCCTTTGAAAGAGTGTCCTGGCACTTCCTAGAACAATGCTTAAGGTCTTACAATCTGGGAACTGAATTCACACGGAAAGTTATGGCACTATACACGGACCCAAGGGCGCAAATAGTAATCAACGGGAGAGTTTCAGAGCAATTAAGTCTACAACGTGGGACAAGACAGGGCTGCCCCCTGTCCCCAGAGCTTTTCCTCTGGCTCTCGAACCTCTAATCAGGGACATCTTAGCCAATGAAGACATTAAGGGTTTCAACATAAACAGGACTACTGCAAAACTAGCCGCATATGCAGATGACATACTCATTGCCACAGAAGACCCCATTTCATCCATTCCAGCCCTCATGGACGCCATAGGTACATACTCTACCCACTCAGGGTACAAACTCAACAGAGACAAATTAGACTGCATGCCACTTTGTAGCGTGGGGTTCGTGACAGACCGGAGACCTTTCTTGGGAAAACCAGGTTTTATTTTTAACAAAGCTCTTCTACTGCGGGATGTTAGTCTTTCTCTGGCGAATTGTGATGGATCCGTGGTGGCAACCCAGGAATACGATGTAGGTGCGGGGATTCCTCCTCTGCTGTCGATGGTACGTCTTTTGGTTCCTCCCTCGGATTTTCGACATCGTCCAGCCCCAAAAGAGAACCAACAAAGGGAACGCCGTCAATGCACAGTCAGAGCAGTATACGCCCTTGGGGAAGCCCAGAGTGCAGTGGACACCGCTGAGTAGTGCTTTACAAATAGGTATAGTGATGGGTTGTGAGGGATAAGGTGAACGGAACAAGGGGGACGGAAAACAGGGGAGGGGAGTTGGTCACAGGATAAAGGTAGCGGTACAGTTAGACCGGGAAGGTATACAGGCGAGGGAAGGTTTGAGGAAGGGCTATGGATTTATACACGGTTTATTTACACAGGAGGTTCTTCTCCCCTTCTCCCCACCCAGGCCGCCAAACGTCTCCGTACCTGTGAAAGCCACACTCCTCCCTCGGGAGTGTGGCACGGCGCTTCGCAGGGACGTTGGCCTCCTGGCTTATCTTCTTCGCTTTCCTCGCTCCTCCGCTCTCCACACACTTCGCCTCCTCTCACGACCGCCTCTCGTTGACCACCTCTCACTCCGCCTTCTTCCTCTGGGGTGACGTTGCACACGGTATAGAGCACTTCCTGCTTTTTGTCCACTCCAGATCCATAGACGTCATATGGGGGTGTGGTCTCGCTATCCTCAGCAAACGCCCAATTAAAGGTGCCCTCTCCCTTTTCGATGTCGTCTTGGAGTAGGGGCTCGGTATCCCAGTGTTTCTGAAGAGAAGGAGGGAAGGCAGAGTCAGGGGGGCCGATTCAGCAACCCACCAGTCAGTCTGTGTATGCTCCCTCCCCACCTCGCTACACACTTAATATCCACACCACAAGAGAGGTGGTTGACAGCTCAGGGCTCGCGTGGCAACCAGGGTTCATTAAATACCTAGGAATCCAATTCGGGAAAAACCTCATACTCACATTTGATCAAAACGAGAAAACCACCCTAGAGAAGATAAAAAAGCTTCTTGAGACTTGGTCCCACAAGTTCGTATCCTGGTGGGGGAGAATAGACACGATTAAGATGATGATCACCCCGGTGTTCAACTACCTCACAGGAATGATCCCACTCATACTAACAGAGGACTTCCACCGCAAAACAGATAAGCTTATAAACAAATTTCTCTGGCAGGATAAAAAAACTAGAATAAGCCTAAAAGAACAAACTGAGATTAAGTAAGAACTTGGGGGGGCCTAAATCTGACTGATTACAGAATGTTCCAGACCGCGGCTATAGCAAGGAAGGTATATACTGGGTCACAACCAACCCAATGTACACCCCAACGTGGTTCAAAATATAGAAAGCCATACTTAACAACCGTGACCCACTATCACTCCTCACCACAAACAAACAAGCACAAAATGGGAGCCTTATACTCAAGAACACCAAACTTGCCCTCCTCAGAGTGGACAGAGTACTAAAGCATAGTATCAAAAATTTGAAGTGGGAATCTCTGTGGGAAAACTCCAAGATAAAATACAAAGGGAAACCCCTAAAGCTAGACGCCTAGACAAAATTAGGACTCTCCTTCCCTGCCCAGTTGGGAGAGGGGGGTACACCCCTTACATTCAGCACTCTACAAGCCAGACACAAGCTTGCGAACATAGAACTGTACAATTTCCTCAAAATCAGAACGGCTTTAAGCAAAGCAATCCTAAACAAGCAGACTCCATCAATCTTCCAATATTTGTCAAATCTGAACATTGTGAGCCAATAGATCTCCCACATCTACAAACCTCTCCGACCCAACACGTCCTCACTCATCAACAAAATAACCACATTCTGGGAGACTGGCCTAGATGTCGTACTAACAGAGCAACAAAGCCACGCCCTATGGTCAGCCCCCTCTAAGAATATGGTAACACTGATCCTTGCCCAGACAAAATTCTGGCTATTACCCAAACTCTACTGGACCCCTGCCCGCCTGACCGCCATGGGCCTAAGATAACACGATCGCTGCTGGAACTGTGACTTAGACAAAGGAGACCTGGCACACCTCATATTCCACTGCACAAAAGTCAAGAAATTCTGGAACAAAGTCTTCTCGTTCATAAACAATACCCTAGGATGCACTTTTAAAGAAGAGTTCTCCTCTCTCAAGACCGCATTCATAACAGCTGACCTAGACTCGCAACATGACAGAGAACTGCTAGACCTCTTATTAACAGCAGTAACAAAAATAATCCTCACTAACTGGAAGGACACCTCCAAGGCCACATTCAAGGGTTGGCTGAACTGGGTGACGTTCTTGAGAGGGGCAGACACCACAACCCTACACACCAGGGGGAATACCCAGGAGGGGACTGTGGTCCGCCTTAGACAGATTCCTGAACCCATTCTACCTACCGTTAGCAGTAAGCCATAAACCACTAGCTCCCACACCACCCCCCTTCTTACCCTCTTCCTCTCTCTATCTCCCCATCAACCACCACAAACCTCAGAGTATCCCTTGGGTCAGGAGCCAGATGTACTCCACGAACCAAGTCAACCAGCTACACCTAGCAGGCAACCCCCTAGCGCTCAATGTCATAGTAGACTTGGTATATGTAATGTTATATGTCATACAATGTTGATAACAGGGAGAACAGGTCAATGTAACCCAGGCTATCAATATCACACCCTGTACAGACAACAAGTCACGCATATCTGTAATGTATTCAATGTCTGTAAAAAAATCCCAATAAAAATATTGTTTAAAAAAAGATATTTCCCCCTGCCTATCACCATTTTACTAAAGTGGTAATAAGTAGGGAAACATATTTAAATGTTTCTATAAATTAAAAAAAATATACAGAGCATAGCAGTACTGCCTCTGGATTACATCAGTACCAAAAATAATTTAATTTTTTTTTTAAATGTAAAAAAACACTGTAGTACTCTATATATTACAAATATAGTGTTTTACAGTGTATTTTCCATTTTTAACATATTTACATTTTCAGTCAAAAGTATAAAAAGTACTGCAATAATACCTACAAATTACTGCGCTAGTTTTTTTTAATGCGCAGTTCTCCCCAATCTACTGTAAAAATATATAAAAATATATAAAACATTATAAATAAATGTTTCTACCTATTAATTATTAATTATTAAAGAGGTCATAGGTAGGGAACAACAATAAAACCTACCACTTACCTAGATCTAAGACCCTAACCCAGAATACTACAAAAACCCAGAACGGACACAAAATATGCTGTAAATGACATGGCTGCCTTTTACCTTTGGTAAACACAGCCGTTAGCTAATCACATAGTGCCTTATCATGCAAATGTACGGTGGTATGCCACGAACTTACCACCGTACACTGCTGCACAATATATAACTAAGTATTAAAAAAAATCGGGGGGCGTGGCTAGCAGCCGATGATGGCGGCAGCAACCTAGAGAGGCTCCCGTAGCAAGGCGGTTTCCCGCATCAATCCGCATGCCTATCCGCTCACTGATCAGTCCGAAGAGGGTGTCCTGGGTGCGGTGACCGAACGGCGCCAGCACAGAAAATTTGGGAGCGCTCGGACCCCGGCATCGGGACGAAACTTCATCCACGTCCCTCGCGGAAGACAGGCCTGGTGACACGAGGCGAGCACCGGTGTTGAGTGAAACCTTGGGCCGGGCGGAAGTTCACCCTCCCCGGCGCAACCATCCGGAAGTAGCCGCTGACGACAACGCTCGACGCCTTCGGCTGGCAATCCATCCCGCCGACCACTCCATCCTTCACGCTGTGTCTCTGGTGGCGCTACGCAGCGGTGCCCCTTGGCTGCGCTCGACAGACGCCGAGGGACCTGTGCAGCACCAGTCGCCATTTTGCTTGGCCTAGCCGAGGCCGCAACAGCTCAGCGGCCGTCGGCGACACCCCGCCAGCGTCAGCGACCTCTGGCCCACACCCGGTCTAGGCCCCCTGCATACCCCTCCCTCAAGCGGACGGCTACGGGCGTCCGGCCCGCTCCATCATAAACTTTGTCTCGCTGGAAGAGATAAATGGCGGGGAAGGGGCTACGACAGACCGCCGCTCAGACGAAGCTAGGGAAATATGCCTACGATAACCAGACATCCACCCAACCTGAGCAGCGCAAATCACTGGGGAAGGGCGCGGACAACGACGGTGTCAAGAAAGCCACGCTGGACGATGTATTGTGAGCACTGGAGCAGGTACAGGCCACGGTGGGCTCGACCGTGGCGGAGGTTACCCTTATTAGAGCCGACCTCCAGAAAATGACCGAAAGGGTCAAGCAGGTGGAGGTGGTGACTAAATCTTTAATAGAAGACGTCTCCGACCTACAAGTGGCAATGGAGAGACTGCAGGCGGACAATAAACTTCTGAAAAGTAAGCTGGATGACCAGGAAGGGCGTTCCAGACGCAACAACGTCCGTATCTTGGGGGTGCCGGAGTCTGAGACAAAGGGTGCCATGGATCTGTATGTTGAGGACCTTATAAAGAATACACTGGCCCCGAAGGGACTGTCTAACTTTTTTACAGTGGAACGGGCCCACCGGGTCCCTGGGGGGACGCCTACCCCGGGGGCCACCCCGCGCCCCATCCTGGCGAGACTCTTTAACTTTAGGGACCGCGATGCAGTCCTCCAGGCAGCCAGGGTGGCACCGCCCATCCAAATCCAAAATTCACGGATCTCTTTCTTCCCAGACTACACGGCGGAGGTCACCCGCAAGAGGAGGACATTCCTAGAGGTTAAAAAATCACTTCGCGACCAAGACCTGCCGTACTCCATGTTGTTTCCGGCCCGGCTAAGAGTGGTGGCCGATAAGAAGGTCTGGTTCTTTGACTCAGCGGAGAATGCCAGGGAATAGCTGGATGGCTGGCACACTGTGGACCGCACTTCCAACCGCCGACGCAACAGGACGGGAGAGGAGAGCCGGCCGGGCTCGCGATCTCCAACCAGGGACAGCACGACTGGATCGCCGTCGCAGGACCACTTGGGAGCTGCTAGAGGCGAATGATACTACCGCGAGGGACAAAAACATGAAACCTGGACTTTACTCCCAATCTGACTGTTCACCAAGTCGTTCATGGATGCTGGCCCAGGCGATTCGAGGACAGCAAAGGGACCGCCTGCTTTGGGGGACACTCTCCCCTGACGTGCAAGTACTCTGATTCTAACATGGGATAAGCGCTCTGCTAAGTTGGGGTGGCGGGCAGTTCTGAGTCCGTTTGGCAGGGAGGCAGGGTGGGGGGAGTTGGGGGGGGGGAATTGTTCGTTTTTACGGGAAGTTCATGATATCGATCACAAAAAGCAAAATGTGCTATGATGTTCATTGGAATAATGCTGGGGAGGTGGAGTCTGTACCGATGGTTTCTGTCTCTAAAGTTCGATGGTGGTGGATGTACAACCTAATGTGATGCGTGCGGGGGAGACGCGATTGGGCGGCTCCTCCCTCAAGCTTCTAGCCTGGCATGTGCGCGGCCTGGGTGATAGAGTGAAGCGCGGCCTTGTTTTGTCCGAGGTGAAACGTTATAAACCTGACCTAATACTCCTCCAAGAGACCCACTTAATGGGTAGCGCCACTAAGGCCCTGGACAGACGGGGGTATACAATGTTGACCCATTCAGAATTCTCCACCGGGTCCCGTGGTACGGGTATCCTACTCAAGAAGTCCTCCACTTTTATCACTCTCAGCACTAGAACTGATACGCAGGGCTGTTTTGCGGCAGTGGTTGGTCAATGGGACGGGCGCCCCCTGACCATAGTTTCAGTCTACATCCCGCCGTCATTGCACTCAGTGATGTTGCCTGCCCTGGGCGAATTTTTACTATCCCGCCCCGAGGGAGACACCCTGCTAGGCGGGGACTTTAATGCCCCTGCTGACCCACAACTCGACAGGTTCCCAGCGACCGCCCTCCCGGGGGGTCCTTCCAGGTTTCAGCGCTTCCTTGAGGCACTGGGGTTGGTAGACATATGGCGACATGTCCACCCTACACTACGACAGTACACGTTCCACTCCACCGTCCACAATAGTCTGTCCCGCATTGACCACTTCCTGGCGTTAGGGGATGGGTTACAGCGCGTAGAGGAGGTGCTCATACACCCTAGGGGCATCTCAGATCACTCCCCACTGACTCTCACCATTACCTCACGAACACGAACACGCCACCGCGTCTTCCCTATGCACGCCTCTTATCTTAAGGTCCCTAAGGTCAGGAAGGCCCTGCAGACTGCCACGACACACTATTTCGTGGAAAACGAGCCTACCGCAGCCTCGGCTGAGGTCCTATGGGAGGCTTATAAGACGGTCCTAAGGGGGCAGGCCATCAGCTCTATAACATCACACAGACGGGAGCAGGCGGCTGACCACGCGGCGCTTGAGCTCCAACTGCGCGAAACCACCACTGCCCACGAAGCGAACCCCACTGATGACACGTTGCATGCACTCGCGCTGGCCCAGCGCCTGTATACAGACCACGCTCGGCACATCACACAAGGCCACATCACAGACACACAAAATCGAGTATATGATGTTGGGGACAAGGCGGGGAAAATGTTAGCTTGGCTCGACAAAAGAGGGGGTAGCGCCAAGGGGATCCAACAGGTGAAAGACGAAGAGGGAAATATTCAGACTGACCCTGATCGAATAGTGGGGGCACTCGCTGCCCACTTTGAGAAAGTCTACACCCCGGAACGGGACGTCACTGCGATTGCAGCCCAAAGCGCACTATATGACTTGAACATCCCGGCACTACTACCGGAGGCTGCAACTGAGCTAGAGGGGCCATTCACTGCTGACGAACTGCGGATCGCCATTGGGGCCCTCCATACGGGCAAGGCGCTGGGGCCAAACGGCATTCCAATCGAATGGTTTCAAGACCGCACTGACGTTTTTGGCCCATACCTGCTCCGAATGTACGAAGAATGCCGTGCTAAGGGGGTGCTCCCACTGGACCAACGAACGGCCACGATCGTGGCTATTCCTAAGCCCGGTAAGCCCCCGGAGGAGTGCTCCTCGTACCGCCCTATATCTTTACTTAACGCGGAAAGCAAAATTCTAGCAAAGCTTCTGGCAAATCGTCTCATGCCCCATCTATCTGTCCTTATTCACCCGGACCAGTCAGGGTTCATGCCCCACAGGAACACCTCGCTCAATCTCCGACGGGTGCATGGGGTGTTGGCTAAAGCGGATGACATAGGCGAGTCCGCGGTCATTTTGGCCCTTGATGCAAAGATGGCCTTTGACATGGTGAAGTGGGCCTATCTCTTTGAGGTTCTCCAATACATGGGGTTCGGTCCCGTCTTCATCTCCTGGATCAAACTGCTATACACCGCACCAGTAGCACATGTGGTGGCGAACGGCCACATTTCGCACTCCTTCCCACTCAGGCGAGGCACCCGACAAGGATGCCCTCTCTCCCCCCTGCTATTTGCGCTATCCCTGGAACCCTTGGCGATCCGCATCAGGACTACTCCCTTGCTTAAAGGGATTACATGGGGGGAGGGCTGGGAGGACCGCATATCGCTTTACGCGGATGATATGCTGGTGTATCTGACAGATCCCGATCACGGCATACCGGCTCTCTTACGCATTTGCAATGACCACGGAGAGGTGTCGGGCTACACTATCAATTGGAGTAAATCCGAATTGTATGCCCTGACGGGCAGCCACCCAACGGTTGGTCCACACTGCCCTCTGCGACTAGCCGGTTCCTCATTTAAATATCTCGGTATTCACGTCACAGGTGACCCGGCGGAATACGAAAAACTGAACCTAGCGCCACCACTGGACCGCCTTAGGCGAGATGCAAGCTTCTGGGCGGGATTACCGTTGACGATGCTTGGGAAAGCAGCCCTGTTTAAGATGAAATCCCTGCCCCGCTTTCTATATATTCTGGACAATACCCCTTTTGCTGTGCCCCCTAGGTACTTCAAGAAGGTGGCGGCAGTGGTCTCTGGTCTGTTATGGGGTAGCCGCCCAGCGCGGATAGCTCACGCCAAGCTATGCAAGAGCTGGTACGAGGGCGGCATCGCACTTCCCAACCTCCACCTCTACTATTGGGCGGCCCAGCTCAGACCGATCAATCAATGGTTGCACGCATCGCAATCTGACCCAGCATTCCAGGCGGACAGGGCCCAACTGGGTACCAGCACCCTGCTAGCCCCGCTTTATGACAAACGAAAACTCAGGTCACTGAAGGGGCCCACTAGGCTCACAGTAGCCACCTGGCATGCAGCCACCGCTGCGCTAGGGTGGAAAGATACAATCACCAAGCTCACTCCACTCTGGGACTCACGTGCTTTAGGCAACCTTCGGACCAGTAAGGGGTTCTCCCGCTGGGACGACATTGGCATTTCGACAGTGGGGGACATGTGGGACCGTGGGGCTATCATTACTTTTGACCGCCTGAGGGAACTCTACGACCTGGGGCCGCATGAAACCTACCGATATGTCCAAATCCGTCACGCGTTACTGGCGGCTGTCCCGGCGGGGTCAACTCCCCCCGAGTCGTCCCCGCTAGAGGATCGCCTTTTGACTGACTACATGGTGGAAAAGGCCACCTCCCTCACGTACCGGAAACTCCTTAACAATTCCCCAGACCCACTAGTGCCTCTTAAGGAGAAATGGGAGCAGGATGTGGGCGAGATGGATGAACATGAATGGAACGAGGCACTGGCATCCCCTAAGGAAGCGGGCATATCCTCTAGAATGAGACTCATACAACTCAAAGTTCTGCATAGAACATATTACACCAGGACATTGCTTCACCGCATACAGCGAGCCCCTGACCCCTTCTGCTTGCGGGGCTGTGGGGAGGAGGGCACACTCTTCCATACACTCTGGGACTGCTCAGTTATACAATCCTATTGACGTCAGGTCTTGCGCACTGTGTCACAGGTGTTGGAGGTCTAAGTGCTCCCTGAACCTCGACGCTGCCTTCTCAATGTGTGGGACCCAACTGACTTGTCCCGGCATGGCCGCCTCTGGGTAACGCTAGGAATGATGATGGCCAAGAGGGATATCGCGCAGCGCTGGGGGGTGGCGGACCCACCGACGGCCTCACAATGGTGTGTAAATATGGACAGGGCCATGGTCACAGAACGGGCAGTGTATTTGAACAGGGCGTGCCCGGCCAAGTGGAACAAAGTGTGGTCCCCATGGAACACGTACCGGGGCGAGATTTGTGACCCACTTCCTGAAGATGACACAATAGACTCCGACGAAGAAGACTGAATGGGCTGGGGGGGCTGAGTGATGCGGGGGGGTGCACCAGGAGGGGGTGGGGAGTTGGAGAGGGACGGCTCAAACTTTATCTAGCATGAAGGGCAACGTGCTGTTGGCCCTAACTCAGGACTACGCTCGCTTCTAACTGGCATTAAGTTTATTATATTGATCGTAATGTTACTTCCCGAAGTTCTGAATGTTTTTTCTTTAGGTGTAAAACAGAAAATGAAAACCTCATACACCCAGCATGGAACATTCACAATTTTCCTTCACACTTTGTTTCTAGATACTTACCGTCACGCCCTCAAAGAATGCAGGCGCAATTGTATTGCAATGATGGTTTCTTCTCTTATTTGGTACTTACTTGGCGGCCGGCCCAGATGGGTTGTAGGCGACAAGCTGTGTAACAACTGTGAAGGCTCAATAAAGGTTTTCAAAAAAAAAAAAGTATTAAAAAAATCATAACTTTAAAACTATTTACACTATGCGGACATACTATCAAAAATTACCATTAACACCAAATATTACAACATTGGAATGTTGTGAGCAATGGAGTAGCTCTGGGTTTATAATGACCAACATTCCAATGTTGGGCTTTCTATTTTTCTCTTTTTAATTGAGAATATTCTACCCTCAGTGGGTGGAATGTTCTAATAGCCTTAGAGCCCTTTTGCATGTGGCTATACCATTTGTTAAAGACCCGCTCCCTCGTTAAAGGTCCTCGCCTATTGCTCAGGTCTATGACTCAGGTTCAGGGCCTTTAACACGGGTATAGCCCTCGGCAGTGGGCTATAAGGCTTTATTATTTTTTTTTCTGACACATTACATCTACATCCGTTAACGCATTTTCATGCTACGTCTGTTTCAGTTAACAAACTTCACTGTACAACACTACACTATGCCACTCTACTCTATATCACTCTAGGTGTGGGCGGAAAATCCGTTACGCTCGCGGATTTTGCGGATTTTTGGGAAATTCGCAATCCGCGAGATTTGCGAATTTCCCGCAAAATCCGCAAATTCGCACGCAGCGGATTTTTTTGGCGGCGCGCGGCGTTGGTGATACAATTTTTGCGGCGCGCGGCATTTATCATCGTTTGCCGAGTTGTTTTTTTCGATAGTTTGCGAGTGCTGCGCCATTTTGGATCTTGCTGTGTGATCCCGCGGGAATTGGCGAGCGCGATTACGTCATCGCGGCTTGCCAGCGATAGTTTGTAAACGCGAGTACGGCGAGATCACGTCTCGCGGTACTTCGCAATTGCGAGATTTGAGATGCGGCGAGCGAAAATATAAATTTGCAATTCTGCACAAGAAATCCACCAGCAAGCAGCATAAACCTTCTAGAAATGATGATTTTTATGTGAATAACTCCTTAGTTTGACATTTGCCTGCACTTTTTTAGCGAGGAGTCCATTTTGGGGAGGGGGGCAGGGGGGTGGGAGGAAGGAAGTGCCCCACAGTCTTCAACTTCCTGTTCCTGTTCAGCAGGCTCCTCCCAGTGCTTTGTCCATCTCCTGGTCACTTTTCATTTGGGTCTGGAGCTGGAAGGATTACTTTTTGTGGATGCTGCTGGATATTTGGATTTGAGGCCTTTTTGACTTTCTTTGGATCACTGTTGGATTAGAAATTTTACGAGTAAGTTTGTTTGGGGCATTACAGTTGCTGCAATTAAAATTTTGGAATTTTCGATTTTTGGGCTGTTTTGGGGCCTTTTGCCCAGGGGTACTCAGTGGTGGGTGGACTGAGTCTTTCTGTGGGTTGTCTTGAACTTAAACATCATGGAGGCCATGGATGAATTGGGATTGTGCTGATTTTTCTGTGTTTTTCGATTTTTGACCTGTTGTTGGGGCCTTGACCAGGGGTAGTGAGTGGTGCATGGGCCTAGTCTTTCTGTGGGCTGTCTTGAACTTAAACATCATGGAGGGCATAGATGGAATGGGATTGTGCTGATTTTTCTGTGTTTTTCGATTTTTGACCTGTTGTTGGGGCCTTGACCAGGGGTAGTGAGTGGTGCATGGGCCTAGTCTTTCTGTGGGGTGTCTTGAATTTAAACATCATGGAGGGCATGGATGGAATGGGATAGTGCTGATTTTGCAGTGTTTTTCGATTTTTGGGGGTGTTCATGGGGAGGGACATGCCATGTGGCTGGTGGCCATTTTGAGTGCAGCTACAGGCACTGGCCATGTGCTGGCAGGCAAGTGGCCATTTTGAATGCAGGCTTTGTTGTTAGGCCTCCAACCATTTTGCCTACTTTTCAACCTTTATTTATGCCCAGGGGTAGTGAGTCTTGCATGGGCCTAGTCTTTCTGTGGGTTGTCTTGAATTTAAACATCATGGAGGCCATGGATGGAATGGGATTGTGCAGATTTTTCAGTGATTTTCGTTTTTTGGGCCTGTACTTGTGGCCTTTTCACCAGGGGTATTTGAGTCTAGCATGGGCCTAGTCTTTCTGTGGGCTGTCTTGAACTTAAACATCATGGAGGGCATGGATGGAATGGGATTGTGCTGATTTTTCTGTTGTTGGGGCCTTGACCAGGGGTAGTGAGTGGTGCATGGGCCTAGTCTTTCTGTGGGGTGTCTTGAATTTAAACATCATGGAGGGCATGGATGGAATGGGATTGTGCTGATTTTGCAGTGTTTTTCGATTTTTTGGGGTGTTCATGGGGACAGGCCATGTGGGTGGGGGCCATTTTGAGTGCTGGTACAGGCAGGCCCTGGCCATGTGCTAGGAGGCAAGTGGCCATTTTGAATGCAGGCTTTGTTGTTAGGCCTCCAACCATTTTGCCTACTTTTCAACCTTTATTTATGCCCAGGGGTAGTGAGTCTTGCATGGGCCTAGTCTTCCTGTGGGTTGTCTTGAATTTAAACATCATGGAGGCCATGGATGGAATGGGATTGTGCTGATTTTGCAGTGTTTTTCGATTTTTGGGGGTGTTCATGGGGAGGGACATGCCATGTGGCTGGTGGCCATTTTGAGTGCAGCTACAGGCACTGGCCATGTGCTGGCAGGCAAGTGGCCATTTTGAATGCAGGCTTTGTTGTTAGGCCTCCAACCATTTTGCCTACTTTTCAACCTTTATTTATGCCCAGGGGTAGTGAGTCTTGCATGGGCCTAGTCTTTCTGTGGGTTGTCTTGAATTTAAACATTATGGAGGGCATGGATGGATTGGGATTGTGCTGATTTTGCAGTGTTTTTCGATTTTTTTGTGCTCTATAACTGAACTGATGTTCCTCTGTCTTCCATTTTTTTAGGTGCACAAGACTCAAGAGAACCACCAGTGCCAGGAAGAAGTCCTGCAGCGGTGTGTGTGTGCAGCATAACGTCACGCGACGTCACGTCTGGCCTCAGACAACTCTACAATTCGTGCAACTGCGGCCTGCTGTCTGACCTGCTCTGAAGAAGGTGGCCCCGCCCCCAAAGAAAGTTCTCCGTAGCTCCTCTAGCAAGAAAGTTGCTAGTAAGGAGCAGAAGAAGCAAGTTACCAAGGAGGCTGGTGTGCCACCCGCCACGTTTTTTGGGAGCAAAAAAAAAAGTAAGCCTGCAGCAGCAGGATCTGCTGGGGACCAAGCTGGGAGCAGCACCCCTGCTCCATTGGGTTCAGTGCCTCCACCACCACGCCAACTTAAGTCAAAGCCCTTGAGTGCTTCAGAGGCAGTCAGTGTACTTCTCCAATCACCATCGACCAGTGATGTTGGCTCATCGCAAGAAAGTAGCAGCAATGTCCCTGAATCAACACAGGTTGTTGTAACTCATCTGACAAGTGTTGAACAACCACAGCCGCAACAGCAACACCATGTGCAAGTACACGCCCAAGTACATGTGGAAGGAGAGGCAGCAAAAGGAGATGCGCAAGCAAAGGTGCATGGAGGTTCACAAGTGCCCACAATAGTTGTTCCTCCCGAAGTAGGGGCACATTTGGAAATCGACAATGAAGCCGAGGTATCATTGGAAGCCACTCCTCCTGATGATCATTCATTGTCTTCCACATCCCTAGCAAGGAAAAGATCAAGGGGGGTGTCTACATCTTCTTCAAGCCCACCTCGTTCTGATGCAAGTGATCTGTCTTGGGAACCACAACTGCGGTCTGACAGTGAGGCACACCATGATCTGACACCGGTACCTAAGCGTAAAAGGAAGGTCGTCCAAAAACTCAAACCTATGGAGTGTGATGAGGCTCAACAAGAAGTGACAGATACTGCTGGTGATGAAGCCTCTCACGATGACGACGAGCCAGTCATCACAAAGGTCACTGCAGCCCCACCGGGCATGCAGCACTGAGACATTTTGACCCTATCCCGAGAAGCTGCTGAGCGTGATGATGATGTCGGCGAGGAGGCAATGGAAATGGAATCATTAGATTTGGAGTTAAGTAGTACACCAAAACCTACCGCTTCCATATTTCTTCCTCGCAAGAAGGTACCCACCTCGTCCTCGACCTCAATTCGTGGTGGTGAAAGTGCAAAACGTACTGAAGTTCGGCAATCCACATCCTCCACTTCATCTGGCATTAGCAGCAGGACCACCACCACCAGTATCGCCGCCTCCTCCGGCCCCCGAAGACATTTCAAGTCTCCAGTTTGGGACTTCTTTAGTGTTTGCCCAAAAAATGAAAACGTAGCCATTTGTAGCATTTGTAAGCTTCGAGTTAGTCGTGGTAAGTTGGGTTCCAACTATGGTACCGGAGGCCAGAGAGGTCATCTTAGGAGAACGCACGATGTCCAATGGTTTGCGCACCTACACACGATCAAGGAAGCGGGAATTGCACGCAATGAAAACGTTGTTTTTTCATCTGGTGATGACGAGGAGGTGGAAGACGATTCAAACACTTCACTTACACCCAGTTCCCCTGTCAGCAGCACACCCCATGGGAGCCACACTAAGAGTGTGGGAGAGAGTGAGACATCAATGCGGAAAAGTTCATCAGCGAGCGTAACTGGGTCGAAGAGATCATCATCATCCCGTAAATCCTTGGTCCAGGGCAACATTAAAAAGATGTTGTTTACAGAAGCGCAATATGAATGCAACCACCCAATGACTCGTCTGTATAACACTAAGCTGGCTAAAATGCTAGCTCTGGACCTTCTCCCTTTTTCTTTTGTAGAAGGGGTTGGTTTTCTAGAATTAGTGACAGCGCTCTGCCCTAAATGGAAGGTTCCTAGCCGGTTCTATTTTGCCCGAGTTGCGGTTCCAGCACTACATGAAGATGTTCTGAAGGTGATTGGGGCAGCTTTGCAGAATAGTGCTGTTCACACTATACATCTGACAACAGACATGTGGACCAGTGGCGCAGGCGCTGATTACATGTGCATCACTGCACACTGGGTCTCTTTTTCAGGGGCTAAAGCAAAGCTAAACTCAGGTGTTGACACTAACATTGTTTTTAAAGGTGATCGGAAACATGCAACACTAGCCATGTTTGGTTTGGAGAAACGTCACACAGCAGAAAACATTTTGGATGTCTTTAACCCAAAGGTCCTTAACTGGCTGTCCCCACTAAAACGCAAGGTTGGTTATGTTTCCACGGACAATGGCGCCAATATAGTTAAGGCCATGAGGGACGGTTACTATTTCAGAGTGCCGTGTTTGGCGCACTGTATAAACCTGGTTGTCCAAACATTCTTGGGTAATAAAGGCAGTGCAGCGTACAGTGTATTGGAGACCTGCCGAAAAATGTGCAAGCATTTCAGGCATTCTTTTAAGGCCCGGAAGCAGCTGAGGAGCCTGCTATATCAACGTCAAATGCCAGTGAAAGCACTCATCCAGGAGGTGGTAACACGTTGGAACTCAACCTTCTACATGCTTGAGCGTCTGTATGAGCAGTATACGGAACTCGATCAATATTTCTTTAAAGAGGGTATAGAGGAGCTGAGGATGGGTGGGCCGCAATGGAACATAGTTGAAAGCCTGACACGCATGCTTCGTCCTTTTGAGTTCTTCACGCGTGCAGTCAGCAAGGAGGACTCTAATTTGGGAAAAGCTATCCCATTGTTGTACATGCTGGAGGACCAACTGAAGGAGGTGTGTTCTGTGTTTAGAAAAGATGACAAAAACCAAGACTCTTTGCTTCTGGCTGAGCAATTATTAGAGCTCCTACAAGGTGATGAACGTCTTAAAAAGATCCACTCAGAACAGCATTACATTTGTGCTACTATTCTGGATCCACGCTACAAAAAGGCGCTGGCAGGCCAAGCATTCTTTCCTTTTGATGATGAACATGTTCCAAAGTACAAACGTTGGCTAGCTTTGTCAGCCAAGAAGTTTGAAACAGAACGGCTGGAAATTGAAGGAAATGGCAGTACATCAGCAGGCCATCCCCAGTCAAAACAATCCACTTCTGCACCTGTGGCTGTGGCACAAGTGACCTCTCAGCCGTTAAAGACACCGGCAACCGGATCATCTGCACGAAAGACAACAGAAACATTGGAGGCTGAAGAGGATTGGCTAGCTCTGCGTGGGTTTGGTTCTCAAAAGGTCAGAGGCACAGCAAGAGCTAAGCAAAGTGGAGGAACCTTGGATGAGGACCTTGAGTCGATGGTGAAGGACTATCTGAATGACTCAACAGAGGTCTATGTTAATTCTGACCCATTGGCGTATTGGCATGGGAAAAAAGAATTGTGGCCACAGCTCACCAACCTGGCTTTAAACTACTTGTCTTGCCCACTCGCAAGCGTGTCTTCTGAACGGGTTTTCAGTGCGGCTGGTGGGATTGTAACTCCCAAACGGAGCCGCCTCTCGCCCAAAAATGTGGAGAGGTTAACAATGATCAAGATGAATCAGCACCTCATACCACCAGATTTCAGAGTACGAGAGAGCGTGCCGGATGAAGAGGAGGTGGCCAGCAACATAGATGAGGGAATTTCTACTCTGTCAGGTGACACTGAGCTCACCCTGCCTGAATTCGCAGAGTATGATGACGAAGCCTTATTCTTATTCCTGGACCGTGATACCGACTTCGAGCCCTGAAAATGAGACAACGAATCAATCACTTTCTTTTTCATCCTTATTCACTTTTATTCCTGTGTGTCTGTCTTTCTTTGTTGTGCACAGTTAATATAATTCAAACTTTAATCAGATAATCACAAAAACAAGCCCATCAGCAGAACTGTCTTCACTTGTTTGCTAATTGATTTGAAGGTGCCGCAGTCTGCATTCCTCAGGTTCACAAGTTCAGAAGAACATGCTCCTCTATCCTCCTCCTCCAGACTCCTATTTCCATCAAAGCAGAAGGCTGGTTTACGCCCAATGAAGAAAGACTCAGCACTTGTGGGGGTGTTGTTCTACCTCTTTGCAGGTGAGTTGACGGGTCTGGGGCCATTGCTGGGAAGCACTAAAAGTGGTTAGGACCAAATCCGAGGCGGAAAATTTTTTGTGTTTTTGATGACTTGCTTGCCTTTGAGGTGCTCTTAGGGGGGGTTCCGTCTGTTTGTGGGTGAGTTTCGTGGTCTGGGAGCATTGCTGGGACACTCTAATCTTGATTGCATTTGCTTTTCAGGAAATCCGTCGTGCCAACCCCGACTTATGGCCTAGCTACGCAGCGCGTTTGGACCGAAGGCCCAGAAATATTGCAAGTATGAGATTTTGCTTTTGGCCTGTTTGGGGGTGTTATGCTTCTTGGCGGGTGGGTTGCCGGGTCTTGGGGCATTCCTGGGAAGGTCTAATACCGGGTAGAAGTGGTTGGGACAAAATCCAGGCCGATTTTTTTTTTGGCTATTTCTGACATTTTGCTCTATGTAGCGTTTTCGGGGGTCCTGTTTGGGGGGCTTCCTGGTGTTTGTGGGTGAGTTTCGTGGTCTGGGAGCACTGCTGGGACACTCTAATCTTGATTGCATTTGCTTTTCAGGAAATCCGTCGTGGCAACCCCGACTTATGGCCTAGCTACGCAGTGCGTTTGGACCGAAGGCCCAGAAATATTGCAAGTATGAGATTTTGCTTTTGGCCTGTTTGGGGGTGTTATGCTTCTTGGCGGGTGGGTTGCCGGGTCTTGGGGCATTCCTGGGAAGGTCTAATACCGGGTAGAAGTGGTTGGGACAAAATCCAGGCCGATTTTTTTTTGGCTATTTCTGACATTTTGCTCTATGTAGCGTTTTCGGGGGCCTGTTTGGGGGGCTTCCTGGTGTTTGTGGGTGAGTTTCGTGGTCTGGGAGCACTGCTGGGACACTCTAATCTTGATTGCATTTGCTTTTCAGGAAATCCGTCGTGGCAACCCCGACTTATGGCCTAGCTACGCAGTGCGTTTGGACCGAAGGCCCAGAAATATTGCAAGTATGAGATTTTGCTTTTGGCCTGTTTGGGGGTGTTATGCTTCTTGGCGGGTGGGTTGACGGGTCTTGGGGCATTCCTGGGAAGGTCTAATACCGGGTAGAAGTGGTTGGGACAAAATCCAGGCCGATTTTTTTTTTGTCTATTTCTGACATTTTGCTCTATGTTGCGTTTTCGGGGGCCTGTTTGGGGGGCTTCCTGGTGTTTGTGGGTGAGTTTCGTGGTCTGGGAGCACTGCTGGGACACTCTAATCTTGATTGCATTTGCTTTTCAGGAAATCCGTCGTGGCAACCCCGACTTATGGCCTAGCTACGCAGTGCGTTTGGACCGAAGGCCCAGAAATATTGCAAGTATGAGATTTTGCTTTTGGCCTGTTTGGGGGTGTTATGCTTCTTGGCGGGTGGGTTGACGGGTCTTGGGGCATTCCTGGGAAGGTCTAATACCGGGTAGAAGTGGTTGGGACAAAATCCAGGCCGATTTTTTTTTTGGGCTATTTCTGACATTTTGCTCTATGTAGCGTTTTCGGGGGCCTGTTTGGGGGGCTTCCTGGTGTTTGTGGGTGAGTTTCGTGGTCTGGGAGCACTGTTGGGACACTCTAATCTTGATTGCATTTGCTTTTCAGGAAATCCGTCGTGGCAACCCCGACTTATGGCCTAGCTACGCAGCGCGTTTGGACCGAAGGCCCAGAAATATTGCAAGTATGAGATTTTGCTTTTGGCCTGTTTGGGGGTGTTATGCTTCTTGGCGGGTAGGTTGCCGGGTCTTGGGGCATTCCTGGGAAGGTCTAATACCGGGTAGAAGTGGTTGGGACAAAATCCAGGCCGATTTTTTTTTTGGCTATTTTTGACATTTTGCTCTATGTAGCGTTTTCGGGGGCCTGTTTGGGGGGCTTCCTGGTGTTTGTGGGTGAGTTTCGTGGTCTGGGAGCACTGCTGGCTATATATACTTTACTTTGCAAGAGGTTTGAAGCAAATCCATGGTGGCAGAGGGGACTTAGGGCCTAGCTGCAGAGCGCGCGCGGAGTGATTTGGGAAATTTGTGAAAAATTGACTAAGTCCTAGGTATGGGCGGAAAATCCGTTTCGCTCGCGGATTTTGCGGATTTTCGGGAAATTCGCAATCCGCGAGATTCGCGAATCTCCCGCAAAATCCGCAAATCCGCGAGCAGCGGATTTTGCTCGCACTGCTCGCACTGTTCGCGTGAGTTCGCGGCTTCCCAGTACAACTTCGCGCCCCGCGAATAAGTGCTAAATTGCAGAAATACGATCTTAGCAAAACTGAAACTACTTACCAGGTTCAAAAGTTCAGGCTCATCATTAGTAGCCATTTCCTGTAGTGCTTCCTGAGGGGCCCCTCCAGAGTTCAGTTGGCAGTTGCAACTATTATGTGACCCTGCTCTGAACCTCAGAATAGTTACACATATGCCACAAAGGTCCTGAATTACAGCTAAGGGAGCCAGGCTGGAAGTTAAAATCCATTAATCAGCCCCTAATTCATTATTGTCAGTTGGGGCAGGGCAGGTGTTGTAACTAATTTTGCAACAATGAAAGCACTTAGCAAGTGAAAAAGATCACTAATCAGGGCGCACTAAGGAAGCAGGTGCCAGCTAAAAAAATATTCTGTGACACATTAATCAGCCCCAAATTAATTCAGGTCACTTGAGGCAGGGAAGGTGTGCTTTGCTTTGCCGAAAATAATGTACACTGGACAACCAGAGGGTGTGGTGATGAAACAGAGGGTGGCATGGGTGGGCCAGAGGGTGGCATGAGTAGTCAGAGAGTGACAGTGGTGACAGAGAGTGGCAGTGATGAAGAAGAGTGTCCCAAACAGGCTGGACACGTAGAAACAACAAGTTCGCAAAACTTGCGACCCGACAGGTAAGTTCGCAAATTGCGAAATTGTAAAAACCCTCGCGAACTGGCAGAAACACGGGCGAACACAAAAAAAAAAAATCCGCAAATTCGTGAGAATTCGCGGATTTTGCGGATTGCGAGTTCGCAAATCCGCAAAATTCGCGAACGCGAGATTCGCAAAATTCGCCCATGCTTACTAAGTCCCCATTTTTGTACTTTTGCTCTTTGGCTGTTTGGGGGTCTTCTACTCGTTTTCTCCTGGGTTGACGGCTCTGGGGCCATTGCTGGGAAGCTCTAATACCGGATAAAAGTGTTTTGGACCAAATCCCAGGCGGAAAATTTTTTGTGTTTTTGATGACTTGCTTGCCTTTGAGGTGCTCTTAGGGGGGGTTCCGTCTGTTTGTGGGTGAGTTTCGTGGTCTGGGAGCATTGCTGGGACACTCTAATCTTGATTGCATTTGCTTTTCAGGAAATCCGTCGTGCCAACCCCGACTTATGGCCTAGCTACGCAGCGCGTTTGGACCGAAGGCCCAGAAATATTGCAAGTATGAGATTTTGCTTTTGGCCTGTTTGGGGGTGTTATGCTTCTTGGCGGGTGGGTTGCCGGGTCTTGGGGCATTCCTGGGAAGGTCTAATACCGGGTAGAAGTGGTTGGGACAAAATCCAGGCCGATTTTTTTTTGGGCTATTTCTGACATTTTGCTCTATGTAGCGTTTTCGGGGGCCTGTTTGGGGGGCTTCCTGGTGTTTGTGGGTGAGTTTCGTGGTCTGGGAGCACTGCTGGCTATATATACTTTACTTTGCAAGAGGTTTGAAGCAAATCCATGGTGGCAGAGGGGACTTAGGGCCTAGCTGCAGAGCGCGCGCGGAGTGATTTGGGAAATTTGTGAAAAATTGACTAAGTCCCCATTTTTGTACTTTTGCTCTTTGGCTGTTTGGGGGTCTTCTACTCGTTTTCTCCTGGGTTGACGGCTCTGGGGCCATTGCTGGGAAGCTCTAATACCGGATAAAAGTGTTTTGGACCAAATCCCAGGCGGAATTTTTTTTGTGTTTTTGATGACTTGCTTGCCTTTGAGGTGCTCTTAGGGGGGGTTCCGTCTGTTTGTGGGTGAGTTTCGTGGTCTGGGAGCATTGCTGAGACACTCTAATCTTGATTGCATTTGCTTTTCAGGAAATCCGTCGTGGCAACCCCGACTTATGGCCTAGCTACGCAGTGCGTTTGGACCGAAGGCCCAGAAATATTGCAAGTATGAGATTTTGCTTTTGGCCTGTTTGGGGGTGTTATGCTTCTTGGCGGGTGGGTTGCCGGGTCTTGGGGCATTCCTGGGAAGGTCTAATACCGGGTAGAAGTGGTTGGGACAAAATCCAGGCCGATTTTTTTTTGGGCTATTTCTGACATTTTGCTCTATGTAGCGTTTTCGGGGGCCTGTTTGGGGGGCTTCCTGGTGTTTGTGGGTGAGTTTCGTGGTCTGGGAGCACTGCTGGCTATATATACTTTACTTTGCAAGAGGTTTGAAGCAAATCCATGGTGGCAGAGGGGACTTAGGGCCTAGCTGCAGAGCGCGCGCGGAGTGATTTGGGAAATTTGTGAAAAATTGACTAAGTCCCCATTTTTGTACTTTTGCTCTTTGGCTGTTTGGGGGTCTTCTACTCGTTTTCTCCTGGGTTGACGGCTCTGGGGCCATTGCTGGGAAGCTCTAATACCGGATAAAAGTGTTTTGGACCAAATCCCAGGCGGAATTTTTTTTGTGTTTTTGATGACTTGCTTGCCTTTGAGGTGCTCTTAGGGGGGGTTCCGTCTGTTTGTGGGCGAGTTTCGTGGTCTGGGAGCATTGCTGGGACACTCTAATCTTGATTGCATTTGCTTTTCAGGAAATCCGTCGTGCCAACCCCGACTTATGGCCTAGCTACGCAGCGCGTTTGGACCGAAGGCCCAGAAATATTGCAAGTATGAGATTTTGCTTTTGGCCTGTTTGGGGGTGTTATGCTTCTTGGCGGGTGGGTTGCCGGGTCTTGGGGCATTCCTGGGAAGGTCTAATACCGGGTAGAAGTGGTTGGGACAAAATCCGCGCGGAAAAGCCTTTAGTTTTGGCACTTTTTGTAACTTAGGGTTCGTTAGGGTTAGCCCTAGCAGCAGGATTGCATGTGTTTCGGGGTGTTCTAGATTTTTCCAACTGAGTTCTGGGGTCTTAGAGCACTCGTGAGAATGTGTAATTTTGGTTGCAAGTCATTTGAAGAAAATCCATGGTGGGAAAGGGGGGATTTGGCATAGTTAAAGAAAGCCTTTGCCACTATTCTTAACTTAGGGTTCGTTAGGGTTAGCAGTATTTCTATTGCATGTGTTTGAGTGGGGGGGATTTCGAGTCTTGGAGCGATGCTGGCTATGGCTACTTTTGCTTGGTTGCTTGCAAGTGGTTTGAATGCAATCCACGGTGGGTAATGGGTAATTAGGAAGGGGGTACTTCGGCCTACTTTTACTTTCAAAGTAAGTTTTGTCACCAGTTTTCTGCTAGGCCTCGTTTTTTGAGATTTGATTGGGGGTCTTCTACATTTTTGCGACTGGCTTTAGTAAGGGTCTGGGTGGGAGCACTGCTAGGAAGATCTAATTTTGTTCTAAAACACAGTTTACAGTACACCTAGCTTGAGGGGCAAGATCCGCTACATTAATTTGCCCATACTTATTTATCCTTCAAAAGGTGACTCAGAGTACGCACTTTCAAAAATATTGTACTGTCTACTAGGAAAATCAAATTGTGACTTTTTGCACTCCACAGCCTACATACCTTATATTTATTTATCAGTGGTGTTGTAATATTATATCACTTCCTGTTTTTCGTTGAATAATTACAGGCCGGGTTTCAGTCTCTGCAATGGGGAAAAAAGGATGGAGTCAGGCTTCACAGTAGCGAGCCACAATTCAGCATCAGGCAGGCAGTGGACAGGGTGTCTTCTGGTGACCAACATCGATGGACGAAGCGTCGGCTGCAATGGAGGAGTGCCGCTAATAGGAGGATTTTTTTTCTGCAGGCAACTTACTTACCACTTCCAACAGGACCACTACAACCACATAGATACAGTATCCCTTGCCTTTTTCTCTGACTGTGACTGCATTTCTTGGCTCTCTCTCGGCTTCTAAATTGATCCCTTAACACATCACTTAGTCCACTCCACTATCACATCTGCACCACACATAGTCATTTGTAAGTGCTCCTACTTAATTCGCAAGTCGCAGCACGCCCCAGGCCGTAGAGGACTGGGATGGCCCCAATGATGAAGCATGTCACCAAGGGGCAACCCTGGTGAGTGAGGGGACACCTAGAAAAAAAGCAATTTCTCCTTTTCTATCTACTATACCTTCCAGACCAACCCCACTGAGTGTTGTTGTGAATGGATTTATAGTGACCAGCAAGGCTCTCGGGTATCTGGCTACAGAGACCTTATGTTGAATATCGTTATCAATAATTTACACATAGGCCCTTTACTGTTGCATTCTTTCTTCCACAGTTGTCGAATGTACTACTTACTTTTCACTGACATGCATGCAGTAGTGCATGCACTTTCAAAGATTGATGGATAGGTTTGTACCCAAAGAATTGTTTATGTTCAATTGTTTGTCTATGCTGTGCTTTTTTTTACAGGGTGTCTTCTGGTGACCAACATCGATGGACGAAGCGTCGGCTGCAATGGAGGAGTGCCGCTAATAGGAGGATTTTTTTTCTGCAGGCAACTTACTTACCACTTCCAACAGGACCACTACAACCACATAGATACAGTATCCCTTGCCTTTTTCTCTGACTGTGACTGCATTTCTTGGCTCTCTCTCGGCTTCTAAATTGATCCCTTAACACATCACTTAGTCCACTCCACTATCACATCTGCACCACACATAGTCATTTGTAAGTGCTCCTACGTAATTCGCAAGTCGCAGCACGCCCCAGGCCGTAGAGGACTGGGATGGCCCCAATGATGAAGCATGTCACCAAGGGGCAACCCTGGTGAGTGAGGGGACACCTAGAAAAAAAGCAATTTCTCCTTTTCTATCTACTATACCTTCTGTCAGGTTACGCAGCCCCTAAGCGCCTACCGTACTATGAAACTACATTTCCCATGAGTAGGCGGGAGACTTGCAGGAAGTTTATCTGGGGAACAGACGCGCTTCCTGTTGCGCGTTATTCTGGTTTCTGTTCTGCACCGGCATGAGAGCGGACGCTCTGCATGCTTTTCTATCGTGTCTCCTGTGGACTATCACCTTCCCCCCCCCCCCCCCTGAGGCTCAGTGGGGAGCGCTTCCGTGTTCTGTCCTTGGCGGTAGACGGACTTCACGCGTCTTCAGGTAAAGCCGCTCTAAACTCTTCGGCCGCCCGTGCGGTCAGCTGATTACTGCCTGAACGGATTGTTAAGGGAGGTTCTGTGACTGTTTTCTAACAGAATTCTACCTTTGCTGAATTCCTGTTTGGTTGAATTGTGTGTGGCGGAGCACAGTGGCGGTCTATACCATGTGTTACCGTTCACATCGTGGATCGTTTTTGTACTATTAAAACGGAGCGCGGTAGTAAGGACAACTACGCGTCTCCGTTGTATAACTGTGTATTTCAAAGGACCTCCATAACTGGGCATGTAGTGAGGTAACTACAGGCTACCCCAGTTCTCTTTGTGTAGTGCACCGTGGGGTGTGTTGTTGGCAGAATTCAGTGGTGGTCGCAACTACGTTTTTCTGTTTGACCTTCACCAAAGATTCTCTACTGGGTCATTACTTAGAGAGCGCAGTGTTGTAGTTCTTGCTTCCTACACACTACCGTTTCCCTCTTCCTTTTTGTTGGACCATACATCTTTGCTTTGACTATTTGGAACCCCCTTTGTACATTGAGTCCTCTACCATGTTTGTGGTATGTTGTGAGTAGTGGGTTTGATGTCTTAGTATAACGCGAGTGTGTTTGGTGCGACAGGAGTGTGTTCGTTAACTATATGTTTATGTGTTTCTTAGGCCTTCCTCACAGATTGTGGCAGAAGGGCTATAGTATTTCCTATCCAAGGTCATGTTTTCTTGGTGCTCAGGTACTTGTATACTTCCTTGGTTATTTAGTGAGACTATATGAGAGTAGCCTTGTATGTTAGGACAGCACTTCACTGATGCCTGTCTTGTCTTCTGTTACAGGTATCCTTTCCCTGCTGACCCTACCTTTACCCATCCCACATTTTTTATTTTAGTTTGTTATTTTTCTCCCCCGCCTAATGGCTCGAACACCCTGTGTTTACACTTCTGGGTGTTGGTGACATTTGGAGGTGGAACCATATTTGCATCAACTGGATCACGGGGAGTAAACCTGACACCTTCCAGACCAACCCCATTGAGTGTTGTTGTGAATGGATTTATAGTGACCAGCAAGGCTCTCGGGTATCTGGCTACAGAGACCTTATGTTGAATATCGTTATCAATAATTCCACACAGGCCCTGTACTGTTGCATTCTTTCTTTCCACAGTTGTCGAATGTACTACTTACTTTTCACTGACATGCATGCAGTAGTGCATGCACTTTCAAAGATTGATGGATAGGTTTGTACCCAAAGATTTGTTTATGTTCACAATTGTTTGTCTATGCTGTGCTATTTTTTCTTGTCTCCCAAAACCTTTCCCAAAAACCCCCGTACCCATCCATTTTTCAAACCCTAACCCTCTTCCCCCGGGCTGTGTGGTTTTGATTGATGTGTGACTAAATTATTATTACAGCAATAAATCCACACACTTGCTGGGGAGGATAAGGTGATAGCAACAGGCTGGTGAAGAAATCCGAGGATATATTCTTACTCTGCTTGACAAAGAACCATTGCTAATGTGAAAGAACTTCAACCGAATTAGTAGTTATACTTTACCATTTGTTAGGCTACAATGTGGCACTGCTCTACTGTACTTCTGTCACCTGCTATATTCTCAGTTGTACCGTTGAATTGCTCAGGAGGACAAACCAGATTTCATTTTCTTTTTTTTCATAGGCATGCAACTGCCACTGTGTCACACCACTAGTACCACCGCTATGAGGAAATTTTATCCGACCAAGATTGCCAACCTTATTCGGTGTTTCCCGTGGAGCCAGCCCTGGGTCTAGCCCTACTTTCAAACACAAATTACAGGTAAGATAAGCGTTTGGTGGTTTGGGGGTATAATGGAGTATTAGTACGAGAGACGAGAGACTGAAGGTAGTACTACTAAAGTCCTAGGACTCTTGGATTCACTTCACTTAGTCTGTGAGAGGCACTTAGTGTTGAAAACATTTGGGCATTTACACTTAAAGGAAGAAAATGGAACTAAACTTTCAGGAAAACAGTCAACGTTAAACCCCCACCCACCAGGCAAGCAGTAAAAAACAGGTATGCTCAGATAAAGTTTGAAAAAGTATATTTATATCCCTAACAAAATAATCTCCCGCAAGACCCTCCCTAACCCCAACGATTGTCCTTCAAAAGTCCCCAAAAACCCAACTCCCAATTCCCACCCCCCAAAAGTCTCTAAAAAAGGGGTAAGGGACACTATGGGTGGATGCTGTTAACTTTTTGGGCCAGGGCATCATGCTCCTCGCGGAGCAAGGCGAGCTCCTGCTGAAGGCGGGACACCATCCGGGTAGTGCGGCACAGGCGTGCCTTCACTGCCTTGCAGGTGCAATGCCTGTGAGAGGCAGCCTTGCTGCTCGGCGGTGGCGTTTGCCTTTGGCAGCCCGGCTCAGTCTGGGTGGACCACTGTGCTGGGTGGCAGCCCGTGGGGCCACGGAGGCCGATGCAGACGACGTTGTTGTTGTTGTCGACTGCACACTTTCCTCGTCCTCCAGGGCCACCAGCCGCCGATATTCCGCAACAGTGGCCTCGATCCTCCGTTGCCGGGCCGCTCTAGCCAGCTCCTTCCTCCTTGTTCGTTTGGAAGGAGCATCTATATGAAGAAAGAAAGACATAGTCTGTAACCAATGCTCTTTAAGATTAACTCAATCATTCAGCAGAAATTTGTGTTGCAGTACAACTAGCAACTTGCAAGCGCATTACATAACTATTGAGGCCAGTATCTATCTAACCTCACACTTCTTCATCCTTGCTCTAACATTAGTGGGAGTTTAAGGAACAAATTCTACGAGCACTGTGGACTTCCATTGGAGTCGACTATGAAAGTACACCAGTCTTATTCTTCTTCTTATCTCTTGTTTTGGAAAATTGGTACGTTATTTTCTGCAAGCCGGCATAATGCCAGCGCAGTAAACTTGCACCCGAGAAAAAGAGACGCACGCCATGAGGAGTGACCTAGACTTGCGTTGCGTTACTGTACCCGTCCAGTACATGCAGGTGGTGAAGCTCTTACTTTTCTATTACGGGTGGCACTGAGAATACTCTGTTACAACTCAAGGGCTACTGCTTAATTAATTTAACTTTCACCCTACAGTGGAAATGAGTACTAGAAATGGAAAATTGAAGAAGATAAATAATCTGATTATCTATCACTTCACATGGGATGTTTTTGCTTATATATGGGATGACTTTAGGTGCTTTGCTTTTTATTGAGTGACCAGTGATACATCCACACATGAATGACTGAGTACTACTAAACTTATTAAGAGAGGTAGGGAGTGGCCACCGTAATAACCGGATCTATGCAGTGCTTGCAATACAAACTACTGCTACTATTTATGGTAGTATTTGGACAAAATTAAAAGTTCTTTTCCTTGCCTTTCCTACACTGGAACGGACGTGCGGGTGCAGTGTTACATGCTCTTCAAAGTTACACTTAGTTCATCCACTGACCGTCTACTCTCTCTAGATCATGGGTACTCACAAACTTTCTCTCAGGGGCTACATTTACAGTGTAGTTTGGGGCCGAGGGCCGCACTGGTGGGGGCGGAGTCAGAGGGGGCGGGGCTAAAGCAAAACGATAACTTGTGACCCTGAGGTTGCACACAGGTCCCTGCAGCAGATGCCCTCATCCACTGAGCCACCAGACCCAGCATTTACATACATCTCTCTCCCTCCTGCTCTCCCTCCTGCCCTCCCTCCATCTCTCTCTCCCTCCTGCCCTCCCTCTCCCTCCCCCTCTGTCATCTCACTATGTGTGTGTCTATCTGTGTCAGCCTTCAGCCCGGGTTGAGACCGCCTTCTCAACGCGCACACACAGACAACAACACCAAAGTACTTAACAGGTCTTTAAAAGACCATTAACATATTATTGAGGCTTTGTTTGTTGTAGCGCCCCTGCTTCTCCACCCTGACAATCACTGCTTGCCCGGCCCCACAGAGCAGAGGCTTTGTTCTATTTCACCTCTTTGTGGCCTTGCATCTCCACTCTGCTCTGTGGGGGCCGGGGGAGCAGTGATTGTCAGAGTGGAGATGCAGGGGCGCTAACAGGTGAAATACAAAAAAGCCTCTGCTCTGTGGGGGCCGTGGGAGCAGTGATTGTCTGCAAGGTCTGCGCACCGCCAAGGAAGGCTTGCCGGGCCACCACCGGCCCGCGGGCCGTACTATGAGTACCCCTGCTCTAGATACACATATGCTATCTAAGAGTCAGATAGTAGCATGATCCAGGTATATGGACACATACAGTTTCTGTGTCACCCACCCAGGCTGTTGTCCTTCCACCCATCATTGCTTCATCATTCACCCAGCCATGCATCTCATATTCTTGCCTTCCCAGCTAGTCTTCAATCTCAATAAGTAAGGAATATATAAGAGCTTACCTCTGGCCGCCACCACCACCGTCTCAACTCTCACAGCCGCCGCCTCCTCCCCTGAAGAATCGCCCTCCGCCTCCGTGTCGAGCACCACCACCTCCACACTGGCCCCGCCACCAGATGTTCCACCTACAAAGTACATTTAAGAATGTTAGAATAAAGCACTCACTAGTCTTTGGTCTAGGAATGAAGACATGTGAAAACAATGTAATTTGTGACTGTCTACGTTAAAGTTAAAAAAAATGTCCCTTTTTCCAGGGAAGGTTGTCTTGCTGCACTTTTTGGCACAACTGATGAAGGCTGTTTTTTTAACACGCACCATTTTTCTCCACACAGACAGAAGATGGACTTCTAACAACAAGATCAAGTTGAAACCAGGTGAGAGCTCGGCTGGACCACAAGAAATGTCTTCAATTAATCGTCAGCACTAACCACTTTTCCATTATCAGTTAAACGTTTAGTTTTATTATGACTTCATTTTAATAAATGTGTTTACTTTTAATAAAGCTTTTAAACTTAAATACAATCTGTGTTTTTTGGTCCAGACTAGAGTGACTGAGCGAAAGGTTTTGCAATTTTTGCAAGCATGAGTCCAGATAGAACACTTCAAAAGACATTATGGACAATCCCAGAGGACTGCACTAAGTTGATAGAGCTATTGCTGACTAGAATCATGGGAGTTTCGCCAACCGTGCAATCTTAGTTAGCTACACAGACAGACTAATAAGAATAATCTAGTAATACCACAGGGAGTCATAGTAGAGGCAGGATAAGAATTTAGATACAGTCTACAAGAAGAGCAAAGACAATTTTGAAAAAAGTCAAATGAGGAACGCTAGGAAAAATAGGTACTAGTCTAAAATGAAAACTTACTGGGGCCAGCAGAGGAGCCCTCGCCTGCCCGATCCTGGCCCTGTTGAACAGCATCCGCCGCCTGCTGCTCCTGTGTCCTCCTCTCGCCCCTGGGGGGAGCTGACGTACAACATGAAAGAAAGAACAGAAAACATGGATGATTGTTGCTTGTCAATGTCAACCAAATCAAACATTTCAAAAGAACAATAACAAAATATTTCCGCGAAATTATATTGATTATGGTTAGTTTTCATTTATTTGCGGACCTGTGACTTCGAAAGTCACGTAACTCACTAAACAAAGTACTGAAACGTTCACCTAGGACTGGCAGGCAGCAGTCCGCAGGCAAGACGCAAAGTGACAGACAAACTCCATTGTGATTTCAGTCAGATCAGTGACAACACTAACAGTTGCCTGCTACATTACCAGTCATTTAAATAGTCAAACTATCAATCCACCGCCACTATTTTTCTTATTGTCAGGGGTACAAAGGAAGGGGCAGATTTAAGCCCTTGCGGCTCTTTTGCGCCGTTCTTGCGTGACTTTTGTGACGCAGCAGCTAAACAAAAAAGGGCGCCATGGTGCGGCGTATAATATTATAACAACGTGACGCATTTGGGAGATGCATCCCGTTATAAAGCCCTGCGCCATCAGGGGGCGTTCCGGCGCAAGGAAGGGCATTCCTGCGCTGGAACACATCCTAATAGTGGCTGAGGGAAATCTACAAAATATCAATCAGTCACCTTTAGGACAATGATGCGTCACACAAACCCTGCACCTGCTTGAAGCAGACGTACGGCTTGACCCAGCATTGGGGAGATAGGGTACCCCAGAGCATTGATGGAGCTGCGCCATCGTTGCGACGCAACTCCAGCAGTAAAGCTTCGGTGACGTTTTGGGCCCATGGTGCGCCGCATTGCAAATACGGCGCACCATGTTTGGTGGTGGTAGCGGGCCGCACAATTAATGGCGCATCCCTGCTACTTTGCAGGGATGCGACGGTAATTGCAATTCTGCCCCTTAGGGGCATACTTACTTACGCGTTCTGGCGCATCTCCAGAGATGCGCCAGATCAAATGCGTCACGGAAAACTACCCTTGCGACACAGCAGATGTGCCTCATTTACAATGCGGCGCGCCCTGGCGCAAGGGTAGGCACTTGCGTGACGCATCTCGTCACGTAAGAGCGGCGCATCGCTGGAGTCACGTCGCCAACGCAATGCAACTCCAGTAATGCTCAGGGCCACCCAATACTTAACATGCTGTGTCAGTCCTTTCGCCTGCTTCGAGCAGACATAAGGAATTGAATTGACGTAGCAGCGTCGCAGAAGTGCCTGCGTTAAATCTTGTAGATTTCACGCAGGCAATTTTGCGAGGCGCACAGCCGCTGGACCGCCCACCCTGCGTACTAGGAACGCACCCATTGTGGTGCAGGCCCATGGCTTTATAACGTGACGCATCTCCCTAGATGCGTCATGCTGTAAATGACTCGCAGGGATGCGGCACGTTTACGCCGCTGTTGCGTCACGCAAGGCAACGTAAACGTGGCGCAAGGGGCTTGTAAATGTAATCTGCCCCCTAGTGTCTAGCATTACGCAGTTCTGTAAAGTACACTCATACATAATAGTTACTCAGGCCAATGAGACCACGAAATAGAAAACAAATAAGCATAGTAGCAACGCCACTGAGAAGGAGAGCAGTGCACCTGAAATGCACAGAAGATTTTGAAATATAATTTAACTACAATGTAATCGTCATCAGCGGCATTATTGGCTTGCTCCATGTAAAAAACAAATATTTGCAATACAACAACACAGAGCAGGAGAAAACATCATAGTAGTGAGTGATTAAATGGCTACTACTACTCACCAAGCCCGGGGATCTCCAAGCCGAGCTGGTCCAGCAGGTCGCGCTCGCGGTCCAGGAGGTCGGTCCAGCGATGGGTGACCTGGCTGTAGGTGCGCTGGACCCCGTAGAGGTGGGATATGGCCCAGCACACCTTCTCCCACCGCTTCCGGCGCTCCCGCATGTTGTAGCCGCCGGCCGCGATCCTGCCGCCTCCCGCGATGGTCCTGGGCAGGCGGCGCTGGACGAAGTAGACCAGCGCGCCCACTTCCTCCGGGCTGAATATCTCCCGTCGCGTCACCTGCTCCCCCCTCAATCTCCCGCATGCTGTCCTGCCACTGGGTCCAGCACTACTCCCCGCCGCCGCTGCGGCCCTCAAGTGCCTGGGCAGCTTCACGGCGCCTGGCTTGACCATGGTCTGGGCAGGTAAGGTAGGAAGAAGTAGAAAATTAAGAAAGAATAGGATAGGGAAGAAGAAAAGAAAAGAGTTTAAAAAAGTAGTTTAAAAGTAAAGAAAAATAGCAGAAAAGACAAAAATATACAGCTAGGAAAAGAGAGGGATAGATAAGAAGCAAAATCGTAAAAAAAAAACTGAAAACAAGCAAAGGATGGCAAAGATACCAAGAGGATTAAACACCATGCCCAGACACAGGAAATGAATGAAAAACAAGATGGCCGGCGCCCGTTCACGAGCGCGAAAGTAAGTTCGCGCGAGATTTTCCTCGCGATCTCGTGCGAACCTCTAGATTTCCCGCGCGATCTCGTGCGAACCTCTACTCGCAATGCGCTTACTGCGCGAGATTATACATAGCGGGCGGAAACGGAAATACGTCACACAAAAAAAATGGCCGCGCCCGTACTCGACCTTGGGGTAAATTCGCGTGTTGCGCTGCAAGCGGCTCGCGAATACTGCAAAAAAACTCGCGAAACAACAAGCCGCAAAAAAATAAAATGCTCATTCGCACGAATTGGCGGCTTCCGCGGTCGGTTTCGCACGACGCCGCGCCCCGCGAATAGCGCGAAAAAAAACGAAAAACGATTTCAGCAAAAGCAAAAGCAATGAGCAGGTGCAAAAGGTCAACCTCATGATTTGTAACGATTCTTTGTAGTGCTTCCTGAGGGGGCCCTCCAGAATTCGGTTGCCTGCTTGCAACTATTGTGTGACCCTGCTCTGACCTTAACTGTATGCCACAAAGGTCCTGATTTACAGCTAAAGGAGCAGACAAGCAGGTGCCAGGCTGGAACTTTAAATTCTTTCAGTGACACATTAATTAGCCCCTAATTCATTATTGTCAGTTGGGGCAGGGCAGGTGTTGTTAATAAACTAACCCCAAATTAATTCATGTCAGTTCAAGCAGGGCAGGTGGGCTTGCTTTTCCCCCCCATCTTCTACAGTGATGATGAACCAGAGGGTGGCATTGATGTAACAGAGGGTGGCATGGGTCAAAGAGAGGGTGCCAGTGGTAAAACAGAGGGTGCTGGGAGGCTGTGATGATGAACCAGACGTAGAAACAACATAGTCGCGACCGTTGCGAGCCGACAAGTAAGTTCGCAATTGCGAACTAGTACCAAATCCTCGCGAACTGGCAGAAACAATTGCGAACACACAAAAAAAAAATCCGCAAATTCGCGGGAATTCGCGGATTTTGCGGATTGCGAGTTCGCAAATCCGCAAAATTCGCGAACGCGAGATCCGCAAAATTCGCCCCTGCTTATATCACTCCCCTCTATGCTATTACACTCTACGCAACTCCACTCTTTGTCACTCCACTATACTTCCCCACTCCACTATACGCTAATCCACTGTACACCATTCTACTCTACCCCACTCCACTCTACATCACTCCGCTGAACACTCCAGTGTACACTATTCCACTGCATGCCACTCTGGTGTATGTCACGCCACTCTAATGTATGCTATTCCACTAAATGCCACTACACTGTACCACACTCCACTCTACGCCTGTCAACTCTAGAACACTCCACTGTGCACATCTCTACTCTATACCAGTCCACTGTACACCACTCGGCCCTACGCTATTCCACAATACGCCAGTCCACTCTAACACACTTCACTATACGCCACTGCACTGTACACCACAACATTGTGCGTGCATCCACTCTACACTATTCCACTGTATGGCACTCAACTCTAAACTATTCCACTCTATGCCACTCCACTGTATGGAACTCTAATATATGGTATTCCACTGTATGCCACTGCACTCAATGCCACTCTAGTCTACCCCACTCCACTGTACACCACTCCACTCTATGCTGTTCCACTCTACATCACTCCGGTCTATGCTCCTCCATGTATGCCACTGCACTCTATGATAGTCCCCTCTACGATATTCCACTGTTCGCAGCTCCTCTCTTGATACTACACTCCATGCTATTCCACTCTACGCCACTCCACTGTCCTCTATTCAACACTACAACACTCCAATATATGCCACTCCACTCTACCACACTCCAGGGTACACTATTCCACTGCATGCCACGCCAGTGTATGCCACTCCACTCCACACCGCTCTATTCTACACTATTCCACTGTACCCTGCTCCACTCTACGCCAGTTGACTCTAGAACATTCCACTGTACTCCACTCCACTCTATGCTATTCCTCTGTATGCTTATCCACTCATCCACACTACACTGTACGCCACTGCATTGTACACCACTATATTGTACATCAATCCCCTCTACCCTATTCTAGTTTACGCAACTCCACTGTACGGCATTCAACTTTGTGATATTCCACTCTTTGTCATTCCACTGTATGCCACTCTAATATACGGTATTTCACTGTACACCACTCTACTGCACACCACGGCACTCTTTGCCTCTCGACTCTACTCCACTCCACTCCATTCTATGCCACTCCACTCTACACCACTCCACTCAATGCCACTGCACTCTATGCTAGTCCCCTCTACGCTACTCCACTCTAAGCTATTCGACTATATGCAACTCCACTCTCACCACTCCACTCTTCTCTATTCTACTCTATGCCACTCCACTGTACACTGTTCCACTCTATGCCACTACAATCTATGACACTCCACTGTATGACACCGCACTGTACGCTATTCCACTCCACACCACTTCACTCTAAGCTATTGTACTGTATGCCACTACACTGAACCTCACGCCACTGTATGCTGTTACATTATTCCACACTACACTTTATGCCACCCCACTCTGTGCTACTCTAATGAACGCCACTTCAATCTAACCCGCTTCACAGCACACTTTACACTATTCCACTCTACGCCACTCCACTGTGCTCCACTCCACTGTACCACTTTGCACTATACAACACTCCACTCTACGCCACTTCACTCTACACCACTATACTCAACGCTATTTCAGTGTACGCCACTCCACTGTACCACATTCTACTATACTCCACACAACACTCTTCTCCACTCTACGATACTATACTCTATGACAGTACACTTTATGACACTCTCCTCCACTGTACTGTACCAAACTCCACTTAATAACACTCCACTAATCAACAGTAAATTCTGCAATTTCAAAAATGTTTTTAATAAAAATTTAAAATGCATTGAAATTACATGAAAAAATCAAAGGTTGAACCTTTGTTAAAGTTAGGAAAACTTTATTTATTCTTTCTTTACAAACCAAACTTAAAATTCACAAACACTAAAAATTCTTCACTTATATTTATACATTACATTCATAATTTAAGCACCACCTTTAAATTTATATACCTGTATTCTTCTTTAAGTACAAAGAACAGAAGTATTTAAATTTTTTAACTTATACATTAAATTGATAATTTACGCAATATCTTCAAATCATTATAACTCGCACGCCTCCATATACAGTATTTTCTTAACAATTTTATTGGTATTTTAAGCAACAAGGTGAACAGTGCCTCACTGTGACATATAGTGTACCACAATGCATTTACAGGTTTTCCCCTTCCTCTGGTCAGTTGAAAGATGAACCCAGCAATGCTTCCCATTTCTCCCCTACACTTTTGTGGATACTCAGCCCAGCCATCCCATCCATTTGCCCCATACATGTTCATGCTTGGTCAGACAACCTCTTGCTTCATTTACAGCTTTTTCTTGAGTGGCGCACCAGTCTACACCCCTACGCCATTTTGCGATAGAGGGAGATGTCGAGTCCTTCCAGGCTGCTGCAATGTCCTGTTTGGCGACCATAATAGCAGGTTCGAGAAACAGTTTGCCAGCTCTCAAGCCATCCATCTCTTCCGTCACCTCAGGAGAAGGGCAAGAGGACTAAGAGGGTCCTCCGACCCCAGCCCGCCACTCAGTTCAGACACAATCGATGCCAAGTATTTAGAGAGGATGGCGCAGGATCAGACTATATGATAAAAATCGGCTGGCTCCGTCCCACAACATGGGCATTGTGGAGTTGGGAGGAATCCCGCTTTGTGCAGCCACACCCGGGTAAGATATGCTCAGTGGAGATAATAGATTTGGATGAGACGGAGCCTGGCCGATATGGTGAGCGTCCTGGGGGGCCATCAAAGCGTCCCTCCAATCCTTCTCCTCTAGAGAGCCTATCCATTGTGCCCAGCGGGCTTTGAGGGGTTTCAATGTGGATGGGGTAATTTTGAGAAGGGATCAATTAATTTGAGATATTGTGGTAAATAAAATTACCTGGTCAGTTTTTCCGTATAATTATCATTACAAGACAGCTCATAAAAATGAGAGGCAGAGTCCGTGGTATCTGAGTTTTACGGGGTTTATTAGAAAACCTCGAGGTTGGAGATCATGTTCCGTCACCACTAGGGTTCGGGAAGGGATAGTCAATGTTTTATTAACATTACACATTATATATAGTAAAGTAACATAATTGAATCCAATACAGTAGGCGTAACAGGTGAAAAAGAGTGAGATAAGAACACATGTGCGTAATAGGAGGCGTGAAAATAGGCGTACACGAAGGCGTGCACTGTACATGTCAGAGGAACGTCACAAGAATCGTCACATGTGGGTGGGTGCATAGAGAAAGTTGCAGAATCAGCAGAAAAGTGCGGATGCGCGCGCAGCTAGCATGACGTGACATAGATGTGGTAACTGGGGAGAACTTTAACACTAGTAGAGGAGACAGAAGTCTGGGATGTCAGAACGACCTGGACCTATAACATATCTGGTATCTTATGTTTGGAGGATGTATTATCTGGAGTAAAAGGTCTCTCGGGCAGAGGCTATTCTATACTGAATGCTAGTGCGTGCATATGTGTCTACATGTCTACGTGCTTGGCCATGGGCCTACTATGGCAACGGGAACTCTAAATTACTTGCATGGAGGCAGGAAGGCTTGCTCTTTGCTCTGCAGCCGGGGAGGTGTTTACCTAAATCACTAGACAGGAATGTATTTCCGAGGAGGCTGAACAGATAACTTGAAGGCAAAATACGGTTTTGGCAGGCAGGCCAGGTTGAGCCAGGCACCGCTTCGCTTAGCAGGAAGTAAGGCAGAGGTCAGGGATACGTGTCCATGCTGCAGCTTTCAGAGGCAGAAGGCAGAAAGGGCTCGGAGACAGAAATCAGGGCCTAGCTCGGCAGAGCCAGGAAAAACGTAAAAGTGTACCATGTAAAGACGTTGGCATGGTATGGTTAGGAACTGAATTATCGATCCATTCATGGTGGATCTGAAAGAGGACATGTTAACGTTGGACGCAAATGTATTTGCGTCTTCATATTCGGTCATGGAGGGAAATTACATGTACTTTAAGCACGTACATGGAGACGTTGGGGTACACGTTAGGGGACATACTTGACCATAAAAATTTCAATTACCTCATTCCCTCCTTGTCCCCTACGGACCCTTCAGGATATATCGATTTTCATGAGTCCATCTATCTGTTCATATAACATCATTTGCTCATCTTTTTTCATTCGAGCACGAGAACGTGGACTTGGACGGGGAATACATGATGTGGCGCACAAGCCGCAAATCGCTGGCCCACATTGTAGACATAGGCAACAACTGAATACTATGAGTAGGGCTATTCCAAGGAAGGATAGGACTTTCCATCCCCAGGCGGACAACACGCTCCAGAGCCAACCGGACCAGGTCCAGGTGCCTGGATTCTGGTGTATCTGACTAGCAATCTTGTGGAGCCGAGTTATGGCTCTGTATACTGACGGTGCATTATTTGGAATGAAAACACAACAACTGGATCCGATGACTCTACAAGCCCCGCCCCTATCTGCCAGGATGACGTCAAGGACGAGACGATTTTGAAGAACGACAAGTCTCATAGCAGACTGCTCCTCTGTTAAGTTACCTAGGGCAAAAGTAGTTTCATTCACTACAGCTTCAAGGGTTCTGGTAAATCTACGTATCAGTTTACTGTTTGAGACAGTTCCTAAATAGGGAAAGAATCCTTTATTGAAATCTGTGTATTGTTCCCATGTTGTTTCAGTATAATCGACAATTGGGAGATCTCTCTTGGGTCTAACATGAATGAGATGGGAATTTCTATGGTAATCAGGTGGGGCTAGAAAAATAGGTGGCAATAGGAATGCAATATAACAAGTACCATCCCAGTCTGGAGGTAAACGTATGTAAGCTGTATGACCACAAATGAAATAGGAATGTCGGGAAGCTTTGAATGTAGACTTGCCTTTATCACTGAATTCAATAACTGTATTACAATCGCTGTGTCCTAAATGTACTGAACCATTCTTTCTAACGCATAGGTCACCTTTCACTGGCAAAACTGTAATTGAAGGTGAGTTCGAACTGGTTTCTGACTGGACATTCAAAATCATGAGGTTAAGTGTAAAATTACCTAATCCATATACTTCGTTTTCTAGATCAGTACCTGTCATTTGGGGAAGACCCTCCTTGTCAGGGAAACATGCCTTATTCATAACTGTGTTCAGGTCTCCCCATATCCAATTACCTTGGGAAACATCAGACTTACTGTCTAGCGAGGACATTAATGTAAACCATGCACCACATGAACCATTATGTGTAAACTGATAAGGAAAAAGAGGCAAGGCTCCCGTAATTTTCTGGTAGGGAGGGAGTCGGCCACATACCCAGCAATTAGTAGCATTGCTGGTCTGGTGAGAATGATGTAACATACGGATGAAAGAATTGTTACGCAGTGCAAGTCGGTAAGAAAGTTCGTGCGGGGGCAGATCACTAGAGGTGTGGTCTGCAGTGTCATTGAAAGAAGAGTGGGCTTGTATAGGAAAATATACATGTAACATATAGCTTAGGCATATAATCGTAAGACTCAGAAAGAACATGATAAGTAAAGTAACGATACATCTGCTTCGCAGATTCTTGCAATATTTCTGTTTCTTGATCTCCTGTCTCTCTCTCTCATTATGGGGGTCTAGCTTGTACATGTCAGGAACCCGTCTAACCGCTTCACCCAGGGGGGACTTAAACAATTAAACTGTCTGACTTACTAGACCTCAACTTTAATTTGTACTCCTGGGACGGAGTTTTCTCTACCAGGGGGAGTTTAGTATCAGTCTCTGGAATGTGAAAGTCCTGGGAATCAGTTTTTGGCGGAAGTCCATGGAATCGCTTAACATGGCTGGAATGAACCCAGCCTTTCCTCCCCTCTAGTTTCACTGCAGTCCTGGTTGTTAACAAAACGATCTTCGGCTCCTTCCAACGGGGCTCCAGAGGGCTTGATCGATCGAAATTCCGGACTACGACGACATCTCCTGGAACCAGTTCATGTGGTTTCACCTCGGTGTTGTCTGGGAAGGCTGCCGCAACCTGTGAACGACATGATTGTAGTGCAGACATCAAGGAAGCAAGGTAATCTGTCAGCATATTACTGTCAACATCAGTTATTTTACGAGGCAGAGGCGTCCCCCACATATTCGGTGGCCGGCCAAAAACCACCTCATACGGGGATAGCCCTGTTCTAGAATGGGCTACCATTCGCATATAGAAGAGGGGAACTGGAAGAGCTACTATCCAGTCTACTCCTTTTTCTGCACAGACCTTGGCAAGACGTGTTTTCAGAGTCTGATTGTGTCTCTCGACTAATCCAGCTGCTTCGGGATGCCGAACACAGTGGAATTTCCACTGATAACCTAACAAAAGGGAAACTTGCTTCATGAGCTCGGACGAGAATGGCTGTCCGTTATCTGAATACACGACACGAGGCAAACCAAACCTCGGGAAAAATTCGCGAACCAACTGCTTGGCAGTGGTCACGGCAGTATAATCTGGGACTGGATATGCTTCTGTCCATCGGGAAAGTGCACATACAACTACGAGGACATACTTGAATCCTCGACAACGTTCCATCTGGATATAATCCATCTGGAGGACTTCAAAGGGGTGATCAGGAGGATGAAATCCACCTTGCTCTACGGGAATGCCTTTACCTGGGTTGAACTGACAACAGATCATGCAAGTACGCACTTTCTGTTTTGCTGCTGCTCGTAAATGCTTATTGAACCAAAGGTTTTGAATACTGTCTAACATAGCTTTCTCTCCTAAATGTGCAGGACTATGTGCTGTGTTAATGATAACTTGAACCATAGAGTCGGGGAGAAACCAAGTGGCTTTTCCCTTCGTCATCCATCCCTGTTCTGTCTGGATCCCTCCTAGTTCTGTCCATTTCTTGATTTCATCTGGGGTAGCATGTGTCTGTATGTCAATTACATCTAGTGCGGGATCCCTAACTGTCATACAATGTGTTGGAACTACTGTCTTTGTCATATCAGTAGTATGAGTATGAGTCTGTGCTGTATGTTTGGCTGTTCGATCTGCCAGGTCGTTACCCTGGGAAATGGTATCTGTGACTTTCGTATGTGCCTTACACTTCATGATGGCTATGCCGGTTGGCAAATGTATTGCTTCTAACAGAGCTTGAATGAGGGGACCGTGCTGTATCTTGGCATCGTGGGAAGTTAAAAAACCTCTCTCTTGCCACAGGACTCCGAAGTCGTGTACAACTCCGAATGCATAACGGGAATCTGTGTATATGTTAACTTTCTTGTTCTTGGCTCGAATACAGGCTTGGGTCAGAGCGATGAGCTCTGCTGCTTGGGCAGACAGGGTGTCAATACAATGTGTTTCTATGACTTCGGTTTCAGTGGTCACTGCATATGCGGCCACCAACTCTCCTGTACTGGTTCTCATACATGAACTGTAGTGTAGTTCCTAGTTTCCCACTAGGCCCTGCGCATTGGAATAACATAAACAGTAGTATCGACGTGGAACTGCGGATATTCCAGGCCTCCACTGACTATGCTAAACTTAATTGGGTTGTGTTACCAACTAGCTCAGAGGTCACTGGAAACTTTCTTCTCTGCATAGGAAGTGATCAGCTTCCTTGGCACAGACAAGAAGGGATTCAGTTTTCCAACAACCGTGCAACATGACAACTTTGCTCCTCAGATCAAGAGTCGATCTCTAGGGTCGTGTGAAACAATAGACATAGATTTCACTCAGTCAGTCTAGTGCAGTTTACTTTCACAGTATGTAGAGAATAGAGAGACGGGCGTTTATCAATAAAGGTTAACATTTATTGAACAGTCTTTCTTCTTGTACAAGAGAAATGTATTGCCACAATTGCAATAACTGTTATTATAAAAAGTACGTACAGTAAGATAAGTATTGCGAAATAGAATTGTAAAAGCATTGATATGGTTTCTTAGCCATACAATGGTTTAAAAGTAATAAAACATATATACAGTCATATATACATTAGGCTAACATACTCAACTGGTGCTTCTAACTAAGCCTACCCCAGTGTGCCTGACCTAAGCCTAACACGTGAAAGGGGAGTAAGTAAGTAGCTTAAAGTTAAGTTGGTTTTGCCAAGGTTTGTTTCAAGAATTCTCGTCTAAGGGTTTAGTCAACACCATACCTCTGAATAGAATGATAGAGGATTGGTATCTCCTTCAGGGGTCTCTCTCGATATCCCAGTCACCCGCGAGGGTAAACCGGAAGCGCCGGGACTGGATTTCTCTGCACGAGAAAGGCAGCGGCTTCTCTCAGCGCGTTGAGGAAGGAGGGGTGACAGCGTCCGCGGGCAGCTGGAATCGGCTGGATGTCTTCGCAGAGGACGGCTGCTCAGCTCCTTAAGCGTACTGCACCATAGTTCGCGCTGTAGCGGCGATAATGGTAATCAGCAGCTTCACCACCACAGGATAGCAGGCTGCAGCGACAGAGTGCTAGATTTACCAACACGGGGTCGTGCAGGCAGCTGGCATCAGCAACAGGCAACAAATTCACATTGCTTAAGGCAACGTTGGTAATATTTATACCTGACAGGTGCCGGGTTTGACGCAAGTTTGCTGGACATAAGACGTCAATTAAAGATGTCACTAGGAAGTGACAGTTATCAGTTGCTCATTAGAGTTCCATTACTAATCAAAACATAGCAAGCGGGGATTTCCAGGTTTGCTAAGTTTTTATCTTGTTGAAGAACTCGGAGTGTTATCTAGGAATATCAGATAGGGACTGCTGCACTGTCATTGCACTAATTGGTCGCAAAGGAAGTAGCAGAGAGTCATGCTGGAATGTGGCTCTGTTCGTGTGAGGCCAGAGATGACTTTTCAGAAAATCGCACTTGAACGGTTATGCCAATATAGGGAATAAATGGATTTATAGCCGAATAGGGGCATAAGGTCACAGTATCGATCAGGAACCTAGATAAGCACGCAACACCCACTCCACGTTTTCATGTCCATCAAAATTACTAAAACTAAGCAATAAGATGCATGTGTAACATTGCCCACCCCAAAATACATGAATGCATTCGAAATAGGCGTACTTGTAATACATGGATTTAGGTACTGTACGTTTTTTAAAGCATAGTAATCATTCAAAAAATTATTGCATATGAAATCAATGAACGATTATGCAAAAGGAATTACACATGAAGTATCTCTGACAGAAGAAATGCGAGATAAATCATCACATAAAAATGCATTGTAATAACATGTGTGCTAGAGGCTGGTGTTATGTTGTTATGTCTCTAGATGTGTTTAGAAATAGAAGTGTGAAGCTTCTGTTCTCTAAGAATAGTTTTTACGTTAAGCAAAGAATTGTTCGTGCCAAAAAAGGTCAATATTAGAAAAAATTGTCCAATTCAAAGAAAATATATTTCCAAAGCTCCTGGCAGTTTTTGTTGATCAAAACTGAAGGCCGAATGCAGAGTTCATGGGAACGCTGTGTGTCGGAAAGCTTCTCAAAAGTTATTGTTTCTCTATGGGTGAGAACATCGTATCAGACAGGCTCGCAAAGAATTGGTCTACAAAATCAGGTGATAGTTCAACCAAATTAGATAGCGCTGTAACTTGGCAGGTGTGAGAATGATTGCTGTCATCGAAGGCAGGACCAGCAATGCTCACAGAACGTTGTACCTGGATGATGTTGCTTTTGTCACTCGCTCCACTGTTACCACTTGGCTGTAGTACAGGAGTCTCCACGAATGCTGTCATCAGGATTGGTAGCCGCTGGGGACAACACAATGCGTGAGCCGTTATTGGACTGAGCAAAGTATCGACGTCCATTGGTACTGCTGATGGAAGTGAAAGACAGATGTCCAACACGCATTCATCGCCGCAAAGCATACACCGTAGCACAGGTAAAATGCAATTTTGCCATATCGGTCTGAATGAAAGGAACCAGGTCATGTTTAGATCTCTCAGCCTGGCCAATCCGAGGACGTTAGTTATCCTGTCCCTGTAGCGCATTGCTAGGATTGTCTCTTCCATTCCCATGGGAGCTATGTCTGAGCCGAGGCTTGCCATAACGTAGCAGGAGGGTCAAAAATAGAATCCCTGCGATGAGTCCCAAAAATAGTGGTATTCCGCCAAAAATGGAGTGCACAAAATTAGGAAAGATTCCCAAAATTGCCTGGAAGGGTGTTAGCAGTCCCGTAAAGACTTTCTTAAATATGCCTGGGATGCTTGTTGCACTAGACATGTTAAGGAGTTGGCTGAACATTTCTACGAAATGCACAGGGCAATTTGTTGATAAAAGGTCATGGACTTCAGTAGCCGTCCTTGCGACTAGAAGATCATACGTCTCTTTAGATGACGTTATAGGCACTGTTGTCTGTAAAAGCACAGATTTCATTTTGCTTAATGTATCAATTCGTATAGAATAGAGATTCAGACGAGGCCAGAGAGGAGTCACTATGTCTGGAGGCCCGCTCGGGAACAATGCTTGCATACAACATTTGACCATGGACGTTACTTGTACTAGATAACTTTTCCCTGGCGCGAGGCCACAACACCTGTGATCCGTTCTAAGAATGTAACTCCCGTTTGCGAGTTGCATAAAGAAGGGCTCTATCTGAGTTGCAGGTGTGACTAGCTGGTGGCATGAAAGATTGTTTGAATTTCCATCACATGCTCCGTGTAAATTAATACCCTGACACAAAAGTATACCGCTTAGTGAGTGTTTACAGTTGTCACCACTAAGAAATACATTTTTGTCGCTGTCACTATAGCAAGAATGAGTGTATGGTAATTTCCATTGTGATTTTATATATCCTTTACCCAATTGTTCATATTGGCCAGCAGGTATGTACTCAAGGCACTTTTTAAATCGGAAAGTTGTTATCGGAATTGTGATAATTCCGTGTATTATCCATTCAATGACAGGACTCTCTGACATTGTCAATGGTAATCTCTCGAGTTTTTCGATGCTCAGGATTGTATAGTCTGCTCCTTTCTGTGCCAAACTGATGTGTTTATCAGTAAGGTTAAAACTGTAAAATAATGACGTTGTGTTGATTAAACGCCAAGGCACATAGCCTGAACGAAGATTTTGCAGCGTCCAGCCTAATTCTATAATAGAGCGTAATTGAGACTGGCCATGTTGTAACATTAGCAAATCTCTGTCTATCACATCAAAGGCATAGGATACAATATTGTCCAAAGAATATATTCTGGAAGACAGAGTCGTTAACCCATTGTCTACCACAGAAAGTGTTTTCTCCAAATTAATACGATCAATTTCTCGTATTTTTTCAGCAGTTTCAATTTGCTTTACTTTCCAAGCCTCGTTGTAGGCAGCATAGATGCTGGTCGCTATGAAACGCTTTTGACGCTGTTTGCGTGGTCCAAGAATGAAATCGCGCAAATCAGCACCATCTTTTAATAAAGACAAGTGTTGCTTAATTTCAGCCAGTGTGGACGAAGTTAGCCGTTCTAGGCAGAGTTTCCCTACACTGTATGTTGTTATAATCCCTGGATGTTGTCTCTGGGAATATCTAGGGTCTAATCTGGTCATTTTTAACCCCTGTGTTTTATTCAGGAACCTATCTTGACAGCTATTTGTGTCTGTAGGCCAGATTAACCACTTTTTCCAATCAGGATGTGTTCTGTTGAAATGTAAAATTTGTGACACGTCTAACTCAATATCAGCTGTTGCATTTTCAGGTATTGGCTTTGGTATAGACGGTGTTTTAAGGTCTTTGATCTTAGCTAGGCCAAGACAAGATGTTTGGTGTATTGTGTCATTTAAAAATAACATTTGTTCTGGTATCATGCAGGTTCTAAATAGTGCTTCAATGCCTTGCACCTGCCAATCTTTTGTACCCCAAATGGTTTTCGTTTCAATATTATTTTTCCAATAATCAAACCCAAATGTCATCATTTTGTCATAAAATGTTTCTGAATATATCAATTTAGAATTTGTCAGCATTGTTTTCATTCCTGTTTTATCTAACAGTTTGTAATAAAACGTTTCATCATCACTGGTGTTAAACCCTGAGAAGTATTTGAATTTCTCAAAAAATGCTTTAGAACTGCTTTTAGGTGGTGTAGAACAATGTTCCCATTGATTATACATAAAAACATTTCTAGGCTGTGCAGATTTATGCAAGTAATGATCCCCATAATGGGTGTAACAGAATAACTGCTCATAACTAGATGAACCTTGTAAATAATCATGATCTGTGAATCTAGCTGACATTACTAAATCAGACATCATGTCATTAATACTGTTAAAGTCCCAATCATCAGAGAATGTACTTGGTGTCACAAAGTCACTTAAGGAAACCTTTAGTTGATGAGGATACTTCAGGATTTCGACCGGACCATAGATCTCATAGTCTGTTTTCTCCCATACTACCCCACCAGGTATTGGAATTGCTGTGACATTTACTGTTGACAGTTCTCTTTTCTTCACGTGGGATGATCTGTGTGGTTTCAGGACTAGGTTGATGTTCTGACTTGCTGTGTCCATTGTAATATATTTTCCTTCAATGAATTTTCCCAAACACAGTACCATGATGAGCCAAAGCAGGAGGAAAAATACACCTAGACCGAACCAGAACTCTAGCCAAGGGGAAATGAGGTAGATTTCCTTCAGTTGATGAAAGAGTTCCGTTGCTTTTTCTTTAAAAGACTTTTTGTTTCTGGCATCACTTCGGGGTCATTTAAATCTTCAGAGAAGTTGTCGAAGTTGATGAAATAACCAGAGGCAGTTCTGTCAATTGATGGGATTGTTCTTTCAATCTGTCTCTCGGTAGCACTTTCTGATGCCACATTAGTGTAGACTGGTGTTGTTTCTTGACGAACTGTTTCAATCTGTGTTTCAAGAGGCACGAGTTCCATGGCATTATTGCATAGTCCTTCATTGTGCACTGCAGGCTGATCGAATGTGATGAGTCTTTCAGTTTGAACCTCTTGGATTGTTGCAAGTTTGGGTATTCTGTTGTTTCTTGGGAGTCCACTGGGCCTACTGTTGATTATAGGCCACATGCTTGTGGTTTTACCAGATCGATAGACACGACTCTGTTCTCCTTTTTACCAGCAAGGGGCGGTAGCACAACTGATCTTGTTCCGGAGACTGCTAAGACAGGTACTGCTTTTCTGTAAGAAGGCCCAAATTCCTTCTTCACCGCGATCTTTTCTCTGACTAGATCCCCAATCTTTGGAATCCAGACAGGCCTTGCTGGGGCTGTTGCGGGTGGTGCCTCGTCAGTGGTACTTGGCTGTTGCTTTAACTTTATGTTGCTTAATGATTTTCTTGTTTCATTCAGTTCCTGTAAAACAGCCAAACGGTCTTTTACATCAAAGTGCGTTTTTTCTTCTTGTACCACTGACATCTGACTATCGAGGTCCTGAACGTTCATTCTAATTCCGAACAATAGTTCGTATGGGCTGAAACCTTTTAGAGAATTTCTTGGCATGTTGTTAAGACTAGTCTGGACACTTATTAAATGTTTGACCCACCCAGCGCCTGAACCTAATACCTTCGCTGTTATAGATTGCTTTATGTCCCGGTTTTTTCTTTCTACCACACTATTCCCTTCGGGGTGCGACGGACAAGAATACCGCAACCCAATTCCCATGCTGGCCATGGCCTCCTTATAGGCTCGAGAGCTGAAAGCAGGACCCTGGTCAGAATGGAACGTGGTAATTGCGTATGTGCCGATAAAGACTCGCAAATCTTTTATAACTGTTCTAGCGTCAGCCGAGCGCTGGGGGCCTCATTTTTTAAGTGCTTTTCGTCTTAACTGTGTACACTGGGGCGCGCTTCTCATCTTTGAGTGCGCAGATAGATCGCGTTATGCAGTCTATCAGGATTTCTGAAACTATACTTGCCGGTTCTTCACTGCGATCTCTGTTGCAGTCCGGACAGTTCTTTGCGAAGTCATGAATTCCTTCACTCATGTCCGGCCACCAGTACTCTGATTGCAATTCTTTCAGAGAGGCTTTGATTGTTTGGTGTCTCAGACCCAACCCCATGTGTGCTTCCAGTAAGAGGAAGCCCCTCCTGCTCCTGTTTGGAATTACTCTATCCCCCACTCCAGGGATTCGAGCAAAAGCAACGGAGTTTGCATCGATTATGTATGCATAATTGAGTGGATAGTTTACGGGTAGTGCTGCACAGTCGCCTTTTACGGTCGTTTTTACTGCCAGCATGGTTTCCCCGTCTATGTACTTATCCGTACGCTTTTTTGTGGCTACGGAAGCCGGGTTAGTTGCTTCCGCGGTGGCTGTATTAGCCAATGAATTCCCTGCAACGTGAACGCCATCACGTTGAAGACTCTGTGCGTGAATCACGTGAGTCTTTTGTAGTTCTTTGTGTAAAAGAGCTACCTCGTTCCAGAGCTTTTTATGCTTTATTGTGGCACCTGTGTCATCTTTGTAGTCGTTTTCGATCCAACTCTGCAGTTTGTTATTGTAAGAATTGACGCAAAAATGAGAATCGCACACTATAAGTGTGGGGAATTCGCGTTCTGCATTTTCGAGCGCCATCTTTAAAGATCTGATTTCAGTTCTTTGAGCCGAACAGTACTTTACTGATTCGGTTTTTGTTATTTTCGGTCTGAATTTACCGCACAGCCAACGACCTTTAATGATCGCACATGCTGCATCGTATGATTTTCTCTCTACGTTGAAATGCTGTACAAAGCTATCTGTATAGATTATACAGGCGTATTGTGGGAGAGGCAGAATTTCGATTGGCAGAGGATATTCTTCTTCATATTCTAAATCATTCAGTTCTTCAAAATGCGGGGCGAAATAGTATTTCACATCTTCCGCTCCTAGAGAATCTATACACTGTATCCATTTCGGATCCAGTGACACTGTAGGCAGGTTTACTGGGCTGAATAGCGCCTCGAAGGCGGATTCCGCTGTAAGGATATTAATCCGTTTGCCGTGTGCTAGTTCTCGTTCATTTGCTAATGCAATTTGCACTGCGTTCACAGTTCTTTCTGTGCGACTGAATGTTTTTTCTGCTTGTGTGTACAAGTGAGATTTAATTGAAATTGGTACCTTTTCTCCCTCATTAGAGGTTAGGTACGTGAATCCGCATCTTCCTGGGATGACTCGGATTACTAGATCGATCGTGTTGTCACGTGTATCTAATTTTGTTTTTGCTAACATGTCTGTTTGCAATGATCTCAAAATTTCTGTGTGTTTTTGAGTCCAATTGATTTGTTTTAAATCAGGTTTAATTAGTTCGTAGAGAGGTTTAACCCTCTCTGCGTAATTTAGTATGTAAGTTCTTCCGAAGTTCAGAAAACCTAGTATGGATTGTAAATTCTTCAGCGTTTTTGGAGCTTGGAGTACAGCGCACTTCTCTAAGAAGTTGTCCGCTAGGCTTTTCCCTTCACTCGATAATTCGTACCCTAAGAACAGTACTGTCAGATGGGCAATTGGGGACTTTTTAAAGTTGAATTTGTAACCCTCTGCTGCGAACCCAAGTATAATGGTGTTCACTCTTTTCAAGTGAGTATCCAAGTCGTCGTCTGTGAGATAAATATCATCTACGTAAGATAATGCTTCATCATCATAGATTGTAGTAACTCTGTTACCCTAGCTGAGAATAGTCCTGGGCTGTTCTTGAACCCCTGTGGGAGTCGACAGAATTTTTTCTGTGACCCAAATGCGGAGAAAGCGGTCAAATATCTGCTTTCTGGTGCAATGTTTTGACAAAAGAAACCATTAGAAATGTCTAATGTCGTTTTGTATTTTTTCCTAACTATGTTATTCATTAGGGCTGCACTATGCGAGTTTTGTACTGCAAAAGTTTTGCAACATGTATTAAGATGTCTGTAGTCCAAAACTAGACGATGTGAATTGTCTGGCTTGGAGACAGGAAACAAAGGATTGTTCATTTGAGAGGTGCATGTTTCAATCACCCCCTGGTACTCAAGTTGATCTAAGATCTCCCTGACCTGTTTTTTAGCTTCTTGCTTTATGGGATACTGCCGTTGGGCAGTTGGTTCACTTTTTAATTGGATTTTGTGAGGCGTAGAATCCTCATCCCATCCTACATGATTTTTATACAATGCAGGTGCCTGGGCCACTGCCCATTTCCTCGCATATGTGTATTTTTTATGAATCGGAATGTGATTCGAGAAGGCAGGCATAATCACTTCTTCGCCACGAGGGCACTCCCTGACAAACTCCGGGGGCCAATCTTTTTTAGCTAACAGAATATCATAGCCTTTTGAGAGCTTATCCCAAAATAGACCCTTAATTTTCCTAGTCTTATCACCCTCCATACGCAATGTTATTTCGTATATTTTATGGGGCTCGCTAAGTCTGGCGTCGGCAGTTTCAACCTGAATGTATTCATTCGTGTCCACTGTCTCCAGATGACTCATCAAGATCTTGCGCGCTATACTGATTTCTGCTGCACTGTCCAACATTGTCAATGCCCACTCCCCGTTTTTCAACTGTGTCCTCAGTATTCTCGGCATGGTTGATTACTCTAATACTGGCTACCTTCTTTTTAGGAAATTGAGATTTCTTATTTTGAGCAGGTGCCTTGTCTTTGGACTTGGTGTGCTCTCCTGGGTCTGACCGTCCTCTTCTTTCCGAATTCTGTGGAAAAGATCGAGAGGGACGTGTATCAATACTTTGATATCTATCAGGTTTTTTTTAGATTATCCCTATTTCTAAGGTTATATCTTTTCTCAGAGGGCTCCCGCTGGAGAGACTGGCGTTCTCGAGTCGGAGTTCTTTCCCTCCGTCGAGGAGACCTTCCTCTGGACTGGAAAACTTTTTCCTTGGGAGTGGATTGTTTATTTCCATCCCAGCTCTTTTTAGGAGTATTTAAATTATTTTTAATAAATAATTTTTCAGGATTTTCGAGCAGTTGGGGCTTAACTGGTTTCCCACCCAAGCTGTCTCTACCTAATTCTTCATAGCACTTTTCTATGATTTTTGCAAGCTCAACAGGATCTTTTATATCTGTTTCCCTCAACTTCTGGCGGATCGCCACAGATGCTGCTTCTCCCTTTATGTTGGCTAATAATATAGCCGTGACCTGCTTGAAATCTTTCAGTAATTTCATACCTAGATTTAAAGCGGGCTCTGGACCGAATTCATTTTGAATCTGTTTTAGCACTTCTGGTATTACCGCCATAGACGGAACACCGTGTGTTTTTGTGTAAATGGAAGCAAAGACTGTACCCCAAGTGTCGCAGTCCTCCACGTGTGGTGCGATTCCCATAGGAAGGCAGATGGTCAAGATTCTGTGTTTCTCAATAGGGGTAGTATCAGGAAATACTGCCTCTATTTGAGTGATTTTCTGTGCTAACCAGAAAGGAATTTGTTCCCGTTTTACGGGTGTTTTACCAAGACATGACTGTATGTTCTGTGGTGTAATTTTATTTGTGTTCCCCTGATGAGGGGTCAGCTGTGGTGTATTAACAGCTGGCTGGACTGTTGCAGTCCGCATTACATATTGGACTAATTGCCTATGTATTTTTATTAATGTGTTCAGCTGTACTAACAGCTCTTCTCTCGACATTTTTGCAATGTCAGGATGTGGTGTGTAGCTGGCTAGAACCGGCCACGTGGCTCCTGGTCTACCTAGTGGACCGAGCCTAGTTATATGATCATTGTGTTTTAGGGCGCCATTAAACCAGAGCAGGTGCTCTTGAAATTTAAGTGGAATTTCAATCTCCTCGAAAGGAGCGTACTCTTCCGGAGGTTTCTCTATTTTGTAATAGTGAAACTCTTTTGTTATAGCGTTTACCTCTGGAAAGTTTATCCATGAATAGAATACCTCTGTCTGCCGATATTCGTGAGCCTCTATCACGAAAATTACTGTACCACCTTGAGGTGTCAGTCCGTTTTCTATAAGTTTTAAAGTTATAGATCTTCTTAACTGGACCGGGATGATAATAGCACCCGGGTCTGTGTATTCGGGACCTTGCTGAGTCGCATCTGCTGCGGCCCCATTGGTTCCGTTATTTTCTACTGACATTGTATAAATGCAGGTTTTGCAGAGTAGGTCTCCAAGGAGACAAAGATTAGGTGCACAATATTTTGGAACACTGTATCCTTCAACGTTGAATAAACCAGAGCTTTACATAGGAATCTCTTCCTACTAAGGTCGGGCGGATTTTAACCTTTCACCCACTCCAGACGTCTATTGGAGTATTTACGGGAGAAAGGGTGTGAAATATGCACGACTGAGTTACTCTATAAGTCTTGCGTTAGTTTATCGCCTTACCAAACGTTTGGGCGCCATGTAGTGTAGTTCCTAGTTTCCCACTAGGCCCTGCGCATTGGAATAACATAAACAGTAGTATCGACGTGGAACTGCGGATATTCCAGGCCTCCACTGACTATGCTAAACTTAATTGGGTTGTGTTACCAACTAGCTCAGAGGTCACTGGAAACTTTCTTCTCTGCATAGGAAGTGATCAGCTTCCTTGGCACAGACAAGAAGGGATTCAGTTTTCCAACAACCGTGCAACATGACAACTTTGCTCCTCAGATCAAGAGTCGATCTCTAGGGTCGTGTGAAACAATAGACATAGATTTCACTCAGTCAGTCTAGTGCAGTTTACTTTCACAGTATGTAGAGAATAGAGAGACGGGCGTTTATCAATAAAGGTTAACATTTATTGAACAGTCTTTCTTCTCGTACAAGAGAAATGTATTGCCACAATTGCAATAACTGTTATTATAAAAAGTACGTACAGTAAGATAAGTATTGCGAAATAGAATTGTAAAAGCATTGATATGGTTTCTTAGCCATACAATGGTTTAAAAGTAATAAAACATATATACAGTCATATATACATTAGGCTAACATACTCAACTGGTGCTTCTAACTAAGCCTACCCCAGTGTGCCTGACCTAAGCCTAACACGTGAAAGGGGAGTAAGTAAGTAGCTTAAAGTTAAGTTGGTTTTGCCAAGGTTTGTTTCAAGAATTCTCGTCTAAGGGTTTAGTCAACACCATACCTCTGAATAGAATGATGGAGGATTGGTATCTCCTTCAGGGGTCTCTCTCGATATCCCAGTCACCCGCGAGGGTAAACCGGAAGCGCCGGGACTGGATTTCTCTGCACGAGAAAGGCAGCGGCTTCTCTCAGCGCGTCGAGGAAGGAGGGGTGACAGCGTCCGCGGGCAGCTGGAATCGGCTGGATGTCTTCGCAGAGGACGGCTGCTCAGCTCCTTAAGCGTACTGCACCATAGTTCGCGCTGTAGCGGCGATAATGGTAATCAGCAGCTTCACCACCACAGGATAGCAGGCTGCAGCGACAGAGTGCTAGATTTACCAACACGGGGTCGTGCAGGCAGCTGGCATCAGCAACAGGCAACAAATTCACATTGCTTAAGGCAACGTTGGTAATATTTATACCTGACAGGTGCCGGGTTTGACGCAAGTTTGCTGGAGATAAGACGTCAATTAAAGATGTCACTAGGAAGTGACAGTTATCAGTTGCTCATTAGAGTTCCATTACTAATCAAAACATAGCAAGCGGGGATTTCCAGGTTTGCTAAGTTTTTATCTTGTTGAAGAACTCGGAGTGTTATCTAGGAATATCAGATAGGGACTGCTGCACTGTCATTGCACTAATTGGTCGCAAAGGAAGTAGCAGAGAGTCATGCTGGAATGTGGCTCTGTTCGTGTGAGGCCAGAGATGACTTTTCAGAAATTCGCACTTGAACGGTTATGCCAATATAGGGAATAAATGGATTTATAGCCGAATAGGGGCATAAGGTCACAGTATTGATCAGGAACCTAGATAAGCACGCAACAGAACCATCCACATAAAGTGTCAGGTCCGGATCTGGTAATGCGACATCTGTCAGATCTTGTCTGGGCTTCGTCATGGTGTTAATGACTTCCACACAGTCATGTGCCAAAGGGTCTATTGTGCTTAACGGTAAAAGTGTAGCAGGATTCAGTGTGTTACTGCGTCTGATTTCTATGTGTGGCTGGAATAACGTCAATTCATACCCTGTCAGTTGTGCTATAGTCAAGTGCTGAGTCTGTGTTCGGTTTAAAAGAACTTCCACGGAATGTGGAACCTGTACTGTCAATTGGTGTCCTATTACTATGGAATCACTTTGTCTGATTGCTAGAGCTGTTGCTGCTACAGATTTCAAGCATGCAGGCAGAGCCTGGGCTACTGGATCTAATGTACTAGAAAAATAAGCACATGGCTTGTGTGAACCTGCTTGATCTTGGGTGAGTACTGACAATGCAGTACCTTCGCGCTCTGTGACAAAAAGTGTAAACGGCTTGCTGTAACATGGTGTCGCTAGAACAGGTGCTTGACATAGGGCTTTCTTCAGGTCGTCAAAAGCATGTGTATGTTCCTGAGTCCAAGGGAGGACAGTCGATGTCGCTGCCTCCTGGGTTGTCAACTGTATCAGTGGCTTGGCTAGATATGCGTACTGAGGGATCCATTGTCTACAGTAAGAGGTGAGGCCTATAAAGGCCCGTACCTCCTTTTGTGTCTTGGGTTGTGGCATATGTACAATTAACTGGATGCGGTCAGGCGTAAGCTGTCTCCCCCTCTTGGACAGCAAGTGACCAAGGTACACAACTTGCTGAACACAGAATTGCAGCTTCAAAGGAGACACTTTGTGTCCCTTATCGGCCAGAAAAAATAGGACTGTCAGAGATGCTTGTTCACATTCTTGTTCACTTCGAGCGGTGATCAATAGATCATCGACATACTGAAGCAGGGCAGTGTTAGTAGGCATGTGGAGACTGTCAAGTTGTCTTTTCAGTGCTTGGCTATAGATACTCGGACTTTCCGTGAACCCTTGAGGTGCACGTGCAAATTTAAAGCTTCGGCCATTTAAACTGAATCAGAAAAAAGGTACTGGCTTTCCGGATCAATGGGAACACTAAAGAAGGCATTCTTAAGATCAATTACAGTGAAGAACACCGCTTCGGAATCAATAGCAGTCAATAGGGATGAAATATCTGGGACCACTGGGAACTGAGGTATGATACATTTGTTAAGCTCTCTAAGGTCAATCACTAGACGATATACAGGAGGTTCATTTGGATCAGTACGTTTGAGAATCGGAATGATTGGAGAATTACAAATATTGGAGTCAGTTTCTACAACTACTCCGTGAGCAATGAGCTCGTCAATGATTTTCAATAAGGCTGCTACAGCCTCGGGTGGCAATTTGTATTGTCGAATTCTGGGCAGAACAACTCCTGGCTTGAGTGTGACACGATATGGTGTGATATGCATACAACCTACATCAGTCGGACCTTGTGCCCATAAATGCTGTGGTACATTCTGTAATCGCGGATCAAAATCTTTCAACACATAGTGTCCCTTGAAGTCACGTAAAAACAATCTCACTCCTTCCGGAGAACAACATATTACAGCTCCTAGAGCCTTCAGTGTTTTAATACCTAACAAGTTTTCTGGACATGACTTTGTAAGCAATAAATCTGTAGTACGAGACAATGGACCAACTGCAAGGGGAACTGGTTTCGATACTTCATTAACAATAGGCTTTCCTGAAAATCCAAGGGAAACATTCTGTGATCCTGAGAGGGGTGCCCCTGGAACCTCGTCATGACTAATGGTAGTTCTGCTTGCCCCTGTGTCAATCAAAAATTTTCTGTCTTTTCCTAATACCTGACTATGTACATAAGGACCGTCTTGATCTACAGGAATCTCGATGAGAGGCAAACCCACTTCCCTCTCTAGGCTGTTTCATGAATACTGTTGGTAATCTGGATACTCTGACTGTGCATACTGGTACATCTGCTGTGTAACGTGTTGTGTTGCGGCAATGGGCTGGGGCTGTGGTACCGCTACGGTCTGTTGCTGAACATGCTGTGGAGCAGGTTGCGGATTCTGTTGAATATTCTGTTGAACATGTTCTGGCCTAGGCTGACGTGGTCTTTCTTTCGTTTTGCCTGTAGCAATATTATGTTTCAGAACGGCACAATCACTAATAAAATGACCTGGCTGTTTGCAATAATTGCAATTTCCTTTAACGGGACCTGTAGGATGACTAGTCTGTGTGTTCTGCATGTTACCCCTCTTCTGACCATCTGCTGGAACAGACTGGGCAACTAATACTTTCATTTTAGTGTCTTTCATACGTCTCTGTTCATGATCGTGTTCCTCTCTGATTCTATTCTGGTGATACTGTAACATTTGTAACATTTGGGAAGGCATATTGGCTTGCCATGTACTTTCGACTTTCAATACTCTGTTCTTAACCTGGGGTAAGGAATTCTCAACTAATTTGGTTACGAAAAGATGTGGGAATGACTCGCTACTTGTTTTTAGGCCACTGTTAATAATAAAACATTTCTCGAATCTAGAATAAAAATCACTAGTGTCTTCGTCTGGTTTCTGTTTGCAGGCTGAAATTGCATCCCAATCTTCCTTTTTAACTGTCAATAATCTAGGCAAAACCTGTACTAACAATCCTGGTAATGCTTTGGTTTTATCCCCAAGACCTAAACCTGGGGTACGTCCTTTATCTTCATCTTCTAATTCGGTCCAATTAATCTTTTTATCTCCCACCTCCCAATCCTTCTCTTTCAGTTTTTCGTAAATCCCCGCTGGCAATAATACTTTTAACATCTTAAGGATGTCTGAATATGTGTAATCGCCCATAAGTAACATATCTTTCAATTCACGATGGAATCCTGCAGGGTCTTTATCGTGACAAGGTACTATTTTCTTCATTTCCAATAATTCCATTTTAGTCAAAGGAGTGTATACAAATACACGTTCAAGCGTATCATCTGGCTTCCGGATTGGATGTACTTCTTGTAAAGGATTCTGTCTGTCTAGGTGATATGGCTGCCTAACTGGGGGTGGAACTGAAACAAGACGTGGAGTCAGGAACGTACTATATTTGTGACGTTGTTCTAAAATGATATCAATTAAATCGGTACCTAGGCCTCTCCACCTTCTCAGGAGTAAGTCTTGTAATAGATTATATAGGGGACCTGGATCAGACTGTTGGTTTTCATACTGGGTGATGAGATGTTGAGTCATGTATATACCAGCTAATCGCTGTTCTTCTGGAGTAAGACTTAAAAATGTTTGCGCTACTAGTTCATCTTTATATACATTGTCATCCCCGGCCCATTGAACTGCTGACCGGGCTAGTTCCTGATCACGTATGGTAGTGAGTTCATGATAACCTACTCTTTCTTTCAGGATTTTATCAGTAACTTGGAATATATGTTCAAGAGAACATTGCTCTGGTATCGGGGAAAGGTATCGTTTCTTGCTTTCTAGACGAATGGGTCTGTCAAAAGGATTACCTAAAGGGTACTCTTTAGGAGGTTTCGTTCCACCTACATACCCTACTATATCCTGAGTTACTGTAGTATTCTCTGGCTCTTCCTCCTCTGAGGAATCTTTATCGTCTGACTCGGCTGTCCTTTCGGCATTTTGTCGGGTATGTATAGCTTCTATTGCTTTACGGATTTTCCTGGACATGGCCTCTATACATTTCTCTCTGTCATGTTTGCAATCTGCAATATTCTGACTCCATTTAGTCAATACATTCATCTCTTCTTGATCAAAACCTGGTCGATCTCGTTCTCTTATCAAACAATTAATCAAGAACCGTAATATTAAAGCTTGTGTATCACCTTTCTGATATGCCATGGCTTCACGAACACATTCAGGGCCTTCTCCTGTTTGAATAAAATGATATATCCTATCTAATTGTTCAGGCATTCCTGGTAGTGTAACCAAAAAATCTGCAACACGTCTTAAACGTAACGAGGCTAACATCATGGGTCCTGTCTTGCCAGGTACTGAATCATATCTACAATCTGTAAGATATTGTTTAAGCGTTTCGGCTGGGGTCGCTTTCGGGGTACGTAGTGTAGCTAATTCTCTCATTGTCAGTCGCTGTACTTGTGGCGGGGTGTGATAGGGACCTCCTAAGGGACCTCCTGAGGCGGATGCATGGGCATTACCTGGCTGTAGCGGGGTTGAACCTTGGGCTGCATCTGTCGAAAAAGGATTAGGAGGGGGAACAGTAGGGGAAGTGATACCAGGTGCGGGAAAATGCTGACGTGGAGGGGTCGTAGCTTGTGGTAATCGATCAGCAGGAATAAGCTGTGGCGGATTATTATTAGCAGGTTGTACGGGTACGTTGGTATATGCGGGAGCTACATCATCTAAATAGGAAGAAAGGAAAATATCTGCTGCGGTCTTATGGTGACGTACTTTAGTCGGAATCAATGGTGGTGGCAAGTTACTGGATACTTCCGGGTTGGCCTTAGGCAGGCCCTCGGCAACAACTGGATACATGCCTGTAATGAGTGCATTTCTTTTACGGTCTAATTGTTCTGATCTGACCTGTTCTCCTTCTTCTAGTAACTCTTTTTCCTTGGCTTTTTCGGATTCTTCTCTACTTCTCTCTGATTTTCTGAATTCTTTTTCTGTTCTTCTATGCGATTCTTTACGCCACAATTCTATGGCATCTTTCTGAGATTGTCTGGCTTTCTTTTTCCATAATGCTTCTTCTACTCTCATGATGCACTCGGCATCCCATGTCCCTGAGACAGGCCATCTAACCTGTTCTTCTAAATGCTTGCTGTAGTCCACCCACAAATCTAAATACAACACAGCGTCTAAGCCGTGCTTGTGGTACATAAAATATCCTGGAGTGTCCCTAGGCGGGACAGGCACTGCTTCTTCGAGTATCCCTTTCCTAGTTCCTATCTGACGCAATTTCGGAAATAACGGCATCTTTACTTTGACTCGAATACAATAAACACGGCAATGAAAAACAAACAGTCATTCATACCACGACATGAAACACATTAAAACATTTCGAATAGATACTGTCTAGTACATAAAACACAATACTTAAAATCACGTGAGAATAATGCTAGAAGGCTTGAATCTTGAATCACTGAATTACTGAATTACTAGATGCACTGCTAAACAGTACAGACCGGTCCCATAAAGAGACACGTCATACCGCGCTCACCTAAGTGAACACGTACGGACCAGGACTGTGTACCAAGACCTGTCTTGACCGGACACAAACTAATGCACCCGTCTAGATGCGTCCCTAGCAACGGTACTCACCGGGAGCAATACGTGAACTTGAACTTGAAGGCCTCGGACTGGACTGGACGTCTACTGGTACTGCTACTACGCATGCGCCTCGTCACATCGGAACAGGTGGGCCTCTGGATACCTCGGACACTGCTACTCTCGGCTGGGCTCTGGTCGGGATCCTCCGCACTCCTCACCGCCTCGTCTGGATGTCGACCGCAGTCTCAGTCACCTCCGTAGGCCTGAGGGAGATACAGGAAAACCTGCAGATGCGCATAGGTGTCCGTCACGGCCGTGGCAGGGGGCAAGGCCTGCGACGCATCTCCGGCGCGTGGGGTGGGGGAGGGGTTCCTATTCGGGCACCAAATTATGTGGTAAATAAAATTACCTGGTCAGTTTTTCCGTATAATTATCATTACAAGACAGCTCATAAAAATGAGAGGCAGAGTCCATGGTATCTGAGTTTTACGGGGTTTATTAGAAAACCTCGAGGTTGGAGATCATGTTCCGTCACCACTAGGGTTCGGGAAGGGATAGTCAACATTTTATTAACATTACACATTATATATAGTAAAGTAACATAATTGAATCCAATACAGTAGGCGTAACAGGTGAAAAAGAGTGAGATAAGAACACATGTGCGTAATAGGAGGCGTGAAAATAGGCGTACACGAAGGCGTGCACTGTACATGTCAGAGGAACGTCACAAGAATCGTCACATGTGGGTGGGTGCATAGAGAAAGTTGCAGAATCAGCAGAAAAGTGCGGATGCGCGCGCAGCTAGCATGACGTGACATAGATGTGGTAACTGGGGAGAACTTTAACACTAGTAGAGGAGACAGAAGTCTGGGATGTCAGAACGACCTGGACCTATAACATATCTGGTATCTTATGTTTGGAGGATGTATTATCTGGAGTAAAAGGTCTCTCGGGCAGAGGCTATTCTATACTGAATGCTAGTGCGTGCATATGTGTCTACGTGTCTACGTGCAGGGCCATGGGCCTACTATGGCAACGGGAACTGTAAATTACTTGCATGGAGGCAGGAAGGCTTGCTCTTTGCTCTGCAGCCGGGGAGGTGTTTACCTAAATCACTAGACAGGAATGTATTTTCGAGGAGGCTGAACAGATAACTTGAAGGCAAAATACGGTTTTGGCAGGCAGGCCAGGTTGAGCCAGGCACCGCTTCGCTTAGCAGGAAGTAAGGCAGAGGTCAGGGATACGTGTCCATGCTGCAGCTTTCAGAGGCAGAAGGCAGAAAGGGCTCGGAGACAGAAATCAGGGCCTAGCTCGGCAGAGCCAGGAAAAACGTAAAAGTGTACCATGTAAAGACGTTGGCATGGTATGGTTAGGAACTGAATTATCGATCCATTCATGGTGGATCTGAAAGAGGACATGTTAACGTTGGACGCAAATGTATTTGCGTCTTCATATTCGGTCATGGAGGGAAATTACATGTACTTTAAGCACGTACATGGAGACGTTGGGGTACACGTTAGGGGACATACTTGACCATAAAAATTTCAATTACCTCAATATTCCTCCCTTCCCCAGATTCCCCATGAGAAGCTTGGTCTCCAGCGGACTGAATTCGGGGACTTCCGTGTGGTTGGGGATATAGAGGGCTAGGGCGTGTCTCAGTTGGAGGTACTTAAAAAATTTAGCAGAATGTAGGGAGTATGTTTGCTGCAGGTCTCGAAAGGAGGACAAGTGCTCCCCTTTCTATATGTCTCCCAGGCAAGTTATGCCTATCAAGTCCCATTTCTGTAAACCCGCAAGTGTCCCAACCTCCCGCAACCAAGAATCTGTGCCAGAGCGTGTTTGTAGTGTGATTTTAGTGTCCCAGTGAATGTGTTGCAGCCTGGAGTGCCATGCCAGAAGAGGCGTACTGGTAACTGTTGGTGGAGTGTGGGGAATTGGGGCACCATAAAGCATGGCCTGGATCTGAGAGAACCCGAGGCACTCTAGTTCCAATTGATAAGCTGGATCCGATAACCGCCGTTGTGCCAGTCGTGAATCACCAGAAGGCGGGTGGCTAAGTAATACAAGAAAGGGTTTGTCATCCCCATTCCCCCATCATATGAGGCCCATTGGCACTGCCTGAGAGCCAGTCGCGATCTTGAGTCACCCCAAAGGAAAGTAGTGATCACCCCATCTAAGCCATGGGACCAACTGTGAGGAAGGTGGAGTGGGAGATTTTGAATGCCGTACAGGAGATGGGGTACAATCATCATTTTAAAAAGAGCAACCATACCGAGAGGGTTAAGTGGAAGTGCCATCGACGGAGGTCGTCTTTTGTACGCTTGAGCAGTAGGTTTACATTGAGGGACCAGGCCAGCTCCAGGACAAGCGCTACCCAGATCCCGAGATATTTGAATGAGAGCCTTCTTAAGGGGATTGTTGTTTGCCAATCCACGGACTCTCTTGAAGCATGGATGGTCACCACGGTGGATTTGGCTTGATTTAGGCGTGAGCCCGATACTCTCTTGAAAGAGTAAAAGGATTTGGAGGCATCTCGGCCTGGATTGAGCCGGGTCAGCCAGATAGAGCAGGACATAATCTGCATACAGGGCCATCCGGTCTTTGGAGGTGCCTTGCCACCTCCATCCCCGTATCTGGTCCAGATGAGATAGGCCAAAGGTTCTATTGCAAGGGCGAATAGGAACAGGGAGAATTGTCATCCCTGCTGTGTTCCCCTCTCAATAGGAAATGCTTCTGATAACGCTCCGTTTATGAGGACCCTGGCTGATGGACTGGAGTACAGTAGTTTTAACTCAGTATTCACACTATATTAACTATAACTCTCCCCTTCTCCAAGCACTGCCTATACCCTTTTATATTATATCAGTTATACCATCTAAATTCATATTATTTACAATAATACCTATGACATCGCAAATCCTATATTTTGTGAGAACACAGTGCATGGTACAGAGGTGATGGGGATGGTACCCAGGCCATAAAGACTCGGGAGGAGGGATGCACACACCACTCCCCAATAAATACATTAAAAAAGCACCAAAGGGAATAATAAATGAGTGGCAGGAGCTTCTTTGAAGGAGAAACCAATAAAGCCCTGCATGTGCTCTATTTATTCTCTTGGTGGTGCTCCTAGAATATGGAAGGGCAATGTCATGAGATTGTTTTGTTGTCTGGGCCTGCAGGTAATCCAGCAGCCCCCACCCAACCCATCAGCATTAGAAAAAAAATAGCAAGTTTCTTGGGTCATTATATCCATGACCCCAGTAGAATTTACCATATTTTTTAAAGGAATATTACTTGGAACTCTGTGCTCTTCAGCTGGGATGCATGGTCTTCTTGTGGTTGTGATTGCTTTTTTTCTAGGCTGAAAAATGTTAAAAAAGATTCAAACATGTTGGTTTATTATTTAAAAAACAATGTCTCTAACTATTTATTTTAACATTTTTCACCCACAAAATGTAATAATAAAAACTATGTGTAAAGAAAGGGTCACAGACATATTTTTATTTAAACTTTATTAAACCTTTTTATTATAATGATTAATATAAATAAACTTGCATTGTGTGAATTACTGATATAAACATTAGATAATAAATATTGTTGATTTCTAGAAAAAGATGATAGATGCGCTTTATATATATTGAAATGCTCACTCCGTGATAAAGCTAACAATTTCCCTTCTTATATTTTGGTGTTATGACTCTTAGACAAAGCCAATAAGTCTGCCTGAGTGCAGCTAAGACTGGTGAGACCAACTGCACACTGTGCATGCCAGAAGGCTGTGTATGGTGTAGGGTTGGCTGCTTCCAGGCCAGGCAGAGGCCAACCGCATGTGTGAAGCGGAGGGGTTGGCTTCACGTATATTAATAAACCATTACTTTAGATTTAAAAAAAAACTAGAAATTCACAGAAAAAAACAAAGGTTAAAGCATTTCAGTGACAACAAAACGTTATAAACTAAAATAAAAAAAAATCAAATTCACCAGTTATAGTTGTCTCAACTAACTATAACTCGTGCCCTAAGGTACCTACAACTTGCAGCCTCCTCATGTACAGCTAAGTCTCCCACATATGAAATCCCTAATGACATGTTCTATACCACCATTGATAACATCATTACAACATTTGACATGACATCATTGATGACAAAACTGTGCATGGTGGGGGAGCGAGTTATAGTTATCTTAGGGCACAAGTTATAGTCAATTAAGATAGCTAGAACTGGTAAATGTAAGTATTTTTCATCACTTAAAATGGTTTGTTTAAATGACATTTTCACTTAACCATAAAATTCCTTTAACCTTTGTTTTTTTTCAATAAACTTCTACGGTTTTTCAGAATATAAAGTAAGATATTATTATGGTTCCTGACTAAAATACCACTTTACCCCTTTGAGTTTTTTAGTAAATTTCGATGTTTTTTTAATGTAAAGTAAGATGTCCATCGCCGTGCGTGATGTGGGGTTGTGAGCCTACCTAACTGTCACATGGCCTCAGCCAGAGAAGCCCCATGACAACACTCTGCAGGCACCAACCCCTGCCCCACATCGCATAGAGCTATCACTTGAAGCAATATAAATAGTGTCATTTTAGGTAAGGCAGACCTACTGGCTTGGTCAAAGGCTCAAAATATCAAAATATAAAATGTGACTGGGCCTAATGGCTTTATCAAGGGGTCAGCGCGTCAACATATATATAGCAGACCTGTTGACGTTGTTGAAAATTCACCAGTATCTATAATCAAATGTATATTTCATAAATTCACACTTGGTATAAATCCGTTCAGCCGTTTTTGCATTATCGCTGTTCAACTCATTTTGGAACTCCCATCTCTTTCCAGGAAGAAGCTAAGGCGGATAAACCATTTTTTTTTTTTAGAACGCTTCCTGAAGATTTGTCAAATGGCACCCAAGTTCGTAGAAAAAACAAAAATCTATTTCCTATGGAATCGTGGTCTGTACTATAATTTTTGATTCTGAAAATCTGATCAACCTAGCTAAAACGGTTACGGATGCCATTTGTATTTGCTTTGGCTCTATTGCGCAGAATTAAATGACCCCTAATAATACACATAATATGCATTGCGCTGTTCCCATCCCTCTTCCAACTACTTCCAAAATCTGATTTTTTAAGAATTTAACATAGGTTCACTGCATTATTTAATATGCTGGTGTTGGCGCGATGTTGTCCTAAATTGCCATTAAGTGCTGCCACGCTTTTATTAAGTGGAAGCGATGAACACTGGGTAAAAGATATTGATGATTTGCCATTAAATGGAGAAAAAAAATCAAAAACATTTCAAGTTTGATGCAATTAAAGGTTGCTACGCATTTTGCACATAACCAGGAATTTGAAGGAGGTCTTCTCGCATGCACACAACTCCATAAAACATCAGGAGAAAAAAGGTCGACGAAAATTAACCCATGTCTCAGAAAGTTTGGTTTGACTCTGATGCCGAGAAGTACCATGCTGGGCCATGTTTGGCACCGTAAACGAGCCAAGATTTTATTGACCAACAAAAACACACTCTATCACTGTTGCTCTAATACTAATTCTGTCTCCCCTCTCCAGCTCTCTCTGCCTCTCTCTCTCATTCTGCCTTTCGCTGGTCCTTGCTTTCTATCATTCTTGATTTTCTCCCCCTCTCTGTCTATCGGTCCCTTTTTTGCCCATTTCGCTCTTTCTCTTGTGATATAAAGGCATGAAGTTAATGTATCGCAATGCACCAGTTTAACCATTTTGAGCACTTTGTGCTGGACTGTTCCTATAGGAGCAGGACCAAGACTGATTTGCATATTGCTAGTCTCCATCTAGTGGGGCAAAGTGTTCGGAAAGCAACAAATTGGATTGTAGCCAAAGTTATCGCCAGATGCTAACTTTAATCCAAGCATTCCTTTCATCACATTATTGTTTGCTGCCCTAAGTATGTCAGCTATCTCCAGATGTGGGTCCTGTGCTCACTGTGCCACAAGTCTCGATTATACCATAAGCAGGTGAGTTCCAGTTTGGGGTGCTTGTGTTCCTGTCTGGAGGGGACCTGGCCTGCCAGTTTGGACTTGAACAGAACTGATTTGGATTTGGCTGGTTTCTGTCTTGAGCAGGGGAGGCGACTCCGTTATGGCGAAGGAAAGGCAGCAAATGAAAAAAAATGCTAATAAAGCTATTTTAGTATTCTTTTATTTATCACTTACTCTGCTGCGTTCGCCTGTCTCGGTAGGGGCGGGGCCATGCTCTGCGTCAGCAACAGTCAGGCCCAGGGAGAAGGAGTGGTAGTTGCATTGTGAGTGCGCATGTCGGTTGGGCCAGCCATCTTAAAACGGCCAAACAGACATGCACACTTACATTTCTCTAGCTCAGCTGTCTTGCACAAATGGGCGGGAGAAGAGCCACAGGCTCCCTGTCCCTAAATGAGCAGCATTTCAGCCCGCTCAGACCAATCCTGATGCTTCTATCATGCTTGGTAATAGCATAAGAGCAGCGTCTGGATTGGGTGGGGAGCAGAGGAGCTCTGAGGTGGCGTCCGTAAGTGACATGTAAGTTATTTTTTTTATCCCCCCCCTCTGCGCTGCCCTCCAAGGTTTAGTGACAGCAGCCACCACTGGTCTTGAGTATCATATTTGAAGAAAAATGATGACTGGAATGCAGCCCCAAGCAATCACCAGGGTCTGGGAATATTTCAAGTATTCATTCCATCTCCTTATTGCCTGTAACCAGTTATTTAATCAAGACCTATATTTCCATCTAGATATCGATATGTCTTTGATTACAAAACAGAGAAGGTGGCATTGACTGAAGAGAGGAAAGTAAAAAAATTGAAATCACTTTGGTACCACTGAGCCTTATTTTATATGCAGTTACCTGAAGGTGAAAGATTGTAAAAATGACAGAATAGTCTTTTTAGCCATGCTTTTGACCCCGCCTCTACACTTACTCTCCCGCCTCCTTTGTGAGCAGCATCACAGTTCTCATAATTTTCTTATGATCAGTGGGGCTGGACTAATTACATGTGATGGATAATATTGGAGCACAGCTGCCCAATGATTCTCTGCACCCTACACTTGCACAGGAATTCTGTGCACTTCAGCTATTTTGCCGCGCCTGCAATGCTTGCTGCTAAGCATGGGACTGGCCATTAGCCTTTCTGGACTAATGCCCGGTGGGCCAGCTGTAGTAAATGCTTTTGAGGCTGTCCCATACTAAGCCCATGTGCTGAATGTGCGCACAATGATTATCTCACAACTTTGGGACCAATTCCAATGTCGGACGGACTGGAGTTTGTCCGACATTGGTCAGGAACTGGAATCGAACTACCTCTTGTTGTCGGTTCCAGACCTGCAAGTAGGATGCCACTGAACCCTGTGCGGTCGCAATCCTACACTTAACAATGGGGCTATGCATTCCGAACGGAATGCATGCTCGCATTGTTTAAGTTCAGAGGTGCAGTTCCTCCCTGCACTCCATGTCAGGTACCTTAAGGTGCCTGCCATTGGGTGCAGGAATCAAGAGCGGGGCACCATCGGTGCCCCCTAGGCTGCCTTTCGGCGGCCTCGCACCCATGGGGGCTCTGCTCGAGGCCCCCAAAGAGAGCTTCCCACTGCCTTTCTGTTTCGGAAAGGCTGGCACAGAAAGGCAGTGGGAAACTGCTATCGTACTCCCTCGGCCAGAAAGAACCAGCCGGGGGAGTACGGAAGGGTTTCCAGATGGCAGGTGGGCTCTCCGAGTCCGTCAGAAGCCATCCGGAAAACCGAGTCAGATTCCTTTCCAACCAAGCCCATCGGAATGGCTCGGTTGGAAAGGAATCCGAACTGACAGGTCCGATGCGGTGAACTTTGCTCCAACTGAGGGTCGGAGCCATTCCTAACCGTATTGGAATTGGGCCCTTAGTCTTTTTAAAACATATTTGCTGCCTCTGTAAATGTCCTCACCATTTGTAACACATGACACTAGGAAACATACTGGCTAACTTACAAAATCACTTCACCGCGTGAGAAGGAGGTGGGTCCTTGGACGGGGCGGGCCTAGTTCCGAGAGCTATCTAAGAGGCGCTCTGCTCCTCACCAAGCCCCCCACCCCCTCCCCAAAAATTAAAGAGTCATCAAGGCAGTCGCCAACATCCTGGGGTCTTTTCACACCTTTTAATGGACATCAGCTGCTTACAGCCTCTGAAAACTAGCTGGAAATCCACATCTTATAGTGGTTTTCGGGTTTGTTTTCCACGCCAGCGTTTGATTACAGCTCCTCATCGGTTGACCGTGTTAAGGGAGCCGAAATCGTGTGACACTAAGTGGCACTGTGTGAGTTGGTAGGTATGAAGAAATATTTTTGTGCTTGTTGTTCCCCTAGGGGGTGGACATGGTGATCTATATGAATTTGACACCTCATTTAAGATGATGCCACTCAGCCTGCTTGCCTGCAGCAGCAACTGCCTTTGCCTGTGATTTTTAAATGCCTCTGTTCACCCCTTCAAAAAGAAAAATATGGCATTAGCCTGCCTATATTGGCCCGACTAGTGAATTTGCCCCAGCTGGCTGTGCCAAAGAGATGACACAGGCCTCAAAAACTATAATAAGCAAAGATCACATTTTGGGACCTGATTTTAAACTTCCTGCACCGTGTTACTGCAAAGTAGCGCCTGCCAGACGCTATGGCAGATACAAAAGTGCTCGCACATGAATGTTAACATTACTATGGCGCCTTCGGTTGCGCATGTCCCATTGGCAACATCATTGGGATTATGTGGTTCTGCAGCTGCATTATCCGCATAATTGTGAACATACTTCACTTATCACATAATGCACCACCTGCTGCATGGTTTACAGATTTCAAAAATAATTTGTCTCTACTACAAGTGGATCACAAGTGGATCACAGTTTAATAAGAGTAACACTTTGTACCACAGAGTGTCAGACTATTGGAACCAGTGAACTGACCACCTTTCAGTTGACTAACACTGTATTTGGTAGGTTTTCCTGGTGCTAAAGAGATGCAGCCTTTGTTTAGACAGTCTCAGCCACATGCATCAAGCTAAAAACCGGACGCAAACGGGCAGATTCTCAGAATCTGGCCCTTTGCAATGGTATTTTTGCATTTGGGATGCATCATCCCAAATGCAAAAATCTCAATTTAAGGAATCTCTAAATTGAGATTCCTTAAATTGCGATTGCATTTAAGGAATCCCAAATTGAGATTCCTTAAATGCAATGCATCAAAGTAAAAAAATTAGCGATTTCGCTAATAGGAGTAGCAAATTACCATTAAGTTGAACTTCATTTTAATTTGCAAAAACTTAGAAAAATGCACTTTTGTGCATTGTTCAAAGTTTCATGTTGCGCACACACATGCCCTTAGGGCATGTGTGTTCGCAACATATGTGCACAGATCAATTTCAGAGGTGCAACAGGGTGTCCTTTTGACACCCTGGCCCCCTTGAAATTGCATTCTCAATTTGCGATTCTCTAATTGAGAATCGCAAACTGAGAATGTCTTCCCATTCATTCCTATGGGCCTCTAGGCCCATAGGAATGAATGGGGAGGTATTCCTTAATGCGATTCCTTAAAAATCGCAATTAAGGAATCGCAAAAGCCAACATTGATGCATGTGCCTGAATATGTCTTAAGTGACAATGGTGGCGAAATAATACCGTCTAGACAGTAGCTCTGTATGATACATAATTTGTCCCTTCTTGATGCATAATTTAGGAAACCCTGCTGCGTAATTCAGTCCTTCATTGCATCATAATTTAATGGCTCTTCTTATCAGGATGGCTCTTGAGGGGGCAAACTCAGATTGAAGTTCCTTGGGTGTTGTTCCACTCCATGGATCAAACAAGGATGGCTGTGCAGGTGCCAGATTCGCACAAGTCCCAGAAAGCTCCAGGGCCTTCGTTTTCCTCTTCCTCCATCATGTTAGATCAATAACACCAAGGGGCAGATGACAAACCTTTTATTCTGGGATTGTGTCACAAAAGTGATGCAAACCTGCACATAAACGTTTTTTGTTGGGTTTATGTAGTTGAAAAGCTGCATAAAATAAATGCAAAGCGCTGCTTTGCATTATTTTGCATCAGGAGTGCTACATGGGGGGTACAGGAGCGTTCCCATCATGGACGTCATTTAGGGGTCACTACTGCGACCCCTGGCATGGCCCTTGTGTTCTCTGGCACTGCCTTTGTGTCAGCAGTGGCAAAATCAGTGGCAGGAACAGAAGCAGCTCGTCCTTATGGATGTCATTTCGGGCTTCACTCACCTCGTTTTTTGAACACTTGTTATTATACTACTAGTGAATAATATTACAATATTCACTATTAGTTTAATTAAAAAAATGGAGTACAGATAACTGGAATATGACTTTCCCTGGCAGCTGAGTTAGGTCAAAAATGCTTTTACACAAAGTAGAAAAAGTTTTACAGTTTGTCTAAGCATAGTATTATCCTTCCAGTTCAAAACCTATGCTAGACCCTCAGACATACCCTTGCACTATGTTGCAAAGGAGTGTGGATGGCCCTCACAGCATGATTGTGTGCTGGCGCTAGTGAGACGGGAGGAGAGTGGCATGTCTCTGTAGATCTTGCACGCTACTACTCCTTCCCTGACATGCAATGCAGCGCAGCAAATTTGTGCGACCGGATCATAAATCTGGCTCAAATTCTCAGTACCTTGTGATCCAACATCGGCCAATGTAGCTTCTGGGTCAAAACAGCAATCCCACAAAGGAATCTGATGCGTGAAGCAAACCTACTCCCATACATTGTTTGTCTTCTCTTCTTGAGCGAAACTCTGATTTCATGCACCAGGCTCTAGCCAATCTTGTGTCCATCCCATGCACCACAGAAGCATCAGATCACCTTTGACCCCCTGTCCTGAGTGATGCTGAACCCAAGGCTCCCAGTGATCAGTTGTTAAAACACGTCTCAGTCTCTCCATCACTCTTCCTCTACCTCCCACCCTCTTTCTCATTATTCCTATTGGGGCAGGACCATGATGGACCTGCATATGGCTGGTCTTTGTCTACTGTGAGATACTGAGCAAAAAATCGATGGTCTGACATTCTGCCCTGAGCGATCACCAGTGGCTGACATTAATTGAATCATCCCCCCCACCACTCTGTTGTTTGTTACAGGGTCCACTAGGTGTGGCGGCTCTGCACAGATGTGGGGCCTGTGCTCACTGCACCACAGAGCTCAACTTTACATCACTGATGAGAATTAAGCAGGTGGAACACAGTTTGGGGTTGTTTGTTGTTCCTGTCTTGGGCAGATCTGGCCTCTATGTTTGGATTGGACCAGGAATGATTTGCTTGTTTTTGTTCAGAGTGGCATATTGGACTGGAATTCACCCCAAGTGATCACTGGGGTCTGGGTTTAATTCAAGCATTCCTTCCATCACCTTGTTGTTGTTAACCAGGTATTTAACCCCTCCCCTGCTGGTGACGGAACTGCTCCGTCACCAGCCACGGACGCGCTGTGCAGATGATGGAGCAGTTCCGTCACGGCCCGCTCGGCGCGCCTGCGCGGTGCGGATTCCGCGCCTGCGCTGGACGTTCTGTTGAGCGGGCGGGGCCGTGACAGAACCGCTCTGTCATCAGCACAGCGCACCCGAGGCTCGTGACGGAGCGGTTCCGTCACGAGTACGGGAGCGCCGCGCGGACCCCCACCCCCTTAGCGCTGCGGCGGAATTGCCGCCGCAGCGAAGGGGTTAATACAACCCTTTCTTGTTCATCTATCCACATCATTATGTCTCTCTTTATGAAACAGAGAAAGGGGCATGAATGGAAGAGAGTGAAAGCACTTAAAACGAAATATCAGAAAGTAGTCTCTCTTCACCCTAATCTCCTTCTGATCTAGTTTCCTTTCTTAAATCTTCTTTATGGCATAACACATCTATTTTAATTGAGGGGAAACCTTTTTATTGGAAATCTTGAAGAAACAAAGGTCTCATCTGCACGTCTCAGCTATTTTCTCAAAATAAGATCTTGTCTTTCTCCGAAGCTAGTCAACAATTTCATTTACCTCCTTCTTTCCACTCCAAATATAACTTACTCTCACAAGCCCTTTTAACCGCTTATACTCGAATTCAAGCACACCCAACACCTCCCTCGGTTAACAGTTTATGTTCTTTTCTACTTTCATCTATTAAAGCTTCCAATATCTATTTTCATAAATGATCTTCATCACTCATTAGACCAAAGACCAACGTTGAACTGTCTTGGGAAGATGATCTTGAGATTGATTGGCTTTCTTCCTTATGGAATAAATGATGGTCTAAAATTAGGAGAACGTCTAGAACAGCAAATGTTGCTCAAACTTTATTCTTCATTTACAACAGGCTTTTGCTTCATCCAGCTGTACTACATAAACGACATGTCACTACACCTGAAACCTGTTTGTCCTGCTCCTCCCCACTTGCTGATTTAAAACACATGCTTTTTACTTGCCCTCACCTACAAAATTTTTGGACATCTGTTTGGAATCAAATTAATTCTATTTTACATTTTATTTCCCTTTCTCTGCCACACATATATTCTTGGGTAGCCTATCCCCTATCTGGGATGGCCGACCATACTTCCACCACTAGGATTGTAGACCTATTATTGGCAATCGCCTTTCAGCAAATGACCAAAAATTGAAAAGACTTTACAAAGTTATCCTTCCAAACTTGATGGTATGCAGTCTGTTATCATCACAGATTAGATACAGCTTGTGTTCATCCCATCCAGTTAGCCATGAAGCGATCCATTTTTTGGTCACCTGTTACACTATTCTTTGATCATAGTGCTAAACGCTCCTTCTCTTTACCTCCTGCTCAACAAGAAGTTGCTGGACCTTCATGATATTCCTTATCTTTGACATTCCTATTTTATACTATGCTATTATATGTTGGTTTAAGCTATGTTGTTACATGGTCCTTTTATTCAACTTGATGTTGTTTATATATTTATTGATATTTTAATGCCTTTTTTTTCACAACTGCTTTTATTGAAAGTTTAGGCAGAGCATAGGTACAGTTCTCCACAATCAGGAGGATACCGTCTACAGTAAACATATAGCAGGATGAATAGAAGGCCTAAACTTGAAATCACCCCCCTCCCCGTCCCGCGTCCCACCCACCCCGAAGAAACACACCCCAACTCCCTCCCCCGGCTACCCACCCCTTTTCCCACCCTAACCCAGTGCACGTGTTCACATTCCACCAAATATACAGGTAAGGCAAAGTAGGTATCAGATATCGACCTAGGTCCCAAGGTCCCCATCCGGAGGCGGCACATCATCTATATCAACTGGGGGTTCCAAAGTCAGTCCCCTGTAGTCCGCCCACCGCTTCCAGATTTTATAATGTTTCCTGGGGCACCGCCTGGCCTCGAACACAGGTAATTCTAGTTCCATAAGAAAGTCTAAGCCCGCCTTCCAGGCGGTAAGTGGGGGGGCACGGTCGCTCTTCCAGGCTCTCGCCAGATCTCGCTTAGCTACAACCAAACCCAGTAACAGGAGATGGCGTTTGTAGATGTTGCCTCCTACATTTTCCAGGACATGGAGGAGGCCCAGTCTGGGTGTACGAAGGGAGGTCCCACCCCAGCACCTCCGACAGACAATTCCACACCCCATTCCAAAATCGGGTCAGACCCACACAAGACCACACCGTATGCAGCAGCGTTCCTCTTTCAGCTCCACAACGCAAGCATTCCGGAGCGGCAATGAGGCCCGCTCTCCACAGTCTCTCCCTAGTGTAGTATGCTCTATGTAGGTATTTAAACTGTATGAACCTGAGCCGCACAGCAATGGCAGCCCCGCGGGGGGACTCCAGGGCCTCCCTCCAATCATCCTCATCTAACGGGCCAACATCCGTCTCCCAGGAGGCCTTCAGTGACAGGAGAGAAGAAGAGCAGTGAGTAACCAGCGTTTGGTTTATTTTGGAAACTTTCTTATCTCCCAGGTCCCCCATGAAGAGCTTGGCCTCCACTGGGCTGAATTCGGGAAGCTGGTCCAGCCCCACCAGACTCGGCGCGAGTGCATGGCGGAATTGTAGATATTTGAAGAATTGTGTCTTGGGCATATTGAATTCGAAGCTGAGATCCTGAAAGGATTTGAGGGTAGTCCCTGTGAGGACATGGCCGAGTGAGGAAATCCCAATGGCGTCCCAGCCTCCAAACCCCGATAGGGAGGCCAATGCAGAAAGCTGTCCGTTACTCCACAGCGGAGTTTCGACTGTCAGCCTGCCCCACCAACCCATACGATGCAGCGCCTGCCTCCAGATCGCAAAGACCACCTGGGTGACCCGCGGCAGCATCCTCCGCCGCCTGGCCGAGTACAACAGCGTATGTAGCGTGGCATCGCCCATCAAGAAGTGTTCCAGCGCATATGCCGGGTCGCTGTGACCTCCACAGTACGTGGATAGAAAGCAAGTCCGCAGTGCCACTCTAGAGGCACCCCCGGCCCACAGAAACCGGCCAAGTACTGAGTTCACGCGACGGAACCACTGCGGGTCAATCCTGTACGGGTGGTTCTGTAGTTGGTAGAGGAGCCATGGCAGGGCGACCATCTTGAAGATGGCAGATCTGCCATAGATATTAAGGGGCATGCGAGACCAGGTCTTGACGTCCGATTGGACTTTATCCCACACCGGCAGCACGTTGCGCTCCCATGCGACCGGGGCAGACTCCGACAGGAAGACACCCAGGTATTTTAGACCACCGACCGCCACCTGTAAAGCCGAAGCCCAGGGGTATGCCTCTGGCTCGTCACCCAGCACCCACAGGGTCGATTTGCGCGGATTGAGGAAGAGTCCTGAAACCTCGCCAAACACTTGCATCATATCCAGTATGCGAGGGCCAGAGCGGTGAAGGTCAGTCATAAAGAAAAGGACATCATCCGCATACAATGCGATTCTGTCTGTGAGTTCCGCCCCCCACACAAAGCCACGATACTGTGCATCTAGACGTATCCGTGTGGCCAATGGTTCCATGGCCAGAGCGAAGAGATAGGGGGAGAGGGGGCATCCCTGTCGGGTTCCCCTGGCAATTGAGAACTTCTCCGAGATCGCTCCAGAAATACGCACCGAGGCGGTGATGTCCGTGTACAGCAGCCTCATGTAGGAGATGAACACCGGTCCCAAGTTGAGGAGCGGCAGGAGGGCAAAGAGGTAGGTCCAGCTGACAGAGTCAAATGCCCTGTCGATGTCTGCTAGCAACAACGCTGCCCGATCCCCGGTCGCCCCCACAGCATCTACCGCTGCCTGTGCACGCCTAATGTTGTGTCGCGTCGCCCGGTGCGGCATAAAGCCTGCCTGATCCGGGTGGACCAGATCTGCAATATGTGGGAGCAGACGGTTTGCCAGAGCCTTGGCCAGCAATTTTGCCTCGAAGTTGATCAGGGATATGGGATGATAGGACTCGTGTCGATCGGGGGGGCCTACCTGGTTTCTGGAATACCACAATTTCGGCCTGACGCCAGTCCGATGGCAGGCTACCATGCTCCCGCGCAAACTCCAATGCCCGCCTATAGTGTTGCCCAAGCTCCAAGTGGAATTTCCTATAAAATTCACTGGGGAACCCACTCGGTCCCAGTGCTTTGCCCACATTGAGCTGGCCTAGTGCATCACCCAGTTCCTCCGCTGTCAAGGGGAGGTCCAGGGCCTCCCTCACCTCGTCCGAAACTGCACGTGGGGGAACCTCCGCGAGGAACCTCTCAATTGCTTCCGGTGGGAGGCATTCCCGAGGGGCATACTGCTCTGCATAGTAGTGAGCAAAGCTCGCCGCAAGAGTCGCAGGGTCTGTTATCGCGGTCCCCTCCCCGTCAGTGAGGCCTGGTAAGGTGATTGGTTGTAGCGTTTGTTGACAGAGCCTATGGAGCATGGTGCAGGATTTATCCCCCCATTGGTAGACCCTGCTCCGCATGGCCAGCCACGCTTGACGAGCCTCGTCTATTAACACCGAGGCGTAGGAGTGCTGTGCCTGCAGTAGTAGTCGTAGCGCCAGGTCATCCCACTCCCCCCGGCATCGTCTCTCCAGCACCTCCACCCGCTCAGCAGCTGCAACAATGGTCTCCTGCCGAGTACGACGGGCAGCAGCGCACCATGCAATGTCAATGCTTCTCATAGTGGGTTTCATGGCTTCCCACACAGTCACAGCGTCAACCCCTTCCGCCAGATTCTCCTGCCAATAGTGGGCGATCGCACTGCGCATATGCTGTGTGTAGTCCGCTCGCTGTAGGTGCCACGAGGACATCCGCCACCGAAATGGCCGGCGTGTCTTGCGCAAGTCGATCTGTACCGCAACAGGGGAGTGATCATACAGCCCCCGAGGCCGAATTGCAGCCCATTTTACCCTGTCAAGGAAGGCCCCTGGCACAAACACACAATCCAGTCGTGAGAAGGAGCCGTGCACGGCCGATACATACGTGTACTCACGCGCCTTGGCATGCAAGTGTCTCCAGGCATCCGCCCATCCCAGCCCATCAATCATTGCCTTCGCCGCGTTGGGGAGGCCGCCGCCGCGACCCCCTGCGACCTCTGCCTGTCCAGGCTCACATCCACCACATGGTTCCAGTCACCACCGATAACAGCCAAGGAGTCTGGGGTCTCGGCCCATAGATCAAACAGTTTCTCAGCTAAGGACCACTGCAGCGGGGGGGGGGGGCATATACAAAGCCAAATACCACTGGTTCCGCGCCAATCGTCCCTTTCACAAACACATACCGACCCTGAGGATCAAGCCAGTGACGCTCGTGGGTATATGACAGCCGTCTGTGGATAAGAATAGCCACCCCCCTCGAGCCCCTGGAAAACCCGGCATGAAATACCTGGTGGAAACCAAATCGCTGCAAACTCAGTGCCTTTGTGCCTAACATATGCGTTTCTTGGAGGAGCATCACATCAGCCGAGTTCCTTTTGCCCCAGCGCAGTACTGCCCCGCACTTGATTTTGTCCAACATCCCCCGGACATTCCAGCTCAATATTCGCATAGAGTCACTAGCAAGTTCCTGCCCTGAGGTGTCAACCATGGTCCCGATGAACAAGTCTCTGAGGCCTCCAGGGCCCGACCCAGGCCTCCAACACCATACAAGCCAAAACAGCAAAAGTCACGTGCACCCCCTTCAGAACACCCACAACCCCCCCTCTCCCCTTCCACCAGCCCCGTCCCCCCAACAACCCAACTCCCCACCCCGACCCCTATACCTCATGAAACATTGAAGTACCTGTCGCGGCATGGGGAGCTTCAGGCCCAAAACAGAGCGCCTAAAACCCACCATACCATGGATCCCAATTACTCCCCCCAACTAACAGAGCTTTTCCCTCAGGGCCACCCCCCAGCCATGGGAGGATCAGGCGGCCCGTCAAAGAGTACCCCAAACCCCATTGTACCAAGTATCCAGATCACAAGAAGAGCGTAGCAGCCAAGTGCCACCCAACTGAAGGCCCCCAAGCCCCACCATGACCCAGGTCATACTGCACCAGTCGTCGTCCGCTCCGCCACCAGAGCCTCCGAACCAGGCCCTCCGTGGAGTCCACCAATGGACCCGGGTGAAGCGATGAAGGTTGGATTCACACAATGCTCAGTTTTCTTTTCCTGATTGATCAGTGTCAGGTTGCGTCCCACTCAGTAGGCCCTCTCGGGACAGGGAACGCCGTCGTGAACAGGATTTCCGATGCCGTTTACCCTTGCAAGCGGAGTCGCTCCTCTCCTGCGATGATCCACGCGATGGTCCAGAGCCCAGTCCCGGCTGGGCGTTCGGTCGGATCCTGACTGTCTCATCCGTCCACTTGAAAACGTCTTCCGGGGAGTCGAAGAAGTGAGTTTTGGAGTTGAAGACAACTCGAAGACGGGCTGGATACAGCAGTGAGTATTGGATCTTTAGGCCGCGCAGTTTGGCCTTTGCAGCCAGGAAGGAATGTCGCTGCTGCTGCACCTGCCTGGTGTAGTCCGGGAAGATCATGATCTTGTGGTTGTCGAACAGCAAAGTCTCTTTGGCCCTCGCTTCCCGGAGTATGGTGTCCCTGTCGTGGAAGTTTAGGATTTTTGCTATGACTGGCCGAGGCCGTTCCCCCACCGGCGGTTTCTGCGTTAATGCTCTATGTGCGCGCTCCACTACGAAGCAGCGCGACAAAGCCTCCGGGGGAAGCCAACTTTCCAGCCACCTCGTCAGGAAGGTATCCATGGGCCCCTTCTCGCAATCTTCTGGAAAGCCTACGAAGCGCAGGTTATTTCTTCGCGCTCGCCCCTCTGCGTTTGAGAAGAAGGCCGCTTTGCCTATGTTACATTTCACGAGTGCCCAGTGGATTTCTTCATGCCAGCCCCGTGACGCCTGCCCACCCTGGACTCGGAGCCCTTCTAACATGCTTGAGTTGACAGACAACTAATGTCCCCGCAGAACAAGCTGGTAGTTCGAGGTGAGAGCAGAGTGAGCAGCAAAGAATTATAATGCAAACTAAGTTAGACTTTTAGTTAATTAGCTTCTCGAGTGTTTATATCCACTGCAAGGCGCATGTTTTCTGGCCACGTTTTCTCAGTAAAAGTAAACCCCCATTTTAGACGTTTTCTGCCCCCATCCTGGCCAGCCCCCCGCCCCCCCCCCCCCTGCTATTTGCATTTTATTTTCCTGTCTCGCAATTTGTACTTCCTTGAACCAGAAATATGACTGTTTATGCTCTCTTAACTAGAACAAAATAACAGGGCCGAAGTCCCCATTAGGTATGTTGGGTACATGTGTTTGGGAGCATGGTGTGCTTCATGGCAGGCACCGCTTCTTGCTGTCTGCTACACGCATTGCCAGACATGGCCCAAACTGTACAGTAGTTTTGTCACCTTATTGGTTTGCTGGCCTGTTACCATCTTGCAGAACCTGTAGAGGAGGTAGAAAAGACATACAGTAGCCCACCACCACCAGCGACTTCCTCGTCATTATGCTACAATATATGACCAGACAGGCGACCCTATATTCCAGCAAGTGTGAAACTGGAGTGGTTACAGAGCTTAAGATAGTGAACGACTAAAGGAGATAGGTAAAACAAATTGAATGCTGACACAAGCTGAAGATGCTAGAGTGAGAAGGAGTAGCTGTTATGAAGCTGAGGGTGTGTGCCTTCTGTGTCTATTTAAACTTTCCCACTCAGTGTTCAAAGCGCATTTCATGAGTTTATTTCAATCACTTTGAGAAGAGCCAAGAACTGTGAGGCAAAAACCATGGGGGGTGGGGGGGTGGTCGGAGAAGGCGACGAGGAAAGGGTTAAAAGAGCAGCAGGCGGGGGAGGGGAGTGCAGGCGGAGGGGGTGGATGGTGCAGGCAGAGAGGGAGATGGTGCAGACAGAGGGTGAGATGGTGCAGGCAGGGAGTGAGATGGTGCAGGCAGAGGGTGAGATGGTGCAGGCAGAGGGTGAGATGGTGCAGGCAGGGGTGAGATTGTGCAGGCAGAGGGTGAGATGGTGCAGACAGGGGGTGAGATGGTGCAGGCAGAGGGGGAGATGGTGCAGGCAGAGGGTGAGATGGTGCAGGCAGGTGGAGAGATGGTGCAGGCGGGGTGAGGTGGTGCAGGCGGAGGGGAGATGGTGCAGGCAGAGGGAGAGATGGTGCAGGCAGGGGGAGAGATGGTGCAAGCGGAGGGAGAGATGATGCAGGCAGAGGGGGAGATGGTGCAGGCAGAGGGAGAGATGGTGGAAGGGAGATGGTGCAGGCAGAGGGGAGATGGTGCAGGCAGAGGGAGAGATGGTGCAGGCAGAGGAAGAGATGGTGCAGGCAGAGGGGAGATGGTGCGGACAGAGGGAGAGAAAAGGCAGGCAGAGGGGATATGGTGCAGGCAGAGGGGAGATGGTGCAGGCAGAGGGTGAGATGGTCCATGTGGTAAGTCGTGAGGGGGTGACACCATGAGTTACCCGCACCGGGTGACACCAACCCTAGTGACGCCACTGCACGCAATAACATGACATCGGCACCCACCGCGCCAATTTTGGCATCCAACATGTCTCTTGACTGCGTGATGGCCGCCATCAGAGCCGCGTTGTCTGGCCCGGTGTTCTGGCCACCCCCGGCAGCCCCCGATCCCCCACTGGGACCGGTGAATTTGTCAATTGGCCCCTGCTTGGCGGAGTTCGTGCCGCCCCCGCCTCTGGTCATGGTCCGGATATATGTAGTGGGCTGCCCTGTGTCTTTGGCAGTCTCTCCTCTCCCCGTCACCCAAGATTAGCCGCCACCCGGGGTGAGGCCCGGGACCCGGAATCCCGCAGGGCGCACCGCCACACCCGCTCGCCACCACAGAGCACGGTCACTGTGCCCGTTTCCAACAATCGATGGCCCCGAGCAGCGTCCAGGGCCCCAACAGCAAATGAGGGGGTAAGCCCGGCTCCTCACCTTCGCGGGGCTCCACGGGTCTGCCACGACCACCACCGGTTCCCCCTGTCCCACGAACACTCCGCCGCCGTGGGTGTGGCGGGCACAACCGAGCGCCGGAACCGGGGCGGCCAGGGGACGCTGTCCCTCCGGGTCACACCGGCCACCCGATCTGGGCCCAGCACCGGGGGGGCAAGAAAGGCGCCGATGCTCCACGGTCCGTTCCGCCGGCGAGGCGGGAAGATGAGGCGCCTCCAACAATGGCGCAGGCCAAAATTCCCGGACCGGCTACTCCCGCGGGTCACAGCACAGGGCCCACAGCTGCTTGTAAACGGGCAGGACGCGCCCCCTCCTTGCCGGTATGCTGGCACCTGCCCCGCCGCTGCTCTGACCTCGGCAGCCCAGGGGGACCCGACCGGTCCCGGGGTCCGCGGAGCCCTCCTTCAGCGCCTCCTCCTCACGGCCTCCAGCAACGCCCAGAAACCTGCCGGCGGCAGGAGACTCCGCCGCCTCTTCTCCGGCAGTCAGACACCCGCCTTCCTGAGACCCACGGGGCCCGCCAGCGATCTAGCCGCCCAAGGTCCAGCGCCGGCAGCCGGGGTCCGGCAGAAATCGAGGCCCCGGCGCTCCACGCGGCAAGTAGGCCCGGTGGGTGCCGCCAAGGATATTATCCCCAGCCGGTGACCGGGGGTCTCGAAAGTATCACCGGAGGGTGTCACCTGTCTCCAGCAGCCGCCGCAGTCGTTGTAGAGGTGGTTGTAGGTTTGGGGTAAGGATAAATCGGCAGGATAAATTACGGGCCGGCGGGAGCTCTAAGGAGCCACGTCCGCCATCATCGCCCTCAAAGCCACGCCCCCTATTTTAATGCCTTTTTCATTCCAACTTAGATAGGTTTTTATGATACATTTAAAAATGTTGTGTTCCTTCTTTCTGTTTTCCTACCCCCTCCCCCATATAGTGTATTGTACTATATTCATTGTTTTCTTAATAAACTTACTTTTTGAACTAGAAATTAGTTTTGATCCTGGAAAAATAATAAATGTATAAAGCTGCATACTAGCTGCATCATTTCGATTAGTCATTTATAATATACATGCCTAAATTCTGTGTCTCTGGGAACATTGTGCCACATTTCACAAATTCTGCAACATTGGATAAACTGTACTCTTTGCTGGTGTGGGGTGGAAGAGGTGTCTGAAAGGGAGTGATTCCTATTGGTACACACTGGGATGCAATCCAACGGCAGGAGACGTTTCAGTGTATGAAACTAATTAACATGATTCAGCCTCCCTGAATTTAGGAATTAGGCCAAAGTGCCTTCAGAAGACATCTCCTGTCTGACTCTGTGTATTGGGATTGGGTCAGGGGTCAGCCCATCTGAATGCAGTTCCAGGAAGTAGCTACAATCTATAATGCCAAGTAGTGAGGTTGGGGTCAAGTGTTAAGTGTAAAGCAAGGTGCAGACTTGGAAAGTGTGTAGCTGCGCTGGCAGAAGCTCCAGGTAGCATTGGAATCAGTAGTTAGAAGATGGAGTCCCAGGGGAAACCATGTTGCTCAGCTGGGCAGTGAGTCAGGGTGCTTGAAGCATTGACTCTCAAATGTATTTCAGTTGAAAAATGCAAGGTCCCGAGACCTTCAAAAAGGATGCGGGCAGATGCTTTACAGCCTACCCTGTGGACCAGAAGAGGATGAGTGGTGAGTTACATTTCATCCTTTAACTTTTGCTACTGCACCAAAGTGGGCACACATTGGAGACACTTGATTGGACACTATGAAAAATGTAAAAAAAAATTTAAATGGTATATTTTGCTTTTCCTTGTGTGTCATGGAATTGTGGAGAAATAAAGAGAAATATTCAATATTCGAAAAGAGTATGTGCATAGGGTTGGGTGTGCGACATGAATGTACCACAGCACTGAAGACAACTTTGCTCAGGGAGATGGACTCACTGTGGCTGGCTCAATCAGCTGACGCTTGAAAAGAAAGATGGCGTCTGGCACACTACACACCTCGAGGAGAGTGCTAAAAGAACAAGGCACAGGACACACAAAATGGAGGAAGCATGCATTAATCAGATAAAAAGAATATATTCTATCACCCGCAGTGAAGCATAGGGTACATACAATCTCGCCACAGGGTCCCAAGTATTTTATTTATTTATTTATTTATGATATTTGTAGAGCGCGAACAAATGCCCTAGGGCATCTCGGCGCTATGGACGAAGCAGAATGAGGAGATGAGTGAAAAGGGGACTATTGGTTGAACAACCAGGTCTTTATTTTTTTTCTGAAAGTGGTGAAGGTAGGGGATGACCTGATGTCGGGATCAAGTGAGTTCCAGAGTTTGGCTGTTGATACAGTGAATCTGCGATCGCCCCATCTTACCGTTCTGGTTCGCGGCACCGTCATGAGAGATGCATTCATAGATCGCAACGATCGTTTGGGGACATGAAACGCCAGAGGATTCAAAAGAAATCGAGGGCCCTGTTTATGTGAGGCTTTATAGGCAATGCAGAGGGCTTTGAATTTTATCCTATTCTTCACTGCTAGCCAGTGGTAACCTTTGATAGTTTGGGCGATGGGTTGAAATTTTGGGGTACCTGAGAGCATTCTGGCCGCCGCATTTTGTATGGACTGTAGCTTTTTGATGACATTGTTTTGGGCGTTGACAAGAAGTCCATTACAATAGTCTACAGAAGACATCACAAAAGCGGTGACCAGGGTTTTGCCAGAGTTGGGGGGAAGAAAAGGGAGTATCTTTTTTATGGTTTGAGTTTAAAAAAGGATGAGGAAACAATAGAATTAACATGGGCGGAGAAAATAAGTTTGTCGTCAATGAGTACTCCCAGGTTTTTTACTTTAGTGACTGGTGGGGGGGAGGGGGGCCTAAGTCGGAGGGCCACCAGGAGTCAGGCCAGGTGGGGATGAGCTTGCCAAATGTCATGATCTCCGTTTTGTCAGAGTTTAATTTTAGACAGTTTGCGGTCATCCAATTGCTAATGGCTAGCATGCCATGTTGGAAATTAGCAGCAATTTTATCTCCATTATCCTTGATGGCGAGGACCAGTTGGGTGTCGTCTGCATAGGATGTTAGGCTCAAAAAAGTACTTGGTTCCTGCTTCAGGACTGCACTACTTTAGCGGTGGTCATGTATCTTGATAAGCAGAGCTGGGACACTTGTAGAGAACTGCAGTATTCCTGGGGCATAAGCTGGATCTGAGGTAGGCTGTGTAGTCTAGCTTCACGAGCAGTGGTTGAGGTCATGGAAGGCTGTGAGGAGTATGAAGAGCGAGCTACCTAGCAACAATGCACAGTCAAAGAGAGTTCAGATAGTGGGCCACGCATGTCCCATCAAAGAAATGAGGGACTGACCTAAGTAACACAGGATATCAAAGGGTCTGGAATGCAGGAGATGAGGTAAAAGAAAGTTGTTGGGACTGAAAAGAGACATAAACATTTTGGATACAAGAGCAAAAGGTTTGTTTTTCCAGGACTCTCCAGGAATGATTATCACGTTCACAGATTCAGGCACTGAGAAAATAATTTGAGAATCTCTGATGCACAGTCTGCATGTATGAGTGAAACATTGCCGTGAGGAATGCAGATAACTCTGGTCCAACATGGTGTCACTGTTCAGCTTTTCTTAATATAGTCTGCACCTTTCTTATCAGGGGCAATTCATAAAAGAAATAATATGTTGGGGTAACAATTATGATCCTGGTCGTTGGAATATGTCTTTTATTCTGAATTTATTTTAACCAAGTGTATTTTAATCTGTAACACACGTGTTTTTATGTAAAATTTACTTTATGGCCAGAACGTGGCGAATAAAGTTTTAATTTACTTGACTTGACTTGAATATAGCCTTATAGCCCGCCGTAGCAGGCTATACCGGCTATTAAAGGCCCGCTCCCGCGTTAAAGGCCCGAGCCTAAGGCGAGGGACTTTAACAAGGGAGCAGGACTTTAATAGATGGTATAAGCCTGCTACGAAGGGCTATAGGGCTATTAGAATATTCTACTACTAGAGGGCAGAATGATCTAACAAATAAAACAAAGTCCTCTCAAAGCTCGGGGGATTTCCCTCGAGCTCGGAGAGGCCTTTGTAAAACATTGGAAAGTTGCTCTGCGGGCCTTTACCGGCCCGTAGAAGCATGGAGCACTCCATTGTCTTCAATGTAGCTGTCAACATTCCAATGTTCTAATTAAATTTAAACCATGCTCTGCCATTAAAAAAGCTGCTAGCTTTCAATATTATAAACCCCTGGATCACATGATCGCTTAATTTCACAATTAAGGACTCCTTTTTTCTCTTTCAACAATCAGAGTACATGGCTTTCAAATCAGACTCAGTCAGCAGTGTTTTAATCATCAACAGACGTCACTTTTGCAATTCATGAAACCATATCAGTTTTAAAACAAATCATGTGCTATGTAATTGATCCTTCAGAAAAGTTTTTATAAAATAAAACATAGATGGTGGTCAGCAGCTCTCTTTCAAATCATTTCTTGCTGATTGTCAGATATCTGGATCAATCCTTTGCTTGTATCTTTTTATATAAACTTTATAAATAAATGAACCACCAAAGACAAAATGCTTGTCATCCCCCTGGTGGTGTCTTCAAGTATATTTTCTGTCTAATTCAATTATTATTTTGTCTTCTCCTTATATCAGGTTTTTCTTCTTATTCCCATACATGAATGCTGCTATTTAAACTTCTTTAACTGACATATTTTAAGATTTCTCATTTGGGTTTGTTGAATACCCTGTGGAAGTTGATAAAATGGGCTGTTAAAGAAGATGGCTTATCCATATTTATGATATTGAAAGAATTCTGAATTATATTTGGCTCCTTCTGCTATACTAATTGATTATGCTTTTTTGTCAAACAAAACCTCTACGTAACTCGTATTCTGCCACATTAGTTTTAATATCCTTGCATTATCATACATGAAACATGGTTCAATATCTCTAATACATGCCTATGTACCTATTTATTCTTGTTCCTGTGTGTTGTTGTAGCACTGGGTTAACGCGTGGGTGTACCACTTCTCTGTCTTAGTCCTCTTGTTTGATATAGAACTTTAAATGCATCTCACTACCCCATCTTGTATTTTTGTCAAACACTCTCCAATCCCTCTTCTGCTAACACTATATCTACCCTAATAAAAGCTGAGAATAATACATTTGAGAAGCTCAGTCTCCTAAAATTTTAACATCAGCTTGTGTTCATTTTGCTATATGTTTCATCGTCTGAACAATTTCTCATCACTCTTGTTAATTCACAGACAAATCTAAAACTTTCAAGACAATGGGTTCAAAGTAACATACCATTTAGTCATGTTTATTTTCTTTGAATATGTTAGATTTTTCCATCTCTTTTCTTGAAATCCAGCTAAATCACCAGTTCTCTGTTGAAAGCCTAAACACATTTTAAAAGCAGATAATTCCACACTCACTGACCAAATAATAAAAAAGTTATCAATAAACTGTAGTCTTGTGATGACATATAAATGATAGTTTACAAGTCATGGAGGACTTGCTACCTTCTTCTCACTCAACAACATTAAACCGTTTATCATAGGATACATGAAGTACCACTGGCCGTCCCCTATAATTGCAAGTAGTATTGTCCATTGAGCAAAACATTGTTATAAGCAAGAATTAAGTCTACTAACATTTCATTATGTTACTGTTGATTCACAGTCCTCTCACTGTCTTATGACTACAAACTCATATGTTGTAAAATGTGTTATCAACAGAAATCCCTCTTTGCCAATAGGTTCAATTACAATAGAAACATCACTATTTTATGTTGCTATTCTCTGCTACTTTCCATGGCATTACTTGTGCTTCATCTTGACAGCAGGTTCTTAAAAAGTCTTTCAAGATTCAATACATCACTTTTTTTTTAAAACATCGGTAAATTCAACCTTATTTAATCTTGAAACCACTTTCTTGAAGATAGGAGAAATTGAAGTTTCAAGTAATCAAAATATCAATTCTCCCAAAGATTCTAATATTTCATTTACCTTTTCAGGTATACTGAAAAAAGGACTCATGCTCTAATTCATTCTACTTTCTATAATATCGGGTCTTTTTTAACTTTCTTGATGGATTCTTAGAAGAATATGTCTTTATTAATATATCTGTTTTTTAGAAAAGATATTGATTTATTTTTATGTCTTATGCATTCAATTTCTCTGTTTGTACAAAACAGAGGAAATTTCTTGATTACGTTCTCCTAGATGCCAGGAGGAAATATATTATTTTTTGGATACTTGCCTTTGCGTTTAAATTTGACCCTCATGTGGGGGTATAGGTGACTGGGACTCACCTGAAATTCTGTGTCATTATCTGTTGCCACAGATGATGCTCCTCGTCTTTCTATATTAAATTGTTTCCTGATGTTCACAAGTATAAGGTGAATTTATACTAATAAAAGTATTGTCTTCTCTCTAGTTCTTCAATACTACTCACCAACAAAAGATGATGAAGATGATGAGAGGGATGAGAATGATATGGGTATTTTGCTAGAATATGTTACTAAAATATTGTTGAGTACAACAATATCCTGCACTAAATATTGTTTCCAAAAATATTGCTCATTGTAGTGAATAGAATATCTACATCCCTTGGGGCAATATTTTTGTGAACAATATTTATGACACAATATTGCTGTCTAACAATATTTTTGCTAACAATATTCAGGCTGTGCTTAGGTCACAGGTTTCAGGAGCCCACTATATAGATATAGTCACAATAATTCTTGAAGTGCCCCTGTTTTTTGATCGCAGTATAATATATTAGTTAATAAAGCGTGAGGTCTACTAGGTGTATAACTCGCCCATCAGCTCTAGATATATGTTATTTTGGATGAAATTTAACCTGTTTTCCATCTCTTGATTCAATTTCTGTTATTCAGACAGATTCAGGGCAATAGTATATTTCTCCACTGTTGCTTCCTTTCTCTTTATTGTTTGTTTTATATGAGCTATAATTTCGCCTGAATCTTTATTACTTTTTTCACAATATTCCATGTTTTCCTTTAATTGGGTTGGATTCAAGTTCTTATAATTTGAGAGCGTTAGAATCTGAGATCCTGTATGTATTGCTAATGAAACAAAGAAGATGATGGACGGAATGTTGCACAATGGCAAAACATTCACCCCCAGTCACAGATCTGGGTTTAATCCATTGTTATTTTGCTCACCTAAGCCACCCGAGTTCAGACATGGCCATATGCAAATCAGTCTTGACTCTGCACCTTATGGGAACAGTCCAGCCCGAACTGCCAAGACATGTCTTCCCTGGACTGGAATCAAGCATCCTACGACCGGTTTCTGGCTATCAGCCGTCTTCAGCCTGGATAGCTTGACTCCAGTGGCTTAGTGAGCACGGGACCCACGTCTGGGCATACCCTTCTCACATAGGGTGAACAGCAAAACCAACAAGATGATGGACGGAATGTTGCACAATGGCAAAACATTCACCCCCAGTCACAGATCTGGGTTTAATCCATCGTTATTTTGCTCACCTAACCCACCCCAGGTCAGACATGGCCATATGCAAATCAGTATTGACCCTGTGCCTCATGGGAATAGTCTAGCCCGAACTGCCAAGCCATGTCTTCCCTGGACTGGAATCAAGCATCCTAGGACCGGTTTCTGGCTATCAGTAGAGTATCCCATAGAGGCAGCAGTGGCTCCTGCCTTTCTGGCAAACCTAAAGGACAATCTCCTATGGAGAGAATCGGTCCATGGATGCCTCAGGTAAAGGGATCATCCAAACACCTGGAATCGAGACCTAGTGGTGCATTGTAAAGTTTTTCTTGATTGCTTGCATATTCAGGTCCCCTTTAACTGACCCTCTGCTATTCTCTCAGGCCTTATCTACAGACCTTGTTGATTTCTCCTCTCTCTCTAGTATCTGCTCCTTGATTTTCTTTTCTCTCTCTGTCCCCTCCTTTCCTCCACATTGAGAGTCCTTCTGTCTCCCTCCTGTTTACAGCCCTTCCCTTTTAGGTGCCATTCTCTCCCAGATCAGCCTTTTTACTTATATTTCGATTTTTTGCTTCCCTTTCCCTCCTCAGAGCCTTTTCTTCCTCTTCACTGCTGTGCTGCTTCTCTCTTCCTCCTGATATCTGTGTACTTGTACTCATCTCCCTCTTGCTCCCACCAGAGTCCCTTGCTCTCTGTGTGGAATGGTACATTTTTCAGCCACAGTGCACATCTTTTCACTCATCTTTGTGGTGTCCCCCAGCCTTCTTCTTATTCTCGCTATCTTTTTCCTCCCCAATGTGCTACTCCATCCTCTCTATCCCTTTCCTCCATTTTTTATTCTTTCTTCTCCCCCTGCCTTTCAGATCACTGAACTTCCCTAGTTCCTTTTTACTATGAATACATAACAACCGGGGGCTACAGGTCATGTGTCACACATTCATCAAGTCCTGTTTTTTCTAGCCAATGGCACTTTGCATTCTGGGAGTTTTAAATCCATATACCACCATTTCATTTAAAGTGTGCTCTTCTCATCTCCTTGGTCCTCGGCCTCTTGCCTTTTCCTTCTCGTGCCACTCTTTCTCCAAAGAGAATGCCCTCTCTACTCCTCTTCCCCATATTTAGTTCCTTTCCTGACATTTTCAATCTAAGTTGTGCTCCTCTCCCAATCCCAGTTCAGTCTGTCCCCTGCTCCCTCCTACTGAGATGCCCTTCATCTTGCTTCCCAGTACCCAATCTCCCTTCTCCTCCTTTTCAAAGGAGATAAACATGGGACACATTGGAAGGAACATGGAAACAAAGAAATACACAGGATGTCTGGAATATCCTGAACATTACTGATGGAGCAAGAGTGAAAACGAAAATTTTTGTATACCCCTCATGAAGTCACTTTCCCATAACTGTAATATGTATTAGTTGTGTGGTTTTTAAATTAACCAATGTAGAATAGAAAGCACACACACAAATACACGTGGGATACTAATTTGATTGTGTTGCAAACCGTAATCCATTAATTATGTGAAACTGTCTTACTAATATAGTGCAGAAATGCTATAATCTAATGAAAGGCTATGCATGTATGCTTCTTAAATGTATAATTGTGGAGGAAATGATGGAGAATGATAAGAAAACAACGCATATATGTGGCTTCAAAGCTAGGTAACCACTAACAGGGTGAACATAGAATGAGGGGAAGTAAACAGAAGGGTTTTACTTTGAAATCTAACGTTTAATTGTGTTTGTTTCTATGATTGTTCCCGTTATGGCCCATGCGGCCTAGTAAAACATGGAGGGTTTGCGAGACTCCAAGAGAATGTCTTTCTAAGCATGCGCGACAGTGCTCGAGAGATGTGCAAGCAGCCTGTGCCTGTGCGGCTGGTGTTAAGGTCAGCGTGGCCTGAAGAGCATAATGGTGCCAAGTTAAGATGTCCATGTTGTGAGCCTGGGAAAGTACATAGAAGTGACAAGTTAAAGGACAAGGGTGAAAGAATGCAATAACGAACAATCAAACTTTATTGTGCTTAGAGCTATGACTAGGTGGAAATATGGACAATGAGGAGATGAGGTTATCCTCATCCACCCCTTGAACGGACCAATGAAAATTGAAAGTGGACCCTAAAAGTTTCAAATTTTAGTTAGTTAGGGAAAAAGGGTATAAAAGAGGTTGTTTGGAAGAGAGAAAAAAGAGTGCTTTTGAATTACTTTTCGCACCACGACATGCTGTCGGACTGATCAATTTTTCCTGGGTGCAAAGACTTTGACATTTTCTTGACTCTAACTTTTGACGGGGTTTTAGTCCTGATGGGTGGTGAACATTGAGAAAGAATAGAGAGGCTGTTTTTGGGAACTCTACTGTTCTAACCCTGATTTCTATTGCCGAGAAGACTGGTAATATGTCTTTGACTTATTTTTCTGAACTATTCTGCTAATAAATGTAAACTGTTTGAATTTAATTTTCTCTTTCTTTAGGTGAATTAATAACATGTTTAATGGAATTCGAATTAAAGGTTTAATAAAATAAGCTTATGCTAGGAGATTTAAATCTTTAAATAAAAATTGAGTAAATGGAGAATTAAGCTGGTCTTGTTGTCCATTAGTTAACTTTTACTAGCTGATCCATTGACCAAACAGTGGGGTGTCTTAAATGTCTTCTCGAGAATTAAAACCATGGTAAGATCTAATAAACTGCAGATGTATGTAATGTATAGAATTAACAATAAATAGATGAAGTAGGACACTCCGCTATTCCAGCAGCTCATCCTCTTGTTTTTCACTGATCTTGGGAGCAGGGTTATTTGTGTGAATGCGTGACTCACGGTGTTATGGGCCCCACTGACGAGTAAAGTGTGATAGCTCCTAGGATATATAGTAATCGTTTGGAGGTTTGTTTTAGAGCAGCGCTGGATCAGTTTTTCTTGGTAGCAGGAGTCTGGCTGCTATAGGTTATCTTGGACAGGTAATGTATAGATTTAGCAGGGTAATGTATATAGAGTTTTGATGTACAGAAATTATAACTAACATTATATGTTGAGTCTGTATTACGTTATGTGTTGTCGGAATTGTGAGGCTTCTGGGAAGTAGGAAGCTGGTTACTATGCCTAGGAAGTGGAAAGTGGGGCAAGTAAATCACACATTATATAGTCTGTTTCAAAGTGGTAACATTGTTTGTGTTACAAGTTAGGAACATTTTATGTGTAAAAGTGGTGAATGTATGGCGAAGGACACCTGTTAAAATCTTGGCTTTAAGCACAGGAGTCAAATGTACACTGATTAAAACTTAGCCCTAAGAGAGTAGCAGAGTTGTTACCGGAGCTTGAGAGAAGGGTAAGGTAGAGGGAAGTGCTACTTTATCGGCAAAACTAAAATTCTGTGGTAGAGAAGAGGTAAGCGCTGTCGACTGGAAATACAGAATACTTGTGAGTTTGAGGAAACTATCACTTTGGTTTTAGCAAAACAGACTAATGGAAATGTTTTATGTGGTTACTAATCAATTTTAGTGTATAAAGGTGTTAATATAGTGTGACGATAAATTTTGTAAAGGAGGGGTCAGCTGGAGCTTCAGAAGCCGGAGCAGGGCTGACGTTAGCGGTGTCGCGCTGGGATTGGTCCACATGCAAGAACAGAGTGAGCACTGATTGGTGCGCTAGCAAAAACTGTGTAAGCATTGGTATAAAACAATTGAAACATATTCTGTTCTGATTGGTGCGTTAGTGTGAACCACGCTGTAATAGGTTGGTGTAGCGAAGCAGTTTGTGGAAGAGTGCGCGATTGTTTGAAAGTCAGGAAATGATCAAAACATGAAGTTCTATTATGGAGAAGACAGAGAAAAACGTACATGGTTTAAGAAATTGAAGAACGTGTTTAGGAAGGACAAGGAAATAGTGACAAGAGAAGGAAAATTGTTTCCTCCACCTAAAACACCTGCATCATACATGATGACAAAATATGGCTATCATACCTGCATATCGTTAGAGAATTGGGCTAGATACACTAAGAGTGATGGAGTATTAAAATTTCCAGAAGTAGGTTCTTTTAGTACTGATGTATTACGAAATTTGAGAGAGAAAATGTCTAAGCTTGAACCGAGACCTAGACCAACTCAATTTGAGGCACTAACCGAGTGGGAAGATGAGATGCGTGAATTGGAGCGAGAACGATTTGAGGAGTTCAGAAGACCTAGAGGTAGATTGCGAGGTTTGTGGGGAACGACTCATGAGAGTAGAATATGGAGATGGAGAAATGCTGATACGTGTGTTGGAATGTATCCGGTAAGAACAGTTGATGAAATCGTAGTACGGAAGTGTACGGAGAAGAGGAATAATGTGGCACCAGAGAGAAAGAGTTATGGGGATTATAAGGCAGAGTATGAAGTACTGGAGGAGATATTAAATAGAAGACCCCCTCCATATCAACCGAGTCCTGTAACAGTGACTCCAAATGCTCCGCCAACGGAGACCAGATTTACTGGTACACCAAACCGATTTTCTGAGAGTAAAGACAGTGCCGAGAGAGAGGAATTGAGATATGATTCTGATTGCCCCATTAATGGAAACCAGACTTACTGGTACACCAAGACAATATTTTGAAATTAGAGGTAGTATGGATAGAGCAGAAAATAGATTTGAAGGAAACCCAAGTACGTCCGAATATGTGCGATCTACTAATGAATTGACTAAAAAGATACAGGAACTCACTAAAAATATAGAAGCTGTAACTGTCCCAGTAACAATATGTCCTGTGATTCCAGTGTTCAAAAATCAGAAAATAAAAGAGCCATCGTTAACTATCCCTTTGAACCAAAGTTTACAAAAAGTAAGAAAAAGGTTTATCCAGATTTACCTGAAATTAGGCATACTAGTCAGATGACACTGCCTGATTTGACCTTTAATCAAAGTCTCCCATGTAAGTTTCCAACTGGTGTGGAGTCAGATACTGCAACACCCGAAAGAAGTGTAGAGAAAATTGATTTATCACAAACTCCTGTAGGACCGACAGAAAAGGAATTAAGTGATTGGCTTAAAACGTTGAATTTAAAGGAACAAGAACCTAAAGTGTTCAATGTGGTCAGATTAAAAATCGATATGGAAGAATGAATAATTGGAACAATTGGAACAGATAGGTTAAAAGCATACCAAGATGATGAATTAATGTTCATGTGTAAAAGCATCACACGGAGAGCTAAAACTCTGCATGACCGACTAGAAGGATTGGCAAATGAACTCAATATAGACTTTGCAAAGACTAAAGTATTACAAAAGTCTTACAGAGTAAATTGTACTGAAAAAGATATTGACCATATGAATACTGCTGGAAGATTAACTCAGATAAAAGAATTAATTGTGTTGTTGAGGAAGTGGGGAGATGTGGAACGGTGAAAGAGTAAATGGACAAAGAAAAGGGAAGAAATCAATGACAAAACATAATTAGCGTTTCCAGTTAGAGAAAAGGAGCCTGTAGCGAATGAATCCTATGAGAGAAATACCAGGAGGAGGATATGTGCATGTTCCCTGGACTAGACAGGATATATTGTCATTTACAAATGATTTCCCTCGGTTACGAGAGAAACCAGTGAAATGGTACCGACAAGTGGAACGATTTGTAAAAGTCTCAAAAGTGTTATGGGAAGATTTGGATGGTTTGTTTGACATAGTAGTACCAGCAGATTTATGGCCCGAGTGCAAGATTACTGTGGATTGGCCAAAAGCAGAGTATCCAAGGGATGTCAGAACAGGTGCTCCAGGACCTGAGGTAATGCGGAAATATGAACAGGTGATAATATTATTGTATTGCGTTACTGAATCATTTGGCAGAAGGAGGACATAAGGTGTCACCATCAAAATTACAATTCTGTCAGAAAGAAGTACAGTATCTAGGTCACAAAATTGCCCAAGGAGTCAGACAAGTTACCATAGAAAGAATCAGAATGATACAGGGAATGAAACCTCCTAAAACTCAGAAACAGGTGAGAATGTTCCTAGGAATGGTAGGTTAATGTCGACAATGGATCAGTGGATTTTCTCTTTTTTTTTTTTTTAAAGTAATTTTTATTGTAGACATACATTACACAGGCCAAAAGTTGCACATATTCAGCATCATTCACAGTGCTACAGTCAGGTTCATCAACTTTTCGTGTACACAGCCTGCAGGCCCACATCCCGGGGGCCGGGCGGCGGCAGTAATTTCGCACCCCCATGCCTGGTTGCTCTTCCTCAGGAGTATGGACTCGGATTTGTGTGTGTGCCTACTTTTCCGTCCTCACCTAATGAAACCCCAAACTCCCCCCCCAACTTTCCCCCCAGTTCCGAGTAACCTTACTGTTCCCCCCCCCCCCCCCCCCCTGTTCCCTCCTCCCACCCCACCATCCGCACGGGAGCCTCCCGTTGTGTGTCTCTAACCTCGGGTTTCAGACTTTCTCCTCCACCGGTTCTCTTATCTCCAGATTATTGTACTGTGCTGATCCCTGCCACGTCTAGGTCCTCCTCGTCATCCGCTATATCACTATCCCTGAGGCCTTGTACCATCACCTCTCAGGCCGTTGCTTGTTCTAGCGCTCTCTCATTAGCTGTTCTACGCGCCATCTGATATCTATGCGTGCTATCGCAGGCCGCCCATTTCAGAAATTCGTTGTACCACCTCCTATACGTCGGGCTCGCCCTTGCCTTCCAGTTTCTGGTTATCTCACGCTTGGCTACCATTAAACCCATATCTATGAACTTGCTCGAGAGCTTGTTTTGGGGGGGGTGTGGAAACCAATGCAGGATGCACGCCGCCGCATCAAAGTCAACAGTCCGGTCCGTCACCTCGTTCATGGATTCACCCACGGCTCGCCAATAATCTGTTAGGGCCGGGCATGACCAGAGCATATGCACCAGCTCGGCTCCATCTGTCGCACAGCGGGGGCACCTCGCATCAGTCGTGCCAAAGTACCTCAGGATTCTCCCAGGGGTCATGTACGCCCTGTGTAGTATATAATAATGGATAACTTGGAAGCGGGCGTTCCTTGTGCTATTTCGCGCCCTCCGCACCAACTGTGCCCACGTCGTGTCCGGGATGGGCTTACCCAGGTCAGTTTCCCATTTGAGTTTCAGCGCATCGAGGGGCGGCAGGTGCTCGTGGAGCATTCTGTTGTATAAGCAAGATACCGCTTTCACCGTTCCCGCCGCCATCATGGTGTATTGACACGCCATGGCCGTCTCCGGCTCCGCCAGTCCCAGTCCCCAATGTTTCTGCATGGCTCTCGTCACGGCTGCATGAAGGAGATAGCCCCCGAGTGGGAGATCAAAGCGTTCCTGGAGGGCCGAGTACGGGAGGAGCTCTCCGTTTTCGAAAAGGTCCCCTACCACCTGTATTCCTACCTCCTCCCATTGCAGCAGGCGGGACCAATCGCCTCCATGGGGCAATGCTGTCAGCATGCCCAGTGGCATCTCCGGGGCGTAGGGGTGCTGAATCCCTGCCCGCTTCTGTGCTCTGTTCCAGCAACGCCGAAATGTATCCTGTTCAAGGGACAGATCCCGAGCGGCGAGTTTCTGTCCTAGCGCGATATAGGCTAGTATGTGTCGTGGCGTGCCCCGCAGTCGTTTATCTTCCGGACCCCGGTAAACCCGAGCCACCTCTTGCGTGAAGATCTGCAACTGGGCAGCGAGATAATAGAGCTCGTAGTCTGGGAACGCCAAGCCGCCCTCATCTTTCGGGCGGGTGAGTGTCGCCAGCGCCACTCTACACCTGCCCGTCCCCCATAGGAAGGAAGTTAGCTGGGAGCGAAGTCGGCGGAAAAAGGAGCAGGGGATCCAGATCGGAAGCGTTCGGAAGTAATATAGCAGCCGTGGGAGGGCCACCATTTTCAGCAGTGCTATCCTACCAGCTATGGATAGCGGAAGCGTGGCCCAGAATGCCATGTTACCCTTCAGCCCCCTGACGCATCTCTCCACATTGCCCTCGAATAAAGCCGTCGCTGTGTGATAGACGTATACTCCAAGATAGTGGAGACAAGTCGGCTCCCAATGAAGCAGCGGTCTGTGTTCTGGGCGGGCCGCGTCCTCCTTCAGTGGAAAGAGGCTCGTCTTCGCCCAATTAACTCTGAGGCCCGAGAGGTCGCCAAAACGTCCCAGCAGCTCCTCCGCCCCCTCGAGCTCAGTCGCGTCATTGTCCAGGAACATCAGGAGATCATCGGCGTACAGCGAGATAAACTGTCGCCCGCCGTCAGTTTGCACACCTGCGAAGTATCGCCCCCTGCGGGCTTCCACAGCCAGCGGTTCGATCGCTAGAGCGAACAGTAATGGGGACAGGGAGCAACCCTGCCGGGTGCCCCTCTCCACTGGGTACTGATGGGATACCAGGGATCCAACTCGCACCCTCGCTACGGCCGCCGTGTATAGCACTTGTGTCCACCGGATATAGCCTGCGCCCAGCCCGAAACGCGCCATGACTGCATATAAATAATCCCACTCTAGACTATCGAACGCTTTTTCTATATCGACCGAGAGGGCAAGTGGGGTTCCACTCCCCTCCCGCAGGTCTTCCATGAGTCGGATAAGCCTTCTGATGTTCAATGTCGTGTTCCGGGTAGGGATAAAGCCAATCTGGTCCTCGTGGACTAGAGTGGTCATGTGCGGTAGGAGTCTCGATGCTAGTATAGAGCTCAAGATTTTATAGTCGGCTGTGAGCATCGAGAGCGGCCTATAGGAGGCCGGGCTACTACCTTCTCTGCCAGGTTTCAATAGCGGGATGACTATCGCTTCCCGCATCGATGGGGGGAGGCGACCCGTGGTCCTTGCTTCTTTGTACACAGCCAGAAGCCGCGGCGCTAAGGCGTCGATATATTTGCCATAAAATTCGATGGGCAGGCCATCTATACCCGGCGTCTTATTACGGGCCATGGATTTAATAGCTGTTCGGATTTCCCCTAAGTCGATGTCTCTTCCCAAATCCGTCGCCTGCTCGTCTTCTAGGCGCGGTAGGGTGAGGTCATCCAGGAAAGCCTCCGTCTTCATTTCCCGGTCGCCCGGGGTGCTACTATAAAGTGTCTCGTAGTATCCCTGAAAGCCGTCCACTATGGCCGACTGGGTGTAGGACAGACTACCCCCCTCTCCGGCAAGTTGCAAGATAGGGGAGCAGCGTTTCCTGGGATTTTGAGAGCCACGCCAACAAAGTGCCCGACCGGTCGCCTTCTACATGAGATCTCAGCATGTACGCCCGGTGATCGTAAGCCCGTAGCCTTTCCACTTCAGCCGCCACCGCCTCCCTGGCCGAGCTAACCGTGCCCTGCAGCTCCGGCCTGCCTGGTCGGTCCCTCTCCGCTGCCCTCAGTTTGGCGTCTGCCCTCTCTAGGTCGGTCAGCAGCACCCGCCTCATGCCTACGAACTGTGTGATGCACTGTCCTCTCACTACCACTTTGAAGGCATCCCATTCCACTGCTCTAGAGCCCGTGGAACCCTCGTTATTGGCGAAGTATTGTGTCAACCCCTCCTCCAGGGCCGCCCCGAATATCGGGTCTTCCAAAGTCTCCGGCCGGAGCCTCCAGGTTGGCACCCTAGGCTTTTCCGTCATCCAGTCTAAGTGGATTAAGAGCGGGTTGTGGTCCGAGACCGTTCTCGTCAGGTATTCCGACCAGGCAACCTGCGTCAGCACGTCTCGTGTACACAATATCGCATCCAGCCTAACGTGGAGTTCGTGTACCCCGGAGTAAAACGAGTAATCTCGGTCTGTTGAGTGCTGCGCCCTCCATGCATCAGTCAACCCCCAGCTCTCTTGCCATTCTTGCCTGCCCTTAGCTACGCGGTACACCGGGGAATCTCTCAAGGGCGGGTGGGATCTATCCAATTGCACATCCGCCACGGAGTTAAAGTCCCCTCCCATGAGTATCGGACCCACCAGGAAGTGCGCCAGTGTCCCCGACAAGCTCGCATAAAAGGTTAACTGGTCTATATTCGGGGCATATACACTGCATAGAACTATAGCCTTACCCCGCAACCTGCCCTCCACTACTACAAATCTTCCCTCTGGATCTATTAGCTGTCTAGTCATTTGAAAAGGCGTCCCCGCCCTCACCCAGATCAGAGCGCCCCTTGCGTAGGCCGAGTAAGAGGTGTGGAAAACCTGCCCCCGCCATCTCCTCTGTAGTGCCACCCCTTCCTGCTTCGTGATGTGTGTCTCCTGTAAGAGCGCTATGTGAATCCCTCTTCTCTGTAGGTAGGCATGCACTTTATGCCTGCGCTGCATTGTGTGTAGACCCCTCACGTTCCAGGTCATGCATTTCAAAACATTCAAGTTAGCCATTGTCCCATAAGTCACGGTTCTTCCCCCCCTCCCTATTCACACTCCCGCGGATGATGGACCCTCCCCGTCCCCAAACAAACCCTCCCAACTGGTCAACCCCTAAGAAAGTCAAGATCAGCGTCTGCAGAATCCCCCCATCACCAAACCCCAACTGTGGTGTTCCCCCTCCCCCCAGAACAGGCCCCAATACCAAGATATCAGACCCCATCCAAACTCCCTTAACCAGAACTCCCAGGTATTTAGTTCACAGCCGAAGCTGCAATCGCCTTAAGGGCGTGCGGAGCGAGGCCTCGCCCAAGAAGGGGCTGCATGTCCCAGGCCCGCCGCTATTCCCCCACTACGGAGAACAGCGCATAGCTAGCCACCCAGCGCCCATGCCTGGAGCTAACTCTCCCGCTAAGCGGGTGGACCCCCCTCAAGTCCCATTCCCCTTACCCAACAGGTCCAAGTCAGATATTCAGGATTCCATCTGCAGTTTGCGGTGTTACCACCGGATCCTTGGCATCATGGACCCCCGACAGGTCCGACTCCGAGCCCGAGGCCGATATGATCGTCTCTGTGTCCGTGCCTCGTGTGGATTGAGAGCCACCCCCTTTCCCAATGGTGATCACTGCTTGCAGCGCGGCTTTGCGCTCGGCTTCCGTTTGCGAGGCGGTCGGTTTCCCGGCTCCGCGACGTCGCTTGCGCAGTCTCTGCGATTGGCGCGGCCCCGCCGGCGCTCTCTCCCGTTCCCTTTCCTTCTCTTCCCGAACCTTGGCGCCATCTGTGCCCGCTTTGTAGGATTCCCACCAGTCCCAAGCGTCAGCGGCCAGGTTGAAGAACATTGTTTTGTCGTCCACCACAATTCGGAGTCTGGCAGGGAACAGCAATGAGTATTGGATCCCCTCTGTGCGCAGCTCTTTCTTGATCGACAGGAAGGAGGCCCGCTGCTTCTGCGTTTCGAACGTGAAGTCCGGGAATAGCGTTACTCTACTGTTCGCGATTTGGAACGGGCCATCGTCTCGGGCCCTCTGTAGTAGCAGGTCCCTGTCCCTGTACTACAGCAGTTTAGCCACGATAGGTCTCGGTGGCAGGCCTGGTTTAGGTGTTCCGGACGGGACCCGATGAGCTCTCTCCAGGGTAAAGAAGGGCGACAAGCCCTCAGGTGCCACCACAGTTCTTAGCCAGTTGTCGCAGTAGGCCAGTAGGTCCGTCCCCCCTTCGCTCTCCGGCACACCTACGATTCGCACGTTGCTGCGACGGCTTCTGTTTTCTGCATCCTCTGCTCGACGCTCTAATACCTGAATCCGGTCAAGAGCCTCCGTGAGTTTTCCCTCAAGAGTTTTGTGGGCCGGTGCCAGGACTTTCAGGGCCCCCTCAGTCTCCGTCACTCTGTCTTTTAATTTGTCGTGGACGGCTCGGAGCAGGCCGAGCCCCGACGCCACCTGCGCAATGTCGTTATGCAGCGCCTCTCTCGTTGCTGTAATGGCCTCCAGGATACAATCCTGTAGCCCCTTCAGGTCCGGGGGCTCCCCCCCGTCTCCTTCCGCCGCTCCCGAAGCCGTCGCCTCCTCTTGCTTGCCTTTTGTCTTCCCCATAATGGCCTGCGCGTGGTCTCGGGGCTCGGTGCAGCACCCACTCGTTTCGCTGTTTCGTCAGCGTGGCGCGAACACTCGCAAGGCAAGGCCCCTCTCCCTGTTCAGGCGTCCAGCGGTGGCAGTCAGTGTCGCCGGGTAGGGGACAGACACCAGGGGGTATGTGCGTGGTGCCCCGGGCCGTGAGTGGTGGGGCTTCGGTGTCGCAGCGCCGCCAAGGATAGGTGTACTCCCAGCAGTCGTCCGCCACTATCCGGGGCCAAGGCTCACTAGCTCTCGTGGCCCTCCAGCAGGCAGTCCTAGTCACCCCCTGGCGTGCTGGCTTTCCTCGCGGTCAATTCAGGGTGCTCCTGGACGTTGGGCTCTCTCCCCCTCCCGTGCCTCTCTCGACCCCCCCTGCGTGTCGCTCTGCTCTGTGGCTCACCGCATAGTCCAGGGGGGGGAGGGGGGGGAGTGTGCAGGATTCCTCCGGTGCTCCGGGCCCCAGCCGCGTCCGCCAGGCCTCAGGGTATCCGCAGCGCGCAGCGCCCTTCCCGCAGCTTTCCCGGGCCGCTTGCTCGCGGCCGCTCCGCTGCTCCTCGGATCCTCCGGGAGAGAACTCCTCAGGGCCCCCGGGGGGGGGGGGGGGGGGAAGGGGCGTCTCCTCACCGGTTTCGATCCTCGGCGGGTCCCGGCCGTGTCTCCAGGCGTCGGCCCACTGTTTAGACAGTCCGTCCCGAGTCCGTCGCTGCGGCCGCCATTTTGGGCATTCCTCCAGCTCGGCTCCGGCGGCTCTGCAGTGCGGCGGAGGTCGGTCTCCTCAGCAGCCCCCTGATCGCTCCGCTAACGCTCCAGCAATGCCCGCGCTCGGCCCGATGATTTCCAGGCACAGCGCCGGGCTCCCCGCAGCAGCAGGCAGGATTAATGTGGGGAATAGGCGCGGAGCTCCGGGCTCACGCCGCCATCACCCTCAGCGTGCAAGCCACGCCCCCTCATCAGTGGATTTTCTCTTATAGCAAAGCCATTGCATAGACTAACAAGAGCAGATGTAAGAGACCCCATAGTGCTAAACAAGGTAGAAATAGAGACCTTTGAACGACTGAAAACCAGTCTGTGTGAAGCACCAGCATTGGGTATGCGTATGCCTGATTATGAGAAAGAGTTTGAGCTGTACTGCAGTGAACGAGAGGGATGTGCATTATCAGTTCTAATTCAGAGACATGGGAAATTGGGAAAGCCAATTGCATATTTCTCAGCTGTATTGGATCCAGTTGCTAAGGCATTGCCAGGATGTCTGAAAGCAGTAGCTGCTATAAGTGTGGAACAGAGTAAAGGCATAGTGATGGGATACCGGGTGAAGGTATATGTACCTCATTCAGTGGAAATTCTCCTCACTAGGACCAAAACACAGTTCCTTACAAATAACAGGATGACGAAGTATGAAAAGGTAATTCTGGTGCAGATAATGTGACAATAACACAATGTGTAAATGTGAATCCTTCTACATTGTTACCTGATGTCATGGATGTGGAGGTCAGAAATGAAGTCGATCATAAGTGTCTGGATGTTCTTGAGTATTGTACCAAACCAAGACCTGATATTAAGGATGAGCCATTACCTGAGTCTGATTATGTAATGTTTGTAGATGGTTCATACCTGAGAACAGATAAGGGTGCTTTGAATGCTCCATATGCTGTATGTACAGTGGCGATGTCCTGGAAGCATCTTGCCTGAAAGGAATTTGTTCTGCTCAAGTAGCGGAGCTGATTGCTTTGATTCGAGCATGTGAACTGGGAAAAGAAATCAGAGTCACCATAGTGACTGACAGTTAGTATGGCTATCGGGTTGCCCATGACTATGGTCAACTGTAGTCCCAAAGAGGTTATTTAACTTCTGCAGGATCCCCCATCGGAAATGCTGAGTTTGTGAAAATGTTGATTGATGCAATCCAGTTACCTGAGAAAATTGCTGTTGTGAAATGTGCAGCTCACAAGAAAGGAGATGATTACTTCACCAGAGGCAACCGCTTTGTTGACTCTATTGCTAAGTACTGTGCTAAAAATCTTGCATCTATAAATCGGGACAGAAAAGAGGAACATGTGGAGGAAGAAAAAGACATTTGGTTAAAAGCAGGATGTAGACAAAGAGAAGAGGGTGAAATTTGGGTTTACAAAGATGAAAGACCAGTAATGCCTGATAGCATGATCTCTTACATGGCCCGAATGTACCATGGTCAAGCTCAAATTGGGAGGGACGCAATGATAAGAATGTTTAGGCAGACCTGGTAGAATCCCAAATTCAGGATGATCGCTGAGAGCCTTTGTCAGAGATGTCTTGTATGTCAGCAGATAAACCCAAGAAGAAAAACTGTTGTGAGTTTGGGAACCATAGGACGGTAGGGAGTTCCATTTACAAGAATACAATTGAATTTCACCAAATTACCATCCTGTAATAGGCTTCGATATGTACTTGTGATCATTTGTCTATTTTCCCGGTGGGTGGAGGCCTTTCCTACCACACGAAATGATGGAGTGACTGTTGCAAAACTATTGTTAAGATAGATCATTCCACGTTCTGGTTTCCCAATAACGATTGAGAGTGACAGAGGAACTAATTTCCAAAATGAGTTAATGCAGATGATTTGTAAGGCACTGGACATTCATCAGAAATTACATTGTGCCTACAGACCAGGGGCTTCTGGGGTAGTTGAGCAGGTAAACGGAACAATAAAGGACAGAATTGCAAAAATGTGTTTGGCCACTGGACTGAAAAGGCCTCATGCTTTGCCACTTGTTCTGATGACCCTAAGGAGTATACCTGATAGAAAGACAGGATTGCGTCCTCATGAGTTTCTGATGAGAAGAGGGATGAGACAAGCATTTGTGCCAGTTGATAAACTGTTGACTATTAATGATGATATCATACTGGATTACTGCAAGAACCTGTCTGACGTGGTAACTTCTGTGTTCCATCAGGGGGGAACTGAGGCAAACTCAATAGAGAAACATCCATCTCATGATCTAGTCCCTGGAGATTGGGTTCGGATAAAAGTACGCAGGAGAAGAAACGGTCTAGTTCCTCATTGGCAATGACCAAGACAAGTCATTCTGGTTAGTACTACTGCATTTAAGTATGCTGGCATAAAGAGATGGGTGCGCACCAGCCACACAATCCGTGTGCCTGAGCCTGAGAATCCACAGGATGAAGCAGAAAGCACAACTGACTCAGATTCTGAAGGTGAACCAGATAAAAGTCCAGATAATGAAGCTCGAACTGTTCATCGACATCTGGAAATATCAGATACAAGCTCTGCATCTGAAGGAGAAAGTGAAGTTATTGAAGTACCAAATTTTGAAGATCGACCTGAAAGTCGAGATTTGGTAAGGTCTGATACCAGTGTGAACACTGATCAAAGTAAAGACAAAACTGGTAGTCAGACAAGTACTGAAGGACAGTCTGAAAGCTCTGAAAGCAGGAACAAAAATCTTGAAACTGGTGAAAAGGAAACAACTCACGATAAGGATGAACTTCCAAGTACCAGCTATGGAGAAGTTCCTAACCGAGTAAAAGAACTGACCAAAGAAAAAACAGATTTAGTGAAGAAAACAGACATTAAAAAGTTCACCATAAAGGAAACTGATGAGAAATCTGAAACTGAGTCTGATGACAGTGAGGATGAAACTCAATTAAGGAGAAGCTCGAGAAAGAGAGCTTGGAGAGTGGAACGTAGCACTGCTGAACCTGAAAACAAACGACAACGTAAAGGAGATAATTGGCCTAAGGGAAATGATGGACTAAAATTCAAACTGGTTAACAAAGCTAAAATCCAAGAAGATTAAGTAAATGAAATAACCAGTCAGAAGGATTTGTTGGGAGAAAAGATAGAGATTTTGCAAAGGCCAAAAAGAGTAAGGAGACCAAATCAAAAATACAAGTCACCTCAATGGTAATACGTTGCTTTGCCTCCAATAAGGGAAGTAAATAGCAGTCAGGAAAATTTGAATGATCAAAGTGAGGAAAAAGAAAGTGAGTGAACTGAAACTCAAAAGAAAGAAAATGAGTACCTAAATTGGGAAACCAAAGAGAGAAAGGTGAAGGAACAAGATTGTTGATTTTTATTGATGATAAGGACACTTATTAAATACAAAAGGATTTGAATGAGACAATATAAGGCCAGAAAAGATTGTGGAAAACGCAGTGTAAAAAAAAATGTATTCGGCTATTAATGATTTACAAAGATCGAAATGTACTATTTTTAGAAAATGGTGCAGAATGTGGTTAATATGCACAGGGTTATTAATGTTGGTATGGTTGATATTAGCTATTGTGATTCCTTTTAGGCTTGATTTTGAAAAAGCAAAGGCAAATGAGAGTATGAGAAAAAAGGCCTATGAGTCAAAGGGTGAACTAAAACACATGTATAAACCTGAAGTACATCAAGATAATTCCATCAGTGACTATTCTAGAAATACATTTTCGAAGTTATTGTCTGAATATGTGAGAACTATAGATGCCAGTGATTGTTATGTCTGTGTGAAATTACCTGCATCTGTATCAAAGGGTGTGACATATCACCACCTTCCATTAACATATGGGGTTACATGTAGTGTGTTAGCTAGTTTGTTTTATAAAACAGGTAAATTAGAGTACTATTATTCAAATTCTGATGATGTTTTTGTAAAATTGAAAATCGTAGCTGAATTGAATCAAATTAAACCTGCGAACGTTTTTGGAGAATATTTTTGGGAAACACAAGAATTGACCCATGATTATGCGTTCAAACATAACTTGACTTGTAAAATGAGAAATGAGGCGAAAGCCTTTTTGGACATGGTAGAGGAAAGTAGAAACCAATATAAAAGAAAAGAAAAAACAAAGAAATCTAAATCTGCAATGTGGACATTTGAGGATGATAATATAGAGGGACATAATGTGAATGTGGCTATAAATATAGATAAACCACTATTAGGGAAGCTATGTATTCGAAGAGACAACACTGTGTATGATAATTATTTGGTGGGAGCGAGTCAATGTGAAGATACATATATTATAAAAGGGGGTCGGGGATTTAAAGGAGGTAATGATGCAGTTTTTCCCGATATCTATTTCCTATACGGGAAAAAAGCTTATTATAGATTGCCTGATCACTGGTATGGGTCCTGCTATATAGGCCCGGTCTTTCCTAAAAATGTCCATGTAGATAGAGGAACGAACGGAATTCATGAGATCGGTAAACCTTTAAGTCGTAGAAGAAGGGAGAGTGTGATAGAAGATGTTTTGGAGCATTAATTCCAGCAGTGGGTATATCTTTCAATGCAAACAGAATTCTGAAATTGTCAACGATAGTAAATCGTTTATCAACAGATACTGCAGGGGGATTTTTAATGGTAAAAACGGAAATGGTGGCTATGAAAGCTATGGTGATGCAAAATCGACTTGCTCTTGATATAATTTTGGCAAAAGAGGGAGGAGTCTGTGGAATTTTGAAGCTCCAGCACTGTTGTACCTATATTCCTGACAAAAGTCAAAACATTTAAAGATATATTACAAACCTTACAGAATTGCATAAAGAAATTATACCGCTGGAGGTTGATGGTGTGCTTGAAAAACTTGGTAGGAGTTTTTCAGCTGTTAAGAAATAGTTTTATGAAATATGTAGATCAATAATAGGGAAAGTATTAATTCCAGTAACCATAATAATTGTGATATTTTTAGTTTTAAGATTAGGTTGTAAACTTAGAAAAAGAAGAAACCTTAAAAAGTCTATAAAAAAGGAATTTGAAGAAAGACAAGGGAGAGAACATAAAAAGGGGGACATTAAGATGGAAGAGTTTAAAGAGAAACTTTATCAGGACAGAAAGAAAATAGAAGATACTAAAGTATAAACCATACTAATTGAAAACAATTTGAAACATGTTTTAGAAAATTTTATGAAAATTTTGGGTTGTATTTGGTGATGAATCACCAAAGGGGGGAGTTGATGGAGCGAGGGTGAAAACAAAAAAATAATTTGTATACCCCTAATGAAGTCACTTTCCCATAACTGTAATTTGTATTAATCGTGTGGTTTTTAAATTAACCAACGTACAATAGAAAGCACACACACAAATACATGTGGGATACTAATTTGCTTGTGTTGGAAACCGTAATCCATTAATTATGTGAAACTGCCTTACTAATATAGTGCAGAAATGCTATAATCTAATGAAAGGCTATGCATGTATGCTTCTTAAATGTATAATTGTGGCAGAAATGATGGCGAATGGTTAGAAAACAACGCATATATGTGGCTTCAAAGCTAGGTAACCACTAACAGGGTGAACATAGAATGGGGGGGGTAAACAAAAGGGTTTTACTTTAAAATCTAACGTTTAATTGTGTTTGTTTCTATGATAGTTCCCGTTATGGCCAATGCGGCCTAGTAAAACATGGAGGATTTGCGGGACTCCAAGAGAATGTCTTTCTACGCATGCACGACTGTGCTCGAGAGATGTGCAAGCAGCCTGTGCCTGTGCGGCTGGTGTCAATGTCAGCGTGGCCTGAAGAGCAGAATGGTGCCAAGTTAAGATGTCCATGTTGTGAGCCTGGGAAAGTATATAGAAGTGACAAGTTAAAGGACAAGGGTGAAAGAATGCAATAACGAACAATCGAAACTTTATTGTGCTTAGAGCTATGACTAGGCGGTAATATGGACAATGAGAAGATGAGGTTATCCTCATCCACCCCTTGAACGGACCAATGAGAATTGAATGCGGACCCTAAATCTTTCACATTTTAGTTAGATAGTTAGGGAAAAAGGGTATAAAAGAGGTCGTTTGGAAGAGAGAAAAAAGCGTGCTTTTGAAATACTTTTCACACCACAACATGCTGTCGGACTGATCGATTTTTCCTGGGTGCAAAGACTTTGAAATTTTCCTGACTTTAACTTTTGACGGGGTCGGAGTCCTGATGGGTGGTGAACATCGAGAAAGAATAGAGAGGCTGTTTTTTGGAACTCTACTAACCCTGATTTCTATTGCCGAGAAGATTGGTAATATGTCTTTGACTTATTTTTCTGAACTATTCTGCTAATAAATGTAAACTGTTTGAATTTAATTTTCTCTTTCTTTAGGTGAATGAATAAAACGTTTAATGAAATTCGAATTAAAGGTTTAATAAAATAAGGTTATGCTAGGAGATTTAAATCTTTAAATAAAAATTAAATAAATGGAGAATTAAGCTGGTCTTGTTGTCCATTAGTTAACGTTTACTAGCTGATCCATTGACCAAACAGTGGGGTGTCTTAAATGTTTTCTGGAGAATTAAAACCATGGTAAGATCTAATAAACTGCAGATGTATATAATGTATAGAATTTAGATTAAATAGATGAAGTAGGACACTCCGCTATTCCAGCAGCTCATCCTTTGGTTCTTTACTGATCTTGGGAGCAGGGTGATTTGTGTTAATGAGTGACTTGCAGTGTTATGGGCCCCACCAACGAGTAAAGTGTGATAGCTCCAAGGATATATAGTGATGGATTGGAGGTTTGTTTTAGAGCAGCGCTGGATCATTACTATGAGGTCACCAAAAAAAACATGCCTTTAGTTGGCCATCACAGAATCCAGCGTCGCTCTTTAGTGATACCTGCCTTACACAGTGTAGAAGAAATGAGCTCACACGCCTACTTGAAGTCTGAATATGTTCAATAATAAAAAAGAAACTAGTCTTGTGAATCACAGAAATGGGCGACAAGAGGGTCCACCCCTAGTGAGTGTAAAGCTAAAAGACCACCAATACAGAAGGCACATGTATATCTTTTCAAATGCAGGTCTCCAATAGAGCGCATATTGCGCCCCCTAACCCGTGAACCTTTAGCACTTCCTGGTGCACAATTTTTAAAAGAAAAGAAAATTGTAGTACGATTTTTTTTCCTTTTAAAATGTTGGGCCCCCTAAGAAATTTGAGCCCGGGCAACCGCCCCTGTTGTCTCTCCCATGCTACGCCATTGCTCACATGTTGGAGAAACTGGAATAATCTGCGTTTTGTAGGTGCAGAAACTGAACGCAGCATCATTTGATTTCGGGCTAGCATTACCAAGAAAATGGCTGCAGCTACTTCGGGTATGCCAAGTTAGAGCTGGAAAAAAACAAACAGGCGCAAGTACACTATTGATTGGCGGTGGGCTATCCAACCGTTCTAGAAGATGCGTAAGTGATTTGCTACTAGGCATTCGCTTTTGCTCATCAAATACCAGGAATAATCACCAACTAATGCATTTGCCTAACATGACAACATATACATTCACACTACTGTAACACACATTTTCCTGTCTGCTGTGGAAACCTGGCACATTTGAAAGGTCCCTCTTGGAGCACCAAAAGAGCCTTGATGCCATACAAATAGACTGTATGCTATACCAATGTCACTAAAATTGCGTTAAACTGTAGACCCCAAGAGTGGTGTTTGTCTATACTTTAAAGTATTACTGACTGAGGAAGCACAATCCCTTATACTTAAATTCATAGCATGCAAACACTTTGGGACGATTCACAAAGAACCTCCGCAGTTGAGGTGGAAGGTCCACAGTGGTGGCGGAGGCTCCGCAGTCGAGGCAGAGGCTCCACAGCCATGGCGGAGGCTCTGCAGTTGTGGAGGCTCCGCAGTTGTGGTGGAGTGTCTGCAGTCATCACGGAGGCTCTGCAGTCATAGTCGAGGTTCCAGAGTAGTGGCAGAGGCTCTGCAGATGTGGTGGAGGCTCTGCAGTTGTGGTGGAGGCTCTGCAGTTGTGGTGGAGGCTCTGCAGTTGTGGCAGAGGCTCGGCAGTCCTGGTGGAGGCTCCGCATTAGTTGCAGAGGCTCTGCAGTCATGGCAGAATCTCTGCAATGAGGAACTGCAGTACAGAGATTCTGCCATGAGCACGAAGCCTCTGCCACAACTGTGGAGGCTCTTTGTGAATCAGGCCCTTTAATTCTTGAACTATCAATGTAAAGTGGCTCTTTTTCCTTGGAGAGTATTGGTGGGCGTATTGTAGCAGCAAATCCCTGTTGGTTGTGCCATCTACTTACAGACTCTTTCGATGAAATAATCTAGAGCAGAGGTCTTCAAACCTTTTTGCTCTGAGCCCCCCAATGAAGCTGTACCTGCTGCATTAATGATAAGCTAGCTGCAGCCCTGAGTAGCAAGTGCCTCTCTGCCTCTGACTTTCCCTTTATGCCTGGCCGTCACACCAACCCTTAAACAGGGTCTCTGTCCTTTTCAGAAAAATTAGCCCCCACTTTGCAGCAAGAGTTTCCTCGGTTCTAATGCTAGCAACGCCCGTGCCTCTTTTGGCGTGTAACAATAGAACAATGCCTCAACCGGTAAATCATATATCATATGTATCAATCACCAAGCAAAGAAGGGGTACACGGGAGACCAAGTAAGAGTGGTAAGGTTGTTATTTGCATATAGGAGCACAATGGACAACTAAATTGCAGTAACCATAACAACCAATTGTGCACTGGATGTGTCACAGTGAATAAACGGCGCAGTGACACAAGTGATATGGAGAACAACGTGAGGCGGAGATAACAAAATAGTGGATCAAACGAAAGTATTTATAATCTTAAAACATGATTTCATTATTACCGAATGACCCTTAGGAAGTCGCGAGTATCGTTGTTAAGTCGATGGCGTGTCGACCTCTATTAGCTTGAGGTCATCATCAGGACGATGGTTACACAAATGGAATTGTGCTCTTGAGGCACTCCAGAGGGCGAAGGCAAGTATGCAAGGGGTGAATGCCACTGTGTGGCCGTCGCAGGGGAGCGTCCACTAGGGAGAGGCAGCAGTGAATAGCTGCGGACGATCACTAAGTGAGGTTCAGAGTCCACGTCAATGGAGGTGGCGTGTCTGTGGCAAGGTAGCGCTTTTGGAGAAGAATGGAGTCCAGGGGGAATTCGGATCGGACAACTGGCGATTGAGGGAACCAGCATAAATCCGGCTTTATTTGGGATGAAAAAACGAAGGGGGGGGTCTCTAAAAGGGGCTTGGCCTGTGTAAATAAAGGCATTGCTTAAAAACATGTAAGCTTAGTATAGTGTGCTGCCACCGTCTTGTATTTTTCTGTTTCTTTCATTGCATCCAGATATATGATACAACAAGTAACATCATACCTACAACGAGTCAGGACATATTGGCTTTGTCAAAGCTTGTTAGTTGCATAAGATAAATAAGCAACAACTATAGCGTGTATATAATATCGAAAACGCTTCCACTTAAAGCCCTGGTGACACCACGACAATGTTGCTGCTCCCGAGTTTCACAAAGAGAAGGGAAAACCAGAGAGAAAATTATTCTTTTTAAAAGGTTTCCCTTCCCCTACAACGCTCACCTGGCATGACATCATGCCGTAACTTATCCACTAGTGAGAAATGAGCAGTGTGAGCACGCACACATTGATGTGCCCGCTGTCACTGCAGTCCGGGCCAGGGCACAAAACAGAGCCCGATAGAGACCCGTTTTGAGCAGTGCTTAATTTGTAAAATAAAGAAGTGCAGGTGCTGAAAATTTTGCCAAGGAGGCCACAGCTCATTTCTTCCTCCGGTGAGCCCCACTTTCAACACTCTCACTGCCTCAGTCTCTATCGTCTAACCTTGATCTGTTGTCTGTCCCCTAAGTCTTTGCTCTAAGAGTCTATCCTCTCACCTCTCTAATTGTTTTCTATCATCTTTGTCACACCTGGTGTGTTAGCTTATTCCCTGTATTTCTGATTTGCCCTCTATTCATTCTAGCCCTGCCCTTTTTCCACTTCACTTTCATCCATGCTCTGCTGTCTCTGCCCTCGATCTTGGCTCTTTACTCTTCTAGCAGTGATTAGCTGTGACTCTGTTATATTAATAGTCTGCTTTTTTTCCTCTGTCCTGTCCTCTACATCCTTTCATTCTATCTACTCTCTTCTTAATGCTATCTTCTTCACATCATGCTGCTTTCCCTTTGTATCTGATTTGCTCTCCTTTTCTTTTACTTAGCTTCGTCTTATCTCTCTCCTCTCCTGTTGTTTCGTTCTCCTCTTTCTCCTGCTCTCTCTCTCATCTATAACACTGCTGCTGCCTGTGACCCCTGGCATCAGCCGGCACATGTCCCTGCTATTTGGAACTCTGCGTTTTCCTGTTGTCATTCCTAAAGAAGTGGAAGATGGCATGTTTTACTTTCTTACCTACACCGAGTGCAAAAACAAAATGCACACCAAATGAAAATGCTTTTTTGCATATATTGATCAGTGTAGTGTGACTGGGTTTATTGCGAAACACGACTGCTCGAGCACAGCAGGTGATGTCACTGCTAGTGTTAGTAGGTTCAGGGATGTCGATGGCATCGGCATCCATTGCTCATCTTGCTGTGACCCTGTCTGCTACAGCACAGGCATTGTCCCCAACCGTAATGCTGCCAATGCCGGTAAGTATGTCTGTGGTGCCTACTGGACTCACACACGTTCAGCAATTACCATGCTGGGGAGAAGCGCACAGATTCTACAGGCGACGCCATTGCACACAAAAGTTATGTTGGGCCATAGCACCATTGAGCACGATGAGGATAGCAACAATGCAGGGCTGCAGGATATGCTACTCTGGCTACGCAGCAAGAGGAAAGTCCACACTTACTTTCATTTATTCTTCCTCAATAACCCTCACTCCTAAGTTCCAAATGTGCTCTCGCTGCTTCCTTGCCTCAACTCCGTCATAAGCCAGCCCCCAGCTACAATTATCCAATGGGAGGCTTAGGCTCAGGCAGTGCAGTAGACTAGGGTAATAAAATGCAAGCCATAGTTTGTCGATGACTTCTTGGATTTGTGATCATCACTTACGTGGTGATACACAATCATGCCTGCCTGGACATGCATATGCAGGCCTGTCTATGAACATTTACCAGCCAGTCACCGTGGAATGTATGTTATTATTTTTATTTTGAATTTGAACAATTAATATTGAGACCACCACCTGCAGGGTCAGAAATTGTAGCCCCCATGAAAGAAGTGCCGGTGCCGAGCACCTGAAAGAACCTGCTCAAATTAAGCACTGGTTGAGGACCCCTTTAAAAAACGGTGAGACCCGGCCCACCGAAAGCCCTGTATATGCCTTTACTTTTATTTAATATCCCCCTCTCACCCACTCCCATTTGGTTCCCCCTTCTCCATGCTGACCCGAACTGTTTGTTACCCTTTCAAGTTTCTTTAATTTTTGGAGGGCCACACACTTGCTATTTTCTGCAGGGCCACTCCGCAGTGCATTAGGCCTTTTTTATACTCAAAAATCTTCATTGTTTTATTTCCTAATCAATGGGGTGGCTGGCACCTTTGATCAGTAAATTTTAAAAAACTAAGAAAAATGCATCAGACTCATTACTCTGGTGAGTGCATGCATGCTACTACATGAGCCCATATGTTATCTAGAAAGCGTTATGACATGACCAGGGGAAGATGCCGCGTAATTGCTGCGTTATTTATGTCATTGTGATTGTCCACGAAGCTGCACAGCATCAGCAAATGCATTTTGCCTTTTGGCTTTGCCGAAGCTTGTTTAATTTTTGCAATTTCAGCTTTTTCTGATTGGTGACTTTAGGTGATAAGCAGTTCCTCATATTTTTTTGCTTTTCCAAAGTTATTTACCTGCATTATGATTAGATGCCAAATTACATCCTCGCCTGCTATTGGTGCAGCGCTGATGGTTGGTGTATCACTGTGGCTGTAAGTCAATGACAATTGCATATGCCAATGAAAGCTTCTGTGCACTTACACTTTTCTGTTTGGCTTTATTTCTTGTTTGAATATCTTTATTAAGATTTAAAGCACATTTTAGCCAACAGGAAATATGCATATAACGTACGGATAGTAATTGTAGTGTTTAGTTTCTATAGATTACAAACTGAAATTTTTGCCAGAGTCCAGAAACACACTAGAAGCTAGATAACAAAAGCTCCCTGTGAGAGACATAAAAAGTCTGCCATGAAAAATAACATTGTGGCTTTATTTCAAGGCCCGCACTAATAGTTATATGCATTCTTGTTGTTATTATGATCACACTAATGGGACATAATGGCACCAGCCCTAGAATAAGTAATGTAATATGAGATACAGTTGCATAAGCAGTCATTGCAATTAGTGTTACTGCACTTTTATATTTTTTTCAATATTTTATCAGGAAGGGAGTTTTGTGAACTGCAAGGACTTAAAGTCTCATTTAGAGGAGCATGCAGTAAACAAGGGCAAGCCAGTAACCCCTAAAGATCTGGGATAAAATATAAACCAAATAACAAAAGGCTGACAAGGCGATCATTCAAACACTAAATCATGAAATATAAATCGATGTGATCAACAATATATATATATATATATATATAATATATATGTATACACATATATGTATATAGAACTATCTATCTATCTATCTATCTATCTATCTATCTATCTATCTATCTATCTATCTATCTATCTATATATATATATATATATATATATATATATATATATATATATGTATATATGTATGTATATATATCACTGAAAAAACTATAGGTTTCAAGCAGGTTAGAGTTAGGAATTATCATTTAAAAAACCTTAGAAATTCACTGAAAAAACATAGGTTTCAGGGGTGTTATAGTTAGCTGGACAGTTCACTCATACAAAACTATTGAAATTCCTAAGTTATAGTTAGTTGTACTAACTGTAACTCTCGCGCTCGCAATCCACTGGTGATGATGTCACATATTACATAAATCATGACATGGTCAGTGACATCACAGATTTTTTTTTGTAAAATCTTTTTATTATTTTCATCAACATCAACAAACGTGTAAGGTTGAGCACGGACTTACAAAGCATAATAGTCTTGTATAGATGACCAGTTACGATCCCTTCGAGCCCGTTACCCAGGAGTAATCAGCAAGGGTATACATCTCAAATAAACAATATATTCATCAGTATAACTTCCCAGGTCCTCACAGAATAGAAAGTAATGAGCGTTCTTGACAGAACACTCCATGCAACAACCCGTCCACTTCCTGCCCTGAGAACCCTCCCCTAACCCTCCCTCCTGCCGGCGCGAGCTAAGAAAGTGATCGGAGCCATAACAAAGATCTATTTGTACCAAAGGATCATTTGTTGACACCATCAGGGCATCCCCATAGTTCAGAGTGACAAATTACGGAATCGGGGAGTCATTACGTTGTTCCTATCCCAATCAGCTAGGTGAGTGGCCCACTAGTCCCCCTCTACAGACATATCACTCCTCTCTGAGTCAGTATCCTCATCCTCCTTCCTCAAGTCCACTACCAGTGCCTCCCATGCCCGAGCTGCCTCCAAAGCCCTATCGGTGTGAGACCTATGAGCCTGCTGCAAATGCACCGTGCCCTCACTGCTGGCCCACTTAAGCATCTTCGCCCTCCATCTGAGATAGCTAGGCCCTACCTTATCCTTCCAGTGGGACGTGATTTCACGTTTGGCGAGCAGCAGCCCCAAGTCTAAGAACTTGTTTGTCACCTTTGTTTTGCTTGTTTGTGGAAACTAACGCAAGAGACAGGCCCCCTTTTCCAGGTCAATCTGCCTCTCCGTCACCTTGCAGAGTGGAGTGAGGACCTCCTCCCAGTAGGTACCTAGTTGTGGGCAATCCCAAAGCATGTGCACTAAATCTGCATTTCTCAATCTACATCTCGGGCATTGCGCAGAGTCCGTGTGAAAATACAGATTGATCTTTTCTGCTGTGAGGTATGCTCTGTGTAAAATAAAAAAATGAATTAACTGGAATCTCTCGTTCCTAGTACCTTTCCAAGCCCTCCTTAACACATGTGACCAGGCTGAGCCCGGGATCTCTCTGCCTATATCCGCCCCCCACTGCGCCTGCAGCCTCTTCAATGGGGTCAACCCTTCCCCGAGCATACGTCTATATAAACAAGTTATGGCCTTAAAGGTGCCTGCCGCCATCACTACGTACTGACACGCTGCTTTTACCGGAGGCTCCGACAGGCTCGCCCCCAGTGTCTCTGAATGGCGGTAACTAGAGCTGCATGAATTAGGAAATGCCCCCTTGGGAGTCCAAAAGTCTCCTGCAATGCACCGTAAGGCAGCAGTGCGCTGTCAGCGAATAGGTCCTCAACCATCCGCAATCCAAGCATCTCCCAATCCACCAGAGCTGACCAATCCCCCCCATGTGGCATTGCGGTGCACATACCTAACAGTATCTCTGGAGCATAAGGTCTCTGCACCCCTATCCTGTTGTGATAGCATTTCCAACAGTGCCCTAACGCACATTCTTCAACCGACAGTCCATCGACTCTCAACATTTGCTGTAGTACCACAAATGACAAGACATGCCGCGGCACATCAGGTTCAAATTCCCGCTTCGGACCACAAAATTCCTGCACCACTGCTTGGGAGAAGCTCTGAAACTGCGCCGCTAGATAGTACAGTTCGAAGTCAGGGACCGCAAGGCCCCCCTCCGCTCTGGGCCGTATTAGCGTGTCCAATGCCATTTGGCGCCTCCCCGCCCCCTAGATAAATCCACCCACCGCTGAGCGGAGTTGGCGAAACAATGCAACAGGTATTCGTATAGGTAGGGTGCTGAAAAAATACAGCAATCGTGGGAGCGCCACCATCTTCAATAGCGCCACCCGACCTCCCACAGAAAGTGGTAAAGTACTCCAGAAGTGCATGCTGCCCTTGAGCCCCCTGAGTGCCCTACCAATGCTACCCTCGAGTAGGTCGTCCTGAGTATGGTAGATATGCGTCCCCAGGTAGGGGAGGCACTGGGGTTCCCACGTCACATCAGGCAGGTGCAAAGGCGGGTTGCGAGCCCTGGTTACTGGAAACACAATAGTCTTTGCCCAATTGACTCGCAGGCCCGAAACCTCTCCAAAGCAACCGCGCAGATCCAGCGCTCCTAATTCCTCATTCGCGTCGTACAAGAAGAGCACCAGGTCGTCCGCATACAATGAAATATAATGCGTCCACCCACGAAGCTCTATGCCCATGTATGCACTCCCAATCCTAGCACGCGCCGCTAACGGCCCTATAGCTAGAGCAAATAAGCTTAACGGCGAGAAAACTGAGCTAATTATTCTTGGAAAAAATAGAGAGGCCTGGGGACCACAACACTGGCCATCTGAAATGGGCCCTCTTCCTATACCTGTTTCACAGGCACGTAACTTGGGAGTCATCATTGACGAATCTTTAGATATGCACCAGCAAGCCGTTAAGACTTCTGCTACATGTTTTGCAGTCTTAAAATGGCTAAAGAAGATCTGCTGGATGCTCCCTGATGGCACCAAAAAAACTGTCATCAATGCCTTGATTACTTCAAGGCTAGATTATAGTAATGTGCTGTACCTAGGGGCAAAGAAAGCTACAATCAGAGGCTGCAATTAGTACAAAATGCAGCGGCAAGACTTCTTTTCAAAATCCCTATGTCCTGCCCCACTACTAAATACATCCGTGACCTCCATTGGTTGAAAATTGAAAATAGGATTAGGTTCAAATCCTTATGCTTTATGCACAAAATTTCAACTGGAACTGCTCCTAAATATCTGCGGAACCTTGTGCATCCTTACTTACCTTCGAGAGTCCTTAGATCAGCAACCGCTAACAATTTCATTATTCCCAAAATCAAATTATCACGGATGGGGGGAAGATCCTTTGCCTTCTTAGGCCCATCCCTCTGGAACAAGATGCCTCATTCCTTACGTTCGGAAGTCAGCCATGTGAAGTTTAGGAAAGCATTAAAAACGTGGCTTTTTAACATCTGATATTGACTGGCAAAATACGCATTTCTGAACTACTAGCGCCGGGAAACCCCTTGGTGGGTAGCTGTAGCGCTATACAAATTAAATTAAATAAATTAAAAAAAATAAAATAACAACGGAGAAAGTGGGCAGCCCTGCCTGGTGCCTCGTCCCACTGGGCACGAAGCGGAAATTACCCTACCTACCTTTATCCTAGCGCTCGCAGCAGAGTACAATATTTCTGTCCAGCGGATATACCCTTCTCCAAGACCAAACGCCCTCATAGCCGAAAACAAATAGGGCCATTCTAAGCTGTCAAACACTTTTGCAATGTCCACAGAGAGGACCACTACCTGGGCAGTGTCGCCACGCTCACCCCCCAGCACTCGTATAAGCCTGCGAATACTGCCAGCAGTGTTACGGGTAGGGATAAACCCAGCTTGATCAGGGTGAGCCAACTGCGTCATAAAAAGAAGGATCCGAGTAGCCAGCACCTGACTTAGGATCTTATAATCCGTAGTGAGCATTGACAAAGGACGATACGCGGCTGGATCCATGGGATCCTTCCCAGGTTTGAGGAGAAGAACGATAATGGCCTCCCTAGTGGACGCCGGCAACACCCCCAGCAACTTGGCCTCGCCATACATTGAAAGCAGTCTAGGAGCCAGCTCATAAATGTAAGTCGAGTAAAATTCCACAGGCAGCCCGTCTCCTCCTGGGGTCTTATTCCGCGCCAGCTGTTTAATTGCACATCAGATTTCGGCGAGTGAGATATCCTGTCCCAGGGAGTCCGCCTGCTCCTCCTCTATCATAGGCAGCTCCAGACATGCCAGAAATGCCTGAATGTCAGTCTCCGCGGCGTGCAGGCGACTCGTATATAGGTCCGCATAGAAAGAGCGAAACCGGTCATTAATTTGTTGCTGCGTATAAAGTAGGTTCCCCAATTGGGACGCCAACGCCAAGATAGGGATGCATCTAGGTATGGGATTAGCCTGCCACGCCAACAACGTGCCAACCTTATCTCTCTCAGCGTGTTCAATGGTCAGGTATGCTCAATGGTCAAAAGACCTTAAACGCTCCACTACAACCGCCACGCTTCCTTCTTAGTCTGGTCCATGTCTCGTTCATCAGAGTTAACCGAAAAGGCACGTTCGGCATCCCTGAGGGCGGTCTCCGCAACCTCAACATCCCACAATAACTGATTTTGCACCCGACCGATTTGGCGATGCAGAACCCCCGGGTCACCACCTTAAAGGCATCTCCCACTCCAAAGCAGTCGTCCCAGGAGTGCCCTTGTTCTCTGCAAAGTATTGTGTAATATGCGTTACCAGCTCCGTCGGGAAGGCAGAATTATCTAATAATTCCGGGCGCAGTCTCCAGGTCGGGATAGCTGGGCGCAACTCAGTCCAGCAAAACCCCACCAACAGGGGGTTGTGGTCCGAGACCGTGCGGGATAAATATTAGTTGCTTGCTCCCATAGCAGCCAGACCAGGACTACACAAAATCGCATCAAGTCGTACATGCAGATCATGGAGCGCAGAGAAAAAGGAATAATCACGTTCAGCCCAGTGCTGTGCTCTCCAAATGTCCACTAACCCCCAATGATCTTGCCACTGGGCTCTAAATTGAGCTAATCTTTGGATCGGAGCACCAGGCAATGGCGGGTGCGATCTATCCATGTCCACGTCCGTAATGGAGTTGAAGTCTCCCCCCAGCAACACCGGCTTCGTGAAATAGCCGCCAGAGCGTCAGACAAGCGCTCAAAGAACGGTATCTGCTCCACATTGGGGGCATAGACACTACAAAGGGTTACCTCCCGTCCATTCAGGCGGCCTTCAACTGCCACATAACGTCCTTCCGGGTCAACTGACTGCGCGGTCATCTGAAACGGGACCCCAGCTCTAACCCAAATCAAGACCTCTTGCGCAAAAGCAGAATAAGTAGTGTAGTAAAGTTGCCCTCGCCATCTTCGTTGCAGTGCTGCCCTTCTCTGCCCCCTCTGCCTTGGTCAAATGTGTTTCTTGCAGGAACGCTATCTGCACACCCCTTCGAACTAAATAGGAGTGGACCTTATACCTCCGCTGTATTGAGTGTAATTCCCGCACATTCCAAGTCACACATTTTACGTCAGGCAATGGACCCATGCTATAGGTGTGAGATCCCCCCTGTACTCCTCCTTCTTCTGCAGCCGCGCCGGCAGGCACTTCCCTGTAACCAAAACAATCCCTTCCCCCAACAGGCCCGCCCCACCCAGCACATCACCCTCCCCACCAGAACAGGCACCAGCGTAGTGAATCCCATTCAAACCAACCCAACAATTGCCTCAACTAAGCTAAGGCAAATTAACTAGGACCATCCGGTGGGGCTGGATAGAGCCTAGCAAGTACTCTCTAGTAAATCAAAACATCGCCCTATTTCCAACTCAGAATCCCCCTGAAACAACCCCCCCTCCATGCCCCCCACTCATTAGCTCATATAGCGAATAATTATGGAGTCCCATCGTGTCACGCATCCAACTGTTCTTGGGAGGTGCTACCATGCCCTGTATCGTTCCTAACTAGAGCCAACGCCTCCACATCACGTTAGAATGATCAAGTCTACTCATCTAACAGAGCATCTGCCGTCCCGGGAGTAACCAGTGGCAGATGTATACTGTCTGATGCAGACGAGTCCGCCTCCGATTGCCCCTTATCAGTGTCCAAGTCTGATCCTTTCGGAGAGGACAGCGGAAAGTCCCAGGAGATCTCCGTCACCGCCTGCAGTGCTCCCCTGCGCTCCAATTCAGTCTGCGAAGTTGATGGTCTTTGCAGGTCCCTCCTACGGCGCCTCAATCGCCAGGATCAACGGGGCAAGGAATCTCTAGCCAGTTCTCGTGCTTTCGCTACCTGTCCATCTTTGCCTACCTTATATTATTCCAACCATGTCCATGCCTCCTCTGGTGTTTCATAGAAATGAGCTATCCCCTCCAGAGCGATGCGCACCTTTGCCGGAAATAACAAGGAGTATTGAATCCCCTCCGTGCGATTTAGGCATACACAGTCCTATATACCGTATCTTATTGCATTTGTATATTTTTTTCCATTAGGAGGAACGTTTTTATAATCGGTCAAATGTCCGACACTTGTGATAATTGAAACCATGTGTATCACTTCACACCACTTGCTTTCACAACCGCATAAAAACATTAGTACTATAGTAGTTTTTCAAAAATCGAAGCCTATTAAACAAGTTGGAACTGTACTAATTGTTGTTTTTAAATGCGGGAGGGAAGGGGTCTGAAAAGATAATGTAATTCTACTCCATATTAAGATAGTAATAAATACCAATCATAACGTCTTTCTTTTACTATCTTTTGGATGTAGAGCTTAAGGGTGCATTATGTCCCGGCACGTGGGGAAAAACACACCGGTGACAGAAAGGTGAGCTGCGAATGTTCTTTTCAGTCATTCTCTAACTTCCTTTCTCCTTTGATAAAGAAATGACACACAATGTTAACTTCCTTTTTATCTCACAGTTTGTGTTTCACAAATTGGCATCCCCCCTCCCCCAAACACCCCCAAAGCTCTACATTCGTGCATTCTGCGATGATGCCTGGCCATCATAATGTCTAAGAAGGCTATCACGCAAATGTCAAAAGGTGAGCAAAGAAGCTTGTTTCCGAAGCAACGACAAGTTATCTGTGGGCGGAGAGAGTGGGTAGTGTACAGCAGCTTTACTGCTTAGGAATGTACAATTACCTCCAGTCTGAGGGGCCGATTTACAAGCCCCTTGTGCCACTTTTGTGTCACTTTTAACATGGGAAAAGTGGCGCTAGGAGCTTGTAAAACTGCCTCTGAGTTCGCATGAAAAAGCACTCACCTCCGGACTCTGCGAGTCAATGGGGTGCAACAGTCTAAGTAGGCAGTATTGAGAACTCACCGCAATGCAGTGGGAGTGCATGGGATACACTACTTTAAAGGAAAAACAACACACAGACACCACCTCACAGTAGAAGTTGATGAAATACATTATCCTGAGTGTACAAAGAAATAAACCAAAAATATACGTGTGCAGTTGTGTCTACTATGCTATTACTAACTCTATATACTATCTTTCAGATCACTAAACTGGAGGGTGCACTATGAACCACCACGTGCTTGGACACACAACAGTGGCAAAAGGTGAGTTACAAAGATTTTCTCCAGTATTAACTGCTCCATCTATAACTTTCTCTCTCTCACAGTTTTAATGTTGTTTTTTCTCTCATTCTCTCTCTCACATCGTTTCTCTTTCTCTTTTAAAGTTATAAACACTGCTGTCCACTCTTCCGTCTACAACCAAAGCTGAGTTCAAGTTGTTAACTCTGTTGGTCATAGTGTTTACACAAGGTAAGCAGAGCAGCCTAGATATACAATGCCTCTGAATTAATGTGTTAGAAATAAAGGGGCTTATTTACAAGCCCCTTGCGCCACGTTTGTGCCTCTTTAACATGGGAAAAGTAACGCAAAAGTGGCGCAAGGGGCTTGTAACTAAGCAAGCCCCAAAGAATATTGTCCTGCATAATGACTTGATCTCTCACCTAATTCTACCTCATCTCTGAATCATTTTAAAGACATGTTGGTCCATACTGTAAATCTGAGGCAGTAGGCACTTCTGTACAGACACCTCTTGAACGTGGGCCTATAAGAGAGGTGAAATGTATCAGGCACACTGCAGATGTGCAAATCAAAAAATATTGCCAAGTATTACCTTAACTTGTAATGTTTGACCACTTATCGATCTAATTTTGAACACTTATTTTCATTTTTGTTTTGCAGATTACCTACCCTACTTCTATTGGAGTCCATATCACATTTTGTTTATCATATTGTTTTGTTAAAGTTATGTTTCTAATTATTTATTATATTGTTATCTTTAAGTTATTTATTGTTGTTTCAATAAAAGTTCATTTTAAAAAAATTATATACGTCTTCTTTTTCTGACAATATTTCACTATTACTTTGTGTGATATTAATACACTAAAAATAGAAATGATATTTCTAAGTAGAAGTATAATACTGAGGCTAACTCTTTACCAGCTCTTTACCAGAGTCCATAGCTACAACTAACGATTCCTATGGAAAACTTTTAAAACTCCAGCACAGTAACTGTTTCAATTAGCAACATAGTGTGGTGAACTTCTAACCTCTGTGCTCACTTAAGTGTTCCATGAACTGTTACTATGGTAACAGACAGTAAGCAGTTTGGGGGTAGGATTGAAAGGTTCTGGCTGTACAGAAACCGTTATATTTACCCAGGATCCTCTACATGACAGAAAGGAAAGCAAAGTAAGACAGAACACTGTGTACCAGATGTACAACCCCCTTGCGCCACTTTTGCGTCACTTTTCCCATCTTAAAATTGATGTAATAGTAACGCAATGAACTTGTAAATCTGCCCCTATGCACATTACGAGCAAAAGAAGTACACAACTCTTTCACTTCTTTATCGATCACAATTAGACAGTTTTGCTTCATGATTCACAAAGCACTTCAATAAATACTTCGTGCCTATTTAAATGGGAGACGTGATTGTCGACATTTCAAAGGGGCATATTTACAAGGACGGCTTTAAAATTGTTGCCACTTCAACAGCAGCAAAGTACAACAAAAACGCCGAAAATGGACTTCAAAATCCTTTGTTATCTTACCGGAAGATTTTCTCAGCATTGCTGTTTGCTATGCAAGAGTGAGAGCCACCCCCCCCCCCCCCCGGGCTATAAAATAAATGGATGGGGGGTGCTCCAAGGCCCCCCTGAAAATTAGAAGTGGGTGGGCCTCAACGACCCCCCCAAGCCCTGGGAACCACCACTACCCCCGGGGCTTTGCATATTGTGGGAGGGGGGCTGCTTGGCCCCCCGCATGGAGCCCTCGAGGGCCCTAGGGACCTCCACCCCCAGGGCTGGCTCCTGCAGTGTCCAGGGGTTCCCATCCCCAGGATACTGCTGTTTGCTATGGGAGGGCGGGAGCCGAGGCTCGGGGTGCCCTTCCCCGGAATACTGCTGTTTTCTATGGGAGGGGGAGAGCCGAGGCTCACGCCCTCCCATCGCAAAGTTGGTTTGAATTTTGAAAGAGAGAGCAGCGAAATCTGTTCTTTCTTTTAAAATCGATGCAATGTCGGCGCCCAAACGCGTAGAAGTTGTGCACCAAAGGCACTGTAGTCGGGCACCCTACAGGGCAGGGATTCCTATCCCCCGGACACTGCTGTTTGCTATGAGAGGGCGGGAGTCTCTCGGCTCCTGCCCTCCGATAGCAAACTTATTTTGGATTTTGAAACAGAGAGCAGTGAAATATGTTATCTCTTTCAAAATCCAAACCAGATTGCTTTTCCACATGCAAGTTAGCAGCTCCCCATGTGGAAAAGCAATACCGGCTCTCGAAGGACGCGGGGAGCAGGAGGGACTGTGGTGGCATTGTGGCTCCCCCCATGGTCCCCAACATGTTTTATAAAACTTGGGGGATGGGGTCCCCGGGGATATTAGAAATTATTGTTAGGGGCTATTTTTTTACAGTAAAATTAAAAGTCGCGCACCCAGCGTGGCGCTCAGTGCGGCCCCCTGGTGTGCACGTGCTGGATGCATGACTCATAATCTGTAGGGTGCCCGACTCCAGTGCCTTTGGTGCACAACTTCTACGCGTTTGGGCGCCGGCATTGCTTTTCCACATGGGGAGCTACTAACATGCAGCTCCCCATGTGGAAAACCAATTTGGTTTCCATTTTAAAAGAAAGAACAGATTTCCCTGCTCTCTCTTTCAAAATTCAAACCAACTTTGCAATGGGAGGGCGTGAGCCTCGGCTCTCCCCCTCCCATAGCAAACAGCAGTATTCCGGGGAAGGGCACCCCGAGCCTCGGCTCCCGCCCTCCCATAGCAAACAGCAGTATCCTGGGGATGGGAACCCCAGGACACTGCAGGAGCCGGCCCTGGGGTGTGGTGGTCCACAGGGCCCTCAAGTGCTCTAGGAGGGGGGCCATGCAGCCCCTCTCCCACAATCCATAAAGCCCAGGTGGTAGTGGTCCCCGAGGCTCTAGGGACCTTGGAGCCCCCCCACCATTTTTTTTGTAGCCCAGGGGGTGACGGGACCCTTGAGTGCTCCAGGAGGGTGGCCACGCAGGCCCCTTCCCACAATACATAAAGCCCCAGGGGTGGAGGTACCTGCGGCTTTGGGGACCTTGGAGCCCCCCTAACCATTTTTTTCTGTAGCCACGGGGTGACAGTCCCCGGGGACCCCTCTGGGCCCCCCATAAATTCTAATAATTTTGCCCCGTGATTTGGCCCCCCGGGTGCTAATTATGAAACAGGCTCTGTTTTATTTATTTATTTTTTTACTGCAGAGTGCGAGCACCCTATGCCACTCGCTGTTTTTTAAAACAAAAATAAAAAATGTAGTGGGTCCTGGGGGTCCTTCTGGGACCCCTATGCAGGTCTAAAGGGTCAAAGTATTTCTACCCTGCCCCCTTTCTATATTTTTCACACTTGTTCCACTGACTTCTTCAGCCTTGCTTCTACCGAGGCACAAAAGGGCACCAACAGTTCCCGGTTTCGAATGTTGACAACCACTTGACATATATATGCTTTTAACTGTAGTTTTCTCAGGAACTACTGAACAGATTGACACCATTTAAGAAAAAGGCACGAGTTTGAACTGAGGACTACATCTCTGCCAAATTTGGCGTAATTCCGTTCAGCAGTTCGGGCTGTAGCTGTGGCTAAAGGTCCTATGGGAAATTGTTTGGGGAAAACACGTTTTGGGTCCCCCTTTTTTTCTCGGTCCCCGCTTGACCAATCCCCCCCAAACTTTCAGGAAAGGAGCGGACCGGAGCTGGCTGGGTTTCCATCTGACCCATGCCCCCACCACCACCAAATGACTCTTAAACGCATCGATGCTGCGGCGATTTTTGCGCTGTGCGGCTGTTTTCCCTTTTCCGCGATACATGACGAGCTCAGCTCGTCATCAGCACACGCCACCCGTGGGTGATGACGAGCTGAGCTCGTCATCAGCATCGAAAGGGTTAAAGATCAGCGAAGCACTAACCCCCATCCTCAATGCCTCCATCGACTCTGCCACATTTCCGCACACTGGGAAACATGCCACCATTATGTTCCTACTCAATAAACCATCAGCGGACCCAGCCATGCTCTTCAACTACAGACCCATCTACCTTCTACCACACCCGGCAAATGTCTTAGTGAAACTAATCAACTTACGCCTCCCTGACCACCTCAGCAACCACCCAATCCTCAACGCTGCAGACAACATCTGAATAATCCTTGACAGAGGAGCCGCGGAAGCCCTCATTCTCCTGGACCTCTCTGCACCATCTGACAGTCCCACACTCCATTCTCATCAGGCACCTGCACGAGATTGGGTCCAAGGACCGGCTCTCCGCTGGATCTGTTCCTTCCTAATGGATAGAACACCAGCTGTCAGTCTGGTACCTTACTCCTTGTAAGCCCACAAACTCACCTGCAGAGGGCCTCAAGGCTAATTGCTCTGCCCTACCCTCTTCAAAGCATACATGATTCCTCTGTCAGCATTATCCACATACAAGTAATCAATATCCTCTTCTACAGAGACACACAACTAATTTCTCTCTCTCGGATAGGACGCATCACAAGAAGCAAGCTAACCGCTTGCAAGACCAAAGTCGCAAACTGAATGAAAGCTAGCTCTCAAGCTCCACACCAACAAGGCAGAAATAGTGATCTTCGGCACAAAACACCTAACTATGACCAGCCAAACTCGGTCCCACACCCACAGCGAACTCAGGGAACACTGGAATAATCAACAAGAGCAAACTAGACATGACCACAGAAGTGAACGCCATCACTGCATCCTGCTTTCAGACCCTGAAGATGCTGAGGCTGATCTTCAAATGGCTCCCAAGCAAGTCTAGAAAAACTGCCACTCATGATCTAGTCAACAGCAAGTTGAACTATGGGAACACCCTTTAGGCCAGGATCATTAAGTAACTCACTAGAAGACTAAAGCCCATCCATAACTTGGCAGCCAGACTCATTCTCAACCTCCCACGCAGAACACGGGTTCAACACACCACAGGGAACTACATTGGCTCCTAATACAAAAATGTGCTCAATTCAAACTCGTCATACACGCATTCAAGGCACGACACAAGTCAGGCCCCACCTACCTAAACAGTCGCATTTCCTTCCATCAGTGACGCTGTCACCTCCGCTCCACTGTACTCCTACTCACACACCTACATCGCTCCTAAAGAGTTGAACTAGCTCGCTCTCCACAGCAGAGCCTCCTCCTCTCTTCTTGAATTCTGCAAGAAGCTGAAGACCTGTCATTTCAATTAACCAACCTGCCATAGGCATGGCTAGACACACACACACACCTGCTCAGCACCAGGGTACCATCTCGGGTGATAGTGAGCTTTACAAATACACATAACATAACATTCACGGCTCACCATGGATTAGGTTTATACAGTTTTCATGGCCCAGAGGAATGTACTATTTGTTATCCCTGTGATGACGTATCTGTCCAAATATGCATGTATTTTACCACCATTACAAGGCTGCGAGGAAATTATAAATTCATCATTTACTGATCTTGATGCACAGAGCATGCAGAACAGCTTTCTAAATTCTCCTGGCACCGAACACTGTTATCTGTCCTTTTCCGGCCAATCAGTTTTTGAAAGTATAAACACATATGCAGTAGGGAAAGGGACACTGCATGTCTTCTGGGCAAATCACTTTATCTCCCCGTGTCTAACAAAAATGAATGTGTCTTCATGTAACAAAACTGGTGCTATGTAAAGTGCTCTGATGCCCGATACCAACGGGTCAGGTTCGTGCTATATAAAACTCCGTAAAATAAAAAAATAAAAAATATGAGATTTCTTTATCTTTTATCTATAAGTTGCATGTCGACTGTGTAGAACTAAAGGTCCTGTGACCAAAACTGAACATTTTGCCTTGAGCCGTCTTATTCAGAACTGAGATAAGTATTTTATCAAACTGTGCTTTATTGGCTTGATTTGCACAGTAACTTATTTTTAAGACTAATCTATGGACTTGGTACATACTTCCGTATGGGTGTATATGTTTGAAGTCTGCAACTGTCAAATAAACTAATTTAATTCAGTTTTGTGCCTGTAGAAGCTGTAAATTGCAAAAACCAGAAAGATTTTGGATATGAACAAATACTGTCAGATCCAAGCCCATCTCAATAATGTTAATGGACATCAGTTGACAGATCTAAAAGGGGCGTTGTGAAAGAGATCTAATGTCCTGCAGATCAATGTATATATTTGTATGTATGTGTGGTTTTATAACGTGCAAACCAGAGTCATGGTCTACTAACAGAATTTTCTGTCCTATAGAGAGACAAGGCCCTAAAGTTGGACCAACAATAATGATCTCATGATATTGAACTTTCCTCTTATTTTATATCAAGAAAAGACTAACTGAGGTTGTGAAAAAAATATTGAAGCCAACATGAATAAATAATTTGATGCACACTTTTGACCGCTTCCCATGGTACAACACTTGATGCAACATGGGCAGACAGAAAACCAACACAAGACGAGTATCTTGGAAATTATACATCAAAACCCTAGGGACAGCAACACACAGCAACAAAGAAAACACTTTGTTGAAAAGAGAAGCAAGCCTGATGTTCGAATTAAAAACCACCAGTACGGGCTTAACTGAAGTTTACAAATGATACAATATCCATTGAAATCAGAACATTCAACAACAGTGATCTTTCATCTATACGCATGCAGCTATTTATAATATCTTCTTTATTCGAAATTTGAAAAAATATTTTTTTTTTAATAGGGCACTTTGACCATTTAATAGGACCTCTATCTTTTAAATACCACTTGTTGAGATTAATTTGGGATAAAACACAGCTGGTTAAAAAGTGAAATAAAGCAGCATGAGCATTTTAGGGGCCCTTCCTTTCCCCAAGAAAACCTAGTTTTCCATATGATAGATATAAACTAGTGTTTTTAGAAAATTATGCAACGGAACAGTGATAGTCAAAGTACGGCCCAGGAGCTGCTTGCAGGCCTTTTGACCTTTACTTGTGGCCCCCATGGTGAGCAGTAGCACGAGCTTCTGTTTACTTGCTGAGCACTAATATTCAGAAAAAAAGTTAAATAGATGGGCAAGCATTTATTTGCAGGTCAAATGAAATAACTACTGTGGTGTTCTGCACCAATTAACTTTAATTAACCAGCAAATAAATGCTTAACAGTTTAACATTTTTTTAGACCTCCTTGCACAATCCCTGACCCACCCGGGACACCTTACCGCCACTATGCGGCCTAGGGTCACACCACAGACCATACGTTGTGGCCCCTCAGCAAATGTTTACGAGTACCCATGCACAGGAATGTGTTTAGCATCTAATTACATAGAAAACAAGCATATAAAACGAGCAATTGCTCATGATGTTAAGCTAGTTATCAACACTGGTAATTCAATTAGGTATTTCCAAAAAACGTACAATCTGAAATATGCACAACGTGCATATTACTATAAGATATGACTATGAATTGTTTACAAACTGCGTTGAGGATGTTTAAACGTTATCCTGGAGAATCTGCATAAACCCAAATTAGCATATTAATTTGCATGCAATTGTACAGCTATATCATGTATTTGTTTGAATACACATTTAGGTAAAAGAAATGTATGCCACTAATGTTTGTTTTTCTCTGGTTTTTTTTGTATTTGGTTCTCTATTCTTTGTTTTGTTCATATTTTCTATCTTTTTACACAATATTATAAATGGCACTGGGGAATTGTTATAATTTTTTTGGTGTCTTGTAGCTCAGTGTATTGGATTTATTCATACAAAACAAGAAGGTTGGCTACTGGTGTGTGTTTGCACCTTCCGTAAGATAGGTGAAAATTCTTTTATGACTACCTCCAAAGAAGATCGAACAAAGAATTAAAAAAATTTCACAACCTCAGTTTGTCTTTTCAAGATGGAAGTCGCGCGCTAACTTTTTGCAAACAGTCTCTGATTTTTCAAAGTGACTTATGTATTAATAGGTCAAGTTCTAAAATCAACAGTCTATGGGGTCGCAGAACAACATGTCTAATGAATGAGGGAGAGGTGTGGTGCAGCGGCTAGAGGGATAGGTGTGGCGCAGCGGCTAGAGCTGCTCAATCTGGAGCAGGGGGCTCACGGTTCGATCGCCGGCTGCAGCTTAGCTCAGCACCATGGGCAATAGCTCACTTAATCTTCCTACGGGCCCCAACGCCTTGAGACCTTTTAGAATTGATTAGTTTACGCTTTACAAATACCTGATTTCTTTTTTATTTTAATGGATATTATTATATTGTTGCAATTTGGGATCCCTTGTGATAGACAATAAACACAGGATGGTTGCTGCATTTGCATTTCCAAGCAGAATTGTTTTTTTTTTAGAAGCCCCTGTTCATTAACACTTTCCATGCTGATGACGGAACCGCTCCGTCATCAGCCGCGGTGGCGCTGTGATGACGGAGCGGTTCCATCATGGCCCGCCCGACGCTCCTGCGCGGCGCGAATTCCGTGCCTGCGCTGAGCGTTCTATTGAGTGGGCGGGGCCATGACGGAACCGCTCCGTCATAAGCACAGCGCACCTGACGCTGGTGACGGAGCGGTTCCGTCACCAGCATGCGCCCGCCGCATTTCCGCCCGCCCCCTTAGCACTGCGGCGGAATAGCCGCCGCAGTGAAGGGGTTAAAGGAACCTGTAGACCATTGGCTAGTCCCCCGAGTCTGTCAACAACACTCCCATAAGGGAACGGGTCCCAGATGGACCCCTTCCCGATTGAGAATCAGTGATCATCTCTTTCAGGTGTTGGTAACTGTATAATGGTTTCCAACCGGAACTGTGGTTGCAAACTATTGATACACTGCACACTGAATCGCAGTTCAGAAGGAATGGCCTTTTTAGGATCCTTCAAAAGTGCCATTTGACATGGGTCGCAAAACCCAATTCATAAATTGGAAAAACTGTTCTGACTTATAAAATGGCTTTTGGGCATTAGGAAAAGGCATTTTACTGTTGCACAATAAGTGATTTTGCGAATCTCAGGGTTTGTGATCACAAAATCTCTTCTTACATCTTGACCCTGGCCTAGGGTGACCAGACGTCCCAGATTTGCCCGGACAGTCCCGGTTTTTCACCAGCTGTCCGTGTTGATTTCAGGAAATTGAGCTCATGTCCCGGTTTTAATAGAGGGTCGGCCGAAAACGGTGGGAGGTATCTTTTTATGTTTTGCAAAGCAGGGATAGTTATCAGCTGCTACAAGAAAGCAGTTTAATTACCAGGTATGCTACTGCCTTTAAAAATTGCATTTTATGTATCTTCTTACTGGCTCTTCTGTAATTCTCTCCTAAGGAGCACTGTCATTCTGTGAGCTGGGTTGTAGTAAAATTGTAGTCTTTCTTCTATTTTTGGGAAATGTCCCGGTTTTTAGCTTTAAAATTCTGGTCACCCTACCCTGGCCCCTTTTGATGTCAGAGTGTGCATATGGAGAGCAGCATTGGCAGCAACAGCGACGGCTCGTGGAGGGAGTTACGGTGGGGCAGGAGGGCGGGGAGGGGGAGGGGCAGGGCGGAGGTAGCTAAAAACCGGCATATGGATAATTGCAGGTAAGTAAACAATTTAATTAATAAAACGAATTTCGTAGTGCGCCTTGCATCGCAAAATGCAATGCAGTGCGAGCTACGAAATTCGTTTTATTAATTGAATTGTTTACTTACCTGCAATTATCCATATGCCGGTTTTTAGCTACCTCCGCCCTGCCCCTCCCCCTCCCCGCCCTCCTGCCCCACCGTAACTCCCTCCACGAGCCGTCGCTGGGCAGCAATGACGAGTGCCCCCTTCAGCAGGGTTAGAAGTGGGTGGGATCTGAAGGGCAGGGCGTGCCCCTACTTTTAAAAATTGTTTCAGTCCATTCCCCTTCTTCTCTGTTTTAATAAAGCGTCCTGGGACTGCAGGAATAGCCCTACTTTTAAAATTGCAACTTCATCTTTTCAGCCTGTGTGGTGCACATCGAGGAAGGCCTCTGCAGTGCCCACGACCTCCTCCCCCTTCCCTGTGTCTAGGGGCCTGCAAAACAACCTTGAAAGGGCCATCAGTCTTAGATTAGCATGACAACTGCTACCTCTGATGGTCCTGCTGCTGCCGTGATTCACACCTCATTTACTGGGGCTGCTACCTGCCTGCCCCAACTGTGACCAATACAATGATCACATCAGGATACTTTAGCTTCGCGGCCCTTGACCTCCTCTGCCCTTTATTTTCGGGCTCACACAGACTGACGGTCGCCACCAGGAAAAAACAAGCATTTGCAATGCAACAGGTCTCGCATTTACGCGAGTTTTAGCTGTTAGAATTGTAAATGACAATGCCTTTTATTTATGTTTTTGTTTTTAAAACATAAATAAAAAGCATTGTCATTTACAATGCCAATAGCTTAAACTCGCGGAAATGCGAGACTTATTGCATTGCAAATGCATGTTTACGCTTGCTGTGGGTAATTTACTTGTAATTTTTCTACTTTGGTACATACGTTTATATGGTGGTGAAGGGGTAACAACAAATTGAGAGAGAGGGATTTGTAAAGGACACTCTCGGTCCCCCAGGTCAACCAGAAAATCTGCATTACTCCAAGTCTCCCATGTCCCAATCTTTGGATTCCATCCCTCTTGCTCAAGGACCAGTTTCAAAGTTTCCCAGATAACATATTGCTTGGTCGTGAGTCCTTCCTGAAACAGGATGACACGGCAACCTTTTATAAAACAGCAGAGTTATTTTCTTTTTCTAAGGTTCACATCACTCAGTAATCCTTTGGACACTCCGATTCGCCACACCTAACAAAATAATCTTAAACAGAAGGTCAGATTTGCAAGTAATCATGTCGGAAGCCCTCAAAGAATGAGAGAGAGTATTGAGTAAGAATCAAACAGGACCAGGTAATAGAAACACAAACTACAAGATAGCCCAAGGCTAAAACCTGCTGTCCATGGTGACTGTTTTGTCCCCAGTTCTAAAAAATATGTCCTACACTTTACGGCCTTTGACTACTAGATGTGAAAGGACGTGCCAAGGAGAGGCCAATAACTGTATGGGTGCCAGCATTCTGATCTGTTCTCTACTTCAAATTATATTTCCTGTGCATAAAGTGTACATGAAACCTACATCCATTCATCCATACAGCCTTCTGTCCATCTTAAAATCATCTCTCGAATACTCCTTAAGCTTTATCTGGTATAGTACGTATACTTGAATTCTCTTCATATGAGACACTCATGTGTACATGGGTGACAAATTCTGGCGTTCTGCACGCACGGTGCATGTAGGTTTCTGGGCAGAAATACTTTAGGGTTTTGTGCTAGTCTGCGTAGGTCATAAGGGGGTGTTGCTAAACATGAGGAGACACCTAAACTACAACATAGGAGTCTTCTAAAGCAACGTCGGCGTCATGCATAACTTGAAAATGTCAAATGTCTTATCTGATATTTCTTTATGTTATTTTTTTTAAATGTGTACCTCTCATTTGTCTGTTTAGGGATGTTGCCTTTTAAAACAAGCATTTGCAATGCAATAGGTCTCCCATTATTGAAAGTTTGAGCTATTGGCATTGCAAATAATAATGCACGCCAAAAGCTCAAACTTTCAGTAATGTGAGGCCTATTGCATTACAAATACTTGCTTTTCTAGGCACGAGGAGACTACGTGATTTGCCCAGAATCAAAGGATGCTTTAGCCTCTTGCCAGACCCGAACCTGGTTCCCCAGCTTCAGTCTTGCAGGGCACCAACATATGTTGATTATGGCTACTTCCAGAGTTGCTCCTCAGTAGCAGCCTTGTTCACTCTGAAGCAAGGTGTCAGACAGACAAGGGCTGACAAAATACTGTAAAGATGAAAAAGAATCAGTTTCTATGCATGTGAGCTGTGCTATTGCAAAGCCAGCGTGGCAGTACCAGCCTGTGGTTCGTTGGAAAATTGCAACGTCTGTTCAACTTGGCTTGTGTGCACATCAATATTAGTTGCAAAGCGCTTTGTACCACTTTTGCCATTTCTAAGCATTATGTATCCAATTTAGTAATACTCAGATTTACCAACCTGGAAAGGATTAATTGGTTTTGTCAGCGTGATCCATGCACATGAGACGTCAATGACGAGTATTCATTCACTGAGGTATGTTGGCACCTTAGAAATACTGTCCATAGTGCCTGGTAGCTATTTCAGTCCGCATTGTGTTGGTTACAAGGTGGAAGCTATGCAAAGCACACCCTCCCACAAGGGTTGCACAAATACGGAAGAGCGTTTTTACTCAGGTAGAGAGAGGCACACGGGTGGAGCTTTAGTGAGAACCAGGTCAAGTGCCAAAACATGTGTATTTAACCTGCTGGACAATTTAGTACAGGTTTTGACAACATTTTACAGTGATAGTTGCACTCACGACCAGTTACAAATCCACATTTGCACTGATAAATCAGCTAAACATACCATTTTATTTTTCTACTTTCTACCAGTGGTAGGGTCCAAATATTTGTACAAAAGATCCCAGCAAAACTACATGCCCTTGTGCAGATCACGAGGCCTGGTCCATAGTGTTTCGCACCTGAGTCTCTCCGGTCAAGACAGCCAGTAAAGTGACTGCGCTGTTCTAGCTCAGTTCATGATGAATCCTGCAGCCAGTGCTTAATTTAAGCAGGTGGTTGCAGGTGCGGATATTCAGAAGGTTGTTTTCATGAGTCAAACACTTAACGCTGAGATGTGCCAGCCATTAGTCGTGCAGCATAATTACTCACTTTCAAAAACACACAAATCACTGCAGAGTTCCTTATAAACCCAGTCATTTTTCTGCAACAATAAAAGTCTTAAGATTTTTTATCTTCCTGCTGGAGAGAGATTGGAGTTTTTCTTGTTGGCAGCTTTTAGTTTTTCTACTGTAGCGTCCACGGTTAATACCCCTGCTGCAAAAAACGTGCACCATGCATATACAAGATCAATATTTTATGTTCATAGCTCAGTGGAATACTGCTTTTTGTTCACTTCCGAATGAAAACATTTTGCCTATTACTGTCAATATCGCTCTCGTTTTTTGTGAGTAGAAGAGTTGGCCAAGCAGGACAATTCAAAAGGTATCCTTTGCACTATGTTTGAGCAGCTAGCTGGCTGACATGAATATGAAGGAGCCCTTGTGCGTTTCCGTGAGTCAGATCAGATTCTCTTGAAGGGGCCCTTTCTCTTCTGAGCCCTGCTTAACACATGTGTACAGGAGGAGCCCTGTATTCATGTCCTCAATGTTTGAGACAAAAAAATACTCATTGATTTCTGAACAATGAGAGTTAAGTGTTAAGGTAACATGTCGTTCCTGCTTATATTTCGCATGCTTTACATAATCCTGCATTCCCTATGAGTGTTTGCCTTTACCATAATGTTGTCACTTTTATAGGCAGTGCGTAATTTGAATTGAGTCACATCCAGGTGTTTATAATGGGGCAGAATTGGGTTGTAGCTGAAGACAGTGCGAGTTTCACTCAGTGAGGCAGAAGGGTGTTCAGGGGATAGGATGTGGCACTTTGGCCAGAGCTACAGAATTTGGAACTGGGCAACCTGATTCAGCCTTCATGATTAGTCCATCAGACCACTCTCCTGAGGGAGCACATTCCCCTACTAGACCTTATAAGGTCCTACTATACCTTAGGAGCCTCGGTCTCTTAACACCAGCAGGTGGACCTTACCTGAGGCCAAGGTTGGTTAACCTTGAAGCCCTGTCCACCACAATCCATACTGAAGGTCACCTCCAGTCTTGCGGGCAGGCCTACAAAGCAGCACACCCTAGAGCAGCAGTGACTTTGCCACTGAGGTCACAGGACCCTTGAGGCCAGTCCGCCTCACCCATTGGTGCCTCCGTTTGCCTTGTTCCAGCAGTACTAAAGCAACTCACCTGGGATTGGCAATGCAAGATTTGCATGCACACCAGACTAATGGGAATGTTTACAAGGGCCTTGCAACGTGGTACATGCTCAACGCAAAGTTCCAGCTGGGTGACCTATCCAGAAGGCTGGTGCGGCGTGATATGACCATATATGAGGAGGATCGTTCAATACAAATGCAGATTTTAGTGCTTGAATCAATGGCTGATTCACCTGGGCCCTTTGCTACAACTGCATTAAATGCTGCTGAACGGATGCAGCTTGCTGGTGTAGGACTGCAACAGAACAAAGGCTGTGTTAGCATCAACAGGGCACAGTTCTTTAGGAGCTTAGCAAATAACCTGCAAAAAATGACTAATGCATCAAATGTTTCTAGATGCACAACCACAAACAATGACAAAATGGAATACAAAGAGTTGGTACATAGAATGAAACTCCTACAACCAGTTTATTGGCCAGATCTAGTAGACATCTTATATGGTGAGGGAGAATAACAAAACCTTTGTAGCAGGTTGCATGTATTTGATACTAGGCAGTACATCCTTGGTTTCAGAAAGTACAGCCAAATAAAAATTGCATCCCTGGAAGCCTGAAACCATTAGTGCACATTATAGACACCTTTTGCACCTCCACTGCTGAATGTGAATGGGGCTTTAGTGTAATGAATGAGGTGCTCACACCACTGCGGAACAGAATATCAATCAATCATCTGTCTTCTATAATGTTCAGAAAAACCTTGAGGCCTCCTGTCATAGAATTTAAACCTGAATTTTATGTTCAGAAATGGTTAGAAAAAGGGAGGAGAAGTGCCGATGAAAGAAAGTGCGTGGCTCAGACACAAATGGCTTATGATTCCACTTATAAGCGTATTTGGAAAATTCTGTGATTGGAAACATGTACCAGATTGTAAATGTATTAAATGTAAACAGCTTATATATTAAACCTCAAATAAATATGCTTATCCATTGTTTGAATTAAATAACATTATAAGCTGTAATTGGTCAGTTAAATGCCAAACGTACTAAAAATGTATATGTTTTGCTATTTCTAGCCACACCTCCGACTCCGCCCACTGATTCAATCTTCGGTTATTCCCGCCCCCTGATTCTCCACCCACAGTTCCCCTACTTTTTTCCCCCCACTTTGACCACTGCCCTTCAGTATGAATTGCGCATGTCGGTTTGGCTGGCTACCTTGCTACGGTTAAACCGACATGCGCAATTCAACCTCTCCAACCCAGCTGTCTTAGAAAGCTGGATTGGAGAGGAGGCAAGCAGCCAATCCAGACACTTCTCTCATGCAGCATGAGAGCAGTGTCTGGATTGGACAAGGAGCTGCGAGACCTCGCGCTTGAGGGGTCTGGAGCCGGCTGGAGAACACCAAGGACATGCGGCAGGCTAAGAAGGTAAGTGAAACTTTATATTTCATTTTTAAGTGTAAATGTTTATTTGTGTTTTTTTATTTGATTTATGTCGACCTACCATTTTGTGGGTCACAAACTGCCACTGTCTATCACAGACTAGAACGGAGGCTCTGGGGCACCTTGTTAAACAGATAGCACTCTTGGATATTGCCTTTTGTCAATGTCTGTGCTTTAAAAGGACTGGTACCATAGAGTACTGAGTACCGTCAAATTTAAAAGTAAGGGTTCCAGCACTTCTAAGCATGGATGCAGTACTTTTAATGGTACTGGCGCGTCTCAGGAGGAAGGATATACTCGGGATAGTGAGTACTCACACTTCCGTATTTCCATTTAAAAGCTCTGATCAAGGGGTGGTGTTTATTCAGTATCTACAACTGGAAAGGACTCGAAAAAAGTGTGCCTACTTGGGCGTGTGTGGAGTTCTCCTGTTCATGGGGTGGCGCACTATACATATTCAAACAGTTATGCTTTAATACTTGTGCCAAGCACATCCCTCAAGAACATATTGATCCGGCTGGTGGCATTCGACAAAACTTGAAACTAAATTACTTTCCAGAGTTTATATTTGTTTGTCTCAGAAACACGACGCAACATTGTGTAATTTAGTTTAAAAAGAAAGTCACATCACAAGCCACGACTTTAAAGGAAGTGGCATCACAAGAAGTGACATCAGATCTAAAGCCCTCATATACATGTTTAGCAGATCTATCATGTGTACGTTTGAGCGCATTGCTAGGATAATAGCACAGTAAGCTATGGAAGATGATATGCGACTTCTACACCTAGCAATCACCCAGTTTTATGTAACATATCCTATACATTCATTTACAAAATTATATAATGTATTGTACATGTAATATGCACATGTTGATGTAAAGCACTCTCACACCCTGCATTGGAATGAGTAGGGTTATACAAGAAAAAATAGTGGTACTTAAATTATTTCAACGCCTCCTCAGGGGAAGTAAGCTCTATAATAATGCAATTTGCTTTGTGTAAATACTGGGAAAGACTAACACATTTGATATTCTTACAGTGCATGCATATCTCCTAAACAAGGACTGAACAAAGTGAAAAGCTGCCTCTCGTACATATGCGTGAAGTGCCGATAAGGTGTGAGCCTTTGTTTCCCCTCTGCTTCATTTGCATCAGGTGTGAGGCTCCTGACTGCTCCCAGCCAAGAGACTTGAACAAATGGAGACCTGATGACCCCTCAAATTCGGCCTTTGTTATTGTGAGAAGTTGGCCTGGTATATGGTGTCCCCTATTGTAGTGGGCACCTTGCCTCAGTCTAATCGACCCTTTTTAGGTCTCGTAGCTAAAACACAGCGCGGCAGCGCTGTGTCTCGCCAGAGATCTTTTGTTGCTGACCCTGCTTCCCAGGAGACAGCACCTGGCGCGCGCATCGCCTTGGAGGCGAGTTGAAACTGCCACGCGCACGCAAACGCGTGCTGTGGCCAGGCGCTGTCTCCTGGGAAGCTCAAGCACCACACACGCATGCGCATACACACAGACACACACACAAGCGCCCATGCACGCACGCACATACATACATACATACAGAGACACCCCCCCTCACACATACACACACGCGCGCACACACACACAAGTGCACCGAGGCCCCCCTCCCCCGCCGTCACTGTCGCACACATACATACACACACGAGCATACACACACACACAAGTGCACCAAGCCCCCTCAGCCTTTTCAAACTTACCTGACCAATGTCGGGGACTCTGCTCTCAGCACGCGGCGCCCAACCTCCTGCTGGCGCGGCCCCGGGGCTCTACACCGCTCACAGGAGCCCCGGGCCGCGAGACGCATTGACTCCGCCTGCCTCCTCTTCCGGTCTGGACGTGACCCCGCCCCCCTCACAGGCGACCGTGCCTGACTTCCGGGGCGGCCGCGGCGGGTTTTCCTGTTGTAACATACCACCACCGATCCAACCCCAGGTAAGAGTCAACAAGTGTTATAGTCTGACATTCGACTAGGCTACAACCATTATTATGGCATGTACGTGCTTTCCCAATCTGAGCACCTCTTCAAGAGGAACTGGGTGATCAATTATTCGACCTGTCTTGTTTGTCGGTTTAATGTTGTGAGAGGCTGGTAGATAGATGACTCATGTTTAGCTTAGAACCGGTTTGATATGTTCGTGTGAAAGTAAAATGAATTGACCTTGGAAGACCTGTGTTGTGTCTTACGTGTACCGACTGACGGTTGTTCGGTAGGGTTTATCAGTTTTTTCTCAGAAATTAGGTTAATCGGACCACTGTTTTAATATGCACATGTTGATGTAAAGCACTCTCACACCCTGCATTGGATTGAGTAGGGTTATACAAGAAAAAATAGTGGTACTTAAATTATTTCAACGCCTCCTCAGGGGAAGTAAGCTCTATATAAATGCAATTTGCTTTGTGTAAATACTGGGAAAGACTAACACATTTGATATTCTTACAGTGCATGCATATCTCCTAAACAAGGACTGAACAAAGTGAAAAGCTGCCTCTCGTACGTATGCGTGAAGTGCCGATAAGGTGTGAGCCTTTGTTTCCCCTCTGCTTCATTTGCATCAGGTGTGAGGCTCCTGACTGCTCCCAGCCAAGAGACTTGAACAAATGGAGACCTGATGACCCCTCAAATTCGGCCTTTGTTATTGTGAGAAGTTGGCCTGGTATATGGTGTCCCCTATTGTAGTGGGCACCTTGCCTCAGTCTAATCGACCCTTTTTAGGTCTCGTAGCTAAAACACAGCGCGTCAGCGCTGTGTCTCGCCAGAGATCTTTTGTTGCTGACTCTGCTTCCCAGGAGACAGCACCTGGCGTGCGCATCGCCTTGGAGGCGATTTGAAACTGCCACGCGAACGCGTGCTGTGGCCAGGCGCTGTCTCCTGGGAAGCTCAAGCACCACACACGCATGCGCATACACACAGACACACACACAAGCGCCCATGCACGCACGCACATACATACATACAGAGACCCCCCCCCCTCACACAGCATCCATGTCATCGCTGCGACTTTCGGCCAGTCCTGTTTTTACAGCCTACGACACTAAGCATGCTGGGACTAGTAGTTTTACTCTACGTATACCACGCTATCAGCCCGCGAGTCTCGGAATGTTCATTACAGTTACTTGGAATAAGGAAGACTGAAAGTCATCCCCATTACTCGTGACGTGGGGCCATTTAACAGCCATGACTGCAGCCTAGACACGGGCTGTGCTGAGACTCAGTCGGAGCCTCAGCCGCCAATTCCCACCCTCCCTATGTATTGTTGGGGAGGGGTGTGGGAGTGCTGGTGGGGGCAGGGAGCAAGCAGAGATTCAGCGCTGAGGCACGGGTAAAGAGAGGGCCCGGGCGCCGTGAGCGGAGGTATCATTGACATAAGCCTGCGCTCTCACAGACTGCGGACACAGAGCCTGATGGCCTGCTGCCGCTGAATCCGAGCCCAGAAACATTATGTCATGGTGTTATAAAGCGATTACCGCCTCCCCAGGGGAGGGGGCGCTCGGGTCATCCAGCCATTCACACGTGTCAGCTGAGCCCAGCCTCCCTCGCTTTGTCTGCCGCTTCATAAACAAACACTCCAGGCCAGAACCCACACTCGGGAGTCGAGAGGGCGCTCACGGGGATGAATACACACTCTGCACTTGCTGGGTGCTTGCTTACTTGCCTCGTTTCAAGACAGTGGGTGATTTGCCAGTGAGATACTCGTCACTTAATGCTTGTTACTAGCCTATTAAACATTGGTGCATGGGGTTTGGCGTACATTTATTAACATATTATACACTCGACGCCTTGAGACCTTTTGATGAAACGTGCGCTATACAAGAGTATAAGAGATTAACCATTGTTATTTGTAATATCAATACATCTAAGTCATGTAAATACAACTCATATTGCATTACAAATGCTATAGGTGTCACATTTGCAAATGTTATAGCTATTGGCATTGTCATACACAATGCCAATAACTCAAACTTTAATGCTGCGAGACCTATTGCATTGTAAATGCTTGTAGATGATGGTTGTAAAGTCAACCTTATAGAAGCTATCCTAGTGGTAGCAGTGGCGAGCAGTCTTCAGACCAAGATTTCAGAGAGTGAATTAAGCCAGTTGTTTTACCAATTATAATCTCTTGAGTACCAAACGAAAGCACACCACACAAGGTATATATCAAATATATATGCATTTATTCTAAACACAACCCCTCTGGACTCTTTATGAGGTCAGAGGTAAAAGTACAATACAAGGAACTTAATTAGCATACGATAAGTTGCACAGTATACGCTTTGCCCTAGGGGCCTCACAAACCATGTACTAAAATAGTGGTATAAGAACCACGTGAGGAATAGAAAGCAGGCCTAGGGCTTCTAGGAACAACCAAGGGTTAGGATGTAGGAGGCCCAAGGGAGACGCGTACAGTGTCTAAACACAGCCGGGGGTTACCATTGACTTTCTATGGGAAACAAACAAGTTCCAAATTTACAATTGAAGGACACTTCTAGGATAACTACGATGGAACCCAATTAGACTTAGATACTTGGAGGGCCAATACCCTTGAGACTTCCAGAGTACTCATGTTACCTCACCCACGGAAGCTGGGTGCATAGGTGTCTTTTGGTGTCAGGTTTCGTTGTCGATTCCAATGGAGAGCTGCGAAGAAGTGCTGCAGGGGACCAGAGGAAAAGTGTCCGGGTGGATCCAAGGGTGGATCAAAGATCTGAAGAACCTGAAAGCAGAGGAGACAGAGTCTGGGGCAGTAGCCAGTGACCAGGGCGGCGATAGAAAGATGCCACCAGATGTTGGGTGATTTCAGGTGAAAAGGTGAATGTTGTCTCTTCAGCCACGAAAGCCAGGAGGCGTCAACGACAACCAGGAGCTGGATTTGAACTGCCCCACAAAAGATCTAGTTGACTACAGTGTCAGTATCCGGATTGGATCCAACAAGCCTTGGCAAACACAATCCATGCAAGATGTCAAGATTGGCTTTGGCGCAGACCAGCAAGGTCTGGGGCACTTCTTCTTTGCAGGAAAGCTGGAGCAACCAGAGAAGCAAAGTAGTTTCAAGAGTGGTCTACTTGGGGGCTCACTTGCCAACGGACTAGGAACTGCAAAGATGCATCAAGCTGAAATGCACAAAGCGGGCCCACGGGACACTTGTGGAGTGTGTTGTATTTTTATTGACTGTATAATTAATTAAAATCATTACAGTAAGATCAACAATAAAACAAATTCTTGTATATAAAAAGGATAAATGCTTAAAAAGCTGAAGTTAAAACTAATGCTAAAATCGGGGCTGTGATTGGTTACATCATTTGCTTGCATGAAATATTTTGTTCAAATGATTGAATCCCGCACAGTTGTCCATTCCCCAACTTATGTGCCTTGGAATTAGTCTATTGCAGTTGGGCGCATATGCTGCTCTACACGGTGCATTAAGTGTCTTACTAGGTGCGTTGATTTCTTGGTAGAAGGCGTGTGGATGGGACACTGTCAAAGATGCTGCTTGGATGGATCCTGTCCACTGTGGTCCACAGCTTTTAAGGCCAGCCTGATTTGATGGATGAATTTCGCCAGTCTTGCCAAGATCATTGTGGTGGTATTGGACAGACATAATGCTGAGTGGAGTGTGGACCTCTGCGCTTCGGTGCAAATGGTGCTCAGGGCTGGGGCTTCAAGCACCCCAATGCACAACTTTTGGATATCCCGGGAAGAAGGTGCAGCTTGCAAAATGCAGGATGCCCAGGAGTTCCGGTCCAATGTCTCTCGTGTTCGCCACTGGTCTCAGCTTCACTGTGAGCAAAGGTTGGGTCATAGATGTCTGGAAGTTCATGTCCTGTGTTGCAGATTCTTCAGGATCCGGCGAAAGCCTCAAAAATGCAGACCAGCAAAGTTGCTGTTGGTGCCTGTCTGAACAGGGTGGTCACTCCTTGACCACAAGGGAGATATCTTCTGTCTTCCAGTCTAAATGGAATGTCGAAGATCCAGGATATATGTTGCAGAGTGTTGTCCAGGGTAATCTAAAGTTGTAGGGACTGGTGTTCTATACTTATGGTAAGTTTAGGGGTTGGCCTAACTCTCAGGTCCCTCCTATTGGTGGACCGTGGGGAGGGGGTGGTCACACCCATTTCCCTTTGTCCAGTTTCACGCCAGAGCTGGGGCTGAGTGCCCCAGCAACTGGTTTGAACTGGGAAATGCATGGAGCACCTTGTGTGCCCCAGGCAGTGTCTGAAAAGCATTCACTGAATGCAACCCACCCTGCCCCAATACACAAGAGCCTGTCTGGGGAGGTGCTGGTACCTCACAAGACAGGGAACCTATTGTCCAAGCCTTCCCTGCCGGAGTTTTGTCCAGCAGCAGGAGGGCAGACTTGTGTCTGTGGCAGCAGCATCCATTTTGTGATGCTGGGGCTCTGTTTAACTTTAACCGGGTATACCAGTAACTACATGTCTTCTCCCTCTAGAAGGGTGGAATGCTACCCCCGCCACCAGAACTGGCGGGGTGTAGTATTCCAAAGTGTTTGACACCTTACATGACTTGTTTTAATAAAGCCAAACCAAAGTTAGCAATAACCGCGAGGATTATAATGCACCTAAGAGTATATGGTATGGATTTATCATAGAACAGCTATAAGGAGATGGTTCTGAAAGCTGCAGAGGGGCTCAGCTCATGCTAGGGCACCCTCTCACATTAAACCAAGCACTCTACCTCCAGGATTGTCGAGGTCCGCCTTGGGAGTGGCTTATATGTGTATATGTGTCTATATATGTATATAGATATAGGTATACTATATCTAAGTAAGGGGTGATTACACCACCTTACCCAGGCTGTAAGAACAGACCTGTAGTGTCAGTTTGGAAGGCTAACCAGGGGTGGCACAATACATGCTGCAGCCCCTCGTAGGCCTAGGGTGCACTCATGCCCTGGTACCTATGGTACACTATACAGGGACTCACAAGCGTGACCCAGTAACCAATCTGGGATGTACCTAAAGTACATGGAGTCCATTTTATAGAAAAAGCAGATAGATTGGGGCCCTGAATAGCAGGCTCCCAGTCCAACTAAGTCGAAAACCAGCAAAACACCAGGCATAAAGTGGGGGTAACCATATATTCAGATATCCACCTTCCTACAGTTATGAGCTCAGCAGGAGTCTTAAATAAGAAAGCCCCGTCCCGGCCTGCAGGTTGTTGCAAATGGAAAGCAGACAACGTGCAGGCACTGCGGAAAGTGTCCCAGTGTTTGGAAATTACACAAGGACGAGTTCAGCACATTATTCAGTGGGGCCCAAAGTCTTGGCAGGGTGGACGGTGTTCACCCTGTGAAAAAAGCGGGTGGACGCGGTCCTCCCGCGTGTACCCTCGACTTGTGCCCTGGCGCTCTATACAAGTTTATTTAGTAAGTACCCCATAACAATTGCCTTTTAAAAATGTAGCCTTCGAGTCTGTGTGTTTGGTAAATGGTGGCATAAACTGCACCAATTACTTGCGTGTTCCAACAGTTTGCGATCTGTATGTGTGTGTGTACTGCGCACGTGTGCAGTGCAGAGGGTGCTATTTCTTTAACTAGAGCCCCCGAAAACCTTGCATTGGACTTATCCTTTCGTATTCGCTCAAGTTGCACCGACCGGTGCCTCAGCGAGTTACCAGTTCGATTTGTAAATCAGCTGCTCTGTCGTGAACCCTTCCCGCGGCAGGACACGGTTTACAGAGGAGGACGCACATTTCACGCCCTGCGGAGCTGTGAGTCAGAGGCATCGTTAAGAGGCACGGCCGTGACACCTCTCCAGGAGGCATGGCAGTGACACCTCTCCAGGAGGCATGGCAGTGACACCTCTCCAGGAGGCATGGCCGTGACACCTCTCCAGGAGGCATGGCCGTGACACCCGTCCTGGAGGCATGGCCGTGACACCCATCCTGGAGGCACGGGCGTGACACCCGTCCTGGAGGCATGGCCGTGACACCCATCCTGAAGGCAGGGGCGTGACACCCGTCCTGGAGGCATGGCCGTGACACCCATCCTGAAGGCAGGGGCGTGACACCCATCCTGAAGGCATGGCTGTGACACCTGTCCTGAAGGCATGGCCGTAACACCCGTCCTGGAGGCACGGGCGTTACACCCCTTCTGGAATTCTGGATCACTGATTTCACATGCAAGCATCTACCGCACCTGTGCACAGATACCATCTGCGTGCAAGATGGGCATGCAAACCCCTGCATCCTTGCCATACACTCTCCAAACCAGGGTTCGAGTCGGGGTACCACGCGGGTGGACAGCGTCCCCCACTTATTTTACCGGGGGGACGCCGCCCCCCCTACTAAACAGCTGGACTTCATTCTTAGGCCTCTCTGGGACGAGATTGGAGCTCACAGCACGCTGCTCACCTTCGCTTTTGAGCGGGGAGGAGATGTCAGACAGGGACAGCTCAGTCTGAAGCTACACTGTCTCTTCGGTAGATGCCTCCCTGCAAGGAACCCGCGCCCCGCCCCTTCTCTGTGCCCGTCACCCCAAATCTCAAGTTTCTAAATCTCGTTCGGGAGCTCAGAACCCCCCTCCACCCACCTCCAACACATTTAAATAGATGTATAAAAACTGTGCGACGTTGCAATGCTAAATACCTCCATCTGGAAGGTGCCAACAATAGCAGCAAAGGTGTGCCTGCTTTTCTGAAAATCGAATCAATGAATTAATGCTTGTAAAGCTCCGCATTCTAAAGTGTTTGTTTTTTAATGAAAGAATCTTGAATAAAAGCGCTCTCTGTGGCGCACACAATGAGTGTCTGATGCTGTTCAAGGCCCTTAAATTGTTACCTTAGCGCACAAGGGCGCGGATGTTCGGTGACAAGATGCATGTCACTGCGACACAAATATCCCGCCCCTTGCACCTTTCGTGACGTCACTTGCTGTTGTGACATCACTTCCTGTGACAGTTTCCCCCTACTTCTTTTTTTAGGACTTGTGCCCTGCTCCAAACAGAGGACGGTGTCTACCACAGAATACTCACCTCCTGCATTTGTGCATCTTTGAGGCCAGGGCTTAAAGTGGGATGAAAAAACTGGGGGGGGGGTCTCTCAAAGGGGCGTGGCCAATGGAATTAAGGGCGTGCCTTAAGTACACCTAAACTAAAAATCTGTGCTTAGCAAAGTGCGCCGCCCTCCTTGTATTTTGCTGTTTCTGTCATTGCATTCAGATATATGATACAACAACTAACATCATACCTACAACAAGCCAGGACTATTGGCTGTGCCAATGGTTGTTAGTTGCACAAGATAAACAACTATGGCGTGTATATAATATTGACAAAGCTTCCATTTAAAGTCCTGGTGACACCAGGAAAATGTTGCTGCTCCTGAGTTTCAAAAAGAGAAGGGAAATCCAGAGAGAAAATGAATCTTTAGAGGATTTCCCTCCCTATCTATGCTCACCGGATATGACGTCATGCCATAACTTCTTCACTAGTGAGAAGTGAACAGGTGAGCAGCGCACATCGATGTGCCTGCTGTCACCGCAGGCCGGAAAAAACGAACCACCTGTGCCAGGGCACAAAACAGAGCCCGATAGAGACCCGTTTCGATGCCCCCTTTAAAGAACTGCCGGTGCTCAGCACCGGTGAGACCCGGCCCACTTAAAGCCCTGATTGAGGCACACTTTCCTTGTGCAAGGGGCCAGCCACGCGCGCAAATGTGCCTCAATGTCGTCACCTGTTCATCGATGGGGGACACTTTTCACATGCAAGGAGAACCCCCCACGCCCACATGTACTTCACGGATGTCACCTGCTGCTGAGCCCATGTGCATCACTGAGGTGCACTTCACATGTGCTTGACGGATGACCGTCATGTCCCCATTCTCAGCGACCCTCGGTATTGACACCGGCGCATCACAGATGTGAAGCGCTCCGCGTGTAGCGTGTTCACCCGTGTTCACTCTTTTCACACGCAGCTCCGCAAGGGCTCGCATCCACTACTTCTCAAGGTCATCACACATGTCCCCCGGTGCCCCTGCCACCTGTACCGCCCGCCGGTGCTTGGACTTCACAGCTGCTGGGGCATGAAGCGCCCCATGCCCCCTCCCCTGCGCCGAGCGCTGGTTCAGAACCGGCCGGTGCCCTTGCGCCCCAGAGACCAGGGCTGCTGTCCACGTGCGCCCTCTCAGATGCCCGGCCAGCCCAGCTGCACGGAGAGGCTCGCGGAAGACACGGGCTGCCTGCCAGCCCGGGCATCCCAAGGAGCGGGCTCCTCCGGCAGCGCAGGGGTTAACCTCCCAGATGCTGCGCGAGATTCAGCGGCTATTAATACCCCGCGCACTGGTCTATCTGACAGAACGAGCCGGCTGCTCGTGAAGTGTGTGCTCCTGGGTGCCAGGGCGCTTCCGCGGGCACACCCGGTGCCAAGTGCACTGCCACCTGCCAGTGCAGACGCACCCTGAGCCATGTGCTGGAGGAGCGGCTCTGGCACACCCTGGTGCCCACCGCCTGCCCCTGCTTGAGGCCGAAGGAGAGCCGTAGAGAGGCAATCGGTGCCCCTGGGCACTGGAGAAGATGGCAATGCCAGGGCGTCCAGACTTCACACAATGTTAGGAAAGTGAAGCCAAACACTTGAAGTGCTGAGAACTGACGTGAACAGCCAGATGTGCCGGGGTGCTGACTGAAGAGTAGGAAGGCTTGGGTGCTGAATTAACCGGTGCGGAATAAACCAGAGAAGTTGGATATTGATTGAAGCGAGGGCTGGAAGAGTTGGGTGCTGACTGGTGAGCCGAGGAGTTGGGTACTCACTGAATAGTAGGAAGACTTGGGTGCTGACTGAAGAACCAGAGAAGTTGGATATTGATTGAAGCGAGCGCTGGAAGAGTTGGGTGCTGACTGGCGAGCCGAGGAGTTGGATGCTGACTGAAGAGCCGAGGAGTTGGGTACTCACTGAATAGTAGGAAGACTTGGGTGCTGACTGAAGAACCAGAGAAGTTGGATATTGATTGAAGCGAGCGGTGGAAGAGTTGGGTGCTGACTGGCGAGCCGAGGAGTTGGATGCTGACTGAAGAGCCGAGGAGTTGGGTACTCACTGAAGAGTAGGAAGACTTGGGTGCTGACTGAAGAACCAGAGAAGTTGGATATTGATTGAAGCGAGCGGTTGAAGAGTTGGGTGCTGACTGGCAAGCCGAGGAGTTGGGTGCTGACTGAGTTCGGTGCTGACCGAAGAGTATGAAGGCTTGGGTGCTGACTGAAGAACCAGAGAACCAGAGAAGTTGGATATTGATTGAAGCGAGCGCTGGAAGAGTTGGGTGCTAACTGGCGAGCCGAGGAGTTGGGTGCTGACTAGAGAGCAGAGGAGTTGGGTGCTGACTGGAGAGCCGAGGAGTTGGGTGCTGACTGGAGAGCCGAGGAGTTGGGTGCTGACTGAAGAACAAGAGAAGTTGGATCTTGATTGAAGCGAGCGCTGGAAGAGTTGGGTGCTGACTGGTGAGCCGAGAAGTTGGGTGCTGACTGGCGAGCCGAGGAGTTGGGTGCTGACTGGTGAGCCGGGAAGTTGGGTGCTGACTGGCGAGCCGAGGAGTTGGGTGCTGACTGAAGTGTAGGAAGACTTGGGTGCTGACTGAAGAACCAGAGAGGTTGGGTAATCATTTAGCTCCCGGAAAAGAAGAGTTCTTATTGAAGATCTGTAGGTTTTGGGTGCTGACTAAAGAGAGAAATAGAGACGTGTTTGACGCTCAATGGAAGAGACGGAGATGTTAGGTGTTCTCGCAAGACCTAGAAGTGTGTGTATTGACTAGAAGTGCTGTTGGTGTTGGGTGCTGACTGAAGATCCAGAGGTGTTGGGTGTTGACTGAGAACGGTCAGGGGTGCTGGGTGCTGGCTGAGGAGCCGGAGACATTGGTTGCCTATTTAAGTGCGGCATGTGTTGGGTATTTACTATGAGAGTGGTAGATGTTGGGGCTGACTGCAGAGCCAGAGATTTTAGATGTTGACTGAAGGGCTTGAGGTGTTGTGTGCTGACTGAAGTGCCAGAGGTATTGACTGAAGAGCCAGATGGGTTGGGTGCTGACTGAAGAACTGGAGATGTTGGGTGCTGACGGAAGATCCAGAGGTATTGAGTGTTGGCTGAGAGAGGTCATTGGTATTGGGTGCTGACTGAAGAGCTGAGGTGTTGGCTGCTGACAGAAGAGCTGAGGAGTTGGTTGCTGCCTAAAGAGCCAGATGTGTGTGTGCTGACTGAAGAACACGAGATGGTGGGTGCTGACGGAAGAGCCGGAGGTATCCGGGAAGTAACCTTCGCTCTTGGTCCCAAGGGGTATTGATTGACCTTCACCTGTCAGAGGACCTGTCCGCGGGACACAAAAGCCACTTACTGGCAGAAAGACTAGCAAGTTCCAGCTGGTCCCCAGCATTCAGTCTCAGTGACCTGGGATGACCAGCAGGCTGTCTGAAAATATCAGTGACCATTTGAACAGAGTCCACAAAGGGGCGCTTTTAATGTTAGCTTTTGCGGTTACCACAACTCATTGGTAATTGTGCAGCCTCAACCCACACACAGAGAGGATTGAAGTTTTCTTTGACACACAAGAAGGCTCAGAATTGAACCGGAAGCCTAGGGTGAGGCCTGAAGTCTAGGGTGAGGGAATTCACTTCCGTGTTTGCTGCACGTGCCCAGGCATCGGTTCTGAAGGGTTCTCATCACTGCACGTGGTCACCAATCAACTGTAAATCACTGCCTTTGTTTGGAGGTGTCACCATCAAGACCCGGAAGTCAATCCTGGGGTCAACAGAGGGAAGGCCATGAGGCCTCGTGGGCACTCACAGCAGCTGGTAAGATGGCGGAAACCCCTGACCCGGGCAGTGACAGGGGTATGAGTCCAGCGACAGCTCACGGGGTCTCATGACTGACAGACAGGCGCTGCTCCAATGCATCGTGGGACTGAGGTGATGGACACGTTCTGCTTCGTCTGCTTCCCACGAGAGGAGATGGAGCCCCTGAGGGCCAACAGGTGAGTGTCAGTGGGACGTTCACCGGCGGGTGGGGGGAGATGGAGCACCCTAGTAGTAAAACAACCTAAGGCTGCATTTCTGTGCTACACACAGTAGTTGTGTTGCAGTGCTGGGCTACCTTATTTACACGGTCACTGGAATGATGTGATTCTGCTGTTGCGCCATTTATCTTTACCTACTTATTGATTTGCGCATTTGACGTATAGTCCACAATCTGCTGTGTAATCTGCAGATTTTAACAAAACAATCTTGTTTCTAGCTCAAACGGATCAAAAGTTACTAAAAAAGCAGCAACACATGTTGTGTTGCAAGGCCTGTCAGAGATTGACTGATCCCTTCCAGTGCCTTATTGATGTATTTGGGTGTAAATCTGGTACTAATGAGAAGAAACATTTGCTCATACATTGTTAATTTAACTAAAGATAACAAGATAATTAAGTTACCTTATATTTTCTCGAAATGTGGTGCATTATGCCACATAATTTGGCTTTTTTCCCCTATAACATAGCCAACCCTTCTGCACAGTTGCACGTCCTCTGCCTGCATAATTCCAGAGGCCCTGCATGTGCAGTGTTGTCACTACTGTACACAGTTTTTCAATTTGTTTTAATTTTTTCATAGGAAAGGTGGTGCAACAGTTAATACACCTTCCATATTTCAATGAACAACAACAAGCTCGGTGAAAATTCTAATGAATAGCTTCAGAAATAATTCCTGATATACATAAACAAATACATTTATTTAGCACAAATAAAGCAGGGGGTTTATTGGTCTTTCTCAATTTCAGTGGGTCCAAGTTGGATAGGCGTTTGCATATGTGTGGTCAGTGCACTACGGAGCCCTCTGCCTTGTGGGTAAAGCTGCACGGAGTCGTTTTGGGGTCACTGTCACCTAGATGAGTGATGCTCCCAGTGCAAGCATTGCTGCACGTGGGTGCTGTGCAGTGGAGTTTGTGCTGTTCAGAGTTTGCGATCAGTGTCCAGTATTTTTCATTCAGTCCCTGCTGTGCACGGTTCAGTGCTGGTTGCGCTGTGCATGGGTCCGCACTCAACGGCCAGGAAGTGTTTGTTTGTTTCACATGGCACGATGCAAGTGAAGGCTCGGGAGAAGCTCTGTGATACTAGCAGAAACAAACATCGGCAATGCCAATAGGTCAGGCTTATGAATGAGTACCAAGCCAGACCTAAAAATCCATGCAATCTACTTACTGCCCTCCTGCCATTTTTGCTGCTGCTACAGAAAAAAGCCATAAATGATCTAGGTATCTAAGACACTTTCATAGCATCACAGTGGCATGTGTGCCCCCCTGAAAGTTCAAGCTCAGGCAGGTGGATAAATAAACACATATATCACAGCTGTGTGGATAACGAGCACTTTTACTGGAAGAACACAACTTCTGCCCAATCAAAACATGTACTCCTGGCTGTTAACAAGTGGGTGGGGCCGAAATGACTCCCCTGGTGTTGGTCACATTATTGCGCTTGCAAGCCATACCACAAAAAAAACAGCACCTTGTTTTTTAGCTTGCAGTGTTCCGGTCGCCTCTCCAAACCTGAATATTTTTTAAATGTAAACATTAGCCGAAAAGCGCCTCAATGCCTCGTCAGGGGAAGTAAGTGCTATATAAATACAATTACAATTTGTCAGTGGCGTAGGAAGGGGTGTGTGGTGGGTGCAGGCCGCCCCGGTTGTCATCACTGTGGAGGGGGGGGGGGGTGACATAATGGGAAAAATATGGGCCAGATGTATCAAGCCTTTTGCTACTCGCAAAGGCCGAAATTCGCAGAATTTCGGCCTTTGCGAATCGCAAACGGCCTTTTTGCATGTTTTGGAATGTATGAAAAAAATCGCAATTTAAGGAATCGCAAAAAATTGTGATTCCTTATTTTACCATAGCATTTAAGGAATCACAATTTTTGCGATTCCTTAAATGCTATGTATGTAGCAATTTCAATTTGCGAATTTTGGTTAAGAAATCGCAAATTACCACCAACTTGTTGTTGATGGTAATTTGCGAATTCTTTAAAAAAAGCAAAAATTGTCATTTGTTAAGGTGGCATGTGACGCACACACATGCCCATAGGGCATGTATGTGCGCCATATGCACACACATGTACATTTCAGGGGTGCAGCAGGGTGTCTTTGAGACACCCCTGCACCCTTGAAATAATTCTCAAATGGCGATTAGCAAATTGCGAATTAGTAATTTGAGAATTACTTCACAATCATACCTATGGGCCTCCTGGCCCATAGGAATGCAATGGAAATTATTCCTTATTTGCGAATTCGCAAAATGCGAATTCGCAAATAAAGAATTCTAAGGAATCGCTAAAAAATAGCAATTTTGTACATACATTCCAGTTTGCGAATTCTAAATAGCGATTCGCAAAAAATCTCTATTTAGAATTCGCAAATTGGAATCTTGATACATCTGCCCCTCTGTGTTTTAAACACATATTTTTGTCATTTTGTCAAGCCGGGGGTGACAAGTGTCGTCACTGAGGGGGGTGACAAAATGGCAAATAAATGTGTTTTAAACACATATGTTTGCCATTTTGCCAAGCGGGGGGTGACAAGAAATTTTCCACACCGGGTACCACCTGACCTTGCTACACCACTGCAATTTGTAACAGAAAAAACACATAAGTCCAGAAAATATGGTTAATTATGTTTAACTAATTAATTATGAATGCAGCGGTTAAGCTTAAACAATTGCTGTGCCTTGAGTTCTCGGACTGAAAATAAGATCTTACAGTAACTCTACGGAAGGCAGGAAGGTGGCAGAGGGTAATGGCAGCTTTCATGACCCCTCAAAGAGAGTGTGTTCTTTGTGTGGCTTTAGACATTGCAGTCTTTTCCTGCCTTGGTTGTTTTTGATTTTGCTCTATGTGCTTGAGCGCAGTTGCAAACCTGCTTGTCAGTTGCACTTAACCTACAAGTATGTTGAGGTGCCCTGTTAGTGTTGCATGCTGGGATACCTGCCTCGTGGTTCTAGTTGCATGTCTTTGGTGCCTCTTTACTTCCTTGTTAAAGAGGGTAATGTGCTCTACGTATGTTTATGGGTCTCCCTGCCGCATTATTATAAATTGTGATGTAGTTGATATCTTTTTGGGCGTGTTTGTATGGGAATGTTGAGGAATGACCAAAGAGGCCATCCTGCTTCTGATGGAGTATTTCTACAGTATACAGAACATGCATGTTACCATAAATGTACAAAAGAAATATCTAATATCTTTACTGCAGCCTAGAATTTTCCTCTGTGTTTACCTGTAGCAAGAAACACGCATACATACTTCACTACTCTACTGAAATAAGTAATTACAGTTTAGTTGTAACTAGTTTGAGCGAGATTGGGCACATTTTTACTCGCGAAATTAGCATAATTTTCAAGAAAACGAGACAAATTTGTGCATATTATGAGAAATATATTTGGCAGTATCTTTTACGAAAATTGAATATGAGGGCATATATGGTGTACAGTGATCACAGATTCAGGAAGCTGCTTTGAGCAGAAAATGGCTTTTGGCTGTGACATTAGAGCTACTGCAGAGCATTTTCTGCTCAATCCAGTCTCCCAAATGGCAGAAATTCCCCTATCAATAGGTTTGCAAAGCGGCAACAAATTTTGGAATTTGCATAATGTGAAATTTGCAAGATTTCACCTGTGTAATAACATGTTTGCTGGGGCTGAGTGGTAATCACGGTTATCTAAGCCCCCCCACCAATCAGCACACTTATCCTTAAACTTTACCATAATCAGCGGTAGGTCAAGCAAATATGTTCATGGAACAAATGACAAGCTACACATTCCCCTGGTCATTTTTACGACATAGATTTCACATGTATGTTACTACACTTGATCTTAGCCAAAAGGCCTTGAAGCGATTCACATGTTTTTTACATGCTAGAAGCTGAAGCAAGGATTGAAAGAGAGTTCATTTAGCAGTGATCTGGCTACCATGTGTTGAAAGAATATTACGACCAGTGCTATAAATGGGCAGGTACTGTCCGGTACTGAGTGCCTGCACTTCTTTCATGTGTAAGAGAGAGTACCTGCACTTCTCAGCACTTCTGCTTACATTAAATGGGAGTACCGGCACTGTACTCTAAATAGGCATTTCCCCCGCTTCTAAATTTCTATTTAAAGCACTGATTACGAGTCCAGTGCTTTAAATGGGCCAGTACTGTCTGGTGCGGAGTACCGGCACTTTTTTATTTTGAGAATCTGGCCCTTTGCGAGTGCAATTTTTGCATTTGGGATTCATTATCCCAAATGCAAAATTCGCTAATAAAGAATTCGCACATTTGCGAGGAATTGCATTTAAGGAATCTCTATTTGAGATTCCTTAAATGCAATTCATGAACCATTTTAAAATTGCGAAATCGCAATTTTGGGCCGCTATTTACCGCGAGGTCAAACCTCGTGGTAAATAGCGAAAACTTAGAAAAATGCATTTAAATGCATTTTTCTAAGTTGCATGTTACACACACACATGTCCTTTGGACATGTGTGTGCGCAACACCAATGTAGATTACATTTCAAGGGTGCTACAGGGTGTCCTTTGGACACCCCTGGCACCCTTGAAATCGCATCCTTATTTGCGATTAGCAAATTGCTAATCGCAAATAAGGAATAACTCCCTATTCATTCCTATGGGCCTTAGGAATGAATGGGGAGTTATTCCTTATTTGCGATTAGAAATTTGCTAATCGCAAATAAGGAATGTGTAGGAATCGCAATTTATTTAGCGATTCCTACATGAATCCCGTTTTGCAAGTCCTTAATAGCGATTCCTTAATAATCGCTATTAAGGACTCGCAAAACGGCACTATGATGAATCTAGCTGCAAGTGCCTACATTAATTTGCTCCATTCACTCACTGACCTTCTTACGCAGGGCTTTGAACGTACATTGGCTGAAAGAAGGTGGTGACATAGGCTGATGCATCCCATGCACGGTGCTGTTTCTTCCTGCATAATATTTTATTCATTGTTGGGGTACTTTATCGATGTCTGTGCATTTGCAGATTACATTATGATATTGCATCTTAGTGGTAATTATATAGGTACTATTATTGTTTGTATGTATTGCTGCTCGGGTACGTCGTTGCAATTGTTTGTGCTTTACATATGAAACTAAACTAATGCCCCATAAATGAACTTGGCATTCCACCTCGTTTCTCTATATGATTAGGATGCTTCTCAGTGACTGGCAATCTTTAAAACGTTCAACGGGGGGCACTTTATCTTGTATAATAGATTCAAATTTCAAATAAATCCTAAGGCATGTATCTGTGCTATGGTTGCTTTGATGTAACACGTACTGAATTCTGTATCACTTTGTTATGGAAGTGGCAAACCAGAACATTTGAGAGAGAAACCGAGCCAGAGCCGAACTAGAGGCCTGAGCGCCGATCGAGTCAGAAAAATCAATGTAACATGCTTGGATGGTGGGAGGAGGTGCAGCAAATGGAGGAGGGGGCAGAGTGGCCAAATGACCCAATGGTGAACTTAGGTTTGCTGTAGTAGGCTGGTGCCCATGATGGTCCTGTAGTGCAGGAAGTCTCTGTCAGCCTCGTCTGACTCTATGCAAGCCCCTTCCTGGTTTTCACAAGAGCCTATCACAGTCCCACCCATCTTTCCTCCTTCTCTTTTTCTCCTTTCCATTTTCTCAAGACTTTCCATTCCAAATGTCCTCTCCTTTCTCATGTATCCCTCACTTGGCTGTCATCTGTCTCCCCTTCCTCTGTGCTGCCTCTTTATAACCACTGTCTAAGGTCTTTTCCCCTGCAAATTTGCTTCCTCTTCAGTCTCTTTCTTTTGCCCTTTTCTGACTCACTCCACTGACTCCCAGCTCGACCCAGCCCTTTTTCAACTCGAGACCACCAGAGGACCTTGGGTCAAGCTAGAGTTAGTCACCTGCCTTCAGCCTGGCTCCGGCCTTCAGTGGCTAATCGAAAAAAACTACTGAAAACCATGGTCATCATTGACTTGGGAATTCAGCGGAGTACCCTCCAAGGCCCTGTCGCTGCGCTTGAGGAGGTAGGGCAAGAAATAGCGAATTCACTGGCAGGGGCTGTGATGATCTCACTAGAAGCTGACTTGACCACTGAGGGCAATGCAGGTAAAGAAAGGAGGCACATCCCAATGCTGACTTAATGATCGTGGAACAAGTTGACCTGAAACCCAATTGTGGCGTATATACTTGACCCAAAATTAGCGATCCTGTACAAATCACTTCATTTTTAGGTCTTGGCTGGCGATATTAGCGCGCATGCGCTGCTCTCGGCATACAAGAGCTTCTTGAAATCAATATGGTTGAGGAAGGGGACTTGAAGCCCTGCCCCCTTTTCCCATTGGCTTGCGTCATAGCTTAGGCTAAACGCTGGCATTCTATTGTTAAGGAGGCTTTTTAGTCCCTCCTTGTTGCCGTCCTGTCCACTTTTGGCCTCGCCCACCGGGATTTGATCTTTTACTGGCAGCGTTAGACTATGGCCTTTAATCACTGGGTAAGCGCTATTTGTTTCCCCTTCCGTCTGTCTCTCTCCCCGAGCAGACCCTTCCTTCTGTCTCTCTCAGAGACACAGCTGCTTGTTATAAATATGTAGCAGTCACTCGCTATCGCTGTGGCTTTTAACGTATTTATTTTTTCATACGGTGGCCGTAACGCTTGTTGACAGCTTCTTATGTTTCAGTTTAACAAAGGCCTTTCTTTTAACACGGCTCGGGTTAAAAAAAAATTGTAACAGTTGCTCACTAAATGCAGTTTTGATCAGTGGCTGTTCCACCATGTGGGCGTCGGGGCGTTGCCCCACTGCTTTTTCGCAGTGCGAGAAGCAAAAACGTAAAATGGTATAAATACAATTTTACGTTTCTGCTTCTTGCACTGCGAGGAAGCAGAAGGGTATGCCTGATTGCCGGGTTGTGGGCGGGCAGGTGTGCAGTTCACGGAGGAGTATCTAGCCCAATGTTATGGGCGCTGACTCTTTGGCCGGCCCCAGGGCCGTCCAAACCAGTCATAGCACTCTCCACTTTCTTCATGTAGGCTGCAGCGCAGCCTGCATGAAAAAAATGGCCTCCCCTAAGACGCCTGTAAGGACGGCGGCCTATCCAGTCACAACGCTGCCATTGCAGTGTTGTGATTGGCTTAGGGGAAGGAGGGAGGCTGCCTGTTACTGCTTCGTGTTTTCAGAGAGCGGGAGGCGCAACACAGGAGTCCGGCCCGGAGGCAAGGTCAGTTTTTCTTATTTTTTTTATTTATTTAAATTAAATTAATCCCCACCCACCCCCTCCCTGCACGACCCCTTCCCGTCTTGCTGGCCGTGACAGTCCCGGGCCCTTGCTAGTCCCCGCTCGGGTTAGTGCAGTGCTGATTTCTGATAATGGGAGCTGGCCGTGGGGTCAGGGCCTGACGGAGGGGAAATGAGTAACTGCTTCAGATAATCCATAGTTTCCTAATCAGAGCAACTCCATCTGTGGTTCTGCTCTGATTAGGAAACTATGGATTATCTGAAGCAGTTACTCATGGCCCCACCGTCGGACCCTGGTGGACGCACGAGCGTTGTGGTGAATTCCCTTCCCTCAGCTGTGTAACTAAATTCAGTACGCCCCACTATTTTAAAAGTTCACTAGCTGCCACTGATTTTGATTAACTAGACTCTAGCAGCTAACTCCATCCTCCGCCTCTCAGCGTAACCACTCTCCATTCCCCAGTAAAGTGGTGCGAGGCACAGCAGACCTGGCTACCAAGACTCACCTGGATTCTCAATCCCCTGCCCAGCGCAGATATCACCTGGCTGCTGATGAGGGCAAGAATGCAGACTGCGATGACCTCCTGCTCCGGAAGGCCTCTGCCTCTCTTTGTTTGGGTTGGACCATCATTTTGTTTGCTTTTAAATGGACGCAACAGAATTATGCAACTTAAGTCTCTCTTTTCATTTCTTGCGCGACTCTTGGCACTCCAACGCACAGCTGCAGGCTATGGGACGCCGTGACATTTCTACATAAACCAGAGTGATAACAAGCCCGCCCTCGATGGCTTTGCCATCCGTCTGCTGCAGTCCTCGGGCATTGGTTTATCCTCTCTACTCCTATTTGTGGCTGTTTTGTTTGTGGGGGCTGTCTTAGGGCCACCCTCCCGGCTGCTTTAAGGTAGGAGAAGGCAGCATTGTGGTACGGTTATGCACTTACGAGGAGAGGGGATGGAAAGAGGCTAACAGAGGGATGGCCTACAAATGCTGAAAGGGAGCACACTTTACACGTTTGAATAGGACATTGGTCTGATTTAACTTTTTTCTGCATTCAGAACTCTGAGTGCATTTAGTCTTTTTCAATTTCCGGTCACATGCTTCCAGGGCTGGAGTCGGGGTACCACGCGGGTGGACGGCGTCCCCCCGCTTAGTTTATCAGAAGCTTGATTACCCCCAGGTCCCTACGTCCTCGACACCTTCATAACAAAGTCATGAAGGTGTCGAGGACTACGGGACCCGGAGTAATGAAGATTACCGGTAAGTAATAGGACATTACTGGAGAAAATGGAGCCACTCATTCACTCTTTGGCCTCTCTCGGGTGAGATCAGAGCTCATTCAGAACGCTGCTTACGCGCTGGCTTCTCTGATACAATCGCATCCAAGGGGTGAGCCAGGGGAGGCAATGAGTGTTGAGCGAGGGGAGACAATGAGTCTGATGGTGCAAGCCACCTTTCGTGACGTCACTTCCTGTCGTGACGTCAGCGTTCCCCCACTTCTTTTTTTACGACTTGCGCCCTGCATACTTCTCAATTTGACTTTACGCTATGGTCCTTATTGCCCCTTGATGATTATCTGGTTTCCTCAGTGCCCACCATTTATTAATTCAACGATCGTGATATGTGCACTTTCTCGTGTTTGACAATTACTCCCGTTCTAAACTCCTTCCTTTGTATGCATCTGTGAATCTTGCTTCTTTGGCTCAGTGTAACTAAATTGTGCGCTTTCCCATGTGTGTTCTCACTCATTTGTCATGTGTTCAATGTTGGTGTCCCTCGTGTACTTGTGACTGAGTTTAGTGTCTCCGCAGTGCAACTCATTTGAACCCTCAGTGTACCTCATTTGTGGCCTGCTGTGTTCCTAAATTACTGTTGTGTCCATTAACCTTAGACACTGTTATGGAGAAGTGTGGCTCACTGGTTAGAAGCGGCAGACCCTGAAGCAGAGGTCGGCCCGGGACCAGGGTTCAATTCCCAACGCGGCAGGGTCTTGGGTCAATGTCTGCGGACTCGATAATTCTCGCCTAGGTGCCTACGCTAACCATGGGTCCCACTCAGCAACTCTGGGCAATAGCTTGCTTAATCTCCACAACGGCCCTATCAGCGCCGGGCATGCCTGGCTTCACCTTGGGGGTGCCCAGGAGGGACTATCTCACAGGGAAAGCCAGGACGGGTTCCCCAGCGGTATACAGCGTCAGGATGCCCCGAGTGATGGGGTAACAGTGTGCTTTACAAGTATACATACATTTACATACATACATACATACTGTTACTGGACCCTAACGTTGATGTCCCACAAGCAGAAGCGTTTTAAGGTGTGGGCTGTGACCCAGTGTCCCAGCCTTTCAAGGGGCTTGTTGATACTGCCAGCTCTGTTCTACAGAGAGTCTTTCCCTGAGGACCTCGAACAGACTGTTTTAATTGCAGTTTCCCTTCAATTAATTTTATTGTGGGTGCTATTTAAGAGTCTATTACAGGCATTTTTCCAGAACAATGTTTTGTGTATGGCTCATGCAATAGCCATAAAAAATGTTATTTTGTAGCAACACAGGACCTCACATATGCGAAATGTGACGCTGTCACAGACATTATTTACAGTAATATTACACAGTTGATGCTTACAGTATCGAAAACACACGTAACTATCTCTGAACATTAGTTAGATGTAAACACCGTTAGCATTTAGATAAGTGTGCCTGTCCACTGCCAGTGAACTGGCATAAAAAATGCAATAGGCCTCGCCGTTCAATCAGTTGAAGCCATTAGCTTTGCTATACAATACTATTAGCAAAGCAAATGGCTTTAACTTAATCAAGGGCGAGACCTATTACATTTTCAATGCTAATTTCTTATCTGTCTTCTTTGGGATGACATAAAAACAGACAAAGGTCCTGATTACTGATGGACAGAGGATTATTTACTGCAATCAGTCAACACCGAACATTGTGAGTGCAGTATTTTTCAAGATTCCAAATTTCCTCTAAAAAAGGAGGAATTCCATGGGGAATTAGTGTATTCTGCACCAACGTTTTCCCTGGCAAATCACACAGATTTGACTTACTTAAATGTAATAAATTAAGGAAAATTTGCAAGGCTACTGCAGTGGTCCGAATTCCTAATCCCTGTGTAAATAGGGGCTTTCACAGGGGTCAGAATTCACCAGCCCACTTACGATATGTTAAATTGGACATACATGTGCAGGTCAAGTGTTTACTATAAACCTTCAATTAACCCTCCCACGCTTATGACGGAACCGCTCCGTCACACCCCTCGAGTGGGCTGTGCTGGTGATGGAGCGGTTCCGTCATGGCCCGCTCGCCGCGCCCGCGCGGTGCTGATATGGCGCCTGCGCGGCACGTTTCATTGAGCGGGCGGGGCCATGACGGAACCGCTCTGTCACAAGCACAGCCCACCCGAGGGCCGTGACAGAGCGGTTCTGTCATAAGCGTCGGAGCACCGCGCGGACGCCCCACCCCCTTAGCGCTGCGACGGAATTGCCGCCACAGCGAAAGGGTTAATGATCAGCAATTTTCAGATATAAGAAAACTGAGTCACAGGTGGGTGACAGAATGTTCTCTGGATCTTACGCTTTGGCCAAATGGATGTTAGAGCTCAGATCTCCTCTTGGTTCCACAAATGACGTTGGCGTCTGTAGACCACACCTCATTCAAAATAAGACCCTCATCGGAGCACCTTACCCGGCCCTGAAGGGTACGAGTAGAACTGATAGGGGTAGAGGCCCACTGGAATATAGAGAAATTAAATGATTTCCCAGCAACCCGGTGCTTACCATCAGCAGGGTAGTCGGTCACAGGTCAGGCCTTCAGGGGGCATGGAACTAGCATATCTTAAAATATCATCTGACATGAAGTTCATGTCATCAGCACTCTGCAATAATATCAGCTAGCTGGAGGGAATACAAGAAAATGTAGACGTAATGGAGAGTTATTTTTGTAAGTGATATTTAGGACAAGATATTTTTGGCAGACTATATTTTTGCTGACAATATTGTGACAAACAACGTCTTCAGCCGAAGTACACCGATACCCAGGCATACCTAATGGATACACTACGATGAAACCAGACCCCAATGGATAGAAACAGTACCTAGATCAGAGGACGAAACTCTTTACCTTCATTCGCTAATAAAGAGGTAATACGTTGCCTTGAAAAAGCCCAAGGGATTGTACGCAAAGTAAGTTGATTGCTTTCTAAGAACTATAAAATTATGTCTACTCGTGTACTCAAGATAAAGACCCATAAGCATTCTGTATTATTTATAAGATCTGCGAAAGAGTGCTCCAGCATCACAGTACATAGAGTGGAGTTTCTTCTCGTAGACAGTCAGGTTGCCAGGCGATGCCTTTATATTACGGAGCTGCATTAGCCGGATCTTAAAAATTAAAGATTTTTCCAGATGAGATTCAACAACAGTGTTATTTTGGTCTGGTCATATAACCCTATGTTTTTATAGACACTTGCAGTAGTATGCTTTTATTTTGCAAGTCTATTCGGGTTTTTTAATCCAAATATTTGAAACTGAGGCTACACATCTCAAAATGCATTATTTTGTGGAATGTAAGGCCCGGACTGGAAATAAAGTGTCCTGGTGACCTGTAGCATTTGGTCACCCCATTATAGATGTTAAACACAAAAAGTAAGCTGCTTCTGTCCAGCCTGAGGTAGAAGGTCTTATATTGTTTGCTGGAATCATTGATGCCAAGGTGGGCACAGCCTCTGCTTAAATGCCACCTGGAGTCGCGGGCAGTCAGAAGGTGAGAAGTCCGTTTAAAGGTCAAGAAGGAGTTGCAATTCACTGACGTCGGGATGAGGCAGTCGTCTTTTGAAGGTCATGGTGTGGTTAGGCATGCCTATTAGGGTCAAATCTCAGGATGGGGGCTCAGGTCCTATAAAGATCAGAGGGCAAGGAGAGCCATTGTCAGGACCTCTGATAGGCTTGAAAGGAGGACAAAATTATGAGGTAGCGTTGACTAAATTATGCACCAAGAAAAGGAAAATTATGTGGTCCATGTTGCATATTCATTTGAAATAGTTTTTTGTTTAGCTATTTTGATACTTATTAAAACTGATTCGGCAAAAGTTGATCCTGAATGCAGGATGATTAACTACAAATTTACTAGCTAATTTTTCTAAAGGGTCTGGTGCTGCGGGGCTCCACACATGGAGCTTTTTTAAAATACCTTTTTAGCTGTCAACTATTAAATGGTTAGCAGTGGAGGGGCAGGTTGCACATCCCAAAAAAAAGGCTGAAGTATATGGTCTCTGTTCTTAAAAAAAAGAAATACACTCAAAGTATCATATTGGTGCTCACCGAACTGACAGTCTGCTACCTAGGGGTGTTAAGCATTGGACGAAATAAGACAGTCCATTCGTGAAAAGACCACGAGCAACCAGAATTAATTTGTCTCCTGAATACCTAATGAATATTGGTGGCTTTCAATAATTCTTGATTGCCATAAATCCAATAAGAGTCCCTGCGAAACTGACAATCACTTACGAATCATAAAACCCGTGTTTCGTCCAGTCGGACTTTATCAAGGCTACTTGTGGCAAATTTGTGGCTGGATCTTTGGCAAAGAGGCTAGTATGATCCGCCAGGTTGTGACATCTGGGTCAAGAGTGGTGTGGATGTTTACTGATACCGCAGTACTGGCCCTTGAAAGAAAAAAAACAAAAGAAGTCAGTTACGTTGAAGGCCAAAGTATTGGTTGTAATGGTGGACAGGCCAAACGAAGTATTGTTGAAGTTTTGTGTAGTAGTCCACCACGAGGGATCAATCTTTGAATCTGTTTGAACTAGGATCAGCTGTTTTTGAATTCTGTAAATTATGCAGCAGATAGAGGATCGTGTGGCAAAACGGTATACATAAACACAACACATTAAGCTGGGCCCATTAAGGAAGAACTATAGAATAATGAAAGGCCATTTTTTGTTATCGCCCGTTGTTGACTGATGTATACGGTACATCAAATATTTTTGTTATAATGAGTTATTGAAGAGAAGAGTGACGAATAAGGACATTTAAAGTCAGATGATCGCTAAAGCGGAATTAAAAGCATATATCTTCATCAACATCTTTGACCATTTGAAATATGAACTTGGTGGCTGTGGTGCATTAGAACATGGGCACCCTCTGATGACGAATTACCAAGTGAGAACAGGCCTGGTGGATGTCACCTAGGGGCAGATGTATCAAACTATTTTTTTGTCGCAAACGCTGCGAATCGGTAAAAAGCAGCGTTTGGACAAAAAAATCGGAAAATGCAATGTATCATGTAAAACGCTTTGCAATATTAAGGAATCGCAAATTTTGCGATTCCTTAATAGTGCGTAAGCATTTAAAGGAATCGCAAATTGCGATTCCTTAAATGCTATGTAAGAAGCAATTAAGTTTTGCGAATTTACACTAAGAAATTGCAAATTACCACCAACTTGTAGTTGGTGGTAATTTGCGAATACTTTTACAAATGCACTTTTTGGCATTTGTAAAGGTGCCATGTGGCGCTCATACATGCCCTTAGGGCATTCATGTGCGCCGTATGCGCACACATGTATTGTAAATTTCAGGGGTGCAGCAGGGTGTCCTTAAGACACCCTTACACCCTTGAAATTATTCTCAATTTGCGATTAGCAAATTGCGAATCGCAAATTGAGAATAACTTCCCATTCCTTCCTATGGGCCTACTGGCCCATAGAAATGAATGGGAAATTATTTGTTAATTGCGATTAGCAAATTGTTAATCGCAATTAAGGAATTTAAAGAAATCGCAAAAAAATTGCGAATTTTTATATACATACCATTTGGCAATTCTCAAATAGCGATTCCCAAAAAATCGCTATTTGAGATTCGCAAATTGGTATTTTGATACATCTGCCTAAGTCTTCAAAAGGCCTGTCACTGAAGGAGTCCCCGGGGGACCTGCTCCTTTCCTCCCCCTCTCTCTCCCTCATATAAACAATCATCCCTCCAGGGCTCCGCGAATCCCCTCCCCATCTTTGTTTTTGCAGCACAACCAGTAATGAATGTGTCAATGATTCCGCGCTAGCTTAGACAGACTGATGGGAGAGGTCCAGCGGGGGTTACAGCTGGGCCTTGACAGGCGCCCACGAGCCACCCGCACCCAGCCGGGCACGCTGGAGCGCTCAGAAACAAAACCGAGACACAGGCTCTTAGCTCCCATCACAAGGTCATGAAAAGAGAGAAACACATTATAGGGATGAACGCCTGGAGCCAAGGGAGAAGACAGAAACATATCATACCCCCACTTTGTACCACGTCCATTCCTCTGAGGAGGCGGGTAAGACAAGCGAACCCAGCAATCATTCTGGAGATTGCTCCGCCTGACGGAATTCTGAAATCCTTACATTTCCTTCCTTCCTTTTCTTCATCCTGCTTTCAGTCTTTTGTCATTTCTTCTTTAGATCCTTTTCCCCTTATTTTCCATCTTGCTTTCCTCCCTTTTTCATCTTTTCTGTACTTTTTATCCATCCATCCATCCATCCACCTGCCTTTTCCATCCATCCATTCTTCTCTCCATCTTTCTTATTATCATGTTAACTCCCTCAGCCTTTGTCTTTTTCCTTTCATCCTTACTTCATCCATCATTCTTGTCATCCATTCATTCTTATCTCAGTCCTCCCTTCTTTCCCCCACTCACCTATCAATCCATCTGTTGATCTTTCTATCTTACCTTATTTCTTTCTTCCCATCCATTACGGTACCTTTTTTCTCCATCCATCCTTCTCTCCGCAAACCGTCAAAGATTCTTCTCTCTACCCAGTTTGCTCACCGTTCCTCCTTTTTCCTTTCCTCCCATCCATTGAGCCTCTCTCCATTCATCTCACAAACCATCCTTCTGTTTGTTCTTCTCTCCTTCCATTCTTGTCTGCGTTCATCCATCCACCCTCTCTCCTGCGTTCTCTCCTTGCCTCTTTCTCTACACCAATCCCTCCCTTCCTTCAACTGTATGAGGTCGTATTTTGTGAGCATCCTGAAGGCATCTCTGATTAAATTAAAAGGAGCCATAAACAGCCATTGCAATGTTTCATGTTACGCAGACAACATATTGGCATCCACACCCCGCCAGAGCTGCTAAAAGTGGAGGGTTCATGACATCTCTACCCACAGCAGTGAGCATAAGGCTCGCCCACTATATCCTTTCCACCTACCCCAAAGTTCTCTGGTGTTTTTGCCTTTGAAATTTCCGTGTGATGCTTAACCTCTTCCATGCTCATGATGAGCTGAGCTCGTCATGAGGCACGGACGGTTGAGCTGCACTCATGCCGAGCTGATCTCGTCATGACCGTTGGAACGTTCACACATGGGGATAATTACCCCGCTGTGCTGAACGTTCGAAAACGGGTGTGGTTGTGATGAGCTCCGCTCGTCATGAGTGCAGCTGCACTGTGCCTCATGACGAGCCGAGCTCGTCACAAGCACAGCGGCGCCGCTCGCGGCCCCCCTCCCCCCGCACAGCGGGGGGGAAAACACCCCGCAGCGAAGGTGTTAACTGGAGAGGACATCCGTAAACCAGCTCCACTACTCCTCAGCAGAGAGCTTTGCACCCTAAAGTGGACAATTTGACGTTTGTACTTGAGGGACTATTCTCTTATGATGAAGCCCCTCAGTTGTGAGTATTGTCTGGTGGACCCCAATATGAGACCCCTTCCGCTCCAACCACTGGGCCCGATTCTAAAAGGGGTTTAAGTTCACATTTGTGATGTGGGCAGTTGGACTTCAGGTCTAAATTTAGACTTCAAGTGAATTTGGCCCAGTGTGTGAGATCCCTGCAAATGTTAGACTGCTGTCTTTAATTGGTAAAAAAAACATAAGTGCAGGGCCCCCAAGTTTTTCTTGGTCGCTTGTTACTGTGGTTGCCAAATGGCAAGACTGCCTAATCTTGATTCACGCTTCAAGCTCATGGTGCTTTTATTTACTGCCCAACTCTCATTGTTACTGTATCACGCCCTTAAGGCTCCTTTTTCATCCCTGTTCTCCCCCATTGCTACTGTTTTGCTATCTTTTGCTCACTCCTTCTTTTTCCATTTTCTATCTCTAGATCTGGATCAAGTCTGATGATGTAAATTAAGTTGTTGTTCCTAAAAAGAAGTGCTGGTACACAATCGTGCTGTCGCAAATTAAGCACTGTGTTGCTGTGCCTTGAGTGCCTGCCTGGGTGTTTATAAAACGGCGGACGGCCCCCACAGAGGCAATAGAGTCAGCCCATTCTCCACATCTTGTCCCTGAATCTATTATCTTGCTGAAATCTACAACATATCCTTCCAGAGCAGCTTTCCTTTAGGAAATCTGACCAACCAAACACATCTGCAGCAACCACAAAGCGTGATGAAAGCAGGACAGGTCTGCTCTGCCTGCAACGAGGAGCCTCACACCTAGTCAATCCACCCAGACTCTAGACAACACATCAGGCTTGTGAGTGACAAAGCCTGCAAAGATGCCCTCAGCCCCTTGGCTGGAGCTCAGACTTCAAACAGTGCCTTAAACTTGACTAGTAGTGACTGGCGGCCCAAGGACCAGTGATAGAGAATGAACACTCGAGTATCACTCACTTAAGTTGAAGACAAGTCCTACATGGGCCTGTACGGTACTTCTTGGATGCTTGGATCACCATGCAGTTCATTCTGCAAAGCTCATATAAAGAGCGTTTCGATTCCCTTACTGGTCTGTCCCAACAGCTGCTTTGCTGTGCTCATGTGAGGAGACATATATTTCAAACAACAGAAGAGTGTAATTCAATAGGTGTGTATAAGTACAAGCAAGGGAGAAAGGTGAAAGAAACAAATCTCATTGGATTTTTTCAGGAAGCCCTCACTCACCACCCTGGTTGGGGACATGCTTCATCATTGGGCCCACCGGGAGAAGCCGAATGCTCCCCGGTGTGCTACCACGCTAGGATACTGTGAAGCTGGTTTTTGTGAAAGTTGTGTGAAAAAAGTTAAAAATGTCCAGGTTGTATCCCACATAAAAAACTTTATTCAGTGGTCAACCTGACATATTGAAACGATGTGTTGGGAAACTACCAAATAAATTGTTTGGATATTTCCACTTAAAGTGGGGTCAACATGTTTCTGCCCTTTACGTGTAAATTACTGGGCATTCTTCAGGACCATGGGGAGTGTACCTCAGCGGTAAGGGTGCGCTAAGGCCCACCCTAACCTGAGGACGTGAAAGGTAAAAATTAGTGTAAAAACTAGAAGGTGCAAGAAAAAACAAAAGAGAACAAACCAACAAGTTATGGGGATTTCCCTCAAAATCAGAGGAACCTGTGTAGTTTGTTAAATAAAAGATCCACGCCCCATAGCTCTCGGGAGGGGGGTGGAGGCGAAAAAAATGGCACACCGCCCCCAACGCCTGGCACCCGCTCGATACCTGCGTACTGCCTCTTAACCGGACCATTTTCCTGGGGGACTGAGAGTGTTTTCTGCCCTCCCTCTCCCGTTGTTAAAACCACCATGTGAGGAGACAACCAAAAGATTCCAAGTGTATGTGAGCTACCAGAATTGGGTTCATGCTGTCAGATGAGAATGCTCCCTTTCACCAACAATTGCTCCCTTGGGGGCGTGGGACTCCTGTAGTTCTGCAACACCCACTAAGCTTCATCCGCCATGACATGAGCACAAGCCAATCACCAGCCTTTGGTCTGATTGATGGAAGAGTGACCCAAAGATACACCTGGGAGTCTCTTGTTCTAATAGGCTCTGCATTAATGCATCAACCAGCTCGCCCCAGGCCAAGCTGGATCCTGATCTTGAGGCTTGGGCTGTGAGGTGTTCGTCCAATAATGTAGTGCACTGTGTACATCCCTCCTTTGAACCTGTTGGCATGCCTTAACCCCAGGCTGTTATCCCCAAGGTAATACTAGGTATCTCAAAACTTACAATGATAGAACACCCAAGCCTAACAGGTTGTCAGGTAAGGTCTAACTTTACAATCAGATACGAAGTTCTAAAATTTCGCAAGCTACCAAACATGGCTAGTTTTCTTGTCTAGAAAACACCAGTCTCCCTTAAACAGGACGTTAACACCAGGACTAGTAGTTTTCAAGCTATCTGTCCTGTGAGACTTGGTACCCCAGAGGTACCACGGAAATCCAAGCCACATCTGTAGGCGATCAACCACATAAAGAGGCAGGCAGGGCACTTGTGCACCTGGTGTTAAAACAGCAGTACTTGTGCGTTGAATGTCAGGTCTGTATGTGCTCTACTTGTGTACAGAGTATTAGATCTGCATGTGATGTGGTTGGGTATTGATTATCAATGGGCATGGGATGCACATGTATACTGACTATAAGATCAGCATACTATGGACTTGTACAGTGAAGTCGAAATCAGAAAGCAGTACATTTTTATACTAAATATCAGAGCTGCATGTTATGTTCTTGTGTACCCAGTATCAGAGCGGCATGTGATTCCCTTCTGTACTGAGTATAAGAACTGCATGGGTGCCCTTATCTACTGAGTATAAGATCTGCATGTGATGTACTTGTGCACTGAGTATAAGATCTGCACGTGATGTACTTGTGCACTGAGTATAAGATCTGCACGTGATGTACTTGTGCACTGAGTATAAGATTTGCATGGGGTGCGCTTATGTACTGAGTATACGATCTACATGGGGTGCCCTTCTGTACTGAGTATAATATCTGCATGTGATGCCCTTATGTACTGAGTATAAGATCTGCATGGGGTGCCCTTCTGTACTGAGTATAAGATCTGCAGGGGGCGCCCTTCTGTACTGAGTATAAGATCTGCAGGGGGCGCCCTTCTGTACTGAGTATAAGATCTGCAGGGGGCGCCCTTCTGTACTGAGAAAAGATCTGCAGGGGGCGCCCTCTGTACTGAGTATAAGATCTGCAGGGGGCGCCCTTCTGTGCTGAGTGTAAGGTCGCCATGTGATTGAGATGTTTACTGAGTATCAAATCACCATGTGATGCCCTTCTGTACTGAATATAAGATCTGCATGTGAAATACATGTGCACTGAGTATCAGAACTGCATGTGATTCCCTTCTGTACTGGGTATCATATTTGCTTGTGATGCGTTCTGTACTGAGTATCAGATCTGCATGTGATGCACGTGTGCACTGAGTGTAAGATCTGCATGTAATGCCCTTCTGCACTTGGGTATTACACCTGTCTCCCTAGACTTATCAATGTTAAGGCTTTGCCAGCTTGAGCACACTGCCTGACGTATTATCTCATTTATCATGGAGTGGAGTGTGACAAAAAATAATGATGGATCACTTTTGGCTTTGGTGTTAGTGAGCAAATGCTATCCATCATAAAAGCGGGCTCTTTGTAGGAGTCCCGAACAATCTTTTTTTGGATAGCCCCTGGCAAGAAATGTGTCTTTCATGGCGACTGCTTTGCAATGTTTGTGCAATTATGCCTTAAACGTTAAAACTCTCCAAAAGGTATACTGGGCCTCATTTATGAGAAATGACGCATCGCTGCGTGAAAGCAGCGATGCGTCACTTCTCAGTGCGCACTTCTTGCGACATTCCTGATGCTTCATATTTAATTTATGACGCATCATGTCGCAAGAAGTTACAGATACGTCAATATTTCTGATGTATCTGTAAGCGCAAAAGCGACGCATTGCTGGAGTGTGTCACAAAAGTGACGCAACTCCAGCAATGCGTCCTTTCACATGGGGCAAGCCCATGTGAAAGGGCCTGCGTCAGTCTTACACCTGCTGTGAGGCAGGCGCAAGATTTTGACGCAACGGCGTCCAAAAGTGACGCAGTGAAATCTCATAGATTTCACTGCGTCACTTCTACGACCCTTCCTGCGTCAATACGCCCCCCTTGCATACATTATACCTGGCGCAGGTATAATGTGGCGCAGGAGTTTACAAAGTGACCCATCTACCTAGATGCGTCACTTTGTAAATATGGCGCAACAAGGCGCATTATTTACGCCTCTGGTGCGCCACAAAAAGTGACGCACCGGCGGCGTAAAAGTGACGGACAGCCTCATAAATGAGGCCCACTGTTTTTTTGGGTGGCCGGGTGGAAACTCTCGTAATGTAGTAACATGTTCCTGGCAGGGGGTTTGATGTACAGATCGACTGACAAGACACCTGCATCATGTTTGATCACCACTTCCAAATACTCAACCTGGCTGTTGCTTATCTTGTTAGTGAAATGAATGTTATTGTCACATAGGTTTATCCAGTCTAGGAATTGTATGAGTTTATCTAGGGTGTCTGTCCAGATAAGGAAAATATCATCTGTGAATCTTGACCATTTGGTCACAGATTCATAGAACGGTGCTATCTCATTATAGATGAATTTCTTTTCAAATAGGGAGATATATATGTTAGCCGCTGTTGGGGCAGAAGATGTCCCCATGCCGACACCCTGATTCTGTTTATATAACTTATTGTTAAACTTAAATATGTTGTCTTCCAATACTATTTTCAGGCATTATAACACGAAAATGGTAGGACATGTGATTTTATAGGCGCTCATAAACCAATGAACCGCTGCTATGGCTCCATCTATAGTGATGTTACTATATAGAGCTTCAATGTCCATAGTGACCATATATTGTGTATTGGCACAGAAAGGTGCGTCTTCATTTAGATTTATAATGTGCCTTATGTCTTGAACAAAGGCAGGTGTTTGTGACACATGTGGACATAGTATGGCATCTACATATTTGGCAAGTGGCTCTTTAGGTGATTCAATGTTTCTCACTATTGGCCTCAAAGAGGGATCAACCACATATTTGTGGACTTTAGGTATGCCATAGATATTGGCCATCTTCGCATTGTCTATGTTAAGGAATGTCCATTCCTTATTAGAAATGACTCCATCCTTCAAGGCTCTGTTTGTTAATCTGCATATCTTATTTGATATATTAGAGGTAGGATCTCTAGTGATGGGTATCATATCTGCTTGTGGTGTCCTTCTGTACTGAATATAAGAGCTGCATGTGATATACATGTGCACTGAGTATCGGAACAGCTTCTGTACTGAGTATAGGATCTGCATGTGATGCCTTCTTTACTGGGTATCATATCTGCTTGTGATGCCCTTCTGTACTGAATATAAGATCTGCATGTGATATACACGTGCACAGAGTATCAGAACTGCATGTGATGCCTTCTGTACTGAGTATCAGAACTGCTTGTGATGCCCTTCTGTACTGAATATAAGATCTGCATGTGATATACACGTGCACAGAGTATCAGAACTGCATGTGATGCCTTCTGTACTGAGTATCAGAACTGCTTGTGATGCCCTTCTGTACTGAATATAAGATCTGCATGTGATATACACGTGCACAGAGTATCAGTACTGCATGTGATGCCTTCTGTACTGAGTATCAGAACTGCATGTGATGCCCTTCTGTACTGGTTATCAGATCTGCTTGTGATGCCTTCTGTACTGAGTATCAGATCCGCATGTGATGCACCTCTCCACTTAGTATAGGATCTGCATGTGATTCCCTTCTGTACTGAATATAATATCTGCATGTGATATACATGTGCACTGAGTATCAGAACTGCATGTGATCCTCTTCTGCACTAAGTATAGGATCTGTACGTCATGCCCTTCTGTACTGAATATCATATCTGCTTGTGATGCCTTCTGTACTGAGTATCAGATCTGCATGTGATGCACTTGTGCACTGAGCATAAGATCTGCATGGGGTGCCCTTCTGCACTGAGTAGAGGATCTGTACGTGATGCCCTTCTGTACTGAATATCATATCTGCATTGTGATGCCTTCTGTACTGAGTGAAGGATCTGCATGGGATCGACACATGTATTGAGTATAAGATCTTCATGTGATGCACTTGTGTAGTGGGCCCCAGATCTTTAAATGATGTTTGTTTACATCAACCTTCAGATCTGCAGGTGATGGACTGTGCAGGTTCCCTCGGATCTGCACGCGATTAAACCTCCGCAGGGAGCCTTCCTTCAGCAGGCGTTGCACTTCTGCACTGATCCTCAAGTGACATGCTTGTTAGCGACCTTCAAACCTACAGGTGATGTACTTGTGCAGTAAACTTCAGATCCATGGGTAACGATCCCTATGCAGCAACATGTACACTTCAGGTGATGAACTTGTGCAGTGAGCCCCAGCTGATGTGCTTCTGCAGTGATTTACAAATCTACTTGCATTGTATTTGTGCAGTAAACCTAAGGTCAGCAGATGATGTAAACTTTCCAATGTGATGGAGTAACTTCTACAGAGAGCTTTCCTTCTTCAGGCAGTGCACTTGTCCAGTGAGCTGAAAATGATAGATTTGTACAGGAATCTTGACATCAGCAGGTGATGTACTCGTGCAACATGTCTCAGATCTTCCAGGGGTTTACTTATCTGGTGGGCTTCAGAATTCCATCTCAATGAGGCGCGGCATCAACAGATCCATGACTAAGGAATATTTGGAATGCAGAAGAATGAGACATTTTGTTTAGAGTTCCATTTTAATTCTATACGTTTTTATGAGTTGACCCTTAAAGGAAGATAACTGAAATCATATAGTTGAACGATGACATTTAATATAACATCAGGCGCCTGAATTCTTCTGCAATTCAGGCGAGCAATCTCCCTGATTCAACTTTGTATCTCCTGAAATGGATCTTAGTACAAATAATATCCCTCAATTATAGGGTATAATGGGCCTAAATCGAGCTGATTTGGATACTATTTTCAAATCTTCTTTTAAATATACCGCTCCTGAAAATGCAAATTATGTGCAAGACTGAATGCATTATGTACATTAAGTAATATTCCTCCCCTATCATGGTCCCCCCTAAAATTACATCTAATCTTTGGCCATGTGCCATTTTCTACACCCAAAGAGACAATATTGCTACTGGTCTTTTGGGCATTGATAACTTTGGCAAAACTTTGATCACATTCATTTTAGTGTGTTCAACTCTTTTGTAGTATTAAGAAAGGAGTGAGGAGGAGGAGATGGCATTTGACTTCTAGGACATAATATTGGCTTAGAAAAAATTACAATACGCAACTATTGCAGCAGAATTTTGTAGTGCTACATATCGAGTTTACATACTTAGAATGTAAACTACAACAGTATTGCTACAAGATATTGCTGCACTAAATATCACAATTATATAGGTAAGTATATATAATTAAAAGTATTTAAAAATATAATTGAAAAAAATTCTCTCTCAAATATATATATGTACATATGGTACACATATAAAAATAAAGGTAATGCATTTTTAAAACTATAATATTTAAAAACAAATGTAAGTAAACATAAATATAATAAACGAAATACAATTATTTTCTACAGAATTTTAAAGAAATACTAATAATAAAACATTTGTAATATACACTTATAGTAAAATTTGAAAGCAATCACAATTAAAAAATATATTTACTCAAAAACACATTTAAACACTTTATTAAACTATATATCATCTTGGAAAAGTATTAAAGGGAAATTACAATATTAAATTACATGAAACATACTGTGAAAATAAAAATCACTAAAATATATTAAACACAAAATAACAAAACAATGATTACAATAGAAACAATATTTCAATTCAAATACAAACAGTACAATACAAAAAAAATATTTATCTTAAATTAAAATGGAAAAACATATTTTAAATGCTACAACCATAGTCATAAATAAAACAAATTAAATAAATATGAAAAACGATTAAACTCCATGACAATAAAGATTAGCGCAAAAACTTAAATAATCCAACATGAACATTACGAATTCACCAAAACAATGATTTAAAAAAATTATTTACTACTTAGGGCCTGATTCTGATGCGGGTTGGAAAGCTTTCCCACCTAGGGCCTGATTCTGATGCGGTTAGGAAGGCCTCCAAATGGCACTTGGTCCTCCAAATTGGATCGGGAACGACCCAGGGTCCAATTATGATGCAGATAGGAACATATGCTCCCATTGAAGTCAATGGGAGTCCAACCAAATCGTATCAGGAAGCATCCGGATGCCTTGTACTCCGTCGGTTGGACTGTCCCAATCCGAGTGGGTTGGAAACCATTTCCAACCCGATTCAGTCGGGAAGCATTTCCAACCCGCATCAGAATCAGCCCATTACTCTTCAACCTAAAAAAACAGAAGGGAAAGCATTGCACTGTAGAAGGATAAAATGTACTATTTCATCTCCAATCTAAGCCTAAGCTATAGAAGGGAATAGTAAGATTTACTATTCCTTCTCCAAAATAATCAACAGTAGTGAAGGCATTGGCCTTTGGAGAATGTGATTTACTATTGTTGGAAAGCTTTGAACAGGGTTCAGATTTACTATTCCCACTTCAATCTAAAAAACAGTAGGGAAAACGTTGAATTTTGGGTGAGTTGTCATATTTACTATTCCCACTCGAACCTTGGCAATATTGCTGAAAGTATTGGACTTTGGAGGTGTCAAATTTGTTATTCCAACTCCAACCTAAGCAACAGTAGGGTAAGTGTTGGACTTTGGAGAGGTCATGTTTCCTATTCCCACTCCAATCTAAGCAACACTAGTGAAAGTGATGAAAAATATATTATTATTATTATATGATATGTTTTATATGATATATTTTAAAAACTCATTAAAAGTAATCTAGGGATAAAATATATTCATATAAATTACCCTCTTCTAAAAAAATATAAAAACAACCCACAAATCTGCTAAATTACTTACCAAAAATAGTTTTTTAAACAAAATGACAAATGTAAACATTATTTATCAAATAATAACACAATCAAAATTTACATTAAAACTACTTCCCATCCCACACCAGCAGAATCCAAATATACAATCCAACAACACACAAAACATTTGAAATGATACAAAATAATTAGGTAAATCACAAAAAGTATAAAAAAATTGTAAATCCTTAAAAATACAAAACCACAAAGCAATAGAGAGAAACTGAATGAATGTAATCAATTAAATGATTTAGATAATTAATAATGCAATTCACCTACTCAAAAACACAGAAATGATTAAAAACATTACAAAATGATAGAAAATCAATATTATATATAATTGCAATTTAAAAAAGCAATTAAACGCTTTAAAAAATAATAACCTTACCTTCAATATTCGGTATTGCATTATTCTTGACACTACAATATGTTTGACAATATTTGTGCTTGACAATATTTTTTAAACTATATTAATAATAAGCACTGGCATTTATTTTAATGTTTGCCACTACTTAGTCCAATACAAATCAATAAAATAAAAACCTAAATATATCAGAGAAAGGCAAAGCTGGAAACTTGGGGGATAGCTCACAAACAGAGCAATAATCTAACTTTTTGTTATTTTCTGGCATTGCATAGTGTGTTCCCACCATTTTTATGACCGGAAGAACTTTTAGAACTTGGGCATTCTTGACAGGTCTGGGGTTCTTGGTGCTAGGTGCCTATGTTTCTTTTGATTTTGTATCTGTTTATGTTGTGACTAATGAATTGTTTAACGATGGACCACGTTGGGCTGTGGTTTTTTAGATCCTGCTAGATCCTGTTATAGATCTGCTTGGAGTGTTATGTGCATGGATGCCTTCGCCAAAGGTTGTTGCTGTTTGTTTCATTCTGCTGGCACATACAGTTGTCCTTTCCTCGGCTTCTGGTGGTAGCTATGTTTTGAGGTACCTTTGCCCTTCACATGACTTTAACGCCTTTTTATGTGGTTGTGGTAGGCTTGAGTTCATTTGTTCAAGATTTGTAGGTATATAGATTGGCAAGATGTCGCTGTCTGGATGACCAACAGTTGCCTGATACTCAACACCGAGAAGACAGAAGTCCTCGTCCTTGGAACCACCCCCTCGGCATGAGACCACACCTGGTGGCCGAATGCCCTAGGAAGCCCACCTACACCCACAGACCACCTCTGCATGGTACTCAACTCATCACTCACCATGAACCGACAGGTCAACTCCGTCACCTCCAGCTGCTTCAACACACTCTGCATCCTCCACAAGACCTTCAAATGGATCCCCCATGAGTCAAGAACGACAGTCACCCACGCACTCATCACCAGCAGACTGGACTATGGAAACACACTCTAAGCCAGCATCAACAAGTCCCTACTCCAGAGCCCCCAGACAATACAGAACGCTGCCACCACCAGACAATACAGAACGCTGCCACCAGACTCGTCCTAGACATCCCCAAGCACGAACACATCAGCCAGCACCTACGAAGACTCCACTGGCTCCCTGTGGAGAAAAGAGACACCTTCAAGATCCTCACCCATGCCTACAAATGCCTACGCAACAATGGGCCAAAATACCTCAATGAGAGAATCAACTTCCCGTACCCAAGAGAAAACTCCGATCTACCTGCCTCGCTCTGGCCGAAACTTCGCACATCCACAGAGCCAGAGCAGGCGGAAGATCCCTCTCCCACATTGCAGCCAAGACCTGGAACGAGCTATAGGCAGACATCAGGCACGCCCCTTCCCTGCACAACTTCAGGAAGACCCTCAAGACCTGGCTCTTTGGCTAAGCAGATCTGCTGTACCCCCCTCAGCGCCTTGAGACCCTCACAGGTGAATAGCGCGCTTATAATCCCCTGATTGATTGATTGATTGATTAGGATATAGAGTTGTCTGAAATCCCTTGAATGGACGTGCTTTTGAGATAGCAAACTATTAGCCATCTAGGCGGCTACAGCCATGTTGTGTACACAGGTTGCCACGAGCTATGTCTAATGTTTTTGATTTTCATAGATTCCTACATTTTCCCTGATTCTAAAAGGCCCCACTGCTTCAGAAACAGTAGAAGGATTATCGGTCCACCAAATAGAAATTTGCCTCCTGGAGCGCTTCACATACACTTAGAAAAGTACAGATTGTGTATCACCCAGTCACAAATGCATCACATTAGGTCATTTGTTTACAATGATCTGTAAACGAGGTATCCACTCACAACAGGAAAATAATCTGCTGCAGATGGACCTCTGTGTACAACCTGCAGGTACACATTTTGGTGCATCTTCTTAGCTATTCAACCTTCGAAGATTGATGAACCGAGTACCATTAAGAGGAATAATGGCAAACTGTGTGTTTACAGTGCATCATCTGCAGTAGAGGGTGCTATATAAAAATACATCATGTTTACAAACCATGTAAAAATCTATATAGATGTTGATCCACAAAAATATGAATGTTTTGGGGATTCAAAGACTTGTAATGTCTTAATCTGGCCATTATTGATGGTTGCCATTCAGAGCTAAAAAGTAATATTAACAAGCATTAGTAATGCCAATAGGTCTGTCTTTCAAGGATTGTTGGATGCGAATGTGAATACCAGTAAATAGCATGGGAATTGATACTTATTTTTGTGTAAACAAAGAACTGAATGATAACATTGGTGAAAGTTAAAAGGTCAGGATCCAATTGCACTGTGAAACTAGACCTAAACATTCATGTAGGTTAACGACTTCCAGCCTTCCATCTGTGCTGCTGTCAGAGAAAAACACCATAAATTATCAAGTTATCCAGGACACTTTAATAACATACAGTGCCACATCTGTGTCCCTGAGCGTTTAAGCTCAGCCAGCTGGCTAAATAAACAAAATGGCCACACCTGTGTGGAGGGAAATTACTTTTGTTGTGTCAGCACACAATTTCTGCCCAATCAAAACATGTACTCCTGGCACCCGGCATATGGGAGGAGATAAAGCCCCTTTCTAGTGATGCGCTCAGAATTGGCCGGCAGACACTGCGCTGTCAAGCCAGCCCATGAAAAAGCATTGTTCTTAAGTCCAGGAGAAGAGATACTGCACCACTAGGGGCTTAACCAGGCACAGCCGACACAGGTAAGCACAGTGGGGTGGGAGGGGGTAAGTTGACAGACGATGGTATGGTTAAAATTAAATAAAAAAATAAAGAACAAAACTTACCTTGCCCATGTCGGCGATGAGGCGATTGCAAGGTAAGTGATTTTATTAATATTTTCATTTAATTTTAACCACCCTGTCGTCTGTCGACATCCCCCCTCCCAACCCGCCCCGACTGCCCCATCACACTTACCTGTGCCGGCCGTGCCTGGGCCCAACCCTTCAGTTGGCCCACGTCCGTTTAGGGGTGGCCCATTCAGCCCAAGGCCAATGAACGTTTGTGAGACATGGGAGACTCTGAGGCTCCTCATCATACTTACGCCACGGTGCATCCCAAACCGTACAGACTTGTTTTTTAGGTCGAGGATACCGTCGCACTGCGAAGCAGTGGGCGGAGCTGGAAATTTTATGACTTCTACAGTGGGGCTTTTACCCGCCTCTCTCTTCCATTGGCTAGCTTAGTAAATGGAGGCTAGCTATTGGAAGAGATGTGTGTCACTCGGGGCTGGAGCAGAATCGTGGGCGTTTCTTGCTTTTTTTAAGCCCCGCCCCTTTTTGATCGTCGTTCGGAGGTGGGCGCATACTTTGGTTTTTTTTTGGCGCCACTTTTGTTTTGCCATTTTCACCGACCGCCGCCGGAAGAAGTCGTCCTCAGGTGAGTGCTTGCTGTCCTGCCCCCCCCCCTTGTTAGTGCTTGCTGTCCTGCCCCCCCCCCCCCACCGCGCTGTACTTGACTGGCAGGGTTTGGTTGTATGACGATCCATCGTAATTAATCGCATCGCGGTAATTTACATCGCCGTCACTACATCGCAATTGCAATCACATCGGCCATTTTAGCATCGCACGATGTTGCAACGCAAATGCGGCCATGCAATAGGATCGCGTGTCACATCGGCGACCTTACATCGCGCGACATGACAACGCGAGGGTTTAGGCCGCACATTCAAATTCGTTATAGGCAATGGGTTGTTCGGGGGGGGTGGGGGGTAAGCCCTGCTGCTAAGAGCTAATACTGTCCTATTACAATGATAGCAGTCCTAATGAGAAGTGATAACACTGCCCCGCTGAAAGTGTGAAAATCGTGCTGCTAAGAGCGGATACAAAGTGCTACGACTATCCCACTGAAAGTGTGACAATCCTGCTGCTAAGAGCTAATACTGTCCTATCACAATGATAGCAGTTCTACTGAGAAGTACTGGCACTGTCCCACTGAAAGCATGGAAGCCCTGCTGCTAAGAGACTGTCCCATTTCTATGATCGCAGTCTCCCCGAGAAGTGCCAGCACTGCCCCACTGAAACCATGGCTGCTCTGCAAAGACATCACATGGTGTTATGGATCCCTACCATGTATAGGAGTGTCACTGCTGAGAAATGTGCCCGTATAGAGAGTCAAGTGCTGTGCTGCCCACACTGCCCCATTAAACATACGACACAACAGTGCAGGAACGGTCTGGATCAAAGGAGAGAGTCTTGGTGATTAAAATCGACATTTCCCAAGTAAAGTGCTGGCATTGGTGTGTTGTGTTCCAGCAAAGTGTGGGTGCGGTCACATTACCAGTGCAGAGGACTTCCTGCGAAGCAGTGACACTGCCCCAAACACAGCATAGCAGTCCTGCTGGGATCACGTGGTGCTCGCCTGTGAAAGGCATATGAACCATCCCTCCTGAGATCACTAGTACTGTCCCAATGAAAAAATAGCAGGTCTGCTGGAAAGGGGGTGTGGGAGGGCTACTGACAAATTAAACAGACAGAAAGGATGGGTAATGTGTTTCTGCTGTCCCGTTAGATTTATAGCACTCGCGCAGAGGGGCACAGCAGCCCTTCGGAGAGGTACAGACATTGACCCCACAAATGTAAAGAAGACCTTCTGAAAGGTGCTGTTAATGACTCCTATAAAGGACTCCTGTCCTGCTTCGAAGCGCTAGTTCTGTCCCTGCTGCGACCTGCGAACACTGTGGTAATATAGGCACATCTGTCTCACCTAGGCTGGCAGCTCTGAGTCAGAGCCTCTGACCAATCAAGAGACGGATCTGCAGGGGTAGCGCCTGACTGCACCTGCCCTGCTTCGAAGCGCTAGTTCTGTTCCTGCTGCGACCTACCACTGCTGTGGTAATATATGCACATCTGTCTCACGTAGGCTGGCAGCTCTGTCCCATCAAGAGACGGGTCTGCAGGGGCAGCGCCTGACTGCACCTGCCCTGCTTCGAAGCGCTAGTGATCATAACTCTCGTGTTTAATAATGCAATTGCAGCTGTGTCCCTTCAAGAGACGGATCTGCAGGGGCAGCGCCTGAATGCGCCTGCCCTGCTTCGAAGCGCTAGTTCTGTTCCTGCTGCGACCTACCACTGCTGTGGTAATATATGCACATCTGTCTCACGTAGGCTGGCAGCTCTGTCCCATCAAGAGACGGGTCTGCAGGGGCAGCGCCTGACTGCACCTGCCCTGCTTCGAAGCGCTAGTTCTGTTCCTGCTGCGACCTACCACTGTTGTGGTAATATATGCACATCTGTCTCACGTAGGCTGGCAGCTCTGTCCCATCAAGAGACGGGTCTGCAGGGGCAGCGCCTGACTGCACCTGCCCTGCTTCGAAGCGCTAGTGATCATAACTCTCGTGTTTAATAATGCAATTGCAGCTGTGTCCCTTCAAGAGACGGATCTGCAGGGGCAGCGCCTGAATGCGCCTGCCCTGCTTCGAAGCGCTAGTTCTGTTCCTGCTGCGACCTACCACTGCTGTGGTAATATATGCACATCTGTCTCACGTAGGCTGGCAGCTCTGTCCCTTCAAGAGACGGGTCTGCAGGGGCAGCGCCTGACTGCACCTGCCCTGCTTCGAAGCGCTAGTTCTGTTCCTGCTGCGACCTACCACTGCTGTGGTAATATATGCACATCTGTCTCACGTAGGCTGGCAGCTCTGTCCCATCAAGAGACGGGTCTGCAGGGGCAGCGCCTGACTGCACCGGCCCTTCGAAGTGGTAGTGATGATAACTCTCGTGTTTAATAATGCAATTTAGCTTAGCTTCAATTTACTGAAATGAACTTAATTGCCACATGTTGTTGCAGTTACACATTGCAATATCATATCAGCTTGCCATTCCGATAAAATAAACTGCGATGTAAAGTTTCTTAAATAAACAAATTCTGCTCGCATATGCGCTCCTTAAAGAAACACAATTCCCGATTCACGATGTAATTGTTAACGATGTATAAGGAAATGCGATGCACTTGCATGCGTCCTAATGACATGCGATGTGATGTCGTCTACGATGTAACAGCCGCGATGCATTGTCAGTGCGATGCGATATATCCGTTGTAAGCGGTGCTTCCCCAGGGTTTGGCAGATGTAGCATTAGAAATCGTAATAGTGCTCAGGGTAATACACACCGAAAACCCGCCTCGAAGGGAGGTGGTATGGAGGTAAAAAACTGTTATGCTTACTCCAGTAAATGTTTTTCTGCGTTTGGCCATGAATACCAGCTTGTTGAAATAAGACACGCTCTATAAGAGGTGGTTTCCGAAACGTGGAGCTTAAAAACGATTACACCAAGAGTAAACAAAAAGTCACGCCGTGCAGCGTATACCCGCGAGCAAAATGAGCCCCCAAGGCAGACTGTTTCTGGTGCCTTGTCTTTTTATGTGCTCTTTCAGTAGTGTTTGCCCGAGGCTGACTTGCTTGTACAAACAGGAAGTCACCCAATTTACGCAGATAAAACGCCAGCGCTTGGCACAACAAAAATATTGATGGGCGCCTTTGTTGAGGTTACAAAATCATGCCATCGTGCCCACAATGAAGCCTGTGGTCACTTGACGGCACCACAGCATGATCAACAAGTCTATTAAAAAATGCCATTCCAATTATAGTGAGCAGAATTAGTTATTCACTTGGGGTTTTTCTGGATCGCAGTTGGGATTGCAAGATTTCGGGTTATTGCCAATTATAGTAATGTGCGTCACTCTGCACTCTTCGTGGACGCATACTCCTTCGAGCAACAGGGAATGCGTCGTTGAAGGTTCACCACAGCACAACATTCCAGCTGTCCGATGGCCCGCCTCCTCTTACCCTTTACCATAACACCACAGATACTTTATCCGTCACACACCACGTGGAAGACATAACATTCGCATAAATGCAATAGCGTCGCCACCGCCCGGCTTTTCCTGGAGCAGGGGCCTGCAAAGGGTCGGGAGTGCTGGAGTGCATTTAATCCGAAATATGGATTATCAGGAACGTGTTTACATGTATTTTTCAAATGGTTTGACTTGTAAAACCTAGGTAATGAAAGGAGTATTTTTTCTGAGGGCAATGATTATAAGGTGCATGCAGTCAAATGCAATCAAATACCGTTTACACATTGTGATAGCTAAGCGTTGTCCCCTAAAAAAAGTATTTTCGTAAGGCCTGCTTTGTTTGCAGTCAAGGTGATTGGCTTTCCCAAGATGCTTCCTTTCTCCTTTAGTCAATGGGCACCGGAGTGGAAAATGAGGGAAGAGACAAATATCCACAGAGTGAAATCACTTTAGACATAATACCCCTCTCTTCGAACTGAGCTTTGAGTGCCGTTTGAGTCCCCTGTAGGGACCCCCCCCTCCAGAGACGTAATGCTACAGCAATCACTTTTACGAAAATCTGGATCCAACCGCACACATTTGTTCTGCGGCACACCCTTGCAGCATGAATGCATCCTATCCCCAATGAGGCCAGATACATCTTCTGCAGCACCAAAGGGACATCACAAGAAGTACTGTCTCAGCATTGAAACTTCAGTTTTTAGGGCACCCCCCCCCCCACCCCCCCCCCCCATAAAACAGGCAGCTGAGGCTTTAGAACAAATCAAGTGTCTCCCCAGCTCCCCACAAAATTAAACACATAAATAAATAAATAAATTAAACAGCAGACAGGACTGTGATTGACCCTCTGCAGCGCTTCCTCAAACACCAATTCTGAGAATCTCTGAGGGGCCGCCCTCTAGCCTCTGAACCAGCAGTTGCTGTCCCCAGTCTGTCGCACCCAGCAGCAGCTGCCATCTTTGTACCCCAGTGGCTCTTGCTGTCTGTGTGTGGCTCTGTGTCTGTGTGTGTGGCTCTGTGTGTGTGTGTGTGTGTGTGGCTCTGTCTGTCTGTGTGTGTGGCTGTGTGTTTGTGGCTGTGTGTGTGTGTGTCTCTGTGTGTGTGTGTGTGTTGTTCTGTAAGTGTGTGTGTGTGTGTCTGTCTGTGTGTGTGTGTGTCTCTGTGTGGGTAGCTTTTTTTGTAGGTGGCTCTATGTGTGGGTCGCTCTGTCTGTGTGAGGGTGGCTCTGTGTGTGTAGGTGGATCTGTGTGGGTGGCTCTGTGTGTGTGGGTGGCTCTATGTGAATGACTCTGTGTGGGTGGCTCTGTGTGTGTGGGTGGCTCTATGTGAATGACTGTGTGGGTGGCTCTGTGTGTGTGGGTGGCTCTATGTGAATGACTGTGTGGGTGGCTCTGTGTGGGTGGCTCTGTGAGGGTGCCTCTGTGTGGGTGGCTCTGTATGTGTGTGTGGGTGGCTCCATGTGAATGACTGTGTGGGTGGCTCTGTGTGGGTGCCTCTGTATGTGTGTGTGGGTGGCTTTGTGTGTGGGGCTCCGTGTGTGGGTGTAAATGCAATAGGTCTCCCATTTGCGAGAGATTAAGCTATTGGCATTGTAAATGACAATGCCATTTATTTATGTTTTAAAAACAAAAACATAAATAAAAATAATGTCATGAGCAATGCCAATAGCTCTAACTTTAACAAAGCCGAGACCATTGCATTGTAAATGCTTTTCTATACATATTTCTAATAGAAATGTCCTCCTCGGGACCCTTAGTCTAGGGCATGTTGTCATAATACGGGAGGCGCTTTCCGGGTCAAGCTGGTATAAAAAAAACACAGCTCCTCACCGCAATAGGTCGATTATGCAGTCGCACGTGACCTCTAACCTGTCGACTTTCTTCAGTCGACGTGTGTGTGTTGTGCGTGTCTGTGTGTGCTTTGTGTATGGGTATGCCTGTGTGTGCGTGTCTGTGCAGATTTGAATGTCTTTGTATATGTGTTGTGTGTATGTGTTTATATGTGTCTGTCATAAGCTTTTATTTGCATGTGTCTCTGTGAGTCTGCTTGTGTAGGTTGTGTGTGTGGCGCGTCCATACATGCTCCTGTGCGCCCCCATACCTGCCTTCGAGGGGCTTCATGGATGAGGTGGGAGAAAAAAGAGAACGTGTCGGTCTGCTAATTTCTCCGGTGATTAACGGATTACACAGCATTAGTTAAAGCTGTCAGGTTGGACGCGGGTCAAACCATGGGAGAAGGGGGGGGGGGGGGGGGGGTCGGACCGCACGAGTACGACTACGACGCTAATAGTGACTCAGCGAAGACATTGCTTGTAAAATAAACTCTGCATTGGCTGTAAACTCAGTGGGGCGCGTTCATTCCAGGTTTATTGACTGTTAATGCTTTAATGGAAGGCCACTCACCACACTCATTTTCGGAGCATTGGGAACTCATCTCATGCTCACCTCATAAAATGATACCAGAACATAATGGAAGAGCGCCATAAGGCAATGTCAAATACACCTCAAGGCACTGTCGCAGCACAGTTTCAAAATATAACCAGGGCCCTTACAATTATGCGGCATGGAGCACCAAATCATGTGGTGGGTTGACTAAATTATCGGCCAAGAAAAGGCAAATTATGTTATATAGCGCAGCACATTTTTTAAAGTATTACTTCACTATTTTGTCATTTTTACACATGATAATACTGTTCTGGGCAGAGATTTCACCTTATTAGGAATGGATCAGCTTAATAACCAAATACAGAAATAAGCAACTGAAAGATGATCAGTTAACCTGTGCGAAGGGCCTTCCTCTGTGCGCGAACACACGTCAACACGTTTTTAATAAATTCTGATCCATTTGAGCTGGAGACATTTTTTTTGTTCAAATCTGCAGATTTTGCAGCAGATGATGGATTATGTGGCAAATACGGCAACTCCATAATAATGAGAAAATGCCACAGCAGCAGAATTGCATAATACCAGTGGCCCTGTAATACACCATGACTACAAAACACTCTTTTTACACCGTTACATATCACCTTGATATAACTCCAATCGTACTTTCTCCAGTCTGGCTCCAAGAATCTGGAACTCCCTGCCTCCTGCGATCAGATCCAATCCCTCCACACTATCTTTCAAGAAACTGGTCAAACGGCTACTCATGAGCAATCTTGAACAACAGCCACTGACTCTCACGCTCTTGTTTGTTAATATTCTGACTCTTATTGAAATGCACAAGTGCGCTTCATTGTAGGCTGTTTTGGTCAACTGTTTTCGTGCTGTAGGACACCTCTGATACCACCAACTCTTAACGTACTCTGTTTTCCCACTTTATTGTAACCTTCACGTACTGTCCCTTTGAGTTTGTTACCCTCGTTTTCCCATTTCTGTACAGCTCTCTGACACCCGTTTGGGTCTTGTTCGCGCTTTATAAAACTTTTCAAATAAATAAATAAACTCCACTGCATCAGGTCACAAAATAAAATCTTAACATAAGTTTTCGTTATAATTTAATGGCACAACATAGGTCAATAACACAGTCCTCTCACAGACGTCATAAACTAACTTAATGAAATAATGTCCTAACATAACGTAATAACACACTGGTACAAAGCAGAACCGTGCAATAATATCACAAAATATATGGGGAAAAGTACCCCTGACATACATTATAAGGATATTGCAAGTCACTGAGCAGTTTGGCCGCCCTTGAGACGAACGAAGCTTAAGAGACCGATGGCCAAGTTTCTATATAAGGTCACGGGCCGTAGAGTTTGCCTTGCCTGTACAGGGGGCACTCCTATTATAATCGAACTTGAAAGAAAGAAGAGGCAAACAGGTGAAAGGAAGCAAGAAACAGAGATGGCTTGAGCGCCGGAAGCATACCCAGGTCTTATGTTCTTGTGGAGAGGGCTGAGCAGTGTAAGACTTAAGGCTTTCTTCATCAGCAGCTTCCAGATCTCCTCTCAAGGGAGCGTCTGTTATTAAAACCAACTTATTGGACATTGATCCGGTACCTGATGCCAGACATTACAAATTCTGCAGCACCACTGTCTGCTTTTAATCCAAAATCCCACTGCGGAGCACAGAAGGAAGCACACCAGTGGCAAAAATAAATTCGAATTTATTTTGAAAATATCAGCCATTCTCTCAAATACACTGATTGCTCTATATAAATTTATTCCTAAGAGGGAGAGTGTAATTTGAATTTGGAGGTGAATTTCTCTACTGTGAGACAAAGCTATACCTGAAGGCATTCAACCACAATAACAATGTTTGTGTCAGAAAACATTTTATTGTTTTATTTTGAGCAAATTATGCAGATACAGCGATAATCAAATAATTAGACATCCTGCATACATAGCACGTCTGTGGTCAACAACAGCATAAACACCCCCGCCCTCTGACCGTCGAGCATATGATTACTCCACTTAAGCACCATTTTACTGTCCAGATCCTGTGATCAACCCCCTTGTGCTTCAAGGAGAACACCTCCACAGTATGGATAACCAGCATATTGTCAAGGTAAGTAGATGTGGAGTCACAAACAACAATGTATACTTCCCTCTCTAAGCTAACCGTGATGAAATGTATTGGTTGACAATGCGCTCTCGAAATACGCACAGGTCAATGTTATTGACTTTGATATTGCGATTTACAGCGTGCCAGAAGCATGTTGGCTTCAATGAAAACCGAGCACTTTCACTACATTGAATATGAAGCCTTTTGGCTTTATCGAACACCTTCAGGAAGGTTTTGCCCACTCCTTTAAAAAAATTTGATTTGTAAAATAAGGGCCAAATCTGGTTTTACAGCTAAAGTGTTGGTTTTTCAGCCAGGAAAGCTGTGTCTAATCCCCCTCTTTCTCACCAAATCTGGTGGATTAACATAAAAATCAAATAAACATAAGAGGATATGGTGTAAGGGCCAGAGATGCTGACTTTGGAACCGAGGAACCAGATTCAAGTCTCGTTGTCCGCTCAACATCTTGTGATTCTGGGCAAATCCCTTAATCTCCTGGTGATTAAAAAAAATGAACATGTCCTTATGTAATGTAACTGGTGCTCATGTGAAGCGCTCCAATACCTTCGGGTCGAGTTTGCGCCATATCAAACTGGAAAAAATTACTAAAGTACTGTATAAATAAACTGATGCATACCTGAAAGTATTCTGATTCTTTACATTTTCTATTTTAGAAAACAACTGTGATGTATTTGCCATGGTTATGGTCTTCACTTTCTCTAGGATACATGAAAAGACCTATGGCTGTATTACATAAAGTACCACACCCCCATGCAAATGAGAGAATGCCCTCTTGAGAAAGCAATGGTGCTGTATGAGTGCCAGGGCTTTCTGTATTACAGAAGGGGCCGCACAAGCGTCTGCAGCTCCTTGTGTGATACCAAAGTGCTCGGGGCGCTCAAAGCAGGGACAAATGCCCGTCTGGCCCCTCGGGCGCTTTGTGTAATATGGCCCCAGGGGTGTTTTTTCTGTCTTTACTGCTGATTTTGGTGTACTATAGTTTGTAGTGCTTAAGGTTCCCCCCATTGCCATCATATGAACCAGGGGTTAATAATAACCCCTTGGACGCTCATGACAAGCTGAGCTCGTCATGAGCCACGGTGCTCGTGTGCTCATGACGAGCTGAGCTCGTCATGACCGTTGTAACGCTCACAAGCTGGGCTAATTCCCCTGCTGTGCGAGCGTTCTAAAGGAACGGGTGTGGTCATGACGAGCTGAGCTCGTCATGAGCACACAACCACCGTGGCTCAGGACGAGCTGAGCTCGTCATGAGCACCGGGGCGCTTTGCGCGCCCCCCCTCTCCCCAGCACAGCGGGGTAATCCGCCCCGCATGCAAGGGTGTAAAGTTACAGCAGCACTCCATGTCAACAGTGACACCATATCCCACCCCTAGGCTTTGGGAATTGTAAGCAATGGATAGATTCAGCAGTAAATCAGCTAGCCCCTAAAGAAATGATCATGAGTTGGAGAGAGGAGGGCGGATGGGACACACTCACACGCACACATACACACAAACACATCTATTCACAACACTCTTCACCAAACATTCATACATAAACGCACGTACGCACCAAACATTAATTTAAAAGAAAAGCACACACTTACCTGCAGACAGTTCTGCCTCGGAGGTCCCAGGAGGCTTGGGACTGCTGCCTTTGCTCCTTGGCTGACCTAAAGTCAGCCAATGAGTGAAGGCAGCAGTCCCAACGTCATCACAGAGTGGGATGGGGTCAATGAGACTGCTGACCCCACCCCACTCTGTGATGAAGTGTCACTGATTGACACTCAACCCTGGGTGCTTCCAGGCTTAAAACTGAAGCTCCCAGCTGCGAGGCAATCAGTGACGCTATACCTCGTCACTGAGGGGAGGGCCTCAGGGACCTTTGCAGAGCTGAAGATGTCACGCCCACAGGAGCTGTGACTTCCTCAGCCCAGCAAAGTTCAGCTCAGGCAGCCAGAAGCCTGCGCATTAGCTCATGTACGGCTCGTGGCTGCCTGAACTGAAAATGAACAGTGTCTGTCAGGCTGACCTTTGTGCAGCCTGACAGACACTGTTCGTGAAGGGCCAAAGGTGGAGGGGCATGGCCCCTCATCCCCAATGGCCCAGCCGTGCCTGTCACTCCGGGGAACAGCGTTTACAGCGCAACTTTTACAACGCAGTACCTTTACGACGCAACCATTACAACGCAAGTCATTACAATGACTTGCGCTGGGGGGCGCTCTAGGATAGGGAATAGTTTTAATTTACTATCCAACACCTTCTCTACTATCCACGAGGACTGGAGTTGGAATAGTAAATTAAACTATTCAGTATCCAGCGCCCCCCAAGGCAAGTCATTGTAACGACTTGCGTTGTAAAAGTTGCGTCGTAAAGGCATGCGTTGTAAAAGCATGCGTTGTAACGACGTACATCCGTCACTCCATCTCAACCATGGTTCTCAGATATCCAAAGTCAACTTTGCCGCAGACAGGAGCATAAATTGAGACAGAACTACGATAAATTCAAAAAATATATCTACAAACAAAATATTAGTGAATATAAATCCATGATCCAAAAGGAAAAACCCTCCTACTTCATCCACAAGATCAAAACCTCAAAAAATTCTAACACAGATCGTTTTCCACTGTAAAACAACTTGCTAATATCCTGGAAAAAAACAACTCCAACTGTAATTCATTTTGTGCAATACTTTAGCTTCCTTCTTTCAGGCGAAGGTTGAGGATATCTATAACATCTTTACTTCAAATAGTCACCAGTTCCATCACTCTCACCTGGACTTATCCCCTGAGCCCAGTCCAAAAATTCAGGCATCTCCTTTTTGCCATCATGGCGATCTTTCATCTCTTATCAGTTCAGCAACACTGCCCTCCTTTTCTCCACTCACGGCAAATCAGGTGTTGGACCAAATCGACCAAATCCGGTTCCCCTCTGGATCCAGGTCCCCCAAAAGTAATTAATTTGGTCCTCGAGATCATAGCGAGACATTTGGTTAAACTTTTCAATGAAATGTTTAGCCTTGGATATTACCCTAAGGCCTGGGAAAAAAACTCCAATCCTGCCTTCACTGAAAAAAATCCAGGGCCTCATTTATGGGTCTTTTGCCGTAGGGCAGCGCCGCAGGCCTTGCTGCTGAGCTGCAGTACGGGAAACGAAAAGGGCAGGAAAGCGCCGTATCTATCTGATACGCCCCATTCCTGTCCTTTTCCCCTGCGCAGGTGAACAATGGGCTGTCATGCGCCAACCGCGACATCTTTGCACAATGGTGCACGGGTGCCTGCTTTGCAGGGATGATTATTTTTATGCAGGAAGGGAAACCTTTGTGCACAAAAACCATCACAAGAGTCTTTTTCCTCTATCTATGTGTGCTGCATTCTGCAGCACACATAGAAAAAGGAAAAAACAAGGAGAAATAAACATATTTCTCCTAGTTGTGCCTCCCATACGCCTCCCTTGTGGAGGCGTAATTTTTTGGCGCTGTCTCAGACTTACAATTTCTAATAACTCTTGGGCAGTGTCAAAAAGCCATGGATGTTGCTGGGAATTCCCCCAGCAGCACCCATCGAACGCCCCTTTCACACAGTTTTCTGCGTGAAAGGGGCACATATTTATAAGGTCATGAAAAGCCACGTAACGTGGCTTTATGTCGCCTTATAAATATGCAGTGGCACATTGCGCCACCAAAATGTAAAAAAAGTGACCTTCCAGCAGAGCAAACATTTTTGAAGCGCCTCACTAATGAGGCCCCCAATCTTAGCCCACTGGATCCCAGTAATTACCGGCCTATATCTTGCCTTCCCTTTCTGGACAATATTTTAGAAAAGACCATTAACAGAGAATTGGCTTATTTTATTAATACAAATCTTCTTCTTGACACATCTCAATTTTGGTTCATAAGTGAACACAGCACTGAATCAGCCCTGATTGTTGCATCCGAAGCGTCAAAAGCTGTACTGGAAAAAGTAGGTAACGCTGCCCTGATCCTTATGGATCTCTTGGTGGCATTTAATATGGTCAGTCACAGTCTTTTGATTGGCTGTCTCCACTCCATCGCTCGCTCTTCTGAAATACTTTTTGGCACAGAGGGAACAATTCGTTGCCTTGCACAAATTTACCTCTAACCGTTTTCATTACCGTGTGGTGTACCTCCGGGCTCCTCCCCAAGTCCCACCCTTTTTAGGGCTCGCTGGTACTGCATCCGAAGGATGCATCCAGCAGGAGCCTTTTAGTTGCCTGACTCGAGGGAATGGGGACAAGCGTGTGTTACTAGCTTTTCTCCTGGATTTGGGTGCGCGAACGCGCACGTCGGCTCCGTCCACGCGTGCGCACACAGCCAGCCACCACACAGACTGAAACACACGCGCGCTTCCCCCCACCAGTCATCGGCTCTTTCTACACACGCATGCATGCATGCATACATACACACACACACACACACACACAGACACACGCGCACAGACACACACGCACACAGACAGACACACTCGCGCACACACACTCGCGCGCGCACACACCCCCACACCCCCCCACACCCCACTCACCGAGTTCTTTTCGTGTGTTCCTCTCTCCCTCGGCAGGCAGCGGGTCATCCTCAGCAGCAGGCGGGGCTCTCCACGAGCACGGGAGCCCCGCTAGCTGACACGCAAATCTTCCAGCTGACTGGCACAGGAGCGCTTCAGCACAGGAGCGCGGGGTAGGCTCCCGTCTGCTTCCTGTCTTTTTGCGGCCCCGCCCCCGTCCCAACACAGGTTGCCTGGCTTCCTGTTCAAGCCGGGCTGCGGCGGTGAATTTTTATTGGTCTCGGCAGCCATTCAGTTCATATAATCATTGACCCACACTTGTTCAAATATGTTTCCCAGCTTGAAATTTGCATCCAGTGTTTCCAATTAAAGAGTCATGGTTTGCTCACAAACATTGTTTGGAAGCCGCTCTAAGGAAATGACTGCAATGTTCTGCACTGGAAATTCACAATGTGACTTCATGTATATTTGTTTTAGGTCAGTCATGTTTATACTCACGTTATTTATTATCTGTCCTTTTCACGGCGTCAGCCGGGTATAATCCCGTCTTCCTTTCGTTTTTCTTCTCGATCTATTTCTGAGTGGTTTCAAGGCAGCTTTTAGCAAACGCCCTCTTGGAAACATGGTTTATGGAGAACCACAGGTGATGATAATGAAGCAGTGCTGCCATCCTTATATACTTCCGGTTCTGGGTCATGTAATTAATGGAGAGCTGCAAATTGTTCATAATCGAACCGTTCTCCTGCTTTATAGAATTTTTCAGTTTGACATACATTGTTTGTATTAATTAAAGCTTGTTTAAGATCCCAAATGCCTTATTGTCATAATGTTAATGTGTGGTTCCGAATTAAAACTTCACAAGTTATTTGTTGTTTACAGGCAACATGTTTCCTACCAGGTTTATACTGGCACATGTAGTCCCCCATGAATAAGCGCTCAAGTTGCAGTTTGAATCCAGTGTATATAGGTATCAGCCGCGGCTAGCACAGGTAAGGGTGGTAAGGCGGGGCAGAGCAGGGCTTCAGGGGTGAAGCCGACACACAACGGAATAGGTGTTATTTATTTATTTAATTAGACCTATTTTGTTCAATTCGCCCCTGTACCACCCAGCCCCACCCCAGCTCCACCCCACCGCGCTTACCTGTGCCGGCCGACGCTGACAGGTTCCATTCTTGATCTGTAGTAATGTAGGAAAACGTTGTTATCTGTGTTGCTGTAGAAAGATACACAAAAAGAAATTCCACTTTTGCGTTCAGATCTTTGAGATATAAAGTACATGTTTTTTACAGGAAATTTCTTTCTGGGAATTGTTTTTTTTTTTAAATGGCCCTCTCCAGTAAGGAATTTCGGTATGATTTCGAATATCTGAAATCTGAATTGTATGACAATAGACTCAGAGTCAGAGAAACGTTTTGCAATGTTAGATTTTTCATTCTGAGTACACTATATCCCTTATGTTCGGTCAGCCGAGTTTTTAAATTTTTGTTTGTGTTTTACTGCGATCATTTCAAATTATAGAATTCTTTAACCATGATAACTACTGCTCCTCGTGTATCATACAAAAACTATGCTAGGGCATTGGGCTGGGTTGTGCAAAATAGAACGCAGCACACCAGATAGGTGCACACCATGTGATAACCATGCCACATTCATTTTGCCTGTGTGTTTGTAATGTTTTGCTTTTTTTAGATATTGCTATTTTTATGTGCTTTAGTACTGATCACCTTTTACCCAGTGCTAAACATGTAGCGCCCAGAGCACTCTTCGTTTGTTCAAACATGCAGCACTTGGTGCACGTTGTGTGCTAACCATGCCGCATTCAGTGCATCCATAAAAATATAGCAATATTTGTATGCCTTTAGGACTGCTCACCATTACGTAGTGTTACACATCAAGCACCCAAGGCAGTCTCCTTGTGTGAAAAATGTAGAGCTTGTTGGACGCCATGTGTTAATCACGGCATGTTAAACATGCAGCACCCAGAGCATTGTCCTTGTGTCAGTTACTCTACTGGTGAGGCCGAGCCTGCATACACCCACATACGCAGCCCCACCGTCCTGTCGCATGTGCTTTGCTGATGGGAACCTTTACAGACAAATGTGCCAATAGAAGTATGATAATCTTTCCAGCTACACGCAGATACAAAGGATTCTTCTGTCACAGCCGTACAGACTTCTTCCTTTGCTAATTTACTTTTGTTCAGTGATTACAATGTTTCTAAAGGTGCTTACCAGGTCGACTCTGTACTCTGTATTGTAAAGGCTTTAGGCTATTTTAAACACGCTATCGCTTTGTAATGTGCTTGCACCTTATATTTATTCATAGCGTTTTTTGTGCCCTTCTGTCCCTGTTAGACTCATTTTTTGTGCCCTTCTGCCCCAGTTAGACTCGTTTTTTGTGCCCCTCTGCCCTCTGTTAGACTCGTTTTCCCCTTGCAACTCAAGCATCACTCAGCCCAACCCCACCATCACTCAGCGTAACCCCTGCATCACTCAGCGTAACCCCTGCATCACTAAGCGCAACCCCTGCATCACTCAGCGCAACCCCTGCATCACTCAGCGCAACCCCTGCATCACTCAGCGCAACCCCGGCATCACTCAGCGCAACCCCTGCATCACTCAGCGCAACCCTGCATCACTCAGCGCAACCCCTGCATCACTCAGCGCAACCCCTGCATCACTCAGCGCAACCCCTGCATCACTCAGCGCAACACCTGCATCACTCAGCGCAACCCCTGCATCACTCAGCGCAACCCCTGCATCACTCAGCGCAACCCCTGCATCACTCAGCGCAACCCCTGCATCACTCAGCGCAACCCCTGCATCACTCAGCGCAACCCCTGCATCACTCAGCGCAACCCCTGCATCACGCAGCGCAACCCCTGCATCACTCAGCGCAACCCCTGCATCACGCAGCGCAAACCCTGCATCACTCAGCGCAATCGCTGCATCACTCAGTGCAACCGCTGCATCACGCAGCGCAACCCCTGCATCATGCAGCGCAACCGATGCATCACACAGCACAACCCCTGCATCACGCAGCGCAACCCCAGCATCACTCAGCGCAACCCCAGCATCACTCAGCGCAACCCCAGCATCACTCAGCGCAACCCCAGCATCACTCAGCGCCACCCCAGGGTATAGGTGTCACATTTGCGAAAGTTATAACTATTGGCATTGTAAATGACAAAGCTATTAATTTAGCTATTTTTAAAACCAACACATAAATAAAAAAATTGTCATTTACAAGACCAATAGCTCAAACTTTCCTAATGCGAGACCTATTGCATTGCAAATGCTTGTTAACCTTTACATCACTCCTTTGGCTCAGCTAATTAAAATCATTTGGCTTCTCTGTGGTATCCTTCGCTGATGACACCCAGATCGTGGTCTCAGTGCAAATGGATGACCAACAAGTGCCTTAATTTGAACTCCGGAAAATCCGAGGTACTTCTACTGGGTAACAACACCTCAGTCCATGTTGGTGGCCGTTAGAATTGAGGTCTCTCCGAACACTCGTCACAAAAGTTAGGAATCTAAGAGTTCTTTTTGATGACAAATTGTCTTTGAAAATCAAATTAATGCGGTAAGCTCATCTTCCTTTTTCACGCTAAAGATTCTCAGAAAAGAGCTCCTGTTTATTCATCAGGAGTTGCAGTGGACTGTTGTGACTACGCTCATGCTCTCTAAACAGGATTATTGTAATGCCCTCTACACCAACATGCAACAAAAACCTTTAAACAAACTGCAAATCCTGCAAAATGCTGCTGCTCATCTGCTGCTCAGGATTCTTAGGTATCAGTCAGATTCTCAGACCCTAATTAAGCTGCACTGGCTTCCTGTAAAGAAGTGTATTTACTCTAAGGCTCTGTGTATTGCCTTTAAATCTCTCCATGACTCAGGCCCTGAGTACCTCAAACACAATTTTGCATGGTACATTCCATCTGGGTATTTGTTCTCTTCCACAGCTAACAATAAGGTCATTCCCATATTCAGAAGGTCCCATTGGGGTGGTGGCAGAGGCTTTGTTTTTTGTATTGTCAGCTTTGGAACACTCTTACTCTTCATTAAAAAAAATCGCAAGCCTTCTTCCCTACCGGAAAGCACTAAAACTGGACTTTTTAATCAGTAGGTTCAGTTTCTAATACCCTTTATTTTTTTGGACGCTCGTCAGCTTCCGTTCTTTCCTTCCTTCCCCTCCCAAGATGCCTCTGGGCAGCAGTGCGCTTTATAAAATACATACAAATTTCATTTAATTTCACACCTTCTGGCTACAAGGTCCACGGAAGTAGGCCCCAACAAGGTTGGATGCATTGGGCGACGGCACCAACACGCGTAGCGGCCCCCTCTGGCAAACAGGGGTCAAGGATACGGGCAACAGCCCTGACAATCTCATTTGCAACAGGGATGGCCCCAGCAGCTTCAGTGACCATGGCTTCCACAATCCCACCGTCCACCCTCTGGCATACATGAAGTCCTGGACACTTGCGGCAGCCACAATGCTGTCTGCTGCACCTGGTGATGGACCTCAATTTAACAGTAGCCTTGATGGGGGCATGTCGTCTGTCGGAGAGCGGACAGCTCTCGATGAACACCAGTCTTAACTGGATCGGGCATCTCACACTGTGCTCACCGGGAGTCACTTGCCAACATCCCCACTGAGTCTTACTAGTTCCATGCTCTCTCCTTCGCTTCACAGTGGACATTTGTCTTGGCAGATAGGCAGAGGCTGGTGCTCCTTGCACAGGGCAACTGTTTTGGGCTTCCTGGGTGATGGCCCTTCACCCAGCTGGGAGAGTGGCAGGCCTTGGACCCCAGTCCTCGTTGCAGCAGCTTGTAGCCTTGGCAACCTTCTTTCTCATGATTACCATTGCTGTTGAACCAAGTGTGGGACTCAGCCTCCCACCTTTAAAGTTTAAATTCAGACAAATATGTGATTTAGTGTCAGGGTCTTTGAAAGTGCTATTCCTGCTGCACTGTCCTTTTTGAAAGGGACAGTCTGCCACAGCAGAAAAGGCTCCAATCAATTACCAGTGAATATAATGGTACAGGTTGCCCTGCTCGGATCACTGAAATATTATCGACGGGCACATTATCGACTTACCAAAATATCGTTGAAAAATTATCGACGACAAAAATATCGACTTACTATACTTATTACACAAACTACAAAATTATCGAGTAAAAAATATCGAGTACTAACTATATCGAATACATAAATATAACTTAAATAAATATCGACTACAAATATATCGTTGAACATGAAATTAGCCCTAACACTACAAAAATATCGACTACAAAAATATAGACTACCACAATATCGTTAAAAAAAAAATATCGAGTTCATGTTTGTACACTTTTCTTTCTAAAATACCATCTTTATCATCAATAAAAGTCATTTCTCACTAAAAAATACATTTCACATATAATACCTGTTACTTACATAAAATTACTATTAATCCACATTTGATATACATTCTATTACATGCATTTTATCATTTTCTACTATTCTTTGCATTTAACTAACATTTTCATTACTTATTTTCACATATAAATATATTTCATTTAAAAACGAACCTGCTTTAATGCGGGAATAACCACATACCACCATTCTCACATCAACAAACACTCCAATTAACTTAAAAAAATTCAAACTAGCCTATACTATGCTTCCTTACATCCTACAACCAATCAAATCAAAGCACACATAACACATATACTATAAAAGGGATACATGCATTCTACCATTTGTTGCTGCTACCTCTCTGGAAAGTAGATGCCAACACTTTGAAGATTTTGTTGCAGAATAAACATCTTTAAAGATCCAGCTCACTAGCTAATTAATCAAGTAAGTAACACAGCATTTTTGTAGAAAACTAAATTAGAAGTGCACTATTTTCCTTACATCTCCTAAGTCTTACACTTATTTTATTTTCATGTCTTCCTACTTTTCTGATAGAAACTACTCCAACACAATTCCTATTATATGGTCATATTTCTTCACGTGCAAAATCAGATAGTAAGTATATAATAATTCTCTGTTACACACCAACTGCTGTTTTTAAACACTAATTTACAAGAGCCTTAATTTTTAAAAACATTATATTTACAGATATACTGAAATTGTGCTATTTCTACAGCAAATACGATAAAACTACACTAATTACACATGTAAGTATAGATGTGTTTGTTATAAAACTGCCAATTTCATTAATGCACATTTTTAAACAAGATATCTTGCTTTTTACATCTTCCCTATAGATCATTTGAAAGATCCAACATCAACTATACCAAAACACAAGAATACCCTTCTGAAAAATGTAAGTATAATTGTAATTTGCTAAAAAGTGGGCACAAAAAAACGCTAACTATATTCTTAACACCATGTTATATATTTTGCATTGCCTCTACAGATATTCAGAAAACATCATACATCTATTCTACATATCATATGAAAACATCCTACACAAAATATACCAACATACAAGAATAACCTTGTAAAAAATGTAAGTATACTAGTCATTTCTCTAAAACTGCCGAAAATAACACAGACTATGTTCTTAACAACATGTTATCTATTTTATATTTACTCTACAGATATTCTGAATACATCATACAGCTATTCTACCTACAACAAAGAAAATGACATATTTAGAAGTTAGTATACGTTTAAATCTGTTACATTTCAAAACTGTTCAGTATTAAAATTATAATATTTTGCTTTTATTTCTTCTATCTACTCTACAGATCATACCTGTACTAAATTGATGTACTCCAGCAATTACTACTATTCTACTATTTAAACAAGTAAGTATATGTAATGTTTACATCAAATGCACTAGTAGGCAAAAATGACAACTGCTTTTGAGTAGGAAATACGTTTGTTATATGTAAACATTAACGTTGCTTTTCTATATTTTCATACCAACAGCAAATAAAGACATACATACAAGAACATCATTGAAAAGACATTTCTGCTTCTGTGACTACTACTTTGATTAACTGTAAGTATAAATGCATCAATAATGATGTTAGCACCACAAAAGGAAAAAAATGTGTTCTGATTTTGTTTCTTTCTACTCTTTCCTAGAACAAGTAAATCAAAATGACTGAAGGTGCAGAATTTGTCATGTCTCAGAAAAATAAATTACTATTATGCTACATGGGTTATGTGTATAATCAGGAGAGACAAAGTGGTAGAAAGGTTTTTTGGAAGTGTACAAAATATTACTCCAACAAATGTTATGGGAGGGCCACTACTGAGGAAACTAATGTGCTATTTACTAGAGAACATAATCATCCCCCAAATGTCACAGAAATTGAAATTAGAGATGCTTTAGAAAGTATTAAAAGTGCTAGCACACACAGTGACAAACCCACCACACAAATCCTTAAAGAAGAACTGGTAAAAATCCCTGCCCATGCTTCAGGTCAACTACCCTCTATTGACTCCCTGAAACGCACAATTGCACGCACTAAACGACTCACTAGCACAACCCAACCCAACCCAACTTGTTTTGAGGAAATTATTATTTCACCCGAAATGGCCATCACACACAATAAAGATAAATTTATTCTTTTTGATAATGAAAGCAGTACAAACAGAATAATTATGTTTGCAACTGCAAGTAATTTACGAAAAATCCAACAGTGTCCCCAATGGATGATGGATGGAACATTTAAACCCTGCCCAAAACCTTTTTACCAACTGTATTCCATCCACGGTTTATACCATCATTCTAACATACCTTTCATTTACTGTTTGCTCCCCAACAAACAGCAAACAACTTACACCGAAATTTTAAATGTTCTCAAAACGGAAATCAATAATTATTTTCCTGAAAAAATAATTATTGATTTCGAATTAGCTATGATTAATAGCATTTTGAGAACATTTCCCCACACAGCCATCCAGGGTTGCTATTATCATTTTAATCAGAGTATATGGAGGCATCTCCAAAAATCTACTTTAAGTATACTATACTCTACAGATAGCACCTTTGCCTATCAAGTTAAAAAGTTAATAGCCCTGGCCTACGTCCCTGTTACAGATGTTGCTGAACATTACAATTTATTAATTGACAGCGCATATTATAAGAGGAATGAGGATAAACTAACACCATTGCTAGACTATTTTGAAGACACTTGGGTGGGAAGGTTGCACAGATCAGGACATCGACGCCAGCCCAAATTCCAAATCCCTTGGTGGAATGTCTATCTCAGTACTTTAAACCAAGAGGCTAAAACCAACAACAGTGTTGAAGGGTGGCATAATGCTTTCCAAGTAACTACAAACAGAGGCAAACCCACATTCCATAACCTTCTAGAAGCTTTGAAAAAAGAACAAAGCTATCAGGAACTAAGAATGGAACAATCAGTGTCACAAATAGGTCCAAAACTCACTAAACAAACCCAACAAATGTTCCGACTACTTCAAAGTCAAGTCACATTATACCCTACAACTAGAGGATTAGAATACCTGGCAATAATAGCAAAAAGTCTACTATAAAAATGTAAAGTAAATATACTAATGTCTTCTTACTATAATAATAAAAATTACATGTCATAAACATATATAATGAATTATAAATAAAACATATTTGTTTGACAAATTTTTTAAATTTATGTTAAAAAATTCGTAACAAATATGCTATGTTTATAATTTTTTATAACATACACATAACATTAAAAATCGACATTTCCCACCCAATCAAAATTGTAAAATAAATACTTACAATTTTTGGACTTGAGAGACGCAACCAAGGAAAAATCAATCCATACAATCCAATCCAATATCTTACTATTCCAATATGGGAAACCCTCAAAAACCCAAAAATAAAATGTAAAACGTAAAAAAATGCTCCAGGAAATCCCGAAAACAGTAGTGTGGACACTTTAGGATTTAAAGTTATATACACACTATTTAAAAAAAACGGTCACGCATATCAATTTATCAATCCGAATCGAAACCCTCAAAAAAACCCGAAAAAGGTTTAAAAAGTGTAAAAACCACTCCTGGCAAACACGAAAAATAGGAGATAAATGTCAAAATATAAGCATAATAACTTAAACATTAGTTTCTCCGTTAAAAAAACACGCTTCCTTCCATGTAGTTTTCATGCGAGGAACCGAAACCTGTAAAATAACATACATAACGAAAGCCACCCACAAATACCCCCTTCACATTTGTAAATATACTAACAATTAACATTAACCATGTAAGAAGACATTTCCGAACACTTAAAATTAGACTTGAAGGAAAAAAAGCACGACACATCTATAACGGAGACTTTTCACCCAAACGCTACTTCAACTATTAATACATACACCAAAAAACACTACAGAGTTCGATTATACCCTCAAACATGACCACTTACTTATAATTTTTAGTTAAAAATAACCTTACCTCTCTCCACGCGAAGCAACTCCCAACCGCGAGCTTCTCCAGTCCTGAATGGAGCGCAATAACCTTACGCGGTAAAAAAGTAGTCCCCTTAACCCATTTGTGTAAAAGGATAATAGAATAAACAATGTCATATGGAAAATATATAATACATACACATGTATAATGTAACAAATTAATACACTATACTCATGAAAATTTTTCCTTTATTAACAAAAATAAATATATTTAATATAAATTAATATATAATATTTATTATATATTAATAATATTAAATAATTATGTAAGACTTTGAATAAAAGATGTAAATATTTTGTTATTGTGTATATTGATATCAATAATTTTGTGTATAATTTTAATAAAACATTATAAATGTTTATGGTAATAATTAATAATAATAAATAATATAACTTATTTATTGTTATTAATATAACAATTAGAACCATTTAGTATATAAAGAATGGCCTAAAAAAAAGTATCTATTTTATCTGTGAATGTATATATTTTTGTTAATAATAAATGAATATTTATGTTTATTAATTAATAATAATAATAATTAATAAAATAATTATTATTTTTATTAATTATTACACAAATATTTATAATTATTTCTAACTATAACAAAAGTATATAATTGCTTTACTAATATTTGATCAATACCAGATATTACAATTAAACATATTGTTTCCCTATACAATTATAAACTTTTCAACCAAATCGATTTATATGTTTTATGTAAAAACAACATTTTGTGAAATATACACCAATAAAATGTTATTTTGTATTTCAATTTATCCTAACAAATGTAATAATAGTCATGTTACTTGTTAAAAAAAAATGTATTATATATATTTTATTATATTAATATTTAATATTAACATTATTAAATATTAATGTAAGAAATGTATAACAAATCATTTTTTTATGTATTTCTATATAAATACTTTAAATTGTAAGTGACTGATGGGAATATGTAAAATTTACTGAAAGAATCTAGTAATCAAATTTTTTGTTTACATTGACAACATGTATATAAATGTAAAGATGTTATTCTGTGAATAATAAAAGTCAAAAAAATGTGATGTTATATTTGTTTGTGATTGTATTGTAGTACACAATAAAAAATTAAAAAATTGTTTAATAAAGTTATTAGAAAACATCTATGTTGCATTAATTTTTATTATTAAAATACAGTAATGAACAAATGTATACAAATGTGCTGCACACTGACCAATTTTATATGTATTATTACTACTCCAGTCAATCTAATATCATAGAAGCTGCAGGACACTAGCAAAAAATTATTTACTATTCCTACTACACTCAAGGTAATACCATAAAATGTGGTGGAGACTGACCAATGTTTTTTTATTAATCCAACTCCAGTGTAGGTAATATTACTGATGGTGCTGGACACCAACCAATTAATAATTAGAATTCCAACTCCACTCTAGCTACTGTCTGGAAACATGCTAATACATATATTGTTTTGATCAAAATAAAGCGTACTAATGTAAAGTTTTAATATTAGCTATTTTCATGTAATAGATTTAATGTATCAGTGTTAATTTACACTATACATCAGCACTCTAAAATACCCAAAACTGTCCCAAAACACTAAAAAGACCCCTTCACCCTAAAGGCCAAAACTGACCCTGAACCCTACAAATACCCCTTTACCCACAAACTGAAAACTGACCCTGAACCCTACAAATACCCCTTTACCCACAAACTGAAAACTGACCCTGAACCCTACAAATACCCCTTCACCCACAAACTGAAAACTGACCCTGAACCCTACAAATACTCCTTTCCCCACAAACTGAAAACTGACCCAGAACCCTACAAATACCCCTTTACCCACAAACTGAAAACTGACCCTGAACCCTACAAATACCCCTTTACCCACAAACTGAAAACTGACCCTGAACCCTACAAATACCCCTTCACCCACATACTGAAAACTGACCCTGAACCCTACAAATACTCCTTTCCCCACAAACTGAAAACTGACCCAGAACCCTACAAATACCCCTTTACCCACAAACTGAAAACTGACCCTGAACCCTACAAATACCCCTTTACCCACAAACTGAAAACTGACCCTGAACCCTACAAATACCCCTTCACCCACAAACTGAAAACTGACCCTGAACCCTACAAATACCCCTTTACCCACAAACTGAAAACTGACCCTGAACCCTACAAATACCCCTTTACCCACAAACTGAAAACTGACCCTGAACCCTACAAATACCCCTTCACCCACAAACTGAAAACTGACCCTGAACCTCTAAAAAACACCTTTACCCACAAACTGAAAACTGACCCAGAACCCTACAAATACCCCTTTACCCACAAACTGAAAACTGACCCTGAACCCTACAAATAGCCCTTTACACAAGAACTGAAAACTGACCCTGAACCTCAAAAAAACCCATTTACCCACAAACGTAAAAAATTTCAAAATCCCACAAAATACACCTTTACTCACGAACAGAAAAATGAGCCTGAACCCTAAAAAATTAACCTATAACAAAAACTGAGTCAGAACACTATAAATAATAATGAACACAACATTAAACATGAATATATAATAAAAAAATAATATTTTACAAAAACATTATTAAAATATATTATCACATTAGCTATAATAATAATTTTGATTAATTAATATTGTTTAATTCCAATTAATTAATTAACATCAACATAAATTAACACTTTACATTTAAATGTATCCAATTAATGTAATTAAATCATTATTATAAATTAATTACCAATTAATTATTTTAAATGATATGCAATATATTAATTACATCATTAACTAATTATAATTAATGTGTTAGCAATTTATAAATGTAAATAATATGCTAATTCTTAATAAAATAAATCACTAATTATTAATAATTAATAACCAATGTATCAATTAAAATCATATACAAATCAATTTATAAAAATAATAATAATTAATAATTAATTAATCTATTAATCAATTAAATTATATGCTAATTAATCAATTAAACAATTAACTAATTATTATTAATTAATTACCAATTAAAATCTACTTAAAAAATTACCAAACATATATTAAATAATTAATTATTATTAAATTACTTCCCACCCTATTCCCCTATAAACCCACAACCCGCTCCTAAACATTAAGTACTATTTTTTTATATATTATATATATATTATTTTATTAAATACATATTGTCTAACATTTTCTCGATATTTTTAACTTTCACTATATTTCGATATTTTGTCTGGTCGATATTTTTGAGTCGATATTTTTGTATTCGATATTTTTGGGTCATTTTTTCAGTCGATATTTTGTCCAACGATATTCCTATAGTCGATATTTAGTTAATGTCGATATTTTTCCGTCGATATTTTGTCAATTCGATATTATGTAGTCGATATTATGTCCAGTTACCACCCTGCTCTTGTGCATGCTCTGTAGAGACCTAGTTTTTCTTGGAATTTCTCAAAAACATTTCAATCGACCTTCTCCATTTTGTAGATTTTTATTTTTATTGAGATTTTCTTAAACACACAGAGATTTAAAAAAAAAAGAAAATAGCTGCTGTTGCAACTATATTCTCAATCACTTTTCAGGGACTAACATACTCCACACTCTCTTTGTTTATAATTAATAGTTTAGAGGGTGTTTTAGGAACACATTTATGGTGACCACCTCACTCCAGGTCATTACAGAGACCTTCTCTAGTTGTGCTCTTTTCACACAAAAGCCCAGGACTGGAAATATTGTTTGATACCAAAGGGGAGGGGTGGTGGGGTGCCCTAAAGAATGATGATGGATTTAACCCAGATCAGTTGACTGGGGGTGAGTGTGTGATTTGCTCAAGCGCCCCGTCCATCATCCCCCTTTGGTATCGCTTTGTTCGCCCTAAATGGACAGGGTATGCTCAGATGTGGGTTCCTTGCTCACATTGCCACTGGTTTCACGATAGCCTGGCTGATGAGGGTTATGAATCCGAAACCGGTCCCATGATGCTTGTTTCCGGTCCAGGGAAGACATGGCTTGGCAGTTCGGGCTGGACTGTTCCCATGAGGCACAGGGTCAGACCGATTTGCATATGGCCATGTCTGAACTGGGGTGGTGGAGTGAGCTAAAGAATGATGATGGATTAAACCCAGATCAGTTGACTGGGGGTGAGTGTTTGATTTGCTCAAGCGCCCCGTCCATCATCCCACTTTGGTATCGCTTTGGAAATATTGTTTGGCAGGGCCAGACTGGCTGGACCAGGCACCCGGCATTTCCTTGGTGGGCCAAGGGGGGTTGGGGGGCGGTTTTGTGCCTGTGGGGGACGAAATTGTCACTGGGGGCTAGATTTGCAGCAGTGCTACAATATCGGCCCCCAGTAACAAAAGCAGGAGCAGGGCTTCTTGCTAGCATTCTCCCCCCTTGCTTCCCACTCCCAGGGCAGGTCGAATAGCAATCTGCAAGCGCTGGTTGCTGTTTCCAGGCCGGCCCTGCTGTTTGTAATGACCTGGTCGGAGGTGGTCACCCTAATGAATTAAATTTGTATTATAACAGAGCTGAGAAGCTCTAGTACATTCTTTACAATCTTGTTGTGTGGAATAATAATACACGGGAGTCTGAGATTCCTGTAAAAACTGGTCTCTAATTTCCCAATTACAGTCAAGTGGTGACATCTCTAGTCACCTTTAACCCGTTTACCGCGGCGGGCGTTCCATTGAGTGGACGGGGCTGCATCGGCCAATGTGCGGGCGCAGCACTACCGAGGTAGTGCGTGCGACGGCCGTTAGCCGACGGGTGCACTTAAAGGGTTAATAATGAAAATTAGAACATAGGAATGTTGAGCACTTCATTGAAGACAATGGAGTGCTCTGTACTTCTGATGGGCGGTAGAAGCCTGGAGCATCAACATTCCAATGTTTTCCTTTCACAGCTGTTGCTGTGAACAAAGGTCTCACGGAGCCCAAGTGAATTTCAAAAGCCTCTGGCTCCGTGATTCATTTATTTTACTAATTTGAGCATGTTCTAATAGCCTTATAGCCCTACGTAATGGGCTATAGCAGCCTTTAAAGGCCGGCTCCCTTGTTAAAGGCCCTTGCCTTCGGCTCGGGTCTTTAATGGCCAGTATAGGCTGCAACGGTGGGCTATAAGGCTGTATTATGTAGCTGTTCAACAGTAATAAGTTATTACAGTTAAGTTGTGACATCATAATGTGTTCTATCAGAGACTGCAGAAGGCGAAAGACAGGTAGACACAGAGCATCATTGTAGGTGCATTTAAACAACAAATATGAGAACTGTTTTTTTCATTATTCTCATCAGTTTTTCTAGAACAAAACTTGTTATAAGAAGAAAGGAACCATTTATGACAAAATGCATATTCCTTTGCATACTACAGGTCAATACAAGAAAAACTGGATTTCTCTGAATGTTTCTGCGCCTTTTGAGCTGCTGCATTTCTTTATTCTGACTTACAACAAATTGACTCGTGTTTTTGAAACAAGTTGCTAAAAGCTGTTTGGTGTATTCCATTTCACACTAGAGATTTTGCGTTCACTCTTCATGTCTACATCCTGTAATATCAATTCAAAGACACTTTATTTGACAACAAATGCCATAAAAGGTAAATCACAGACCAATGAAGCTTGATAAAATTGCACATTTTAAAAGCTGTAAAACAAAAGGATTTACACCATAAAATACCTAAGTTAAAATGTTGTAAAGAGACAATTAATTATTACAGATTTTCCATTCTAAAGTTACAATGAGATCGTCGTATGGTACAATGCATACTAAGTTTATTTAGATCTTATCCATGCTACAAACACCATACTCGGCTGGTACTATATACGAGCGGCTCTTTTGCGGGGATCATCAAAACATGCGTAGTGCCAATTTCCAGTTTAACCCTTTCCTTGCTGCGTCGGCCAAAGGCCTTCGCGAGCACTACCTTGGTAGTGCTGCGCACGTCCGTTGGCCGACATGGCCCCGCCCACATAATAGAACCCCCGCACTGCGGCAAAATTATCGCCGCAGTAAACGGGTTAATAAACACAACTATGCATCTCTTGCATGTGATATAAAGTGCAATGAGCATTCTCTAAGAAATAGTGCAGCCTACTATTATGCAAAAGTGCAGATCTTCTGCATAACAACGTTCCTCAAAATGAAGGAAGGTTAGTAGCTTGAGATCAGATTTAAAATCTAAAATATATATCCAAACACTCTATTTTCATTCAGTTTACACTGTCCGCAAGCAATCAATTTGACCATTACTATAGCCTGTGTACAAACCCCTGGATCAAAATCTATTGTGGTACACAGACACCAATCATCAGATAGCATTCTCATTTTAAGTCCTCTGTGTGAACTACAAGCAAGGGTCATTGTATGATAAAGACAGAGTTATAATTGATGACTGGTATTAGTCCCCCCATACATTGCGCACACAGGGTTGAATGCTATTAACTATACAGCTAAGTTAACAGGTCTGTCCGCCCATAGGCCCACATTCGTCCCCAAAATTTGGCAAAAGAGCAGGCGGAGAGAGGTCTATTCGTGTGACTGGCTCACTGGCGTGAATAAGCCGTACTAGTAAATAAAACATTAACTACATTTTTGTTATATAATTTGCATACTGGGCATTTCATTGATGGCTTAGATGAGGCTGACCATTTTGCAGCAAACACCTTCAGAGGCTGAGACCCTACCCTGAATTGAATATATAGTTTCCTATGTAATGGCTCGGTGATATGATCTAAATAATGTTCATATATACCGATGGACTTAAAATCTGCAAAATCACTTGACAATGTACTCTTTATTAGTGCTATGAGCTTTAGTCTGCGCTATCCACCGCCAGTATGCTTTCTTTATTGGCTCCTTTGAGGGTAGGGGCTCTATCCCAGTCGAATCCCAGGGTCCTGCAGGCCCTGGGAATTCAACATTTTCTTGAAGTTCTTGAACCAGTCTGTTTTGTGGAATCTATCCTGCTTTACTACTTCTTGCAGAGCTTCTGCGTAGGCGACTCATTCTAAGGTGGCTCTCGAAAGAAGGCCGGTCTAATTCTTGCTCTATCTAAAATCAATTTCTTCCCCATGTCAAGTTTTAGCGGATATACAGGAGTATTGGAGGGGGGGAATCCATGTTTTTCATGAACCTATGTTCAGATCTTGCCATATCTACTAGACTGTGGAAGCCCCAGAGTTCTGCTCCATATAGAGCAATGCCCACAGCCTTCAGACCATGTAGTTGCAGTGCTGGAGCAACTGGTTTACTATAAGATGCGTGATATTTTGTGAGAATAGCACCCACAATTTGTTTATATTTTAGAATCATTTTGTCAACATGCACTTTCCATGACATGCTAGTTGTTAACTTAATGCCTTAATAATCAAAGGAATCTTCTCTTTCTTGTTCTACTCCACCCAAAGTCATCCTCCCTCTTTTTATATAATAGACATGTGCTTGGTTTTTGCTATGTTTACCTCTAAACTTTGCAAAGTACAAAACTCTTCAAAGTGATTCAGTAGACGCTGGAGCCCATTTGAAGTTTGGGATACTAGCAAGGTGTCGTCAGCAAAGAATAAAGTAGGGATTTTAACTTTGGCCATAGATGGTGCATTGGCAGGGAGCAATAACTAGTGTACTACCTTGTTGAGGTACAAAGAGAATAAAGAAGGGGCAAGCATGCATCCCTTATTTGCAGGGTTGAACTTGTAAGCTGGCCTAGCTCCCCTGATTCTAGCAAAGCTGTCCTCGTGCGAACGCACTACAATTGATAGAATATTTGAGGGCCTCCCTGTATACAGTAGTACTTGCCACATGTTCTGCTTTGGTACCAGGTCAAAAGCAGACTTAAAATCGACAAAGGCCACCCATACATGCCCTATGATGATTAGTTCAATTTTCCAATATAGGAACAAAAATCGAAAGACCTGATCTATTAGTATTTTTTTATCCTCAATCCAATCTTGGATTTTTTTCAGTACCACCTGGCAAAAAACCTTCTGAATAGAATCAATTAAACATATTGGTCTGTAGTTTAAAGGCAACTTTCTGTCTCCCTTCTTATAGATGGGTACAACCTTGGCTCCTTTCCAGGAGTTGGGAGTGGGCGCTCCCCTTGCAATGGCATTGCTCAACACTAAGACCTATTTAGACCAGTTTTCTTTGTCATGGATGAAGATGTCTCCTGGAATGCCGTCAGGCCCATGGGCCTTTTCATGAACGATGGCATCTATGGCTACATTTATATTGCTTAAGTCAAACACATATTCATCCTAGCTCAAAGCTTCAGACGTGTATTGGGCGTCATAGTCTAGATGCTGTGTTTCATCAGCATATAAAACATTAAAGTGATTAACCCAGGGGCGGCTCCTCCATTAGCGAATGCCCGCAAGAAATGCGCATGCACATTTTTCTCAAGGATTACCCAGACGGCGAGGAAGAGGAGGAGGTCTGCCCAGGGATGCCACAGTACAGGTAAGTGGTTTTTAATTTACTTTTCATTAATGTAGAGTTCATGGTTAATAGGGGGGTGGAGGCGAGTGGCGGAGCGGAATGGGGTTCCACGGAGTTTGTTCGCAACTCCGTGGACCTCCACGTAGCCCCGCTACGCCCACTACGCCCGGGTTACCTCTGACTAGATGAGTAAGAACATTTTCCCATCACTTGTCACTTGCAGGTGGGTGGGACAAGCAGAAACCACACCGCTAACACCAAAAGTTCTGCCCAACTGACTCCCCATCTGTGCTGAGGTCTGTGCACAAGAGGTAAAGGCAAGCGTGGTATTGACCCATCTGGTAACGCCTGATATTTCCTTTAGAGGGCATTTTAAATTGGTGTTAAAATAAAATTTGGGCCTTGTTATGAGTCAAGCAGAAAAGTATCCCCTTACGCTCCTTCCAATTGCCTCTTTTACCAGATGCATAACAGAACGGCTAGAAGTAGAAAAAATATGTGCAGAATTGACCCCGGAATCCGTAACTGCTTGTGGTGTTAAACCTGGTAAATCCAGGTCCCCCAAGTTATTCCCCATTCCATGGACAAAAATCTCACAATGCCTAGTCATTGGAGAGGGGCGGAACAGGCTGGGATCATTAACTCTGGCCCCAGTATCTCTACCTCTAATTATCAGACAACTTGTAATGAAGCCCATTATGTTTTACTAACAGGATTAATACCCAGTATTGTCTTTAACAGTATTGATTCAATGACAAGTTCTGTCCTCTACTAGTACAGACAAAATTTCTCACACGTTGTAATAGAATTCATGATGAATCCTTTTTAATAAAGACACATTGGTTTTGCTGTATTTGCAAAATGATCAATAGCTTACATTCCTTGGCTAGTTGAGGGGTGATTGTGTAGAAAGGGAGCTGAAAGAGTGGTGGAGTGGGCGACCAATAAAAAGTGAGGGACTTATTTATGAAAACTGATGCATTGCTGCGTGTAAACAGCAATGCATCACTATTCACTGTGCCCTCCTTGCGACATGATGGATGCGCTGTATTTATTGTGTGGCGCTCCATGTTGCAAGTAGTGACAGATGCTTCAGGCATCCTGATGTATCTGTCGGTGCAAAAGTCACGCATTGCTGGAGTGCTATGAGGCAGGCGTACGGTTTTGATGTAGTGACTTCCTAGAAGTGGTAAAATCTGATAGATTTTACTACGCCAATCCTATGAGGCTTTGTTGCCTGGGAACGCCCACTCTGCATACATTATACCTGCGTCAGGTATAATATGGCTCAGGGCTGTACAAGGAGATGCAGCTCCCTAGATGCGTCACCTTGTAAATATGGCGCAACGTGACGCATTGTTTACGCCGCCGCTGCGTCACAAAAAATGACGCACCGGAAGCGCAAAAGTGTTCCAAGGGCCTCACAAATAAGCCCCTGAGTGAGCAGATGGAAGAGAACAAAGTCAATGATGAATGCGAAGAAACTATATACACGCACTTGTCGGGGAAACAACAAATGCTGATAACATCATTTTTAATTATTTAGAAGCAAGAAACAGTCTATTTTTTGGGGATGTGCCTTCATGATCACATTTCCCTGACTTGAAGGTTAGAGGATTCTTCCCCTGGATAGCAGAGCAATGCTGCCTGCCAATAACTTATGTGCAAAGTACATCCTGCTTGTTCAGGAGAAGAAGAAAAACTGCACCACATGCTCAATTTCTAATGCTTTGGTTTCAGTGAACCCTAAACCCATTAGGTGTTGAGTTTAAATGATCCTAACAAGGTGATATTTTTGTATACAATATTTAGGACACAATATTTATGTCAGCTCAAAGTCTGTCACCATTATTCTGAAGAATATCTTTTGTCACCACAGAATTGAGAATGAGCAGAGAGCTTTTAGGGCCGGTGTCTGTGTGTGGCGGTGAGGATGCACTAGCCCTGTCCGGCATTGTATAATCTCAGAATTTGTGGGAATCTGTGATCTGTCCATTCCAGTCGGAAGGGAAGCAGCTTTTGTCTCTAGGCTTTGAGGCAGCATCTCGTTGGCATCAGCCTCTCACCATGATCTTCAAGGCACTTGAACCTTCCTTCTAGCCCAGCATTATCACTGTTCAAAGTCACTGTTGGATCCGGAGTCAACTCCTGAGTCGCAGCTAGCCATCTTCTAATCCCAGTTGCGTGTCCAGTACCATGGGTGCCCTTGTCAAATGAATATTTTCACCATCGCCAGACAATTTTTAGGTGAAGACTCTAAAAGTCAGCTTAAAGTGCAGGAGTTGTATAATGGAGAGGTCACCCCTTACCAGCACCAGTGGTTCACAGAGGCAGCTCCTCTGTTGGTACAGACCTAAAATACTCCCAAAACACCATGTAAAAAAGGTCATTTATTACCATTTTATTTTTCATCCCCATCCCGAGCTAAGCGACAGGACGGGAGCTGGGTCACTGCTGAGTGACAGCAGCAGGGAGGAGGGTGGGCTGTCTATACACTTATGTTTAAAGTGTGCCGGTTTGTTTTATTTATTTATTTATTTTTGGAGCGCATGTCCGCCTCTCCCTCTCGCCGTAGATGCCAGCCGCTACTGGTAGTTCACCTACCTACTTTGACTTTGAAACTATTTTGACAATCTAACTAGTCTCTCCGTTAACTGTGTCTGGTTCCTTAGACACTGTGCACCGGACCACCATGAGCCCTCTTAACAGGACATCATTGATTCTTCTTTAGGCATGCTGTACAGCATACATCAGGAATGCTGCACTGGATGGTTAAACCCATTGGCAAAGCCAATAGGTATCAAAGGCAAGACTGTTTGGCTTTGTCGGTGTTTGTTGAATAACGGCTACCCTATATCTATTCTTTTTTTTATTATTTCTCTTTATTGAAAAACATGCTAAATAGATATTACATTCAGGAGATAGTTAGATCAACCCAGCCAAATTATCTTTTATGTCTTCGATGTTATCTGCGTCTATTCAGTGGGCATTAATACAAGCCTATACAGTCCCTACACTATTCCGTTATAGGCCTCTATAGGTCGCCAAGCTCCCCATATCTTCTCCCATTTTATTGGACTCCCCCTACTCTTGTATATCATTTTTTTCTGCTTGCCAACATCAATCCAAATCAGGTTTCCACTCCCCAGTTGTTGGGATATCGGTTGCCCTACATTTCTTTGCAACATTCTGCTTTGCCACTCCCAGTGCCAATGCCAGCCACTGTCTTATGTGTCTCAGTCAGTCTTCCTCCCCAATATTCATAAGTATGCCCCACTTTGGCGCCGTATGTATTCTTCTTAGAGCACTTCCTGCCCTCACGAAGGCACAAAACTGGTTCCTGAGGGGTAGGCCCATTAGAACAAATTCTAGACCCAGAGACCCAGCACCAGATTTTCAAAAATGTTGTGTCAGGTTTGTGCCACTTTTTGACACAGACCCGGTGCAGAATCCTTTTTAGTATTTACAAAGCAATGCAAATGTCAATTTGCGTTGCTTCCATAATTCTCAGGCACCTCATTGCCCCATCACTGTACAGTAACCCATGGATTATGACACAAACCAATATTTACAAAGAATTATAGACAGGGCCGGACTGGCCGTAGTGGGCACTGGGCATTTTCCCAGTGGCACACCAGGGTGGGGGCCCGTTTTGACCCCTGGGGGGCGTTTTTGTCACCTGGGGCCAGTTTTGCAGCATAGCTGCAATATCGGCCAAAAACTGCCCATGGCAAACAGCTCGGCTGCCCCCCAACCCCGGAGGCCGGCCAAGCTGTTTGCCAGGCCAGACTTCGGTTCCCAGTCCAGCCGTGGTTATATACAGGGCCGGTCCTAGAACTTCTGGGGCCCCTCTAATTTGCATATAAAATCCAGTTGCGGCCAGCATGACTTGCGGTTGGGAGGTCTCGCTGGGGTTCGCGCGCAGGGGGTCATTTAAAAATAAAATAAACTTACCTTCCCAGGTCTCGCGTCATCTCTGCTCCTGACCTGCTCTCCTTCTTTCCTGCCTCTGGCAGGAACAGGAAGCAGGCAGCCTCCCTCCCCTAAGCCAATCACAACTCTACAATGGCAGCATTGTGATTGGTTGGGACGCCGACCAGCGGAGCGCCTATGGGGAGGCCATTTTCTCCATGTAGGGTGAATTGGTGCCTACATGGAGAAAGGCCAGAGTGTGCCTGACTGGTTTGGTCGGCCCCAGGGGGCCGACCAAAAAGTCAGGGCCCTTTGCAGTGGGTAGGCACTCCTCCCCTGCCCTAAAGCAGACCCGCCCGCCCCAACCAAACATTTCTGCTTTCTCGCAATGCGAGTAGCAGAAACATAAAATGGTAGTTTTAGCATTTTGTTTTTCTGCTTCTCGCACTGCAATTAAGCAGTGGGGCAACGCTCCTCTGCCCTAGTGGAAGAGCGTTAAAAGTGACATCGCAGGACTATTGGTCTTATTTGGCATCCCTGAAGAGACCTAACATGGATATCAGTAATATGGACAAAAAGAATAATATACACATGAAATAAGTCTGTATATTTTAAAACTGTATTAAATGGATTACATTTGTCACATTGGATGGAAAAGCTAGGTGCAGGTCTCACAAAGATGTATATTATTTACTCCTCGTTAACTGATTGTTTCCAGATGAGTGCATGATACAATTTCCAGTTCTGCCTCATAAAGGGGGGAGATCCTGTGAGGTAATGAGTGGCAGGATCATTCAAAATATAAAATGACACATGAGAAAACCTCTCACACCATGGATATAATGGCAAATTTCAAAAGGCTCCCTTATCTTTCTGTGCCATTATTGTGCTACCTTAGGATGACATTAATACTTAGTAATTTGCTTTAACATAAATCCTCTCACCAGTATCCCACACGCACATGCTAGGAGACGTAGGACAATCTTTTTTGTGTGTAGGCTCTTTACTCGCCAGAATTATGTTAAGTGTAAAACACAACACATACAGTAAAACACATAAGGCCCAAGGGAGAGAATGACATTTGGACATCGCAGAACAGGATCGTGGCTGCAAGGTGTAGGAAAGCAGGCCAGCCGTCGTGCAAGCAAGGCAAATTGCGCCTCCCCACTACCCTCTGGGCACTGACTGAGCAGTACAATACAGCCGTAACTTGGGTGCATTGGACACATAACCCCACAAGACCATGGTCCCATTGCACTTTCTACACTATTGATAGCTATGCCCTTCAGATATTGTCTCTTGCCCTAAGCATGGAATTCATGAATCTGTGCTGCCTCTCAGCATTGGATGATGACAGTAAGGCCTAGGGGAGGGTGGGCCTTGAGTGAGCTGCACAGTAGTTCTGGATCAAGGCTGTGCGGTGCCTGGGAGAAGGAACCAGTGACATAGTAATGTTGCCATGGACCGTGATGCAAGAAAGAGCCCTGGTGCCACTGCACCTGCTGCACTATTGTTAACTACACCCCCTGAGAGAGGACCCATGAGCCTCATAGCCATGTTCCAGTGCGGCTTATCTCATAGGAGGGTGCCTCCTCTTGTGAGTGTCCAACCATGGCTGTGATGCCCATGGGAGGGAAGGCCTCTCACAGGCTTCAAAGCTCTGTAAAATGGCTGTGAGGCCCACGAAAGAGAGGGCTGTAGCACACCAGTGGTGCCATGGTGCAAAGTGAAAACATCTCTCACCCTCAACCACTGGCTTCACAGTACAGTAAAGCATAATATGGGAACATTGAGCTCTTAATATGCTTGAGCCTGGTGCCACGGCACCAGATGCAACACCGATTGCTATTCCCCTGTTAGAGACACATGCACAGGGCCAGGGTCCAGCACTGTGAGAAAAATTGAATTGGACCCAGGGGTGGGGGCCACACAATGGGCGCCCCTCTTCTGTACCTCTCAGCCATGGTGTACCATTGAGAGGATTAGGATAGACCCATGGGCCTACCAGCACTGAACCATGGCTATGGGGTCCAGGGAGAGGGGCCCTCTGCAAGGCCTTTCAGTGCCACCATGGCTTCAATATGTGGAGCCCCCCCACCATGAGCCCGAGCTGCAAGGCCCAGGGGAGGGTGGTTCCATCCCCTTGACTTTTCAGCTGCAGTCTATTGCTTCAAGGCCCATGGGATTTGGTCTACTGCCCCTGACATCAAATCTATGGTTTGGTGCTCCAAGGCCCAGAAGAGCAGAGTCCCTTTCCTGGGGTCTCACAGTCTTAGTCCCAAGCCATCGCTGTGAGGGCCAAGTAAGGTGATCAATTTTCCATTATCACTTCACAGGTCAGTTTTTTCTTTTGGAGACACATTGCAGGTACGGAGGCATATTGAGTGTGTAAAGGCATCAGACGATGTGCATTGGAAAATAGGGGCACTATGAGTCACATAGTGTTTTTTTTTTATTCTAAATCCCTCCTTTTAAAGCAGGCCCTGTTAAAAGAAAACGCAGCTGGAGATTGAGTTTATCAAGCTGGATTATTTTCATACTATACTTGTGATCGTATCCCTTTACCACCTCTTGGGGTGAGCCTTGATGGCTCGCTGTTGCAAATTTTGAGTTTAGAAAATAAACTCTGGTATCTAATTAGAATAAAATAGTCTCTAGGTTTGAAACACCAGTGGTAAATAGCTACCACAAAATCCAGTAAGTACCCTCTGCCACAGGACCTGGTCCGGTGGTTACACTGGACCAGGATATTAAACATGGATATTTAACAACTAATCTCAGCTTTAGGAAAGAAATAAACACTGTGTTCAAAAGCTGGGCAGGGCCCACAGCAAAGTAAGAATTCCCTGGGAGGGTCAGCCCCTTCATCTTACCTTCAGAATCACTGACACCCCAGTTGTGCCTGGTTGACTAGGTGGAAATGTGGAACTAACAGGAGAAGTTTTTTATCCCGGCCCCAAATTGCATGCTCTTGGGCAATCACTTTTCTGAATTTATTGCTCTGCTGCGCCCTTTATGGAAAGATTGTGAGTATTTTGAGTCTGTGTAAAAACTACTAGTCAGTGTGATTTAATAAATGGACTGAATATTACCTTGGAGCAGTAAGGTTCCCAGTCACATGGTATAGTCACCTAAATGCAGTACAGTGGAAAATATAGAGGCTTTGCTCCAAGTAGGAAAACACTGCAGTCCTGGCTCTTCTGATTTAACTAACTGTTTGATTCTGGGCATATAATTTTCTCTCTGTGCCCCGTCCACTGATTTGACAGCAGGGCAGCACTTTGAAACAGCGTTCATGTGAGAAATAGACATTAAAAGATTACTCTCCAGAGAGGTAGAGGTGGGGAGAAGATGTGGAGTTACTTCAGAGCTGCTGACTTTGGAACTGATGAATCAGGCTCGAGTTTTGACCGTGTCTCATCCTATGATTCGTGCAAATCACTTAATGTGTAACGTAACTGGTGTTCACATAAAGCACTCCAATACCTTTTGGTTGAGTTTGTGCTAAATAAAAAGAGCAGAAGAAAACAGGTTTCATTTACACATTGAAAGCTATTTGCATCTAAATTACGGAAGGTGCTCCTGACCCTGCATGGTGCATGCCCCCCTCGTGTGCTACAACACCTTCCTTTCTGCCACTGACCAGCATCTCTTTTGCAGCTCACCAGCATCTGAAAGAGTGAGAGTTGCTTGACTTTGTAAATCGTTAAAACTGTCAGGCCCCAAAATGCGTGCTAATTGGCCCTGGAGTGGGAAGTGGACAGTGTTAGACGGACCGGGAGGGTCGGCCGAGGTTACGGGGAGAGGTCTCCAGGGAGAGCCGTCTCCAACGACTGTACAGATAAGTAACTTCCCCCCCACAGACGGACACCACACAAGGTTGAAGGTTAACGAGACTTTATATGCAATTCTTAGGTTACGATGATGGATACAAGGAGGTCTGGACTCAGGGGTCCCCTCGGTTCTAGTCTCTGGTTTAGGAAAGGGGTAGCGGGACAGTCTTTGTTACCAACGAGTGGAAAATAGCTCTCAATCCTCGAGCTCGGCGTTCTAGATGATCGGGCCGCGGCGGAGCCAGGCAGGTCCCGAGATGGACGAAGGAAAACTACGGTCCGCGGCGGAGCCTGCAGGTCCCGGTGAAGATGACGGTTACAACGGTCCGCGGCCACGCCAGCAGGTCCCGACGACGATGAAGGTGATGAAGATTACGACGGCTGTGGCAGCGCCAACAGGCAGGACGATGGTGCACAAGACAGAGCTACGGCAGCGCCAGTAGTCCGTCCAGGATGAGTTCCTCTTTACGTCTCTCGACTCCAAGATACAACTGCCTTCCTGCTCTGGAGCTGCCCCAGTTATAGGGCTGGCGTGCTTTGATGTCCGGACCCTCGCACTTGGAGGTCGGGAGGTCCGGGATGAGGGAGTCCAGACACCCAGCAGGGGGGTGGAGCCAGCGCCCGGGGAGGCGATGGGCGAGCGGCACTTGGTGGGGGAGAGCCATCGGCACCTCTTTCTCCCATTGACTTGCCAAGTAGCCCGCTCACCTCCTGGGTGGAGGGTGGTGCCGGAATGTCTGAGGCCGGGCCAGGCCCAGGGTTGAGGTCGATCGGGGGCCAGGCGGCCTCGTGGTGGAGTGTCCAAGATGGCGCCCCAGGCTGGGTGCGTGGGCCGGCAGTGGATCGGGCCCACGAGGTCGACATGCTCGAGGGCAGGGGTCCCTGAGGGGACGGAGGACGTGCAATGGTGGTGTGTGGTACTTGCGGGACTGGACTCAGGCCTGGTTGGGCCGGGGGAGAGCGGCCCTTCATGTGTCCTGTCCAACATGCGTCCCCCCCAGCTGAAGGCGGGGAGAGTTACCCATCCTCTTGGGGACTCTCCTCGTCGAGGCGGAAAAACCGGGACAGGCCATCCGCGTTGGCGTGATCTGGCCCAGGCCGGTGTTCGACTGTGAAGTCCATACCTTGCAGGGAGATGGACCAGCGTAGCAACTTTGGGTTCTCCCCCCGCATATGCATCAGCCATTGCAGGGGTCGGTGGTCGGTCTGCACCCGAAAGTGGGTGCCAAAAAGGTAGGGCCGGAGCTTCTTGAGGGCCCATACCACAGCGAAGGCTTCCCTCTCTATGGTGCTCCAGCGTTGCTCCCGTGGTAGGAGTCTCCGGCTGATGAAGGCCACCGGTTGATCAAGGCCTTCGGTGTTCACTTGAGACAGGACTGCCCCAATGCCCTGGTCGGAGGCGTCCGTCTGGACTACGAACTCCCGGCTGTAGTCTGGGGCCTGGAGCACAGGGGCGGAACACATGGCGGCCTTCAATTGTTCAAATGCAGTTTGACACTCTGGGGTCCAGGTGACTTTCTTGGGCTGGTTCTTTGACGTGAGTTCTGTGAGGGGCCCCACTATGGTACCATAGTCTTTCACGAACCTTCGGTAGTAGCCCGTGAGGCCCAGGAAGGCTCGTACCTCTGTTTGGGTGATGGGGGGCTGCCAGGCCTGGATGGCGGCAATTTTCAGCTGTAGAGGGGCCACTAGGCCGCTTCCCACCTGGTGTCCGAGGTAGGTTACAGACCCTTGCCCAATTTGACACTTGCTGGCCTTGATCGTGAGGCCAGCTCGCTGAAGGGCTTGCAGCACTGCTCGGAGGTGGTGGAGGTGCTCGGTCCAATGGTGGCTGTATACAGCGATGTCGTCTAGGTAGGCGGCGCTGAATCCTTCGAGCCCCGCCAGGACCTGATTGACGAGCCGTTGGAATGTTGCTGGGGCATTCTTCATGCCGAAGGGCATGACCGTGAAATGGTAATGGCCATCGGGGGTGGAGAAGGCAGAACGTTCTTGTGCCCGGGGTGTGAGGCCGATCTGCCAATAGCCTGCTGTCAGGTCGAAGATGCTGAGGTAGCGGGCAGCTCCCATTCGGTCGACTAGTTCATCTGCCCGGGGGATGGGATGCGCGTCTGTTCTGGTGACCGCATTCAAGCCCCGGTAGTCTACGCAGAACCGGAGTTCTGGAGTGGTGCCGGGGGCAGCTGCTTTGGGGACCAGTACGACAGGGCTGGCCCAGGGACTGTCTGAGGGCTCGATGACCCCGAGCGTGAGCATCTTGGCTATTTCTTCCTGGATGCAGGCCCGTACCCGGTCTGGCACGCGGTAGGCCCGGTGGCGGATAGGGGGGCTGTCCCCGGTGTCCACATCGTGCACACACCAGGAAGTGACACCTGGGGTGAGGGAGAACAGGCTGGCGAACTGTGATAGGAGGGCTTGACACTCTTGGCGTTGTTCTCTGGTGAGGGCCTCTGAGAGCCGGACCCCATCCACGGAGCCGTCTTGCTCTTGAGCCCGTAGGAGGTCAGGGAGAGGCTCGGAGTCTTCTTCAACCCCAGTGTCTGTGGCCATCAGGAGGCTGAGCTCTGTTCGCACAAAGTGGGGCTTTAGTCTGTTAGCGTGGAGGACCCGGAGGGGGTTCCGGGAGGATTCCATGTCGATGAGATAGGTGGCAGGACCCTTGCGCTCTATTACTTTGAAGGGCCCCGTCCATTTGTCTTGTAGGGCGCATGGCTCAGTGGGGGACATCACCCATACCTGTTGGCCAGGTTCGAATTCAATGGATGAGGCATTCTGGTCATACCATTTTTTCATGTCCTCTTGACTGGCCTCTAGGTTGGCCTTCGCTAGTTCTCTGAACCGCCGGGTCTGGTTGCGGAGGGTGAGGAGGTACCGGAAGACATCTGGAGGGTTCTTTAACGGAGGCATCTCCCAGCCTTCCTTGACGAGACTGAGCGGCCCTCGCACTGGGTGTCCATATAGCAGTTCAAATGGGCTGAAGCCCAGGGATTTCTGGGGGACCTCTCGATACGCGAAGAGGAGGCACGGCAGCAGCACATCCCACTGGCGACGGAGGGGCTCTTCCAACCCCCCGATCATTCCTTTTAGCGTGCGGTTGAACCGCTCAACGAGTCCGTTCCCTTGAGGGTGATAGGGGGTTGTGAATCGGTAGGTGACCCCGCACTGTTGCCAGAGGGACTTCATGTATTTGGAAATAAAGTTCGTGCCTCTGTCGCTGACGACTTCCCGGGGGAAGCCCACACGGGAGAAGATCCCCATCAGGGCCCGGCCGACTACCGGGGCTGTCACAGTTCGCAGAGGAACAGCCTCAGGGTAGCGGGTGGCGTGGTCCACTAGCACCAAGATGAATCGATGGCCTTGTTTTGTGCGTGGGTCCAAGGGTCCCACAATGTCTATTCCGACTCTCTCAAACGGGGTAGTGACCACGGGAAAAGGTTGCAGGGGGGCCTTTAGTTTGCGGCCGCTCTTTCCACTGGCTTGGCACGTGGGGCAAGATCGGCAATGCTGGTGCACATCGTTCCTCATTTTGGGCCAGAAGAAGTGGGTCACTAGGCGACTGTAGGTTTTATCTTGTCCCAGATGTCCTGCCAGGGGGACATCGTGGGCCAGGTTTAACAGGAAGTCTCTGAAACGGAGGGGTACCACTAGTACGCGGTTGCTCCCCAGCTCGGCGATTCTTTGCTCGCTGTACAGCAGGTCATTGTCCCAGTAGACCCAATGAGTTCCGGAGGTATCCCCTGCGCTTTGGGCGAGCGCTTGCTGGCGGAGTCCCTCGAGGGAGGGACAGGTCTTCTGTTCTTGGCGAAATTGTTCTTGCGTGGGCCCCCCTTCTTGAGGCCACTGGTCGAGGTTAGCGAGGTCGGTAGGTTGGGCTGGTTCGGAGGGAATGTTGCGGTCGGTGTTTTCGGCTGGGGCGACCGGAGGCGGTGGCGCCGGCCATTCGGGTTCTTCTGGCCGGTGGTTGGCACGGGCGGCCATGGAACGGGTGGTGACGCACGCCCAGTCTGGGACGCCCAACATCCCCAGGTGTTCCTTTCTCTCCACGGCGGCCCACGGAGAGCTTTCCAGGTCATTGCCCAGGAGGCAGTCTACGGGGGCATCGTCTCGGACCGTTACTTTCAACATGCCGGAGACCCCCCCCCATTCGATGGGGACGCAGGCCATCCGACACAGGCTTTCCGAGTTATCGGCTGATCGTACAGGGCAGAGAATGTTCGGTAGATACTGTTCTGGGGCCACCAGGTGACAGCGGACGGCTGTTACACTGGCCCCGGTGTCACGAAGGGCTTCGGCCTGGTGTCCATTGATGCTCACCCATTGGCTGTACTTCTGGGTGTTAGCGGGTAGGGGGACCCGCGGGACCATGTCTTTCCCCCCTAAGCAGGCTAGAGCCATGGCGGCTGGCTCCCACTCTTGATGCTCTTGTTCGTACTCTTCCTGCTCCTCGGAGATCTGTTCTTCCCCTAGGGCTGCAGCGGCCACTTGGCGGGGTCTTGGGCTCTGGTACTGCGGGCAGTTTGGGTCGTTCGCATAGTGGCCGACTCGTTGACATCGGTGACACGTGACATTGGCTCTGTACCCCGGTCGCGCTGGGGTGCTGCCCCGGTTGGCCGGGGGGGTGGTGTTGGTAGTGGGGGCGACCGGGGCGTTGTCTCTTCCTCGCCCTTGGCCCCCTCCTCCTCCTCTGGGTCGGTGCTGACCATTGTTGTTCCGGTTCTGTTCGTAGGACCCATTCCGGCCCACTCTGGTGATCTCCCACCGGTCAGCTTCGGCTGCGAGCTGCCGGGGATCCGTTAACTTGCTGTCGAGGAGGTGCTGGCGGAGTTCAATGAAGCAATTGTTCGACAGATGCTCCCATACCATCAGATTAAATAGTTGCTCGTAGGTCGTGACGTTGCTTCCTCGGATCCAGCCCTCGAAGGCTCGGCTAAAGTATGTTACATAGTCCACCCAAGTTGTACCCGGGATGCGGGTGCAGTCTCGGAACCTCTGACGGTACATCTCGGGTGTGAGACCATAGCGGGTGAGGAGTGCCGCTTTCATATGGTCGTAGGAGGTCATCTGGTGGTCCGGGAGCTGTAGCAGGGTGTCGCGGCCCTCATTGAGGAATCTTCCCCAGAGACCGGCTCCCCAGTCGCTTCTATCGATCCGGTGTGCAGTCATAGCGATTTCATAAGCTTTAAACCATTGCTGGATGTCGTCCTCTCTGAAATATTCTCGGACAACATCTTTGGGGATGTGTACCTTTTTGTCTGTGGTCCCTGAGGTGGGGGTGTAGTGTAGTTCCTAGTTTCCCACTAGGCCCTGCGCATTGGAATAACATAAACAGTAGTATCGACGTGGAACTGCTTATATTCCAGGCCTCCACTGACTATGCTAAACTTAATTGGGTTGTGTTACCAACTAGCTCAGAGGTCACTGGAAACTTTCTTCTCTGCATAGGAAGTGATCAGCTTCCTTGGCACAGACAAGAAGGGATTCAGCTTTCCAACAACCGTGCAACATGACAACTTTGCTCCTCAGATCAAGAGTCGATCTCTAGGGTCGTGTGAAACAATAGACATAGATTTCACTCAGTCAGTCTAGTGCAGTTTACTTTCACAGTATGTAGAGAATAGAGAGACGGGCGTGTATCAATAAAGGTTAACATTTATTGAACAGTCTTTCTTCTCATACAAGAGAAATGTATTGCCACAATTGCAATAACTGTTATTATAAAAAGTACGTACAGTAAGATAAGAATAGCGAAATAGAACTGTAAAAGCATTGATATGGTTTCTTAGCCATACAATGGTTTAAAAGTAATAAAACATATATACAGTCATATATACATTAGGCTAACATACTCAACTGGTGCTTCTAACTAAGCCTACCCCAGTGTGCCTGACCTAGGCCTAACACGTGAAAAGGGGAGTAAGTAAGTAGCTTAAGTTAAGTTGGTTTTGCCAAGGTTTGTTTCAAGAATTCTCGTCTAAGGGTTTAGTCAACACCATACCTCTGAATAGAATGATGGAGGATTGGTATCTCCTTCAGGGGTCTCTCTCGATATCCCAGTCACCTGCGAGGGTAAACTGGAAGCGCCGGGACTGGATTTCTCTGCACGAGAAAGGCAGCGGCTCTCTTCAGCGCGTCTGGAGGAAGGAGGGGTGACAGCGTCCGCGGGCAGCTGGGCTGGATGTCTTCGCAGAGGACGGCTGTACGGCTCCTCAAGCGTACTGCACCATAGGTCGCGCTGTAGCGGCGATAATGGTAATCAGTAGCTTCACCACCACAGGATAGCAGGCTGCAGCGACAGGCAACGCTCAACAGCAGTTAGCTTCGCTCTCACAGCTCACAGCTTCGTATTGCTTAAGGCAACGTTGGTAATATTTATACCTGACAGGTGCCGGGTTTGACGCAAGTTTGCTGGACATAAGACGTCAATTAAAGATGTCACTAGGAAGTGGCAGCTATCAGTTGCTCATTAGAGTTCCATTACTAATCAAAACATAGCAAGCGGGGATTTCCAGGTTTGCTAAGTTTTTATCTTGTTGAAGAACTCGGAGTGTTATCTAGGAATATCAGATAGTGACTGCTGCTCTGTCATTGCACTAATTGGTCGCAAAGGAAGTAGCAGAGAGTCATGCTGGAATGTGGCTCTGTGGCTCTGCTCGTGTGAGGCCAGAGATGACTTTACAGAAAATCGCACTTGAACGGTTATGCCAATATAGGGAATAAATGGATTTATAGCCGAATAGGGGCATAAGGTCACAGTATCGATCAGGAACCTAGATAAGCACATGACACCCACTCCACGAATTCATGTCCATCAAAATTACTAAAACTAAGCAATTTAGATGTATGTGTAACATTGTGTAACATAGCCCACCCCAAAATACATAAATGCATTCGAAATAGGCGTACTTGTAATACATGGAATTTAGGTACTGTACGTTTTTTAAAGCATAGTAATCATTCAAAAGGTATTGCATATGAAGTCAATGAACGATTATGCATAAAGAATTACACATGAAGTATCTCTGACAGAAGAAATGCGAGATAAATCATCACATAAAAATGCATTGTAATAATATGTGTGCTAGAGGCTGGTGTTATGTTGTTATGTCTCTAGATGTGTTTTTTAGAAATAGAAGTGTGAAGCTTCTGTTCTCTAAGAATAGTTTTTACGTTAAGCAAAGAATTGTTCGTGCCAAAAAGAGAGGGTCAATATTTTTTTTTTAAAACTGTCCAATTCAAAGAAAAATCAGTTTACCAAAGCTCCTGGCAGTTTTATGTTGATCAAAACTGAAGGCCGAATTCAGAGTTCATGGGAACGCCGTGTGTCGGAAAGCTTCTCAAAAGTTATTGTTTCTCTGTGGGTGAGAACATCGTATCAGACAGGCTCGCAAAGAATTGGTCTACAAAATCAGGTGATAGTTCAACCAAATTAGATAGCGCTGAAACTTGGCAGGTGTGAGAATGATTGCTGTCATCGAAGTCAGGACCAGCAATGCTCACAGAACGTTGTACCTGGATGATGTTGCTTTTGTCACTCGCTCCACTGTTACCACTTGGCTGTAGTACAGGAGTCTCCACGAATGCCGTCATCAGGATTGGTAGCCGCTGGGGACAACACAATGCGTGAGCCGTTATTGGACTTAGCAAAGTATCGACGTCCATTGGTACTGCTGATGGAAGTGAAAGACAGATGTCCAACACGCATTCCTCGCCGCAAAGCATACACCGTAGCACAGGTAAAATGCAATTTTGCCATATCGGTCTGAATGAAAGGAACCAGGTCATGTTTAGATCTCTCAGCCTGGCCAATCCGAGGACGTTAGTTATCCTGTCCCTGTAGCGCATTGCTAGGATTGTTTCTTCCATTCCCATGGGAGCTATGTCTGAGCCGAGGCTTGCCATAACGTAGCAGGAGGGTCAAAAATAGAATCCCTGCGATGAGTCCAAAAAATAGTGGAATACCACCAAAGATGGAGTGCACAAAATTAGGAAAGATTCCCAAAATTGCCTGGAAGGGTGTTAGCAGTCCCGTAAAGACTGTCTTAAATATGCCTGGGATGCTTGTAGCACTAGACATGTTAAGGAGTTGGTCGAGTATTTGTACGAAATGCACGGGGCAATTTGTAGATAAACGGTCATGGACTTCTGTAGCCGTCCTTGCGACTAGAAGATCATACGTCTCTTTAGATGACGTTATAGGCACTGTTGTCTGTAAAAGCACAGATTTCATTTTGCTTAATGTATCAATTCGTATAGAATAGAGATTCAGACGAGGCCAGAGGGGAGTCACTATGTCTGGAGGCCCGCTCGGGAACAATGCTTGCATACAACATTTGACCATGGACGTTACTTCTACTAGATAACTTAGTCCGGGCGCGAGGCCACAGCACCTGTGATCCGTTCTTAGAATGTAACTCCCGTTTGCGAGTTGCATAAAGAAGGGCTCTATCTGAGTTGCAGGTGTGACTAGCTGGTGGCATGAAAGGTTGTTTGAATTGCCATCACATGCTCCGTGTAAATTAATACCCTGACACAAAAGTATACCGTTTAGTGAGTGTTTACAGTTGTCACCACTAAGAAATACATTTTTGTCGCTGTCACTATAGCAAGAATGAGTGTATGGTAATTTCCATTCAGATTTAACATATCCCTTACCCAATTGTTCATACTGGCCAGCAGGTATGTATTCAAGGCATTTTTGAAATCGGAAAGTTGTTATCGGAATTGTGATAATTCCGTGTATTATCCATTCAATGACAGGGCTCTCTGACATTGTCAATGATAATCTCTCGAGTTTCTCGATGCTCAAAATTGTATAGTCTGCTCCTTTCTGTGCCAAACTGATCTGTTTATCAGTAAGGTTAAAAATGGAAAATAATGACGTTGTGTTTATCAGACGCCAAGGCACATAGCCTGAACGAAGATTTTGCAGCGTCCAGCCTAATTCTATAATAGAGCGTAATTGAGACTGGCCATGTTGTAACATTAGCAAATCTCTGTCTATCACATCAAAGGCAGAGGATACAATATTGTCCAAAGAATATATTCTGGAAGACAGAGTCATTAACCCATTGTCTACCACAGAAAGTGATTTTTCCAAATTAATACGATCAATTTCTCGTATCTTTTCAGCAGTTTCAATTTGCTTTACTTTCCAAGCCTCGTTGTAAGCAGCATAGATACTGGTCGCTATGAAACGCTTTTGACGCTGTTTGCGTGGTCCAAGAATGAAATCGCGCAAATCAGCACCATCTTTTAACAAAGACAAGTGTTGCTTAATTTCAGCCAGTGTGGATGAAGTTAGCCATTCTAGGCAGAGTTTACCTACACTGTATGTGGTTATAATTCCTGGATGTTGTCTCTGGGAATATCTAGGGTCTAATCTGGTCATTTTTAAACCCTGTGTTTTGTTCAGGAATCTATCTTGACAGCTATTTGTGTCTGTAGGCCAGATTAACCACTTTTTCCAATCAGGATGTGTTCTGTTGAAATGTAAAATGTGTGACACGTCTAACTCATTATCTGCAGTTGTATTCTCAGCTATCGGCTTTGGTATAGACGGTGTTTTCATTTCTTTGTTCTTAGCTAGGCCAAGACAAGATGTTTGGTGTACAGTGTCATTTAAAAATAACATTTGTTCTGGTATCATGCAGGTTCTAAACAGTGCTTCTATGCCTTGCACCTGCCAATCTTTTGTACCCCAAATTGATTTTGTTTCAATATTATTTTTCCAATAATCAAAACCAAATGTCATCATTTTGTCATAAAATGCTTCTGAATATATCAATTTAGAATTTGTCAGCATTGTTTTCATGCCTGTTTTATCTAACAGTTTATAATAAAACGTTTCTGCATCACTGGTGTTAAACCCTGAAAAATATTTGAATTTCTCAAAAAATGCTTTAGAACTGCTTTTAGGTGGTGTAGAACAATGTTCCCATTGATTATACATAAAAACATTTCTAGGCTGTGCAGATTTATGCAAGTAATGATCCCCATAGTGGGTATAACAGAATAACTGCTCATAACTAGATGAACCTTGTAAATAATCATGATCTGTGAATCTAGCTGACATTACTAAATCAGACATCATGTCATTAATACTGTTAAAGTCCCAATCATCAGAGAATGTACTAGGTGTAACAAAGTCACTTAAGGAAACCTTTAGTTGATGAGGATACTTCAGGATTTCGACCGGACCATAGATCTCATAGTCTGTTTTCTCCCATACTACCCCACCAGGTATTGGAATTGCTGTGACATTTACTGTTGACAGTTCTCTTTTCTTCACGTGGGATGATCTGTGTGGTTTCAGGACTAGGTTGATGTTCTGACTTGCTGTGTCCATTGTAATATATATTCCTTCAATGAATTTTCCCAAACACAGTACCATGATGAGCCAAAGCAGGAGGAAAAATACACCTAGACCGAACCAGAACTCTAGCCAAGGGGAAATTAGGTAGATTTCCTTCAGTTGATGAAAGAGTTCCGTTGCTTTTTCTTTAAAAGACTTTTTTGTTTCTGGCATCACTTCGGGCTCATTTTCATCTTCAGAGAAGTTGTCGAAGTTGATGAAATAACCAGAGGCAGTTCTGTCAATTGATGGGATTGTTCTTTCAATCTGTCTCTCGGTAGCACTTTCTGATGCCACATTATTGTAGACTGGTGTTGTTTCTTGACGAACTGTTTCAAGCTGTGTTTCAAGAGGCACGAGTTCCATGGCATTATTGCATAGTCCTTCATTGTGCACTGCAGGCTGATCGAATGTGATTAGTCTTTCAGTTTGAACCTCTTGGATTGTTGCAAGTTTGGGTATTCTGTTGTTTCTTGGGAGTCCACTGGGCCTACTGTTGATTATAGGCCACATGCTTGTGGTTTTACCAGATCGATGGACACGACTCTGTTCTCCTTTTTACCAGCAAGGGGCGGTAGCACAACTGATCTTGTTCCGGTAACTGCTAAGACAGGTACTGCTTTTCTGTAAGAAGGCCCAAATTCCTTCTTAACCGCGATCTTTTCTCTGACTAGATCCCCAATCTTTGGAATCCAGACAGGCCTTGCTGGGGCTGTTGCGGGTGGTGCCTCGTCAGTGGTACTTGGCTGTTGCTTTAACTTTATGTTGCTTAATGATTTTCTTGTTTCATTCAGTTCCTGTAAAACAGCCAAACGGTCTTTTACTTCAAACTGCTTTGTTTCTTTTTGTACCACTGACATCTGACTATCGAGGTCCTGAACGTTCATTCTTATTCCGAACAATAGTTCGTATGGGCTGAAACCTTTTAGAGAATTTCTTGGCATGTTGTTAAGACTAGTCTGGACACTTATTAAATGTTTGACCCACCCAGCGCCTGAACCTAATACCTTCGCTGTTATAGATTGCTTTATGTCACGGTTTTTTCTTTCTACCACACTATTCCCTTCGGGATGCGACGGACAAGAATACCGCAACCCAATTCCCATGCTGGCCATGGCCTCCTTATAGGCTCGAGAGCTGAAAGCAGGACCCTGGTCAGAATGGAACGTGGTAATTGCGTATGTGCCGATAAAGACTCGCAAATCTTTTATAACCGTTCTAGCGTCAGCCGAGCGCTGGGGGCCTCATTTTTTAAGTGCTTTTCGTCTTAACTATTAATAGGACGCAGGATGGGGTGTAGGCAGCGTTACGCTCTTTCTGATTGGTAGCCGGTAGCAAGGTTCCTTACTGCGATCCCTATTACAGTTTTCACAGTTGTTTGCATATATTTGGTGTTCTACACTCATTCCCGGCCACCAGAATACTGATTGTAATTCAGTCAGTGATTCCTTGATCTCTCTGTGCCTTAGACCCAAACCCATGTGTGCGTCTGCTATTAAAAATATTCTCCTGTTCATGTTTGGAATTACTCTATCCCCCACTCCAGGGATTCGAGCAAAAGGAACGGAGTTTGCATCGATTATGTATGCATAATTGAGTGGATAGTTTACGGGTAGTGCTGCACAGTCGCCTTTTACGGTCGTTTTTACTGCCAGCATGGTTTCCCCGTCTATGTACTTATCTGTACGCTTTTTTGTGGCTACGGAAGCCGGGTTAGTTGCTTCCGCGGTGGCTGTATTAGCCAATGAATTCCCTGCAACGTGAACGCCATCACGCTGAAGACTCTGTGCGTGAATCACGTGAGTCTTTTGTAGTTCTTTGTGTAAAAGAGCTACCTCGTTCCAGAGCAATTTATGCTTTATTGTGGCACCTGTGTCATCTTTGTAGTCGTTTTCGATCCAACTCTGCAGTTTGTTATTGTAAGAATTGACGCAAAAATGAGAATCGCACACTATAAGTGTGGGGAATTCGCGTTCTGCATTTTCGAGCGCCATCTTTAAAGATCTGATTTCAGTTCTTTGAACCGAACAGTTTCTTACAGATTCAGTTTTTGTTACTTTCGGTCTGAATTTACCGCACAGCCAACGACCTTTAATGATCGCACATGCTGCATCGTAGGATTTTCTCTCTACGTTGAAATGCTGTACAAAGCTATCTGTATAGATTATACATGCGTATTGTGGGAGAGGCAGGATTTCGATTGGCAGAGGATATTCTTCTTCATATTCCAAATCATTCAGTTCTTTGTATTGCGGGGCGAAATAGTATTTCACGTCTTCCGCTCCAAGAGAATCTATGTACTGTATCCATTTCGGATCTAGTGACACTGTAGGCAGGTTTACTGGGCTGAATAGCGCCTCGAAGGCGGATTCCGCTCTAAGGATATTAATCCGTTTGCCGTGTGCTAGTTCTCTTTCATTTGCTAATGCGATTTGCACTGCGTTCACAGTTTTTTCTGTGCGACTGAATGTTTTTTCTGCTTGTGTGTACAAGTGAGATTTAATTGAAATTGGTACCTTTTCTCCCTCATTAGAGGTTAGGTACGTGAATCCGCATCTTCCTGGGATGACTCGGATTACAAGATCGATCGTGTTGTCACGTGTATCTAATTTAGTTTTTGCTAACATGTCTGTTTGCAGTGATCTCAAAATTTCTGTGTGTTTTTGAGTCCAATTGATTTGTTTTAAATCAGGTTTTATTAGTTCGTAGAGAGGTTTAACCCTCTCTGCGTAATTTAGGATGTAAGTTCTTCCGAAATTCAGAAAACCTAGTATTGATTGTAAATTCTTCAGCGTTTTTGGAGCTTGGAGTACAGCGCACTTCTCTAAGAAGTTGTCCGCTAGGCTTTTCCCTTCACTTGATAATTCGTACCCTAAGAATAGTACTGTCAGATGGGCAATTCGGGACTTTTTAAAGTTGAATTTGTAACCCTCTGCTGCGAACCCAAGTATAATGGTGTTCACTCTTTTCAAGTGAGTATCCAAGTCGTCGTCTGTGAGATAAATATCATCTACGTAAGATAATGCTTCATCATCATAGATTTGTAGTAACTCTGTTACCCTAGCTGAGAATAGTCCTGGGCTGTTCTTGAACCCCTGTGGGAGTCAACAGAATTTTTTCTGTGACCCAAATGCGGAGAAAGCGGTCAAGTATCTGCTTTCTGGTGCAATGTTTTGACAAAAGAAACCATTAGAAATGTCTAATGTCGTTTTATATTTTTTCCTAACTATGTTATTCATTAGGGCTGCACTATGCGAGTTTTGTACTGCAAAGGTTTTGCAACATGTATTAAGGTGTCTGTAGTCCAAAACTAGACGATATGAATTGTCTGGCTTGGAGACAGGAAACAAAGGATTGTTCATTTGAGAGGTGCATGTTTCAATCACCCCCTGGTACTCAAGTTGATCTAAGATCTCCCTGACCTGTTTTTTAGCTTCTTGCTTAATGGGATACTGCCGTTGGGCAGTTGGTTCATTTTTTAGTTGGATTTTGTGAGGCGGAGAATCCTCATCCCATCCTACATGATTTTTATACAATGCAGGTGCCTGGGCCACTGCCCATTTCCTTGCATATGTGTATTTTTTGTGAATCGGAATGTGATTCGAGAAGGCAGGCATAATCACTTCTTCGCCACGAGGGCACTCCCTGACAAACTCCGGGGGCCAATCTTTTTCAGCTAACAGAATATCATAGCCTTTTGAGAGCTTATCCCAAAATAGACCCTTAATTTTCCTAGTCTTATCACCCTCTATACGCAATGTTATTTCGTATATTTTATGGGGCTCGCTAAGTCTGGCGTCGGCAGTTTCAACCTGAATGTATTCATTCGTGTCCACTGTCTCCAGATGACTCATCAAGATCTTGCGCGCTATACTGATTTCTGCTGCACTGTCCAACATTGTCAATGCCCACTCCCCGTTTTTCAACTGTGTCCTCAGTATTCTCGGCATGGTTGATTACTCTAATACTGGCTACCTTCTTTTTCTGAAATTGAGATTTCTTATTTTGAGCAGGTTCCTTGTCTTTGGACTTGGTGTGCTCTCCTGGGTCTGACCGTCCTCTTCTTTCCGAATTCTGTGGAAGAGATCGAGAGGGACGTGTATCAATACTTTGATATCTATCAGGTTTTTTTATATTATCCCTATTTCTAAGGTTATATCTTTTCTCAGAGGGCTCCCTCTGGGGAGACTGGCGTTCTCGAGTCGGAGTTCTTTCCCTCCGTCGAGGAGACCTTCCTCTGGACTGGAAAACTTTTTCCTTGGGAGTGGATTGTTTATTTCCATCCCAGCTCTTTTTAGGAGTGTTTAAATTATTTTTAATAAATAATTTTTCAGGATTTTCGAGCAGTTGGGGCTTAACTGGTTTCCCACCCAAGCTGTCTCTACCTAATTCTTCATAGCATTTTTCTATGATTTTTGCAAGCTCAACAGGATCTTTTATATCTGTTTCCCTCAACTTCTGGCGAATCGCCACAGATGCTGCTTCTCCCTTTACATTGGCTAATAATATAGCCGTGACCTGCTTGAAGTCTTTCAGTAATTTCATACCTAGATTTAAAGCTGGTTCTGGACCGAATTCATTTTGAATCTGTTTTAGCACGTCTGGTATTACCGCCATAGACGGAACACCGTGTGTTTTTGTGTAAATGGAAGCAAAGACTGTACCCCAAGTGTCGCAGTCCTCCACGTGTGGTGCGATTCCCATAGGAAGGCAGATGGTCAAGATTCTGTGTTTCTCAATAGGGGTAGTATCAGGAAATACTGCCTCTATTTGAGTGATTTTCTGGGCTAACCAGAAAGGAATTTGTTCCCGTTTTACGGGTGTTTTACCAAGACATGACTGTATGTTCTGTGGTGTAATTTTATTTGTGTTCCCCTGATGAGGGGTCAGCTGTGGTGAATTAACAGCTGGCTGGACTGTTGCAGTCCGTATTACATATTGGACTAATTGCCTATGTATTTTTATTAATGTGTTTAGCTGTACTAAGAGCTCTTCTCTAGACATTTTTGCAATGTCAGGATGTGGTGTGTAGCTGGCTAGAACCGGCCACGTGGCTCCTGGTCTACCTAGTGGACCGAGCCTGGTTATGTGATCATTGTGTTTTAGGGCGCCATTAAACCAGAGCAGGTGCTCTTGAAATTTAAGTGGAATTTCAACCTCCTCGAAAGGGGCGTACTCATCCGGAGGTTCCTCTATTTTGTAATAGTGAAACTCTTGTGTTATAGCGTTTACCGCTGGAAAGTTTATCCATGAATAGAATACCTCTGTCTGCCGATACTCGTGAGCCTCTATCACGAAAATCACTGTACCACCTTGAGGTGTCAGTCCGTGTTCTATAAGTTTTAAAGTTATAGATCTTCTTAACTGGACCGGGATGATAATAGCATCCGGGTCTGCCTGTAGGAGACTCGAGTCCTCCTCTATTAGTATGGAAGCCAGCCTAACTGCTTCCCTTTCTTCTTCACTGTCTGTCATTTTAAAAATGCAGGCTTTGCAGAGTAGGTCTCCAAGGAGACAAAGATTAGATGCACAATATTTTGGAACACTGTATCCTTCAACGTTGAATAAACCAGAGCTTTACATAGGAATCTCTTCCTACTAAGGTCGGGCGGATTTTAACCTTTCACCCACTCCAGACGTCTATTGGAGTATTTACGGGCGAAAGGGGTGTGAAATATGCACGACTGAGTTACTCTACAAGTCTTACGTTAGTTTATCGCCTTACCAAACGTTAGGGCGCCATGTAGTGTAGTTCCTAGTTTCCCACTAGGCCCTGCGCATTGGAATAACATAAACAGTAGTATCGACGTGGAACTGCTTATATTCCAGGCCTCCACTGACTATGCTAAACTTAATTGGGTTGTGTTACCAACTAGCTCAGAGGTCACTGGAAACTTTCTTCTCTGCATAGGAAGTGATCAGCTTCCTTGGCACAGACAAGAAGGGATTCAGCTTTCCAACAACCGTGCAACATGACAACTTTGCTCCTCAGATCAAGAGTCGATCTCTAGGGTCGTGTGAAACAATAGACATAGATTTCACTCAGTCAGTCTAGTGCAGTTTACTTTCACAGTATGTAGAGAATAGAGAGACGGGCGTGTATCAATAAAGGTTAACATTTATTGAACAGTCTTTCTTCTCATACAAGAGAAATGTATTGCCACAATTGCAATAACTGTTATTATAAAAAGTACGTACAGTAAGATAAGAATAGCGAAATAGAACTGTAAAAGCATTGATATGGTTTCTTAGCCATACAATGGTTTAAAAGTAATAAAACATATATACAGTCATATATACATTAGGCTAACATACTCAACTGGTGCTTCTAACTAAGCCTACCCCAGTGTGCCTGACCTAGGCCTAACACGTGAAAAGGGGAGTAAGTAAGTAGCTTAAGTTAAGTTGGTTTTGCCAAGGTTTGTTTCAAGAATTCTCGTCTAAGGGTTTAGTCAACACCATACCTCTGAATAGAATGATGGAGGATTGGTATCTCCTTCAGGGGTCTCTCTCGATATCCCAGTCACCTGCGAGGGTAAACTGGAAGCGCCGGGACTGGATTTCTCTGCACGAGAAAGGCAGCGGCTCTCTTCAGCGCGTCTGGAGGAAGGAGGGGTGACAGCGTCCGCGGGCAGCTGGGCTGGATGTCTTCGCAGAGGACGGCTGCACGGCTCCTCAAGCGTACTGCACCATAGGTCGCGCTGTAGCGGCGATAATGGTAATCAGTAGCTTCACCACCACAGGATAGCAGGCTGCAGCGACAGGCAACGCTCAACAGCAGTTAGCTTCGCTCTCACAGCTCACAGCTTCGTATTGCTTAAGGCAACGTTGGTAATATTTATACCTGACAGGTGCCGGGTTTGACGCAAGTTTGCTGGACATAAGACGTCAATTAAAGATGTCACTAGGAAGTGGCAGCTATCAGTTGCTCATTAGAGTTCCATTACTAATCAAAACATAGCAAGCGGGGATTTCCAGGTTTGCTAAGTTTTTATCTTGTTGAAGAACTCGGAGTGTTATCTAGGAATATCAGATAGTGACTGCTGCTCTGTCATTGCACTAATTGGTCGCAAAGGAAGTAGCAGAGAGTCATGCTGGAATGTGGCTCTGTGGCTCTGCTCGTGTGAGGCCAGAGATGACTTTACAGAAAATCGCACTTGAACGGTTATGCCAATATAGGGAATAAATGGATTTATAGCCGAATAGGGGCATAAGGTCACAGTATCGATCAGGAACCTAGATAAGCACATGACAGGGGGTCGCTCGGGCACCCCTGCTTCTTTATTCTGCTTGCGTAGGTTGATCTCGGCTAGGTTCCGTTCGTGTTCGTACGCTAGTTTCTTTTCCTCGAGCTCCCTTTGTCTCTGTTTCTCCTCTCTTTCTTCTCGGAGACGCAGGTGCTCTAAGTTGATTTTTTGTTCGGCCAACTTAAGTTCAACGTCCATTTTAAGTCGGGCCATTTCTAGTTCGTGTAGTCGGGTCCTTTCTCTTTCCTGGATCTCGTCTTGCGAGAGACCCGTTCTTTGCCCTTCAGGGGCCGTGGTCGTTTTTTCTACGGTGCTTTGATCAGGGGTTCCGGCAGCCCCGGTCTCTGCCCAAGATTCTAGGGCATGCTTAAAATCGTCCTTGGTACTCAGTCCGGTGGTAGCGATACCCAGTTCGATGCAGAATTGTTTTAGTTCACGATGGTTGTACTCCTCCAATTTCTCCATTTGGAATTTCTCGGTTGATCCGCTCTCTTTCGTGGTCATTGTGACTTCGTCGTGGGGTGAGCTACTCTCTGTACGTTTATGCGGTGATTCGGATCGCGCCGCTGGCCACCAATGTTAGACGGACCGGGAGGGTCGGCCGAGGTTACGGGGAGAGGTCTCCAGGGAGAGCCGTCTCCAACGACTGTACAGATAAGTAACTTCCCCCCCACAGACGGACACCACACAAGGTTGAAGGTTAACGAGACTTTATATGCAATTCTTAGGTTACGATGATGGATACAAGGAGGTCTGGACTCAGGGGTCCCCTCGGTTCTAGTCTCTGGTTTAGGAAAGGGGTAGCGGGACAGTCTTTGTTACCAACGAGTGGAAAATAGCTCTCAATCCTCGAGCTCGGCGTTCTAGATGATCGGGCCGCGGCGGAGCCAGGCAGGTCCCGAGATGGACGAAGGAAAACGACGGTCCGCGGCGGAGCCTGCAGGTCCCGGTGAAGATGACGGTTACAACGGTCCGCGGCCACGCCAGCAGGTCCCGACGACGATGAAGGTGATGAAGATTACGACGGCTGTGGCAGCGCCAACAGGCAGGACGATGGTGCACAAGACAGAGCTACGGCAGCGCCAGTAGTCCGTCCAGGATGAGTTCCTCTTTACGTCTCTCGACTCCAAGATACAACTGCCTTCCTGCTCTGGAGCTGCCCCAGTTATAGGGCTGGCGTGCTTTGATGTCCGGACCCTCGCACTTGGAGGTCGGGAGGTCCGGGATGAGGGAGTCCAGACACCCAGCAGGGGGGTGGAGCCAGCGCCCGGGGAGGCGATGGGCGAGCGGCACTTGGTGGGGGAGAGCCATCGGCACCTCTTTCTCCCATTGACTTGCCAAGTAGCCCGCTCACCTCCTGGGTGGAGGGTGGTGCCGGAATGTCTGAGGCCGGGCCAGGCCCAGGGTTGAGGTCGATCGGGGGCCAGGCGGCCTCGTGGTGGAGTGTCCAAGATGGCGCCACAGGCTGGGTGCGTGGGCCGGCAGTGGATCGGGCCCACGAGGTCGACATGCTCGAGGGCAGGGGTCCCTGAGGGGACGGAGGACGTGCAATGGTGGTGTGTGGTACTTGCGGGACTGGACTCAGGCCTGGTTGGGCCGGGGGAGAGCGGCCCTTCATGTGGCCTGTCCAACAGACAGCATCCCCAATCACAGGTCAAACCTAGCAAATGCAGGCGGGCCCTGCGCAACATGTGGGGCTGCAAGGCCCAGGGGGAAAGGGGCCCCCTCCCTGGGGGTTAACAGCCATTGCCAAGTGCTGCGGGGCACAGGGGAGGGGGGCCTCTTCCCCTATTCCTACACATGCTTGCGAAGCCCAGGGGAGAGGCAGCTCTTCCCTAGGCCATGCAGTGCTCACCACAGACGGGAGGCCTAAGATGTGGTGGGGGAACACTTTTGCAAGGCCCCCTGTTAATGGGCTGATCGCGGGGCCCTGGGCAGCCGACCATGCTGCCCATGCCTAGCGCCGGCCCTGGTTATAGACTTGGGTTTGCAACAAAATAGAGCACCTGTCTGAGGCTGGCGTAACGAGGAGAAACATCTATATTTCTCCTTGTTTTTTCCTCATGGTATGTGGGCTGCATGCTGCAGTACATATACAAAGAGGAACAAGCATTTACAATGCAATGGTCTCGGCATCATTAAAGGAAGAGCTATTGGCATTGCTCATGACATTTCTTTTTTTTTCTTTAAATCATAAACAAATGACATTGTCATTTACATTGCCAATACACAGCGCTCTGCACTCAACAGCACACAGCGCTCTGCACTCAACAGCACACACCGCTCTGCACCTGCACTTACTGCTCTGCACACTCACTCTGCATTCTGCGCTCACTCCTCTGCGCTCGCAACTCTGCATTCTGCGCTCACAACTCTGCGCTCGCAACTCTGCATTCTGCGCTCACAACTCTGCGCTCGCAACTCTGCATTCTGCGCTCACAACTCTGCGCTCACAACTCTGCGCTCACAACTCTGCGCTCACAACTCTACGCTCACAACTCTGCGCTCACTCCTCTGCGCTCACTCCTCTGCGCTCACTCCTCTGCGCTCACAACTCTGCATTCTGCGCTCACTCCTCTGCGCTCGCAACTCTGCATTCTGCGCTCACAACTCTGCGCTCGCAACTCTGCATTCTGCGCTCACAACTCTGCGCTCACAACTCTGCATTCTGCGCTCACAACTCTGCGCTCGCAACTCTGCATTCTGCGCTCACAACTCTGCGCTCGCAACTCTGCATTCTGAGCTCACAACTCTGCGCTCGCAACTCTGCATTCTGAGCTCACAACTTTGCGCTCGCAACTCTGCATTCTGCGCTCACAACTCTGCGCTCGCAACTCTGCATTCTGCGCTCACAACTCTGCGCTCACAACTCTGCGCTCACAACTCTGCGCTCACAACTCTGCATTCTGCACTCACAACTCTGCATTCTGCACTCACTACTCTGCACTCTGCACTCACTACTCTGCACTCTGCACTCACTACTCTGCACTCTGCACTCACTACTTTGCACTCACTACTCTGCACTCACTACTTTGCACTCACTACTCTTCACTCACTACTCTTCACTCACTACTCACTACTCTTCACTTTGCACTCACTACTTTGCACTCACTACTCTGCACTCACTACTCACTACTCTTCACTTTGCACTCACTACTTTGCACTCACTACTCTGCACTCACTACTCACTACTCTTCACTTTGCACTCACTACTTTGCACTCACTACTCTGCACTCACTACTCTGCACTCACTACTCTGCACTCACTACTCTGCACTCACTACTCTGCACTCACTACTCTGCACTCACTACTCTGCACTCTGCACTCACTACTCTGCACTCACTACTCTGCACTCTGCACTCACTACTCTGCACTCACTACTCTGCACTCACTACTTTGCACTCACTACTTTGCACTCACTACTCTGCACTCACTACTCTGCACTCACTACTCTGCACTCACTACTCTGCACTCACTACTCTGCACTCACTACTCTGCACTCTGCACTCACTATTCTGCACTCACTACTCTGCACTCTGCACTCACTATTCTGCACTCACTACTCTGCACTCTGCACTCAATACTCTGCACTCAATACTCTGCACTCTGCACTCACTACTCTGCACTCTGCACTCACTACTCTGCACTCTGCACTCACTACTCTGCACTCTGCACTCACTACTCTGCACTCTGCACTCACTACTCTGCACTCACTACTCTGCACCCTGCACTCACTACTCTGCACTCACTACTCTGCACTCACTACTCTGCACTCACTACTCTGCACTCACTACTCTGCACTCACTACTCTGCACTCTGCACTCACTACTCTGCACTCTGCACTCACTACTCTGCACTCTGCACTCACTACTCTGCACTCTGCACTCACTACTCTGCACTCTGCACTCACTACTCTGCACTCACTACTCTGCACTCACTACTCTGCACTCACTACTCTGCACTCACTACTCTGCACTCTGCACTCACTACTCTGCACTCACTACTCTGCACTCACTACTCTGCACTCACTACTCTGCACTCTGCACTCACTACTCTGCACTCTGCACTCACTACTCTGCACTCTGCACTCACTACTCTGCACTCACTACTCTGCACTCTGCACTCACTACTCTGCACTCTGCACTCACTACTCTGCACTCTGCACTCACTACTCTGCACTCTGCACTCACTATTCTGCACTCTGCACTCACTACTCTGCACTCTCTACTCTGCACTCTGCACTCACTACTCTGCACTCACTACTCTGCACTCACTACTCTGCACTCTGCACTCACTACTCTGCACTCTGCACTCACTACTCTGCACTCACTACTCTGCACTCACTACTCTGCACTCTGCACTCACTACTCTGCACTCTGCACTCACTACTCTGCACTCTGCACTCACTACTCTGCACTCTGCACTCACTACTCTGCACTCTGCACTCACTACTCTGCACTCACTACTCTGCACTCACTACTCTGCACTCACTACTCTGCACTCACTACTCTGCACTCACTACTCTGCACTCACTACTCTGCACTCACTACTCTGCACTCACTACTCTGCACTCACTACTTTGCACTCACTACTCTGCACTCACTACTTTGCACTCACTACTCTGCACTCACTACTCTGCACTCACTACTCTGCACTCACTACTCTGCACTCACTACTCTGCACGCACTCACTACTCTGCACTCACTACTCTGCGCTCACAACTCTGCGCTCACAACTCTGCGCTCACAACTCTGCGCTCACAACTCTGCATTCTGCACTCACAACTCTGCATTCTGCACTCACTACTCTGCACTCTGCACTCACTACTCTGCACTCTGCACTCACTACTCTGCACTCTGCACTCACTACTTTGCACTCACTACTCTGCACTCACTACTTTGCACTCACTACTCTTCACTCACTACTCTTCACTCACTACTCACTACTCTTCACTTTGCACTCACTACTTTGCACTCACTACTCTGCACTCACTACTCACTACTCTTCACTTTGCACTCACTACTTTGCACTCACTACTCTGCACTCACTACTCACTACTCTTCACCTTGCACTCACTACTTTGCACTCACTACTCTGCACTCACTACTCTGCACTCACTACTCTGCACTCACTACTCTGCACTCACTACTCTGCACTCACTACTCTGCACTCACTACTCTGCACTCTGCACTCACTACTCTGCACTCACTACTCTGCACTCTGCACTCACTACTCTGCACTCACTACTCTGCACTCACTACTTTGCACTCACTACTCTGCACTCACTACTTTGCACTCACTACTCTGCACTCACTACTCTGCACTCACTACTCTGCACTCACTACTCTGCACTCACTACTCTGCACTCACTACTCTGCACTCACTACTCTGCACTCTGCACTCACTATTCTGCACTCACTACTCTGCACTCTGCACTCACTATTCTGCACTCACTACTCTGCACTCTGCACTCAATACTCTGCACTCAATACTCTGCACTCTGCACTCACTACTCTGCACTCTGCACTCACTACTCTGCACTCTGCACTCACTACTCTGCACTCTGCACTCACTACTCTGCACTCTGCACTCACTACTCTGCACTCACTACTCTGCACCCTGCACTCACTACTCTGCACTCACTACTCTGCACTCACTACTCTGCACTCACTACTCTGCACTCACTACTCTGCACTCTGCACTCACTACTCTGCACTCTGCACTCACTACTCTGCACTCTGCACTCACTACTCTGCACTCACTACTCTGCACTCACTACTCTGCACTCACTACTCTGCACTCACTACTCTGCACTCACTACTCTGCACTCACTACTCTGCACTCACTACTCTGCACTCTGCACTCACTACTCTGCACTCACTACTCTGCACTCACTACTCTGCACTCTGCACTCACTACTCTGCACTCTGCACTCACTACTCTGCACTCACTACTCTGCACTCACTACTCTGCACTCTGCACTCACTACTCTGCACTCTGCACTCACTACTCTGCACTCTGCACTCACTACTCTGCACTCTGCACTCACTATTCTGCACTCTGCACTCACTACTCTGCACTCTCTACTCTGCACTCTGCACTCACTACTCTGCACTCACTACTCTGCACTCACTACTCTGCACTCTGCACTCACTACTCTGCACTCTGCACTCACTACTCTGCACTCTGCACTCACTACTCTGCACTCTGCACTCACTACTCTGCACTCACTACTCTGCACTCACTACTCTGCACTCACTACTCTGCACTCACTACTCTGCACTCACTACTCTGCACTCACTACTCTGCACTCACTACTCTGCACTCATTACTTTGCACTCACTACTCTGCACTCACTACTCTGCACTCACTACTCTGCACTCACTACTCTGCACGCACTCACTACTCTGCACTCACTACTCTGCACTCACTACTCTGCACTCACTACTCTGCACTCACTACTCTGCACTCTGCACTCACTATTCTGCACTCTGCACTCACTATTCTGCACTCTGCACTCACTACTCTGCACTCTCTACTCTGCACTCTGCACTCACTACTCTGCACTCACTACTCTGCACTCACTACTCTGCACTCACTACTCTGCACTCACTACTCTGCACTCACTACTCTGCACTCACTACTTTGCACTCTGCACTCACTACTCTGCACTCTGCACTCACTACTCTGCACTCTGCACTCACTACTCTGCACTCTGCACTCACTACTCTGCACTCACTACTCTGCACTCACTACTCTGCACTCACTACTCTGCACTCACTACTCTGCACTCTGCACTCACTACTCTGCACTCACTACTCTGCACTCACTACTCTGCACTCACTACTCTGCACTCACTACTCTGCACTCACTACTCTGCACTCACTACTCTGCACTCACTACTCTGCCCTCTGCACTCACTACTCTGCACTCTGCACTCACTACTCTGCACTCTGCACTCACTACTCTGCACTCTGCACTCACTACTCTGCACTCACTACTTTGCACTCTGCACTCACTACTTTGCACTCTGCACTCACTACTTTGCACTCTGCACTCACTACTCTGCACTCACTACTCTGCACTCACTACTCTGCACTCACTACTCTGCACTCACTACTCTGCACTCTGCACTCACTACTCTGCACTCTGCACTCACTACTCTGCACTCTGCACTCACTACTCTGCACTCTGCACTCACTACTCTGCACTCTGCACTCACTACTTTGCACTCTGCACTCACTACTTTGCACTCTGCACTCACTACTTTGCACTCTGCACTCACTACTTTGCACTCTGCACTCACTACTTTGCACTCTGCACTCACTACTTTGCACTCTGCACTCACTACTCTGCACTCTGCACTCACTACTCTGCACTCACTACTCTGCACTCACTACTCTGCACTCACTACTCTGCACTCACTACTCTGCACTCTGCACTTACTACTCTGCACCCTGCACTCACTACTCTGCACTCTCTGCACTCACTACTCTGCACTCACTACTCTGCACTCACTACTCTGCACTCACTACTCTGCACTCTCTGCACTCACTACTCTGCACTCTCTGCACTCACTACTCTGCACTCACTACTCTGCACTCTGCACTCACTACTCTGCACTCTGCACTCACTACTCTGCACTCACTACTCTGCACTCACTACTCTGCACTCACTACTCTGCACTCACTACTCTGCACTCACTACTTTGCACTCTGCACTCACTACTCTGCACTCTCTGCACTCACTACTCTGCACTCACTACTCTGCACTCACTACTCTGCACTCACTACTCTGCACTCTGCACTCACTACTCTGCACTCACTACTCTGCACTCTGCACTCACTACTCTGCACTCACTACTCTGCACTCACTACTCTGCACTCACTACTTTGCACTCACTACTCTGCACTCACTACTTTGCACTCACTACTCTGCACTCACTACTCTGCACTCACTACTCTGCACTCTGCACTCACTATTCTGCACTCACTACTCTGCACTCTGCACTCAATACTCTGCACTCAATACTCTGCACTCTGCACTCACTACTCTGCACTCTCTACTCTGCACTCACTACTCTGCACTCACTACTCTGCACTCACTACTCTGCACTCTCTGCACTCACTACTCTGCACTCTCTGCACTCACTACTCTGCTCTCTGCACTCACTACTCTGCACTCTGCACTCACTACTCTGCACTCTGCACTCACTACTCTGCACTCTGCACTCACTACTCTGCACTCACTACTCTGCACTCACTACTCTGCACTCACTACTCTGCACTCTGCACTCACTACTCTGCACTCACTACTCTGCACCCTGCACTCACTACTCTGCACTCTGCACTCACTACTCTGCACTCACTACTCTGCACTCACTACTCTGCACTCACTACTCTGCACTCACTACTAGGCACTCACTACTAGGCACTCACTACTTGGCACTCACTACTAGGCACTCACTATTCTGCACTCACTATTCTGCACTCACTATTCTGCACTCTGCACTCACTACTCTGCACTCTGCACTCACTACTCTGCACTCACTACTCTGCACTCACTACTCTGCACTCACTACTCTGCACTCACTACTCTGCACTCACTACTCTGCACTCTGCACTCACTACTCGGCACTCTGCACTCACTACTCTGCACTCTGCACTCTGCACTCACTACTCTGCACTCACTACTCTGCACTCACTACTCTGCACTCACTACTCTGCACTCACTACTCTGCACTCACTACTCTGCACTCTGCACTCACTACTCTGCACTCACTACTCTGCACCCTGCACTCACTACTCTGCACTCTGCACTCACTACTCTGCACTCACTACTCTGCACTCACTACTCTGCACTCACTACTCTGCACTCACTACTAGGCACTCACTACTAGGCACTCACTATTCTGCACTCACTATTCTGCACTCACTATTCTGCACTCACTATTCTGCACTCTGCACTCACTACTCTGCACTCTGCACTCACTACTCTGCACTCACTACTCTGCACTCACTACTCTGCACTCACTACTCTGCACTCTGCACTCACTACTCTGCACTCTGCACTCACTACTCTGCACTCTGCACTCACTACTCTGCACCCTGCACTCACTACTCTGCACTCTGCACTCACTACTCTGCACTCACTACTCTGCACTCACTACTCTGCACTCACTACTCTGCACTCACTACTCTGCACTCACTACTAGGCACTCACTACTAGGCACTCACTACTAGGCACTCACGACTAGGCACTCACTACTAGGCACTCACTACTAGGCACTCACTATTCTGCACTCACTATTCTGCACTCACTATTCTGCACTCACTATTCTGCACTCTGCACTCACTACTCTGCACTCTGCACTCACTACTCTGCACTCACTATTCTGCACTCTGCACTCACTATTCTGCACTCTGCACTCACTACTCTGCACTCTGCACTCACTACTCTGCACTCACTACTCTGCACTCTGCACTCACTACTCTGCACTCTGCACTCACTACTCTGCACCCTGCACTCACTACTCTGCACTCTGCACTCACTACTCTGCACTCACTACTCTGCACTCACTACTCTGCACTCACTACTCTGCACTCACTACTAGGCACTCACTACTAGGCCCTCACTACTAGGCACTCACTACTAGGCACTCACTACTAGGCACTCACTATTCTGCACTCACTATTCTGCACTCACTATTCTGCACTCACTATTCTGCACTCTGCACTCACTACTCTGCACTCACTACTCTGCACTCACTACTCTGCACTCTGCACTCACTACTCTGCACTCACTACTCTGCACTCTGCACTCACTACTCTGCACTCACTACTCTGCACTCACTACTCTGCACTCTGCACTCACTACTCTGCACTACTCTGCACTCACTACTCTGCACTCTGCACTCACTACTCTCCACTCTGCACTCACTACTCTGCACTCTGCACTCACTACTCTGCACTCTGCACTCACTACTCTGCACTCACTACTCTGCACTCACTACTCTGCACTCACTACTCTGCACTCACTACTCTGCACTCACTACTCTGCACTCACTACTCTGCACTCTGCACTCACTACTCTGCACTCTGCACTCACTACTCTGCACTCACTACTCTGCACTCACTACTCTGCACTCACTACTCTGCACTCACTACTCTGCACTCACTACTCTGCACTCACTACTCTGCACTCTGCACTCACTACTCTGCACTCTGCACTCACTACTCTGCACTCACTACTCTGCACTCACTACCCTGCACTCACTACCCTGCACTCACTACTCTACACACTCACTACTCTACACACTCACTACTCTACACACTCACTGCTCTACACACTCACTACTCTACACACTCACTACTCTGCACACTCACTACTCTGCACACTCACTACTCTGCACTCACTACTCTGCACTCTGCACACTCACTCTGCACACTCACTCTGCACTCACTACTTCGCACTCTGCGCACTCTGCACTCACACTCACCTTCTGCCTCACAGAGGGATGAAGTGAGCGCCGTTCTACTGGGCAGACCTGGGGTCGGGCGGGAGGGTCACCAGGGGCGCGCACGGCTTATAGAGCTATACCGATCAACACAATATTCTCCGGAGTGCCATCCATCTACCGCAGTAGCAGAAATTAGTTTGAAAGCATTGTCGAAGAATGCCAAAAAGCGCCTCATTTAGAAGCGATGAACAGAATTCAATTTTTAGAGCTCCCATGATGTGAAAACAATTTACAATGTACTGTGAACAAACTATTTACGAAGATAAAATATTAGTGAGATAGGTAGTAAACCTTATGCATATTGCCAGATAAGCAGGTGCACCAATGGTCCTCTACACTGGAAAGTCATTTTGAGGATGTAAACACTTCTCAGAAGACAATCTCCTTGACTACAGCGGGCCTGCAACAGTGTGCAAAATGTCATGACATTTTGGGTTTACGTACTCTGCTGTATAGATATTTATTGCCCTAAATTTTTTTTCAGTATTAGAGGATATCTTTGAAAATACAAGCCTATTATGAAAGTGGATAGAAATGATTATGATCATCGTGGCTAACACAAAGGTGCAGTGAGGAAAGTGAGTGGCAGATATCGCCACCTCATGGTAACTGAATATAGTGGGTCCAGTGGTAGCTTGCACAGCCACGTTCTTTCACTCCGTGTCCAGACTTTGACACTGTGGAATGGGGTTCAAGTCCCAGCGTCGGCTCTCCCAGAGATTACAAAAAAACATGCTGATCGAAAGAAATAAAATTAAACAATACCGATTGGCGTGACGAGGATAAATCCATGTGCAGTGCACTGCCCCCTTGCCTTGTAGACACCGCAGCCCAAGAAAACATGATTGACGGAGCAAAACGGTGGTCTAATTGTCCATAGCCAAAGTATATAACAAGCTGAGGATCAACGGGCGTGAAAACAGCGTGGTGGGCGCGCACGTGACGCAGCGTGGGCGTGCACATCAGCTGAAGGATCGCCGGAGAAGACACGAGTCTGCCTGCTGCCATGACTGACCAACTGCAGAGGGAAAGAGCCCGGTGAGTGTGGGTAGAGGGGGGGCGGCAGAGAGGGAGTGGGCAGAGAGGGATGGGGTGTGTGTGTGTGTGCGTGCGTGTGTGCGTGTGTCTGTTTCTGTGTGTGTCTGTGTGTGCACGGCCATGCCTGCCTGTGTGTGTGCGCGTTCACGGACCCTGGTCGGCGTGTTCACAGCTCTAGGTCCCTTCAGAGCGAACTCCATAACAATAGGTCTCGATGTGTGTGCGTGTGTCTGTTTCTGTGTGTGTCTGTGTGTGCACGGCCATGCCTGCCTGTGTGTGTGCGCGTTCACGGACCCTGGTCGGCGTGTTCACAGCTCTAGGTCCCTTCAGAGCGAACTCCATAACAATAGGTCTCGATGCCGAGACCTAAAAAGCCTAAAGAAGAGTTATGTGCAGGAAGGTACACTTTACTGCACAAAAACTAAGTGATCATAATGCAGGCATCCTGGCACTATGGCACAAGGATGACCTGCTTATACCTCCTACGTTTAGACTTAAAACACGAGGAGGAAAATCTTTTACAGTCTTGGGTCCAAAGTCTTGAAACTATCTACCCATCCATTTGAGATTTATTGAATCCGAAGTTATCTTCAAGAGGCAGCTCAAGACTTGGCTTTTCAGCATTCCGGGTGTACTGTGTTACTTGCTCATTCCTTAATTTTGTCTCGCCTCAGTTCAAGTCCAATTTTGTTAGCCGCATTCATAGCCGTTAAGCGCCAGGATGCTCCCTTGGGAGTGTCAGTGCGCTCTTAAGTAACTATTCATTTATTCATTGGTGCAATGCAACTCAAAGTGCCAGTGCAGGGGGAAGAGAGCAGAACCGCGCCATTACTTTGAAAATATGGTGAAGTTCTGCTGTCTCCCTTTCGCGCAACAAAACGCAGCAACTTCGCTTTGCGCAGTGCTTAATGTGAGCAGTCGGCCACCAGGACTTATTTTTGGGTACTGGCACGTATTTTTCAGCATCAGATATTTACTGGGCAAAATAGAGGGAAAAACACATAAATCAGAAAGGCGGAGGAAGAGAACGACAGATAAAACGTCACAAATGGAGAAAGGAGCCTAATAGTGTGGCATAAAGCATCAGGGAGGGTCTGGTAGTGGATTGAGGAGGCATGAGGAGGCTTTAAGACTACCAGCCTTGGTATTCGGCGCTCTGACATTTAATTGCACCGGCTGCGTGCTTCTGAGCAGAACTTTGACACCGGCACTCAGGCTTTTACAAATTAAGCACTGGCATTGCGGTAATCCGGGCCCCAGTTTCAATATTTTCATGCCGTGTTGCATTACGTCAGTTCTCTCACGAGGTCGGAATGTTAATTGTCAGCATACTCAATGTCGCAGAGTTCAGTCTTCTGTCTCCAGGAGCATGCATTTCAATTTGGCTAGATGGGAGGCTGCCCTTCAGCTATTGGTCTTCCGCAACAGCCCTTGGAACCCATCCACAATGGGCACTCAGCACTGATGACGCATCGTGTCTAGTGTCACGAGGCAGACCAAGAGAGTGACACGCAAGAAGAGGAACACTGAATGCGTCGCGAAATGGAAGAGCATCAGGCAGCTGCGAGGTCACGCGCCACGAGACAACCAGCAAGCACGCGGAAGCTGCGCAGGATGGCTCAATGAGGTGCGCGCGCTCTCGACGCGTTTGCGGTCTCGAGTTCGCATCACGGCAGGGCGAATCCGGCATTCCGTCCTTCCTGAGTCGATTTATTGACACTCATTCATTTTAATAGTAGCCGGGTTATTATTATTAACAATAATATTATTATGTAGTGTCACTGTTTCGAAGTTGTTCAAACCATTCTCACAGCTGTTCCTCAAATTTTAGATCATAAAAACACAAGGACCCCATTATGAGTGGCCTGTTAATGGACTGGTAGTTGGGTACCCGGAATTACCGTTACCGGCTAGTTCTAAAGAAGTCGTTTGAATACCAGTACCAATACAATTTAGGACAGAGGGTCCACTAAACAAAGGGGCTTATTTATGAGCCCTTGCGTCACTTTTGCGCCACCGGTGCGTCACTGTTTGTGACGCGCCAGCGGTGTAAAAAAATTAGCCTTGTTGCACCATATTTACAAAGTGACGCATCTAGGTAGATGCGTCACTGTGTAAACCCCTGCGCTACATGCAGGTATAATGTATGCAGGGGGGCATTACGACGCAAGAAAGGATCATAGAAGTGACGCACTGAAATCTATAAGATTTCACTGTCACTTCTAGGACGCACCTGCGTCAATAACTTACCCCTGTCTCATAGCAGGCGTAAAACTGACAAAGGCACATTTCACTTGGGACTTGTCCATGTGTAATGGCCCATTGCTGGAGTTGCGTCACTTTTGTGACACACTCCAGCAATGCATCATTTTTGCGCCTACAGATACGTCAGAAATACTGACGTACCTGTAACTCCTTGCAACATGAGGTGTCATACTGTAAATATGACGCATCATTGGCGTCGCAAGGAGGGCGCAGTGAAAAGCGACGCATCGCTATTTTCTCGCAGCGATGCACCACTTTTCATAAATGAGGCCCAAAATGAGGAATGACTGCTGGAGTTGGATTTAGCACATCTGACTCTCACACTAATTCCTCATTCTTGGCTGGATTTTCACCTGGAGATTTTAAATTTGAGCTGCCCGGGTCGGGGCCTGCATGTTTACCATATTACCCTTAAACCCAATGGACCGAGTAACTTCCTGTACCGAGACCATAGGACAATATGAGGGATTTGTAAATGTGTGCAAAGGGCGGACGTCAAAGTGGAATGGATCGATTGAATGACTGGAGAAAAAAAATGAAAGGCATCTTCATTAATTTAAGAAATAAAAAAAAATGCGCATCGGATTCTCCACAGAGGAGCGACAGTACTCCCCACTGCCATTTGTCCACCTTCTCAGGTTTCCAGTTGCACCGATTTTTCTTTTTTCCAACATATCTTCGTGTTGCATACCTGACACGCCAGCAGTATTTGACTCTTTCTGCACTGTCATGCTACCAGAAAGGTGTTCCACCAGAATATTGACTAGAAAATATCTTGAGGCCAATATAACGAGGAGCAAATATTGTGAAGGTAAGTTTATGTAGGTAAGCACAGGGCTTTAAGTGGGATGAAAAACTTGGGTGGGAGGTCTTTCAAAGGTGCGTGGCCTATGTAACCTATGTAATTAAGGGCATGTCCTAAAAACACCTAAGCTGAAAACCTGTAAATAGCAATGTGTGCCGCACGACTGGTATTTTGCGATTCCTGCCATTGCATCCAGATATATAATACAGCAAGTAAAATTATCCCTACAACAAGTCTATTGGCTTTGTCAGTGGTTGGCAGCAGCATAAGATAAATAAGCAACAACTATAGCTTTGTTCAGTGGCGGCCCCTCCGGTAAGGCGGAGGAGCGTCACCCGACTGCCTGAAAGGAAAAATAAAATGATAATAAGGTATTATTATCATTTTATTATCCCTATTGCAGTAAGTGGTGGTGGCGGGGGGCTGGTCAGAGCAGGGGAGGAGTGATGTGCACTCCCTCAGTGCGCATGAACTGTTTGTCCGGCCCTCTTGGGCTGACCAAACAGTTCATGCACACTTTGCATGTTCCTACAAGGCTGAATTACAGACAGGGCCCGTGCCGGGCGTTATACTGGGGCGGTGACGTCAGGCAGGGGAGGGTCAGGGTGGGGGGTGGTAAAATGCGGGATATGGACCATTAGAGGTAAGTACCGATAAAAATAAAGAAAACGAATTTCGTTGCCCACGCTGCATTGCCAAATGTGATGCAGCTTGGGCAACAACATTTGTTTTATTTATTTTTATCGGTACTTACCTCTAATGGTCCATATCCCGCATTTTACACCCCCCACCCTGACCCTCCCCTGCCTGACGTCAGCGCCCCAGTATAACGCCCGGCACGGGCCGTGCCTGCTGCATTACACAGCCTGGTGAGGAACATGCACAGGCTCCCTGTTCCAATCTGAGCGCCGATTCACAGCCCTCAGACCGTTTTGATTGGCTCATGAGAGCCTGTGCCCGGGTGCTTCCTGCTGCTGGCTGTGACAGGAAGATGAAGAGGACCGAGGATGGAGAAGAGGCGGGGTCAGCCGGCAGTTAAAGGTAAGTCCTTTTTTATTTAAAATTAGACTCCTCTCCCCCCGCCTCACCACCCCTGTCTGGTAGCAGCCGCTACTGGGTACATTGTATATAATATTGAAAAAGCTTCAGTTCTGATATGATGAGACTATGAAAGACGTACAACGAGTCTATTTGAAGTTACATCAAAAGCAGTGAAGGGTGCACTGGCGTAACGAAAACGGAGGGGGCCTCCCTGCACGGAACTTAGAGGGGCCCCCTCCGAGCTCAATCAGGAGCTCTCCGGCCTGAGGGCAGTGCTGAGGGGGCCTCCTGGAGCTTGGGCCCCCCCGCACCGCAGGGGATGCGGGGCCTGTGTTACGCCCCTGGAGGGGTGATACTGCTGCAGAGTTACGTTTTTTTTAACCCTGAGGGTGTGGGCTAAAATGGAGAGCCCGAAAGTGACCCGTCCCAGCACCTACTTTTTAGAACTGGTGGTGCTGAGTACCGGCAGGACCCGGCCCACTTAAAGCCCTGGGTAAGCATAGGTTTACTATTCTTAACAACACATACATGTACCTTGACGATATATATATTTATGTGCAAGGTCCGTAGATGTGGATTTAAGAATAGTAAATATGTCCTTACCCATATGCACTTACCTTCTCGATATTTTGGCCGTCCAAATTTAGGCCTCAATATTTACTTCCACATTATTTTTCTACTCACTATTTTAACATACAACACCCGAAAAATGGTGACGTCGAAAAGGTACAGTGGTAGGTTACTTGTGCTGTTACTGCCATGATTGACATACTCCATACTACATTTCTTCACAGGGCCCCGTAAAAGGACAGCTACTCAGGACAGAGCTAATGTCAAAGCCAAGCAAAAATTGACACAGGGACCAGATTATACAAACTGCACAAGAGGTGTTGACTTGCGCCATACTTTAATTAGCATAATTTGTCATTTGGTAATGATAAAATTTCATTTTGCTTTATTCTTTTCAGCAGAGATTATTGTAGCTTTACGAAATGTTGCTGTTTTGAGATGGCATAAGTTATGTTTGTACTTCTGTACACAGCCAAAATGTGAACAGGTATTTTTACCGTGGGCGTTTGAGTTTACGGGAATTCAGTTCCTCAGATTTTGTGACATCATGATGTGAAATTTCGCATTTTTTAAAATTTTGTGTGCAAAAGCAAAACAAATAGGTTATCCTGGAGAGAAAAAAAACACACGCACGCACTCACACACATATTTTTTTCAGCTAAGTAAGTGAAACATCTGCTGTTAAAAAAAATACTTTCAAATTGAAGCCATCAGGCAGACTTTTCCAGCTAAGATTGAAGAACATCGCCAAAGGTGTTATTGAATGAGAAAAATCATAACTTTTCAATTTCATGAAATTACACAATTATAGTTTCTGCCCAGTGCTGCAGTAGATTTGTAATTTCGCGCTCGCCTAATATTTGCTGCTGAAAATAGCAAACGCTTACCCTCAGTGCAAAGTACCATCGCCCAGTGACTCACACTCACACAGACCTTGTGTGGCTTCTTGGTGGCGAGAGAACACATTAGACTGTTTGTCAGAAAGGATCCAATAAAAGGTAGAACACTTTATTTCGATTTTTTTTTTATACCATCCGTGTCTACCTCTGGTCACATCAGAGCAGAAGATGGAATACAGAAAATAGAGAGGGCGTGAGAGTCCAGTAGGTGATGAGGGGGCCCTGGTTCAATATTCTACAATCACAGCCCCCACCGGAGGGTTTTAGTTGCATGGAGGTTGAAAGGGCTCAGCTCTCGGGTGTTTCCTTTACCTGGTGGTTTACTGTTGCCCTAAGACTTGAGCTCAGTGCATTGGTGTGGTGCCCCGGCTGTTGCACACCTTGTGATGTCCTAGAACACACTGCCCCACACTGTTCCCACTTTAAATGGCTCCCATTCGAAGCACACTGCACTATGTGAACTGCCTGCCTCACATTCAAAACCCACTCCCGCCAAATCTCTAAATATCTCGCTCAGAAATCCTCCTTCTCTGGAGGCTCTTGCGCCCTCCCAAAGATAGAAGACGTCTCTCCAGTAATAATTTCCGAAAAAAAGCCCATGCTTTCTCTTTTCTCAACAAAAATGTCCCCTTCTTTTCAAAGCTTCAAATCTCTCAAGAACTTGCTGCTTGCAGAACCCTGAGGCCGCTCTTCAGGGGTGGGTGGGCATAGGGTGGTTGAATGCCAGGTCCTCCCCCCCACCAAGTATTTATTGTCAGAGGGGTAGCAGGTCCCAGGGGACTGACTGGTTGGGCCCACTCATCAGGAAAAGTCAAGCACGTGCCGGGCGACTGTTCCCCTAGCTACGGGGTATGACTTTGTGACAGGGCCCAATTTTACAGTATCCAAGCTTATTTTACCCCAGCCCGATGATGGAATAGTTTAGTTATGAGCAATGCTTAATTTGTAAATGAATACCTTAATACATGCTGGCGCCCAAAGCTTTCCTCCGGAGCCCGCTGTGGTTGGGGATTGGACAGTAGTTGGTCAGGACATTCTGGGTGACAGGGGTTTCTTTAGCAGGGCCGTGAGAGTTGCATGTTTCAAAAGGCCTCCTACCACACAGTGCAGAAAACATGAGTTGATCAGGTCGGTCAGGTCTGCCTGAGGGGGTAGGAGTAGTTGTTTTATACAAGCAGCCTTGCAAGGCTCTTTGAGTATATTGGAAGATTCTGTGAGCATATTGAGGATTTATTCCATCTGTCTTTCACTTCTACTTTTTTGTTGATCATTGGGTGGAAAGAGGTGAAGGAAGTTTGGCCCAGAGGTGAGGATTTGGGAGGATAAAGTGGCAGTACTGGTTTAGTGTCGAAGCTATTGTAGTTTTGAAATCAAAGTGATGCATGAACCCGTCATAATGCTGATATGTCATGTATGGACATTCATCAAGGCTTCTGGATTGGTCATCTCCTTGCTGATATAAAAGTCTTTTTAATTTGATTTGTGTCCTTTTTGATTTGCTTCATCAGGTCGGCTGGTTGGACTTTTTAAATAGCTTTGTGGTACTTCCTCCTGGGCCTTTTGCAAAGGATATTATCTTTGTCCTTGATTTTCTCCAATGGCCTTCAAGATTGCAGGTGATGTGTTTAAGCTCACCTATGGCTTTGTTAAAATATTATTTTTATAGATTAGCATTTGGTCCTTGGTTTTGCTTGGAGGGGAGAAATGTCTGTACATTACAGATAAGAACAGATTTTGTGGGAAGGTTTTGGCATCAGAAACCTTTGAAAGGCTAGATTTAGTTGAGCTGTAAATAACGTCAAACTTGTCGTCGGCGATGTTTTGGAAATGCCTGAATGTGACTGATTGCAATCCAGCAGTTTTGACTAGTTGACTGAGTTAAACGAGTGGTCAGACCACAACTGCAGGTCAGTTGTGATATCATCTGCATGAAGGTTGTGTGTGAGATTAAATCCACAGCGAGACCTACTTGAGTAGCGCCAAGAGCTACCTGAGTGGAGCACAAGGCTTACCTGTTTTCCAGAAAGTCTGAGACGAGTTTTGATTTTTGTCAGTCGATCCACAGACCAAAGTCACCCAGAATTAGACTTTTCTTGGCCATTGTGAAGAGGTGTAAGATCAGTTCGAGGAATCTCTTGGTGTAGTAGACCACATCAGCAACATAGATGCGATCTGGGCTGGTGTTACGGCGGGTGTTATACACTCGAAAAAGGGGGAACTGGATATATGGGAATTCAGGCCAATTGAGTTTGGCACTATGGATTAAAACTTTGCTTCTTTGTCTCTATTTATGACCTTGAAACCCACAGTAAAAGACCGCCAAATTAGATGAATACCTTATCACCAGGTTTAGTTAGATCCACCCTGTGGCTGTGTGTTGTGATCTCGTCTACAAATGACGATATCCAAACGCAATGTATGAAGTGATGAGCTTATTCCAGACAACGCTCCAGTGGTGCCATCAAGCAGCAGATCCCCATCCAACTCCCTTTCATCATCCCTCATAACATTACATTCTATCCCAAGTCTCTTAGACATGACATCACCTAAGGATTCTAACGTAGTAATACAAACACAGAATGCAACACTGAGGCTTTCAGTTGGTAGATAGCAAATGTTTAGAAACTTATTTTGGTCTAATTGTGTGCCAATAAGATCAACTTTTTAACAGCCACTGGTTGAGATCTAAGAATGTTCCTCATTGGTTGTGTCTCTGTCACAGGGGCGGCTCTAGGCTCATGGTGGCCCTGGGCAGGGAGCGTAGGTAGGGACCCCCGGAAGAGGGGGTATGGGCGGGGCGGAGCGCCGAGGGCAGTAAAGAGGGGGGGGTCAGGGTGTTTGGAAGTGGAACAGAGCCGGAGGCCGCCAAATCCCTGCCAGGGGCCGCCACGCAAATATGTATCCATCCTCAGAGGATTATTATATTAAGGATATATTTTGGCATGGTGGCCCCTGGGGTTTGGTGGCCCTGTGCAGGTGCACAGCTTGCACATGCCTAAGGACGCCCCTGATCAAGTGTTTTTGTGACAGTTGATAAAGGACGGACTTAAGTCATTATTGAAATGAAGTAGTGGACCGATGCCATGTTAGATCCGGAAATCGGGGACAGGAAGGGTTCCCTGGAGGGGAAGTTACGGTCATCGAGAAGATAATGACAGCTTGGAACAGGATGATCATTATGATTAGTGTACATCTTAACGATGTCTGTACGTCTCGGCGAGTTGACGTGGACATTGAAAATGGCGCCTTACAGGGGGGGGACCAGGCACAAGATGGAGCTGAGCCTGCAGTTATCGCCTCACTTTGTGACAGTTAATGGACGAGTAGCCAAGCTGCTGAATGCATTAAGAACCAAAGTGTAAGACAGGCGCCTTTAGCGAGCAGTGCAAGTATCAGATGTAGGCGAAGGTGCGGATCCTGCTTTTAAACCGGTAACGAGCATGCCCTTGTACAATCAATGTAAAAGTACAAGAGATAATGAGGGATCTGCAGGTAAAACATGAGCACAGGAGGCGCGCGCCCTCCATTTAGAAGCTCTCAAGACTTTAGTGCTATATTTATACCCAGCAAACATAAACTGGCATTGGACTTACAACATTTATATCAGAAATGAGCAGGGAAAAAAGACCTAGAAGACGGCACGCTTAGGTTAAATGTATAAATGTATGTGTGTCTATGTATAGTCAAAATGGAGGTGATGTAGGTTATAAGACAAAAATCAAGCACCCACCGTCCACTGGGAGATATCTCTATGTCAGACAGTGAAGCAATTTCATGACACAAAAAGTTAATAAAGCCCTTGCCAGTGAATACTAGTTAGCAGGTCTAATACAGCAAGCTATTCACCTGTGGACACCAAGAGGTATATTTACAACGGGATAGCGCCACCGTAACTTCACTATTTTGATGTTTCTGGAGGCGCAATGCCCTGCACCATATTTACAAAGTGGCGTTAAGCGAATTTTTGTGGCTTATCACAGAGTTGTAAATATAGTACCCTTTCATGCATGAAAGGGGCATGGGTGTTGCTGTGAGCATTGCACCAAAACACCCATTGCTTTTTGATGCTGTCCCAGATTTACAAGGAGGTGTAAATTTAAGACTGCGCCAAAATGTAATGCCATGCATTAGGAGGTGTTAGAATGGCCCCACGAGGAGGGAGAAATACTTTTATTTCTCCTCGTTTTTGCTTTTTCTGTGCTCTGCATTTTTCAGCATGCATAGAAAGCTCAAAATGCCTGTTTATGTGCAAGATGGGACACATTCCGGCACATAAACAATCATTCCCTGCAATGCAGGCGCCCTTGCACTGTGGCGCAAGGGTGTCTGCGTTGGTGCCAGGCAGCTATTTTTAGTGTAAGGGCTAGAGAAAACGCAGGGGTGCGGCGTATTGTAAATACGGCACATCTCTGCATTTTGGAAATCGAGGAGCGTGGACCGCAAAATTTGCAGCAGCTATGCGCTACCTCATTTCCTTGTAAATATACCCCCAAAAGTGAACGTAACGTCCGTTCTGATTCTGAATGTAATTCAGGCCTAGATAGCAGGCATGAACCTCAGGGGCTTCACCCCCCCAGCTTACAACCGACGCAATGTCACTCGGATACACCCTCGACACCGACCTCTCTTTCAAGGATCAAAGCGCTATGAAAACCAGGAGAAGATGGTACAAGCAGTTCTCCTGAAACAAAAGGGAAACCCCTTCTACCCAAAACGGATTTTAGATGAAGATTGCAAGCATTGTCCCTCTCCCCCAGTCAGCGCTTCTCTCAGTGAGCTTCCTGACTCCACATTGGAACCCGGAAGTAACTGAAGTCATACTTCTCAGCAGTTTATCCCAAACTTTTTTGCTGTTTTGAACAACTGAAAGCTCTGTGGTAATCAAGGGAGGTTCACTGTGTTTCCATCAAACATCGTAATTCCAGAATTCCAGTGAGCCTGGTACATCCTATTATCGGTTTTGGATTACCGGGGAACTCGTAATGGACAATGCGGAGCACACAATTAAAGTTATCACGGAGTCTGCTTCAGGGGCCATCACTGAACATCTCTTCACTTGAAAAATAAATCTTACGTTTTACTATGTAAATATTGTTTACTATGAATTAAAGTTATTTAGTTTTAATGATTTGTATTATATTAAGTCTATTACCAGAGCCACTGTAATCTTGGAATTTAACTGGGGGTTTGCTTTAACTCTCTAGAAGAAAGCTGTGACTTCACCTTTATCTAAGCTTAGAAAGGGAAACAACCATCACAACGCAACTTTCGCAACGCACTACCATTACAACAAAACTTTTACAACGCAGGATCCATTACAACGCATGCTATTACAACGCATGCCATTACAACGCAGATGCTATTACAACGCATGCCATTACAACGTAAGTATGGGTAAGTATTTAAATTAAATAATATTAATTTAATTTAAATTTAATTAATTAATTTAATTATTTTAATTCTTTTTTAATTTTTATTAAATTACATTTTAATGTAATTTATTATAATTAAACCCCTGGAGTTAGAATAGTAATTTTAACCCCTACACTATCCAACCCTTACTCTACTACTACACCCCCCTGGAGTTAGAATAGTAATTTTAACCCCTACACTATCCAACACTTACTCTAATATTACACCCGCCTGGAGTTAGAATAGTAAATTAAAATATATTTTTAATAATTAAAAAGTAATAAAAAAAATAATAAAGATTTTGTAATTAAATTAAAATTAAATTAATATTAATAAAATTAAATAATTACCTATACTTACGTTGTAATGGCATGCGTTGTAATAGCATATGCATTGTAATGGCATGTGTTGTAATGGCATTCATTGTACTGGATCTTGCATTGTAGAAGTTGCGTTTTGATGGTATGCGTTGTGAATGTATGCGTTGTAACATCATACATTCCTTAGAAATCCTAAATCAGATGTCAAACTTTGCGATCCCATCCAAAAATATTTTAACGTTCTTGAATTCAATTTTCTGTTACAAACAATACTATTCGGTTGATTACTCATTGACATTGTAGTCGTTTGATTATACTAAATCAAGGTTTGATTTATTATTATTCAGATCATATTTATTGTTCCTACACTTTGCCTATATTTTATTGATTACACATAGCACGTGTATTTATTGTAATCCTGTTTGTCCCTTTATTGAGAAATTCGTGCATTTATGACTCTCTTTTCTTTCGTTCGTTTAGTTTCCTGGTATGTTTGACACAACTTCCTTTTTTCTGGGTATTCCAAAACTGAAACAAAATCTGAACACAATAAAAAAAAACGCCCCTGCCTTGGCAGGGTGACCCAGCATTATGTGATGCTCGTGGAAGACAGCTCAACATTCAAGTTATTTCTTATGGGTGGGGAGAGCATGATTGTATGTTTTGGTTTGCCTTGCTAAGGGACCACTACAGGAACTCTGGTTTTAACAGCAAAGCCGAGTCAAGCCAAGGTTCTGGCTTGGCTCTAAGGGGCCACGAATGAGCCGAGCCTTAAAATGTTTTGCATGTAATTCTCAAAATAAACGTAAACATCTCTTTGTAATTCAAAAAAATGTATTTCCTAAACGCGCAGAAACCTTTCACCTTATAGCTAATTATATAACTGCATTGAGAAGCTTTGATTAACACTTTTAAACGAATTTAGAAACATTCATGCCCCCTACATTGAAGAGAATGCCAATAGTAAACTAAGAGTCAAATTGCTTTTCAAGTGACCCTATATGTTCATAGAATCTTATTATAAATGGAGTAACATTATAGTAAATCAAACAAAAGAGAGATATTTGCTTTTTATCCTACATTGACATTTATCACACAATTTGGTCAAGCGTGGAAGCCGGAATTAATCCCAAGTTTTCTGCTTTCACATTGTGCAATTCAGCCACTAGATGTGTGTCTCATTCTCGCTCTTTCTTTACATCAAAGGTTAATACTTTGCCTTAAATTCTCAATGCATGAGGAGAGAGCATTGGTGGAAGGCCGAAGCTGCATGAAAGCTCACCTTGTTTTGGGTTCGATGGTCGGAGACCTTGAATTGAGCCGAGGCCAGGCAACTGGTTTGAGCCTTTAGAGGCTCGTCCACCTCAAGCTGAAACCACGCAACCTTTTCAATTTATCAACAAACTATGGGGCTTATTCATCTTCTTAGGGCAGTTATTAGGTTGCACTGTCTTACACTCCATTTTTAACCTTGACCCCATGATTTACTCCCCAATAAAAATTGTTCCTTCTATCATGGTAGTCAATTTTAGCTCACATTCTATTATGAACTTCTGTTTACACATTTTTTGTTGCACTGCAAATTTGTCCTGATTTCTCACACCATTTACCCACTCTCTGTATGTGAGGTTGGATCCGCCTGGGTGGTCCTACAGAATTGGAGTGAACACACCATTCATCAGGTGTGCCTCCTTATCTGGACCAGGACCTTTCAAACCAATCCCAGATGACGAGGCTCCGCCATATGGGTGGGCTGATGGGATTCATTTCCATTTATCTGCACCTTCATATCTAACTCTTATTTCATCCCTTTTCATTCTCACTACTCTGAGAAGCTCAGTCCGTTATACAGACCCTATATAGCCTTTCTTATTGATAACAGCTTATTTACAAGCACTTTGCGGCACCAGTATGTCACTTTTTCCCATATTAAATGCCTCAAAATGATATTTAATAGTTGTTTGGCAGCTTCAAACAACAGAAATTGAAGCAAATTCTGAGTAAATAATATTCTGGCAGAAGATACGATATATTTTTCTGCAGCTTACATTGCTTATTAATTGAGGGTATTTCGCTATTGGTTCAATTGCCAGCAACCCTTGAAAAGAGAGTATTTTCGGTATCCTCTCTCCTCTTCACCTTACAGCAAAAGCTGAAAAATGTCATCTGCACGGGCTGAAAATGATAAAACACTTTCTCCCTCAGTATGTCCTCGGTTCCGCTGTTCAGTTCTTAAAGGACCTACTTTCAAAACACTGTTAATGATGGTTTTCCCAGTTTGCTGTGGGTCCACTGACAAGCTTCTTCCAGATCAATGCCTACCTGACCTCGAGCTTCAGAAAATTTGGCCTGTTTCCCTAAGTTCTAAGCTGCATTGTCTGCCCCTTGAAGGCACAATTCAATTCAAAACATCCTGTCTCACCATTGAATCCTTTCGTGTCTACAAACCTGCACTCCTTTTCAACGTTTTCAAGATCTCCAGAGGGTCAAGCAATGTACAGACCTGCTAACCTATGAATATTTTTCACCATACAGGTGTACATGGAAAAGGAGGCATATCCTTGAAGAGGGGCCGGGGCCATGGCGTGTGTGTCTTTGGATCCTATGCTCTGCCAAAATAGCCAGAGCGCCCCTCCCGCAGCAACAAGTGATGAAATGAACATGTTTTTGCTATTCTGTTCGTGCAATCGTTTTATGTAAGTTAGCATTCGCGGCACCATTTTATGTTTGGCTGCCATTTTGAATCATGCCATTGACTGCTTATTGTCTCCTGGTGAAGCAGGCTGTGGAAGTTTGCTTTCTCCAAGGTTAGGCTTTGCTTTGCTTTCAATACACTGTTCTTATTAGCGCATACGTTTCCCACTAGATTGAGGCCTTTTCCCACCAGTCCAGCGGCAGGCACGGACAGAATGACTTGGGTAGAAGATATTGTGAGTCTGGCCCCAGTATCCAAACCCATCCTACTGTATTTCTTTGTGTTAGATGCACCTGCATGGAAAATTCCATTATGGGCCGGTCTTCCTTGGTTCTGAAATGTACATAATGTATCACTATGTTTGCTGAAGTCAGTCTTCTCTGCAACACCCCTAAGTGACTGGGCAGACGGGGCTCCACTCGAGTGTATCTGAATAAATATACACTTGGTTTGTATTCCCTACTGTCTGACCGACTCTTCATTTGGTATGGAAGGCTGAGAGGTGGTTGTGAGTGACCCGGGTGACCCTAAACGGGCCACTTCCTTCAGTTGGCGCCCGACAGGGACTCCTTCTGGTGACTGACCCATCCCCTCCCGCGGACGGGTGGGGAGGTCGCGGTTATCGTCAGGTCGAACGGACATATCAGGGATCCCTGCACGACAGAGTTCCTGAACTCGCAGCTGCCCCTTCTGTCCCGCCGGACGGTGCCTCGCCCAGTGGTCATCCCGACTGGAGCCCTGAACGGCAAAACCCTTGGATCTGACCGTTTGGTCTGGAGAGTCGTCAGTAGAAAATAAATTTGTATATATCAGGTGAGTTTGTTTGATTTCTTTGTGGATATGGTACTATTTTGGCTTCTTGTATTAGGTATGGCCTGAGGACCGATTTTGGGAGAAAAGTGTTTGGAAATACTTTCCTAGGCATAAATAGTGAACGCGTTTTCTTTTGAGATTGCCTGGTCTTAGCAAACTGTTTTGTTTGGGCTGTCATTGCTGTTCTGCTGATGCTCGACTGGAAGAAAGTCAGCCAGCGCCTCCAGAAGGCACTCCGAATTTTGATATGTATGTGAAGCATGGCCTTGGCCCTATTATGTTTAGTACGTTATGACACAAATAAACGAGGGACAATGGCGAGTTGCAGTGGCCAATGACAGGTACTTTTGATGAGCAAAAGATTGGTTTCTTACAGGATAAACTGTTTGCGAAGCAAAGTAGGCAGTCTATGTTTGATCCTCTTCAAACATGGCAAAAGGAAGCTAAACAAAGGCGAATGAAACCAGAGAAAGAGGCGCAAAAGTTGAGAATGCAAAAATTGACTCAGAGAGCTGTAGCACATAATAGAGAAAAGCAAGAGCTAGGGATCGAACGTGCAGATAGGATGTTTCAATTGAATATTGATAAATCTTATGTAGCCCAGTAAGACAATGTAGGATGTTTCAATTGAATATTGATTAATCTTATGTAGCCCAGAAAGAAAATGTTACTTTTGTGGAAGAATTGCGAGATACTAGACCCCCGCCTCCATATGCCCTGCAGAGAATATACCCCGCTATTCCTTCTCAGTCTCAGCCACCACTCTTTCTGTCTCTGCTGTTTCCGCTCCTGCTACTGTTGATCAGACTGCTTTGGCTACAGCACCTCCTGTCTTTTCTTTGTCCTCGCCATCCGTGGCAACGATGACTGTCAGTACCCCTGCCACACCTATTGTTTCAGCATCCCTTTCGCTATCCTTTACACCTAAGACGCAGCCAGTAGCGACGTTGGTGCCTGTTACGTCTGTTGCTACTCCCACTTTGTTCTTTCATCCCCTGACATTACTGAGTAGTGGGACACCAGTACGTGGCCCTGAGGATAGAGACTGGATGGCATTTAAGGAACGCATGGGGAGAATGTTAGTACGATCTGATGTGGGAGAGGAAGAGAAAAAGGTAGTAGCTAATCAGGCTGCCCAGTGGGCTCAAAATCCCATTTACAGTGTGGAGGATGTGTGGAATGTGATGAAAGATTATGAGCCTTTTGTACAGCAGCATGCCCTTAAGCATATGTCTGCTACTCTAATTGGTCAGTGGGAACAGTGTTTCAACGATGCAGCACCGCAGATTTTACATGATATTAAAGATCATGTATATGCTAGTAATATGGAGCCTGGCCTAGTTTTTAGTAGTGTCACGACATTAATTGCTTACCGGGGTGGGCTGCTTGAGATGAGCCCCACCTCGGTGTCTCAGTTTCCGATGCAGGAGGTTCAGCCTATATATCACCCAGAGATGCCGGAGCTAAGGGATCAGCACTGCTGTTATTAGACCAGGTGTAGCAGCCCCTTTTCAAGAACAATGGGTTTATACTCCGTGGAAAAGAAGTCAAGTATTGTCTCTTAAAACGCACTTACCCGATCCTGGGAAAAAAACCTCTGCATATTATAAAGAATTGACCGAGGCAGCCTCTTCAACAGTAATGACGCTTGCGGATATTGAAATGTTTTTGGGATTGCTGGTTCCGGTTGATATTTGGAGACAAGTGCATGCACAGGATCATGTTGCGGATTTGGGTGGTATATGGGATCAAATAAAAGCATGGGATCTGGACAGGAAGCCAGGTGATAAGCCTAAGGCCGAGATACTTGCTTTGCCAGGTCGCATTATAACTAGGGCTCCTGGTTTTATGGTATTTATTTTTTGGCCATTTCCGTCTGTATTTATCCATATTTATTTTTTGGGCATTTTTTCTGTAGTTATCTGCATTTATTTTTGCCACAAGCAAAAAATGAAGCTACAGCTAGTATTTTTCCACATTTATTTCAGTCCCCAAAAAACACAGACACAAGAGCCGAGGGAACAACAAACTACATGGCAACAAACTCAACACACAACGACCACAATGCAAAAGGGACACCACAAGCCACCAGGCTGCAGACAGACATGGGGTTAAGTGTGCGTCCAGCTACAAAAGTTGGATCTAGGACTAGTTGTTGCAGACCCAGAACATGAGATAACATAGGCTAATGTTTTCCCAACATTCTGGGCCTGACCACATTATTTCGGACATCCCTCAGCACTGAACACTGTACAGGCACATGCAGCAGAGGAAGGGCCTATTGAGAGATCGCTGCGCTGAACTCTAAGTATTTGCAATAGAAGGTGTTCTCGGGGTAATGAGAGATAAAGTTTTATGCTGGGGAATATTGTCATCAAATATAGGAGTGGAAACAGTGACAGGGCAATTCAAAACCTATCACCTCTCACAGGCTGCACCTGTCTACTTAACTATCGAGTACTCTCAATTTGAGAATTTCTGTTTTCCTCTGTGTAACTGCGTTTGCGCACTAACGTTTCTTAACATTTTTTTTAACGAAATGTGTACATGTAGAATACCAGCTCTTGATGTAAAACAAATGCTGCTTGGCCAAAAACTATTCCTCCTGCAGTGTATTATTTGGCATTATAAAAACACATATCTGTTCAGTGTCATCACAGCATGGTTGCAGAATTTAAAGTGCAGATACAGACTATGTAATGGATCCTGACATGAAATAAATGATGCCTTTTCAGTTGATGAGTTAGTGTGTTTGCCCACTGCCACTCTGGGCTGGCAGACACTTGGTTCATGGGACTGTAAGATGGAGGCGGTAAATGGTTCTGAAAACATTTCTAATTTCTCCTAATTTTAGTAAAGTTAACAATTTGCACAACGCTACTTGTGACATTCTCTCACATTTCATGACAAAATTTCTGTGACTCATCAATGATGTCAGGCGTCATGAAATGTGATTTCCAGGTATTGCAGGTGCTCTCGGTGCAATGTGTGCTTGTGGGCCTTTCGTTGGTGGTGGCAGAGTCGAGACCCGTCCACTCTAGCAGTGTCTGTGAGGAAGAAGAACATTGGCAAAGAGGGCCCTTTAATTTTCATGAAACAACCCTTGGCCATTAAATACACAATCCAGGGTAATAGCACCCAGTAAAGCATGAAAGGCATTTTAAACCTTTACACTTGAGTTTACGCAAATTGTTTTATAGCTCTGTAAATAGCTAGCATAAACCACAACAGTGAGATAAAGCAGGCTTCTGTGTGAGTGTCAGTGTTTGATTTTCGAGTGGCCTATTCCCCGTTTTATGGAGATTGAAGAAATAGGTTGCCTTTCTTTGGTGCTGCATGAGTAACACCTCAGTGATTGCTCGCTAATGTGCCCTGCCAAGAATCCTTTGTTTTGCTAATGCCCTGCTCTCTTCTACCTGGGCTGGGATGTAGAGCCAAATTACGGGGTGTGTGCTACGAAGAATTTCGGGGGGGGGTGAGGGCTGATTCTATCAGCAATTTGCAGAGCAGAGATGCAAGGACGCTATGAAGTGAAGGGGTGAGAAAACACAACAAAGCCTTGTTATTAAATAAATGGTCTTTTAAAGACCTCTGAAGTACTTGTGCAGCTGTGTGTGACCCCGGGAAGCCGGGCTGACACACGGGGGGGGGCAGCGGGGGTCACAGGTCTGAAGCTCTTTGAGCCCTGTGGCGCTGCGCGCCATTAATCTGTCCCCTGAGGCCAAAGAAAGAGACTGGTCAACAGATGCGGAGTTCAAAAGAAGGGCTGGGGCATGGCAACTCTGGGCTGAAGCATGGTCGTTTACTAGTATTTTCCTGTTTTTACATATAAATACAGACAAAGGAAAAATTGTTTTCCGTCTGTATTTATATGTAAAAATACGTTTAAACGGAAAACCGGGAGCCCTAATTATAACGTATATGCATTCTCTTATTCCGCTGAGGAAGGTTGATTGGGACAAGTTATCGGCTTGTCGCAAAAAGAAAGATGGGACTGTGTGATTTTTTCACTCGGTTTCAAAATGTGTTTCTGGATTATAGTGGGCAGGATTAGTCTATTGAGGGAGGTGTCCGATTGTTTGTTAAAAGATGTGTTTCAAATTTGCTTCGCGAGATTGCAACTTGATTGCAGGCTTCTGAGAGCACCTGGTCCACCTCTTCTCCTTCTGTCATTTTGAATATGGCACAGTATTATGAGCACAGGGAAATTGAGGATAAGGAGAAGACGGAGAAAAGGCATAAAGATTTGAAGACAGAGGTGTTGTTGCAGCAGGCTTCTAGAGGGACTGGTAGGGGACTTGGTGGTTTGGCCCTCCAGTTTCCACGTACTAGCCGGAATACTACACCTGTAGGGCTGAATCAGTGTGCGTATTGTAAGGAGGAGGGATGCTTGCGTAGCGAGTGTCTCGTATTGTTGCAGAAGGTGGCAGTCCCTAGAGGACGAGGTTCTCACGGATGGGGTCGTGGAGCTGAAGGAGCGGACAGGGTTCAGAATACTGTGGCCTCACAGGGTCATTCTGATAATAATTACTTTGATGACCCTCGAGGGGACAGTATTATCATGATGATTATGACACAGATGAGATGACAGGAATGTCTTACAGCTAGGACAGCCAGGGACAGAGTGAAGGACCAGAAGGACCAGTTTCGATATGTAGATCAGCATGGTCCTTATGTTACTGCGAACTTGCATGGCTCGGCTAAGGAATTTTTGGTGACTACAGGTGCAAATAACAGTTCTATTTCTCGCTATTTGGTCCCTGGGGCTGCTCTGTCTGACCATAATAATATTTCACTAGGTTTTTCTGGTGCAACGGTTGTAAGCCCCATTTCAAAACCTCTTGCATTGACCATAGGTCCTTTCACTGTGGATTCACCATTTTTGTTGACATCTAATTGTGGTGAGAATTTGATAGGTCGGGATTTATTGAAAAAAATTGCATGCCACAATTTATTGTTCTCCAGAAGGTGTCTATATGACAATAAGTCTGGATGTGGTGTGCGCTAAGCAGTGTCTGTTTAATGATGCGCCCCTTCCCACTAAGTTTAAAGACGTGCCACCCACTCTTTGGGCAACAGACGACAAAGACGTGGGATTGTTGCTGATATCGCCTGTTTCTATACGCATTCAGGATGGTGCCATTGTACTTTGTGTCCCTCAATATTAAATACCGCAAGCAGGAGAGCGAGCCTTGTTGCAAATTGTGCAGGATTTGATCGAGAAAGGTGTGGTTGAGGAGACGACTGCCAATATTTGTAATAGCCCTTTTCTTCCCATTTTAAAAAGAACACCTCCGGGTTCTTCTGATGGTCATACAGATGTTTATAATTTTGTGATTGATTTGCGCGAGGTTAATAAAATAGTAGTCCCCAGTTTCCTGTGGTACCTGACGTTACCACTCTTTTGACAATGATTCCTTCTACTGCCAAATTCTTTTCTGTCATCGACTTGAAGAATGCATCCTTCAGCGCTACTATAAACCCAGAAAGCGGGTATTTGTTCGGTTTTACACTAGCCGGCAGTAGCTTTAGATTCTGTCGAGCTCCACAGGGTTGTACTTAAAGTCCAAGTATCTATAGTCAAGCTTTGAAGGCCCAATTTGACTCCCTTATGCTTCATGCAGGTAATTTATTGCTCAGTATGTTGACAACCTCCTCATTGCTTCTGACACAGAACAAGGCTCCAAATTTCAGTTTTGTTGACAGGAGGTCACCTATTTAGGCCACCTACTGTCGAAGGAGGGTAGGAAGCTAACTCCGGAGCGCATTAGTGTTATTGTTAAAATGCCCACCACATAAATTAGTTAGCGAATGCTAAAAGGAGGGTCTGATGAAATTAACATGTTTTTGCTATTCGGTTCATGCAATTGTTTTATGTAAGTTAGCATTTGCTGCACCATTTTATGTTTGCCCGCCATTTAGAATCATGCCATTGACTGCTTATTATCTCCTGGTGAAGCAGGCTGAGGAAAGTTTCCTTTCTCCAAGGTTATGCCTTGCTCTGCTTTCAATACACTGTTCTTATTAGCGCATACCTTTCCCACTAGATAGGGGCCTCCTCCCACCAGTCTAGCGGCATGCACGACAGAGTGACCTTGAGTAGAAGATACTGTGTGCCCGGCCTCAGAATCAAAACCATCCTACTGTACTTCTTTGTGTTAGCTGCACCTGCTTGGAAAATTCCATTATGGGCGGGTCTTCCTTGGTTCTGAAATGTACATAAAGTATCGCTATGTTTGCTGAAGTCAGTCCTCTCTGCAACACTCCTAAGCGACTGGGCAGACGGGGCTCCCCTCGAGTGTATCTGAATAAAAATACACTTGGCTTTTTTTCTCTACTGTCAGGCCGACTCTTCATTTGGTATGGAAGGCTGAGAGGTGGTCGTGAGTGACACGGGCGACCCTAAACAGGCCACTTCCTTCACAAGACACCCACTTATATATGATGCCTCCATGTCCCAGGGAGGTTCTAATTAGAGCCCAGCTGATCAGAGAGTTCAGACCTATGCTTGAAACCTTTTCTGTGCAATGATTACCAGCACACCATATGATTGCACTTCTTCACTGAGTGGCCATTTGATAAGGTATGAAACTGTAACATGGCAGCATTATTTGTGTTGGGTGACCTGTAGCTAAGAATGTAATTCTCACTGAGATACTTAAATGGTAAAACTTGAGCCCAAACACACTCTTGAATTATCCTTCTCTGGTCCCTAGCCTTCATAGGAACAATCTGGTTTCTGGACTATGCAGCCAACCAAACCTGCTGGTTGAGTGACCCTCCCTTCCTTTTCTTCCATTGTGTCTCCAATGCCCATCCTATTCCTCCTTTAACTCCTTCCCTTCTTTTATCCAATGCTCTTTCCTCTCGCTAATCATTGCCCTAATAACTCAGATAATGATTTTCTCTTGCACGTCCACAACATCGCTCCACCACACTAGCTAGCCTCTTGGTGTAATCAAGTGTGTGTGCAGAGACTTCAATGTGTCGAGCTGCATTCGCTTAGCTGTACCATCAAGAAACCTCAAGTGGATCACCACGAGGCAAGAGGGGTGCCAATCTCTGCTACACTTTTTGTCTTATCTATCGCCATCTTGGCTCCATAGTATCCCCTTCCACTCCATACAGTTGCCCTCCCCTCTAGTTGTTGAATACCAATGCTTCTAGCCCTATGATCTTCACTCTGTCTTTGCACCTCTCTCTACTCACCCTTTTCCTATCCTTTTTACACTGGGGCATGGGGTGAACTATTGTAGCTGTATCACAAGAGTACCAGCCAGGGAAGTCAGACGGTGAATGTTTTACAACCATAGGGTGCATTGGGCTACATTGCTAATGAGTGCAAACTTAGCCTACTGAGACTCTTGAAGGCAGAGTGATGCTACAGCTCACTAACTGGATACTTCACAGTGTCATCTTGAAGCAGTTTTTATCATTGCTATAAACAGTGGGGATCGTTGTAAAACAAGTATTGTTTCCCATTCAAATATTTAATTTGCACTTCATCACAGTAGGAAATGTGGCGTAACAACCAGAGCTTGTAACTTTGGAGCTGTGAAACCAGGTCTGACTCTGGGTGTCAGTTTAACATCCTGTGATTCTGGTCAAATCGCTTAATTTCGCTGTGGCACAAAAATAATAAAAAACATGTCCTTGTGTCCTGTAAGTCATGCTCATGTAAAGTGCTCCAAGACCTTTGGGTCCGGTTCACACTATATAAAACTAAAAAAATATAATACAGACTTGCATGACACATATATGCTTATCCTCAGTTCATCCAGCTTTGGTAAAAGGTAGGCCCGGAAAGCGAATAAGAAATAAAACAAAACCATGATTCTGCTGTCAGTTAAACCTTAGAAAGTTCTGAGCCCATTGATTTCTTTTCTCTTCAGTCGGTGGAACTTTTATTAGTTGCTATAGACGTGAGGTGGAGTTAGCATTCCTTTCAATTATCATAGCACATGAATAAGGGTAGTCAAGCAATAAAGCCAGTTTTACTAGATGAAGTTAAAGGGTTTAATTACAAACTCAGAAACAAACTGATATAGAGGAGTCTCAGAAGCATAATGTCAAAACATAGTTTCACAAGAGGAAATCAGAATCTCCTGAACAAATTCAGCCTAAACAATTAAAAGCACACCAAAAACTTAGTAGCGGCAATACAAAAGAAAATTAGGGAGAAGGATCAAAAGATTAAACTGCAAGGTGCAATCCTCCTGCCTAGTCTTTAGAAGATCTAAAGAAATCTAACTCACCCTACTCTATATTAAAATAGGAAAATCCAGATTAATCTAGGGTAAGCAAGGAACAGGTGTCAGCATTATGGAGTCTTGCGTAAAGTAATCCAACTTTATAGAATGTATACCATGAAGCTCACAGTTATCCAAAGGGTGTCTGCTCTCTAACAATTTAACACCTATTACCCCCAGGTCCCTACGTCCTCGACACCTTCCATACAATTGAGATGTTTACTATCTCTGACAGAAAAAAGAAAAAGAAGGAATGCTGGACCTACCCTCCCCCTCCCGCCGGGAGTACATAAGGGTACATGTCCCAGCATTCCCTCTGTTTCTTTTTTCTGTCATTCTGACAGGGATTGCTGTGGCGCGTGGAGCTTGGAATCGGCTCCTGCGCCAAACTTACCTCCGCTGGGGCTTCGTTGTCCTCGGCGGCGTGGATGGCCTCTCCCTCCCTGCCGGGCTTGGGGGGAGTGGCGCGGGCTACTTCTGACGCTCCTCGGGGCCGCGCTGAGATGTTGGACCGCCTGGGCCTCGCGTCTGCCCGATGGCCGCCCCTCCTGCCTGCCGGGCTTGTTAGGGGGCGCGGCCGCCTTCGCGTCTTGGGTTGGCTGGTTTGGAGATGCCTTCCTGTGATGACGCTGCCTGACTTCCGGTTTGGGACATGGTCAGGCGCTTCTGCCCGGTCGTTTTTTTCCCGGATATAAAACGGGGGCAGCTGGTGAGTACCGCGTAGCGGTGTTTCTTTCCTGCGCTATTTGCTGGTTGCTACTGCCTCCTGTGTTGTTCCTTGCTGTACAGGATGGGGAAGAGTTCGAGGAAGAGGCGTCACAGGGAGAGGTCCTCCTCTTCTTCTTCTTCTTCCAGTGTCTCACGTTCACCTTCTCCTGCCCGGTCCAGACGCCGTGGTGGGGGTGGGGATGCGCGCTTGAAGCGCTTGATCAGGGAGACCCTTTCAGAAATGGGTTCTGGTGGTGCCGGACACAAGGTGCCTGCTGCGGCTTCGGGTGCTTCTGCTTCTTCTGGTGATGAGTCGGCTGGGGCTGGGGACTCTGAGCTGAAGGGGAAGTATATTGAAAAGGACGCTCTTCCGGGTATCCTGATGCACGTGAAGCAGAATATGGGCTTTGCTGATTACGCTGTTCCCAGTACTTCGGGGGGTTCTTTGCTCCGCCAATTCCAGAGTTCTGCAGCGGTGGATGTTCCTGTTCATCCCTTTATTAAGGATGTCCTGAAGAGGGAGTGGGCGGATCCGGATCGCATTATGGTTCCACGCTTTATGGCCCGTCTTTACCCCCTCCGGGATATGGCTACGGATCTTCCTGATTCGATCCCCATTGACTCGTTTGTTGCGAGTTTGGTGGGTCGCACTTCCTTATCTGAGGACGCTGTGCTGAAGGACCCTGTGGATAAGAAGGCTGACGGGGCTCTGAGGAAGGTTTATTCTGGCTCTCATCTGGCCTTGAGGGCCGGTGTTTATGGTACTTATTTGTCGCAGTCTCTGCTATCGGACATTAAGTCTCTATACCAGTCAATGGACGATGCCACAGACTGTTCGGGTCTTCTTGAACACATTGAGCGGCAGGTTGAACTTCTGTCCGATGTGTCTTTTGATGTGGTACGAGCTGCTGCGCTTTCTGGTGGGGCCTGTGTGGCGGCTCGTCGCAGTCTTGTTCTTAAGGACTGGAAGACAGACTCTGCGCAGAAGGCTTGTGCCTTGCGTTTGCCCTTTCAGGGTTCTATGCTGTTTGGGAGGGAGTTGGAGACCAAACTGCACAAGCTGTTTAAGGAAAAGAAACATTCTTCTTCTTTTAAGGGTTCTGCTTCTGCTCCTGCTTCTTCTGCCCCCTCTAAGTCTAAATCTTTCTTTCGGCCTTCCTTTCGTGGGAAGTTTGGGAAGGGCCGTGGGAGGTTTTCTTCTGGCGGGGGTCGGGACCGTACGGCTAGGTCTCCTCCTCCCCCGAAACCTCGCTCCTGACTCTTTGGCTGTGGTTCCCGGGTTGTTGGTAGGAGGGCGGCTGCGCTTCTTCCTAGATGCCTGGGTTCAGTCATGTTCAGACGCTTGGGTGTTGGATGTTCTGCGGGAGGGTTACGAGGTGGAGTTTTCTGTTCCCCCTCCAGATTCCGGCCTCCGCTCGACTCCCTGGCCTGCTTGCCGGTCCAGGAGGGCCCACCTGGTTCAAGGGGTGGAGGATCTTCTTCGGAAGGGCGCTATTCAGGCGGTTCCTCCTTCGGAGGTGGGGTCGGGCTTCTATTCCCTGATTTTTCTGGTGCCCAAGAATAACGGGGGTTTCCGCCTGGTCCTGGATTTGAGAGTCATGAACCGGTGGGTGTTGCGGATTCCCTTCCGCATGGAGACCTTGCAGCGGATCGTTCCTTTGGTACTGCCGGGTCACTTCATGTGTACCCTGGATCTGCAGGACGCCTATTACCATGTTCCGGTGCATCCCAGGTCCCGTCGGTTCCTGAGATTTTGTGTTCAGGGGTGCCACTTTCAGTTCCAGGTTCTGCCCTTCGGCCTTCGCTCTGCCCTGAGGGTTTTTACGAAGGTTGTCGCCCCCTTGGTTGCCTGGCTTCATCTCCGGGGGGTGATGGTGTATCCCTATTTAGACGATTGGTTAATCCATGCTCCCTCTCGGGACCTGTTGTTGGAGGCGAGAGAGTTGGTGTGCTCGGAGTTGCGGCGGCACGGGTTTCTGATCAATCTGCCGAAGTGCCGACTGACTCCTTCACAGGATCTGGTGTTCATTGGGGCTCGGTTTCGCACGGACCTCAACCGTGTGTTCCTGCCGGATCCTCGGGTTGTGACCCTGTTGTCCCTTGCTCGAAGATTCCGGGCGGGGGGTTCCTTTCGAGTGCGCCTCTGGTTGCGTCTTATGGGTCTGATGGCGGCGACTGTCTTTACGGTGGCTTGGGCTCGGTTTCACCTCCGCCCCTTGTGGTGTTACCTTCTGTCTCTCTGGGATCCGTTGTGCCGCGATTGGGAGTGTCTGGTGCCTGTGTCTCCTGTAGTTCTGCCTGCTCTGCTTTGGTGGCCGGATCCGGTCCATCTGTCTCAGGGGCTCACCTTGCAGCCATCTCCGTCGCTGGTTTTGACGACGGATGCCAGCGCTTTGGGGTGGGGGGCGACCTTGGGTTCTCAGTCCCTTCAGGGTCGCTGGTCCCGGCTGGAGAGTCGCAGGTCTTCCAACTGGCGGGAGTTGACTGCTGTGTCCCGTGCCGTGATGGGTTTTTGTGTGTGTTTGCTGGGCAGGAACGTCCTGGTGAGGTCGGACAATATGGTGTCGGTGGCCTATCTCAACCATCAAGGGGGGATTCATTTGGCTTCCTTGAAGGCAGTGGTGGTTCCTTTGTTTTGTTGGGCGGAGGGTCATCTGCTGTCTCTGACTGCGATTCATATCAAGGGAGTGGACAACTGTGCGGCGGATGTCCTGAGTTGCTGCTTTCCGGCTCCTCTGGAGTTGTCTCTCACCCGGGTTGCGTTTCGGCTTGTGTGCGGGAAGTTTGGGCGTCCCTTTCTGGACCTCTTTGCCTCCCGGCTCAATACGCAGCTTCCACGCTTCTGCTCCAGGTTTCGGCAGGAGGGTTGTTGGGGGGTGGATGCCCTGTCGGTTCCCTGGCCGTCCCGCCTGCTCTATGCCTTTCCCCCCTGGCGCTGATTCCCAGGTTTCTGTCCCGTCTGTGTCTGGAGGATCGGGAGGTGGTTGTGGTTCTGCCCTTTTGGCCTCGGAGGTCTTGGTTTCCGACGGTTCGTCTTCTGGCGGTGCGGGCCCTTGGTTCCTCCCTCTGTCCCCGTCTCCCCTGCGGTCCTCCCCGCCACTGTCTCTTCTCCGCTTGCGGCTGTCGGTGTGGAGGTTGAGAGGCAAGGGTGGCGGCGGCGCGGGTTCCCGGAGCATTTAGCTGCTGCCATCCAGGGTTCCCGTAGGCCTTCCACTCTCCTGTCCTATGATCGCCACTGGGGTAACTTCAGTCGTTGGTGTTCGGCCTTGGACCTTTCCCCTTTGCACTGTTCTTTACAGGCGGTGCTTCAGTTTTTGTGGGAGGGTTTTGAGAAGGGTTGGGCTGTGTCCACCTTGCGTGCCCAGTGGGCGGCTGTCCGGGCTTTTCGTTCCTCGTGGGGTAATCTTTCTAATGATGAGGACTTGGTCTCCAGGCTACTCCGCGGTTTTTCTCTTTCTCGTCCGGTTTCCCGGCCTTCCTTTCCCCTGTGGGATTTGCCCTTGGTCCTTCGGGCCTTGATTGGTCCTCCGTTTGAACCTTTGTCGGAGGTGGATTTGAAGTTTGTGACCTTGAAGGTTGTATTCTTGGTGGCCATCACGTCTGCCCGGCGCCTTGGCGAGTTGGGGGCCTTGATGTCTCGGGAGCCTTTCCTGTCCTTTTCGGAGGGCGGGGTGGTGCTCCGCCTTGATTCCTCCTTCGTACCTAAGGTCGCTTCTCAATTTCACCGGTCCCAGGAGTTGGTCTTGCCTGAGTTGGGTTCTGTTATGGATTCCCCGGGTGGTCCCTGTTGGTCCTTGTTGGATGTGTGCCGGGCTTTGCGTGTTTATCTTGAGCGCACGGCGGCTATTAGGTTGACTGACTCCCTGTTTGTCTCTTTTGGGGCTGCTTGCCGTGGGCGTAAGGCTTCGTCTGTGTCCATTGGTCGCTGGCTGAAGCAGGTCATTTCCTTGGCCTATTGTCTTTCTGGGTCCCCTCCTCCTGTGGGTGTTCAAGGCCGATCTACGAGGGGGGTGGCGGCCTCCTGGGCTGAGATCCGGGGTGTCCCTCTTTCCGGGATTTGTAGGGCGGCCACTTGGGCCTCTTCCAATACTTTCATCAGGCATTACCGTCTCCTCAATTTGCTGGGTGATGAGGGCGGTTTTGCTTTGGGGGTGTTGGGTTGTGTTCGCCCGTGATTTCTGTTCTGTGCTCAATAAATGCCTGGTTTTTGCTGTACAGGTTGTTTGTTGTGTTTTGTGGGATGAATGCCGGAGTTTGCTTTGGTATGTCTCAATTGTATGGAAGGTGTCGAGGACGTAGGGACCTGGGGGTAATGTCCTATTACTTAGGGTAATCTTCATTACTCTGGGTCCCGTAGTCCTCGACACCTTCATGACTTCCCTCCCTCCCGCCCTGTTTGCCGGCCTTCATCCTTTGGCTTGGTATTTCAGACGGAATGCTGGGACATGTACCCTTATGTACTCCCGGCGGGAGGGGGAGGGTAGGTCCAGCATTCCTTCTTTTTCTTTTTTCTGTCAGAGATAGTAAACATCTCAATTGTATGGAAGGTGTTGAGGACTACGGGACCCGGAGTAATGAAGATTACCCTAAGTAATAGGACATTAACACACAAAGTATTCAAGGTAAGCACCATCAGCAACTCCAGTACATTTCCATCTTCCTTGGTAGAAACTGGCAACATTCAGCTCTTCTCCCACACCTTCAATTGGGTACATTTGATCGACCTGGAGCATCCTTTCTTCGCCATCAGAATTGGTCTTCTTGTCAAAGGTTTCCTCTCGTACCTTACTATTGATACAAATAAACAATGCCTTTCACTAATGAAGCAGTGTATCTGCAGCTGCAGAGGAGAGAACATGCAAGCAAAACAATTCTCATGTCAAAGTTAAACATTGAAACTCAAAACTGAAGGCCTCTAATTACGCTAAGCCAGCACAGCACTTAAATTGCACTTGACATTTGAATATGGGTGCACGCGCATTCACAATTAGTACATATAATGAATATTAGAACATTGGAATGTTGGGAGCTCCATTGAAAACAATGGAGTGCTCCAGGCTTATAATGGCTATTAGAACAATAGAATATTGGGAGCTCCATTGAAAACAATGGATTGCTCTGGGCTTATAATGGCTGGTATAAGCCCGAAGCTCCAACATTCCAATGTTTCTTTGTTCACAGCTCTGGCTGTGAACAAAGGCTTCAGGGAGCCGGAGGAGATTCCAATCCCCTCATGCTCCCATAAGGCTCTGTTCTTTTTTGTTAGAACATTCTGCCCTCTAGTGGCAGAATGTTCTAATAGCCTTATAGCCCTTCGTAGCTAGGCTATACCGGCTATTAAAGTCCCTATACATTGTTAAAGGCCCTCGCCTTCGGCCTTTAACGCTGGAGAGGGCCTTTAATAGCTGGCAAAGCCCTCTACGGCGGGCTACAAAGCTATGTTATGTGGAATAAAATTATGATTACATATAACAGTGTGTTACATCTTAAAACATTCGTAAAGCTATTACCGGGGACTACATGTTTACAATAAATCTTCAAAATAAGTATTCACACATCAAATTATTCTATTATGGTTCTATCATGGAACATTTCAGTAATATAATTGAAACTCCATTGTTTAATAGAATGTTAGACTACATGTAATATAATAAGTGCCAATCTGCACAAATCAACTTAAATATGGGACGTGTAAGGGTAAAGCCAAAATTAAGCTGCTCCAGCCTCTTCACAGCTCTTTTTTCCTTTTTTTCCCTATATCGCTCAGGTATTTCTTCTCTTGATGGCTGCCACATTTTTTATGTATTTTACTCTCTTACTTCTCTCTCACACTTTCCCTCTCTGTGTTTTCGCTGTCTACTTTCTCTCTTTTAGCTCTCCCACCTCTTTTTTTGCTTTTTTTCTTGTCTGCTTTACTTTGCTTTATTTCACCTCTTTTTTCCTCCAACTCCTTCTCTACCCTCAACCTACATTTTCTCTCTCGAGCAATTCCTCCCCATGTCTCATCCCTACTCCCTGAACTGCCCCCGGGGGATGGATTGTAGATACGGGGTGCTGACCCACTCTGTGGTGTGTCACATCCTTAAGTGTATGTGCAGGGCGCAGAACAGGACATTGCACCATAGCAGAGTAAATCCACTTTCCCAGTGCATTTGGGAACTCGTCATGGACACTGGGAACAGAGCATTAGTAAAATGCAGAATGGTTATTTGAAGCCGCCACACCATCTTTCTGTGTGCAGGTACCAACTGATTTCGGATATAAAGGGGAGAATGCACCCCCTGCTGGTGGGTACACCGAGGGAATTATTTCTAACTGTAGAGAGATGCTTAAATGGTCCCTAGGACATTGATGCACCTCTACCAAGGCGCAGAAACATTTTAATGCATGGGCAAAAGTGGCAGTTTCCCAGGCCCCCACCCCTTTCAAGGTACCCACAGGAAAGTATAGTTTTTTCTGTAGCTCACCTCTGTGTATTTTTGTCGCTTAGCCTTTATTGTAAAATCGAATTTTGTTAGCCAATCTAGGACCTGAATATGCAAAAAATGGGTAATAAACTCAAAGTTGTTCTGTAACAGGATGATGGATCAGACTGGGTCACAGAAGTCTTAGTGGTATATATGTGTTTAATAATATAATGCTTATTAACATTCCAATATGGCTGAACTATGGTTTGTCTTGACTTTCTACTCTTCCTTTCTCCTTGGTTTCCTCGTCTCACGCCTGCTACCTTTCTTGGGGAGAAGAGGACATAGATCTCAATGGTCAAACTCTTAGGCTTTTGTAAACCTGACACCACATTGTGTTTGAGTTTTCCCTGTGTTTTTTTTCTTTTCTCTTTCTTTTTCAGTTCTACTACCCCAGCAGTGATACAGAGAAATATTGAAAGGTGTTGATATACCTTATTAGAGGTGAGATAGATTGAACTGTATTGCCTAAGACAGTGGTGCACTTAACAGAGCATATGGCGGTGAAGGAACAGGTCCATAACAAGAAAACAAGGCGGGTGGTGAATGGATTAAAAACAGGCGAAAAGCTCTTGTGCAACCACCCACCAAGACCCTCTCTTTATGCCCCTTGTTGCCACTTGCTTGAGACTACGGCTCCGGTCTAGAACCATGGCCGCCGGGTCCAGAACGCCTCTCCCTGGGGAAAATCTCTGCTCCTTGTCTCCTGCTGGATACCACACCATCTCCACCTCTGAGTCGGTTGTAGTAGCCTCCACTTCTCGCTGGTTTGGCGGCTGTTGCAATCGATGCACCAGGTCCGTCCTCAGAAGGGGAATCCCTCCGAATGATGTGCTGGTCCCTCAGAGGTACTCCTGATCATGAAGCTCACTTGCTTCGACCACCTTCCCTTCCTCACGCCAGTCTCCTTCGCTGCTCGTCCCATGTTGTAGCTCCTCTTCTGGGTCTGTGCCGTCGTATCCCACGTCACCACCACTTTTATTCTGATTGGGGGAAGCAAAGCCGGCCACTAGCACGCTGACTCCTTTGTTCCCATTACCCCTTGGCACTGAGCATCACGGCTTAAAGAGGGCTAGGGGTAGTTTCATTACATGTACCAAACAGGGAACTGCAAAATATTTTTTGCCTGGGACCCCAAAAGCCTTAAGATGACATTGCCAAGGTGCACCCTAGGGGGGTGCATTAACTGTGTACCACCTCTATGAGATGTACAGTCAGTGCACCTCCTGACAGCCCGTTTGTCTCTGTGCCAACGCACAGGCACAAAGGCAAAGGAATTCCTCATATACATGGGGCACCCCCCTGCCTTGATATCAGGAGCATATACATTTAGTGCTGGCGCTATCTGCATTACAGAAGGAGCCGCACAAGCATCTGCGGCACCTTCAGCAATACCAAACGCAGGTGCATGAGCCCCCGCGGCACTTTTTACAATAGGGCTCCTGTTTGCTGTTAAAGGGCCAGTGTAACTATAAGGAGTGGACTTACAAAGGCTCCTAGAGCCCATATCCTTTCTGGTCATACCACAGCCTTTATGACCTCTGAGACCATGGCAAGCATAGTGCCTGGGTTCAAAAGACACACTAGTGGTGTCAGGTACTACTTTAGCTCCCCTATTTGATTTCACTGTGTGTGACACTTACAAACAGTCCTAGATTTTTATCCAAAGCACTTTGCATATTGGAACACACAGGAGGAAGTATTGCCATATAACTCCAAGCCTGTGGTCTACACATTGGCTGCTGGTTGGGTTCAATTTTCTTTGCACGGATCTGACTCTATAATCACTGCAAACAAACAGTAATACTGAGTCATTCTTCCTTCACTGCAGGACCTGAACCCATTACACCAACATACCAAATGGCACCTGCCGGTGAGAGTGAGTTTCAAGTTCTATGCAAATCACTTAATCTCCAAAACTGGTGCTCATGTAAAGCGCTCTGATACCCGATGTCTTGGGTCTAGTTCGCGCTATATAAAACTCTTAAAATAAAATAAATAAATAAAATATGACCCAACTCTCAAAACATACCATCTGATCAGGCATCGCAGAGGGGTCATGACGTGTCTAGTGCTGGGCTCGGATTCACCCTCGGCATGCTTTCCAGCACTGGGCCCCTGTAGCAACCTCTCGGGGCCAGCACATAGCTAAAGCGCCAACAAGCATCTGGGTAGTCATGTACGCTCTAAAAATCCTCCATACCTAACACAACACCACACAGCATTACAACAAAATACGTCATAACATGGGACATCTTCTCAGCACTGCCGCCACAATGCTCACTCCCTCCTCCCGCTCCATCTCTCCCTTACTCTCTCTGTTCACCTTCACCCATCCTTTGGACCTCCATGTCCTTTGCCCCCACCCTCTCTGCTGTCTCCTGTCATCACTCAGTTCTCTTCCCGTCGACCCTTTGGGACCCCCCTCGAGCTGCTTTAAAACAGTCTTCTTTCCACAAGTCGCTCTGACAAGAAGCTCCCTGCAGGGTCCCGTCTCTCAGCAGAGACACCGCCAACCTCGGGCAACGGAGGGAAGAGTGATCTACACACTCGGGCCAGGCATCAGGATCTCCACTGCAGCGGGCGGGATCACCCCTGCTGCTAGAGCCTAGGTCATTCAATGTGTGTGCTTGTATAATAGTGTGCGGTTAAACACACAGGGGAACCCAAGAATCAATAGGGACCAAGGGTAATCAGTAGTTTAAGGAACAGAGGTCCCCAAGCAATTGAAAGAAGAACCAATTCTCTGTAAAGAAAAAATAATGTCCAAGGTTTATCCAAATGGACGCATAGATAACATTTTATTTTAATATTTAACAATAAAAATAGGGAAGATCAACCCCGCCGGGGTAATCCTCAACAAGTGTTAAAACCACAGAGAAAACAGGCAAGGACCATTGTGTGACCATCAAGGATGTACACTATAAAGGTCACTTATTCGTAGAACAGAACACTGCTGCACCCAAGAATCATATATACACATTTAGAGGGTCAGATTGTTTTTAGGTCGACGACGTTTTGATCAATTATCAATACAGGGTCATCATCAGGCCAACAGAAATATATGCCTGATTAAATAAATCATATACGGAAAATATAAATAGTTAACATCTGTAGAGGTAAGGGCGGAAAGAGATAAAAAGGGAAATAAAGAATACATTTTTATTTTTTTATTTATTTAATGCGATTTTATATAGCGCAAACTTTACCCGAAGGTGTCAGAGCGCTTTACATAAGAACCAGTTGCAAAACATAAGGATTTAGGATTACATGCGTTACATAAAAGATACAAACAGAAAAAATTGCAAATGTACAAGATGTAAAGTCACACAAGGAAGAGATACAAACAGAAAGAAAAATTGCAAATATACAAATAGTAAAGTCACTCAAGGAAGAGATACAAATGGATATACTCTAAGAGTCACATAGGAATGGGAGAGAGTACAAAGGTCTACTGCATATACTAGTGATTAGAGTTATCTCTATATACATAGGGAAGGGATACGAATGAATATACTCTAAGAGTCACATAGGAATGGTAGAGAGTACAATGGTCTACAGCATATACTAGTGATTAGAGTTATCTCTATACACATATATATACAAATAGTGGAATTGGGTGGGAGTAGGGAGGGTGGGAGGGATACTGGGGTATGGAGAAAAGGCAAATCAGAAACATTTGAGGATCGTCAAGGGGGAAATGAGGGAGAAGGGTAAAGGCCGAGGGAACAGACAAGATGGTGGGCCAGGGTCAGGAGAAAGAAGCAGCTGAGAGCAGCAGCAAAATGGCGGCCATAGAGGAGCAGAGCAGAGGGGGCAGCCACAGGAGCAAGGAGGGAAAGGGATTGGGGGACCACCGAAGCCAAAACGAGTCAATTAGATAGGCTAACGCTCAGGGGCAACTGGGTAGCAGAGTCGCCGAGGATGTTCAAAGGCACAGTCTCTGGATCGCAAGTGCAGCAGTGCCCCTCAGGCTGCACGTAGCACGCCAAATGTCTGTGGAAGTCCACGAGGGTGCCAGAGACGCAGTCCAGGAAGGCGCGCACCCCCAGGTTAAGACAGCAAAGAAAAGCCCGGGGGCGACACGCTGTAGTGTCGAGATTCTCCCCGAAACTGCACCCCTGTATCTGGCAATACGGAAAGGCAACAGCAGCAGAGTGGCTGTAAGATGAAGCGTCCTCATATTGCCTCTTAGTTCTTTGTCATCCCTATGCTGAGGGCGAGACGGCTGGAAGTGAAAGTAGTAGAAGGGTGAACGGTGCAATGCAGGGCCCACCAGTTGATGCAAAGGTTCAGCACTGCGCAGATCGATCTGGCAGAGTCAGTGGTACCAGTGGTCTGTAGTCGCCGCCATCTTGGAACCAGGCAGGCCACGAGTTAGCGCCATATAGTGAGTTCCATTGAGGAGAACAGGGGTACGCGTTGTTACTCGCGCTGGAGCCCCCGGATCCGACCATACAGGGTATCCTGTTTTTATCATTCACTGTAGATGCCAATCCAGCCAATCATGAGGGGTTCCTTATCTAGGCATCTATTAGGGACTATAATCCAGGCCTGAATCAGTAGGTGATAGTGTACCACTCATCACCTCCGGTCTAGCTGTCACCAGGGTTCTGCCAGCAGTCTTGCATCAGCGCATGCTCCAGTCAGTGGCTTTTCAAATCACACTTGCATCTAGGGTCCTCTGTATGGAACTCTGCTTCTTAGTTCATAATACACTCTCTGCTCGACCAGGCCTGTGAGGAAGGACCCGCTTTACAAGTTAATGCTTTTGGGTTGCTTCAAGGGGTAGACTTCCCAGGCCTCCACCAGGGTTCCACCATCCTAGTGTCTTCCAGGGGATGCACAACCAGGCCTTCACCAGTGGTCCTCCTTCCTAGCCTTTTCAAGGATGTACGCTACCCAGGCCTCTGCTAGGGATCCTCCAACCTAACCTCTTCTAGGGGTTACACTAGCCAGCCCTCCATAAGACCTTTACCCATATCCTTATGGAAATCCCATACAGATACACCTACTCAACAAATAGGGGGCCTGTTGTCTAGATCTCCGCTATGTGGTCTCCAAATTCACTGAAAAACCCTAACTGAACTTGTTGTTGTGAAGACCATGGTTTCTATAACAGAAAACCATTAGTAGAAATATCTCATTACACAAATATTCTGTCCTAAGTTTTTTGTTTTTTTACAAAAGTACAGTCTAATTGGGTTTACATGTTGTATTATTAACTCCAAGGGGGTGGTATTTCTGCAGACAACATACAATACTTTTGTCGACAATATTCTAGCCATGATTTTCTGGTACCACATCAAAAGGATGAGCCATCTTAGGACTACGATGCAACTATTTATTAGCAACTCTCTGGGGTCCTATGTCAATTCCTGCTTAGTAGTGACTAAGACAATTTAAAGAGCAACTCTTGTGCTGATCTAGGTTTTTGCGGATGACCAAGTTCAGTCCCAGACTTTGTCACAAGAGAACATGTACTCTCTAGGACTGTGTTCGCTTTCGACTGAGGGGAGCTGACTGCCCGATTCCACAAGTTGAATATTTTGAGATGGACTAAACCTTTCATCTTGCCTCATTGCTTTTGTCAGAGATGGATCACAACAATCTTGTGACAGCATTTAGATACACATGGGCATAGCTATAGGGGGGTGTGACCTTTCCCCCAGATAAATGCATTCTTGGCTTCAGAGTTGGGTCTTGAGGGCCTGAGCAGGGACCTCTATGCCTTTGTTGGTTTTTCTCATTATCCTTGTTTGACTAAAAGGTTTTTAGGTTTTGACTAGCGATGCATGCGTACGAAGTACGCATGCGCTAGGAAAAAATCTTATGAGCTGTGTTTGGAGTCGGGTCTACGGCCCCTCCTCCCATTGGCTAGCTCCATAAATGGAGCCTAGCCATTGGATGATGGGCCTGTCCGTCAATGCCGGACCAGATTCGGGGGCGTTCCCGAGATTTTTTGGCTTTTGGCAACGTCACGCGACGTCAGCCAAAAGCTGGGAACGCCCCTGAATCTGGTCCGCGAGGCGGCTTTGTTTCCAGTGACCCCGGGCACTGCTCTGATAACAGGATTACTCATTGCTTTCTTATCGGGTGTTGTGGGCGGCGGGGGCGGGGGCGGGGGTGATCGTGCTGCGGCAGAGGGCACATTTCAGGTGGTAGGGTGCCTTGTGCCCCGGCACCGCTGGAACGGGTCCAGCCTGTCCGGTCTGCGTGTACGAATGCTAATATCTGAAACCTAACGTAAAACAAGCATTTGCAATGATTCTCACATTAGTTACACTTTGGGGTATTTGCGCTGTAAATAGCAATGTTTCTTTATATACAAGTTGGCCATTAACCAGTGGCGGGGGTCCCGAGAAAAGAAATTACGCAACGCAAATGCATGCCAGATAAAGTAAACTGCGGCAGCTTGTCGGTTCTTAAGAGGGGAGGGGGAGAGAGAAGGGGCGTCTTTTAAACCAGCCTCGATGCCCCAGAGCCAGCGAGCTTTGAGGTGCAGGCAGATGGGGCAAGGACGCAGTGCTGTGATGTTTCAATGCGCCCTAGCACCACGTGGTTGTAGATGGGGGTCCTGGTACAATGGGGGTGTTGGGGGCTTGGGGGGAGCAGGGAGGTGATGGTTTTTAGCTGCGCTAGGCAGCCGAGCAGCAGCGTTCATTGAGCTGGCATTAGCCCCGTGTCGTGAATACTTGAATGCAAGCTGGACGTATTAACAAGAACATGCCTGCCGGTGTGTCCCTACTCTAGCCAAGGGAAGCATTGGAAAGTAGAGGGGGAACAGCACGCGCGAGTGTGGCCGCAAAAGGGGGGGCGCATTTCGGCAACCTTGCCCAAAGGACTTCCAAGAGTGGAATTAAAACTTTAAGGGGGAACGGGGCTTCCCGCGAGGCAATGCAAAGCAAAACTGGCATGCGCGTGCGCGGCCTTCCTCAGTTGCTGAATGATGGATGAATGACTGGGTGAATTGAATCCGCTATGCCCTTTATGTCCCATTTGCAGGCTTGAGCCACGACTCGAGAATGGATGCATGCATAAATGAGGTAACACGTGAATAGGCTGGATAATGAATCGACGGATTAACTGAATCGTTGAATGAATGCACTTGTGGAAGAATGAATGAATGCATGGATGGATGGATGCATGCATGCATAAATGAGCTAACACGTGGATAGGCTGAATAATGAATCGACGGATGAACAGAATCGTTGAATGAATGAGTGCACTTGTGGACGAATGAATGAATGGATGGATGCATGCATAAATGAGCTAACACGTGGATAGGCTGAATAATGAATCGACGGATGAACTGAATCGTTGAATGAATGAGTGCACTTGTGGACGAAAGAATGAATGCATGCATGGATGGATGGATGGATGCATGCATAAATGAGCTAACACTTGGATAGGCTGAATAATGAATCAACGGATTAACTGAATCGTCGAATGAATGAGTGCACTTGTGGTCGAAAGAATGAATGCATGGATGGCATCAATACAAGAATGCTAGGCTACCATGAATGAATGAACACATGGCTAGGGGTTTGATGCATGCATTCAACGGATGAGCGTGTTGGCCTCATGAAAGCTGAGGCTATCGCAAATGAACGAACGCAGAAATGAGGGCATTAATGAATGGATTAATTGAACCTATTCATACCCTTGCCCTAATGGAAGCTGAGGATACTGGACATGGATGAATCAATCAATTAATGAATAACTGTTGTCCCACAGGAGCTGCATCTATGGAGATGAAACGTTTTGCCATTGTTGGTCCTGTTGGCGAGGTTGGTCATTACTTCATTGTAAAGCTGGCTTGGTGAATCAAATTATCGCCAATGGCACCTAAACGCCACGGCTCATACTTCCGGCAATACCTTCATCCTTCTAAGGTGGACGAATCCAATACCATTACATTTGGTGGCAGTAGCACATAACAGAAGAGACTTGTTATAAGGTGCAATTCAACGTCGAATTGTTAGAACTACTGTCTTTTAAGCAGGGGCGTAGCGCTAGGAGTGGCCCCAACCTTCAAGAGGCCCCGTTAAAAAACATGGAGCTGACTAAAGGAGGGGTAAAAGGGCACACGAGTGTGGCAGAACGGGGGACTGCCAGGAGTGGAATTACAACTTTAAAGGGAGAATGGGATTGCCTAGGGGGCTTTGAGATAAGAAGGATGCCTATGCAATAAAAAGCAAACTCTGCATGCGCAGCCTAGGCGCACTTGAGGAATGATTTTCCAGCTACTATTTACATGTGGAAACACAAAGTGCATATATTGACATTTATGTGGTACACAGTGGCTCCTTCGCATGCCTGCGGTGCCCAAAAGGCTTTCCTCCTCCTCCTCCTCCTCCTCCTCCCTGTCCCGAGCTGAGAGGTATCACCAACTGTCGCTTTCTCTCTCGCGAGATCGCCGGTACTTCCGTGAAGATGGCAGCTGCAGGCTGGAGAGTATGTGGGGGCCGGGTTGCCCGCTTGTTCGGCTCTACCCTTGGAAGAACAGGGAGCCGGAGAGTTCTGTGGCCGAAAGCCCCCGTGGTGGGGGGGCGTGCTCCTCGGCGTGGGGGTGACCTGGTACAGCCTCACGAGTGCCCGCGGCGGGGAGAGCCCGGGGAGGAGAGCCACAGTCCGGGCACAGGTAGGAGGCTGACAGAACTCTACTGAAACAATTGCAGTGGTTCGCACTTCACAGCACAACCAAACCCAGTGCACACACTGGCCCTGCAAAACACTGCGACAAACCTGCCAGCGATACCATACTTTGTTTTTAAGTAGTGCTGTACAACTTCAGCCAGCCCCAACTTTTTAGCCTAACACGCTCTCAGTTTTAAACTATTTTAAAAACATGATGGCGAAACGAAACTGTGTCCTGGTTGACAAACATGACACTTTGCCATCACTGCTACTGCACGTAATGTGTGTTAATACGCGGCGTCATGTAGAACAGCACTGCATCATTGCAAGAGCAAGTATGCTTCGGCTTCGCCATACTCTCCGACCATGTTCTTGTGGTAATATTCACCCTGCTTGTATTTGCGAGTAGCACAGTAACCGCTATTAATTTAGTCCTTTTGAAGTATTTATAGAGCCCTTTATACGTAGTTGTGGGGCGCTGAGGAGTATTTTCGGACAGTACCAGGTTGAGGAGGTAGTTGTTAGCAGAGTGTTGCATTTGTTGTGAAAGTGTGCGGCGAGTGTTGCATTTATAGTGATAGTATGTGGGAAGCTGTCTGTGTGTGTGTGGGGCTCTGTGTGTGTGTGGGGGGGGCTCTGTGTGTTTGTGTGTGTCATTTGCGAGAGATAAAGCTAGTGGCATTGTAAATGACAATGCCATTTATTTATGTTAAAAAAAACATAAATAAAAATAATGTCAAGAGCAATGCCAATAGCTCTAACTTTAACAAAGGCAAAACCATTGCATTGTAAATGCTTGTTTCTTTTGTAAAAAGGAGCTTAAACAGAGCCCCACCTGATGCAAATAAGTGTTGAACCTGTTCCTCATGGGAACAGTGTATCCCAAACCCTAGTCATCCCTCTACCCTTCAGCATACTGTTTTTTAGTTGGGAAATTTGCGACTCACACCTGTCCCGAATTTCACCGACTAAGCTACGCCCCTGTTAGTACAAGACATTCTTTAAAAGCAACGCTTCAAATAGTTCTGAAAACATTTGCATTAGATATGTGATCCCAACGAAGCAGCCTCGGCAAAAGAAACAGTCTTGTGCATTTACAGGTGTCCCTTTCATCCCAGGCGACCTAATCATTGGACACCAATTGCTTTCTTTCCACTGGATCAGATAAAGGACTATCCTCCTGGGAAAAGGGGGCTGTCCGACACTGAGAGCTCTTAACTCTTGCTGCTGCTAATTTACTATCTAGGTACGCTCTAGTTCTAGGCTAACTTCACTGCAATCTATGGCATTCTGCCCTTTCAAAAGGAACACATCTGGACACAAAGTAGTTCCCTTCAGTGCCAGGGACTACTATGGCAATTTGTGTTTCCAGAGACCATTTGTTTTTTACTGATATACCGTTTTTTAATTGATATACGTCTAGCAGCTCCACCAAAATATGTTGGCAAAACAAAACAAGCATTGACTAAGTCAAAAGACTATCAGCCAACACCAGACCTATCAGTTTTACCAATGCTTGTTAATTGTGGTTGGTCAGCCTGCTTGTTCTAAGTCTTTTAGGCCTCTTTTAATCAGTTTCTGTCTTTCTAATAGGTGTTAGCTAACAAATTTACAGGTTTTAATTTTATTGCTTGATATTAATTGTTTTGAGCTGACTTTCACACCCTCCTAAAGATAATGTTACCCACGGAAATATTTGTAAACGTTAAGATATTTGTATTGTCTCAGTTTATTACAACATGCACAGATCAGTAATGTTTACAAATATTTCCATAGGGAACTTTGTCTCTTCTGTTGTGTCTACGCCATAAGGGATATAGGACCAATGTGCATTTGCAAAGTCTTACACACCATCAGCTTGACCAGCGACAGCAAGCCTCTGGTCAGCTATCGATCCATAAATATCAATCTTTACCAGTGACACATTGAGCCCTGGTAATACCGCTTAAGACTAGTAGCGGCTGCTACAGGTCGAGGGTGGGGGCTGAGGGGGGTGGTCGAGAGGAAAAGAAAAAGAAGAAAAAAGACTTATCTGTGCCGGGCGCCGCCTCGCCTCCCTCCTCTTACTTCGTCGGTCTCCAGTCCTGGATGCTAGCAGGAAGCACCCAGGCTTCCCTGAGCCAATGACAATGCTGCAATGAAGCGTTATGATTGGCCTGCGCACCTTGGTTTGGCGCTCAGACAGGGACTGGGGAAGCTTAGCATTTTCCTCACCAGGCTGCGTAATGCTGCCTGGTGGGGGGGATGCAAATTGCGCAGGACTGTTTGGCCGGCCCAAGAGCGCCGGCCAAACAGTCCTAAATGAATAATAAAATCAACATTAGTCAATATGAAAAATAAAAAGATAATAACAATACATTAGCATTTTATTTTTCCTTTTAAGCAGTGGGGAGTTGCTCCTCTGCCTTCGTGGAGGAGCCACCACGACTTAGGGCTGTACCGTATATGATATTATAGTAGATTTTGTCATTCTGAATTCAGCTTTAACTCCTGCTTCTACCCAAATCGGAATTAGGTGTTGGGATGGGCGTAACTCACGTAATTCCATGTAGCATTATCACATGAAAGTATCTAAGAATACTGCAAGATTGCGATTGAATTACACAGGAAGAGCAATTCTGCATTTAGTACTATTTTTTAGCGCCAAATTGCCTCCTCACGTCCAAAATGGACGCTAGGATTCATTTTGCTCTTAGAAATAGAGCATGAATAGCGAGCTCTTGGGGTAGGATTTACCTCAATTTACTATCCACATTTAGCACTATATTCTTAGTGTAAAATGCACCCTTGCATCGTATAAAGGACGTGATAATGCTTCTTGTGCTAAGGAACAGTGCTAAATGTATCAGACCACGAATAGTGAGCAGGAGCAGTCACTTGCGCTCGCTAAATGTACTCTTGCAGTTGGATTCTCTTACTCTGATTTATGATAGCAGGAGAAATTGCGTAATTATCGGTAATTCTACATCAAAGAGTAACGCAGAATTACTGAAATTACTCTGTTTACTCTGGCATAATTGAAATTCTGCAGAGGCCTAATTAGGAGCCCACTCATACCTTGACCTTGGGTGTTCTCGTTAAGAGTTCCAGGTCAGCACAGATGGGGCCAGCAGGGGGTACTGGTCCAACCTCTAGTTCAAGATCCAGCAGAACTCGCAAGTCTGGAGTTTTTGGCCCAGACTTTCACCTTCTGACAATAGGCAAAATATCCAGCTATAACATGAAGAAAAACGTGGGCATTGGTGCAGAAATGTTATTTGTCCCATGTTAGCATGTTATACCTCCAAATCATTTAATTGATAGTAATCATTCAACTCTTCTGGAATTACTGATGCCTGCGAAATCTGTGATTCATGGGGGGGAGGGTGGTGTATACTTGGATGAGTTTCCGTCCACTTGTACTGGATCCCTTCAGTGTTTTGTGGTGCATGTTTGTCGGTGCTTATCTTCATGGTTTTCTTCAAAGCTGATTGTGCGTCTGTTGTTCTCCTGGTGTTTAGTACTATCTGTTTTCTTACATAGACTCACCAATTTTCTGTAGCTTTTTACCCTTTTTCTAGTTGTCCCCCTCAGAGTCTAGCATACATTTATTTATTTATTTATAAAGTTTTATATAGCGCTTTTTACCTTGTGCGAATTCACTTATCCTCCCCGAGAACTTTCATTGTACCTGCTCAGTGGTTCCCCAGTTGTGGAGCAGTGTGTGAGGAAGTAGATTTATTATCCACTTAGTCCATGCCACATTGTTGACAGTCCAGTTCTTGCTAAGTTTTCCAGCCCTGTACTGTATGTGCTGAACTGTTTCCGCCTCCAGTTCCGCTTGACAGGTCTGCACCTGGCTATTAGTTGCATGTGTTCAAGGGTTCTTCACTGTGAGTATGCATTGTGCTAGGTATTGCTTCTCAAGTTTCTGTTGCATGTATTTTGTTAGTGTGCTCTTGACCTGGACTAGTTTGGTTTCATACCCTTGCTTACCTCAGCTGCTCTGGTCCCTGATCTCCCTCATGTGTGTCTTCGTCTCATGAAACTGAGCTCCGATCTCTTGCATGTCTTGGATGTGGGTCCTAATCTCTGTTCCCCCCTCTCTTGCACAAGGATTGCAGTCTCTGTGATCCAGCGGTGTACCAGCAACAGATACTCCAATACCATATACTCACCTGGGCCCATAAACACACACACAATTTGAGTAAACCGCTGCAGTCAAAGTTTATAAATTTTCCATACTTCAAGATTGATTATATTCTTACTCCTAACCAATCTTTCACTGATCAAAAAGTTATGTCCTCTGGTCGATGGACCATTAGTTGAACGAAATGATGGTGAAAATTAACTAAATTCTAACCTTTATACTTTAAATTAAATAATCAGACTTTGGAAAGTTTTAAATCTTTATCTAAATTATTTGCATGTGAAACACTTCAAAGTACAGCACATTCACCATTACTCCTAGGAGAGAAGGGTCAATTAATCAAATCATTACCACATATTTCAAACTTGCAATGTCTTATGCTCAGAAAGGAGAGGACAGAGAGAAAAGAACATCTGCAAACTCACAAATTTGATAGTTACCTAGGATGGTGTGAAGACCAACCCCCTGGCCAAAAGGCAGGTAGGGGTCCCCCGGGATAGTTCAGGAGACAAAAACTTCAGGACAGGGTATGACATCTCTAGCACCGACGGTCATGTCGCGCCCTCTCTCTGACATTCTCTTCCTCCTCGAGATTCTTCCGCAACCTTCTTTCTAATCCTAATAATTTAGGATATTAAGCTCTGCACTCAGTTCTTCATCAGCATCACTCGCTACTCCAACAGCATCCCGAGCTCTGCAGCATTCAGCATCGACGTCTCTTTAACTAACTAAAAACTACCTCAATTATACCTTTTCGTTCCTCATGTACCACCCATTAATGTTTTAATATCGTAAAAATACTAACTCTGATTAGTCAGGCAAGGGGGAAAGATCATCACACCATGCTTACATATCACTCTTTTCAGTTAGCCCTTTGTTAATAAACCCATTAACATAATTTTTATTAATATTTTTATTCATATTTTATTTTCCCACCAGCATTCTTGTACTGCCGGTTCTCAGGCTTCCGGGCTGACTTTCATTTGCCATGCGCAAAACCCATGTGACACAGCTCACTCCAGACATACCCAAGAGGCCCAAATGTGTACTAATAATAAAGTCAGAAAGACAGATGTTACTTTCAAGAATAAATGGTTTCACTGTATACCACCCATCTCTATTCTAATCCCCTTTACTTATTGATACTTTCCCCGCATTGGCATTAGTAAATTCACTCAATTTAGTTTCAAGCAAGCAGATGCAAAGCTCGCGAGTCTTCAAAACTCCATATTAGTATTTCTGCTCATGTGCAAAAAATGCTCGTCCACGTGATAGCTCGTCATACTGCGTAGATGCAGTCGACGCATGCGCAATAAAGATTTCCCGTTTGCAGCCATTTTAGGAAATCCATTCAGAAAAGGGGGTGGTGATGAACAGAGTGTCTGAATTAAGCAGACCACTCTTACCCAGTCCAAAGATCAGGGCTTGATCCATCACCGTTATTTATCTCACTGCACCATCCCAGCTCAGAACCTGGCTATATGCAAATCAGTCTGTCCCTGGCCCAGTGCATCATGGGAACAGGGCAGACTAAACTACCAAGCCAATTCTTCACCAGAAAGGAGACAAGCTACCGGGGACCGGTTTCTGGCATTTCAGCCTTCTTCGGCCCGGCTTGCTTGAATCCTGATGGTGCAGTGTGAAAGGGAAAGAGCTAAAAAATGGTGATGGATCAAGCCCTGATCTTTGGACTGGGTAAGAGTGGTCTGCTTAATTCAGACACTCTGTTCATCACCACCCCCTTTTCTGAATCATTTTAGGAAATCCACTCAAGTTATTCATGTTAGCAAACACATATGCAAGCTTCACTAACCCTCGTTTTTATGTGGTGAGTATTAATTTTACACAATACGTAATTAGTAACATGTTAGGGAGGTAAATGAGAGGATTGCTTCCGAGCAAGTCTCTTTTCTATGAGTCCTTGCTCCATCATCTGCAATCCATCATTTGTATGTGACCTCATTCTCTGTTGTCTGAGTCTCTGTGGCATGTGAGTCTCAGAGTCTGGTACATTGGACTCAGTATTTGACACATGGGTCCGAATCGTATGCATGTGAGTCTGACTCTCTTCCCTAAAGATACACCTCTCTTGCATGAATGGTACTCTTGCATGGGAGTCTCATTGTGTTTCGTCAGTCACAGTCTCTTATATGTCAGTGTCACCCACTTGCATGAAGACCCAGTGTCTGTTGTCCTCTTACACAATAGTTAGAACGTCTGTTGTGAGAGTTCCATCTCTTGAATGTGGGTCTCACTCTCTTACATGTGGGTCTGACTGTTTTGTAAGTGGTCCTCACTCTCTTGTATTTGGTTCTCACTCTCTTGTATGTGGGGGGGGGAAACAACCTTTACAACGCAACCATTACATCACATTACACTTACAATGCAGGCATTACATCGCAACATCCTTTACAATGCATGACACTAAAACACAGGCATTACAATGCATACCACTACAACGCATATCATTACAACGCATACCATTGGAGTTAGAATAGTAATTTTTAAACCCCTACATTATCCAACACTTACTCTACTGTTGCACCCCCTGGAGTTAGAATAGTAATTTTTACCCCTACACTATCCAACACTTACCCTACTGTTGCACCCCTGGAGCTAGAACAGTCATTTTTACCCCTATACTATCCAATGCTTACCTTAAATGCAATGTAATAGTATTCGTTGTAATGGTATGCGTTGTGAATGTAGTATGCAATGTAATGGAATGCGTTGTAAAGGTATGTTACAACGTCAGCGGGGAAGCCGCGGGACAAAGGGGTGACTGGTGGGAAGCCCGTAAAATCACGTCGCCTATGCCTTTTCCTCGGCAGGAGGACTGGTTGCAGACGTCTCAAACATACCTATCCATTACCGATACGGGCCCCTGTAACTGGGACATGCTAAGGGAAGGCCCTACCCCCTCTGATGACGTTGGTGACTGGCGCCCAATAAGGAGCCTCGGAAACCGGAACCAGGTGTGCATGGACACCGGAGAGTGGAAGGAGACCAAAGAATCGAGTAGCTGAGACCGTGAAGACAAACCAAGACGCCCGGAGAAGTCACCCAGCCCGGAAGGAGAGGACGAGCGCTGAGAGTGGAAGGAGAAGCCAGGAGGCCACCGGGAACACTTTTCGCCAAGACACGCTCCAGGAGGGGTGTGGCTGACTCAGGTACGGGAGCGATTCTCTGGGTGGGTCGGGAGGCGGGAGAAGCTCGAGGGTTAACCACATCGCCGCTAACCGCTTTCTCGTTTATATCCCTCTCCCCTCGCTGCCACTCCTCACCGCCTCCCGTTCTTCTCGCTTCATCCAGGAGTGCACCAGTGTGTTTCCTCACCCCCTTCCCTCGTGATATATGACCAACAGGACGTGATATTGATACCTACTCTTCTGATGTTTTTTTTACTTTGGGGACTCCGGAGCACCTTCCTCTACCTCTGCCTGACGATCAAGGGAGGACAGTGAACCTATCATAGAGGACGACTTCCAAGCCCGGAAGAAGAGGAGAACTCTTTATCGTTTCCCTACTTTGTTTTGTGCTTCCCTAAGCTTCAGTTTATGTTCAAACTGGCAGATGGCCGGAAACGAGACTGTCTTACAATAAAACTTTCTTTGCCCCGACGTAGCCTCTTGCGCATTCCTTCTGACCCCTTTACAAGGTCGTTTTTTAAAATGCGATGTGTCATACGACGTAATGGAATGCGTTGTAGTGGATGTTGGATGTATAAACTGCATTGTAAGTGCATGCGTTGTAAATGTATGCGTTGTAACGTCATACATTCGTATGTGGGCCACCCTCTCTTGTAGGCGGTGCTCAATCTCTTGCATGTGGGTCTCATTGTCTTGCATGTGGGCCTAAATCTCTACCACATTGGCCTCAGTCTGTCAGGTGGGTCTCACTCTCGTGCATGCCGGTCTCAATGTCTGTCATATGGTTCGCATTTTCTCGCATATGGTTATCACTCTCTTGCACGTGGGTGTCCCTCTCTTGCATGTTGTTCCCATTTACTAGCAAGTCAGTCTGTGTTTAACAGTGGGCCTCTGTTGCACCTTGGTCTCACTCTAGTGCATGTGGTTTTTACTCTGGTGCATGGAAGGTCTCTCAGCCCATTCACCCGAATCACTCTCTCTGTGGCATGTGGTTCTTACCCTGATGCATGGGGGTCTCAGCCTAGTCACGTGGCCACTCTCATTGTGGCATGTGGTTCTTTCCCTGGTGCATGGGGGTCTCAGCCTAGTCACGTGGCCACTCTCTCTGTGGCATGTGGTTCTTACACTGGTGTATAGGGGTCTCAGCCTAGTCACTCAAGCCACTCTCTCTCTGTGGGCTGTGGTTCTTACCCTGGTGCAGGGGGTCTCAGCCTAGCCATGCGAGCCACTCTCTCTGTGGCATGTGGTTCTTACCCTGGTGCATGGGGGGTCTCAGCCTAGTCACGCAAGCCACTCTCTCTGTGGGCTGTGGTTCTTACCCTGGTGCAGGGGGGTCTCAGCCTAGTCACGCGAGCCACTCTCTCTGTGACATGTGGTTCTTACCCTGGTGCATGGGGGTCTCAGCCTAGTCACGCGAGCCACTCTCTCTGTGCCATGTGGTTCTTACCCTGGTGCATGGGGGTCTCAGCCTTGTCACGCGAGCCACTCTCGCTGTGGCATGTGGTTCTTACCCTGGTGCATGGGGGTCTCAGCCTAGTCATGCGAGCCACCCTCTCTGTGGCATGTGGTTCTTACCCTGGTGCATGGGGTCTCAGCCTAGTCACGCGAGCCACTCTCTCTGTGGCATGTGGTTCTTACCCTGGTGCATGGGGGTCTCAGCCTAGTCACACGAGCCACTCTCTCTGTGGCATGTGGTTCTTACCCTGGTGCATGGGGGTCTCAGCCTAGTCACGCGAGCCACTCTCTCTGTGGCATGTGGTTCTTACCCTGATGCATGGGGGTCTCAGCCTAGTCACGTGGCCACTCTCTGTGGCATGTGGTTCTTACCCTGATGCATGGGGGTCTCAGCCTAGTCACGTGGCCACTCTCTCTGTGGCATGTGGTTCTTACCCTGATGCATGGGGGTCTCAGCCTAGTCACGTGGCCACTCTCATTGTGGCATGTGGTTCTTTCCCTGGTGCATGGGGGTCTCAGCCTAGTCACGTGGCCACTCTCTGTGGCATGTGGTTCTTACCCTGATGCATGGGGGTCTCAGCCTAGTCACGTGGCCACTCTCTCTGTGGCATGTGGTTCTTACCCTGATGCATGGGGCTCTGAGCCTAGTCACGTGGCCACTCTCATTGTGGCATGTGGTTCTTTCCCTGGTGCATGGGGGTCTCATCCTAGTCACGTGGCCACTCTCTCTGTGGCATGTGGTTCTTACACTGGTGTATAGGGGTCTCAGCCTAGTCACTCAAGCCACTCTCTCTCTGTGGGCTGTGGTTCTTACCCTGGTGCAGGGGGTCTCAGCCTAGCCATGCGAGCCACTTTCTCTGTGGCATGTGGTTCTTACCCTGGTGCATGGGGGGTCTCAGCCTAGTCACGCAAGCCACTCTCTCTGTGGGCTGCGGTTCTTACCCTGGTGCAGGGGGGTCTCAGCCTAGTCACGCGAGCCACTCTCTCTGTGACATGTGGTTCTTACCCTGGTGCATGGGGGTCTCAGCCTAGTCACGCGAGCCACTCTCTCTGTGCCATGTGGTTCTTACCCTGGTGCATGGGGGTCTCAGCCTTGTCACGCGAGCCACTCTCGCTGTGGCATGTGGTTCTTACCCTGGTGCATGGGGGTCTCAGCTTAGTCATGCGAGCCACCCTCTCTGTGGCATGTGGTTCTTACCCTGGTGCATGGGGTCTCAGCCTAGTCATGCTAGCCACTCTCTCTGTGGCATGTGGTTCTTACCCTGGTGCATGGGGGTCTCAGCCTAGTCACACGAGCCACTCTCTCTGTGGCATGTGGTTCTTACCCTGGTGCATGGGGGTCTCAGCCTAGTCACGCGAGCCACTCTCTCTGTGGCATGTGGTTCTTACCCTGATGCATGGGGGTCTCAGCCTAGTCACGTGGCCACTCTCATTGTGGCATGTGGTTCTTTCCCTGGTGCATGGGGGTCTCAGCTTAGTCACGTGGCCACTCTCTGTGGCATGTGGTTCTTACCCTGATGCATGGGGGTCTCAGCCTAGTCACGTGGCCACTCTCTCTGTGGCATGTGGTTCTTACCCTGATGCATGGGGCTCTGAGCCTAGTCACGTGGCCACTCTCAATGTGGCATGTGGTTCTTTCCCTGGTGCATGGGGGTCTCAGCCTAGTCACGTGGCCACTCTCTCTGTGGCATGTGGTTTTTACACTGGTGTATAGGGGTCTCAGCCTAGTCACTCAAGCCACTCTCTCTCTGTGGGCTGTGGTTCTTACCCTGGTGCAGGGGGTCTCAGCCTAGCCACGCGAGCCACTCTCTCTGTGGCATGTGGTTCTTACCCTGGTGCATGGGGGGTCTCAACCTAGTCACGCGAGCCACTCTCTCTGTGGGCTGCGGTTCTTACCATGGTGCAGGGGGGTCTCAGCCTAGTCACGCGAGCCACTCTCTCTGTGACATGTGGTTCTTACCCTGGTGCATGGGGGTCTCAGCCTAGTCATGCGAGCCACTCTCTCTGTGCCATGTGGTTTTTACCCTGGTGCATGGGGGTCTCAGCCTTGTCACGCGAGCCACTCTCGCTGTGGCATGTGGTTCTTACCCTGGTGCATGGGGGTCTCAGCCTAGTCATGCGAGCCACCCTCTCTGTGACAAGTGGTTCTTACCCTGGTGCATGGGGTCTCAGCCTAGTCACGCGAGCCACTCTCTCTGTGGCATGTGGTTCTTACCCTGGTGCATGGGGGTCTCAGCCTAGTCACACGAGCCACTCTCTCTGTGGCCTGTGGTTCTTACCCTGGTGCATGGGGGTCTCAGCCTAGTCACGCGAGCCACTCTCTCTGTGGCATGTGGTTCTTACCCTGGAGCATGGGGGTCTCAGCCTAGTCACGCGAGCCACTCTCTCTGTGGGCTGTGGTTCTTACCCTGGTGCATGGGGGTCTCAGCCTAGTCACGCGAGCCACTCTCTCTGTGCCATGTGGTTCTTACCCTGGTGCATGGGGGTCTCAGCCTTGTCACGCGAGCCACTCTCGCTGTGGCATGTGGTTCTTACCCTGGTGCATGGGGGTCTCAGCCTAGTCATGCGAGCCACCCTCTCTGTGGCATGTGGTTCTTACCCTGGTGCATGGGGTCTCAGCCTAGTCATGCGAGCCACTCTCTCTGTGGCATGTGGTTCTTACCCTGGTGCATGGGGGTCTCAGCCTAGTCACACGAGCCACTCTCTCTGTGGCATGTGGTTCTTACCCTGGTGCATGGGGGTCTCAGCCTAGTCACGCGAGCCACTCTCTCTGTGGCATGTGGTTCTTACCCTGATGCATGGGGGTCTCAGCCTAGTCACGTGGCCACTCTCTGTGGCATGTGGTTCTTACCCTGATGCATGGGGGTCTCAGCCTAGTCACGTGGCCACTCTCTCTGTGGCATGTGGTTCTTACCCTGATGCATGGGGGTCTCAGCCTAGTCACGTGGCCACTCTCATTGTGGCATGTGGTTCTTTCCCTGGTGCATGGGGGTCTCAGCCTAGTCACGTGGCCACTCTCTGTGGCATGTGGTTCTTACCCTGATGCATGGGGGTCTCAGCCTAGTCACGTGGCCACTCTCTCTGTGGCATGTGGTTCTTACCCTGATGCATGGGGCTCTGAGCCTAGTCACGTGGCCACTCTCATTGTGGCATGTGGTTCTTTCCCTGGTGCATGGGGGTCTCATCCTAGTCACGTGGCCACTCTCTCTGTGGCATGTGGTTCTTACACTGGTGTATAGGGGTCTCAGCCCAGTCACTCAAGCCACTCTCTCTCTGTGGGCTGTGGTTCTTACCCTGGTGCAGGGGGTCTCAGCCTAGCCATGCGAGCCACTTTCTCTGTGGCATGTGGTTCTTACCCTGGTGCATGGGGGGTCTCAGCCTAGTCACGCAAGCCACTCTCTCTGTGGGCTGCGGTTCTTACCCTGGTGCAGGGGGGTCTCAGCCTAGTCACGCGAGCCACTCTCTCTGTGACATGTGGTTCTTACCCTGGTGCATGGGGGTCTCAGCCTAGTCACGCGAGCCACTCTCTCTGTGCCATGTGGTTCTTACCCTGGTGCATGGGGGTCTCAGCCTTGTCACGCGAGCCACTCTCGCTGTGGCATGTGGTTCTTACCCTGGTGCATGGGGGTCTCAGCCTAGTCATGCGAGCCACCCTCTCTGTGGCATGTGGTTCTTACCCTGGTGCATGGGGTCTCAGCCTAGTCACGCGAGCCACTCTCTCTGTGGCATGTGGTTCTTACCCTGGTGCATGGGGGTCCCAGCCTAGTCACACGAGCCACTCTCTCTGTGGCATGTGGTTCTTACCCTGGTGCATGGGGGTCTCAGCCTAGTCACGCGAGCCACTCTCTCTGTGGCATGTGGTTCTTACCCTGATGCATGGGGGTCTCAGCCTAGTCACGTGGCCACTCTCATTGTGGCATGTGGTTCTTTCCCTGGTGCATGGGGGTCTCAGCCTAGTCACGTGGCCACTCTCTGTGGCATGTGGTTCTTACCCTGATGCATGGGGGTCTCAGCCTAGTCACGTGGCCACTCTCTCTGTGGCATGTGGTTCTTACCCTGATGCATGGGGCTCTGAGCCTAGTCACGTGGCCACTCTCAATGTGGCATGTGGTTCTTTCCCTGGTGCATGGGGGTCTCAGCCTAGTCACGTGGCCACTCTCTCTGTGGCATGTGGTTCTTACACTGGTGTATAGGGGTCTCAGCCTAGTCACTCAAGCCACTCTCTCTCTGTGGGCTGTGGTTCTTACCCTGGTGCAGGGGGTCTCAGCCTAGCCACGCGAGCCACTCTCTCTGTGGCATGTGGTTCTTACCCTGGTGCATGGGGGGTCTCAACCTAGTCACGCGAGCCACTCTCTCTGTGGGCTGCGGTTCTTACCCTGGTGCAGGGGGGTCTCAGCCTAGTCACGCGAGCCACTCTCTCTGTGACATGTGGTTCTTACCCTGGTGCATGGGGGTCTCAGCCTAGTCATGCGAGCCACTCTCTCTGTGCCATGTGGTTCTTACCCTGGTGCATGGGGGTCTCAGCCTTGTCACGCGAGCCACTCTCGCTGTGGCATGTGGTTCTTACCCTGGTGCATGGGGGTCTCAGCCTAGTCATGCGAGCCACCCTCTCTGTGACATGTGGTTCTTACCCTGGTGCATGGGGTCTCAGCCTAGTCACGCGAGCCACTCTCTCTGTGGCATGTGGTTCTTACCCTGGTGCATGGGGGTCTCAGCCTAGTCACGCGAGCCACTCTCTCTGTGGCATGTGGTTCTTACCCTGGTGCATGGGGGTCTCAGCCTAGTCACGCAAGCCACTCTCTCTGTGGGCTGTGGTTCTTACCCTGGTGCAGGGGGGTCTCAGCCTAGTCACGCAAGCCACTCTCTCTGTGGGCTGTGGTTATTACCCTGGTGCAGGGGGGGTCTCAGCCTAGTCACGCTAGCCACTCTCTCTGTGGCATGGTGTGTCTCAGTCTCTGGCTTCCTGCTCTTGGACTGTCTCAGGCACGGCACGTCAGCCCCCAGCGGTGCCCTGTCTCTCACGTTCCCACAGAAGGCCTGAGCATGGTTGCTGCAGCTGGCAGCCGCGAGTAGCTGGCATGGAAGTGACAGTCAAGGCTTTGGGGGCACGGGTGGTCGCACGCGGAACGAGCGCCCCCTGCGGCTTCTGCGTACAAACACCAGCTCACTCTTGACACGCTCGGGGAATGGCGGCTGTGCGCGCGCGGCGGCCCCGGGGCTCGAGTGACCTCACCTCGAGCAGGGCTCAGTGCGCAGAGACTGGGGGAGCGCGCGGCGTCGGGGCCCAGCTCATTATTCCGCCGTATTTCCTTATTTTTTCCACACCTCGCATGACACTTCCTCTGTATTCCAGCCAGACAGCAACACTTGCCACAATACTAAAATAGATCCTGTGACGAAAGCTGCAAATGTCACTTGTGTGAACGCAGAGTGGTACGTTGCAATCTGTCAGCAGACGGCTCACGTGTGTTCTACCTCACAGCAGACGGATCCGCCCACCTAGCGCCTACCTTTCGAGATTTGTATACGCCGCGCTACAGCAACTGCAGATAAACTCTGACAACACCGGGATGCTAATTGGGGGCTGGGTGTGGATAAGAGCTTATGTGTGTAATTTTATTCATTATTGTAATGACTTGCACTTTGTTGTTTCTCAGCTAAGGATACCAGGTGACTTCAGGTCACAGTGGACACTATTTACTTTAGCAACCAAATGCATGCTGGGAGTTGTAGTCGTGAACCATTTCATTTGGACTAGCAATCGTAAACGAGGATTTCTAAAAGGAAAGTCCAGGACTGGGATTGGGTTTCTTTAGTGAAACTGAGACTGACTAATTCAATATTTATTTAAAGATTTGGAACTCTAATGAGGTCCACAATAAAAGTACATACACATTATTACCTAAAATATCATAAACATATACAGATTTTTCAACACATATCAACTTCTGCATATAGAACTTGAAGTTAGCAGCACAATGAGTGAAAGGGAGTCAGTTGATAACTTTATTCTAAGCACCGTAAATTACAGCTGGAAATATTACTCAATTTATTGGGGCTCGATTTAATGACTTCAGAACGAAGGGTGGCTGAGTATTCCTCGCCAGGATTCGAGCACGTGACTTACTAATTAGAAAAGATGTCAGTGATGAATGTTTAACTCCGCGGACTATGGCTTTGCTTCTGTGCCACCAAACTCACGAAATGAGGCAGTTAAACTGGATGTTCAAACATGGGAAATGTTCAAGAAAAAAGTATTTGTCAGAGAAGTTAAGAGTACATTGGAACCCGGAGATCTGGATTTAAAATGTGTTTTTACCAAAAATCTTATGATCCTGGTCAAATAAATTCCCATTCCTATTAGTGTTGATATATTTACTGTATAATATGTGTAATATACAAACAGAGCTGTACATTTTTTTGTTCTAAACGTAATATTTCTACCCATTCCACATGACATCCCCTTTCTATTTCTGTAATCCACTCGCACCATCATCATCAACATCATCATCACTCTTCTGCGGTAGAGAAAATGTTCTCCTTAGAGACAAATCTGCCAGATCGAAAACCTAAACACTTTAAATAATCTTGAATGAATTGCTGGTGTTTTTAAAAGCCAGTGTTTTCACTGCCTGGGATGTCGACAGTGTCAACGATCACATGGCCTTACTTCATCTGAGCGTTTTTTCGGATTAAAGGGTGTGTTGTCACGTTTGCTATCTTTAGCCCAATCATGTATCATATGTGTAGTTTCAGCTCTGGCACGCATTTCATTTGTCAAATATAAGACCAGTGTAATATTGCTGTTCTGGGCGTCAGTGGCGGCTGGTGGATTTTAAAACTGGTGAGCAGAAATTTTACTCCAGAGGATAATGAACCAGCGAGGCCAGCAAGCTGGAACTGCATAAGGGATGGCTCGGGGGAGGTGGGGGTGGAGGGTTCCCATCCTGCAAGACAGTTTAGGGAAAAAATAGATTCATATGGTGGATTTTGCAGCATATATTTATTGCAAATTTGCGGAGGGAAACAATCGCAAATAGCAGGGTGTCAGAAAAGAGTGTCTGCTTTTGATTTAAAAGAGAATAATATATATCTTACGTTACTACCAATGCACAAGTCCAAAACTCCCCTGCCACATGAGAGCTACAGATGCCTACTTCATGTCTATGTGCCACCGACAGACAGAAACCGACCCTTGCACAAGAAGCACAGAGACAGATGGGTTCATGCACACTCACTCAGTCAATGATACTCTCTCCTGCTGAGCTTAAAGACCTTCTGGGGTGGGTGGGGCTTTAATACAAGTGCTCCCAGTCACTAACACAATGCTAACCGTGGTGCAGTCTGAGTACCAATGATATTGCATTTCTAAGACATCCTGCACTCAAACACACTTTGTCAGGCCCAGACTTAACCCTCCCTTTTGAAAAGCTCACTAAGCACATAGCGACCCACACACCAACAACTCGCTCCCCTCCTTTAACTGTCCCCTTCCAATCACCCCACCCCCCAGCAAAAGGGAGCTTACACCTTTCCCTGGCAACATTTGGAAACAGGCGTAGGTGTTGCAGGGATTCTGCACATACACAGAACTATGTGCAGGAAACCAGGACTTCGGTGTGTAGTGGTGTACCAGAAAACCCACCTCAGTGCCCAGAACCCCAATCTGACTAGCTATAGTGTCTCATTCGTTTTCGGGACTACAGCGAAGCTACCAATGATTAGACATCCTAGAACATGTCACTCCGTCCCTCTCAGGAATCGAGGGAAGATGAACACTCTTTTGTTCAAACACTCGTACTTGTCCACAATGTGAGTGAATAGAGACACGATATAGTTTAACATGTTAATTTTAACTAACGTGCTCTACAATGCAGTATACTAGCCAACACAAGCAACAAAATGCATAAGAACAATATAATTAGCATGGTTACAATTCCATAAAGCACAAAAGGGGAAATCATATTTTAATGACAGTGGAAAAAGGACTACTGCGCCTTACCACCCTCCCCGTGCTATAAGCCAGATTATTATAAGTTTAGAAGACCTCTCTGCTTTGTCAGGGGGACCCCATACCTCCAAGTTTAGATGCAAGGAATTACATCTCAGTCCAACACAGCTCTTCTTTGTTGGAATGAATCTTTCCAAGTTCCTTTTCATACATGCAATGCCATATTAAAAGCAATCAACTTTCAGTAGTGCAGCTGTGTTTGATGTTATGTCTATAGGCGTGGGACTGACCAAAGTGAATCAACAGCATACATTGTTTTTAGAACTTTAACACTCTGTGCAGACGAGGAGCACATTGTACAGCTAAATGTGTGAAAAGCAGACAGTTCTCATGTGAGAATGCACCAGCAGCCTATCCACGAGAATAAAGCCATGTAGTAACGTGTGCAAAAGTGGCAAGATGGCTGCCAAGCATATGCTAACTAATGCTAATGGAGCAATGCCTACAGTTAATTCTATGACCTCACTACATAGGGATCTCATTGATGGCCACCCTGGTTACCCCTCCCACTTGACATGGATCAGGCTAGCTCTCAATAATACCCTCAGAGTGGAAAAGGACCACTCTCCACATGTCCTTTCCAGAGCGGATCCCTCTGCTGGCATCCATATAAAACCATGCTTCCTCAGTCCATTTACACTAAACAGGTCCTGCAACAAGTCTCAAATCACCACCCTAATAACACCAAAATCAAAGCCTCTCATACAACTGTCCCCAGGCCCTATGGAGACACACCAATCGCACTGGGCCCCGTCTCCCGACACATTCCTCCTCAGCAATGAATGATGCTGCCCCCGCCCAGGTGAGCCGTGAATTATTCTTCCCCCAATTCCCCAGCACTGGAGTAGAGCACCTCAAATTCTACTAGTCAGAGAACTAAACCCTCTTTCTGAACCCCTCACTTGGTTGCTCCACTCCCCCACACCTCTCTCCCCTACATTCTAGCCCCAGGATTGCTACTGATGGTCACCGCTTAATGTGAACCCTATAACGCCGAACCCTTGATCCATACAATAATGCCCCCCATCTCTACTGCTTGTTTGAATGAGGCTCGGCTCCTGGGTCTGTCTTTCTGGGATCCATCCTTCTGTATATCCTTTGTTCACCAGGTACTAACTGGAAAATTCCAGTCTGGATGTGTCTTTTTAGGGGTATTGGAAATGTACTTTATGCATTGCCATGTTGACTGAAGTCAGTCCCTCTGCAGCAATCTTAGGAGGCTGGTCAGACCGGACTCCACTCGAGTGTACTTTCAATAAATGTGTATTCTCTACTGTCTGACCCACTCTTCATTCGTATAGAAGGCTGAGAGGTGGTTGCGAGTGACCCGGGTAACCCCAACGGGCCACTTACTTCAAGTGCTAAAATTCTGAGACTTTTAAATAGTAACGGAGATGGCCGATCACTAAAGTGCCCTTGTGGTGTATAAAGTCATGTTTCTCGAGGATTCACAGTTTAATGTGAAAAGAGCCTTTTCACTTGCTGCAGAAATGTTATGGCCCTTCAAGAAGGTCGGATGATATGCTATATTGGGTGATCCATCGCCATTTTATTTAAAGTCCTGTGCTAGGATTAGTTGTATTTGAAGCAAAGACAGCAGGGGACAGTCTCTAAAGTGCAATGTAGAGCAAATGATTATGATTCGCAGGGATCTCAGTTTGCTGTTGAAGAAACCTTTTCACTTTTCAGCAGAAACTTTGTAGCCATGCAGGAAAGCAGGATGTTGTGCCCATTTACGAGCACCATCACTGCGGGGGGCAGGATCTAATCTGAAGTCCCTCAGGGCGGGACATTGCAGTTTCTGTCTAAGGTGAGTCACTGCTGGGCAAATGAACAATAAATGTACACTTTCTTCTGAATGGACGCATAAGCGGCAGTCGGGGTCGGGCCAGGATTGCTTCTGTACTGGGACCTGATCTTTTGATTGAAATGCACTCATGCAGAATAAGAGGAGTGAGTCTTGAATGAGCTCTGAAATGTGATTTGTGAGATAGGGTTGTGGGGTCCAGATGGTAAAGGAATGAAGGACTGTCCTTCTGACTGACTCACTGACTGATTTAACTTGTAAAGCGCACTATTGCCGAGGCGTCTTGGCGCTGTGTTAGGAACGACACATCAACTGTGCAGAAGTGCGGATGACTTTAGGGGAAGAGCCAGGTTTTAATTTCCTTGCGGAATGTATGTCTACTGGGCATACTTCTTATGTGCAGTGGAAGTTTGTTCCAGAGTTTTGACGCCAGAAATGAGAAGCGCTTTCCTCCACAGCGTGCTTTCTGTATCTTTGGAACTTGTAGCAGTCCCAAGGACGAGGATCTAAGGGTCCGCGCAGGAACGTACTTCGTGAAGAGATTCCGCACTTCTTCCGCGCCCTCTCCAAACAAAGCTTTATGGACTAGACAGAGTGATTTAAATTCTATCCGTCTATACACTGGAAGCCAGTGAAGATTTTTTTATAGCTGCCTAGGTGGGGTAATGTCTTGGCAGCCCAAGCAATACTCTGGCCGCAGCATTTTAGATGGCCTGGAGTTTGTTTAGTTGGGCTACACCCAGTCCAAGATAGAGAGCATTGCAGTAGTCAATTCTGGAGAGTATGGTTAACACGACAACAGTTTTCCTTAAGGCAAATGGTATATATGGGAGGATCTTTCTCAACCCTTTAAGGGTAAAGAAACAGGCTGATGTTACCTGATTGATCTGCGCTGCCCAGGTAAGATTTTTTTTCCACTATTACTCCCAGATTCCTTGCCTTTGCAACTGGTGTCGGAGGTGTTCCGGCCGTGCTCGGCCACCATGACTGATTCCAGATCTGATCTTTTGAGCCAAATTCAATGACCTCTGTCTTGGTTGCATTTAACTTTAAAAAGTTAGCATTCATCCAATTCATCACGGATGACGTGCAGCTACAGAAGTCCAAGGCTCTGGAGTCTGCACCCTTGTCTATCGATACTATAAGCTGTGTATCATCAGCATATGATACCAGCTTAAATCCATAGCTCTTTATCAGGCTAGCTAATGGGGCTACATAAATATTAAACAGCGTTGGTGATAAGGCCGATCCCTGGGGAACACCTCCCGGGAGGATGAATTCTTCCAATCTCGGACCATTCCAATAGACCAGTTGTTTCCTGTCTGCCAGAAAGGATGACAGGAGAGAGAGTGCCGTCCCCTTTACACCTGCCTCTTGCAGCCTTAGTTTCAACACAGTATGATTTACCGTATCGAAAGCTGCTGTTAAGTCAAGTAGGACCATTACAGCACTCCCACCTTCATCTGTAGCCCTACGGATTTCGTCTATTGCTAAGACTAAGGCAGTTTCCGTGGAATGTTTGGGTCGGAATCCATGTTGAGTGATGTCCAATAAGTTGTTTTTCTCACAAAAGGACATGAGTTCAATGTTTAAAGCCTTTTCCAACACCTTTGCTGTGAAGGGTAAACAGGAGATGGGTCTGTAATTCGACTCAGCCTGTGGGTCCAGTTTGGGCTTTTTTAGAAGTGGGCGTATACATGCTTTCTTCCATGTTGCAGGGAACACTCCATCCAACAGAATTTTGTTGATTAGAGGAGATAGCACAGAGCTTATGACTTCTGATGCCAGATGTATTATATGAGGTGGGCATGGGTCTAGCGGGGAGCCCGATTTTATGCTTAATATCAGTACCTCTACCTTCTTTTCTGTTAGTAATGTGAAGGATGACAGAGCTTCATATTCCACTCTGGCTTCGGAGTGAACTGCAGTTTGCTCCTCTATATTGTGTATTGCTTTTTCTAAGTTATCATACACTAATTGAACCTTATTCTGAAAGAAAATGGCAATTTTGTCTACAAATGATTGTTCTGGTATGAACATGCTGTCTCGAGGGCATCTCATCAGGGCATTGACTGTCTGGAATAGTTCCTTAGAGGAATTTGCAGCATTTTGGATTTTGTTTGTATAATATGCGGCCTTTGCTGATATGATGGCAGCTTTTGTATTCCTCCAGGGCTGCACAGTAGTCTTTCTTATGAGTAGGACTATATTGGGATCTCCAAATTCTTTCTTTCTGCCTGCACTTAATCTTAATAGGTTTTAATTCAGGTGAATACCATGGTGAGGAGGCTTTTTTCGACACTTCTGGTGCTACTTTGTCTGCCGCTGTGATTATCCAGCTATGAAAGCTATCTATGGTTTGATTTAACTCGTGAGATATTACCTGCCTATTTGTAAGGGCTGATACAATCTGTGCTTCATTCACTGACTTCCAGATTCTGTACTTATTGTCTGGAGTCTGCAGGATATATCTTCTCTTGGCTGATAGATAAGATACGTCAAAATAAATCGCCGAGTGATCGGTCCATGGTAGAATGCAGATTTTCCTGATGGATATGCCAGAATTATTAGTGCATATCCCGTCTAACGTATGCCCTGCTATATGTGTGGGCTCATCAATAATCTGATGGACATTCAGACTGGCTAGTTTGTCCAGTAGGCAGCTGGTGTCAGGGTTTTTTATATCTTCTAAATGGAAGTTAAGATCACCCAATATTGTGAAGTACGGGGTATCCAGGCATGATTCCATGAAGGTATGAATTGCCTTTAGAAATCCAACTTTAGATCCCGGGGGCCTGTAGGTTAAGAGGCAAGGGAATATCTCTTCCTTGTTCAATTTTACAGAGAAGGATATAGCCTCGGCATCAGTTATGGTCTCAACCCTGGTTTTGACCTCAAGAGCATCCCGATATATTATGGCTATTCCTCCACCTTTAGATCCTACTCGATCATGGGAAGTAACAAAATATCCCGTTGGGACTATGATCTGCCAATCAGGGTCGCTATTTTCGATTGCCCATGTTTCTGTAAGAAAGACCAAATCGGGTCTTTCTACTTGAATCAGGCATTCCAATTGAAATTTATGTTTCCCGATCGATCTAGTATTTAGCAAAATGCAGCTTAAAAGTGACTTTCCATTTGTCACATCATCTTCACCAGCGCTGCTTTCTTGATCTACCCTCCATTTACAGTGGTCACATTTGATAGTGCCATGTGAGTTTCCCGTAATGTTGTGAGGGGTGCATGTATTTAGCTCTAATTGGAGTAATTGTTCCTTGGAATACATGAGCCTGGGAATTTGGGCAGAACATATGGCCCTCGGCACGGTCTGGGCGCGGACGGGCGCAGACGGGCTCGCCTTCGGCGCGCCGTCCGTGCGCCCGCTGCACTCGCCCGCTGCGCGGTCGGTGCATCTGCCTTAATATGTGAAGTGATGTAGGGAGGAGGGACCTCGTTAGCTCCTTTGCTGCAGCCACAACTAGAGCGCTACTCTTCAGGCGGCTCCACTTCCTGGAGGCCGCGTTAGCGCTAAAGTTGTTTAAAGTATGCTGAGCAGCCTACACTTTCAATTCTATTGTTAAAAACGACTTTGCAGTACAAGTTATTAAAAACGCTTTCCAAATATATAAAAACGATTTTTAAATGCAGATCATTAAAACAATTTCCAAAGACAAATTAGCAGGACATTTAAAAGCCCACCGTGCCATGCAAGTATTGTCTCTCTAACACCAATCACGGCGCTGACACTGGCCTTAATATAGGAAGTGATGTAGGGGGGAGGGACCTCGTTAGCTCCTTTGCTGCAGCCACAACTAGAGCGCTACTCTTCAGGCGGCTCCACTTCCAGGAGGCCGCGTTAGCGCTAAAGTTGTTTAAAGTATGCTGAGCAGCCTACACTTTCAATTCTATTGTTAAAAACGACTTTGCAGTACAAGTTATTAAAAACGCTTTCCAAATATATAAAAACGATTTTTAAATGCAGATCATTAAAACAATTTCCAAAGACAAATTAGCAGGACATTTAAAAGCCCACCGTGCCATGCAAGTATTGTCTCTCTAACACCGATCACGGCGCTGACACTGGCCTTAATATAGGAAGTGATGTAGGGGGGAGGGACCTCGTTAGCTCCTTTGCTGCAGCCACAACTAGAGCGCTACTCTTCAGGCGGCTCCACTTCCAGGAGGCCGCGTTAGCGCTAAAGTTGTTTAAAGTATGCTGAGCAGCCTACACTTTCAATTCTATTGTTAAAAACGACTTTGCAGTACAAGTTATTAAAAACGCTTTCCAAATATATAAAAACGATTTTTAAATGCAGATCATTAAAACAATTTCCAAAGACAAATTAGCAGGACATTTAAAAGCCCACCGTGCCATGCAAGTATTGTCCCTCTAACACCTCTCTCTGTGCCTCTTATGGACAATCTCTGCTTTATCAATGGTCCATGAGTTAAGTTTGATTGCATTGTTGGTGATTTTTTTGAAGGTGGTAAAATCAATGTTTAAATCCCATGCTTTGGCCAAATTTAGATTGTTTCGTGCTTGTTGAATAGTTGTTGGCCAGGAATTCTTATGTTTGGGATGGTACCAGCAAAGAAATTTACAGATTGCAATAGCTGAGCTGGAAGCATTAAAAATGATCACAACCATGTTCTGGAGGGAGAATGGAGGCGAAATCATACTTAAATATATTTAATATGCATTTTTTCTCCCCTTCCTGAAGGGAAGAGAAAAGTAATAGAGAATGAAGAGAATATTGAGTACTTGGAATGCGATAGAACAAGAAGACAATAGGCAGGACCTAACTGCAGAGGAGAACTTTTAACCTATTAGTTTACTCTGAGCTTAGGCAAGACATCCTGCTAGGTAATGTGGTGGCAAAAAACTGATGATGAGAATTGTACGAATATAAGTAAGATAAGGTGCTGGAAGAGGGTGATGTACAGAAAATGAGACAACCATATAATCACTGCAGCGAGGTTCAATAATGAACAACTTAAGTGGGCGATGAGGTTGCAAACCCGAGCACAGAAGTTGTTCAGGGTCTATGGATATCCATAAGGGAAACGCTCTTCAGAGGAGCATGCAGAGGAGTCCACCTCAGAAGGTACAAGGAGGTGAATGTTAGGTTGAGCGCACAGGGGCAGGAAGAGTGAGACAGGGATCATGGCGGGTCGGAGGAGGGGTGGAACAGCCAGGTCAGGTATAAAAAAGGAGGGAGAAAAGTTGTAGGGCTGGCATTTAAGACCCAACTACTCTTTAGGTGACGTTTTGAGGTCATACTGACAAATATAATTAGGAGAAATTTAAAATAGAAGGTATATGATGGTATTATCATGAAATGGTACAAGTTTAAATACAAGGGGCAAATAACAGAAAATATTACAAGAGATTAAAATGGTCTTCATAGATATAATGTGTCTTTAGGAAACAAATGTAAAGATAATTGAGGCTTCTATAGCAGGGGTTCCTAACCTTTTGACTTCTGTGGATCCCCACTTAATCATTATTGGAATCTAGGGACCCTAAAAACTCCTTATTGGAATCCAGGGGACCCCATTGAGCCATTACTGGAAGCCGGAGATCCTAACTTAAGTAATTTTGTTGATTTGAACCTCAAAATAATGCAAAGAATCACAGAATCAAGCATTCATCAAACAAATACACAACTATTTTAATATTTTATTAATTTCACAAACAAATATAAACAATAAAACATGTCATTTAATGGGAAGATTGGGACATTTTTACATCCAACTGAGGCTAACTAACTGTTTGCTTCATTTGTACTGCTCCCATGATTATGATTCAATCTGAGGATATCAACTTAATGTTTAGCCTCCAACTGCAAATTCTTCACATTTAGTTAACGTTTTATATTTTACAGTTTTACATTTTGCTTCTTTATTTATATAAACTTTATCAATTTGTTAACACTATTTAATTTTCCAAGAAGTTTCAGACCCCCTTAGTAGGCATCGCGGACCCCAGGTGTTCCTGGACCACAAGCTAAGAACCACTGTTCTAAAGCATTAAAAAATGGATCTAAGTCCAGTCTTCATTTCTAATACTAATACAAAGAGAAAAGGGTCCCAGAACATGCAGACAAATTAGAAAAGATATGCAGAAAAAACGTATTACGTCTCTCTGGGGAACACAATGTTATTTAATCACACAGTGTTCAAGAACATATTAATGTACATTGCATTTATACATTACTTTTCAAAAGTTGGAGTGCCCAATGGTAGGGTAGGGGATACGGTAGTGAAGTGATTGGAAGTGGTGATGAGTAAGGATTGTGACAAACAGTCAATCATACTTGTTGTTATGCGAAGCAAGTTTGATGCTGGCTTTCAGAGGAGCCAGGCGAAAGTACATCAAATGTTACAATTATTTACATGGCCATACTTCTATAAATAGCGTTGTAAATCACACTTGTGGTAGAAGTTGGTATAGGGGTAGTGGTCTACGTTTCGACCCAAAAGGTAGTAGGGTCAGTATCCCTTACAGAGCGGGTCTTTTTCAGGACGGGGGGGGGAGGGGTTTGCAAGCTTCACATAAATCAAATTCCGAGGCTGTCGGGCTGGTTACAAGGCACTGTCGCCGAGGGGGAGGTAAACTCCTCTGACAGATTCAATTTCACAAGTGAAGTCGAGCTAGGCTTTGGAAACCGGTCAATCATACCGCGTTTTCGTGATGCTGGGGTAAAAACCTCCGTCAGAGCTCCAAACTGCCGGCCATTTCTAATACATCAGATGTGCAGCAATAATGTTACGCATAAAGAGTGGAAAATTGTACGCACTAATACCGATAATGGTGATAGCTCATATACAAGGATTTGTTAGGCAACTTACTATTGTCTCAATATGTGTTCTGAATATTGATGACCTGGCTTGAGCTTACAGTCAAATTATTCAATTGGAAAGAGTCATACTTACCATATGCAGTCATTGAAGATTTTAACTGCATTATGGATACTATCTTCAGCACTATTCATACTGATGATACGGGAAAAAGGCTATTATTAATCTCTTCATGACTTAGCATTGGCATCACATTCAATGATAAATAAGGCACAGCAAGTATAATTCCCATAATACACTCAGATCACGCAATCATTTCTTTAGAAGTGGCACTATAGAGAAGACCTGGCCAAAGAGGAAGATGGGATTTCCAAGATGTCTTCTCTTAAGTGAGAATTTGGTGAACAATTTAAGCCCTTTGCTAAACTATATATCCAAGAGAATAAAACATCTATGCTGTACATGGTGATGTTGGACTCTTTAAAAGCCTTTATCAGGGGCATCGTCTGAGCATATGCGAGCAAACTACGCAAGGAACAAAAGGCAAAAGAGCAAGGCCTTAGAGCTCAAATTGGCCTTCTAGTGATGAAGCATGCAAAATGAATAAATAAAAGCCATGATAAGACCAAGACATTTTATGAACAAATCACAGCTGAAAAAGGACAGATAAAGGCCATAGAGTTAGCACACATTGGCCATCAAACACTGATACAAAAGACAAACATATTTGAGAAAGACAATATATTGGTCCTTATTTGCAAACATGCTAAACGGGTAAGCTAGTCTAAATGCAATTACATCTATTTGGGATTATTCAATCAGGACAAATGAAAAACAGTACGGATTTCATGGCCATTTTATTCACACAGGAATGTATGGAGCTCTATAAACAAGAGTTATCTCCTCTCGCTCATGAGAGTATTATCGAGTATTATTTAAATTAAAATCCTCTACCTAATCTCTCTGAGCTGCAATCGGACGGTACCATTTCTAACTTAGATTATAAGGAAATTGCAAAGGGATCAGAGAATCTTGCCCCGGGATAAGACACAGGACCAGAATCTGTATCATCAGAACAATATAACATAATGTTCCAAGTTATCACTCGATTTGCCAATAAAACAGGGAGAATATGATTACAGGGAGTATACCACAGACATGGATGGAGCATATTGTCTTGGTCATTGTTAAAAAGAACAAAGATCCCCTCAATTGCTGGTCATATCCACCAATTTGACTGCTAAATTCAGATCTCAAAGTATATTCAAAAGTACTTGCGACGTATCAGTCTAACAAGATCTCCATGCTTGTCTCATCTATTAAGCATACTTTCTCCAAGGTAAAAACATCACTTTCAGTTTGAATCAACCATGGCTTTGATCGTGTGGAAAATGCATTAAAGAAACAATTTGCAAAATGTGGGGAAAACCTTTAACCTGGTGTCGTGAAGATTCCCTTGAGAAGTAATGCAAAGAATGAACATCAAGCCAATATTTACCAGATGGATACATGCGATACACCTGGCCCTTCAGACAAAAATGTGCATCAACAGCATACTAAACTAACTAAGGTAGTCAAAAACTAATGGGGCATCTTAAGAGGTGCCTTATAAGGAGTCATTTATTAGAAGGCTTAATAGTCTAGTATCTCCTGTTATAGGACAAGGCTGTCAAGTTAACATAACTGACTATGCAGCTAATGTAAAAGTTTACACCACAGACTTACAAGCCACAATTCAAATATTTGATTTTGTGTCAGGCTACAAACTTAACCAATCTAAGTCACACATATTGGTGGTGGGAGAGCTGTAATTAAGTAAATATCTTGGTGTAGTATTAGATTTTTGTAAGTGGGGGGTACCTACTGATATCTATGGCACAAATAATAAATACAATTAAAATCATAATAGTCCTGAAATTATTGTATAAATTCAGGGCCTTCTTTGTGCATATGTCCCTCATGTTTTTATGTTAGATGGATGCTTTAATTGCAGACTGTATCTGGAAAAATAAAAGATCGGAGGGCCCTCAGATCACTACCTCTTCCTTGAGAAGGACAAAGTGGGTTGTATTATACAGCACTTATGGGCTAAAGATTGCATCAACTCTCTGACAGCTCCAACCCCACATAGACATCTTTTGATATGTTCCTTTCTCCAGGCAGATAAATACTCTGTTTAGATGTGGGGAGACCTGTTTCTTTATACAGGTGCAATTTCCATCTTTTATTTTTACCAAATATGGGCAGAAATTAAAAATGTTTAGAAAATACCTATGTAACTTGTTGATAGCTGGCCATGGGAGAACTGTTCTACTATTTGTAATATATGGCAGGAAAACCAAACATTTCATAAATTAAAAGCCAAATGTAATTCATCCAGCAAAGCATTTTCAAAATATTTACAAATCAGATACTACTTTAATAAATTATCGTGGAACTAAAGACAGGGTTTGCTGGGGTGAATGTGAGCGAATTAATTCTTTTCCCCAGTTTTCAGCATTAAACATAACTACATTTTGCTTGTCTATTAATGCAGTAAAACTCAGACAAATTGTATGAATAGGCACAGTAATTGACTGATTGGAATGGTACACTTTTAAAGTTGGAAAGAGTGCAGAGTGGACTAAGCTCCCCAACACAGGAACTCACTCCAACTACAAGTTTTGCAGTACGTGTCCATCGTTGATTTCTATCTGACTTTTACTAAGTACGAGTCCATCCTTGATTTCTATCTGACTCTTTTTTTTTATAATCAATTTTATTAAAGTTTTAAGAACAATCAAATTCATTGGCAATGAATCAAGCATCACAGTTAAAACACATCTCATCATATACAGTCAACAAAGGTAAAGGTGGCCCCTCCTGATTGGGTGTGGTATTCCCCAAACATTGCAACTGTACAAAAAGACTCGGATCTTCACACTGGTAGTAAACCGAACCATTTACCCCACACTCTACAGAACAGTTCAGGGCAACCCCGGGCCTCGAAGAGAGACTCCTCCTGCACTCCAACCCAATCCACCCCTCCTCCATCTCCGCACAGTCGGTGCCGCTGCCTGAGACCAGAGCGCAGCTATGTCTCTTTTTGCCACCGCCACTGCTGTCCCCAGGAAATGCTTGTCCGCCCTAGAGCCATCCAGGCCGTCGAACACCCCAACAGCAAGCGCCTCTGATCATGGGGAACCTCCCACCCCAGGGCCTGTGTGAGCTCGAGTTCCACCCCGCTCCAGAACGGCGCCAGAGCCGGGCATTGCCACACCATGTGGTAGAAATCTGCTGGAGCAGACTCGCAGCGCGCACATGCCATGGAGGATCTCATACGAGCCCGGAAAAGATGCTCCGGGGTGAGATACGCCACGTGGATGTAGTAAAGTTGAACCAGGCGTAACTTAGAGGATGTAGTCAGGGTTTTAGGTGCCATAAGGTCCGCCTCCTCCAGAGTGCCCACCCACCCCTCCCAGGGCTCCCGAAGCCGGTCCAGGGACGCAGGACCGCTGTTCACTAGTGATCGGTATATTCGTGACACCGCCCCCTCCCCAGGTTCCCCATCATCACCTGAGCTTCCAGGGGGCTGAATTCCGGGAGAGAGGTGGGGGGTGGAATGTGTGCACGAAGGGCGTGTCTGAGTTGTAGATACTTATAGAATTGGGAATGAAGAAGGACGTGATGCTGTTGTAGGTCAGCGAGGGATCAAATGTGGTCACCCACCCACACGTCTCCAAGCAGTGAGATCCCAACAAGGTCCCAGCGGCGGAACCCCCGCAAGGAAGAGACCTCCCTCAACCAAGCCCCATTCCACAACGGCGTTTGTCTGGTGAGCTTCCGGTCCCATTGCACATGACGGAGGGCTGTACGCCAGGCCGTGAGCACCGTCCTAGTGACTGGGGGTAGAGCCGGCGGTACTGGGCAGCCATATAAAAAACCCTGAATCTGTGCGAAGTCCATTGTTCTGAGTTCCACCCGGTACGCTGGGTCGGACCAGCCGCCCGCAAACCAATTGTGGATCAGGATGAGTCTCGTGGCCAGGTAGTAGAGGTGGAGATCAGTCACCCCCATTCCTCCATAAAAGGGGGGAATACGACAGTGTGCCGGGGACATTCACGACCGCCCTCCCCCCCCACAGAAACCGGGTGAGAGCGCCATCCAGTTCCCAGAACCAGCTACCAGGGAGGTGGATAGTGATATTCTGCAGAGTGTAGAGAAAGCAGGGGAAGATCATCATTTTAAAAAGCGCCCTCCTCCCCAGTGGGTTGAAGGGAAGGGTTTGCCAGTTCTTGAGGTCTGCCTTCATCCGAGGGACCAGGGGTGCGACATTCAGGGCCCATTCGAGCTCCGGCAGGAGGGTAACCCACACGCCCAGTTACTTAAATGATTGCCTCTGGAGGGGAACCGCGGCCTGCCAATCAAAACACGCCTGAGAGGGGTACAAAGGGACCAGGGTTGATTTTGCCATGTTAAGTCGGAGCCCAGAGACCCGCTCAAATGCAGAGAGAACCTCCAGGCATCTAGGGCCGGAACGGTCCAGATCGGCCAGGTAAAGCAGGACATCGTCCGCATAGAGAGCTATCTTATCAACCTGGCTCAGGTCCCAGGTCCAACCCCGGATAAGAGGGTCCAGACGGATGAGCGCCGCCAGGGGCTCCATCACCAGTGCAAATAAGAGCGGTGAGAGCGGGCATCCCTGACAGGTGCCTCTCCGGATCGGGAATGTCTCGGAAAGCTCACCAATAATGAGGACACAGGCCCTAGGGCTGCTATAAAGGACCCTGATCAGGCGGTGGAAGGGAAGACCAAATCCCATCCTCTCCAGTACATCCTCAAGGTAGCTCCAGTCAACTGTATCACAAGCTTTCTCGAAGTCGATGAAAAGCAACGCCAGATGACGGTGGGCCATAGCCAGGTGGAGGCGGCGAAGACAGTGACGGGTACCTCTGGCGGGCATAAACCCACATTGGTCAGGGTGGACCAAGTCCTGTAGGAAGGGAAGGAGTTGCTGAGCTATCACTGTGGCAAAGATCTTAACCTCCGTGTTAATCAACGAGATTGGGCGATAATCCGTACATTCCAGGGAGGGCGGCTGCGTCTTCAGAATGACCACAATAGTGTCCACATCGGTTTCAGGCGGGAAGGACCCCTCCTCCACCACATGGTTGAATAGCTCCACTAAGTGGGGGACCAGTTCATCTCGGAAGGCCGCGTAGTTCTCTTGGGGGAACACTTCAGGTCCGGGCGACCTGCCTGGGTGCAATAGAGAAATTGCCCCGTGAATTTCTTCTGGGGTGAAAGGGTGATCCAAGGTATCAGCGGTCTCCTCGGGGAGACATGGCAGCTGGGTACCGGTCTCCTCCAGCAAGCCAGCCAGGGAGGCGCCAGGAGGGCCAGCGGCTTATAAAGCCGCGTAGTAGCTCACAAAAGTTTGCGCAATGGCCGATGACGTTACTTGGTGGGTCCCATTGACCGTCCGGATCTCTGGGATGATACGGTTAATTTTGGGGTAGGACATTAGGTTGTGGAAAAGCTTGCCATTTTTATCTACCCATCCATAAATACGTGCTACAGAGGAACGCCAGAGCATTTTGGCAGACTCCAGTGAGATCCGACGAATCTCTTCACGGACCAATGCTAGTTGTCTAGAGGAGTCATCGCTACCGTAGATCAGTTGGACCCGTTCCAACTGCACTGCCTGAGTCTCCAACTGCACAAGCTGGGTGGCCTGTTCCGTACATTTCACGTGGACTAATCCTCTGGCCACACCCCGAACAACCGCCTTGCCGGCCTCCCATTACATCCCCGGTGAAGGGACCGAGCCCATATTAGTGGAGAAGTAGTGATGCAATTCCTGCCCTAAGGATTCCACCAGGGCAGAGTCCTGTAGGAACCAGGCGTTCTGCGGTGGAAGATCCTTTTCTTGATATTAGCAAAAAAGGGTCTTTTGAAGGATGTAGACAGAAGAGAACATCCGTTAGTAGAGTCAAGGGAGCTCAACCTACTAGTTTGGAGCATTTCAGGAAATCAGATAGATTTGCAGAACTATCAAAGGAGGCTTCAGAGTTATTATATGAATCATGGGCCCCAGGAAGAAGGAAAAGATATGAGAGCGCATGGAAAGTTTGGGTATGCTAGCGCATGGAAAGGGGTTTGGATCCTGTGAAGCGGATGAAGTTATGATTGCAAATCTTTGGCAAACCTTTTGAGGAAGGGCCTGAGTTATAGAACTGTGAATTGGTATAGGTCGGCAGTAGCAGCTGGACATTTTTTGGTTGATGGAGTCTCTTTTGGTAAAGGTCAATTGGTCTGTAGAGTTATGAAAAGGATTCGTTTGAAAAAAACGCCATGTTTGAGGTTTAGTCTTCTATGGGATGTATGTTTAGTTTGGAAACGTTTTGAAGGATGGCAAAGTAATAGGTTTTCTAGTTTAAAACATTAAACAAGGAATTTAGCTACTTTACTTTGTATGATTTCTTTTAGAAGGGTTTCAGACGTGAAAGCTCTGGATATTTCAGGGATATTTTTTCATCCAGAGGGAGTGTTTTTTAAAGTCAAACGTAGAATTAAGACAATGACAGAGAAGATATTTCATCCAAGATTTAATGAACTACCTAAATTGTGTTAGAAAGATGTTTCCATGAATATGAGTGCAGGGTTAGCGAATTTAGAGGTGTACGATAAGATCAGTTGTTTTCGTATGCAAAACCACATAAAGCAGTCTCTACAGCTACTATTGCAAGATGGGGTAAAGATACTATGCGCAAGTCTGGTGTGAATTTGGAGAAATTCAAAGTGCATTCTATTCGGGGAGCTATGGCTTCTAAAGTATACGTTTCAGGAGGAAGTTTGAGCGCGATTCTGAAGGTGGCAGATTAGTCAAATGACAAAGTATTTAGGGATTTCTATTTTAGGCCAGTTCAGCATGTAACGGAGAAAGTTCTTAAAGACTTTAAACATGCATAATGCTAGCCTCCTGTCTTGTCATTAAATGTCGATTCTTAGAGATTAAATGCATAGAGAATCGTGATTGAATTGAAGACCAGGAGACTAGCATTATCCCACCCACCCTTCCCGTTGGTGGTTGAAAATAAACATTTTTTCTAAAATAACAAAATAGGTTTGATTTCTAATGTTTAAAAAAAAGAGAGATTAATGAATATTTAAATTGAAAGTTTATTTCAGTACAATATAATATAAGTAATAAATGTGTTTTTGTTGCAGATGCTCAGTAGAAGAGTTGTGAAAGAAGTGGTGGAAAAAGAGAAAGAGGAATTTTGAGAAGAAAGAAGAGAAACAAAAGAGGATGAGCTTAGAATGTTGAAGGCTTACTTTATGTTGAATGTTCTAAATGTTTTGTGACTTCATTCAGTGATGTTGGTAGCTTTGAAAGTGCTGTTCAGAAGTTGGTGAATAAAAAGGTAATGCATAATGCTAGCCTCCTTGTCTTTAATTAAATCATGATTCTCTATGCAAATAATCTCTGAGAATCGACATTTCACTTAAAGAGTGGATGCACTACTTTGGGGCCGATTCCGATCTGGGTCGTAAAGCTCTCTGACAGAGTGTTTTCTCACCAAGCCGGACTCCTGCAGTCCGACCGAGTGAGTATGATGCGGCCGCATGCTGCCGGACTCGGTTCGGTAGGACTCCCTCAGAAGTCAATCGGAGCCGGTCGTACGATGCGTACATAGGCTCCCATTGACTGAATGGGTACATCTCGTACAAGGGTGCCTCCTACAGTGGGTACGCATCGGTGCCATCCGCACAGTACATGCCTGTGTTGTGGAGACCTTTGGGTCTCCCCCTGTGTCTGAGTCGTAAGGCTGCGGGTGACAAGGGGTCGACACAGACCCCCAAAGGCAGCTTCCCGGACGTTTTGCGAGCCGGAAACTTCGGCTCGAGCCGGCTGTCCGATGCATGCATCGTACTGGCTCGGTCGGAATTTGCCTCCATTGCACGGCACGGTTTGCTTACGGACGAGGCGTACCGAGCCGTTCGAACCCGGAAACTATTCGGTCGGAGATTTTGCATTTCTCGCATTGAACTTGCTCGCTCGTACAGCTGTATGAGCCGGCGTAGAACACACGTACGGCTCGTACTTTTTAGAGCCGGATCGCGTTTGGGGACCTTCCGAGCGAGATCGGAACTGGCCCCTTTGTGTGACTGTAGTTGATCTGGGCTTGTGTGTAAAACTTGGGGCAATTGCGGTGTTTTAACACTTTTACATGTACTTTGCATAGATTATCAGGGGTTTTGCACTATGCAATGCATTGCTGTCCCAGCGCTGGGCTGGGTTGAACTTTGGCCACAAAATCCCTAATACACACAGAAGATGTTTGACAGCTATTTGCACTACTTTTCATGATGTAGCACCCTTTTGCATCCCCCAAACCATAATTACATTCAGTGGCGGCCGGCATGGCTCGTGGGTGCTGTGGCGGGGGAATGGTGTTGTGGGTGGGCATGCGTGGGGAGGGGATTTGGGGTGTGAAATATAAAAAAAATAAACGTACCTTTCCGCCGGGTCCCGCATCTCTGCTCCTGCTCTCCTTGTCTTGGAACAGGATGCACAGCCAGGCCTCACTAACCAATCACAATGCTGCAATGCCATAGGCTGTAGGGGTGGGCATGTTCTCCATGCAGGCTGTAATGCAGCCTGTATTGAGAACAGGGAAGGTGTGCATGACTGGTTTAGCAGCCCGAGAGAGGCGACCAAGCAGTCATTGCGCACGTAGGAGTGGGCAAATCACTCCTACCCTGCCTTGCTCCGACAGCAGAACAGCCCTGCCCACTCGCCCGCCCCCAAAGCAGCAAGAAGGATAAAATAATAATAACTCAAAATTATCATCATTTTATGTTTCATACTTTGTACTGCTTAAAAGCAGTGGTGCAACCCTCCTCCGCCATAGTGGAGGAGCCACCACTGAGTACATCTGGGACCTGAAGTCGACTTGCAATGCCATTATAAACCTGTGCTCCCTCTTACACGACATCCTTGTGAATCTGCCCTTAAAACTAGAGGAAGGAGGATATATTTAGGTTACTTCTTAGTGAAATTGACTCCTTATTTACTTTGGGGCTTCTAATATTGAAAAAGCCCCGGGGGAGCAACTGGCGTGTGCAGCAGCTTTTTGTGCTGCTGTGGCATTTTGGTATTACAGAAGGGGCAGTAGATACTTGCTTGCCAGTCATCTGTAATGCAGATTCTCGTCTGCACTAAATGTGCGCCACTGTGATCTCAAGGGGACAGTTCCTCATTGAAGGAATACTTTGCGTGTATATTATATATATATATTCTTCTACTCTTCAAAGAAGAAAGGATACGCACTCCCGGGTACTTTCCAAAATTTGCCTTTTATTTCTTTATATCAGAGAAACATTGCATCACCAACGTGTTTCGGTGGCGGCTGCCACCTTGATCACGGTAGGAGGTTGTTTCTTTTGTTTCTACATATATACAAGTTTAAAAAAATGGTAATCACATGACTTCCTGTTTCCTCACAGGTAGGATTATGGTTAATGTAGTTATGGGGACTTATTGTGTTTCTGCCCGAATTTCTTAACATGTAAAACATTGTTTGCATAGATCAATTCATTTATATTTCAGTTCATTTAACCATTCTTGTTCATATTTCAACCACCTTTTTCTAAGGTTCTTTAAATTAAATTAGACATAATTTTAAATTAATAACCAACCTCTTAGTTGTACTAAATGGTAACATTTTTAAATGATCGTTGTGATTACGCCCTCCAGTGGGCCTACAACCTTATGAAGTTCATGGTGGTAGTTCCAATATCAATAAGTGGCAAATTAGGGAATAATTTTTCAAATTATCATTATTGTAACAAAACCCCTTCCTTCGTTTTCAACAAAAGGTGAAGAGTTTATACAGGGAGTCTGTCCTTGTGGAGTTTCGATTCCCAGGGAAATCAAAACAGTTGATTACAGAATCCAAATAAAATAAAGTTGTGATCGCGAAGTTATTTACATGTGCTGTCTATAGGAGATGTACATACATCTCCTCATCCTGGTTCAGGCCTTATGGAGTAAGTGTTCTCAATGCTAAAATCCATCGTGATTCGCATTGCCGCAGTCTTGTTTCGCGATTACCACCTCTTGCATGTTTGTTGACACTTTCAAATCCGTAGAATTTCAAAGCCTTCCAGTCACTGTTGTGTTTTTCTTCCATGTGCTTTGCTACCGCATTGCTCCTGTCTTTATTGGTGGTCGCTCTCACATGTTCAAGAATTCGAAGTTTTGTTTCTTTTATGGTGCTGCCCACGTACTTCAGAGGGCAGGGGCATTCGATGATGTATACCACATGTGTTGTTTTACAGTTTATTAGCTGTCGGATGTTCCATTTCCTTTGATTGTACCCTGTGAAGGTTTTGGTGTTTTTTGCGATTTGACATGCCTTGCAGCTTGAGCACTTTACAAAGCCGGATGTCTTTAGCCAATGTTTCTTTTTGCTTTGATTTTTCTAATAATGGCTATGTACTAGTTTGTCCTTTAAGTTTCCTGCTCGCCTGTAAGTTATTTCGGGATGAGTTCCTACAATTTCTGCCACTGTGGGGTCCATTTTTAAAAGTTTCCATTTTTTTCTCAAAATTTTCGTAATTTCCCCTGATTCTTGTGAGTACGTTGTTATGAATCTTATTTTTCTTTCTTCAGGTGGAGGCAATTTTTCTTTTAGGATTTCATCCATATATATATATATATATATATATATATATATATATATATATATATATATATATTACCTACTGGCGGTCGCCAGTAGGTAGTCATAGTTAGGACCTAGTTTCCATAGGAAATCCGAAACATTCTATTTGGAATAACTTTTGCGCCGGTCGACCAATACACACAAAATTCTCCAAGAAAATGGCCTGCTCCCCTCCTTCCCTGAAAGTTTCGGGGTGATTCGTGAAGCGTGGGCCGAGAAAAAATGGGGGTCCCAAAACGTGTTTTCTCCATGCAATTTTCCATAGGGACCTTTGAGTGAGGCTACAGCCCGAACTGCTGAACGGAATTACACCAAATTTGCCAAAAAGGTAGAGTTTGGTTCCCAGATTACGCTTTTTGTTAAATGTTGTAAATCCGTTCAGTAGTTGCTTAGAAAATCAAAAGTAAAATCATAGATATATCTATAGACAAAGTACGGTACTCGTACAGTACGCGTACCTTCCCGAGCACGAGCTTTATGCTAATTGGCTGTTAACACTCCAAACCAGGAAGTGTTGGCAGCCATCTTGTGTCTCGGTAGAACCGAGGCACAAGTAAACAGAAAAAGAAACGTAAAATACGTGAAAAGGGGGCAGGGTAGAGACACCCTGACCCCGTAGGCCTGCTTAGGGGGTCCCAGGGCGGCAGGCTCCTGGCTCCTGCCCTGCCATAGAAAACTGCTTTGGTATTTGGAAATACCAAAGACTATTGCTTTTCCAGACGGGGAGCTGCATCTTAGCAGCTCCGCATGTGGAAAAGCAATGCCGGCTCCCGCAGGATGCAGGGATCCGGCAGGAACGTGGGGGGATTGGGACCCCCCACAGTCCAGAACAGAGAGGACCAGCCCCAGGGGATGGGGTCCCCGGGGCCATAAGAGGCCCGGGAGGGGCGCCACGCCACCCCCCTCCCCAATTTTATTTTAAAAAATTAAGAAACAAGAAAAGGCCGGCCCCAGGGGATGGGGTCCCCGGGGCCATATATGGCCAAAGGAGGGGGACTACGCAGCCCCCTCAAAAATAGGATTGAAAAAAATGGGCAGGTCCCTGGGAATGGGGTCCCCGGGGCCAATTATGGCATCTTGAAGGGGGCCACGTGGCCCCCTTCCAAAGTTTAAAAAAAACAATAAATTAGGGGGCAGGCCCTAAGGGATGGGGTCCCCAGGGCCAATTAATTAGAAAAAGAAGGGGGGTTACACAGCCCCCTTCATAAAAAATAAATTTTAAAAAAGAGTGGCATCAAGCTGGAGGTCCCGCCCCCTCCTTGCAGCAGTCTGCAAACGCGCCCCTGGTACGTTTGTAGATGGGGGAATAATTCCCCTTGAATACTGGAGGTCCTTGGGGGCCAACTAGCTCACCAGTAACCTCCAGTATGCGCCAGAGAGCTGCGTTGCAGAGAGGTGTTTTGAGGCCACGCCCCTTTTTACACCTCTCTGCATCGCAGCTCTGTGACTCTTAATGGAGGTACCTGGTGGGCTAGTTGCACCCCAGGGACCCTCAGGATTCAAGGGGAGTTAATCTCTCAATTTAGAACAGTGACAGGGCGCGTTTACACAGTGGTGAAGGGAGGGGACGGGGCCAGAGTTGACATGTGTGCAAACACACCCTGTGGCGTGGTTTAAGTTGGGGAATTAATTCCTCTTCAATCCTGAGGGTCCCTGGGGGCCAATTAGCACACAAGGTAGGACCTCAGGATTGAAGAGGAATTAATTCCCAATTTGAGATGTCATCAGTGATGTCACTGAGCATGTCATGAGTGATGTAATATGTGACGTCATCAGCAGTGTTTTGCGGGAGCGCGAGTTATGGTAGGGTCTACTAACTATAACAGCTGAATTTCTATGGTTTTGGACGAGTGAAATCTCCGATTAACTATAAAGTCCCTGAAACCTATGGTTTTTCAGTGAATATATATATATGCTAGCAGCCCGTCCCGACGTTGTCTGGGTACGAAAAAGAATGTCTTAAATGGTTAGACTAGGGAAGGCAAAGTTTCGCCAGTCGCGGTCGCCAGTAGGTAGTCATAGTTAGGACCTAGTTTCCATAGGAAATCCGAAACATTCTATTTGGAATAACTTTTGCGCCGGTCGACCAATACACACAAAATTCTCCAAGAAAATGGCCTGCTCCCCTCCTTCCCTGAAAGTTTCGGGGTGATTCGTGAAGCGTGGGCCGAGAAAAAATGGGGGTCCCAAAACGTGTTTTCTCCATGCAATTTTCCATAGGGACATTTGAGTGAGGCTACAGCCCGAACTGCTGAACGGAATTACCCCAAATTTGCCAAAAAGGTAGAGTTTGGTTCCCAGATTACGCTTTTTTGTTAAATGTTGTAAATCCGTTCAGTAGTTGCTTAGAAAATCAAAAGTAAAATCATAGATATATCTATAGACAAAGTACGGTACTCGTACAGTACGCGTACCTTCCCGAGCACGAGCTTTATGCTAATTGGCTGTTAACACTCAAAACCAGGAAGTGTTGGCAGCCATCTTGTGTCTCGGTAGAACCGAGGCACAAGTAAACAGAAAAAGAAACGTAAAATACGTGAAAAGGGGGCAGGGTAGAAACACCCTGACCCCGTAGACCTGCTTAGGGGGTCCCAGGGCGGCAGCCTCCTGGCTCCTGCCCTGCCATAGAAAACTGCTTTGGTATTTGGAAATACCAAAGACTATTGCTTTTACAGACGGGGAGCTGCATCTTAGCAGCTCCGCATGTGGAAAAGCAATGCCGGCTCCCGCAGGATGCAGGGATCCGGCGGGACCGTGGGGGGATTGGGACCCCCCACAGTCCAGAACAGAGAGGACCAGCCCCAGGGGATGGGATCCCCGGAGCCATAAGAGGCCCGGGAGGGGCGCCACGCCACCCCCTCCCCAATTTTATTTAAAAAAATTAAGAAACAAGAAAAGGCCGGCCCCAGGGGATGGGGTCCCAGGGGCCATATATGGCCAAAGGAGGGGGACTACGCAGCCCCCTCAAAAATAGGATTGAAAAAAATGGCCAGGTCCCTGGGAATGGGGTCCCCGGGGCCAATTATGGCATCGGGAAGGGGGCCACGTGGCCCCCTTCCAAAGTTTAAAAAAACCAATAAATTAGGGGGCAGGCCCTAAGGGATGGGGTCCCCAGGGCCAATTAATTAGAAAAAGAAGGGGGGTTACACAGCCCCCTTCATAAAAAATAAATTTAAAAAAAGACTGGCATCAAGCTGGAGGTCCCGCCCCCTCCTTGCAGCAGTCTGCAAACGCGCCCCTGGTACGTTTGTAGATGGGGGAATAATTCCCCTTGAATACTGGAGGTCCTTGGGGGCCAACTAGCCCACCAGTAACCTCCAGTATGCGCCAGGGAGGTGCGTTGCAGAGAGGTGTTTTGAGGCCACGCCCCTTTTTACACCTCTCTGCATCGCAGCTCTGTGACTCTTAATGGAGGTACCTGGTGGGCTAGTTGCACCCCAGGGACCCTCAGGATTCAAGGGGAGTTAATCTCTCAATTTAGAACAGTGACAGGGCGCGTTTACACAGTGGTGAAGGGAGGGGACGGGGCCAGAGTTGACATGTGTGCAAACACACCCTGTGGCGTGGTTTAAGTTGGGGAATTAATTCCTCTTCAATCCTGAGGGTCCCTGGGGGCCAATTAGCACACAAGGTACCTCCAGTAAGCGCCACGAAGCTGCGTTGCAGAGTGCTGCAAAATGGGGCGTGGCCTCTGAACACCTCTCTGCAACGCAGCTCTCAGGCACATACCGGAGGTACCTGGTGGGCTAGTTGACCCCTAGGGACCCTCAGGATTGAAGAGGAATTAATTCCCAATTTGAGATGTCATCAGTGATGTCACTGAGCATGTCATGAGTGATGTAATATGTGACGTCATCAGCAGTGTTTTGCGGGGGCGCGAGTTATGGTAGGGTCTACTAACTATAACAGCTGAATTTCTATGGTTTTGGACGAGTGAAATCTCCGATTAACTATAAAGTCCCTGAAACCTATGGTTTTTCAGTGAATATATATTAATGCTAGCAGCCCGTCCCGACGTTGTCCGGGTACGAAAAAGAATGTCTTAAATGGTTAGACTAGGGAAGGCAAAGTTTTTTTTAAAGTTCATGGCATAGTACATTTATTGTTTCATGCGACTTGCCTGTGCGGCTGCTCAGAACCCCTCTTTATGTTGCGCAGAAGGTGAGCGTGGGCTCTGCGGTTTGTTGTCCTTTCCGCAGAATGCGAACGTGTGTGTCCGCTCCTGCCGAGGCCCCTGTTAAAAGTTCATGGCATAGTACATTTATTGTTTCATGCGACTTGCCTGTGCAGCTGCTCAGAACCCCTCTTTCTATTGCGCGGAAGGTGAGCGTGTGCTCTGCGTTTTGTTGTCCTTTCCGCAAAATGCGAACGTGTGTGTCCGCTCCTGCTAAGGCCCCTGATCAGTCCTGGTATGCACACTGAGGGCGTGTGCCTTAGTAGGTTCACGCACTCCCCAAAGACTTGCTTGGTGCACTTAGACGCCCTACATAGCTTCACTGCCAAACGCCACAACTCCAAGGACGCTATTCCCCCTCTCCGCAATGCTTCCGGCGTCTCTGAAGGCACACGCCCACAACAATGCTAAACGACACGCTCACTTCAAGACGTGTCAGAACGCTATTCTCACACAGAACGCTTTTCGCAAGCATTGCTTTACAGCAGAACGCCCACGCCCACAACGGACTACTTTGTTCCAAAACGGTCTTTTTCACTTGTAATGTATATATTGGGCTGGTGTATAGCCTATGCCCATCTGCTTATACTCACCTTTCCAAAGCTGTATTGGGTGTTCTGATTGGCGCTGTAGTTCCATGGCTTACCCGCCTCAAAGGTTTGGGCTCTCTCTTTATAATACTAGTATGGATATATATACACACACATACACATATAGGAGGCCTAAGGACCTGCACTGACTGAGCGCCTCATAGACGTGCTGCAGTTAGTGTACTGTCCATTGTACCCCATGAAATGAAGGAACGTGGATCCTCAGGAGGTCACAGACACCCTCCTGCAGGGGGGTTCAGTTATTCATTGTGTGCGTCTTCAGGTGATCTCTCCCCCTATGAAATGAAGGCCAGATTGCTACCTGCACAGTGGAAGGCAGGCGGGTGCCTCAAACTGCCAGTCCCATTTCACTAATGCCCTCTTACCAGTATAGGCATAGGCTCATGCCTGCACCGGGGAACAGCACATTGCTGTGATACAGGGCACTGTCTGTATCTGTGCCTTGCTCACAGACTGCGACAGTGCACTAATCCATAATATGACCTCTGTGTAGAGTGCTTCACATATGGATTATTTATATTATGTATTTAATGCAGATGAGTACTTCTGGGACTGCACACAAAGGATTCTGCTTAGTCACCAGCACTATATTTATCCTAAAAGGAGGAGTTATTCCAAATGTGCTGTGGGCAAGAAATTGGGCACCACCACCTAGAGGTTGGTAATAAAACACAGCCATAATTGGGACCAGGGGCTCCTCACACCCCCTGTGCCCCGGTATCACTACACCTGCTGCAACGTTGATAGCCATGCACCAGATTTATCAAAATTCATGTAGATAAAACCAAAGAATGGGCGTGGGCGCCATCTGCCCTTTATATTCTGGCTCAGTTTCTGTCTCCTTTCAGATGCTTCACCTACAAGATTAATTCACTTTGACATCTAAAAGTCTGCTGCGCTGCACTTTTAATACACTATTAAAACATCAGGCATTCCCACCTCAGATTGAGGGACCAGGAATTGAGAAAGAAACTACAGGCCACATGTACAAAAGTTTGAAATAGCGAAATCCTAATTGCAATTTACTACAAATCACAATTAGGAAATCACTATTTCCAATGTATGAAACGCTTTTGAGTTTCATGTATGATTCCCAGTGGGTCGCAAATAGACCTACCTCGTGAATATTAATGAGGTAGGCCTCAGTTTTGACCCATTGGGAATAGCTAAAATCACAGGGATGGCGTCCTGCTGGGGTCAGCAGACCACCAGGTCTGGGATTGCTTTAATAAAGTAAACTTTTTTAAATGCAGCCCGTAAAAGAAAAGAAAATGTATTTAAAAAAAAACCGAAAAGCTTTCTTTTAATTTTTTAAGAGTAGGTAGTGGTCAGAGGGACTATTGCCAGATCTGAAAAAATGTTTTTACGGACATTCACAAAGGGGACCCTTGGGGATCCTTTTCCATTTGTGGATGGGTTACAACCAAATTGAATTTGGTCCTAAAATGCAAATGTTTTGCAATCACAATTCGGTCGCAAAACATTCATATATTCCACTGTGATACGGTATTAGGAAGGGACATTCTCAACACGCCCCTTCCTCATACCAAATTGCAAACCCAAATTGTGATTTGGTAACAGGTTACAGAATTGCTTTTTGGGTTTGGTACATGTCAAAATGCAACAGTGGTTCCTGGCATAGAGTGTTGGGCTCCTGCCCACCCAGTTACCTAGGTTATGTGGATGGTAACTGCTAGCAATAATTGCCACCCACTTAACACTTAATAAAAGATTTGAAGATTGCACCTCCCTCAGTGCCTGGCTGCCTCTTGTGGCTCTTCCTGCTGAGAGGAGAGTCAGGCAGCCAGGCGCGTTTCAGATAGACATTTGGGCTTGTGGGCATGTGCCTAATTAAATGTACTAATGTAATCACTGCGGACTACGGGCTGACCTAGGGGCAAACCTGGTCTACAGTTTTTCAGGGTTCTGAAGAGACCTCCTCATTAGGACACGAAGCAGCATCCTATTTCCAAGCAGCCCAGAAAGTGTACAGCACCAGCTCTCTTTTACCAGGGCTGCTTTTTACTCACTGCACAAGGCAGCAACACCCTTTTCAAACTTGTCATGGAATGACGAGTCAGAATAAAAAAATATATATATATATTTATTTTTTATTTCGCTGAGTTTTATATAGAGCAAACTTGACCCAAAGGTATCGGGTATCAGAGCGCTTTACATAGCACCAATTGCGTTACATGAGGACACATTCATTTTTGTTAGGCACGGGGAGACCAAGGGCCCGATGTAGGTAATTCTAATTTACCACTTCTTAAATACCGAATCATACCGATTCGGTATTTAGGAAGTGGAAAATTAGAGGGGGGGGGAAATGTAGGTAAATCAGAATCGGTAAATACCGAATCGTTAAGATTAGGTATTTACAGATTCTGTAAATACCGAATCGGTAATGCCCATTGATTCCTATGGGCATTGAAGCCCATAGGAATCAATGGTCATTACCGATTTTTGCAAGGGTGCAGGGGGTGTCACTTTGACACCCTCTAGCACCCCGAATTCAGGCACATGTGACATGTGGCACACAGACATGCCCTAAGGGCATGTCTGTCTGTCACATGGCACAGGTGTGCATGCACACATGTGCATGCACACCTGGATTCGGTATTTTACCACTCAATTGGATTGGGTGGTAAAATACTGATTCGGTAAGGCCTGTGGGACTACCTACATCTCCAATTTACTGAATCAGTAAAAATACCGATTCAGTATTTTACTGATTCGGTAAATTTACAGATTCAGTAAATTTACTGAATCGGTAAAATTGGGCACCTACATCAGGAATGACCATTTACCGGTCGGTAACGGCCGAAATCGGCTGTTACCGGTCGGTAAATGGCCACCTACATCTGGCCCTAAGTGATTTACCCAGAATCACAGGATGTTCAGCGTGGTTGCCAAGACTCAAACCAGGTTCCCCAGATTCGAGGACGACCGCCCTAGCTGTAGGCCAACTCCTCTCCCCAATGGTTGGGGGTCTATACGAAGTAAATAATTATGACACTGTGAAAAGAAAGCTGAGGGATTCTTTTTTAAAATAAGCGTTTTACATGTGTAGGAAGGGCACAGGTCAGTTCAAATAAATTGGTGTGCTGAACGTTAATGCACGTTCACCAGAAGGCATAGTGGATGTGCACAGAAGTGGCCAGTCAGTTATTTCTATGAAAGCCTAATGTTTCGTTTACCTGTTGTCTTGGAGACTGTACATGCTAATGGGTTTCTCTTATGTAATGTACTTATACTTAGGGTCCAGGAGGCATTAGGGACTCTATATATTACATAAATGCGGTGCAAGTAGTAACATGAAAGTCTGTTGGAAAATGGAATTCAAGTATATGTGTTTCTTTTGAAACTGTTGCCTGCTTACTGTCTCAGAACAGAGAGTGCAAGTGTCTGTCTTCAGCTAGAACAGGAGACAAAAAGCTGGGGCAGCAAGATTTTCTGTGCTTAAACATATAAAGTAAATAAATGTCTGTGATTTTATAGTGGGCTAACCAATCGATATTTTATTTCCTCTCTGAGCTTTATGTAATTGCACCCAGATATATGACACAACAACTGAGACACACCAAAAATCAGCCAGCACTATTGGCTTTGTCAGTGGTTGGTAACTGTCTGGGATAATTAAGAAACAACAAATTTGTCCTGAATAATTTAAATTGGAAATGTAATCTGAAATGATCCCACTGTGAGTTAAACATTACTGAGGCCCGTGGGGTGGGTAGTGGTCTTCAAAATGTCTCAATCACTCCCATTATCTTCATCTCACCACATCTTGTCGAGCTACATCTCTTTTAACTTTCATCTTGTTAATATTTTGGCAGCTGTATACTTCATCCATGCACATTTTCACAGAAACACAATTGAAACTGGAATGTGTCACCATTACTCTGGGTACTCTGCAGAGAGGCCAAGGATTGGATGAGCAGGCATTCTGAACACCTTTCTGACATACTGACAGGCACCCTGAGCGCTTCACACTGCCTTCAGCCTCAACTCCACAAAACATGGCACATGATAAACACTTACAAGATTAATATGCTACACAAAAGGTAAAACAAATTCTGAGTTTACATTCAAAAATACCCATATGAACAGTATTTTGGGTCCATTTGTCACAGAAATTGTGCTGAAAACTGCACCAAAATATACCAGTTTTTAAAAACAATTCTCGGGCCGGGGAAGAATTCCCCCAAAGCCCCTGAGAAGCGTCGGGCTTGCTCGCTTTGCTTGTACATGCCTAAATAAAGATTAGGGGGCATATTATCAAGGGGGTTTATCTCAGCTTTATTGGCTTTAAAAGCCAAGAAAGCGGAGATAAAATTATCTCCCTATTACCTAGCTGTCGCTAACACCAGTTAGCGACAGCTAGTAGGAGATAGCGACCATCTTGGGCCCCGCTTTGCGTGTCAGTGATATTTATCACAAATTACATGCAAAGTGGGCGTGCCAAGATGTTAGCGACTGGAAACAGTCGCTAACATCGCTATCTCCTATTACCAACTTTTGGAGATATTTGCGCTAAGCGCGAATATCTCCAAAAGCTAACACCTGCCCCTGAGCAGTTCTTAGCCATGTTATCCAATTGTAGGTGGATAACATGGCTAAGAGTATTAGCTCGGTAATGCATGAATATCGCTGACTTTTCAGCGATATTCATGCATTTCGGCCGATTTTTATCGCTTAGGAGATATACCTTGATAATAGCAAGGTTCCTAAGCGATAAAAATCGCCGCAGCTCGGCAATAAAAATATTGCTGCTAAATCAACATAGCGATAATTATCGCTAGTTGTTGGTAATATGCCCCGTGATTTTATATTTTTCAGGGGGAGGAGTTTTTTTATAGCGCAAACTTGACCCGAAAGTATCAGAGCGCTTTGCATAAGCACCATGGGGCATATTAACAACAACTAGCGATAATTATTGCTATGATGATTTAGCGGCGATATTTTTATCGCCAAGCTGCGGCGATTTTTATCGCTTAGGAACCTTGCTATTATCAAGGTATATCTCCTAAGCGATAAAAATCGGCCAAAATGCATGAATATCGCTGAAAAGTCAGAGATATTCATGCATTACAGAGCTAATACTCTTAGCCATGCTACCATTGGATAACATGGCTAAGAACTGCTCAGGCGCAGGTGTTAGCTTTTGGAGATATTCACGCTTAGCGCAAATATCTCCAAAAGTTGGTAATAGGAGTTAGCGATGTTAGCGACTGTTTCTAGTCGCTAACATCTTGGCACGCCCACTTTGCATGTCATTAGTGATAAATATCACTGACATGCAAAGCAGGGCCCAAGATGGTCGCTATCTCCTACTAACTGTCGCTAACTGGTGTTAGCGACAGCTAGGTAATAGGGAGATAATTTTATCTCCGCTTTCTTGGCTTTTAAAGCCAATAAAGCGGAGATAAACCCCCTTGATAATATGACCCCTGTTGCGTTACAGATGGGCACATTTCTTTTTTTAAGCACGCGGGGATTATGTGATTTGCCCAGAATCACAGGATGTTGAGCCTCCCTGTCGATACTTGAACACGGTTACCCAGCTTCGAGGTTGCCCGCTCTAGACATTACGCCTCACCACTTTCAAAATTCACCAGCTTCCACTGTCACAATGCATTTGCAAACAGGCGGATTGAGCGAATCCGCCCTTTTACGACCCCCAAAAGAAGGTTTGATGCAGTGTGGTAACTTTGTCGAGGGCCGCAGAAGTTTCAAATTCATCCTTCCCATTTAATTTCCACATCTTTATCATTCGCACGATTATACTACCACCTACTGGTGAAGTTGACGTACTGTAGTTCAGTCAGTTATGATGCATGACATCGACACACGAAATATATAAATTATTAAAATATATCTTACGAGTACATGCTTAAACCATTGCAGTTTGATGGCCAATGGTTTAACCGTCAACAAGTTCACAATCTATCTCAAGTATAACGTTTTTGCCAGTTTTCTGTAATGACAACAAATTTGGTCTTCATTTTAAATTTAGAGAAACTTATTTTACAATGATGCTCTCAAGTAATTCATTAGTTGATTTTGAAACTTTTACTTCAATGCATTATTAGTGAGAATCTATTAATTATTTTACCCTCTCTTGTTTTACGTGCTTGGTTAATGGCCAATGTGTCATCACGGTAGAGTAGGAGAAAAGAGATAGGGCTCTGGATAATCAGCCTCCTCGGAGTAAGACATAAAGTGGGCTTACTCTCCTAAAGGGGACTAATGCAATTTTTTTTCTATTTAGCCTTTCTTTACAGTGCTACATTCTCAATATTTGATAGTTCTCACTTTACAAACATTGCTTCAAGTGGGATGGACTAGGGCGTGGCCTAAGAAGGTATTTAAAGAATCTCCACATGAAGTGTGCCCCGTATAACTAGGGGCTTGGCCTAAGAACCAGATCTAAGAAATCACCAGTAGTGGTGTGGCCTATGTAACTAAGGGCGTGGCTTAAGAACCGTATTTAATAAATCTCCATAAGAGGTGTGGTCTATGAAACTAAGGGCGTGACCTTAGAACCGTATATAAGAAATCTCCATAAGCGGTATGGCCTATGTAACTAAGGGTGTGGCCTGAGAACCGTATCCAAGAAATCTCCGTAAGAGATGTGACCTATGTAACTAAGAGTGTGGCCTGAGAACCGGATCTAAGAAATCTCTGTAAGAGGTGTGGCCTATGTAGCTAAGGGCGTGACCTAAGAACCGTATCCAAGGAATCTACGTAAGAGGTGTGGCCTATGTAACTAAGGGCATGGCCTAAGAACCGTATCTAAGCAATCTCCATAAGAGGTGCGGCCTATGTAACTAAAGGCGTGACCTAAGAACCGTATCTAAGAAATCTCCATAAGTGGTGTGGCCTATGTAATTAAGAGCGTGACCTAAGATCCATATCTAAGAAATCTCCATAAGATGCGTGCCCTATGTAACCAAGGACGTGGCTTAAGAACCGTATCCAAGAAATCTCCATAAGAGGTGCGGCCTATTTAACTAATGGCCTGACCTAAGAACCGTATCCAAGGAATCTCCATAAGAGGTGCAGCCTATGTAACTAAAAGCATGGCCTAAGAACTGTATCTAAAAAATCTCCATAAGTGGTGTGTCCTATGTAACTAGCGGCCACATGCAACAACCTATTTAGGAAGTGCAAACGGTGCGAATCGGTAAATTCGGCCGTTTGCGATTCCTAAATAAGTTTTTGGGATGCATCATGCATTTTTGTGAAATTCGCTATTTTTAGCAATTTCCAAAAATGCGATTGCTTTTAAGGAATCGCAAATTTGCGATTCCTTAAAAGCAATGCATGATTGTTTTTAAAATTGCGAATTCGCAATTAGGGGGTGCAAATCACCACGAGGTTGAACCTCGTGGTAATTTGCGAAAAAGTATTAAAATGCTCAAATTTGCATTTTAAACACTGTCATGTTACAGACACACATGTCCTTAGGACATGTGTGTGTGACATTTGCACTTTAAAATACATTTCAGGGGTGCAGGGGGGGGGTCCTTTGAACCCCCCCTGCACCCATGGAATGCATTAACATTTTGCGAATCGCTAATTGAAATTCGCAAAATGTCAATGCCTTCCAATTGATTCCTATGGGCCTTTTGGCCCATAGGAATCAATGGGAATTGTGAAATCGCAAATTAGAATTAGCATAATATTTGCGATTCGGTAAAAATTGCGATTTTTACCGAATCGCAAATATTATGCGATTAAAATCATGCATCCCATTTTGCGATTCCTTATTTGCAATTCCCTAAAAATCGCAAATAAGGAATCGCAAAACCTTACAATGATGCATGTGGCCGTTAGGGCGTGCCCTAAGAACCGTATCCAAGGAATCTCCATAAGTGGTGTGGCCTATGTAACTAAGAGAATATAAATTTATGGTATCCCAACTGGTATTATTAAGAGACAATTACAGAGGATATGTAAAAAACATTATCAGAAGAGAAAAAGGAGACTCATTCTTAGTTGTAAATGTGCTCATGGCATCGTATTTATCCAAAACAGGAAAGGAACAGTTTACAGATGTATCAGCACTGTAAACAATTCAGTTAAAACAACCCTATTTGTACTTGGTGCTCAAGTGGTGCTGGTGATGAACACGGTGGCGACGCAAGTGACAAAGTGCTCAGCAAAAGACGGCGCAAGGTGACTAGTGCATGAATATATACAGTGAATAGAAGAAACAATATGGTTCCAGCTGAATTGTGGTCTTTTTGGGTTCTACTTTGGGCTGGCTGTAGTTTTAGATGAACCACATTGTATGCTGCGCCTTGGATTGCGCTGAGTGGTCCTCTTAAATTGGGATCTTCCTCAGGACTGGGTTGAGCTCCTTGTTTGGTGGCACTATCAATAATTGCTGTGCCAAATGTCAAGGCTGACTAGTTTTGAATTCACCTTAGGCCTCTTTAATCCACTAACAGACATTGCTGCTCATATATATCTCTCCTTACTGGTCATTGCATTGTGCCTTTGCGCCCCTTTGTCAGTCTTTCTCTTCTTCCTTCTTTGCCGTTTGTGTGTTTTCCTCTCTCTTGCTCACGGTCAACATATGATGAGGAAAAATACGCGTCGGTCCCCAAAAATGAGTGCTAGTGGTCCTCACCGGGAACCACTGGCTCTAGTTAGGCACTGCGGGCTTGTGTCTGACTTGACTCATCTGGACTGCAGTATAATACCGATTTTAAAAGGCAAAGGTTTTACTCATGCAAAACCGGCTTTTATTTATTTGCAAATGTTGAATAATATATGGGAAATTTTTAATATAGCTAGTTTTTTAACCGCGGCTGTCAGGATTAAGAAGAAAGGAAGTGCTGCTAATAATGTGCATCTGGTGTCAGGACTTGTATGAAATGTTCCCTTTTTTATTCTGAATATTAATAATTTAATTATCTCATTTTTGATAAATCGTGATGATTATGTTTATTTAATATTTTTTGTAAAAAAAATTTTAATGTATTTTTATAGTATACTTTTATGGTTTTAATTAACCGAATAAAGTGAACTTGACTGACTGACTGACTGACTGCAGTATTTTGGAGGCCCAGTTCTTCTGTAGATCACTGGAGGTTTTTAGAGACATGTCCATCTCCTGAGCACAGAACCCACCGTGCAGTGGTTTAGGCACCAAAACATTTGAGTCTGATATAGCTCTTGGCAACCAAAGTATTGTGTCAGAATCATGATGGAGTCCTCTGCCTGCCAAACCCTCGGTCCTCCTGCTCTATTTTATATTGGGTGGGCCATCAGGCATCAGAATATTTATTCAGATGGCCTGGTAGAGTAGGGGGCCATCAGAGTAAGGACATCACACTGCCTGCCCTATTTACAGCTGACGGTGTAATGGACTTTTTATCTGTCCATCCCCGCCAGGACGACCTGGAAGTCATGCACGGAAAAAAAACATACTGACCACAGTCTATAAGAGAAAACTCCCAGGGTGAGGGGATCCTTATTTTTTGTTTCTGAGGAACAAACCCTCACTTCGGGAGTTTCTGTCTAAAAAACATAAACTTTCGTTGAACATCCACCTAATAGACTGCACCTTTCCACCAAAACGTGTAGCGACTTCAAAGGAATGGCTGTGAAGGTGGTTCTTCTGAAGTTACAGAGATCACCGCTGGGCAGGTAGCAGTGGTTAATTTGTAAAAAACAAAGGTGCCGGGGCTCTCGTCAGCAGGCAGCATACATCAGCCCAATTCTCCTGTTAGCGCCGCCTAAAACAGAACCAATAACTAACGATGAAAGTGGGGAGAGCATGTGGCGTAAAAGCCAGAGCTGCCGACTTTGGAGCTGGGGAACCAGTTTCGAGTCTCGGCATCGGCTCAACATCCTGTGATTCTGGGCAAATCACTTAATCTCCTCATAAATGAATGTGTCCTTAACTGGTGATCAATAAAAGCGCTGGTGCTGAGGATTAAGTGCCGGTGCTGAGCACCGGAAAGCACAGGCTCAAATTAGGCACTGGCAGGCAGTGATCTATGCTTTTGGCAGGCAGTAGTCTATCAGATAACCGGATGTGATGTCCTCTGCCACCATGACAGATGAGTGGGCCATCCGCCAAACTCTAAATCAGCTGCTTTGTCTTTTCAACATCTTCATCCACACCTGCACCATACGATCCACTAATCACTTCCAAGACTGAGCTGTGAACAGGAAGAGGTGCTTTTAATTCTCACAAGCACAGCACCATCACATCCTGCCTTCTGTACGCACTAGATTGGAGGTGTTGCTGGGGTGAAGGTCTTTTAGGAGGTGACACAGTTTGCAAACCTATACTGATGTGCGAAAAAGGTTGACAGCCCTTAATTTAAAAAACAAAAGTACGGAGGCTTAAAGTTTTTCCCAGAAACATGCAGCGACCACTGAGAAATGCTGGTGCTTCATGAATGAAGTCTGTCTCATTTTTTCGCCCCCCCCCCGTCCCCCCCAGGGCTCCTTCTTGCACCAACCTACATTTCCTGTTTCTTTATCTCACTTTTGCAAATCAGTTCTTTTTCATCCCTCTTTATCACTGTTCCTACCTTTCTCTTTTCCTCCACTCTCTCTTTTTTTCTTCATTTTCTGTATTACAGGTTTCAGGGTCAAAGTTTGATGATGAAAAACAAGTCCTAGGGCCCCATAATGAGTGCTGCTTCCCAACACCTGCCCAAAATAATCACTGGATTTACAGTGAATTCGTTAAAATAAAAGAAACCGTTTTGCAGTTTTAGTCTATGCAAGTGCAGACAAACGCAAAAGGTTGCTCAATTGCCTTCATTACTAATTTACAAACTGAGGATTTGACTGGTCGTGGGACAAGCTGTGGGAAATCGTCAACAAGTGCAGACCAATGAGCTGAAAGACCTGGAACATTTCTGCTGACTTATTGTTTGTAGAACTGTTTGTAGAACGCACATTGTAGAATTTCACTTTTTAGATTCCAGCTGATGTTCAAAGGGCTCATCCAATGTTGGCAATGATATACGCAATTTGTGGCACAACCTTAAGCTTGGAATACTGAACCAATTAATGACTCGATCAGAAAGGCATAAGGGGCGAAAATAATTGTGCCAAATTATCATCAAGCATTGGCAAAGGCAATAGGTCTGGAATGAATGTGCTGATGCATGCAGCACTACCACATTCGACTGACACAAGAGCGAGCCATTAGGAGGTTATAGAGAAGGCCGTCTTTGTAAAATAGTCCCACGTGCAGTTCAAGTCAAGCACTTGCGTGGAGGAGGAAAGATACGCTCCAACAGCCAATACCATTAAGTGAGAGATAAATGCTTCACAGGACTGACCCAAGTCATTATTGACAAAAGTCTGTAGTCATTTTTTTTTAAACTTTGGATGAAGAAACTCCTTGGCCTAAAGGGGCAGATCCAAAGACCAGACTATGTACAATGCTAGCAGTGGCATGTTTCACAGCTGTACTGACAAACCCCAGGCCTAAAAATGAGACACACACCAGTAACTAAAAAAAAAAGAAAAGCTGTTACCCATCTCCTTATTCGTCTGACCAAGCGAACATCACGCTCCCCTTGATTCCTGATTTCCAGCTTGATTAATGATGCTTTGAGGTGTTGGCGCTCACCAATGTTCCTTCAAAAGTGGTCCATTGATTTGTTTTGCTGTTCCTGTTTCAGGATCAATAGTTGCCTGGAAATCGGGCTTGGTAAGGTGAGGTTACTATGGCAGCCATTATTCCACTCATCAATGGACCTCATTCCGCTTACTTTCCTGCTGCGAAAGAAGATCAGTTTTTATCCAGCGCCGGGAGCTTAAAATATAACTTTTCAGCGTTTTACTCTTCCTGGAAAGCAGTGTGGGGGAGGGGGGGGGGGGGGAGCAGGGCTGGGATGAAGGAAAGAAAGGATGATGCAAGAAAGGAAAGTGAGAGGAAAAGTGGAGGGTGAAAGGAAGGGAGAAAGGGAGGAAGGAAAGGAAGAAAGAGAGAATGGAAAAGGAAAAATGAAGGAGGGGGAATAACGAAATGAGAAGAAGAAACTTACTGTCGGAGTGAGAAGAGAAGATCGTCTGTGGTTCTAGAGGGGTACTGACTTCTGACAACCTCCTTTGAAAGAAATAAGCCAGCAGTCCATGACTGGAACCAGAGCGGGACCGGCCTTTTATTCCATCGGGCAGTGCCCCGGTGGGCTGGGGCCCTTGGTTTGAGCATTTTTGCCAGGGCTGCTTTTGGTTCCCAAGTCTGGGCCTGATTGGGTCAGACCACTTGCTGGACACATTTCCTCTGGAACACTCTTCTACGGGCAACAAAGTTATTAGGGTTGAAGTGCCAGAATGGAGGCGAAATCCCTTTCCTCAGGACCTGGACACCCTACCCGCTGATTCTCAAATTGAGACTTGTACTGCACCCCTATAACTCACCCATTGGATAAGGTTGCCAATCTTAAACAAAGTTTTAGGGAAAGTTACAAGACTTTTCAAGGGAGTAGCTATCAGTGATGCAGCAGACGCAGTGGCACCAGGGCTAAGAGGCCTGGGATCCCAAACAATCCTGACTATTTCATTATTTTACTAGTCAATCAGCGGCCAAGGTGTCGATTATTCTTGGTTGCACTGGGGCCTATGCACCCTTGCTACGCCTCTGAGACCTTGCATTCACAGAATCAGTTCTCCAGTGAGTTAGGAAAAACTAGGCCAATCTCTGCACAGCCTTTCACTTATGGTTGCAGTCTAGATCCAACCTGGACAAAGATATGCTCTTTTGCGTAAGTAAGAAATGTTTTAGTCTCCAGCCAGATGCCAGGCATTTTCCCTGGGTTGTCTTATATTTTAATTCAGCATATATATTGCTTCATATCCCTGACGAGCCATTGAAGTATGTTAGCAAATGTGCAATGTGGGAGTGCTTGGTTGGAAGAGTTAAAAGAACAAAAAATTGACATAATGCTGAACAAATCAAACATTCACCCCCAGTGATAGATCTGGGTTTAATCCATCATTTTGTTGCTCACCACATCCGCCTAGTTCGGACCTAGCCATATACAAATTAGTTTAGACCCTGCTCCTTATGGATACAGTCCAGCCTGAACTGCCAGGCAAGGTCCTCCCTGGACTGGAACGAAGCATCATGAGACCGGTTTTGGGGTATCACCCCATATCAGTCAGGCTAGCTTGAATCCAGTGGCACAGTGAGCCCAGCACCCACGTCTGGGCATACCCTTCCCATTCAGGGCGACAAAAGCAAGAAGAACAAATGATGGATGGAATGCTGATCAAATCAAACATTTACCCCAAGTCACAGATAATTGTTTAATCCATTGTTTGCTCACCACACCACCCTAGTTTGGACACAGCTATATGCAAATCAGTCTTGACCCTGCTCCCATTGGGAACAGTCCATCCCGAACTGCCAGGCTACATCCTCCCTGGACCGGAAACAAGCATCCTGAGACCGTTTTCGGGGTAGCTCCCCTCATCATCCAGACTAGCTTGAAGCTAGTGGCAAAGTGAGCAAGGGACCCAAATCTGAGCATTACTCTGTGGGCCAAGTGGGCAGTGTTTTGGTGTTGGCTGTGATTGACTAGAGCAGTGCTCTTGTACTGGCACTGATTGCTGCCCTTTGGTGGGTAATGAGCGAGGATGAGGGAGAGACAGAACACATGAAATTGAAGCATATTATTTTATTACCTAGCTTGATTGGAAGAGGATTGATTAAGAGTGTGGCCTATATGGGCAGTGTTTTGATGTAGTGCATGATGAGTAGTGGATTGCACTTCTTGTGAGTTCACGAGACAACGCAGAAAAAAAGTGCAGAGACAGAAACAGGGATGAAAAGTATTCCACAAGCGTGAGGTCAAAAGATAGGAAGTGTAGGCTGTTGGAAGAAGAGACAAGAGAGGGACTCAGTACCAGAGAGCTTTGCTATTCGGCAACCACAGCATTCAGTAACACCTGTGGTGGGCTCTTAAGAAAATGTTTGGGCCTTTGCATTTATATTCAGCCCTAAACTAAACCCAGCTTCTAGCCCTAGTTCTTCTATGATTTGCCTTAGCCTCTGATTTGCCTTAGCCTTTTAGAGGCACATGTCTTCCCGCAATCTCCAGAGTTTCTTAGAGGTATGCTCTCTTCTTGAGCACAAAACCCAGTGTGTAGTGGTTAAAGCACCAAAAAGTCTGTATTTTCAATATGTTCGTCCACCACCCCTCTGTTAGCCACCTGCTTGGAAAAGTCCTTTCATCACTGCCAGGTGTGAGGTGTGAAGAGGATGGTGTGCTCTGGAATCTCAACACCACCACTCCCTCCTTCCTCTAAGCACGGAAATGAGGGTGCAGGGCTGCAAGTGATTCATAATACACAGTTTGAAAACCATGAAACAAGTTATTGATGTTCACAAAAAGCACTCTTACAGTGAATCAGTTAAAATAAAAGGCAGCACTTTTACACTTTTAGTCTACTCAGAGTTTCACCCATCCTGAATCAAGCTGAGGGAAAACATCAACAGTTGCTGAAATAATGAGCTGGAAGGCCCACAACATTTCAGTTTGTAACAATGTTTGTCGAAAGAACGTTGTAGAACTTGGGACCGATTTATCAAGGTTCCGCGATACACAGCAAGACACCTTTCTGTGTTGCGTTGCGTGAAATGGAGAGGGCAGGAAAGTGCCATATTTAACATTATATGGTGCATTCCGGTCCTCTCCTTGCGCTGGTGTACAATGTGCTGCCTTTTGCCAACACAGGTACTCGCGCACTGTGGTGCAAGGATGCCTGCATTGTGAGCAGGATTATTTTTTGTGCAGGAATGGGCACCTTACTGCACAAAAACAATACTCAGAGGCATTTTCTTCTAAGTGTGCTGCACACTTTGAAAGAGGAAACAAGAAGGAGAAATAAAGATATTTCTCCCAGTTGCACCTCCTCTGGGAAGGCGTATTATTTTGACCCATTTCCAGGTTAACAAGTCTTTATAAATCTGGGAATGGGCCAAAATCCATGGGTGGAAGCATGGGAACACCCACGCCCCACCCATGGAGGGCTTTCCCGGGACATAGTAGTTCATTGCCTTGCGTTACTCCAGATTTACCAAGCCACATAGGGCCACGGAATGCGGCCTTGCGTGGGCTGGCAATTCTCAATCTAAGTTTTGCGTTGCCCCGCAGTACCTTGTGTGGCGCGGAGGTGACGCAAAACATTGATAAATATGGGCCTAGGTTCTTTAGGTTCCTGCTGATTTTCAAAGGGCGTTTCAAATGTAAGGCATTCTTTCCCCGCTCTGGGGTTTGCACTTCGGCTGAGGATGCTGAGCCAAACAATGACTTGATAACAGTAGAAGAGTAAACGGGGGAAGGGAACTGCAGTGAAGAGAAGATCAAGCATTGGCAAAGCCAAAAGGTCTGAGTTTAATGTGCTACAGCATGCGCCACTACCATATTAGACTGACACACAGGAGTGAGCCTGCATGATTGGATAGACTGGGTTATTGTTTGTAAAATAGTCCCTTATGCACTTCAAAGCAAGCACTTCAGTGATGGAGGAAGGATATATTCAATTAGTCAGTGCCATTTGTTGAGAGATAACTACTCTACTGTGCTGAGCCAAGATGTTATTCACAAAATCTCAAGCCTACGGCTGAAAGAGGCTTATTAAAGGAGGAAAGTAGTTTAATACTTAACCTCATTGGAAGAGGTTTGGCTATGCATGTGGTTTATGTGGGCGGGGTACTAGTGTAGTGCATGATGAGTATTGAATCATGACTCTGCGATCATGTAGCTGTGATTGGTCCGGGGGGACTCCTCCACTATGGCGGAAGAGCGTCACCCCCTGCCAGCAGCCTTAAACACGTAAAATAAAACGAAAATAAGCAAGGCTTATTATCGTTTTATTTCTAGCGGGTGAGTTTTGGGGGCGGAACCAGTGGGGGCAGGCACAAGAGGGAGTGTTTCGCACTGGTATCAGTGCACATGATGGTGTGGCCAGCTGTCTTAGGACAGCCAAACTGCCATGTGCATTGAAGCCTTCTCCAACCCGAGCTGAGTTACCGAGTTGGAGACAGCAGGCACAGGCTCCCAGTCTAACGGGGACAGCAAAATCACAGTGTTCAGGCCAATCCTGACGCAGCTTCCATGCTGCCACCAGGAGCATGAGAGCAGCATCAGAATTGGCCAGTGGTGCCTGTGCCTGCGGAGGAAGAGAAGCTTCGAAGAGCACGATGCGGCGATCCGGTGATACGGCAGGTAAGTTGTTAATTGTTTGTTTATCTATGTCGTATATGTCCCCTCTAACTTCCCACCGCCGCCACCTCCACCTGCCCCGCCACTCTTACTAGATACTGCCTGCCACTGGCTTAGTCTAGGAGAAGAATATAATGAGAGTGACAGATACAAGTGCAAGACTATTGTCCTTCATCTAGATAAGTTCTGGTTATTTGTTAGAATTTTCCCTAAATCATTTGATTTTCATATTTTGCTCTTATGTGACTGAATCTGCTTATTGGTCAGTCTGATTCTGCATCATTAGGCAAGAAAGAACAAGGTTCTTTACCTTTTTCATGAATTCCAAGAGGCAGATTTACAAGAAACTGACGCATCTGTAGAGATGATTCAGTTGCCCTGTGCCAGTCTGCGATACCCTTGTGCCAATATGGATGCTCTGTATTTACAATATGGCACACCGTGGAGCAAGGATTGACCGATCAGCCAGAAATTCTGGCACATCTGTTGGCCCAAAAGTCAGGCATTGCTTTGAGTTGTGTCGCAAGCAAGACGCAACTCCAGCAATGCATGGGGAGGCCTACACTCATTGTACTGCACCACTCCTTACGCCTGCTTCAAGCAGGCATAAGGTTTTGACGAATTGGCATCCTAGAAGTGGTGCAGTGAGATTTCACTTTGTCACTTCTACGAGGCTTTCCTGCGTGGGAACGCCCATCGTGTATACATTATACCTGACGCAGGTATAATGTGACGCAGGGCTTTACAACGTGACTCCTCTCCCTATATGCATCACATTGTAAATTGGCCGCATTGTTTACGCCGCTGCTGTGTCACAAAAGTGGCGCAACAACGGTGCTAAAGTGTCGCAAGGGCCTTGTAAATCTCCCCCATGTGAGATCGGGTGTTTCTTGTTTTGTTCGGGAGTTCCAGAACTTTTCAGCTTGTAAGGAGGGAGGTTCTACTGGTCTAAGGTTGTCAAAATTAGATCGAGGATGCAGGCTTCTCCCCTAGAGAATCCAGAGTGATGCCACCTGGAGGATAGGTCACAGATTGATACAAGGAGTTGTGTACCACTTTAGGAAACCTTTCAGGCTATCACCGGTTTTTGCTGAAAGTGTGCCTAAGATCACACAGGGCATGAATGCTAGGGCTGCCCCTATGATCCATGCTTTATCGTTCTTATGGGTAAAAACGTCATAAAGCAGAATGTAAAGAACAAAACAGCACTGGATGAAGTAAGAACATGAAGAACGTCATCCCGCCAGAAAACGTGAGCTCGTCTGCTCAGGATCCGGTGCTTTCCCATATAGGCAGGAGCACCTCAATATTTACAGGACTAGTCAAATCCACAACCTTCCACTTAAAGCCACACTGCATGTTGCAGCATGGTTGGTAGCAAACACATAAAAATCCCATCACATGGCGCCGATCCTGAAGCATCTCCTCTGGCTGCCCCTAGAAGCACTTGTCAATTTCAGGATCATCCCCATGACATGGCAGACAAGGCGGGAAACTCGGGGCTCCCATTCTACCTGTAATACAAACGCAGCACAAAGACAGAAACCAACAAAAGAAAACCCGAGACTGACACAGGAGGCCTGAAAACGAAGGAAAACAAGTTTGCAAAGCAGACTTTTTCAAGCCTCGCCCCCAGTATGGAACACACCCAGAATCCATTGCATCCGTTCCAGCCATCCTTACCTGCTGAAAAGCATTTTAAACTGAACCTTTGCAGGCTCTTTCTACCATAGTATTCTCCTCCCCTGTGACCAGGTCCCAGTTACACTGATTCTCCCAGAATGCAACTGGAAGCTGATTATAAAGATGTTCAATTGTAACTTAACTGTTATATGTAAATCCCTGCTGATCCTGTGGACAAGATCATGTTCTAGAAATTGAATAAACAGAAAAATACACTAGTCATACCTGTTTCGGAAGAATTGCAAATCTTTTCTCTCTCTGCCCCATGTCTCTTCCTCCTTCGAACTTCCACACTCTGTCACTGTCCCTCCCCATTCTTTCCCCTCTGTCACCTCTCTGTCCCTCTGCTTGACCTGACGTCCACTTTTTCCTATTTCTCCTACTGCTTACAGTTCTCCATCTTCGCTCTGTTTCTTCATCCTTTGCATATAGGGCCAGACATACGAAGCATTTTACTGTTCGGAAAAGGCCCATCGGGCTGTTTCCAACCCGTAAAATGCTTTTTGGCATGCTTCAACCCTATTTTTTGAATCGGTAACCTATGACCAACTTGCAAAATAGGGTTTGCGCATCGCTATTAGAAAGGGCCGTGCTAAGGGCATCCCTTCCTAATTGGCTAGTCGCACTGGTATGTAGGAATTTGTTGAAACCGGGAATGATGTTGCAAAACATTTGCAATTACCCCCAACTTCAAGTTCAAGGGGAGAGGAGTTGGACGAACAGCTAGGGCGGTTGACCTTGAATCTGGGGAACTGGGTTTGAGTCTCGGCAATGACGCTGAACATCCTGTGATTCTGGGCAAATCACTTAATCTCCCCGTGCCTAACAAAACTGAATGTTTCCTCATGTAATGCAACTGGTGCTATGTAAAGCGCTCTGATACCCGATTCGGGTCAAGTTGGCACTATATAAAACTCTGTAAAAAAAAAACCTTTCCCCTTTGTGAATGTGGGTGGCAACATTTTTTAGGAGCAGGAAGTAGTCCCACGGACCACTACCTACTCTAGAAAAATGTAAAGGTAGCTTTTAATTTTTATTTTTGAAATGCATCCGGTTTCCTTTGAGGAAGAGGGACTGCATTACAAAAAAAATGCTTTATTTAAAAAGCAATCACAGACATGGTGGTCTGCTGACCCCAGCAGGCCACCATCCCTGTGAGTGCAGGCCATTCCCAATGGGTCGCAAGGCGACTCCTACCTCATGAATATTAATGAGGGAGGTATATTTGCGACCCACTGGGAGTTGCAAAATGTGCCTAAGACACATTTGTACATGGGTGTTTGTGATTTCCTAATTGCGAAATCGCAAAAAATGGCAATTAGGAAATCGCAAACTGCCTTTTTTGTGTATCTGGCCCATATTTCCTTCTTCTCTGTTCACCTTTTCCTCTCCTTCACTGATCTAACATCACTCACTTTTCACACTTCTCCAGTCAAAAGCCTTTCTGCCAGCGCAGCCGTTAGACTCCAGGGAGCAAATAACAGCTGCTTTCAACTTAATTGATACTTCTCAGTGTTTTGAGTTTGTGCAGCTGGGCCAGCCCAATAGAAGGCTTCTCAGGCATTCACCCAAAATGAACTTACTAAATGCCAGCCATGGCTGCAGCCTTCTCCTCCTGCCCATGGGGGCACTGGTTCCCCTCTAAATGTTTGGGGGTGGTCAACTAAAATCCTGTAGGCCCATACTTAGACACCTGCAGGTCAAAAATTGTAATCCCACAGAGCCATTTCAGTGCTAAATTCTTCCAAGGTTGATAAATTGAGTACCATTAAAATGGGTAATAGCAACATGTGTTATTTATGATACTGTGAAATGCCAAACCTGCCTTGAGCACCTACTAACTGTAAACAAGCAATTATTATTTTTCTGAACTCAGATTCTTATCAAAAAGAATTCAACTCTCCTCCATACACCTTTTGCAAAGATGTCATGTCGTGGTCTGCGCAGCTGGGGATTCCAAGTTTTTTTTTGCCTTCAATTGTGTTGTGAGGGAAGTAGTTGTGAAAAATGCACTAAGACTCTAATTACAACATTTCAACCCTGTTTTACAGTATTTCTAGAGTTTTTTCATTTTTTCGCTGCTTATTTAAGGCCTGGAGTAGTAAATAATGTTCCTGGCCTGCTGTGGGGAAATTCGAATTATCCCCAAATATTCTGGGACTGGAGTTAAAATAGTAACTCAGCTGACTCAGATTTCACAAAACGTGTGAGGATGCAATTGAATCTGTCTTACTCTGTCACCTGCCCTTATTTAGGGCTCCATTATGTGTATTATGTGATTACGTGTTATTCTGATATGTACCATAAATCCTGGATTATGGAGATTTTATCTCACATGTTAAGTATCAAGGGCCTCATTTATTAAAAGTGTTTCATTACTGCGTGAAAACAGCGATGCAACACTTTTCAGTGCGCCATTCTTGCGACACTATGGATGCTATGTATTCACTGTATGGTGCTCCATTTTGAAAGGATTTATAGATACGTCAGTATTTCTGACATATCTGTAGGCGCTGTAATGACGCATTGCTGGAGTGTGTTGCAATTTAGTGACGCTACTCCTGTAATGGATCTTTTTTACGGGGGGAAAGCCCACCCTGCGCTACGTTATACCTGGCGCAGGTATAAAGTAGGTGCAAGTCTTTACAAAGTGAAGCATCTGCTTGGATGCATCACTTTGTAAATATGGCGCAACGCGGTGCATTTTTACGCCGCCGCAGCGTCACAAAAAGTGACGCAACAGTGCCGCAAAGTGATCCTAAATAAGCCCCTTAATTGATAAATCCACATCTTCTTGATACATTTCAAAGGGTCAAACCCACCAAAGTTTACAGGAAGAAATATGCCTGTAAAACAGCGGGATATGTGAATTTTGATGAGCTGAGCAGAAAAATCCATATGATATGCCACACTTTGCTGGCAAACCTTGTAATCGGTGATAATTATTGCATACAATCAAATCTGAACACCTTGGTTAACTCACGGGTCTACAGGCTACTGTAATGATGCTTTCAGAGATGGACGGATAATAGAGTGTCTTTTCGGGGTATGACGTGTCACGTAAGCCAAATTCACTATGGCAGAACCCCATAGCTCCTCTTCAGTTCCTTTCAGCTTCTCGATGGCTGTGTTAACCTCAGCACTTGCAAGTAGGTGACTATATTCCATGCCAGACATGAGTTGTCCCATCCTGGGATTCAATTGAAGACATTGGTGAATTCTGGATTAGAGAGGATTGGTTTAATCCAGGTGTCTCCAAACTTTTCTGCAGTAAGAGCGACTTATGTTCAATGAAAATCATCCCTAGCTATTAATATTAGAATTGTTACAGTACCAGTGACCACATCAGACAATTATATTAGTGCCCACTTTATGCAAGATTACTGGAAGTGATCACTTCAGTCCATCAGGCAGGGTTCTCAGCAATGTCAATTTCAAATGTCTTTACAAGGGTAATACATTACAGACATAGCTGCAATGCCCTTGGCACCAAGGTCATAATATCAGTAATAAGGATCCCCAATGCCACATGATTTATCATTCAAATATAAGATTTAAATATATTTTGGCAATTCTGCCTTTTTCTTTCCACACATCAGTCTATGAGTTCTGAAAAACACATTTTTTGTCAAAAATACACACACTCAGTTTTGGTATACATATATTAACTTAACCAAGCAAAAGCTTCTAATTTAGTAGGCTCACTGCATGCACTCAGGAGAGCTACTTACAGGTAGCTGGAGAGCTACCAGTAGCTCACGAGCTACTCGTTGGAGAAGCCTGGTTTAATCCATTCAACCAGTTGCACTAACACACTGGGAAATAAGTCCTGGTGGCATGGTGCCATGTGGTCACCGTAATTTACGGTCTCATGCTAAGAGTACCTAGACCCGTGTGGCTTATCCACGCAGCGTACACCATGCAATACTTTGTGGATGTTTTTGAGTCCTTCTACTCCCATTACAGGTGCAATCACTATACTCTACCAGGAATGCTGAGATACTTGGTGAAGACCCATAGAAGATCTCCTAGCGAGACGTCAACAAATCCTTAGGATGCTGGCAGATGTCAAGAGGCCAGTTTCCCTCCTTTAGCCTACAACAACTAAGTTCCATTTGGTCTAGATTTCTCAGGTTTCTCCTCCTAGCTGGCCCTCACTTCTTGTCAGGCTTGAATGAAGGAGATAAGTGTAGCTTGGTTGCTTTCTTGTTAGAAACATGTTTCATTAAAAGACAGGCCCAGCGCTTCCACGAGGAAGGGGAATGTCGCCACCTAGTGCTAAGTTATGCGAAACGCAGAAATCAGTCTTTTAAAGGCAGAACATTTAGGGCCAGATTTACAAAAAACTGGTTTCAAAATGCTTACAAACATTGCGACCAAGTTGGTTCTCAAAATTCTGAATCAAAGTGGGTTGCAATCAACTCTAGCCCATGAATATGAACGAGTTCAGTTGCAAATTGAGATGCACTAGGATTGGCGGCCATCAGAGGGATGGTGGCCTGCTCGGGTCAGAAGACCACCTCATGTGTGATGATTTTGAAAATAAACCTAACTTGTTTTAAAATACATGCAATTTTATTGTGGGGGAGTCGACAGTGGTTGTGTGAACTACTACCTATTTCCAACAAAACTTTTTTTCTCATTCACAAAGGGAAAGGGGGCCTCTTCCCTTTTGTGAATGTGTTGCCACCTCCTTTGAGGCCTTTGTAGCTTTCCATTGTCTTGCGACAAGGTTTTGGCTGCTAAATATTGAAACACAGCATACATAGCACACTGATTCTGTATTTATGAGGGGTGTCTACAACATGTGCCTTCCAGACACTGACGCAAAATCCGGTTATAATCCCATTTTAGGAGCTAGGAATGGGATTAGTACATCTGAAAACGCATTTTATGGTTGTCAACGCCGACTTCTGAGCTATGAGCTTATACTTAATATAATTGGAGTGTGACCAGTTGCATTTTTAAATGAGGGTCATGATTTTACATTACATCAGCGCTAAGGTGCCATGAAAATGTGGGCTTTATTAGCAAACCTCATGCCACTTTCTGCAATCTTGAGTCAGTGACTTTTGGAAAACCCAAGTACATGGAATAAAGGGGCATATTACCAATGATTGGCGATATTTATCGCTAACTAGGCTTAGCAACAAATTTTTTTATCGGTAAGCATCGCCGGAAATTATCGCTGAGATAACGTGCTACTAGCAACGTTTATCTCCAAAGCGATAAATTTTCTGGCGATAGCGTGAATATCGCTGAGAATACAGCGATATTCACGCATTAGCGACAAAATGCTCTTAGCCATGTTATCCACCTCCTATTGGATAACATGGCTAAGAACTGGTCTGGGCAGGTGTTAGTATTTAGAGATATTCGCACTTAGCGCGAATTTTTCCATTGCTACGCCTGCCTTGCTAATAGGCGATAGCGATGTTAGCGAAGGTTTTCAGTCGCTAACAGTTTGGGTACGCCCACTTTGCATGTCATTAGCGATAAATATCGCTAACATGCAAAGCGGGCCCCAAACCGCTCGCTATCACCTAAAAGCTGTTGCTAACTGCTGTTAACGACAGCTTGCTAATAGGGCGATAGAATTATCGCTGCTTAGCGTCCGCTAAAGCAGCGAAAATTCCCTATCTCCACCCTTGATAATATGCCCCTAAGGTCCTTTAAATTCGAAACTTCAATTCTCTTTGCGACGATTGCCTAATATGAGCTTTGCGGAAAATGCATCAAGTGCGGTGAATGAGAGAAGGCCATAAAAGCTACTCCCCTTCTCCACAGCATGACTTGTCACCCTATGGCTGATGATGGTTGGCTAGCAACGTTCGGAATTTCCCTGACAAGGAGAATCTGTCAAAGGGTATGCTTTTTTTAAATCCACCAGAGCTGTTGCTTTGGCTTAAGTCTTAACCATTTGGCTCAAATCCATATTTTTAAAGTCAAGTCCACCACCCACAGTCATGCAGTACCGGTAGAGTTCTCTACAGTGGTTTCTGTTGCTATCTAAACCTCAGCCGCATAATTATGGAATGTGATTTTTGGGAATGTTTACTGAATGAACTAACAAAAAAGTTACAGTAAGCGACTGTAAGTATTTTATTTTATTTAATTTTTTAATTTTTTGAAAACCTTTATTGTGCATACAAAGGAGAACAAATACGGGCCTACAACCGTCAGGCCGGCCACGATACTTTAAGCACAGGTGCAGGCAATGCGGTTCCCCAGCGGCGTCAGGCAAGATAGCAACAATTAGTAGCAGTTACACTGGATAGGGTCATGTCGCCAAGGAGAAGGAGCATTGAAGGTTAAATTTTTAAATTTTTGATCGAAATATAAATCAGTGAAGATTAGAAGCAAGGAGAACTGAGTCCGTACATTAACTTCACAACATGAGCAGGCAGCATCAATAAGAACAACAGTAGCGAGAACACTCCGTCAATATGGCAGTACAATGCAAAACAAAGGGGTTTCAGTCCACGTTTACGTACCACCCACAGCGCCACCCACTCCCTACTAACCCCTATCTCAGACCCAGAACAGAAAACAGGACAAGAAAGCGCAGAAGTTTAGAAAAATAAGGCCCATAGAAACTAAATAAGGAAAAATAAATCTACCCCCCCACCCTACATCAATCCGGAGGCTACGGCCTACCCCCCCCCGGCAAAGTGCCTGTCGCCCATTAAAGAACCCGAAATACAGACCAAGAATAGAAGAGAAAGAGAGAAACGATAAAAAGAAAGATTTTTCACTCTTGAAATATCGGGAGGAAGAAAAGAACAAGCTATTCTACCACTCCCAAAAAAGAAATAGAAGGTCGGAGGAGGGCCAAGAACACTTAAATCCGGACTCCCAGCCCGCACCAAATCCACGCCCCAGCAATTATAACCCACAGAAGTATAAGGCATTTGCATCCGTAAATGAAGAATAATAGCAACAGTATAGTCACACAATGCATCTAAGGAGTAAGACAGTTCAGGTACGAGCCAGCAACAATTAAAAACCCAGGGAAGATGTCTCCATCAGCACTTATCATCGGACTGCCCGTCCACAGAATTCCCACCCCATAGATATGAACCAGCAAATGCACCCAGCAAGTACAACCCCATGTGGAAAAAACATTACACAGATCTTATGAACAATACCAAGGCATTAGTACAGTCCGGGTCTCCGCTAGCCAAGCAGACAAAGTCAGCGCAAGGAATGCCGTCAACCCTGGCCCGAACGTCGAAAACCTTCCAGAAATGGCCACCGCTGAGAACAAGCCGAAAGAAGAACAAAGGACCAAGATGGCCGTCCTCGATGAAGAAGAAACATAGGAGAACGGAATGGATGCCCCCAGTCTTCAATAAGTCCAATGTCAAAAAGGATCAGCTTATCAACGCATACAGGAGGCACATTTTGTCTATGAAGATAAGAGGCTCCGGGGGCAGATGTATCAGGGAGGACCAACAACCGAGGAGTCAGCGAGCGATGCAGAGGCGGCAGCTGCAGAGGCAGAGCCCCAGGCTTTGTAATAAGGGGAGACAATGTAGCCGAGTCTCCAACGACGGGCAGAGTCGAGTCATTGTATCCAGGGATCTCCCGTTGTACTGGAGAAGCCTGCCGAGACACAGTATCCACTTGGGGAGCATTTGTGGGCAGCAGGGGGTCCTGTCGTCTCCGGCGCCCCAGTGCAAGTGCCACCTCGTCAATCTTGCGACCCAGCTGGCAAGTATTCCGCTGCCAAGCAGTCCGTAGGTCCGCAATGGCTCCCAGGATGTCGCTATAGTCCAGGGTCCGCCGCGGTCCTACACAAAGCCAGCCCCGGGTCGATGTCAGCGGTCCGCCGCGATGGGCAAGAGCAGGCGGGACAGGGCACACATGGGACAGGGAAGCACTCCCATCCCCGTCCTCAGTGACCGGCGCCATCTTCGTTTCCTCAAGAGGACCCCAGCGAGAGAGAGCGGCGGCATCCGTGGCACACAGCATCAGGCAGGGGCGTCGGTGAAAGTACGGCTCACTGTACAGAGCGGCTCTCCATGAGTGCCCTTCTGCCGCCGGACCCTCAGGTCGATCCACGGCAGTGAAGGCACCGCAAGATGGTGTCGAGTCAGTCCACCCACATCACAACAAAGGAGGCGGCGGGGGTAGGGATCCTGACCCACAAGCACGCATCGTCCCCAAGGCAGGAGTCTCACCAGGTCGGGAGGGGGCCACCCCGTCTCCCTCTGCAGTCGGAAGCGCCACCTCAAACACCGGCACCTTCACGATCCTTCCCCCGGACCCCGGTGCAGCAAGTTCCACAGCGGCGATAGGGGCAGGCTCCAGGGGTAGTGACGGCAGACGGCTCGCGCGGCGAGTTCACCCTCAAACCAGCCAGCAGAGATCTCGGGAAAACGCGGTCACAGGCAGCGCGGTCAATCCGTCGTGTCACCGCAAGATTAGTCAGGATTTAAAACAGGATACCGGTGCAGGAGTAAAAAGTTCGCGGAGCTGGGAGCCTACGCGTCCGTCCTGTCGGCCATCTTGGCTCCTCCCGACTGTAAGTATTTTAGACTGCCTAAGCCCACAGACTGGCCGTAGTGACAACTTCACCGGGTGCATTAAGGCCGTCTCCCAGTCTATATCCTCCAATACGCCTACATCTCCAGCCCACTGGGCCCGAGGCCCGCCAGATACTCAGGCGTATTGTTTACTAGTGTTTGGTAAATGGAAGATGTAGCTGCTACCATTCTGTCAGACCCTTCCTTCTACAGGGGTATTATCGGAGAGACATGCCCAATCAATAAGAGTGTGCTGCAGGGCGTGCCAGAGTTGTGCATTTTGAAATTCATTTGTTTGTGATACTATATATCGTTCCGCTATGCTCCATGTGTGCTAAGTCTAAAACCTTACCCTTAAATTGCTGAGGTGGACGTAGCTTGCTACCTCTGAAGAAATTTTCTCCACTTATGCTTTCTAATTCATTCCTTGCTAACTTTACCCTGATTTCCAGCGAGGACAGTCTCCCCGGAAGTTTCTTCCGCACATTCCAACTTCGAATTTGGTATGCGGGACAGGCAGTCCACTGCCTCTATTCTCAGACCAGACAGGTATTCAATTCTGAAATTGAAACCTATCATATTATGTTTTGTCCCTTTTCTTTCCCCTTGTTCCCTAGCCTGACTTCCACTGACTTCCAGCTCTTTACATTCAAGACCATTTTTGGTGACAGGACTAAAGCAACCCATGTTTCTTGAACAGACTTTACGGTGTCATGCATTTTTCACGTTTTCCTCTTATACATGTATGTAACACCTTATGTGTTTCTGTGGGCAGAGAAGTGTTATAATTGTAGAGAGCCACTCGGGCTCTCCCCTACATTGTATCTCTTTACCTCCACGCACGCACGCACACGCCGGGGCGGGCTCGTGCCGGGGGTATAAATAAACATGCGGAAGACCGCTCGGGGTCTTTCCGGCTAACCTTATAACTAGTGTGTGTGTCATATTTACCAGTCTCCCTCGACCACGTGCTGGGCTTTGCTGTAGCACCACATTGGCGACGAGGCCGGTGTATCGCCACGCGTGCCCTGCGGTGCTCCGTGGCACCGAGTTGCCTGTATCCTGCTGCGGTGCCCACCCGCGTTGCTGTGCCGACTCCCGAGGCCCGCCCACTCGTCTCCTGCGAGGGAGCGCCTTCAGCTGGTGGGGCTCATGGGGAGTCGGCGAGCTGCCTGAAGATCCCGCGGGTGAGTCTCCTGTCTGCCCCGCCTGCGCGACACCCCTGCATGTCCCCCGCCCGGCCCGCGCAGAGGCGTGCACCCCAGGACTTCTCCCCCGGCCGCCGCGAGGCAAGCTCTTCACTCACTGCTACACCACATGGCCCGGCGAGGCCCAGCGCGACCCCAGCCTTCCCCGCAGCGTGCGCGAGCACGGCCCTCTGGAAGCAACGTCGATCCCCAGCCTCGCCTCCCACCACGTCGGCCCAGGCCTACGGTGACGCCGCGCGGAGCCGTTGCGCGCACAAGCCTACACGGCAGGCTCGCAGAGAGCATATCAATCAAGCACAGGCAAAGCCAAACTGCCTCCTGGCCTTACCTGGCGCCATAAACACCCGGCCTGCAACACACTCAGCAAGAAAGGACAAGGGTCTCTCTCTCTCTCTTCACGCCTAGTGGCCTGTACCGCAAACAAGCATTGGCAAAATCAAGCGGTGACACTATCATTCACCAAATAAGAGACCAGTAAGACGAAGGGTGACAGAGCAGAGTCACACACAGCAACACACCACCGGAAAGCTCCTGCACAATAAACCGAAGACCACGATGTCCACGGTACCGACAGGTGCGGCCTAAGACGGGGCGGGCCAAAACCCACCCCCAGCAGTCCAGCCACCACCAGTGATACCCGCACCTTAACCACAGGCCCAGGCCCAAGCAGGGGCCCCCATGCCACCGGCACCCGCCCACCTTCACGCCGGCGCAGCACCCATTCCACCTTTCAGCGAGATGGCTGATCCAGCAACGGCGGCGCTCAGATGGAAAGCGCGGGTCTGGAGGCTCAACCTATACTTTAAGGGCACCAGGGAAACAGATGGAACGGTGAAGAGGTCGCTCCTGATACTATATGGGGGACCCGAAATCTACAAACTGTTTGAATCGCTCCCCAACACGGGACCTGAGCACGACTACGATGCTGCAGTCGCGGCTTTAAACGCGCACTTTGACCCCCAACTCAATAATGACTTTGAAAAGTTTAAATTCAAACGTGCTTGGCAGACTGACTCCGAGTCGGTTGACATGTACTATGCCCGGCTCCGCCGCCTTGCGAGCACGTGCCCGTTCGCCAACCCACGGGAAGAAATAAGGGACCAGATCATAGTGGGGTGCAAGTCAAAGCTGCTGAGAAAGTTAATCCTCAGACAACCTGGCATATCTCTCGACGAGATATTAATCCTGGCCAGGTCGCACAAATTATCTGACGCCAGGGCAGAAGAGATGGAAGCAGCGTTACACACGCCGGTGATTGCTCCACCCACCGTAAGGACAACGCCAATCAAGGAAGAACGAGTCAACGCAATACAAAGGAGATTCTCGCCAGTGCGACCACGAAACACCCCGCCGAGAGGGAGCCAGTGCGGATATTGCGGTGAAGATCACCCGGCCACTGCCACCTGTGGCGCGAAAGGCAAAACGTGCCTCAAGTGCGGGCGCATGAACCACTTCGCGGCCGTCTGTCGGGGAGGAAAGTTCAGGTCAGCCGGTCCGCGAGCCAGGGCAGTGACGCAGCGCATCCGACAGCAGTCCCTCGACAACGAACCGCCTCCTCCGGACACTCAGGCCCAGGAAAGACGGCCAAGGTATGAGGACGATGAGGACGACGAAGTGTACGTTGTCTCCTACGTGAGCCGAGCGTCCACAAGAAGGAGACCGCCGCCCATGTGCTCCATAGCGGTAGACGGCACCGAAGTCAAAGCACTGATAGACACGGGTGCGTCCGTGAACGTCATGGATTCGGACCAGTATGAGAAGATGTCTCCAAAGCCCAGACTAACACCCTCCGTAGCGAGGATCTACACCTATGGGGGCACAGAACCGCTACCACTAAGAGGAGTAATTCAAACGACGGTAGTCAACGGCGAGTATTCCACCGAAACCAAGTTCCACATCACTGAAGGAAAGAAAGGCACGCTGCTGAGCTACCACACGGCAGAGGATCTTGGACTGGTATTCTTTGCCAATCAAGTGCATCAGGCACATGCGGATTTCATGCTGAAAGACTTTCCGGAGCTATTCAAGGGTCTAGGAAAACTAAGAGGACGAAAGTTCAAGCTGCACATAGACACGGCAGTCAGACCCGTAGCACTCCGGCACCGGAGGGTGCCCTTCAACCTAAGGCCTCAAGTCAAAGAGGAACTCCGGAAGCTCGAGGACCTAGGAGTAATCGAAAAAGTGTCGGGCCGACACCCTGGGTTTCTCCACTGGTGGTCGCACCCAAGCCGAAGCAACCAGGGGCAATTCGTCTATGTGTGGACATCAGGCTACCCAATACTGCCGTCAAACGCGAAAGGCATATCACCCCCACCATGGATGATATAGTAGCGGACTTGAACGGGGCGAAATGGTTCTCAAAGCTAGACCTTAACTCAGGTTACCATCAGCTCGAGTTGAAACCAGCCAGCAGGTACATCACCACCTTTTCGACCCACGTTGGGCTGCGATGCTACACCCGGCTCAGTTTTGGCGTCTCCTCCGCGGCGGAGGTCTTCCAAAACGCGATTCGAGAAGTTCTATCGGGACTGAGGGGGGTGATTAACCTCAGCGATGATATCTTGGTGTACTCTGCAACCCTAGAAGAACATCACACCAATCTGAGGGCAGCCCTTCAAAGGCTTGCGGACAACGGGCTAACCCTACACCGAGCAAAGTGCTCCTTTTACCAGGAGTCAATAGACTTTTTTGGATACACCTTCACGAGGGAAGGCCTGAAAGTAGACTTCAAGAAAGCAGAAGCAATAAAGGCAGCCAGCACCCCCAGGAACCCCACCGAAGTGCGCAGCTTCTTGGGCATGGCTACCTACTGTGGTCGGTTCATACCCAACTTAGCCGCGATCGCAGAACCCCTCAGAGCTCTCACCAGAGCCGACCACAAGTGGGACTGGACAGGAACAGCGAACAAAGCCTTTCAAGCAATCAAAGCCAGCCTTCTCGATGATACCACCATGGCCTACTTCCAACCACGACGACGGACCGAACTCATCGTTGACACCAGCCCCGTGGGTCTGGGAGCGGTACTCCTGCTAAAATATGGACCCGAGGAGTGGAAACCAGTCGCATATGCTAGTAAAGCATTGTCGGACACTGAAACCAGATATGCACAAATCGAAAGAGAAGCCCTGGCCATCAAGTGGGCGTGCCAGCATTTCCACCTCTACCTTTGCGGGCAAGAATTCACGGTGGTAACAGATCACAAGCCTCTGCTACCCCTCTTTGCGGGGTCTTCTCGACTGGCACCCCCACGCATTGAGCGCTGGGCAGTTCAGTTACAGGGGTACCACTTCAAAATCGTGTTCCGCCCGGGGGCCCACAACCCGGCCGACTACCTGTCCCGACACCCGGACGTCGTCATCCAGTATCCTCCCAAAGAAGAAGGCGTGGAAGCCGAAGAGTTTGTCCACATGATCTCGCAAGCGGCATGCCCGGAGAACATGTCACTCAAAGAAATCGGAGAAGCAACCGCCGTGGACGAGACGTTGGTGAAAGTTTGTGAGGCTCTAGAAGGAAACCGGTGGGCACATTTCCTCGATGGCGCCTCGAGCCTCCGGCCGGAGGTAAGCCACGCGCGACAACAACTGTGGCAGATACACAACGAACTAAGCGTGGGAGATGAAGGAATCATCCTTCGAGGACACCTCATCGTCATACCGGAAAGCCTCCAACAGAGGGCCTTAAGTCTAGCACACGTAGGACACCAGGGCATGGCCAAGACAAAAGCACGCCTACGGAGCAAGGTGTGGTTTCCCGCCATGGACAATCAAGTAGACGCCATGATACAGTCCTGCCATGCCTGCACCATCACAGGCGGAGATCCAGCCCTAGCACCGGTAATCACAGAGGAGGCACCTCAGGCACCCTGGACGCACCTCAGCATAGATTTTGGCAGTTTTCCGGACGGAAGGCACATGCTAGTCCTGGTCGACTCCTTTTCAAAATTTCCAATTGTAGAAGTAATATCCTCCACTGCATTCCCGCAAGTCAAAAGAGTACTAAGCCGCGTCTTTGCAACAATGGGGCTCCCGGAGGAAATCAAGTCCGACAACGGACCCCCTTTTCAAGGGAGAGAATTTCAGGCATACCTGGAAAATCTTCGGATCAAACACAGAAAAATCACCCCGCTGTGGCCCCAGGCAAACGGGGAAGTTGAAAGACTGATGCGAACATTGAACAGAGTACTCAGGATTGCGGTGGACAACGGGGAGGACCCGGAAGTAGCACTCAACCAGTTCCTAGGAGCATACCGACAGACGCCTCACTCAACGACAAAGTGTGCTCCGGCCCATGTACTGTTCAAACGGGCGCCCCGGGACAGCATCCCGACCGATAGCACTTGGGTGCCAGCTGAGAGAGATGCTGAAGCCATTCAAGCCAGGAGACAGAACACCAACAGGAAGGCGAGTGAGCGTCGTCACGCCAAAGAATCCAACTTGAAAGTAGGAGACCTGGTAGTTGTCAAAGACCGCCATCCAGGATGGAAATTCCGAACACCATATGAGTCGGAAGTATGGAGAGTGGACAAGATCCAGGGGACCATGATAACGGCGGAGAGGAATGGACAAGTGGTGACGCGGAATATGTCATGCTTTAAGAAAGTAAAGGAAACAACCGAAGGACAGAGAACCGAAGAAGACACAGAAGCTGGGGAGTATGAAGACCTGGACCTCGGCAGGAGCACACCAAGGCCCACAGAGAACCAGCAGCGTGGTACGAGTCCACCCAGATCAATACCACAGAACCCCGCTGCAGAGCAAGTTCGACCAAGGGCGACGGGCGCGGGCGAAGGTACGAGGGCAACCCCGGCCGGGGTTGTCGAGCCCCCGTGTACCCGTAACCTGAGATACAGCCTGAGGCCCAACCCGAGACCGAACTTGCATCTGAGAGACTTTGCCTGGGCATCTCCGTGAGACGAGGTCTAGAGTCTGCAGCGTGGGCTGAACTAAATTGAAGGAGGGATGTAGAGAGCCAGTCGGGCTCTCCCCTACATTGTATCTCTTTACCTCCACGCACGCACGCACACACCGGGGCGGGCTCGCACCGGGGGTATAAATAAACATGCGGAAGACCGCTCGGGGTCTTTCCGGCTAACCTTATAACTAGTGTGTGTGTCATATTTACCAGTCTCCCTCGACCACGTGCTGGGCCTTGCTGTAGCACCACAATAATATATCTAATATTTAATCTTAACCTTCGAAACTAACTCATCATGAGTGAGAATATTCTATTCTGCCAGGGAGGAACTGTTTGGCGATATCTGCTCTGAACTAATAAACTTTGATCACAGCTGGGATTTATGGCAGTTTTTGTCGAGTGTCCTGGTACAACCCACCTTAAATTGTTGCCCTAAGTCATGAACCATTCCTGCTTCTCACTGTCATTATTGAGGCGTTCTGCCTGCTTCTTCAAGATGATTAATTAGCAAATAAATAGTGAATTAAATGTTTTAGAATAAGGCAGAGCTGACAGCTGTAGGTAGTAGCCTCTAAGCACGGTAGTGGGCGTATTTGTGAAAGGCCCAGGTACTTTTCTTTATATATATATAAAAAAACCATAATAAATACCTAAAAGAACGCGAAAGTCAAAACCGTTGTCGCTCGTCATTTTCAAATACTGCTGGCTTCTTGCTACGATTTTATTTAAAAGTGCTACGACCACAAAGAAACTCTAGAGGGCGCGCTCGCATTTATTTTTGAACGGGATCTGATGAGTTGCTGCCAGGCCTGGAAGGATCAAAGTAGAATGTTTGTGGCAAAAATTAAATTCATGCAGTTAATGCAGTTAGCGATAGAAAATATCAATAGGGATTTACTTTGAGACATGCCATCTTCTGCCACGAGAGCCAAGAAAGTCTGGCTGTCGTGAGAATGGGCCCAGCTCATAGAATACTTCTGGTGCCTCGAGTGTAACAGCTCTACAGACTCCAATGGCAAATCTGCGGTTGAAAAGTTCCGACTCTCACAAGGCTTGACAAACAAAATGGACGTCTGCATGAATTTATATAATAGACATATAAGCATACAATAACTAGTGTAACATCTCACACCCAGGGCTTTAAGTGGGATGAAAAAACTGGGGAGGGGGGCAGTCTCTCGAAGGGGCCTGGCCAAAGTCATTGAGGCGTGGTTTAAAAAGTAATTTAGCAGTGAGCTGCCCTACTGGCAATTTGCTGCTTCTGTCACTGCATCCAGATATGTAATCCAAGTAACATTACACCAACAAGCCAGGACTATTTGCTTTGCCAATGGTTGTTAGTTGCATAAGATAAATAAGCACCAACTACGGCTTTGTTGAATATAACATTGAAAATACTTCAGTTCTGATATGAGGAGACTGTGAAAGAACTATAACCAGTCTCTTTCAAGTTACATCAACGGCTGTGACGGGTGGTACTGCTGCAGAGGTAATACTTTTTTTTTTCACCCTGAGGGTGAGAGCAAAAATGGAGAGCCCGAAAGGGACCCGCCTCAGCACCAGCTTTCACGGCAGGACCCAGCCCACTTAAAGCCCTGCTCACACCTTCATTGACAATAATGCCCTGGTTACTTACCGGTAATCTTCATTACTCCGAGTATAGTCTTCCTCGCCACATGACTAACAAAGTGAGCTTTAGCTCCACACCAGAACCCTCCAAAGCAAAAAGTCAGCCTCCCATGCCTCCCACCCCTTCCCAAGATGGCCGACCCAATACCACCTGACCTCTATAAGAGGCGGGCCGGCCCAACCCATCAGCCTGAAACTACCAAGCACAAACATGAAGCGGATAGCCAGACAGGGAGGGAGGGATGGGAACTCATGTGGCGAGGAAGACTATACTCGGAGTAATGAAGATTACCGGTAAGTAACTGGGGCATTACCTCCTCGTTAGTCTTCCTCGCCACATGACTAACAAAGTGAGCATATACCAAAGCCAAACGGCTTCATGGAAACACACAAGCAACCAACTGAGCAGGATGGGACCCCCACGGAAGAGGGAAAACCCAACAGGCCAGACAAGCGGAAGAACCACCCAAGAGAGGCAACCACGAGCAGGAAGAACCAGCCCGGGACAGAAAGAAACCGGGGGGGGCGAAAACCCTGACCCCCGAGACATGAAGTGCCACCAGAAAATGTGAACTGACCAAGGAGGACAGAGAAGGCACAGCACAAGACCGCACGAGCCAAAGCAACTGCAAACAGGCCCACGAACAGAGAGCAGCAAGCTGGGCCAAACACGCCAAGAAAGCCCAAGGACAGCCCAAAGCGAAAGGGGAGCAAAACCCCAAACAGGAAATGAGCCACCAGGGCCCCATAGGAACCAAGAAACAGAGGGCAACCCCACCACAGCGACCCAACGAAAAAGCCACAGCAGCAAGAGACACAGGCCGACCAAAGCCCAGCCACACTGTACGGTGGACAACCAACAGCGAGAGAGTCGAACCACCTTCAAACCAAAGACCAGAGGGGAGAAGAAAACAAAACCCACCAAGTCCAGAGGGAAACAAGGGCAGAAGCAAAGGAACCAGACGGAACTAACCCAGACCGGCAGGAGCCGCAAAAACGGACGGAGGCGCAGAAAGGAAACCAGCACCCCACCCGAACAGCAAAAATCAAGGACACCCAAACCCCACCAACAAGGAGAGGTAAGCGGGACACGGACCACAGTTGACCAAAGGATCCCCGGACGGGAGCGCAACAGCAACAATAGAGCCAAGGAACAATAAAGCCCAGGCAGGTGCAAGGCAAAAGAGACCCGGAGGCCGCAGGAAACCACAACAAGCGACCCTGACATCAAGGGCACCGAAGAGGGCCAGGACCAATGCCAAGCCCCAAACAGGTAGGCAAACACCCACCAGGGGACCTCAAGCACAAGAAAGCACAACGAACCCGGAAGGAAGGGGAATGCAGAATGAACAAGTGAGACAGCCCAGCGCAGGGGACAAGCAAACCGCCCGCAAAGCCCCACATGCAAAAATGCGCCGCCGAGGCAAACACCCAGGAGGCCAAAGACACACCAGGACGAACAACGGAGAACCGACCGGAACTGGAGTGAACACAGGGGCAAAGCCACAGGCAGCAACCCACCAAAGGCGAGAAGACAGAAGAGCCGGGCGGAACAAGCCCGAGAAATGTCAACACCCCCAGGGACCAAACCCGAGCCGGTAGGACCCAGCACCCCAAAACCAGGGACAAAGAAGAAGAGCATTCAAACCGCACAGGGAGCGCCGGTGAGAAACAAAAAACCGCGGCAGGAAAAGAAACCCCAGACCCGAGTGAGCCAGTCCCCACAGAGGCACAACATGGGCCAGAGACCAACTGCAGGAGCATAAATGGGAAGTACCCAGGCGAGTCCCCCCAACAGGACCAAGATCCCGGACAGGAAAACAAGCCCAGGCGTGAAGCCGCGAGCCCGGATAAGAAGGCAGGAAAAGCCAGCACCGGGGACATAAACCGGAAGAGAGCGACCGAGGCAAGCCCGCAAAGCCCCCAGAGAACGAGGCAGTGTACAAACCGCCCAGGAGAGCAACAAGAAGCCCCCACGGGGCAGGGGCAAAAACAAGCCAAGAAACGGTCAACAGAAGGCAGACGAGAAATCTGCCAAAAAGCATACCAACCGATCCAGCACAGATCGGGAACCCATGCACGCCGCACAGGCCGAAGAGGCCGCACAACACCCGGGAAGGGGAGACCAGAACACAAAGACCATAGGCCGAACTGGCAGACAGGGCAGGAAGGGGGCCACCAGGGCAAAAGAAGGGACACCTATGGGAACAGGTGAAGTCGGGAAACCCCACAGAACACCGGGACCAACCAGACGGGGGGCCCCCAACGGACAGACAGGGCAGGAAGGGGGCCACCAGGGCAAAAGAAGGGACCACCACTAGGCACCCAGGCCCAAGGAGCCCAAAACTCACCCTACGGAAGGACCTCATCAGGGTAGACAACCCAGACATGAACAGCCGGGGGCCACATAAAACCAGACGAAGGCCGAACAGCCACCCAAGGGAGGAGACCAACCACAGAGCCACAGCATGCGGGACCGGACCCAAACAGCCAGGAATGCCCGAAACCAGCAGCAAGGAGTGCACGGGACACACAACAGGGCAAACCCATCCCACTCAGGGCGACAATGCAAATAAAAAACAAAAGATGAACAGAAAGCAGAACAAAGTCATGCATGCACCCCAATACAGAGAACTGGGACTAAGTCCATTGCGAATCTATGCACACTATGCCAGGCCAGTATGGACCCAGGAAAAACACCCCCAGGAAAAACAAGCCACAACAAGTGCACGAGTGCGTGCGGTGAACACAACACAGTACACTACTGGATCACCAGAGCCCTCAGAAAGAGGCAGGAGAAGTGAACACGAACCACTTGCACCAGCTGAGATCTGTGAGAACACGATGAGGGGGAGGGTGCAAGGGACACCCGCCGGACCAAGGCAAGAAAGCCAGACTGCAGGAACAGGAACAGGAGCAGACGCCAAAGCCCACCCGGAGACTACAGAAGCAGCCCAAGAAGGAAGAACAGGAGCAAACAGAGGACCACACCCATCAGACATGCAGGCGCCCACAGACCCCGGAATCCCCGAAGGCCACACCAACCAGGACAGACCCTGCACAACAGTGGAGAGCAGGCGGGGACAGGAGTACGCAGGAAGGAAGGACCGCCGGACCAAAACCCCGAAGTGAAGCCCGGGAAGGGGAAACACACACCCCAGCGTACTGAGAACCACCCCACGGAACTCAGAGGAAAGATAGATAGCCCGGAAGGGCCCAACCCAGTTCCAAGCAGTGCACGTAAAATGGCATCCAACCTGGTAACCTGACGAGCATGGACACTCAGAAGGAATCCGGGCACCCAAGAACAGAAGCCCACTCCTACCCAAAGGTCCACAAACACCCACAGACGAAAGAAACGCTGAGTGGCGCAAAGAGAAGAGCCGGGACCCATGGACACAGGCCTCCACAGCGGAAAGCCGAGAGAGGACATCCCACCGTACTGGGAGACTAAGTGAAGTACAGAGAAACAGAACGTCGAGCGTCAGCACAGAGACTGGATGCAGTTGTCAATCAACAAGATGCCCCGTTAAAGTAAACATCTGCAGCACCACCCCCAACTCCCATACCGAGAGTCACAAACAGCGTGAACCTGAACCGAAGGCATCAGAGCGCATCACATGAGCACCAGGGAGAGACACCCAGAACACAAGATGTTGAGCGCCCCAGCCGAGACCCGATCACGGTCTCCCAGCAGTGAGGTCGACCGCCACAGCTGCAAGGATAAAAATCCCACCGGGAGGGAACGGAGACCCAGCACAGCCACAAGCGGCAGAGACCCCCAGGAAACGTAAATAACTATCATAATATATTAATTATTTTATTTTAACATTAACCAAGAAACGAACATGGAACACTCACAATAAACCCAAAACAACGCAAACGTGGAGCCCCTGCACACCACCACTGCAGCTGCCAAAAAAGACAGACAGGCATGCTGGATCTGCCGCACCTGAAGGACACAGCCCGGAGCGAAGTCGGGGGAGGCAGTCCCCATCCAACGGAGGCCGACCAGCGAGGAACGCCCACTGCCAATGACTGAACCAGGAGGGGAAGTCAACAGCCCGGCCCCAACCGGGAAGAAAAGCGGGCAAGAAAAACGGCAACCGCTGCGTCGCCACCCCCGCAAAACCCCCGCGCGTCTGCCACAGGCGAGGAAAGCATGGAGCACATACGTGCGGGACCAAGAAGCATAGATACCGGTCCACAAACTCCCGTAGAGCCACCAAAAGAACAGCATGAGGCTCGCGAGCACAGGCACACAACACGGACTGCCGGCAAGGTCAAGCCGACGAGGGGCCCTGAACCATGCCAAACACACCAGACGCTCGCCGGCAGGAGGAACGAGCCAGCGCAGCACAACCCGGACCAGGGTGTGCCGAGGCCAAAGCAGCAGAAAGAGACCCCAGGCACCTGGAACCGCGAGCGGCTCCCGGCAGTGTGGGCGGAAAACTGCCCAGGAGAGCCAGCAGGTTAAACAAACAGTCAAAGTCGGGCGACTGCTGCGGGACCTTAACGCACCCGGACACAGCCGCGGGCACACGCCCCTAGCCCCCGGTCGTGCACCGCAGCCCGTCTAATGGCACAAGAAGCAGCCCAAAAGACACTGCGATGGGCAAAAAGAGATGGCCAACGCAGTCAGGCAACCCCCACATACGGGAAGCCCATCGGGAGAGGCGCCACCTTAGGAGAAATACTCCATGACCCCAGCCAACCAGTGCCACCATACCCGGACCCCGCATCAAACAAAGTCGGCGGGCGGGGACGGACGTTAAGGCCAGCAACACCCAGGAGCAGGCAGGCCCGGGAGACCCAACAAGGAGAGCCTGCTAGAGCAGGGCAGGACAAATACCCAGAGCCCCCAACCTCAGAGCCCGCTAGAGCAGAGCAGGAGAAACAAAGGGGGCAAGGAGAGGGTACAAGGTGAGGGGGAAACCCAAGCAGGAGCCCGCTAGAGCAGGGCCTCGTCCCCCGGGCCGTAACACCAGCTAGAGCAGGCCCTGGCCCCAACTTACCTGTTGAAACACGCTCTGGAGAATCTGCAGCGCAGAACGAAAAAAACAGGCTGATGGGTTGGGCCGGCCCGCCTCTTATAGAGGTCAGGTGGTATTGGGTCGGCCATCTTGGGAAGGGGTGGGAGGCATGGGAGGCTGACTTTTTGCTTTGCAGGGTTCTGGTGTGGAGCTAAAGCTCACTTTGTTAGTCATGTGGCGAGGAAGACTAACGAAGAGGTAATGACATAAATACGCTGATTGCTTTGGGACGTCTTCAGCAACACAAATCTATTGCTCTCTATCCAGTCGCGTCCGTTGCAGGCAAGAACAGTGGAGCAGTGGGACGACGGAATAGGGAAAATAAAAGAAATAAATAAAACCACTTACCTTCCGTGTTCTATTGACTCCCCCCCACCTCGCCCCACTGCCCTACCGTTCTTACCTGCACTGGCCGCGACTGCCTCTATCAATATAAACTCTAAAGCCATCTTTGTAAGTTCTTTGCGCATTCCCTTTTTTCCAGCTGTGGTGAGCAGGCTCACGACCCTGCGACAGAAGACACAGACAGAATCTAGGGTCGTAACTTGCACTCAGCCAGTTAGCCCACACATCCCTCAATATATACCAGTGACGCTGCGCCCGCGTCATGATGCAAGAATGCGTGCACATCTTTCCTCCTTAATGCAGAAGGAAACACCACTCCCACCTTCCTGACCCTCTTTCTCATTATCATTCAAATTTGCTCCTCAGCAGGGCACAAATCCTAAAAAAAAGAAGTGGGGGGCCTAACTAAATTAGGCAGTATGCATGTGATATCATGACACATGACATCACAGTGCATGACGTCATGACTCGTGACATCACAGGAAGTGGCATTACAACCGATGACCTCACAGGAAGTAACATCACAAGAAGTGAGATCAGATCTTAAGATCGCAAACATATGTTTAGCAGGTCTATCATGAGAGCATTTAACAAATTAGATTTTACGTCCGAGTTGTGCCAAAATTTGATGCAACCCTGATAAAAAATACATATTTTTTAAACTCTTCAACAAATAAATTGGCAGCAAGGAGAAATGTGGCAGTAAATCTATTCTGCTAAATTGTTTGCATCGTCTGCATTTTAAAATATCTTGTGGGGTAAGGCACCTGCTGCAGGGATCTTTGTATGCCCAATAAATCTCAGTAAATAATAATAATGGTAAAATAAATCTGGAAGATAACACATTTGCTGGAGAGATCTGTGTTTTGAGTAGTTCAAATTTTGAATCAAAGTAACATAGAGGGTTAATGTGTCTCATGCTAAACATATCATGTAACATGCAAATGACAGATTTTTATTTAATGTAGATAGGTAAGTGGGTTACTACTTTTAACACAGAGATCATTTTGTTACATGCAATTGATACATTGTTATCCTTCTAATATAGCGCAGTGAGCTATGAAGAATATGTGACTACTACATCTTGCAACCCTCACTGTCTTATGTAACACATTACATTGTACATTGATTTCCAGACATATCATTTGCCGGTGTATAATGTGTATGTGTGATGTAAGGTGCTCTCACACCCTGCATCAAGATGAGTCGTGCTGGAAAATAAATAAAATGAAATAGTGATATTTAAATTATTTGTTTAAATACTGGGACAAACCAATACATCTGACATTCTTATTGTGCATGTGTATCCTTTATAAACAGGGATTACAAAGTCAAAACCGCACCTCCTTTACGTACTAGAGAAGTAACAACAAGCTGTGTGCCTTTGTTTCCCCTTCATTGCATTTGCATTTGCATCTAGGAGAGAGGCTCCAGATAGCTCCCAGCCAGGACACTGGAACAAAAGAAGTCATATGGCTCCTTAAATTCAGCCTTTGTTATGGGCCCAGCTGGATTAGCATAAGCCCTGTTGCTGCCAGCATGTTGCTGCTTGGAATGAAAGCAGACAACATGCATGCACTGCTGAATGTGTCCTGGTGTCTGAAAATTACACTGGGACAAGTTCAGCAGATTTCAGTGGGGTCCTTGTTGACAGGGTGGAAAGCATCCAACCAGTCAAAATAGTGGGTGGAGGCATCTACCTGCGTGCACTCCCTGACTTGTGCCCTGCTCATCAGGCACAGTCTTGGAGCCTTTGGAAAGGACCAGGGTAAAGTCGGAGGCCCCCTTCATCTCTGAATTCAAAGTAGGCATGGCTCTGAAGACATAGGATCCTGGTCTTGGGGTCTTGGTGTTACATCTGGGCTGTCGGTATAGAGGGAAACAGCCACTACAACGCAGCCATTTCCACGCTGTACTTAACCACTCAAGCTTTACAACGCATGCGTGGTTACCATGTAAAGCCTTTACCACACATTTATTTACTACAAAATACGTAGTAAAGGAATGTGTGGTAAAGGTAAAATTGAAAAAAGTGGGCTGAGGGGTTTGGGGGGTTCCCCCCTCTACAAAAAGAGTGAGTTTAAAAAAAGAAAAAAAACTCTTACCATAAAGACGATGATTTCTGCCTTTTGTCCTTCCTGAAATAAGCCAGCCTCCCTAACGACATAATAACGTACGTGCATCTACGTACTGCCTTTACAAAAAAATAGAAAAAGGACCACTTAACATTGAAGAAGGAGAAGTCTGTCTATGAAAAACTGTGAGTATTTTTTTTAATATACTAACTTTTAATGATCTTAGGGAACATATAAGGAATTGGGGCAGGGATCGAAAATGAAAATGCCATTATCATGCATAGTTATACAACGAAAATCGTTGTATAACTATGCTTGGTAAAGGCATTTTCGTTGTAAAGCATATTCGTGGTAGTGGCATTCACGTTGTAACGCATGCATGGAAAAGGCATGCGTTGCAATGGAATGCGTAGTAGCGTTATATAACCCGGTATAGACTGATGGGCTTGCTACTGATACTGGGTCTGCCCATTCTTCCCACCCATCCCCCTCTAGCCTTCAGAATAGTACTACCTGGGTGTTAGTCATGTGTCGGGCTCCCCTATCTTGCTGTTTCTGATCTTCCTCCGGCGGTAGAGGTCAGAGTCTAACACTGCCAGGGGCGGATTTGGAAATGCCGAAATGGTGTCAGTGAACTAAAAATTGAGGTGTTAGGTGGTTAGTACAGTATAACATATTGTGATACATTTGCAAAAGTTGTGGATAGGCAGTTTTATGCTGCCATTCCGCTCGACGCAGGTTCTGATATCTTTGTTCAGCATTTGCATCATGGGTTCCAACAGATATCTCCCATCCGGAAGATATCCAGAGTCTGAGCAGATCTCCTTTCAAGGTGTTGAGCACCCTTCTTCCATGCTCGAGGGTGGTGGATGTCCAAAGACCCAGCTGTTTGGCACCAATCATACTCACTCACTGTCTGGTCTACTAGAGTGTCCATACCGGAAAACCAGCCCATCTCTCTTATCATGGCTTTGGTGGTGCCCTCTGCACACAACTGACCACATGATGCTGAAGGGACTGAAGTATTAGATCTCTTTGGTAGTGTGCTAAGTTCATTATAGATCCTCCTAAGCACATGAAAGTATGTCTAGCTGCACTTGTCCATTTCTTGGGCGTACCCTCCAGGAGCTTGTCAGGCCCACTTCCTTTGCTTGCTCAATGCATTCGTCTTGTCGGGACTTCTGTGGGATGCCCTTCAGTGGCAGAACCTTTAGCCAATGTTGTACACTCAGTCATCCACATCCGTGGCATGTTTGGCGTTCACAGGGGAAACTCAAAACTGCTGTCTGGTGATCTAGTTTGCAGCTTTGCTGCACTCTGGATTGCAGGTTTGTGTGTGAACTGGCACCTCTGGAGTGGAAGTATCCACTTGTCAATGCAGAGGGGTAGGTGAGGTGTAGTCCCATAAACAGGAATAGGAGAGATTTGTAGTCGGTGGCTACATTCAAGCGATTTCCATGTACCTACAAGCGAAAGTGAAGGCAACCCATTTGATCGCTAATGCCTCCTTCTCAATCGGGGAGTATCTCTGCTCTGCCTCCGAGAGCACTCAGCATGCAAAAGCAATTGGCTTCCATTCATCTTTGTCCTGATTGTTCATCCATACTTTACTTAAATAGACCGGGCTGGCATCCACAATTAGTTTGGCGTCTTTGGCAGGATTTAAATATTCCATGGTTGTATCATGCAAGAGGGAGTATTTAATTGACTGAAATGCTTGTTGTTGTGCTTCTCTCTACTCACACAGCACTTTCATTTTGGTCAGCACTCTCAGAGGTTTCGAGAGGATTGCCAGGCTGAGGCTGAACCTGCCGCAGTAAGTTGTCATTCATAAGAAACTCTGCATGTCTGCTTTATTCTGGGAGTTGTGGTAAAAGGGGCAGTTTTTTTAATGTAATTTTCCTTTTAGTAGTCAATCCTGACACCGGTGCCTGAAAAGATATATCCACAAAATTGTACTTCTTGTTTCAGGAGTTTACTCTTGCTCTGGTGCGGGATAAGGCATTAGTCTTCTACTCATTGTGGGGTTGCTTTTAGTTGTTTATGGTGCTCCAGGGTGTTACAGGCATATATAAGTATTGCTGACACTTAAGACACCCTCAAGGCTAAGACCCTTGATGGCATTTTAGAAGACCTGTGCCACCAATGAGATGCCGAAGTTTAATCACTGTATCACCTCAAGCCTATGTGAATTGGAAACATAGCGATATAATGGCACTCTTAGCACAGTCCACCTAAATACCCAGCAATCAAGTCCTTTTCGGAGAACCATTATGATCCATTTAGATAATTAACTAAGTTGGCAAGCGTGACCTGCCTTTCCATCTTAATTGCTTTATTTTAAAGTCTCATGTCAATGCACAGGCGGATGGTCTGAGGATGCCTTGGGTTCATTATTACAACTGTGGTTGAGATACAAGGGGTGGGACCTGACATTTTCCCAATCACACCAAGTTTTTCTAGAGTTTGTAGTTGCGGATTGATGAGCAGTCACAAGGAAAATGATATACTTTGATGATGGAGGACGATGGCTTTAAATGTGGGGGTCGACGTGGTGTCTGCATGGTGATGCTTTCAGACATCCGAATCCATGATACAGAAAATCATAGTCCTTTAAGATCTGGTTGACTGTGGGTGAACTGAATTAGCTCAAGTTCTTTCACTTTTGTACAGCTAAGATAAGTGCAAGCTCCTGCTTTTGCCATGAAGACCTTGGTGGCCAGAGTGACCTAGTCATGACTGAGCTCCATACAGACTTTGCCTGCAAGTGGGATGGAGTCTAGGCCTCCATAGGAGAAGATTTGTGTGGTTGTGGGTGGCAGCTTGGGACACCATCTGAGATGTATGTATTGATCATGGATCGTAACATTTTCCGATGCACCTGTGTTGATTAGAGCTGTGATGATTAGCCTTGGCACATGCACCTGGCATGTTGGCTGGCTCCTTCATCTTACAGCATGGATGGCAAATGAAATTTAAAAAAACTTCACTAACCTCATTTTTACTGAGGCTCAAACACTTCCACTACCTGCTAGTAGTCAGTTGTTTGTGGTTGCCTTTTTGATTAAACTGCATCCTGGATTATGGTAATGTCTGGGGATCTTAGGGACTTCCATCTCTATACACCTTCGCAAAGTGGTTGCGCCTGCCACTGCTGGAACACGTCTTTCCTTTGGCCAGGTAGATTAATGGTAGGTAGGTTGGTAACGCACATTAGCCACAGTGCCTCTTGTCATTTTTCATTTATCTCCTGGCCTGCCCACTCTCAGTGGCACCTGCTGCTTCCTGACGTCATCCACAGGTTTTGATGACATGATGGTCCTTGGGTTATTCTAGGATCTTTTTTCTTTATTTGTTTTTTGGTTGTAATTTGTGTCCAGACGAGTGCAGATATTACACCTTTTATATATGAAAGATGTACTGGTCCATGTCCTTCCCCATTAACAAGTCTCTTTGGTATATGCCACAACCAATATTTGGTGCTCTGGAATGCACTCAGTGACACTCTGGTCTCCTTACTTTCAGAAAATCATCTGATAAGTCCTCTTATGCCAGTTCTGTCACACGGCATAAGTTGACCTTTGTCGGATCTTGTACCTGGTTTCTTTATTTCAATATCATCATGATGGCTTCTAACAACTCAACTATTCTTAGATCTTTATGTAGACTACAACCAAGGTACCTAGCCCCCTGATATCTCAATATAATTGGATTCATTAGTAGTATCTAATGCCATTTTCTCCAAGTCCTGATGAAGGTGGATGGATGATGAGGTGATACCCTCCGAAAGGAGCGTCAACATTTTTTTTTGTTCATAGTGGCTTGGCTTTATGACAAGTGAAGTCACGATTGACTGTCTTCTGTCCTCATTTGAAGACCGATACTTCCCTACTAGGACTTGATTTCATGTTTTTCATTTTCTGGGATCATTTCATTAATTCCTTTCTAGGTTCCTTTGTCTATAGGGTTTTTTTGTATTCACTTTGTCTTTGTAATAAATATTGTTTTTACTCTATATAATGTACATAAAAATTTCCAATGATGAATTCAAATTTATTTTTTTCCCATATCTTCTGAGTTGACCTCATCAGTCTTCATATTGATAATGAATTGTTTTGGTACTCACGGACCATTTGAACCACTTGATACTTTAATGGCTTTTTTTCTCATCTGCTATAGAGCGTTTATGTTTTACGTTTAGGTTTCTGTGACTCAGGGATACTCTATTACCGTATTAAGATGTTCCCTGCCCTATTGTGTTTATTGTTACTTCTTTGGTTTTGATCTTGGCCAATGCCAACCCGATTTGCTGTGTGTGAGTATTAAATAATTTGTCAGATCTGGCTAGCATGAATATCTCGTCTAGTGGGATACCTGGCTCCCATAGGATGAGGTAGTATAGGAATGGCAAGTGACAGCCCTGGATGTGTTTGCCTATATCTCCTTGTTAGGGTGAAGCATGTGACAAACTCATGGATGGACTCGTCCATTTGCTGCTGATTTTGCCAGATCTTGAAGCACATAAAGTCAGGGTTCATCGGGTGATCAAAATGCATATTGAGCTCTGGCACTGCCTGGTTACACTCAGTCTCACCTCCAGGATTTAAGAGTTTTCTGAATAGTTTAATGCTCTCCTCCAAGCGTAGTACAACATGTGGGAGTGCTTAAACCCACCACTGGTCTCCTTTGTGGCCTTAAAGTAATTCTTCAGGTGTATCACCTGTACATTTCAACGCCGCTGTGCTTGGGTGAATCAGCTTAGTGAATCATGGGGAGGGGATTCCTATTGCCACCCACCTGGTGGATCACAAAATATTGGGTTTTGTCTCCAGGATTCAACGGGAACTGAGGCAGAACTTCTGCAGCAGACCCCAGAGCAGTTCCAGGGGTGTCCGTCTAGGGGTTGTCAACCCCCATCTCTGCCCTCATTGCCCCTTCTGTGGAATCAGGTCGGTCATTCGCTACTGGCAGCACGCTCAAGTCATATGGGCAGCTAGTGCAGTGGCTTAAAAAAAGCCCCTGCAGCCCCTGCTGTGCGGGGGCCCCTAAGCAAAAGTGGAAGGTAGTGAACCGGGGAGGAGGACCCCCCTCCATGTACTTTTCAGTGGGGTGCTACTGAGCTAGTGGGCAACAGATTTGGTAGAGGCTCATTGCAAATCATTGAAAATGTCATTAGCCAGGATAAAGCAAAGTCGTGGTATGTCCTCCTCAGTGCTCTTTGTGGAGGAATGCAGAGGGAACATGGCAGGTGTAGCAAAATTGACTCCCCTTTCTCTCACGGGGTTTTATCAGGGCGCTGGCATGCATGACGTGTGGAAATTCTTCCCAGGGCGTCGGTCTGTTTGCTCTTCAAAGATCGCCAGGCTGCTTTCAGATTGCATGCATGCATGCCATTCTGTCTGCTGGGTGGCACACCATACAACAGACCTGCCAACTCACACGGTGCCACCATGTGGCACACGATATTGGCTCCCATTACACGGTCACCCAGTGAGGAGCCGATATCACACAAGTGGCAGGGAAAATGAGCTGAAAACCAATGTAAATAAATAGTGCATTTCCAGCTTGTTTTATGAGTATTTGAACTGCTGATGTCCATTAAGGCCCCACCCGCTCCAAGGCCCCGCCCCCTCCTTGCACTGTGAGATTTTTGTTCAAGATGGCGGATATGATACAAGCTTCAAGGATGATTAGGTGCTACGGGACCCTAATGCTGCCAGTGGTGCACGGCAAGACCACATGGCAGTCACTGTATTTAAACGTGCTTTAAAATCCTTTAACTCACAGTTCAATTTAAAAAATATTTTTCTCGATTAAAAAACCCAAAAGAAATGCACCTACCTCTGCACTTCAATTGTCTTCATTTGTAGATATAGAAAAAGAATATTAGGCATTGCCTCAATAAATTATACCTTCTTGTATTTAATTAATTTTGCATAACATAATTTTCCCACCAGGACACCTCAGAGCGTTCAACCAACAATGAAAAACGAAGAACAGGACAACAAAAAAAGAAAAAAAACAAGATCAACTGTTGAGTTAATTGTGTTTGTTTCTAAACACTGTTTTGAAAGGGCATTTGAATTATGCAAAGGATGCTAGAGCCTGTTAGATCATGTCGGCTGCTTGCATTGCAAACCGACAGGAGAAGGAAAAAAGGAAGGGAATGAATAGGCAGGGGTGAGCGATGGTGATTTTAGAGGTAGCGTCCAACTCCCAGAGCGCACAGAGGGTGACAGTCAAAAGAATGGAGAGCCAATAAGATTGAAGAATGAAGGACCCTCCCCCCTAAGGCTTGCAGGAGAGAGTGCTGCACAACCACGCCGCATGCTTGCCTGCCCACACATACACTACAGATAGGCGCTTCACACTTTTAGCCTCTGTCGCCCAATCCTGTGATGTCCAACGTAGGTCTAATATATGCCGAGGTGGGTAGTATACATGCCACATTTTAATGATAACCTCTGACTAAGTGAATGATTTGAATTTAAACTAATTGCATGCAAATTTAGGTAATGTGACACGCTGAAAATCTCTCACAGATCCGTCTCAGCTGGACCTAAACCGGATGCCCCATCCTGATACATTGACCAAGTAGATCCTGGATGGTAAGGTAAGTTAGATGCAGGTCAGATGGAGGAGCTTTGGGCATCCTGTGTCCAGATCCATGTATTTTCCAACATCACAAGGTTTCAAGGAAGGTCAGCAAGTCTGCAGCCAGTAATTACAAGGAGGTTTGGTAATTACTGGGATTCTGTTCTAACCAAGGTCCTGACTACAAGTTATAGACTACAATGTAACTCCTGGGCAAAGAGAATTTTGAACAGGGCTCAGAATTATGGCTTTTGTGATAACGATTACGGGTTGTGTGATAATTATCATACCCTCAAAGTTCAACCCTGATAGATTCCAGTGGATCAAACTTGTCATAGTTTATTAAGGAAAAGGCAAGGGAAAAAACAGACAAAGTATGTAGTATTCAACATATTAAAAATGATTCTGAATGCTATACCTCATTTAAAAGCTGAAAAATCAAATCTGCATTGAGATCTAGAATTTGTTACCATACCAGGGGAAAAAAGATGTCGTCCGCAAAGGACGAGTGAGACGCTAGCTCCGATACGGCTCCTCTCTACTCGGCACGGAGACGAGGAGAAATTTTGTGAAACCGCACGGAGGAAAGCACTGAGCGGCATCGATATCAGGAATAAAAACTTTACCGCAATTCTGTCCCAGGCTGAGCTTTGGATCTGAATTGACCTGGAGCATTGAATCGCTAGAGAGCGGAGCAGGCTGGGCTAATGCGAACTTCGTGAACTCCCTGAACGGCACGGGTGCCGGCGCTTCACTCCCTGAAACATTGGAGCCGTAGCAGACAGCGCTGTGGTAAGAAAAGCGGGACTTGCAGACGTGCAGGCAGTATTCAATACCCAGAAAATTTGGAACAGCACAGCAACCGGATTGATGCATTATGGTTCCAGGGGGCAGGGACTACAACGCTTGATGCCCTGCTGAAAAGTAGACCCGGACAGACTGCAGGCAGTATTGTGGTGAGCATCTCAATGCACAATAATTCTTTAAATCTCAAACTGACTATATAAACTACTGTGTAATATAAAATGTAGGGGGAGCAATCTGTTTTTCAATCAGGTCTGTTGCACTGATATATAGTTAAATAGTGCTCAAGGAGTGAATGCTGGCTGAGCGTGGATAATTAAATCTGGGACACTGTGGCTTCTTTAAGAACTGAGAGTTAAAACCCAGGTGGACAGATGGTCAATAAGCTTCACTGGGTACAAGGAGGCACTGTATGATCTAACTCATGTTATATTAAAAAAGAAAAGAAAAAAAAACCCTAGTTAAAGGTGCTTAGAGATGCCACCAAAAACAGCACGAGGTGGAAAGAGCAGAGGAATGACGAATACCCTGTTGGGTAATTGGCTTCAGGACCCCTAAATAGGAGCTAGTGTCAGAAAAGGAGCTCTGGAAGGTGCGGTTGGGGAGATGGACTGCCCAAACACTAAAATGGATCTGAGTGAGGGGAAAAATAAGAAAGTCCCTCAAATGTTTTCAACTAAGAAGGATAAAACTAAAAAAGCGCAAAATGAGGAGAGCCAGCAAAATCTCTTACCAGAAGTAACAAGCCAATTGAAAACTCTGAAAATAACAGAGAAGGAACAAACTGAAACCCAAGCAGAAAAGGGGGATCAGAAGCCAAAAGAAATGGCTCCACCCACTGAATTGATGGATTCCCGGAGTAACCAGAATAAAATGTCTGGATTAAGCTCAGAAAAGGGATGAAATTAATCTGTGTGAGCGATTCTAGCGAGCCCTTCCTCTCATTCTTGGATCATACAGACATCTCGGATGAGGAGTGTGATGAAGGGTAAAAAGTTGAGTCCTTAGATGGCTCAATAACTAGTGTGGCAAGCGAGCCAAATGATTCAGTTATGGATTCAACATCTGAAGGACCCCGAATGCCACTATGGTTTACAATAAAACGACGGCTCATGGGACTCCAAGATTAGACATATCGCAAGTTCGAACAGGCAGAAGTTTGGCCTGGGAAATATCTCTATCCCCGAGGCTCAAGCTGATCCGGAACTTACTCCTGGGACAGTAGAGGTAGTAACCGGGGGAGACCTGGCAGGTAAATCGGTAACACCTAGTAATCCCGGTGAGATATCGCTAACTACAATCTACCAACTAATAGTAGAACACAGAGCAGAAACTCGCTCAGAAAGCCAGAAAACACAAACAGCTTGCCGCACATTTCTGAATTCAGTGAGGAAAGTTGCGAAGACCTGTAATGAATTCTCTGAAAAGATAAACGCAGCGGTAGAGCAGATATCAGCAATAGAGGATCAAAGGACGACACAAAAGGCTGATATAGATATGATCTCGTCTGACCGTGAGGATATGCAACTAAAGATAGTTGACTTAGAAATTCGACTCCGGAGAAATAACTTTAGGATCTTGGGAATACCGGAAGGGCTGGAAGGGACTGATGTGCGCAAGTTTGTTCAAGAACTTTTTATGGAAGCCTTTCCGGAGTTAACAATGTGGAACTGGGCCAGTGAGATACAGAGAGCCCACAGATTTCCATTTAAGCTCTCCGAGGGGAAAAAAGGATCAGCAGCAAAATACCCCAGAGCCATATTGATCAATCTGAATAATTCTCTAGCACTGGAGGCACTATATGATCTGGCGAGGCCTGATAGGAAATGACAAGGGAAAGGTGTTCAATTCTTCGTAAGACCTGATTTCTGCCACCACACGGTGGAAAGGAGGTGGCACTTAAGGCGACTGATCACTCCCTTTCAAAACAAAGGTGCACAGGCTTTCTTATTGAATCCAGCAACATTAAAAGTACTGCACAAAGGCCACACAAACTTTTTTATATCAGAGATACAAGCGCAAGAATACTTGAATACACTCTGAGATCTGAAATATGATATACTAATGTGTTTAAGATAGTAATGTCTGAAAATAAGAGCTATGGACAATATACAAGATAAAGGTATCAATATGTTTAACAGGAGTCGGGTAATGAGGAATCCACAGAGGATGGAAAATGAATAATAATATAGCGGCGATTAAGATTTAAAGTGCAGGAGTAGAGCGGAGACTGGAGCAAGTCTCTTCCCATCGATAAGGGTCATAAGCCCTTTTTCCTTAGTTGTAGGGTGGAGGGTGGGTGGGGGAAGGGGAGGGAGGTCACAAGGGTTGGTGGTGGGGGTGAAGGGGGAGATGAGAGGTGGGGTCACGGAAGGGTGGGGAAGGAGGGAGGGTACTAGGGGTAGTCGGGGTAGGGGTGGATGGGTAGCAAAAGAAAAAAACAAAAATCAGACAGATACAGATGGATGTATAAAGGGGAGTGTTGCACTAGGCAAAGATGGCATAATCAATGGCTATGGGTATATAAAATATGCCAAATAGGAAAATATGGGTAAATTTAGGATCTACTCATCAAATGTTGGTGGGCTGAATGATAAGGCAAAATGGGCAAAGGTCTTTGAAATAATCATTATGTTGAGCCCAGACGTCCTGTGTTTAAAAGAGACACACATTCCATGGGCCAACAAAACATGCCTAGAAATTAGAGGGTATAATCTAGCCGTGTGCTCCCCCCAAACAACAATAACTAGAGGTGTGGCTACGTATATTAAACATCGAAGCGGTACGGTCCATCGAACAAAAGCAGATAAATGGGGCCGCTGGGCCATAATCGAGGTATCATTGGGCTTTACCGTTGTTAATATATATGGTTCAAATCTGGATGACCCAAATATTTGGGAGGAGCTAGAGGTGGAATTAGCACAGTGGTCAAGCTTTTTGATTATTTGTGGCGACTTTAACCTACACCTGGGTAGAAGCGGTACTCGTAATATATATACAGGGAGGAAACCTAAGGTATTCAAAGCATTTTCCTCGCTCAAAAATACCCATGAGGTAGCTGATGTTTGGACAGAGAACCAACAAAATGACCCGGGCTTTACATATTACTCATACCCCCACAAAAAATGTGTTCACTTGGACTATTTCTTGGCCCCTGTACAATGGTTAGATAATTTGGATATAACAAAATTACCACAGCTCTATTCAGATCATAATCCATTAATTTTGGAAATCAGAGAAGTTCAGGGTTTGACAAACCTCATAGACCTTTGACAGAAAGCTAATATTAGACGATAAGTTCTGAGCATATATTAAACACTGGACCCAAACATTTTTTGATTGCAATAGATTTAGCGCATCCCGGGCAGTAGTGTGGGATTCATATAAGGCAGCGTTGAGGGGGGAAATAATAGGGTTTGTTGCTCATATTCTGAGGGAATGTAAAGAACAGATGGATCAATTAATTAACAAACTTGGTAAGCTGGAAGTAGAGCATGTACAAATAATCTGTAATGGTGTGGCAGAAGATATAATATCACAACATTTATGTAAGATAGCACTTGCCAAAGCTGAAATTAGTCAGCATTTCCAGGAGAAAGTGGCCCAAAAATTCCAGACATATTGTAAGGAGCTATATGAATACGGAGAGACAACGGGGAGACTATTAGCTCTAAGAACGAGACAAAAAAGTGTTAGAAATATAATATCAAAAATGCAAGATGTGAATGGTGTATTGGTATCAGATTCTGAGAAGATTATCAAAATCTTTGAGGAAATCTATAGTAAACTTTATCAGGCAGAATCTGCGGTAGGGGATCAAGGGGAGCAAGACGATTTACAAGATATTGATAATTGTGGTATATCACTTCCCAGAATAAGTAGCAAAACAACTCAAGAATTAGAGCAGGAAATTACATTAGAAGAAGTACAACTGGCATTATCGTCTCTCTCATCTGGTAAAGCAGCTGGGCCAGATAAAATTCCAATTGAGTTATATAAAATACTGGAACCACAAATAGCACCTCTTATGCAAGATTTATTTCTAGATATTCAACACCATGGAATACCCCAATGACATGGCAGGACACAGATGTGGTAGTTTTAAAAAAAAGGATAAACCCCCAGAACTTCCCTCGTCATACCGCCCGATTTCACTTATGAATACAGACGCAAAATATATATTCAAAAGTTATGGCCACCTGATTACAAAAGGACATCACTGCAATTATTTCACCATGGCAACATGGCTTTGCACCTGGCCAGGGGACCACAGACCAGACACAACGAGTAATATCAATATTAGATATTGCTGAGATAGAGAAAAGACCGTTGGCTGTGGTCCTCCTAGATGCTGAGAAGGCCATCGATCTGGTGGCCTGGGGCTATCTGGGGGATAAGCTCGCAGAGAGAGGCTTGGTCCAGGATTTATGCAGGCAATACAGGCTATGTACTATAAGCCACATGCTAAGATTCAGATAATGCGCTATACATCTAAGAGGTTGAAGATAGAAAGAGGTACTCGCCAGGGCTGCCCGTGCTCCCAATCCTTTTTGCATTTTATTTGGATCCTTTTATCTCTCTGATTTTGAATAACCCTACAATCAAACCAGTAGTTTCTCATGGATATGAGACAAAAATATTGGCATATGCTGACTACATTGCCCTGATAACACCAGCCCCGCAAGAGGCAATTGCAGAGGTAGAAAAGCTTGCAGAAAAATTTGGGAAGAGATCAGGATATCTGCTAAATAGCTCAAAGGTGCAAATTATCTGTTCCCCTCACTGTATATTACAAGATTCTCGGGTGAAGGAGTCAGCAATATATCTAGAAGTCAGATTAATAGCGAAAGTTGGTGATATTTGGACAATAAATATAGATCCAGTGATGGGCTCAATTAACAAAGAGCTGAAACGACTAGAGCATTTACACCTCAATAATTGGCAGAATAAATGTAATTAAAATGAAAATCTTTGCTAAAATTCTATATCTGATTTGTGCCATCCCATTAGAAATAACGGTAAAAAAGATACGGAAAATTGAGGGGATGTTTACTAATTTTATTTGGAGCTATCAAAAAACTTGACAGGCTTATAAATATCTGATTCAACCAATTGATCGGGGAGGCTGGAACGCTCCCAATATACAGCTATATTATTGGGCTACTGCCCTACAACATTTAGGTATTCTGTATTATCACAACAATAGGCAAAATGGTAGGATTGAAGTGCCCAGCATCCATCAATTGGCGATTGGGGAAGTCGCAGGTGGAATATTCCAACGCCAAAGTGATTTGACAAAGTACCAAAAGAAGGGCTACAAATGTATCGACTGTGTAATTAAAATTTGGAGAAAGGTAGGGAAAACCTCTATGATAAACAGGTTTATAAAACATTCATCACTTTGGCATTCTGACCTCTTGCGCTCAACCATATATGATGACATGGCCAGAAAGTGGGAGGAAAAGGGAATTGTAATGTTGACAGATGTGTATTCCAATCAAGAAATGGTGGTGTTTATAGAAATTGCACAAAAATGTGCCCCCCAAAGTGATTCATGCTTTAAATATCTACAAATTAGGAATTGCATAAGAGGTATTTCAAAAGACAGTATCAGCTCTGGGTCGGTACCAATACTCCAGCTCATGAGTAATCCTAAGAATAGGATAAAAGATTTTTTATCAGGAGCTCTTAAAATGTATACCTAATGATCTGGAAATAACAGAAACAAACTGGTCAAGCAAATCAAGTGATGAGGAGGTTGATATAGATAAGGTACTGGAGATGGGTAAAAATGTTTTTATGTCATCTGACTTAAAGGCTCAACAATATAAAACGGTGTATAGCGTATACTATACGCCGTCAAAACTCTTCAAATGGGGAAAAAGATAATCGGATTTTTGCCGTAGATGTCAAGATAGACCAGCCGACATGATACACATGTTCTATTCTTGTGCAAAATTAGTCAACTTAAAAACGGGATTGAGTCATTTATGGCACAAACATTGGGGAGAAATGTCAAGATTTCCTCTACGTTAATGCTGTTGGGTTATGATGCAAGGTTGCAAATTGGGAGCACTACAAAGGGATTTTGTGTTTTTAAGTTTATGAATAGCACGTCTCCTGATTGCTACTGTATGGAAAAACTCTGAACCACCAACATACTTTCAGTGGCTAAACCGGTTAATATTCATTGGGAAGCAGGAAATTGCTTTATACAAATGTAAAGCGTTAAAAGCTATGAAGAAAGGTATGAAAATCTGGAAACCACTCAGGGTTTGGATGGAGGAACAAAGTAGACAAGGGGGTGGATAAAAGAAAAGATCGTATTATGCCCATAATGAATGTCAATGAAATGACAATGTTATAACTTTATGTTTTCTTTTGTTTATATAAGTATATCTACTGTACAGATTTGCTTATCAAGATATCCTACTGTATCAAGTCTGATCTTAATAAAAAGAAATACATTTAAAAAAAAAGCTGAAAACTCGGTATATGAGGTATTTACCATGGATGGTAAATACCTCGCTCTGGGATAGTTGTATTTATCACATGCGGCAAACACCTCAACCTATTCCGCCTACCTTGTAATGAGCGCATGGTAATTCAAAAACACAGGCAGGAAAGGGCTATAACCAGGGCTACTGGAATTATGCAGCAGGGTGAAATGAGAGATGGAAAAATAGAAGAACGGGTAGTTCACCTTAATATCCGCCTCAGAGCATTGTCCTACCAGAATAGCGTGGGTAAAATATCAAGACCAAACCAAGGTAGTATATATAGGTAGGACTATGTTTGCTTTACTTAACTTAACAGATATGTATCACCTTCACAATATATATATCTTCAAGGATCATAGATGTGGAGTTAAGAATATTAAATTCACACTTACCTATAAGCATTTACCTTCTCCATATTTTGGTCCTTGATCTTTTTCACAATATTTTAGTAGGAAAATGTTACAGAAGTTGATATTGTGACATACAACAACAACAAAAAAATACTTTTTAGAGACTCATCTTTATTTGGATTTGTGTCCAACCTTTGGGGTGGAAAAACTGGTCTTTCCACCTTTTCGTCTACAAATATCTACCTGCGCCTCTAAGAAAAGTCCTTCCACTGTACTGCAATTCAATATCGCCCGAAGAAGCACTGCGGTGAACTAGGCGCCCAGAGTTTACACGGGGTTGGAAGCATGGCAGTGTGGGCAGACATTGAAGGGCAAGTCTCCCACTTGGAAGGAGGTAAAGGAAGTGGTGCAACAGACACTATCCTTGAATGGTTAAAGGGTTCAATTATTCAGGTAGAACGTTCACGAAAAAGGAAGGTGCACTCTGAAAGAAGTCAGTCAGAAATCACTGGTATTAGTCTATAAATCTTCTTTATTGTTTAAAGTTGTTTTTCAAACCGGCACACAGCCGCTTTGTGAATTCAAATATTTTATAGTAGAAGGACTAGTGCCTGGCACCTCCACGCCCTTCCGGATCAGAGTTAACAGATATGCCCAGTATTGGTAACTGCAGGGGTGCACGGTGGCCAGGTACCATTCCAGGCCACTTGTAAGGAGGCCTTCATTGGTTAAATTAGCAACAGTGCCTTCCAAGCGGGCACTATTTTAGAAAGCAAATGCTCAAAAAAATAGGGCGTTAATCCCAGAAAAATAGAAGCATTGTCAAAGCCAATAGGTCTGGCATTGGATGCCAGTCTTTTGACTATGTCAACACTTGGTTTGTCAAGGTTTTAGCAAAAAAATGATGGTTGGGGAAGCCTCTGGGTCCTTGTCAGTGTAAAAGAATAGCTAAAAGCAACATACTTTTTTGGACTAAAAATGGTCCCATTGCCGCCGAAGTCCACTCAAGGGAACTATTTTGTGTGTGGATATTGTGCCTGTGAAAGACCAGAATGCTATCACTCACAGTATAGTTAGCCAATGGATGAAGTGGGCTGACCACTGCCCCATGCTGTGCTCTGTTTTGGTTGGGAGGAGAATAAGAATGTCATAATAGTCCAGTGGATCAAAGAGGGCAGAGTGAAAACCTCTATAAGTAAGTGTACTATGCATGTAATGGTAGAAAAATCAAAAGGTGTTGGTTGATGTCAGACGTAAAGACTGCTGATGTACTAAATGACTGCTGGGTGCGTGAGAAATTACAAGTTAGTGGGCGACTGCTCACTGGGAAGGAACTTCTGGAAAACACTATAATAGGGACAAATATGGAGCACCCACCTGGGCACGACCCATTTAAACCAAGTGGAAGTGGCAAATATCGCTCTGGGTTGCCGCAGGTCAACCAGACAGTAGTGTCCTGGTTCTGATGTAGAACGGCCAATGTCGCTACTTCGTTGCCTTCATAAGACCTGGGCTGGTGGAAGGACCCATTGATGTGTAAACCCAATTATTTCTGCTCACCATTCTGGGAGTGCCTATCTGCTAACTCTTAGGTTAAATCCGTGCTTGCGCCATAGTTAGCCATGAAATTATCCACCTGAAAAAAGCCGAAGGGTGTGATGGAAACCATGTCACCTACTACCAAGGCTGGCAGCTTCCATTGCTGGATTGCCCAACGCGATGGGACACATGCAATGGCCTATAGTGGGTTTGAAACGAAACAAACAGCACAACTTATGTGGTGCATAACCAGACCTGTGCATCAATCCAAAACACACTGATCTTGTCAATATGAGGAAATTATTATTATTATCATCCACACTTTGGGAGGCATGGCCCAGTTTCTGGGCAGCGGGGAGGAAACTACAGAAGGTGAGGTTAAAACCCTGGATCTGTATGAGGGCTGTGGTGACTGTGGAAAAGAACCCTGAAAAATATGCCGTAGTAAGGAATCCCTGAAAAAAAACTTTGCAGAGAAGAATACCTAAGTTACAACTGTGCGGCTCTTGCATAAAAGCAGTTGCTCACAGTTTATCTTCAGAGGTCGCCTCCAGCTCTACCTAATGCCGGGTCTTCCTAACACCAAGGCTACCTAGTCTTGATTCCACCTCGTGCCTCTTTCTTCCACTTTCCTGCGCATCCCTACACTTCCTGTCTCTTTATCTTTCTTGCAGGTTCTCTTTTTGCCCTGCTGTGTCCCTTTGTCACTGTTTTCCTGTCTTTCGTTTTCCTCCTTTGGTAGGACTGGTTGAGAAATAACTGTAAAAACCACAGTTGATTGACAGAATGCAGAACAATGTCATACATTCACCCCAGTACAGAGATCTGGGCCCAAATCCATCGTTTTTTTGCACTCCACACCACCCCAGGTCAGATATGGCCATATGCAAATCAGTCTGACCCTGTGCCTCAAGGAACAGTCCAGCCCGAACTGCCAAGCCATGCCTTCCCTGGACCGGAAACAAGCCTCCGAGGACCGGTTTCTGGCATTCCAGCCGTCTTCAGCTCGGCTTGCTTGAATCCAGTGGTGAGGAGAGCATGGGACTCACGTCTGAGCATACCCATCCCACTCGGGGTGACAAATGCAAAAATCACAGTTGATGGACAGAATGCAGAACAATGTCATACATTCATCCCAGTACAGAGATCTGGGCCCAAATCCATCGTTTTTTGCACTCCACACCACCCCAGTTCAGAGAAATAACTGTGACATATTCTGAGAGACATCTACAGGTGGGAACCCTTGCAATAGAACGGTGGCATAGAAGAATCCCTGGAACACAGTTGTGTACACAGGTTTCTGATGTGCAGAATTGAATTCCATATAAATTTGTAGACGCAAACAACCGCGACACGGCGTCAGTAGGATAGCTTATGTGCATCCATTTCTTACGCCTGATCTGAGCAGGCATAGTTATTTTGACGCAGTGATGGCGTAGAGTGACGCAGTGAAATGTTGTAAATTTCACTGCGTCAGTTCTACATGGCTTTTTGCGTGGGATTGCCTAGCCTGCATACATTATACCTGACGTTGGTATAATGTGATGCAGGGCTTTACAACGTGACGCATCTCGCTAGATACGTCACGTTGTAAATTGGCTGCATTGTTTGCGCCGCTGTTTCATCAAAAAAAGGGACACAATGGCGGCCCAAGGAGGCCCAAGGGGCTTATAAATCTGGCCCTGAGTCTCTCGTGCCAGGATTTGAATGGGTGACTGCAAGTGTCAACGGCCAGAGCTGAATTGGTGGAGAACAATAAACTGCTCCCTCAATCCAGCAGTGCCCTCTTGTTCTAACAACGTGGGTGTCCTGCCCTCCATCTTCATTCTGCCCAATCCGCACCACTCTCACTTTCTAGGAATTTAGGCCCAGTCACCTTCAAGAATTAAAGCTGGCAAGTGCCCAAATCTGAGGTGCTTAAACTCACTCCAAGCTGCCAATGGCAGCTTGCCCAGATAACGCGGAGAGGCAAACTGCAGTCTGTGCAAAAGCCGCTGAAGGTTTATCCTCAAACATGCACAGAGGCCAGATTTAACAAGACAGCTGAAGGATTTTTTAGGTCTTGCTTGACACAACATCTGTCTACATCATTTCTTACCAGTTGTTTAAAATATCCACAAAGCAGGCGTTGGCCCTACCCAGAGGCGTATTTCTCCTACACCTCCTGCTATTTGTGCTGTTTGCTGTATCATTCCGCCTCTTCCTGAGTGCTTGCATTGAAAACCACGAGGGACTATTTCATATCTAAAGAGTACACGAATTCATGGGACCTTACATTTTTTATCTCCTTGTTGTAGAAAGAAAGCAAACTTTTTTTTTTCTTAACTGAAACAGGATGATTTTAACAAAAAGATCCACCACCACCAGCAACAGGTTGCACGCAGGAGCTGGAACAAGAGCTGGAACAAGATCACAGCCGACCAGCTCACGACCTCCCTGAACATGAACCCTCCCACCAGCACAACGAACCCTAGCCAGGCGGCCACCAACCTCACGAAGTGGATCAGCGACTGCGCAGACGAGCTCGCCCCCCTGAGGACCCCGCCCAGCAGACCCGGTAGAAAGAAAGCCCCATGGTTCACCGACGAACTCAAGAGCTCCAAGAAGAACTGCCGAGCCCTCAAGAGAACCTGGCGCAGAGACCCAACACCGGACAACATGACAGCCCTCAAGCTCGCCACCCGAAAACACCACCAACTCATCCACGCCACCAAGAAAACTGCATTCAAGGAACGACTGGACAACAACGCACACAACAGCAAGGAACTCTTCAACATCGTCAAAGAGCTCTCCAACCCCAACGCCGGAAACAACAACATCACCCCTTCGCAAGACCTCTGCAACTCCCTCGCCTCCTACTTCCACAACAAGATCGCGGACATACACAACACCTTCAGCTCTCTACCGACGAACGCCACAACCGAACCACCGCCCCCCACCACCACCCTCCGCGCCTGGACTCCGATCAGCACCGAAGACACCGTCCGCACGATGAACTCCATCCACTCCGGATCTCCGACCGACCCCTGCCCTCACCACGTCTTCAACAAGGCCGACGCTGTCATCGCACCCCACCTGCGGGACATCATCAACACCTCCTTCGACACCGCCACCTTCCTGGAGAGCTGGAAGCACGCCAAACTCAGCGCCGTACTCAAGAAGCCATCGGCCGACCCGACCGACCTCAAGAACTACCGCCCCATCTCGCTGCTCCCGTTTCCAGCAAAAGTCATCGAGAAGACCGTCAACAAGCAACTGGCCGCCTTCCTCGAAACGAACGGATCCCTCGACCCCTCGCAGTCTGGCTTCCGAGTCAACCACAGCACCGAGACCGCCCTGATCGCAGCCACCGATGACATCCGAGCGCTACTCGACAACGGAGAAACAGCGACCCTCATCCTCCTCGACCTCTCCGCGGCCTTCGACACTGTCTGCCACCGTACCCTAGTACAACGCCTCAGCAACATCGGAGTCCAGGAGAAGGCACTGGAGTGGATCATCTCCTTCCTTGCCGGAAGGACACAGAGAGTCTGTCTCCCTCCGTTCAGATCTGAAGCCACCGAAGTCATCTGCGGCGTCCCTCAAGGCTCCTCGCTCAGTCCAACCCTCTTCAACGTCTACATGAGCCCCCTCGCAGACATCGCACGCCAGCACAACCTCAACATCATCTCCTACGCCGACGACACCCAGCTGATCCTCTCCCTCACCAACGACCCCGCCACCGCCAGAGCCAACCTTCACGAAGGAATGGATGAAGAACAGCCGCCTGAAACTGAACTCAGACAAGACGGAAGTCCTCATTCTGGGATCCTCACCCGCCGCGTGGGACGACTCCTGGTGGCCCCCCACCCTAGGCAGCGCACCCAAACCAAAAGACCACGCACGCAACCTGGGCTTCATCCTGGGCTCCTCCCTCTCCATGACCAGTCGCCTAGGCCCTCGTCACCAGCCGTCTGGACTACGGCAACTCCCTCTACGCCGGAACCACCGCCAAACTCCAAAAGAGACTCCAGCGGATCCAGAACGCCTCAGCGCGACTCATCCTGGACATCCCCCGTTGCAGCCACATCTCCGGACACCTGAGAGACCTGCACTGGCTCCCGGTCAGCAAGAGAATCACCTTCCGTCTCCTCACCCACGCACACAAAGCCCTACACAACCAAGGCCCAGGATACCTCAACAGTCGCCTCAACTTCTACGCTCCCAAACGCCAGCTTCGATCGACCAGCCACGCCCTCGCCGCCGTCCCCCGCATCCGAAGAGCCACCACAGGGGGACAGTCCTTCTCCTACCTCGCCGCCAAGACATGGAACTCCCTCCCCACCCACCTCCGCCTGACCCAGGACCACCTCACCTTCAGGAAGCAACTCAAGACCTGGCTGTTCGAGCAGTAGCGGACCCCCCCAGCGCCTTGAGACCCTCCGGGTGAGTAGCGCGCTATACAAATGCGATGATTGATTGATTGATTGATTAACCAGCTCTCAAAATGCAAGCCAGACTTATTGTCTTTGCCTGTGTTTGTTTTTAATGTATTTAACAACCCTCAGCCGAATCTACATTATGCCATTAACATAAATTACATATAATAACACATATTCACACATAATGTTGAATCAGAGCGACATATTTAAAGATAATAGATGTTTTTATTTACAGATATTAAATTTAAATACTAGGTGCTGTATGATGAATACAGCGCATTTTCCTTGTTTACACCATGACGAACCTTTCAAGAGGAGCGCTGGGTGCAAGCAGGGCCAGTGTGCCTTATTATAATGAATGTGCTTCCTCCAGGGCAGCTGGGAAATTGGGCTGCCCCGGGGCGGTGCATAAAGGTGGAATATGAAGCAGCTGCTCCGTGTTTCACAGTGCATGCGGCAACCCGCCAGCCCTTTCGAGAGGGGAGAGAGATGCCCTTGCAGGCGGGTGCAGTGAGAGAGGAATGCAACAGATATACCTGTGCAGACAGTGATACATGAGGTACACATGTGTAGGTAGGAGTATATGAGATACACCTGTGCACATAGGAGCACATGACATATACCTGTGCAGATGAGAATACATGAGACACACCTGTGTGGATCAGGAAGCGCGAGGTCCAGGTGTGCAGATAGGAATACATGTGATATACCTATGCAGATGGGAATACTTGAGACATACCTGTGCAGATAGGAGTACATGACATACACCTGTGCAGATAAGAGCACAAGAGACAAATCTTTGTGGATCAGGATGCGTGGGATACCCATGTGCACATATCAGTACAAGAGATGTACATATGCAGATGGGAATAGAGAAGAAATTCCCAAAATGAGAAGAACTGGGAGCTTTTCTAAGCAGGTCCAGCACACGTACTCCCAAACGAGATTAAATATATCAAGTTCCTTGGTGCGAATAAGAGTGTTCAAGTCTGAAACACTCTCATTCGCACCAAGGAACTGCACACCAACTTGATATACTTAATACATAAGACATACCTGTGCAGATTGGAATAAATGACATACTCCTGTGCGGATAAGAACACATGAGACACGTCTGTGTGGATTGAACACATGAGATTAACGTGTGCAGATAGCAATACATGAGCTATTTACACCTACGCAGATGGGAATACATGAGACATACCTGGGCAGATTGGAGTACATGACATACACCTGTGCAGAAAAAAATACCTGAGACACACCTGTGTGGATAGCAATACATGAGATATACCTACGCAGATCACAATACATGAGACATACAAGTGCAGATAGAAGTACCTGACATCCACCTGTGCAGACAGTGATACTTGAGGTACACGTGCAGATAGGAATATATGAGACACACCTGTGTGGATCTAGTTATGCGAAATTCATGTGTGCAGATAACAATACATGAGATATTTATACCTACGCATCTGGGAATACATGACATACACCTGTGCAGATAAGAATACATGAGACACACCTGTGTGGATCAGGACGCGTGAGGTACACCTGTGCAGATAGCAATACATGAGATATACATATGCAGGTGGGAATATATGAGACATACCTTTGCATATAGGAGTACATGACAGACACCTGTGCTGATAGGAAAACATGAGACACACTTGTATGGATTGGGATGCGTGAGGTACACCTGTGCAGATAGCAATACATGAGATATGCATATGCAGGTGGGGATACATTAGACATACCTGTGCATATAGGAGCACATGACATACACCTGTGCAAATAAGAACACATGAGACGCACATGTGTGGCTTGGGATGCTGAGGTACACCTGTGCAGAGTGGAATAGATTTGATATACCCTGGACAGAACGAGTACAGAAGCGAGTACATGAGATACACCTGTGCAGATAGGGCCGCGCGGGTCATACCTCTACAGATAGAAAAGCACATAGTGTTCCCATGTGGTATTATTTGGAAGAATCATTGGCATGAGAAGATCTCCCCTCCCCGTGTATTTCTGCATCCCCAGCTCGTGGTTCCTCCTTAGTTCATCAGGGGATGTGGGGCAGGAGGGGGGAGGGGGGGGGGGGGGTCTCAGCCTGCAGGCTGCATCAAGGCGCTCACCTGTCTGCACAGAGCCCTGCGGAGCTGACAGGCGCATGCCTTCCTGTGACTGGCAGGATGGAGAGAGTGACAGATGAGAGGGGAGCTGTCACCGGCGCAGACAGGGGCCTGACAAGCCTGATGACAGGATGTGAGGCGCCAGGGAGCGGGTGCAGAGCCTCCGCGGCGCGAGGGGGTACATATGACCCCGCCCATCAGCACCCGGCGCGGTCCTGCATCATATGCGGCCCTCGCAGATGCCTTCCTCCACCCTTCTCCCTACCCCTCCTCTCAGCTCAGTACCTGTCCCCTCTTTCTAGGCTCTCTAGTCCCTCCATGTCCTTTACATAAAATGTGGAGTAGCAAGGGTGCCGGTGGCCCCTCCATCCATGGTAAAATACGGTCGCGGTACTGTACCCGGTGCCACTGAACCTCCCGCACTATTGATGTCTACGCCTCTGCCTCCAACAGTGACATGTTAGTGTACTAAAGAGTATACATGCAATCCTTCTTTTTAAAGTTTCACTTTTATGAAACCCTTACAGACAGGGGAAAGGCAGGGATGTTTGGGCCAAGATCAGTCTTTCACATTTTTTTTATCCTTGATTTATTAATGATTTCTCGATAAAAATACAAAAGACATGGTATACATCATCGTGTTGGTTTCTTGGTTATATAGCCTTTAAAGCAGTAGCAAACATTACGAAACATGTATGTCTTATGCTGTGCCACAATCTCCAAATACAGAAGGAGATAGGAATACAATCACAGCTTTTCAACCCGGCTTCTCAATCCAAAGGACTACAAATCCAGTCTTTCACTTCCAGATTTTACGAAAAGGCTGACTGAGCTACACCAAGGGCTTCCTTTCGAGTTGTGAGGAGCGGTGTCTGTGCGGGAGCTACCATCCTGCACAAACCTGAGTTTTAAGGGGTGGCATCTCTGCAGGACATACCACTGTCTATGGGCCTGCCTTTTAAGGAGTGATACCACTTTACGCACTTATCAGTTTTAACAGGTAAAACCAGGCACATTACCAAGCAGCCTCACCTCCAGCTCAAAGAAGGCGGGAAATATGCCCAGAAAAGACCCATAGGCAGCAGCAATAAACCTTGCAGTTCTGGGCCTCACATGTTAGTTCCCATTTTGGGCCTGGATGCTTACGATGATAAGTAACTGGCAAGAGGACACCGTCCGGAATCAGTAACTTCAGGCATGGTATCTATATCCCTAATTACCGGCCATCTTGAACGGGTCCTAAATGTGTTACTGACTTTCGCATTAAAAGTACTGGTGAAAGGAATTCATGCGTTTGCCATACTGTGAACGAGAGCAAGGCAACTCTGACTCCTGGATAAGGAACGAATGGCATAGTAACAGTCTAGAGTTTCACCGAGTAAGATATAAGGCCCTGGGGACTGATCAGCTCACCACCTATCAAACAGGGACAGAACTATTGAACTGTGAAGAAGTGGATGTTCCAAACTTGGAGAATCTGTATGGTTTAGAAAACTGCACAGATTTTCATAGGCTTAAGATAACCTTATGTAACCTTCTAGAATTGTTCAAGAAGCTTGTTGTGATTGGACGTGTTCTTTAGATAACCACAAAAAGAACAGTGTCCCTTAGTCACTTTGCCACTGGATTCAAGCTAGCCTGACTGATGAGGGGTGTTACCCCGAAACCGGTCCCAGGATGCTTGCTTCCGGTTCAAAGGAAGACCTGGTTTGGCAGGTCGGGCTGGACTGTTCCCATGAGACACAGGGTCAAGACTGATTTGCATATAGCTGGGTCTGAATTGAGGTGGCAAAGTGAGCTAAAGAACGATGATTGGGTTTTTGCTGTCTTTACCTCATGTAACCTTCTAGAAAGGTTCACAAAGCTTGTTTGTGATTAGATGTCTTCTTTAGAGAACATTCTGTAACCATCTAGAATTGTTCAAGAAGTCTGCTTGTGATTGGATGTGTTCTTTACAGAACCTTCTTGAATTGTTCAAGGAGGTTGATTGTGATTGGATGCATTCTTTAAAGAACCTTCTGTAATCTGGAATTCTTCAAGAATCTTGTTGTCATTGGATGCGCTCTTTAGATAATCTTCTATTACCTTCAAGAATTGTTCAAGAAGCTTGCTTGTGATCGGGTGTGTTCTTTAATGAAGCTCCTATAACCTCCTAGAATTGTTGAAGAAGTTTGCATGTGATTGGATGTGTTCTTTAGAGAACCTTCTGGAATTGTTCAAGACTTCTGCTTGTGTTGAATGTGTTCTTTAGAAAACCTCCTGTAACCTAGTAATCTTCAGGGAGCTTGTTGTGATTGGATGTGTTCTTTAGAGAACCTTCTAGAACTGTTCAAGAATCTGCTTGTGGTTGAGTGTGTTCTTTAGAGAACTTTCTATAACCTTCTAGAACTGTTCAAGAAGCTTGCTGGTGAGTAGATGTGTTCTTTAGAAAACCTTCTAGAATTGTTCAAGAATCTGCTTGTGGTTGGATGTGTTCTTTAGAGAACCTTCTATAGCCTTCTAGACTGTTCAAGAAGCTTGCTGGTGAGTAAATGTGTTCTTTAGAGAACCTTCTAGAATTGTTCAAGAGTCTGCTTGTGGTTGGATGTGTTCTTTAGAGAACTTTCTATAACCTTCTAGATTGTTCAAGAAGATTGCTGGTGAGTAGATGTGTTCTTTAGAGAACCTTCTAGAATAGTTCAAGAATCTGCTTGTGGTTAGATGTGTTCTTTAGAGAACCTTCTAGAATTGTTCAAGAATCTGCTTGTGGTTAGATGTGTTCTTTAGAGAACCTTCTAGAAAGGTTCAAGAATCTGCTTGTGGTTGGATGTGTTCTTTAGAGAACCTTCTAGAACCGTTAAACAAGTTTGCTTGTCACAGGATGTGTAATGCATGTCCACTTCCAATTAGAGAGGGATTAAACAGGAGGCACAGGTTGGTAGTAAGGGAGTCTCACAGTGCCGCAGAGAGGGCTGAGAAAGAGGTCCAACAACATTCGTGTGTTTTTTTCCCTTGTAGGTTGCTGCAGAGCAGGTCTAGGAGTGGAGAGATTAGAGGGAACTTCAGGCTCATTGACATGACTGTGAGGGAGAGTAAACTGACAAACCTGTCCCCCACTTGAGGTCCCTGCTGCCCCATCCTGAATAAAAGAACAAGTAGCTCAGCTTTTACAGAAGTAATTCAGTAATCCCTACGAAAGCATCGCTCATGCACCTGACATTACTCTGTTGCTCAAAGGGCCAGATCAAGCCTGCCACCATGGTATTTACAGTGATCGGATATGTGGTTAGTTTGAAACTTTTTTTAGCAGCCTGTACTATGTCATTTTGCCTTGTGTCTGAACCTTGGTTTCTCAATAATGTGTATAAAACTGCATAGCATGTATCATTATCAGAGTCAGGTAGTGTTCTCTCTGTGCCTTTTGCATTTCTGGAAAAGTTGTCCTGGAAAGCCTCTGGTGTTTGGAGTTTTTCATTGACAATGGGATCTAATTTCCCTTTGTTGTGTTTTGCATGTTGGAGGAGTTGCTGTTGTGCTTCTGTAGGAAAAAAGTGTTATGCTTTAGGGACATTTTTCCTAAATAACACATCCAACACATGGAAGTTATTTTCTGTAATGGCCTCCTTTGCCACATCTAATCGACCAATAAACACACATATTCGTGAAGAGTTTTCAAATAACAAGTTGACTTACTTTGTCTTTCTAACACTGATGATTTTCAAGATTAGCTCTCATCAATTAAATCGGAGACACCATGGGACATTTGTCCAACTCGTGTACGGCATATATCCCTTGAAAGTTTGCCACTTATACTTACATTCCTGTGCACTGCCTCACGTGTGCCATCAATTATCCTACAGGCCTGATCCGCTTGTCTTCAGTAACTACCATCCAATATCGCTACTCTCAGTGCCTATAACAATTCTCGAAAAATGTGTAAATGATCAAATCTCAGATTTTATCATCAAAAATGATCCTTCAGAGCAGGCTCAGTCTGGGTTCACAGCATACGTAGCACTGACACAGCACTTTTGTCTGCTACAGATGAGATTGAATGGACGTTGAATGAAGGTGGCAGAGATGCTTTCCTCTTACTAGATCTCTCTCTCTTGTCTCCGATAATGCCTCCCATGACGTTATGCTCATTAGACTTCTTCAAGCTGGCATCCGTGAAAAAGCACTGACTTGGCATGCTTCCTACTTAACTAACAGACCTCAAGCAGTCAAATGACCCTCCTTGTCCTAACCAACCCACCCACAGGGGTCTTCATTAAGTCTGACTTTATTTAGTATATATGTTGCCCCGCTGGCTTGACTAATTAGATCTTTTGACTTCACCTTTATGACTTATGACGATGACACTTAGATGGTCATCTGGCTTGATGACTCAAGTAGCACGACTAAGGAACATTTCAGATTATATGTGTCCTGAGTGGCTCTATGTATGCCGGAGAGTACACTTAAGCTGGATTTCGACAAAACAGACATTTTGATCCTGGGGTTCCCATGGATGCGTAATCTAATAGTTGGTGTGCCCCATAGATGGGGGTCCACCTTTATCCATTTAGTTGGTTAAAAATCTTGGGGTTTTAGTGGACAAAATGCTTTCTTTTAAATACACATCAATACAGTCTTATCTACATATTTCTATTACATTAAAAGAATCTCTAAAATCTTCCATCTCCTACCAATAAACTGGTCCAAGTTACCATCCTATCTCGGCTAGACTACTGCAGTACTTAGTGGTACGAAACCTTCCTGCGCTGACCACGCTGTCCCTCCCCCAACATGTTCCATCATCTTCAGCTCTGTGTGACATGCACTAACAAAAGAAAATAACCCTATTTGGAAGTTTACACTTTGTTCATAGTACTCTGTATTAAAAAGGATCCTGTATATCTCAAGCAAAAATTGATGACTACACTCCATCTGGACCTCTATACTCGTCTGTTGCTCAGATGACTATCCCTCCTGCTTTAAAAAGTCTAGAACATGAGGACGGTGTTGCGACTTTGTGAACTAAGGGTATGAAAACCCCGGCTATCATTCTTTCACCAGAATGCAATCATTGGCTTCTAGGAAATGGTTGAAGACATGGCTCACCTCCAAATAATGAAACTTCACTCTTTGATAGGCTTTGTGCTTTGCTTGCCCTTGATTCAAATGCTTAATGCCAGGACAACTATGGGTAATAACATTCTTTATAAATGTATTACCATAACACAACATACCAACGTGTGGCTTGTATCTCAACGGTGTGTGCTTTACAAATGTCAATAACATGACATAACATATGAATCAATAATGGATGTCTCTCTAGTACCACAATTTATCTTTCTGTCTGCAATGTTACCAGTGAAAACTTTCAATGTCAGAGGTGGGCGTCCCTTAGACTGTGCTCACTACTCCTTCCTCGAGTCGCCAGAGAATGATGGTACGATTAATTCAGTTCCTCTTCTTTCTTTACAAACAGTGTGACCATTATACACCATAAACTGATCTCAGTATAAATGTCTTTAGTGGAGAAGTGTGGCTCACTGGTTAGAAGCAGCAGACCCGGAAGCAGAGGTTGGCCCGAAACCAGGGTTCAATTCCCGACGCGGCAGAGTCTTGGGTCAATGTCCGCGGACTTGATAATTCTTGCCTCGGTGCCTACTCTAACCATGGGTTCCACTCTGCAACTCTGGGCAATAGCTTGCTTAATCTCCGCAATGGCCCCTTCAGCGCCGGGGATGCCTGGCTTCACCTTGGGGGTGCCCAGGAGAGACCATCTCACAGGGAAAGCCAGGAAAGGTTCCCTAGCGGTATACAGCGCCAAGACACTCCGAGATGGAGTCACAGTGCGCTTTATAAGTATACACATTTTATTGCATTGTCATTAGAGAGCATGCTCAGTAGTCATAATTGGCATGAACGGAAGATCCCTCTTGGTCGCCCGAGTCCATAGCAGCCACTTGCAGTGGTGAGTTACCCGAATATTGATGTTTTAAAATCGTCTGACCTAAATATTGTGTCCTAAATATCTTTTTACAAATGTATCTCCAAATTTGAGTAAATAATACAAAATCTGCACCCAAATAATCCACACCCAATTAGACAATATTCTTGTAAACAATATTAAGGAGAGAATATTTATGTCAGAATTTAATTCTGTATACAATATTCTGGAACCCAACCCTAGCTGCCTGTGATTGTCATTTAATGCTCCTGGCCCAAGTAGATGTTATCTTATCTGAGAGAGCCAACTCTAAAGTTTGCACCTTCACCCTGTTCGCTAACCTACATCCCTTCAACTAAAGGGGCAGCATCCCTACCCTAACTGGTTGAGTTACATATATGATGGAAACCCGTGTGTTTAGTTCTGTTTCTTTCTTCAGGGTAAACTACCCTTTGGGGGATTATCTACTTGTGCATTCACTTCATGAGTTGACAATAATTCTGGAGGAACATTTCTAAACATTCGAACAAGCAGGCAGCCCGAATCTGGATCAGCCTCTACCCTGGTTGAGGGCTACCAAAGTACTCTTACTCAACAAGATGATGGGTGGACCTATTTTGTGGTCTGAATACTGTTTTCTCCCAAGCTTTTGGTGCTGGTGGTATGCAAAAAATCGTGGGTCATAACAGTAGAGCGCAGACTAAGGAGGAATAGTAAGAGGCAGGTTGCAAACAGAGTACAATTAGCCTGTGAACATTTTACATGTCTCTGGTTGCCTATTCTAGCTCATTATAGTCTAGCCAATTGGCATTGCCAATGCTTGTTTGTTTGACTTTTTGTCGTGACATTTTTTTAAATGTAATGTGCAATGTTTGCAAAAGTAACGCGAAAACAGAGTCCTTCACAAATAAGAGTGAACCGGAAAACAACCTTTACAACGCAGTCATTACATCGCACTACCTGTACATAGCAGTCATTACATCGCAACATTCTTTACATCGCATGTCATTACAACGCAGACATTACATTGCATGTCACTACAACGCATGTCATTACAATGCATGTCACTACAACGCAGGCATTACATCACAAGTCATTACAATGCTTACCATTACAACGCATAGTACTCTTACACCATCCGACACTTACCCTACTTTTGCACTCACTGGAGTTAGAATAGTAATTATTACCCCTATACTATCCAACACTTACCTTAAATGCAATGTAATGGTATGCACTGTAAAGGTATAATGAGATGTAATGGAATGCGTTGTAAAGGTAGTTTCTGAAAATGCGATGTAATGGCATGCTATGTAAAAAAATACTTTGTAAAGGATGTTGCGATGTAAAAACTGTATTGTAAAGGCATGCATTTTAAATGTATGCGTTGTAACGTCATACATTCAAGTGAAACACTTGCAATTGGACAAAGTAGTTTAAATGTTATAAGTTATGAACCACTCAAAATAGGTCTGGGTCAATAGCCATAAACTGTTTGTTGTTAACATTTCAAAACAGAAAGGAACAATGTCACTTTACTGCTGGGGTCATGCGAATGATCAGTTGATAGTAAGCTTAATGTTAGGAAAAGAAAATTGTTTTCCTAAGAGTGATACAACAACATCAAAAAATAATGCAAATGAAGAAGTGTACCATATATATTCAACCAGGATTCCGAGAATATTTCTTCAAAAGTAAGAAAAATGCTCATTTTCTTGTGAGAGGCTGAATACCTACAGTTTCAATTCAATGCTAAATTAAAGTAAATCTTTTATTTAGATGGAACAAAATAAGCACTGGCTCTTCCTGTGTTTGCATGGATGTTTGTGAGGTTTCTGAATTGTTGCTGTATGTGTGCCTCTGGGCCAGTTCGTGTTGTGTTTGCATGCATGACTGTATGTATTGCTTGTGTGCATGATCCCGGCACCCTCTGATCTGCCTGTAATTAGTTAGTCTGTGCATGCACTATACGATAGTGTTGTAATCTATTCTTATTACAGCAAGTTACTTATCATTGGCAGATCTCCTGGCTTTGCCAATGTTTTTTTGATGTCTAGGTAGGGACATTTTGTGCTTAGTGTCAAATGGAGTGAGAGAGCATAGTTTTGTTGAGGCTACTCATAAAGCCTGATCATCATATCCAAATGTCCTCATTTCGGGCACTCTCAGGATGTACACGAGCACTGATCTGAAATCTCGGGTGGGAGCAAATACCTTGGATTTTCCTGGCCGTAAAGAGGGAGAAGTGTAAATAGACTTATGCTAGAGATTTGCAAAATTGTGTAATTTTCATACATGAAATTATGCTTAAATATCACAAAATGCTCCTCAAAGTTTATTGATTGAAAATTGAACGTGAGGATTGCTTTGCGTTCAAAAGACTTTTGAGAGAACTGGTCGTGGTCAACAAATGGTGGTTCGACATTGAGCATGACCCGATTTATGTGCTGGAGAAGTGGGCGTTGCTGGATACCGTTGCATGGGGGCTCGACGCAGGCTGCCCCTATGCCAGCTAATATGGTTACCCTTACAAAGTGGTGGGATGCTATGAGGCGTATTGGATGGGGGGGGGGGGCAGGTTTACGTCAGTGACACCTCTGTGGGTAGGATTGGCCCTTCCCCAGGTGTCTGCTCTCTCAGGCTTCCACCTCTGGGATCTGGTCAGAATCTCTTGCTTGGGAGATGTGGTGGACGGAGTGGGTATAAAGTCCTTCACAGCACTTCAGGTGGATTTCGACCTACATCGTACCTAATTTTTCAGTTATTTGCAGTTGTGCCATGCCCTGTTGCCCTATGCGGCATGCGTCCGGAACCTTCCGGCCCTTAGTCTGCTTGAAGCAGCAATGCTGGTGGACAAACTGCCAGATCATAAAATATCCCCGCTTTTTAAACCCCTTCTGGGTGATACCCCTGACACATTCTCTCTTCTTTGAGGCATGTAGGAGAAGGATATGGGCACCTTGGAGGATACGGACAGGCGGGATCCACTGGCAGCACCTAGAACAGTGGCCACTGCGTCACATTACAGCCATATCCAGTTTCAGTACCTACATCGGACCTACTATACTTGGTCTAGACTTGACTGATCACGTCCCCTCTGTGTCTCTGCTGTAGCCTCGTGGAAGGGACACTGCTCCACACGGTTGGTGACTGTTGGGTGCTATAGCCTTTCTTGGAGGTTCTATGGACCCTGCGGTGTGTATTGAGGTGTGAGCTTCCTCAGAACCCCAAGCTGGCAATACTGGTATGTAACACCTACAACGCAACTTTTACGTCGCATTCCGTTACAACGCAGATTTTACAACGCGGGATCCATTACATCGGATGTCATTACAATGCATGGCATTACATCGCAGATGCTATTACAACGCATACTATTACATCGTAAGTATTGGTAAGTATTTAATTTTTTTTAATTTTATTTAATATTATTTAATTGATTTAATTATTATTAATTATAAAAAAAATATTTATTTTTGTTTTTAAATATTATAAATTAAATATATTAATTTAAGTGATTTTTTAAATGAGTATAGGAGTATATGTTTTGGGGTACTGAGGTATATGTTTTGGGGTGTTTGGGTATTTATAGGTTTTAGGGCAGGGTTTGGGTTTTGGGGTACAGGGGTGTTTTTAGGTTTTAGGGCAGGGTTTGGGTTTTGGGGTACAGGGGTGTTTTTAGGTTTTAGGGCAGGGTTTGGGTTTTGGGGTACAGGGGTGTTTTTAGGTTTTAGGGTAGGGTTTGGGTTTTGGGGTACAGGGGTGTTTTTAGGTTTTAGGGCGGGGTTTGGGTTTTGGGGTACAGGGGTGTTTTTAGGTTTTAGGGCAGGGTTTTGGGTTTTGGGGTACAGGGGTGTTTTTAGGTTTTAGGGTAGGGTTTAGGTTTTGGGGTACAGGGGTGTTTTTAGGTTTTAGGGCAGGGTTTGGGTTTTGGGGTACAGGGGTGTTTTTAGGTTTTAGGGTAGGGTTTGGGTTTTGGGGTACAGGGGTGTTTTTAGGTTTTAGGGCAGGGTTTGGGTTTTGGGGTACAGGGGTGTTTTTAGGTTTTAGGGTAGGGTTTGGGTTTATGGGTACAGGGGTGTTTTTAGGTTTCAGGGTAGGGTTTGGGTTTTGGGGTACAGGGGTGTTTTTAGGTTTTAGGGCAGGGTTTGGGTTTTGGGGTACAGGGGTGTTTTTAGGTTTTAGGGCAGGGTTTGGGTTTTGGGGTACAGGGGTGTTTTTAAGTTTTAGGGCAGGGTTTGGGTTTTGGGGTACAGGGGTGTTTTTAGATTTTAAGGTAGGGTTTGGGTTTTGGGGTACAGGGGTGTTTTTAGGTTTTAGGGCAGGGTTTGGGTTTTGGGGTACAGGGGTGTTTTTAGGTTTTAGGGCAGGGTTTGGGTTTAGGGATAATTAAATTATATTTACCATTTTAAAATTAATTAAAATATATTTAATAAATTAAATTAATTATTTTACATTAATTACATTTTTTAATTAAATTAAATAAATTAATATTATTAATTTAATTTAATTTCATTATAAAAAATATGTACATTAAACTAATTGCTTTTTTTCTTAAATTAAATTAATTACAATTTTTAATAAAATTACATTTATTAAATAGATATTATTTTATTAAATTAAATTAATGACAATTTTTAAATGTCTTTTAATTAAATTATTTAAAAAAAATTAATTACAATAAACTAAATAACATTTTTTAAAAAAGGTATACTTACCTATACTTACGATGTAATGCCATGCGTTGTAATAGCATCTGCGATGTAATGCCATGCATTGTAATGACATCCGTTGTAATGGATCCCACGTTGTAAAATCTGCGTTGTAACGGAATGCGTTGTAACACAACGCGTTGTACTGACACCAATCCGCAATACTGCATATGTACAGGAGGAGGTCCTCGTACCAGCTCCCCAATGCCAGACAGGTCTCCTGTTGCCGCTGCTGAATTCGCTCTGCCGCTGTCCTCCTTGCCTCTTCCCCTTGATACTGCTGCGTACCGCACTCTTTCCTTCACTCGCCGACTTCATGAGGAGACTGGCCCTTTGACTAAATCCCCCACAACTTCACCAACTGGATACCCCCAGGGATGATAAGCCATGCTATACAATTGCTGTTTGATTAATTGATACATCAACTTGGATAGCAATGGATATAAGATGGCTCTACTGGGGGAAGCCTTACTTTGTGCGAACCGTGACATCACCCGTCACTGGAAGGACACTCTGGCCCCCTCCGTGGAGTCCTAGTGTGATGGGCTGGATCACTGCATGTTTTCTTGAGCGCCCAGTTTATGAATCCCGGGGTTGCCCTCAAAAGCATGCCACAGTGTGGTGGAAGTGGGCGGCTTACAGAGGCATCATTCCTGACCCAGCGACACATGATAGGCATTCTTGGGGTGAAAAAACCTGGTCCTTCAGGGGCGCCCCTTGATCCCTTCTTCGGGGTTGGGGATGGGTCTCCCATTTCCATGGAACCTGGATGGCCTCATCATCTCCTCCCTCTATCCACCCTTCCTCCGCCTCTTACGCACCCACATCTTACTATGGGCATTCACAAGTGGAGTGACAGCCCTTATGGCTAATATCGGATTAGCTACTCGTGTCACACTGTTCTTGTGTTATCTTCTTTTTCCTGGTGCTACGAGGGGGCGGAAGACAGTCTGGAGACCCCCGTTCTGAAATGTATGTACATAAGATTTTCTGTTGTGGTACATTGTACTGTGGTTTATGCTGACCCTCTTTTCAGGCCCTAGTGGATATGTGTATGTTATTCTTAAGTTGGCTGATGTACGGATGTCGGACCTGTATTGTTATGTTCATATCGTTGCTTTGTATATTGCAAAAAGCTTAATAAAATGTTTCAAAAACAAAAAATGTCTCTTGAGATAGTAGCAAGAGAATTTGCGCAAGGCAAAATATGTTCATCTTCAACTAATCTTCCCAAAGACATTTTCTGCTTGAATCAGGTCCCTTGAGCAAAACAATTGTCCAAAATTTCTACCTGGTGTAAGTTTAGAAATGTTGCATACGTCATATAATTCAAAATATTGTGAATTAGGCAAATTACCTGAACATTTAGGACAGTTCGCACAGGCCAACTTGGTACCACACAGAGATTGATGTACAAACTCACCTCAATTGAACAGGTAGATAGCGTCAGCTAGTCAAGGTTAATAAATCTGATCTAATTTTCGAACCCCGAGCAAGGATCTGGCTTAATTAGCTTTGTAATTGCTGAAAGACATGTTCTCAGTTTTGGCAGGAAGGCAGGCCAATGTATGTTCTAGCCCACTGATCTAGTTGAGCTTGAAGAAAGGGATTCATCGCCATACTGCAGGGCTCGGTTCCAACAGTGGAAGAGTCTGATCTGTTTCAAGATGTTAAGATGTAAAAGGAGTTGCATGAGACTCCATTGACTTGCTTTAGGTGAGATCCTGGTACCTATTATAGGAAAACTGGTACCTATAGTAGTAAGATTCTTTACTGAGTATACTGGTTAAGGGCAGGGTCGCTGCTCACAGTGGGTCAGAGTTCAGTATTTTTTTTTATAGTGTGGCGTCCGGAGCAGTCAATTACACCCCAGTTTTTGGAGCAGGAGCAGTTTAAACAAATGATTGGACATCTTCCAACAAATTGTCATCGGGGAACCTATCCAGGAAGATGGAGTAACTGAAGTGTTGGAAGTGGAGGAACTGAGACAAATCCTTGGTATTTGCTAATGTTTGTGTGTAATACATAAATGCAAGAGGAAGGAAGAAGAGTCCAACCATTTCATTGTCTATGACTGTCTTAAAGCCATCTTGAAGGAGGTCTCAGGATGTGGTTATGATCGAAAATGTTTAGTTACCGCTCTGTTACAGAATATTCAAACCTTTTGGAAACAAATGGGAGTAGTAATATGAGTCAATAATTACTCAGATCTACGGGGTTCCGATCTTTTTTTTCAAGAGAGAATGAGCGACTGTGTACCTCAAAGGACTACGATTGGTTCTATCGGATACTACAATTTCTTAGAATGTCATAATTGATATGAAAAAACGAAAGAAACACACTAAAAACGACACTCAAGTGATTTACACAGTTAAACTCTTATTTTAGTTTATATGTTTGGCTGTCACATGAGCATTTCAACAGATTGTTCTGACAAGTGAGTGACTTTTTGTGAGTAAGTGAATGGAGTGAATAAAGTGACAATGTGATACTGCGCGTAAAGGAATTATGTACAACAAAGGAGACTGTACAACAGTAAGATGTGCGACTCAATTAACATCTGTCCTTGTATAATTTGCTTTTCATGTTTTCTCAAAACCCCTGGCACAAAACTTATTTAAGCTTTGGGATGATGAAACTGTAGGACATAGGTAGGTGTAGAGCATCGACGTTTCGACACCGGAAGGCGCGTTATTCAGAAAAACCGTTGCAGCTTGTCTTCTTTAGGACAGTAGAGTGAAGAGGGACAGCCAGATACTGTAGTATCCAAGTGGTGAATTGAATTCCGCGAGAAGCGTCATGTACTGGGGAATCCACCATCCAGGTTGGACCCTTAAATCCATGTCATGTGTTGGGGGATCCTCCGTCCAGGTTGGACTCTTGGAGACACAAAGTGCTTTTGTTAAAGGCGAGTATCTGAATTAGGGGGAACTCGGCAAGACAACTTTAATGTTTAGCAGATTCCATCGCCCAGATTGCAATCTTGATTTAAAGGCACTTGTTTACATCACAATTCTGTGCAGGTTCAGAATTTGGATTTTTCTTAATCAGAAACCAGTCATTCGATACATTTTTTGCTCCCAGTGTGCGAAACCAGTCCATGTCAATCTGGTAGTGCTCGCGTCAATTCACTGACACGAGCACTGCCAGATTGACACGGACAAAAAAATGTCAAGATAACTCGTGTTTAATGTTCCTGCTAGAGAGAGATCGGAGTTTTGTCTAGTGGTAGTTTTGACTTCCCATAAAGTAGTGCAGAGGGTTAATATGTCTACTGCAGAGAACAGATCTGTAATTAAAGTGGATAGCTGAGTGGATTAGTAAAGTCAGCCTTTACCAGCATTTTAAAACAAATCAAATGTATTCGAGAGAGGGGTACTTTTGCATGGTGGTAGTCAGGGATTCTGAGGAGGAGGTCATGGGTTGGGCGGGGGGAAGCTTAGCACTAAAGCCGGTCCTGGGTGTTTGACAACGAATGATGAATAAAACAGGAATGGGTAGAAGGGTTTGCATCCCTACCCGTCAGGGTGACAAACCGTCCGTAAATTTCACGGACAGTCCGTCATTTAGGCTGTCTGTCTGTTGTCCGTGAAGGATTCTTTAACGTACGCCATTTGTCCGTAATTTTACCTGCTGTTAGGTGACAGCAAATCATGTGCCTTTCTATCCCAACCGTTGCTCCAATCTTTGCTCTGGAGAGCAAACAAAGCTATCTAGGATTGGCTTGAAAGCCATTAGCCAATCCTAGAGCTCGCTGGTACACTACAGGAGTGTTCTCATTGGCCCTGAAGCGCATCAGGCCAATGAGAACAGCTTTAGGATACCCAGCCACTGTACTTCTGGACGTCGAGTGTGAGCATCGTGACTCGTGAACAAAGTGCTTGAGTTGCATGCTTTTCCTGTGTTGGGTTACTAACTGGCAGAGCGAATTACTTGAGATTTGGGATGGGAGTGTGCCAAAGCTCTGAGCAATTGCTAGCTGCTCTTCCAGGTTGCGGCCCAAGGACTTCCTTAGGGTTCGGATCTTCCACACTAAGTGCAAAGGGAAGCCTCTGTTTTCTTGTTGGATCGTCTCTATTTTTGATTGCTCGCGCAAGAGTTGCAGGATGTGACTTAGTTCATGATGGCATTACTACATTAATAAATGGTTGGTAAATCCTTCTTGGTTGTGGTTTCTTGTATTTTTCAGAGTATTTAACATTGCTTATAGTCCAAGTATTCAGTGCTGGAGCGATGGGACACCAGACAGTGGCTGCAGGGCTGGCAAGGACCTCAGTTGCAGTCACATAGGTAAAATACATCAATGTACAAACAATCTGATGTTGGCTGCTTATTCCTGATTGGAGCTCACACACTCAACTCTAAAGATACCCTTGCAATGCAGGACTCTCAGGTTCATGGGCAGCGATCGCCTATGGGTAGGTGCTGAACCTTTCAAAAGCAAGCTGGTAAATAAAGAACTATTCTGCCAAAACCAAAGCGAGCAAGTGCCCAGGACGAATAGAATTCCATAATTTCCTTCACTGCAGGTGACTAAAGCCTATACAGGCATTACATTCTTACACTCCCCTTGGCAAATATTTTCTTTTAAAAGGGTGAAAGTACAGATATTACCCTGATCTTGGAAACATTTATGAGTTAAATGTTCATATAACTCTTCCGTTGGTTATAAACAGCAGACATATATATTGTAAGGTAAGGATGTGGAGGGTGAGAATACTGCTTGCTTGCACTAATGAACAAATGAACGAATGAATGAATGGGTGGATGGATGGATGGGCGAATGAATGAATTGAATAATTAATTAGTTAATTCATTAATGAAATGCTCAGAACACATACACTGCTACTACAGGGTTCGTCGTTTGTGCTAGGATCAAACAAAGAAGCTGGAGAAGGTGATTTGAGACTGGGAGGGCGTTAAAGTAAGGTTGTATAAAGCTTTTAGCAGAGTGTGGTGATGATTATTATGCAGGAGGAAATCAAGAGAATTCTGAATCATTTGGAGCTCTTGCCTACCTTGTTTTGCGAGAGTTACAATAACAATTTCTGGACAAAATTAGAGCTTTAACAGCTGTTTTCAGACAACGGTATACAGGTGTGGTAGAACTTTATGAAGGAGTGTATATTTTGTCTTATATGTGCAGAGAGACCCGTATGCACTGGGTATGCAGAGTGAGGCCTGTACTGGTGTGAGTTCAGGGTAGGTGGTGTCTGTGATAGTGCAGGATGATAGGGGTGCTTGTGAGTTCAGGGTGCACAGCTTGTTATTTCAGTCCAGCGGGATGGTGCACCCATGTGAGTTCTGGGTAGGTAGTGTGTCTCTGTTAGTGTAGGGTGAACAACATGTTGAGTGGGTGATGTGTCTTTATGAGAGGAGGATGAGTGGTGTACCTGAGTGATTGCAGCCCATAAAAGCCAAATCTATTGCCTTTGACACTGCTCGTTTTGGTAATAATGTCAAAGTCAAAGAATGGCTTAGAAATGTTTCACATGTGGATATCACACACGCACATGTATTGCTCCACATGCATGAAGTTTCTATTTGAGAGGCGGTCTTACTCTAAGGCTCTCATCACAAAGTAGAACTAAATCAAGAGTAATACAACAACAAAGCAGTTACATTACTGTAGTTATGTTATATATATATATATATATATATATATATATATATATATATATATATATATATATCTCAATATATATACAATGTACCTCATAATATAGGGTATTATTCAATGTAGGCTGTATGGCCCATAAATGACTAAATAGGAGTGATGCATTGCCAATAGATGTACAGATTAAGGCACAAAAGTTACAGAAACCTTTTGCACGTACATGACAAGCTTCGTGTTTTAAAAAAAAAACTATAATGTAGTTTTGTCACATTTCTGTAAATTATTAACAACAAATGTACTCTAATTGGAAAACGCTAATATGCAGCAATTCAAAATCACTCACATATGTGGGGCTTTAAAAACACTCTAAATGAAAGTTTAAGTATTAGGCAGTGATATGCTGTTGAAGCCCTCATAATGCAAAATACCACAAAAACAGTTACTTTTGACAGAAATGCTCTCTTGTATTCCTTTTGCAGTTTTATATAGTACAAACACGACCCAAGAGCATGGTAGCACTTTACATGACCACCAGATTAAATTAGACGAGGACAGATTTTTTTTTTTTAGGGTCAGGGAAATAATTAATTTGCCCAGGATCATGGCCCCCGGTTGCAAAGGGCAGCTTTGTTCACTCTGCCACATGGCCTCCCTTTCACCAAATAACATTTTGAATAAAAAATCAGGACTTTTCATTCCCCCCCCCATTGATTTGAAGAAAAGGCAATTTAGACAAGAGACTGCTAAAATAAAGCCATTTTTTTCTGAGAAAATTAGGAGTCTCCTGCCTAAATTGTGGCTGTTGGCATGTGTGAAACAATTGCTGAATGTTTAGTATTCCCCTTAGGGTGACCAACCGTCCGTAAATTTCACGGACCGTAAGTAATTTGCATCTCAAGTCCATTGTCCGTGATGATCCCTTTTACGGACACCGTTTGCCTGTCATTTTGGGCATTGCAGGGACAACACTGTTCCCCTGCATGAAGCCTCAACTCTGTGATGGGCCCACCTCAAAGCACTCCTCCTCGGAGCACAAGAGTAGCATCACCCTGCCCTTTGTCATTCTGTATGCGGCTGTTTGTCACATACAGAATGACAATGTGCCAATCAGGCCTGCAAAGCATGTGGTGAGCCTCCCCCAACCTCGGTCTAGGGCAGCGCATTCTGTCAGATGAAAGAAATGTGCAAAAACACCAACGCTGCTACATGAGAATCCAGTTAAACAAAAGAAGCTGGTGAAAGAAGTTAAAAAGAAAGGGCTAGAGTTCTTTCAGTCTTATCATTTTAAAACTGATGCATTTTCGAAAATATATTTAAGGAAGCCATGCTGCTTTTTTATTTTATGCAACTAACGACCATTGACAAAGCCAACAGTTTTTGCTTGTTGTAGGTGTAACATTTCTTGTGTTATATATCTGGATACAATGACAGCAGAGGCAAAATCCCCTCGGGCGGCACACTATGCTAAGCACAGATTTAAAAACATTTTTTTAGGTGTTTTAAGCCACGCCCTTAATTACATCGAAAACCCCCTTTGGAGAGCCCCCCCCCCCCAGTTATTTCATCCCACTTAAAGACCTGGAAACAACCCCATGTCATAGTCACCTCATGGCCTGGCACTGTGCATCATGCATGACTCATGCCTTCCACTTTTCAGATTGCCTCTGTGCAGGTGCATAGTGAACCCTCCCCCACCCCACCACTTGCTTTAGGAACTACAGCGAGGGTGAAGTTCATGATGGGCCTCTTCTGTATGCAACTCTGCAGACTAAGGCTCAGTTCATAATTAATATGAAAAGGTGGGCAAGTAAGTAAGTGAAGGGATGGGCGGATGGCTGAATGGATTACTGAAAGGGTGAATGGATGAATGAAAGGGTGAATGGATGGATGATGAGAGAAAGGATGGATGGATGACTGAGTGGAAGGATGGATGAGAGAAAAGGTAAATTGATGGATGTATGGGTGGAAGAGTAGATGGGTGGGAAAAAGGGTGGATGGATGGATGAGTGAAAGGGTGGATGATGGGCGAGTGAATAGGTGGATGGATGAGTGAAATTATTGATAAATTGATAGGTGAAAGGGTGAATGGATTGTCGGATGAGTGAAAGGGTGGATGTAGAGATGGAGGAGTGAGTGAAAGGGAGGGTAGATGGACAAAAGGATGGATAAATGAGTGGAGTGAGAGGGTAGATGGATGAGAGAAAGGATGGTTGAGTGATAGGGTCAATGGATGGATTCATGAGTGGATGAGAAGATGGATGGGTGGATGGATGGATGGAAAGAAGAATGGCTAAGTGAAAGGGTTGATGAGAGAAAAGGAGGATGGATGCATGATGGAAAGGGTGAATGGGTGGAAAGATGAGTGACTGGGTGGATGGATGAGTAAGTGAAAGGATGGCTTGGTGGGTAAATGGCTGCATGGATGAGTGAATGGATGGGTGGAACAGTGGATGGATGAGGGTATGGATTGATAGGGTGAAAGAGTGAATGGATGGATAATGGATGGATGAGTGAATGGAACAGTGGATGGATGAGGGTACGGATGGATAGGGTGAAAGGGCGGATGGATGCATAATGGATGGATGAGTGAAAGGGTGGATAGATGAGTGAAATGAATGATGGAAGGATACATGATGTATAGGTTTACAAATGGTTGAATATGTTTGGATATTGATGGGCTTACTTATATACTATTTATTGCACGACCTCCTCTGAAAACGTACCTTTTGTCCTGAAGTTTTGTCCTGAATTTTGACCTCCTGTCCTGAATTTTTGTCCTGAATTTTGACCCTTTGTCCTGAATTTTTACACTCACCATCCTGAATTTGCACCCATGCCAGTTGGTCACCCTACTACCCGTCCTCTCCTGCCCTCCTTTCTGATTGAAGACTTCCGGGCAGCTGGCCTGTCTGCGAGCGCGAGGACCCAGCATCCTGTGCGCTCCGCTCGCGCCGAGAACACCCGGTGCTCTTGGAGCGGGAAAGCACGCGCAGTACCAGACGAGAAACAGCTGAAGCGAACAGGCCGCGCTTCCCTCGGAGCCCGAATTTCCATGAAAAGTCGAAATGCAATTCAGGCTGAAAGCAAAGTGCCGGGATGCACGATGAACAAAAAGCCAGTCAGGAGCGGGGGAGACGCGGCCCACCTCCCCTCTAAACAGAGAACTCGGGGCCTCCTCGTGAGGCCAAACGCCGGACAGGCCTTAGGCCCGGGCCCTGCCGCGATAGAGCCGAGACAGCCGGCCTCTGGCATTGACATATACCCGAGGCAGCATGATTTATAGCTCCTGGTTTAAAAGAGCTCATAAAAGCCTAATGACTTGGAACCAGTGACGGGGAGGCCGAGAGCTGCAGACCTCCACCAGGCCAGGGAGACGGGGATCATGGCAGCGCTGGAGCAGAGAGGCACAGCTCCCCACAGCGCCTGGATGGAAGACAGAAGGCGCTACGGGGCAGGAGTCTGGGACTGCGCATGCGGGGAACGGTAGGGGGTTCTAGCAAAAGCCAAGAGGGAGGGGGCACCTTGCATTCCCATGTTCAAGCAGGCAACACCACTGCCTATTACTGAGTGGTTAAATGTCAGAATATCCAGTACAAAATGTCGTGTCACAAAAAGATGGTAGCCAGAATATAAAATACCAGAATTTCGTGAAGGTAAGTTTATAGAGGTAAGTATAGATTTTCTATTCCTAACTGCGCATCTATCAGGGTGCTTTAAAAATATATTCTCTCAAGGTACATATATATTTGTAGCATAATATAGTGGTACTGTTCTAATAGGGCAGTTCCCCAGCACCTGGTAGAGAGGCAGCACACATCTCGGTTATTTGGGTGGGCCCTTTGTGGCATTGGTGGACTTATAAGGGACTGGTTCCCCCTCAATTGCTGCTATAGACATTGTGCTCCCTCTTTAGACATGCCAGCGGGGTGACAATGCGGCACCATAGAAGGATATCTGTAATTTCATGCCCAAAGAAGATTGTGGTACAGCAAATTTTGATGTGACTAGCCTCCCACTTTGCTGTGTAGGGATTCCCAAAACTCTGCTATCTGTGCAGTTGCGCATTGTGAAAGCAGCATCTGGAGTGTATGCAGTCATCTGTTATACCACTACTGTCCCCTACTTCGCACCCTTATTTTGAACAAAAAGACTTCCAGACTGCATGTGTAAGCACAGCTTAAGCTGTCAGCTTTTAGCAGTTTACACTTTACAAATTTTGCAGGTGGCAACCATTCCATGTTTTGCAACCACAAAAAATGGTTGCAAAATATTTGTGCATATCACTGCGAGCTTTCTTTCCCTGGTGACTTGCAAGGGGTTCCCAGACTTGCATTGCCATTCTTAATGGCTGTAACAAACTCCTGTGGGTTGCAAATTGAGGCTCAGCATTTCACAAAACCAGCCACTCTGGCTTTGGGTCTGGTTTTTTAATATTCTATCTGATGCAAGCACTGCGAGCGAGGAGTTTGTGGGTAAGTCCCCTGGTTAGCACCACTGCCCAAGAAAGCAGTGAATCTGTAGCATCTACGACTGCAAGGTCCCTCCCTGGGTCAGACTGGGATAAAAAATAGGTCCGGGCACCAAAATACAAGTGGCCTCCATTAGCGGAGCAGATAGCTAAATAGTGGTAATATGAATGAAATTGACCTACCTGGGCATAAAACCTACGCACAACAGCTAAAAAAAAACAGCCCACATAGTGATCTGTCGAACCAGCCCATTGGGCACTACCTGATTGCCCTATCGATCAGTCTGAACCTGCTATGGGCAGGGATGTTTGACGTTACAACGCATACTTTTACAATGCCTACCTTTACAACGCAATTTTTACACCGCAACATCCATTACAACGCATACCATTACAACGCATGCCAGTACAACAAATTTTTTTAAACTACCTTTACAACGCATTCCACTACAACGCATACTACATTTACAACGCATATCATTACAACACATAACATTATATTGCATGTAAGGTAAGTGTTGTATAGTGTAGCGGTTAAAATTACTATTCTAACTCCAGGGAGTGCAACAGTAGGGTAAGTGTTGGATAGTGTAGGGGATAAAAATGACTATTCTAACTCCAGGGGGTGCAACAGTAGGGTAAGTGTTGGATAGTGTAGGGGTAAAAATTACTATTCTAACTCCAGGGGGTGCAACAGTAGGGTAAGTGTTGGATAGTGTAAGGGTACTATGTGTTGCAATGCTATGCGTTGTAATGGTATGCGTTGTAATGACTTCGTTGTAATGGCATGCGTTGTAGTGGTGTGCGTTGTAGTGTCATGCGTTGTAATGGTTGCGTTGTAAATGCATGCGTTTTAATGGATGTTGCGTTGTAAAAGTTTTGTTGTAATGGTAGTGCGGTGTAAAAGTTGCGTTGTAAAGGTTGTTTCCCCTGGGCAGAGCACATCACTCGGTGAGCTTCTAAATTTATGGAGGACTTATAGAGGAGATTTAAACCTCAGACAGTGATTGAGCATGGAAAGTGAGAGTTGAAGTATATTCAACCTATTAGCTTGTGAGATCAGTTGAACCATTGAGGACAAGGCTGGCAAATAGTTGGTTTAATGCCACCCGTGACACCTTCTGCTTGTTACGTATTGTAAACGATAGCAGGCTGGTTTCAGCGACTTGTGGGTTCACTTTTTGAATTGAAAGTATGGGCTCAGAAGGATTGCATGTCAGAATATAGTTTTTAGTATCAATCTACCATAATAATGCAGATGTATATATGTCCTCATCCTCATCAATGTACATTTATGAGGAGTTCACTATAGTAAACCTATACTAACGGATATATACTTACCAGTTTGACATTTTCACCATTGATACATTTGCTTTGATAATATGGTGCGCAATTTAACAACTCAGTATTCCTGTACTATATACACAGAAACACCAGCATGGATGGTGCTACTGGGGGGGTGTGGCTAGCCAGCCACGATGGCGGACGGCTGAAGCTTGAGCTCCGATGCCGCCTTGGGGTAATCGCCCTGAAAAGCGCCTCGGTAGAGTCCCTGGCCGCAACCGCCGTAAGAACTCCGCAGCGGACCCCCCCAGGAGCCCTGTGGGGAGACGGACAAAGCGGGAGACTTCACAGCGCCGGTACGGAGCTTGGGCCCACTGCGGCCTCCCCCCGAGCCTGAAGCCGGGAGCTGGAGTACGGGCTGGGCTCGGATCGGCCTGGCAGAGCGTGACTGGAGGGGCCGGGTATCTGGCCCGGTGGCTCCGTGGTAGAGCCCAGCCCAGCGTAGAGCTGCCTACATGCGCCGTTGCTGACTGGAGTGCAGGCTCGGGCCGGAGCTGAGGTGAGGGGGCAGCAATCCTGGATGGCTGCTCCGGAGGGCCTGGGGGGCGTGGACGCTTGGCCTTGCAGGAGCGTGGGAGGCCCGAATCACATTTACATGTGAGGGGCCCCGGGACGCCGGATCCAGAGAGGAGAAGGTAGAGACTGGTGACACTGCGGAGGGGGGGGGCTTCTTCATCCTTCCCTCCCTGCCCGCGCCACGGCACTCGCGGACCCTGCGCCCAGCGGGGGTGGCGCAGAAACGGCCATATTGAAGAGGAAACTGCGCAAAGAATGGCGGTGGCGCGGCTGATGTTGTAGGCTACGCTTGGGGGATCCCCCTCCCACGACACACGGTGGTGCACCCCGAGGGTATGAAGACCCGACCCCTCGCCTGACAGTATCCGAAGAGCGGATAGGTGGACCTAAGACGGCGGGGTGTGGATGCGGGGTCTAGGCCGCGTGGAGACGTCATCGGAGAGGGATGGAGAGCCATAGCTGCGGCGCCTTCTCTGGAAACTGCGCTGTGCCCTACGCGCTGGCTGGGCGGAGCTTATGAAGAGACGTGGGGAGGTGCTGTACCCCACGGAATAACTTTGGCTACAGGGCCTGTGCTGGACAGCACGCATGCGAAAAGAATAGAACAATCCTCGATCTGCCTGGTCATGGTCCGGAAAGGGGCGAAGGCGCTGGATGGCCGGTATGGCACAGCCGCTGCGCAGCAGCCTCGAGACGCCGAGGATGGAGGGGCAGTGTCAGGGTCTGCTGAGTTGATCCATGCCGGGGGACAGCAAATCGACAAACTGGACCTGATCCTGAAAGAAATCAGGGATTCCAGGTCAGCAATGGAGATGCAACTGGGGGCACTTACCACCAACCTATCCCTGCTTAAAACAGACCATAACAAACTGGCCGACAAGGTTAAGGACCAGGGCCGTGTGGTGGCAGACTTCACCCCGACGGTGGAGGACCATACTACCTCTGTCCAGCAGTTGCAACAGCAGGTCGCCTCCTTGATGGATCGTGTGGAAAATGCGGAAGGCCGCAATCAACGCAATAACGTCTGCGTCATTGGCCTTCCGGAACGTTGTGAGGGGACCCACGCAGAGGACTTCATGGAACAATGGTCCCGGGACCACATCACCACGGACGGCCTGTCGCCAAACTTCTGTGTGGAGAGAGCACATCGCATTCCCACTGGAAGGCCTAGACCGGGCCGCCCGCCCCGTCCTTTGATCGTCCGGATATTAAATTATCGGAACTGGGATGTCCTTCTGCTAAAGGCGAGAGAGAAATCCCTAATACAATATGAGAACCGTCGAATATCACTATACCCGGACTATACCAACGTGGTGCAAAAGCAACGATCTTCGTATCTGGAGGTGAAAAAGAAACTCCAAACGGCCAAGCTGAAGTATGCGTTACGATTCCCGGCTCGACTAAAGATCGTGTATGACAAAAAAACGCATTTCTTCGAAAGCCCCGCAGATGTAGAAGAGTGGCTGGAAGTGATGGGCATTAATGGCAGTAAGGTGGCGACTCAGGACACATCTGCTGGCGGATCGAGGAGAAGTTCGGGACAAAACGGCGGCGGCTCGCCTGCCTTGGGGAGGAGTTCGGGACGACACAGACCGTCGCGGGACCAACAGAAGGAAGACCAGCTGGGAGCTATCGCATTGGTGGGCAACTTCCGGGAAGATCAGGAGAAGATCAGTACGGACACGGACAGCAGTACGATTCACTCAAGCTCGGACCACAGCAAAATTTTGTTCCCAACTGTTACACCCAGGGTGGCAGACGATATGCTGGACAACTGAGAGGCCCAGAGACCCGGTCTGGAGTAGATGGATCACCTGAAGACTTTGATATCCTTTTTGTGATACTTGACTGATATTTATTATTATGGCATGCAGGGAGGTACCGGGGGGACTGGGGAATTATCTATATTTTGAATGCATGGAACGGGGTCTAGAGGGGACTCAATTCACTGATGAATGAGAGCTGGGAGCGGGGCCATATTGGCTCGCTGTACCCCGATAGATCTTTATGTCCCCTTGTCAGGGTCCTCCAGAGGGTGAACAAGAATAAATTCCTGATAAGTACCCCGAGGTCAGAGCACAGTTGAGCCAGCGGCACCCGGCAGGACAGTTCGGATGAATAGAACAGTGCTAGGCCCCGCCCCCCCCTTAGGGCGCATGTACATATGTTTGGATTGTTATGTTCATAATTTTCTCGTTCGGCTCAGCAATGTTAAAATGCTGCGCCAGGTTAGTTTTGACACAGGAAGGGAAAGAGTACATCTCCTGGCTGCCATTTATATTATGGCTTAGTGAGGGCATTGTAACACTCCGAGATGAGATCGTAGGTAATTATGGCTGACATAATAGGGACTTACAACTTAGCTACCTGGAATGTGCGTGGGCTTGGTGCAATACAAAAAAGATACCGGATTCGTGCATTTCTACTACGACACCACACACAGATTGCTTTCCTGCAGGAATCTCACCTAACAGTATCCGAAGGTCATACACTTAGGAAGAGATGGAGGGGCTCTATTTATTCCACGTCCTACTCTGCCTTTTCCAGGGGGGCAACCATATGGGTCCGCCACGGGACACCCTTTGTAGAGTTAGAAAGGAAGGTGGATGACCAGGGAAGGTACATCAGGGTGAAGGGCACACTGGATGGCACGTTACAGATTGCTTTCCTGCAGGAATCTCACCTAACAGTATCCGAAGCTCATACACTTAGGAAGAGATGGAGGGGCTCTATTTATTCCACGTCCTACTCTGCCTTTTCCAGGGGGGGCAACCATATGGGTCCGCCACGGGACACCCTTTGTAGAGTTGGAAAGGAAGGTGGATGACCAGGGAAGGTACATCAGGGTGAAGGGCACACTGGATGGCACGTTACTGGTTCTTGGCAGTATTTACGACCCGAACTTTGACCAAGATGCATTCCTTTGTAGGGTGGGACGGGCATTATCTGACTGGGTGGATATCCCCTGGATTCTGGGCGGTGATTGGAACATGGTGCTAGATGTGGGTCTGGACAGGTCACAACCCACTCCAGATGACTTGAGTAACTAAAATGGCTGAAACGTTTAAGGCCTGGGTTGCGGGCTGGGGACTGGTGGACACTTGGTGTGAATTAAATCCGGCCCATCAAGAGTATTCCTATTATTCCCCAGTACATAACTTACACACACGATTGGATAGATTCCTGTGCTCCAGATCCCTGATGGCCAAGATTAGTACCTCGGAATACTTGGTTAAAGCTTTCTCTGACCATAGGCCTCTGACACTTGGTCTCCTTTGGGGTAGGGTGCCGTCTCCGGTGCCCACATGGAGACTTAATCCATTGCTCTTCGAGGATGCCCCCTCGTACATCCCTGTCTGATACCTTAAACAAATATTTTCTTGAAAATTGGGACTCTGCAACGTCCAACCTGGTGGTGTGGGATGCCATGAAAGCAGTGGTGCGAGGCGCCGCTATTGGTCAACTGGTGGGGGACAGACAAGAAATTCATAGGAGACTCTGTGAAGTCGAGAACCGACTGAAAAGGTTGGAAGGGGAGGCGAGTGTAGACCCAGGAAAGAAGGGAGAATTGCAAGCAAGGAAAATAGATCATGCAGAATTATTAGAAACTTTGAGAACTATTGACCATAAAGATTATTTACACCGTCAATATCACGAAGCCGACAGGTCGGGCGCCTTATTGGCCCAACTGGTGCGGGACAGACCGGACCCCCCCGGTGATTACTCAGATCCATGACAGGTCAGGCGACATAGTACACACACAGTCCGAGATTAATAGGGCATTCCATGATCACTTGCAAGCACTATATGCTCCTTGCCCCACGGAGGCCCCGGATCGTATGGCGGAGTTCCTTCAGGATCTGCCATTCCCAGCCCTATCACAAGAAATACAAAAGGCGGTAGATGGCCACATCACACAACAGGACATCCGTGCTGCTATCCGATTCCTCAATCGAAATAAGACACCGGGTATGGACGGGCTCCCAGTAGAGTTTTACCAGACATACTCTGATACCCTGGTGCCCATCCTTGAGAAGGTATATAGGACGGCATATGAAGAAGGTCACCTATCCGTTTCAATGATGCAAGCCCTGGTCACATCCATTCCAAAACCCGGCAGAGATACGCTTGAACTGACTAACTACAGGCCCCTCTCAATGCTCTCAACAGAGTATAAGATACTTAGTAAGGCTATTGCTTTACGGATACAACCCCATCTCCTCGCTCTGATACACCCGGATCAATGCGGCTTCTTCCCAGGTAGTAGTACGTCCCAGAACACGAGGAGACTCCATGCCCTTATGTTAGCCACGCCGTAAAAACTTCCTCAGGCGGGATGTATAGCGCTAGACCTCAGGCAGGCGTTTGACTCTCTGTCATGGACATTTATGTTCGAGGTATTGAGGCGCTTCAGTTTTCCAGATTCCTTTCTAAAGTGGGTGCGTCTACTATACACAGATCCCTCGGCCCGAGCGCGTACGGGCCGGTACATCTCAGATAACTATCTAGTATACAGAGGCACCCGGCAGGGTTGCCCCTTGTCGCCCATACTGTTTGTTATAACGCTAGAGCCCCTAGCTATAGCCCTTAGGGCTCGCGAGGAACAGATGGGTATCTCGATCGGAGGGACCCACAACCTGATTTCAATATACGCAGACGATATCTTATTATACTTTCGCGACCTGGAAGAAGACCACTCGGTTATAGCTGACATTTTTAACTGCTTCGAGGAAGTGTCTGGCCTCGCTATAAACCCTGGAAAGTCCATTGGTTTTTACTTCAGAGACTCACCACACCCTCCTCTCCTGCAGTTTGGGAGATACCAGATCCCGGTAGCCCAGACCACATTCAAGTACCTGGGTATACAAGTATATAGAACACCCGATGACCAGATTGACGGCAATATTAAAAGGGCCATCGCTGGCCTTCGTGGCAGTGTAGGGTTCTGGACATCCTTGCCCCTGTCCGTCATGGGAAGAATCGCAGTTTCAAAGATGGTCCTGCTCCCTTGCATGCTATACTATATTGTTAATTTGCCAGTCGTCCTCCCACAACAGATATTCAATACGTTGAATATGATATTGACAACTCTTATTTGGGGGTCCGGGCTGAGACGTATCAGCCTCCGAAAGCTACAAATGGGAACTAAGCTGGGAGGCGTCGGGGTGCCCGACCTGCGCGGATATTGCTATGCCAGTCAGCTCCAATGGCTGGCGTGATGGGTAGCGGGCATGAATTTACACGAGATTAATTTTACGACAGACCAACTAGCAGGTGGAGAATTACATTCTTTGTTACTGCCCAGGACCAGGGTCTCTCTGGATTGCCATCCTCTCCTGCGCACAGCACTGACGTGCTGGAGAAAGGCGCTAGCATATACATCTAGGACCATGTCATTTGCAGAGAACGTTCCTTTGTTAGGAATTCCAACACCGCAGGGTAAACTCAGCCAGCGTAGGTTGCAGCCCTGGATAGAGGAGGTGGGGGCCTTTTTTGGGGATGACTCTTTACTGGATCACGACTCCTTTTACAAGTCACTGGGGCTCCCCAGAGGTTATACCTATTACACGCTACAGTATCGCACTATATAAGACACACCTGGGCTCCACAGAGACTTAAACCTGCACAACATGAATTAGTTCATTTACTCTACCGTATGAGAATGGGTGGCCATTTGGTGCGCTGGCTTTATATTGGGATTAGGGAGCATGCAGCCACCCCACTCACCGCACTTAGAGATATTTGGGCACGGGACACGGGGGAAGCATTATCGGACAGGGCCTGGCAAGTCGTTCTTGAACATCCCAGGAGGGTGTCCAGGAATGTTAAATTTAAATTCATCCAGGTTATGATATTGCATAGGGCGTACCATACCCCCAAAGGCTGCATAGAATGTTCCAAGAATCTCCCCACACTTGCCCCCGTTGTAAGGAGGAGGAGGCTGGTTTTCTGCACATGTTATGGGCAGGCCCGCGAATACGAAGTTACTGGGGGGAAATATGTCATATTTTCTGTACACTATCAATAACAAGGGGGGGAGAGAGAGAAATTAGGTCGATATGGATTTGTTCTCCCTTGGCTAATGTTTATAAACAAAGAGAATCCACTCATTCAAGGGCGGCTGTATTCTCTAGTGGTGGGGAACACCCTAGTTGTTTTGATACCCCTCACACACCAACAGGCCCCATGGTGTCATGCTTCATCATCGGGGTCCTCGCACCCCTCTCCGGGGTGCGGCGTGCTGCGACCTACGACTACGTGGGAGCACTTACAAAGACTATGTGTGGTGTGATTGAGGATTTCCTATGTGAGTGCGAGGTGAGGTTTTATTTTTAAGTGAGTGATATTAAAAAGTACCTGGCTCGTTGGTTGGCAAAGAACTTTATTGGGCCCCCGAGCTGGTGCTATTAAAATTGAGTGTAGGAAGTATAGTATGCAAAACAATGTGCATCACCTCCTTTTTGTGTGTGTCAACATGTTTCGGTTTAAAAAAACCTTCTTCAGGACTGGGGTACACAAATCCCCACCTTACTCACGTTTTTCTACTTTTTGGAAATATTTTTATACAAAAGTGAAATATATAGTGCAAGTAAAACAGTGTACCTAACAAAACGCCGTTTGATAGCTGATTGTTTTGAAGGGGTTCAGTGCCTCATGAGCCAAAGTCCAAACGTAGGGGTCCCTCGTGCTAATCTGCTACGAGTGCTGCAAGGTAATTTCTCCTGACCGATCCTTCCGCGGCTCTTACACTTAATTTTAATCAAAACAACTAGGGTGTTCCCCAGCACCGGAGAATACACCCGCCCTTGAATGAGTGGATTCTCTTTGTTTATAAACATATACTCCGTACAATCACGGCCTTGCCGGTGCCTGAAGATGCTCTGTATTGCTTGGTGGGGCATCGTAAACGTCCTAAAAAACATACGGCTAAATTGAAACTCCTAGACCTGGCTCTGTTATTAGCAATCAGAGTTTTAACAATGAGATGGAAGTCCTCCAGACCTCCTGGAATATCAGTGTGGCAATCTGAACTGTTGAGATGGGGTAGAGCGGAGGGAGCTGTCTTGAGACGGGAAGAGGAGAGAGGGCAACGGAAACATCCGATCGCACAAGAATGGGAAATTATGCTGTTAAAGCTGGAAGAGATGGAACTGTTGCCATCACAAACGGATGGGTTGTGAATGAGGGCAGACTGAGGTGTGTGTCAGCGTGTGTGGTACAGGAGCACAAGACCCCATAAACGCACAGGTTTTGTCTTTAGTAAACCATCACTATATACAAAGTCAGCGCAATATCAATGTCCGGAAGTGTTATTCCTTTTGAATCAGTAGGACCAGGAGACGTACAGGGCAGGGGCGGGAGGGTTAAAGGGAGAGGGATGGTTTAAGAGACAGGCTTATTATAATTTCAATGATGCTAGGCTTATTGGACAGGATATCCTGCATAATGATGTTTACAAAATGGATGTTGTTACACGACATGTCTTAAACGACTATGAGGTATTATGTTTTTTATACTATGATTTATGATATGGTACCTGTCATGCCGTCAGCACTGAAACCTGACCTGGTTATGTTGGGGAGGAAAAAGTTAAAAAAAAGACTGTATTATATATTATGTGAACGTGATATGATGCAGGACATACTGTGCAGTCTGAAATAAAGAGTTTAAAAAAATGGATGGTGCTACTGATTAAAAAGTGAGGATGACTAGAAGTGTCACGCTGAAACAATGAAACTATTATGCTGTGGCTAGCAGGGCACTTCTGGGAAGGATATCTGCGGCACAGAGGACGCAGAGTTATTTGAATATAGTTACATTATTTCCCTTAATTATATCATTAGGACATATTTTGTTTTCTTTTTAAGAGGAATAAACAATGGATATACATTTATGTAGCTTGGTAATTCTGTTTGGCTGATGGCGTATAATGCACATGATGTTGTTCCCCAATTTGTAATATATTTACGAAGCATCACTCATAGCGTCTTCGCTAGTGATTAATACGTTCATTTATTAATTTCATGCATTCCATACCAGGATTGGGTAATCTGGCATCATCTCAGAGAGGCTGGGGGGATTTTACTTTACCAGATGTTACTATGGGTTTGCATGTAAACCAGTTGGCTCACATTGTTAATATGCGTGTTATTCTGCAAACATTTGTGGTATGATAAATAACAATTGTGTCCAGTGCTGTTCCAAGTATATGATCCTTTCCATCATACCAAAGGGTCTTTATTCTGGACCCAGCCCGACTCCTCCCCACACAATACTCTTTTATGTACAGCATCTTGTGTTCTCTGTAAAATTTTATGCTGCCCCTTGAGCTAACTTCCTACTATATAAAATCTTAAACTCATAAAAGTACAATATGCTATAAAAATGATGTAATCTGAATTATGTATAGTACCGTAAATTGTGCCTGTAAACGTGAGCACCAAAACAAGTGTAAAATGCACTTGGTCCGCCCACCTCTCAGTTACGCGGCCTCATTTGTAGGTGGGAAGTTGTGCTGTGCTTCCAATGGCAGAACAACAGCCGGCTCTAAAAACAACTTCTTGGGCACACAACTGCCATCTTACATGTCATTAGAAGGCCCCCCCATGTTTGAATGGAGTGCTTCAGTGCCATATTTCTTTTCTGCCCCTGACTGCAGTGCCAGGCTGGGAAAATCAATCAAATGGCCCCCGTGCCCTGGAAGAAAACGACGAGTTTGTAGGATACAGTGATTTTCATGTCTCAAAAACAAACCTCATGTGGGGGCTTGTGTCCTGAAAATGGCAGCCATTCCGCCTTGTAGACATTGCATGCAGAATCCGACTGGCATCTGAATTCAGCCCGGGCTAAATGTTTTAGCCGGCTCGAGCTCTTCTCTTTTTTCCTCTCTCTTTTGTTCTCCCTCGTCTCTCTCACCCTTGCTGTTCTTGCTTCTGTGAACCCTGGGGAGATGGAGAGCTTATTTTAACCCTTTTGCTGCGGCGGCAATTCTGCCGCAGCGCTAAGGGGCGGGGAGGGGCCGCGCGGCGGTCCGACGCTGGTGACGGAACCGCTCTGTCACTCCCCTCTGGTGAGCTGTGCTTGTGACGGAACGGTTCCCTCACGGCCCGCCCGCTCAATAGAACACACCGCGCAGGCGCGAAATCAGTGCCGGGCAGGTGCGGCGAGCGTGACGTGACGGAACCATTCCGTCACCAGCACAGCCCACCCGAGGGGAGTGACGGAGCGGTTCCGTCACCAGCGTGGGAGGGGTTAAAGCAGAGATGCAGCGGTATACACCTGTTACAACGCAACTTTTACAACTACCTACAGTTACAACGCAACTTTTACAACGCATACCATTACAACGCATTGCGCTGGGGGGGCGCTCTAGGATAGGGAATAAGTATAATTTACTATCCAACACCTTCCCTAGTGTCCACGGGGACTGGAGTTAGAATAGTAAATTATACTTACCACTATCCAGCACCTCAAAGCGCTATGCGTTGTAATGGTATGCGTTGTAATGGTAGCGTTGTAACAGTAGGTAGTCGTAATGGTATGCGTGGTATGGTATGGCCTGGCCTTCAAACACCAGCCCCCAATGTCACCAGACCACTGGGGAAATGTCTGATGGGTTAAATGGCCACTCCAGCTGTGATGGCATTGAGGCCCGGTCGCAGTGCGTATTTTCATCAAAAGTGCTCTTGCTTGGAGCTAAACATTCACTGCAAATAAGGGCCTCATTTCAGGTGTACCTGTAATTCTTTTTGGGGTATTTAATAGAAATGACTGGTCCCTTCTTAGTTAGGAGACATGGATAAACACAATGGATCCCTCTCAAAGCTGAGTAAATTGAGCCTCTTTCTCCCCGTTTATTGATGTCCCTGGTTTTGGTAACACTTGGAGGAAAACACCAGAGCTTTTTGTGAACGACTCAGAATTTGGCAATAAATTGGGTGGGCAGGATGTCATTGAGCCACCAAAGGGGGTTCCTCTGCACCCCGGCTGCTTGGCAAGGACACTGCTCAACTTTAAATGAGTAGTATAAGTACACACGTGTGGTCTTGGTATTCACTAGGGACCGGGGGTAATCATGTAGGAAAGTAAACAATGGTCCCTAATACAAATATGCACAATACTCAATGCAACAAAATGGCAGTTCAAATAAGGATATAAAAGCAACAAGGTGAGTGCCAGTGTTAAAACGTGCTCGCAGCTCTATTCTGGCTTGACACACACGTGTGAATAAAGTAATGTGTACTTATCATAGTGTCAAGACAAACACAGCCTGTATAATTATTAGACATAGTATTTTTTTGGTCAGTGTCATAAGTCAACAGCGTTTTGATCCCAAGTAGAAGAGAGGGACCATCATCAGGACTCTGAAATATAGGTACCAAATCATGGGGGAAGGTATGGTCATCTTCTGAAGAGCAGGAGCGCCATTTTCTTTCAGCTGTCACATCATTTCCTGCTGAAACTCTTAATTTGCATGCAAATTGATCTCCTAGTTTTTTAGACGTTACTTTTTTCTGGTAATTTGTTCAACTTGTTTATCTTGGGCGCATGAGCTTTTGCCCATATTTGCTTCTATCAGCTTTACTTTAAAGCTGGAACCAGGCCATCACCAAAATCCCTTTTACTCTGACCTGGCTTGATCCAACAAATCACACCCCTCCTCTCTTTTTTACCACTGACAGATGTCAAGGATTTTTTGCCATACTTCTCTCCCACCTTATTTGTAGAGTGTGAAAGAGGGACGTTAAAAATACATGTATTTGCCCATTGCGCCACTGCATGGTTTTGTCCTTTGCATGAGATCTCGAAATAAAAATAATCTTTGAAGAGAAACATGCATTTTTTGGTTCCTCCATCTCTAAAAACTGAAAATGTTATACTTTATTATAATCTGCTGTCATCAAACAAATGACATAGGCTGTGTGGTAGGTCTGGACTTGCCATACAAACCACCGGCATAGCCATGGTAGGTTGCATGGCGGGTGTGCTGCTAACGGCAAGTAGGCAACATTCAGCCCTAGGGAATGTCTTTACCAACAAATATTGTATTAAGTGAGAGCAGTGGGTGAGCCACTGAAGGGAGGAATTCTGGGGGCTTGTGATTCTCCCTCTCGAAGAAGAAGAATTTTAAAATAAACTATTAGTCAAGTAAATGAATTTCACAACACCACTCTCAAACTGTATCGATTAAAAGGTCATATTTTTTCAGGCCTTGTGGAATATAAACTCATTATATTTTTGAATATTTCATGGTCTGTCACACTACCCAGGAGCAATATTTCTCTGCAGAATCAAATTATGTCTGGACCTATAAGGAAATTGTATAACTCTCCCTGAAGGCTGTTAAAAGCGAGCAACGTCATTGCAGAGAATAAATATAGCAAGGAGAGAGTCTCTGAAGGAGACTGGAGAGTTTTTCTGTCCAAGGTCAGAAACAAAGGAGCAAAAAGCTTTAAGCATTGTGGGGAGGGTTGGAAGGACTGGGCTGTGCAGATGGACTTCTCACCCAAGATATGTAGTCTTTTTTCTTACTCCTGCCACTTCTACTATGCAGGTAATCTGTGAATTATTTTAGTGATGAGGAGATAGCGATTTAGCTCTGTCGAGAAGCAGTCGGCGCAGGGTGCCGTTCTGTGCATATCATGAGTTTCCCCAAACTCTGTGTACTTTGCCTCCGGAGTATAGGAGTCTCACCCATTTCTTGGGGTACAGGGTGCACTTCCCCTGTGTCTTAGGTAGTTACCGGTGAGTTGGGCAGAGATAGGAGCCTGCCGCCTTCCCACAACTAGAGACTCCGCCTTTCTCCCTAACCCAGAATGTGCCACAGATCCTGAGAAGAGGCAGAGAAGAGGTTGAGGCCGTGTTTCAGATGGTGGGTTTTGGTGGTGGGTCTTTACCAGTCTTTATAACCAAATTTCACTCAATTGCTTTCGCCACGGGGGCTTTGCCTTCTTGCTGCTGCTGCCACAAGAGACTCCCTGTCCCACGAACCATCTTGCCCGCACGAGGGGCCAGGAGCAGCAGATCAGTCTCAAAAGCGTGCCTGCATTCCGCGACGCGGGATGCCACGGTGGCTTTGCCTGCTGCTGCCACAAGGGACTCCCTGTCCCAGGAACCATCTAGCAAGCAGGAGGGGCCAGGAGCAGCTGATCGTGCTCAAAAGCGCGCCTGCACTCCCGCGACGCAGGACGCCACGGGGGCTTTGCCTGCTTGCGGCTGCTGCCACAAGGGACTCCCTGTCCCAGGAACCATCTCGCCAGCAGGAGGGGCCAGGAGCAACTGATCGCGCTCAAAAGCGCGCCTGCACTCCTGCAACGCAGGACTCCTCGTGGCCTTTGCCTGCATGCTGCTGCTGCCACAAGGGACTCCCTGTCCCAGGAACCATCTTGCCAGCAGGAGGGGCAAGGAGCAGCTGATCGTGCTCAAAAGCTCGCCTGAACTCCCGCTACGTGGGACGCCACAGGGACTTTGCATGCTTGCTGTTGCTGCCACAAGGGACTCTCTGTCCCAGGAAACATCTCACCAGCAGGAGGGGCCAGGAGCAGCTGATCGTGCTCAAAAGCGCACCCTCAATCCCGCGTCGCGGGATGCCCACAGTCCAAGGGTGGGCCCGTCAGAGCCCGGATGAGCCTGGGCTGGGCCAAACTCTTTGGTTTTGATTCTGGAGCCTAAAGAACATTTTCCTCACTGGATTGCCCACTTAAGGTTATTGCCATCAATTTGTACAGTCTACTATCTCCAAATACTCAAGCCAAGGGGAACTCTGCATGTGTATTCGATCTCCGTTCAACCTTTTCTTCGACAGAAATACCTGTAAATGTATTATTCGATTGAAAAGCATTGGGAAGCTGTCGACTCTAGCCTCCTGTGATTTGTAACGGAATCAAGTAGCAATTACTCTCTAGCATTTTCAGAACTATTGTCATCTGCGATCATGGGCAAACCAAAACCGGTTACCGTTGCCCAACCTGCAATGCCACTACATCCTACCTCAATAGATACAATGCTGCAAAGAGCAATAGGAGCTGTAGCCACGGAGATAGAGCGGACAGAACAGCGCCTTTCACTAACCCCAGTTATAGTTCCCTGTCCTTCCACCCAGGAACATTGTAGCCTGTCCCCGCCCATACCATTGACAACGGATCCAACACCTGAACCCCCAAGGACATGCGCAAAGGTCTTTGTAACATCCAACACTGATCCATCTCCGTCATGCAACACCAAAAGAAAAGGGACTACCTCTGGACCAAAGCGAAAAAAGACCCAACAGCGAACAGGGCAAAGAACACCAATACTGGGGAAGAAGGAACGGGGATATACTGCAGGCTCATCATGAACAACCACCCTGGGTGGGAGATTTGATGATGGACCTACAATCCCTGTTTAGGATCATCATAAAGGAGGAACTTAAGTCACTAACGGACCGGGTTGACAATCTGTCTCGATTGGTTGACAACTGGGCGGGTAAAGTAGAGCTAACCACAAGGAGGTGGAGACAACCAAATCTCTAGTCCAGCAAATAGCTCCTGTTGCCTCAAATCTACCCATCTCAGCCCCAAACCAAGAGATAGATCGCAACAGGCCCAAAGCAACAAACTTGAATGCAGCTGAATCCCCAGGGAAAAATCCATCTTGCCAGAATTCAGCCATAAGAAACCATCCGCAGGCAGCTCCCCACGGGAACACCACGAAGAGCATCCCAGGTTAGACACGGGGGGGTGGCAGCAGGATAAGCTTTCTGGTAGTTAAGCTCTACCTCTGGGAATAGGGAACACCTAACAATCTCTGAAAAAGTCTCAGCAGAAGAGATTGTTTCTCCACATATTAATCTCCCCCCCAGCTTCAACACCATATGTTGTTGTATTAGTAGGAGTACCAGAAGGTAGAAAGGGATGTAGGGAGTCCTCCCATGAACTACAAAATAAATGTATTTTCTTGCTGGTAAAACACAGGCAATTCTTATACAAAGACGCAAATGAAATACTTTTCACTTGGAGGGTAAGTTGGGTGGGCTGGAGACCAAAAAACGTCTCCGGGGACTGTATAGTGATAAACTTCAGGGACCCGCGGATTGTGTTGTCTCTCTTAAAGGGTGGATGCCAGAGGGAGACTAGAGGCATAGCCTCCCTCCCCCGGGATATTTTTACCCCCCAGGATTAAACCCCCAGATCAGAAGAAGGACTGCTAGTGACAAGGTTGTGAGGCTGGAGGAAAGACATACGCTCAGCCAGAATTGGGACCTCAGTCGACCACCCCTGAATAGCATTCCTGTTGCAAACAGATTTAGTCCTCTAGACTCGATAGACTGACTCACTCTCAATTGGCCCCCCACCAAAGCTTTGGCTTCCAAGCAAAGAACAAGGCCTAAACATTCCACACGGATGTTCCCTCACATCAAGGAGGACCTGGGAAGCATACGGGAGGACCAGAGAATGGTAGTGGCGAGAAGGGGATTGATCTATCGAGTGTAATTCAGCAACCAACTCGCATGGGATATCAGCAGTCTAGCTGGAGGAGGGATTATGCCATATAACGCACATGCTCTCACAGAGCAGCGGGCGCACCAAAGGCAAGCCCGTCGGCGCCCTGGGAGCTCCCAGCGAACGGCCACGCTGGCCGTGCTTCACTAGCAGATTCAGGTGGTAAGAGGTCCTTTAATCGGGAGGAACTTATGGCACTAGATATTTCTAAATGTGATGGAGGAAAGCAGTGCGCAATCCTCCACAGCCAATCTAGGACTTGCCCTTCCTGCAAATTTTGCTTTCATATGAGGCCGATAGGTCCTGCCCCTCAAGTATAAAGGGAGTTCAGGATCCACGCGGCGCTCATTTACTCCCGCTCTATGGTTAAACATGCTGTTAACATCCACAAGCTTATCTCGGACGAAAAGTTAGACGCTCTATTCATAACTGAGACCTGGTTATACGAGTCTTGCGCTCCGGTGGTTGAGCTTGCTATTCCCCGGGGTTATAAAATCGTTAGAGCAGATCGGAAAACCGGGAGAGGGGGTGGCACTGCAGTAGTGTTCAGGGATTCTTGGTCATTCACCAGTGAAGCATCCGGAGAGCTGGTGGATGGAGAGGCCTTGGATTTTACTTTTGCTTTGTCACCCATTTTACGTTGGGAGGCAAATTGGTCTACCGTCCTCCCGGCCCTCCTGGAGCTTTTTTGAAAGCTCTGGATGACGTTATTGTCCCTCGCGCTCTCCGCTTATCTAAGTTTTTACTCCTGGGAGATTTTAACATTCATCTAAATACTCCAGAGGCCCCTGATTCTAGTGCTCCTATGGATTTGTTTAATCTGGCACAGCTGACCCAGTAGATCAAGCTGCCCTCACACACAGGGGGGCATGTGATTGACCTGGTCTGCTCCAACTTCGATGTCTCTGTAATGGACGTTACCTGGTCAGATCATTATCTGATCAGGTTCTCGTGGGCCATGGGGAAGCCCTTTTCCACCTCTGCTTTGCCCCATGGCTTGCCTTCTCTGAAGATCAATCTTCCGGCCCTATCTGAGGCTCTGTTACTTGCTTGCCCGGCACCCATCCATGATCATGGAGGGGCGGTAGATAGCTTCGACTCCTGGATTAGCCTGGGGGTTGGCTCTACTACCAAACCCCTCTTTAACAGACAACAGATATTTTCTCAGTCTAACCCCTGGTTTTCGGGCACTCTTAAAGAGTTGAAATTGTGGTGTAAAAAACTGGAACGCTGCTGGCGTCTGGAGTACTGTCCCTCCGCTTCGCACAGCTCAGAGAGACTACTATGCAGCCATTAGGAAAGCAAAGAGTGACTTCTATGCGGAGCAGATTGCGAAGGCCAATGACAATATTAAGGAGATTTTCTCTATTGCCAGAAACTTTCTATCTCCCTATGCCGAGCAAACGGGCCTTCCAGTTTCCTCTCAATGGTGCAAGGAGCTGTCCTCCTTCTTTATTGATAAGATACAGAAGATCAAGGACAGCCTAGGGATGAATTCCCTGGAGCAGAGAAAGCTTCCTCCAATGTCTCCCCTAACCCCTAGTGTGTCTACCCCCTAATTCTCTCAGTTTTTGCCCGCAGCCGTGCCTGATATTTTAGCCATCCTTAAATCTCTTAAGTCGGGCTCTCCTACAGACCATTGTCCAGGTAGAGCTTTAGCTGGGGTAGCTGAGATTGTTTATCCAGAGGCAGCAGCAATTATTAATCTATCCCTTCAGACTGCCACTGTCCTGGGGCAATGGAAACAGGCCAAGCTCCTTCCCCACCTTAAAAAACCCTCCTTGGACCCTTCTGTACCAACCAATTACCACCCTATCTCACTTTTGCCGGCTCTGGCAAAAGTTTGCGAAAAGGTGGTGTTAGACCTGGCACCTTGGCGTGAGTCTCCCTTCCACTTTTTGCTGATGTGCCTCAGATATTTTGCTGGTATTCAACGCTCAGGGCACTGCGCCATGGCCAATCTGTGCCGCAGTGCAAGTGCTCCCAATGCAAAGTGTATACGTGTAATTGATTTCCATGATTGGCTTATTGGATTTACTGTCAGTCCCCAGTAAAGTGCACCAGGAGTGCCAGGGCGTGTAAATACCGATACGGCTCATGGGCCTGCAGCGCGGGTTGCGCCACCCACAGAAGCCGCCTTGTAAAATGTGTCTAGGTCTGCCATTGCAGAACCTGCGTGCAGTCTCGTACTGTCATGCCAGCTGGGTAAGTGCACACACTTACCAGCCTCTGACCCTTCCCTTTCCTTCATATCAGTCACCCCTTTGGTAGGCCCACGGGCAGGGTACATTGTAAGCATAAGGTTGGACAAGCCCTGATGTGCGTGGCATGTCCTAATAGTGAATTACAGCCATTCTCGTTCTTCACTATTGCAAGGCTACCTGTTCTCGTAGGCCAGAATGGTCTGCTGGATTATTACACCCTATAATCCCAGTAGACTCGGGGAACATGGTAGGAAGTCAAGTTTGGTATGCCTGAACTCAGAATAATGAAATACTTCTTTTAGTAAAGTTTATTTTAATATCCTGTGTTTGCAAATGGGACTTTTAGAAAGTTAGCCTTTGCTTGCCTAACCATCTCGGCCTGCCTCTGCTCGTGTGTGTATTTGCTGTTTGGTTTGTGTGAGTGACAGGGCTGGGAGAAGATAGGTGGTTATTAGGAAGATTACACCAGTATGGTTGGGGGGAGTGCCCCTCGACTCTGAATGGGCCTGTGCTCTGCCACCTCATTGCCGGCTCCGCCCCCTGGGGAGCAGCCGACGACTCTGCCCTACACCTTGTAAGGAGAGAAGGGAAGACCGTCAACAGAGTACTCCTGGACTGTACTTGTCTTCACAAGGCTGGCTCCACCTCCTGCTGAGCGTCTGCAGGGCCTGCCCTGTTCACTGAAAGGAAAACCCAGACTTCGCAAAACAAAGTACTCAAGAGCTGCGATGGACTATGCAAAGGCCCCTCTGGCCGGGAAAGACAAAAGAAACAGTGTATAAAAAGAGGAGCTCCGCTCCTACCAAATCATATCCAGTTTTGACCACGACGAATCTCTGCCTGACTAGAAGGACAAAGAGAAGCTGAGGAAAGGAAACCTGCAATGGTGCCTTGCTGAGAACAGAGAGGAAAAGACCAGAGAGGACTTTGAAGACTTGTGCCTGAAACGATCTCCAAGGGCTTGATCTCGAGCTTGCCCCCTGACCTGAACCCCAGGACCATTGGGTTCAATTCTGCCTGTGCCCGTCTGCTGTTGGGCCCTTAAGTTCTCATTCCCTCGCCGGAGTTGTGACTCGGGTGCCTTCGCCCTCCTAAGGTCGTGACAGCTCGGAGCCTGGCTGCCCCGCCACAGAGAGCCCCGCTCAAGCTTGAGTTGCTCTCCGCTTCAGTGTCGGGCCGCCCGCTCTCCTGACACCTCACCAGCTATGGAGCGCGTTGTGCGCCTCTCAACTTCTCCTGCCGGAATCTGCACGGAGCGAATCTGATAGCCTCGGACGGTCCGTACGTCGAAACGTATCCGACTGTCTCGCTTTGCCCTCCTGCATACCAAGGCCCGTGCCGTACCTCAAGAAGGCCTTCCGTACATTGGTACCGGAGGCCCGGTGCTGCACCTGTCTGCCAGAGAACGCGACGACCCACAGGGATCCACAGGTACGACCCCGCGTACTAAGAAGAAGTACGTCCCGCAGGCCTGAACGACGCCTCGCCCCGTGAGTTGCTCCAGACCCCGGATCACCGCAACCTTCCACAATCCCGCTCACCCGCCTCGCACCTCGAGGGGGCTTCGAGCCGAATAAATCCCCGGAGAACCGCCGGCCTCGTCCCTAGTCCGCCCTCACCTGAGGCTGCGCCTGAAACGCCTCGGACACCCGCAACAAGGTACACTTGAACTCAATCCGAGTTCACATCGGATCCAGGGTCCGCAACGTTTGTTTTCCCTGTCGTCCATCCTTCATCAATGGGTCGCTTCACCAGCGCGGAGCGTGCATCGACCCGCAGCATACCTTGCTGACAAAGAACACTTAAGAACGTTTTGCCTATTTTAATCTGGTGGCCTCAATCGCTAAATGTTATATGGTCTTTTGATAAATCTGCAACTGAGTATTTTTATATAAAGTCTACGTATTTTTGATACAACCTTACGACTGGTGTCCATTTGTGGTGGGTCATTATATTTACTGTGTGTGATCATAAATGCTTAACTAACTATCGCCCTGAAGATTAGCCTTGTCTGCTCGCGCCACACTACCTATAGGGTGAGCAAGGTGGTTTCTAAAGGAGTGGTTCTCTTACCCTGACTAGAGGAGAGGGTCCCTGTTTGTCACAAGTGCATACCTGTACCAACCAGAGACTCCTGAGTCTAACATTGGTGGCAGCGGTGAAGATTTCGGATTTGCATTTATGATTTATGTACAGTCAATTATTGATCACCACGTAGTGAGAACAGACCTATAACAAGGCCACAGATTTTTTGTCTTTTTATTCTTGTCGAGAGATCTCGTACCGTCAAATCATGCCTGGTTCACTCCCCGGGAGAGCAGCCTCTGTCATCGGTGGACTAGATGACGTCTAGTGGGAAAAGCTTGAAAGCTACAAAGTCGAGCTGTTAAAAGGTTTCTGTCTGAAGTTCCAAGTCGCCCAGACGGGGTGCAAAAGCAAAGCCCAACTCATCAAGACACTGAGAGCCTGGAAGGAATTGAGAGAACCAGAGAATCAGCGGGTGGTGGATCCACCCGAAAGCCTTGTCGAGGTGGCCGGAGTCCTGTCGTCAGAGGAGCTGGCAGACAGGGCCACAACCAGAGCGCATGAAGTAGAGATGGCAAGATTGAATGGACAAATGGAAATGGAAAAGCAAAGATTGGCAATGGAGGAAAAGAAACTCCAGTTGGATCACAATATGAGAATCAAAGAGTTGGAGCTGAAAGCAAAAAGTTTGGACACAGCTCCTGGTGGCAGTGCAATGCCAGTGCAGGTAGAGTCAAAGGTGTACCTGCCGAAAGATGTAGTGAAGGAGTACTTCAAAGGGGATGACATAGGACAGTGGTTCCGGGCATACGAGGTAGCCATGTCCTCCCACCGGGTCCCTGAAAGAGACTGGGGAGCAAGGTTGTGGGGGAAGTTCCTTAGCGAGGGATGGGATACCTTGTTAGATTTGCCCTCTGAAGTATATAATTCCTACACCCACATGAAAGAGACCTTAATGACCAGGTTTAGGTTAACTCCTTTATGTACTGACAGAGGTTCAGGGGTGTACAAAGATTCCTGGGGGTACGTATGTGGAGTATGTGACCTTTTTCTGCAGAGCACTGGATGGTTGGGTGAAGGGTAGTAAGGTGAATCATTTTCAAGGGCTTCTTGATTTAATGGCATGGGAACACTTGTCCAGTAATTGTTTTCCTGAGCTACGCCAGCACATGATTGATAGCAAGCTGTCCAACCCAAGGAAGCTTGCTGGCTGAGGAGGCGGACCGCTGGCTCAGCACCATGGTCCACAAGGGTCCAGTGGGAGACTCAGCCGAAGGTGGGCAGGATCCCCAGCAGAAGAGTGGGGGGGGACAAGGGAAAACAGAAAGGGTTCCAATGAGGCCCCAAAGTAATCCCCAAGGGAACCAGCAGAAGGGTTCTCAGCCTCCCCCACCCCCGAAGCAGAACGGGGCCCGACAGGTAAACCTGTTCAACGAGGGCCCATCACCTGTTACAGGTGTGGCGACCAGGGTCACATTGCCACTGATCCTAAGTGTCGCCTATTTGGAAAACCCGCACCCACTGGTGCTCCACCCCGGCAACTGGCTAGTCTTAATCTTTGGGAGGAGGTAGCAGTCCAAGGGGGTGGGGATCCCGTTCAGACGACCCTAGTCTCACTCGGAGACAGCGAGATGGTCCCTGAGAACTACTTACCCTCTAACACTAAAAAATATGGGCAAGTAGTGACCATCAATGGAAAGAAGGTTGAGGCTCTTCGAGATACAGGAGCCAGTGTGACTGCAGTACGGCAGCACCTGGTGTCTCAAGAGCAAGTTGTACCCCATGCCTACTGTAGGGTTGTCGATGCGGACAACTCCGAGAGTCGTTGTCCAATGGCACAGGTTCCTTTTGAGTGGTGGGGGGGGGTCTATGGTACTCTGCAGGTCGCTGTGAGAAACGCCATGCCTGTAGACTGTTTGCTAGGGAACGATTTGGAGGACGCCCCTTGGGAAAAGGTGGAGAAAACGACCCATCTGTGGATGGTGGGTGTACCCGATTTGGCGTGCGTGACCACCCCGTCAATGGTAGCCAGTAGGGGTGTTGAAGAGGTCCTGGAGCCTGAAGGAGAGGCCCAGGAACTGGCCTTAGAGAGAAGGCGCAGGGGGCGCAGACAGCCAGACCCCAATGTTACTACTGCCCAGGAGAGGGCAGACCCCGAGGGGGATGCCCTAGAGCCTACCTGGGAACAGATCGCCGAACTGGGAGACCTGCCTGAGCTGACCCATTGGCAGCAAGAAGGAGGTCCCTCCAGTGAGGAGTTCTGCAAGGAGCAGAAGGAGTGCCCTTCTCTTGTGGGTATGTGGCAACAGGCTGCAGACCAGGCCAATGGTAGTCAGTCCGGAAAACACTTTGTGTACTGGGAGAACGACCTCCTGTATTCCGAGCCTAAGGTTGTGGAACCTGGGTCAGCCCATGTGCTGGTGGTACCCCAGAAGTTCCGAGCCTTTCTACTGGGGCTGGCTCACGATGTACCATTAGCAGGACATTTGGGGATGGACAAGATCTATGACATACTTGTCACCCACTTTTATTGGCCCCAAATGCACAGGAGCTCAGACGCTCACTGTAGAACCTGCCAGACTTGCCAGGCAAGTGGTAAGAGTGGAGGGAAGAACAAGGCTCCCCTCCAGCCATTCTCTGTCGTCAGTACCCCATTCCAGCGAGTGGGAATTGACATTGTTGGGCCTCTGGACCCCAAGACAGCCATGGGCAACAGGTTCATCCTGGTCTTGGTGGACCATGCCACCCGGTACCCTGAAGCCATCCCTCTGAGAACAGTGACGGCCCCCGTGGTGGGACGAGCGCTGATGGGAATATTCTCCCGAGTGGGATTCCCTCTAGAGGGGGTGTCTGACAGGGGCACCAATTTCATATTGAAATATATGAAATCCCTTTGGCAAGAGTGTGGTGTAACCTACAAGTTCACCACCCCTTACCATCCCCAAGGAAATGGGTTGGTTGAGATATTCAACCGAACCCTTAAAGGCATGATTATGGGTCTGGAAGAACCTATGAGGCGTAAGTGGGATGTCCTCTTGCCATGCCTTCTCTTTGCATACCGCGAGGTACCACAGAAGTCTCTAGGGTTCAGCCCCTTTGAGCTTCTGTACGGTCACCCCGTGAGAGGACCTCTGAGTCTGGTAAAGGAAGGCTGGGAGCAATCTCCCAGGAAACCTCCCCAGAATGTATACAGTTACATGCTGGCCTTCAGAAACCAGACCAGGCGATTCAGGCAACTTGCTGAGGCAAACCTGGAAGCCAGCCAGGAAGAGATGAAGCGGTGGTACGACCGGAATGCCACTCTGGTAGAGATTCAACCTGGACAAAAGGTGTGGGTCTTGGCCCCAGTGGAGCCTTGTGCACTTCAGGATAAGTGGACAGGTCCATATGAGGTTGTGGAGCGCAAGAGTCCTGTCACCTACTTGGTGGACTTGCAGACTCCCAGGAACCCTTTGAGGGTCTTACATGTTAACCGCCTTAAGCCCAACTTGGAAAGGTCCGAAGTGGGCATGCTCTTGGCAACGGATGATGGGATGGAGGAGGAGACCGAGCCTCTTCCTGACCTCTTGGTAGCCTCAGAGCGAGATGGGTCAGTGGATGGAGTTAACCTCTCACCCACACTGACGCCCGAACAACAGGATGACTGCCGCCAGTTGCTGGGGCAGTTTCCCGATCTGTTCACCCTGATTCCTGGTATCACAGATTGGTGCGTCCATGATGTGGATATAGGAGACAGCTTACCGATTAAACACAAGGCTTACCGCGTAACTGACAGGGTAAGGGCCTGCATCAAAGAGGAGGTCTCGAAGATGCTTGCTCTTGGGGTGGTTGAGTCCTCCAGCAGTCCTTGGGCCAGCCCAGTGGACTTGGTCCCAAAGGCTACAGCGCCGGGAGCCACACCCGAACTCCGGTTCTGTGTGGACTACCAAGGGCTCAATTCAGTAACCAAGACTGACGCGCACCCCATCCCCAGAGCTGATGAGCTCATCGATCGGTTAGGGGCTGCTCAGTTCCTCAGCACGTTTGATTTAACGTCTGGGTACTGGCAGATCGCCTTGACTGACGGGGCCAAAGAGAGGTCAGCATTCTTCGCACCAGATTGGCATTTCTAGTTCCGGGTTATGCCATTTGGGATGAAGAATGCCCCTGCCACCTTCCAGAGATTGGCCAACCAGGTGTTGGCTGGGCTGACCGAGTTCAGCGCCGCCTACCTGGATGACATTGCAGTGTTCAGCAGTACCTGGACAGAACACTTGCGACACCTCTGGGAAGTGATAACGGCACTGCGCAAGGCAGGCCTCACGATCAAGGCAAGCAGGTGGCAGATCGGGCAGGGTTCAGTGGTGTACTTGGGACACCAAGAAGGGAGCGGCAAGGTGGCGCCCCTGCAACCCAAGATCGAAACCATCCTGGCTTGGGAACCCCCCAAGACCCAAACGGAAGTGAGGGCCTTCCTAGGACTCACCTGGTATTACAGGAGGTTTGTCAAGGGGTATGGCAGCATCGTTTCCCCCTTGACAGAGCTGACTTCGAAGAAGCAGCCCCGAAAAGTGATCTGGACTGACACCTGTCAGGAAGCCTTTGACACCCTGAAGACGGCCATGTGCATGGCACCCTTGCTCCTGATTTCTCCAAAGAGTTCTTAGTGCAAACAGACACTTCAGAGCATGGTATAGGGGCTGTTCTTTCACAGATGACTGAGGAGGGCTGGGACCAACCCGTAGCCTTCATCAGTAGGAGGTTACTTCCACGGGAACAAAAACGGAGTGCAATCGAGCGAGAAGCATTTGCTGTGGTCTGGGCCTTAAAGACGCTAAGAACATACTTGTTTGGGTCTCACTTCCGTGTTCAGACGGACCACAGGCCCCTCAGATGGTTGATGTAAATGAGGGGTGAGAACCCAAAACTGTTGAGGTGGTCCATTTCTCTACAGAGTATGGACTTCACGGTGGAACATCACCCTGGCACAGATCACGCCAACACTGGCGTTCTGTCCAGATTTTTCCGCCTTAGTGATGAGGAACTCCCTGGGGTAGGGTAGTTCTCCCCACATTTCAGATGGAGGGGACACGTGTTAGACCTGGCACCTTGGCGTGAGTCTCCCTTCCACTTTTCGCTGATGTGCCTCAGATATTTTGCTGGTATTCAACGCTCAGGGCACTGCGCCATGGCCAATTGGTGCCAAGTGCTCCCAATGTAAAGTGTATACGTGTAATTGATTTCCATGATTGGCTTATTGGATTTACTGTCAATCCCCAGTAAAGTGCACCAGGAGTGCCAGGGCGTGTAAATACCGATACGGCTCGTGGGCCTGCAGCGCGGGTTGTGCCAGACACAGAAGCCGCCTTGTAAAATGTGTCTAGGTCTGCCATTGCAGAACCTGCGTGCAGTCTCGTACTGTCATGCCGGCTGGGTAAGTGCACACACTTACCAGCCTCTGACCCTTCCCTTTCCTTCATATCAGTCACCCCTTTGGTAGGCCCACGGGCAGGGTACATTGTAAGCATAAGGTTGGACAAGCCCTGATGTGCTTGGCATGTCCTAATAGTGAATTACAGCCATTCTCGTTCTTCACTATTGCAAGGCTACCTGTTCTCCTCGGCCAGAATGGGCTGCTGGATTATTACACCCTATAATCCCAGTAGACTCAGGGAACATGGTAGGAAGTCAAGTTTAGTATGCCTGAACTCCGAATAATAAAATACTTCTTTTAGTAAAGTTTATTTTAATATCCTGTGTTTGCAAATGGGACTTTTAGAAAGTTAGCTTTTGCTTGCCTAACCATCTCGGCCCGCCTCTGCTTGTATGTGTATTTGCTGTCTGGTTTGGGTGAGTGACAGGGCTGGGAGAAGACAGGTGGTGAATAGGAAGATTACACCAGGATGGGTGGGGGGAGTGCCCCTTGACTCTGAATGGGCCTGTGCTCTGCCACCTCAATGCCGGCTCCGCCCCCTGGGGAGCGGTTGACGACTCTGCCCTACACCTTGTAAGGAGAGAAGGGAAGACCATCAACAGAGTACTCCTGGACTGTACTTGTCTTCACAATGCTGGCTCCACCTCCTGCGGAGCGTCTGCAGGGCCTGCCCTGCTCACTGAAAGGAAAACCCAGACTTCGCAAAACAAAGTACTCAAGAGCTGCGATGGACTATGCAAAGGCCCCCCTGGCCGGGAAAGACAAAAGAAACAGTGTATAAAAAGTGGAGCTCTGCTCCTACCAAATCAGATCCAGTTTTGATCTCGACAAACCTCTGCCTGACTGGAAGGACCAAGAGAAGCTGAGGAAAGGAAACCTGCAGTGGTGCCTTGCTGAGAACGGAGAGGAAAAGACCAGAGAGGACTTTGAAGACTTGTGTCTGAAACGATCTCCAAGGGCTTGATCTCAAGATTGCCCCCTGACCTGAACCCCAGGACCATTGGGTTCAATTCTGCCTGTGCCCATCTGCTGTTGTGCCCTTAAGTTCTCATTCCCTCGCCGGAGTTGTGACTCGGGTGCCTTCGCCCTCCTAAGGTCGTGACAGCTCGGAGCCTGGCCGCCCCGCCGCAAAGAGCCCTGCTCAAGCTTGAGTCGCTCTCCGCTTCAGTGCCGGGCCGCCTGCTCTCCTGACACCTCGCCTGCTACGGAGCGCATTGTGCGCCTCTCATCTTCTCCCGCCAGAATCTGCACGGAGCGCATCTGATAGCCTCGGACGGTCCGTACGTCGAAACGTACCCGACTGTCTTGCTTTGCCCTCCTGCATACCAAGGCCCGTGCCGTACCTCAAGAAGGCTTTCCGTACATTGGTACCGGAGGCCCGGTGCTGCACCTGTCTGCCTGAGAACCTAACGACCCACACAGATTCACAGGTACGACCCGGCGTACTAAGAAGAAGTACGTCCCGCAGGCCTGAATGGCGCCTCCCCTGTGAGTTGCTCCAGACCCCGGATCGTTGCAACCCTCCACCGTCCCACTCACCCGCCTCGCACCTCGAGGGGGCTTCGAGCCGAATAAATCCCCGGAGAACCGCCGGCCTCGTCCCTAGTCCGCCCTCACCTGAGGCCGCGCCTGAAACGCCTCGGACACCCGCAACAAGGTACACTTGAACTCAATCCGAGTTCACATCGGATCCAGGGTCCGCAACGTTTGTTTTCCCTGTCGTCCATCCTTCATCAATGGGTCGCTTCACCAGCGCGGAGCGTGCATCGACCCGCAGCATACCTTGCTGACAAAGAACACTTAAGAACGTTTTGCCTATTTTAATCTGGTGGCCTCAATCGCTAAATGTTATATGGTCTTGTGATGAATCTGCAACTGAGTATTTGTATATAAAGTCTACGTATTTTCGATACAAACTTACGACTGGTGTCCGTTTGTGGTGGGTCATTATATTTACTGTGTGTGATCATAAATGCTTGACTAACTATCGCCCTGAAGATTAGCCTTGTCTGCTCGCGCCACACTACCTAGAGGGTGAGCAAGGGTTATTTCTAAAGGAGTGGTTCTCTTACCCTGACTAGAGGAGAGGGTCCCTGTTTGTCACAAGTGCATACCTGTGCCAACCTGAGACTCCCGAGTCTAACAGGTGGTTTTTCGGCAACTTGAGGCCTTTGTGAAAGCCTCTGGTGCTCTTCATCCGGCACAATCCGGGACCAGGACCTCCTACAATACGGAGACTGTGCTGGTTGAAATGGCAGAGGCGATTAGGGAGTTCTTGGATGGGGAGGCAGGGCCGCCCTGATTTTACTGGACCTCTCTGTCACCTTCGATATGGTGCCTCACCAGCTTTTTCTCCATTGGTATTGCCGGTCCCGCCTGGGATTGGATGAAATCTTTTTTGGATGAGCGCACTCAGCAGGTCTGGATGCCTCCCTTTTCATCTTCAGTTAGGAAACTATCTACAGGGGTTCCTCAAGGCTCCACGCTGAGCCCTCTGTTCTTTAATATCTATCTGAACCCCCTGATTTTCTTAGCAGAGAAGCTAGGAGCTAAAATAATAGCTTACGCGACGACACCCAGCTTCTATTTCCCTGCAAGGACTCCGACCTGGGCACTGACACCGCCCAGAGGTGCCTCTTGTCTGTTTTCCACTGTCTTGCTCATGTCCAACTTAAGTGCAACGAGGATAAGTCGGAAGTTCCCACCTGCCTTCAGGGAAACCTTGTGGCCCCCGTATTTCCCTTGTCCCAACTCAGAAGGAGGTCTGGCGAAGAACTTAGGGGTCTGGTTCGGAGAAGATCTCTGGTTTTCAGATCACATTAAAAAATGTACCGGAGTTTGCTTCGGTACTCTTAAGGCCCTAAGAAGGTTCTTCCCCTTGCTACCAAGGCCAGCTAAGGAAATGGTAGCCCGTGCCCTTATCCTTTCCCGTCTTGACTACGCCAATGCTCTGTATATCAGCATCCCTGGCTATCTGTTGAAAAAACTTAAAACCATACAGAACGCTGTGGCTAGACTTCTGTTCAACATCTCGAGGAGATCTAGTGTCCAGTAGCATTTGCGAGACTTGCATTGGCTCCCCGTGGCCCAGCGGGTGCAATTCAAAGATCTTACCTTATCTCATAGAGCCCTCTATGGCCTTGGGCCATCTTATATCAGGAAGCGATTTGCTTTTTATGTTCCCAGCCGATCTTTGCGATCAGTCACTCAACGAGGGATGGCAATCCCCGGTTCCGCAGGACTCGGTTGGGGGGTCAGTCCCTCTCCGTTAAAGCAGCAATTGCATGGAATACTCTTCCTGTGGATCTACAGCATATCCAGGACTTCCGACTCTTTAAAAAACAATTAAAAACCCACCTTTTTAATCAGTTTATCTAACAATCTTTGCTCACTCTGCCACAGTTCACTCACGCACCAGGACACTCTGGAGTATTTGAGTGCGATACAAATTTTTTATAATATAACATAATATATCCAACCCTTGAGCAACTACAACACAAACGGAAGACAAGTAACTGACCCATACCCCCTTCATCAAAGCTTCCCTTGACAGCAACTAGTATTAGCGACTCGGGCTATGATCAAGGGACAGTGGGCAAGACGGGGATTAACAATCCACAGTGACTGCACCCAAATTTCAGTTCCCTGGTCCCTACCCTTGTAGCAATCGAGATGGATACACCTGGTTTGCAAATACTATCCTGGAACATAGCAGGACTCACCTAGAAACTGTATATTCCAGAATGGGGGGCATTTATTGATCAACATGGGCTATGCATGTTCTAGGAAACCTGTGCTAGAGAGCCAACACATAGAGCTGGGTACGCGTCCTATAGCATCCCAGCTGATAGGAGGAGAGGGGTAGGCCCTTCGGGGGTCTAACTATCTGGGTTGGCACCTGCCTTAGTTGTAAGGTCAAACAGATTGAAACTCCATCTGTGACATCCTTTGTATTTTTTAAAGTTTCCCCCCTAAAAACAAAATCGCTCTGGTCAATGTCTACTCACGCCCGGTCTGTTAAGGTCAAACCTCCAACACTCTTGAAATACTGTCCACTTTTCTTTTAACAATACCAGATAACTACTGGATAATCATAGAAGGGAACTTTAATTGTCAATTCGAACCCCTGAATGGTCTTCCCAATAGTATCTCGAGCGAGGAGGATCAGTTTGCGCAATTCCAGATTCCAGCACCTCGCCCACATGGGCCTGGACCTCGTTGGCACTACAGATGCATGCACTCACGTTAGGTCACTCACTAAGGGCATGCAATGGCCGTCTAACATCGGACAGTCCGAGGAAGCATACATACAACAGACCAGGGCATGCTTCAATCATAGATTACATCCTAGTGGACACCACATTGTGGCATAAGGTATTAGACTTCAAGATCATTCCCCGCCACGAGAGTGACCACAACGCCCTTGAACTAGATGTATCTGCCCCATATGACAGAAGCTTTCCAGGAGGGTTCCCACAAACCACCCTGGGATTTACTCAGGCCAATGGAGGTAGGAGAATTTGCTGGGGGAACTCTTGCAATCGCAGAACAAGCTCGCCTCTCTATATCAAAAAATCATTCCCCTACTCACTGTAGCACACTCCCACTCAGAAATGACTGGCATTTCAACCTCCCAGATCATAGTTTCCAATAACCACAAAGACATGCTTTCTACTCTGGCTCCCTTTTTTGCTACTAATAGAAAGGTCAGGCCAAATAGAAATCCACACAATTCCTGGTACAATGACTATTGTAGAACAGCAAAATCAGACCTCCCAGTGGCTATTAGGGCAAATAATAGACCCCAAATCAAGGAAACCAGGGCAAATTATAAACTAGCCATAGCAAAAGCTAGAAGCAACTGGGAGTGTGAAAAATGGGTCAATCTAAGAATCGCCCTGGAAAATCATGACATGCGGGTCTTCTGGAATTTGATTAACACCGGAACATCTGAGGGCAAACCAGCGATTTCAGTAAAGATAGGGGAGGAAGTCTGGAGAGCCCATTACAAATCCCTATACGAATCCACTGAGAAGGAAGTTGGGCCGGTTGTAGTGACCCCGTCCCGCCTAGAACCACCTAAACGAGATATCCCCCTGTTCACTCTTAAGGGGATCATGGAACTCTGGGTAAGATCCTCCCTGGAAAGGCACCAGGGCTGGATAAGAGCCCAGGTGAACTTTTTCACTCAGAATACTCTATCTGGGCCCCCTATTTGTGGACTCTGTTCAACTCCATCCTCCAAAGTATGGCAATTCCCTCAACCTGGGTTGGGGCAGAAATCATCCCAATCTATAAAAGTGCTCCCCATTGAGCCCAGCAAACTATTGCCTCATTAGCTTGATGGATGTAAGCCAGAAAATCTACGCACTCGCCCTTCTGGGCCGATTACTGGCTTGGATAGACTAATACAACATACTCACACCCCTCCAAGCTGGGTTTAGGGCCAAGATCTCCACCATCGATCAAATCTTCAGACTACCGCTTCTGTTCTGAAAGACTGTGAGCATCGAGGGTGGCAGCCTTTATCTCATTTTTGTGGACCTTAAATCCGCTTTTGATTTAGTTCTGAGGGATAAATTGTGGGAGATACTAATGGATCTAGGGGCTCCAGATTACCTCTGCCACAAGATGAAACGCCTGCACCAACGAAACTTTGCTCAAATAAGGTATGGCAAAAACAGAGAGCTCTCAGCCCCCTTCCCGGTTGAAAAGTTGTACGTCAAGGCTGCGTCCTGGCTCCAACTCTCTTTTCCCTTTTCATTAACGGTTTAATAGAATTCTTGTTGGCAGGAAAACACATTGACACACCCCGGCTAGCGAACCGGAAGATACCCGCTCTGATGTTTGCAGACAACACCCTTTTACTTTCAAAATCCCCTATGGGTATGCAAAGAGTCCTTGATGCATTTAGCGACTTCTGAAAAAAGAGGGGTTTGGAGATCAATCTACAGAAAACAAAAATACATGGTTTTCAACACTAAGGGGGTCATTAGGATCGCGGACGGACTTGAGTCCGTCCGCGACCCCAGAGCATGAGGGAACGTCCGCATGGGCTGCGGCGTTCCCTCTGTGCAGATTAGGATGTGACCGCCAGGGTGGCGGTCACATCCTCTATTTTTAACATTGCTGCGGGTGGAGCTTCAAGCTGCACCCGCAGCAATGGTAAAAATGCATGCACAGCATTTGTGTGCACAAAGCGGCAGGCACCGCGCGGTGCCTGCTGCATTGTGCACGCAAATGCAGGGGGGTACCATAGGGCGCCATCTTGGAGTGTCTCGACGCTCGAGGGGATGTGGGAGACGCCTATTTAAAGTCGTCCTCTCCCGCGCAGCGGGACGCCGTCTCTTAGCCGGAGTCGTGCCAGAGTCCTGCCCGTCTGCGCCCGTCAGCGTCCCGGAGGCGTACGAGGCGACGGGCAGTCCTGGGCAACTGTATTTCATATGTAGCTTGTGCATGTGAGCATTATGCTTCACTACTCGGGTTCGGAACTTCGTTCCTTGCAACACACTAATGGCTCCTGCCGTACGGTGTTTCCTGCGCGCCACAAGGGCAAGTATTGTTGCCCTGAGTGTGGCTGGCGCCCGCAGAAACATCTTGGCGGGGCGCCGCAGAAGGTGGCAGTTAGCGCTAAACATCTGGGCTTACTGCTCAATACTAGATCTCTGGGCCGGCATGCTCTGGACATATTTGATCTGCTGGACTCAGAAAAACCCTTGTTTCTGATGCTCACCGAGACGTGGCTCGGTGAGGCGTCCAACCCAGATATTGCTACTGCTCTCCCGCCCGAGTATAACATCTTCAGGCAGGACAGGCCGAAGGGGCGTGGAGGGGGGGTTGCACTAATAGTAAATAAAATAGCCACCTGTACCATCATCCCCTCGGACGCGATCAAGGATTGCGAATCCCTTGCCTTTGCCATTGTTCTTTCACCGCACCAATCGATGAAGGGTCTCCTAGTCTATCGGCCGCCAGGGCCCATGGGCTCTTTTTTTGAAGAGTTCCAGTCGGTGACTTCTTCTTTATTACTCACGTCAGAGCATTGTATTGTTTCCGGGGACTTTAACGTCCACATGGACGTGGAAACGGATGCTGATGCGATAAAAATGTTGGAGGTCACAGCCCCTCTGGGCCTGGTTCCATATCATATCGGACCGACCCATGAGAAGGGACATACTTTAGATTTGACCTTCTCTACGACCCCTATAGAGATGCTGGCTCCTAGCCAGGTTCTTTGGTCCGACCATAGGTTGGTGAAATTTTACTTCTCGGAAGTTGGGAAGCCTTCCGGCGCCCCCCGGCAGTCTTCCGTCGGATTCAGGGCACTTCACCGGATTACTCCGGAACTGCTGGCACAGGCTTGTGCGGACCACCCCTTCGTGTTAGCAGGGAACTTAGAGGAGGATGTGGAGCGACTGCAGGCCTGGTTCTCAGAGAGACTTAATGATCTGGCTCCTCTGAGACCCCTCCGCAAACCTGAAAAAGGTGCATCTGCCCCTTGGTTTACGGAAGCATTGGCGGCCTCTCGGCGCCAATGCAAGGTAGCGGAAAGAGCATGGCGCGCAAATTACGACGCGACGGCGAAACTCGCCTACAGGTCTGTGGCGAAAGCTTACCATCGGAACATCCTCGCGGAGAAGAAGGCTTATATCGCGAGAAAAATTGAGGCTGCCTCCAATTCCTGTAAGGAGCTTTTCGCCGTTGTGCGGGAGTTTACAACGTCTCGCGCAGTACCAACCCAGACCCCCCCCCCTGCGCCTTGGGTCAGGGCGATTGCGGACTTTTTCACCTCTAAGATCCAGCGGATCCAGGACTCCTTCCATGTGCTGGAGCCTGAGATACCGGGTCGGGTGGAGAATACCGCTGCTACCCGACTTAACGCAGGTGTGGCCTTGGCAGCTTTCCCTCCTCTCTCGCTGACCGCCTCATTTGACCTGATGGCTGGGCTTAAATCAGGTTCTCCTCGGGATGCCTGTCCGGCAAAATTTTTGGCTAAAATGGCAGCTGTCATTAATCCCCTCGTGAACCCCCTGTTGAATTGTTCTCGTGCACAGGGTGTGGTTCCCCAGGCCTGGAAGCAGGCCATGATTATTCCCCTGCTTAAAAAGCCTGGCCTGGATGTGGAGGTGTTGGCGAATTATAGACCTATTTCGCTCCTGCCGGCTTTTGCGAAGGTCATTGAAAAGCATGTCCATAAGGTGCTTGCCGATTACCTGGAGTCCCACGACCTACTGCACCCTACCCAGTCGGGTTTCCGCGCCAATCTTAGCACCGAAACAGCCCTCCTGGAAGTCTCGGAGGCGATTAAGGAGGTGTTGGATTCGGGCGGGAGAGCGATGCTGGTGATGCTAGATCTGTCGGCGGCCTTCGACACCGTCCCTCATGAGGGTCTTCTTGCAAGACTCTCAGAGGCTGGTCTCCGAGGGACGGTGCTCCAGTGGTTTCGATCTTTCCTGGCAGGCCGTCGACAAACGGTCTGGGCTTCTGCTTGCTCCGCCGAGATGTCGCCATTGGGTGTCGGAGTTCCTCAGGGCTCTGTCCTGAGTCCAACTCTATTTAACATCTTCATGGCCCCTCTGGCGGCATTGGCGGAGTCTTTCGGGGCCCAGATCGTTTCTTATGCCGATGACACCCAGCTCCTCTTCACCTGTGAGAGGGGTGCGGACTTCGATGGAGGTAGGATCCAGGGTTGCCTTGAGGCTGTGTTTCAATGGTTCCATCACAACAGCCTCAAGTGCAACTCGGATAAATCCGAGGTCCTCTTTTTTGGGTGCAGTTCGGATCCGGACTGGAAAGTGTGGTGGCCTGAGAACATGTTTCCACCAGCAAGTTCGTCCCAGGTGGCTAAAAACCTTGGGATTAAGATCGATAATGGCCTCACACTACGTTCACAGGTAATCGGTCTCACTGGTACCTGCTTTGGCCTACTCCGGATGCTACGTAAGTTCCTTCCCCTGTTATCGGAGGAACATAGGAAGATCACGGTGCAGGCGATTATAGGCTCGAGAATTGACTATTCCAACGTCCTTTATCTCGGCTTGCCAGAATATCTGCTCCAACGGCTACAGGTTGTCCAGAATTCGGCAGCACGGGCCATCTTTGGACTATCTCGCCGTGCCAGAGCCTCGGGTCTTCTGGAGGCTCTGCACTGGCTCCCTGTCCGGAAGCGGATAATTTTTAAAACTCTTACTCTGGCACACAAAGCCTTGCACGCCTCCGGAGCAAAATATCTGCAGAAGAGGCTGGCCTTTTATTTGCCTGCCAGGTCGCTCAGGTCTGAAGCCCTGTTTCTTGCGACGGTTCCTCGTGTGAAGAGAGCCCGCATCGGAGGCCGCTCTTTTAAACTACTAGCGCCTCAGTTATGGAATAAACTGCCTGTGTCCCTGCGCAGCATTCCTAATTTGTTGGCCTTTCGGAAAGGGCTTAAAACTTGGCTCTTTTCCTCTTAGTTTCGGTCCCTATTAGGTTTCTTTTATCTCTGTTTCTTATTTTATTTTCCCTGTTGTGTTATGAGATTAGTGTGCAATCCAAAGCGTCGGGACACTCTTCCGAGTAGCCGCACGCTATACAAAACCCCTGCATAACATAACATAACATAACATAGGTACCCCCCATGTGCACCCCCCACCCCCCACTACACCTAGGGGGCCCGCAATGGGCCCCTGCAGTGCAGTTACACATGCTTTTCCACGGCGGAAAAGCCGCCGCGGAAAAGCATGTTTCCATGCACATCCTAATCTGGCTGAAGGTGTCTAAGAGACACCTTCACCATTTTAGTGCTTTTCCGCCGCGGTTGTAAGCCAGCCGCGGCGGAAAAGCTGCGGACCTAAACCATGACCCACCAGCCATCCTAATGTGGCGGTGGGTCCTGGTGGGTCCGCAGAGGATTTTCCGCATCCTCCGGGCCGGCGGTGGCTTCCGCCGGCCCGGAGGATGCGGAAAATCCTCCATCCTAATGACCCCCTAAATGTCATTCTTGCCCAAACCCCTCTTTAGACGGAAGGGCGCTAGAAAGGGTGACTATCTTTGAATATCTTGGGATTACTTTACAGAGAAAATGGACTGGGGGCACAAATAAAAATAGCCAACCTAAAATTGGCCCAGGCATCGGTGGCATTCTAAAGGTATATAACAAATGCTCTCACAACGTAATAGGTCCAGCCGTTGAAGTTTATAAGGTCCAGGCAAGGGGAGCAACTCTGTAAGGGGCAGAATTATGGGGACACTGCCTCAGTACTCCTTTAAAGTCAACAGAGACCTTCTTTATTAGAGAGCTTCTATGACTTTCTGTTAGCTCCCCTCTAACCCCCCTTAGGCTGGATCTTGAAATTAGCCCCATAGCAGACGAAATAGTTCTAAGACCACTTCTCTTCTGGCGACGTCTTTGGAGCATCCCAGAGATTGCCCCTTATAGAGATGAATTAAGGAACTTTATGAGTATGCTTGGTGCGGGAAAATTGCCTTGGCTAGCGCACATAAGGAATACATGTCACGCCCTAGGGAGGGAAAATTTGTGGAGCACAGCCGAAGATTCTATTATTGTGACCCCAAGAAAGGCATTAATTAAGAACTACAGAGAGCTAAAAATGACCCAGCTATGGAGCACTTCCCCAGGGAGCCTATTACAAAGGTTTATGAATATAAAACTAGTATATCGGCTAGAACCAGTATTAGATGACATCCAGCCGTTCCCTGCAAAGAAACTGTACATCCAGTTCAGACACTGGACACTTCCACTCCGATGGTTCACCACCAAGTGATTGGGCAGCCGCAGTCGGGACTGTCCCATGTGTCCAAACATAGAGGAGAAGGGAGTGCACATACTTTTCTTTTGCCCTGCCTATAGGAGGCCTAGGTCCCGCTGGCTGGTCCAGCTGTGTAAGGACATGGGCCTCAGACATTGTTCTGAGACCCTCAGACTGTTAAAGTATGATACCCTTATGCCCATAGCCTTTTTCTATCTCACAGTTTTTGTATTTTATGTGGCATATTCGTAGCACTATTCTGAAAATGGAGTCAATGAGGCTATAGGCCAACAAATGCCCATTATCAGTCATTAATGAATTTACTTCGAGGACAGGCGCGTTTCCCTCTTAAGGTTGCCTGTATTCCCTTTTTTCGTCTTTCTTATTCTGTATATAATTAGGTTTTAAAGGATAATCTAATAACCTCACGTTTTATCTGACACTGCTGCTAACTTTCTGTTTCTGGTCTTTTGCTTGTTAATCAGTACCACATGCGATTGTCCACATAGGACTGCACTTTTTCTGGTAACAAGAAATTCAGAAAGATTGGGAAAACTATATTGTCCCCGGACACCCTTCTTTTCTAATCATGGGTATTATGTAGGTACCTTTTCCCTTAAGATAATGTAAGACATCACCTTTATTTTAATCAAAGCACTATTTATTTATTTATTTATTTATTGTCGTGTATCGTGCCTGAATCAGCCCCGAAGGGGTATCTCTGCGCGTAGCTTCTGCATGAGTTGGTAAATTTGTAGTGAGGGGGAAAACAGAGAGAGGCCGGATTATTCTTGTGCGAACAGGTGAGTCTTTAGTTTTTTCCTGAAGGAGAAGAGGTTAGTGATTAGCCTCAGTTGGGGTGGAAGAGAGTTCCACAACAGGGGGCCTTTAAGGGAGGGTGCTCGCCCTCCCTGCCTAGCTCTGGTGACTTTGGGTACCTGCAGCAGCATGGTGTTGCTGGAACGCAGAGCACGTCCAGGGGAGTAGGGAAGAAAAATCTCTTTTAGATATTTGGGACCCGACCCATATATGCACTTGTGCATGATACAGCAGATTTTAAAATGTATTCGCTGTTGCACCGGGAGCCAATGAAGGTGGGAAAAAAGAGGGCGGGAAGGGGTGCGGGGAGGGGCATTCAGGATGAGTCTTGCCGCAGTATTCTGCACCACCTGCAGTTTGCGTAGTTGTTCTTGGTTGGCGGAAATGAGTAGACTATTACAATAGTCCACTCGTCCAAGAACTAGTGCCTGTACCAGTGTTTTCCTATGGGTGTTGGGTAGGAAAGGGAAGATACGCCGTAGGAGACCTATTGTACGGAAACATGTTCCCGTGACCTGACTGACATGATCTTTCATAATCAGGGCTTGGTCCAGGCGCACTCCCAGATTTTTAATGGTTAGTTTGGGCGCTGGGACAGGTCCTAGCTCGAGTGGCCACCAATCTGGCGACCAGAGCCTGGTGGCCCCTCCGAACAACATGACTTCTGTCTTGGACACATTGCATTGGAGGAAGTTCTGGGCCATCCAACCCGCCACCGCTCTCATTCCGTCTTGGAAAGATTTCATGACTGCAGGTGTAATGGTCTGGAAGGGGAACAACAGCTGAGTGTCGTCAGCGTAAGAGATTGGAAAGAACCCGTATGATCTTATAATCTCTGCCAAAGGAGCCACGTATACGTTAAATAACGTGGGGCTCAAACACGAGCCCTGTGGCACACCCTTGGTAAGCTTCCTGCAGACAGATTTATGGGAGCCTAATTTGACCCCTTGCTGTCTGTCTGCAAGAAAGCTTTCAAGCCACGCAAGGGCGGTCCCTTTTACTCCCACTGCCTTCAGACGGTCGAGGAGAATTTTATGCGACACCGTGTCGAAGGCAGCGGACAAATCCAATAGCACCAGAATCACTGAGCTCCCCCTGTCAAGTGACATTCTGATGTTATCTGTTACCGAGAGGAGGGCTGATTCGGTGCTATGGTTGGGCCTAAAACCAGATTGCGAGTGGTCTAGGCCGCCCGCTGCCTCGATGTAGCTGGACAGGTGTGTATTGACATGCTTCTCGGCCATCTTGCTGTAATAAGGCAGAAGGGAGATGGGACGGAGGTTGGAGAGCTCTGTCCACGGGAGCGCCGCATTCTTGCGGATGGGGTTCACTACTGCATTTTTCCACTCAGCTGGTACTTTTCCTTCTTTGAGAGACTGATTGATTACATCCTGAATGTGGGGGGCTAGCAGGGTGCGGAGGGAGGTTAGGGTTTTAACAGGAATAAGGTCATTCGGTGATCCAGATTTTACTTGGGTCATTATTGTGTAAAGCTCTTCAGTGTTGACAGGAGGGAATGTAGTTAGTGTGCGGTTGATATTTTTGTTAGGGGAGGAGACATTCAGGATATCACTATTTGGTTGGGATGCAAGAATTTTTTCATAGATGGCTTCTATTTTGTTTTCGAAGTATGATGAAACTTCTTCGCATAGACTTTGTGAGAAGTCATCTGGACTTATACAAGCCATGGGTTTTGTAAAAGTTTCAAGGATCCTATACAATTCTTTAGGAGAATTACCGGCTTCTGTAAGTTGTTGAGCGATATTGTTTTTACGGGCAGCTTTGATATGTTTGTAATAGTTGTTTTGCGCTGCAAGATGCGCCTTTTTGTTCTCCTCAGAGTGTGATTTCCTCCATCTTTTCTCTATCCTCCTGCATTCTTGTTTCTCTTTCCTGAGAGCCTCGGTATACCATTTTTCCTGTTTAGCTACAAGATGGTGTTTAAATGTTTTCAGGGGGGCAATTTTATCCATGGCTACGGTAAGAGATTGCTGGAGCATGGTAAGCTTATTTTCTACTTCTTCAGCATCTGTGATCTCGGGTTTTTCCCACACCTTTTGTAGTGTCTCCAGTGTAAGTTTGTGCCACTGTCTGCGTATGGTGGAGGGTAGAGGTTTCTTGTGGGGACCTACGCTAGCTTTAAAAATAGTAAACTGTAATATAAAATGATCTGACCAGTTGACTTGGATCATGGCTAATACTGCTATCTTGATCCAACACTGCACTTTATCTGGACATAAACGAAGGAAAAGAAGTAACAGTCTCTGGAACACACATACAAACTAGGACTATGTCTGGGGACTTCTTGAACAGATTTATTTTTGTACTTAGTCATTTCTTGCTTGATCCGCAAATCAAACTGTGTTATTTATCTTTTAGATAATGTAAAGCATGCTGACAGAAAATGTATATAATGTATTATTCTTTTTTGTGCTTTTACGGTCCTAGTGGCCGAAATAAAGATTTTTGACTGACAGACTGGCTTTCATTGAAGCTCCTTACATTGATGTTCAACCTGAATTTATAACTTCTCAGTCACCAAAAAGCTGTCTGTCAGCACACAGCGAGAGAGCATTGAAGCTGCACTCGAAGACGCCTCTCTTTTTTTTGGGGTCAGTGTGTCACAAGTCCTTCCTGTTTCTCTAAACTTTTGTTTACATTCTATCTTGCATTTTTGGGGTAGATGATGACATCAGCTGCTTGAGGCTGGGCGCTCACACCCTGTCATTCTCACTGCTTCCTGTAGGTTATTGCTAGGCATACTTCACTTTCTTTTTTTAGATATTGAATAAATAAATGCTCCCTCTGCCGTCAGTCACCGATGCCCTCAGGCTGTAGGCAGGGAAAGGGTATAACAAGTGCTTAAAAAGGTGTGTGTGCGTACGCGAGTGTGTGGGTGTGTATCCCGAAACCTTTTCTTAGGAGTTTGCGACCACCGCTGCCAATCACCAATACTACCTAGTTTTGATTCCACCTCAAGGTTTTTTCTTCCACCACCCTCCACTTCTTTTTCTTCCCTCCTTCCTCCCTTCTCACTGTGTTCCTATCTTTTTCTTCTTCCTCTTCTTTGTCCATGTTCTGCCTTTATCTCTCTGGGGCTAAGTCTAACGTTAATCTAACTTTAAGGTAAGGAATTGTCCTCATTTCAGTTGGTTTATTCAGGTTCAGCAGGAAGCAGTAAAAGATCTCCCTGAAGCCCTTCCTAACCGAGTGCAATTGTGAGCTAAAAGAGTTAAAACTCAGATCCTTATCTTAAAAACCCTTTTCTGACTACAGTTAAGTCCACTTGTGCCTCTATATGCCTGAAGTTCTATTTACTACCTTGCTGCATTGCACACTGTCTATTGTAAGTTTTTCTTTTTCTGTAAGATACTCTCATTTGCAAAACATCTGTAAACCTAAATTGTTAAATATGTAATATGTAAAAATCTTTTTACTGCAGAATAGATATTTTTGCCATCCTAAGTAGTGCTTTAAAGGCCAGACAACTCAATTAAATTCCATTTTATTCCAATATATTGATATTAAGCACAGTATTTGCACACTCTTATCTCAATTTCGAGGGCCACAATGCAACCTACTATCCCACCATGAATGTTAGGCGCTCTGTTTTCACTGCTAATGTAAATACATCCAAAGATCCCAGCATTTATTGGATGCACTATTTCTCATATGGCAGTATTAATGGACGCAATTGTATATATCTTGTTGACATATCATCCTTGAATAATTTGCCTTGCTTCATACCACATCTGACTTGCAGATGCATCTTTGATAATTAGCATATAAACTTAATCTAAATGTTCTACGGCGTCTGAAATAGTAGCCGAATCAGAATTGCATTCAACTCCAGGCTGTGTTCTATTCTCAATCAACTCTAAAAGCTCGCTCGTTATAACAAATTCATGTGAAATAGTTCTTCCAAAAGGAAATGAGACACCCACTACTAGCAGACTCTCACACAACACACATTAGACAATACCATGCACTCCCACCTTACACAACTCAAATATTCCCTATAGTGTGGTATCAAGGCCCCCAAACGGCACACTCAATAATAAAATCACACAAACATCGGTGCTTGCTTCTCAGCGCTTTCTTAGGTGGGTAGAGCCATGCAGCTGTGACCTGTACATAGAAGCTATTTAGCTCACAAAAGTTCCAATAGATAACAGAAAATACCCAACTGAACATATTACTCAGAACACCAAGCGCATATACAACACAGTTCAGATATTCCTTACAGCTAGTTATTACCAGGCTCACAAAAGTACCAACTATAATAGTAAACAATCACAACCACGAGCAGGACACAGAAAATGGACTTGGGCCTCTGATGGAATCCTTGATGGGTGTGGGTTGTTTGGTGAGATATTAGCGACAAAAATATCACCAAAAAATATAATGGACAAAAATGTCTACTTTATACACTTTAACTGTAAACTCAGAAGTAAGTACAACAAAAAATTAGAACACCACAATATTGTAAAAAATCGGTTCAGCATATTCATTTTTAATTATTGTGCACTATATCAACTATAAAACCTATAACTCAAAATATTCCATTAACAATACTTTAAAAAACCTAAAAATATAACTTACAAATATAAAATACAAAAGATATTTTACAATAATTGCAAAAAATAAACATAATATTAAAAAATAATTTAAATATAAATAAAGTTAAACAATAATTTGGGCAACGAACACGTGATATAAAAATAATGAAGTTATCAAATAACATACACAATACCTAAAAATTAATAAACCTAAATCCTAAAACTTATATAAAAGTTACCTATAAAATAAAAACGTTATTTTAATCAAATAAAAAATGAGATTTCGTATATATTTCACTATCCCCACTCCAACGTGAGCAAAACTAGGAAAAATTATGAACTTTGGTGGGGTCGGATTTACTATTCCCACTTGAATGAAAGCAACAGTAGGGAAAGTGTTGGACTTTGGAGGGGTTAGATTTAGTATTCCGACTCCAACATAAGCAATAGTAGGGAAACTGTTAGACTTTGGAGGCATCCGATTTACCTTTCTCACTCCAACATAGGCAACAGTAGTGAAAGTGTTGGGCTTTGGAGGGATTAGATTTACTATTCCCATTTGACATAAGCAACAGTAAGGAAAGTGCTGGAATTTGTGTGGGTGAGAACTACAATTCCAACTCCATCGTAAGCAAGAGTTCAGAAAAGATTACATTTTGTAAAGCTCTGGTTTAATTTCCCCTAGCCTACACATGTTTGTATATATATCGAACAAAACACTCCGACCACTTCCACCAAAGCCTCGGCGGCGAAGAAGGAGAAGCGAACCTCTTTTTTTCAGACAAGATGTTCTTTATTCAACCGTACATATCCACAAAAGCAATCAACATATGACGCGTTTCGGGCTCGAAAGCCCTTGATCACATGATATATATATATGTGTATATATTTCTATATATATATGTGTGTGTGTGTATATACATATATATCTGTGTGTGTATGCGTATATATGTAAATAAAAATATTTACATAAACAATTGCACGTAATGCAACATTAAAATATATTATGTTAGAACATTTAAATTGACCTAAAATTATAATCAAATAAAAAATAAATATTTAAATGATGTCCCACCCTATTCCCGAACAAACACAACAACCTGCTAAAAAATAAAATGTACATAAAATGAAAAGGCCTTAAAATGTATTACCAAATAAAACAACAACAAAAAAGACACTAAAAAATAATCAAACAAACCTAACATTGAAATAATTACTTCTTTTACCACAAAAACTAAGACACACCTTGAAAATGATATGTTGTATAACTCCATTTAAGAATGATGTAAAAGACCTTAAAATGTTAGACTTACCTTTTATTTTCTCTTCCACGATATTCTTGACATCTCAATACTTTTTACACAATATTTGTTTCTCACAATACCTTTTACATGCTATTTTATCATAATACCATTGGCGTGAAGGTACTTGAAGTTGGCTGCGCAGTGAAGCCATACTAATAGCAATACAGCGCTATACGAATCTCTGATAACATAACATATCAACGTGGCCAAATGGCTGAGTATAAGGTATGGGGCATTGGTATCTCAATTCAAGCCTGAACCAATGCCCCAACATAAGGGTTTGTTACATTTTACAACTATGTCAGTAGCACCCCATGGTCCAGCATGACAGAATAGGAATTCATACCACTTTATCTTTACAGTTCAATGTCCCAACATGAGGTTAGGTATACCCTTCTCAACCTCACCCAACATCCAACAATGTGATTATTGACACTCTTTCTGCTGTCTTTCTTACCAAATGGACCACCATGAGGATAGGAGCACTCTTGCCCCGAGGCCAGTGCAACCCTGTGCCCCACATAGTAGTAGAGACGCCCATGCCTCTATGTCAGTTTAACCCATATTCTATCAGCTAGTTAGGGGATGACTTTCCTTTATACTGGTCTAAACCAATATCCCAACTTGAAATTAGGGGTACTCCTTGCATTATGTCAATCTAGCCAGTGTTCCTACATGAAGATAGAGGCATCCTTCCCTCTATCATAGCCTCGGAATGTATATTAACATAAGGTTAAGCACGCTCTTACCTCTGTGCCCGTCTGGTACCAATACCCCAGCAGAGGACAATCGGGATTTCTGCAACGAAGGGAACACTAAGGATAGAATGTGCTACAAACTTCATAAATACAGATGACCGGCTGGGATTATACTAATAAAATAACATATTACATAATCAAATAACATAACATAGAAAAGCATAACATAGCATGAAATGCTACATCTTACAATATTGGAATTTGGAGAGATCCACTGAAGACAATGAAGTTGCTCAGGGCTAATAATGGCGGGTATAGGCTTTCTGCTCCAACATTCCTCGTTTTTATTTGTATTTCCCACTTATTAATTTAGAAAATTCTATTCTGTGGGTGGAATGTTCTAATAGCCTTATATCCCATCTGCCTCATGGTATACCAATTGTTAGAAGGCTTCTCTCACGCTATCGTCCCTTGCTCTTTAACTCGGATTCAGGACGTTAACAACCATATAGCCCTCAGCAGTGAGCTATGAAGCTACAATATTACATGATCTAGTAGCGTAATATAATTAAATACCATAACATATCACATCATCTTTAATGTTTACTGCTTCAGTCAAATGCCATGAGTATATTCCTGGGGGATGTGCTCTTAGAAGGCCCTGGTGGCAGCAAGAGCATGTACATGAGCTGCTGCTTCTCTTTAAAGAGCTGCAAAATGATTGCCCTGAATTCCACACAACATGTAACTTCAACAGACGGAGATTCCAGAACTGCCTTTTCACGGCCTAGCACAGCTGAATTATAATAGAAAACTGCAATCTTGCGAGCCTGGAACCACTCCACCTCCTCTCCTCGACCTGTTCCTGTCACCAGGGCAACGAGAAAGCTTTAAGAAGATGAGTTTAGGAGATACTGCTGGTAAATCTGCATCGTAATGTGTTTACATCTCGGCTCCTTCACATGTGAAGGCAGCAGTAGGATGGGAACAGGCGGAGAAGCCTAACCTCAAGCAGCATGTGACGGGAACAGATGCAGGAATCTATCTCTACCACCTGTGATAGGAAGATTTGGGGAGCTATACCTAAGGGTGGGGGGGGGGGGGGGCAGATGGAGGCGCGCTGCCACAGCTGCCTGTGACGAGAACAGTTGGGTAGTGGTACCTACAGCAGCCTGCAGTGGGAACAGATAGAGAGATCCTGCCTCCAGCCACCTATAGTGAGGTTTAGATGGAGGAGGGTGACCTCCAGCCGCCAGTGATGAGAACCAGAGGAAGAACCTTTCCTCCAACTGACTGAGAAGGAAATCAGTGGAGGCGTCCTACCTCCAGCTGCCTGTGATGTAGACGTGTGGACCAATCCTGCCTCCAGCAGACTGTGATAGGAACTGGGGAAGGAATCCTAGCTCCAGCTGTCAGTGGATCCTGCCTCCAGCTGCCTGTGATGCGAACGGATGGAGGAGTGGTATCGTCATCGTCTGTGATAGGGGACAGATGCAGGAGTGTTACTGGAAAAGCCTGCAGTGGGAACAGAATATTACCTTCAGTCTTATATTATGGAAACCGGTTGAGGAATCCTACCTCCAGTGACCGCTACCTCTAGAAGCCCTACTTCCAACCTGCAGTGCTAGGCACCATTCTGCCACATGTTGCCATCACAGGCTATTGACTGTTTTGTGGACAGATAGTGGCACCCTACCTCTAGCAGTCTGTGTTTGGAACAGGTGAAGGAGCAGTGGCGGCTGGCCTGTGAGGAGGATGGTGAGTTGAGGGGGGACAAAAATCAAAGTTACAAATAAGTTTAAAAAAATTATACCACTTACCTTCCTGGTTCGACTTCCTGCTCGCTCAGGTCTTCTCCAGGCAGGTGGGCCCCAACGCGGGACCCAGGAAACTGCAGTAACCAATCCTGGGGCTGCTCTCATGTAGCATGAAAGAAGCGCCAGGATTGGAGGTAGCGGCCTCCTTCGGTGCTCTCGAAGACACTGGAGCCCTATGCTGTTCCTAGTAGGGGTTTAAAATGTGCATATCTGGCTGGCTGTTGCAAGACCACCGGCTAAAAAGACATGCACACTTTAAACGTAAAGTGCCCTGCCCAACACTGCTTTCTGCTGATGCCTGTCTGGCAGCAGCAGAAATCAGACAGAAAGTCCACCCCCTCTCCCCCGACGCTCGGCTTGGGACGAGGTTTGAAAAATAAAATGGTATTAAATTAATGTTATTACCATTTAATGTTTCCATCTTTGGGAGCAATGTTTTAGTAGAGCGACACTCCTCCTCCACCTTAACAGAGCGGCTGCCCCTGTGAAGGACTGCTAGCTAGAGGAGCCAATCAGGGCAAGTTCTGGCATGATACTATCTCCAGGCGCCTTCGTTTGGAACCGTTACCAATTTGACATAATGCCAGATAGTGACAGACCTGAATATAAAAATCAGATCCCCTCAGAAAACCTCTTTCGGAAGGCTCTAAAAACATGGATTTTTAAAATCACAGATACTTCCTGTTTAGCACTAGTCTAAAAACCCCACCCCCAGAGATACCAGACATTTTTTCCCACTGAGTCCTCACTGGCCCACTGGTCTTACACCTCTTGGACACGAGTGACTAGCGCCAAGATGCTCCGTGGAGTGTAAGTCGCGCTTTATAAAAATAAAATTACATTACATTACATTACATTGAAAACCCCCTGTGATGTTCCAGCTTAGACTTCTTCAGTAGCATCTTCAGGCACAGCACCATCGCAAGCTGCTAGGACTTTATTTACAACCCCCTGCTGCAAGGGTTGTGTATCTAATGGAAGACAATGGAGCAGTGTCAAAATTGGGAGGGCTGGAGCTACCAACACAAGCATGTGCATGGACAGGCGAGGTGCAACGTCATCGGCACAATATAGTTTTGGAAAAAATTAATGTCGGATGTAAATCTTGATTTATGTACAATAAAATATTTTACTGCTTGTTACAAATGATGCCCCTTGCTTGATTGGCTGCTTCTGCCTTTCCAAAGCATCTGTTTCATTATCGTCAACACTCCCAACTTCCGAAAACAAGGTATTTGAATAACCATTACCCCCTGATTCGAAAGACCTTTGCTGACTTCTTCAGGAAAGAGAATAACGACCAAAATGGCCACCGTGTCTTGTACGGGAAGCGATGTAGGTCTTCAAAACTGTTTTGCGGACTAAACAAGCATTTGCACTGCTTCCAGGTGGCTGTGAAAATGTACATCCTAATTTCAAGCACTAACAAACTTTATCACAAGAGTTTGCAGGGCCTACCATTACCCATCTTCTTAAACTTTCGGCAGTTCTACTCTTTAGTAAATCATTGATTTATAATTGTGTTTTTATGTTCAAATGAACCTTTAGTTCATATCTCTCAACTATTCACTTTTGCTCTTCACCATATTTATTGTTTTCCTTATAGGCTACCCTCGTCAACTTCACTCATGAGTCGCAAATGCATTACATTTAAAAGAAAAAACAATGAATGTTAAATAAATAACCACAGGCTTTTTAACCTTTTGTGGCTAGCTCTCCTGAGTAACTTTGTGTATTGCAAGACCTCTGGAACAGCCTTTCACGACCTCTGACGGCCACAAAATGTCTTCATCCATAGATCATGGCCCTCCATCTTTTTAAAAGAGCAGTCTGTATTGAAAAAGCTACAGCTGGTCATGTTATATTGTAAGAGTTAGTATCCGTGGTGATTCTCCATCCCACAGACCAAAACTGATCTATGAAGTTTATAGAGCTAGCGGTAGTTGAAGGCTTCCTATGGCTGTTGCCAAGGGAAACAAAGCACTGTTGTTTTGTGCATTGTCTGATCTCATCCTTGTAGCATTGCTGAAAGCAAGGGAGCATTTATCCATTGGATACTTTTGTTGTCTGGTAGGCCGTCCTGCCATCTCTTACTCTGCTGTCTGCAGCATCATCCTCACCAACACATACACTACAACAACAACCAAACTCAGTGGCGGCTGATACAGAACAGGGGTAGCGAGGCGGGGGGTTTCAAAAATTAAAATTCACTTACATTTCCACAGCCGCCGTCTTCCTCCAACGTCTGTCCTCTGTTATCTTCCCGGAAGCACAGAGGCTCACTAAGCCATTCACAACACTGCTCACACCATGACAGCAGAGCCTTGATTGGTTTGAGTGCTGTGGTCCAGCTCTCAGATGGAGACTGCAAGTCTGTGCATGATGTCCACCCAGGTTGTGCGTTACACCTTGGTGGAGAACATGCTTAGTGTGCATGTCTGTTTGGCCAGTCCAAAACGGCCGGCCAAAGAGTCATGCACACTTAAGTGCCCCAACCACTCCTCCCCCTGCTGGCTTTGATGACAGCCAAGCCCCGCCTGCACCAAAGCTGGCGTCGGCATGGAAAAATAAAATGATAACATTGTGTTATTAAGTAATGAATTGAAGTCTGCTGCACTCCGAAGTAATCAGTATGATTGTAAAGGTAATCAATAAAGTTCGAACGCCCAGGGTGCTCAGGGTGAACCCCTTCTGTCCAGGAGGGGCAGTGGAACAATGTAGAAAGAAGAACCTTACAGGCGTAAGGTGGAATTCCTGAGCACTCCTCTCTGCTAAATGTATGCAAATTAAACAAGAGTATTCAAATGTTTAAAGTTTTATTCACTTTGTAGTTTCAATGAATTTTGTTCATGCTTCTGAATCAAAAGGTTTCTTGAAATAAGGGTAAATCAAGTATAACCATTACTGGATGATTCCATAATCAAAAAAAATTAAATGCACCATGGTTATATTTCTAACAACGTGTGTCAATATCCCCGATGCATTTCGAGCTGTGAAGCTCTTCTTCAGGGGGTCAGCGTAATCTAAAGGAAAAGGAGGAGATGTCCAGAATTACTAATCAGGACCCGAGATGTAAAGGTGAAAAGTGCTGATAATAACGCGAACTGAAAGTTAATGGGATAGGGTGATGGTCAATAAAACGGGGTTACGAAAAGGTACATGCAGAAAATTGGTGGGGAAGGTACGATGTGAAAAGAGGGCAGGAAAAAGGATGGTGACAGATGGTAAACCCGAGTAACGGAAACGGACTCGCGGAGATTACTTAGATATTACTGCAGTGATGTGAATGAATAGCAAGGGTGAACTGAAGATTGTGACGTTAAATGTCTAACATATAATGCATGTGCCATGCATAAACTGAACGGAAACTGCGATGTGAATGAATGAATGGGTGAAAGTTAAGGCTTCAGTGCTGTGAAGCGCCGACAGTGGAAAATCAAAAGTGAAGTAGCTGTGCACTTGCATAAATTACGGGGGTGAACTGGTTAAATAAGCCGGTGACCTATACCTGTACATTTGGCCGGTGAAATGAGTTGACTTACCCAAAGTACGATATGGTCAAGCGGATAAGTTCAAGACTCCAGAGTGACGGAACGCCGACAGTCGAATACGGAAGATCCGGGGATGTGCGCGTGCGCGAAATATCTACAGAATGGGGAGTAGAAAGAGGACTGGAATGGTGAGTCGTATGGGATCGAAACCAAGTAAAATAGGTGTGTTAATAAAATGATGCGAAACAAAAAAAAACTCAGAGTGAAAAAAATGCGCGATGGATACCTGGAAGAAAACATTACATTAGAAAACAATACAAATGATTGGTACACATGAATGCAAAAGAACAATGCACGTGAATACAAAAGAAACTCATAAATGCAGACACTTTTGGAAAACGTAGGAGAGGATAAAAGAGGAAAAAAGTAAGAAAAAAACGAAAGAATAGGACGACAGAAAAATGAAAAAAGAAGGATCATGTAATAATAATGAGACTGAAGCGAGTATAAAATGTGAGAAAGTGGTAAACAAGTGAGAAATGGAGTAAGAGGAAAACAAGTTGTGTATACAGGGAAAAGTGCAAGTGAAAGAAAGAGATTACGAGGAAAGATTTGTGAGAAAGCAGACGAGGATAAGAAAAGGACAGTTTATACTGGAGGGTGAAAATGTGGGAGGTGAGGGGTGAACTTAAACAGGAAACGGGAGTTATGGACGAGTGGTGGAGAGGAAAGGATGAGTAAAATGGATTGAGTGCAGAAAAGGAATGAAGATTAAGGTACACGAATGCAGTCAAAATAGAGAGAGCCAACATATGTATTAAACAAGTTTGGGAAAGCAAGTTAAAGGAAACTGCTAAATTCCAGTCGTTCATTGAGTCTTTTTGGGTGGGTGGAGCCCAGTTTGAATATCCAATACAGTTCTCTCTGGAGAAGGAATTTCCTTGGGTCAATGCCCTCCGGTTTGTTGACTACCTCCAAAATGAGGAAACAAATTTGACTGATATTGTGGTTATGTTGTATGAAATGAGCAGCAACGCAGGATTTCAAATTTTCGTTTCTGATGTTGCTCCGATGTTCGGTGAGTCTAGTTTTCATCTTACGTTCAGTTTTCCCAACATAGGGCAGTCCGCAGGGACACTTTAGTAGGTACACAACATTCGTAGTGTCACATGTTGCATTCACTTGTAACGGAATGGGAGTTCCTTTACTAGGATCTGTTATGCTGTTGCCCGGAATTATGTTGTGGCAATTCGAACAGTTGTAACAAGGTATTGTTCCTTTAAATACAGTCAGATGGGTGATATGAGGTTTCCACATGGTCCGAAGATTCCTTGAACGTTGGTATGCAAAGATCTGCAAATTGTCAAAAATGGCGTTAAAATCAGGTTCTAGTTGAAGTACCTGCCAGTGATTGATGATGCATTTTTTAATCAAGTGGCTTTTTATGGAGAATTTAGAGACAAAAACATTCCGTTGTTCATTGGAGGTTGATTTGCATTTGGATTTGAGTAAAGTGGATCGATCGATGGTTTTTACTCTGTCATGAGACGTTTTTACAACTTGATTGGGGTAACCTCTGTTAAGAAATTTGTTGATAATGATGGTACTGTCATGTTTGTAGGCCTCATCTGTGGATGCAATTCTCTTGGCTCGCATTAATTGAGAATATGGAAGGTGTTTCTTGAGACTGGGTTGATGGAAACTTGAATAATGCAAGTAATTGTTGCGATCAGTTGGTTTTGTGTATATAGATGTTTCAAGTTTATGGTCTTTAATAGTAATGTCAACATCTAGGAATGATATTCTTGCTGGGTTGATGTTGTGGGTGAATTGGATCCTGTCATTGATGGTGTTGAGGTGACTGATGGCAGAAATGAGTTGTTGTTCGGTACCGGTCCAGATTAGAAAAATGTCATCCATGTAGCGGTAATAGATTTTGAGATGATCTTGCCAATGTGGAATGGACAGTATGTGTTGAGTTTCAAAATCCTGCATGAAGAGATTAGCGTACGATGGGGCTGCACAGTTCCCCATCGCTACGCCCGAGAGTTGAATGAACATTGTGTTATTATCATTTTTTACTTTTTTACACTGTTGAAAAGTAGTGGGGCGACGCTCCTCCGCCATAGTGGTGGAGCCGCCGCTGTCCAAATTCCCCATCTACAGCAGTGCTATAAAACAACACCACTACAACCACAACATTACAGCTGCAACAAAGCAAATGCTCCTCTACAAGTAGCATAAAACAACTACTTTAGAAAAGAACCTCTGCGTTATAATACCACAGCAACAGCCCTACAGCTGTCAAACTACACCTGCCACATTATAACCCTGATATTAGAAAACTGAAGCCAGATTTACAAAACTAAGATTACATGATCACCGCACTACTTTTCCACTACAACATTTCAAATACATTGTGACAAGACATTGCTGCAACTGCAACGCAGCTACAATTCTGCAACAACACTAAAACCATACCTATTCATCTACAACATTACCACTACAACGCTAGCTACTACTTACCTGGAACTAGAACCCTAAATTTACAAAACAACAAGCACAAAGACATCACAACAACTAGAGCATTAACATACAACATCTTAGTATTGTACATTGCTAATACTACACCACTACAAGCAGAATATTGTTGCACTACAAACACGTGCAACTAAAACACTGCAAATTTACAGTTACTCCTGTAACACAATGCCTAAATCACCATGCTTAGAAAGCAACAACACAACACAGCAACAGTAGGTACTAGCTAGAAACAAAACCTGCTACCACTATGCTACACCACTACAACTAAATATCATAAACCCAAAAATCGAATTGCCACATTTCTCCTATAACAGTAAAATACTACAATTAAAACCCTAAAAGTATAGAGTTACAACAGGACAATAGCGACACAAAAATTTCAACAGCAATCCCACAACTAGAACAATAACATTACAGCTACAACACTACGATTTTAACTCTATCGCAGTTCAACACTACAGTTCTACTACTACAATATCTATCTGCATCACTACATCTACAGAAATTGCAGCTACAATACTGTAGCTGAAATACAACACTACAGCTCCAACACTTCACTATGACTGAATGGAAACAACTGCATCAGTGGAAGTACAGCACTATAACGCTATATCTCCAACACAACTACAAAATTCCAACACTGTCGCGGAATAACTGCAGCATTACAAAACCTCTACCTTGCCACTGCAACTACAGCACTGTAATTACAAAATAATAGGTACAAAACAATACTACTTCACTAACTTTAAAAGATTGCAATGCGACACAATTAGTACTACAACCCCAGCACTGCAAATACCACAGTACTACTACAACATTACTCTTACTGCACAACAATAATCTTACAACTTTAATACTACAACTGCTGTACGATCACTGCAAATTTACCACCCAATAACAACCCCACAACTAGAACCTGTCAACTGCAATTCTAAATCTGCAGAACTAAATGTACAACACTATAACTACAGTGATACAGCATTGCCACACCATTACCATCCTACGACTGAAGTACTGAATCTTCAGCACTTAAACATTATAACAACTATTCACTACAGCTACATATCTACAAGTACAACACTACAATACTGCAAGTGCAAGACTACAACCACAAAACTGCCAGTGCAACACCTGAATATTACACCCAGAGCAATACACCTACAAAACTACAATATAACTACAACTAGAGCACTACAACTGAAATATTGAAACAGCAATACAGCTCCAAAAATTATACAACTATAACCCCGCAATAGTAGCAATGCAACACAACCATCCTATGTATGCTTCATAAAAACACTAAAGATGCAAAAGCATAGCCATAACCACCCAACTACCACACCAGAACTGCAACACTATACCACACCAAATGAACAATATTATAATTATGCCAATATTGCTCCATTACTTTAACTATAGTACTACAATACCAAAGTATGACATTAAACTGCAAAATTGCAACTATACAATTACTACTACTGTGCTTAAACTACTTAAATATCACTGCAACACCATCACTCATTCTTTACAATGACATGATAGATACAACACTAAATTACCACATGTACACATCAACAGTACTGCTAAAACCCTATGAAAGGACAGCTACCACACTATAAAATTACAACTACCACTACAGGAGTTCCACTTCTACTGTACAAATAAAACTCTACAGCACCAGAAGTACTTTAAAACAACAAGTACACCATAGGAATCACAGTTTCCCCAGTGAATACATTTTTGGAGTCCAGTGGCTCTGCTTCCCCAGACACAATCACACCCCAAGTATAGCATTTGTCAGTCGTTTTTTACACAAGTCAACCCTGAAAATTAATTCTGCTCACTTCCAATAGTAGTTGTATTACTATACAGTTTCCGACCTAAAATACATATGTAGGCAGCAGTACTGTGCTGAGAGGTGTGCCATAAAGAATGCACACAATCTTTCTCTTCTATAGGCAGGGCAAGAGCACGAAAGCAGTAAAGCAGTGTGTGCTGAATATGATTAACAAAAGATAGGTCTATGTGAATCCAAGGTATGTGTTCGGCAATTATATTTACATGGCTTCCCTTGCAGCTCTTGTGATATTGAATGCTTTGCGTATGTCCCATCTGCCATGCATATACAACTGGGTAAGAGGCCGGTACGCGAATAACCCATTGCACACATTTTATCCAGATCTAAGACCAAGGCCTGGAAAAACTCATAAGGATCTATCTTCAAAAGTAAATAGGTGTAGTTTATCTTTTCTACACCTGTCAGAAATTTACAAAGGTATTGTTGGTCGGCCTAGGCCCATATGCATAGTTGGAAATATCTGCACGAGTGCAAAGATCTCAACAGCTGTAAATCCACTGGAGGGGCTGGGAAATGCTATTTCAAGACAAGGCTTGCCTTGAAAGTTTGTGAATGTTATGAAAGTTTGTTGGCATTCCCAAACTACGATTCAGCCACATATTCCATTGAAAATGGTCAGAGATTTACTCCAGCACAAGATGGTGTAGCTCCCCTTCAGGGTCTGGAGGAGAACAGAACACTCCCATATCTGGTGGGAATCTTAACAGAAAGGCTTTCTTCATGTGGAAAAATATTGCAGAGAAAAAAGTGCATTTGCACAAGGGAATCCATTCCCTTTGTATAGTGGTCGCCACATGGAAACAAACTTTTGGAAGAAAGTGATCCCCATTAAAATCGTCCATAGGATTCCAATAGGGATTGGTGAATACCAAAAAGTAGTAAATCTGCTTACGCACATAGAAATATATCTGTGGGTGCAGTTTTACTACTTTTTTTTGTAAAGATCTGTTTATTACGTTTTACAACATCATACACAAATAAGGCAGTTGCAATAAGGTACATGAATATAATACCTTCCAGCCAACCCTGTATCCATATTTCCAGGTTGTCTTTTTTCTCGGAGATCTGCTCCAGCGCTCCCTGACACAAAGCTTTAGCCAAAAACTCAGAGACCCATCCCGGCGGGTTTGCTCTCCCCTCCGCTTTCCACCTTTCTCCGTCTGTCGGGTCCACTCAGTCTGAGCCATCCTCTGCATTTCTCCAGGGGCCCCAAAATCTTTTCGAGCTTGTGTAGACACCCTCTACCTTGGTAAACCACCTCCTCCAGCTCTCATGCACCTTTGTAAATTGAAGGCCCATTCAGACACTATTGAAATCTTTGCCCCTCCAAATATTGTACGTCTTCCCAGCCTGGATCCCATTTCAAGCTCCTGACCATAGACGTTTCCCCGGATGCAGGTCACCAGGGGCTGTATCTCAATTGCAAATAAAAGCAGGAATAGCGGGCATCTCTTTCTGGTACCCCTTCTGGGCCTGAATTTCCTTGATCTTTCACCATTAACCAAGACCCGGGCCAAAGGATCATAATACAGCAGCCCGACACATCCCAAGAACTTCTGCAGGTGTGCCATGAGATATGGCCACTCAATTGAATTGAACGCCTTTTCGGCATCCAGCAATACCAATATCACTGGTTCCCCATTGGGGTCACTGCGGGCCAAACATCCAAACAAGTGCTGCAAGTTGTGTCTAGTCACTCTGTATGGCATGAAGCCCGATTGGTTTGGGGCTACAATAGTATCCATCAGCCTCTTGAGTCTGTTTTCTAACAGCTTAGCCAAGATGTTGGTTTCTACATATAGTAGACAGATTGGCCTATATGAGGCACAGCCCTCTAGTGGCTTTCCCCTTGTGGATGAGGACAGTATCCAACTGCCTGAGTGCCCTGGGCAAGATACCTTCTTTTTAGCCTCCCCACACATAACCCACAGGAGGCCCACTGTTCAAGCCATCATGTCCTTAAAAAAGTGGAAAACCATTGGGGTCTGGGGCCTTCTGACCCTTAAATTGGGTTGCCGCCTCGGAGACTTTGCCAATTTACTACTTTTTAGGGGCTCATAATATGCTATGATGCTTGCTTTGAACAACAGTTTCAGGTGCATATTCCATCTGCAGAGCTAAGTGGTTTCAGTGAGTACATGATGTAGACATTGAATAAAATACATAACACATGCATAATTTTTAGGTCGAGCTTAGGCAGCATGCATGCGCTGTGTTCTTGACATGCTGTATTCCACATGGGCGCTTTAAATGCAACAGCACTTTTCATTGGTTGTTTCAAATGTCTTTCTGAATTCCTTAGTGTTCAGTGGTTAATGAGGGCATTTTGTCCCTCCTTCTGGTGCACCGTTCCCTCCCACGGCTACTGGCCCTGGTACATGTGTTACTTCGCTTCTTGCCATTTAACTTAGATACGGCACACTTTTTTTATTTTATTTTTTTAGATTGCCCGTGTGGCTCGTATGTTTGAAATGCTGTTTTTGCTGGCTTTCCGAAGCAGACCCATCCCACACCGCGTTGCCCCTGCGGCTCTCCTTCATTACTTTTAAAAACACACAGCGTGCGTGCAATATGAGGCTCTGAAGAAAAGGGATGCAATTCCACCAGTTTTGTCAAGGGGTGTACTATTTTACACAGTGTGCACACTGGTGTATGTAAGGGGTCTGAAACCATGCAGTACTCTTAATAACTGTGCTTTGCATGAGACTGACCTTGTGAAACATTTGCCTTCACCCGTCAGGCTTGGATTACTCTTTCTTTTTGCCACTTCCCCTGCTCGTAATTCAACTTGGTACATTCTAGGTTTCCTCAACAATGCTTTATGCTGATTGAGTGAAGATGATATTCAGTTACTGCAAGAAAAAAATTGCTGTTGTTTCCGAGCGTCCCTGCTTCTTTAACATTGAGCAACAACATTTTCCATAAATGTTTATAAATCTAATTTCCATTAATTGGTGGTAGATGTGAAAGTATTACTATTGGAATAGGTAGGAAGTGTACCAAGAATGTACTGTTTGCATTGCTTCCCGTCAGAGAGAGCATTACCTCCCTGAGTGCCTAGTTACAGCGACTTTTTTTTTATAGAGCACCTATATAACGGACATTTACTATTCCAAAAATCTTTAAACAACAGCAGTCTCTGTTACCCAATTTTCACTTACCCGGGGAGGTTGGAAAGTTGGGTTGGTTTTGCTCTTGCACTGTGACATAGCTGACCATAGCAGATGTTGGCAGTGGGCAGGCATTTAACTTGCTGAACCCTTTTTCTAGCTAGGACCATTTTAAGTGTGCTTAATTGTCTTTTTGTGATGCTCTCCCAGTTCAACCAGGAAAGTCTATCTATCTCGCACTTCCAACCTTTTCATCTCTCCCCCAAACCCCCATTGCCCCTCTCATCTCTCCCTCACACGCCCCCCTCATCTCGCACTGCCCCTCTCATCCCTCCCTCGCACTCACTGACTCCTCTCTGTACTCCCTGCTTACACATGCTGCCTTACTCAATGCCGCTCTACTCTACACCACTTTACTCTATGCCACTGCACTCTACTCTGCACCAGTCAACTCTACACCACTGCACTCTATGCCACTCTACTCTGTATCACCGCACTCTATGCCACTCTAATCTATTCTGCACCACTGCATTCCTCACCACTGCATTCTACACAACTCTACACCACTCTGCTTTACACCTCTGCACTCTACCCTGTACCACTCCACTTTGCCCTGCATCACTCCACTCTATGCAATTTCACTCTACTTTGAAACAATCTACTCTATGCCACTGCACTCTATGCCACTCTACTCCACTTTGCAACACTCCACGCCACTCTACTCCACTTTGCAACACTCCACACTACCGTTGCACTCTACGCCACTGCAATCTGCTCTGCACCACTCTACGTCACTGCACTCTATGCCAATGATTTACAGTACTTCACTCAAAACCACTGCACTCAACGTCAATCTACTTTGCACCAGTGTACTTTATGCCACTTCACTCTTATATACTCTACCCCACTCTGACACTCCACGATACTCCACTTAATGGCACTTTACTGCATTAAACTGTACTCCTCTCTGCATGATGGCCACTCCACTCTACAACACTCTACTCCACTCTATGCCACTCTATGGCTCTAATCCACTCTACGATGCTTTGCGCACCTCCCTCTTTGCCACACCATGCTACTTTACTCCACTTTATTCTACGACACACTACTGTGCTCTTCTTCAGTGCATGACTTGAGAATCACCTCAGCACCACCTCAGCATCACTCAGCACCGCCCCAGTCTCCCCATGTATACGTACACTGCTCATGCTTTAATTCAGGTACTATGTATCAACCTCCACCCACCCAATAACAAAACAAAGCTTTGAAAAACAAACATTAGAACAGGCAGGAAAAAGTTGCCAGCCCTGCATGGACAAAAAAAAAAAATACATTTTTATATTCATTCTTTCTTCAATAGTCGTTCAGTTGTACATAATGTCTATTTGGTTATATTTAAGGTAACAAAAATGCTTAAAACACTTTTTTATTATAACTTTTCAGCATGCTGCACAGCAGCTGCACTGCTCTACTACATAGCTTAAAAACATTGGCAAAGCCAATAGCTCTGGCTAAACTGATAAAAGGTCCCAAACGGCGCGATCTATTGGCTATACCAGTGCTTGTTTCATGAGGTTTCAGTAGTGGAAAACCTTAGAGGAGTGTCAGCGTCGAGGCAAGATAAAGGCAGTGCAAACGCACATACAAGCACACGTGCACACAAATATACGCTGGTTCCAAAACATACATGCATGCAAAATCAAAAACACACGCACAGGCAAGCACACACACATGTATACACACGTATACACACACGTGTGCATACACACGCGTTTAATTGGCGTGTGAAACGCAGGATCCACTATGCTTGAGCACCTAACTTTTTATCCAATTTAACCTGCCAAATATTAGCAGGAAGCGAAAGAGCACTAATCCCTGGCGCTTCTTTAAAACGTCTTCAGGAATTGATGACACATATGGGGATGATAATTACTGGTGCAGAAAGAAATATGAAGTGAAAATTCCATTTACGTTTTGTGTTTACAGACTCGAGCGCAGATGGCTAGGAACGTGAAGTGAAAACTGCATATGTGTATTTTGTCACTGAATTGCTGGTATTTTTTTTAATTCTGTGCTCTGGTTCTCACTTTGTATATTTCCCTAAAATTAACATAATTTATTTGTTTGCATGTACAATAAAAGCAAACACTTCCTCTGCGCCTGGGAGTACCTGAAATATATTTGCAGTTTTTTTGTAATGCCCTTGCTCCAGTTTTCCAGGATTATTTCAACCTAAGTAAAGAAGTGGAAGACACTCTATATTTCCACTTGGTGTTCCATATAGTGACTTACAGTGCTACTGGCAGCAGAGGCTCCTCTGCTATGGCAGAGGTTCCCAGTCTCCCGGGGAGCGCGAATCCAGGGCGCTCAGACCAATCCTGACGCTGCTCTCATGCTGTGAGAGCAGTGTCAGGATTGGCTGCAGGGGATTCTGGGAGCCTGTCTGCAGAGGGGCAGAAGAGTGTGATGGAGCTGAAGGTAAGTTCTTTTATTTTATTATATTTTTTTCCGTCCTAGTCCAGTCCACTGCCCCCCGCCTCGTCGCCCTGCCCTGCCACCAGCCGCCACTGGCTACTGGAAGGTGTCAAAGCATCATCTCGTGGCTTCGGTAATGACGCTAAAATTACATGCGGGAGCTCAACCCCCCCAATTAAATTAAGGGTGTTAAACCCCCCAATTAAAAAAGGGTGTTTTAATTTTTTTTTTTAATCCTGCCTGTTAGCGTCTTTGGTTCAGACAATAGAAGCTTCTGGCCATAATACGTGCTTTTGAAATCCCCAAATATAAAATGCTGGTGTACTTCTTTGAAAACGTGCGTACACAGTGTCTGCTTGTCCTTGACTACCTTGTATTCAACCTTGATATGCGGTTATTGGACATGGGTTCATTTTTAAGATTACCGGTAGAGAAGCTTGAAACCATACCTAGCCCTGAATAAAATCTGAAAATTGGGCCATGAGACTTTCAACTTCTGTCGCCCTGCCACCTCCATTGGCTCCCATGTGGAAAAACAAGCATTGGCAAAGATAACACACCTGGCCTTGGTGAGGTGGTACCACGGTTATTTATTATTATTATTATTTTTCGCTGCAACCACATAGATTAAAAAAAATGCCACCGCGTGAGAACGAGTGCCGTATTTTTGCAATAAATATGTTAAATTTAAATAAAATGTACTAATGTTTCGGTTTTAAAAGAAAAATGGAGAATATGCCTCCACATAAAAGTGGTGACATATCCATGCAATAAAAAATAAGTACAAAATTCAGTCACTGATAAGGCTGTTTTATTAAAAACCCTTTCAGTTCTGCTATGGATTCCATTATTGGCATTTGTTAAAGAGACAAACATAAATCACTACCGAACATGGAACTCACATCAAAGGTAGCTGCAGTGTCGCTTTATAACACTAACTCTAGAAAGGTGGTGGAAAATATATCCCCGTTTACCTAGACACTGTGTGTGCAGATAAAACATACCGCCAGTAGTTAAAGGTGTTATAAAAATAAAAAGCAAACTTTAAAGCACGAATTGGTGGAATGTGCTGCCCTGTTGCCCATGCTCTAGGTTGAGGTGGTTGGGAGATCAATGGGTAGAGCCAACTGACCAAAAGCCCTTCTACGTGTGTATATTACTTAGATTTTTTTTGGGGGGGGGGGGGGGGGGGCTGTAGTCTAGTTACACTGCCCAAGCTGTGCCCACGGCCAGGCCTCATAAACTTACAGCAGCTTGAGCGGCTCTGGAGCTGTCCAGGGTGCTGAACTCACGGCTAGCCTTGGCGCAGTCAGTCTCCGTGCGAGTGAGCCGGGGATAGAGGCCGGAATGCCTGGTGAACCGCTCCGGCACAGTATGCCCGCACGTACATCTGGCTATTCTGTGGACACCACCTGGGACGGGGAATAATATGCGGAGACGGTTTCACGAGGTTAAAAAAATCTGCACACAGATCAACATTTAGGCTGGGATAATGGGCCTTATCTGCTCCCGTTTACAACCTATTCAGTGGCAAACATAAGCAGGCTCATGTCTAACGCCATCTAATGTCACCCCCTGCAACTTCCTGCCAGAAACATTAAGAGCCTCGTTGCGAGAGGCCGAGGAAATGTCCCATCCTGAGATTGCAATATCGGCGATTTCAGTAGCTCTGGGGTGGATAAAACCTAACCCATTAAAAGTTGGACTTTGAGGGTCCATGGAGAAATGAGACGCTACCAGAGGAATCCGTAAGTTGCGGCCCGAGCCTGAACTAACTCCCCATTTCAGCCATGCTTTCAGCAGCCGACATCTCCGGGTGAAACGAAACCGATCTACCGGGAACCCATGGATCCCATAATTCAACGGTGCTGGGATCTACCATTACCGAACCCGAGCAGTAATAAGTGGCGGTTCGTATTGAGGGCCCAGACAATTAACCGATCCTGCCCCAGCCCTGCCAGCCCTTACCCTGCTAGCACGAACCTAAGAAAAGCATTTAATAGTATTTAGTACACTGGCATTTCACTGCAAGCCCCATATAATCTAAAATATGCGACACCGAGTTGACATTTAGTGCTGTTTTCTTTTAGGTTGCTATGTGCTTATCTGTACGGTGAATTATTTATTGACATGACAGATGTGGTGGATGTGTCTAGCGCTCCATTTCTTCACGGGCGAGAGTGCTTTATGTATAGAAGCAGGGCAGCGACGGGTCTTATGGTAAAGGGTACGTATACTGGATTATTGGCGTGACGCGACCTGGGAGACCCGAGCAGCAGCCCAGCAGACTCATCTTTTCTAGAGTCAATGCTTTTATCTTTCATTTATTAGGTTTTTGTCTGGGTCGGCGGGAGGGCTATTTTTGGACTCCATAAGCTCGTCTGCTTCCCCTCCCACCCCTCGTTCGGGGCAGCTGCAGATGTGAGCCTCTCCCCTCCCCCATTCCCCAGAGTCTCTAACCACTTCCCTCCCTGGAAGCGCTTCGCCCCTCCTCGTCTCGGCGCTCTGAGCCCAGGTGCGGGTTTTGTGCTCTACTAGTCACAGCCCCAGTCGTACCAAAGATAACGACACACACTAACCACCATGCAGCGCTGAGTAGATGTACAGGCGTATAGCGCATCTAGTGCTTCCAACGGATTCCACAACACGAGGCACACCAGCACTTGGTGTTTGGGCACCTTATTCAGTTGTTCTCATTGTAACGGCAGGGGCACAAGTGTCGGCAATGTAAAAAGGCAGAAACGAACCTTATCGATACGGAAACGTTTTTGGCAGCTAGACATTCTCCTGCAGCCCACGCCCAGAGAGCCAAGACCGCTCACAGGCAGAGCCGAGTGCTGGTACCGGCAGGTGTGAGTATAGGCACAGGACTACAGGTACAGGCAGGGGTGAGTACAGGTACAGACAGTGCCTGGTACAGGTACAGGCAGGGCCGGGTACAGGTAATGCAGCGCTACTCCGGAAATAATTTCTAGAACTCCATTACCTTTGCCTGAAGTACCAAATCATGCATTTTCATCAGTGGGGCGCATAGCACTGTGGTTCATTCATGCACACTTTCTCTCTACTTCATGGATCGGTATAAATCAAAGGAGAGCTGCTGTATTTTAGCGGAGTCTAACTTACTATTTATAATATATACATCTGCAGTTTTATTTAATTTACCATGTTTTATATCAATAAGAAAATTCATTTAAACACACCACCATTGTTGGCGACAGATCTGCTAGTAAAAAATTAGGCTAAGGATGAACAAGACCAGCTTAATTCTTCATTTATCTAATTTTTATTTAAAGAAAATGCTCCCAGCATAATCCGTTTTATTCACTTTAAATTCATTTATTGCAATTAATTATAAGGAGAGACAAAGAATTGTAACTCGCACATTTATATTTCATTTTAATTTTAAGTTCAAAGAAAATGAATGCAGTAATTGACATTTTACAAGATGTAAGTATTAGCAAAAGACAAAATTGTTCCCAAATTCTATCTCTCTATTCCCTCAAGCTATGTACCCTCATCTAAAGGCTCCGTACTCATTCAAACAAAGCTTAAAGTTGGAAAAGTTAAAGTTCTTACGCTCCAAGGAAATTCAGCATTCCAGCAGCATGTCAGGATACTCAGATAGAAATCGAAAAGAGAGCTTTTTTCTAAACTCAAGACCTGTTCTTATATACACTTTTTCTCTAGCTAAACTATCTAAATTCGGTAACAATTGGGGACTCCGACGATTCTGATTTGTTGGTTCAAAGGGTGGATGAACATAACCTCATCATCTTATTACTTGACTTCCGCAGAGTCAGCTAAATGAATTTGACCATTGTCTTTAAGGTTACCAGTTCCATCGTGTCCTTTAAATTGTAATTTCAAGCTATTTTCCCAGGGTTCACAATACGGATGTCCATTTTATTGGCAGTCAGTCAGGGTTTTAGAGCACATCGTCCTTGACCTGTTCCGTTCAGCACAGTCAGCTTATACGCGTCTGCAGCTCCATCCAGCAAGCGCATGCGTGCTTCACATTAATCTCGGAGTCATGAAAATTGTCTATCTTGGACTAGGCCTCACAGGCCACAACGGGAACTATTATAGAAACAAACACAATTGAACGTTAATTATTGAAATATAGCCCTTCTGTTTGCCTCCCACCATACTAAGGTATCCCTGTTATTACCTAGCAAATAAAGCCACATTTATGCGTAGTTTGCTCACCTGTCTTAATGTTTTTGCCACAAATATACAAACAGTAAGCACATTCATGCCCCTTTTGGTTAACTTATAGCTTTTGCGTTATTTTCAGACGTCACATTATCACTCAGTTAGTCGATTATGGTTGCAACACAAGCAATTTAGTATCCCACATGTATTTTGTGTGTACATTCTATTCTATGTTGGTTAGTTTTTTTCCAAACCATACAATTAATTTTTGTTACTGTTATGAGAAAGTAACTTCACGAGGGGTATTTAAAATGTTGTTTTTCACCTCGCTCCATCAACTCCCTCCTTTGGTGATTTATCACCAAATACCTCCCAAAATTTAGAAAATGGTTATCTTAGCATGTTTCAAATTTTTTTGATTAGTATGAAATTTTATACTCTAGTCCCTTCTATCTTTCTGGTATCTTCGTACAGTTTCTCTTGAACCTCTTCCATTTCTATGTCGTTTATTTCTCATTTTCTATCTTTTTCTTCCTGAATTGCTTTCTTTATTGATCTTTTAACATTCCTTCTCTTTCTAATCATACAACATACTCTTATTTATCAAAATTACTATTATTATTATCACTGGAAACATTATTTTGTAAATGTAAATGTAAATGTATGAAACTTATATAGCGCAGGACTTACCCTGGGGCATCTCCGCGCTTGCTTAGGGAACCCGTCCTGGTATTCCCCTGTGAGATAGCCCTGGAAGGGTATCCACAAGGTGAAAGCCAGGCATCCCGCCGCGAAGGGCCAATGTGGAGATTAAGCAAGCTATTGCCCAGAGTCGCAGAGTGTGAACCCGTGAGTCGAGAAGGCACCGGAGCGAGAATTATCGAGTCCGTGGGATTATTGAGCCCAAGACCCGCCGAGGCGGGGAATTGAACCCTGGTCCAGGGCCGAAACTCAAGCTCCAGGTCTGCCGCCTCTAACCCCTGAGCCACACTTCTCCATTTTACCTATAATAGAACTACCTAATTCATGCAACCAATGTTAAACTGCTGAAAAACTTTTACCCATTTGTTCAAGAACACCATCAACCTCCAGTGGTTCAATTTCTTTATGCAACTCTGTAATGTTTTCAATATATTTCTCAATGTTTTGACTCTTATCTGGAATGTATGTGCAGCAGTGATGTACATGTAAAATTCCACAAACTCCTGCTTCTTTCGCCAAGATTATATCAAGAGCAGGACAATTTTGCATCACCATAGCAACTAATTCAGTATTTACCATTAAAAATCCACCTGCAGTGTCTGTTGACAAACGATCTACTATCGTTGACAATTTCCAAATCTTGTTTCAATTAAAAGATATCCCCACTATTGGTATCAGTGCTCCAAAAATATCACCTATTATTTCTGCTACACTCTCTTTTTTTACGACTTAATACTTTACCTATCTCATGTACTCCATTAGTACCCCTATCTACATGAAAGAATTTAGGAAAGACCAAACCTACATAACATGTCCCGTACCAGTGGTCCGGTAATTTGTAATAAGCTTTGTTCCCACAAATGAAGTATATGGGAAACATCCTTTAGAACGAAACTTTTACAACGCAGTGCTATTACAACGCAGGTTTTACAACAAAAACCATTACAACGCATTGCGCTGGGGGGCGCTCTAGGATAGGGAATAGATTTAATTTACTATCCAACACCTTCCCTAATGTCCACGGGGACTGGAGTTGGAATAGTAAATTAAACTATTCACTATCCAGCACCCCAAAGCGCTATGCGTTGTAAAACTGGCGTTGTAACAGCATGCGTGGTAAAAGAATGCGTTGTAACGTCATACATCCGAAATATATACCAGGAAAAATTGGATCTCTACCACCTTTAAATCCCCAACCCCCTATTATACAATAGGTGTCTTCACAAAATAATTGTCATACACAGTATTATCTCTACGAATACAAAACTTCCCTAAAAATGGAGTATCAATATTTATAGCCACATTCACATTTCGTTCATTTAAATGTTCATCTTCAGATTCCCAAAATTTTGATTTAGTATATTTCTCATTTCTTTTATTCTCAGCCCTTCTTTCTTCAACCATATTTAAAAAGGCTTTTTCTTCACTTCTCATTTTACAAGTCAAATTGTGTTTAAAGGCATAATCATGTGTCAATTCTTGAGTTATTAAGAAAAACTCTCCCATAACTTTTGCTGTTTTAACTTTGTTCAGTGCATTTACTACTTTCAATCTTGCAAAAACATCATCAGAATCTGAATAATAATATTCTAATTTCCCTGTATTGTAAAACAAACTTGCTATTACGCTACATGTGATCCCATATGTAAGTGGTAAGTGGTGATAGGTCACCCCCTCTGACACTGATGCTGGCAATTTCACACAGACGTAGCAGTCGCTTGCGTCCATGGTTCTAACATACTCAGACAGTAATCTTGAAAATGTGTTTTTGGAAAAGTCACTGATCGGCCATCCTGATGAATATGGCTTATATACATATGGTTTATCAGTTTTTAATTAATCATTTCTTACATTCGAGGGAGGAGCCAAGCTCGACAACGAGATGGCCGCACGTTAGCTCGGCTCCGCCGCCCTACCTGCCTGAAATCTAATATCCTGTTGATTATCCTGCCCAAAACGGACAACAACTTCTATGCAGAGCTTTGCAGCAACTTACCATCCATCCCGGTGGGTCCGGTGTTCGGTGAATCCACAGCGGTGCCCTCCCGGACAGTGCGGCCTTCCCGGGGCTGAGACCGGGGCCTCGCCCTTAGCGAGTTGCCGGCGAGACGGTGTCGGCGGCGGCCTCGGGTGGAGGTCTGGGGCCGGCCGGAAGATGCCGATGTGCGAAGAGCCCGGAGGCAAATGAACGCGCCTGGGATACTCGTCCGGTGCTCCAGAGGTGGTGTGCGGCAAGTTGTGGGTTGGGGACGCCGTGTTTGGTGACTCCCCCCTTTGTTGCCGTCCGGCCGTACCGGGCTCCTTCACTTGTTGGCGAAGAAGGACCTTGGTGGAACGATGTCACCGGCGGGTCCCCCTCCCTTGTGATCACTATTTCAGCGCTGTGGGTGCTGCTTGTGCGCTTGAGGGGGATCCTGCCGGGGTTCTGCTGTTGTGCTCACCCTTGGAAGCTAATCCGGCGAGACGGCGTAATTGTCGCAAAATGGCGGCAGCTGCCATGTTTTGTGCAGGGTCCCGGGATGCCGATTTCTTGCCCTTGCACTCCTCCTGGGCCTGTACTGATGAGCTCGAACCCACGGTGAGCGACGTCCTGCAAGCTTTGAGGTCCTGGAGGTCGACCTTGGTCCGGGATTCCTGTGTGCAGAAGGAAGCAATGGCCGCCATTCCTCCCGGGCCAGCTTTTGAGGATGCGGATGGGTCCGGTGCTGTCGTTGATTGTTCCCCGCTTCCTGGCCGGGAAGGCGATGGTCCTACTCATGAACGGTTGGAACCGCTGGAGTTCATTGACATTGGTATATACGGCTGCTGTGAACTGTATCTGCATTGCCCACGTGAGAGGGGATCCTATTGGCTGCTTCCGTTTATATTCCAGCAACTTTTCCATGGCCTCTCTTCATCGCCATGTCCTATGCCCACTGGATCTACGTACATAGCGACGATGGCCAAGAAGGGACTAGGATGAACCCGTGTTTTTTCGGAGGACTACTGATTGGTATATGGAGTTATGGACTCCCTTACATTGTGATACTTTGTTGACGCCTTCGTATTTGCATGTGGCTGAGTACTCGCTAGTTTCGTTTTGGGCATTACTTATTGCGTAAGCGGGCGGGGGGCGGGGATCGTACCATATGCTACTGGTTCATCCCCCCAGGCCCTTTCTTTCTCCCTTTCCTTTTCCGTTTCCCTATACTCTCTTTTTCTATATTTCGGGTTCATTATTAGGGCGACAGGCACGCTGCTGGGGGGGGGGGGGTAGGCCGTAGCCTTCTGCAGGGGTGCAGGGTGGGATGGGTGGAGTAGGGTCTATTAGGTAGTTCTTTGTTTCTATGGCTCTTTTGTATCCTTTCCTTGGGTCTCCACTACTGTTTGTAACCCCGAGGGGTGAGTTACTGTGAGAGGGGGAATAGATATTTTACGTCATATGATACTCGTGGCACTGTTTCCCCCTGATTTTTTGCTCTGCCCCCAAGCACGTTCGCTGTTTGTATTATTGCTCGCCACTATCTTTGAGGGGCGGGTACAATGACGTGGAGTCCCCCTACTTCCTTTTTTTCTTTGGTTTTCTTGTTTTCTTATTTCTGGGGTTGGGATGTATAGTGATTGCAGCCTATCTGTTTCCCTGATGGTTTTTACTACTGCGGAATTGCTGTTCAGTTCGTCTCTGGGTACATGTGGTTGGGCGTGGACACTACCATTGAGGAATTATAAGCGGACCTATGTTTTGCATGCTATGGATCTGTCTGATTACTGCTCTTCTGTTGTACTGCAATGACACAGTTGGATTATTCCCCGCCATGTACTCCAGGTTGCTATCTATACGTCCGATCCTTTATTCTTTAAATATATAAAATTAACCTCCTCTAATCCTGTATCGAGTGGTTCTAGTTAGCTGATAGTATTGACTTGCTGCGCTTGATAATATCGTCTAACCACTCTGTGCCTTTAATTGATGATGGTGCTTTCCAGTTTTGCTCCGTGGCCGGCCCCCGGGTTGTAGGTCCGTATTTGTATGCATCCATTTTCTCAAATAAAGGTTTTCAAAAATTTAAAAAAAAAAAATAATAATAATTTCTTACATTCTTTGTCCCATTTGGTTTCAACTTCTCAAATTTTTCTCTAAAAGGAATGATAATAGCTAAACTCAACCATACTAATATTAATAAGTCAGTACATATGAACCACATTTTACACCATTTTCTAAAAATTTAACATTTTGTAACTTCATTAGTAGTAGCCATTTTCTTTTTGTACACAGCGATTGTTTTTACAATTCTCTTTATTCAGATTTCTGCCTCAAATAGATTTCAGTTGTCATAGACCAGTACTTCAAGTCTTTACCTTTTACCTGGTAATTTCAGATGAAATATCTCTTTTCTTTCTTTAAGTTTCAGTCTTTTACTCACTTTCTTTTTCCTAACTTGCAAAATTCAGGTTTTCTAGGCTGCTGTCTACTTCCTCAATAGGAGGCAAAAACATGTAAGTCAATTCAGGTTATTTATATTTCTGATTTGGTCTTCTCACTCTTTTTGGCCTTTGGACAACCTCTATTTTCTTTCCCAACAACTCTTTCTGGCTTGTTATCTCATTTACTTGATCTTCTGGTTTTCTTGCTTTGTTAACCAGTTTGACTCTTAGTCCTTCATTTTCTCTAGGCCAATTATCTCCTTTACAAACTCGCTTTGTCTTTGGCTCTGTAGTGTTATGTTCCACTCTCCCAGCTCCTTTTCTTGAACTCTTTCTCAGTTGAGTTTCATCTCCACTTTCATCAGTTTCACTATCAGTATTCTCAACAGTATCATTTATTATGAACTTTATAATTTCTGTTTCTTCTTCAGGAACTGATTTTTCTTTACTCAGTACTTTAACTCTGTTAGGAACATCTCCATAACTGGTACTTGGAATCTATTACTTCTTGTGAGTTATTTCCTCCTTTCCAGTGTCAGGATTTTGGTTCCTGCTTTCAGAGCTTTCTGAAAGTTAATCAGTATTCTCTTGATTACCAGTTTTATCTTCACTTTGCTCAATGTCTTTACTGGTATCAGTTCTTACCAAATCTCGACTTTCATGTCAATCTTCAAAATTTGGTATTTCAGCAATTTCACCTTCTCCTTCGGATACAGAGCTAGCATCTGATACCTCCAGATGTTGACGTTCTTGTCGAGCTTCAGTATCTGGATTTCTTTCTGGTTCTTCTTCAGAATTAGAATAAGTTGTGCTTTCACCTTCCTTGTGTGGATTTTCAGGCTCAGGTACACGAATGGTGTGGCTGGCATGCGGTAAACATCGTTTACCACGAAGTTTTTACAACGCGGTACCTTTACCACGCATCCCTTACAACGCAAGTCGTTACCACGACTTGCGCTGGAGGGCGCTAAAGGATTAAAAATAGTAAATTTACTATCCCAACACCTTCCCTAGGGTCCACGGGGACTGGTGTTAGAATAGTAAATGATACTATTCTAAATCCGCACCCCCAACGCAAGTCGTGGTAACGACTTGCGTTGTAAGGGATGCGTGGTAAAGGGATGCTTTGTGACGGTACGCGTTGTACCGTCATACATCCCTGGCATGCACCCACCTCTTTACTCCAGCACATTTAACAGCAGTTGTACTGACCAAAACGACCTGTCTTGGTCTTTGCCAACGAGGCACCAAACAGTTTCTCCTTCCGTGTATCTTTATCCGAACCCAATCTCCAGGAATTAGATCATGAGCTGGATTTTTCTCTTTCGTATTTGACTCAGTTCCCACCTAATGGAACACAGAAGTTACCACGTCAGACAGATTTTTGCAGTAATCCAGTATGATGTCATCATTTATAGTTAACAGTTTATCAACTGGTACAAATGCTTGCCTCATCACTCTGCCTATCAAAATCTCATGTGAACTCAGTCCAGTTTTTCTGTCAGGTATACTCCTTAAGGTAATCAGAACAAATGGTAATGTGTCTGGCCATTTAAGTCCTGTTGCCAAACACATTTTTACATTTCTGTTTTTTATTGTTCCATTCACTTGTTCAATTACCCCTGAAGCCTCTGGTTTGTAAGCACAATGCAGTTTCTGATGAATGTCCAGTGCTTCACAAATCATCTGTAACAGTTCATTCTGGAAATGGCCCCCACGATCTGTTATAATTGTTACTGGAAAACTGTATTGTGGTATAATCTCACGCAAAAGCAATTTTGCAACAGTTAGACCATCATTCCTCCTGGTGGGGAAATCTTCTACCCACCGAGAGAACAGACAAATGATTACCAATACATATCTGAGTCTATTACAAGGAGGTAACTCGATGAAATCCAATTGCATTTGTGAAATGGACCTCCCTCCTGTCCTATGGTTCCCATGCTCACAACTGTTTTTCTGTTAGGATTAAACTGCTGACATACGAGGCATCTCTGGCACAGGCTCTCAGCTATCATCCCAAACTTTGGATTATACCATGTCTGTCTGAACCACCTTATCATCGCGTCTCTTCCGACATGGGCTCGACCATGGTACATTCGGGCCATGTTTGAGATCATGCTATCAGGCATTACTGGTCTTTCATCTTTATAAACCCACATTTCATCTTTTTTTTGTCTACATCCTGCTTTTAGCCAACTGTTTTTCTCCTCTTCACTAGCTTCTTCCTGCATCTGTCTTACTTCCTGCCAGGTTTAAACTATTGTGGTTAGCATTTAAAAGACTTGAAACATGTTCTTCTTTCCTGTCCTGATTTATGGATGCAAGATTTCTAGCACAGTATTTTGCAATGGAATCAACATACCTGTTGCCTCTGGTAATGTAGTCATCACCTTTTTTATTGGCAGCACATTTCACCACTACAATCTTATCAGGCAACTGAATAGCATCAATCAGCATTCTTACAAATTCAGCATTTCTGATGGGGGATCCCGCAGAAGTTAAATAACCTCTTTGAGACCAGAGTTGCCCGTAATCATGGACAACCCTGAATCCATACTGACTGTCAGTCACTATGGTAACTCGTATTTCTTTTCCCAATTCACATGCTCGAATCAAAGCAATCAATTCTGCTATTTGGGCAGAACGAATTTCTTTCAGACAAGATGCTTCCATGACAGCTGCCACTGTACATACGGCATATGCAGCACTTAAAGCACCCTCCTCTGTTCTCAGACACGAACCATCAACAAACATCACATAGTCAGACTCAGGCACTGGCTCATCTCTGATGTCAGGCCTTGGTTTTGTACAATATTCAAGAACATCCAAACATTTGTGATCAACCTCATTTCTTCAACTTCCATAGTATCAGGTAAGGTGGATGGATTTATGTTTACACAACGTGAGATTGTCACACTGTCTGCACCTAGAATCGGTTTCTCGTATTTTGTCATCCTATTATTAGTAAGGTACTGTGTTTTTGTTCTAGTGAGGAGAATCTCCACAGAATGAGGTATGTATACTCTCACAGGAAATTCCATCACTATTCCTTCACTTTGTTCCAAACTCACACTTGTAGCTGCCACTGCTTTTAAAGAACCTGGCAAAGCCTTTGCAACTGGATCTAAACCAGCTGAGAAATATGCAATTAGTTTCTTTAATTTTCCATGTCTCTGAATCAATACTGACAATGCCCACCCTTCTCGCTCACTGCAATACAGCTCAAATTCTTTCTCATAATCTGGCATTCCTAAAGCTGGAGCTTCACATAGACTTGATTTTAATTGTTCAAATGCTTCCATTTCAGTCTTATTCAGTACAATAGGATCTCTGATGTCTGCATTAGTTAATCTCTGTAAGGGTTTTGCTATCAGTGAAAATCCACTAATCCACTGTCTGCAGTAACCAACCATTCCTAAGAACATTCAATCAATGACACTTGTAAAGCGCGCTACATACCCGTAGGGTCTCAAGGCGCTGGGGGGGGGGGGGGGGGGGGGGTGCCGCTACTGCTCGAACAGCCAGGTCTTCAGCTTCTTCCTGAAGGAGAGGTGGTCTTGGGTCAGGCGCAGGTCGGTCGGAAGGGAGTTCCAGGTCTTGGCGGCCAGGTAGGAGAAGGACCTTCCTCCTGTAGTCGCTCTTCGGATGCGGGGGACGGCGGCGAGGGCGTGGTTGGCTGATCGGAGGTGGCGTTTGGGAGCGTAGAAGTTGACTCGGCTGTTGAGGTAGCTCGGGCCTTGGTCGTGTAGGGCTTTGTGTGCGTGGGTGAGGAGGCGGAAGGTGATTCTTTTGTTGACGGGGAGCCAGTGAAGGTCTCTCAGATGTCCGGAGATGTGGCTGGTTCGTGGGATGTCGAGGATGAGTCTGGCTGAGGCGTTCTGGATCCGCTGGAGTCTCTTTTGGAGCTTGGCGGTGGTACCGGCGTAGAGGGCGTTGCCGTAGTCCAGTCGGCTGGTGACGAGGGCCTGGGTGACGGTCTTCCTGGTCTCGGTGGGGATCCACCAGAAGATCTTCCGTAGCATGCGTAGGGTGTTGAAGCACGCCGAGGAGACGTTGTTGACTTGCCTTTGTGTTTTTGGTGGTTGCATCCCTTGTATCATTTTGATTCTCTCTGTGTTAACTTGTCTAGTTCCTTTTGCAATCTTATGACCTAAGTATTGTACCTCTTTCTGACAAAATTGCAATTTCGATGGAGAAACTTTATGTCCCTCTTCTGTCAACTGATTTAATAATGCAATAGTATCTGATATACATTCCTCTTTTGTCTTTGATGCCACCAATCGGTCATCGATATATTGGACCAATACGGATTCTCCAGGCATGTTCAAACTTTCTAATGGCTTCTTTAGCAGTTGATTAAAAACGGGTGGACTCTCAGTATACCCCTGAAGAATTCAACACCATGCCAAAATACGATCTCAAACCGGAACGCAAATATTGGCTGGTTTCTGGGTGCAATGGAACAGTAAAGAACACGTTGCACAAGTCAATTACAGTGTACCATTCTGCATCATGTGGAATCTGATATAGAATTACTGCTGGATTTGGTACTATCAGACTACATAGGACAACAATCTTATTAACCTTTCTAAGGTCCTGTACAATCCTAAATGTTCCGTTTGGCTTTTTCAATCCCATTATTAGTGAATTACAAGGACTGCTTTCTATTTATCGTAAAATACCTTGTTCAATCATTTTATTTATCACTGGCGTTATTCCTTCAATTATTTCTGCTGTCATTTTATACTGAGGAATGCTTGGGTAACTCACTCCTTCTTTTACAGTCACTTTTACAGGATCTACATCTTTCATTAATCCAATATCTTCTCCCGAAAAATCTTACACTTGCTCTTTTACTGCTTCTTTCAATTCCACCGGTATCTTTTCTCGATCAAACACAGGAAACAATTCATTCTTCTCTGACTCTATCATGGCCATAGTCATTTTGTACAAACTATCTTCATCTGGAGTTTGGAGCTCTATGCCATCTGGTGAACAATATATGGTTCATCTTGCATAGAATGTCTCTGCCTAACAGATTTACAGGACTGCTATCGCACACCACAAATCGGTGCATGTCTTTGAAATTTCTAAAATTTCTACCTCAACTGGTTTTGTTAAGGGGGTCTGAATTTGTCTATTAGCTACACCTACAACCTGGATTTTATCACCCGAGAGAGGAAGATTTTGAATTTCCACTGATCTAACAGTAGAACGGGTAGCACCAGTGTCCACTAGGAAAGTTACTTTTACATCATTCACTTTTCCATTCACAAACGGACCAGACTGATCTACCTCGAGAGTGGCTCCAAGCACACACTATTCTTCCTCTTCAGACACCGCCAGAAACTGTCATCCGACTCACTCCCGCCATCCTCTTGTAACCAACATTGCTGACTCATATTCACTCTGGGCGATCGGTTTACCTGTTCACCTCCACTGAATTATGTCTCTGCACTGTATCTCTGCAGATTTACACTGTGTGGAAGTGGCGGTTGTGGCACCTGACTTTGCTGAGTAACTACCTGCTGCTGTTGCAGTTGCTGTTGATTTACCTCATTCTGCACCTGCGGATTCAATGATGTATTTTCGGGATTAACTCTTGGTGGGCACTTACACTCTTTTCTCCAATGCCCTATCCTGCCGCAATTATGGCAAGGATATTTTTTCTTAAGCTCATCTATATTCCCTACTAATTTTGGTTTATTTAAATTTCCCTTTAATTTTCCTTGACTCCCGTCTGTATTTTTATTCTCCAATTGTGCTGCTTGATGTTCTGCTACCTTTACTTGAGCCCACATTGCCTTTTCTTTGAGTTTTCTCTGCTTAACCTCTATTTGAACACTGCAATATTTTGCGGGTCTTAGTACTTCTTCCACAGAGCATGCTTGCCATCCTATCAAATTATGTTTAATCATATGTCCTATCTCTGGTCTCAATCCAAACACAAAACGATATACAAAATGACTCATATATTTCATTTAGCTCTTCATAACCACTGTACTGTTTGAACACTAATAACAGTCTCTCATAAAATGCACGTACAGATTCTTTCGATTCCTGCAATGTCCTGTCAATTTTTACCCAATCCGTCTCTTTTGGTGGAATTTTATTTTTCAAGAACACTATTACCTGTTCATACTTCCGCATTACCTCGGGTCCAGGAGCACCTGTCACTCTATCTCGTGGATATTCAGTTTTCGGCCAATCCACTGTTATTTTGCATTCAGACCATAGATCTGCTGGTACCACTATTTCAAACAATCCATCTAGATCCTCCCATAATACTTTTGAAACTTTTACAAATCTGTGTAACTTTCGGAACCATTCTACTGGTTTTTCTCTCAATCTCAGAAAATCATTAGTGAATGATAATATGTCCTGCCTACTCCAAGGAACATGTACAAACCCTCCTCCCGGGAATTTCTCTAATGGGAAATTCATTTACTACTGTTTCTTTCTCTCTCACAGGTAATGCTAATGTGGATTTATCACTGGCTTCTTCTTTTTTTCTTTGGCCATTTTGCTTTCCATTTGTTCATATCTCCCCATCTTCCTAGTAAGACAATTAGTTCTTTTATTTGAGTTAGTCTTCCCGCAGTATTCATGTTTTCAATGTCTTTTTCGGTAAAGTCTACTCTATAAGGTTTCTGTAATGATTTATTCTTCGTAAAATCTACATCCAATTGATTTGCTAATCCTTCCAATTGATCATGTATATATTTCGCTTTCCAGGTAATGCTTTTACACATAAACATTATTTCATCGTCTTGATTGGTTTTTAATCTATCTGTTCCAATTGTTGCAATAATTAATTCTTCCATGTCAATTTTTAGTCTAACCACATCTAATACTTTTGGTTCATCCTCTTTTACTTTCAGAGTTTTAAGCCAATCACTTAATTCTTGTTCCGATGGTCCTACTGAAGTCTTTGTTAAATCTATTTTCTCTACATTTATTTCAGGTGTTGCAGAATCAGATTCTGCTCCGGTTGGAAACTTATATATGGTAGACTTTGATTAAAAGTCAATTCAGGTGGTGTCACATTACTGGTTCGTCTAATTTCAGACAAATCTGGATACATCTTTTCTCTTACCTTTTGCAAACTCTGATTTAAAGGAATCGTTAATGTTGGTTCTTTTATTTTCTGATTTTCGAATACTGGAATTACAGAGCCTATCGTTACTCGGACCGTTACAGCTTCTATATTTTTAGTAAGTTCCTGTATCTTTTCAGTTAATTCATTTGTAGAATGTATATATTCAGAAGTGCTCGCTTGTTCTTCCTTTTGTCTCTCCACCCTTCTACACTCTTCCTATTTTCATCATTTTGTCTAGGAGTACCAGTAAGTCTGGTTTCTATCACTGGGGTGTTTGAATCATACCTCATTTCTACTCTTTCCGGAAGATCTCTAAAATTTGAAAATCGTTTCGGGGTTTCAGTAAATCTATACTCTATCGGTGGAGCATTTGGAGTGGTTCATATAGAGCCTGGTTGATATGGTGGTGGTCTCCTATTTAATATCTCCTCCAGCACCATAATCCTTTCTTCCTGTCTCCACATTATTCTTTTTCTCTGTGCATTTTCGCCTTTTCATTTCATTTACCAACCTAACTGGATACATTCCGTCACACGTCAGCATTTCTCCATCTTCGCATTCTACTCTCATGTGTTTCTCCCCACAATCCACGTAATCTACCTTTCGGTCCTCGATGACTTTCAAATCTTTCTCGTTCTAATTAATGCACCTCATCTTCCCACTCAGCTAGTGCTTCAAACTGAGTTGGTCTAGGTCTCAGTTCAAGTTTCATCATCTTTTCTCTCACATTTCGTAGAACTGCCAAAATAAATGATCCTACTTCGGGAAATGCTAACGCACCATCATTCTTGGAATATCTAGCCCAATTCTCTAGCCAAATACATGTATGATAGCCATATGTCGACATCACATAGGAAGCAGGCGTTTTTGGTGGAGGAAGTAATTTTCCTTCTCTTGTTACTATCGCCTTGTCCTTCTTGAATACATTTTTCAATTTCTTAAACCATGATGGCTTCTCTTTTTCTTCTCCGTAATAAAACTCAATTTTTTCTCAAAACTTCCTGTCTACCAAAAGATCGCTTACTCTTCGGTATGTTACTTCGTAACACCAACCTATCACAGCGCGGTTCACACTATCGTACCAATTAGAACAAGATATGTTATTTTAGTGCTTAACCAATAATCTCACTGCTTTTCGTGTTGCACCAGTCCGCTTTTACTATGTCTTGGTCACATGGAACAATCCCTGCACAACACTTTTGACGTCAGCAGTGCTCCGGCTTCTGCAGCGCGGATTGACCCTTCCTTTACAAGGATTATCGAGAAGCCGTATTTACACTTTTATACAGCTAAATCGGTTAGTAACTTACACAAAACAACTCCATTTGTCTGTTTCGCTAAACCAAAGTGATAGTTTTCTCAATCGCACATGTATTCTGTATTTCTCCTATCTTTGCCCCTAGAGCTGCTCCTGGTATTATTAATTTCACGAGGGCCCAGGGAGAGGTGTTAGTTGTATCACCTTCCCCACAAAGAAGATACAGGAACAGATACCAGCTAAGATCACAGCAGGAGCTGAGATCAAAGGGAGTGCTAGATTCCATCGAAAGGGAGCGACCTACGCCATTAACCCCCGGTAAAGGGAAAAAAAAGGTAGGAAGCATTAAAAAAGTAAAGGGGTCGAAAGTAGCTCAACTGCCCCCAAAAAACACCTCTTCGCTTTAAACCTATTTTAAAATAATGGAACAGGCTGTGGGTTCGGAAGCACGTTCGGATCCAGCCATGGCTGTTCACGAGACCAGGGCACCTCCATTACCCTTGGAAAATTGCTTTGCACCTTTGGAGGGCTTATCGGATGCTGGAAGTGTGGGGGTTGAGTCGGTTGAAAGTCTAACTATTGAGCCCCAGGTCGGGCAGTCTGTTTTAGTCAGTTCCCCTCTTCCTTCCTTACAGGATTCTCAGGTTTCTCTGACGGTAGCGGTCCCCACGCCTCAGGATTCTGGAGTAGAGGGCAGTGCTCAGAGCCATTTCAAGGCTTCAACTCAGTTAAATGATCTGGTTCAGGCTCAGGGAGGCAGGAGGCAGGTGAGAGCTTGGACGGAGACAGATTGGGCTCCCTTTTTCAATCTCTAAGGGGGGACCTAATGACTAAATTTGAGATCTCAGAGAGTAATCAAAAGGCTATTCATGACAGGTTCGACCTACTTGAGTCCAAATTAGACAATGTTATCACCCGGACTGGAAATCTGGAGGTTGAAGTCACCACCTTGTCTGAATCTGTCCAGGGTAACTCCAAGGATATTGACCCCCTGAAACTGCAGAACAGATCCCTTGCTATGGACTTGGAGAGATTAGAAACGCAAGCCCGTAGAAATAATCTTAGAATCCTGAAGATACCAGACGGGGAAGAGCAGGATGATATCAAGGGGTTTGTCTGTAAGCTTTTAAGGGATGGTGTCTTAAAAGACCGGCCAGATATCGACTTGGAGGCAGAAATACAAAGGGTGCTTAGTGACCCCTTTAAGCTACATACAGACAGGAAAGCTCCCAGGAAGATTCTAGTGAACTTTCAGTCTTATAGTATCAAGGAGATAATTTTGGGAAGATGTCTATCCCAGTCTGTCCTTCATCACCGGGCAAACCCATATTTAATTCGATCAGATATTGGTAGGAGAACAGCCCAGAGGCAGTGGGAACTGGGTTTCAGAATGCCCGAACTGAGATCAGACGGAGCACAGGTCCGAATGAAATTTCCTGCTTTATTGAAGATCATGTGGCGGAATAAAATGTACACTTGCAGTCAGCCGGAGGATGTGGATGATCTCCTTACTCAAATGAGGCAGAAATAAAATCTCAAAGAGAAAGTAGAACGGGGAGAAGGTTCACAAGATAAACAAGAGAAAGAAGGAGAAAGAGCGAAATACTAGAGGCAGCACGGGGTGATGTTATAACAATGTGATAACGACAAAAAAAATGATATAAAATAAAATAAAATAAGAGGAAGTTAAAAAAAAGGATTATAAAATAAGTATTCTATCTAGGCACCATCCTCCCACATACTTGGAGTTGTAATATCATGCCGCCGTTGGTGTAGTGGAGGACAATTCAGCCGTAGGCAGTTCTCCTGGGGCCCTAAAGGCGGTTTCATCGTCAGGTATGAAGGGAGGGTTCCTTGGGGGTGGGTTTGGGAGGGTTCACTGGGTGGCAGGGAAAAGGGGAAAAATTTCCTCATACGTAGTAAAGCTATCTTATTTACTTAAAGCTCTGGATGAGTGGGAAGTTGGAGCCGGGACATGAGTAGGTCAACAAGCATAAACATCCTCTCCTGGAATGTGAATGGAAGAGGAGAAGGGAGGAAAAAATCCAGGGTCTGTGAATATTTAAAAAACTCAGATTCCCATATTATGTTATTACAAGAAACCCACCAAGAGTCGAAACCTTGTAAAATTTTAATCGGGAGGTTGGGGTGGGTGCAGGAAATATTGTGTTCAAGACAGAAAGGGGCAACTAGGGGGGTCGCGATAATTATTAAGGCAAACGGGGATAAGATTGCTGAAATGGGATACCGATCAGTCAGGTAGATGGCTTGTGGCAACCGTCAAGATTTGCGGCACTCACTACACCTGCGCCGTGTACTACGGCCCGAATGATGACAATCCTGGCCCCCTCTTGAAATTGGGGGCAGAGCTACTTGAGACATTGGCTCCTGTAATTCTCAGGGGGGATTTTAATTTGGTTTTTGATTATGTCTTAGACCGGACCTCCAGGGTAAAGTATCATGCTCCCACCAAATCTATCTCAGCACTTGGAAACATTATGAAAGACTTTAATTTGCTGGATGTCTGGAGATACAAATACGGCATTACGAAAGGTTACTCATTCTATAGCAAAAAATATAAACAGTACTCCAGAATAGATTACTTTTTAACGGACCAACGTTTGCTGGTAGATATAATTTCAGTTTGCCATACTCCAGTGGGGATCTCCAATCATTCAGTAGTCGAATTAGCTTTCACATGGAGCTCTAGACCCATAGATATTAGGTGGACACTAGATAGGACGCTCCTCTCGGATGATAGAGTAAAGGCAGATGTAAAAGAAAAAGCAGCTGAATTTTTCATCTTCAACATTGGCTCCTCTACCGATCAAATAGTTTGGGAGTCCTTTAAGACCTTTCTTCGCGGACTGTTGAGTTCCTTAATGGCTTATAAGAGGAAAACTATTATGAAAAAAAAGTCAGACGATCTGAGAGCAATAATAGAAAAAGATCTGGAACTGCAGTCGGCTACTGTTTCAGACAGGGGGAGGATCCCGGAGCTGGAGAAGGAGCTGCTAGACCTACAAATATTGTTCAAAGTTGCTGAAGATAAGATCATTAAGGAATGGTGGGAGGTCAGCAAATATGTATGGAGTGAAATGTGGGGCCCTTTTGGCTTGGAAGTCTAGAACAGAGAGATCCAAGAATAACATTAAAGTGTTAATCCAGAGGGAGTCAGGCTCCTCAATTATGGAGGATGGGTCTATCCGGGAGGAAGCCACGGGGTTCATGAATGGGTTATACCATGAAGATATGAGCGTAGGGTCAGAGGAGGCCCAGGCCTGGTTGAGCCAGAGAGATCTACCCCATATATCAGAAATAAATAGGAATTATTTGGCGAGCGAGATCACGGAGGGGGAAGTAAGAGAACAACTTAAGAAAATGACTTGTGGTAAAGCTGCTGGCCCAGATGGGCTACCAATCGAGGTCTATTTAGATTGTTCTGAGACATTGGTCCCTGTGCTTACCACACTCTTTAACCGCCTCTTCATTCAGGGGTATTGTATCCCCCCTTCATGGTCTGAAGCCACGATAACTCTTATTGTGAAGCCCAATAAAGACCCCAAAAAGATAGAATATTATAGACCTATCTCTCTATTAAACTCAGATTTAAAGGTCTATTCTGGGATATTGGCTACTCGACTTGCCAAAATTATAAAATCGATTATTCATCCTGATCAAAGAGGGTTTATCCCAGGGAGGCAGTTAAACGAGTTAACATTCCAGGTGATAGGAGCAATTGATTTTGCTGAAGAGAGGGGGTTGCCACTAGCCATAATAGCGATCGATGCGTCCAAAGCCTTTGATCAGGTAAACTGGTCATACCTTTGGCCCGCTATGGTCGGTTTTGGTTTTCCTTCCATCTTTATAGAGGGAATTAAATCACTTTACCAGAGTCTACGAGCAAAAGTCCAGGTAAACGGAGGTCTGTCAGATTGGTTTAAAATCTCCTGTGGAACCAGGCAGGGTTGTCCCCTGTCCCCTCTTTTGTTTGACATTTATATTGACAAATGTATGGCCTGGTCCCAAAACGTCACCAGGACTCTAGCACGCACTACAATAAATTCAAATTCTCCAGTTATACGTTCAGTTGCAGTTTTATCATGACATCAAAATAGATCATCACAATTTTTCATCACAATTTTTCATGGCACATATATTGAAAATTATTTACAAAATAAACAATTGCATTTCCATCATTGCATATTCAAATCATATTTCAAGTTAATATACTAAAAACACAATGCATTTCGGGGCTGAAGCCCCTTTGTCAGGGGTCTGTTAGAAGAAAAAGAAGAAAGAAAAAGGAAACTCAGTTACTTTTGGTGCTAAAGAGGATCATAAAGCTATTCGACTTGTAGCATTAAAGGCTCTTACCACGAATATAGGGTAACTTGACAAATCCTATATTAAGTAGTTTAATGCGTAGTAGTGATGTATCTAAAGGAAAACAATTGTTTATTTTGTAAATAATTTTCAATATATGTGCCATGAAAAATTGTGATGAAAAATTGTGATGATCTATTTTGATGTCATGATAAAACTGCAACTGAACGTATAACTGGAGAATTTGAATTTATTGTAGTGCGCGCTAGAGTCCTGGTGACCTTTTGGGACCAGGCCATACATTTGTTATATACAGTGAGCAGGCACTAATCTAGCACAGCACACATATCGTGTGAACACACAAACAGATCAAACTGAGTGCAGCACCCGTACACATACATTATTTAACCCCTACTGACATTTATATTGAGCCTTTTGTTTGCGCAATTAGAGCTGATCAGGTAATTCGACCCTTTAAAATAGCAGACTTGGAGCTTAAAACAGCTTTGTATGCTGATGACCTCCTCTTATATACTTCCAACCATGTTGAGGCAATCCCTAGGCTATTTCAGCTTGCAGAGGAGTTCGGAAGGATTTCTGGGTATCAAATTAATAAGGGGAAACAGAAATAATGGGGTGGAATAATTGTACGGTCATTCAGGGGGCAAAAAACAAAATTAGGTATTTGGGAATCCATATGACTCAAAAATTGAATGATATCTCTAAATTCAGTTGGCAGATAGTTGTGAAAGAGATCACTAAAACGCTAACAAGATGGGGTAATCTACCACAGAACCTATATGGACGAGTTAATCTTGTGAAAATGAATATACTTCCCAAATTAACCTTTCTCTTTAATACCATCCCATTACCCTTTGCCCCGAAAGATATTATGAGCCTACAAGGGAAGATTGGATTCTTATATGGGCTTCAAAATCGCCCAGGATAGCCTGAAAGAAATTAAGGAGGGGGTTGAAGATAGGTGGTCTGGCCCTACCTGACTTATTTTTATATTGCCATGCCTTTCACTTTAAAATTTTTAGCTTACTTGCCAATAAATTGGACTCTTCTTCACAGGGCAGCCTCTTTCAGGCATTGTTGCACGACCAACCACAGGGCCAGGAATTTTTCCTTTTTAAATTTGGCGACCAGAAATACTACAAAACGTCTGACTTAAGATTCTGCAGACAGCGCTAAGGAACTGGTTTTATGTCTGGAAAATTTTAGGGATTCCCTAAAATAACACTCATGCTCCAATTTGGGACTCACTGGGCACTCCAGAATGTCTTCAAGATCAACTGTCCCATCCATTAAAAGCAGCAGGTTTGAGTAGATGGGGGGATCTCTGTGGTAATTCAGGCCTTATGGACTGGGATTCTCTAGCGTCCTTGACCAACGGGTCTTTAACAAGATTCAAATTTTACCAACTTTCTGCCTGGTGGTCAAGGCAGGAGCTGGAGTTTGAAGATGAAACAGGGATCCTTGATTCTGTCTGCAGGAGTGGAGTTTGGAAACGAGAGGTCTTGTTTTGGTATAGGTCACTAATGGGGGTAAAAGGAACATTAAATTCAGAGCTGGCGAGCCTTTGGGGTAATGTGTTATCAGATAGCCCTGAGGAAACTCAAAAGATTTGGACAGATTCATTTTCCATGTCCCAGAGCCTAATAAAACCGGCTAATCTGAGAAGAAACCATTTGTTTACTGCTTATAGGGTCTAATGGACCCGGCTAAATTATCTAAGGTTACGCCAGATAACTATCATTGCCCTAGATGCAAACTTCTGGCAGCTGACGACCTACACATGTTTTTAGAATGCCCAGAGATCTCTGGGTACTGGGAGGCTGTCCTTGGCTTTCTAGAAAAGGTGTTATCAGTTCCCATCACATGCTCTCCTAGATTGGTTCTCATGGGTCTGCCACTGGGATATAACATCAATAGCTTTGCTTCACAATTTATATTCTATGTGATGGTTATAGCTAGGAGAGAAATTTGTAGAGAATGGAAGTCGGAGGCGCCTCCTAGGTTTGCAGACTGTTTAAAAAACATTATGACGGTCAGTAAGTTAGACATGGCTTGTCAAGCGGAGAGCACAGATAAGGTGTGGTCGGCACTGGTGGCCTGGTTGAAGATCTAATGGTGGTTCAATGATTATGCCAGAGGTGGGTGGGTCCTGTCCTCCCTGGTTACCGAGGCAGTCCTTTAGAGGGAATGGGAGTTGGACAAGGAAACAGCCTACCTCTGAGAGATTCCTGTGCGCCGCACACTGAGTCCAGGACGGAAACTAAGATCGACAGTGTGAAAGGCGTGGGCAGTTCCCATCTAGAGTAATCATCATCTGGTGGCATGTATGAGGACAAAAAAAAAAGTATTCTGTATTTCCAGTAGACAGCGCTTACCTCTTCTCTACCACAGAATTTTACACTCGCCGATAAAGCAGCGCTTACCTCTACCTTTACCCTTCTCACAAGCTCGGGTTAAGCTCTATTACTCTCTCAGCAGTAAGTTTTAAATCAGGATACACAATGATCCCTGTACTTGAAGGCTAAGATTTTATAGACTGTCCTTGCTATACATTTATCCTCTCATAAATAAAGTCCCTAAACTTATGATGTACGACGACACCACTTGTGATATACGACGATACCACTACTTTGAAACAGACTATGCGATGTGCGACTTCCCTTGCCACACTTCCTCTGTCTGCAGACAGAATGACCAGCTTCCCACACTTTCCGGAAGCCTTTTTGGACTACATATAACGTAATACAAATTCAACAGATGTTAGTCATAATTCTGTACATCAAATCCTGTATACATCACTCTATACATTATAATAGCTAATTCTATAGCAACCAGTGCTCAGCTGTAATAAACATATGCAGCTCTACTCCGGAAATAATTTCTAGAACTCCATTACCTTTCCCTGAAGTACCAAATCATGCATTTTCATCAGTGGGGCGCATAGCACTGTGGTTCATTCATGCAAACTTTCTCTCTACTTCATTGATCGGTATACATCAAAGGAGAGCTGCTGTATTTTAGCGGAGTGTTTAAGTCTAACTAACTATTTATAATATATACATCTGCAGTTTTATTTCATTTACCATGGTTTATATCAATAAGAAAATTCATTTAAACACACCACCATTGTTGGCGACAGATCTGCTTGTAAAAAATTAGGCTAAGGATGAACAAGACCAGCTGAATTCTTTATTTATCTAATTTTTATTTACTGAAAATTCTCCTAGCATAATCCGTTTTATTCACTTTAAATTTATTTATTGCAATTAATTATAAGGAGAGATAAAGAATTTTAACTCGCACATTTATATTTAATTTTAATTTTAAGTTCAAACAAAATGAATGCAGTAATTGACATTTTACAAGACATAAGTATTAGCAAAAGACAAAATAGTTCCCAAATTCTATTTCTCTATTCCCTCAAGCTATGTACCCTCATCTAAAGGCTCCGTACTCATTCAAACAAAGCTTAAAGTTAAAAAAGTTTAAGTTCTTTCGCTCCAAGGAAATTCAGCATTCCGGCAGCATGTCAGGATACTCAGATAGAAATCGAAAAGAGAGCTTTTTTCTAAACTCCGGACCTATTCTTTTATACACTTTTTCTCTAGCTAAACTATCTAAATTCGGTAACAATTGGGGTCTCCGACGATTCTGATTGATTGATTCAAGGGGTGGATGAGCATAACCTCATCATCTTATTACTTGACTTCCGCAGAGTCAGCTAAATGAATTTGACCATTGTCTTTAAGGTTACCAGTTCCATCATGTCCTTTAAATTGTAATTTCAAGCTATTTTCCCAGGGTTCACAATACAGATGTCTATTTTATTGGCAGTCAGTCAGGGTTTTAGAGCACATCGTCCTTGACCTGTTCCGTTCAGCACAGTCAGCTTATACGCGTCTGCAGCTCCATCCAGCAAGCGCATGCGTGCTTCACATTAATCTCGGAGTCATGAAAATTGTCTATCTTGGACTAGGCCTCACAGGCCACAACGGGAACTATTATAGAAACAAACACAATTGAACGTTAATTATTGAAATATAGCCCTTCTGTTTGCCTCCCACCATACTAAGGTATCCCTGTTATTACCTAGCAAATAAAGCCACATTTATGCGTAGTTTGCTCACCTGTCTTCATGTTTTTGCCACAAATAGACAAACAGTAAGCACATTTATGCCATTTTTGGTTAACTTATAGCTTTTGTGTTCTTTTCAGACGTCACATTATCACTCAGTTAGTAGATTATGGTTGCAACACAAGCAATTTAGTATTCCACGTGTATTTTGTGTGTGCATTCCATTCTATGTTGGTTAGTTTTTTTTCCAAACCACACAATTTATTCATGTTACTGTTATGAGAAAGTAACTTCACGAGGGGTATACAAAATTTTGTTTTTCACCTCGCTCTATCAGCAGTGCTGAGTGCAGGTACAGGCAGTGCTGACTACAGGTACAGGCAGGTGTGAGTACAGGTACAGGCAGTGCTGACTAAAAGGACAGGCAGCGGTGAGTACAAGTACAGGCAGTGGAGAGTAGACGTACAGGCAGAGCCATGTACAGGTACAGGCAGTGCTGAATGTCGAGAGCAGGAACAGGCAGTGGCAGGACACCTCACCCCGCCGTGCTGAGGCTCACAGATGTAGGAAGCAATTTCCCCGCAAGTAGCTACAGGCACATAGTTTAACACTATCACACAGGGACGTAGCACAGGCCTCTACAGCCCCTTCGGGGGCAATGGGGGGGGCAATGTGTTGTAATGTACTTTGTATTCAATGCATTCTCCCTACAGAAGTTCTCTGCCTTGCTGGTCAGCCTATGATGAGGTCAGATAGAATGTTGAGTGTGTTTGGATTGGAAGGCAGAATCAGTTGGTGTGGATGGGCTGAGCAGTGAGGAGGCTGCTCCTGGTGGGGCACTTTAAAGGATCTACCTAACATCTTGTAACCTGTGACCAAGAAGTCATCTTGTGAATAAAGCTGTGATCCTGTTCTACTTCACCTGGTCTACGCATCTTTCATCTTTGTAACACTGGCTACGATCTGAAGAACCTTACTCATGGAGTAAGACTAAAGACATGAAGGACTCTAAAGAATGAAAATGTCTTTTATGAATGAAGCACACTGGCACCAACCCAAGCCCCACCAGTGACCCTGTCATCGGTTGCCCACAACGCAAGGTGCCAGCCTATGTTACTTGCTGTGACCTGTATAGGGTGAGAATCACTGCTGTTTACTGCCTGTTTTTTCCTGCAGTACTTTCTACCTCATGCTGTTGTTCAGAGAGCGCACTGGATTGACCCTGACTGACACTTCTAAGGAATTAGCACCTGCAACGTGTGCTGAGGAAAACCTACACTTCTAGTGAGCTGTTTTGAAGTGAATGCCTCAACACTCCAGAGGAAAGCAGCGATGTGTGCTGGGAATTTTGTCATTCAAACAACAGTGGTCCCTTAAGGAGAAATATATACAGTGAATAAATATAGACACAGTCATAGCTATATTGGTTAGGACTTGTCCAGCCTGACAGAGGTCTAGTATTTACTTATAGTTGAATATGAGGAATGTTACACAACAATTCACAAAGTGGGGCACAAGCCTGCACCATACTTAACACAGGTGCAACAAACATTCAATGACAAAACAGGAACACAAGGGCGTGTAGGCAAAAAGGAAGAGGTTTGAGGTACCAGTAATTGCATTATGTCATGGTACATCAGAAAATGATCCACACCTTTACATTAGTGATACATATACGATTTTGAACTTTGTATAAGGTGTTATGAGAAGTCGACTGCTTTTCGATCCATTATCTTGATACAAGGATCATCATCAGGACATAATTAATATGCCTAACAATTGTGGCCTCAGGTGCCGGGGGGGGCGGCCCGTAGTTGAAGTCTGGTTAGCCCTACAACTAGAGCGATGTGTCAAGGGGTGATGATGACCTAATAAGATCAAGGGAGGCAAGGGGCCGGCAATGCGGACAGGAATGATTCAGGGCGGGTTGCCTTCGGCGTGATCGCTGTGCTGAAGGAGGGGGGCAGCTGCACAATCACCGCGATTGTGCAGCTGCTCCCCTCCTCCTGAATATAGCTACGACTGTGTCTATATTTATTCACTGTATATATTTCTCCTTAAGGGACCACTGTTGTTTGAATAGCATTTCTCCCAAGCTCCCTTTTGACTTAATTGGGTCCCCTTGTTGTTCTTAATATAGGGAATTTTGTCAGCAGTGATGTGTACAGGGAAAACTGGCAACCCTGAGAGGAATTGGCAGCGTTGTAAAGCTCATGCACACATTTTGGACATTTAGGCTGCAGCCGCGCGACATCTGACATACTGACTAGTTCTGGGAGAGGCGCCACCCCTTGTAAGTCTATGCGCATATTTGATTGAAGACGCTCTGCAGTGACAAGTGATCTTGTGACAGAGAATATTTTGTTAACAGGTGCACCAACTAAGTGAGTTTCTGGTGTGCTGATGTTTGGGAGGGCAGGGCTTTTGCCTATCGGTATACTCTTACTCTGTTGAATATGGAGTCTTTTAATACTATTCTGTCAAGTAGCATACCTGATGTCACTTTACCTTTGCTTTCATTAAATACTGCTGTCTCGGACTGGCTAACTAATGCCATTGACATATGTCTGCCCCCTGTACCCAAACGCAGCTTTACTCATCACATCCCCTGCCCCATGGTTTACAAACGATCTTATAGTTATTAAGTCTAAATGTAAAGCACTAGAAAGAAGATAGAAAAGATCGTACTCTTAACTTGTAAAGATGCTTACAAAGCTGCTCCTAAAAGTTATCCTTCAGCGTGTACAGAGGCACGCATAGTTACGTTGCTAACACAATAACTAAGACATCTAATCGTCCTCTGGCTCTATTTTCGGTAGTGAAGAAGTTAGCTGGCTCTGATACCATCCCTCCTCCTTCTGTCCTTGATGAAAATCAATGTAACAACATTGCTGACTTCTTTACTCAGAAGGTTGAACTTATTTACAAGTCACTCTCTGCTCCTTCCCCTTCCTTGTGTAGAATGGCTTCTGCATTTGACCCTAGATATCACAGTAATTGTGACCAGATAGCCAAGATTTCTTCCTGGCACCCATTTGAAGAGGCGTCTTTCCAAAATTGTTTAAACAGTATTAAATCTGGTTCTCCTCTTGATCATTTGCCTATTAACATCCTTTGTCAGCTCTCTGCCACATCCAAAGGCGTCCTTATCGATCTTCTTAACGTCTCTATGCGGGGGGCCTTGGTACCCCACGAGTGGAAGCGAACCATGGTCATCCCTTTGTTGAAAAAGGCCAGGGCAGATCCTTCTGTACTATCTAACTTTAGACCTATATCTCTGCTTCCGGCTTTCTCCAAAATTTTGGAGAAACATATCAATACTCAACTGACACAACACATAGATAAAGTTGGCTTTCTTCATTATTCACATTCCGGGTTCAGAGCCAACTTTTCAACTGAAACCGCTCTGCTTGGGGTTACTGAGAAGTGCTTGATTTGCTCAAGTGCTCCGTCCATCATCCCCTTTTGTATCGCTTTGTTTGCCCTAAGTTGGCAGGGTATGCTCAGACGTGAGTCCCTTGCTCACTTGGCCACTGGATTCAAGATAGCCTGGCTGATGAGGATTATGAATCCGATACCCGGTCCCAGGATGCTTGTTTCTGGTCCAGGGAAGACATGGCTTGGCAGTTCGGGCTGGACTGTTCCCATGAGGCACAGGGTCAGACTGATTTGCATATGGCCATGTCCGAACTGGGGCGGCTGAGTGAGCTAAAGAATGGTGATGGATTAAACCCAGATCAGTTGACTGGGGGTAAGTGTTTGATTTGCTCAAGCGCTCCGTCCATCATCCCCTTTTGTATCGCTTTGTTCGCCCTAAGTTGGCAGGGTATGCTCAGACGTGAGTCCCTTGCTCACTTGGCCACTGGATTCAAGATAGCCTGGCTGATGAGGATTATGAATCCGCAACCGGTCCCAGGATACTTGTTACCTGTCCAGGGAAGACATAGCTTGGCAGTTCGGGCTGGACTGTTCCCATGAGGCACAGGGCCAGACTGATTTGCATATGGCAATGTCTGAACTGGGGTGGATGAGTGAGCTAAAGAATGGTGATGGATTAAACCCAGATCAGTTGACTGGGGGTGAGTTTTTGATTTGCTCAAGCGCTCCGTCCATCATCCCCTTTTGTATCGCTTTGCATTTAGATCATGGCGGAAACTGCGCCACTCGTTCTATTAGATTTGAGTGCCGCATTCGACACTGTGTCGCATAACGTCTTGCTTAACGCTCTTAGGTCTCTTGGGCTGGATGGCACTGCCCTATCCTGGTTTACTTCATTCCTTGAGTGTCGCACTTTTCAAGTCTTTTCTGCTGAGGCATCATCTAAGATCTGCGTATCAGCACATGGAGTCCCATAGGGGTTAATTTTAAGCCCCCAACTCTTCAACATCTATGTCAGACCTCTGGCAGAGATTGTGGAAGAGGCGGGTCTTTCCCTATATTCGTATGTGGATGATACGCAGATTGTCTTCTCGCTTTCCGCCACTAAAGACGCTACGACATCTGCCCTTCAGTGCGGCCTACAGCAAGTGACAGAGTGGATGCGCCTTAACTTTTTGAAGTTAAATGGGGATAATACTGAGGTCCTTATCCTGGGCAAGCACAAGGACCTATGGGGCCCTCACCATTGGCCTCAGGAAATGGGTTCCTTTCCCCTACCTGTCACCCATGTCCGTAATCTGGGCATCATTATTGATGATAGTCTCTCTATGAGACAACAGGTGGCGAGTGTTGCTGCCATCTGTTTCACGATCTTGAGGTGGCTTCGTAAGATCATTTGGATGCTTCCTGCCTCAACCCAACGCACGGTAGTCCAGGCACTCATCACCTCTCGCCTCGAGTACGGCAATGTTCTCTATCTTGGTAGCTGCCAAACGGTACTGAGAAAGCTACAGGTAGTTCAGAACTCTGCAGTACACCTTCTTTGTCAAGTTCCTAGACAGGCTTCCATCTCTCCGTATTTATGTGACCTTCACTGGCTTTGAATTGATTAAAGAATTAAATTTAAAACCCTGTGTTACATCTTTAAAATCAAACAAGGTGTGGCACCAGCGTATCTGCAAGAGCTCATCCATCCTTACATTCCTTCTCCTCTTCTGCGCTCTACAGCCTACGGAGACTTTGTGATTCCCAGATTTAAACTTGCTAGAATGGGAGGCCGTTCCTTTTCTTGTCTTGGCCCCAAAATCTGGAATTCTCTTCCGGTGTCCTTGAAGAATGACCCGTCCTATCTCAGCTTTCAAAGAAATCTTAAAATTTGGCTCTTTTAGTAGCAAGTGGTTCTTGACTGCTCCTTTTCTAGCAATTTGTGTGCTAGGTGCCGGGGAACCCTTTTTGGGTAGATGCATGCGTTACAAAACTAATTTAATAATAATAATAATAATAATAATAATAATAATAATAATAATAATAATAATAATTAATAATAGGATGTTACAAAAGTTGCCTCTGCAATGAGGCAGTTTGACTGTTTACACTCAAACAGCCCACGAGCCCTCCATTCGGCGTGTGCAGTCTTACCGGTTTGGTGATGCATGCAAGCTTCTTTCTGTGACGTTCTGTCAGGTCTGAGCCTCCAAACTGCTTATTCACACACTGTCTCTCAAACGTGCGGTGAGCCACCCGGCCCGCTGTCAAGTAACTATCTGCCATCTTGGATTTGTTTCTAGTGTCAATACTGAAGTATTCTTGCCTGCCAGCAACAATGTCATTTTAGTTTACTAAATGGTTCCGCTCCATTGCAGTTTGCTCTCTATTGTCTGCTACCTTCGCAAGACTTATTCAAATGTCGCCTCTCAATCCACAATGGTTTTGGATGTTATTGATCTACACATTGAATTTAACCCACATCACCGTGACAGGAAGTCGACGATACACAGATCCCCTGATTACACTCTGTGAGTTTTCTTTGAACAAGAGAGACTGCCTTATTGACTGGATACAACTCGAACAATCCGAAGGGACATCACAACATCGTAATGTATCTGTTTGAAGTTTAAGTCATGTTTTGGTTAGTGTGTGCATTCTACCTCTTGTTTTAATGTGTTTGGAGGGTAGTTTGCAGCTAGTATCACTTATAGCCTGTATCCTGGTTAGCGTCTTACCACACTTTCTGGGGGAGGTTTTGTGGGCAGCAGACAGTCATTTATTTTATTGTGGGGAAGTTTGGTTTGGCGGGCGTGCAGTGCTCCTGTTTTATTCTTAACTGAAAGGGTTTTGGGGGCTGGTGTGTGTTTTGTTTATAGGGTAGTTTGCCTACTATTAGCTGTAGGTTGTGCAGGCAGTAACATAATTTTTTTGGGTGTGTTTAAGGTGAATCTCACGTAGCGGAGTTAGTGTACACTGTCCAGCTTCACAGGGAGTTTTGGGGTTCTTTATTTCAAAGTTTCTTAGGAACTGTTGGTGTGTTCTCTACTGCGTTTGACTGTATTTAGGATTGTGCTCATTTCTCCTAGATTTTCTGAATTTTTGATTTTGGCCATGTTGCAGAGTGTTTTGACTGCGCATTTGCGCTAGATTTTCTGAATTTCAGATTTTGGACAGTATATCTCGCGTTCAGGGAAACCAGAGATTGTCATAGGTTCAAGGATACCCATTGTATGTTACAAGAGTGAAGTGGGTTTAAGGATGCCCATTGTATGTTTCAAAAGTGACATGGGTTTAAGGATACCCATTGTATGTTGCATGAGTGTGATGAGTTTAAATATACTCTGGATTTGCGTTGGATTTCAAGATGCCCGTCATTAGTATGCGCAGTTGAGGGTTGTAGATCCCTGTTCTGCCGCAGTTTTGTGCCTCCGTTTGTGGCACAATGGGTTTTAGTGTTTGTTGTAGGAAAAATGGCCAAATAAAATGCTGCAACATTGCCGCTAAATTTCCATATTTGCGCCGCTAAAGTTCAATTTTTCTGCCGCAGTTTTGTGCCTCAGTTTGTGGCACAATGGATTCTACGGGTAGTGTGACGGTATTGTAACCGCAGTTTTGGGGTGTGAGTTAAGTGATTAGTATTCATTTAAAAAAAAAAAAAGTTTATAAGAATTTATTTCTTCAACTTGCATTCTTTGTTGTTAATGATCAGTATGAAGGGGGATATAGCAATTTTGTTATTTCATGCATCCTCCTTTATGGTCATTTGGATGTTTTACAATATCCTTGCATTTGATTGTTTTTGATCATTATAGCAGGGGGGGGGTGATGTATAATTACTTTGTTGTTAATGCATCCTCCTTGTGGAGATGTGTGTTTTATCATCTTCACACAATTGAATGTTTTCCATCACTATAAGGGGGAGATGTGTTATAATGTACTTTGTATTCAACACACTCTCCCTACAGAAGTTCTCTGACTTTCTGCTCAGCCTATGATGAGGTCAGATAGAATGTTGAGTGTGTTTGGATTCGAAGGGAGAATCAGTTGGTGTGGATGGGCTGAGCAGTGAGGAGGCTGCTCCTGGTGGGGCACTTTAAAGGATCTACCTAACATCTTGTAACCTGTGACCAAGAAGTCATCTTGTGAATAAAGCTGTGATCCTGTTCTACTTCACCTGGTCTACGCATCTTTCATCTTTCTAACACAATACTAGGAGCCCACTTCAACGCCAGGCTAGTGAATATCTGTGAGATATGTGAGGCTCGGTGCCCGTCCTCGCATTTGTGGTGATGGTAGGGGGGCAGGTCATCATTTTGTGTCACACCTTCTTCCCTTACTCTCCCAGTACTGGGCAGGGATGCGGGCAGTTAACTGCCCCCTACCCAGGGCTTTAAGTTTGCCGGGTCTCACCGATGCTGAGCAGCAGCAGTTCTTAAAAGGAGGCCTCGAAACAGGTCTCTATCAGGCTCTTTTTTGTGCCCTGGCACAGACAGACTGTTTTTTTCTGGACTGCAGTGACAGCACACACCTCGATGTGACCTGCTCACACTACTCACTTCTCACTAGTGGAGAAGTTTTGGCATGACATCATGCCAGATGAGCATTGTAGGGGAAGAGAAATCCTTTAAAGAGAGTCATTTTCTCTCTGGATTTCCCTTCTCTTTTTGAAACCCAGGAGAAGCCACATTGTTGTGGTGTCACTGGGGCGTTAAGTGGAAGCCTTTTCATTATTATATACTATTCATAGTTGCTTCTTATTTATCGTATGCAACTAACAACCATTGGCAAAGCCAATAGTCCTGACTTGTTGTATTATATATCTGGATGAAATGACAGAAAAAGCAAAATGCAAGGAGGGCGGCGCACTATGCTAAGCACAGATTTTTAGCGTATGTGTTTTTAAGCCATGCCTTTAATTACATTGGCCTTTCCCCTTTGAGAGACCCCCCCAGTTTTTTCATCCCACTTAAAGCCCTGCCCCTACCCCCTCTTCTGGACCCAGTGAAAGCCCAGATGCATGGAGTTGGCCGCAGTCGTCTTGTAAGTGGAGATAGCTCCCCCATCAGTTTGACGGTGCTGCGCCCGGAGGCCGAGAGAGGGTGTGGCCTAACGGCCGAAACGTGGGCTGGGGAACCTCCACGGTTCATTTTGGTCATGTGCTCAACATCCTATGATTCTGGGGGAATCACCTAATCTTCCCGTGCCTAAAAAAATCTGGCCTTTTATAGCGTAACCTGGTACTCATGTGAAGCTCTGTAAAGCCTTTGGTTAAAACAATAACAAGCATACAGCCCCTCCCCTGACCCTAACACAGTTGAAGAAAGATACAGACAGATAATTCTCAAAGTCCGACCCCTCGAAGACCAGCACGGGCGAAGATGCATGCATACACTGCTCTTTCGCCCGCACTCTCGCCCGACTGTAGACACAGACAGGAACCTCCTGCCCTAATGCAGTGCCAAGTTACAGGCTTCCAGGGCCCTGCCACTGTTTCCCCGGGCTGAGCCCGATACAGGCAAGTAAGAATAGGGTGACCAGGTGTCACCGATTTGCCAGGACGGTTCCAGTATTTCACCAGCTGTCCTGGCAGATTTCAGGAAATTAAGCTCATGTCCATGTTTTTAGAGAGGGTCGACAGAAAACGGTGGGAGGTATCTTTTTATGTTTTGCAAAATAGGGATAGTTAGCTGCTGTTATAAGAAACCAATTTATTTAACAGGCATGCTACTGGCTCTAAAAATTGAATTTTAGGTATGTTCTTACTGCCTCTTTTGTAATTCTCCATTAAGTTAATCAGACCCTCCAGGATTTCGCGATTTGCTGCAAAATCGGCACTTTTGTAAAAATGCTGCGATTTTTCCAAAAGTTCCTGCGAAATCGGCACTTTTGTTAAAATCCCACGATTTTTACAAAAGTGCCTGCGAAATCGGAGGCTGTCTTTTCTCCGTCACTGCCGTGGTCGCTTTCACTTTTGCTGCTGCACTTATTTTACTGGTGATTTGATGCCTGTTTGTGCTCCTCAGATCATGCTACAGAGGACATCCCCTTTATATGGTCAGTGTCGGCAAATTTGAACATTTGTTTGAAAGCTGTCAACATTTTCAAGCTGTAGTTGGAAGTTTGAAGACACGTTCACATAAATCTCGGAGCAAAAAAACACAATTTGTAATAATACATCTACCCTGTATGTAGGCTGGCTTATTTTCAAATTCGATGTGTGTTATTTTATGCCCAGAACTTGAGCTATTATGCATGCAAAGACTTTCTATCATGGTGAAAATGTGTGTTTGTCTGGACATTCCATTAACTTGTTTACATTTGCGTGATTTAATCACATTATTTTTTTTTAAAACTTTATTGGCAGGAAGGAGTATTGGTTAAACAATTGCATACATCCAATCTGTAAAAGTACGTACCATACAAGTCGCCTGTGTAGTAATATATTGGCTACCTTTTCGCAGTCAATATGCTGTATCATGGGTCTCTTACAGGCTTTCAACATATGACATATGACATTCGGACTCATAACGTGTTCCCTCGGTACCCTCCCCCTCAAGCTTAGTAACGGTGACATTTCCTTCCAAGTTACCCATATAAACAAACTACCCAACAAACCCCCCCAGTACATGTCATCGCCTCCCTCGGACTTTCTCCCACAGCACGTAACACCCTGCGCTGTTGTCCTGAGTGTATTGAATGGCCAGCACATCATCACGCATTCAGCCATGTCATATGTCCAGGTCTCTCTCTCCGCATCTGGCCAGTTACTCCTCCTCCCCTTCGGAGTCTGATTCCTCTCCCTCTGGCAAGGGCTCACACAGTTCCCCTCTGTATGTGTTCCATGCCGCCCATACCTTGTTCCATTTCCTGGGTGCCGCTCGAAGCACATACACCGCTCTCTCTGTCACCATTATGATGTCCATGTTCTTGGCCCACCTGCTGGCGGTGGGGACTTCCGGCGCCCCCCATTTCTGCGCTATATCCCGTTTCGCCACTGTCAACGCCAGTGACGCCCAAATCAGTTCATATCTACCCAGGTCATTCGGGTCCCAGATGTTCAGAAGGCATTTGCGTGGTTCGGGCAGAATGGAGAGTTTGAGGGCCTGGGAGATGGATCGGAGCACCTGTTTCCAAAATTCGCGTATTTGCGGGCATTCCCATAGCGTGTGGAGTAGTGTCCCTTCCTCCCCGCAACCTCGCAGACAGAAGGGGTGTGGTGCTCTCTGTATTTTGTGCAGCAGTGTCCTGGTGTAATAGATACGGTGGAGGATTTTAAGCTGTACTAGCCTGAGCTTACTAGAGATTCCCACCTCCTTCGGGGATGCCAGGGCCTCATTCCATTCGAATTCGTCTGTCTCTCCTAGTTCCTCTTCCCATTTCCCTTTAAGCTTCAGTGTCGGGTCTTTGAGATTGTTGATCAACTTTTTGTATGTAAGGGATGTGGCGCTCTGGAGCATGTAGTCAGTTAGCAGTCTATCTTCCAGAGGAGAGGAGTCTGGTAATGTGGTGTCGGCCGGGATTGCCTGCAGTAACGCATGTCTAATTTGGACATACCTAAATGTTTCTGTGGGACCGAGGTTGTACTGCTGCTGTAAGTGCGGAAACGGTAATACTGTGTCAGTGTCCCATAGGTCCCCTATCGTAGATATGCCTATTGAGTCCCACCTTTCAAACCCCTTACATCCTCTCAGGTTCCCCAACGCTTTCGTGTCCCACAGGGGGGTCATTTTAGTGAGTCGGCCTGCCCACCCCAGACGGGCCTGCGCCATGTGCCACAACGCCGCCGTGTGTTTGGTCGGACCGATCAGGTCTTTCAGTTGCGACCTATTGTACAGCACGGACAGCATGCAGACTGTCCCGAGTTGCGACCAGTCTGCCCGGTATGCCGGGTCGTCCTTCGGGGCGTGGATCCAGTAGTTTATAATCTTAAGTTGGGCCGCCCAGTAATACAGCTGGATGTTGGGGAGTGCTATGCCTCCTTCGTACCAGCTCTTCACTAGCTTGTCGTATGCTATGCGTGCCGGGCCCGTGTCCCATAGCAGGACCGTGACCAGTGCCACAATCTGTTGGAAGTAACGCTGTGGTACCAGGTGAGGAGTATTTTCCAGCACGTAAAGGAGTCTAGGGAGGGCCATCATCTTGTACAATGCCGCTCTGCCCAACAGGGTCAGAGGGAGGGCCGCCCAGTGCCTAACGTCTGCGCGCAGGCGGTCTATGGGTGGTTTCAGGTTGTTCACAAAAAAGGCCGCTTCCCCACTCGCGACAACAATGCCTAGGTACTTGAAAGAGGCCGTTGTTTTAAGCAGTGGACAGGTGCCCTGTAGGCTTGGCTCCGGGCCTTTTAAAGTGTATATGGTGGATTTCGATCAGTTGAGTGTGTATCCCGATGTGCGCCCATGCGCGTCACAAAGGTCTAGTAGGGCAGGGATGCCCGTCTCGGGCGCGGTCATATATATAAGCATATCGTCCGCATATAGCGAGATTTTGTCCTCCCATCCCTCCTCCCATCTGATGCCCGCGAACAGAGTTGTCGATCTGATTTGTATGGCCAAGGGCTCAAGTACAAGCGCGAAGAGCAGGGGGGACAGGGGGCAGCCCTGTCTGGTCCCCCTGCCTAGTGGGAATCTCGGCGATGTGTGGCCGTTGGCCACCACTTGCGCCACGGGGTTTGTGTAGAGCAGTCGTACCCACCGTATGTATTTCGGCCCAAAGCCCATGCGCTCCAGAACCGTGAAGAGGTATTCCCACTCTACTAAATCGAACGCCATTTTGGCGTCGAGGGAAAGGATCACTGCCTGTTCCTTAAGGAGGTGCGCACGGGCCATCACCCCATGGACTCGTCGAAGATTCAACGCCGTGCTCCGGTGGGGCATGAAGCCCGACTGGTCAGGGTGGATTAGGGTATTTAGGTGGGGCAGCAATCGGGTAGCCAGAAGTTTAGCTAGTATTTTGGCTTCGATGTTTAGTAAGGAGATCGGACGGTATGATGTGCATTCTGTTGGCGGTTTCCCGGGTTTGGGTATTGCTACGATCGTGGCCGTGCGCTGATCCAGTGGCAGTTCTAGTTTTTCCCTACTCTCCAAGTACATGTCTAGCAGTGGGGCACTGAGGTCTGCAGCCGCGGACTTATACCACTCTACCGGTATCCCATTAGGGCCCAGTGCTTTACCCGACTGTAAAGCCATGATCGCTAGTTGTATTTCTTCCCCCGTCGGGTCTAGTTCTAGGGAGTCCCTATCTTCCTGCGTAATGCTAGGGATGGTAATGTCTGCGAGCGTTGCCGCTGCCATTTGTTGTGTGACCCTCCTCTCCGGTGTATAGATTTCTTGATAGTGTCGAGCTAGTTCGCCTACTATGTCCTCCGGGTGTATCAGTGTCCGCCCATCTCTCGTGTCCAGCCTATGTATCCCCTTCGTTCCATTCCCTCTCTTGTCCAGCCACGCTAACATTCGTCCCGCTTTGTCGCCCACATCATAGATCCTATGCCGAGTGTTTGCGATGTATCCCTTCTCTGTGGTTTTGAGGTGGGCCAGGTACTGCTGTTGCCTGAGCATGAGTGTGTGCGTTGTGGTCTGGGAGGGGTTCGTCATATGTGCGTCGTTAGCCGTGTCTAATGCAAGTTCTAGGTCTGTGAGTTCCTTACGTGAGTCCCGCTTGTGTCCCGTGATAGTCGCAATAGCCGCCCCCCTGAGGACAGTTTTGTACGCCTCCCATAAGGTGGAGGCCGACTCCACTGTGCCCGTGTTTTCAGCAAAATATAGTGACGTCGCCAGTTTTAATTTCTTTCGAATCTTGGGGGTTTTCAGGAAATTGGGGTAGATTGGGTACAGTCGGGCATTTCGTTTCCCTCCGGTGGTCAGCGATAAGATGATTGGAGAGTGATCCGAGATCCCCCTAGGCAGCGTGTCCACCCTCTCCACCATATCTAGTCCCATTCCCAGTGACATGAAGTAATCTATACGGGATAGGCTGTTATGCACCGCTGAGTAGTATGTGTAGGGGGTGGCATCTGCGTGTATTGCCCGCCCTAAGTCTGTAAGGCCTAGGGCCTCCGCAAAATCTGACAGTGGTGTAGCACCCCGTGGTCTGGCTCTGGTAGGGAAAGTGTCCTGAAGCGGATCCATGACTGCGTTAAAGTCCCCCCCAACAATCATGTCGCCATCAGGGAGACCAAGAAGGAATTTGCCTAGGGCTGGTAAGGCCACCGAGTGTAGGGCTGGGGGAATATACACTGAGATCACATTCAGGGCCCTGCCCTCCCACTGGCCGTGTATCGCGGCGTAGCGACCCTGGTCGTCTGCCACGTGGCTGGATACCATAAGGGGGGAAGATCTTCTTACCAGTATGCCTGTTCCCCTGGAGCCAGTAGTGAAGTCGGCGTGGACTATCATTTTGTACCCCCTTCTATCTAGGGCCTTGCAAGTGGATCCCGTGAGGTGGGTTTCCTGTAGGAGGACCACATCCGGGTTCTGCCTCTTCACGGCTTGGAGGACCAAGCCTCTCTTGATTTTGTCCCCCAGGCCCCGGACATTCCATGTCAGTATTCGTAATGGGGGAATCTTTCCGGCCTCGGAGGGGCCCTCGGCGGGTGTGTGATTAGGTGGCCTGGCCATTAGGCTGTTGTAGTGGTCCTGCACACAACGTGTGCTGCGGCATAGGCCATGCGTCGACTAACGTCGCGCTGTGTAGGAGACGTGTTAACGTTAGGGTGACAGTGCTGTGGTGAGCGATGACTACAAACAAAAGTGAACATTTCAACAAATAAACTTCAAACCCGTCCCCCCTCCCTGCTACCCTGCTCCACGGACAAACCCCCGCCCGCTTCCCCAACTGTGCAGAGTGCTTCAACCCACCCCTAAACATCTTACTTGCTCGTAGGGTTGGTGAGTCCCCTTCGGGCACTGCCTGTGCCCGCCCTACTCAGCTACGCTCGAGCCACGGTTCCGCGGCCCACACAGTCCTGAAAAAGTAAATCAGTGAAATGTCACACCGGAGCCACTTGTCCAGAGTCCAGTGGATCTCTCTCGAGGTCCGATTCTACTTCCGTTCCGTCTCCCTGGTGTGGTCGAAGGGAGGACTGGCTGGATGGTGTCTGGTCAGTACGGTGTCGCTGCCGGTCCTGCTGTGAGCGTTGCCGTCGTCCCGCTGGTCGCCAGCCCTCTAGCCATTCTTGGGCAACTTCTGGAGTGTCGAAAAACCAGGTCTTTCCCTCGGCTACTATTCGCAGCTTGGCTGGGAACATCATGGAATACGGCAGTTCTCTGTCGCGCAATGCTTTCTTAACCTCCGTGAAGGACTTGCGTCGCCTGGCCACCTCTGCTGTGTAGTCCGGGAAGAACGCCAAGGTTGCGTTCTGGATCCGTACCGGTGGTGAATTCCTCGCTGCTTGTAATATTGCGTCCCTGTCCCTGAAGTTGAAGAGCCAGGCTAGCACCGGTCTCGGAGCCGCCCCTGGCTTTGGCGGGCCCCCCGGGACCCTGTGCGCCCTCTCCACCGAAAAGAAATGTGATAGGCCCTTGGGCTGGAGCTTGTTTTTGACGAGGTCCTCCACATATAGGTCCATGGCCCCCTTCCCTTCTGTCTCGGGAAGGCCCAGTATGCGGACGTTGTTGCGGCGTGAACGCCCTTCCTGGTCGTCCAGCTTGTCATGGAGGAGTTTGGTAACTTTCTGCATCTTTTCCATGGCCAGTTGGAGCTCCGAGGTGTCTTCTACGAGCGACTTAGTGACCACCTCCACCTGCGACACCCTCTCCGCCATTTTGTGAAAATCCGCTCGTAGCAGAGATACTTCTGAGGAGATGGCGCCCACTGTGGTTTTAACTTCCGTGAGCGTCTTCATGATGTCTTCTAGTGTGATTTTCGTCGTCTTTTCTGTTTCTTGGGCATGGCCTGCGGAGGTTCTCCCTGTGGCCTGCTGTTGGCCTTGGTGTCCGTATGCGAATTTATCCAGTTTGGCCTGCGTGGATCCGCTCCTAAGGCCTTTTCCTGCCATGGTGCTGGGTCCTGCGAGCGCCAGAGAAGTGCCCCCGTTGATCGCTGCCTTCTGGTCAATGGAGGTGTTAGATAGGCGGAATCAGCCAGGTTGCAGTGGGTCTCACTGGACGTTGGTGTGAGAGCCTAGGGGGCCACTGATGTGTGCCGCGATTCGGCTCTTGGTGGCCTCTTTGCAGAACTGAGCGGGCACGGTGTACCCCCCCTCGATGGCCTCAACTGCCCCGGGTCTCGTGCACTGGACCGGTTACTGTTTGGTGGGGCACTGCCACTGTATCGACGCTGCTGGTGGCGGGCCTGGGGGTCCCCCCGTGGTCCCGCGTATTTGGCCGGTGTTGCGCCGATTCCCCGGGGTACCTTCCACCCGGCCTCTGCTCCGGCGCAGCGCGTGAGCCCACTGCCTCCTCGCTCCTTGGCGGCGATTCCCCTTGCCCCCGCAGTGCCACTGCGCCAGTTATGTTCTCCTTGGGGGGGGGGGGGAAGGGAGTTCGTTGTATGGGAATGTCCCCGCGTTGTTCCGTCCACGTCGGGGTTACACTGACCGTCCTACTATGCAGGTCTCGCTCGGAGTTCGTGGCAGCCTGATTACCACCGGAGGACTCCGCCAGCAGCAGGAACCGAGTTTTGGCCTCCCCGTGAGGCTCCGAGGTGCGCTCGCTTTTCGGGCCGGCTCTGTCGCACTGCCGCCGGGGTCCGGATCTTACTCGGGGCCGGTGCTTCACCTTCGGATGTAGGCCCCAACTTTCCACACGGTGCAGCTCTGGCTCCGGTGCTCCGATTGCTTCGAAACTTGGACCGGTGACACCGCTTGTGTCCCGGACCCGAACGCTGCCGCTTCAGGCGCGCTAAAAGGCGGATAAGTGTGACGGATTTATGGAAAGGCTGCAGTGCCCTCGGGAGCTCTCACACTAAGCGGCCGCCATGTTTGGCTGCTAGCCACGCCCCCTAATCACATTATTTTTGAGACGAGAAAAATCTGTTATATCCGTGTGTTGTGTTTCTAACGTTGCTGCAGAGCAAGAATCATGACTGTGTGTATCGCTTAACCCCTTAATTGCTGCCGTCGGCCATTGGCCGATGGCTCCCCACCCGCGCAAGAAAACGCCCGCACCGTGGCGGAATTACCACCGCGTTTAACGGGTTAAAGTAAACTGTTTATGTTTTGTTGTCAAAAACCTCTCTGGCACTGAAGTGTATTGTGCTTTCATTGCATTTCATAACAACAACAATGCTGTGCAATATTCGTAATATTTATTTTGTCACCAAGAATGGCAAGCTTGTGGGCTGAAAAACAAAAAAACTTTGTATCTGCATTATGTGATTTTGTAGGCGTAAATTGTGCTAAGCATGGTTTTAGCACCTAATTGTGAAATATTGGCTGAAATTCACTTTGCATTACACGGGTGCTCGAAAAACAAAAACCTGCAAAAGTCACATTGATCAATTTTCCAGCAAAAAATACAAATAGCAAATGTCCTTGAAGCAGGAGATTGTTTTTGAGCGAGGCGGTGATTCCTTTTCTTTTAAAGGTCTCTGGCAAGCCCCCCATGAGCGCCGTGCAAACAGTGTCACAGATAGGTGTATAAAGCAAGGAACGTCCCCCTAGAGTTTTGGACTGCTACCCAATGAACCGCTCACGGACCCACACTTACCTGCTACATCATATTTTTTGGCTAGTCTTTCACTTATACGTTCTCTTGTCACATGTTAATGGGGCATGGCTATGCCTCACTGTTTCAAACTGTGAGCACCTTTTTGTATCCTGCAAGCTGATGTTTTGTTTCAATCACCAAAGATAAGATGAACCCTAAAACTCAGGTAGAGTACCATCCAAGCAATTCACTGCTCTGATTTCTTCCGTGATCAATAAACTAGCACTCACTTTTCCCAATATATCTATATCCACTGCCCAGTGTGTGGCGTGCCCTGGGGGCATTGCTTTTGGGGCATTTATTCATTAACACGTTTATGTCCTATATGTAGCCTTGAAGCCAAATAAAGGGTCTCCATTGTAAATAAACCAACTATACATAGCTTCATGTTGTTAATTAACTTAAAAATCAAAGATATCTGTGTTTGTTGTAGGAAAAATGGCCAAATAAAATGCCGCAACATTGCCGCTAAATTTCCATATTTGTGCCGCTAAATATCCATTTTTGTGCCGCTAAATTTGCTAATCCATGCCGCTATATCCTGGGGGGTCTGATTAAGGAGCACTGTCATTCTGTGCACTGGGTTGAAGTAAAATTGTAATCCTTCTTATATTCTTGGGAAATGTCCCAGGTTTTTGGCTTTAAAATTCTGGTCACTCTAAGTAAGAAGGAACTTGCTCCAATCACTAGCCCATGCAGGCAGTATCCCCTCCCACAAACAAGTCCCTCTGATAACTATACTCACAGGTTTAAACTACTCCTGCACGATAGGGGGTGACCGGATATGTATGTGTGGGCGTGGTCTCCCGGGAAAAGGGGAGGGGCTGGTGTGCGTGTCCACGTGGAAGAGAGGAGTGAGTAGCCTGTCTTGCATGAATGAGTTAAAGAAGGGGGACTGAATAACACAAAACAGGAGCGGAAGATCACTCTGTGACTCTTAAATTAAATGGCATTTATATAACGCTACACTTGACGAGGCGTTGAAACTTTATTAAATACTACAAGCCGTTTTCCAATATGTGATGATAATATTTGTATAGGGGGAAATAAAAGCTTCAGTTTTTATGCTTGGCCAGATGTGTTTGACTATAACAACCAAGCGCACTTTCAGAGAGATTACTCCGCCTGCATGCTCTCTGGGGTGCCTTACATTGTTCTAGGAAGGATGTAGGGCTTTTTCAGCCCGTCGGACTTCGAACACTCGAATATATGATGATACTTAGCATGCCATTACTACACATGCTTTTAGTGCGATGTTTTTACATCGCAAATGCCTTTACGTCACATCATTTAATGCACATTCAATTACTTCGCAAATGCATTAATAAGCTAATGATTTACTTTTACATTGCCTATCCTTACTACCCATACCACTACTTCGCGAACAATTTAAATTTGTAATATTTAAAATTTTATGTAACCTACCCCCTGGGACGGGATTCCAGGGAAATAGGGGTTTTGGGTGGGGTAGTAATTTTAAATATCTTTTAAAAAATAATACTCATGTATGAAATTAAATACACCACATAGTTTAACATCGCATTTTTGCTTTTTTAAATTACCCCAACACATAGTAACGTAATAAAATATTTTACAAACATAAAATAAACACCCCAACAGTACGCAAAATTCTAAATGCAAATGCTCTACACAAGACAAACTTCACAACACTACTCTAATCCCTTCAACACTACCCACAGCACAACCCTAACCTGTGCCCCAGTCCTGCCCCTGCATGCAAACATTTCCCTACACGACCCCCTGACACTACCCTAAACCACTACCCTACACTACACAAACACTACCCCCAGCACGACCCTACACCTACCCCCTGTCCGTCCCCTACACTGAACCACTACCCTGCACAACCCCGACACTACCCTAAACCCTAAAACACTACCCTACACTACACAATCACTACAACACTACCCTAAACCACTACCCCCACCATGACCCAACCCAACTCTGTCCCCTACACTGAAACACTATCCTACACGACCCCGACACTACCCTAAAACCCTATAACACTACCCTACACTACACAAACACTCCAACACTACCCTAACCCCTAAAACACTACCCCAAGCACGACCCTGCCCCTAACCCCAGACCACCCCTACACTGTAACACTACCCTGCACGACACCCAACACTACCCTGAACTTAAATACACTACTCTACTCTCCACTACACAAATACAACTACACCACCCTAAAACCTAAAAAACTACCCCCTACACGACCATCCCCCTTTTGACAACACCCCTGCTTACCTCTCCTGACGTCCTCCTGTTTTTTGGTGAACCCTATGTTTATGTTTATGTTTATGTTTAGGACATTTTTATTGCGCACAAATACCCTGGGGTGTCTCGGTGCATGAGGACTGTAATCCAGACAAGAAGTGCTGGTGAGACTCACTGATTGAATAGCCAGGTCTTTAAATGTTTCCTAAAGATTATGAGAGTGGGGCTGCTTTTAATGGAGAGGGGAAGGGTATTCCAGAGTCTGGGGTAGGCAACAAGAAAGCGTCTATCTCCCCAAGAGGAGGTTTTTGTGCGAGGAACTGGTAAACAAAGGGCCGTGGAGGAACGGAGCGTTCTTGAGGGGGCGTATATATGAAAGGCCTTCTTAAGGAACTGAGGACCTGGGTTGTGGGTGGCCTTGTAGGTGATGCAAAGGGCCTTGAACTTAATTCGATTTCTAACCCGAAGCCAATGAAGATGCCGGATGGCATTGGTGGTGGATTTAAATTTAGGAATGCCGAGTAAGACCCTGGCTGCAGCATTCTGAACCGACTGAAGCTTGTTCAGGACCTTCTCTTGGGCATTGAGGAGGAGGGCATTACAGTAGTCGATCTTAGAGAAGATCAGGGTGGTAACAAGGGTCTTTCCTGCCGAAGCCGGGAGATAGGGCATAAGCTTCTTGATTTTCCTTAGGAGGTAAAAGGATGAGGATACCACATTGTTTACGGGGTGGTTGAAAATCAGTTTATCATCAACCATTACTCCTAGGTTTCTGACCTTGGTAACAGGTTGAGGTGGGGTGCCCATTTCATTGGGCCACCAGATGGAAGACCAACCGGGGGATGGGTTGCCGAAGATCATGACCTCGGTCTTGTCTGAGTTTAATTTTAAACAATTATTGGTCATCCAGGAGATAGTGGCTAGCATACCCTCCTGAAATCTGGAAGCGACTGCTGCCCCATCCCTGTGTACTGCTAGAACCAGCTGGGTGTCGTTGGCATAAGTGGTTAAACTCAAGCCGTAAGATTTAATTATCCTCACCAAGTCCGAGACGTAGATGTTAAATAACGTGGGACTTAGCGAGGATCCCTGCGGCACCCCGCATGGAAGAGCAAAAGTGGGAGAGTAGAATGTACCCATCTTTACGGTTTGAATGCGATCCGATAGAAATGAGGCCAGGAGGTCCTTTGCCAGGTGGTTAATGCCTAAGGTTGCGACACTGTTGATCAAGATGGAGTGATCGACCGTGTCAAAGGCTGCAGACAGGTCCAATAGTATGAGCAGGGCTGCTCCACCTTGGTCCATGATTGCCCTGATTTCGTCCGTTGCTTTTATTAAGGGAGTTTCTGTCCCATGACCTTTCCTAAAGCCGAACTGGGTGTCGTCAAGTAGATGATTATGATCAATATAATCAGACAGCTGCCTATTCATGAGTTTTTCCAGAATCTTGGCAGAGAACGGGAGACACGCTATAGGACGGTAGTTGACTGAAGCAGTGGGGTCTAAGGACGGTTTCTTTAGTAAAGGTTTGAGCACTGCTTTTTTCCAGGCAGGGGGGAATATCCCTGTAAGGAATGTTGAATTACAGATGTCCATGAGAGGGGTGGGGGCTGATCACCTCTGGCATCTGTTTGAGTATGGACGGTGGACAAGGGTCTAGTGGAGACCCTGATCTGGTAGATGTAATGAGGTTGCTAATCTGGTCCGCAGTGACCAGGTCAAAGTTAAGAAACGAGAAAGATGGGGGTATTAAGGGAGGGAGGAAGTGAGGTCGTTAGGATGGGGATGTGTGGGAAATGCCGAGTAGATCTTCGTGACCTTGGTGGCGAAGAAATCCGCTAATGAGTTTCAGAGGTCTTGATTTACCTCTGTAGGTTCACATGTTTTTTTGGATGGAGAGGGTTTTAACAACCTGAAATAGTTTTTTTGCTGAGTTCTGCGCAGAATCGATTTGGGAGGAGTAAATGATACTTTTTTGTTTGATAATTGCCCGCTTATATATGGACAGAGCATCCTTGTAATTTTGCTTGTCCTGAGGCTTGTATTGCTTCTGCCTGTGTCTTTCTAAGTTTCTACAATACTGTCTCTGGAGTCTAAGATCCTCAGTAAACCAAGGTGCGGAGGGGATGGCTCGGATGGGAAAAGTTTTTTTGGTCGGTACCACTTGATTACAGGCATCTAGTATCCAGTCCTGGTATAGGTTAGATGCAATGTCTGGGTTAGGGGTGGCGTTAGAGCGGGAATTTGAAAGGGTCTGAGAGAGCAGCGGTATACCCGCGTTATCCCATGATCGAGTAATCTTGGGGATAAGGGCCTTGAACTGAGGTGGATTAGGCTTATGGGCCTTAATAGAGAACATTACTATTGCGTGGTCGGACCAAGTTACTGGGAGAACCGCTGATAGTGTGATGTCTGGGTCGTTAGTGAATACCCTATCTAGGGTGTGGCCTGCTTGATGGGTAGGGGTGGACACTATTTGGTGAAGACCTACGGCTTGAAGGTTCGATATAATTTTGATGGTATCTGTGTCACTGGGAGAATCAAGATGGAAGTTAAAATCTCCCAGTATAGTGTAATGCGAGGTTTCAACAAGAGGTTCAACAAGGTCTTCTAGAGCTGCAAGAAAACAATTCCGTGAACCAGGGGGGCGATAGAGGAGGGTACCTCTGAACACTTGATTGTTGTTGAGTAAGAGAGAGTAGCTGAAGGCCTCGCAGTCTGGGGGTTGGAGTGGTTCAATTTTTATACCATATAGGGCTCTGTGGATGACAGCAAGCCCCCCGCCCCTCCCTGTGGGTCTATCTTGTCTAATCACCCGATCGCCCTCCGGTGTGGCTGAACAGAAATCAGGGTCTGAGGAAGCATCACCCCAGGTCGCTGTAATAAATAGGATATCTAACTCTTGGTTGATGATGAGTTCTGCAATCTCTAGGTTGTGTTTGGGGAGAGAACGCACGTTACTAAGTGCCGCACGGAAGTCCTTCCGCTTGGTTCCTGGGGAGTAGGAAGGGGAGTGAGGAGTAGGGAGGCTGGAAGGGCATGTGGGACATTGGGCTGGTTCAAGTAAGAGCAAGTTTGGCAGCAGCGGAGTGGAGCAATAGGATAACTTGGCACCAAAGTTAAGTGCTTTCAGTTGTTCTGAGGAGTATCGTATCCTAGTGGCCATGGGACTAGAAGTAGTAGGACCAGGGGGGTGGCCCTGGGCCTGGTCCAGGCGCGGACGGGCGCAGACGGGCTTGCCTTGGGTGCGCCTTGGGCGTGCCCGCGGCGCGCGTCTGAGGGGGCATGTGGGCTTTATACCGGTGGAGGCGATGAACTACACCGCTAACCTCCCCAGTAACAGGAAAAGTATAATGGCACTTCCTGTTTATGGTGTCCGCTCCCTCCACAACAAGCTGAATAATCAGTGGTGGAACGGGGAGCATGCCAGTGGACACAAGGTAGCTATTAACTCAGCAAACAATTGTGACACGTTAAAAACACATGGTGCAGTGCAGTGAAATTTAAAAACAAGCGCTGGAGCTCTTAAGTCGAGCGTCCCCCTGTAATTTAAACACAGCTATGTATCGGTGTTTCAAATGTCAGACCTGTGGTGGCGATTAGTCAGGAGCGTGCTAACGGCACTGGTAGTCTAGAGAGTCCAAAAGCTCTCGAATGACGGCGGTCTTTATACCGGTGGAGGCGAGACTCCTTTGCGTACATGGCCCCTCTCTCCATGATTACTGTTGCAGCTCTCCCTATCCCTTTATCCGCTGCTCCCTGTCACCTCCCCCTGGCTGGGGTCGTTCTCCTGTAAATTCAAATCCCATGCGCCCCCGGTGCATGACTGCACACAAAGTCACTGCGGCGGCATGAGAGGCGACCTAGAGGGAGTTCCCAGCGCCATGCTCCGCTTCCTTCTCACCCTCCTCACAATTGGGCAGTTGAGCCTTTACAACGCATGCGCGAAAGGCAGGCTAAAATGAAAATGTTTCCTGTCGTTCAGCCATTATTTAGTCGTTGCAATGTAACAACATGCGTAGTAAAGGCTACGCGTTATTACATCACATGCGTTGTAATGCTTGCGAAGTAATGGTATGCGGAGAAAAGCCTCCGTAGTAATGGGTGATTACCGAACACTCGCTAGGGTGACCAGGCGTCCTGGATTTACCAGGACCGTCCCGGGGGATTACCAGCTGCCCCATTTGAATTCAGCAATTTTAGCACATGTTCGGGTTTTCAGTGAGGGTCGACTGAAAACAAAGGGAGGCACTTTTTGTGTGTTTCAGTTAGCAGTATTTATCAGAAAGCATATAAAAATGTAATTAATAGGCATGACGCTGGGGTTAAAGGCTGCATTTTATTTACTAGTAGCGAATAATCCGATGTGGCTCAGATAGAGTAACTACAGTTTACCCATTGCGGAAAACGAGAAAATTGGCTACAAATCACCCACAGCAAACCCTGGGAAGGAATCAGTCAAGTCAAGTCAAGTCAAAGAATTTATATAGCGCACTACATACCGGAGGGTCTCAAGGCGCTTAGGGAGGGGAGGAGGATTACTTGTCAAATATCCACGTTTTAAGTTGCTTTCTGAATGCTAGGTGGTTCTGGGTAAGGCGAAGGTAAGTAGGGAGTGAGTTCCATGTTTTAGCTGCCAGGTATGAGAAGGATCTGCCTCCCATGGTGATCTTGTTGATGCGAGGTCCAGTGGCCAGGGCTTGGCTGGAAGAACGTAGTTGGCGGGAGGGGGGTGTAGAAGGACAGTCGTGAGTTGAGGCATTCTGGTCCGATGTCGTAGAGTGATTTGTGTGCGTGGGTTAGCAGTCGGAAAGTGATCCTCTTATTGACGGGTAGCCAGTGGAGGTCTTTCAGGTGACCAGAGATGTGTTCGTTACGCGGGATGTCTAATATGATCCTGGCTGAGGCGTTTTGGATTCGTTGGAGTTTCTTCTGGAGTTTAGCGGTAGTACCTGCATAGAGGGTGTTTCCGTAGTCCAGTCGGCTCGTGACCAGAGCATGGGTGACTGTTTTTCTGGTTTCGGTGGGGATCCAGCGAAATGTTTTTTTGAGCATGCGAAGAATGTTGAAGCAGGATGAGGAGACGGTGCTGACTTGTCTGTTCATTGAAAGTGAAGAATCCAGGATAACGCCTAGGTTCCGTGCGTGGTCTGTCGGGATGGGTGCTTTTCCAAGGGCTTCCGGCCACCAAGAGTCGTCCCATGCAGAGGGGGATGTACCTAAGATGAGGACTTCTGTTTTATCTGAGTTCAGTTTCAGACGGCTGTGTTTCATCCATTCGGCAACTTCTTTCATTCCTTCGTGTAGGTTAGTTTTGGCGGTGCTGGGGTCATTGGTGAGAGAAAGGATCAGTTGAGTGTCATCCGCGTAAGAGATGATGTTGAGGTTGTGTTGGCGGGCGATGGCCGCGAGGGGGCTCATGTATACGTTGAAGAGGGTGGGACTGAGTGAGGATCCTTGTGGAACGCCACAGATGACTTCAGTGGCCTCGGACTTGAATGGTGGAAGGCGGACTCTCTGGGTTCTTCCGGTGAGGAACGAGGTGATCCATTCCAGTGCTTTACCTTGTATTCCGATGTTTCTGAGGCGTTGTAAAAGGGTGCTGTGGCAGACTGTGTCGAAGGCTGCAGAGAGGTCGAGGAGGATGAGGGCGACTGTGTCTCCACTGTCGAGTAGAGTTCGAATGTCGTCTGTTGCTGCGATGAGGGCGGTCTCAGTGCTGTGTTTTGTTCGGAAGCCAGACTGTGAGGAGTCGAGGGATTTGTTGGCTTCGAGGAAGGTGGCGAGCTGGTTGTTGACAGCTTTCTCGATGACTTTGGCCGGGAAAGGAAGGAGCGAGATGGGGCGGTAATTTTTGAGTTCGGTGGGGTCCGCTGTGGGTTTTTTCAGAAGGGCGGTGAGTTCAGCGTGTTTCCAGCTTTCCGGGAAGGTGGCGGAGTTGAAGGAGCAGTTGATGACGTCTCGGAGGTGCGGTGCTATGGCGGAGTCTGCTTTGTTGAAGATGTGGTGAGGACATGGGTCTGTGGGGGATCCTGAGTGGATGGAGTTCATCAGGCGGATGGTGTCCTCAGTGGAGATTGGGTTCCAGTCGTTAAGGGTGTTCAAGGTGGGAGAATGTTCAGCATATGGTTGGGTGGGTTGGTCTCCGGGTTGGTTGTCGAAGCTGTTGTGGATGTCTGCAATTTTGTTGTGGAAGAATAAAGCCAGGGAGTCGCAGAGGGCTTGAGAGGGGGTGATGTCATTGGAGTTGGCCGAGGGATTGGTAAATTCCTTGACGATGTTGAAAAGTTCCTTGCTGTTGTGGGCGTTGTTGTCTAGTCGATCCTTGAATGCTGTTTTCTTGGCCTTTCGGATTAGTTGGTGGTGTGTGCGGGTGGCGTTTTTGAAGGCGTCCTTGGTGCTAGTGGTTGGGTCTTTTTTCCAGGCCTTTTCAAGGGAGCGGCAGAGTTTCTTGGACTTCTTAAGATCATCGTTGAACCATGAGGCCTTCTTGCTGCCAGGTTTGCGTTGACGTTTTTTCAGTGGTGCTAGGATGTCGGCGGTGTTGGATAACCATAGGGTGAAGTTGGTGGCGGCTTGGTCTGGGTTAGAAGAGTCAGCAGAGAAGAGAGGGGCACACTGCAGACTGCTGGCTCTGTGCCACCTCTGAGCCATAGGATCAGGATGATCCACTGAGCCACTGGCCCCCACCATGAGCTCTGACAACGCTGAGCCCTCTGAAATTGTAAAGACCTTACACATTCACACTTCCTCTCTTCACTCACCAGGGGTTAATGGATCCAGAGGGTTGAGCATTATTCAGTGAAGCCCAAAGTCTGCCGACCTTCTGTATGTCTTCAAGGCAGACAGAAGAGGGAGCTGGGGTGGTTGGATGGGGTCGGAGTGGACATTATTTTTCAGGCCCGATGCTGTTTCAGGACTCTGCATTAGTCATAGATTTTGAAGCAAGCCTGCCGTGTTCGTTAATGATCAAGACCAGGCCACAGGAATCTTGCAATTGTGTGGCTATGGCGTTTTAATTTGCCACACAATTCATCATCTGCTGTATAATCTGCAGGTTTGAACAAAAAAAAATGTTTTTAGCTCAAACGAATCAAAAGTTGCTAAAATTGAGCAACAATTAGGTGCAGCGCAGTACAAGGCTCTTTACAAAAGACGAATCGTCCCTTTTCTGTTGCTTATTACTGTATTTGTGGGTCAGACTGGAACTAAGGAGACGCAACCTTTGCCGAGATAGTGTTATGTGTAAAAATGGCAAAATTATGAGCTGAGTAACACAAAATGTGCCATCTTATGCCGCATAATTTGCCTTTTCTTACTCAATAATTTAGTATACCCAGCAAGGTAATTTGGTCCTTCCTGACGTTTACTTTTTGTGGACCTGATGGTAAGGTATCTAACATGAGTAATATCCTGGATGGGGCCCGATGCTAGGTCAATTGTGTTTTTTCTTTCCATGGACTGCATTTGTTTTAACTTAGAAAAAGGTGCTTGCACTAAATGGCAGGCTGCATGAAGTTTTGGATCGAGGGCGCATAGACATCTGATATGCCGGATTGTGTTATGCTGTGGGTGCAGGATGTGCTTAGTTAGACGAATCAAGTAAGTAGGAAGTCTTTTGTTGTCGTGCATAATGACTAGAATGGTGCTCCTATCCCGACATTGGTTCTTGCATATAAACGTGGACATTGAGTCCGATTTGGAGAAAGTAATTCCTCATAGTGAGCAGCAGCTGAGAGTGAATAATACCGGGATGACATTTGGGGGCCCACTGGAGGTTGTTTTAATGCTTCGTTATTGCTCAGACAATAATTAACCACAATAGAGACTCACTATGAGGAATGACTTTCTCCAAATCGGACTTAATGTCCCAGCATGCAAGCAGGCACTGTGCATGACCCACTGGGGGTTACTGCATGTATTTAAATCAAGAAATTTGGAGCACCTGTGTGATTATGTTGAGCAGCCCAGGAAGAAGAGGCTGTGTCCTCGAAACGCGTAGGCTGAAGAAAATGAAATTTTACCTGAAAAGAAATGCCGGTTCCCACCAAAATCCTCCTGAAGTGGATAGAAGGGTACTGACTCCAGAAATTGTGCTTAAATCACCTTTATTTACTCACTCCAACTCGCCATTACACGTTTCGGTAATTGTACATGACCTTGATCATATATATATATATTTTTTTTTTCTGCAGAAGCAAGAAAAATTCGTGCAACATATATATATATATATATATATATATATATATATATATATATATATATATATTACCTACTGGCGGTCACCAGTAGGTATATATAGTTAGGATTTTTTCTCTATGGGATTTTTGAAAATTCTATGTCTAATAACTTTGGCGTTTGTGGACGGAATTGGCTGAAATTTTCAGGAAAATGGAACATTTTGTTTCTGAGCAGCCCCTGACAATTTGGGGGGGTTTCATCAAGGGGGGCCGAGAAAAAAGGGGGGTCCCAAAACGCGTTTTTCCCATGTTAATTTCCATAGGGCGGTTGGCCTCACTTTTAGCTCGAACGGCTGAATGGATTTGCACGAAACTTGGCAAAATTGTAGGGACTGTTAGCCCGATGTGCCTTTGCTAGGTCTCAATATATGTGCTCCAGTGGATTTTGAGTAATTTAGGTTCAAAAAAAGATATATATCTGGGCGGAGCCTAACCACACATCTGATCTGATTGGCTGTCAGCACTTCATCCAAGAAGTGTTGGCAGCCATCTTGGGACCAATATACATGATAGCACCTCATTAAAAAGCATTGTAGTTAATAGAGGGTTTTAGGAGTTTAGTTACATTATAAATCATTTGTTGATGGTACCATACTCGTTTTAGGAATTGTGGTGGGTTCTAAGGTGATTTTACCATGTGAAAAAACCTTCTGCTGTGATATCATGAATATTGTTTGAAAGAAAACTAATATCTCATGATTTTCCCACAGTGGTTTGGAAGGGGATCTATAAGCTAAACTGAAAGCATATTTTCTGTAAATTCACATTATCTTTCTCAGTCATGTGAAAATGATGTCTGACATTCTCAGTAAAACATGTACATCCAACAAGGACAGAGACTGTCAGTTGATTCCTTTGTGTTCTACTGCAGCCTCCTAGAGTGTTCTAAAGAACAACTAGAGCGCTAACAGTCCTACTTATTACAAAGGTATGGCACACCTGCAGCCATCTTGATTGGAATAAAGTGGTAACTCTTAAAACATTTAATTTAAAAAGAAACAACATGAGGGGGTATATTTTGCCATAGAAAGTATGATTAGTGCTGCAGAATGAAAAATTAGGGCACATTTTGAGTGACTTCTCAAATCCTTTTCTATTTCATTAAAACATTCTGACATGCAGTCTCCCAAAATGGCCACCAGAGACAAAAGAGCCCAAATGTAGCCCAAATATCACCCAGATGTAGCCCAAGTATAGCCCAATGACAGAATGTCCCAGAGTGTTCTAAAGAACAACTAGAGCGCTAACAGTCCTACTTATTACAAAGGTATAGCACACCTGGAGCCATCGTGATGGGAATAAAGTGGTAACTCTTAAAACATTTAATTTAAAAAGGAACAAAATGAGGGGGTATATTATGCAATAGAAGGTATTATTAGTGCTGCAGGAAGAAAAATTAGGGCACATTTTGAGTGACTTTTCAAATCCTCTTCTATTTCATTAAAAAATTCTGACATGCAGTCTCCCAAAATGGCCACCAGAGACAAAAGAGCCCAAATGTAGCCCAAATATCACCCAGATGTAGCCCAAGTATAGCCCAATGACAGAATGTCCCAGAGTGTTCTAAAGAACAACTAGAGCGCTAACAGTCCTACTTATTACAAAGGTATGGCACACCTGAAGCCATCTTGATTGGAATAAAGTGGTAACTCATAAAACATTTAATTTAAAAAGGAACAAAATGAGGGGGTATATTTTGCCATATGAATTATGATTAGTGCTGCAGAAAGAAAAATTAGGGCACATTTTGAGTGACTTCTCAAACCCTCTTCAATTTCATTAAACAATTCTGACATACAGTCTCCCAAGATGGCCACCAGAGACAAAAGAGCCTAAATGTAGCCCAAATATCACCCAGATGTACCCCAAGTATAGCCCAATGACAGAATGCCCCAGAGTGTTCTAAAGAACAACTAGAGCGCTAACAGTCTTACTTATGACAAAAGTATTGCACAACAGAAGCCATCTTGATTGGAATGAAGTGGTAAGTCTGAAAACACTCAATTTAAAAAGGAACAACATGAGGGGGTTAATTTTGCCATAGAAAGTATGATTAGTGCTTCAGAAAGAAAAATTAGGGATCATTTTGAGTGACTTCTCAAATCCTCTTCTATTTCATTAAAAAAAATCTGACATGCAGACTGAAACATGCACTTTGAATACCAGCAGCAGACGTCCCTGGTGAGCAGTAGCTTTACTACAGTGATCTAATGTGCAACTAGAGTGCTAACATTCAGAATTTATGGCAAATGTGTGACACATCTGAATGCCTTCTTGATGGAACCAAAGTAAACAAGCATTGAAAATGCAATAGATCTCGCCCTCGTTTAAGTTAAAGCCATTCTGTTTGTAATGAGGTGGCTTTTTAGCTTTGCTTTTATTAGTGTTTTATCAACTTTCATGTAAATAACATGCATCTGTATGCATATAAGTATATGTATGCATGCATTTATGTTTGTATTTATATAGATATACAGATGATATATGTTTATATATGTATGTATATATATATATTCACTGAAAAAACCATAGGTTATAGACCATATATAGTTAGGAATTAGCATTTACAAAACCTTGAAAATTCACTGAAAAAACAATAGGTTATAGACCATATATAGTTAGGAATTAGCATTTACAAAACCTTGAAAATTCACTGAAAAAACCATAGGTTATAGACCATATATAGTTAGGAATTCGCATTTACAAAACCTTATTTTACTCACACAAAACCATTGAAATTCCATATATAGTTAGTTGCACTAACTATATATCGCGCACCCGCAATCCACTGCTGATGATGTCACATATTACATCATTCATGACATGGTCAGTGACATCACTGATGACATCATGATGACATCTCAAATGACATCACTGATGACATCACTGATGACAACATCCAGTGACTGTATGTTTCTGTAAAGTTAAAATATGTCTTACATATTGAAGAATGAGTGGATGTATAAGTGTCTGGATGAAGGATTTAGTAGGTGCATGACTGACTGTATGAGTGAGTGATTAAATGTGTCTCACTGAGTGCATGGGTTAGTGACTAAACTGTCTTAATTTGTGCATCATTATATCTGTTGTTCTGTAAACTGTTGCATGTGTTGATAAGTAGCTATATGAGTAACTATATGGGTTATTGATTGGTTGCCCAAGTATTTGTATGGGAGACTGAGTGTGTGTGTGGGTGGCTGGGAGGTGTATGACTCTGTGCATAGATGTGTGAGCAGTTGATTCACTAGATGTATGGTTTCAAAAGTGCATGTGGAAACAGCTGTATGGGCGGTTGACTGTGTGCATGAGTGTATTGGTGAGTGAATGGATATCTCAGTGCTACATGTCAAAGTAAGTACATATGTAAAACACAGTACATGTGAGAGTTGACATATATAAATAACTGTGCATAAGAGCCAGTGAATGTGTGAGTGGCTGTATGGATCATTGTGAACTTGTATCAGGGATTGTATAAGAGAGTAAATATGTGTTAGTATATGTTTGAATAAGTAAAGTTTGTATAACTGTATAGTTGAGGAAATGGAGGTGTGATTGATTCTTTGCATGACTGACTAGGTGTGTGAGTAACTCCATGGATGAGTGACAGTCTGTGAGTGTCTGTTTACACTGATTGTATCTAAGGTTATATTAGAGTCTGAAGAGGTTCATCGTATTATCACATGAATGATATCATCAGTGATGTGATCAGTAATGTCAAATGAGATGTCATCAGTGATGTCATCAGTGATGTCATTTGAGATGTCATCAGTGATGTCATTTGAGATGTCATCAGGGATGTCATCAGTGATGTCACTGACCATGTCATGAATGATGTAATATGTGACATCATCAGCAGTGGATTGCGGGTGCGCGATATATAGTTAGTGCAACTAACTATATATGGAATTTCAATGGTTTTGTGTGAGTAAAATAAGGTTTTGTAAATGCGAATTCCTAACTATATATGGTCTATAACCTATGGTTTTTTCAGTGAATATATATATATATTTCCGGGGAGGAAAGAACAAACCCCCGGACACGGAGGAGCCGGAAACAGAGGCAACAGGAGGACTAGGAGGTCAGGGGGCGGAAAAAGGAGGAAGAGGGGGAGTAAGAAGCTCCCGTTGGGTCAACCGCAACCGAACCAAAAAGTAATAACTCCTGATACTGATGGCCTACAACAACAGGCCAACTTAACGGTTGTCAACCTGACGCCCAAACAACTGACCAGCCAAGAAACCGAAGTCCTCAGTCTGGGATTAACCTTCTGCCCTAACAGGGAACTGGAATATACCCAAACGAGGATCGATCTATTTCGCTTTACTCGAAAATTGAAGCTCCACAAGTATTTCAAGCTTCGCCCCCACACCCAAGATCCTATAAGTCAGGGGACCAGAATAACAGTCACTGATGCCCTGAGCAGCAAAGATCTGGCAGCAGTTGAGGCCCTGGAAGATCTTGAAAGAGAGGAGACACAAGATGTTCAGCACTTGGACATTGCACAAAGGGCTGAACTGCAAGGGATTGAACAGGAAAGGGAAGAGAGCAAATTTAAACCCCCCTCCATCTTTGTCCCTCAATCCCCGTGGGACGCCGTGGATGCGTTTAGCGAAGCGATGATTAACGACCTCATAAAATATCGCAAGTCCAACCACACCAGTCACAACTACAACATCTCTGAACAGCAACTAGAGGCGCTGAAAAAACTAAAAGAAGACAAAAACATTGTGGTGAAACCTTCTGATAAAGGTGGGAACATTGTTTTAATGAGTAGGGACTACTACAAGACTGAGGCATTGAGACAGCTCTCAGATGAAAATTTCTATACAAAGTGTACTATGACTACGTACCAACAGAGCCTGAAAGACTACGACACTCTCCTCAAAAAATGGTACGACCTACAGATGCTTGGCAAGGACGAACATCTATTCCTACGAAACAACTGCCCAATGATTCCCACCTTTTACCACCTCCCAAAACTTCACAAGAGCCAAGACAATCCTCCTGGTCGCCCCATTATCTCCTCCATTGGGAGTTTAACGGAGAACATGTCTCGCTTTGTAGATAACATTCTTTTCCCCTTGGTGCTGAACTTGAAATCATATGTCCGGGACACTAAGGACTTCCTCATGAAAATAGGAGACCTAAAGTGGAATCCGAACTACCTGCTGGTAGTGCTGGACATTACCAGCCTGTACACTATAATTCAACACCAACAGGGTTTACAAGCGATAGGGCATGCTTTAGAACAGCGCCAGGCGCGATTTGCAGGACACAACCTGATGATACTGGACTTTGTTGAATTCTGCCTAACCAACAACATTTTCCTGTTCGAAGAACAACTGTACTTACAGAAGTCAGGGACGGCGATGGGTACTTGCTTCGCGCCCAGCTACGCGAATCTCTTCGTGGGCTGGTGGGAGGAGCAAGTACCCAGGAGCTGTAGGGTTGGGCAGGATGTGGGGGAAGCGGTGTGTTGGCATCGATACATCGATGATCTTTTCATCGTTTGGAATGGTAACATCGAGACAGCCACTGAATATATCAAACTGCTCAACAATAATAACCTCAACTTGCACTTCTCGGGTTCCATTAGTCCGGTGGCAGCGGAGTACTTGGACCTGAGAGTGTTTGTCGAAGATGGGCAGTTACACACCTGCTTATTCAGAAAAGAAACTGCTGGCAATTCAACACTCTTTGCCAGCAGTAGCCACCCACCACAATTAATCAACAGCATTCCCTACGGAGAGCTCTTGAGACTCCGTAGGAACTGTTCCAGGGATTCGGATTTCGAGGCGGCTGCCTCTGAATGCATATCCCGTTTCATGATAAGAGGATATGGTGAAGGCCTATTGCAGGATACATTGAGAAGGGTTAAAAAGACATCTAGAAGGAGTTTGCTCACCGCCAGACCGGCTGGTTCAGGCCGTGATGCAAACATAGACACCACTGTCAACAAATTCAGAATGATCACCCCCTACTCCACCGGGGCCAATGACCTAAAAAGAATGCTTAAAAAGAACTGGCATATCTTACAAACAGATACTGTACTGAAGGACGACCTTCCACCCAACCCGCTGGTCACATTCAGCAGAGCAAGGTCCGTAGGCAACATGCTCGTTACTAGCCATCTGGAGAAACCCCCTCCAAGGGTGAATACCTTGAAGGACCAAAAAGGGTTCTTCCCTTGTGGAAGATGTAAAGCCTGTGCAAACAGCAAAAGGGTTTTCTCATATATTGTACCAGACACAGGCAAGAGCATGCCCATAAGGAAGTTCATCACTTGCAGCACACAATATGCTGTTTATTGCCTACACTGCCCGTGTGGCTTGCGCTACATAGGCAGCACGATCAAAGAACTGAAACTGAGGGTCATGGAGCATTTGAGAGCCATCGACAAAGCTGACCCCAGTTATCCAGTGGCCCGCCACTTCGCGGAGGTACATGGACGGGACCGTAAACTACTCCAGTATTACGGTCTAGATACCATACCTATAAATGCGAGGGGCGGAGATCGTTTGAGACGACTCCGCAGATTGGAATCTAGGTTCATTATAGACCTTTCCACTAAACATCCCAGGGGTCTGAATGCGGGGGAGGAGATGGCGTTCCATTTGGGAAAATAGAACCTAGTACAGTATATATAGGCCATAGGCAAAATACATCCCCTTTCCCTTTCCTGTCAGAATATAACATCTTGGGAAGATTGGAGTAGATATTCCGGGTGATCTTAGAATACACACAGGGTCCTCATTGCGGCTGGAATGAGAAGTTGTACATGACATTTGCGGACATATGCACCTGTCTGTTTGTTTGTTTGTTTGTCTGCTCACAATGTGACATACAATCACCCTGTGAAATTGCACGATAACACACGATTTATTCCACAGATCCGGCATGCATGAATGCACTCACACAACGATGCATACAATTGTTTTGTGAGATTTGGATTTGTATAGTGAAATGATTTCATGATCTTTCTTTTCGGTAACATATGATGGCATTTCCATACAGTATATTGGTGGATTGTTATTTGATGCATTTGGTAGAGGACCTTAGCCGATCCACGGCTTTATTTTCTAGTCTGTTTATGTTTTGAACAGTATGATTTGTGTGTATACCCACTTTCTGCATAGACTTGCCCATCTGTGGGCTATACTGCACAACCTATATAACATCTTCAGGTTGCGCCCATTAACATTCAAAGATGGCGCCTACAGAAACCACAGTGGGGTTGTCCTCCGTCGCTTTCTATGTATCAAACTAGAAACTGCAAATGTCTTATTTAAATCCACCTAGTAATGGAAAACGCTGTTACCACACTGACGAAGGCAGCACGCCGAAACGCGTTTGTGGAGGGTGCCTGCAAGGAACAATAAATCTGCACTTTTCATAAGTAACCCCCGAGTGCTGTCATCTTTCTCGTATTAGAGGAGGAATTGGAGCGTGATATATATATATATATATATATATGTAATATTACTGCTCCACAACACCAGCCAGTTTGACTCAGGAATGGGTGCACAACAAGCGGGGGTGTTCCCGCTTCAACATTCTGCTCGCAGCTCAATCGGGTAATCGTACCCGTAATAGATGACGACATCTATTACGGGTACGATTACCCGATGAAGCTGCGAGCGGAATATATATATGTGTGTGTGTATAAATATGTATATATACATAAACATATACACACACATGCACATATGTGGTTATGTTCCACTACGTTTTACTGTTAATAAATGGAGACAGATTTACAGATCATGAGTTCGTGGTTTGACGCTGTCATTGAGTGTTTTTTTGGTCAATACGGGTTCTTCTCACTCTGTCCACTCACCGTCATGCTTAGGCTTCAGGGAAGTTTTTGTATAAGGACTTTAGTTGCCCATTAAAGTTTTAGGGTCGTAGGCCAATCTCTGCTATCAATTCAGTTTTAAAATTTCAAGTTTCTTCTTAGGTCGAGCAGACCTAAAAAGCATGCGAAGTTGCTTTTGTCTGCGAAGACATCTTTTGCTGGCGTGTCTGGGGGAATGTGAGACAGCATTCAAGCACGAGCTTCGCTGTCTCAGATTCCTCCTCGAGGGCGCGCATGTCGCCGTGCACATCCCCTGCCTCTGATTCTCACCTAAACACGCAGTCAGGCACACACACAGGCAGGCACACACACAGACGCAGGCACATACAAGCGCACGCACACACAGCCACACATGCACATGCCCCCCCACACAGCCATGCACGCACCCCCACCACTCACGGGCGCGCACACACACACAACCCCCACCCTCCCACTCACCGTGCTCTTTCTGCCTCGTCCGTGTCCCTCTCTCCCTCGGCAGCCATTGGGTGTGTCTCGGCGTGGGAGCTCCACAGTGCTGGTGGTCACTCGGGACGGGACCCGGGACTTCAGCTGCCTTAGCGCCGGGGCTCCCTCTCCAGCAAAGAGCGCGCATGCGCGGGCAGCCCCCGCCCTCAGTCGCAGCCCAGTCCTGAGAGCTGCTTTCGGTTTCACTGTAACTCTGTCTGAGGTCGTCCAACATAGGGCAATTTAAGGTTAGTCAACTTTATTTATTGGCTGTCCAGCACTGTGAGTGACGACATTTTTTTTCTGATATGAGCTCATCCGCCTACAAAGAAATGCTTTACTGTGAAACACTTTAACTGTTGTGTGCCTGTCCTATCCGTCAATCCCTTATTTCTATATTTCTGCCAATTTATTTTGCATAAGTAATTCAAATAAATTGCACGCTGTCCAGGACTTGACCACCTGGTTTTGCCAGTGCGTATTCGTTTATGTATGCCCCTTTAGACTTAGCGCGTGACATTGGATGCAATGAATGTGCCTGTGCGGTTCCCTCTGGCCCCATGTAACATGGTAGCCCGGTCTTTCTTCCATCTCTACGGCTAGCAGACGTCATCCGACCTGCTTGCCTGTGTGACTCCGGTCCTTCTGTCTCTCTGGCGTGGGCCTCCTCTGGGGGTTGTCAGTGCTGTTGCTTGTGTTCTGTGGCGCGCGCACACTCAGCCGTTTCTGCAGGTGTTTTATGAAATAAATAGTAGTAATCTGGGCTGGCTCCTCCACAGTTCTTTGTCCACCGCGCAGGGTTTTGAAAACGGCCCATGAATCTTCCTAGTTATGCTTCTGGGGTGGTAATTTATTGCTCTCAGCTGGTGGTTTAATTCGCTGATCGAAGCAGCTTTAACTTGAGAAATTTCTCGTCTTCTTTCTTTCACCGTCATTTTTTTACCATGCGTGAATTTAGTGTAGAAGAAAAGTGGCAAATTGACAGCGCTCGGAACGGAAGTCTTTCATTTCCCCTTCAAACTTTTTTTAAAAATTCATTTATGCATTTTTAAATTTCAAGCATATGTGCACGGGAGCCAAAACTGCGTGATGTTTATTGTACCTATATGTACTTCATACATTCTTCTCCATTGATTTGCTCGCGCTGGTTTACCAGCGGCTTTTTTGTACACATTTTTATTCTGGCGCTCATCATGTTTCTCACAAATTATACTAGTTCCAGGGGATGATGCACACGCCATTTCCCCTAGGTCCTCCTTGCATAATAGTGCTATTGCCATTATAAATTACAATAACTTTTATTTAAGTATTAATTAAAAAATGTAAAAACCATTGTTATTTGTAATATCAATACATCTAAGTCACGTAAATACAACACATATTGCATTACAAATGCTATAGGTTTCACATTTGCAAAATTTGAAACTATTAGCATTGTAAATGACAAAGCTATTAATTTAGCTATTTTCAATACCAGCACATAAATAAAAAATGTCATTTACAATACCAATAGCTCAAACTTTCCTAATGCGAGACCTATTGCATTGCAAATGCTTGTTTATTTAGCTGTGCAATTGGGCATATTTGACATAATTGTTTGAACATATAGGCACACTGCCTTTAAATGGTAGCATTTTCAGGATTTATTATCTTTACAATTTACTATCTATTGTATATGTTAGTACATTAACTAAACACATTTAAAAATGGCATGTTTGCTAAGCCCAGACCTATTGATTGGTCTAAAGGGTGTGGATGAGTTTAGATAATATGTCTAGTGGTTTGATGAGTTGCGTAATGTGAAATGGAATAACCTTCTCATGTCACTGCAATTGATTAGCTGCACTTCTGCCTAGATTAGTATAAGTGGAGGGAGAGATAGTTGTGTAAGAGTGGTTGGGAATCCCAGCCCTGTAATGGAATAGGTTCCTATTCTTGAGAGGGTGTAGTTTAGAGTCAACTGATGTCCATACTTAAATTATGTGGGCAGTTTAATCTAGTAATGGATCTTGGTGATCTGAGTTATCTGTTAAGGAACGGCCAGCTCTGTACTAAATTTTTCTTTTAATTTCTCCAGGTGAAGGCCCGCTCTCTATTAAACACGGTTTGTAGAGAGTGAGGACTGCCGATGATGAAGCATGACACCTGGTGGTGTGTGAGGACAGTCCTTCCAATTTTTTGATATGCCCAACACTCCACAGAAGAAGCTGTAGTGTGCCTTTTTCCATCTTAGAATCAGACACTCATTCAGGGTTGCTTCTGTTTGTGTGTATCTGTCTTACTAGGAGGCCAGCTCATCATGAATACCCCGTAGCCTCTTGTTCCCTACCCTAGTAATCACTAGGGTTAGTAGTGTGTGTATATAAGACACAAACTATCCAAGATTCTGTGATCTCAAGAAATGTTGACAACACTGATGTGGATGGGGTACTAAACCCCCGTGTCCCCACTCTAGCTTTTACTATTAACCCCTTCGACGCGGATGACAAAGCCAGCTCGTCATGGGCGTTACCTGCGCTGCACGCACGATGAGCTGGCTTTGTCACATAAACCGCGATTTTTCAATCTTCATCGCGCAGCGGGAAAACCCGCTAGCGCGCATGAGGTTAAGCAAACCCTATATAAATAAAATGAGTTGGAGTTTGCATTAATTTTTAAAATTACTCACTTCTTTGCACAGGCCCCCACTTAGATGTAGAAGTGCCTCCCTATCTCCAGGTGAAAGCCCACTCTCTATTAAACGCGGTTTGTAGAGAGCGAGGACTGCCGATGATGAAGCATGACACCTGTTGGTGTGTGAGGATAGTCCTTCCAATTTTTTGATAGGCCCAACACCCCACAGAAGAAGGCCTAGTGCTCCTTTTTCCATTTTAGAATCAGACACTCATTCAGGGTAGCTTCTTTTTGTGTTTATCTAGTTTGTGTCTTAGCCAGTCGAGAAATTAATAATTTTGTAGCTTGTGTGGAGTAGGTGGTTCCACTGAGTTGTTTGTTCTTGTAGGAAGAATTATCAGTCGAAAAGCTAGTACACAATAGAGGGTTCTGCTCTGTCAGAATCAATGATAGTTTTATTTGCAATAAAGAAAAGCACATAACGTTCAATCTAGTTTAAAAACATAGGCCCATTGCTAAATTTCTTGGTTAAGGAATTCCAAAATGGTGGCTTATTCATCATCAACCAAAACGTGGGAAGGTCCAGAAGAAGTATGTACGAGGATAGGTCAGTAGGCTTCGTATTTTACTTTTTTATAACCCCAACATATATTGCATTTTGTAAAGTTATGATACATCCATTATACTGTGTCCTTACAGTAACAAATGTAGCAACACATTTCTATACATTGTGCCTAAGAAAAACCATCGAAGGACGTAAACAGGTCTTGGCATAGAGAACAATCATCAAAATAAAGCAATCAAACCTCCCAGCCCTCCTCCCCCCTAACAATAAGACTATGTCACCTATCTGCCAAATCAGGCGTATGAAGCATCATATATGGAAGTATGTATGGAGTGCTGTAAACAGCTGCATAGAAGTGGGTAAGTACAGGTTGTAATCGTTCTACCATGGGGCCCCTGCCATAGCATCCAGTGCATGAAAGAAAAAAAAGTAGTGTTTGAGCCATTACCAACGAGTGAGGGAAGAAGGTGGGGCCGGTGGTGTGGGCAAGTTTTCCTAGTATGGGTTTATAGGACACCCTTAATTACAGTCGCGGCCGGCATGACTCGTAGTGAAGTACCGGGTTTTTAAGAACCCAGCGGTGCCAGGGAGCACACCCAAAGACTTTGAGTTCTTCCTGTTTCAGACTACAGAAACACAGAGTCTTCTTGGTGAAGTCAAAGATCATATTTATTGGCTGCAGCCAGAAACAGGTATCCTAGAAGTACAACACAGTGTATATTCTCAGGAGACTGCTCAAACTTACAAAGCCAGCCTTCTCTTTTATACAAAATATTATGCTTTAGGCAAACATTCCTTATTTTACAGTTGACCATTCACATATTTTCACTACAAAGAAAAAGCAGAGTCATGATGACAAACCCATATTTTAGTTTGTCCAGCCCACAATCAATTACCCGGTAAGGCCTAGTTTTCTCATCAGATATCGACGGACCCCCAATGTAATGTAATGTAATTTGACTTATATAGCGCACAAATCACCCGAAGGTCTCAGGGCGCTTGCTTAGGGAACCCGTCCTGGTATTCCCTTGTGAGATACCCCCGGCAGGGTATCCACAAGGTGAAAGCCAGGCATCCCGCCGCGAGGGGCCGTAGTGGAGATTAAGCAAGCTATTGCCCAGAGTCGCAGAGGCTTGGCTTGTGTGCGATGAAAGGTTTATGATATGTTGTGCCTTGATACTAATCTCATTCGGCCACTGGGAAAGGAACTGGCCGAACAGGTTTGGCTTTAGGCAGTGGAGGCAGCTTGCCCAGGTCACAGAGGAGTCAGTAAAGGTGTACGTGTTCTTCAGACTCGTTTCGGCCTTAGTCATTTGGCTTGTGTGAGGGCAATCACAAAATGGCTGCCGTTCACAAAATGGAACCCGAGGGTTCAGGACGGAAACTCTGATTTCAAGTGATTTTGTCACTCGAATATGACAGAAATGCTTGTGCATAGTATTCTAATCATTCTCGGTCTGCTGATAACAAAATCGTCATGATACGACGATGTTTATAACACAGGTCCAGAATTTTCAGTACCACAGACCCTCCTTTTGCCCTTACATAGGCAACAACCTATACTCACTCTTATCTGAGTCCAGGTCTATATTCATAAAGTCATTGAGATGTTACTGTAGCATCATTCTATTACTTAGCTCATTTCTTGATACAGGTTTCCTTACACACGATGTAGCACAGAGGCCACATATTGCAGGAGCACACTGTACACACAGACAGAACAGGAAAAGAATGGCTAAGATCATGCCAATGACTATCAGAATTTTCCATCCCCAGGCGGATATCAGTTCCCAGAACCACCCCATCAATGACCAATCTCCTTTATCTAAGTGAATAGATTCAGAGATCTTATGCAGTTTGGAAATGGCCTGGTAAACTGTCGGAGCGTTATCTGGGATGAAAACGCAGCAACTTGATTGGATCACTTTACATACCCCACCTCGGTCTTCAAGTATGACGTCTAATGCGACTCTGTTCTGAAGAGTCATAAGGCGATCTGACTGGAGCTCAGCCGTCAAATTACTAAGGGCACCGGCAGTTTCAACTACAGTGGATTCAACCACCCTTGTCAATTGCCTTATGTTCCTGCTGTTAACCATAGGTCCCCAAAACGGCAGAAAACCCTTTACGAAATCTCCAAATTCTTGTCCTGCGGTGTCTTCTTCACTGACACCTCTAACTATCCTTGTCTTAAGGGTAATCTGCCGCGGCCGTGTAGGTGGGAGGCAACAGGAACGAAAGAAAACATGTGCCCGAGAAGTCAGGGGGCAACCATCTATAGGCTCTATCATGGCAGATTAAATTGAGACCCTTAGCTGCTAGAAACAGAGGGAAATCTGAGACGTAAAAACATATGTTTCAGTGCAGATACTTTTCCCTAACTGAGCTCCAGGATTCTTGCCATTACCTGGCAGACATAGGTGACCCTGATGGGGTACGATCCAAATCGGGGAGGATCTCTTTGCTCGCTGGTTCTCGCTCAGAGTAACTCCATATCCTGTTACATTCCATCTAGCATAAGCTCGTAACTCATCTCTGGAATCGTTCTATACGAGTCAATTGTTCTGCTCCTATTTGTGATTCCTACTACCAATGCCTTGTTACTCGAATTACTTCTCGTGGAACGTGGGGGATATGGTTCGATGGCATATATGAACATCGTCTGAAACGCCCACAAAGAACCATTGTAACTAAATGGTAAGACCAAGTATGGGATACCCTTATCTGTTGTATGTGGCATAAGACCACACACACAACAATTAGTGGTGTTCACTACTAATTGGTGCTGGTGTAGGAGCTGAATGAAGGAGTTATTGATAAAATCTAATCTTCTAGTGGACTCATGCTCAGGCAGAGGGTGAAAAGAATGCGAAAAGAATGCGAGGAAACAGTAGAAGGAGGTATGGGCTGTGTAGTGGGTGCAAAGGTCACTTGAAAAGAGAATAAAACATATCCTATTAAAAAACTAAGCAACATGAAAACACATAATATCAAAAATCGTTTCTTTGTCCTGTTGGTGTAAAACACGCAATTTAGCCGTCAATTCATACAAATAATCAAGCAGTACAGGATGTTCGATCTCACTGAATTTCTCGGCCTTGGCACTTCCCATATGTTGGCGGGACGGCCGAACACAATTTCATAGGGACTAAGTCCCACTCGCGAGTGCACAGTCATTCTTGTTGATAGGAGTGCCAAAGGCAGAGCGTCAGGCCATTTAAGACCAGAACTTGCTTGAATCTTGGCCACTTTCAGTTTTAGTGTGCCATTATAGCACTCTACTAGTCCCGCTGATTGGGGGTGATTTGCAGCATGGAATTTTTGTTGGATACCTAGCCCTTCACATACTTTCTTCATCACTCGACCCTCAAATTCACTCCCATTGTCACTCCAGACCATTCTCGGCATTCCAAACCTAGGGAAAAATTCTTTGACAAGGGCTTTAGCTGTGGATATGGCAGTGTTGTCTTTGAAGGGATATGCTTCTACCCATCTCGAAAAGGCACGAACAACAACGAGTACGTATTTCAAATTGTTGCACCTTTCCATGTGGATGAAATCTAGCTGCAAAACCTCGAACGGATACGTAGGAGGAACAAAATGACCAGCTGGAATTGGGGTTCCCCTACCAGGATTGTATTTCAAACACACCATGCAATTCTTGACCACATTCTCTGCACACTTAGGAATTCCAGCATTTTGCCATACTGGAGCTAACAACTTGCAAATCCCTTTCACGCTGATATGAGCCATTCCATGGGCCATTGTCACCACTGCAAGCACATACGCATCGGGTAACAACCATCGCTGATGTTCTGACAATTCAACCCAACAACCATTTGCATCCAATTTACCCGTACTCTCTCTCCACACATTCAACTCTTTCTCTGAAGCTTCGGCTTGAATAGACTTCACACTCTCTGTCGTATCTTCACACATTTCAACGTCACCAATCCATCTTGCAGGGCCTGCAACATACATTCGATTCATTACATCTTTTGCTGTTTCTTTTGCGATTTGGTCAGCAAATGCATTTCCACGACCAACATCATCAGTAACCTTTTTATGGGCACTGAATTTCACGATTGCAACTTGTAACGGCAAGGTCAGTGACTCAAGAAGCTCATTCACCAACTGACCATGCTGGATCTTAGCTCCATGCGAAGTTAAAATCCACGTTCACGCCACAAACGTCCAAAGCTATGAGCCACGCCAAAGGCATATTGGCTGTCAGTATATATGGTCACTCTCATTCCTTTCGACAACACACATGCTCTCGTAAGTGCAATCAATTCTGCTGCTTGAGCTGAATTATGTGGGATACGTGCAGCTTCAACAATCGTATGCAAAGTCGTAACAGCATATGCCGCAGTCGTATCACCATTCGGCAACTTAAAGCACGAACCATCAACCCACAAAGTACCATCACACTCAGGAAGAGGAGTATCCCTAAGGTCTACTCTCCCTTTCGTCTCTTCATCAGTTCTCAGAAAACAGTCATGCTGTTCTTCACTATCTGTCTCAATTGTAATTGGCAACAACGTGGCTGGATTCAACGTATTGCATCGTTTAATGTGCACATGACTCGCTAACAACGTCATCTCGTAACCCGACAACCGAGCACTAGTTAAATGCTGTGTCTTCGTACGGTTCAACAAGGTATCCACTGCATGTGGAACCATAACCACTAACGTATTGTCCATAACTGAAACAGCCGCTGCCGCTGTGGCTCTCAAGCAACTCGGCAACGCTCTAGCTACAGGATCTAAAGTTGACGAAAAGTACGCACATGGACGCTGCTTATCGCCGAACTGTTGAGTCAAGACTGACAATGCACATCCCTCTCTCTCGTGAACATACAGTGTGAAAGGCTTACTGTATTCGGGGGTACCCAACACAGGAGCCGAACACAACGCATTGCGTTATTCTGAAAAGCTCTTCTGACATTCGTCAGTCCAAGGAATAGGATTTGGAGTATCCTTAACAGTAAGTGCTATTAAAGGCTTCGCTAGCGAAGAAAAATTAGGGATCCACTGTCTACAGTACGACGTAATACCCAAAAAGGCACGCACTTCTCTCTGCGTCTTAGGAACACTCATTTTCACAATAGCTTGAATTCTCTCTAGGGTCAGTTTCCTTCCCTCCTTCGATAAGAGGTGATCTAAGTAGGTTACTTCTTGTCGACAATATTGTATCTTTGAGAGAGAAACTTTATGCTGACAGTCAGACAAGTGGTGCGGTAATGACAAAGTGGCTTCCTTACAAATCTCTTCAGTATCAGCTGCAACTAGCAAATCATCAACATACTGAATAAGGGCTGCACCATCAGGTAAAACCAACAAATCCAGTTGTGTTTTCAAAGCTTGGCTATAGATCGATGGACTCTCGCAATACCCTTGAGGAGCGCGCTTAAAGCGGAAACTTCGTCCTCCTAAAGAGAATCCAAAGATATCCCTACTCTCTATGGCAATCGGGATACTGAAGAAAGCATTCTTCAAGTCTATCACCAAAAACCTTGTGGCCGTAGCCGGAATCAAAGTCAACAAGGCAGTAATATCAGGCACAACGGGAAATTGAGGAACAACAATTTTGTTCACTTCGCGAAGATCAATGACAAACCTGTATACAGGAGGTTGTAAAGGATCAGTTCTCTTCAAGACAGGCAAAACAGGACTATTGCACACATTACCTCTCATTTCCTCAATAACACCTTTGTCGATCAGATCATAAATGATCGCTAAAAGTGCACGCTCACCATCACTCGAAATGCGGTATTGTGGAATGCGCGGTAACTTAGCATTTGCCTTCAGCGTCACAACATATGGGGGAATGTCCAATAAGCCCACATCATTCGGACCAATAGCCCATAATGAATCCGGTAAAGAAGACAATTCAGATGGAATACTATCCTTCGACAGGTACATCGGAGAGGTCACTCTCTCACCCAAGGTAAGATGAACTCCTGACGGAGAACAATACAGTCGCATACAATCTCTTCAATGAATCCAAACCCAACAGATTCTCATTACAACCTGTAGTCAATAGAAGGGGTGCTTCGATCTTACGCGGTCCAACAGAAAGAGACAATGGAGCAGAAATTGGATTAGTAACGGGGGCGCCAGAAAAACCTACAGAAACATTCATTTCGCCAGACAAAGGTGCGCCAGGGAGTTTCGAGTGCATAATAGAACTCTTTGTAGCACCAGTATCCAGCAGAAAAGGCTCTGACACACCTGATTCAATCACCTCAACATAGGGTTCACTCTGATCTACTGGAACCGAAACAACTCCCTCTCTTTGTACATGGCTGTCCTAACAATCATTACCGTTCACATCGTCACCTTCAACATAGTAATCATCCATATAGTACTGTGCTGTCCTACCAGACGAACCTTGCTGTTGATCAAAACTATTCATCGAGTTCTGTGGAGGCAAAGAATGTATGTTCTGTCCGCGACCTCTACCTCTAGGCACTTTTTGAGCACCTCTACCTCTTACATCAGAAACACCATTCATACGCTGTAACAAAACCGGACAACTATTTTTGTAATGACCCTCTTCTTTGCAATAGGCACACTGGTTAGGCCCATACGGGAGACGCTGTTGAGAAAACTTGTTCCTTTATGAGTTTCTCGAATACTGCTGATTCTGCTGATAATCACGTTGATTATTAGTACGAGGTGGATAAGCTTGCTGTAGAAAAACTTTAGTCTTCAATTCCTTAGTCTTCTTATCCGCTTTCTCTAACTCATCTTTGCGCCTATTTTCATAGTACTGGGCCGTAGCTAAAATCTGTGCTGACGTAGAGACGTGCCTAGCACTCTCGGAATCCTTCAACTTAGTGCACAACTTGGGAAGCAAATTATGCACAAATTTATCGATGAACAATCTCTGGCCACCTTTGGTAGCCATTTCCTGACCACTATGATCTACAAAAGTTTCTTCAAACCGAGTGAAGAAATCAGAGACAGTCTCGACTTTCTTCTGTTTACACACAGACAACTTGTCCCAATTAACACGCACTTCGGGCATCAAAGTCTTCATGAAATTAAGAATCCTACAAGGTAGTTCGGTAACAAGATCTTCAGGCTTAGCACCTCCAACTTGTCTATCATTTGCAGCAACAAAATTAACCTAGGTATCACCCAATTCATTAGCATGATCCGTATGTCGAATCACATTCCAGACAGGCTGTGGAACAACATTGCCAAACAACATGTCTATGTCCGCCAAATTCATGACGCACGAACCCACAGTTTGAGTGAGCTCTTTATAATATCCCGCCGGATTTTTGCGCGGATCAGGTAAAGTCTGCTTAAGTGCTAGAACTTCAGCACGCTTCCAAGGAACATGCACCCATACTCGCTGAAAGTGCGCAAGAGTAGGTGGAACAGCATTAGGATCAGCAGGTCTCCAAACTGGAGGAACCTCACGCATCGGATACTGACGCGCTTTTCTCCTCACTGACGAATCAGGCTCAAACAATCGCTCAGAAGGAGCATTATTACAAAACGACAATAACGTCGACACTGCTCTCTCGATGTCGAGAAGACTCACAATTGTCCCTTTCGCAAACTCGGAACGCACCCGATATAATTCTTCAGGTGCTTTACCCACTTCGTCCATCCACTGTTCATGGAGGAACACACACATCATTTCAAAAACATATCATTGCTTTGGTGCTTTCCATTGTCGGAAAACATCCATAATACCCTCAAGATCGTACTGGGAAGTATACGTAACCCATCTACGTGCCATGTGATCCAATACTACACGCTCATCTGTATCAGACAACTGACTACGTGATTGTCTATCCTCATTCACAGGGGACATACCCAATTGTCCCAACAAAGGAGAAAAGAAACTTGAAACAGCAGCAGTCATACGCTGCCTAGTAGAAGGAAAAGATGGAAGAATAAGAGAAGACGGAACAACAGTAGAAGAATCCAAAGCCGGACCAGAAGGAATACTACAGACAGGCGTAGTAGTAGCAGACAAAGGGGGAGACAAAGTTGGCGGCCCCTGAGGAGGCTGCGCCAAAGGAACAGTAGCCAACGGAAGAAGAGCTGGCAGTGGAGAAATTACGGGTGGCACAACAACCGGAGGTTGCACAGCCACAACTGGTGGCGGTGGTGCCATAGCACTCTGTGCATAAGGAGGTGGTGAACTCAAGAGATGTGACATTAAAGGATCTTTCGCAAGATCTTTCTTCTCTTCCTGCTCTTTACACGGCAAAACTGGGTAGCATCTATCTACCGCTAACTTCTTTGCTCTAAGCATCTGTTCGCTTTCCTGCTCTTCCTCGTTATCCCTAAACGCTACAGCAGCTTGTACCATTGACATACCTCGTTCTCGTTTATTTTTCTTCGCTAATTTCATTTCTCTCTGTTTGGCTTCATTGTGCCATATGCGAAAAGAGTCAAACTTTGCCGGCCGGGCTTTCTTCATAAAAAGCTTAACCTCCAGATTATCCAAAATCTCCGCGTCAAAACTACCATATTGGGGCCATTTTAAAACACCATCTTTCCTGGTGTATTGGATCCATACTTCATTATATGCGATGGGACCCACGCCATGTTTCACATAAAGTTCATAGGTTGGAGTTCCAATCGGAGGAACCGGACACGAGTCCTCCAATCGGGAATCCCTATTACAACCAGAAACAGGTCCCCGGTAGCTTGTCTCCTTTCTGGTGAAGAATTGGCTTGGCAGTTTAGTCTGCCCTGTTCCCATGATGCACTGGGCCAGGGACAGACTGATTTGCATATAGCCAGGTTCTGAGCTGGGATGGTGCAGGGAGATAAATAACGGTGATGGGTCAAGCCCTGATCTTTGGACTGGGTAAGAGTGGTCTGCTTGATTCAGACACTCTGTTCATCACCACCCCCTTTTCTGAATCGTTTTTGGCCACTATAGGTGTGGCAGGGTATACTCAGACATGAGTCCCTTTCTCACTACACCATCAGGATTCAAGCAAGCCGGGCCGAAGACGGCTGAAATGCCAGAAACCGGTCCCCGGTAGCTTGTCTCCTTTCTGGTGAAGAATTTGCTTGGTAGTTTAGTCTGCCCTGTTCCCATGATGCACTGGGCCAGGGACAGACTGATTTGCATATAGCCAGGTTCTGAGCTGGGATGGTGCAGTGAGATAAATAACGGTGATGGGTCAAGCCCTGATCTTTGGACTGGGTAAGAGTGGTCTGCTTAATTCAGACACTCTGTTCATCACCACCCCCTTTTCTGAATCGTTTTTGGCCACTATAGGTGTGGCAGGGTATACTCAGACATGAGTCCCTTTCTCACTACACCATCAGGATTCAAGCAAGCCGGGCCGAAGACGGCTGAAATGCCAGAAACCGGTCCCCGGTAGCTTGTCTCCTTTCTGGTGAAGAATTGGCTTGGTAGTTTAGTCTGCCCTGTTCCCATGATGCACTGGGCCAGGGACATACTGATTTGCATATAGCCAGGTTCTGAGCTGGGATGGTGCAGTGAGATAAATAACGGTGATGGGTCAAGCCCTGATCTTTGGACTGGGTAAGAGTGGTCTGCTTAATTCAGACACTCTGTTCATCACCACCCCCTTTTCTGAATCGTTTTTGGCCACTATAGGTGTGGCAGGGTATACTCAGACATGAGTCCCTTTCTCACTACACCATCAGGATTCAAGCAAGCCGGGCCGAAGACAGCTGAAATGCCAGAAACCGGTCCCCGGTAGCTTGTCTCCTTTCTGGTGAAGAATTGGCTTGGTAGTTTAGTCTGCCCTGTTCCCATGATGCACTGGGCCAGGGACAGACTGATTTGCATATAGCCAGGTTCTGAGCTGGGATGGTGCAGTGAGATAAATAACGGTGATGGGTCAAGCCCTGATCTTTGGACTGGGTAAGAGTGGTCTGCTTAGTTCAGACACTCTGTTCATCACCACCCCCTTTTCTGAATCGTTTTTGGCCACTATAGGTGTGGCAGGGTATACTCAGACATGAGTCCCTTTCTCACTACACCATCAGGATTCAAACAAGCCGGGCCGAAGACGGCTGAAATGCCAGAAACCGGTCCCCGGTAGCTTGTCTCCTTTCTGGTGAAGAATTGGCTTGGTAGTTTAGTCTGCCCTGTTCCCATGATGCACTGGGCCAGGGACAGACTGATTTGCATATAGCCAGGTTCTGAGCTGGGATGGTGCAATGAGATAAATAACGGTGATGGGTCAAGCCCTGATCTTTGGACTGGGTAAGAGTGGTCTGCTTAATTCAGGCACTCTGTTCATCACCACCCCCTTTTCTGAATCGTTTTTGGCTACTATAGGTGTGGCAGGGTATACTCAGACATGAGTCCCTTTCTCACTTCACCATCAGGATTCAAGCAAGCCGGGCCGAAGACGGCTGAAATGTCAGAAACCGGTCCCCGGTAGCTTGTCTCCTTTCTGGTGAAGAATTGGCTTGGTAGTTTAGTCTGCCCTGTTCCCATGATGCACTGGGCCAGGGACAGACTGATTTGCATATAGCCAGGTTCTGAGCTGGGATGGTGCAGTGAGATAAAAAACGGTGATGGGTCAAGCCCTGATCTTTGGACTGGGTAAGAGTGGTCTGCTTAATTCAGACACTCTGTTCATCACCACCCCCTTTTCTGAATCGTTTTTGGCCACTATAGGTGTGGCAGGGTATACTCAGACATGAGTCCCTTTCTCACTACACCATCAGGATTCAAGCAAGCCGGGCCGAAGACGGCGGAAATGCCAGAAACCGGTCCCCGGTCGCTTGTCTCCTTTCTGGTGAAGAATTGGCTTGGTAGTTTAGTCTGCCATGTTCCCATGATGCACTGGGCCAGGGACAGACTGATTTGCATATAGCCAGGTTCTGAGCTGGGATGGTGCAGTGAGATAAATAACGGTAATGGGTCAAGCCCTGATCTTTGGACTGGGTAAGAGTGGTCTGCTTAATTCAGACACTCTGTTCATCACCACCCCCTTTTCTGAATCCTATTACAACCAAGACAAAACAGATTTCCAAGTCTGCTAAGACCAGGCATCTTTGCTCTCTAGTCTAGCTTCAAACTTCAAAGGATTATCGAATACGATAGTCTCGCGAATACACGAGTCCCTCGGCTTTGATACTTGCAAGTTCCAAATCAAAGCGATCCCAAGAGGATACCCAAAAACTAAGAACCAAACTAAGGACTGGGAGACGCTCCACTCATACTTAACTGAGGTATCGATGACGTCACCAGAAGACTCGTCTAACATTTCGCTCTACCAATCATCAAGGGTCCAAAACAGGGCGATAGTCAGGGCAGCAGTCCTTCGTAGCCGTCGGGAACTGGGGAACCTCGCAGCAAAGACTTTCGGACCACGTCGACATACATACAGGGGTCGATGAAGTGGCGGCCTTCCTCCAGAATTTTCACACGAAGCTCCTCACGAACCTCTGGCTTGGACCGGTACCGCTGATACCGCCCTACGTTGGGCGCCAACTGAAGTACCGGGTTTTTAAGAACCCAGCGGTGCTAGGGAACACACCTAAAGACTTCGAATTCTTCCTGTTTCGACTACAGAAACACAGAGTCTTCTTGGTGAAGTCAAAGATCGTATTTATTGGCTGCAGCCAGTAACAGGTATCCTAGAAGTACAACACGGTGTATATTCTCAGGAGACTGCTCAAACGTACAAAGCCAGCCTTCTCTTTTATATAAAATATTATGCTTTAGGCAAACATTCCTTATTTTACAGTTGAACATTCACATATTTGCACTTCAAAGAAAAAGCAGAGTCATGATGACAAACCCATATTTTATGTTTGTCCAGCCCACAATCAATTACCCGGTAAGGCCTAGTTTTCTCATCAGATATCGACAGACCCCCAATAAAAACGGGCACCTCCTCCTCGTAAAGCAAGTCATAAAGAAAGAAACAGGGACAGGTGTGTGTAAGATTAGGCATGGTTTGTGTGCGATGAAAGGTTTATGATATGTTGTGCCTTGATACTAATCTCATTTGGCCACTGGGAAAGGAACTGGCCGAACAGGTTTGGCTTCAGGCAGTGGAGGCAGCTTGCCCAGGTCACAGAGGAGTCAGCAAAGGTGTACGTGTTCTTCAGACTCGTTTCGGCCTTAATCATTTGGCCTGTGTGAGGGCAATCACAATATGGCTGCCGTTCACAAAATGGAACCCGAGGGATCAGGACGGAAACTCTGATTTCAGGGTGATTTCGTCACTCGAATATGACGGAAATGCTTGTGCATAGTATTCTAATCATTCTCGGTCTGCTGATACCAAAATTGTCATGAGACGACGATGTTTATAACACAGGTCCAGAATTTTCAGTACCACAGTAGGTAGGGGGGAGGGTTCAAGACGGAAACTCTGATTTCAGGGTGATTTCGTCACTCGAATATGACGGAAATGCTTGTGCATAGTATCTAATCATTCTCGGTCTGCTGATACCAAAATTGTCATGATACGACGATGTTTATAACACAGGTCCAGAATTTTCAGTACCACAGTAGGTAGGGGGAAGGGGGTCGCGATGGGAGGGGGTCACACGGCAGGGTTAATTTTAAATAAAATAAAAATAAAAATGTACCTTCAGCGGTCCGGTCCAGTGTCGCGTCATCCTCGCAAGAAGCAGTCGCAGGTAGCCTCTCTACCCTACGCCAATCACAACGCTGCAATGCCAGCTTTGTGATTGGCTGGGACACCGACCACATAGGCATCTATGGGGAGGCCGTTTTATCCATGCAACATGGAGAAAAGGGATAGTGTGCATGACAAGGGCCGAGGAAACAGTCAGTGCCCACAACATTGGGCTAGCCACTCCTCGCCGACCACCTGTCCACTCCCAACCAAACCCTTCTTCTGCTTTCCTGCAGTGCGAGAAGCAAAAACATAAGAGGCTGTTTATACCAGTTTATGTTTCTGCTTCTCGCACTGTGAGAAAGCAGTGGGGCAATGCTCCTCCACTCACATGGAGGAGCCGCACCTGCTTTGTTATACCTTCTCCTCTGGTACTTCTTCTTGGGTCGTAAATCCGTCTAAAAGGGCATCCTATTCAAGCGCAATGGGCTTTGTAACTAAACCTCTATACTCCTCCTGTTGGAGTGCCTCGCTTTTCGCTAGTCCCCAGTGTGGTACCTTCTCCCACCACTGATCTTCATCTGGAGCTCTTGGAGACTTCCATCACCTGGTTATCAGCCACGTTGCCAGTAGTAGTGCCAAATCAATAAAGCGTATTCCCACCCTGGAGCTTTTTGGTCTAGAATGAAGCCCTCAGAGACAGTGTGCTGAGGTATCCCATGCCAGTCAGTTCAGTTAAGGTTGTTGCAATCCCTGCCCCAATAGCAAGACAGCGAAGGGTACATCCAAAGCATATGCTTGAGGTCAGCGTCCCCTGTTTGACAAAGAGGGCACGCCTGAGAGGCCGTTGGAGACATAGAGCTAAGTCTGTGCAGGGTTAAGAATACTCTGTGCAATATGGAGAACTGATTGAATTTAAATCTCGAGTTACCTGAGACTTTCTAAATATAGTCCAACAGTTTGGCCCAGTCTCCATCTGACAGCTCCTGGGAAAGCTCAGCCTCCCATTGCGTTCTCAAAGATAAGAGCGGCGTCGCTTTATGGGCCTGGAGCCCACAGTAGAGCCAGAGCAACAGGTATCTGCCATGCCCCACATGATGTAACGTTTAAAGCAACTCTTGTGTCGCCGGCTCCCTCCTTTCGGGAGCTTAAGACTGTCGAACATAGCGCAGAATGCTGGTGTGTGTGAGGGAGAGTGCCCGGTAGCCCATGCGTATGTGTAAAATCAGCATGGGAAAGCAGCACTCCATCTTGAAACAAGATCCCACTGTCAGCTCTCCCTCCCGCTCACAAGGGCTGAGCCTGCCTTCCGTCAGTGTACCTAAAGGTGTAGGAAGAATGCGCAGTGGTATATTCGGTGCACAGGGCACCATGGAGTCAGTATATTTGCACTTCATTTTCCAATATGACAGGGCTATATATATAATAGGGAGTCCGTGGAGGGTCTTAAGTAACCGTCCTATGTGTGTGTTTGTTTATTGACGGAGTAGGTGTGGGAAAAGTATCTGCGTGGATCTGACGGGCCAGAATTGCATCCGATTTGTCAGCACCTTTATGTGTTTCCGAGTATATGCTTTGTAGTCTATAATGTGGAAGTGTTCAAGGAGCACTGCATAGGATCCTGTGGCCTCTCTGCCGCCTCAGCGTCCTCGACTGCCACCTGTTCCAACTGGCCTAGCTTGCAATGTAGTTGTGTGAGCTCTTGCATGACCTCTCTTCTGGCTCCTACCACTGGACCAATGGCAGTACCTCTAACCGCCACCTTGAAGGCCCCCACTTCACTAGAGGAGAGGAGGCTGTGTACGCGTTCTTGGAGAAGCATGTGCCATTATGCTCAGATATTGTCTTCCCTAAATAAGTGACGTGGGGAATGTTAGGTTGAAAGTGTGAAGAGCATAGAATCCGATCAAGGCGGCAACATAATGTGTGAGGAGAATAAAATGAGTACTTTCTCTCATGCCCTGATTTCAACTGCTTCATTCATCTGAGAGGCTCCAACCCTTCAGCCACTGTCTTAGTATTTTTCGACTGTCACATTGGGGCTGTACCTGGCAAGGGGGGAAGTGGGAGGTCAAGAGTTGTGTCAAAAACTGTGTTAAAATCCCCATCCAGTACCCACGGGTAAGGTGTCAAGTCCGCCAACACCACCGACAGATAAGCCAAGAACACTTCCTGCTCTGTATCAGGCACATAGATGTTGTCAGGTGCAATCAGAGCTCCATCTAATTTGCCCCTTAACAGAGCGCGACTGCCACTTTCGTTTTAAAGGCAATTCACGTTTGTGTCCGGCAGTTACTTTAAAATTGTAGAATGTTGAAAGTTGCCTCTGGTTCAGTAGGCAAAACCGGGTGTCACTCATCAATTGTGACCCCAAAAGTAGAGCTCATCCTCGAGGAACGGGCGGCAGAATCCTGTATGCACGGACCTGCCTCGAACATTCTTTTAACTTTATTGTGTGCTGTTTCCTTAGCAAAAGCATTTCCTCTGCCTACATCATCGGTGATCTTTCTGTGGGCACTACACTTCACTGTTGCCAACTTCTTTGGGAGTATCAAAGCAGACAGAAGTCTTAGTATAAGACAGAGGTCTTCAAACTTTTGCAGGTTGAGCCTCCCCAGCTGAATTTTTTTAGATGTTGCCCCCCCCACCATCTGACAGAAATTTCTGAAATCGACCGCCATGCGCACATTCCGGGCATATCCAGCAAATAATGTTCAATACAATAAGAGTGTTTAGTAAACTGCAGGTTTGTGAGTGGGTGTGGTGAAATGACAGAGGATTATTACACAGCTCAAAACACTCACTACTTTCCAAGATAAAATGTTCACAAATTGTTTTTACTAAGATGCTTTGTTTTACACATGACATGGATTGATAATAACACCACCTACATAATTGTGACAGGTGTGCCTGTTTTTCAGAGACGGTCACTCTGTGGATGGATATTTGCTACTGCCATCCTCAGGTTGTGCTCCACATCCAGTCTTGAACGGTACCGAGGGCCCGATGTAGGTAGGCATTTACCGGTCTGTAACGGCCGAATTCGGCCTTAACGACCGGTAAATGCCTATTCCTATGTAGGAGGCATTTATTTACAGATTCTGTATTTTTACCGATTCTGTATTTACCGAATCGGTAAAATTACCGATTCGGTAAATACAGACTCAGTAAAAATACTGAATCTATAAATTTTAATGTGGGTAGCACTGTTGACAGTGCTAGAGGCCTCTAAGAAATCGTTATTTACCACCCAATACAATCGGGTGGTAAATAAGGAAATCCTGTGTACATGCACATCTGTGCATGTACACCTGTGCCATGTGGCCCACATACATGCCCTAAGGGCATGTATGTAAGCATGGGCGAATTTTGCGAATCTCGCGTTCGCGAATTTTGCGGATTTGCGAACTCGCAATCCGCAAAATCCGCGAATTCTCGCGAATTTGCGGATTTTTTTTTTTTTGTTCGCGCGGGTTTCTGCCAGTTCGCGAGGGTTTTGTACAATTTCGCAAAACGCGAACTTACCTGTCGGGTCGCAAGTTTCGCGAACTTGTTGTTTCTACGTGTCCAGCCTGTTTGGGACACTCTTCTTCATCACTGCCACTCTCTGTCACCACTGCCACTCTCTGACTACTCATGCCACCCTCTGGCACACCCATGCCACCCTCTGTTTCATCACAGCACCCTCTGGTTGTCCAGTCAGTGTATATTATTGTGGCAACGCAAGCACACCTTCCCTGCCTCAAGTGACCTGAATTAATTTGGGGCTGATTAATGTGTCTCAGAATATTTTTTTAGCTGGCACCTGCTTCCTTAGTGCTTCCTGATTAGTGATCTTTTGCACTTGCTAAGTGCTTTCATTGTTGCAAAATTAGTTACAACACCTGCCCTGCCCCAACTGACAATAATGAATTAGGGGCTGATTAATGGATTTGAACTTCCAGCCTGGCTCCTGCTTGTCTCCCTTAGCTGTAATTCAGGACCTTTGTGGCATATGTGTAACTATTCTGAGGTTCAGAGCAGGGTCACATAATAGTTGCAACTGGCAACTGAACTCTGGAGGGGCCCCTCAGGAAGCACTACAGGAAATGGCTACTAATGATGAGCCTGAACTTTTGAACCTGGTAAGTAGTTTCAGTTTTGCTAAGATCGTATTTCTGCAATTTTGCGCTTATTCGCGGGGCGCGAAGTTGTACTGGGAAGCCGCGAACTCACGCGAACAGTGCGAGCAAAATCCGCTGCTCGCGGATTTGCAGATTTTGCGGGAGATTCGTGAATCTCGCGGATTGCGAATTTACCGAAAATCCGCAAAATCCGCGAGCGAAACGGATTTTCCGCCCATGCTTACATGTATGTGTGTCACATTGCACATAAGCCAAAAACAGGGGTGCTACAGGGTGTCAAAGTGACACCCTGTTCCCCCTGGCAGGATTCGGTATTTACCGATTCGGTAATTACCGAATCGGTAAATACCGAATCTTACCGATTCGGTAATCAATTAGGTAAAAATACCTACATCCCCATTGCCAGTTCTTAAATACCGAATCGGTATGATTCGGTATTTAAGAAGTGGTAATCTGGGATTACCTACATCGGGCCCTTAGTATTTATTACCGCAAGTGCTGAGAACCCAACCTCAGATAAATAGGACAAGCTGAAAGGCAAGAGAGTTTTGATAGCAGTTTCTCCCAAAGCTGAATATTCTGCAGAAATATTCAGTCATGACAGGGACTGTAAGGGAGACAGTATTGTCAGATGTTTCGAGCACTCCCTAGCTCAGAGCTGGTACATGAGAAACAAATCTTCTCTAGAAATCGTTAACAAACGTTTTAGGCAGCATTATAATGGGATAATTGCCCTCCAATCAGTTATGTATCCGAAGACAGTTGAAAGCCCACAGAGAAGGAGCTGAACAAACACCTAATTGGGAATTCCTTAGTGGTACGATAAGTTGCTTGCCTGAAGCAGTGGGGGTTTGGGACACGTCAGGCTTATGTTTAAAAAAAATAGAACTAGTAATAAATTAATGATGTTATCTAGTTTACTTCAGTGTAATGGTGTCTGACAGACTTTGTGAAGGCAGGGACATGTTAGGAATTTTGGGTGCCCTGGGCCAAAACTATTTTGGGGGCCCCTGTTCAGTACAGCTTTGAGTTTAAATGATTTACTTTCAGCTCTGCCAAACCCTATTTAGCCAGGCTACTAATGGTGAAAAGGCACTGTAGTCTAAATTCTAAAAGCGTTTAAATCTAATATTCAGAGATAGTCATGTGTTTTCACTGTTGTAACAAAGCAGCAGCCCACTAATTTTACAGTGAATAATATCTGTGATATCCTCCAATTTTTCATATGTGAGGACCCGCTTGGATATAACTTTTTTATGGTTAACTTTTTTATGGTTGTTGCATGAAACAAACACATTTCTCTGCAAATAGTAATAGACTCCCTCACATCAATTACATTAAAAAGAAATTAAACAAAACTGTATTTGCAATAATCTGTTTAGGAATTGTTCCAGTCCATCAGTGCAAAAACAGAACTGTCTCTATCAAGGGGCCCCTGGAAGGCTGGATTGCAGTGCATTGAGATGTCTTCTTTTGTAATTTAGGACGAAAACCTTCATGGGGCACAACATGGTGGGTGAATGGTGTGAGTGCATGGTGATCAGTGTGAATGCAGGGTGAGCGGGTGACTGGTGTGCGTGCATGGTGATCAGTGTGAGAGCATTGTGATTGCTGTGAGTGCAGAGTGATCAGTGTGAGTGGAGGGTAAGTGGGTGAATGGTGTGAGTGCATGGTAATCAGTGTGAGTGCATTGTGATTGCTGTGAGTGCAGAGTGATCACTGTGAGTGGAGGGTAAGTAGGTGAGTGGTGTGAGTGCATTGTGATCGCGGTGAGAGGAGTGATCACTGTGAGTGCAGAGTGATTGCTGTGAGTGCAGAGTGATCACTGTGAGTGGAGGGTAAGTGGGTGAATGGTGTGAGTGCATGGTGATCAGTGTGAGCGCATTGTGATTGCTGTGAGTGCAGAGTGATCACTGTGAGTGGAGGGTAAGTAGGTGAATGGTGTGAGTGCATTGTGATCGCTGTGAGAGGAGTGATCGCTGTGAGTGCAGAGTGATTGTTGTGAGTGCAGAGTGATCACTGTGAGTGGAGGGTAAGTGGGTGAATGGTGTGAGTGCATGGTGATCAGTGTGAGCGCATTGTGATTGCTGTGAGTGCAGAGTGATCACTGTGAGTGGAGGGTAAGTAGGTGAATGGTGTGAGTGCATTGTGATCGCTGTGAGTGGAGTGATCGCTGTGAGTGCAGAGTGATCGCTGTGAGTGCAGAGTGATCTCTGTGAGTGGAGGGTAAGTGGGTGAATAGTGTGAGTGCATCAGGATCAGTGTGAGTGCTGGGTGAGGGTGAAAGTGAAGGACGAGAATGAGGAGTGAGTGGTCTGAATGCAGGGTGCATTACCAGACACTTGAAGTAACTTAGCATGTTATTGAGGGAGGTAGTGCTCGCGACGGCCAACGGCCGACGGGAGCATGGAAGGGGTTAAACAACACATGGCTGGCTGGCATTTTGCGCGCCTGCCAGTTTAATTTTAAAATAAACTTTCAGGGACGTTTTAGGGATTTTGGGGGCTCTGGCCAAATGTATTTTGGTGGCCCCTGTTCGGACCAGCTTTGATTTTATGATCCAATCTCAGCTCTTTCATGCCTTCTTTGGTCAAATACTAAATGTGTGTACATCTAATATTCAGGGATAGTGATGTGTGTTTTCAGTATGTAACACAACAGCAGTTCACTAATATTACTGCAAATAATCTCGGTCACACCCTCCCATTTCTCATACGTGAGGTCCTGTATTGAGCTAAAATAAACGTTTTTAATGGATGTTGCATGACGCATAACATTTTGTCTGCAAAAAGTCTGTAATACACTCTTACACATTACAAATGGATGATAGTAAAACACTATTTACAACATTGTGTTTAAAAATGACTAAAGGTAATGAGGACAAGACTGTAGAACAGAGCTGGCTCTTTCACCCCATCCCCCCTTTGAAAGGCTGAGGCCCTGGCCAAGAGCCCGCTATGCCCATGCCTTAAAACTTCTATGGAAACTTTGTCTCCTTTCTGGGAAGAGCTAACTCTCCCAGGAGGGGCTTAATTCATAGAGCTGAAATGCTTCAGCTGCAGTGGGAGGCAAGGGGTCTCCTGCTAAAACTGAAAGTGTGTCTGTTTGTTTGTTTTCTTTCGGTTTTAGCAGGGGAGACTCCTTGCCTCGCACTGCAGCTTAAGCATGTCAGCTACGAATTAACCCCCTCTTGGGAGAGTTATCAAGACAAAAGAACGGGTCGATTCCCCTCCCTCCCCCCTCTAACCATACCGGAGTAAACTCTAAGAAGACTTGGGAAAGACGCGGGGAACAAAGATAAGATTGGAGTGGAGTGCGCGCCCCACCCTGGGATGGTGTCGCCCCCCTCCCCGGATGGTGTCGCCCCACAGATTGAGGAACTATGGTATAAGGTGACCATATTGGATCTTGGTGCCCTGGGAAGTAAGAAACCCTCCCTCAGCCCAGAGTCGCTCAAAATTATACGCGACCCCCAAAGGCATACTGGCTGTCAGTATAAATATTGACAACCATTCCCTCACTTAAATCACAAGCTCGAATAAGGGCAGCTAGCTCAGCTGCTTGGGCGGACTGATAAGGAACTTGTGATGTCTCCATGACCAGGCCGAAAAGCGGCGGACGGTTTTTCCGTCCGCCGCGGTCCCCCCCCCCGCCATAGTAATATGGCGGGGGGAAATGGGTGGTGGGTGGGGACGGATCTAGGGTGGATCGCCACTGCCATGCGGGCGATGGCGATGGGGGTGGCGGGTACCGTAGATACTCCCATGTGCACCCCCACCCCCCAGAGTTCCTGGGGGCTCGCAACCAGCCCCTGCAAAAGATTCCCGCATGCGTTGCCACCACGGAAAGGCATGTGTCCGCCCCATTCATAATATGGATGGCTGTGTCTAGCAGACAACGCCACCATATTAAACTATTTTCCGCCCGGTCGACTTGTCGACCCGGCGGAAAAGCGGCGGGCGGTCTTTCGATCTGCTGTGGCTCCCCGCCATAGTAATGGTGGGGAAATGGGTGGCGGGCGGGGACGGATCTCGGGCGGATTGCCACCGCCATGAGGGCGGTGGCGATCCGCCCGAGATCCTAATAACCCCCTATGTTGGGTAACTATATTTTACCATCTATATTGTGTGAATGTCCTAGAGTGGATACGACAGATGGGTGACATGGACAGTCAAAAAAGACATCTTCAATCACCTCATGCAGAACCACAGCCCTTCTGACCAGCTTGACTACAACGTGCGTGGACAGGAATTCCAGGGGGTTTTGAGCACCACTGCAGCTCCTAAAACTAAGCCAAAACGTTCTTCACCTTACTTCCTTTTGCGTGGTATTCCCAGGGATCTGGTGCCCTCTTGCTCATCGGCCCAATGAAGACACTGGATAAGATGTAGTCCATCTTTGAAGGAGCCATCTTTAGACGAGGATCCTCTGCATTGTGGGTCTTAATTTAAGCCACATATCACTAGATGACCAGGTTGAGTGCAAATAAGGGCACATTCCATGGAAAAAGTTGCACAGCCCGGTGGCCTATGGGCCTTTTTCCATTGAGATTTACCAGGGCGATTGTTCTTCATATTAGATATATTACAGACATCGCTCCTAGGAGCATGTTACAGAGAACATTTGTATCACAGTGGCTGCATCTTGAACCGGAGGCGCTGTACGTAGAAAAATATAGTATAGATTACAGAAACGAGGATGTGATGGGTGGCAGGTAATTTGTAAAGTGTCTAGTGCTGAAGATTCAAGCCCAAGTCTTTGGGGGGTACGGAGGACAACTATGCCAACAAACCAGATCTTCTAAGCCAGGCCTTCTCTGGCTCATAGAACCACGACCCAAGAGTAAAATCAGATGGCCCATTTAGTTGTCATGTTTTATGTCCTCCTGTAACAATTCTGGATGTTACTGTGTTTAACATGGAGAATTCTACTTGATTATGGCCATTCAAGATTAGATATTTTAGAAACCTAAAGGGTTGATTGATTTTTCTAGTTTGACTTGTGAGAATATGTTTACATTTCCTTTGGTACATTTTTGTAGTTGACACCCCTTTAAAGAGAAGGTGTCAACTACAACTCCAGACAATTAACCTGTGTCATTTTTCTGTATCGTATGAAACATCATCCAGCTTAAAGGTCTTCATCCACAGTTCAGCGGTGGCCAACGTGGGGGCAGGAGAAAATAATCCATCCTGATTTTCATGATGACCAATGAAAAATAAAGGATTTCGGTTTAGAATTGAGGTATATAAATGCATCCGATGTGGATTATTATTATTATAAAATCGTGTATAGGGCTTAGGTACCCAATTAGGGTTTCCCAGTGCTTTAGCAACAGGTAGGGCCGACAGTCTTCGATTAAAACAACCAAGTTTTCAGGTTCTTACGAACAATGGTCAGTGAGATGCAGCTTCTCCCAAGTATGAAAAAGAGCAACTGGCCATGCGAGCTAGTTTAACTCTGGGAATCCAGGCAGAGAAACAGGTTTCTCTAACAGAAAGAGCAAGTGGGCTGGTAAGGCACCACCAATTCGTTGAGGTACCGTGGACCAGATCTCGATCCAGCTTTATGTATGTCTAGAACTTGATCTGTTTGTCCACTGCAAGCCAGTGAAGATCGCAAAGGTGGGACAACACGGAGGCAAGTTTCGGTAATCGGAATAGGAGTCTGGCTGCAAAGGTATGAGCAACATGTAGGCATCTAATAGAGGGCTTGTCCCCAAGGTAGAGGATGTTTCTGTCATCTAGTCTTGATAAGATCAAGGCCTGAATAACTGTCCTTTGGGCCTAAAAAGGGAGCATCAAATAATCTTTTTCAACCATTTCAGGATTGCAAAATAAGCTGAGGCTAGTTTAGCAACATGAGGTTTCATTGACAGATTGGTATCCAGCCAGAAACCTAAATGCGTTACCTTGTAGGCCAGTTCAGGGAAAGCACCTAAGATCTTAGACTAGTGCTGTGGGCCCCAAAGCAGGGTGTTCTTACCCAGCACCATACCTCTGTCTTGTCGTCATTCATTTTTAAGGAGTTGGTGTTCATCCAAGTGAAAATCAGACCCCAGCATAAGTTTGGGGCCCCAGAGTTGTGGTCCTGAGCAGATGACAAGGAGAATGTGATTTGAGTATCATCTGTGTAGGAGAACAGGGAAAGGTCACAGCTTTTCACCAAGTCAGCCAATGAACGAACATAGATATTAAATAACATCAGACTTAGGGCTGATCCCTGAGGGACTCCCAGGGTAAGAGCATGTGGACTGGATGTCGTGCTGGCCGAGAAGACTTGGAAAGTTCGATCTTCCAGAAAGGTGGTCATCCACGATAGAGTCATCCCCTGGAGACCAAATTTAGACAGTCTTTTCAGAAGGATGGAATGTGACACCATATCAAAGGATGAGTTGAGGCCCAGTGCCATCAGTGCAGCCATTGGGCCCTTGTCAAGAAGCTGTCTCAGATGTTCAGAGGCTCCTAGAAGGCCAGATTCAGCACTATTTCCTGCTCTAAAGACTGACTGTGAAGGATGCAAAGCATTTTGGGACTCCAACAATTTGGAGAGAATGGAGAGCATCAAAATTGGTCTAACATAGACCAATAGAGGGGTCCAAGTAGTATTGTTTTAGTCGGGGCAAGACCATGGCGTGTTTCTATGCTTGGGGGAATATGTCACTTATGTAAAGATGAGTTTAGGAGTCCTACTAATAGTTGTATACAGTCTGGGCCCAGTGTGCTCAGTTTGGCCGGAGGGAGAGGATCTTGGAGCGAGCCAGACTTTACAACTGTAAAAGAGTCCGAAAAAGAAAAGTGTCCAGAGGGGGTCAGTAAATTCATTTTTTTAAATTTAACCAGTACCCAAAAGATAAACTTCACCAGTTAGAAGTTGCATCTGTGGGCTGGTATTTGGAATGTTACCATCCGACTGGGATTTGTCCGTCCAAGCCATCAATAGAGAGTGTTGAATGACCGTCACCTTCTTGAAATGAACTCCTTACATTGTGACTGGGAAAGCAAAGAGGGCGGAGAAATGTTAGTTGGGCCTGAAAGTTCTTTGACTGCTTTAAAAAGTGTTTTTAGGCAATTTTGGGCTGCAGAAATGTTATCTGAAAAAAATATAGCCAGGGCACCTCTGCAGAGTACATGATAGTTTTTTATTGCTGCTTTCGTACATGTGTTTTTAAGTCTTGTGGCGTTGAACCGCGCGAAGCGCGGTCTTGCCGGAGACCTATTGTTAGGGATTCCTCTTTCCAGGAGAGGGAACAGGAGCTGGCCGCGCGCTCGCAATTGAGCGGGCCACGTGCACGTGAACGCGCTTGCTGTGGCCAGCTCCTGTCTCCTCTCCTGGAAAGCTGTACCACACAGCCACACCTCCCCTTGCTCACGCATGCACACAAACAGAGACACACACACGAGCGCACCTACACACACGCACGCACACATACAGAGACCCCCGCCCACCCCCCGCTGCACACACACAGAGACACACACACCCGAGCGCACCTACACACACACACACATACAGAGCCCCCCCGCCGCACACACGAGCGCGTACACACACACACACACACACAATCGCACCCCCCCTCCCCCCTCCACCCCCCACCCCCACAAGTAAGGACCACTTACCGCTACTCCGGACTTCAGCCGCCACCGCGGGGCTCTCCCTCGGGCATGGGAGCCCCGCGTCACCAGCACTGCTTCTCTCCATGGGCGCGTGTGCGGGCTTCCGAAGACGGAAGTCCCGCCCCACGGAAGGTTTCGGTTTCGCTCACGGCTTGTTTAACTGATGCTAGAGTCTATCAATAAACACATGTTGCCTCCTATGAAATTCATTGCTGCGCATAAAGACCATCGTGGTAGTTTACGGAGAATTGCAGCTTTTGATTTTACGATCCAAACTCTTAGAAGTCGCAAAGAAATGTCCAGTCTTTTTTGCTCACAAAAGTAGCTCTAACCGGTAGTCCAGACCTTCTCTCTACGTTTAGTTATTTAGCACGACATTGCTAGTTTGTATGTTTTTCTAGTACACAAACTGTGCTGTGCGATTGTGGACATATCAGTGTGTATGGTTGCATGTCTGTTAATGAATGTCTTATATTGGATTAGATGGATCAGTGAGTGTGATGCCGATGGCCTGGCGCGTGGTCTGACTTGTGCCGACCTGATCCCTGTTGATTAGCGTGACCAAGCTGTTTACTGGCGTTACATAACTGACGTACAGTGGCTACTAGCAATCCCCCTTGCTCTGTCTTCCTTTGTTGTTCAGTTTTAAAAGTTGGCTGCTTTCCCATACGTGTTACACGGCCAAAACTTAGTAGAAACTGAAGGAGGATTTCTGCGCATGGGGCTTTGAGGTCCCGAGGACTGGTTGGTATATTTAAAATATCTCAGCTCGGTACAGAGTCTATAATATTACCCGATCTAGCGTGGGACATTCACAATTCCAAGTCCTGCATTTTTCAGAAAAGAGCATAGGGTGTTATGCTGACTAGTTCCAGCACGTTAAGTTCTTGGAAAATATTTTACGTGGTATTAACAGGTTGCGTGTCTTGCTTGGTGCTCACTGCTTGAAACCATCCTAACCCCCTCCCCAGCTCTCCAATGCTTGAGGTGCATCATCAGAGCTGTGTGAATAATAACAGCGTCAGCCCCGTGCCTGAGGTGCATCATCAGAGCTGTGTGAATAATAACAGCTGTGAGCCTGTGCCTGAGGTGCATCATCAGAGCTGTGTGAATAATAACAGCTGTGAGCCCGTGCCTGAGGTGCATCATCAGAGCTGTGTGAATAATAACAGCTGTGAGCCCGTGCCTGAGGTGCATCATCAGAGCTGTGTTAATAATAACAGCTGTGAGCCCGTGCCTGAGGTGCATCATCAGAGCTGTGTGAATAATAACTGCGTCAGCCCCGTGCGTGAGGTGCATCATCAGAGCTGTGTGAATAATAACAGCTGTGAGCCCGTGCGTGAGGTGCATCATCAGAGCTGTGTGAATAATAACAGCTGTGAGCCTGTGCCTGATGTGCATCATCAGAGCTGTGTGAACAATAACTGCTGTGATCCCCGTGCCTGAGGTGCATCATCAGAGCTGTGTGAATAATAACAGCTGTGAGCCCGTGCCTAAAGTGCATCAGAGCTGTGTGAATAATAACTGCGTCAGCCCCGTGCCTGAGGTGCATCATCAGAGCTGTGTGAATAATAACAGCTGTGAGCCCTTGCCTGAGGTGCATCATCAGAGCTGTGTGAATAATAACAGCTGTGAGCCCGTGCCTGAGGTGCATCATCAGAGCTGTGTGAATAACAGCTGTGAGCCCGTGCCTGAGGTGCATCATCAGAGCTGTGTGAATAATAACAGCTGTGAGCCCCGTGCCTGAGGTGCATCATCAGAGCTGTGTGAATAATTACTGCGTCAGCCCGTGCCTGAGGTGTATCATCAGAGCTGTGTGAATAATAACAGCTGTGAGCCTGTGCCTGAGGTGCATCATCAGAGCTTTGTGAATAATAACTGCGTCAGCCCCGTGCCTGAGGTGCATCATCAGAGCTGTGTGAATAATTACTGCGTCAGCCCGTGCCTGAGGTGTATCATCAGAGCTGTGTGAATAATAACAGCTGTGAGCCTGTGCCTGAGGTACATCATCAGAGCTGTGTGAATAATAACAGCTGTGAGCCCGTGCCTGAGGTGCATCATCAGAGTTGTGTGAATAATATCTGCATCATCCCCGTGCCTGAGGTGCATCATCAGAGCTGTGTGAATAATAACAGCTGTGAGCCTGTGCCTGAGGTGCATCATCAGAGCTGTGTGAATAATAACAGCTGTGAGCCCTTGCCTGAGGTGCATCATTAGAGCTGTGTGAATAATAACAGCTGTGAGCCCGTGCCTGAGGTGCATCATCAGAGCTGTGTGAATAACAGCTGTGAGCCCGTGCCTGAGGTGCATCATCAGAGCTGTGTGAATAATAACAGCTGTGAGCCCCGTGCCTGATCTAGCGTGGGACATTCACAATTCCAAGTCCTGCATTTTTCAGAAAAGAGCATAGGGTGTTATGCTGACTAGTTCCAGCACGTTAAGTTCTTGGAAAATATTTTACGTGGTATTAACAGGTTGCGTGTCTTGCTTGGTGCTCACTGCTTGAAACCATCCTAACCCCCTCCCCAGCTCTCCAATGCTTGAGGTGCATCATCAGAGCTGTGTGAATAATAACAGCGTCAGCCCCGTGCCTGAGGTGCATCATCAGAGCTGTGTGAATAATAACAGCTGTGAGCCTGTGCCTGAGGTGCATCATCAGAGCTGTGTGAATAATAACAGCTGTGAGCCCGTGCCTGAGGTGCATCATCAGAGCTGTGTGAATAATAACAGCTGTGAGCCCGTGCCTGAGGTGCATCATCAGAGCTGTGTTAATAATAACAGCTGTGAGCCCGTGCCTGAGGTGCATCATCAGAGCTGTGTGAATAATAACTGCGTCAGCCCCGTGCGTGAGGTGCATCATCAGAGCTGTGTGAATAATAACAGCTGTGAGCCCGTGCGTGAGGTGCATCATCAGAGCTGTGTGAATAATAACAGCTGTGAGCCTGTGCCTGATGTGCATCATCAGAGCTGTGTGAACAATAACTGCTGTGATCCCCGTGCCTGAGGTGCATCATCAGAGCTGTGTGAATAATAACAGCTGTGAGCCCGTGCCTAAAGTGCATCAGAGCTGTGTGAATAATAACTGCGTCAGCCCCGTGCCTGAGGTGCATCATCAGAGCTGTGTGAATAATAACAGCTGTGAGCCCTTGCCTGAGGTGCATCATCAGAGCTGTGTGAATAATAACAGCTGTGAGCCCGTGCCTGAGGTGCATCATCAGAGCTGTGTGAATAACAGCTGTGAGCCCGTGCCTGAGGTGCATCATCAGAGCTGTGTGAATAATAACAGCTGTGAGCCCCGTGCCTGAGGTGCATCATCAGAGCTGTGTGAATAATTACTGCGTCAGCCCGTGCCTGAGGTGTATCATCAGAGCTGTGTGAATAATAACAGCTGTGAGCCTGTGCCTGAGGTGCATCATCAGAGCTTTGTGAATAATAACTGCGTCAGCCCCGTGCCTGAGGTGCATCATCAGAGCTGTGTGAATAATTACTGCGTCAGCCCGTGCCTGAGGTGTATCATCAGAGCTGTGTGAATAATAACAGCTGTGAGCCTGTGCCTGAGGTACATCATCAGAGCTGTGTGAATAATAACAGCTGTGAGCCCGTGCCTGAGGTGCATCATCAGAGTTGTGTGAATAATATCTGCATCATCCCCGTGCCTGAGGTGCATCATCAGAGCTGTGTGAATAATAACAGCTGTGAGCCTGTGCCTGAGGTGCATCATCAGAGCTGTGTGAATAATAACAGCTGTGAGCCCTTGCCTGAGGTGCATCATTAGAGCTGTGTGAATAATAACAGCTGTGAGCCCGTGCCTGAGGTGCATCATCAGAGCTGTGTGAATAACAGCTGTGAGCCCGTGCCTGAGGTGCATCATCAGAGCTGTGTGAATAATAACAGCTGTGAGCCCCGTGCCTGATCTAGCGTGGGACATTCACAATTCCAAGTCCTGCATTTTTCAGAAAAGAGCATAGGGTGTTATGCTGACTAGTTCCAGCACGTTAAGTTCTTGGAAAATATTTTACGTGGTATTAACAGGTTGCGTGTCTTGCTTGGTGCTCACTGCTTGAAACCATCCTAACCCCCTCCCCAGCTCTCCAATGCTTGAGGTGCATCATCAGAGCTGTGTGAATAATAACAGCGTCAGCCCCGTGCCTGAGGTGCATCATCAGAGCTGTGTGAATAATAACAGCTGTGAGCCTGTGCCTGAGGTGCATCATCAGAGCTGTGTGAATAATAACAGCTGTGAGCCCGTGCCTGAGGTGCATCATCAGAGCTGTGTGAATAATAACAGCTGTGAGCCCGTGCCTGAGGTGCATCATCAGAGCTGTGTTAATAATAACAGCTGTGAGCCCGTGCCTGAGGTGCATCATCAGAGCTGTGTGAATAATAACTGCGTCAGCCCCGTGCGTGAGGTGCATCATCAGAGCTGTGTGAATAATAACAGCTGTGAGCCCGTGCGTGAGGTGCATCATCAGAGCTGTGTGAATAATAACAGCTGTGAGCCTGTGCCTGATGTGCATCATCAGAGCTGTGTGAACAATAACTGCTGTGATCCCCGTGCCTGAGGTGCATCATCAGAGCTGTGTGAATAATAACAGCTGTGAGCCCGTGCCTAAAGTGCATCAGAGCTGTGTGAATAATAACTGCGTCAGCCCCGTGCCTGAGGTGCATCATCAGAGCTTTGTGAATAATAACAGCTGTGAGCCCTTGCCTGAGGTGCATCATCAGAGCTGTGTGAATAATAACAGCTGTGAGCCCGTGCCTGAGGTGCATCATCAGAGCTGTGTGAATAACAGCTGTGAGCCCGTGCCTGAGGTGCATCATCAGAGCTGTGTGAATAATAACAGCTGTGAGCCCCGTGCCTGAGGTGCATCATCAGAGCTTTGTGAATAATAACTGCGTCAGCCCCGTGCCTGAGGTGCATCATCAGAGCTGTGTGAATAATTACTGCGTCAGCCCGTGCCTGAGGTGTATCATCAGAGCTGTGTGAATAATAACAGCTGTGAGCCTGTGCCTGAGGTACATCATCAGAGCTGTGTGAATAATAACAGCTGTGAGCCCGTGCCTGAGGTGCATCATCAGAGTTGTGTGAATAATATCTGCATCATCCCCGTGCCTGAGGTGCATCATCAGAGCTGTGTGAATAATAACAGCTGTGAGCCTGTGCCTGAGGTGCATCATCAGAGCTGTGTGAATAATAACAGCTGTGAGCCCTTGCCTGAGGTGCATCATTAGAGCTGTGTGAATAATAACAGCTGTGAGCCCGTGCCTGAGGTGCATCATCAGAGCTGTGTGAATAACAGCTGTGAGCCCGTGCCTGAGGTGCATCATCAGAGCTGTGTGAATAATAACAGCTGTGAGCCCCGTGCCTGAGGTGCATCATCAGAGCTTTGTGAATAATAACTGCGTCAGCCCCGTGCCTGAGGTGCATCATCAGAGCTGTGTGAATAATTACTGCGTCAGCCCGTGCCTGAGGTGTATCATCAGAGCTGTGTGAATATTAACAGCTGTGAGCCTGTGCCTGAGGTACATCATCAGAGCTGTGTGAATAATAACAGCTGTGAGCCCGTGCCTGAGGTGCATCATCAGAGTTGTGTGAATAATATCTGCATCATCCCCGTGCCTGAGGTGCATCATCAGAGTTGTGTGAATAATAACAGCTGTGAGCCCGTGCCTGAGGTGCATCATCAGAGCTGTGTGAATAACAGCTGTGAGCCCGTGTCGGAGGAGCATCGTCAGAGCTGTGTGAATAATAACAGCTGTGAGCCCGTGCCTGAGGTGCATCATCAGAGCTGTGTGAATAATAACTGCATCAGCCCAGTGCGTGAGGTGCATCATCAGAGCTGTGTGAATAATAACCGCTGTGAGCAACAGCATACTCTTGCACACACTCTCACTTCTCACCAATTCAAAGTTTGCTAAAAATGTTATGAAACTCATTGTCATGCACAATGCCAATAACTCAAACTTTAATGCTGCAAGACCTATTGCATTGTAAATGCTTGTTTATCTTCGTCATCGGATTTCCCCCAGGACTTTTTCAGGCCTTTGCATTGCTTTTTCTCATCACGTACAGCCCATTAAACCACATGCTACGGTGGTGGAGTGTAGCTGAGGAACTGAGTTTGGCTGGCAGGAGAATCCTGGATCCATTTGCCAAGCATGGGTTGATTTTAAATTAGCCTTCTGCACCAGGGTTGGTATCGTTTTCAAGTAGTCAAGTATTGGGAGAAGGGGTATCTAAATTGGACCAGTTCCTGGACATGACTTGAGGTCTGGCTGCCGCCAAAGAGGGTGTTGAGTGAGTCTGAATTTAAAAAGGCACTATAAAGTGGTTCAGCCAGAGGAGCAGCAGGGGAGGGTCCTTGATGAGGCCTTTAATGTTCTAGAAAATGGTATCTAAAAGAAGACCAGCATTATGTGTGGGTGCTAAATTATTTAAATCAAGGTTAAAAGTGATAAGATCCTCTATAATGGGCCGGCCTGAGTTGCACTTGGGATGTTCCACATGAATATTCAAATCCTCAAACAGAATGAAGTTGCCACCCTTGAGAATATAAGGAGGGAGCGAACAAGGAATCCTTGAACACCAATTCCCCACATATCCAGGAGGATAGTAAATCAAGACACCGGATACTGTAAAGTTATGAGTGAGACCAAGTGAAAAAAACAAGGCTTCGCAGGCAGAGATGTGTATCTCCTGTGCTTTACATTGGTAAATCTCCTTTAAAACAATGGCTATCCCGCCTTCTGGCTTGTCCTTGAGATCCATTCTAACAATACAATAGTTATTGGGCAATGCAGCAATAATATAGGGTAAAGAAGCTTCATGTAGCCATGATTCTGTCAGAAACAGGGCATCAGGGGCATTATCCAGTAGGAAATTATAGATATGCTTTTTTTTTATTATTAATATGTTTATTGGTATTTCAAAAATAAACAACCACAACAGACATTAGCAGTAATTGGCGACATTAGATATACAGACATCGTTCAAAAATGAATGTAATGAGACTAATGACAAAAAGCATTACTTGTACATAGTAATAGTTAAGGGCGGCATGGCTTGAGGTCGGGCGACTCACCGAGTTCAAATAATGAAACCTATTTGTCCCTTTCCGGGGTTATTACTGTCCATCCCTCCGTGAACAATCTATCCATCTAGGTTACAATGCGTTAGGGGGACTACTCTACGAAATGGTGTAAGGGTCCCCTGCCAGATCTTCCCCCCCGTGTACGTGTGTCTGCCTCCTCCTTCTCCGCAGTGTCCCGTGTGTACCTCCTATTTATAAACATAGACCAGAAAATCTTAGGTCTATTACGAGGGGGCAATAAATCGCTATAGAGTTCAGTTTGTGAGCTGCAGTAAGTCATCTCCCTGGTCCATTGTGATAGAGTAGGGACCGGGCCTCACATCCATGAGAGCGCTACCCACCTCTTAGCTAGAAGGAAGGCCATGTCAACCAATCTCCTGTGTTCACGTCTCAGAGGCTTAGAGTATCCCAGTATGGCTAATAAAGGATCCGGTACCAACGTTAATTGTGTGATCACGCTCACCTCTTTGTATACTTTGCACCAAAATGCAAAGATGTTCGGACAAGACCAAGCCACGTGCAAAAAGTCCTCCACCTGCGCCCCGCATCTCTAGCAAGTAGGGATTGCACGTAATCCGTATCTATGTAGCCTCTCAGGAGTATAGTACATCCTGTTTAGGTATTTAAAATGCATTAGCCTATTACGGCCGTTCAGAGAAATTATACTCGTACTTGAACAGCAATATTGCCATTTCTCTTCCGGCAGATCAGTATTCAAGTCGGCTTGCCATGCCAGAGGTGGCTTAGCGTAGTCCGCCGTCTTCTCTGGGAGGGCAATTCGGTACAAATTGGTTATTAATTTAGCAGGGGACTTAGCGTTAATGACGTAATCGAAAGCTGTGACCACCGGGGGTTCCGCCATGTTCTCCCCCAAAAGATCCCTAAGGGCGTGCCTCACCCTGTGGAACTGGTAGCGCGTTAAGAGCGGATAGGAAACATCCTCAGTTTCAATCTCTCGTTAAGTGCGTGCAGTGCCCTCTGCAAACAGGTCGCCCATGCTGTGTATATTCAGCGTGCCCAATGCCGCCAATACCCCTTTGTCCTTGTATGGGGTCAACCATGAACACCAGGCGAGAGGGGCCTTCAGGACATACAGTAGATTGCACGCTTGGGCGTCCATCATATGATGCCATGCATGAGTGACTGCATTCAGTGAGTCCAGATACCCGTACGTCGGTTCCGAGGTCGGGCGAGCAGCGCTGGTAAAGGGACCGGATCTGCAACGATTGATTCAATGCGTATATGTGGAATGTCCGCTGGGTCATGTATCCAGTGGTAAGCATGCGCGCATTGCGCAGCACGATAATAAAGTTCTAGATCTGGGGCGTTCAGTCCGCCCGCCGCATACGGACGTATAAGAATTTTCAACGCCACTCTTGGCTGTTTCCCGGCCCAAGCCAAGCGAACCGTTAGTGATTGTAGCTGTTGAAAAAATAGGTTCGATGGCACCATAGGGATGTTACAAAACAAGAACAAAAAGCGCGGCAGCACGATCATTTTCATAAGTGAGATTTGTCCCAACAGCGACAGTGGCAAAGTGATCCACTTTTCAACATCATCCTCCAGTTTGGAGACAGCCACCCCATAGTTCTCCTGGAGGACTATTTCCGAGTCCGTATGGAGTCGGATCCCCAGATACCGTACCGCATCAGTAGTCCACTGAATAGAGTATTGCGGGTCGAGCCTCTTTGTAGCCGGTGTGAGCGGGAACATAAGGGATTTGCTCCAATTAACATGGATGCCCTAAAGAGAATTAAATAAGAGCACTTCGCGCAGCACCGCCGATAAATGCACCTCTGAGTCTCGAACATATAAGAGAGTATCGTCCGCGTACGGGGATACGATCAAATTATATGTGGGGAAACGTGTACCCCTGTGCCCATGGTATTCAGGTAGGGCACAAGCGAGAGGCTCAGCCGAAAGTGCATAGAGAATAGGGGAAAGGGGGCATCCCTGCCTCGTGCCTCTGCCGATCTGTATGGAGTCCGTGACCAGCGATCCAATCCGTATACGAGCTGTAGGGGAGGTATACCGTGTGGCTAGAAGCTGAAGAAGCAGCGCCCCCACACCTATCCGGCTTAGGACATGTCTCAGAAAAGGCCATTCGACAGAGTCGAAGGCCCTTTCCATGTCCAGGAAGACCGCGACAGCCGGGACTTCCGGGCGTGTATGCTGAAACGCTGCAAACACCGTCCTAAGATTATACGTGAGGTTGCGGGTAGGAACAAATCCCGCCTGTTCTGGTGCGACCATCGAAGTGACCATGGGGCTGAGGCGGTTGGCAATCAATTTGGCAAATATCTTCACGTCCACGTTTACTAATGACAAGGGACGATACGAGGCACAGTCCCCCGGGGTCTTTCCAGGTTTAAGAATAGCTACCAATATCGCTTCACGCATAGTGAGAGGTAGGGGTGCCCGTGTCCGCCATGTCCTCAAATAGAGTGAGTAACCGAGGGATCAGGAGGGCTGCGTACGACTTGTAAAAGGCAACTGTGAGGCCGTCACTTCCCGGCGCACTCCCGGCCCTCATGGCAGATAATGCCCATACGATTTCTTCTCGCTCAATCGGTTTGGAATGAGTCGACAGTGCCCACGTTGGTGTAAAAAAACTCTTCAATTGCTGTAGCTAACTCCTCCTTAAAGGGGCCGTCCAGTAGGGAGTAAGGGGGAAAACACCAAGCAAATGGTGGAATGCGTTTCGCCGGTGCGGAAACTGTCAGCAACAAGGGTGAATGATCTGAATATGTACGCGGGAGTATAGTGCAAGCCTGAACTCTGTGAGTTAAATGAGCTGTGACCAGCCAGTAGTCTGTCCTAGTATGTATGTTATATGGATCTGAATAGTGCGTGTAGCCCCCCAAAGTGGGATGTCGGTGTCTCCACACATCGCGCAAGTCCAACCGGGTCATTTGGATCTCCAGCGCCCTAGCAGAAGCCGAGGGACGTCGTTCAGGGCCGTCTGATCTGTCTTTGTTGGGTTGTCTCGTCATATTAAAATCGCCCCCCCCCATAGGACACCATCCCCCGAGTGCTCTAGGATCTTAACCGCTAAATCTGAATAGAAGGCAGGGTGGTCATAGTTAGGACAGTAGGTGTTCCCTATGCATAGCTTCATACCCTTCCCGCAACATTTCGTGATCGTGTACTGTCCATCCCTGTCAGTCTCTAGTGGGGTCATCTTCAGCAGCGTCTTCGGGTTGACCCATGTGAGCACCCCCCTGGCATGCGATGTAAATCCCGCTGCATGTATTTTACCCCTGAATCCCCTATATTGCAAGATGTGGCTATCTGGGTGCAGGTGCGTCTCCTGCAAGAGGGCAATATCAACCCTGTGTCTCGAAAATTATTGCAGGACCTTCCTATGGTCATTAAGACGCCGGACATTCCAAGTTATCAGCGTCAGTGTATCCAAAGATTCCCCTGGTGGAGTCATCCCGTCTGCAACTGTCGGTGTACACGTCTCCGCAGTGTGGTCTGAACATATGTCCTTACATCACATCTTGCTGCGTCTAAGCCTAATGCCCCGTGAAAACCACCCTCAAACTGCAGACAATCCCCCCCAGCCCATGCGACACACCACTGTGTCACCCCTCCCCCCTCCCCACACCCTTCCATGCCTGCCCATCCCAAACTAGGCCGCGAACATCCGCCCACCCCAACAAAACCTCCCACTCTTCCCATCCCATCTCCAAAACCCTGGAACCAAACGGCGAAAGCAAAACCTTCTTTCCGAGTACAGTGGGATTCACGCCGGGGCGAAGGTAACCAGCAGAAAGCAAACTCTATACGAAACAAAGTCATGTAGCCGCCCGCCCCTCCCTCATCCCAGTACCAAGGTATCATGCGTGTAATCACAATCCATACCCAGGAGCTCGCCAGGCATGGCAATATCAAGAATGCACGCAGATAATGTCTTAGTCAACAGTGGTTTCAACCTCAGTGTCCTTTGGACCCCCTCGCCCACAAGAGCCTACGATTACTGCACTTTGCAAACTTTCAATACGTTGGACAGCCACTCATCTAAATTAGAACGGGATACACCTGTATACCATGACCCAACTGTTATCACACCATTGTATCATGTCATTAACATCACTACAAAACGGCGCCCTCCCCCTTAGCCCGCAGCTCACACTGTACAATCCAGCCAAATGGAAGGAGGCACAAAGGGACCCCCATTCCGCACATAATGAGGCATCCCTAGCTCGAGCCACCCCGCCTAGGTTAGTTCAAACTAAGCAACCCAGCTACAAGTAATACGGTTAGTCCTGTTCGTCCAGGGGGCCTCCCATCTCCTCTGCTTCTCTATTCGGGGAGGGGCGCCCCTCTCTGCGCCAATCTCTGAGTTCTTTCTGTAGAGCCTTAGGGTACGTGAAGATCATGGACTTCCACTGCCTGTTGACCCGCTGCTTCACGGGATAAAGCATTGCATAGTCGGTGGCCATCTCTCGTAGTTGTACAAAAGGGGGTGGTGATGGACGGAGCATCTGAATCAATCAAACACTCACACCCAGTCAAAAGATCTGGGTTTAATCCATCACCGTTCTTTAGCCCACTCTGCCACCCCAGTTCAGACATTGCTATATGCAAATCAGTCTGACCCTGTGCCTCATGGGAACAGTCCAGCCCGAACTGCCAAGCCATGTCTTCCCTGGACCGGAAACAAGCTACCGAGGACCGGTTTCTGGCATCCCAGCCGTCTTCAGCCCGGCTTGCATGAATCCAGTGGCAAAGTGAGCAAGGGACTCACGTTTGAGCATACCCTGCCACACTTATGGCGGCCAAAAGCGGTACAAAAGGGGGTGGTGATGGACGGAGCATCTGAATCAATCAAACACTCACACCCAGTCAAAAGATCTGGGTTTAATCCATCACCGTTCTTTAGCCCACTCTGCCACCCCAGTTCAGACATGGCTATATGCTAATCAGTCTAACCATCTCTCATCTCTCGTAGTTGACGTTTCATCGGTACAAACTGCCTCTGGGCCTCTTGTACTTTAGCAGTGAAATCCGGGAACAATGTAAGGACCGATCCCTCGTATTGTAATGGCTATTTCTCTCTCACCAGCTTTAGTGCCACATCGCGGTCCCTGTAATTAAGCAACTTAGTGATTATAGGCCTTGGTGGTGCCCCCGGTTTTGGTCTCGGGCCAAGAGAGCGGTGAGCCCTCTCAACCACAAACATTACAGAAAAGGCCGTTTCACCAAGGAGTTTCTTTAATAGATTTTCAACGAACACCTCCATATTCCCGGTCTGTGTATTTTCTGGCAGGCTTGTAATACGAATATTGCACCTCCGAGAGCGAGCTTCTAAATCCTCCGTCTTGTCCTGTAATATCTGCATCACTCTGCTCACTTGCTTATGGTCGGAGTCCAGGGAAGTCTGTGCCTCTTCTACCTCGGTGAGGCGGCGTTCTGACATGTCTAACCGCTCCGCCTGTTTGTCAAGCCTCTCTGCCATGTGGTCCATCAGATAGGTAAGTGCGTCCATCTTGGTCCCCAATGAGGCAATCCCCCCCTGCAGACTCTTCTCCATGGCTAGTAATAGGCTACAAATATCTTGTTGAGGTAGCTCCTCCGCAACCTCCCGTTCTCCAGGGTCTTCTCCTTATGTAGACTCGCCGACTCTGGTCCTCTTAGGGTCAAATGATAATTTGGGTTGGGTCCTGTCCGTGCGTCCCATCTTGGCGGCTCTATATGGCCTGCTACTACTTGGAGTGAGGGTAAACTCTTGTTAGGTAGCCCCCCGGGTCGCTATGGCTCCACTACCACCGCAGAGGTACCATCGCAGGGGTGTTCCATTGCTTTCAGTGCGGTCCCCTCATGCCTCGGCTCTTCCAAGTGTCCACAGCCGACCAGGCACTCAGACGTGGGTCCAAACCGGCAGGTGCGCCATGTGGTCCCTCAGACAAGCTGTACGATCCAGCACCACTCTCGAGGCAGTTAGCAGGCCTATAGCTGCGGCAATGCCAACGCCCCGGGGAATCCTGCTTCTGCAAGGCTAGGTGGCCAGTCTCTCAGCTCAGGGGGGGCATGCGCCGCCAAACCACTGCATCGTCTGAGGCGGAAGGCAGACCACCAATGCCCCTGGGGGCACCCCCTTTCTACCGCTGCCGGATCTGCACAGGGGGTAAGCTCACCGCCGTCTTTTCTAGCCCCAGAGTGGATGCCACCACCTTCCCGCCTCTCCACCAGTTTCCTCCTCTACTCCTTGGTGCCACTGCGCGAGTATAGGCCCCTAGGTGATTGTAGTTCATGCCGGCCTCAGCGGCGTTCCTCACCTCCAGGGGGACACTCAGCGGACAGATCAGGCCCCCGCTGCCGCAGTGCGTACTCACTGTGAGAGTCCTCGGTCCCTGCCGGGGGAACTGCCCGGGCCTCAGCCGAGCTCGAGTCACCACTGTTGGGCCCGACGATCTCCCAGCACCTCTCCGGGACGCTGGGCCCGCCGACCTCCTAGTGTCTCTCCAGCCACTCTCCCCGCAATCGGACACACGGCCATGGTGAGCGGGGGCACCAGCACAGCTCCCCAGGTCCAGTTACCAGCGCGGTCCCCGCCGCGGCACAAAACACCAAAACACACCCCCCGGCCGCTGGGGGGTCAACCTCAGCTTCCAGACACAGGCGACCCCGTAGGCCACAGCGATACGCTCCGCAGTGCAGGCCCAACAGACCGCCCAGGGGACCGGATCCGAAAGTGCCGCCTCGGAGCTATCTCCGTCCGGGCGGGAGCAACGCAGCAGGCGGGAGGGTGAAGGTGACTCTCTCAAACCCCCCGAACGCAGGCGCGCCCTCCAGGTGGGTCAAGCCGCCGCAGCAGCGGTGTAGGCGGCGGCACCGCCCCTCAACAAAAGCCACTGGTCTCAGTCACGGTCCGTGCAACCAGGTCGTACAGGGCTTTCCAGTAGCAGCAGGTGAGTGTGAAGCTCGGACTGGCACCCACCGAGGTCCGTGACTGTCCAGTGGCGCGGGACTGCAGATATGGGTCACTGGTAGTAGTATCACACGCAGGATAAATTGAGGATAGCACTCGAGACAGGGGAGCTTTCGGCTCAAGCAGCCATCTTGGTTGCGAGCTAGCTCCGCCACCCAGGAAATTATAGATATGCTTTTGATGGCTTGAGAGGGAGGGGAAATTTCCATTACATTGCAGTCATTACATCGCACTGCTTTTACAACGCAACTGTTACAACGCAACTGACTTTACATTGCATGCCATTACAATGCATGCCATTACAACGCATGTAACTACAACGCATGCCATTACAACTCATACCATTACAACGCATGCCATTACAACATATTATAAGGTACGTTAAGGAGATTTTTTAATTTTAGGATTGGTATGGGTTTTGGGGTAGATGGGAATAGTAATTTTTACCCCTACACTATCCAACACTTACCTTACTGTTGCACTCACTGGAATGGGAATAGTAATTTTTACCTCGCCGCTATCCAACACTTTCTCTACTGTTGCACTCACTGGAGTGGGAATAGTAATTTTTACCCCTACACTAACCAGTAATTACCCTACTGTTGCTGTAAAAGTATTGTGCGTTGTCATGGTACGCGTTGTAATGGTATGTGTTCTGATGGAATGTGTTGTAATGCTAGTGTTTAAAATGCATTGTAATGGCATGCATTGTAAAATCATGCAATGTAATGGTGGTTGCTATGTAAAAAACGCGTTGTAAAAGCATGTGTTGAAATTGTTTGCATTGTAACGTTATATATTCGAGAGGGAGCTGCAACTAATGCTGAAAAAGTGGAACATACTATTTAAGGTACTACATAAGGTGGTAGGATCATTGCTCCAAAATCCCGGGGAGTGAGTCATTTCTTTGCTGGAAGATCTGAAAATGTTGTCAATTGGCTACATGAGAAGTTGCAGTGGTTGCAACTTTGTAGGCCAGCTTGAGGATCTATGGAAGACTAAAAGACCTGTCAGCAGGCGGGACATAGTGCCTTGAGTTGGTCAATGGAAAATACTTTTCTAACTGGCTTGAAAGATGCAGGGTTGCAGGCCCCGTTATGGTGCAGGAGGGCTTGCCTTGAGCACGCCTTCAGGGCGCCTGCGAGGCATCCGCTGCGTGCGTCCACTGCGCACCCACACCACGGCCACTCCTAAGTAGAGCTGTGCGTTAAGAAGAGCTAGACCACCAACTAAGCAGTAAAAGCGGGCCAAGCCAATATGGCCCCATATCAGTAAAGAGGTGAGCGGGCTACCATGCTCAACAAACTCTCCCAAAGTAAATAAAAAGTTAAAAAGGGCCCAGGTCCCTCCAACACAATTAGTAACATAATGTGAACGAAGAAAATGATTTTTAAAAAGCCTAACATAGCGGTGCCAGCAGACACCTCCCCTGAGCCTTGAGGATGTCCTGAAAATCAAGTATAGACTGGTCCATTGCTGAGAAACATTGGCACATCTAGACTATTTGTTTTCCAAAGAATAGAACTACAAGTGCCATACATCGTGCTACTACTTTCTTTCCAGGTGACACCTGGTCCTTAATTTGTAAACCCAGAGGTACATAATCACTCCTTTATACCTCGTCAGGCTCAATCATAGTTCACACACAACCAGGGTGACAAATCAGTGCTGGGAGAGGAGGCATGTAGACGATCATGAGAAACTAGCAAAATGCATAGCGTAGGAAGTCAGCCAGAAAACTAGGGGCTAAGTATTCTGTATTCTCCTTGAGATTGTAATCGGTAATCTGTAAACTGTTCTACCCCCCCACCCCCCAGCTCACTCCTCTCCAGAATGCAGAAACAATAACTCGGAGAACGAGTACTGGCAAGTGGCCGCGGGCACGTACAGGTTCTGGATACAGGGAATAAACAGTTTGCAGATTACTGACTCCTTTTTTTTTTTAGAAGAGGAGTAAATTAAACCAGCATTGGCAGAGCCAATTGGTCTCGCTTTTGGGACCTTCTAAGTATTTATTATGCAGCACAATATCCTTGGTGCAACAACATCAACTGTTGCGTGGCTAAACACTTATAAGGTCCCAAAGGCGAGACCTATTGGCTATGCCAATGCTTGTTATTTTTTGTTCTGGGGGGAAACTGGGCTAGTGCCAGGAGGGTCACGGGTGAATGGCAGGGAGGTGAGGAGTGAATGCCAGGAGGGACAAGGGTGACTGTCAGGCCATGGGGGTGAAGGGTGAGTGCCAGAGAGGTGAGGGGTAGCTGCCAGGCCAGGGGGGGTGAAGGGCTAGTGCCACAGAGATGAAGGTTGAGTGCCAGGTCAGGGGATGAAGGGTGAGTGCCAGGTAGATGAAGGTTGAGTGCCATGGAGGTGAGACGTAAGAGTCAGGAGGGTCAAGGGTGAGTGCCATGGAGAGGAAGGGTGAGTGCAAAGGGTGAAGGGTAGCTGCGAGGCTAGGGGGATGAAGGGCTAGTGCATTGGAGGTGAAGGGTGAGTGCCAAGGGGGCGAGTAGTGAATGCCAGGAGGGACATGGGTGAGTGTCAGGGAGGTGAAGGATATGTGCCAGGGAAGGGAAGTATGAGTACCAGGAGGGTCGAGGGTGAGTGTCGGGGAGGTGACAGTTGAGTGTCACAGAGAGTCAATGCTGAGTGCCAGAGAGGGAGTAGGGTGAGTGCCAGGTGCGAGGAGTGACTGCCAGACCTGAGGTAGGAAGGGTGAGTGCCAGGGAGGTGAGGGGTGAGTGCCAGCCTGCAAACAGTAGTGAGCTGGGGTCTAGAAGGAGGTGCGGAGATCATCACCTGGTGTGTGCCAGGCTGGGAAGCACCAGTGCAGGGCCAGGCTTGGGTGGATGCAAGAACCTCTGAAACGCTGGTGCCAGGTCACTCGTAACCTTAGTACAGGAGTGGGGTGCGCAGGAGAGAGTAACATCTTCATACAAGAAACTATTCAAAATCCTGAAAACTCCACTGTATGGTCTTGCAACCTTATGTGGAAAATAATTAGCAAATTAATGGGCTTCCGTAGCGGACTTGCAGCTTGTTACAGCAACTTATTGAGATAAAGTTTGCATTGCAAATAAGCCAAAGCTAACACAATTTTAATTAGTAACGGAAAGATTCGCAATGAACTAGAGACTAGTTAAAAAAGCACCCCAGTATTGAACCGAGGATACAGAATAATAAAAATGGGGCAATATTGGTCTCCTTTTCACAGCAGACAGCCAAAAAAACAGGGTGTTGTGGAGGACTCGGATTCTGGTGGAATCCGAATTTTTAAAAGAGTCAATTTTTCATAAAACTTTATTTTTTAAACAACTCATTTGGACACACTAGCATATAGTGCCATGCGAGTGCTACCGCCCTTCTCCTAAGACACAACCTCTGTGAAACAAACCGATTAGAATAACTGTTTGCTGTTTAAAACTAAGTGGGGGGAGGCGTGGCCAAGATGGCGGGCTGAGAGGACGCTCATGCTGTGAGCGCCCGAGCCCCTAGAAACCCTGCACCGTCTTACGCCGCTGATCTCCCCCGGATCGAGCGGGAAACACGTCCAGTGCACCCCACGGTGTTGTGGAGCGGTCCGCAACCCCAAATTTCATTGCTGCAGCGGCGGTGCCGCAACGGGGGCGGCCCGCGGCGAGAGCAATCTGAGGAGACGCCGAGAGGCCGGAGAACCATCGACCGCAGGCCTCCAGAGGTCCAAGAGGAGGCCTTGAAGCACGGAGAGGTCCGGCGGCATACGGGTGCTCCGACAGCGAGACCCCGGCGTGGCCTGGACGCAGCCATCCCCTGCGGAGCGAAGCCAAATTAGCGGAGAGCAGAGGGGCGGAGCCGGCAGGAAGCAGCTACACAAACCCGGGGATCAGGTAGGCCACGAGGCCTGTGCTGTAGGGCCCGGCCCCGAGCCCCGCCCTGCGCCCCTACCGGGTGACTCCGGACTACCGAACGCTCAGAAACATCCCCGCTGCCTACGGGGCCTGACCCTTCCCCGGTCCCTGCCGCTGGAAAATCTATTTGGTCGGACTTGGGACAAGTTGTGATCGAGCGGGCCCGGACCCCAGATCGTGAGTTGAAGGGACCCCCACCCCTCGCCTTCCCCACGTGGAACTTTGGCTGGCTCGTGTGGACGACGGATAACTGCAGAGAGCCCCAGGAGAAGTGGCTGTCCACAGACGCGGCCCAGACGGGGTCGGAGACCGTGGTGCTGGGCGACGACCGGAAGGGGAGCCGTCCGGTGGCGCCTCTCCCTGTGGCGGAGGGTCTCGGCCTCGACTCCGGCCGGAATGGGACGCCACACATATAGCCCAGAAGACAAGACTGCGCCATAATAACGCTGGCCCTCGAGGACGAGGCGGATCGCCATATTGGACGAGGGCGAATCGCTCACACCGGACCCGTGGAGCAACCATCGCGCCCAGCACTTGGAAGCACCCAGCAGAGCTCCAGTTTGAATCGGCGCTCCGGAGTCCGGAGACCCCACGAGCTGTGAGGATTGCCGCCCTGCGAAAGATAGCTGTACGGGCCCTGGCCCCTTCCTCGCCATAACGCGTGGGCCTTTGTGATACCCCACCCCCACGATGTCGAATGCCAGAGGATCGAAGAAGGGAGACCGGACCTTACCCGACATGCTGGGCAGAGGCACCCCGAGACAGGACAGGAACCAGCCAGCCCCGAACCCCCCGTCCAGCTCTCGGGGTGCGGAAGGCGGGGAACCTCCGGTAACTAGATCCTTTCTGGAGTCGCTGTTCAGCTCTTTGAGGGAGGATTTTCAAGCCTTAAAACAGGAGGTGGCTGGGGAGGTTCGAGAAGTTCGAAGAGAGGTGGACTCCCTGGGAGAGAGAGTGAACACGGTAGAGGCGGCTGGCCACTCCAGGGATGAAGAAATCACGCACTTACAGCAGGAGGTCCTGAGACTAAGAGATCAACAGATCGACCTACAGGCTCATGCCGAGGACCTTGAAAACAGGTCTAGACGCAACAACATCCGGGTCCGAGGCGTTCCATCCAGTGAAGAAGGAGAAGATGTGGCTGCATACCTGGGGGCCCTGTTCCGTGAAATCCTGGGAGAACCCGAAGACTTCACGGTCCGAATTGATAGGGCGCACAGAGTGGGCCGACCCCGGAGGGCCTCGGTGCCTCCTCCAGACATTTTAGCCTTCCTGCCGGACTTCCCTCTGAAGGAGCGGATTCTCCGTGAGGCCAGGCGACAGCAGCCTTTACGTTTCCGAGACCACCAAGTGGCTCTGTACCAGGACTTGTCCGCAATAACGCTGCAGAAACGGAAGGCCTTTAAAATTGCCACGGATTTTTTTGAGGGAACATGACACACAGTACTCTTGGGGTCATCCCTTTCGACTCATCTTTCGCTGGAATGGGGCTCTACACCAGCTCCGATCCCTCCAGGACGTTTGCGGAGTGCTGGGAATCACCGCAACGGACACGGACACTCCAGCGCCTCGTCGTAGGCGAAGCACACGGGACGGCTGGCAGCTAGCCAGAGGACGGCGCTCCCCACCGCCGCCCACGAGGCCCGACTCTCCTACAATTCGGGCGGAAATGACCAGCGCCATACAAGAGACTTCCAGGACCATGGCGGCTGGTGATGTGGCCTTGACGGCTTGAACATACTCCGGGGGAGATTGCAGTAGCCTTATCTTCATTGCAGGTGCGGGGGATCCGGGGGCGGGGGGTGGCCGGAGCACTGGAGGTTGTGGCTGGACGTCCACTTGACTAACTTTCCACGGCCTTGTCCGTTGAGGACCAGACTGGGACAATGAAGTACTATGCATGGTTGGGGATGGAGGGGATGGGTGAGAGAGTTGAATGGGGAAGTTTGAGGTTTGGGGAGTTCACTAGACGGTGGGGAGAATGGGGTGTTGTTGGGCTCCAGAGAGGGAGTTTTCACAGTTGGGGGGGGGGGGAATACGTGGACTGTACTGTGCTATGATGTCATTTACTTTCATTGCGTGCTGCGGCTGCGTTCTTTTGCCTTTGACCTTCGCTATGCGGGCCGAGCCCGACTTGCTGAGCGCTACTGGTACTCTCCTCACTGATGGTCCTTAAGGTTGTCACCCTGAACGTGAAAGGGCTGAATAATCCGATCAAACGAAGGGCTGTACTGTCCCTACTTGATGACACACAGGCGGACATTTGTCTGCTGCAGGAAACCCACCTTTTAGCTAAGGACTGCCACAGACTACGGTCCCCAAAATTCCCCACACAGCTCTTCTCTTCCTGCACTTCCAAAACAGCAGGGGTGGCGATCATGGCGTCTAGAAGGTTCAAGGGGGAGATACTACACAAGGTAGCGGAACAAAAGGGGAGGCTTCTAGCTTACAAGTCAAGGTGGGAGGTCTGGTGTTCACGGTAGGCTCGATGTATAACCCCAACGACCATCAAGAACAGTTTTTGAACAGTGCACTGGAGGAAGTGACAACCACCCCTGACAGACACATTGTTATTGGAGGGGACCTGAATATGGTCTTTGACACGTCCCTAGACAGGTCAGCGCAAAGACGCCTACAATCAGGGGAGCTCTCACACTCGATTAGGTCCCGCTTGGAGGAACTGGACCTGCATGATGTATGGCGCGGCCTCCATCCCACGACTCGTACCTATTCCTACTACTCCCACGCCCACAAATCCTATGCGAGACTGGACCATCTCTTGGTGACGGGTCCGATGTTTGAGCTGGCCTCGGCCGCTGATATAGGGGTTCTGTCCCTCTCTGACCATGCCCCGGTGGAGGGCACTTTCCAACTACCTCCTGTGTCTCCCTCACGAGGGGTCTGGCGTCTCAGGGACACTCTGCTGCACAAACAATCGGTAGTGAAACATATCTGCGAGTCAATTGACGAATACAAGCGTCACAATGATAATGATGTAACCACCCGCGCGACACAATGGGCCGCCTTAAAGGCGGTGCTCCGGGGCGAGTTTATTGCAGTCTCCTCAGCAGAGAATAGAGACCGACAGCTTAAAAAAGACGAACTCACACGCAAGGTGAGGGAGCTGGAACAGGTACATCAGCGGACAGGAGCCCCTCGAGTCTGGAGGCAACTTAAAGCCGCCAGGAAGCTCCTGTCTGCGCTCGACATGGATAGGGCGGAGTACGCAGTACTACGCCTGAAACACAAATACTACACTGGCGGAGACAGGTGTGGCCGGCTCCTTGCGAATAAGCTTCGCATACAACATCAGCAGCATCGGGTGAAGGAACTGTCGGTTCCCGACGGAGGTACAGTCACGGAGGATGGCCAGATTGCGGAAGGCTTTCGTAGATACTACGCCGATCTCTACACGGGTGTCCCCCCCTCAACGCAAGCCGAGATTGACTATCTGGAGTCAGTAACTCTCCCCTCCCTCACGCCGGACCAGGCCCAGCATCTTGAGCGGGAGATTCGGATTGAGGAGGTGATCACGGCCATTTCCCGACTCAAACACGGGAAGGCTCCGGGACCCGATGGTTTCATACCTCTCTTCTACAAAACATTCTGCCAAGACCTGGCGCCACTGCTGACGCGCCTGTTTAACTCGTTCTCTGAACCGGGTGCCATCCCTCCGGAGTTCCTCCAGGCGACAGTGTCAGTGATCCCTAAACCGGGCAAGGACCGGACCGAGTGCGGCTCCTACCGCCCGATCTCGCTCCTGAACGTGGATCTGAAGATATACACCAGTATCCTTGCGGCGCATCTGGTACTCCACCTACCAGGTATGGTTGACCCGGACCAGGCCGGGTTTGTCCCAGGCAGGCAGACAGTTGATAATACTAAACGGGTGACCCACATACTGGAGAAGGCCTCCCGGATTCCCGGGGAACGCATGCTCCTCTCTATAGACGCGGAGAAAGCGTTCGATAGAGTGCACTGGCCTTACCTAGAGAAAGTGTTGTGTAAACTGGGCATAGGAGAGAAGTTTCGGCACCTGATATTCAACTGCTATAGATTCCCGTCCGCAGTGGTGAGAGTGAACGGTTGCAGCTCCCAGAAGTTCGCGATAGAGAGGGGCACCAGGCAGGGGTGCCCGTTGTTGCCGCTGCTCTTTGCCCTTTATATGGAGACGTTCGCTCAGAGGGTTCGCCAGAACCCTGATGTGACAGGCGTCCGCATGGGGGAGTTTGTCCACACCCTTAGTCTCTACACGGACGACGTGATCTTGACGCTCGATGAACCTAGGAGGTCGCTGCCTGCTTGTATTGAGGAGCTGGAAACTTTCACGACTGTGGCGGGATTTAAGGTGAACTTTGGGAAATCAGCAGCCCTCGACATCTCGTTGTCTGCCACCACTAGAGCTGACCTGCAGAGGCTCTTCCCTCTGAGCTGGTCTAAGGACCAAGTGCCCTAACTGGGAATTCTCCTAGCGCCCTTTCTTCCTGCCATGGTCACGGCCAATTACACGGCCTTAAGCAAGAAAATTAAGGAAGAACTGGCCCAGTGGGACAAAGGCACATTGTCTTTGCTGGGCAGAATAGCCGCAGTGAAAATGACCCTTCTGCCGCAAGTCTTGTATCTCTTTCGAGCCCTTCCATTACAACCCCCTAAGGGGTGGCTCAGGCAAACCCAGTCTGATATCGCACGCTTTGTGTGGCAAGGCCGTAAACCTAGGCTCAAAAGAACCTTATCCACACTGGCGCCTGAGTCCGGGGGGCTTGGCATACCGGACTTGCATAAATAATTCCAGGCTGCACAACTACGTTACCTAGTAGAGTGGAGTCGATGGGAATCTGATAAACACTGGTTGTTTCAGGACCAAGCGGTGGCGGGCAGAACGCTGCAGGAAGTGCCCTTCCTACGCAGAGCCCACCGACCTCCCAACCTCTATGCGTCTTTCGTTACAAGGGTTCCGCTCCAAGTGTGGGATGCCGTGTCTTCCAAACATGAACTTACCACTTTTCCTTCTCCGTTTACGCCGATACTCGGAAACCCGGACTTCAGCCCTGGTATGGAGCCTGGAGCCTTCGCGCTCTGGCGTGCGGCCCGGTGCTCTGCCCTATTTCATATGTACGGCCCGGAGGGTGTCGTTTCCTTCCAGGACCTTCGACGGGACTTCGACCTGCCCGAGACGGAACGCATGAGATACATGCAGGCTCGTCACTGGGCGCTCCAGCCGCAGATACGCGCCTTGGCGGACCGGAAGCTCACGCCTTATGAAAGATGGCTAGTTACACGCTCCTCAGATGCCAAGCTTATCTCAGACCTCTATAAACTCTTGCAGCCCCCCCCTTTTCATATCTACAATCCCGGACGGGAACGCTGGGAACGAGAGCTGGGACGATCGCTAAGCCACACTGACTGGGACCACATCTCTTACCGGGCACGACACTCTGCTTATCACTCAGGGCTCACTGAAACATTCACCAAACTATCCACATACTGGTACCCCCTGAGATCTAAGAAGGGTAGGCAGATAGTGATTGCCTTGGGCTCGGCGATTCAGAATATACTCATTCACTGGCGCACTACCACGCTCCCTACTGTTGTTGGTTGGCTACATAGATTGTGGCATGTCCTAGGCATGGAGAAGATGTCCCTGGTGGTGGCGGGAGAGGTGGACACATTTGAAGAGCTGTGGCTGCCATTCCATACATTGTTACAGTCAGAATTTAGGGAAATTACCTGCCCTAGATACCTCAGACTGCTACGGCTGACGTCCCAGTCAGCCCCGTCCACCTGAACTGCCTGAGAGGATAGCTAGAGGGGAAGAATGGATGACTATGCTGCTATGGTGGGGAGAGGAGAGATCGTTAGCACAGTACAGAGGGTGGGGGGAGGGACTCGGGAGGGACGGGGGGGCAGTTGGTTGGGAGGGTGTTGTTTTTCTTTTTTTGGTTTTGTCCCACCCACAGGAGCACTTGCCATAAGGAATTGGAGCGGGGTGTGCCCAACACACTGTACGAGCGGATTGCACATCTTTAACGAACTGTTTGCACTATTTCCGGTGGGGCACCTGTGGTTATTTGTTTGTACTGTTTCCTTTTTCTTTCATTGCTGCAATAAAATACTTTAAACCTAAAACTAAGTGGGACATGAATGTAGTTTAGCATTCTGGTTATTGCTTGAAGGAAGGATAAGAAACCTGGTTACCTTTGTCTGTACCACTGATATGTATGTGTATCGTAGAAAATGCATGGAGTGGAATGGTTGACAGGAGACGTGCAGGCTGCTTAAATATTGTAGGGATTGGATTGTCAAGCACTAGGAAATGAGTGAATGCTGAATAAAACTAGAAACGTGAACACTTTCACGGCGAACCAGGTGATGAATGTGAAACTGATTGCATGAAAGTGAAACTGATTGCGTGAAAGTGAAGCTGATTGTGTGAAAGTGAAACTGATCACGTGAAAGTGAAACTGATCGCGATCGCGCTACCTGGCTGAGAGGAGGCTGAGAGGCAGAGTGGCTGGGGGCAGGGTGTGTGTGTGTGTGGTTGTGTGTGGTTGTGTGTGTGGTTGTGTGTGTGGTTATGTGGCTGTGTGTGTGGTTGTGTGTGTGTGGTTATGTGAGTGTGGTTGGTTGTGTGTGGTTGTGGTTGGTTGTGTGTCGTTGTGGGTGTTGTTGTGTGGTTGTGTGTGTGTGTGTGGTTGTGTGTGTGTGGTTGTGGTTGTGTGTTTGTGTGTGTGTGGTTGTGAGTGTGTGTTTGTGGGTGGTTGTGGTTGTGTGGGTGGTTGTGTGTGTCTTTGTGTGTGGTTGTATGTAGCTGTGTGTGGGTGTAGTTGTGGGTGTGGTTGTGTGTGCGGTTGTGTGGTTGTGTGCGTGGTTGTGTGTGTGGTTGTGTGGTTAGGTGTGGTTGTGTGTGTGGTTGTATGTGTGTGGTTGTGTGTGTGTGGTTGTCTGTGTGTGGTTGTGTGTCTGGTTGGGTGTGTGTGGTTGTGGTTGTGTGTGTGGTTGTGTGTGTGGTTGTGGTTGTGTGTGTGTGGTTGTGGTTGTGTGTGTAGTGGTGTGTGTGTGGTTGTGTGTGTGTGGTTGTGTGAGTGGGTGTGTGTGGTTGTGTGTGTGTGTGGGGGGGGTTGTGTGAGTGGTTGTGGTTGTGTGTGTGGTTGTGTGAGTGTGTGTGTGTTGTGTATGTGTGGTTGTGGTTGTGTGTGTGTGTGGTTGTGTCTGGTTTTGTGTGTGTGTGGTTGGTTGTATGGTTGTGTGTGAGGTTGTGTGTGGCTGTGTGTGTGGTTGTGTGTGTGTGTGGTTGTGTGTGTGGTTGTGTGTGTGTGGTTGTGTGTATGGTTGTGTGGTTGTGTGTGGGTGTGGTTGTGTGTGTGTGGTTGTGTGTAGTTGTGTGTGGTTGTGGGTGTGGTTGTGTGTGGTTGTGTGTGTGTATGATTGTGTGTGTGGTTGTGATTGTGTGTGGGTGTGGTTGTGTGTGTGTGTGTGTTTATGGTTGTATTTGTGTGTGGTTTTGTGGGTGTGGTTGTGTGTGTGGTTGTATGTGTAGTTGTGTGTGTATGTGTGTGGTTGTGGTAGTGTGTGTGGTGTTTGTGGTTGTGTGTGGGTGTGTTTGTGGTTGTGTGTGTGGTTGTGTGTGTGGTTGTGTGTGTGGTTGTGTGGTTGTTGTTGTGGTTGTGGTTGTGGTTGTGTGTGTGTGTGGTTGTGGTTGTGTGTGGTTGGGTGTGTAGTTGTGTGTGTGTGGTTGTGTGTGTGGGTGTGGTTGTGTGTGTGTGTGTTTTTGTATGTGTGTGTGGCTGTGAGTGTGGGTGGTTGTGTGTGTGGTTGTGGTTGTGTCTGTGTGTGGTTGTGGCTGTGTGTGTGGTTGTGTGTGGTTGTGTGGTTGTGATTGTGTCTGTGGTTGTGTGTGTAGTTGTGGTTGTGTGTGGTTGTGTGGTTCTGTGCGTGATTCTGTGTGTGTGGTTGTGGTTGTGTGTGTGGTTGTGGTTGTGTGTGTGTGGTTGTGTGTTGGGGTGTGGTTGTGTGTGTGGTTGTGTGTGTGGTTTTGGTTGTGTGTGTGGGTGTTGTTGTGTGTGGTTGTGGTTGTGTGTGGTTGTGGGTGTGGTTGTGGGTGTGGTGTGTGTGGTTGTGGGTGTGGTTGTGTGTGTGGTTGTGTGTGTGTCTGTGGTTGTGTGGTTGTATGTGGTTGTGGTTGTGTGTGGTTGTGGTTGTGTGTGTGGGTGTGCATGTGTGTGGTTGTGTGTATGGTTGGGTGTGCGTGTGGTTTTAGTTGTGTGGTTGCGGTTGTGGGTGTGGTTGTGGTTGTGGGTGTGGTTGTTGGTGTGAGTGTGGTTGTGTGTGTGGTTGGGTGTGGCTGTGGTTGTGCTTGGTTGTGTGTGTGGTTGTGTGTGTGTGTGGTTGTGTGTGTGGGTTTGGTTGTGTGCATGGTTGTGTGGGGTTGTGTGTGTGGCTGTGTGTTTGTGTGTGTGCTTGTGTGTGGTTGTGTGTGTGGGTGTGGTTGTGTGTTTGGTTGTGGGTGTTGGTGTGGTTGTGTGTGGTTGTGTGTGTGTGGTTGTGGTTGTGTGTGGTTGTGGGTGTGGTTGTGTATGTGGTTGTGTGGGTGTGGTTGTGGGTGTGGTTGTGTATTGTTGTGTGTGGTTTGGGTGGTTGTGTGTGTGGTTGTGTGTGTGTGGTTGTGTGTGTGGTTGTGTGTGTGTGTGTGTTAGACGGGGACCTGGAGGGTCGGCCGAGGACAAGGGGAGAGGCCTCCGGGGAGGGCCGTCTCCAGCGATTGTACAGACAAGTAACTTCCCCCCCACAGATGGACACCACACAAGGATAAGGTTAACGCTTTTTATATGCAGTTCTTGAAGCAAAGTATCACGGTACAGTGAGATCGGGACACGAGGGTCCCCTCAATTCTAGTCTCTGGAAGGGAAAGGGGGTAGCGGGACAGTCTTGATACCGATCTGGTATTGAGGTGGTATGATGGGTAGCTCACAATCCTCGAGCTTGGAGTTCTGGAAGGTCGGGCCGCGGCAGCGCCAGCAGGCTCGGATGACAAGTCTCACTTGAGGAGGGCCGCGGCAGCGCCAGCAGGTCCCGACGAGGAAGAAGGTTGCAGAATGCCGCGGCAGCGCCAGCAGGCAGGACGATGGTTCACAAGGCAGGGCTGCGGCAGCGCCAGCAGTCCGTCAAGGATGAGTTCTTCTAGGTGTCTCTCGACTCCAGGATACAACTGCCTTCCTGCTCTGGAGCTGCCCCAGTTATAGGTCTGGCCCCCTTTGATGTCCGGGCCCTCGCTCTTGGAGGTCGGGAGGTCCGGGATGAGGGAGTCCAGACACCGAGCAGGGGTGGAGCCAGCGCCCGGGGAGGCTGGGGGCGATCGGCACCTGGCGGGGGAGAGCCATCGACACTCCTCTCTCCCATTGACCTGCCAAGTGGTCCGTTCACCTCCTGGGTGGATGGTGGTGCCGGGATGTCGGGGCCTGGCCAGGCCCAGGGTTGGGGTCGAGCTGAGGCCACGCGGCCTCGTGGTGCAGTGTCCAAGATGGCGGCTGGGCCGGGCAATGGTGCTGGCGGTGGCCCGGGCCAGTGATACAGAGATGTCCGGGAGCAGGCGTCCCATAGGGGACGGGTTGCGGGTTGCTTCTGTGGGTCGTCGGGGTTGTTCTTCTGGTGGCACCGGGAGAGCCGGTGTCCAGGCTCTGTCATGTGGGGAGGGAGCGAGTCCTTCACGAGGCCTGTCCAACATGCGTCCCCCGCAGCTGAAGGCGGGGAGAGTCACCCATCCTCTTGGGGACTCTCCTCGTCGAGGCGGAAAAAGCGTGACAGGCCGTCCGCGTTAGCGTGGTCCTGGCCTGGACGATGCTCCACAGTGAAGTTCATCCCCTGCAGGGAGATGGACCATCGCAACAGTTTTGGATTCTCCCCCCGCATCTGCATCAACCATTGCAGGGGTCGATGATCTGTTTGTACCCGGAAGTGGGTACCGAAGAGGTAGGGCCGGAGCTTCTTGAGGGCCCACACTACTGCAAAGGCTTCCCGTTCGATGGTGCTCCAGCGCTGTTCTCGGGCCAGCAGGCGTCGGCTGATGAAGGCCACTGGCTGGTCGACTCCCTCGGGGTTTAGTTGGGAGAGGACTGCCCCAATGCCATGGTCTGAGGCGTCCGTCTGGACGATGAACTCACGGCTGTAGTCGGGGGCCTGGAACACAGGGGCGGTGCACATGGCGGCCTTTAGTTTCTCGAAGGCCGCTTGACAGTCCGGGGTCCAGTTGACGGTTTTGGGGTGTTTCTTGGATGTGAGTACCGTGAGGGGCCCCACAATGCTGCCATAGTCCTTCACAAACCGCCTGTAGTATCCGGTGAGCCCCAAGAAGGCTCGGACCTCGGTTTGGGTGACGGGTGGTTGCCAGGACTGGATGGCAGCGATCTTGAGCTGGAGAGGGGCCACCAGACCGCTCCCCACTTGGTGCCCGAGGTAGGTCACGGACCCCTGGCCAATTTGATACTTGCTGGCCTTGATGGTGAGGCCGGCCTGTTGGAGGGCGTGCAGGACATCTCGGAGGTGGTGAAGGTGGTCTGCCCAGTGGTGGCTGTACACAGCGATATCGTCCAGGTAGGCGGCGCTGAATTCTTCGAGGCCCGCCAATACCTGGTTCACAAGTCGCTGGAAAGTGGCGGGGGCGTTTTTCATGTCGAATGGCATCACTTTGAAATGGTAGTGACCATCCGGGGTGGAGAAGGCGGATCGTTCTTGGGCTCTGGGGGTGAGGCCGATCTGCCAGTAGCCCGCTGTCAGGTCAAAGATGCTCAGGTAGCGGGCAGCCCCCATGCGGTAAACCAGTTCATCTGCTCGAGGAATGGGGTGAGCGTCGGTTCAGGTGACAGCGTTCAGGCCCCGATAGTCGACGCAGAATCGGAGCTCGGGGGTGGTGCCCGGGGCAACAGCTTTGGGGACCAGTACGACTGGGCTGGCCCAGGGGCTGTCGGATGGCTCGATGACTCCGAGTGTGAGCATTTTGGAGACTTCGTCTTGGATGCAGGCGCGCACCCGATCTGGCACTCGGTAGGCCCGGTGTCGGATAGGGGGACTGTCCCCAGTGTCCACGTCGTGAAGGCACCAGGGGGTGACCCCGGGGGTGAGGGAGAACAGGTTTGCAAATTGCAGCAGGAGGGCCCGACAGTCTTGGCGCTGCTCCGGGGTCAGGGCATCGGAGAGTCAGACCCCGTCCACCGAGCCATCTTTCTCACGGGTCCTCAGTAGGTCAGGGAGGGGCTCGGAGTCTTCCTCTGCCCCACTATCTGTGGCCATCAGTAGGCTGAGTTCCGAGCGTACGAAGTGTGGTTTGAGTCTGTTGGCGTGAAGGACCCGGAGGGGGTTCCGGGGGGACTCCATGTCGATTAGATAGGTGACAGGGCCCTTGCGCTCAACCACCTTGAAGGGTCCTGTCCATTTGTCCTGCAAGGCACAAGGCTCGATGGGAGACATTACCCATACTGGCTGACCAGGCTCGAACTCGATGGAGGAGGCATGCTGATCGTACCATTTCTTCATGTCCTCCTGACTGACCTCGAGATTGGCTTTAGCGAGTTCCCTGAATTGCCGGGTCTGGTTGCGGAGGGTCAGGAGGTACTTATACACGTCCGGAGGGGTCTTCTGGGGGGCCATTTCCCATTCTTCTTTAACCAGGCTGAGGGGCCCCCGGACAGGGTGTCCGTACAGGAGCTGGAAGGGGCTGAAACCCAGGGATTTCTGGGGGACTTCTCGGTAGGCGAAGAGGAGGCACGGGAGCAGCACGTCCCACTGGCGACGTAGGGGTTCCTCCAGCCCCATGATCATCCCCTTGAGAGTGCGGTTAAACCGTTCGACCAGTCCGTTTCCTTGCGGATGATAGGGGGTCGTGAACCGGTACGTAACCCCGCACTGCTGCCAGAGAGATTTCATATATTTGGAGATAAAGTTCGTGCCTCTGTTGCTGACCACTTCCCGGGGGAATCCTACTCGAGAGAAGATCCCCATTAGGGCTCGGCCTACCACTGGTGCTGTTACAGTCCGAAGAGGAATGGCCTCGGGATAGCGGGTGGCGTGGTCCACCAGGACCAGGATGAATCGATGCCCTTGTGCTGTTCGGGGGTCCAGGGGCCCCACAATGTCTATTCCCACCCGTTCGAACGGGGTGGTTACGACGGGGAATGGTTGCAAGGGTGCTTTGATTTTTCGGCCGCTCTTCCCGCTGGCCTGGCAGGTGGGGCATGCCCGGCAGTGGTTGGAGACGTCATTTCGCATTTTGGGCCAGTAAAAGTGGGTTACCAGGCGGTTATACGTTTTGTCTTGCCCCAAGTGCCCAGCAAGGGGGACATTGTGTGCCAAGTTCAAAAGGCAGTCTCTGAAGCGGAGGGGCACCACCAGCACCCGACTGGCCCCCAACTCTGCAATTCTTTGCTCGCTGTATAGTAGGTCATTGTCCCAATAGATCCAGTGGGCCCCTGCGGTGTCTCCCGCGCTCTGGGCGAGTGCTTGCTGTCGGAGTCCCTCGAGGGAGGGACAGGTCTTCTGCTCCTGCCGGAATTGTTCCTGGGTGGTACCACCCTCTTGATGCCACTGAGCCAGTTCTGGAAGATCTTGGAGCGGGGTGGGCCCTTCTTGGGTTTGCTCTGGGGGATCAGTACTGAGGGTGTCTTCCTCTGGGGTGAGCGGGGGAGGAGGTGCTGGCCATTCGGGCTCTTCGGGTCTGGGGATGGCACGGGCGGCCATGGACCGGGTTGTTACGCACGCCCAGTCCGGGAGGCCCAACATCCCCAGGTGCTCTCTTCTCTCAACAGCCGCCCACTGGGAACTCTCGAGGTCGTTTCCCAGGAGGCAGTCCACGGGGGCATCATCGCGGACAGTCACTTTTAGCATACCGGACACTCCTCCCCATTCGAAGGGGACGCAGGCCATCCGACACAGGCTCTCTGAATTGTCGGCTGATCGGACGGGGCAAAGAACGTTCGGCAGGATTTGTTCCGGGGTCACCAGGTGACAGCGGACCGCCGTCACACTGGCCCCGATGTCGCGCAGGGCTTCGGCCTTGCGCCCATTTATGTTCACCCACTGGCTGTATTTTCTGGTGTTGGCGGGTAGGGGAGCCCGCAGGATTATGCCTTTTTCCCCCAGGCAGGCCAGGATCATGGCGGCAGGTTCCCACTCGGGCTGTTCCTGCTCGTACTCTTCATACTCTTCGGAGGTTTGCTCCTCTCCTAGCGCGGCGGCAGCGACCTGGCGGGGCACGGGAGTCTGGTTCTTCGGGCAGCTCGGGTCGCTGGCATAGTGTCCGATTCGCTGGCACCGGTGGCAAGTAACGTTGGCTCGGAACCCTGGGCGCATCGGGGGGTTTCCCCGACCGGCCGGGGGCGGGGTGTTGCTGGCGGGAGCTGCCGGGACGGCATCTCTGCCCCGGCCCTGGCCTCCTCCTCCTCCTCGGGGGCGATGGAGACCTTGGTTGTTTCTGTTTTGTTCACTTGGCCCACTCCGGGCCACTCGAGTGCTTTCCCATCGGTCAGCTTCAGCGGCGAGCTGCCGAGGTTCAGTCAATTTACTGTCGAGAAGGTGCTGCCTGAGCTCGACGAAGCAATTGTTGGAGAGGTGCTCCCACACCATGAGGTTAAAGAGTTGCTCGTAGGTGGTTACGTGGCTGCCCTTGATCCACCCCTCGAAGGCTCGGCTGAAATAGTTCACATACTCTACCCAAGTTGTACCCGGGATCCGTTTGCAGTCGCGGAACCTCTGGCGGTACATCTCGGGCGTGAGTCCGTATCGAGTGAGAAGGGCGGCCTTCATGTGGTCATAGGAGGTCATCTGATGGTCCGGGAGCTGTAGCAGGGCATCGCGGCCTTCATTGACGAACCTTCCCCATAGCCCGGCTCCCCAGTCACTCCGATCAATCCTGTGGGAGGTCATGGCGATCTCGTAGGCCTTGAACCACTGCTGTATGTCGTCGTTCCGATAATATTCTCTGACGACATCCTTGGGGATGTGGACCTTTGGTTCGGTAGTGCCGGGGGTGTGTGGCCGCTCGGGCACCCCTAGATCTTTATTCTGTTTCCGCAGTTCTATTTCTGCTAGCTTGCGCTCGTGTTCGTATGCCAGTTTTTTCTCTTCGAGTTCTCTCTGCCTTTGTTTCTCTTCCCGCTCCTCTCGGAGCCGTAAGTGTTCTAAGTTTATCTTTTGTTCCGCCAGTTTCAGCTCTCCGTCCAACCGGAGCCGTGCCAACTCCAATTCATGGAGCCTGCTTTTCTCTCGTTCTTGGATCTCTTCCAGGGAGAGACCCGCTCTCCTTTCTTCCGTCGGAGTGGTGTTTGTTTCGGGTGCCTCGCGGTTTTGGTTCCGGGGTACGGCCGCACCTGTTTCTGCCCAAGATTCTAGAGCGTGTTTGAAGTCCTCTTTCGTGCTCAGCCCGGTGGTAGAAATGCCCAGTTCCATGCAAAATTGCTTTAGCTCTCGATGGTTGTACTCTTCTAGTTTCTCCATCTGGAATTTCTCTGCGGATCCGCTCTCTTTTGTTGTCATTGTGGTTGAGTCGTGGGGTGAGTTACTCTCTGTACGATTACGCGTCAGTTCGGATCGCGCCGCTGGCCACCAATGTTAGACCGGGACCTGGAGGGTCGGCCGAGGACAAGGGGAGAGGCCTCCGGGGAGGGCCGTCTCCAGCGATCGTACAGACAAGTAACTTCCCCCCCACAGATGGACACCACACAAGGATAAGGTTAACGCTTTTTATATGCAGTTCTTGAAGCAAAGTATCACGGTACAGTGAGATCGGGACACGAGGGTCCCCTCAATTCTAGTCTCTGGAAGGGAAAGGGGGTAGCGGGACAGTCTTGATACCGATCTGGTATTGAGGTGGTATGATGGGTAGCTCACAATCCTCGAGCTCGGAGTTCTGGAAGGTCGGGCCGCGGCAGCGCCAGCAGGCTCGGATGACAAGTCTCACTTGAGGAGGGCCGCGGCAGCGCCAGCAGGTCCCGACGATGATGTAGGTTGCAGAGGGCCGCGGCAGCGCCAGCAGGTCCCGAGGACGATGTAGGTTGCAGAGGGCCGCGGCAACGCCAGCAGGTCCCGAGGACGATGTAGGTTGCAGAGGGCCGCGGCAGCGCCAGCAGGTCCCGACGACGATGTAGGTTGCAGAGTGCCGCGGCAGCGCCAGCAGGTCCCGACGAGGAAGAAGGTTGCAGAATGCCGCGGCAGCGCCAGCAGGCAGGACGATGGTTCACAAGGCAGGGCTGCGGCAGCGCCAGCAGTCCGTCAAGGATGAGTTCTTCTAGGTGTCTCTCGACTCCAGGATACACCTGCCTTCCTGCTCTGGAGCTGCCCCAGTTATAGGTCTGGCCCCCTTTGATGTCCGGGCCCTCGCTCTTGGAGGTCGGGAGGTCCGGGATGAGGGAGTCCAGACACCCAGCAGGGGGGTGGATCCAGCGCCCGGGGAGGCTGGGGGCGATCGGCACCTGGCGGGGGAGAGCCATCGACACTCCTCTCTCCCATTGACCTGCCAAGTGGTCTGTTCACCTCCTGGGTGGATGGTGGTGCCGGGATGTCGGGGCCTGGCCAGGCCCAGGATTGGGGTCGAGCTGAGGCCACGCGGCCTCGTGGTGCAGTGTCCAAGATGGCGGCTGGGCCGGGCAATGGTGCTGGCGGTGGCCCGGGCCAGTGATACAGAGATGTCCGGGAGCAGGCGTCCCATAGGGGACGGTTTGCGGGTTGCTTCTGTGGGTCGTCTGGGTTGTTCTTCTGGTGGCACCGGGAGAGCCGGTGTCCAGGCTCTGTCATGCGGGGAGGGAGCGAGTCCTTCACGAGGCCTGTCCAACAGTGTGTTGTGTGTGCGAGTGTGGTTGTAGTTGTGTGTGTGGTTGTGGTTTTGCTTGTGTGGTTGTGGGTGTGGTTGGGTGTGGTTGTGTGTGTGTGATTGTGTGTGTGGTTGTGGTTGTGTGTGGTTGTGTAAGGTTGTGGGTGTGGCTGTGGTTGTGTGTGTGGTTGTGTGTGTGTGTTTGTGTGTGTGTTGTGTGTTTATGCGTTGTTGCTGAGGAAAGGCTAGGCAGGGAAGAGGGTTGCTACAGAGGAGGAGGGCTGCCTGGGAGGGGGTAGTGAGGGCTGCGTGGGAGGGGGTAGTGAGGGCTGAGAGCAAGGGGTGGAGGAGCATGCTGTAAGCCTTAATGAGCCATGAAAGAAAAGAACAAGCAACTTAATGACCCGTGACTGAGGAGACAGATGGCGGCTGTGCACCTGCACGCTCGCGTGAACGCAAGCGCTAGGCCAGCCTGTAGCACTTTGAAAACTCACCTATTAAATGTCTCTCCATGCAGCACTTGCGCTGGCTCAGCGAGACCTAAAAAAATGATTTCTGGTTCAGAAAAAGAAATGGTTACAGAGTACTGGACCCTGCCTTGGAGGAGTTCGAGAATCTTAATTACAGTTTCTCAGAGAAGAGACAGGTCCCAGACCACATATTCCTGGTGGGAACACTTTACATGTGCTGTTCCTAGGCTAGGGACAGAACAGTTTGAGGTCTGTAATTCCACAGGACAGTAAAATAGGTTTGCCCCTGTAAAGAATCTCTTGCTCAAGCACTTTCGCTTGATTTTATGTTCTCTCTATAGACTGTTCGAATAGAGTGACTAACTTGCATTATCTTGTTATCCACAACTGTATGGCGCTAATCACAATCACCATCATACCACATTCAATAGCCGGGTGCCATTTTGTGCACATTAAGGAAGGCCATCATTCAGATAAGAGACAGTGTCTCCTGCTTTGTTGTGCTTCTACGTTATCTGGGTTTCGTGGCTCAATTGACTAATACATCCATTCCAGGAACCTTTGATCGACTTAGTGGTCACATGTTCAAATTCCGGCTGGTCCACTCATCCTTGTGAGGTTGATTAAATAAGTGCTATTGAGTTGGGTAACAAATTAAGTTTTGGTTATGTATAATCAAGAAGTCCCAAGGGGGTGAATGTATGCTTTACAGCTATATAGGTTATGGTTAGGAGAGAGTTTATTTGATTTTAAGTTTCAAAATGGTTTCTGTGAGTTAGTGTGAAAGTAAAATATGTTCAATCTAGGAATATGTTTGTGGCGTTGCGTTCGCACGCCTGGGTACGCTGAAGTACTTCCTTTTTTCTCTTTGTTGAAACTTATGAGATCAATTCTCCATTGCTCACCCCTGAGAATATAGTGCTTTTTATCCATGTATCACAACTTAGATGTGTGCTTTTAATGCGATATTGTGCAAGTGAGAGTTCATGCTAGTATTATCTGTGTTTCTATGATGCATGTTGATGTGGTGCATGATTGTGTTGATGTGGCAGTGCTTTGCAAACTATTTGGCTTTGGTGATATTTTGCAGTCATAATGGTTTGGGGGTTGCTGCAGTCTGTGCGGAGAATGACCACCAGAAAGGTACTTGGGACACCAGAGGTTGTAATTGGGTATAGCACACACCCCAAAGGAGGACTGCAAGACTTCCGGGTGATGTAATACCTTGTGTCTCGGTTGAGCAATCTGTGCCTTAATGTGGAGAAAGTGTTCTTTACCGTGAGTGAAAAAAGCTGTTTCACATAAGCCAGACATCTGAATAATCCTGGTCTAAGCTCCCCTAATATGTTTGGCACTGTGTTTAGTACCCTTGAACTAGTGACGATCGCACCCGAGTTCCTTCTGTAGCAGGGAAGTTTGGGTTTTGATTAAAACATTAGCATTAGAGGTGGGTGAACCAGCGCTTAATTTGAGCCAGTGGTTTCCCGTGCTCGACACCAGCACCTAATTATCAACACTGGCACTTCTAGCAGTGTGTCACATGGTGGCTCTGTTTGACTAATTTTGGGTTGAGTACAACAACAGTTGTTTGATGTCTGAATATACATTAAAAATGACTAATACCTGCAGCCCTAGCCATTCTTATAACTATAGGTGGCTTGGAGTAGCCAGAATTGTCACACATAGAGTGTGAAGGTTAGTAGTTGTGTTGATACTGTCATTTGCAGCGCTGGCAGTGGCAATGGGTACTGTGCTGTTGGCAGGGGTAGGGACCACCTAGGCCGCAGAGTGGGGCCTTACTAGACTGGAGCACAATAAATGAATACAGACACTAGCTAGCATTTAGGGCCGAAGACCCCGAGGTGGTCTCGCGCCCGTTTATTTATACCTGGGGCGTGACCCGCCCTCAGGCTGTGTGCGTGCGTGCGTGCGTATGTGGACGGGCCGGATGGCTTCGTCAGTACATCCCTCCAAACTCACAGTTCTTTAGTCCCGGTTACTTTACAGTCCCAGAGACGCGGAGACCCCATGCATAGTCCTTGAGTCTCTGACTGGGGTTTGGGTTGGGTCGGAGATTGTACCTCTGGCTCCGCGGCTCTGCAACGGACTCCTCATTTTCCGGTTCCACTGGGCTACTTGCTGAGCTTGTCGGACTGTTACCAGGATCCAAGGCCGGTCTGGGCACCGGTGTTTCCCGAACGGACGGCTCCGTCGGCGTCCCAGGGGGCGTTAGGTCTTCGTCGCCTCCCTCTCCGTCCTCGGACTCTCCTCCCCTCTCGATATCTTCTCCAGAGAATCGTTTGAACCATGACACATTCCTGGTCACAGCCCTCCTGCCGTGTATGGCCGATACCATTGTGCCGTGGATGTTCACGACCTCCCATATCTCGGGTTCAAATGTGGTTTGATATTTACAGTTGTGTTGACGAGTCTTCAGTACCACGCGGTCACCGACCACGAGTGGTCTGACCTGGGCACGTCGTGCTCGGCTGGCCCTTTCATTGGTACTTCTCCTGCGGTTCTGGGTTGCTTCGTGGTCTAACCCTTCCATGCAGGGCTCGTCGGTATACAGTCTCGCGGGGTCCTGCGAAACATGACGTGCGCCGGCGCACACTTGGTGGTGCAGTGTGGGGTTTGCCGATATGCGCTTAGGCTCGGTTCATTGTTCTCATAAACCTCTCGACCTCGCCGTTTGCCTGCGGCCACTAAGGAGTGATCTTCCTGTGGTTGATTCCTCTCCTGCTGAGGTATGTCCTGAAATTGCTGCCTTCAAAAGGCGGTCCATTGTCCGATTTAACCTCGTCTGGGAAAACTAGCATGGCAAAGATACGGTCGAGTGCGGGCTTCACGTGGTTGAATGCAGTGGAGGGAATCACCTCAACTACTGGGAACTTGGAGCATGAGTCGATGAGCACCAGGGCCTGTCGCCCATCAGGGAATGATCCGTCCATACTGATCTTTGACCACGGGGTCTCACACAAGTCCTCTGTGATGACGGGGTGTGGTGCTGGTTCTTGGCTGGTGATGGCACACGAATGACAGTTTTGGACTTCTGTTTCCACCGCATTGTCTAGTCCAGGGAACCATACCCGACTACGCAGGTGGGCTTTTGTCTTTGCTACACCTTGATGCCCTTGGTGAGCGAGGCGAACTACTTCCTCCTGCAGGCTCGCTGGTATGACAATGGTGGTGCCTCTCAACACCACGCCATGGGGCCCCATGCTTAGTTCACTCTGAGCTCGCCACATCTGTTGCCGGAAAGTCTGTTCTTCCTGCATGAGCGCGCCGCAGCCCTCTAGAAAACGCTTCCAGGAGTGGCTTTCAAGTGTGGCCTTTACCCTGCTGAGGCATTCATCTATTTCCGTGGCAGCACCTATCTCCTCCAGCGTGAGCGCTTTGGGACAGGCATCCTGGGTCAGTGCCCTGACAAATTCTTCCACGTCTTCTCCGTCTTCTAGCTCTGATGCGGGAGAGGGTTGCCCTGGGTGTCTTGACAAGAAATCCGCCGGGTTATCCGCTCCAGGGCGGAAGATGACTTCGAACCGATATGGCTGAAGCTGGACGGCCCATCTTTCGATCCTGGGTGGTGCCAGCCTGGCAGAGCCCCCGAATAGTGGCACGAGCGGCTTGTGGTCCGTGATGACTTTGAACTCGTGGCCGAACAGGTACAAGTGAAAATGCTGGCACGCCCACTTGATTGCGAGCGCCTCTCTTTCTATTTGCGCATACCTCATCTCGGTCTGTGTCAGTGCTCGGCTCGCATATGCGGTGGGAACCCATTCTTGGCTTTCCGTCCTTTGCAGCAGGACTGCACCTAGCCCCACCGGGCTGGCGTCCACGACAACCTCTGTTTGTCTGTGCGGTCTGAAGTACGCCATGACCTTGTCGTCTATAAGGGCGTCTTTAACTGCTTGGAATGCTTCGTCCTCCTTCCCCGACCATGACCACGGATGCCCGACTTGGTGAGTGTGCGTAAAGTTTCCGACAGGGACGCCAAATTGGGGATGAAGCGACCACAGTAGGTGGCCATCCCTAGGAAGCTGCGGACTTTGGTCGCAGACGTCGGCTTTGGTGCTGCCCGGATGGCGTCCGCCTTCTTCGGGTCTACCTTCAGGCCGTCTCGGGAGAATATGTAACCGAAGAATTCCACCAATTCATTGTAGAAGGAACACTTCTCCCTGTGTAGGGTGAGGCCGTGCTCCGCAAGCCTCCTGAGCGTGGCCCGAAGGTGTCCGTGGTGCTCCTCAAGCGTCTTGGAGAAGACGACGATGTCATCACTCAGGTTGATGATGCCTGGAAGTCCCGACAGTGTCTCCCTGATTGCATTTTGAAATACTTCGGCTGCCGAGGAGACACCGAAGCTCAGTCGCTTGTACCTGTGGAGGCCTACGTGGGTCGAGAAGGTTGTGATGTTCCCACTGTCCGGGTGTAGCTCGAGCTGGTGATATCCAGCATTGAGGTCCAATTTAGAGAACCAGCGGGCTCCATTTAAATCTGCCACTATATCGTCCATCGTTGGCGTGAGGTACCTCTCCCTCTTGATGGCCTTGTTGGGGAGGCGCATATCCACACATGGTCTTATGGCACCTGGTTGCTTTGGCTTGGGGGCCACCACAAGGGGCGACACCCAAGGAGTGGGCCCTGATACTTTCTCTATCACCCGAGTTCCTCTAGTTTCTTCAGCTCAGCTTCCGTCAAAAGGGGAATTAGTCCCTTTCTGTGGTTCCTAAATTAAAGCGCGAAACGCTTTGAGGAATACGACACCAAAAACATTTCTGATCTCAATGATATATATCCTAACATGTTCCACAATTACCTCAAAAAAGCATAATTTTCATTAAAATCAAATTTATTAAAAACTTAATCAAAAACAGCATGATATATAATCAACAGTTTTGCATATAAAAACAATCACAATCCATCGACATTCAGCACATATACATATTAACTATGGTTAAAAGTAGCCAAGTTGTCGACGCGTTTCGGTGTTTAAGATTGATAATACACCTTCCTCAGGACTACAGTAAAATTCTTCAATTCAATTCGCAGTATTCAATTTGCGGTGTCAGTCTAAATCCTGGGGATAGATAAATCTTATCCACTATTATAATTCTGGTTTATTCCTTTGAAAGACTTTATATTTTATGGTAGGAGCGTTGGGGTTTCGTTCTCTGTGTTGATTTCAACCATATGGAAAAATTCTTGTCCACTGTTATAAATCAGGTTGGTTCCTTAAAATAACTATATAACTAGTAGTGGGAGTGTTGGATTTCATTCGTTATACTGAAGACTCAAGGTAATCATCGGGTTGGCGTCTTTTACTCCTCGCTCTTGCTTTAGCGTGATGGAGATGGAGTGCTTCTTTTTTATAATTGAAGAGAGTTCCTTTTGTCTCCGTAGTTAGAGCTCCACGCCGCCTGCCTGGTAACCCGGTCTCCAGCATCAGTTCAACGCTGGAGACCGGGTTACCAGGCAGGCGGCGTGGAGCTCTAACTACGGAGACAAAAGGAACTCTCTTCAATTATAAAAAAGAAGCACTCCATCTCCATCACGCTAAAGCAAGAGCGAGGAGTAAAAGACGCCAACCCGATGATTACCTTGAGTCTTCAGTATAACGAATGAAATCCAATGCTCCCACTACTAGTTATATAGTTATTTTAAGGAACCAACCTGATTTATAACAGTGGACAAGAATTTTTCCATATGGTTGAAATCAACACAGAGAACGAAACCCCAACGCTCCTACCATAAAATATAAAGTCTTTCAAAGGAATAAACCAGAATTATAATAGTGGATAAGATTTATCTATCCCCAGGATTTAGACTGACACCGCAAATTGAATACTGCGAATTGAATTGAAGAATTTTACTGTAGTCCTGAGGAAGGTGTATTATCAATCTTAAACACCGAAACGCGTCGACAACTTGGCTACTTTTAACCATTGTTAATATGTATATGTGCTGAATGTCAATGGATTGTGATTGTTTTTATATGCAAAACTGTTGATTATATATCATGCTGTTTTTGATTAAGTTTTTAATAAATTTGATTTTAATGAAAATTATGCTTTTTTGAGGTAATTGTGGAACATGTTAGGATATATATCATTGAGATCAGAAATGTTTTTGGTGTCGTATTCCTCAAAGCGTTTCGCGCTTTAATTTAGGAACCACAGAAAGGAACTAATTCCCCTTTTGACTGTTGCTATATTTCCCAGTCCTTTCTGGGTTTGTTAGGGAAAACTCTCTCTTTTGTTCAATTCAGCTCAGCTTCCACCTGCGGCCGCAGGTGAAAAGGAACCCTTCGATGTCGCAGTGCAGTTGGCTTCACAGTGTGGTCGATGTGCAACTTGAACATCTTCCCCTTCAGGCAGCCTAACCCTTGAAAGAGCGCTGGGAACTCGTCTAGCATGGCATCCGCGTGTCGTTCATGTATCTGGTTAGCGAAGAACACCAGTTGCAGGTCCTCCGCCGTGTGGCAGCTGAGGAGCGTGCCGCGCTTGCCACCAGTGACATGGAACTTGGTGTTTACTTCCTGGCCATTGCAAGCAACTGTTACGTCAATTACACCTCGCAGGGGTAGTGGATCATTGCTGTCATACGTGTATATTCTTGCCTTTGAGGGTGACAGTGGTGGTCGAGGGGACAGTTGCTCATACTGCACGTTGTCCATCACATTTACCGATACGCCGGTATCGATTAGTGCCTTCACCGGGGATCCGTCAATCTGAACCTCGCACATGGGCCGGGGCCTCCTCCTCGAACCTTCTCGTCCCACAAATGAGACAAAGAACACCTCGTCATCTTCGTCGTCTATTCTGCATGCCGACTGGGCGGCGTCACCATCGGGGCCAGGATCCTCCAGCGATAGTTGGCGCACCCCTTGGGTGACGCTTCTCCCCCTTTGGCCAGTCCTTCGATTGCCATTGCTGCGACACACCTTCGCGAAGTGGTTCAGTTTACCGCAGTTTGAACAAGTCTTCCCTCTCGCAAAACACCGACCATGCGATGGGTGATCCATCCCGCAGTTCCCACAGGCAGAACGCGGTGACGTAGGCTATTGGGTCTTTTGCGTGTTTTGGAAAGGCCTTCTGCGGAGGGCGTCAACGTGTTCCTCCTTCACCGACACGTGTTTGGCTGGAGCGGCAGGCCTGTCAAGCGCAGCTACATCGCCTCTGCCCGGGCATTGGAGAGTTCATGTGACCTTGCTAGGACGAGGATCTCATCAAGACTTATCCGGGGCTGTCGTAGGATGAGGCGTCGCAGTTGGACCGATCTACAGCCTTGTATGAGTTGTGCTCTGATTTCCAGAGTCCAGTCCGGCAGTTCGCAGGAGGTAGCCAGCTTGCGAAGCCTCGCATAATATACATCGATCGACTCGCCTTCCGCTTGACGGGCCTGGCGCAGTTTGAACTATTCGTAATCTGGGTTGGCGCGTGGGTCGAAGTGGCGATTGAGCGCCACGACCGCAGCCGTGTAGTCATCTTCGTCACCCCGGTCCGGCAGGGTCTCGAACAGCTCGTACAGCTCGTCACCTCCATAGCACATGAGTAGGGAGCGCTTCACTTTTGCGTCAGTCTCCCTCACACCTACGAAGTAGTGTTCTAGCCGCCCCAACCATAGGCGCCACCGCGCAGCCGCTGTGGGCGGATCCGCCAGCTCGCTGAAAGGTGGGAGCGGTGCGGCCATGGCATGTCCTGGCAGGGCGGGCGAGGCGTTGGCGACGGGGGCCGGCGCCTGCGCTTTAGGAGGGGCTGCTTGTTGCTGGGCCGGAGCTTGAGGGGCCGGGGCCGGGGCCGGAGGAACCGCGTTGCCGTCCCCTTGCACGTTCATTCTCTATGTGCGGTGGCGCGTGGGCCACGCGCGGACGCGAAGCTCTGCGCGGCGACGTGCGTCTGTCTGAGGCAGTGTATGCGAGCGTGTGCTTCCGCAGCCGCCAAGGGGGGGGTGTCAGGCGTGCATCCTCGCGTAGTAGCTGGTCACAGGTGGCTGTAGAGCCTTGAGGAAGCAGTGTCTGGTCACAGGAGTAGCCCCAATCGCTTCCTGCAGTGGAAAAACGGACCTCCGCGAGATGCGTGAGGAACAGCAGGGCGGGAAACACGTGCCCGCGAGATGCGTGAAACAACGCTGGGGCAGGCAGTGCACATCCGCGAACGTTGAGCGCGGAGGCGGGGCACGCGTCGGGGGCCGATGCTTCCCCCCGGCTGACGCTCTTCAAGCACCCGCGTGGTGTAGCGTCCACAGGCCACGCGCAGCTGCACGGACCCGTTGGGGATGGGGGCGTGAGGTGGGGGCCCCTTCCCAGGACACACGGCGGGCGGCAGCTGACAGCAAGGTGAGGCCCCGAGGATTGAGGGTGGGGGGGGCTCACCTGAGCGCCGAGGCAGGCACGATGCTCACTTCAGCGGTCCGACAGGGCCGACCAGGCCCAGGCAGCAGTGCCACCCACGTGGGTGACGACGTAGGCCACAGCCGCAGGCTCGAGCGCAGGCAGCGCGGGCGCGCGCCCAAAACACCGCGGGGCACAGCAGGCGTGTCCGCGGGGCGAGGCGTGGGCAGGGTACCCGCCTCGTCGCCAGTGTGCTGTTGGCAGGGGTAGGGACCTCCTAGGCCGCAGAGTGGGGCCTTACTAGACTGGAGCACAATAAATGAATACAGACACTAGCTAGCATTTAGGGCCGAAGACCCCGAGGCGGTCTCGCGCCCTTTTATTTATACCTGGGGCGTGACCCGCCCTCAGGCTGTGTGCGTGCGTGCGTGCGTGCATGTGTGGACGGGCCGGGTGGCTCCGTCAGTACAGGTACCACAAGCTCAGTGTCCTTCTGACAAGGGACCTGGCACTTTTTTACAAATGAAACGGTGGGGTGAACCATTGAAAACTCGAGCCAGGCTCGAGCCTAAAGCCTGGCTCTGCTTGAGGTGCTGTTGAAACCTAGAACCCATAACGTGACAAACTCTCATGTGACTTCTGCCTGCCTTCCCCCTTCTACCCTGGATGTGCCAAAATGGGCAGCGCTGCAGACTGTATAGGTGTGGAACCAGGTTGGAGTCTCGGCATCAGTTCAACATCCTGTACCTAATCTCCCCATGCCTACAAACAATGCATGTGACCTTGTGTAATGGAACTGGTGCTCACGTAAAGCCCTCCAGTACCTTCTGGTTGAGTTTGCACTATATTTCTGAAAATGCACTAAGAGGTCAAAAAACACAAAGCCCTAACATAAGGGAAGACAAATAGACATTTACTGGGTGGTTTGCGCAAAACGTAGCTGGACAAATTTGCAGTTTCCTGCCTAAAGTGTGTGATCTTAGCAGAGACGGCTGCTACCAATACCAAGTAATGCAGCAGCACAAGGGAGCGGGGGAATATATATAAAGGGAAAAAAAGGACTATACTGCCGATGTTGGTGTCCAGCTTCTTCCAGGATCATGTACACTGCACAAGCTCCCAGACTCCACGCCCAATCCAGACGCTGCTTTAATGCTATAACACAAACGATGGATTTAGGCCCAGATCTCTGTACTGGGGTGAATGTATGACATTGTTCTGCATTCTGTCCATCACCTGTGGTTTTTGCATTTGTCACCCCGAGTGGGATGGGTATGCTCAGACGTGAGTCCCATGCACTCCACACCACTGGATTCAAGCAAGCCGGGCTGAAGACGGCTGGAATGCCAGAAACCGGTCCTCGGAAGCTTGTTTCCAGTTCAGGGAAGGCAGGGCTTGGCAGTTCGGGCTGGACTGTTCCCATGAGGCACAGGGTCAGACTGATTTGCATAGGGCCATGTCTGAACTGGGGTGGTGTGGATTGCAAAAAAACGATGGATTTAGGCCCAGATCTCTGTACTGGGGTGAATGTATGACATTGTTCTGCATTCTGTCCATCACCTGTGGTTTTTGCATTTGCCACCCCGAATGGGATGGGTATGCTCAGACGTGAGTCCCATGCACTCCACACCACTGGATTCAAGCAAGCCGGGCTGAAGACGGTTGGATTGCCAGAAACCAGTCCTCGGAAGCTTGTTTCCAGTTCAGGGAAGGCATGGCTTGGCAGTTCGGGCTGGACTGTTCCCATGAGGCACAGGGTCAGACTGATTTGCATAGGGCCATGTCTGAACTGGGGTGGTGTGGATTGCAAAAACGATGGATTTAGGCCCAGATCTCTGTACTGGGGTGAATGTATGACATTGTTCTGCATTCTGTCCATCCCCTGTGGTTTATGCATTTGTCACCCCAAGTGGGATGGGTATGCTCAGACGTGAGTCCCATGCACTCCATACCACTGGATTCAAGCAAGCCGGGCTGAAGACGGCTGGAATGCCAGAAACCGGTCCTCGGAAGCTTGTTTCCGGTTCAGGGAAGGCATGGCTTGGCAGTTCGGGCTGGACTGTTCCCATGAGGCACAGGGTCAGACTGATTTGCATAGGGCCATGTCTGAAGGGGTGGTGTGGATTGCAAAAAAATGATGGATTTAGGCCCAGATCTCTGTACTGGGGGAATGTATGACATTGTTCTGCATTCTGTCCATCACCTGTGGTTTTTGCATTTGTCACCCCGAGTGGGATGGGTATGCTCAGACGTGAGTCCCATGCACTCCACACCACTGGATTCAAGAAAGCCGGGCTGAAGACGGCTGGAATGCCAGAAACCGGTCCTCGGAAGCTTGTTTCCGGTTTAGGGAAGGCATGGCTTGGCAGTTCGGGCTGGACTATTCCCATGAGGCACAGGGTCAGAATGATTTGCATAGAGCCAAGTCTGAACTGGGGTGGTGTGGTTTGCAAAAAAACAAGGATTTAGGCCAAGATCTCTGTACTGGGGGAATGTATGACATTGTTCTGCATTCTGTCCATCACCTGTGGTTTTTGCATTTGTCACCCCGAGTGATATGGGTATGCTCAGACGTGAGTCCCATGCACTCCACACCACTGGATTCAAGCAAGCCGGGCTGAAGACGGCTGGAATGCCAGAAACTGGTCCTCTGAAGCTTGTTTCCGGTTCAGGGAAGGCATGGCTTGGCAGTCCGGGCTGGACTGTTCCAATGAGGCACAGGGTCAGACTGATTTGCATAGGGCCATGTCTGAACTGGGGTGGTGTGGATTGCAAAAAAACGATGGATTTAGGCCCAGATCTCTGTACTGGGGTGAATGTATGACATTGTTCTGCATTCTGTCCATCACCTGTGGTTTTTGCATGCTATAACACCCAGCATGAGAGAAGTGCCGGGATAGGTCTAAACGGGCTGAATTGACGCCTGCTCAGAGACAATGATCCTGTGCCTCTTCTCCCACCTGGCTGTGCAAAATAGCTGGGTTGGGGAAATGTATGTGCGCATGTTGGTTTGGCATTCCTAAGACGGCCGTCCTAACCGACATGCAACTCTCTTCCTCTCTGCTCAGCCTGCTATCATCATATATGATGGCCCTGTCCCGTCCTAGACTCTGGCCACTTGGCTCAGCCAGGGAAAATAAAATGATAATAGGTTTTATCATCATTTCAATTTTTTTATCTCCTGACTCTGACCAGTGGGACTACGCTCCTCCGCCATAACGAGGAGTCACTCCTGGATCTTAGGCAAATGTTTTGTTTCACCAAAACTCTCTTTTTCTTCATTATCGCTTATGAAAGCATTTTCAAATATATGAGTTCCGATTATCTGTCGCACAGAACTATCACTTTTAAATGGTAGGTACTTCTCACTGCAGTGCTATAATGTGCCCGATTAATAGTAGAGCTTCAACGTGTTAAAGAAATAGACTTTTTTAAATTTTGAAGAGACTCTATTTTGTTATATGTGATGTTTGTTGTATGATTTACATAGCAAATATTTTCAGGTCACGGCTCATGCCCGACTCTAACATCCAAGCCAGACCCCTGGCTCGGCTCTGGCTCGGCTCTCCCTGTTAATGTGTCGGCTCACCCCCTCTAATTAGCATGACCCCTAGCCAGTTCCTTGACCAGGAGACACATAGCAGAGGCACACTGATACACCTCAACAGTTTGAGAGTTATTGGGGTTGTATGTATGCATGCATAGTTAATTCAAATGCTCGAACCCAGCTGGCTAGCAAAGTAGCACTATACAGAGGCTAGTCTGGGTCATTGGGTGCCGTCCATTTTGTGAACTCGCTCTTGGACTTGCACCTAAGAAGGTGCAGGGCAAGTCACCCACGATGTCAGCCTCCCTCATCAGACACTGTTTCCAGTCCTGCTCTTTCCACCTAAAAGTGATTTCAATCAGGTGAGTAATTATATTCAGCCCAATAGGAGCCAGCCAGGACTGAAACACCCATAATGCATTAGTTTGTCCACGAAAGCCCAAGATTGGAAACAGTGCATATGGTGAAATAGAGCGAGGTAACTGCTTTAAATGGACCAATATAGCCAGGTACTCTGGGCGGGTAAGTGTTGGGTATCACTAGGGGTAAATGATAGTTTAGGGTTCCTTGTTCGCTGGTCCCTGCCTCAGTGAAGGAGCGGGTACAGATGTTACAGAATATCGGGCATTTTATTTATCCGTGGTACTTCTGGAACCACTTTTTCTCGTTCGTTCGGGTACATGTTTCTTTCGAATGTTTTCTTTATTTTGCAGAGAGAATATGGGGGCAGACCTATAGATCATTTGCGGACTGTTGGCATGGGGCGAATGTAGGTGGTTTGCACCACATTTGACCTAGAAAGCCTTCCAGCAGTCATGACAGAACTGAACCGAGCGGGCGCTAGGACCCGGCGTCGGCGAGGGGCCGACCCAGACTGAATGGGAATCAACTGTGCTGGAGGAGCAGAGACAAAACACACACAAAGGAGGGGAGGGAGGTAGGGAGCTGTCCAGGGTAGAGCCGAGGCTGCAAGAGGGCTGCCCGGGGTAGGGAGGCAGCAGCGGGGGAGAGCGGCGCAGGGGCGTCCTCTGCTGGCCGGGCACAGACTGAGGGAGACCGCAGCCGAGGACTGAGAGCGGGGTCTTACACAAGCAAAGATACGGACCCCGTAGGAAATAAAGCATCCCCGAAACCAGCCCCCCGCCTTGAAAACTGCCCCCCCCCATTGAAAACACCATCGTCCCGTGTATGAGAAGGTCGCCTCTATCTCCATCCACCTGGTCCACTGAAAAGAGGGGCCCTCTTCTGTAAGAGACGGCGCGCGGGGGGAGCAGCAATCCGACCCCCCAACCCCGGCCCCCTCCAGCCCGGCGGAGGATGGCGCCCAGAACAAAGAGGCGGCGGTAGCGGAGCCCCTGCGGGGGGCGCTGAGGCGGCGAGCCTCTGAGGCGAGGAGACACCCCCCCTCTCAGGTAAGACCCTCTCAGGCAGCGACAGCGGATATAAATAGCATCGACCCTGGGAAACAGCGTGCACCTGCACCGACCGTGGCTGGGGGAGGGGGCTGTGTGCGGCAGGGGCCCGGTGAGTGAGCCCTTCATGTGTATGTGAAGAGCACGGGGTAGCCATCCCCATCCTGTGTGTGATATGACACACAGGTACCCCCAGCGGGCACTTCGTAGAGGACATCATACCATGACGGCCTTTGATAACCCTTTCCTATGTGTGAGGGTTCCGTGCAGTAATGTCAGTATGTGGGGGCCTTTGAGGACCATGTCCTATCTCTCGTGAGGGAGAGCGCGCGCCACCAGTGAAGGCATCTCCCGGAGAGAGATCCGTCCTTTGTGATGGGCCTCTGTGGTGAGAGACGGTGCTGTATGTGTGAGGGCCCCCGGTACGAGAACAATGCCTCGTGTGTGTGTGTGTGCGCGCGTGTTTACCTGCTGGTCAATGTCTGATACACACATCTCTGATTCGAGCAACGGTGTGAGATTCACATCCCATGTTGTGAGAACGCTCCTGTGTGAGATTCACGTCATATCTTGCGATGACACCTCTTTGGGAGATTTACATCCAATGGTGTATGGATCCCTGTTGCATTCATGGCCATATTGTGAGAGCACTCCAGCGTGAGAGTCACGTCCCATGTTAGGATGTCACCCATGTGTGATACTCACATTCAATGATGCGAGGCCCTCTTTGGGAGACTCGCGTTCCATGACATGCGAACAACCCCGTGTGAGATTCACGTTCAAAGTAGTGAGCCCCATTGTCTGCTATTCACGTTCTGTGCTGCAGGGGCCTGTTGGAAATGCACATCCCCTGTTGTGAGAACACCTCCATGTTAGCTTCACATCCCATGTAGAGAGGATCCTTCTGTGAGATTCATGTTCTGAGGGTCTTATGTGAGATGCACGTCCTATGTTGTGAGAGTCCGAGTGTGGGTTGTATTTGAGATTCACACCCCATGTTGAGATTGTCCTGTGTAAAATGCACGTCCTGTGGTGCGAGGGCCCTGTGTGAGAGTCACATCCCACATTTTGAAGGTCCTGTGAGATTCACGTCTCATGTTGTGAGGATCCGTGAGGAGAATTCACATCCTAAACTGAGAGGCCCTGAGTGAGATTGACGAAATAAGAGGACCGAGTGTGAGATGCACGTCCCATGTTGTGAGGGCCCGAGTGTGAGATGCGAGTCCCATGTTGTGAGGGCCCGTGTGTGAGATACACGTCACATGTTGTGGGGACCCTGTGGGAGACTCACATCCTAGATTTTGAAGGTGCTGTGAGATTCACGTCCCATGTTGCGAAGACCCGTATGGGAGACTGAAATCCCAAACTGAGTGAGAGTGACGTCTCATAGCACGAGGGCCCCTTTGTGCGAGTCACATCCCAGGTTCTGAGGCCCCAGAGTGAGGGGCCTGAGTCGTCGGGTCCCTGGATGTGAGACCCTTCCTGTGATACGAGGATCCACAGCTCTGTCCCGTGGGCCCGAGTGTGTTGTGGGCACGCGTGACGGGAGCTATCTGTTGGTAGTAAGAACCAAAAGAATCGAATGTGTTAGTGTTTTTTGCGGCAGAAATTGAGGAAGAGGTTCCTCTAGCGGAAGGTGGGTGTGAAAAGCAGTTGCCCATCTCTAAACCACAACCGTGGGCGCCATGACTGACCCCACTCTGAAACAAGAGAAAGCAGTATTCTCTGAAGTGGACCAAACAAAGGTTACAGATATTTGTAACAAATTACTTGGAAAAAATCAATTTACAGAGGCCTGGGGCTCGATCACATTTAGATTAGCAGATTTAAAGCATTCCTAAATGCAAGCTGCACGTAGTATGTATGCAGGGCCGAATGAAGAGGCTTATTAGAAAATGTTTGGTCCAAGACGTCCCTTCCTCTTTCTGCCTTCTAGTTCTCAGCAATCTGCAACCCTGTGTCCATGGCCTGCCCTCACTCACCCGCCGTGACAGTTTCCTGTATCCTGGGATAGCCACAGTGTTGTAGGGCATGCTGTGAGATTCCCTATCTAGCCTTGCAGTGATAGGTCATTGCTGAGACACCCGTCGTTTCAAAAGAGGTTTGTGTGGAGAAATGATGTAATATGACAGCACCATCCTGTGCTGAAAGGATCTTGGATGAGAGGCCTAACCATTGCGTAAGGGCAACGGTGTCCGATTCTTCCAATCTTGGTGGTTGCGCATCCTTGAGCCCTGTCTTCCTGCTCTGGAGACTGTCGTGGAACGCATCGCGCGCCAGTGAAGCAGCGAGGCAGCGCAGCCCTGCCGCCCTGTGTGTTTACATGCTCACCCCTGCGGCCTGCGCTGTACTCCGGGCTGTCCAATCCCGACGGAGGTCAGCGGGGGGCATGTGGACGTGAGTCTGTTCATTGCCGAGGTCCCTTCGCAGTCCTCTGGCAGATGCGGCGCCAAGGGCCCGCTGTCGATGCAGGCCACATGCACCTGTCACAGAAGAAGGGCAATGTTAAGCGCAAAAATATAGCGCCCACGGGGGTCTTCGAGATCACTTGAACGAAAATAGTGCGTGCCCGGCCGTCTGACGGCGTGGATGACAGGTCTGCTGAGACCTTTGTGCGGATCTCGCAGCTTTGTGTAAGTTAGTGTGATGGTCGCCTGTTGTGACCTCTGCGGGCATCTATAGGGGTTGTTGTTTGCTGATCGTTATTCAGCTCTATGACTTTTTTCTGACAGAGTTGAAAGTCTTCTGGGCGCTGTCGGAGGCATCTGTTTCAAAGGAGCCATGTGTCTCAGCACGGCAAGGTCACATTGACGGTAGATGCCAAGACCGAAAAGATAACAATAGCTGGGCGTCTAATACCGCATCTTTGTGAGCATGTTCATTGGTGATTGCTGATGGTGGCCAAAGAGGCCAAGCACTGGATGGGCAGTGGAGACTGTATATCTCCCATAGCTTCTGGGCCTTCTTTACCGGGACCTGATAAGGACTTGTCTCATGTACAGGGTTCTATACCGAAGTTTTGAGGTCTGCAAGTCTTGCAAACGACAGGCGTCACTGTTAATCCAGTTTAATGAAAGGATTAGTACCGATCTCAGAACGATTAAAGTGTAAGTTTGCCGTGGCGTGAATCGAACACGTCGCACACAGGGCACATAGCAGATATCAGCAGTGGGTGTTTAATTTGATGGAAGGCAGGACAAATGTGTAAGTAGCTTTTTCCGTATTCTATGTTTTGTTCGTGAGAGTTGCTTGCCATCCGTTGCCCATACTATACACTTATTAGGGCTGGCCAGTTGGCACGGGCAACCTGGACCCACTCTCGGGGCGACAATATTCAGAGGGTCGCGTGGAGCTGTCTGCATTAAGGTCACGCAGCACTCTCCCTCTGACCCAAGGCTTTAAGTGGGATAAAAAAATGTGTGTGTGTGTGTAGGTCTCTAAAAGGGGCACGGCCTATGTAATTAAAGGTGAGGCTTAAGCACATAAGCTACATTTCTGTGAACCCTGTAATGTGTCACCTGGCCGGTAGTTTGGTGCAAGATGAAGTCAAACATGTAAAATATAAACAGAAACTAAGTCACTGACCTGAAACACCTAATTTATATTAATTGTTCAGAAATCAGTCAGTGTTACTTCCCTGTACAGTTAAGGACATGAATTTAGGGCCTGATAAGGACCCGCTTTATTGTACATTTCTAAATACTAACAGATCGGATATCCAGAGGGACTGGGCCCAATTATAGCCCGGTGATCCAGTGGATCCAGGGGTTTAGCCTTCCCTGCCTTTAAGTTTTACCACAGGCACCAGGCATCAGTTTTAATGCCTACTCCAGCCCCTACCTTCCCCTCCCCCGCCCATCTTCTCACTCCCTACCATCTGTTCCAAGCCACCACCACCCGACCCTCACCAACACATTGGCACCAGTGTAGAGAAGCATGGTGAGGGGGGAATAATTTGAGATGGGGCACAGCATGGGGTTGTATGACGGAGCACGCATGGCTGAACCATGCGTGCCTCTGCAGCGCAGTCTCAACCACAAATGTGTCTTAACCACACATTCCTTTACCACGCATACCTTTACCATGCCATTTTGTTGTAAAGGCATGATTTGTAATGGGATACGCGTGGTAAAGATCACGTCTACCCTGACCCCTCATCCTAAGCCCTTAAATCCTATCCCCCACCTTCCCCCCCTCCCTGGGGCCTACATCCTACCCCACCCTACCATTAAATTGCCCCTTCCCCTCCCTGAGGTCTAAAACCCTGCTCCTTCCAAAAACTACCCTGACCCCCCTGCCCTGAGCTCTGCATACCCAAAGCTTCCCTTAAAATGACCCCATCCCAGCTCAAAACCCTTAAAACTAACGATCTTCCTCCCCCCCGCCCTGAGCCCTAAAACCCATCCACCTTTCTAAAAAATTGCCTGACACCCCCACCCTGAACCCTAAAACCACCCTTATCCCCTAAAAACGAGGCCCTCAAATCCGTCCCCAGCCCTTAAAACTACCTGACCCCCCCCCCCCACTCTGAGCCCTAAAACCGACCCCCCACTCCTAAAAACTACCCCTCCAAACCCGGCCCCAGCCCTACTTACCTGTGTGCGCCCAGAGCTTCCTGTTCCGATGATTTCTCTTCCGCTCCCGGCCCATCTGGACACCAGAGCACTATCTGCCTTCTCCACACATATGCGTGCTTAAGGCATGCGTGGTAACGCTTGCGGGGAAACGGCACGCGTGGCTCAGCCCGCGTTTCCCGCTGCGTGGATATTAGTGCTCCGAGTCCAGTCCCTGCTCTGGTGTGATCAGCGAGGCACCTGTGAACACCAAAGGCCCCCTGTTGCCTGATGATACCCAGCTGGAGCTTTCAGGGCACCAAATGGGGTGCCCCCAGAGCGTTGTCTGAGCAAAGGTGGCCGTGACTGCTACTGTCCTGTCTGCTTGTGCTGCACATCCAGTGTGCCTCTGCCTGCGCCGCTGCTGCCTGTGCTCTACCTGATACATGTGTGAGGGAAGCTTGCGCTGGTGGGTAGCTGATGGTTTATGTAAAGCCAGTTCTGTTTGTGTGTGTCGTGGAGGGGCTCACCCTGATGCTGCCGGCTGTGCACGTGAAGGGTGGGCACGAGTGTGTGTTGGAAGGGGGTGCCTGTGTGGAGTTGGGTCTATAATTGAAATAGCATTGCACTTCTGCTGCGGTTAGCCCTACCCTATCAGAAGGGCCACTGGCATTAAGGGACTGTGAGGCCGTGGCGTTTTCTGCATATTTATAGATGTGTTGCCTTTGCCCCATTATCCATCATGTGTGGCTTGATCTGCAGATTTTAACAAAACAAAATGTTTGTAGCTCAAACAGATCAAACGCTACTAAAAACCCTCCGCAAAGGTTAACTGGTCAGATTTCAATTGCTTTTTGCTGTCTGTGGGTATTTAGCGCCTTGAGACCCTCTGGGTGAGTAGTGTGCTATATATATGCTTTGATTGATTAAACAGGGACTAATGGGGTGAAAGCTTTGCCCAGTGTTTACGGGTAAAAATGACACAGTAATGAAGTAATACCATCACAAAATAGACAGCATAATGGTGCATATGCATGCATCATACAACCCTACCGCATAATTTGGTCCTCCCCTGTCACATAACTTCAGTGGCCCTTCATATCGGTAAGGGTCCCAGTGCTGACATGGTGGCGAGGGCTCTCCCAGGGGCCGCTGTTGGACTGGTTTATCGGGGCCAACCGCGGGCCCTTGGCACAGTCCAGTGGCAGACGAGTGACAAGGAGGTACCACAAGAGGCGGGGGCAGGGGACGCTTCGCTATTTTTACCGTGAGATGGTGGAACGAGGGGCGGCTGGCGGCCTGACAGATCCGGAGCAGGGAGACGGATGGCAGGAGCCCAGCCACATCGCGCCGGGAAGCGGATGGAGAGATTAATTACAAAGCGTGAAAAGGGCGCTACACGGTTAAAACGAAGACGTAACCTTCCTTGAAGAATCCGTCGGCGGGGGGGCGTCGTGTCTGCTCTGTACATTGCCTCACTGACTCCCGGCCCAAGATCGCCACCCATTATGGTTAGAGGGACCAGGCCACGAAAACCCAAAAACCGAGATGTTTTACAAACACAAAAGAAGGACTGAAATTTGGCATCGACTGCAGAGCACAGAATGAGTTAAAAGCCAGCGCATATCTCGATAGAACAAAGGCAACGAGGTAATATCAAGAAATTAAACGCAATTTTTACACATATCATCTGAGTTAACGAAACTGCTTTCTGCTAGGAGCTGCTACATAATCTGTACTGGACAGCGCTTGAAATGGAAAAATAGAAGTGCAGGTACTCTGGGACAGAGTACCTGCCTGTTTCTGAGAATTGCTAGTACTCCCTAATTAAAAGTATTACGTTTTTCTTGAGAAGTGCAGGTACTGTCCTTCTCAAATAAAAAGGACCCAGTGCTCAGTACCGGACAATACCGGCCCATTTAAAGCACTGGACTACTGGAAATATGAAAACGTGCCTTCCTGTGTATTCTGTTGACTCTCTTTGAAAACCGTAGACGTGCTGAATATACTGAAATCTGCGAGGTCAAGTGCGTCCCACCTGAGAGATGTTCTCTCCTATCTTTATTTTTGTTGTTGCCTCTGTTTCCACGGTGTGCCTCCTTTAGTGGTGCATAGACAGGATCGCTGGAATTATGTAGCAGGGGAGGACCAAATTATGCGGCCAGGTTGACTAAATTATGTGGCAAGAAAAGACAATTTATGCCACTGCAGCATTTTTGTGATAGTATCACTTACTTTTTTTCTTATTTACACATAGTTACACTGGCCAAATTATCACCTTATAAGTACCAGTTTAACACCCAAATACAACAATAAGCAATCCAAAATCAACCTTTGTAAATTACTTTCCACTATGGGGATGTGTGTGTGTGTGTGGGGTGGGGGGGGGGGGGGGGGAGAACACACGTCACCACATTTTAGTAACTTTTGATGTTTGAGGCAGGAACATTTTTTTGTAAAATCAGAAGATTATGCAGCAGATGATGGATTATGTGACAAATGCTGAAAATCCATAATTATGGAGAAAATGCCGCAGCTGCAGAATCTCATTATTCCAGTGGTCCTGTTTAGAGCGGGTGCTTATTTATATGGATTTTTCAACAAATGTATTAGAGACCTTTCCATAAAAACAGAAGTCATGAATTACAACAAATTGATAATTTCAGTTGTTCTGACATGAGAAAAAAGGTATGCACGTATGACGCTGTTGGGGACGTTAGAGTAGATTAAGTGCGGGGCACGGCCAGGAAAGTCCTAAATGGTGGTGGTGCATGTTAAGTACAGATGTTAGCGTGTAATCCCAGTGGGTGGGTTTCAGCGGTGTGCAACCAGTATGTGGACCCTACGGGTGGCAAGACATTGTTGGAAGCAGGTAGAGAAGTCCATCAGGGTTTGGTCTACAGTGTCAGGAGTTGGTGGTTTTCAGCTATTTCTTGAAGGACATAAAGTATTGGTCAGCTATAATATTTAAGGGGATATCATTCCTGACCTTTGGAGCAAAACCTGAAAAGGATTGTCTAGGGGTGGGGGCTTTGTTACTCCAGGTGGAAATGCTGGTGCTGGGCTAGTCTCTCCATCTGCCTGGCAGTATTCATGTATTTCTCTTAGGAGGGGGATGTTTAGTTTGATAAAACTTTGAATATACATAATGATTTGAAGGTGTAGAGGACTTGGAGTGGCAGTCAGTAGAGTTTACTAAGTGCAGACGTGATGTGGTGATATTGTTTTGTGTCTGTGTCCACGCTTACAGCTGAATGGAAGGTTGCTTTTAATGGGGCTATCTCAATAGCCAGGAGCCGCCCAGCTTCTCACCCGGCCTTTGCCACTGGCTGCAAGGGGCATCACTGTTCCGTTGTCAGGTGCAATTGTCTCTGCTCCAGATACTGTTTCTGTGGCCGCAGAGGTACTTTAGAGAGATTTCCTCCCACCCTCTACACCAAATGTCACTACCTGCTTATATTACGCCACTCTCCGATTTCATGTCAGACAACAGGGTCATCCCCTTTTGTGCTATGATTTGATTAATAAATCTGTCTCCAGGGGACACCACTGACACAGGCCATCGGGAAAGGGACAAGAAAGAGGTGGCATTTCCTTGTGGTTATGGTCAGTTTTTAGGTTTCACCTGCACCGTGCTTGCGCTGTGCTTGAGAAATCTTTTGCTCTTAATATAAACTAAAAAAGGACTTTCATCCCACCTCCTCTCTTTCCTGGTTTTTCATTGGTTCTTCTGTGTGCCACTTCCCTTCTCTCCATTTCTATTGACTGTAGCATATTATCATGCATTTACCAATGCTTGTTCCTCATCTGCTTCTCTTATCAATTTCCTGCCGCCGAAATACTGTTAACATACACATTGGTGGAACTATATTTTCATAAAGTTGTGCCTTTTACTCTTGCAGCATATTTATATAACAGTTTATCACCCAGAGAGATTAAGGGATTTGCATAGAATCACAGGATGTTGTATGTGGCGCTGCCGAGAGTCGAAATGGATCTCCAGCTCTCGAGTGAGAAGCTCTGATCACTGCACAACATCCTCTCCACTCCCGTATTCTCAGTCAGGGAGCTCTTTCCTTCTGCCGGATGATGATTAAGGAAAACCGCTCTTTATTCATTGCATACACGAAAGAAATGCATTACGAATGCTTGTTTGTTACTTGCTACAGGCGTGTCGCCCTCATACGTCTCCCAGTGTTGGGGAAGGGTAACTTCCAAAAACGGCCTGTGAATGTAAGCATGGGGGTGCGGGGTTGAGGGGGGATTCGACAGACGACCCCAGGGAAAATGAAAATAAAGAATTAATTTTACCTGGTTTTCGTCTGTTGAAATCCCCCCTTCCCAGCTCCAACACTCTTACCTGCACGGGCCGGTGCTGGTAATTTCACCTGTCCCTACTCCGGCTACTACTTCTGCCTCTGGGGGGTACCACTCAGAAGTATTGGGGGACAGTGTAGGGGGGGGTTCATTCTGTCTGTGCCTTTGTTATTACCTCTGTCAGAAGGGTTACCAGGGGCGTTATAAGGCATGGGTGAAATGTGCAATTCCCCAGGGTATCCTATCCATATTCCAAAGGACCCCCTAGGAAAATGACCTTTCTCCGTACTTCACTTCTATTACCGTGTCTTGGCCATTTGGATAGAGTTTACTATTGTTTTGCATCAAGGGACTTGAATTAGCCGAAAATAGGTAACAGCATTTCGCTGTTCCGACCAGGGACCCCCAAAATATATCCTCCCTGGCCACCAAAATACTTAAGATCACACTGGGGTGCCATTCAAATGGAACGGGCCGAAGGCTTCTATCACCAGCGTGGGATTGGTAAGGCGGGCACTCAGGCAGTGGCTGAAGGGCCGGTATCTGAGTTCCACCTGTGGGATGTTTTTGGGCAGCCTGAGGGCTGTCTGTGCTGTTTGGATGCAGCCAGCGGCCCAGAGGGTGCCTGAGTGACCTTTCAGGAGACAGATGGGCGGAGGTGTCACTCCCTGTCTCTCGCTGGGCTGGCCCATTAATGTATGCTTATTGAGTGGGGGCAGGGGGCCTGAGCAGACCTGGTCTCACTTGCATTCATTTGGGGTTCAGCAGTGTGAACTAATCCATGCATTTTTTTTTTAAATCTAAGTGAAATTAAGAAAAAATCCGCAAATGTGGGCCACTTTTTTTAGCATGCCCGGGCCCATTTTTGATCCCAATCCAACCCGGTCTATCACTGCTCACTCAGACTGCCACCTCTTGACATGGCGAGGCCTGGGTACTACTTCCATTTCTGCCGGGGTTGTTACCTCTGCCTGCAGGGGGCGCGGCCTCAGAAGTCACGGGGCATGGGTCCCATCTCGCGCAGCATCCAGTGCAGACGCCATCAGGCTCTAAGCAGGTTAGACGGATCCAATGGGATGCCCGGATTTCTCGGAGGCCGCTAATCCAAAATGCAGCCACGCTTTCCCGGTAACATCTGTTATCAGCGCTTCGAGACTCGGCGAGTTAACGCTATATGAAAGATCATTATTATTATTCTGTATCCACAGGGAAAAATACCCGAGCAGAGTCTTGCATTATGCACGCGGCGAAAAACTGAGTAGATTGATTCTGCCTCAGCGTTTGGGCCTCTGCCAAGCAGCCACAGACGGAGCGACCGGATTTTGCCCATTTGCAATCCCATATTTTAACTGTAAAAATGGCAAAGAGTCAGCTGGTTCAATTCCCTATTGAGTTTCAGAAAGGGTTCAACAACTAGTCTGAGGCAGCTGCGCCCGTGCAGCTATTGCGCACACCCTCGCGCCTCCACAGGGACCATACTTCGGTGTCTGCAGGGTTTCTCAAGTACAATACCTTAGCAGTTTTACCTGCGTGTCTTCCAAGGACGTCTAATAACCAACATGGCCGACGTAGCGGAAGTGACGCCACACATCTTTTGACACACCGTGACTTTTTTTTTGCAGTTTTAAATAACCCATGAGTTTCAGGGCGCTTTGCCTGGCTAATAGATTAAATAACACCTCTTTTTAAGGCAGCTGGACATTAAGAGATTTGCCCATAGCGGAAACCAGGACTCAAATTCGGTTCTCTAGTTCCAAAGTCAGCAGCTCATGGCGTTTAGCACTTGTCTAACCCTTTAGTGTCCTCCTCATAGGCTGGGAGAAGGCCACAGACAAGACATTGCACAAGCCAAACGCCTGTTAGAGCCCTGTTTACTTTCTGTTCCTGCCATTGCCTTCAGGACTCCTGAGATCTCGGATAAAAAGAGCTGGGTCAGGTTTACCAAAATAAAAGACAACAGAAACAACAGCTAATTCTGGACATCCCTCAAAACGAGTTCGAAGTCCGATTGACCCAGTCCCACGTCACCAATCACAACCCCTCGTTGTCTTAAGGGTCCAAAGTTGGGTAGTATGTAGGGCCTAACCCTGGGTACAGATCTATGGTTGCTGCTCTGCCCTATAATAATGTCTGGGACCTACACCCAACAAAATAAAAGCACAATCCCATTGCCAAGAGCTGTGATGTGGTGGTCTGGCTGGGCGCTTGGAAGTGTCTGTTCTGCCTGGTGCAAGGTACTCTTGGGTTGTGACTTCCTTCTCTGTTATGGTGCAGTGTTTGGGCAGACCCCCTGAGGGGAACAGATCCTGGGGTTTCCTCTGCAACACATGCCTTGTACAGGTCAGTCAAAGTTACTTGAAAAGGTGGCATTTACACACATGGAGAGTTCTGCGTTATATATGCTATGGGGCGGCTGGTGACATTTGAAAGTGATGGGGCGTAAACTAATTTGCATATTGCACCGCAGCGAGCAAGCGCAGCGAGCGAGCCCAAACCACCTTGCTTCCATCCATACATCATTCATGCATCTATCCATCCAAAATCCTGCCACCCACCCATCCTGCATCCATACATCATTCATTCATGCATCCACCCATCCATCCATCCACCCACCCATCCATCCTGCATCCATCATTCAAGCATCCATCCACCCATCATGCATCCACCCGTCATGCATGCATCCATCCATGCACCCATCCACCCAACAATCAATAATGCACCCACCCTGCATCCATCCATCATTCATGTATTTTTATGACCATATAACTTGCACACAGCTTGTCAGTGTTCAATACCAGTCTCGAACCTTGTACTCCAGCACCAATGATACATGATTAATATTAATTGTTTCTAAAACATGTATTTATTCGACACCAATTTCACACCTTAGTCGGAACATAATTTTTATTTGTTTTTTAAAACATCTATTTATTTAACACCAAAGTCATGTATACATTTTTATGGCTCGATAAGAGGCTCAAACCTGGTTTCACAGCACCAAAGTCGGCCGTGCTAACCGTCAGACCACATCCTCTCACCTTTGGTGTGGCCCTGCAGTTTTGATGGTACATATTCACACCAAAGTCATGTATACATTTTTACAACTTCACACCAAAATCGAAACATACATATTGAGCCCAAAGTCATTTATAAATTTCTACAACTTCACACCAAAATCGAAACATACATATTGAGCCCAAAGTCATTTATAAATTTCTACAACTTCACACCAAAATGGGAATCCCCGCTTTCTCCCATGCGAGCTCATTTTGTAATCCGCTGATAGTCACTGAAAAGGGCAGCGTCTGATGCTACTTGGGAGGCAGAAGCGAACCCCCCTCCCCACACACACACAGTCTGACATATGTACTTAATGTATGTTACTGTAGCGGATGGCGCGAAGTCACACAGTGATTGGCCTGCACGTGGACCACTGGACCAGCCAATCCTGGTGCTGCATGCAGCGCCAGGATTGGCTAGGGGGCACCATGACTGCTCGCCCAGTCGCCCTTTAGAACCCCGGGGGCTGCGGCCCGCCCCCTGGTCCTCTCTATAAAGGGGGACTTCAGCAGGGAAACTATCTGCGCATGCTCTGGCTAGTTTCTGCCCAAACATTCACTTGCGCAGTACTTCTGCAGCTGAGTGGACTGTCACTCAAGCTGCAGCCCAGCCCCCCCCCCGCCCCCTGCGCACTCCGGAAAAGTCGGGTGTCTCCCGGATTCCCGGCCGGCGGGTAGCACGATCATTCTATATTTTTATTTTTATTTCAGTGACGGCGCGGTGGGCCCATGGGGCTTAGTGGGGCTACGCCCCAATGGACGCACCGCGCCTGTATATGCTGTCATTATTGTAAGTGTAATATTAAAGCCCTGTGCCATTTTTGGTAGTCGTTGCCACACTGTCTCTGATTAGGCGTGTACTGTGCTCTTGGCAAGGTGCCCACCTCTATCCATTTCACTATGAACACCGGTTCATTTCTGAGATTTCACACAACAATCATTGCTCTCGAATGTTAGTCTAATTAGTTTGAAGGAAACAAAGGAAAGACTACGGCACTGAAAACGATTTAGTTTGTCTAGTCTTCATCTTGGTCTGTTATCTATGTGTTGTTTGTCCTCTGTGCTGCTCCCACAGTTGTGATGTCATGTGTGTTAGAGAGCACGTGCTCCAAGTGGGTCAGTTGGTGAGGTCATTTAGATCAGTAGTCTGAGAACTATAAAATGGATACCGTTGGAATTGGTAATAATTAGCATCTACAGACAAATCAAACGGTATTTTCTTTTCTTTGTTGGCTGAAGTAAAAAAAAAGAAAAAAACAGGACAGCCACCGCCGCCCCCTTTGTGACACAGGAATGAAGTGACTAGGTGGATACTGTCATTTGCCACTGATGTCTCAGAACCTGAGATATAATTTTATTGTAATTCCATCACCAAATTATGGCTTGTTTTAAAATGTACCTTTGTCACGTATTGTATTGCCTATGGTGCCATATAAACCATTAGATAAATATCTTATTGCCTGGTGATTTTGGTTATTTTTTATACAGTTAAACTCTATTTATGATTTTGTTCAGCACAGAATTCTATTTCACTTGCATATGGCCACTCCTTTGGTTACACAGGCCACACCCTTGTTGAGGTTCCATAGATACACTTCTTAGGCCAAGCCTCTTGCATGAAGCCTCTTACCACATAAAACCCTGCCATGAGGCGATTTATAGATCTCAGCATATCACATTCATCTTCTCTAATCAAGAACCTTTAAGTTATGTTATAAAATTGTATACAATACACAAATACTAAGCGGTGTCTTGGCGCTAACAGTCTAGAACAGGCTGGAGCACTATTCATTGAACAGCCAGGTCTTAATGGCTTTCCTGAAAGATGTCAAAGAAGGGAGACTTCTGATGGTGATAGGGAGGGTGTTCCAGAGCTTTGTAGCACCCACTGGGAAGCTTTTTCTGCCCTAATTAGACTTGAAAAATCTTTGAGAGAGTATTAGTTTCGCCCTTTCTGACTGACCGCATCTGTTTGGAGAGTACCAGTGCAGTGACCGCCTCAAAAACTGAGGACCGGTACCGTGTGGTGCCTTATATGTGATACACAAGACCTTGAACTTAATACGGCTCTTGACTGTCAACCAATGCAAACTCCAAAGGTGCTTTCACACTGATTGAAATTTGGGGATCCCCAGGAGGAGCCTTGCAGTCGCATTCTGGATCATCTGAAGCATAGTGATCCTTCAGGTGCTGTCCTGCCCCAGGGTCTCTGATCTTTCAGGAGTCATTGGCGAGGGCTGTTCTGGAGCACTGTACCCAGTTCTGGAGCCTCTCTGCAGATGGCGAGGATGGGTGCTGGACTGCCCAGCGTTGCCTACAGAATTACACAACAAGGCAATCCAGGGATCAGGGCGTAGGCGCTTAAGATTTTTAAATTACTGGCTCTGGGCACGCTGATGCATCAAAAGTTGCTGAGTAGCTATCCTGATGTGGATAAAACATCACAGAAGACGATGGGGAGGCATCGAAGGTACGACAAGGATGAGGTGAGCGGACGCGCTGTGAGGCTCGAGCGATGTTCAAAAGTATGAGAATGGCAGTTGAACTGCCATTGAGAGGTGCACCAGAGGCTATCCAGAAAATGAAAAATAAATAAATAACTCACCCCCAATGTCCCGAACAAGCGAAGAAAAGAGGTCAAAGAGTGCAAATACTGAATAGCTCTTACTGACAGTTCTGATCACGTAAATGGTGGAATAATCTCAGATCAAAGCAGGTACTCTTCCAAGGCACACAAACACGTAGATTTCTTCTCTATGAAGGCGGAAGCAGGGCAGAGGAGATTGGGCAGAGTACGAAACACTGGTCACAGAATCGTGAGACAGAGCAGGTTACTGAGGTCACAAATTCATATGATCTTCCATCAATCTGGGCTCTGTGTGATACACTGTGCAACCCGATCTAGTCCTCATAAGTAGACAGAAACGTTTGTTCATCAAAGCACTCACAAGGGGCAAAATAGTATGCCAAGGCAGCAGTAAAGGCAAGCAGGCAGTAGAAGGGAAAATCAAGCAGAGACAGGCACATCTGGTGTAGAGGGCGACCGGTGGAAGGTCACTGGTGGGGCTCGAGTGGCAGTAATCTTTGAAATGTACAGCTTTAAATATGTAGATAATTCTTTACCTTTGAGCGTGGCGGGCTACAGGTTTCCACAGCTACTTGAAGTTAAATGGTGGCTTGATGCTTGAAGTGGGTTACTTCCCAGACTGAAGTCCAACACTCCTGGTACCAAAATGTAGTATTGAAGAAAGGACGCTCCAAGCCAGGTAGTTTACCACGTAGATTTATTTAAGTGGTAAATTAGATACATAGACAGGTAAAGTAAGTCTTAGTAGGAGCCCACCAGGAGCAGCTTCCCTGCTGCCCAGCCCTTCATCCAACGTATTCACGCACGTACACATTCCAAACACTAACATTCCATCAGGCAGTCATTCTAGCTGAGCAGCAGGATATCACAATTACTGAAGAGGATACGAGCATTACACAAGGTGGACCTTTTCAGCTTCCTGAAATCAGACAGGGGCCAGGAGGAAAGGCTCTAAATCAAGCAAGATTTTGTTTTGGAGCTCGGTCATCAGCTCACTGCACAGAAGTGTTATTCAGATGCCCGGAGAGTGGCTTTGTTATTGAATATATAACACCCCAGTTGTATAAGAGGGTACATTAGGGTCAATCTGAAGACTGAGTAAGGCGTGCAGTGTCTGAGCAGTTAGGAAAGTGGGCAGATAGTCCCTGTTTGGCGCCAGTTTCTAAGTTTTGTGTAGGCTCCTGGTTGAGATGTCTCCAGGGGCACACTTTGTGGGCTTTTAATAGGTTGTGTAGGTGGCTGGCTGAGATGCCCCCAGGTCTACTCCTTATGGGCAGTTAATAGGCCGTGTAGGTGCTTGTGGGTAGTTAATAGGTTGGTGGTTGCTGGCTGAGGTGCCTCGAGGCACACACTGTGTAAGCAGGTAATGGGCACAAAAAGTGAAGAATTAAATGCCTGAATCAATCTCGGTCCCTTGCAACTATTACGGGCTACTTTCCAATCCTTGGCGTTTTATCTTGTCTATACCCTCGTGGGCAGTTGATCACATCTCTCTCTTCATTGGTTGGTTGGTGCTAATGGAACCAGTGTGATTGAGACACGATGCGACAGGGACACTCACTGAAGGGGCACATAGTGATAAGACACTCTCTGATTGGCCGCTGTCACACATGTCACAGTATGAGGTGAACTCATTCTGGCATGACACACTAATATGAAAAAAGTGATGGGTGAACAACCTGATGGGGACGCAAGTGCTACTGTGAATGAGTGAGTTAACAGAAAAGATATGTTTTTAGGCAAAATGTGTTTCTACGGCAAAGCTTCCCTCCCCTCTTGTCTCTATATGCGTTCTCGGTTCAACCTAAGTCTGTATTGATCACGTTAATCAAGGAAACGCGCTATAGTTTATATTGGTACACAATTTCAGCATAAAGCCACAGATCATCTGGTAGTGCTGGCAAAGCTCCTCGCAGATGTGTCATGACAGTGAGCAGAGTCCTGTTTACTCGCCGTCGCCTCGTTTAGCACAAGGGGACCAGCCCACTCCCTTGCCTCCAGCGCCCTCCTGCGAATCGCTGCCAAGAAACCACTTGTGGTGGCGCGCGCTAGAGACATAATTAGCATAACGTAACATAACTTCCTCCGCTGAGTGAGGAATAAAATATTCCATTAAGATGCGCCAGCAATAAAGCTTTTCTGGCATAGCTTGCGATGATTTCCTGGCTTTAGAGATCACTATCTAGCATTTTGTTGGGTGTACCCAGCAACCCCTCGGACCCATCTGTGTAGGCCTGGATGACATTTTAATTATTTTGGCAAAATGTTTACATTTTGTACTACGTGTATCATGTCCTGGCCTTTGTAGCCTCTTGAAACAGCAGCTAATGGGCGGTACGTACGTTCCCTTGGAAAAGTGGCAACCCAAAAGGGTAGAAGTCTGATAAACATGGGTGAACGCAGGACGTCACTCAGCGTGACGCCATTGCGCACTGCCTATGCTAATTAGATCCCTTCACTATTTGTGTTAGGACTTGTGCCCTGTACATACCTGTTAAAAACAGCAGTGGTGCAGGCTGTGCCTGCCAGTGGACATGTGACTCCATTGAGCAGAGGAGGGAGAGGGGGGTGCGGGAAGCCAGATTTTCCAGGAAACATCAAAAGTCTATTCTTGCTGTTCAGACACCCCAGAGACATCTGAAAGCCCGGCCTGAAGGAGTGAGTGCTCGAGAGTGGCGAGCAGCGGAAATAACTAACAGCCCCAGTGGAGAGTTGGCGTTTCATGATATGCGCAAATAAATACCTTTTGTCAGCGGCTGAGCAGGTGAAGTGACCTCTGGAGTCAATTCCAAGCAGTTGCGAGAATGTAGACGTCAGCAAAACTATCATGAGGTTACAAAGGTGGCCAATTGTGCGATCAGAAACTTTTGTCGGCTGGTTTACAGAGTAGTGCTCTGCAGCCCAAGAGTTTAAATCTTGGCAAGACCATCTCCTCTTTAGTCTTTCTCAGGTTGCTAAATTTAGCATCATTTCAATGGGTAAAAATAGCCCTTATACACAGAATGGTAGTATGAAGTAGTGTGTAAACAATAAGTTATTATCATGGTTAGTGGTATTTATTTTGCTAACATACATTAGATAGAATCACTGGTAATCCATTATTTTCGTAGGCCCTCCACTACACACTCTCTGTTGTACCCACTATTGTGGAGGAGGGGCGTGTGGGGTTTGCAGGAGAAGGGGCGCACTACGTAGGTTTGGTAAATGGGTGCTGTGTAGTCGATACTGGCGTCGAAACAGGCAAGACTAGATCCAAACTCAAATACTCACCTTTCCAGTATACTCACATTATGCTACTCTCTGTTTTACCCAGTTTCTGTGTGCGAGGCAAGGGCGTATCACAAGTCCTCGCACCCCCTGCGATAAAAGGGGGTGGGGACCCTTTAGAGGGGTCCGGGCACCCTTCAAGGCGCCCCCTTTCAGTCCAAGGACTTTGAATACCTGTGTGACATGGGAGTTGGTGGGGCCCCCAGGAGTTGGACCATCATTTTGCATTATGCCACTGGTCCAAGAGAAGTGTGCACTGCTCTTGCATGTGCCATCTTAGACGTGTCCTGCCTACCCGTTCTCAGTGCATGAGGTTCCTTGGACCCAGGGGCGAAGCTTCCATTGGTGCAGCAGGTGCGGTGGCATCTGGGCCTAGATACCCAAGGGACCCACTGAGCCCTGATTAATGCTATATTTTATAATACAAACAGAAGCCCGGGGACCATCCCCGTCCTAGCACTAGGGCCCATGACACATTGGTTACACTGCTATTTGGACCACTGCTGTCCGTAATGTACCTAATTTACTTGAGAGAAGTTTGCGCCATGTTTTCCTGGTTGGACCATTTACATGATTGACCGAAGCCTGCAGCGCTGTATAGGACGTTTGTGTTGATGCTCCATACAGTGTTCCTAGTCCATCTAGATAAGGGACCTTGTACTGTCGCTGCCTTGTTGTACCTACTGTGTGTTAAGAAGCTTGCACTGCTGCTGCTGCTGTTTGTACCTGTTCTTTTTGGGAGTGAAGCTTGTGCTGTTGCCCTGTGCTGAGCCTCCTCTTTATGAGTGTTCATGCACTGCTGTGAGAGAAGCTTGCACTGTTGCCCCGCCGTACTGAGCCTCCTCCTTGTGTGGGTTTATGCACTGCTGTGAGTAAAGAGCTTGCCCTATTCTCCAGTGTTGACCTTCCTCTGTGAGAAGGACAATGCAATTCTGTGAGCGAAGCTTGCACTATTGCCTGGTGTTGATCTTCCGATGTGTGAGGGTTCATGCACTGCTGTGAGTAAAGAGCTTGCACTGCTGCCCCGTTTGCCCCATACTGAGCTTCCTCCATATGTGTGATCATGCATTGCTGTGACTGAAGCTTGCTCTGTTGTCCCTTGCTGAGCCTTCTCTGTGTGAGGGATCATGCATTGCTGTGAGTGAAGCTTGCTCTGTTGTCCTGTGCTGAGCCTTCTCTGTGTGAGGGATCATGCATTGCTGTGAGTGAAGCTTGCGCTGTTGTCCCTTGCTGAGCCTCCTCTGTGTGAGGGATCATGCATTGCTGTGAGTGAAGCTTGCTCTGTTGTCCTGTGCTGAGCCTTCTCTGTGTGAGGGATCATGCATTGCTGTGAGTGAAGCTTGCACTCTTGTCCCTTGCTGAGCCTCCTCTGTGTGAGGGATCATGCATTGCTGTGAGTGAAGCTTGCTCTGTTGTCCTGTGCTGAGCCTTCTCTGTGTGAGGGATCATGCATTGCTGTGAGTGAAGCTTGCACTCTTGTCCCTTGCTGAGCCTCCTCTGTGTGAGGGATCATGCATTGCTGTGAGTGAAGCTTGCTTTGTTGTCCTGTGCTGAGCCTCCTCTGTGTGAGGGATCATGCATTGCTGTGAGTGAAGCTTGCGCTGTTGTCCTGTGCTGAGCCTCCTCTGTGTGAGGGATCATGCACTGCTGTGAGTGAAGCTTGCTCTGTTGTCCCGTGCTGAGCCTCCTCTGCGTGAGGGATCATACACTGCAGTGAGTGAAGCTTGCTCTGTTGTCCCTTGCTTAGCCTCCTCTGTGTGAGGGATCATGCACTGCTGTGAGTGAAGCTTGCTCTGTTGTCCTGTGCTGAGCCTTCTCTGTGTGAGGGATCGTGCACTGCTGTGAGTGAAGCTTGCTCTGTTGTGTCTTGCTGAGCCTCCTCTGTGTGAGGGATCATGCATTGCTGTGAGGGAAGCTTGCTCTGTTGTCCTGTGCTGAGCCGCCTCTGTGTGAGGGATCATGCATTGCTGTGAGTGAAGCTTGCTCTGTTGTCCTGTGCTGAGCCTCCTCTGTGTGAGGGATCATGCTCTGCTGTGAGTGAAGCTTGCTCCGTTGTCCTGAGCTGAGCCTCATCTGTGTGAGGGATCATGCATTGCTGTGAGTGAAGCTAGCTCTGCTGTCCTGTGCCGAGCCTCCGAGGTGTGAGGGATCATGCTCTGCTGTGAGTGAAGCTTGCTCTGTTGTACCGAGCTGCGCCTCCAACGTGTGAGGGATCATGCACTGCTGTGAATGAAGCTTGCTCTGTTGTCCTGTGCTGAGCCTCCTCTGTGTGAGGGATCATGCATTGCTGTGAGTGAAGCTTGCTCTGTTGTCCTGTGATGAGCCTCCTCTGTGTGAGGGATCATGCATTGCTGTGAGTGAAGCTTGCTCTGTTGTCCTGTGCTGAGCCTCCTCTGTGTGAGGGATCATGCATTGCTGTGAGTGAAGCTTGCTCTGTTGTCTCTTGCTCAGCCTCCTCTGTGTGAGGGATCATGCATTGCTGTGAGTGAAGCTTGCTCTGTTGTCCTGTGCTGAGCCTCCGACGTGTGAGGGATTATGCACTGCTCTGAGTGAAGCTTGCTCTGTTGTCCTGTGCTGAGCCTTCTCTGTGTGAGGGATCGTGCACTGCTGTGAGTGAAGCTAGCTCTGCTGTCCTGAGCCTCCGACGTCTGAGGGATCATGCACTTCTGTGAGTGAAGCTTGCTCTGTTGTCCCGAGCTGAGCTTCCTCTGTGTGAGGGATCGTGCACTGCTGTGAGTGAAGCTTGCTCTAATGTCTCTTGCTCAGCCTCCTCTGTGTGAGGGATCATGCATTGTTGTGAATGAAGCTAGCTCTGCTGTCCTGTGCCGAGCCTCTGACGTGTGAGGGATTGTGCACTGCTGTGAGTGAAGCTAGCTCTGTTGTCCTGTGCGGAGCCTCCTGTGTGTGAGGGATCATGCACTGCTGTGAGTGAAGCTTGCTCTGTTGCCCTGTGCTGAGCTTCCTCTGTGTGAGGGATCGTGCACTGCTGTGAGTGAAGCTAGCTCTGCTGTCCTGTGCCGAGCCTCCGACGTGTGAGGGATCGTGCACTGCTGTGAGTGAAGCTTGCTCTGTTGTCCTGTGCTGAGCTTCCTCTGTGTGAGGGATCGTGCACTGCTGTGAGTGAAGCTAGCTCTGTTGTCCTGTGCTGAGCCTCCTGTGTGTGAGGGATCATGCACTGCTGTGAGTGAAGCTTGCTCTGTTGTCCTGTGCTGAGCTTCCTCTGTGTGAGGGATCGTGCACTGCTGTGAGTGAAGCTAGCTCTGTTGTCCTGTGCTGAGCCTCCTGTGTGTGAGGGATCATGCACTGCTGTGAGTGAAGCTTGCTCTGTTGTCCTGTGCTGAGCTTCCTCTGTGTGAGGGATCATGCACTGCTGTGAGTAAAGCTTGCTCTGTTGTCCTGTGCTGAGCTTCCTCTGTGTGAGGGATCGTGCACTGCTGTGAGTGAAGCTAGCTCTGCTGTCCTGTGCCGAGCCTCCGACATGTGAGGGATCATGCACTGCTGTGAGTGAAGCTAGCTCTGCTGTCCTGTGTCGAGCCTCGGACGTGTGAGGGATCGTGCACTGCTGTGAGTGAAGCTTGCTCTGTTGTCCTGTGCTCAGCCTCCTCTGTGTGAGGGATTGTGCACTGCAGTGAGTGAAGCTTGCTCTGTTGTCCTGTGCTGAGCCTCCTCTGTGTGAGGGATCATGCACTGCTGTGAGTGAAGCTTGCTCTGTTGTCCTGTGCTCAGCCTCCTCTGTGTGAGGGATCGTGCACTGCTGTGATTGAAGCTTGCTCTGTTGTGTCTTGCTGAGCCTCCTCTGTGTGAGGGATCATGCACTGCTGTGAGTGAAGCTTGCTCTGTTGTCCTGTGCTGAGCCTCCGGCGTGTGAGGGATCATGCACTGCTGTGAGTGAAGCTAGCTCTGTTGTCATGTGCTGAGCCTCCTCTGTGTGAGGGATCGTGCACTGCAGTGAGTGAAGCTAGCTCTGTTGTACTGTGCTGAGCTTTCTCTGTGTGAGGGATCATGCACTGCTGTGAGTGAAGCTAGCTCTGTTGTCCTGTGCTGAGCCTCCTGTGTGTGAGGGATCATGCACTGCTGTGAGTGAAGCTTGCTCTGTTGTCCTGTGCTGAGCTTCCTCTGTGTGAGGGATCGTGCACTGCTGTGAGTGAAGCTAGCTCTGCTGTCTTGTGCCGAGCCTCCGACGTGTGAGGGATCATGCACTGCTGTGAGTGAAGCTAGCTCTGCTGTCCTGTGCAGAGCCTCCGACGTGTGAGGGATCGTGCACTGCTGTGAGTGAAGCTAGCTCTGTTGTCCTGTGCTGAGCCTCCTGTGTGTGAGGGATCATGCACTGCTGTGAGTGAAGCTTGCTCTGTTGTCCTGTGCTCAGCCTCCTCTGTGTGAGGGATCGTGCATTGCAGTGAGTGAAGCTTGCTCTGTTGTCCTGTGCTGAGCCTCCTCTGTGTGAGGGATCATGCACTGCTGTGAGTGAAGCTTGCTCTGTTGTCCTGTGCTGAGCCTCCTCTCTGTGAGGGATCATGCACTGCTGTGAGTGAAGCTTGCTCTGTTGTGTCTTGCTGAGCCTCCTCTCTGTGAGGGATCGTGCATTGCTGTGAGTGAAGCTAGCTCTGCTGTCCTGTACCGAGCCTCCGACGTGTGAGGGATCATGCACTGCTGTGAGTGAAGCTAGCTCTGCTGTCCTGTGCTGAGCCTCCGACGTGTGAGGGATCATGCACTGCTGTGAGTGAAGCTAGCTCTGTTGTCCTGTGCTGAGCCTCCTGTGTGTGAGGGATCATGCACTGCTGTGAGTGAAGCTTGCTCTGTTGTCATGTGCTGAGCGTCCTATGTGTGAGGGATCATGAACTGCTGTTAGTAAAGCTTGCTCTGTTGTCCTGTGCTGAGCCTCCTCTCTGTGAGGGATCATGCACTGCTGTGAGTGAAGCTTGCTCTGTTGTCATGTGCTGAGCTTCCTCTGTGTGAGGGACCGTGCACTGCTGTGAGTGAAGCTAGCTCTGCTGTCCTGTGCCGAGCCTCCGACGTGTGAGGGATCATGCACTGCTGTGAGTGAAGCTAGCTCTGCTGTCCTGTGCCGAGCCTCCGACGTGTGAGGGATCGTGCACTGCTGTGAGTGAAGCTAGCTCTGCTTTCCTGTGCTGAGCTTCCTCTGTGTGAGGGATCGTGCACTGCTGTGAGTGAAGCTAGCTCTGTTGTCCTGTGCTGAGCCTCCTGTGTGTGAGGGATCATGCACTGCTGTGAGTGAAGCTTGCTCTGTTGTCATGTGCTGAGCTTCCTATGTGTGAGGGATCATGCACTGCTGTTAGTAAAGCTTGCTCTGTTGTCCTGTGCTGAGCTTCCTCTGTGTGAGGGACCGTGCACTGCTGTGAGTGAAGCTAGCTCTGCTGTCCTGTGCCGAGCCTCCGACGTGTGAGGGATCATGCACTGCTGTGAGTGAAGCTAGCTCTGCTGTCCTGTGCCGAGCCTCCGACGTGTGAGGGATCATGCACTGCTGTGAGTGAAGCTAGCTCTGCTGTCCTGTGCCGAGCCTCCGACGTGTGAGGGATCGTGCACTGCTGTGAGTGAAGCTAGCTCTGTTGTCCTGTGCTGAGCCTCCTGTGTGTGAGGGATCGTGCACTGCAGTGAGTGAAGCTTGCTCTGTTGGCTCTTTCTCAGCCTCCTCTGTGTGAGGGATCATGCATTGCTGTGAGTGAAGCTTGCTCTGCTTTCCTGTGCTGAGCCTCCTCTGTGTGAGGGATCGTGCACTGCTGTGAGTGAAGCTTGCTCTGTTGTGTCTTGCTGAGCCTCTTCTGTGTGAGGGATCGTGCACTGCTGTGAGTGAAGCTTGCTCTGTTGTCTCTTGCTGAGCCTTCACTGTGTGAGGGATCATGCATTGCTGTGAGTGAAGCTTGCTCTGCTTTCCTGTGCTGAGTCGCCTCTGTGTGAGGGATCATGCACTGCTGTGAGTGAAGCTTGCTCTGCTTTCCTGTGCTCAGCCTCCTATGTGTGAGGGATCGTGCACTGCTGTGAGTAAAGCTTGCTCTGTTGTGTCTTGCTGAGCCTCCTCTGTGTGAGGGATCGTGCACTGCTGTGAGTGAAGCTTGCTCTGTTGTCTCTTGCTGAGCCTCCACAGTGTGAGGGATCATGCATTGCTGTGAGTGAAGCTTACTCTGTTGTCCTGTGCTGAGCCTCCTCTGTGTGAGGGATCATGCATTGCTGTGACTGAAGCTTGCTCTGCTTTCCTGTGCTGAGCCGCCTCTGTGTGAGGGATCATGCATTGCTGTGACTGACGCTTGCTCTGCTTTCCTGTGCTGAGCCGCCTCTGTGTGAGGGATCATGCACTGCTGTGAGTGAAGCTTGCTCTGTTGTCTCTTGCTCAGCCTCCTCTGTGTGAGGGATTGTGCACTGCAGTGAGTGAAGCTTGCTCTGTTGTCTCTTGCCCAGCCTCCTCTGTGTGAGAGATCGTGCACTGCAGTGAGTGAAGCTTGATCTGTTGTCTCTTGCTCAGCCTCCTGTGTGTAAGGGATCGTGCACTGCAGTGAGTGAAGCTTGCTTTGTTGTCCCGTGCTGAGCTTCCACTGTGTGAGGGATCGTGCACTACTGTGAGTGAAGCTTGCTCTGTTGTCCCGTGCTGAGCCTCCACTGTGTGAGGGATCGTGCACTGCAGTGAGTGAAGCTTGCTCTGTTGTCTCTTGCTCAGCCTCCTCTGTGTGAGGGATCGTGCACTGCAGTGAGTGAAGCTTGCTCTGTTGTCCTGTGCTGAGCTTCCTCTGTGTGAGGGATCGTGCACTGCTGTGAGTGAAGCTACCTCTGTTGTCCTGTGCTGAGCCTCCTGTGTGTGAGGGATCATGCACTGCTGTGAGTGAAGCTTGCTCTGTTGTCCTGTGCTCAGTCTCCTCTGTGTGAGGGATCGTGCATTGCAGTGAGTGAAGCTTGCTCTGTTGTCCTGTGCTGAGCCTCCTCTGTGTGAGGGATCATGCATTGCTGTGAGTGAAGCTTGCTCTGTTGTCTCTTGCTCAGCCTCCTCTGTGTGAGGGATTGTGCACTGCAGTGAGTGAAGCTTGCTCTGTTGTCTCTTGCCCAGCCTCCTCTGTGTGAGAGATCGTGCACTGCAGTGAGTGAAGCTTGATCTGTTGTCTCTTGCTCAGCCTCCTGTGTGTAAGGGATCGTGCACTGCAGTGAGTGAAGCTTGCTTTGTTGTCCCGTGCTGAGCTTCCACTGTGTGAGGGATCGTGCACTACTGTGAGTGAAGCTTGCTCTGTTGTCCCGTGCTGAGCCTCCACTGTGTGAGGGATCGTGCACTGCAGTGAGTGAAGCTTGCTCTGTTGTCTCTTGCTCAGCCTCCTCTGTGTGAGGGATCGTGCACTGCAGTGAGTGAAGCTTGCTCTGTTGTCCTGTGCTGAGCCTCCACTGTGTGAGGGATCATGCATTGCTGTGAGTGAAGCTTGCTTTGCTTTCCTGTTCTGAGCCTCCTCTGTGTGAGGGATCATGCACTGCTGTGAGTGAAGCTTGCTCTGCTTTCCTGTGCCGAGCCTCCAACGTGTGAGGGATCATGTATTGCTGTGAGTGAAGCTTGCGCTGTTGTCCTGTGCTGAGCCTCCTCTGTGTGAGGGATCGTACACTGCTGTGAGTGAAGCTTGCTCTGTTGTCTCTTGCTGAGCCTCCTCTGTTTGAGGGATCGTGCACTGCTGTGAGGAAAGCTTGCTCTGTTTTCCTGTGCTGAGCCTCCTCTGTTTGAGTGATCATGCACTGCTGTGAGTGAAGCTAGCTCTGCTTTCCTGTGACGAGCCTCCGACGTGTGAGAGATCATGCTCTGCTGTGAGTGAAGCTTGCTCTGCTTTCCTGTGCTGAGCCGCCTCTGTGTGAGGGATCATGCGCTGCTGTGAGTGAAGCTTGCTCTGTTGTCTCCTGCTCAGCCTCCTCTGTGTGAGGGATTGTGCACTGCAGTGAGTGAACCTTGCTCTGTTGTCTCTTGCTCAGCCTCCTAAGTGTGAGGGATCGTGCACTGCAGTGAGTGAAGCTTCCTCTGTTGTCTCTTGCTCAGCCTCCTCTGTGTGAGGGATCGTGCATTGCTGGGAGTGAAGCTTGCTCTGCTTTCCTGTGCTGAGCCGCCTCTGTGTGAGGGATCATGCACTGCCGTGAGTGAAGCTAGCTCTGCTGTCCTGTGCCGAGCCTCCGACGTGTGAGGGATCATGCACTGCTGTGAGTGAAGCTTGCTCTGTTGTCCTGTGCTGAGCCGCCTCTGTGTGAGGGATCATGCGCTGCTGTGAGTGAAGCTTGCTCTGTTGTCTCTTGCTGAGCCTCCTCTGTTTGAGGGATCGTGCACTGCTGTGAGGAAAGCTTGCTCTGCTTTCCTGTGCTGAGCCGCCTCTGTGTGAGGGATCATGCACTGCCGTGAGTGAAGCTAGCTCTGCTGTCCTGTGCCGAGCCTCCGACGTGTGAGGGATCATGCACTGCTGTGAGTGAAGCTTGCTCTGTTGTCCTGTGCTCAGCCTCCTCTGTGTGAGGGATCGTGCACTGCAGTGAGTGAAGCTTGCTCTGTTGTCTCTTGCTGAGCCTCCTCTGTTTGAGGGATCATGCACTGCTGTGAGTGAAGCTAGCTCTGCTTTCCTGTGACGAGCCTCCGACGTGTGAGAGATCATGCTCTGCTGTGAGTGAAGCTTGCTCTGCTTTCCTGTGCTGAGCCGCCTCTGTGTGAGGGATCATGCGCTGCTGTGAGTGAAGCTTGCTCTGCTGTCTCCTGCTCAGCCTCCTCTGTGTGAGGGATTGTGCACTGCAGTGAGTGAACCTTGCTCTGTTGTCTCTTGCTCAGCCTCCTAAGTGTGAGGGATCGTGCACTGCAGTGAGTGAAGCTTGCTCTGTTGTCTCTTGCTCAGCCTCCTCTGTGTGAGGGATCGTGCACTGCTGTGACTGAAGCTTGCTCTGTTGTCCTGTGCTGAGCCTCCTCTGTGTGAGGGATCGTGCACTGCAGTGAGTGAAGCTTGCTCTGTTGTCTCTTGCTCAGCCTCCTCTGTGTGAGGGGTCATGCATTGCTGTGAGTGAAGCTTGCTCTGCTTTCCTGTGCTGAGCCTCCTCTGTGTGAGGGGTCATGCACTGCCGTGAGTGAAGCTAGCTCTGCTGTCCTGTGCCGAGCCTCCGACGTGTGAGGGATCATGCACTGCTGTGAGTGAAGCTAGCTCTGCTGTCCTGTGCCGAGCCTCCGACGTGTGAGGGATCATGCACTGCAGTGAGTGAAGCTTGCTCTGTTGTCTCTTGCTCAGCCTCCTCTGTGTGAGGGATCATGCATTGCTGTGACTGAAGCTTGCTCTGCTTTCCTGTGCTGAGCCTCCTCTGTGTGAGGGATCATGCTGCTGCTCCCGTATATTCCGTGAATCAGAGAAGCTATGACATACCTTTACACAGCTGTAACGTCTCCTGCTGCTGCTCCCACTGCTGGGCTGTTGCTGTGTGCATGAGGGAGGCTTGCTCCAATGATAACTTGGGTCGTAACTTCACATGTGCAGCGGATTCTTAGCACCAGTACCATGGGTCCTATTCCTAGTTTTGAGAATGGATTCCTAGTCCCCATTGGTGTGTAATAAAAAAAAAATCACAGCTGTACTTGTAATCTTGTATGCCCTTACAATCGGGGGTGTAGGTGCCGTGCTACCACACCTGTTGCACTAGTGATAGCTACGCCATTGGTGTGAATGTGAGCGTGAGGGAAACCATCACTGCTGCTTCTGCTCTCGGGCCCGGTGATCCTTCCGCGCTATCTCCTGCTCCCTTCCTCACCCACAAAATGTAAGAAGCAGACCCCGCCCACCCCGGCTCGTCAGCCCGGAAGATTGATCTGTGAATACTCTGAGCGCTCTCCAGGGCCAATGCCGAGGTCGGAATTAAAAGGCTGCCTGTCTCTTAATGGCCATCATCTCCCTGCTGTGATTGGCAGGCGGCAATGGGGAGCGAGGGAGGAGGGGCCGCACAATGCGAAGATCAGAGGGCTGCCGCGGCGGCTGCCTGCAGCCTGCTCCCGGTGTGCAGGCAGGGAAGGCCGGGCCCGGGGAGGACCACCGCCACCACAGGGCAGAGAAGATAAGAGGTGGGAGGGGTACTGAGCCTGGCTAGGCCCATTCCACCGCATTGACAGAGGGCCGAGCCTGGGGTTCGCAGCAGGCCCAGTTCTAGCGGGTGGGCCAGGCCCACCCAAACATGAGCCTTGGCCCTGGCAGTGAATCTGCCACCAGTGTACAACAATAAAACAAGCATTTACAGTGCAACGGTCTCACCTTGGCAAAAGTTAGAGCTATTGGCATTGTAAATGACAACATTTTTATTTATGTGTTGGTTTTGAAAACAGATAAATAAATGGCATTGTCATTTACAATGCCAATAGCTTAATCTCTTGCAAATGCCACACACAGACCCACACACACATACAGAGCCCCCACACACAAACACACAGAGCCACACACACAGCTTCACAAACACACAGACCCACACACACAGAGCCTCACACACAGACACAGAGCCCCACACAGACACAGAGCCCCACACACACACACACACACAGAGCCACACACACACAGAGCCACACACACAGAGAGCCACAACAATGCACCCACTGTTTCCTCAGGGGCAGAACGCTAAGTTTCAAACCAAATCCTTTTCGTCCCTGCCCACCAACGAGAGTTATCTTCCTGCGAGTAACAAGCACCAGTGTATTAAATAATTGCAGTCACATGAGAAAATTTAACAGTACGCGTGAAAGGTAAAAGAAAAAAAAAGTCCGCTACTGGTCATTGCCGCTGGAGCAACGTTAAAACTGTGAGGAGGTGCAACCACATTAAGTATGAATCGCAAACACAAACCCTCAACAACCACGAGCATGAAGGTGGCTGGAAAACGTAGAGCAAGCTCAACTCTAGTCACCGACTATTTATTCAGTGACTGAGCCTTGTAGTGCTTCAGAGTGCTGTCAGCAAGCGAGGGAGGACAGGGGTCCAACCCATCACAAGCAGCTGCTCACTAGGCATGTATACGTCTTTTAACCAGAACAACTGCCAATTAAAGAGTAGGGAAGCTTCTACTGACCCCATAAAGAATAATAAAAACAGTTACTTAAGAATACTCTCCTGGCTACTACTTTGACAGACGCCTGCCGTCATTTATGGAGAACAGATGCACTTCACTTTATTCGCGCGGTCAAACTGCCATCACAGGGCAAATATTAGCAAGCTAGAAGGCACGGTTGCCACAAATTAAACAGCAGAACAGCAACTACAGGGGATGGCTTCACTGTAAAAATATGCTTTCAGCCAGCAAACACTGATCCTACCAGTCTCGGAAGACGTAGCAACATGGAGATGGACCCAGCAACAGCCGAGAACGCCAAGGAGGGAGGAGAGCTGGGAGGGGGAGGGATAAAGGTCACCTGCCGCTCCAAGGCCCGCAGCTGCTCCCATTGACAGGAAGAGGCGGCCCTTAGACGCAACAACAAACAGTGGCCACGCCCATCACGCGCAGCATCCTAGATGAACTGGTCAGGTTATGCCACCCCTACAGACAGCCACTCTGTTTGCTAACGTGCATTATTAATACCATTATGCCTGGGTTTAATTTTCAAACTCTTATAAACACAGGCGTTTGTAAATGATGTTCAGCTGGGTTGCATGCACCATCACTGTTTATCACATTAAAGCCTGCCTTATTGATTTTGCCAGCGCCGAGGCAAAACAACAAACAGGGTCGGAAACCTCACACTTCACTCGCATTCGAAGAATGTCACCCACGTTTCAATAGTACTAAGCACGCTCCTAAAAAGCAACATGCATCTATGACCCTCCACTAGGTCACTCTTTGGAAAACTTAAGTAATTTCAGGCAGGTTTAAAGGTGGGAGGGGGCGGGATGGAGTAGACGAACCGGAACTCGCCTTTACGAATGAATGCTGAAAGGATGTTGAGACAAGGCCTCGCCATGACGCAGCCTTTTGTCTGTAAGCCCCATCTTTTTCAGATTGACTTCCCCGACTTCCTGCTGGGATAAAAGGTTTCTTATCTTCTTTATGGAGCCATTTGGACCCATAAAGAAGATAAGAAAGCTTTAACGCCAGCAGTAAGTCGGGGAAGTCAATCTGAAAAAGACGGGGCTTAAAGAGAAAGAAGAACATCACTAGGACCTCTTCTCCAATGGCTGGCCACCGTTTAGGAGGCCAGTCAATGGAGAAGAGGGGTGGGGCTTAACCCACGCTAGTGAAGCTCTCCTTAAAACATAAAATCTCGCAAACTTGACTGCGCAAGTGCGCAGTACGCCACGCGAGACTAAAAATGTTCAGATAACTGGTTATTTTTGATCCTGCTGGAGAGCAATCATTTGTCTGTTGGTACTTTTTAAATGCAGAGAAACTGAATTTTATGTGGATAGCTCAGTAGGTTACTGCCTTTGCCACAGAGATCCTTGAGTTACTCAGTTCAGAAGTTGCAATCCTAAAATAGGACAGTGACCTATGAACTGTCATCAAAGACCTCCATACAAGCTTCGCTTTTTTATGTGTTGTGATATAGTTAGAACTAAGAAGAGTTTGTTTGGGCAGTTATATATTTTTATCAGTAAAGCCAACCCCCGACTGCTGGAGTACTCTTTAAATCCTGAGTTTGTGCTTCTCCAGACCAAACCCTCGTAAAATATATTGCCCACCAGCATGGATGACGTGATTCCTACACCTTGTAATCCTTATTGCCTTATGTGTCATTCCCTGTAGACTGATTGATTGTCTCTGTATGTGACATTCCCTGTAGACTGATTGATTCTTTCTGTATAATGTGTGCGTGAACATGTAAAGTATTGTGATCCTCTACATTGATATGAGTAGCGCTATATAACAAACGAAATGCATAAGAGAGAGGGACAACGGAGAGATGAGGGGCACTGGTGGAGGGTGGCAGTGAGGGAATCCAAGGAGGAGGTCATGGGGTGGGGGGGGAGCCATGAAGAGATGAGGGCCACTGGTGGAGGATGGTAGTGAGGGAATCCAAGGAGGAGGTCAAGGGGTGGGGGGCAGCTATGGAGAGATGAGGGGCCCAGTGGAAGGTGGCAGTGAGGAAATCCAAGGAGGAGGTCATGGGGTGGGGGGGGAGCTAAGTAGAGATAAGGGGCACTAGTGGAGGGTGGTAGTGAGGGAATCCGAGGAGGAGGTTATGGGGTGGGGGGGAGCTATGGAGATGTGAAGCACCCTGGTGGAGGGGGGTAGCGAGGGAGTCTGAGGAGGAGGTCATAAGGGTGAGAGATGAGGGGCACTGTTGGAGTTTGGTAGTAAAGGTATCTGCGGAGAAAGAGGACATTAGTAGGGTGCCAAAAAAAAACGTTCAAACCAGCACTAAAGCCGGCCATGTCATGGCCTTTCTGTTTTTGGTTATTTAATTAACAGTCGGGCCTTTCGGGGAACTGTGGAACATACTTTAAAGTGCATGCTAATTACAATTACTGCTATATTCAATGTTCCAAGTTTGAAGGTGATTTTCCTAATGTTTTTTTCCAGGAAGAATGAAAGTGGAGCAGGATGGTGGCTGATAAGGTGGTGGGCCCAAGGTCAGCTATGAGATAAGGTGCACCGGACGGGGTGGTAGAAAAGTGGATCATCAGGCCTGGAAGTGAGTGCGCTGCAGATTCAGGCGTCAGGTGGAGGTAGTAATGAAGAGGGATTCCCCCTGAAGGCTCGCACGGAGGGAGCCTGAGTGGTGTCACTTGCCTGATAATCTCACCTCAGAAACTTCCTCTTCCCATCAAAGGAACATTACAAGGAAAAAAAACACATTTTGAGGGTGATAACAGTTAGAAAGAGATTTGGAAAAGAGTGCGTTTTACTGGGCCTTGTAAGACTAAGAAGAGATAAAGGAGGGCCCGGAAGCAGGCCTGGCTAGACATATAAGAGACAAATAGGACATGCAGTGGCCCACCCGAATGCATCCTTGTCCCTCCCAAATAAAAATTCCTGGAGCCGGGCCTGGGTAGCAGTGACAGCTGGGGATGCCGAGGCTAATAGACCCACCACCACCACCGTGTAGAGCAGGGTGTGTTGCCGAGCCTCTCATAAGACCCAACACAATGACAGAGGAGCAGAGGGAGGGAGACGAGCTTCGGGTGGACTTACCACAATGACAGAAGAGAGCAAGGGGGGACGAGCTTGGGTTAGACCCACAGCCACCACAGTGAGAGAAGCGAGCTGGAAGGAGGGGCGAGCTTGGGGTAGACCCACCACCACAATAACAGAAGAGAGCTGGCGTGGGTGCGAGCTTGGGGAGGACTCACCACCATAGTAACAGAAGATAGCGGGCGAGCTTGGGGTGGATACACCACCACAGTGACAGAAGAGAGCGGGGGAGGTGCAAGCTTGGGGTGGACCGTAGAATCCACCCACCCCACAGTTACAGCGCAGGCCCAGGAGTTGCCTTTCCTGGGGAGACCTCACTACCATGACAGAAAAGAGCAGGAGGACTAGGGTGACCAACTGGCCTGGATGCAAATTCTGGACGGTGAGTTAAAAATCCAGGACAAAGGATCAAAATTCAGGACAAAAATTCAGCACAGAAGGTCAGAATTCAGGACAAAAGTTCATCCAATAAAATGGACTATTCATTACACGTTTACCTTATTTCTAGCAGGAAGTGAGCCTCTTGCCCTCCCCAACACTGTAAAATTGTCTTGTTAAATCCTATCAAGTTTAGGCAATTAATTAGCAGTCAGGTGTACTTCTAAATGCACTATTTATCACCAATGTATGGAGGCGAACGCCCATCCCTCCTGCATGATATCGAATTGTCTGCCATTCCATTGTATTCACCAATGATATAGACCGGACGTGTTTCAAAATTAGCAATTTGCCACTCATGTCCCCAAATCATCGTAGAAAACCCTGCATATTCATGTAAAAATTATATACAATTTTCCAAATTTCTGCTGTCCCAGTTTGCCGTAAAATGCACTGTCTACCACATTATCTGAAATGTGGCACTGTACTACCTACAGAACATTTAGTTAAGCGAGAGTGAGACTAAAAAACAAGCATTGGCATAGCCAATAGGTCTCGCCTTTGGGACCTTATAAGTGTTTAGCCATGCAACAGTTAATGTTTCAGTAAGGATATTGTGCTGCATAACTAAATACTTATAAGGTCCAAAAGGCGAGAGATATTGTCTTTGCCCAGAATATACTGGGAATACACTCCTGGTGGACTGTAGAACTGGCTGTTAGCGCCTTATAGACATTAAGATGTAATAATATGTGCAGTAAACAATACAGGCTGCAGAGAATCCAAATAAAAATACGAGTGCATATTCATTGTTCAAGAGAGGCATTCTGGGTAATTCCCCACCGAAAGTATACAACACGAGGACATAAAAACACAGATCTTCATTGGCAAAGAGCACGTTCAGGGCAATGTGTCTTCCTATATTAACTAAATGTGTTCTCCAGGTCCATACGACTGATCAATAAAGGATTTCCCTCTGTGCTTTAAATGGAAAAATATAAGTGCAGGAAAAATAGAAGCGCTTGTTTCTGAGAAGTGCTGCAACTCTCCAATTAAAAGTATTACGTTTCTATCGAGAAGTGCAGGTACTCTCCCTTAAAACAAAGTACAGATGCACAGTACCATACAGTACCGGCCCATTTAAAGCACTGTCTTTCTATACCAGTGCTTATTTTGTGGTAGTGGGGAGTGCGAGTATTGCTTATGATGGATTTTCTTCCCTTTTCACTGTCAGTTTATTGTGCCATGGCCTCGTTGTATGGGCTCGTTTTAGTTCATTGTTTTTCTTTGAAATATACAATGTTCGGGTTCACGTAGGTTGAATGCTTAGGCTGCCGAGTTTGGGTCCACATTTCTCACACCCAAAAGGGTGTCCACTCCGGATGGGCCGAGCCAGTGTGTGGCGAGCACCTTGGAACGACTAGCAGTTCTGGGAAAAGAAGAGGAAGTAGTTGATAATGTGGCATTCTCCTGTCGCTTGGGGTCACACCACAGGGGCGTTGTGAAAATGTCTGGGTGAGCTGATGTCACTTCCCCTTCAGAGGTGTGTCAATGGCTTGAATAAAGCATATTTCGAGAAAAGGGGAGGGGCGAGCCTACTGGAAATATTGGTAATTACCAATGGAAAACCTGGCGGGTTGGGGTATTTTTAATGTGCCTTGCACCCTACCAAAAACCATCAAGAATAACAAACATTCATGTGCACAGAAACATCATGATAGCCTAGTTAGTTGTTATAATTGTTTTTTTTAGCGAGCAGACTGATTTAGTTGCACCATACACGTTGGTGATGTTGAGAAGCTTGTCTGGAGCAGGAAACAGAGGGGGAGAAAGGGTGGAGAGATTGGGGAAGCAGGGAAAGAGTGAGGCTAGGCACAGACAAATGGGGCAAGAGAGAGGACAAGCAGATAAGACAGAGAGGAGAGACTGACAGAGTCTCTGGAAGTTTAGATGACTGCACTCTGTTTTTATCAAAAGGAAGAAAGCGGAGGGGGTAGAGAGAGGAGAATAAAGAGAGAAAGAGATTGGGTGGAGTATTCTGCAATCAGCTGACAAACTGTTTTTATTACTATATGCCAATTAAAGTTTGTGGCTCTGAGTTTGCGCGTGCACTCGCTTGTGCGCGTGCACTCGCTTGTTTGCGAACCTCGTTGGTGGGAACACGATGTACAATATTAAATGGTGCCTTTTTCCAATTTCAGTACCCACCCCTTCTTGCCTAATTTGTCTGACCAGTTACAATCACCTGGCATACATTATGTGCAACAGTGCATTGTCACAGGAAAGTGCCATATTGGTCCAAACACAAATAGTAGTGGTTAGAGGGAAAACCCCACTTTTATCACGAGGAGATAATTTACTAAAGGACGCGCACTTGAATGGCTCCATTTAATACATTGATGAAATCCCAGCCCACGCCCCCCCCCGAGCTCAGAGGCCACGTGAAGGAAGAAGGGCGTGTGGGGCGACCGTGTCACCTAAGCAGCCTGCAGCTGTACTCCCGGCTAACCCGGGATGGGCTCTGAGCCTGGGCTGACATAAGCGTGCTCTCCGTGTACGTAAACAGATAATGTGCACCCTGCCCCCTCCCCTTCTTGACACAACACACTGAGACTAATCACCCATAACTGAGGGGGCGGGCGGAGGGGTCATCTACTGTGCCTAAAGTGCATCAGCACACAAGGCGTCACTCCCTGCGCTCCTGATGGAGAAAAGGTACCACATGAAAAAAACAGTTTTCTTAAGAAATCTCCAACAAGGTACCTTAGCAGAGGAGTAAGGCGACAATTTTAATATAAATGCAACACTCACATGTCATTTACAAAATACGTTTTGTTGTCAGCTGTTACATTTTTCAAGCGACAAAACTATACGTTATACCAAATTCCAAACACAGCCACTGCAAATTGGTTTGTGAACATTGCAAATATTAGGAAATATAAGAGAAAATCAATTTTACGTAAGCGTTAACGGATTACTCTGATGAAGATCTAATTTGGCCGTTTGTAAATGTTTTACATATAACTCAGGTGAGGCATGCACTGCAAAGTAAAGAAACACCATTCTACTCCTGAGAAAACAAGCATGGCCCCGCAGCGGAAAGTTAATTAGCCCACGAGTCGTGCGCAGGCGCGCGCGATGGGGAGACAGTCTGCTCTTTTTGAAAGCACATATTCGTGCTTGTGGCACGCCGCTGCGCACTCCCGCAAGGCATATGCCGCCACAAGCACGAGTATGTGCCTTGTAAAAAGAGCTGCATAATGGCTAAAGGTCTCCTATGCAGTGCATGCACACTGCGTAGGTGAAACCTACATAATCAGTATGGGGATTGGTGCCATTCTGACCCTACTGTAAGGGGAGAGATTTGGTTGCATGGACTCGGGGTTGGGCTAATGCAGGCTCTTAAGATCACCAAAGGTGCGCAAGCTGTCCCCTGCAGTGAGAGTTAAAGAACACTCAGGCTGCTTCCAGGGCGACAGCTCGCTCTAATGGCTGAAATTACGGACAAAAGGCGTCCGTGAAGAATTCCTCACGGACAAGAGGCCCAAATAACAGGTGGTCGGTGAAATTTACAGACGGTTAGTCACCCTAAGGAGGACATGGGCAGCCAGCTGAGGCAGATTGACCTACCACAATGACTGAACCGGCAGGAGATGCCAGTGCTCGGGTGAGCCTTGGGTACCTCTTCCCCGCAGTGACAGAGGAGCGGCAGCAGAAGCCGACCACGAAGCTGCTCCAGCAAACTCAGTGTCGGAGCCGGTGGGGGGGAGACAAGATCTGGGCTACACCCCCCTTGTGACAGGTCGGATGGGTAGAGGCAGAGCTCCTTCACACGACATCCCCTCCCTCATAACTAGGCAAACAGGAAGGGCAGAGTGCTGGGTACAGCTATCACTCCACAACAAACACACAGGACAGGCAGGTGTGGCAGAGCCCGAGGGCACACAGTGACAATTCAGGGAGGTGAGGCCGAGCCTGTGAGGCCTCACTCACACCCTCTTCACACAGTGACAGGGCTAGCAGGAGGGTCAGGGGCTGTGAGGCACCCTCCCCCTCTTTACACACCGTCTTCACACAGTGACAGGGCTAGCAGGAGGGTCAGGGTCTGTGAGGCACCCTCCCCCTCTTTACACACCCTCTTCACACAGTGACAGGGCTAGCAGGGGGGGTCAGGGGCGGTGAGGCACCCTCCCGCTCTTTACACGCCCTCTTTACACAGTGACAGGGCTAGCAGGGGGGGTCAGGGGCTGTGAGGCTCCCACCGCCTCTTTACACACCCTCTTTACACAGTGACAGGGCTAGCAGGCGGGTCAGGGGCTGTGCAGCTCCCTCCCCCTCTTTACACAGTGACAGGGCTAGCAGGAGGGTCAGGGGCTGTGAGGCACCCTCCCCCTCTTTACACACCCTCTTCACACAGTGACAGGGCTAGCATGGGGGTCAGGGGCAGTGAGGCTCCCTCCCCCTCTTTACACACCCTCTTCACACAGTGACAGGGCTAGCAGGAGGGTCAGGGGCTGTGAGGCTCCCTCCCCCTCTTTACACACCCTCTTCACACAGTGACAGGGCTAGCAGGAGGGTCAGGGGCTGTGAGGCACCCTCCCCCTCTTTACACACCCTCTTCACACAGTGACAGGGCTAGCATGGCGGTCAGGGGCTGTGCGGCTCCCTCCCCCTCTTTACACAGTGACAGGGCTAGCAGGAGGGTCAGGGTCTGTGAGGCACCCTCCCCCTCTTTACACACCCTCTTTACATAGTGACAGGGCTAGCAGGAGGGTCAGGGGCTGTGAGGCTCCCTCCCCTTCTTTACACAGTGACAGGGCTAGCAGGAGGGTCAGGGGCTGTGAGGCACCCCCCCCCCTCTTTACACACCCTCTTCACACAGTGACAGGGCTAGCATTGTAGATAATGAAAATGTTGCTCACTGTTTAATGATTTTTTAACTTAACAATAACTTTGTGATTCTTTTAAACTGTGTATTATGCGAATGAAATGTTCACTGTTTTAACTATGAAAAAATAAAATATGATGTCTTTTTAGTTAGTTGTAGCTATTTGTTTATTATTCTTTATCAAACAAATTTATATAAATTTTGATTGCCTAGGTTGTTACTTTGCACATATAGGGCTAGCATGGGGGTCAGGGGCTGTGAGGCTCCATCCCCCTCGTCACGCAGTGACAGGGCTAGCAGGAGGGCCAGGGTCTGTGAGGCACCCTCCCCCTCTTTACACACCCTCTTCACACAGTGACAGGGCTAGCATGGGGGTCAGGGGCTGTGAGGCTCCCTCCCCCTCGTCACGCAGTGACAGGGCTAACAGGAGGGTCAGGGGCTGTGAGGCTCCCTCCCCCCTCTTCACAAACCCTCTTCACACAGTGACAGGGCTAGCAGGAGGGTCAGGGGATGTGAGGCACCCTCCCCCTCTTCACAAACCCTCTTCACACAGTGACAGGGCTAGCAGGAGGGTCAGGGGCTGTGAGGCACCCTCCCCCTCTTCACAAACCCTCTTCACACAGTGACAGGGCTAGCAGGAGGGTCAGGGGCTGTGAGGCACCCTCCCCCTCTTCACACACCCTCTTTACACAGTGACAGGGCTAGCAGGAGGGTCAGGGGCTGTGAGGCTCCCTCCCCCCTCTTCACACACCCTCTTCACACAGTGACAGGGCTAGCAGGAGGGTCAGGGGCTGTGAGGCACCCTCCCCCTCTTCACACACCCACTTCACACAGTGACAGGGCTAGCAGGAGGGTCAGGGGCTGTGAGGCTCCCTCCCCTCTTCACACAGTGACAGGGCTAGCAGGAGGGTCAGGGGCTGTGAGGCACCCTCCCCCTCTTCACACACCCTCTTCACACAGTGACAGGGCTAGCAGGGGGTTTAGGGGCTGTAAGGCATCCTCCCCCTCTTTACACACCCTCTTTACACAGTGACAGGGCTAGCAGGAGGGTCAGGGGCTGTGAGGCACCCTCCCCCTCTTTACACACCCTCTTTACATAGTGACAGGGCTAGCAGGAGGGTCAGGGGCTGTGAGGCTCCCTCCCCCTCTTTACACAGTGACAGGGCTAGCAGGAGGGTCAGGAGATCTGAGGCACCCTCCCCCTCTTTACACACCCTCTTCACACAGTGACAGGGCTGGCATGTGGGTCAGGGGCTGTGAGGCACCCTCCCCCTCTTTACACACCCTCTTCACACAGTGACAGGGCTAGCAGGAGGGTCAGGGGCTGTGAGGCTCCCTCCCCCCTCTTCACACACCCTCTTCACACAGTGACAGGGCTAGCAGGAGGGTCAGGGGCTGTGAGGCACCCTCCCCCTCTTCACACACCCACTTCACACAGTGACAGGGCTAGCAGGAGGGTCAGGGGCTGTGAGGCTCCCTCCCCTCTTCACACAGTGACAGGGCTAGCAGGAGGGTCAGGGTCTGTGAGGCACCCTCCCCCTCTTTACACACCCTCTTTACATAGTGACAGGGCTAGCAGGAGGGTCAGGGGCTGTGAGGCTCCCTCCCCTTCTTTACACAGTGACAGGGCTAGCAGGAGGGTCAGGGGCTGTGAGGCACCCCCCCCCCCTCTTTACACACCCTCTTCACACAGTGACAGGGCTAGCATTGTAGATAATGAAAATGTTGCTCACTGTTTAATGATTTTTTAACTTAACAATAACTTTGTGATTCTTTTAAACTGTGTATTATGCGAATGAAATGTTCACTGTTTTAACTATGAAAAAATAAAATATGATGTCTTTTTAGTTAGTTGTAGCTATTTGTTTATTATTCTTTATCAAACAAATTTATATAAATTTTGATTGCCTAGGTTGTTACTTTGCACATATAGGGCTAGCATGGGGGTCAGGGGCTGTGAGGCTCCATCCCCCTCGTCACGCAGTGACAGGGCTAGCAGGAGGGCCAGGGTCTGTGAGGCACCCTCCCCCTCTTTACACACCCTCTTCACACAGTGACAGGGCTAGCATGGGGGTCAGGGGCTGTGAGGCTCCCTCCCCCTCGTCACGCAGTGACAGGGCTAACAGGAGGGTCAGGGGCTGTGAGGCTCCCTCCCCCCTCTTCACAAACCCTCTTCACACAGTGACAGGGCTAGCAGGAGGGTCAGGGGATGTGAGGCACCCTCCCCCTCTTCACAAACCCTCTTCACACAGTGACAGGGCTAGCAGGAGGGTCAGGGGCTGTGAGGCACCCTCCCCCTCTTCACAAACCCTCTTCACACAGTGACAGGGCTAGCAGGAGGGTCAGGGGCTGTGAGGCACCCTCCCCCTCTTCACACACCCTCTTTACACAGTGACAGGGCTAGCAGGAGGGTCAGGGGCTGTGAGGCTCCCTCCCCCCTCTTCACACACCCTCTTCACACAGTGACAGGGCTAGCAGGAGGGTCAGGGGCTGTGAGGCACCCTCCCCCTCTTCACACACCCACTTCACACAGTGACAGGGCTAGCAGGAGGGTCAGGGGCTGTGAGGCTCCCTCCCCTCTTCACACAGTGACAGGGCTAGCAGGAGGGTCAGGGGCTGTGAGGCACCCTCCCCCTCTTCACACACCCTCTTCACACAGTGACAGGGCTAGCAGGGGGTTTAGGGGCTGTAAGGCATCCTCCCCCTCTTTACACACCCTCTTTACACAGTGACAGGGCTAGCTGGAGGGACAGGGGCTGTGAGGCACCCTCCCTCTCTTTACACACCCTCTTCACACAGTGACAGGGCTAGCAGGAGGGTCAGGGGCTGTGAGGCTCCCCCCCCCCCTCTTCACACAGTGACAGGGCTAGCAGGAGGGTCAGGGGCTGTGAGGCACCCTCCCACTCTTCACACACCCTCTTCACACAGTGACAGGGCTAGCAGGGGGTTTAGGGGCTGTAAGGCATCCTCCCCCTCTTTACACACCCTCTTTACACAGTGACAGGGCTAGCTGGAGGGACAGGGGCTGTGAGGCACCCTCCCCCTCTTTACACACCCTCTTCACACAGTGACAGGGCTAGCATGGGGGTCAGGGGCTTTGAGGCTCCCTCCCCCTATTCACACAGTGACAGGGCTAGCAGGAGGGTCAGGGGTTGTGAGGCACCCTCCCCCTCTTTACACACCCTCTTCACACAGTGACAGGGCTAGCAGGAGGGTCAGGGGCTGTGAGGCACCCTCCCTCTCTTTACACACCCTCTTTACACAGTGACAGGGCTAGAAGGGGGGTCAGGGACTGTGAGGCAACCTCCACCTCTTTACACACCCTCTTCACACAGTGACAGGGCTAGCAGGATGGTCAGGGTCTGTGAGGCACCCTCCCGCTCTTTACACACCCTCTTCACACAGTGACAGGGCTAGCAGAAGGTCAGGGGCTGTGAGGCACCCTCCCCCTCTTTACACACCCTCTTTACACAGTGACAGGGCTAGAAGGGGGGTCAGGGTCTGTGAGGCTCCCTCCCCCTCTTCACACACCCTCTTCACACAGTGACAGGGCTAGCAGGAGGGTCAGGGGTTGTGAGGCACCCTCCCTCTCTTTACACACCCTCTTTACACAGTGACAGGGCTAGAAGGGGGGTCAGGGACTGTGAGGCAACCTCCACCTCTTTACACACCCTCTTCACACAGTGACAGGGCTAGCAGGAGGGTCAGGGTCTGTGAGGCACCCTCCCGCTCTTTACACACCCTCTTCACACAGTGACAGGGCTAGCAGAAGGTCAGGGGCTGTGAGGCACCCTCCCCCTCTTTACACACCCTCTTCACACAGTGACAGGGCTAGCAGGGGGGGTCAGGGGCTGTGAGGCTCCCTCCGCCTCTTTACACACCCTCTTTACACAGTGACAGGGCTAGCAGGCGGGTCAGGGGCTGTGCGGCTCCCTCCCCCTCTTTACACAGTGACAGGGCTAAAAGGGGGGTCAGGGGCTGTGAGGCACCCTCCCCCTCTTTACGCACCCTCTTCACACAGTGACAGGGCTAGCAGGAGGGTCAGGGGCTGTGAGGCTCCCTCCCCCTCTTAACACACACACTTCACACAGTGACAGGGCTAGCAGGAGGGTCAGGGTCTGTGAGGCACCCTCCCCCTCTTTACACACCCTCTTTACATAGTGACAGGGCTAGCAGGAGGGTCAGGGGCTGTGAGGCTCCCTCCCCCTCTTTACACAGTGACAGGGCTAGCAGGAGGGTCAGGAGATGTGAGGCACCCTCCCCCTCTTTACACACCCTCTTCACACAGTGACAGGGCTAGCATGTGGGTCAGGGGCTGTGAGGCACCCTCCCCCTCTTTACACACCCTCTTCACACAGTGACAGGGCTAGCAGGAGGGTCAGGGTCTGTGAGGCACCCTCCCCCTCTTTACACACCCTCTTCACACAGTGACAGGGCTAGCAGAAGGTCAGGGACTGTGAGGCACCCCCCCCTCTTTACACACCCTCTTTACACAGTGACAGGGCTAGAAGGGGGGTCAGGGTCTGTGAGGCACCCTCCCCCTCTTTACACACCCTCTTCACACAGTGACAGGGCTAGCAGGAGGGTCAGGGGCTGTGAGGCTCCCTCCCCCTCGTCACGCAGTGACAGGGCTAGCAGGAGGGTCAGGGGCTGTGAGGCACCCTCCCCCTCTTTACACACCCTTTTCACACAGTGACAGGGCTAGCAGAAGGTCAGGGGCTGTGAGGCACCCTCCCCCTCTTTACACACCCTCTTTACAGAGTGACAGGGCTAGAAGGGGGTCAGGGTCTGTGAGGCACCCTCCCCCTCTTTACACACCCTCTTCACACAGTGACAGGGCTAGCAGGAGGGTCAGGGGCTGTGAGGCTCCCTCCCCCTCGTCACGCAGTGACAGGGCTAGCAGGAGGGTCAGGGGCTGTGAGGCACCCTCCCCCTCTTTACACACCCTCTTCACACAGTGACAGGGCTAGCAGGAGGGTCAGGGGCTGTGAGGCACCCTCCCCCTCTTTACACACCCTCTTCACACAGTGACAGGGCTAGCATGGGGGTCAGGGGATGTGAGGCTCCCTCCCCCTCGTCACGCAGTGACAGGGCTAGCAGGAGGGTCAGGGGCTGTGAGGCACCCTCCCCCTCTTTACACACCCTCTTCACACAGTGACAGGGCTAGCAGGAGGGTCAGGGTCTGTGAGGCACCCTCCCGCTCTTTACACACCCTCTTCACACAGTGACAGGGCTAGCAGAAGGTCAGGGGCTGTGAGGCTCCCTCCCCCTCTTCACACAGTGACAGGGCTAGCAGGAAGGTCAGGGGCTGTGAGGCACCCTCCCCCTCTTTACACACCCTCTTCACACAGTGACAGGACTAGCAGGAGGGTCAGGGGCTGTAAGGCACCCTCCCCCTCTTTACACACCCTCTTCACACAGTGACAGGGCTAGCATGGGGGTCAGGGGCTGTGAGGCACCCTCCCCCTCTTTACACACCCTCCTCACACAGTGACAGGGCTAGCATGGGGGTCAGGGGCTTTGAGGCACCCTCCCCCTCTTCACACAGTGACAGGGCTAGCATGCGGGTCAGGGGCTGTGAGGCACCCTCCTCCTCTTTACGCACCCTCTTCACACAGTGACAGGGCTAGAATGGGGGTCAGGGGCTGTGAGGCACCCTCCCGCTCTTTACACACCCTCTTCACACAGTGACAGGGCTAGAAGGGGGGTCAGGGTCTGTGAGACTCCCTCCCCCTCTTCACACACCCTCTTCACACAGTGACAGGGCTAGCAGAAGGTCAGGGGCTGTGAGGCACCCTCCCCCTCTTTACACACCCTCTTCACACAGTGACAGGGCTAGAAGGGGGGTCAGGGTCTGTGAGACTCCCTCCCCCTCTTCACACACCCTCTTCACACAGTGACAGGGCTAGCAGGAGGGTCAGGGGCTGTGAGGCTCCCTCCCCCTCTTCACACAGTGACAGGGCTAGCAGGAAGGTCAGGAGCTGTGAGGCACCCTCCCCCTCTTTACACACCCTCTTCACACAGTGACAATGCTAGCAGGAGGGTCAGGGACTGTGAGGCACCCTCCCCCTCTTTACACACCCTCTTCACACAGTGACAGGGCTAGCAGGAGGGTCAGGGTCTGTGAGGCCCCCTCCCGCTCTTTACACACCCTCTTCACACAGTGACAGGGCTAGCAGAAGGTCAGGGGCTGTGAGGCACCCTCCCCCTCTTTACACACCCTCTTTACACAGTGACAGGGCTAGAAGGGGGGTCAGGGGCTGTGAGGCACCCTCCCCCTCTTTACACACTCTCTTCACACAGTGACAGGGCTAGCAGGAGGGTCAGGGTCTGTGAGGCACCCCCCCTCTCTTTACACACCCTCTTCACACAGTGACAGGGCTAGCATGGGGGTCAGGGGCTGTGAGGCACCCTCCCCCTCTTTACGCACCCTCTTCACACAGTGACAGGGCTAGCAGGAGGGTCAGGGGCTATGAGGCTCCTTCCCCCTCTTAACACACACACTTCACACAGTGACAGGGCTAGCAGGAGGGTCAGGGTCTGTGAGGCACCCTCCCCCTCTTTACACACCCTCTTTATATAGTGACAGGGCTAGCAGGAGGGTCAGGAGATGTGAGGCACCCTCCCCCTCTTTACACACCCTCTTCACACAGTGACAGGGCTAGCAGGAGGGTCAGGATCTGTGAGGCACCCTCCCGCTCTTTACACAGTGACAGGGCTAGCAGGAGGGTCAGGAGATGTGAGGCACCCTCCCCCCCTTTACACACCCTCTTCACACAGTGACAGGGCTAGCATGGGGGTCAGGGGCTGTGAGGCTCCATCCCCCTCGTCACACAGTAACAGGGCTAGCAGGAGGGTCAGGGGCTGTGAGGCACCCCACCCCCTCTTTACACACCCTCTTCACACAGTGACAGGGCTAGCAGGAGGGTCAGGATCTGTGAGGCACCCTCCCGCTCTTTACACACCCTCTTCACACAGTGACAGGGCTAGCAGGAGGGTCAGGGGCTGTGAGGCACCCTCCCCCTCTTTACACACCCTCTTCACACAGTGACAGGGCTAGCAGAAGGTCAGGGGCTGTGAGGCACCCTCCCCCTCTTTACACACCCTCTTCACACAGTGACAGGGCTAGCAGGAGGATCAGGGGCTGTGAGGCACCCTCCCCCTCTTTACACACCCTCTTCACACAGTGACAGGGCTAGCAGGAGGGTCAGGGTCTGTGAGGCACCCTCCCGCTCTTTACACACCCTCTTCACACAGTGACAGGGCTAGCAGAAGGTCAGGGGCTGTGAGGCACCCTCCCCCTCTTTACACACCCTCTTCACACAGTGACAGGGCTAGCAGAAGGTCAGGGGCTGTGAGGCACCCTCCCCCTCTTTACACACCCTCTTTACACAGTGACAGGGCTAGAAGGGGGGTCAGGGTCTGTGAGGCACCCTCCCCCTCTTTACACACCCTCTTCACACAGTGACAGGGCTAGCAGGAGGGTCAGGGGCTGTGAGGCACCCTCCCACTCTTCACACACCCTCTTTACACAGTGACAGGGCTAGCAGGAGGGTCAGGGGCTGTGAGGCACCCTCCCCCTCTTCACACACACACTTCACACAGTGACAGGGCTAGCAGGAGGGTCAGGGGCTGTGAGGCACCCTCCCCCTCTTTACACACCCTCTTCACACAGTGACAGGGCTAGCATGGGGGTCAGGGGCTGTGAGGCTCCCTCCCCCTCTTTACACGGTGACAGAGCATAGGGGAGGGACACAGCTTCGAGCAGACCCATTTTCCCCATCATTGCCGATCGGATCTTCTGGCCAGGACTGTACTTTTTCCACTATGAAATTGTGGCACTACCTACCAGGCCCTTCATCCTCACTCGTGTAGTATTTTCATCTTAAGAGTTTCAATTTAAATGACATCTGGGGAATCACAGAGGTAGTCTTCCAGGCACTCTACGTGTGACAACCTGAGAAGTTCACAGAAATCTATGCTCAGCTGGGACAAATAGTTTCGTTTTTTACAGAAATGCACTGGTTGGAATCTTTACATGAGTTGCAGTGTAGACACGGAGCCCGACCCCAGGGTCCCTGGTACCCCCGATGTTTTCGGTAATGGGGTTACCAGGAAAGCAGCCCTGCGAGATCTGCTGCAGCTCTTCAGACCTGTGGGGTTTCACCCGAAGCCTCCACTTTCTTCAAACAGGTGGCTTCTTCGTTTGAAACCCCCCTGGGAAAAATACGAAATTACTCGGCGGGCGAGGTCGGGACTGAAATTACTGATTTCCCCGGTGATTCCTAATTTTTCAGGGATTCATTCCGAATCCCAATACATCCAACCGTGTGAAGTTATCAGTGCCCCTGGCACCTCTAACTCTGGAGGCAGAATTAGCAGAGAATATAGGGAGGAACTCAGAATGAGGCCTCAAATGTTCGAGGTGTCAAAAAACCCTGATCATTTTACCAGATATGCTTTCATTGGTTGGTGTGTGGATCGAGGCTTAAGGGGATAACACCACAACATCTAGCTGGAAATAAAAAGGTTATATAGGAGGTTCTTTTCTCACTAAAGGATGTCACCAGACCTCTAAGGTAATGTTTAAAAAACGTAAAATTATGGCAAAAAAGCGTCTCAAAAAGTAGAAATCATGTTTAAGGCTAAAAATTAGATCTTAATAGACTGACATGTTAAACTTGGTCATGATGGAATTTCTGCCTACGAGACCAGGAGGTTAAATATTCTGCTGGCTCTAACGGCAATGCTTAGACGAGAGGTGTCCAGCATAGAGTTCAGGAGAGTCACATCCATTCCAAGTAAGATTTCCTGCTACCATCTAAAAGTCATTCCATTAGATTGTTAGTAAATATCCAGAAAACTTTGCCTACATCTAGCCCTCCTGGGACTTAATTTGGTCACAATGTACTTCTAGTTTGTTTATCATGCACCTCTTTCCATGTATTCCTTCTTCTTATCCCCGAAATCCTCTTTTTCTGGCCAGTCTCTGTAAATGCGTTGCATTGAGTCGAGGTCATCAGTTGAGAGCAGTGCAAAGATTGTTTTTGATAATTCCTTTGAGTGGACTTGCTTATGCAAAGATGCAGTGTTACTTTTTTTTGCGATGATCGTCAACTGTTTATGCATTAAATAAATACATTAAAAATCCTGGGATGTGTCCCTCAACTCCCTTTCTAAGGTTCTTACTCTTCAGGGGTGGCTTCTCCGTTATTGCCACACAGAAGAAAATAATAATAATGAAACCATTCAATTTTTCTTTCCTAATCCTACAATTGCCAGCCGAGGTTAGGGCGTGGTGGTGCCATCGTGACAGGCGTTACAGTAGGGAGGAGTGGTGGGCCCTTAAAAGTGCGCATGTCAGTTTGACCGGTTGTCGTAGGCTGGCCAAACAGACATGCGCACTTTGGTTTCCCCAACCCAGCTGTGTTGTACAGCCGGGCTGGAGAAAAGCTGCAGGCTCCATGTGCCTGAACGAGCGTCAAGTCAGCCCGGTCAGTCCAATCATAGCGCTGCTTTCATGCTGGTAAATAACATTAACAGCGCTGTGATTGCCCCCTGGGATCCTGTGCAGCTTGACCAGCGTTGGGAGAGGAGCACTGAGAAGCGACTGCAGGTGAAGGTAAGTTGTTTCATTTATTTTTTACCCCCACCCCCTGGTCGTGTTGCCCCACTGCTTCCAGTTTAGAGCAGCCCCACTGTGACTCTTGCAGAGTGAAAGAGCAGGCCAAATAGACGTGGCTGGTGGAGCCCTCCTTCACCTATCTCCCACTCTGGATACTCCTCCATCATTCAAGGACAGAGGGAGCATAGCCAGCAAGTCAGCATCAGTTGGCCCGTTGCATTATGGTAGATGCAGTTCATAGTGTTTTTGCCTTACAAGTAGAATAGTGTTTGCCCCCGGTGGTGGCAGAGTCAGTGCATGCATTTCTGGTGTATTGCCTGTCTTCAGCATCAAGTAGCAGCTGCTTGTAGTATACCAGGCAAAGAGCCTGTCCTTTACCACTGTGCATCTTCCCGTGGTGAATGATTGTTTTTTTGTATACACTGAGGTGTATCTTCGTATGGGAGTACTGGAAGGATTGTTTCCTCAGAGGTGCTTTTCATGTGGTGCGGTATGGGAGCTGTCCCCTCTCATCTGTCTCTGATGGAGGTATGGTGAGTGTGATCTACTATGACTTAGATATTTGCTTGGGTGAGTTTCCTCATCTGATGGTTGTGACCATTGCAGGGTATTTTCATATGTATGGAGGCTGGGGTATTTGTTTCATGTCGTGTCTGCTTCTGGGACTGGCTACTAGAATTATATCTGCAGCCGTAGTGGTTTCTGTAAACATATAGGCTTGGCACATATAACCATATTCTACTTAAACTTCAGATTTCAGACAGAGCTATTTTCTTGCTTTAATGGGGAAGCTGTTACCATGAGTACTTCAAAGGCTGTAGAGTACAGTTCCTGATACTTTCCAAACGTTAAGTGGTTGCTCATTGTTGCATTCAGGCACTAAAGAGGTGAGAATTTCACCCATGTAGTATTAATATCCCTAATGGATGGGTTAGGATAGGCCTTTTCGTAATAGCTGGAAATAAAAACAACCTATTTAATTAAATTTAGTTGAAACAGGACACAAAGGATGATTCATTCTTTGTAATTTGTTCCACAGTGGATGACAATTACTGTTTACATGTTTACTTCTAAAGAGTCCCACGGCATCAGTTGTTTTAAGAGGGCAGTTTAAAGGTTTTTTTGTGAGGTGCTTACCTGATAAATATTTAATGTGGGATGTTTTTCTATATTGCTATTTCTTCTATGAATGAGGTGCTTCCAGAAGTCCAACAAACTGAAGACAGAATAAAAACTACATTGATTTCTAGGAGACAGGTTGTAAACAAGCCCTGGCAAAGCGAATAGTTTTTACCGTTATGACCTATTGTCTTTGTCAATGTTTTTTAGGCATGCTGTACAGCATCCCTGATGCAGAGCAGCATGGTTGAATAAAGAAGAGCCCATTGTGTCATTTTGCAGATGCACTCGCCAACAAAATGACAAAGTACCTTTTTTTTTCTTTTTATTTGCTGAGTCAACTCAGATTTTCTATTATTAACTCCATTGCTGTAATATATTATTAAACACAATTTATGACATAGCATCAATGTCTGATGATTTTCCGACTGCAACATTCTGTTAATACACAAACCACACATCAACAAACAAAAAGACACAGTGGTGGCTGCTCCAGGAAGCCGTAGTGTGGTGGGGTTAAAAAAAAAGATCACTAGCCGGCCTGCCGCCACTCTATCATCCTTTCTGTCCTCCTCCATCTGTGGCAGCACACACCAGCCTCCTCTAAGCAAATCACAACGCTGCAAAGCAGCGTTGCGATTGGTCTGAGCGCCGGACTGGGACTGGGAGCGTGGGCATGTTCTTCACCCAGGCAGTGCAATACATCCTGGTGGAGAACTTGCAAAGTGTGCATGACTGTGTGGCTGGCGAAGATGGCCGGCCAAACAGTCATGCGCACTTAGAGAGTGCCACACTTCTCCTCCCACCCCTCCCCCTTTCGCCCAGCTTTGCCAGACTGCCTCATCACGGAAAAATAAAATGTAATAGCATCGCATTATCATTTTATTTTCCTTTTTTGCAGTGCTGAAAAGCAGTGGGGCAACGCTCCTCTGCCATAGCGGAGGAGACGTCCCTGAGGGGACAATCACTACCTCTTATTGTTTGTCTTTGTTGAGATAATGTAAGACCGCAAACGTTTTTTTCTATTTACTGGATTGACACTTTAAAGTTTTTTTTCGTTTCTAAAGTACTAACGCTCGCCGAACATTCCATCCTTATGAATGATGTTATACTGATCCTCGCAAAAACCACAGTTGATGGACAGAATGAAGAACAATGTCATACATTCACCCCAGTACAGAGATCTGGGCCTAAATCCATTGTTTTTTTTTGCAATCCACACCACCCTAGTTCAGACATGCCATATGCAAATCAGCCTTGACCCTGTGCCTCATGGGAACAGTCCAGCCCGAACTGCCAAGCCATGTCTTTCCTGGACCGGAATCTAGCATCATAGGACCGGTTTCTGGCTATCAGCCGTCTTCAGCCAGGATAGCTTGACTCCAGTGGTGTGGAGAGCACGAGACCCACGTCTGGGCATACCCAGCCCACTTGGGTGACAAATGCAAAAACCACAGTTGATGGACAGAATGCAGAACAATGTGTGGAGTGCAAAAAAACGAGACGTCTCTCCCTGCCCCCTCTGACATCTCCCTATGGGGATTTTACAACATTAAGAAATGTAGGAGTCTATGAAGTTGGTAAAACCCCCTGGCGGTATCCACAGTGACACTGCATGTGTTTCCTAGTAGTCTCTGCTTCCCCAAGCAGTGAAGTCCTCGCTCCTGGGAGGTGGTGTGAGGATTGTGGCGAGGATCAGTATAACGGCAAAAACAACAATTGATGGACAGAATACAGAACAATGTCATACATTCACCCCAGTACAGACGCCTCCTCTTGATTTGTTTCTTCCCAGGCAGAGGCCCGGTGATGTCACGGTGACGTCACACTGCAGCCAATGCCACTCGCACCCCTGACTGGAAAATCAAGTTAGCAAGCAGGCCCGGGCTGCGTGCCAGACTGGCCATTCTGCCCCTTTGAGATTTTCCTGGTGGGTGTGCTGCCATGAAAGACCCCCTCCGCCCGAGTCAGGCAGTGTGGGCCTGGTTTTAACCTCATTGTGAGGGTTCTTGTTGCTTTCTAGCTCAGCCCTACAGACAAACCAACCCCAGAGGCGGCTCGGCCCCAGACCGGCGTGCCGGGGCTTGTCTGCCTGCACGTTTATTGCTTGTCAGTTGTCACTGAATAGGGCTCCAGTGTGGAGTTAAGGGACGTCCATTGGGCATAGTGCAGCAGGTGCAGTGGCACCCAGGCCCAGAGGTCTGATGAGCTCAATCCATCCTTATGAAAGCTGCCTGTTTGCTACCAAACCAGGGTTTGAGAGCAATGCTTAGGAACCACGTGATTTTATTTTACTGTCTAGACACATTGTGTTTGTAGCTCTGGATCAAAGGTTTCAGGAGGGACTATAATTCTTCTAATAATGATGAGACGTATTTTCATGAAAGCGCCTCTTGTCACAGTTCTGCAGTTTCCAAGCTCTGTAAGCAAAGGATGTTGTTTCTGCTGCCTGATTTAATGAACTGTAGTGGGGAACCGGGCCCTAAGCATTCTGCCTCGGCTCAGTAATTTATACAGCGCCCAATAGCGAGGCTGACAGTGGGTTGCATTATATTTCAAAAAGGTTGTCACAGTGCTGAGCCAAGAAAGAATACAATATTTTGTCGGTTGTCATGCCCTTTCCTTTAAGCTATTTACATTAATGTAGAAAGTGTTTCTCCCGCGAAAACCGTGAATAGTGACAAGGTAGTATATCCGGTCCGGGTAGGTGTAATGATTGCACACATCAGTGGTGAATGCGACAATGCATATATATATAATTCAGGTTACAGTCATTTTATATTATATTTTACATGCTTACAGGTCAGGCACAGGGTTGTGAAGTGATTTACCAATGCTCACAGAATGCTCTGTCAAGCACCAGTCAGGATTAGAACCTAGACTACAGTCGCGTAGTAAGGCCGACATGGGCCCTGGTGCAAACAAGCAACGTGGACCCCCTGTGTCCGCTGGATTAGTAGTAAAATATAACCATATGGTGGTCCTCAGTTTGCCTTGGTGCCACTGCACCTGTTGCACTGTTGATAGCTACGCTCCTGCCAGACATGCTGTGTGTTATGGCTACCCCTAAGCCAGGGACACAAAAATTATGCAGCAGGGGACTACCAAAATATGCAAAGGGTAGTGGTTAATTTGTAAAAAAATAAGTGCCGGGGCTCTTGTCAGGAGGCAGGTTGCACAAGCCCATTTCTCTTGTTAGCACGGCCTAAAACAGAACCAACTACTAACCATGAAAGTGGGGAGGGGGTGTGGTGTTATGGCCAGAGTTGGCGACTTTGGAGCTGGGGAACCAGGTTCAAGTCTCAGTGTCGGCTCAAAATCCTGTGATTCTGGGCATATCACTTCATTTCCATGAAAAAGAATGCGCCCTTAACTGGTGCTAACGAAAAGCCCCGTTGTTGATGATTTAGTGCTGGTGCTGAGCAATGGAAACCAACAGTTCAAAATAAGCACTGCAATGGGGTTCACTAAAATATGCAGCAAGAAAAGGCAAATTATGCAACATAATGTGGCCTATTTTGTGATAGTCTTACTTCATATTTCTGTCATTTTGACTAATGTGAATACCGTTTGGACAACGTTTAACCTCATTAGTACCACTTTAGGCAACCAAATTCAGCAATAAGGAACTGAAAATAAACCATTATACCTTGGAATGGGCCCTTTTACTGTGCGAGAACGGGCGTCACAGCAGTTCAGTAACTTTTGATCTGTTTGAGCTAGAAACAAAAATGTTGTTAAAGACTGCCTTTATGCAGCATGCAATTAATTATGTAGAAAAAGTGGAAAATCCATAATTATGCAGACAATTTTACAGGCGCAAAATAGCATAATTCCAGTAGCCCTGCTCTTAGCAGCTGGCCAACTTTGGTTTCTGTCTAAAGTCCACCGTAGCAGATACCTGTAAATTGAATTTTGAGTATTTCATTAGTGCCGCAAGGTACTCATTTTAAAGGGAGTATGTGAGGTGAGCAAGTCAGCAACTTGTAGTGAGACCTGAGCCAGGGATCATCAAGGCACAAGGACAAAAGATTCAACATGTAAAAGACACAGCAAATGTCTTGTAAAAATATGAGAACATCTCTTTCTTCAAATCAAGTTATTTCTTGAAAAGTAGTGTTTCATTTTAGTACAAAAGTTTATTTCATTGGCATCTTCTAACCTTAATACTGTTTAAATATGATATTTTCCAAGTGGCCAAGATTGGGGCCAACAGGCGGAGAAAATGGTTTATCAAAGTAGAGGGTGCCCTGCAAAATGGGAAAAGATTTGGACCTCGTGGGAATAATATAGAAACTAATACTGTAAAGTGGGAGAAGTACTGGTACAAGTGGGACTACAAATCAAGATGCGCCACCACAATGTTGTATGTGCTGAATAATTTCCTTCTGTTTACCGCCACCTGATGCCACCCTGCCTCTGTATTATTGCAAAGGTGTACCCTCAATTCTTTTATAAAAAGTTTTTTTAAAAATTGGATCTTTTCTTCACCCAGAATGCCTGATGACAAATCCATGAGTGAATTAACTCCTGTCACTTTATCCAAATATGGCCAAGATTGTTCCTGCTCCAGGAGCACCAATATTGTCTATTAAATAATTACATGAGTGAGTTTTTATATAGCATTCATCTTGCACTGAATTGCTTCAAGATGGTCTGATATATCGTGTTCTATCAGAATGAGACTCGGTGAACTAAACTGATTTTCTTGGGATCACCTCAGTCCTTAATTTGGGCCAATGGTGTCTGGTGGGACCCTCTGGTACCCATTTTTGGGGACAGGCACTTATTTTACCTCATTAAATGTTAACCCAGAGCAAGAGATAGAGAAAAACACAGAAGGAGAAAAGGAGGAGGAAGAGAAAAACACAAACATGCCAAAGAAAGAATGCAGGAATGAAAGGGAACATGAAAAAAGTGATATAGAGGGATAGGAAGTGCCTGGTGTTGGATAAAAGAGCCATGAGGTCGAACCAAGATTGCACAGCGTGGTATTCAGCACTTCTGACATTCGGTAATCGATAGCACCGTTTGCAGACTTCTGAGCATAACTGTGGGCCCAAACACTAATTGGTCTACAAATTAAGTACAGGATCACACAATTTGGCCTAGTGCGCAGCCAGGATTTGAACAATAGTTTCCAGGTCATCGAAAGTGCAATTCAGCCACTGTATGAATATCTTCTTCTTCTTACCAGCAAACGATAGAGCTGTGTGTCCAATTCTTTCACGAGCGTCAATAAATACTATTACCACATGTTAATTCAGTCAGACAGAATATATGAGAAAAATGTCAAAGGGCATTTCTTTAAAAAAAGACAAAGTTAAGATTCTTAAATAAAAGGCAAAGTTAAGAGTAACGGAAGGCTGTCGGCTGTTTTATGTTAGCTCATTAACTTGCCCTTAATGCAAGTAAAGTAAAGGAGAGAGTCATCAACTCAATTTGTAATACACAGTGATTCTGACTTCAGCGTTTGCTCACCATTTACAGATAGTAAGTGAGACCTGTGGAATTGCAGTATAGCTTGGAACGTTGTCAATTTTCTGAACTCTCCCATCACGGGCCTAGTGTCTTTAAACAGAGCGCATTACAGGATGAGGTGTGGCCAGGGCCCGTGTTTGGCATGGGCGAGCTGGGCCCTGGACCAGTGCACCAATATTAAGGGAAGCAGTGCACGGAGCTGTCTGCATTAAGGTCCTGCAAACAACAGCGCCCCTCTCACTTGGCTCCATGATTACGATTAATCTGCTTTTAATCAGTAGTCGAAGTGCATAAAAAAAGTACAGGAACTGGAATGATGCGTGCAATGGGCGGGGTGAGTGACTGTGGATGAAAAAACAAAATATTATGAAACTTTTTTCGGTCTCTCCGCTTCTGGTAACTGCATATAAAATGACACACATCCTAAATGAAAATTAAATGCAAGTTAAGGTAATCAATGGAAATGCACTATTGTATAGTACGAAAATTATATTAGTTAATGCACTGCAGGGGTCAGTGACAGTGTGTAACCAGAAAGCCACAGAACTGTATCCGGGTTGATGCAGGGGAGAATAGTGATCATTTGTTCCAGTCTGTGACAGGGAGCACTGTGAACATATAATCAATACCTCTCAACAAGAACATGTGTGTCATCAGGAAGCTTCAGATGATTCCATCAATTAAAGCCAATGCCGGCTTCCAGGCAGTTTTTGCGATTGCAGATTAACCAGTTGTGCACATTTTAGGCATGAGCGAATTTTGCGGATCTCGCGTTCGCGAATTTTGCGGATTTGCGGATTCGCAATCCGCAAAATCCGCGAATTCCCGCGAATTTGCGGATTTTTTTTTTTTGTGTTCGCCCGTGTTTCTGCCAGTTCGCGAGGGTTTTGTACACTTTCGCAAATTGCGAACTTACCTGTCGGGTCGCAAGTTTCGCGAACTTGTTGTTTCTACGTGTCCAGCCTGTTTGGGACACTCTTCTTCATCACTGCCACTCTCTGTCACCACTGCCACTCTCTGACTACTCATGCCACCCTCTGGCCCACCCATGCCACCCTCTGTTTCATCACCACACCCTCTGGTTGTCCAGTGTACATTATTTTCGGCAAAGCAAAGCACACCTTCCCTGCCTCAAGTGACCTGAATTAATTTGGGGCTGATTCATGTGTCACAGAATATTTTTTTAGCTGGCACCTGCTTCCTTAGTGCGCCCTGATTAGTGATCTTTTGCACTTGCTAAGTGCTTTCATTGTTGCAAAATTAGTTACAACACCTGCCCTGCCCCAACTGACAATAATGAATTAGGGGCTGATTAATGGATTTTAACTTCCAGCCTGGCTCCTGCTTGTCTCCCTTAGCTGTAATTCAGGACCTTTGTGGCATATGTGTAACTATTCTGAGGTTCAGAGCAGGGTCACATAATAGTTTCAACTGGCAACTGAACTCTGGAGGGGCCCCTCAGGAAGCACTCCAGGAAATGGCTACTAATGATGAGCCTGAACTTTTGAACCTGGTAAGTAGTTACTTTCAGTTTTGCTAAGATCGTATTTCTGCAATTTTGCACTTATTCGCGGGGCGCGAACTCACGCGAACAGTGCGAGCAGTGCGAGCAAAATCCGCTGCTCGCGGATTTGCGGATTTTGCGGGAAATTCGCAAATCTCGCGGATTGCGGATTTCCCGAAAATCCGCAAAATCCGCGAGCGGAACGGATTTTCCGCCCACGCCTAGCACATTTACATTTCTTTCAGGCAAGCAGGCACCCTGGCAAGAACGCTGGTTTAGCTGTCTGCGCCTCCATTGGTTTCACAGCACAGGAGGCTCCCTGCCTTATTCTTCAGCTAAAACATTTCGACAGAATTAACTGTCCTGGGATGGTTGCCTTTTCACAAAAAGTCGGGGGAACTGTCGTACACCTCAGAGCCCCCCCACACTTCGACCACTGCTTTTAATAATTTTTTATTTGCTGCAGGTTCTGTTTTAAGACACTATGGCCCACATGCATCAAGCACTTTTTCATTCGCAAACGGTGCGATTCCTTAAAATCGGCCGTTTGCGAATGCAAAAGTGCTTTTTGGGATGCATGAAGCAATTTTAGAATTCGTAACATGTTTGCGAATTCTAAAATTGCGGGTGCTTTTAAGAAGTCGCAGATGTGCGATTTCTTAAAAGCAATGCATCATTAGTTTAAAAAGTGAAAATTCGCAAATAGGGTGCCAAATTTACCGAGTGGTTGAACCACTCGGTAAATTTGGAAAAAGTGTTTAAAATGTTGAAAATGCTTTTTTTTCAACATTCATGTTACGGACACACATGTCCTTAGGACATGTGTGTGTGCAACATGATGCGAAAAATACATTTCAGGGGTGCATGGGGGGGTCCTTTGGACCCCCCCCTGCACCCATGAATTTTTCTAAGTGCCACTCGCAATTTGCATTGACTCCTATGGGCCTTTTGGCCCATAGGAATCAATGGGAATTGCGAAAATTAACTTAAGAATTCGGTATTTCTTTGGGATTCGGTAAAAATTGCGATTTTTACCGAATCACAAAGAAATACCGAAAAAAATGATGCATAGCATTTTGCACTTCTTAATTTGCGATTCCTTATTTTTCGCAAATTAAGAAATGCAAAATGATGCATGTGGGCCTATCTCTCTTCCTTCCTCTCCCCTCTCCCTCTCACCCACTCCCGACACACACCAATAACTCCATCCACCCCACCAAGACCTTGGCACCAGCAGAGACCTTTTGAGGCATTGGCGAAGTGGGCGCGTGCCCAGGGCCCCAGCCTTTCAGTGGGCCCCTGATAGAGCCTGCTCTGCAGACAGTCCTGACTTGATGATCTTGAATGGTTCTTAAACCTAGATTGTTTCAAATACTGTTTTATTTTAATGTATCTCTAATATGGGTAATGGGTGGGAGTTTTTTACAGACATTTTGCAGAAAGATTTTGTATTTATGTTTTTCAACACCATGCATCATCCATGAAAAAGTTTTTTTTTAGATCGAAACAGGACCTCACATACGAAAAATGGAAGGGGGTCACAGTGATTATTTCTGATAATATTAGTAAGCTGCTACTGCATTATGCTATTGAAAACACGTATTGCAATCCATTAATACTAAATGTAAACACATATAGGGGCCGATTATGATGGTGGATGGACCTGAGTCCGTCCGCCACCATAGAGTGCGGTGCCTGCCGATTTCTGCATACAAATGCAGGGGGGTACCATAGGTACCCCCCATGTGCAACCCCACCCCCCCCTTCTCCCAGGGGACCCGCAACGGGTCCCCGCAGTGAAGTTACACATGCTTTTCCACGGCGGAAAACCCACCGCGGAAAAGCATTTTTCACAGCCCATCCTAATATGGCTGACGGTGTCTGAGAGACACCGTCACCATATTAGAGCTTTTCCGCCGCGGTTGTAAGCTAACTGCGGCGGAAAAGCTGCAGACGGAAACCAGGACCCACCAGCCATCCTAATGTGGCGGTGGGTCTTTGGTGGGTCCCCAGAGGATTTTCCGCATCCTCCGGGCCGGCGGTGATTTCCGCCGGCCCGGAGGATGCGGAAAATCCTCCATCATAATAGGCCCCTTAGTATTTGGACTTGTGTGCCTTTGCACTGTCATTGACCTGGCCAAAGAAGGAGTGACGGAGTCCTAATTGGATCATAACTTCAAAGCTTTTCTGAACAGGTGCCCGAAGATACATTAGACCCAGGGCCCCCAAATCCTTAAAGATGTCTCTGGGCACCAGCCTGATGGAGCTAACCACGGGAGTGAATCTGACGAGTTAGGGGCGGTGCTGAAATGTTTGTTTTCAGGGTCAGTCACTACTTTGATGTAATCACCCTTGTCTCACCCATGAACACAAAATGGGCCGCATGCTGCCTCATTTTATTCACCAGCAGCAGAGAGGGCGACAGATTTCTTTCCAGCCATAGCTCTAGCTGATCAAGGAATGACTCTGGGTATGGCATAGCAGCTAGAACTGCAGACTATGGAAGTGTGGAGCCAGTTTGATCCTCGTTTCTGCTCAGCATCCTGTGATTCTGGTAAATCACTTAAGCGCCCCATGCCCAGGAAAGAAACAAAGTGTGTGTGGTGTGATCTGGTCCATTGGGACGAGTCTGAACTATACAAGTCTGTAAATAAAAATCAGTTGCTTGGCTTGGGTTTTTTTGGGTCGCCAGTCACTGTGGGGCCATTTCCGAGCCAAAGCTAAATGTTCAGGACAAGGCATGTTTGAGCTATGCCTGGCTTGCCCACCTCCAGGTGGGGGTTCACAAACATCACTGTGACACAGGAGACAAAATGGTCCAGAAATGAGGCCCCTAATCTCAATCCAGCAGCCATATCGGAAGCAGGTGCAGCCATGTGCAATTGTAATTTGTAATCGTATAGCACTTACCACCACTGACGAGGAGTTGAAGCTCTTTGCATCGTGTAGCACACTACTCCAGAACCCATGGTTAGAGATAATAGGTAGTAGATTTCTAATATGTGCTTCCATTTTACTTGTGGAATTGTAATGTTGTGGTACGTTACTGAAGTGTTTGAAAAGGGATGAGTTAATAGAATTGGATCGGTTACGAGAACACAGCATTGCTTTTGGCACAGTCATTCATAGTACTGGAGTAGAATTGTGAAAACTGTCCCACTTGTACCTGTAAAATTTTGCTTGGAGTGTGTACCCTTGCTAGTTTTTCATCTTTAAATAAGTCCAGCTATGTGTAAATGTTTGCTCAATACTCCAATGTATAATACAAACTAAACAACATATACCTATGTATGCCATGTTTGTTTTATATTATCTTCTCATGTAAAGCGCTCTGATACCTCTGGGTCTAGCCAGCGCTATATAAAACTTTTAAAAATTATGGGCCATATGTATGAACACATTTTCCCATTGACACAGAATGGGTGAAACCCTTTGATACATCTGGCCCAAGATGTGATTTGGGAGTGGTGGACATATGCGCCAGTTGTGCAATATATTTTTAAAGTGATCTAGTGCAGTGATGTCACTGCTTTCAGTAAGAAGCAGGGGCTAGTGGAAATAAAAAATGGGGTGCACAACAAGTCACCTACAGGTTTACTGGACTGACATTAAATGACGAAAACAGAGCAAGGTGGGGCGGAATATGAGCAGAGATAAAACTGCAGTGCTCTCACCTTACTGTAGGCACTTTAAAACACCCCAGTAAGAATCCACAGAGTAAAATTCCCTCTCGAGAGACATACATCAGGTCACCCAGGATTCAGAAAGAAGCATGACCTGTTTCCTCATGCTCTCAACAGTGCTTAATTTGTCCCGGTGGTTGCACTTTTTTGAGGACCGGTTCTTATTTTTTATCGTCAGACTTTCGCCGAGCAAGAGAGAGGACAGAAAATGGGGAAAGGGGGGAGTGAAAAGTGGGAAAGCTACGACGTGGGGATAACGCTGGGATGGAAAAGAAAAACCTCAGAATGACACAAAGAGACAGGACGAATTATGTGATGGAAGAAGCAAGGGTGAGGTGGAAACAAGATTGGGCGGTCTCCAAAGAAACTATTAAGGCCTGTATGCACTCAGTCATGCATGCTTGTATTTATTTGTTTATTTATTTAGCAAATTTAGCACTGGATGAAGAAGACCCTCAGCGGACCCGAGTCCTCCGAGCCGTTATGGTCCAGTGCGGAAGTTGCTACCCGCCCCATTCCATCATCTGCTGTCCTTCCAAGGTCATCCGAGATGCTGAGCAGCAGTGACCCTCGGTTCACCTCTGCTCAGCAGAGCGAGGCAGGCTGTGCAACGTCAGAGGGCCGATCGAAGCAAGACCACAAGCACATCCTCTGGGGCTCTACATTACCCTTCCGCGGTTCCTGCATCTTTGGACTGGAGCACGGTTTCAGGGGTCCAGCCGTGTCAGCATCTGGGGGACCGCTTCCAATTCCCTGTCTTCTGTGAAGGAGGTTTTTAAAAATAAGAGCGGCTGACCTGGTCAAGGTCAGCGGCTCGTACGGTGCAGGTTATGTCAAAGCAATAACCCGTGCAAAGTAAGGGATTATAAAATAAATATGTTCAAAGGGATGGAGAAAGAAAAACTATTCTCCTTTCCTGCACCCAAATCTAAGGATTATATTACGTTAACCTGGTCTGGCTATAGGACGAGTATTTAAGGGAGTGGGCTAACACTGCTTAGTTTGTGCCGGAGCTTGCAGATGGTGTGCACCAGAGCATGTTTATTTCTGGGCGTATTTTGCAGCTAAACATCGTAAAGGGGAATCCTTTTTTTCTGAGGAACGAAATAGAACTCTTCAGCCTCTCGGCGAGTTTATCCACAACAGTCAAAAACTACCAGTCAGCTTCCATCCGAAAAAAAGGTGGAGTGGCCTGAAAGGCAATTGGGAGATTTCTTAACAGGTCCTACCTTCTGAATCAAGATGGCTGGTACAGTTCCAGTTACTGGTGTCAGGTCATACCCAGTGATCGAAGTGGGGGAAAAAGTAGGGGGAACTGTGGGCAGAGAATTGGAGGGCGGGATTAACCTGAGGATTGAGTCAGAGGGCGGAGTCAGAGGTGTGGCCAGAAAGAGCAAAACATCCCCATTTTTAGTATTTGTTTGGCATTTCACTGACCAGTTACAGCTTATTATGTTATTTAATTCACCAAATGGATTCATATTTTTATTACGGTTTAATGTGAGTTAGTGACATTAAAATACATTCACAAAGTGGGATATATTTCCTACCACAGAATGTCTTAAATACATTTAAAAGTGGAATCACAAGTCATTTGTCACGAGCCATGCAGTTTCATCAGCACTTCTCTCTTTTTCCACAGAGCAGTTCATACATGAAAGGCAACATATCCTAGTCTGCAAGTGTTTGCAACATAATTATGGCTCTGCCATATTTGCCACATGATGCATCATCTGCTGCATAATCAGACGATTTTAACAAAAAATGTGTAGTTCAAACAGATCTAAAGTTACTAAAAAATATGATGTGTTGCTTCAGAGTGGATGGCCCTTTGCAAAAGTTGACTGGTCACCTTTCTCATTGCTGCATTTGATTATTACACCGGTACTAATGAGGCAAAACTCTTTGCAGAGACTGTTAGTATGTGTACAAATGTCAAAATAATCAATCAGAAAATGTACTGCCTTACGGTGCAGCCTTTTTTTGCTGCATAATTTAGTCAACACTGTCACATAATTTTGTCCTCAATTGCTGCATAATTCCAGTTGACCCAAAGCAGGCAGCACATGTTAAAATACTTGTGCATGAAGCAGAGAGAACATAAAGCTTGCAAACTTAGTTTGGTATGCGTGCAAACCCTGCATTGCCGATCCGTGGTGAGTTGCCCTACTACTGCTGATACAATGCCAATGAAGGGTTCAATGGATGAAGCAGGCTGGTCTCAAGGGTCCTGTGACCTCAGTGACAGAATCCCTGTCACTCTACGGTGTGCTGTTTCATGGCCTGGAGGTGAACTTCAGGATGGATTGTGGCGGGCAGGCCTTCAAGGTTCACCCACGCTTGCCACTACTAGGGCCCACCTGCCCGTGCTAAGACACCAGGGATTTTAAGATCTTGCAGGGCCTTCTAAGGTCTAGCAGGGGAATATGCTCCCTCATAAGAGTGGACTGGTCATGAAGGCCGAACCTGGTTCCCCAGTTCTAAATTCGGCAGCTCTGGCCATAGTTCCACATCCTCTGCCCTAATGAACTCCACACTGCCCCACTGAGAGAAACTCACACTGCCTTCAGCTACAACCCAATTGTGCCCCTCTATAAACCCCTGGATGCGGCTCAATTCAAAATATGCACTAGAAAAGAGTAATATAATGCCTGAAAAAAAAAGTAATAACATCCTGGAAAAACCAAACACTCATAGGGAATGCAAGACTAAGTAAAGCAGTAAAGCATGTGCAATGTAAGCAGGAACAACTTGGTTTCCTAAACACTTTTATACTCATTATTTAGAAACCAATTAGTGTTTTTGCCTAAAAAAGTTAAGGACTGGACTACAGGACCCAGAAGGAACCTGTTTCAATGCCCATTGCTTATACCCAGAACTAAACAGTATGGTTTAAAAAGACCACATCCCTGAATACATTTTATAAACTAAAATAAGAAAACTTGCTGATAAAGGTTTTCCATTCCACGTGTCAACCAGGTTTTGCAGTAATACCAGGAATGGTGCACTGCCCCACCCGGGGAAAAAATGGTGTTAAAAAAAAGCACATGAAAACGAAAGTAGCTCCTCATTGGCAACTTTGTTTGTTTGGGTGTGACTAAAACCAATCTGGCTACTTTGTGACCATGCTGTCTTCCTTTCTTAAGTTATTTCGTTTTCGAATTTTGAAACTTATTTCTCTCCGTTCCGAGGCTGCACTAAAGATGACCTTTGCAGCAAAAGTGTTTCTTATTTTTCTGGATCCATTTCACAGGGGAACGAGTGAAGGAAAGGAGAGGAAAGAGAGGGTGAGAGCTGTTTCTTGAAGTTACGGTTTTCAGCAAGTGAGGAGGAGCGAGACACAGACAGAAAGAGAGGCAATAAGAGGGAGGGGCAGCTGCCAGCAGCAGAGCAGGAGCAGTGGGCACTGTCCTTGTCTTCTCTAGGCAGGCAGGAAGAGGAAGACTCCTTTTCCTTCTCTGCCCACCTGCCCGTTCGCGAATGGCCAGGAACGTCCGACTCTTATCTATACGTCTTGGCTGTTTCCAATATCCTGGGACGCATTAAGAAAAAAAGTAGGGGCACAGAATGTATTAAATTGAAAAAGTAGGGGCACGTCGTGCCCTGCCGATCCCAACCACTTCGACCACTGCTCGTATATCACACAATCGACCCGGCCACTATCCTCCCGGCCTTCCGAGGTACAGGCATTGTGGGGATTATATTGGTTCCAGAATTGGCCAGTCCACCCTAAATTCCCGCATCTTCACACAATGGTAGATTTTTCCAGTCATGTCTGGGGCCCATCACAATTGTTTGGACTAGTACTAATTTATCATCCAAGAATGCAGAATAAATAGGATTTTAGCCCCATTGAAGCATTAATTTCTTCAAGACGCACATAATCTTTTTAGTGCCAGTAGGCGCTATTTCAGCATCTCATACCCACGATACGGCCACTCTAGTGCCTATAAGCATAGACTTTTTATTGTGCACTGAAAAAATAAGCCTACAAAAGAGTGGACAGCTGTGAATATTTTTGCAGTACATTTCCAGGAAAGAAATAGGACTACAAACAGTAGGCTTGAGCGGCATGCCATATAATCTGCGTGTGCAGTTTGATCCAGCAATGGGTCACTTTTCCACATCTCACTTCAGTTTTACCTTCCACTTCCTAATAATTGCCATCTGATTCTTCCAAATACATTCTTAATTAAAAAAACATTTGAGAATCAACTCGCAGGATGGAAAATTGAAAAGGTACACAGATCTCACAAGCAACCCTTATGATGTAAAACAAAACTTATAGTATCACATAGCTTAGCTCCTTGGAGGGTTTTTGAGATGTTACAGATGGAGACAGTGATTTGGAGGCTCAGGTCCCAGGCTGTGCTGATGTATATAAAGATAATACTGTCATCCTAAACTATAAATGCCTCCACATTAAATAACCACCGCAGCACCAAGTAATTGACATCTGCCACGAAGCAAACAAGCCATAACTTACTTACTGCGTGCCGACTCTGCTTGAATAATCTCTCAATTATTAACTCGAAGGAACATTTTGGAAATGCAATCATTTTGTCTCCGAGCGTCTGCCTGGGATTTTTAGGCAAAAAATCCATTTTGGCTTCAAGCATCAGCTTGCTGTCTTCTGAAAATAGACCCTCAAATTACACTAAAATGTCAGCATTTCTTTGGATAAACACCTTTTTTCCATCAATATCTCCCCCTAAACAAGCTTGTGATACCAGTATTTCTTTTTGCAGATGAACAATAAGCGCACACTATCATAAGCTCAGAATTTTCGATGATTTCATGTTTAAACGCCAAGTAAAAATGACTTGTGGTTGACACCCACATTCTGACCCCCGCCTCTCTAATTTGACGCACCTATTGCTTTTTAGTACCTCTCTAGTGCTTATGTTTTGCTGGCTGGTCACATTTGAATACTCTAGCCATTCAAAACGTATATTTAGATTTTTTTCCGCAGCTGTTTCATTAGCCTGTGAAATTTTCCATTGTCCTATTTTTTGCCTTGAACAACACAAAGCCTTGTGTTATAGACACGACTTTCCATCTTTCATTGATCTCACCATTAAACCTGCCGGATAGCCCTGATCACCGTCTGCCAGGCTTGTCATTTTCGACCTCTGGTTCTGCGAAAGGACCGTAACGCCCTTGCACTTAGCTTGATTGCTGTGATTCTTACCCAGCTCTTCCTCCGTAGCTTTCTTCACCACCTGCACTCGCTCTGAACTTTACTGTTTTGCGCACCCTGTTATCTTCCTCCATTTTCTCTCTATACTCCTGTCCCTTCTCGCAGCTGGCTGATGATCAGTCTACCCAATGATTTTGTCTAAATGTCCTCGTGAGCTGCTCAGTTCCCAAAGGACCTGATTCAAAGGCCACACATTTGCTCACCCACGATCACTCTTCTGTTTGGAGCAAATTGCTTACTTGTATGGGATTCAAAAGTGTTAAGAAGGCAAGGTCCAGGGGCAGATCTTTCACTCTCCTGGGCCCCTCTCTATGGAATAAACTTCCTCTGGAACTCAGACGCATCGCATCAAGGCTACCCCCTTATTCTGAAAAAAGCTCAAAACTTGGCTTTTTCCTAAATTCTAAGTCCATACCCTCATTCCCCCTCATTTAGGCCTCCTTCTGCATTAGCGTCAGAACACTCCTTGGAGTAACGGTCGTGCTCTAGAAATCATATACATACATACATAGAACCTAAGGGTAACTACTGGAAATATGTGCCAGTTGTAGTCTTCCATGAGTACTCACATGCATAAAGTTTATACATGCAGAGTTTCCATCATCTGGAAAATTCTGTATGTGGAAATTAGAAATGTGTATTTGTACAGTTAGCCCTTTACCCCTCATAGAGAGAAAAAAATCTCCACAGAGGAGTCTCTCGCTATTGGCAGTGCTGGAAACGTATGTTTGAAGAATAACATTTCTTGGGGATTCAACATTATGGGTCCTGTGTATTAATGGATTATATGAAGAATCTTCTATCATGATGGACTTCCTTGCACAATTTGGATACAATTTTAATGGGCTACTGATTGTTTCTGAGATAGTTTGTAGTGCTCCTTTGTGGGTTGGGATTGATTTACAGATGTTCAGGGTATATGAACAGTTAGACCTGCGTTGAAGGGTGACCATTTTAGATTGTTTGACTACTATCAATTGCGCAGTATTGTGGGGCTATTATTGCTCAATTTGGAGTTGTGTCTCCTCATATAATATTTTTGGAGAAATCTCAGCAGCTGTAGCATCTGATGCCATCTAGTTGTATGGCCTTATTTGCTTCCCCATCATTAAACAAGCAGTCTTGCTTTCTATGAATTCATTTTGCAGCAGGAGAACTGGGCCCACATGCCTGCTCTCCCTTACCTTGTGAAGGCTCTATATCTTGGGGGACTTATATACAGTATCAGGACTGGTTAGCTTCTGTGAAGATGTTTAAAACGTCATTTGACATAATCGTCTTTGGTTGATTTTGGAATTGATCATCCTTCTAATTATCTACTGACTCTCTTAAGATTGACCACTTCTACAATGTACAATTTGATCTGAAAGAGACACGTTAGTGATAGATTCCTTACCTTAGAATTACCCCCAGGCGTCTGACTGGTTCTGGAAAGTTTTCGTCAGCAGTACCCCTGCTTTTCGGAAGGTGGCATTGGCGGCTCCGCGCCCATTGTAGGCTTCATGATCGCTGGGATGACGTCGCGGCAGCTACTCAGATATCGACTTAGCGCGCTGACGTCAGTTCTTTCTTTTTCCACGCCAGCAAGTGCCGATCTGGAGAGAGCGGTTCCCCAGTCAATTTTTTACTGAGTTTTTGGGGACTTTTGTCTCTGTTCTTTTGAGTCTTTGACTCCTGGTGTATAGGGATGCTCGGTTTCAAGTCTTGCAAGGCTTGTCCCCGCACGATTTCGGTGACGGACCTGCACCGCGAGTGTCTCTACTGCCTAAGGCGTGACCTCGGCCCCAAGTCGTACCCCGACTGCTGGGCCATGGCTCCGAAAACTTTGCGGGAGCATTCCCGAAAGTTGCTTGAGGCCTGGGAGTCGGTTCCGCGCCGTTCAAGGTCCCGGTCCTGTGGGAGCTCGAGGGACTGGTCACGGAGCCGCCACCTTCGTTCGACGAAGTCTTCGCACTCGGGTTCAGGTAAGACGAAGCACAAGTCGAAGAAGCAACGTCGCTCTTCGCCTTCCCCATGCCTGTCACGTGACACGGCTGAGGTTGCGGGTGGTGCCACTCCAGCGTCCCTGGTTTCCACCGCAACATGGGGACGGTGCCGGACCAGTGTCGATCGAAGCCGATTTCGATGGGGAATTTCTATCCCTTTCTCCATCCTCCTTCTTTTCCCCCTGCCAGGCAGATTACGGAGGACGGAGAAGACTGGGAGGGTCTTCAGACCCTCTCGCAGCCCATTGTGAGTGAGACCCGGACTGGGAAGAGGATTTGGAGGACGCAGGTGGACTGGATTTTTCTCCAGAACCTGGCACACTTTCTCCTTCTACCATGGCTGCGGAGGAGGGTGGTACTTATTCAGTGGTGTTGCGTAGGGCAGCCGAGGCTCTCCACCTCGAGCTCTCTACAGTGGCCGTCAGGACTAACCTCCTGACAGAAGTTCTTCGGCTGGCTGCTTCCTCTGCGGAGCCGCTTCTGCCCTTCAATGACACACTTTTGGGCATTTGGTCCATGCCCAACCCAGGGGCTCCTGTGGATAAGAACATGGCCCGACGCAATCACCCGGCCCCGTTTTCCTCTCCCAACACCCTACCCCTAAGAGCTTGGTTGTCCAAGGCTCTGCATCCCCAAGCGCATTCCCTTCCGCACCTCTGGACAGGGAATCCAAGAAACTGGACACGTTTGGGAAGGAGATTTTCTCTTCCACCAGTTTAGGGTTGCGGTCTGTGAACACTCTTGAGCCGATGTGGGACCTGCCGAGGTGGGTCACAGGGCAAGCGGGCGGGTCAGTCCACCTCCCCTCCTGCCACCACTGCCTCCAAACCTTCCTAGTCTGGTGTTTCAGGCCCGCCAGTGGGCGGCAGGATTCGCCATCACCTGCCCCTCTGGTGCACTACCTCTTCAGACAGGTGGGTTTTACAGATAGTCCGAAGGAGCTACTCCCTACCCTTCTAGTCTACCTCTCCAGCCATGCCACCTCAATTCCACAGCATGTCAGGAGATCACTTGACACTTCTCCGGCAGGAAGTTGCGGCCCTCTTGGCCAAGTGGGGCATCGAGCGCGTTCCGACGCCAGAATTGGGCCGTGGTTGTTATTCCCATTACTTCCTGGTTCCAAAAAGGACAAGGACCTGCGTCTTATCTTAGACCTTCGGAACGTCAATCGCTTCCTCAGGAAGGAGAAGTTCAAGATGCTCACACTCTCTCAGGTCTTGTCTGCCCTAGACCCGCAAGACTGGATGGTAGCGTTGGACTTGCAGGACTCTTATTTTCATATCCCTGTCCTGCTGGCCCACCGGCATTACCTACAGTTCACGGTAGGCCACAAGCACTTTCAGTTCACTGTGCTACCCTCTGGCCTTACCAGCGCAGCTCGGTTGTTAACGAAAGTGATGGCGGTGGTCGCAGCTCATCTGCGCAGATCAGGGGTTTCAGTCTTTCCCTATCTCAACAACTGGTTGTTGAAGGCGGGCTCACCCCAGGCAGTCTTCTCCTACCTCCAGACTACAGCCGACCTCCTGCATTTGCTGGGGTTCTCGATCAGCGTGCCGAAGTCGCACCTGATTCCCTCTCAGAAGCTCCTCTTTATTGGAGTGGTTCTGGACACGGCGCAGTTTCGGGTTTATCCTCCTGAACAGTCCGGGACATTCGTGCTATGATTCCAATCTTTCGGCCCTTGTCCTGGGTTTCGATCAGGATGACCGTGAGGCTGCAGGGCCTCATGGCCACCTGCATCCTGCTGACCAATCATGCCAGGTGGCCTATGAGGGCTCTGCAGTGGGACCTGAAGTTACAGTGGGTGCAGCATCAAGGGGACCTGTCCGAGTACATCCAGATCTCGGAGGGCACTGCAGAACAGCTGCAGTGGTGGCTCACGAACCCGCATTGGGTTAGTGGCAGATCACTCTCCCTGCCCCAACCGGAGCACACTATGGTGATGGATGCGTCCCTCCTGGGATGGGGCGGCCACATGGGAGATGTGGAGATCAGAGGCCTCTGGTCTCCGGCGGAGTCCAGGCTCCATATCAACCTTCTGGAGCTCCGGACGATCCTACTTGCACTGAAGACATTCCTTCCGTCTAACAAGGGGAGCGTAGTCCAGGTGTTCTCAGACAAAACCACCGCCATGTGGTACTGCAACATGCACGGTGGGGTGGGGTTGTGGACCCTATGTCAGGAGGCTCTGCGTCTCTGGACATGGCTGGAACATCAATGCATTTCCTTGGTGGTTCAACACTTGGTAGGTTCTTTGAACGCAAGGGCGGAAACTCAACCGCAGGTGCATCATGGATCACGAATGGCGTCTTCACTTGGAGGTGGCACAAGGTCTCTTTCGACAGTGGGGAGAGCCTTGGTTAGCTCTATTAGCCACCGAAGAGAACGCCCAATGTCCTCAGTTCTGCGCTTTGGAATTTCCAAGGCGGCGCTCGCTCTGCAACACTTTTCGTCATAAGAGGAGTTGCGGTCTATTGTGCACCTTTCCGCCTATACCACTTCTACCCAGAGTGCTGAAGAAGATCAGGCGCACCCGGGCTCAAGTCATTCTTGTGGCTCCGGACTGGGCCCGAAGAGTTTGGTATCCCAAGCTACTCAGTATGAGTGTGGATCCCCCGATCTGACTACCTCTTCGGGAGGATCTTCTGTCGCAGCAGCATGGGACGGTTCTCCACCGAACCTGTCCAGCCTCCACCTCCTTGCATGGAGATTAAGTGGCGACAGTTGATTCCTTTTGACTTGCTTCCTGAATTCTGTGATATCATTCTGGCAGCCAGGCATTCCTTCACTAAATCGGTAAATGCCTGCAGGTGGAACACATTTGTGGCATGGTGCACATCAAAGGCTGTAGATCCACTTTCTGCCCCTCTTTCAGAAGTCCTTTCGTTCCTTCTCTCTTTTGCCCAGCAGAGCTCTGCTTTGGGCACTTGTATGGGCTACCTTTCTGCAATTTCAGCCTTTCTCGGGCTCCCTGATCTGCCTCCTCTTTTCAAGTCCCCTGTTGTAAATAGATTTCTCAAAGATATTATTCACCTTTTCCTTCCTATTCCTTTTGTGATGCAGCAGTGGGACTTGAATCTGGTTCTTACCTATTTGATGTGCACTCCCTTTGAGCCACTGCACAACTGTTCTCTTTGTTTATTAACTTTGAAGACTGCTTTCCTGGTTGCCATCACCTCAGCGAGGCGCGTGAGTGAGCTCCAGGCTCTTTCCTGTAAACCTCCTTTTCTGTCTGTTCATTGGGACAAGGTTGTGCTTCGCACTCGTCTGTCTTTCTTGCCAAAGGTTGTTACTGCCTTCCACATCAGGCAAACTATCACCTTGCCCACTTTCTTTCTGCCTCTGCTCCCTTCCAAAGAGGAAGAGAGGCTCCACTGTCTGGACCCAAAACATGCGCTCTCATTTTTTCTGAATCGCACCCACAGTTCCGGGTGGATGACCAGCTCTTTGTTGGGTACGGAGGAGTCAAGAAAGGCCGAGCTGTACACAAGACGACTATCTCCCGCTGGGTCGTCTTGTATATAAAAGCCTGTTATTCTCTGGCTAAAAAGGAACCTCCGGTGGGGTTGCGCGCCCATTCTGCCAGGGCGACAGCAGCTACTACTGCATTGGGACGTGGTGTCCCCCTGCAAGATATCTCAGGCAGCCACATGGGCTTTGCTGCACACTTTTACTAAGCACTATTGCCTTGACAGTAAAGTCCGGAGAGACGGCTTCTTTGGCCGTTCTGTTCTCTGTGCCTTTCTGGTATGATCTTGGTTCGCAGACCCTCCACCTGGGTTGGTATTGCTGGGGTATCTATTCTAAGGTAAGGAATGTATCACTAACGTGTCTCTTTCAGATGCACAAGTTACTTACCTTCGGTAACTATATATCTGTAAGAGACATTAGTTCGTGATAGATTCCTTAACGCCCCACCCATCTTCCCTGTTCTGCGAACTGATTTCTAGGGTTAAGGTCATCCCTTTCAGGGTCCTAGTTTCAATGCACCAGTGGTCAGTATCTTGCATGGCTCTGCGTTCCTGGCGCTGAAAGTCGTGTACAGAACTGATGTCAGCGCGTGAGGGCGGCATCTAAGTAGCTTCTGCAACGTCATCCAGCGATCATGACTCCTACGATGGACGCAAAGCCACCGACGCCACCTTTCAGCGCGCAGGGATACTGCTGAAGAAAACTTTCCGGATCTAGTCGGACACCTGGGGGTAATTCCAAGGTAAGGAATCTATCACTAACTAATGTCTCTTACAGATATATTGTTACAGGAGGTAAGTAACCTGTGCTTCAGAGCTTTGGACTCTGTTTTTTTTCTTGATCCTTTTTAAGGGGGCAACTAATCAATTGTAGTTGATATATTGTGGTAGAATACATTTAGAGTTACTTTAGGGTTTATCTCTTCCTAGGGTGTTTCGAGGGCAATCGTGTGGAATTTTGGATATTTTGACTTAAACTGTCTAATAAGTTTGGGCCCCAGGTTCGTGTGTTTGAACGGCCTTGTGGTGTGTTTAATTATGTCTAATGAGATTATAGAGTTCTGGTTGTACCATGGGTTTCAGTGCCTTGATGTTATATGTAAAAGCTAAGTCGGAGTCTCGACCTGCATGGTGTAAGGGCCCAGTCTATTTGGTTGGCGCGCATGGCCTACAGATTTTGTATGAATGTCTTCTTTTTTTTTATGAACAGCAAATATAGAAAAATGTGTTACATCATAGAAATTCATTAACAATATAAAATAGGTATGCTTCAACATTAAAATTAAAAAAGAATGTATGGCTTTGGTATAATATTACCTAGTCTCTCTTAGACATAGTAAAGTGCTGAAAATAGCTTTAAGATAGCGTATTCTGACAATAAAGAAAAAACAATATTGTTCAAGGATTCGAGGACAATAACATCCAATCACTCTAAATTACATCAGGTCTGTAACTACTCCCTCTAAATATGTTCAAACCCGCACAAACCTTCTAGTTGCTTCAACCCTTTTTGCGTAAGCTTTTTAAATGTACTTGTGTGAGTCATTTTATTACACCATTGTGTGTATGTAGGTACTCTGGAAGTCCTCCAATTCTGCCGAATCAGAGACCGTGCCACTAAAGAGGCTATTGCAATAATCCCACTCCCCCCTTTTTTTTTTGCTTTAAGACATTTTGACTCAGTTTAGAGATGCCAAAAAGAGCCACGGCGGCCTCATGCTCGAGTTGAATCGGCGGACTATACCCAATGGTGTATCCCAAAACTGGGTCAACATTGGACAAGCAAAAAAAGTAGTGAGCCCGTCGCCTGCTTCCAATTGCTGCCAGCGAAAACATTTGTCCTCCAATTCAGGTAACATTTTGTGGAGAGTTTTGGGGTATAATAAGTCATCCAGGGTGACAAGAATGACATTCGCTTAAAGTTGGCGCCCTCAAAGACTTGTGGCCAAGTTATGAAATCCTCTGCCACTCATCCTCAGTAAAGAAGCAATTTGAGGAGATTTTAACCAAAAAGTTTTTTATTAAGTGACTTACCCCTTGAGTCCACCGAAGTCTATACCAATTAACGACCCCTCTTAATTTTGTTCTAAAGAGACCAGCCGTAAGGGGAGATGACCCTGCACTAGCCACAAGATAACATTTCTTCACTGGACCCGTGATCTGCAAGTATCCAAAGAAAAATAGCATACAGCTATCACTGCACCAAGCTTGGAGTTCCTACCAGGTAATGCATCTCCCTCCCATCAGAAAGTTACCCAATTCTCTGAAACCGTGAATATTCCAAAATCTTAAATGACTAGACTGGATTGCAGCCCCACAAGTTTACATTCCCTGAGCTGCAAGTCTTCATATCCAGCAGACTTAATATTCATGGAGTATAAAGACTGAAGTTGCATCCGTAATTCACGTAGAGTCAATTTTGTATGAATGTCGATGGTAGTAGTTTGTTCACCCATCTGCCCAGTGCTTAATTTGTGCTTGTGTTTGCTGGTGTGCGACACAGGCACATGTTGATGACCATCCACAACAAGGTAGGGCTGTTGGTCTATTTTTAAAAAAGCACATCAGCAAAGTGTTAATAAAGTCAATATATAATTAAAAAAATAATAATCACAAGGGTACTCTGGCCATTCTTCCAGCCTTGGGTCACCTAGTATAGTCCAAATTGTCTGATTTGAACAATTGTAGTGGTACGTGTGTGTCCTTGGCACTGTCAGGGAATTGCAGGTGGTGCAAGCTGAAGTGGCACCTGATAAATATCTTGTGCCTGACACTTATTATTTTACAAATTAAGCACTTGATCTGTTCCTTCTCCCCGATTGATCGAAATCATCCATATCAGTCTCCTCTCTGCCTGAGTCTGAGGTGCAGTGGTAGTTCCAGGGTTTCCTCTAGGAAGGCTGTGTCGTATCCAGGGGTCTGTAGATCAATGCCACGATGACTGATTAATTAGACTGAGTGTGCTTCAAGCATGTGGTGCAAGCGTATAAAGTGTCACAAATCTCAGTGCATGCCATCTCATCTGAATGTATGACTGCCACTGAGTAACGTTGCGGCACGGTACATCACATTATGTGGCCTCGCAGTTCCCGGAGGCTTGAAAGGCAAGAGTGGTGTGAGGTCGCTGGTTAACATGTGTGAACATGAGCATGTAATCATGCAGGCATTGGTATCTGAGCAGGCAGGCATTCTGGTACTGGTGGGGAAGGATGACCAGGGCAAGTCTAGGTACAGTGGTTGTCTTGAAAGAGACACTTTGCCTGTAGGTTGACAGTCGCTTGGGTTGTGGTACATGCGTGCATGAGATTGGTATGGCTGTTGGAGGGGAGAACTGGGAGAGCTCAGGGCATATGGCGAAGGGGGTGGAGCAGGGCCCTCTTAACAGCATTATCGGTCCCTGGGCAAAGCAGAGCACTGGGCCCTGCCTACACAACTACTCACAGGAATAAAAATGTTTAACGGAAAATTTGTGTTAAATTCTGGTCTGCATGGGCCCCCTATGCTCGTGCCTCTCCCCCCCCCCCCCCCCCCCCCCCCCGGCAACAGCCCAGCGTGCCCATGCGTTAAGACGGCACTGGGGTGGAGGCAATGTGAGTGGCCTGCTGAGAGTGACATACTGCCAGGCATTGGCCTCCTGACAGCCTGCAAAATCGAATACAGAGGGTTAGATCTATGCTTGGAGATAGAATCTCATTATGTGAACACTGGGACCTTCAGAGAAAAAAAGGCCTGGCCTCTGATGTGAAATGCCTTTTGTTACTGTAAAAAGACCCTGATAATGCCAGCAGCAGGCGTGTCACTCTTTGGTTGGTGATATGCCCTTCCGCTGGAAGGTAATGCTTTGATGAGTCTGCAGGCTTTGGAAGATAAGGTAAAATAAAGCGTGCAGGTAGCGTTTGTCTTTGAAAGAAAAAGCTCCAAATAACAAGAATGCAGATAGCACCAGCAGGGGCAATATGGTTCTCAAATGACTTGTCTGTGTTGGTAATGTAGCTTGTGAAACACTCCTCAAAAGCGTATTAGCTGGACAGCATTTGTTTACATTACAGTATGGTGTTATATATGGCCATTAAGATGTTGGTTCTAGACGAGTTGCTCCGGCCATATAGCTACCCTATTGTGCGTCTGCTTAGTCTCCAGTCTTTGTTGTTCTACTTTGAGCCTTTGACTCCACTTCGCGCCCATTGTCATCATAGAAATTCTGAAATGTGTTTTGTCCACCGTAGGTGCTGGAAGTAGGGGTGCAGGTTGCGGGGGGTGCTGCAGCATCCCCAAAATAACCCCGCTGGAGATCAGAAGTTGAATGAGCAATAAATGTGCCTTAACATTTTATTTGTATCTTTTCACATTTGAGGTGTTTTCAAAAACAGATGACATATGTCAGGCTGTGTCTTATGACAAATGGCTGCTTTTTCTAACAAAGAGATTGGTGTTTACTTTTCTTCCTCAAGCTACAGGGTTAGAGGAATTTGTAAAGTGAACTGACACTTTTGAAAGGCAGAAGGATATCGGTTTTGTCTAACACACAACATTTAAATACCAGTAAAGTAACTGTGCAAATATTTCTAAATGCATCAGCAGTTAGGAAACCACAAACTAAGCATATTTGTTTGTAATTCTGCAGTGTGATAGAAACAAAGATTTTAAAAGGATCAAAACGATTTAGCGCTTTTCATTTTGTGATATCCAAATGGAAAATATTTGCTGAAAAATTATTTGCACGCATTATAGTTTGTGCACTATATAGTTTTCTCAGTAAAACTGCATGTCAGTGCGATTTGTGTGGGCATTTCAATGGAAATGTGCTGTCTGTAAATCATGGTGCAGTACCACACCATGCTTTCGTAATAGATTTTGAACCACTGTACTCCAAAATCATCACCAGCTCTATACCACACCTTTATCACTCCTGCTAAATGCACGAGACTCGTTTGCTACACATGTTCTATGTGTGACGCTTGGATTTTTCTCACTCCATATGACTTCAGTGATATAACAATGATGACAGCACCCCCACTCTCAAAATTATTCAAGGACCACTAATGGCTACAACCATGCTTGCAGTAGACCCGATTCAGGTGGGAGACTCTTGATTCTTTAAGTCAAAAATGACTTTATTTTGGCTGACTCCCACCTGTAATTGCCTTAACTTTAATAGAAGATAATAGGGGAAATACATTTTTTCAATTGTATATTTTAAATCTCCCACTTTCCTCTTCTAAAATGTTGGCATGTATGGCTACAACACTTTACAGCGTAAACAGCAGTTATGCACCCTCTACTCCAAATCAAGCCCATCAGTGGGAGTAACCAATTAATAGTAGTTTACGCCCTCTGCAAGGAATGTTACATAGCTGCAAAGGTTTCAGACTGTTTTTATGTGTGATATTTTCATAATTGCAGTGTAATTATGAGTAACATTCAATGATTATGAGTGACACTTTGCTCACGAGCAAAAGCTAGCAAAGGAGATCTTTAAACTGCTCAAAAGCACCAGAAAAGACCCCTTGTAACCTGATCGTACTGAAAAACAAAAGTGTAACTATGATATTAAACTTGAACAGCGACTGGCCTCAAGGGCAAAGAAGCGCTCACCAGGGAGGGTGCTAGAGGAGTTTCTTCTATACTTCTTCTATATCGCACAACATCCAGAAATGTAATCCAACATCATAAAAATCCTGCATTATTTGTGGAAGTCTCGTTTGAAAGCAAATTTATCACCTAATACTGCAAATATAGAGAACAGACAAAGATAAACTTCAAAAGTATTATCTCAGAAGACCCCGGCAAGTGTGGGGGGAAGCAATACAACTCCCGCAATTATTTTCCATTGCAGATGTAAATACAACTTACTTTGATCTGTGGTGTATAGGAGGGGCTTGGTTATATTTACCTGCCTCGTCTAACATCATAATTCACAAAAATTATGGAGAATGTTGCTCATCTCTGCCTCCAAAATAAGCCATGTAAAGCACCTCCTGAGGTAACCACAAGATGTAGAGACTTATTTAGGCGTTATTATTCCAACTAAAGAAAAAGCACCAATGTTCTAAAATGTTCACCATGGTAACATCCAGTGCTTAACAACGGCGAGCGCAACTATCACGCTCATTTTTTGTCTTAAAGTTTACAGGTATAGTAGTTCTCTCCAACGATTATGAAATTGGGAATGCAAGTGCCTGTTTAAATCTCAGCTCTGCGAATGATCTGGCTTCTCGACAGTGGTGGAATGCCTAAAAGCATCTGACTTTGACCCTACCATCTTTTTAGTTTCTACCCACTGATGGGCATATCACCCTACATGCTCACCTTTGGCCCCTCTCACTGCTCCAGCAAAAATGTTCTGCTAGGCAACCAAGCAAAGCATGGAGCCCGAGACCAGGTAGCCAACACTGGTATCTGAGGAGGCAGGGGCCGCCATGATAGTACAGAAAGCATGTGAGCGTCACAAGGTCAGCAGTCTGCTGAGCCACTCGCTGTCATATTGGAATAGGCCAATACGTTCAGATTTGGGAGTCTGAGTGGGGCCATTGTCAAGAATGGACACTTAAACGAGCCATGTTTGAGATGGAGCCAAACTCAGATAAATTTGGAAGACATGGAATGCTGATGATTGCCCTGCTATGTGTCCCCTAAAATTTGAAGTTGACTAAGAAAACAGAAAAAAACACCCATGTGCGACATTATGCCCTCTAAATGTTAACACGATCACACGAGTGCATTGCTGCCGCGGTTTCAGATAGCTTGTGTGGCAGCAGGCTACGGCTCTCGGCGCCAACTCTAGGGCTCCGCTCCTGTCATTTAAGAGCCGCCCTGCCGCAGGACCTTGGTGTTAATTTGGCAAAGAAACCAGAGCACACTATATTTTTTCTTTATTTTTCTTTTTTCAAAGTATCTTCTTCATCAAGTTTTCATTCATTCAGGATAGATCACACCAAATGAATATTTTTAAAAGGATTTTATTTGTGAACAGTGTCCACTTCTCAGAAATCACTGTATCAATCACTTAAGCCTACACGTGTTTCATCACAGCATGTGGCTGTGACTCATCAGGGCTGATCAAATGATCAAAACGCGTGGTCGGGGAGCCGGTGATAATTCCAACCCGGTCCTAGTCGGGTAGTTTTTAAGGCACAATTGGTGATTAAGTGTGCCGTCAGGAAACTTTTTTTCGGTGCGCAAATGTTCTTAAATAAATTTAGGCCGTATGCAGCCAAGGTCCAGCTTGCAAAGCTTCTGTCTCCGAGTGCGGAGTTCCCGGGTTGGAATTATCACCGGCTCCCCGACCACGCGTTTTGATCATTTGATCAGCCCTGATGAGTCACAGCCACATGCTGTGATGAAACACGTGTAGGCTTAAGTGATTGATACAGTGATTTCTGAGAAGTGGACACTGTTCACAAATAAAATCCTTTTAAAAATATTCATTTGGTGTGATCTATCCTGAATGAATGAAAACTTGATGAAGAAGATACTTTGAAAAAAGAAAAATAAAGAAAAAATATAGTGTGCTCTGGTTTCTTTGCCAAATTAACACAAGAGGGGGGTGGTTTAACCACTTCTCTCTACAGAGGTTAAGGTTTTCCTCTGACCAAGAAGCACCTACCTCGGTACCACGAATAAGTCAAAACCATACCGTAAGAAGTTGAGCGCCTAAAATTCTGAATACTCAAAAAACCTACCCACAGATATAAGCAGGACCTTGGTGTGCTCCCTGTCACAGCTGCCCCAACCCTTATTGACCACTCGGACACCGCGCTGCTGTAAATGTAGCTGTGACGGTCACAGCCGCTGACCTGCTTCACCCTCAGCGCGCAGGTGGGCAAAAGGCGTGATAAATGCATTTTAATGCAGTGATGCGGCCCACCACATTAAAATGCGCTGGTCTAGCACCTGATGCATGGTACTTGGCAGGGCTGATATTATCCACTGTTAACATCATGATTACCGTACTGTAGAATAAGACACATGCTTCTGTTCTTTCTTTTACACACATAACCTATTTGAAAATCTCTTTATTGCCTTATACCATAAATAATCTTACAAAAATAAATTCAGACATATATTTGTTGCCACAAACAAATCTATAATCACCATAAACTCGAATCTAACTTCTATAAATTAAAGACAGGTGTGGGCCCATTGTCTTTGCCAGGGCTAGTTTCACCTGCAATCTCGTGTTTTATTTAGTGTGTTGTGATGTTTTTAATTGCACTTCTTCGCGTGTGATGTCTGCTGTTAATTTAAAGCGTTCTTTTCAAGAGTCACCGTAACAGCGACAGAAATAGACATTATCACGGGTAGGGAGCCGATTATTTCTATTTCAAACACAGAAAAAAAAGCGTCCCCAAATTGTGCTGAATCTGCTGCCGGCGGCCCCGCACGCGGCTATGAATAACCTCAGAAGCTGCAGCGAGAAACAGCGAAGGCGAACTGACGAATCAGCCGATGGTGGCCCCGTGGCGTGAAGCACGAGCCGCCGGCGTCCACGCATCACGACCAGCACGCAAGCCCACGGGGCCGGACAATTACGGAATCAAAGGGGCTGGTGTCATGTTAGGAACACAGATGATTGCCCAGGCTTGTAGGTTTTTTAAAACGAGGCTCCTTGCATGTGCAGCAGCTGTATTGTATCTGGGATCCTGTGAGACTCAGCACGAGTTGTAGGCCTCACAATTGCCGCTGCAGCACTCTGACTGGTGTTAAAGGCGGTTCATTGTCTTGTAAGGAAGGGGCGGGGGAGGGGTTGGTGGGTGTGCGGTGCTAATGCAGTCGTGATTTTTGTAAGGAGGGTAAGGGTGTCAAGTTTTCAACAATTACAGTTAGTACGAAAGGCGAGGCGAGTGCCGCCTTCCGTGGTATTGCATTTACCATAATTTGAGTTGTGGTCCACGACAAACATGAGGCAAACAACATTGACAAAACAAGTGGGCCTGGTTTTTCCTTTATATGAAAACGCTTTTGTGTTCAGCACGAACTTGTTTTTTTTAAATATTAGGTCGTGTTTGTGGGAGGAAGGAGATGTATCATTCGATACGAAAAAGAAAAACACTACTAAAGATGTAGGTTTTGTATCACATTCAGTCCAACCAAGAGGGAAAACATTTCCCCCAAGAAAACAGCTTGATAACCACTCCGGTAGAAGTCTAGAGGAGATCTAACAACCGCCTCAAATGGAACACAGCAAGAAGAGTGCAGGGAGCATTAAAGGATAGCGTAATACGGAGAACACTACAAAAACCTATCATTAATTATGACAGTTGGCCTTACATGGGCTTTGCATGGGTAAGAAAGCTTCGGAATAAATATCAGTAAAATACAAAGTTCATGGGTGCCCTGTGACCTAGCTAACCAGATTACATAGAAAACAAGCATTGCCACAGTCACTGTTTTACAATTCTCTACGTTAGCCATAAAGTTGTGCATGTTTGTTAGAGATGGGTGAGCCAACAAATTAATGGGGCAACCCGAGCTGGAGCCAAGCCAAGGGGGCTCGACTCGCCATGGCACAACCCAAACCCAGAAAATGTTTGCAGTGTAAATCATAAAACAAATATTACCTAAAATATGATAGACTCAAGATGTCCTGAACAGGATGCTGATCTGTTACACATTCTCTGATCCTGCCCCAGGCTAGGGAAATATTGGGGTGGCATAACTACTATACAGTAGATACATGTGTCCCTGGTCTATATAGAAGGCGTAAAGAGTGCAAAGTACAGGCCAAATTCGCAGATCTGGCTTTGCTCCTTGCTAAGTGAGGTTTCACTAGGAGGTGGGAATCCTCCGTAGCTCCAAAACTGCTCAGCTGGACGGAAGAGGTGGAGAAGTGGGGACTGGCTGAAAGCGTATAGCTATCTGGCGAGAGGAGAAGAGAGGCCTAAGAAAGGAACCGATCGCTGTGAGTTGGGACCTCTTGCTGGAAGCTTTCAAAGCGGCAAACGCACTCCTTCCATGAAGCTTTGAAGGAGTCTCAACACTTTGCCACCACGCTCCTGCATGGATGAGGGCCTCTACTAATGTAGTTGCACTACAAGAATTAACGAGCTTGGGATCTAGTTTCGCCCCCCTATTCTTTCTTCCCCCTATTCACAATGTACTCACCCACCCACTGGGACAGACGCCCCACTTTCAGTTTCTTATAAGCTAGGTTTGAGCTACAGCCTTATAGATTTCGGTTTTCGAAGGACAGGTGTGGCCCGTCAGCAGGGAAGGGGGGTGGGGAGTTTTAAAAAATGTGTAATACTTGTTAAACTTTGAATTCAGAAACTGGTACACTTGATATGGTGGCAGGATGAGAAGAGTGAGCATATAAGGATGCAGGCTGTTTAGCCGGGTCCCAAATGAGACGCGCATACCAAGGTGGTACACAGTCAAGTTGTGAAGTTATTGTTTGCAATTTATTTTTAGCACCAGGTATATATGTGCTATCCTGCTACAAAGATCTAATTATTTGAATTTTCTTCTTGCTTGTACTGTGTAATTGGAGAAACTGAATACTATTTGTTTAAAAACACAAATTTGATAGGCTCTTCAAAATTCAATAACTTGTTTTTAACCTTTGATAGCTCTTATATCAATACGTCACATTACAGCACTGAAGTGAATATTGAAAGTAATCAATTTTAATCATGATATTAGAACCATTCTATCTTTGCTCCCTACCTTGGTGACAGTTCCATTAGTAAACTATGAGGTAAGATGGTTGTTGTGTGAACCCTGTATGTGGCCCAGATTTTCTAAATAGAGCAACATTATAGTCTATTAATTCATGCACAATAGGTTTTTCTACATCTGTTTTTCCGAACTAACATATTTGAAGGTGGTTTCATTTCATGGGGAGAGGAGATGGGTTAATGGCTAGGGCGGTTTCACCTCGAATTTGGGGCACACAGGTTCGAGTCTCGGCAATGAGGCTGAACATCCTGTGATTCTGGGCAAATCACTTAAACTCCCTGTGCCTAACAAAAAATGAATGTGTCCTCATGTAATACAACTGGTACTATGTAAAGCGCTCTGATAACCTATACCTTCGGGTCAAGTTTGCGGTATATAAAACACCGTAAAATAAACGTGCAATCGTGAAGGATTAGTAAAATCAAACAATTGCCTAGGATCACACAATTTTGTTAAGATTGGAAGTCATGATTATTGCAGGTTTTCTAATTTCATTTTTTTTCACTGCGTCACTTCTACGAGGCTTTTTTGCTTTGGAAAGTTCATCCTGCATAAATTATACCTGACGCAGGTATAATGTGACGCAGGGCCTTACAACGTGACGCATCTCCTTAGATGCGACACGTTGTAATTGGGCTGCATTTTTATACTGTTTCTGCGTCACAAAAAGTAACGCAACTGCGGCGCAAAAATGACGCAAGGGGCTTGTAAATCCCCCATAGTGTATTGAAGAAAATTGTTCCGTTTTCATGCCATCCATACTTTTATCTATTTGAAGCCAGACCATTCCCTAGATACCATTTCTGTTCTTGTTTCTATAGCAATAGATCAGCCTGAGGAGGAATGGCCAGTATGGCTTTTTGAAGCGCATGGACATGAAAAGTGAATTTTTGTCTTGTGCTTATACCTTTCAACAAATAGTAAGCTGCCCTGATGGGAGACAACTGAGAAAGATGAAAAAATCATTATTGGTAAATGCACTGTAATACGGGTGATAATGCTCTCTATAAGTCTATATTAACATAACATAACGTGTGTAATCTGTAATACTTTTTTTGTACTTTTTATGTATCTTCTTGTTCAAAAATATTTTGTTGATAAATAGAATCTGGTATGTATTATAGTGCAGCTATGTACTTATTTAGATGACGTTTTGATAATACGTTTATCAATTGAAATGTGTTGCTTTCATTTGGTATTGGAAGCTGTCTTTTGAAAATGGCAACTGCTTTCAGAAAACAGTCTCTACCAGATACTGAAAACAATACAGCATTCCCTACATTGGAAGCACTTTTCAGGAGTTGAAATAATATACATCTGAAAGCGAATAGCTTGGGGTTGAGATAGAAATTCTCCTTTAAGCAAGATGTTATTCAGAATGTCTTGGAGCAGTGCCTGCAGTGGTCTCACCCTAAACAATCACTGGCTAAAGCGAACTGACCCAAAGCCTGTTCTCTGTGCAGTTTTTAATACAAAGGGGCAGATTTACAAGCCTTTTGCATCACTTTTTCCATGTTAATAGTGGCGCAAAAGTGTCACAAGGGGCTTGTAAATCGGCCCCAAAGTGTTTTGGTCACCATGGCTCTAAAAAGAAAACTATGAAAAAAGTAAAAAAGAATTGCTATGAGTGACAGTTGCATAATTTCAGTGAAAATATGAGTGACATTTCAGGGACTATGAGTGACACTTTCCAGCATAAAGATGAGGGAAGCACATAAACACCAGAAAATACACTAATTTCAGCATGGAGAAACTCTAAGAAGATCATAAGCGTACTGCAGGGGACCAGAAATTGAAGGGCGCTAATCTAGTACTCTGACAGAGACTCGAGTGGGGGTGGCAAGTGGTAACTACTTTAATTACTTAACTCGGTTCTTGGTGATCCGATCTTCATCCAGGAAGTCGCAGCACTGGCCTCGGCGATTGACTCTGGAGCAGGCTAAAGACTGCCTCGTGCCATCCGTCCCCTCCCAGGCAATCATTATCGGTTTGCCGCCGGTGCCCGGAGAATTCAGGCAGCCTGTACGAGTCCTCTCCTGACAGCTGCTGCAAACGAACCAGATGTGTGACGGTAGTTCAGAGGTCATCAATCCGACCACACTCTACAATGCACTTTCCCGATCGGCCTCCCCAATACTGAGGTGTCTGTGGTGGTCCGGCCTGTGATAGCACTATACTCAGCACTGCCACACTCCTCGTACCCCCCGCTTGGCCGCAGTTTGGTTTGCGCCGCCGCCCGCGATCCCCAATGCCTCTCTTCTTGCGTGGCCATAAGTCAATACTTCAGTGTCTGTGTGTCCTGGCACTGTTGTGTCGCTGCGCCGCCACCGGTGAAATTTACTCGGGGTCATCAATTTACATCATCTGCATTTGACTCAGCCTATGCTGAACAAAACGAATATTAGATGTGTATGCCAGGCTCACCTGTGATAGCATCTTGAAAATCCAAAACTGATAGTGTTTCACATGCCCTGCTGCTTGTCGTCCAGTAGCACCCAGACTCTGTCCTGGCGGCCGCTGCTACCCGGTTGGGTTGCTCACTCCTCGAGTCGGACACTCTCAGGTCTGGCATTGTTGAATTTAGCGTGTTAAGTAAAACTGCTGAGTACAGCGCACAGCAGTGCCAGTGCGGAGCTGCTTGCAGCAGACAGCGCAACACTGCAAGTTCCATATTTGAACAAATTTGTGGAGCCGCACAAAACCCTAGGTAGATGGCACTTTCGTTTACAAACTTCCCGGACCGGTTATGGCAGCACGATGCGACGTCCCTCATGCGCCGTCCTGAAGCACACAACCTGATTGTCCGGCTGCTCCCCGGGGATTCAGGAAGGTGACACATTGTATCGGTGTGAGTCACCTTGTGAGCAGCCTTAATTTAGCTCAATTTAAGCCTGTGAGAGCAGTGGGGACACAGCGCGCTGCCACACTAAACAGTTGTTACAGCCAGCCAGCGCTTCAGTGTCCGCTGTTAGACACATGTATTATGCGTGACAACGCATTTCAGTGAGGTGATGCGGAACACCACACTGAAATGCGTTAGTGTCACACATGATGCGTGATACTTGACAGGCCTGGACATGGAGATGGGTAGGCTACACGGGTTGCAGGTCCTTATCTTCCCTTAAAATAATTTGGCTTTATTCAGCCTTTTATGAAAGGGGCCCAACTCCACGTAGGCATGCCAGACACTTAGAGCTTCATTTTGGTAATGGTTACAATTACTGATTATCTGAGTTTTAAAGGTGGTATTAGATATAAGGGACCTCATTACGATTTGTAGGGAACTGGCTACGTGAAAACACCCCACCATAACAAAAGAAACACTAACAGTGCCACAATGCTATTAGCCAATGCCAGACCTATTAACTTTGTAAATATTTGTCCTGCTTGAGTGTATTCAAACTGGCCACCTTACCCGCACCACCATTAGTTTTACTTGATCCAGCCTGATTGTCATAGATAAAAGCCCATTTTCTTTTGAAGTTCTAACATTAAACTGTGATTTCGCAGTTTTCTAAAAATGTCAGCAGAATTATTTTTCAACATTATCCCTTTTAACTCTTAATTCCACCATTGCACTTTTTCTTATAGCTAATGTAGCCCAAAAATATTTTATCTCCGTTTTCCATGTATTACTTTTCGCATTCTTTTTAGATCTTCGTTCTCCTACACTCATATTCAGTCGGTGTAGACATCTGGTCCATTGACTCTGTAATGCCACTATGCAACATTTTAGAGAGATTGCATAACATGTATTTGTTTAATAGTTGGTAGTTGCTTTACATTTTACAACATCTTTTATTCCAAAATAGTGAATACAATTTATGTTAGGTGGACAGCCATTCTATTTGAACATTAGCTTTTTACTCTAATATTCACTATTTACAGATTATTTTGTAGGAAGTCTTTAGCTCCACAATTGTATTGTATTGTGGCATACTTGTATAGCGCGACCTGTCACCACCGAGGGCATCCTGGCGCTTTGACCCATAATCCAGCGAAAACAGTAGCTCAGCCTATCCTGGGAAAAAGGTGAGTTTTCAGAGCCTTTCTAAAAGCTAAGAGATCTTCAAGGCTTCTCAAGGATATAGGCAGAGAGTTCCAGAGTCTGGCTGCCGCTACTCTGAACGAGCGGCCACCCATCCTCACTCTCTGGAATCGCGGGACTACCAGTAGCTTGGACGACGAGGAGCGTAGAGCTCTAGATGGACGATACCAGGCAAACATTCGCCGCAAAGGGATAGGGCCCAGGCCATGAATAGCCCTGAACACAATACACGCTGCTTTGTAGCGCACCCGCAGATGGACTGGCAGCCAATGAAGTTCGCGCAGCGCTGCCGTAGAAGAGCTATGGTAGGGGCGAGAGAGGGCGAGTTTGGCAGCAATATTTTGCACCCTTTGCAGCTTGCCCAGAAGTGTTACCGGGGCCTCCAGAAGTAGTGCGTTACAATAGTCAAGTCGACTTAGGATGGTACAACGCACTACTTCTGGTCTGGCTTGCTCAGGGAGAAGAGGTAGGACCTTGCGCAGCATACGAATCAGCATCATACATGTAGAGGTGGTCTTGTTTACATGTAGATCCAGCTGCAGGTTAGGCCCAAAAGTAACGCCTAGGTTGCGCGCTGATTGTGCAGCAGACACCGTCTCTGAGAAGGACGGAGGCCAGAAGTCAACTGGGAGATCTCGAGGAACTCGATCGGTGGAACAATGCAAGACCTCTGTCTTTGTTCCGTTGAACTGTAACGAGTTCAAACGGAGCCATTCCGCTGTCGCCTGCATGCACCGGTGAAAAGTCTCCAGTGTGACTGCATCCTGTCCCTCCAGGGAGAAGACCAGCTGGGTATCATCCGCATAATTAAATGCGGAGATACCAAAGGATTTAATGAGCTGGACTAGAGGGCGGAGGTAGATATTAAAGAGTATAGGGCTGATGGCTGAGCCCTGGGGTACTCCTTGTCCCACTCTCCGCTCCTCTGAACTGAAGGGGGGTAACGAAACCCGTTGTTGACGGCAGTCCAAATAGGAGATTAACCAATCCCTGGCCTTGTCTTTGACCCCGCATTCTTCCAGCCTAGAGATCAAGGTGGGATGGCTGACCGTGTCGAACGCGGCCGACATGTCGAGCAGCACCAAGAATGCTGCCCGACCACTGTCGACTCGCGCCCGTAGATTGTCTAGCACGGTCACCAGCGCGGATTCCGTCCCATGCGCTGGGCGAAAGCCGAATTGCGTCTCATCCAACCAGGTGTTCCCTTCTAAGAAGCCGGACAGAGCGCGGGTAACCAACTTTTCCATGATTTTAACCGGAAAAGGAAGCAGGGAGATTGGCCGGTAATTAGAAAGGCAAGCAGGGTCGAGCGTAGGTTTTTTTAAAAGCGGAGATACCACTGCCTTCTTCCAGCAACTTGGTACAATAGCTGTCTCAAATGACTGGCAGCAGATGGCATGCAGGGGCTGGAAGAGGTCCTCTTGAAACACCTTCCATAGTTTTGGAGGAAGAGGATCCAAAGGCGAACCAGATGAAATCGTCAGGGCTAAGTCGCCGAACTCCTTCAGGGAGGGAAGGGGGAAACTACTCAGCTGGGGTCGACTGGCCTCGCTCGCCGGAGCTCCCAAGCTGAGAGCCGGCTCCAGAGAAGAAGAAAAAGGACTACTCTGCTGGGGTCGACTGGCTACACTCGCCGGAGCTCCCAGGCAGAGAGCCTGAACCAAAATGGGAGAGGGGGAGCTACTCAGCTGGGGTCAACTGGCCTCACTCGCCGGAGCTCCCAAGCTGAGAGCTGGCTCCACAGAAGAAGGAAGAGGACTACTCTGCTGAGGTCGACTGGCTACAATCGCCGGAGCTCCCAAGCAGAGGGCCGAATCCAGGGCTGAAAGGGAAGAGCTACTCAGCTGGGGTCGACTGGCCTCAGTCGCCGGAGCTCCCAAGCTGAGGGCCTGATCTAAAAGAAGGGAAGGAGAGCTACTCAGCTGGGGTCGACTGGCTTCCGCCGCCGGAGCTCCCGAGCTGGGGGGCTGCTCATCTGGTCGGGGTCGACTAGAGCTTGTATTAAGCCTGACACCAGGAAGGCTGCCAGGGCTCTAAGGTGCACAACATAAAACTGAGCAAGCTCTTAATTCGTTTGACTTTTTCGTTTATATTTCAACCATTATTTCATCATGTTAAACACATTTCTTGAACATGCTTTCTTTCAATAAATCACAGTATGCATTTTACAAATCATTGAGAGTCATCAACTAAACATAAGGATAACACAAAATAATGATGCTTAATATGAACACATAAGAACCCAATGCATTTCGGGACCTTTCGTGGCCCCTTCGTCAGGGGTCTGTTGAAGAAAAGAAAAGAATCGAATGAAAGAAAAAATTAGTATAAAGCAAACTATTGCTTTGATGTTTACAAGTTGCTCAGCCATTTCTAATTACTTGATAATTTCTGTATCTCCAAATTTGAGATTCGAGTCTTTTTAAATTTCAATGGAATTATGTTCCTTTCTGCTTTTATGTTATTCTCTGTGCAAAACGGTCTATTCATTAAATGTATTTCAGATAGTTGTTTTGAATTCATTATTCATTTAAATTGTAACTGAACCTACCTACCGTGACTAGCAGGTTGTTTGGAACAAAAAAACGATGTTCCTACGTACAAAAGGGATGACATTGAACGAGATATTTAAAAATACCTTATGTCTAAACTTTGCTACAGCATATTTATCAGGTCTTAGAAAAAAGGAAGAATGGAATGGTTAAAAATGGTTACCTGCGAGCCGATGCGTGATGCGTTGGTCTCGCTCTTATAGCCAGTTAAATTGAGTTAATACTGAAAAGCAAAAAAATAAGATTGCAGTCTAGTTTCCTAAAATAACAGGAATATTGTCTATTTAGCGTTTACATGTGACAAATTCTTGTTGTACCTGTTGCGTATGGTGTTTCGGAATCCTTCTTGTTATTAGGCAGCCCTCACCAACCTATTAAAAGGTTGAGAGTGTTGTTTTAATATTATGATCGTTTTACTAGTCAACAAGTATTCTCGCAAAAAGGGTTAAAGTTTACCTGCGGTCCTAGGCTGTGGCGCTTCGGTTCTGCAGTGTCAGTCTTTTTAATGTTTTAGCTGTGGGAAAACCACAGAATTAGTTAATCCGATTTTCGTTTTAAAATCCCTTTCAATTTAAGCGTTTTCGAAAAAACGCATTGCGAGGCTTACCTGGAATACAAGTTTTACTGGCCTTCCAATGTTCCACTCTGGCGTGTTCTCAGTCGCCATTAAAGTTTTGGTCCTTCTTCTAGTTTTGGTTTTGAGGTTTTCCCTAACACTAAAAACGGACTTTAGTAGTTCTGCGCTATTTAGTTGTGAGCGGATTGGGGCAGCCATATTAGAGTGTTTTGTAAAATCGATCCAATATAATCTATATTTTTACACTTTGTGTAATATTGAGTATGACTTCAAACTATTATTTATAAGAGAATAATTATTTGAAACCTTTGGCTGTATTAATGCTGATTCCCTTAACACATAAAAATGGAAAATAACAGTACTAATGTATAACATTTGTATCTAAGAAAACATTTTGGAACATGTATCATCCAATAGATATTTACAATCCCTTTGTATTTTAAATCGATGCCTGCCTATTTACAATCTTCTGTTTAGTGTGTTAGAGTATGTAGAATAATGTGAATTATTGTCGCTTTGAATTTATGTGTAGGGTTATAACTAGAACGCGTGCTAGAATTCACGGGGGTTTATGTATAGATTTGTAACTAGAACGCGTATCAGAATTCACGGGGGTACCAGGACCGTCCATCAGTATTGGTTGTTTAAAGAAAACATACCATCTCAATTTTATCGTTGAGCCCAAATGGGACCAGAGTCTGCAATTTGCGTATCCAGAAGGCTTCTCTCTGGAGAAGAATCTTTGCATTATCGAATCCCAACCTTTGTGGTACCTGCTCAACTATTTGGAATCTTAGTTGCGCTATCGTATGCCTTGCTTCTGTCCAGTGTTGCGCTAGAGGTGATGTGATGTTTTTTAATCGTATCCTGCTCTTGTGTTCCGTTAGTCTCACTTTTAGTTTTCTGTCTGTTTTTCCTATGTAGAGGAGTCCACACGGGCATTTGATAGCGTATATCACGTGTTCGGAATTGCATGTTGTATTGTGCTTAAGTTGAATTTTCTCCCCTGTTCTTGGGTGTAGTATTATATTTCCCAAAATAATGTTATTGCAATTTTTGCAGTTATGGCATTTCATTGTCCCTTTAAATGACGCTTGATCTTCAATGGTGGTTACCGACTTGCTCGGTTTGTTAAGCATTTCCTTGAGATTTTGTGCCCTTTTGTAGGCGAACAAAGGTTGCTCGTGAAACAATGAACCGAAGTCCTTTTCTATTTGCAATATCTCCCATCTTTTTTTAATTATTTTCTTGATCTCCCAGGATGATGTGGAGTACTTCGATACAAATACCATTCTTTTGTTTGTATTCTTCAACTTTTTTACTAGTAGTTCACTTCTGGGAATAGTCTTGATCTTCTCTACATGTGCCTCCAAGAGTTTTTTTGGATAACCTCTGTCCAAATACTTTTGTTTTTGTTCATTGATGCTTTTATCACAAATTTCTGGATTTGATGTGATTCTCTTAATTCGCATGAATTGCGACACTGGCAAGTTGTTGATCAAATTGGCTGGGTGGAAACTGCCAAAAAGCAGGGCATTATTCTTGTCAGTTGGTTTTTTGTATACACTTGCAGGCATCAATCAAAGGTAGCACACTATTTTGATTAAACGCCCTCAAACTTGATTACTGTGTGCAGTACCCACACACATACATTTTCACATATCATTCTGCAAAACGGTGGGCACTAGCACCATAGAAAATGTCTTTTGATTCGATATCTGGAATCACGGAAAATAGAGCAAACATAAAAATATACACCACGGATGAAGCTGATCAAATATATCAATTGATAAAGGAAACGAAAACCTTTGATGCGAAAAGTGGCTCAGTTACGCAACAGCTCAAACAACTGGAATATTTGACAAAACGAGAATTGAACCAACGATTACACGCCTCAACACTAATTCAATATCACCGCGTAAGACGGATTCCAAGAGGCCTCAGGCTCGCCATCAGACCAATGTTATACAGATTGAATAACAATCCTCAATTTATGGAAAAATGGTACTGTATCCTTAATAAATGCTCGCTTGATTTGATTTTGTTACTAGTGGAAGAGCTCTCGAGAATCATCAAAGAGTTAGAAGAAGAAATATTCAATGTCAAGAAAGATTTGTCATCCAGAATGGAGTTAGAACCATGGAATAAATTCCTAGCAGATTTGGATATCAAATTAGACAAGTATGGCAAGGAAATACAGGAGACAAAATTGCGAAAATTTAAACGCGATACAATCGACTACAAGCTCAACGAAGCTTACACTTGGGCTGAAGTTTACGCCAAAAGGAGATACACAAATAAGAAACAACAACCTACAACATCAGATGAAAGTGGTGTATCTGATAGCGATACCAGTACTACAAGGCAACCCTTACATAAACAGCAAGCAACTCCTTCAACATCCACAGAAGGTGCAAGCGGCACCAACTTAAGCTCGGATTCTTTTTTAGCGGAGGGCCAATTGCCCAGCAAACCACCAGACCAAACAACTACATCACAAGTGGAAAGAAAACGAGAAGAGGAAAAGGAAAAGGAAAGGGTAAGGAAAGCAAGCCTCAGGAGCCAAGCCAAAGCCTCGTGATCAATATATCTAAATATCCTTTGACACAATTTGAAACAGATTTACTTAACAAAGGAACAACTTTCGTGAGGACATATCAAACGAACGAGCTAGAAACTGAGATAGCATTTTTCAAGTTCATGCGCCTGTTAAGGCTTAAGCATTTCTTCACTGTAGTAAATCCAATTCAAACTGAGGAAAACGATGACACTAAATTCAAACCTAAGAGTACTTTTGTAGCCCCAATATCGCACAAGACATTGGATACTTTTGAGATACTAGTCAAGGCTGACTTAAGCAAAATTCATTGTTAAAAAAACTCTTGGAGGCACATGTAGAGAAGATCAAGACTATTCCCAGAAGTGAACTACTAGTAAAAAAGTTGAAGAATACAAACAAAAGAATGGTATTTGTATCGAAGTACTCCACATCATCCTGGGAGATCAAGAAAATAATTAAAAAAAGATGGGAGATATTGCAAATAGAAAAGGACTTCGGTTCATTGTTTCACGAGCAACCTTTGTTCGCCTACAAAAGGGCACAAAATCTCAAGGAAATGCTTAACAAACCGAGCAAGTCGGTAACCACCATTGAAGATCAAGCGTCATTTAAAGGGACAATGAAATGCCATAACTGCAAAAATTGCAATAACATTATTTTGGGAAATATAATACTACACCCAAGAACAGGGGAGAAAATTCAACTTAAGCACAATACAACATGCAATTCCGAACACGTGATATACGCTATCAAATGCCCGTGTGGACTCCTCTACATAGGAAAAACAGACAGAAAACTAAAAGTGAGACTAACGGAACACAAGAGCAGGATACGATTAAAAAACATCACATCACCTCTAGCGCAACACTGGACAGAAGCAAGGCATACGATAGCGCAACTAAGATTCCAAATAGTTGAGCAGGTACCACAAAGGTTGGGATTCGATAATGCAAAGATTCTTCTCCAGAGAGAAGCCTTCTGGATACGCAAATTGCAGACTCTGGTCCCATTTGGGCTCAACGATAAAATTGAGATGGTATGTTTTCTTTAAACAACCAATACTGATGGACGGTCCTGGTACCCCCGTGAATTCTGATACGCGTTCTAGTTACAAATCTATACATAAACCCCCGTGAATTCTAGCACGCGTTCTAGTTATAACCCTACACATAAATTCAAAGCGACAATAATTCACATTATTCTACATACTCTAACACACTAAACAGAAGATTGTAAATAGGCAGGCATCGATTTAAAATACAAAGGGATTGTAAATATCTATTGGATGATACATGTTCCGAAATGTTTTCTTAGATACAAATGTTATACATTAGTACTGTTATTTTCCATTTTTATGTGTTAAGGGAATCAGCATTAATACAGCCAAAGGTTTCAAATAATTATTCTCTTATAAATAATAGTTTGAAGTCATACTCAATATTACACAAAGTGTAAAAATATAGATTATATTGGATCGATTTTACAAAACACTCTAATATGGCTGCCCCAATCCGCTCACAACTAAATAGCGCAGAACTACTAAAGTCCGTTTTTAGTGTTAGGGAAAACCTCAAAACCAAAACTAGAAGAAGGACCAAAACTTTAATGGCGACTGAGAACACGCCAGAGTGGAACATTGGAAGGCCAGTAAAACTTGTATTCCAGGTAAGCCTCGCAATGCGTTTTTTCGAAAACGCTTAAATTGAAAGGGATTTTAAAACGAAAATCGGATTAACTAATTCTGTGGTTTTCCCACAGCTAAAACATTAAAAAGACTGACACTGCGGAACCGAAGCGCCACAGCCTAGGACCGCAGGTAAACTTTAACCCTTTTTGCGAGAATACTTGTTGACTAGTAAAACGATCATAATATTAAAACAACACTCTCAACCTTTTAATAGGTTGGTGAGGGCTGCCTAATAACAAGAAGGATTCCGAAACACCATACGCAACAGGTACAACAAGAATTTGTCACATGTAAACGCTAAATAGACAATATTCCTGTTATTTTAGGAAACTAGACTGCAATCTTATTTTTTTGCTTTTCAGTATTAACTCAATTTAACTGGCTATAAGAGCGAGACCAACGCATCACGCATCGGCTCGCAGGTAACCATTTTTAACCATTCCATTCTTCCTTTTTTCTAAGACCTGATAAATATGCTGTAGCAAAGTTTAGACATAAGGTATTTTTAAATATCTCGTTCAATGTCATCCCTTTTGTACGTAGGAACATCGTTTTTTTGTTCCAAACAACCTGCTAGTCACGGTAGGTAGGTTCAGTTACAATTTAAATGAATAATGAATTCAAAACAACTATCTGAAATACATTTAATGAATAGACCGTTTTGCACAGAGAATAACATAAAAGCAGAAAGGAACATAATTCCATTGAAATTTAAAAAGACTCGAATCTCAAATTTGGAGATACAGAAATTATCAAGTAATTAGAAATGGCTGAGCAACTTGTAAACATCAAAGCAATAGTTTGCTTTATACTAATTTTTTCTTTCATTCGATTCTTTTCTTTTCTTCAACAGACCCCTGACGAAGGGGCCACGAAAGGTCCCGAAATGCATTGGGTTCTTATGTGTTCATATTAAGCATCATTATTTTGTGTTATCCTTATGTTTAGTTGATGACTCTGAATGATTTGTAAAATGCATACTGTGATTTATTGAAAGAAAGCATGTTCAAGAAATGTGTTTAACATGATGAAATAATGGTTGAAATATAAACGAAAAAGTCAAACGAATTAAGAGCTTGCTCAGTTTTATGTTGTGCACCTTAGAGCCCTGGCAGCCTTCCTGGTGTCAGGCTTAATACAAGTTTCATATGGTGTGGCAGGCATCAATCAAAGGTAGCACACTATTTTGATTAAACACCCTCAAACTTGATTACTGTGTGCAGTACCCACACACATACATTTTCACATATCATTCTGCAAAACGGTGGGCACTAGCACCATAGAAAATGTCTTTTGATTCGATATCTGGAATCACGGAAAATAGAGCAAACATAAAAATATACACCACGGATGAAGCTGATCAAATATATCAATTGATAAAGGAAATGAAAACCTTTGATGCGAAAAGTGGCTCAGTTACGCAACAGCTCAAACAACTGGAATATTTGACAAAACGAGAATTGAACCAACGATTACACGCCTCAACACTAATTCAATATCACCGCGTAAGACGGATTCCAAGAGGCCTCAGGCTCGCCATCAGACCAATGTTATACAGATTGAATAACAATCCTCAATTTATGGAAAAATGGTACTGTATCCTTAATAAATGCTCGCTTGATTTGATTTTGTTACTAGTGGAAGAGCTCTCGAGAATCATCAAAGAGTTAGAAGAAGAAATATTCAATGTCAAGAAAGATTTGTCATTCAGAATGGAGTTAGAACCATGGAATAAATTCCTAGCAGATTTGGATATCAAATTAGACAAGTATGGCAAGGAAATACAGGAGACAAAATTGCGAAAATTTAAACGCGATACAATCGACTACAAGCTCAACGAAGCTTACACTTGGGCTGAAGTTTACGCCAAAAGGAGATACACAAATAAGAAACAACAACCTACAACATCAGATGAAAGTGGTGTATCTGATAGCGATACCAGTACTACAAGGCAACCCTTACATAAACAGCAAGCAACTCCTTCAACATCCACAGAAGGTGCAAGCGGCACCAACTTAAGCTCGGATTCTTTTTTAGCGGAGGGCCAATTGCCCAGCAAACCACCAGACCAAACAACTACATCACAAGTGGAAAGAAAACGAGAAGAGGAAAAGGAAAAGGAAAGGGTAAGGAAAGCAAGCCTCAGGAGCCAAGCCAAAGCCTCGTGATCAATATATCTAAATATCCTTTGACACAATTTGAAACAGATTTACTTAACAAAGGAACAACTTTCGTGAGGACATATCAAACGAACGAGCTAGAAACTGAGATAGCATTTTTCAAGTTCATGCGCCTGTTAAGGCTTAAGCATTTCTTCACTGTAGTAAATCCAATTCAAACTGAGGAAAACGATGACACTAAATTCAAACCTAAGAGTACTTTTGTAGCCCCAATATCGCACAAGACATTGGATACTTTTGAGATACTAGTCAAGGCTGACTTAAGCAAAATTCATTTTAAGAGCAAACTAAAGAATCTGACTAAAGCTGAATACAGTGCACTGCAATCCCTAGCGAAAAATCCAACTATCGTAATCCAGAAGGCGGACAAAGGAGGGGGTCTAGTCATTATGGACTCCACGTTCTATTTACAAAAAGGTACAGAGCATGTAAGTGACACAGCTACATACGCAAAACTTGACAAAGATCCCACAATGGAAATAGCACATGCTTTGGATGAAATACTAAATAAAGCGGAAGAGTTGTGCTGGATCAATACAAGAACAAAACGCTATTTGAGACAACTGTATCCAAGGAGACCGCGGATATATTTTTTACCTAAAATTCATAAAAGTCTCCAAAATCCACCATTCAGACCAATAGTTTCAGGGTGCTCCTCAATTTTCGAAAATCTGGGAATATTCATCGACACCCACATGCAGTCATTCATACAGAACTGGTCAACGTATTTGGAAGATACTTCAGATTTCCTAAGGAACCTTCAAATAATCGACGCACAAGGTGCAACACAATGGATTATTTGTACTATAGATGTTACATCTCTATATACTTCAATACCACACCAGCAAGGCCTAGAAGCCATGGAATGGGCGCTTCTAAAAGGGGAAAAATCAGAAGAAGTCAAATGCATGACCCTTAAGCTACTGGAATTTTGCTTAGAAAATAGCTATTTTACATGGCAAAATGACTTTTACATACAACTGAACGGCACAGCAACGGGTTTTCCCGGAGCCTGTATTTACGCCAATATTTTTATGGCTAAATTCGAAGATGACCACATTTTGACAAAACCTGAATGGCAACAAGGACTAGTTCATTACAAAAGATATATAGATGATATCTTTATACTTTGGAGAGATTCGCAAAAGAAACTATTGGAGAACATTCAAAATCTCAATAGCATTGATGCTCGCATCCAGTTCACACACAGCATAAGCACTGAAGCACTGCCTTTCCTCGATGTTCTAGTGGAAATTAAAGAAGACTCCATACACACAAGTGTATACAAAAAACCAACTGACAAGAATAATGCCCTGCTTTTTGGCAGTTTCCACCCAGCCAATTTGATCAACAACTTGCCAGTGTCGCAATTCATGCGAATTAAGAGAATCACATCAAATCCAGAAATTTGTGATAAAAGCATCAATGAACAAAAACAAAAGTATTTGGACAGAGGTTATCCAAAAAAACTCTTGGAGGCACATGTAGAGAAGATCAAGACTATTCCCAGAAGTGAACTACTAGTAAAAAAGTTGAAGAATACAAACAAAAGAATGGTATTTGTATCGAAGTACTCCACATCATCCTGGGAGATCAAGAAAATAATTAAAAAAAGATGGGAGATATTGCAAATAGAAAAGGACTTCGGTTCATTGTTTCACGAGCAACCTTTGTTCGCCTACAAAAGGGCACAAAATCTCAAGGAAATGCTTAACAAACCGAGCAAGTCGGTAACCACCATTGAAGATCAAGCGTCATTTAAAGGGACAATGAAATGCCATAACTGCAAAAATTGCAATAACATTATTTTGGGAAATATAATACTACACCCAAGAACAGGGGAGAAAATTCAACTTAAGCACAATACAACATGCAATTCCGAACACGTGATATACGCTATCAAATGCCCGTGTGGACTCCTCTACATAGGAAAAACAGACAGAAAACTAAAAGTGAGACTAACGGAACACAAGAGCAGGATACGATTAAAAAACATCACATCACCTCTAGTGCAACACTGGACAGAAGCAAGGCATACGATAGCGCAACTAAGATTCCAAATAGTTGAGCAGGTACCACAAAGGTTGGGATTCGATAATGCAAAGATTCTTCTCCAGAGAGAAGCCTTCTGGATACGCAAATTGCAGACTCTGGTCCCATTTGGGCTCAACGATAAAATTGAGATGGTATGTTTTCTTTAAACAACCAATACTGATGGACGGTCCTGGTACCCCCGTGAATTCTGATACGCGTTCTAGTTACAAATCTATACATAAACCCCCGTGAATTCTAGCACGCGTTCTAGTTATAACCCTACACATAAATTCAAAGCGACAATAATTCACATTATTCTACATACTCTAACACACTAAACAGAAGATTGTAAATAGGCAGGCATCGATTTAAAATACAAAGGGATTGTAAATATCTATTGGATGATACATGTTCCGAAATGTTTTCTTAGATACAAATGTTATACATTAGTACTGTTATTTTCCATTTTTATGTGTTAAGGGAATCAGCATTAATACAGCCAAAGGTTTCAAATAATTATTCTCTTATAAATAATAGTTTGAAGTCATACTCAATATTACACAAAGTGTAAAAATATAGATTATATTGGATCGATTTTACAAAACACTCTAATATGGCTGCCCCAATCCGCTCACAACTAAATAGCGCAGAACTACTAAAGTCCGTTTTTAGTGTTAGGGAAAACCTCAAAACCAAAACTAGAAGAAGGACCAAAACTTTAATGGCGACTGAGAACACGCCAGAGTGGAACATTGGAAGGCCAGTAAAACTTGTATTCCAGGTAAGCCTCGCAATGCGTTTTTTCGAAAACGCTTAAATTGAAAGGGATTTTAAAACGAAAATCGGATTAACTAATTCTGTGGTTTTCCCACAGCTAAAACATTAAAAAGACTGACACTGCGGAACCGAAGCGCCACAGCCTAGGACCGCAGGTAAACTTTAACCCTTTTTGCGAGAATACTTGTTGACTAGTAAAACGATCATAATATTAAAACAACACTCTCAACCTTTTAATAGGTTGGTGAGGGCTGCCTAATAACAAGAAGGATTCCGAAACACCATACGCAACAGGTACAACAAGAATTTGTCACATGTAAACGCTAAATAGACAATATTCCTGTTATTTTAGGAAACTAGACTGCAATCTTATTTTTTTGCTTTTCAGTATTAACTCAATTTAACTGGCTATAAGAGCGAGACCAACGCATCACGCATCGGCTCGCAGGTAACCATTTTTAACCATTCCATTCTTCCTTTTTTCTAAGACCTGATAAATATGCTGTAGCAAAGTTTAGACATAAGGTATTTTTAAATATCTCGTTCAATGTCATCCCTTTTGTACGTAGGAACATCGTTTTTTTGTTCCAAACAACCTGCTAGTCACGGTAGGTAGGTTCAGTTACAATTTAAATGAATAATGAATTCAAAACAACTATCTGAAATACATTTAATGAATAGACCGTTTTGCACAGAGAATAACATAAAAGCAGAAAGGAACATAATTCCATTGAAATTTAAAAAGACTCGAATCTCAAATTTGGAGATACAGAAATTATCAAGTAATTAGAAATGGCTGAGCAACTTGTAAACATCAAAGCAATAGTTTGCTTTATACTAATTTTTTCTTTCATTCGATTCTTTTCTTTTCTTCAACAGACCCCTGACGAAGGGGCCACGAAAGGTCCCGAAATGCATTGGGTTCTTATGTGTTCATATTAAGCATCATTATTTTGTGTTATCCTTATGTTTAGTTGATGACTCTCAATGATTTGTAAAATGCATACTGTGATTTATTGAAAGAAAGCATGTTCAAGAAATGTGTTTAACATGATGAAATAATGGTTGAAATATAAACGAAAAAGTCAAACGAATTAAGAGCTTGCTCAGTTTTATGTTGTGCACCTTAGAGCCCTGGCAGCCTTCCTGGTGTCAGGCTTAATACAAGTTTCATATGGTGTGGCAGGCATCAATCAAAGGTAGCACACTATTTTGATTAAACGCCCTCAAACTTGATTACTGTGTGCAGTACCCACACACATACATTTTCACATATCGGGGTCAACTAGAGGGCATGGCCGGAGCTTCCTGACAGAGGTAAGTAACCCTCTGCAGGGGTCGACTGGCCGTCTCCTCCGGAGCTCCCTCCTTAGTGGTGGAATTCCGTGGGTCCTGCAGACCTGCTAGGATTTTACGGATTTTTTCCTCAAAGGCGTCCGCAAGAGAGTCACAAAGAGCTTGCGATGAGGGGACTGCACTCGCCACACACGTGGGGTGAGCAAGGTCCTTAACGATTTTAAAAAGGGCCTGTGCCTTGTTTGGGGCCTGATTTAGAGTGAGTTCAAGAAAGGTCGCTTTCGCTATCTTGATTTGAGCTTTATATTTATGCATAGCAGACCTAAATGCGATTTTCTCAGAGTCTAGGTACTGTTTCCTCCAGACCCTTTCTGCGCGTTTACAGTCAAGTTTGAGCTGGCGTAGTTCGCTCGTGTACCAAGGACTGGCTCGGTTCACCCTCCCTCGTGACTTCCGAAGGGGCGCCAACTTGTCCAGCGAGCTAGATATGGACTGGCAGAAGAGGGTATAACTTTCTTCGACTGTATTGCCAAGCTTAAAGTCCTCACCTAAAATGTTCGGCAATGGAGCGATGTTAAGGATACGGGACCAAGGTCTCTCTAGCTTAGCTAGAGGTAGTCCAGCCTTACGCGAAGTAGGGTCCTCCGAACAAAGGGAAAACCTAATCAGAGAGTGGTCCGTCCAGTATTGGCACTTGATGTCCACTAATGATATCCATTGAGGGTCCGCAAACACCAGGTCCAAAGTATGGCCTTTCCGATGCGTGGAAGCGTTCACCAGCTGTACTAAGTTGATATCTATACAAGCTTGGCTGAGAGAGAAAAACGCATTGTCCAGCGAGCTGCCTGCCCACAGATTAAAATCTCCAAGAACCAATAGCTTGGAGTGGGAGCTAGCAAGTTCATAAATCAGGTCAATGAGAAGAGGAATGGATGGTGCTGGTCCCGGGGGACGGTAACAAAGGACACCCGAACAGCAGATCGACTCCTGCTGTTTGACTGTAAAACCCATCAGTTCAAATCCCGGTACCTCTTGAATCTTTAGCTGGGAGAGGGTAAGCGAGTCTCTATAAATGTATCCGATTCCCCCTCCTCGATTAAGTGGGCGCGGTGAGTGGCTGATTTTGAATTCTGAGGGGCAGGCTAGGCCCAGCTCGACCTCACAGTCCTCCCGAGTCCACGTTTCAGTGAGAAAGAGGACATCGAGCTGTTCAGACTCAATGAGGAAGGCTATTTCCGTGTGGTGCTTGCAGAGGGATCTAACATTAAGCAAACCACAGGAGATTGGCCTAGAGGTTGGAGGCCTGACCGGGTCCTGACCAGGTCTGAGTCTAAGTAGCTCAGCCCGAGTATAAGCTATACGAATTGAACCGGAAGGGCCAGAGGTAGCGGCCCTAAGCGCGTCCGTTGCGCGAACGGGCGCAAACGGGCTCACCTCTGGCCAATGTGATGTATGTTATGCTAAAAGCAGATGCTATAGTGGAGAGGATGAACCCGCCATCTGCAAATTTACAAAGGCTGAAGGAAAGCCTAATGCAATGTTCCCTTGGGATGGTGGTATAAATGTGATGTATATTTCTTTACAGAGAGTCTCAAGTGTGGTTGTTTGCCGGGACATAATGCACTTTAAAGCTCTACATCTAAAAGATACACTCTATCTATCTTCCTCACTCTATCTTACCTTTGCCTCAAATTGTAAAGCGCTCTGATATCCTCCGGGATCACGTTCGCGCTATATAAAACTTTATAAATAAATAAATATATACATTTCAGTGTACTCAAGTCAGCTTGTGGAGAAGTTCGACTACTGGCATCTAATGGGGCTGAGTCTGCCTGGCAGAGGGCCTGAAAGAAAAATGTTTCCTAGGTAGGTTCTTGGATCTGTTTCAGTTATTAATTTTGCGTGTAGTTCTACATTGTTTGGTGAGTAGTAGTAATCTAATTCTTATTTGAAAGTTTTAAAAGAGAAGGTGTGGTGATTGGTAACTTTATACGTAAAGAATCTGGCTGTTGCCAGAAAGAAATGTCTTTCCGTAGCACGCCAGGCAAGGGATCTGAGGGTGATGTAGCCATACTTCTGAGTAATAGAGATCAGTCGTTCTTTTCCTCAATCTACGGATATTTCTTTCACTTTATAAACGCCTTTGTTTCAACACAGATTTTGCTACTTTTGATGCAACATTTTGTAATTTATTTGACTTGTCTTATCTGTTTTTCTTTGATGTATTACCCATTTCATAAAAAGATAATTTTACTAAGTTCTAGTAACTTTGTCTTCCTACAAACTGCCTCTATATTTGTGGGTAGATTACTGTTTGTGAGTTTATAGTATTTGTGGGGTTTTTCATTCCAGTGTCAATTGTACCAAGATAGGAATGAAGCGTTGGTGTTGCAATAAAGTCACTTCAGGCAGCTGCCTTATGGTTCCAATGAAAACTCTTCTTGACCGCTAGTATCAAGGGCAGAAGCAACTAGATGTTTCCAAGAGAAATGCATGTAAAGTGCAATTAATACCAACAATTGTCAAGCACAGAAACAACACACAAACTATAAAGACACGTTTATTGAGCAAAAAGACAACAAAATAATTACAATTGTAACGAAAGGTATGATTTTTTCAAATTTTAAGCCAAAAAAAGTGCCTAGAACTTTAAACGTTTGCACTATATTGATTAGGTCTTCTCCCTTTGTCAAAGTCAAGAACTGTTTTTTGCATTTGGGACAGGAGCTAGAAAGTGTAAGAGCGGCCTGGAAATGTATGGGAGCAGATCATGATTCCAATTTGGCACCTCTAAGTCAAAAGAGGTAGCATTATGGCTGTCATTTGTTGTGCCAACTGCTCCTTTTCCCCTCCCTGATGGCCAGTCCTTGTTACATGGGCCTACAGACTGGGCTACTGTCTTGTGAGAGCAGGATATTTAACTCCAGTCAGGAATATGTATTAAGCCTCTGGAGGTGAGTAGTAAAACTAGTTCGAAGTCGGTTTTAGTTTGGGCAGCCCAAAGTACATTGTTATAAAGCTGCTTTTCCAGAAAAAAATTAAATATCTTTCTTTCGCTTGAAATTGGTAGTTTAAAATTAGGTGGAAAATAACTTGGCTAGCATTTTCTCAGGTGAAAGGGGAGTAATGAAGGGTTTTAATTTTACTTAGGAGTGTTCATGCAGAATCTAGCTGAACCTACCCAGTGAAAACAGATGTTGGACATTTAGTCACTGTGTGGGCACAGTATTCCAAATATTTTGTGTGCCTCTTTTATATATATGAATTAGTAAGCACTATTGACTGAGGGCTTACAAGAAAGGGTGGACGTAACTCCCGTAATTTGGTGTAGTTTAATCACACGAAGTTACCTAAGATTTCCATGAAATTACGAGAGAGGAGTAATTCTGCCTTAAGTGCTATTTCTTAGTGCAAAAATGCCCCTTTTGCGTCCAGAATTGAGATGAGGATGCATTTTGTGCTAAGAAATAGCGCTAAATGCAACAGAAAAGGAATAGCAAGCACAAGTCGTCGCTTGCATTCGCTAAATGGGCTCTTAGGGTAGGATTTTTCCCCAACATACTCCCTGCATTTAGCTCTAATTTGTTAGTGCAAAATGCACCCTCACGTCCAAAATAGGCACGAGGATGTATTGTTGAGCTACGAAATGTAGCTAAGTGCAGCAAGACATAAATAGCAAGTGGGCTGCTCGTGAAATGTTCCCTTGCGGTAGGATTTCCCCCCAAAATTATGCAAGCATGAGTAATCGCGTGATTATCAGTAATTTTGCATCAAAGAGTAACGCAGAATTACTCCAATTACTCAGGTGTGTATGAAATTCCGCCCACACTTACTTAGAAGGCACCCTTCACGGGTGTGGTAAAATATACAAATTGTGTTTTGTACATGCACAGCTACTTCACATGGTATCCTGCAGTGCTTTTAAACTGCAGCCAAGCCAGAGCAAAGTGGTTCTGCAGGCCGTGATATTGTATTTTCATATTTGTGTTTGGTGTAAATACACACTGCAGCCCACATTTGACATTAAACTCCCATGGCACTGGTGCATTTTATAAGCGCCATCTACAGTGGCTTTACTGGAAGTTAAATAGACCAATTTACTGAAACAAATTTTATCTGTACCATTTTAGGCCCAAAGCACAAACACTGAGACTCTGAACAGGTGGGTCGTAGGACATGGAGTCCTAATACATTCAAAAAAGACAACTCACCTACAATGACCATAAAAATACCTGGTTGTTTGGAGAAAAGGAAAGCATGGAAACTTCAAAATCCTTATACAGGAGCATCAGTCTGGATGAAATGTCCCAAAATGCAGCCTTAACACTTGTTTCCTATCTTACAAATGTATTCTTTTTTCTATTTTTTGCCTCCCCGTGAAGATGACAGTAAGGTGACTTCTAAGTAGAGAAGAAATGCTCCAGCATACAGTCATTATCCTCTTGTGACATGCCAGAATTAGGCATTTGTCGAACAATTTACTTCTGCTGCAGGACTTGTGGTTGGCAGTGCAGTACTCAGCGGGCGGGATGTAATCATGCTGATTATAGAGTAAACCAGTGCTTTTTCCTTGAAAAGCTCTCTGTCTCTGTTGTATTGTGCTGGTAGTTAAGTCATGACCGCCTGCACCAGGCTGACTTTAAGTGGATTCCCCTACCCTTCTTACAAAGTTACGCTTCTATTTTTACTTATAGTACTATTACTGTCACCATTGTAAATCTTTCTGCATTCTACTTACTTTCTGATGTGCCGATTCATTACATTTTCTATTTTCCCCCATCATGGCCCAGCATTTCCTTGCCCTTCGTCTGCCTGTATCTTCTTTATCAATGTTTGCGGCTCGCCATCGTATTATTCCTGCTGCACTGCATCCCTGCAATTACTTCTTCTTTTCCCTTATCCTGCAGTCAGTTCCAATGGTGCATTGTCGTTGCAGACACATGCTTTTAGGTCAAGCCTACAGCGAAAGACATTGTGGGCTTACCAAGATCACACAATGACTCAGAGCCTGCCCATTGCTTACTATTGGTTGGCTTTCCTGTCTCTCTCCTTTCCCTGCTCGTTATTCATGCCCCAGCTTGTCAGCCTTGTGTATGTCCCTCCCGTAGTATAGCCTCTTTACTGTCTCTTTTGATTTGCTGGTTTAAATGTTTCCACTGCTTATTTTTCAAGTGCATGTGGTTTTCAGTGGTAATTTTCACCCGTGCGCCTCTCCCAAACCCCATGTTATAGTTGACTCTCTTGTCGTACCCCGTTGCTTTCTTGTCTGTGTACATCTCCACTGCCCCCTCCACGTTGGTATCTCACCCACTGTTTCTTTTCCAGACCCTGGCCCTCTCTGGTGTTTACCCCACCTGTTCACTCCCCTTCTTTGTCGCTGTTGCCTCTCCCCACGTCAAGTGTTGTTTCTCCCCACCTGTGCCCTCCATGTTACTTCCCACATCCATGCTGTAAAAGAACGCTTTTGCACATATTTTCTTTTTATTTCGTAACCTCACTCGAATCAGCAAATAGAAAGAAAAAAAAGTGGCCACACATTTTGTTTGCATGATGTGCACACATACAAAATGATGCAGCCAGCCGCGTGATATGCTTTTTTTCTTATTTAGCCATGCTGCTCAGCATGATAAAGCCGATTAGTCTTAAAGGTGAGCAGTAATGACTTTGACTAATTTTTGCTTGGCCGTACGATAAGCAGGACTTGGCACATGTTTGAAATATTTTGTACTGAGAATATTTGATTTTGATTTAGAGTGGAAAAAGCAGAATCCTTATGAAAAAATTAAAGTTCTGATGGGTTGGCCAGAGTCTCTCACACAACAAATGCAAATTTCAAAGGTACATTGCTTTGCAGCGTAAACCAATTTGGCATTGTGAACCAGAAGTAGTATTAACATGATCAGTTGGACTTCCAGTGGAATTCAAGTTTGCCAAATAAGATTACTGCATTCAAAACTTGTGCAGTCTTAGCAATCATTTCATTTGGTTGCTTCAGTTTTGTTACCCATGACAATAAATCACAATGAGTATGGCCAAGTAGTTTACAATTGTGACCAGTTCTGCGAGATGACACTATTGAGTTATTATACACGCTATCCATTCTGTACTCTTGTTTTTCCAGAAGGGTAATGAATATAGAAAGCAGTACCAGCAAATAATGTAGTAGACAAAACTAGGCTTCCCATTGGTGGAAATTTGTTATTCATTTGAATGAACACATATCTGTGTGTTATTGAAAATAATTCACAGACTTGATACTACTTTGTTGAATATATGATTTGAACCTATTGGTGTTTGTTCACTAATAATAACCAACCATGAGCGAAGTGTCTAACTTCCACAAACATAGACAATTTTTCTACACCAAAAATTTAAAGAATTTTGTTTATTTTGTTCTTTTAGTTTTGATGTAGAACCAACAAGGGTTAGCTGGGTGTCCGAGTGCTTTACATAGCAGTTTAGCATTTGAGCAGTGCAGTGATAAATAGAATTATTTCTCAACAGTATACCATTTAAAGTTTCGCATAAAAGTTTCAGGGATGACAGTAGCAGTAATACACCCGTTTGTACAGCATTACATTTGAAAGATAAGCATACCCCATTCTGTACTACAACAAAGGACAGGATGTTTACCACGACATCCATAGGCAGTAAAGAAATGGCGTCTGAGTGGCAGCTTTATATGATCCTAGTGAGGGAGTTGGAAGAATTTGATGTGTGGGTGATGGCAAATCAAACACCATGTGGCTATAGGGTCATGTACTCATTTATGAAAGTTCTTCTACAATGTATATTCGAGTACCTAGGGGTTCCTTTCATGGCATTGTTTGAGGGACCACTCGAAGGTGGTGAAGGAAGTAGTTATTCGGATATGCTGAGGGAAGGCATTTGTTACATACCGAGTATCCCATGTCTCAAGTATTGGGCATATATATGTAGGCGCTAAAATTGCATTGTGCCATTTGGCATTTACCATGGAATCCTGTGTGGTGTTATTGTAAAAGGCACACTTTGCAACAATGTAGAAGGACTTTACAAATGGTAAAGGTAGTGGAAGATGTGTGAAAATGTTCAAGTGTTTTTAGAGATTAATGATGATGAACAACATAAACGAAGACCAATACCAAATAAGATTGAACATGAAAAGTACAGACAAATTGAGTAAACCACCCAATGTGGTTTAAGTATTGGAGGGAATATAAAAATGTTAGCCGAATCAGGCAGCTTGTACACATTAATATGTGGGGAATCGTATATTGGAAATTTAAAAGGAAAGTCATTTAGTATTGCCAGATATGAAAATGGGGGGGTAAGGCGGGTAACAAATGAGTTGTTAGGAATGACATGATCTTACATAAAGTATAAGGAAGGAAATGTATATAAAAGAGAGTATGTCAAAAGTTTTAGGTTGGAGACACCAGAAAGATTTTCGTGTAATCTTGGATTTCAGTCCAAGGGACCCTGCCATAGTAATTGACAGTAATAGGGAAGTTGAAGCAACTGACTGGATTGTTACGAAATACCCTGAAGTATTCACCAGTAAGTTAGGACTATTCAATAGTTTATTCATAAGATAATATTTAAAAAAACGAGCTCATCTGTAGCCCACAAGGCAAGATACGTACCGAACTCGGAGAATGCACCATTGCAAAACTATATTGATAGATCATTGCAGGAGGACGTAATTTGGAGGACTGAATCTTTTGCATGGGTTGCCTACATGGTTTTGGACCTCAAATAATGGGGCAAGATGCTCTTATGTGTAAACTTATGTTGACGTGGTTCTCAGAAAAGAGCACATCTGAGTCTGAGTTGCTTGAATAAAAATTGGGTGCTCAACCCAATATGGATAAAGGCGAGAAAAGATGAAAACCCACATGGTTTCTTATGCACTTCCAAATCATATTGGGGTAGATGCTTAAAAAGGACACTTACAATAGTAGCATTACCACCCAAATTACTATCATGGTACACTTATCGCGTAAGCTGCACTGCCAAATCAGTAGGGACTAGTGTGACTGAAATCTGGCTTGTTTAGAGCAGGAGGCTTCTTTTGAACTGGTATCTTGAAATTACTTGATGATTTAAGATCAAAATACAATATTCAGGTATGGCAGTTCCTAGATTATGGCTGTACAGTGTGAGCACAATTAATTTAACAGAAGGCTGTGACTGAACTGCCGACCCATGAAGCTATGGAACAAGCATTCTTGATCGGTAAAGGGAAAAATTAATATCTTTACAGTACCACACATTGGTGGGAATGTCAAAAAGTGACCTACTGCATCATAGATCTAAATGGCAAATACATCTAGATAAAGAACGCACAGACCTTCAATGGAATTTTGTGACTGGATTTCCAGGAAGACAAAGATTTATCAAAATAGGACGCACTTAGTATGCCCGAGATGTCGTTATAATAATGATGTACATTTTAAACATATTGTCTGGAGTTGCACAGTTATTGAAGAATATTGAAATGTAATCACCAACTACAGGACTGACAGGGCAAGAAAGCAAGCCTAATTGTATAAAAGACTTACCTGCTGGACCACATGAATAAGAATAAGAAAGCAAACGCTAGATGTAAATGTATAGGTTTAATATTGTTACCAGCAGAAAGATCAATTGCTATGCAATGGACATACACCGAGATGGTTAGATTTGAACAGTGGTTGGCATGTCTACTGAAATGGGCAGAAACTGAAAACACTGTAATAAATAACCTGCAGAATATAAAGGGGGTGATAAGAAGAGCGTACAGAATTTGGATGAGCCTATACTGCTACTAGCAGGAAAAAACTCTAATGGCAGGCCACTAAAGTGCACACATAGATGAATGCACATAATGTAAGTCACCAGATCCAAGTGAGTGTAATTATGAAGACTGACCTATGCCCAATGGTTGAATGGCGTACATGGAGTATAGACATACAAGCACAGGGCCACCCATCTCAAGATTACGAAGATGTCACACAATTGTGTCATTTGATTCACAGATTTCACAAGAGTTTCAAAATTTAACAGATCGGGAATAAACTACTAACACACTAATTATGTATACCCATTTTAGGACAAACATGAGATGTCTCCGTTATGATTTTTTTTGTCAAATGTGTTTATTGGCATTTATGTTATTTAAGCAATACAACTAGTGCAACATTTCAAACATTAGATTTTTGTAGCTATGCTAAATGTGCAGTGCATGCACAGAATAAAATGCCACTCAGCGTTGCAACAGTACGCATGAACAATACAAAGAGCAGGGTAGGCTCCTAAGCACACCTTTTTTGCAAGGGAACCTAAGCATCCCAGTCCTGTGTACAGAAGTGATTTTTATAGAACAACTGTAAAGTCTGTTGTAACAAAGCAGAACCAGCAGACTGCGGCCTGTTCGCAATTATACAGCACATTCCGATTCCCTCCCCGTCCCGTCTCCCCCCATTGACCCTCCCCCCGCATTCCTGTGAAGTAGTGTGGCTCACTGGTTAGAGGCGGCAGACCCGAGAGCAGAGGACGGCCCAGGACCAGGGTTCGATTCCCGAAGCGGCAGGTTTCTGGACCAGGGTCAGCGGACTCGATAATTCTCTCGCCTCGGTGCCCACTCTGATCAGCGATCACACTCGGCAACTCTGGGCATTAGCTTGCCTCATCTTCACTAACGGCCCCACCAGACCGCCGGGGATGCCTGGTCTCACCCTGGAGATACCCATTAAGGGACCATCTCTCAGGGAAGCCAGGAAGGGTTTCGCAGCGGTCGAAGCGCGGAGATACTCCTCCGGGAGTCGATCCTAGCGCTATATAAACTTGCAATTAATTAATCCTTCTCCCGAGCACTCATGTCTCCAACCTCCTTGGCGCCTATGTTACAGTATTTTGTTTGTGTACCAACCTAGGTGTCCGGTGCACCGCTCGCCGCGCACCCCCCTTGTCGCCTAGTGTACATAACTAATCCCTCGCTGCCTCCCCGCCCATAGCGCTACCCGCTGATGTCTCCGTTATGATGGTAATATGTATATAATTAAAATGTTACCCAAATAAGTTGCTTTATGTTTCAGCAGCGGTGTTTAACACACTAAACATACAGCTTGTTGGGAAACATCAAGAAAAAAACACTGACTGTTTTAAAATAACAGTGTCTCCTTTTTAAAATGTTAATGAGACCATGAAATGTATTGGCCAGATGTTGAGTATTAATAAACAATATTTAAAAATGTCTTGATTTTATGTTATTATATTGAATATAAAAATAATCTCGTACATAAATATTGTTAACAAAAATATCACCATATTGAGTGTATACTTGTTATTAGTAAATCTAAAGAGGCCATATTTCTTTTGAATTATATTTAGGACACAATATTTATGTTAGAAAATATTCACAATGATATTCTAGAACTGCACCATAGTTGTATGCTATGTGGTCAAATCCAAAAAATTGTATTTATAGCTGTGGCACAACACCTCAGAGATGTTGCATTTCAAGAGTCAGGGCAAGGTTTTCAGGTTACTAAATCTGTTATCAGCATACCACAGAGTGAACCTACATGAAATTCTTAGCTCTTGGCATTGATTATTACTCTGGTTGGGCATAGCGCTACTGCATGATGTAACTTGGGTTACAATCTGTGACATTGGTATTCTAATGTTTAATGCAAGATATTTTTTAAAGGGATGAATGAACAATGTCTGTATTCCAAGGTTATGGGCCATTGAAAATGGATTCAGAATATGAACATGACTTCATTAATAAAGGTGATGGGATGGTTGGAAGAAAGGGAAAAGATGGGATAAATAATGACTGTATTTCCAAGGTTATGGGCTATTGCAAATGGATTCAGAATATGAACATTACTTCATTAATAAAGGTGATGAGATTGTTGAAAGAATGGGAAAAGATGGTAAAGAAAGAGAAATGCAATGGATTGGGAGAATACAATCCAAGATGTGTGGACAAGTATGCCAATGTGTTAGAAGCCACGAGGGAAGTAATGCATGAGAGAGAGCATTATTAATGAGACGATAAATTAAGTGTTTAAGGATCTAAAATGCTCCTAAAATGGAAATGTTTGCTCAAAATGTCATACCATTGCTACTACTGATGCCAGCGATGTAGGGATAGTAGCAGCTTTATCGAAATGGTGGATAGCCTGGGAAATATTGGTACAATTGCTGTAGGCAGACAGAATATGAATTACATTTTTTCGTTATTGAAAAAATAGCACTACTTTCTGCTAGCCATATTATTACAAGATTCTAGGTGTCTGGGAGAAAGTGATTTCAAGGTATGGAATACAGTTTTTCGATGCAGCGTATGAAAGTGTTGAAAATGTGGTTCACGTCTGCATCAGGTTGTCTAGTGATGGAGAAGGGTGAGATGAAGTGGGGATAATAGTCTGGTTGACGATGATGGTTGTGAAAGAGTTGGCTTTAAAAGAGAGTGGAAGGGCTTCATGGAAAATATGTGACAATGAAGAGAGTGTAGCAACAAATATTTGAATAGATAGGTGGATCGTGAGAATTTATATTGTGAAAGGGAGGAGTTTTAAAGAGCGAGATATGATTTAACACATGTGAAGTATGCAGAAGAGATCATATCATACTGATTACGAGTTTAAAAGATAGTGTCATTTTTTTAGCTGATGAAGAATATCCTGGTCGCAGCGCGCCTAAAAGGAGAATAGGAAAATCATGATTTGGGTGGTTGGACATGGATGAGCAAACAGGAGACATTGAAGTATTGTTAATGATATGCAAAAAGTGAGTTAGTCCTCAGTCACCTACCTTTGTCTCAGGGGATTGGTGCGTACTTTGGGTAAACAAAATAAATATATAATTTGTTTGCCTAGTTATCATTCTCTAATGGATTACCTTGAAAACCCAAGTCGTGTGACAATGGAAGGAGTAAATGGGTTTATTACTTAAGATTTTAAAGATGAGGGCTCTTCTGAAGGGATTTTGGCAGACAACGTGTTGCAATTCACCTCAAGACAAATATGTGATTTTATGGACAAACAGGAAATAGGCGTGCCCAACACAGACTATAGGCATCTAGTGGAAAGGGTAATTAGATTTGTCATTACAAGTAGTTGTCTGTAGCAAATGTGATGTCATACACGAATAATTTCAAAGATTTCTTGTGGGAATATCGAAATAAGTCAAATTTCAACACTGAAATGTATCTTTTTGTGTCCAAAGAGAGAAGGTTGCAAATTCTAAGTTGATGACTCCATGGTTTGTTAACAGTGGACCTATGTGGGTGGACAGAAGAACTACAGACCAAATGCAAGGGAAACAAAGATTGTACATAGAGAGGTAAATTAAGAGAAAAGGGATGACATTTATTGAGGTAGATGATCGTAACTGGATAATTGTGCAGAAAACTAATATGGCGGAAAAAGAGGATTCTAAATCAAACATTGTAAACTAGTGGAGAGGAAAACCAAATGTGGTTAAACTGGAGAATGGACAAACGTAGTTTAGGAGATGTGTATAAGATACCAACGAAGTCAAATTTTATTTTATGTTGCAAATACGTTTTGTTAAGAGGTAGGGCCTCTCAGTACTTGGGCATAGAGTTGCAAAATTTAGAAATAAACCATGCTGTTTGGAATGTAATGTGAAATCCCTCAGTGTGTGTGACTATAGATGGGGAAATTTGTGAGTCCTGTGGTATACCAAAATCTGATTGTCTGCTCATCTAAAAAATATAGCTAAAGATAATTTACAATAGTGTCGGGGGATCTTATCAGCTATCAATAGGCTATGGTCATTCCCTGAGAAGGTCTGAGGAAGTGAAGTTAGTCCACTCATTTATTTTTGGCAATTGGAGTAATTCATTTCTCTTGGTCAAAGCTTCATTTGGAAACTGGTCACTATTTTCCTTTCAATGTTGGGTCAGGATTAAAGCATTTCAAGATCTTGATTTGGTTCCTAGGGGGGTTCGCAAGGAAGGGGGCGTGGGGGGGTCTAGTTTTTATCCACATTTGAATCGGATGCTTCACTTCTGCATCACTATACTATGAATATGCATATAAGCAACAGTTTTATAACAAGTCATGATACTGAATTGTGTACCATGATGTATACTGATATAAAAGAGGGAAATTTCCTCAGCATGCATGAACATCAAATTCCTCTGATTGTAGTTTTATTCATGAAGGTTCTACGGACTACATTCACTTACAGGCAATGAGTCAACACCTGCAATGAACAATTGGTTCTCAAGCATATGCTTGCTATTCTTATTTGTGAGCGTTGTGGGTGTTTTCACTTGGATAATTGCTTGCTGTCATTTTTTTGCTGGCTCATTTGGTGACTATGTATGTATCTGAATAATTCTGTGAGGCTGCTGTAAGTCAGCAGAACAAGTCATTACTCATCCAGCGTCACTCTATGCCATCTTCTCTTTACAGTGGCAAGATGAACGTGGGCTCCATGGAGCAGGAGCCAACCCGGAAGCTGGCCTGTTGTGGAGTGCCCCTCATCACCGAGGACATGCAGTCTCTGGCTATCCGCACCCTGTCTGGTGCCGACATCTACAAGCATTATGACCTCATCCGGGAGCTTGGGAAAGGCACCTATGGGAAGGTGGACCTTGTATCCCACAAAGGCACAGGTAATGTGAGAAGCTAGCTGCCATTGCCTTATTAGTTTCCTCTGTTATTTTCACATGTCCACTGTTGGAAATATGTTTCTTCATACTAGCGTTGTGGGCACAGCTAGACATTTTAAGTCCTCTTATATTGTTTTCCGTGAGCAAGACCCCATATCCATTGGTCTTGATTGATTGGGAATACTTGTGTTCTAATATTAGTTCAGTTATGAAGTGAGAATTAAGGGCCTGATCTAAAATTTGGCAAATACCATAGTCTGTCAAAAATGCAACCTATATCCTGTCTGCCGTATTACAAGTACATTATATGCTATGGCACTTGTAATATGGCTAATAGGATGTACTTCATGCTTGAGACAGAGTATCCCATCTCCCCAATTCTAAATCAGGCCCTAAGTCTTGAAAAGGGATTTATTCTTTGCCTGCTTTCTAATCTTCGCTAGTTAAAAAGGTACGCAATTATATAGGGTCTAAAAAGTTCTCATTTGAGTGTTGTTTTATTATGGTGGCGGGTGGTCACTGCTTTAAGGCAATTGTTACTTTCTACCCATTATTAGTGACTACAGGAAAAAAGGTTACTATGTTGCGTCAAATTGATTCCTATTGGAAGGTGGTATTTTACTACGGCCTGTTGTTGGGCAACAGCAGAGGAACATATTTTTACTCTATCCGTAATTTATTAAAAATATTTATTTATCTGTGCTTTTATAAAGTGCTTAAACTATTAGGAATCTGTGAACCAGGATGAGAAGGCAGACTGAGGTGAGGTTATAGATATGGCTATTCACCAAGGTGCTGCAGCCAGCTTTCAATGATTGTTTTGAAGGTTTGAGGTTGCTGATGTTTTTGAGGTAGTGTGATAAAGAGCTCAATTTCCTGGGTCCCACATGTGTGATGGGTTCTCACCAGCTGTCTTCTTGTTGATCCTAGAAATAATAAGGCCCCGAATATTACTTTTGGTGGTGCAGGGGCGGATAGCCTGCCACCGCCAGGCCCCCCCTCCGCCAAGAGTCACTGCGCCTGCCCACCAGATTACAAGTAATTTTGTGGCCTGGCAAGCAGACGGCATGGCGGTTCCCGCATCGGTGCCTCTTTCAGAGGTGGAGATGCCTTAAAAAAAAGCATTGCATTCGGAACACCACACAGGTTCCTGTACAGCATGGACTTAAAGGTCCATGCCATGCAGGAACTAGGGTGTATGCATACAGAAGAACACATGTAGTGCCCCCCTGCATGCATCACTAGGCTGACGGGGCACAGGGGGCACTGTAGTGGTCCCTCCATTTCAGCATTGCCAGCTGGTCTATGAAAACGCTGGTGGTCCTAAACTTGTAATATGCATGGCAGTGCTGCAGCGTCACCACCTGCATCTTACAATGGCCTTGTCCGCTGCACCACCACCAGGAAGAAGCGGTTCCCTGGCGGAGCCAGTGGTCCAATAAGGTTCCGACAGTCCAACTCGTAATAGGGCGGTCAGATCGCCGGTGCAGTGCTGGTTCGACTTCCACAGACACACCGCCATGAGCCTGGCAGTCATCGGACCTCCATACTTATAATTAGGCCCTGAGTGTGTTTCTATTGGAATGGTGAAGATAGATGCCTAGAATATATTTGGCAAATTGGATGAAAGGATAGGATGGCACATGACCACAAATAATCTTTGGATTGGGGTGTGAAGTTTGAAAGAAATATCTGTCCGTAGTAGTAAAACACTGCACCTTGGCGTGGAGTTATTAGTTCATTTGTAGCACTTCAATGAAGGGAATTGCAAAAGACAAGTTTGAATTGCTCAACAAGGGCAGTTTTAGCCAGGAATTGCTATGACAGAAAAGGTTGAATTTATATAAAATGATGCGGAGATCTGTTGTTTGACTGGGCGTTCAATCAAACTGGCCATCTATTGACAACGTTCTGTTCAGATGACTAAGACATTTGAGTGGCCTTAAATATGAAGGACGCATATTCTGGTGAATAACCATGGAGACTGTGCCTTGACTGGGGAGTAAGAATTGAATTTGTACATGTTTAGTCTGATACAGTTTTCTTGTATACACCTTTCCACAACATTACGTTATCTACTGGAATTCACGTGCCAGCTTCCAAACAGTTACAGGATAATTATGATCACCACTGAGATTACATGTCCGACATTAGAGCGCCTTGCCACTGTCTCTTTTTGGGAGGGAGGCCCTCTTCAAAATGATGGCCCTGCCCCACTTTTTCTATGTGCTCCTTAACTCACCACACCTGATACCCGTGTCCTGCTTCCGGATCATTGACTCTGAGATATGCAGTCTCCTGTGCGACGGGGGCCCCCACGTATTGCCCTCTAAAATCTGACTTGGAGCTGGTTTGAAGGAGGTATAGCCTTCCGGCCATCCAAAAGTACTACTGGGTGGCACAACTAACGCTGATAAATGATTTGGTTCATCTATTAAGGGAATATCCATCATTCAAAACAGACAAGGATAACATAGGCCAGTTTAGAGCCCTTTACCGAGGCCCAAGAGCTGCACCTGTTCTTAGCCCCACTGCTGCAAAATAGCCCTCTGGCACACTGCACTTCACAACTTAGGATGGGTGATAAAATTGCACAAGCCCCCTCCCCCGTGGGTCAGTTTCAGTTGGGTACCCTGGCCACATGTGGTGGGTTTGACAAATGGGATTTGATAGGGATATCAAAGGTTGGCGATTTGTGGAAGGGTGGGGACGTACATTCTTTTCCTGAACTTTAGAAAGAATGCCAGTTGGCTCCCACTGAACTCTTCCTATATTTGCCAGTTAGAAGTGAACTGCGGAGAGCGATCTCTAGAGGGATGGACCTTCCAGAGTCCTTTCCGCTTGGGGATATATTATTGGATGAATATATGCCACAAGAAGCCATCTCATTTACCTATCACAAATTGATTATTAATGCCCCTGATTAGGCTTTGTGTGCATTGGGTGAATGATCTGGGCTAATTGGAAGATGACGAATGGCAAGAGGCCTTGGGCCTCCCCTGGAGAGTTGGCCATACGTTCTAGATTCAGCATGCACTACCCTGGTTAAAATGGGCAAATCGGACCATGCTGGGTGCCCTAGAAACGAAGGCCGGGAGGGTTCCTTTTTCCATATGGTATGGAGCTGCCCCATGCTTCAGGACTATTGGAGTGGGGTGCTCGACTGCCTCGGCGAGGTGGTGGGGAGGTGCTTTGACATTGTCTGGCAAATGGTGCCAACTTAATTTGTGGGAAGAATCGGACTTTACCAATATGGAACGGCTTTGGGCCGCCTTGGGACTAATGGTGGCCAAGTTAAATAGGGAAACATCCTTTAAAGAGCATGCGTTACATGGCATGTCATTACCCTGCATTTTTTACTCAGCAAAAACTTTTACTACGCAAGGCTCTACATTGTAAACCATTAAAACGCATTCCCCATTACAAGACCCCAGTGGAGTTTGAATAGTAACTTGTGTTGTAAAGGACAATGTGTTGTAATGGATTGCGTTGTAAAGCCCTGTGTTGGAAACGTTTTTGCGGAGTAAAAAACGCGGGGTAATGGCACACGTTGTAAATGCGTGCGGAGTAAAGGGTCCTATTCGGCGAAATATAGACCGCATGTGGAGGGCTGTGGTGCATCCAAGCTTGAAGGATTGGAAGAAAGTTATGGACTGGTGCATTCTGGCAGAGAGAGTGGTGTACGTGGATAGGGGCTGCCCGAATAAGTGGAACAAATATGGAGTGGTTGGAATGGATACAGGGGTGGCCTGTGTGAACATCTGACTGCTGCCGTGGATGCCAGGTTGGACTGCTGTCCCTGAAACTTCTGTGTCACGGTTTGCTCAGATACGTTGTTTGTCAATTTGATCCCTGTCGAGGGCTAAGGCTGTCTGTTTCTTTGGCTTTATACCTGAAATGCGACAAGTACAGGATGCCAGGTTGGACTGCTGTCCCTGAAACTTCTGTGTCACGGTTTGCTCAGATACGTTGTTTGTCAATTTGATCCCTGTCGAGGGCTAAGGCTGTCTGTTTCTTTGGCTTTATACCTGAAATGCGACAAGTACAGCGTCACTGGTGTTTATTTTGTATGATTGTTAAATAAGAATAATTTAAAAAGAAAAAGAAAAAGAAAATGCTGAGCGCCAAGACTGCAGAATTGTGTGGATCTGCCCTCTTTTAGTAAATAGTGGTCTTCTTGAGAGAAAGGAATTGAACCAGAAATCTGCTTACTTCCAACACAGGCAATGTTGATGCTCTGTAAGAGAACACAGTGACCAGGAGTGCTGGAAACAGCTGAAAGGTATCATAAGATAAGTAATACTTATTTGTTCAATTAAAACTAAGATGAATGTTCTCTTCTCTAGTAAGTGCATCTGAGGTCCATGGCCTTACTGTTCTCACTTAGCTAGTTTTTTTGTCCTGGTTGAGGTCATGCATTTTGTGCCACTAGCAATTTGCAAAACCTGGGCTTCACCAGTATTGCTTATCTTGTATGTGGAACAACCATCAGTGGAAGCCTGCTCATTTTGTACAACCATCACAACTCTGAATCATTTATCAAGGGTTTTGTGGGTGCTCAGGCAGCACGTTGCCATTTGCACAGCGCCTGCTGGCTTTTATAATAGCAACTAAGCAGATGCAATGCTTATCGTCTTTATGGCCCCACCTACAAAATACCTTCGTAAATAACACCCACTGTCTTTTAAAAAGAAATCCCCTTTACTTATGCAGATCGATAGTGACCGTATTTCATATTTGCTTTGCAGTCTGAGGAAGAAGTGGCGCAATGTAAGTTTAGGAGCTTAGAAACCGTATACAGGAGGCTCATCGTCTTCCAGTGCAGTAATAAAGCAATCCATCCAGGGAACATATTCTTGGGTCAAATGTATCTTTTGATATTAATCAACATTTCGAAAGCATTGGGTTGCAACACCGTCTTTCCCTTAGTACCGGACATCTTCTAGCTGGATCGTGTCTCTGATGACCAGTGAGTTAGACTTCAAGGAGTTAGTAGACCTTTGGACTTCAAAGAGTCAGTAGACCTTTGGTGACTGTCGTTCCTGACCCCTGAAACTCTGTCCCTCCTTTGGACGAGTCCATCTCCCTGTCTAGGTACCATAGCCCTGTTCTGCCACGAGACTTCCTGGTTCCTTGAGCTGTCTCCATTGAACGCCACGAGAACCCGTGTATGCAGGCACATTTTGTTTACTAAGACCACGATCCAATGATAGCGATCCCGACCTGCGACCTGAGTTTAACTTCGAGGTAATCCTGACTCAACCGGATGGCCACCTTATCGGTCCTCCTTCCTAAAGGAGGTTTGCCCACCATCCCTCTGTCCTGATGAAGACCCGTTTTGTAAGGGCGAAATACCCTACACTTTTATAGGGTCGAAACGTAGACTATCCCCTTGATCTTACTCCTACGGTGAATCAGGATCCGTACAGCCTAATAAAGGAGATACTGCTCTTTGTGATTAAAAACATTGACGAATGAATTTTGCTAAGTGGCTCCTAAACTACGGAGACCAACTCAATATGTATATAATGTAAATTGTTTATTGTTTATAAAACGTCACTCTTGTGCACTCAACTTCCTCACATCACTTCCCTCCCTTCCCTATGTGGGCACTTGACATTTTGATAAAGCAAAAGAAAAATTTCTCAAAAAATTGCATAACCATGTAATGGTTGACATAGGTACTTTGTGAATTAAAACATCGTAACCTCATTTGTTTGCTTCTTGTCTCAACTATTCTATTCTACTCTATATTGTATATAAATCAACCCTTTCAGTCCGGGACCCCTCTGTTCATGACTGCCATGAGTTTCAGCAGGTGCAAAGTCTAACTCCAGTGACATCAGAAGACAATGCAGAATTTGTTCTAGCTATCTTAATAAATCTATTTCAGTAAATGTCAGTGCGGCTTGTTCTTCTCTCTTTTGTCACACTATATGTACACACAGGTTGGGAATAAGAAAGAGCTGAAGGAGTAGGATAAACGTAATAGTCACTTCATTATTTCTTCTCCTGGGCTCTTCCATTTTCCCAAACCTTATTCAGAAGTCTTACACATGTGAATTCTTTATTAATGTAAGAATTAATGGAAGATGGAAGAGAACATGGCCGCAAGGGGATTGATTAAGCACGTATGCTTGAATATGCATGTGGTTCTTGGCTACATAAACCTCTAATTTTACCAGCCTTGAGAAGTAGTTTTCTGTTGCACTACTAAGTGACAGGAAACTCATTTGCTGGGAAATACAAGAAAGCCAATAATCTGGAAGTCGGGACATCACTTTACAGATAACATTCTGCTAGGAAGTAGTGAATTACCTTCCTGATGGTTTGGACTTTGTTCAAGAAGGATTGATGACTCTTCTGGCACTTAGTTTGAGAGGTTGTGTGCAATGCCTGGGAATTAGGGATTTATTGTGTCTATCTTTCAACATTTTGCAGATTTATTCAGTTGCGATATCAGCATTTTATATTGTGTTGCTAGTGTAGCTTTTCTTAGTTGCCATGCTGGCTTTATTGTAGGTTTGCCTGGTGCAAATGGATGCCAGCTTGGATCTTAACATGTGCCATCTTTTTTGCATAATTTCTTAAGGTGAAACCAGAGTGAGAATTAGTATTAAGAACTGCTAACGAAAAGTGTTCTTTTAAATATTCGAGGGAAGACGGATGTGTCACTTTGGTTACTAATGGAAGGCATTTGTGCAGAGATAAATTAAAAATATTGGGTAGTAGATTTTCAAGGTGTAGTGTTGTTAAAAACGCAAATTGAAATCGTTTTTAAATACTGCATCACCAGGAAGAACACATATTATTTCCTGAAAGGGTATGCCCACTCATCAGTTGAATAGAAAAATCCCATTGATCTTCTTCAAATACACACTTCCAAGCTTAGATCTAAATTTCACATATGTATTCTGGTAAGAAAAAAAGTGCTGCATTTTTCCATTAAGTAATCAGGAAGTCATGTGAAAGTGCTTTTAAAAACTCATAACGATTCATTTATAGGGAGCCTTGGCAGCTTGTTGTTTCTACATAGCATGTCCCACTCAGAATTGTTTTCTCGTCCAATCACAGCACACTTTAAGGCTAAAAGAACATTTATGAGTAGGAACACGAAGCCTCCTGGAGCATGGTCCCTGCAGTCCTTGAGATGAATGGTACCGTGCATGCCTGCCAAGGATAATCCACCCAAAAAGCATGTCTCCTAGAGATCCACTTTATCAAGATTATATCGCTTAAGAATTCGTATTCCTGATGCCTTTACATCATTTAATACCCAGTGCGTTAGGTTTCAATGTACTGAGCTGAGGATACCCCAGTCTGTCAGTCATTGTGAAACACGTGACAAGACCATCTCACCTACTCTGGTCCCTGCGGGTTCTACTGCAGGAACTATCGCTCACTCGTGATACCAGAATCCTACATTCTACCCTCACAGGTGCCCTGTCACCAACCATTCAGGACCGAGTCACTAACTACGTGCAACCTACACGCCCAAAACTATAGGCCTGTTCAGCACTCCAGCTCACAGCCTGAACCAGTACAGGATCATGGGCAGTCGGTAAAATACACCCGTAAGTGAAGGGGTATTCCAAAATTGCTTTAACTAACCTCACTGGCAGATGTAAACACCAGTGTACGTATGGTCCCAAATGGGCTGAGCTGCAAAAGAGACACATTGGGGCTGCTTAACTAAAGATTTGTACTGGTAGTTTTTTTTATTTTTTAAACATGTTTTTATTGTCATTTAAGAAAGATAATTCAATAATGCAAGTTTTAGCAGGAGCAGGTTTTTGACCTTACAATAAACACAGGTTCACAAGAGTAGCATTACATCATGAATATAGCATCGGCATTCTGATGGTCAAATAGCACATGAAGGCATTATACAGTTAAGATTTATCATCAATGTACTTACAACCTTTAACTATCCCTTCAACCAATGACGGTGCGCTCCATATTAGACGTGCCATGTTCGCATCTGTCGCACTTCAGGATCCTACAGCCACTTACATTCGCATGCCCAGTTGTCTTTAACATCCTGGTCCTCAGGGAGTCATGACTGCAGATACACGTCTAGTAAAGTCAATATAGTAAAAGATGCAATCAATGCCAGTAAAACAAGAAATTAAATGAAACCACAACTTCACCTGGTGGGCATGGGGGGGGGGGTGGGTGGGGGAGTCCGACAATAGAGTGCTACTTAACAGGAGGATTACCAATACGAGAAAGCTTTTTGCTGGGGAAAGGAGTGTAGTGAGGGGGAAATAGTTTGTTACATCAAATCATTCCTTTCTCCATCCTAAACAGACCACTCAAGGAGATGATGCCACAACCATGTCTGCCACTTGTATGTCCATTATCTATCCATTCACCACAGCAGCCCGTCGTGAGTCCCAGGCACGGAGCATCTCTGTCCAGAATTCCGCCAAGGGGCAACGCCCGAATCCATGAGCATCCTCCCTCATTAGTGCCCTCTCCTCTGCCCTGGACCATGCATCCATATGCAGCTCCCAAGCGGCAACGGTGGGGCCCGCTTTGGACATCCACTTCAGGGATATATATAAATACCCTGTTTCGCCAGGATCAAAGCAAGGTATATAAATTTAGTGCCAACCTTACGCTTCTTAGGCCTGGGGAATAGGGCAAGGTGACAAACCTCTGTGTTACATGGGAGAGAGCGTTCCAGAACTCAGTTCAGTGTAGCGATGAGCACCTCCCAGAAATTCCATAGTCTCGGGCAGTCCCACGTCATATGAGCAAATCCAACATTGAGTTTCCCACACCTCGAGCAAGCCCGGGACTCCCCCTCCATGAACAACTTGGAGTCGGTGGAGGGGTCAAGTATGTCATATGTATATAATTGAACTGGTATTCCTAGAAACACAACCAGGTCTCTTGACGGATTTGCACAGGTACTTGTGTGGCGCAAACCAACTCGAAGCATTGAATTGCTTTACTTGCTTTTCTAAAGCCTTGCAGGACCAGTTCAAAGTTATGTAGTGCAGCACAAGTGCCCACTCAACCTTTAATAAATCAAGGGCTTTGAATAGAATATGTATGGCCAGTAAATCTCCAAATATTTGGTTATTTAGTACCTTGTTGTGTAGCAAGGTCCCTCTATTTGTACTTTCCAAGTGTTCCTACTCAGGAGAGACAGTGACCATTCTCATCCTAGAATTAGCCGTTTTCATCCTAGAATTGCCCATTTTCAAATCTTTTTCTTCTGTACTCCTCTAAAAATTCAATTTTCGCTGTGCATTTTACTTGGAAGAAGACTTTTTTTCTAACCCTCAATGCACCGTTTTTTCTTTCTACTGCGGGGAGTTATCATTTGCAGAGAGCAAGAAATATGTCACAGAATGTTTTAGTCAGCTCACAGTCATCGTGGAAATTAGCAACCGTCTTGGATGGAGGCCCTGAAATGGTCAAAATAGCAACAACATCTAACAGAAACTGGCAAACTGAGTCATGAATTTGAGCAGCTGCTTCTGGGCTCCGATCCTACAGGAGGATGCAATACGCGTGCACATCCTTAAATCCCTAAAAACTACAAACAAGGACAAATAAACGAAATTGGTGCACACAAGCAGCGTAGAGATGTGCAGCACTGATCCACTGTAACCGATAGTGAATAAAAGTGCTAGAAAGATTGGCAGGGAACATGCCATGGACAATTTTGAATAGTAGTGTCAGTGCTGTGTGGAGAGTCCCAATTTGAGTAACTCACTGTGCTCTCCCATCCGTCTCCCCTTTCCTGATATTGCACCCCTTGCCTTTTGCCTCTTCTCATGTTACACCCATTCAGCCCTTTCCGTCCACCTTTCACATTTTTCGTTTGTTGTTCTTTCCCACACCTTCCTTAATGTGCCTTTTCCCTTCCATCTTTATTCTCCTTTCCCCCTTCTATGGCTACTGATTCAGGGTCCTTTTTGTCACTCCTTCCCATTTTGGATTTCCACCTTTTCCAAGCAAATAAAAACACTTCTAATTTATCTGAATTTGTGAGTTAAAAATTCAAAAAGATTACAGATATTCGCAGACAATAAACATTCCTACGTATCACTTTCATTACCATAGTCATTTAAATGCTAAGAATGGGAAAACAAACTCTCAAAGTGGATGTTTATTCTTGTAAAGCAGAAAAATGATCCCAAGACATAGGGAGTTTCCTCCATGACTGAGGAGGACATTGAGTGATGGTCCTATCCGGGGCCGCCATGCTTATCCGAGGCAAGGAGGAGTAGTGGCTTTCACCCTGACCTAAATGGGCCAGACAGATTTTTCTGTAACCTGACAAACCTTTGGCAGGTGTGCCGTCAATGCAGAGGTTTCTGATGGTGCACCCAGTAAACATCCTTTACGACTGTGTTACAACGCAGTCCATTACCCCGCATTTTTTACTCCTCAAAATCTTTTACAACGCAGGGCTTTACAGCGGAAACCATTACAACGCATTTCCCATTACAACGCCCCGGTGGAGTTAGAATAGTAAATTGTGTTGTAATGGATAATGCGCTGTAATGGAATGCACGGTAAAGCCCTGCGTTGTAAAGTAAAAAATGTGGGGTAATGGCACGCGTTGTAAACGTGTGCTGAGTAAAGTGACATATTCTGTGCAGCCAGCGGAGTTTCCGTTTCCAGAAAACAAATTTAATAGAGTGGGAGAACAACATGTTTTGCCGGATGGGAGCACCAATATACAGCAGGCCTCCTGCTCCACCAAACAACCAGAATATCATTGTTTACTACCTATTGTTATTTTCTTGTAAAAGCACAGATACTGAAGGAGTAGAAGGAATCATGCATTAAGAGTACTACCTTCCTCAATCCCAGGACCAAAAGTACCCGGTCTTAATTTTCTGTTAAAAATGACTCATTTTACAACTCATTTTTAAAACATTTGCCGGTTAATCTGCTTCCAAAAAATTGATAATTTTTATTTTTCGCTTTCTATTCCCAAAGCATCAATTTTTTGTTTGTACCTATCGTTTAATAAGAAAAGAAAATAAGCTATTGTTTATAATGGCACATGATTTAGCATTTGTATTCCCAAATAAAATAGGTATCTTCATGATCCCTATGCAGAACTGGGCTTTGGCTTCCAACCTGTAAAGACTACAAACAGAATTTGTATTTTGAAACAGAATCTTTTTAGAATTAACTGGTGGGACACACAGACGTGCTCAATCAATCATGAGCAAATGGATATACACCAAGGGAGCAAATACATGAAAATCTACTTCTGCTTTTATGTTCTATGCTCCCCTTTACACCAGTACCAACAGCATAGTCACAGATCACTTCAGGCGATTCCTTCATTAACCACACCTTTAAGATGGCATGGTAAGCATCTCATTTGACTCCAAACTGAAAATGCACAAACAAGTACAAAAAACCAAAAACATCTGGCTCCTAAACAAAATACAAAGATTCTTCGTAGGTCAATAAAGACACACAATTGTTTGAGCAATCATTGCAGCCAAGATCGACTTAAGAAATATATACTACCTGTCTATATAGTAAACATATACACTGGCTGCAAAAGACAGCGAATGCTGCTGCAGTGGTTGTTATAGGCAGTATCAAATTTTTTTGATTTCTACCCATATCTTGAGGAAATTTCACTGGATCTAAATCCTGACAGGAATTAAGTTTAAATACACAGTACTGCTGCATGAATCTAGATCTTCTCAAAAAGCGAAACACGAGGGATGCTTGTGAGTGCTGTTTTCCCCATTAGTAGCTATTTTTTGTTTATTGCCAAGTGTGCTCACCTTTCTCATTCCCTTTCACTGCCCTTCATATGCATACTGTTGTATATTTATACTTACTTCAATACCTTTTTTTAATTCCTCTGCCACCCTTTCTGCACGAACGTTTGTTTAGTGTATGGAACAGCGCCTCACATAATGTGTGTTGGGGTAAAATGTGCAGGCCTTGCAGTCTTGGAGGCGGTCCTAAAACAGGGCAACAAAGATGCTTAAAGCCTCTTGGACCACCTTCATGATACAGCTTCATGCTATCTTGATCTTAACCCATATATATTATCAGAGTCCACTCAACACTCCACGAGTATCTAGGTTTACGTTCGGTTGTAGGTGCAGTGACTATAAAAGTCTTGAAATCACAATGAAGCCCTGCACCTGACAGCCTCACCTGCTTGAAGTGTCATATGCGGAGGCTTAAGTGCTACGTTCCTGATTGGGAGAGTTTTGCATTTCTCAGGGTCGAAGGTTTTTCTGTCCTCAGATCTCTGTCAAAGATAAATGGTTGTTTTAGCAAATCAGAAATGTTTTCCCAACTTTGGAATGGCGATGTGCTTGCGGGCTTTAGTCTGTAAAGATATTATCACCCACAGTCAAACAATGGCATTTTAATCCTATATTTCAATCCAGTCCATTCCAAACTCAATAAATGATTTATTTATTAAAAGAATTGTTTACATAGTTGTGTATGACCCTCAATAGGTGTTATTCTCTCCACTTCAAAGTCTCCTATAGTTAGTCGGCTGTATTCGGAATCAGGACCTTACGTTGATCTAAAGTTGTTTAGAGCATTGTCTAGTTGCCCTTAGATGGGGCAGTTAGTCAGAAAATGTATTGTAATTACCAGTGCTGTATGTGACAACTATAACCAAATCCAGTTTGAGGTCTGTCGTCCATTAGGCCTTCCTTGATGATTGCAGGCAACATTTGTGCCAAGATGTAATGTTACTTCATTGTGTTATAATTCGACACAGTTGGGGAGCTGGATCCTAATCCCTTATTCTACCAACCTGCAGCCAGTGGATCTGTTGGTTATCAATGGGCTTTGGACGATTGACACAAGATGGTCATGTGAGGCATTCCAAGGCGATGCTGTGGGCCGGTTCTGCTTCTGCCACTAATGGGCTAAGTGACCTTGGTGATCAAGATTCGAGGTTAGTCAAAAGGGTATCTAAATTGTTGAGTTTTCAGCAGTAAATGATTGGACCTGCTCTCATTATTGGATGCAGAGCATTCGAGTGCTCTGTACCCAAAAACGGAACTACAGGAAATCTGATCTATGTTTCTGCTAGAGGTGCACAGTGTGGAGGTAGTTTCTCTAGTGTTTTGGACCTCTTTTTCTTCTCTGGAACACACCACAATTTTGCTTTCTGAGTGTTTTTACAGGACTTCCCAGCATCACCAGTTAGCATCAATATCTGAGCAATATCCTCAGCGTCAAATGTACCATTAACTCCCTATCGAATAAAACTTTGCCTCTTCTCTGAGATCAGTTTGTTGAAGTGGAGAATCAAAATGAACAGCAGAGGGTCTCCATCAACTCAAAAATTGCCTTCATTATCTGCATGAAATATATGGTCAACACTTCCTGTCCCTAGCTATGCCCATTCCAATATGACTTCCGTGAAATCTCCCCATAATTACTGTTTGGTGATAGTGATAACTGCATTCAACTCCCAATTTGACTACACAAACTCAGTCGAGGTTGGGCTACCCATACACCAAATCGTCCTTTGGATGTGATTCAGAGTAGCAAGACCTGCAGCTGCAGAGAAACCTGAGATTTCATCACTACAACCTTGAAATCCCTAGATGACCGCAAATACTTAAGAACCACCTTCAAGCTCTCTTCATCAACCACAAGAGCATCCACTGGGAGGTCCTGAAAATACCCCAGTAACATAACACATTCAAGGACGCGGCCTGTGCTTATCCATCAAAAGCCATTTCCAAGTCCTCAGAGTTCACTGCTGCTCAAAAGGATATAGGTGCTTCAGGGTCTTAAGACTCCAGCTGAGGAGCACGCGCCTTTCCCCTTCCACAACAAAGCCAACTACAGCGCCTTGAGAAAAAGAATTAAACAAATTCTCTTGTCAGAATCATTCATAGATCCATCCCTCCTATTAAAAAATACATTGCAGTGATTTTGTTTGCAGAGTTTCACTGTAAATATATTTGATTAAGACTGATGAATTACTGCATTTAACATACCACCTTAACCTGAGACGGAGGTCTCCGGGCTGATGTGCTGAGGCACTTTTAATTTAAGGCTGACTTTTAACCACTGACGCTGCGCGCTGATTACGAGCGTGTTGGTGCTTTTTCTGTTCACTTTTAACTTTTGTGTTAGAGCTGATTACTAGCGCGCCTTTTTAGTCTTTATTTCTAGATTGCTTGTGGAACTTCCCACCGCGCTGACTGCTAGCGCTTTATCTTGTTGCCCTCCCTCAGCTTTGCGCTGACTACTAGCGCGTCCTCTCCCTGCCTCTATTTGGGGTCGCTTTTGGTTACCGCTACAACGCGCTGACTGCTAGCGCTTCACTCTATATTTCTGGCCGCTTTTGGGACAGGCTGTATTTCATCTTGGGTCAGTCCTACCTTGCTGTGCTTCTTGCCTGCTTTTCCCTCTGCTTCCTGCCTGCTTCCTCTCCTGTTTGTTCGCCAGAGGTGGAAAGCTGGGCGTTCTTGTTCTTTTACTCTGCCCTGCATTTCTTCTCTCCGTGTGTTTTGGGTGGCAACAGCACCGCGGGGGAACTCCTTCTTCTCTTTCTTTGCCCAGGACGGCTGTAGAGGTGCCGCTGGGTAGCTAGGGATCCTTGTGGCGGCCATATTGGGAGGAGGCTTGACACGCTGGTCGGCTGACCAGTGGTGCAGCTCCTCAGTCACTCCCCCTGCGCGTCCATAATACTGAGCCTGGGTAAGTGCAGGGTTTACTGCATTTAACATACCACCTTAACCTGATACGGAGGTCTCCGGGCTGATGTGCTGAGGCACTTTTAATTTAAGGCTGACTTTTAACCACTGACGCTGCGCGCTGACTACGAGCGTGTTGGTGCTTTTTCTGTTCACTTTTAACTTTTGTGTTAGCGCTGATTACTAGCGCGCCTTTTTAGTCTTTATTTCTAGATTGCTTGTGGAACTTCCCACTGCGCTGACTACTAGCGCGTCCTCTCCCTGCCTCTATTTGGGGTCGCTTTTGGTTACCGCTACAACGCACTGACTGCTAGCGCTTCACTCTATTTTTCTGGCCGCTTTTGGGACAGGCTGTATTTCATCTTGGGTCAGTCCTACCTTGCTGTGCTTCTTGCCTGCTTTTCCCTCTGCTTCCTGCCTGCTTCCTCTCCTGTTTCTTCGCTGGAGGTGGAAGGCTGGGCGTTCTTGTTCTTTTACTCTGCCCCGCATTTCTTCTCTCCGTGTGTGTTGGGTGGCAACAGCACCGCGGTGGGACTCCTTCTTCTCTTTCTTTGCCCAGGACAGCTGTAGAGGTGCCGCTGGGTAGCTAGGGATCCTTGTGGCGGCCATATTGGGAGGAGGTTTGACACGCTGGTCGGCTGACCAGTGGTGCGGCTCCTCAGTCACTCCCCCTGCGCGTCCATAATACTAGAGGTCCTTTCTATGCGCAGCGTACGCGCTGGGCGGTCGCTCCGAAGAAGCGCCAAAGAAAAGCCCGTGTGCGCCCGTCAGCGTCCCGGAGGCGGACGGAGCGACGGGTGGGGCTGGGCTATTTTGACACCTTCCCCGGCCGATATCATGATTCGGTATACGGCGGCGGAGCTTCTGTCACTTCAAAAGGGAGCGTGCTCTTGTCACAGGGTCTTTCCAGGTCGGTATAAGGGTAAGAGGCGGTGTCCTGGCTGTGGGTGGTTGCCAGGCAATGCCCCGGCCACTATCTCTAACAGTGGGGTCGACAGGGTGAAGCATTTATGTCTGCTCCTAAATACAAGATCATTGAGCAGACATGCTCCGGATATTTACGATCTCCTGGTCACGGAAAAGCCTTTGTGTCTGATGCTGACAGAGACGTGGTTAGGGGAGTCTTCTAACCCGGATATTGCCATGGCAATTCCCCCTGACTATAACATCTTTTGGCAGGATAGATTGAAGGGAAGGGGCGGGGGTGTGGCACTTGTGGTGAATAAACTGGTCGCGTGCTCTATTATTCCTATGGATGTAATTACTGGATGTGAATCTTTGGCCTTCTCCATAGCGTTATCGCCTCACCAATCTTTTAAAGGGCTCCTAGTTTACAGGCCCCCTGGATCGGTGGGCTCTTTCTGTGAAGAGCTCCAGTCGGTAGTCTCAGCATTGGTGTTGAGATCCGAGCATTGTGTATTGGCGGGGGACTTTAATTTCCATAAGGATAAGTGTGGCTCAGTGGTTAGAGGCGGCAGACCCGGAGGCTGAGAGGGGCCGTGGACCAGGGTTCGATTCCCGACGCGGCAGGGTCTGGGGCTCAAAAATTCCACGGACTCGTTAATTCTCGCGCCGGTGCCTACTCAACTCACGGGGTCACACTCTGCGACTCTGGGCAATAGCTTGCTTAATCTCCACTACGGCCCCTCGCGGCGGGATGCCTGGCTTTCACCTTGTGGATACCCTGCCGGGGGTATCTCACAAGGGAATACCAGGACGGGTTCCCTAAGCAAGTGCCCTGAGACCTTCTGGTGATTTGTGCGCTATATAAGTCAAATTACATTACATTTACAAGGATGATGGGTTGGATGCGGACACAATCAAAATGATTGATGTTACGGCTCCATTAGGCCTCTTTCCTTATCTCTTTGGGCCGACTCATGAAAAAGGCCACACCCTGGATCAGGTCTTTTCCACTACCCTCGTTGAGATGTCGGCACCTTTGCCGGTGCTCTGGTCGGATCACTGGCTGGTCAAATTTCATGTGTTGTGTGCAAAAAAACCATCTAGTGCTGCTCTCCTGCGGCCTTGTCAAGCACCGAGGGCGTATCATCGGGTGACCCCGGAAATGCTGGCACAGGCATGTCTGGATCATCCCTGTCCTATGTCCCTATGTCAGGTGACCTGGAAAGGGATTTAGAGTCTCTGCAAGCATGGCTGACGGATAGGCTTGACGACCTTGCCCCTGTGGTGGCCCCCCGAAAAACAGCTAAACGGGTCTCTGCCCCTTGGTTCACTGAAGCACTGGCGACATCGCGACGGCAGTGAAAGGTGGCAGAGAGGGCCTGGCGCTCACAGTATGATTCCGCGGCCAAGCTTGCTTACAGGACATCTGTCAAAGCTTACCATCGTGATAGCCTCCTTGAAAAGAAAGGTTATTTCGCAAGGAGGATTGAGACTGCTGCCAACTCGTGTAAAGAGATTTTTACTATTGTGAGAGAATTTACAGCCCCACGCATGAATTTCGACCCAGGCAGCTCCTTCGGAGCCGTGGGTAAGTGCACTAGCTAATTTTTTTACCACCAAGATAAAATTGATCCAGGACTCTTTTCCCCTGAGTGCGGCTGGAGTATCTCCCAGCACTGAGGATGGGTTAGATTTAATAGCTAGATCGGATCCGGTTTTGGTAGAATTTCCGCCGCTCTCAGTTTCCACGTCCTTGGAACTTCTGGCCAAATTAAAATCCGGGTCGCCTCTTGACCCGTGCCCTGCCAAATTTCTGGCGAAAGTGGCGGAGGTCATTAATCCTTTGGTGAATCCTCTTTTGAATCTTTCCTTGGGTGAGGGGGTGGTCCTGCATGCTTGGAAGCAGGCGATGATCATTCCTCTACTCAAGAAGCCTGGTTTAGATCCTGAGGTTCTTGCTAACTACAGGCCCATCTCTCTCCTGCCTGCTTTTGTTAAGATCTTGGAGAAGCATGTGCACACTGTGCTCTCCAATTTCCTGGAATCCCACAATTTGCTTCATTCCACCCAATCCGGCTTCCGTACCAACTTAAGCACCGAAACGGCGCTATTGGAAGTCTCGGAGGCAATAAAGGAGGTGCTGGATTCAGGAGGCAAGGCTATGCTTGTGATGCTTGATTTGTCGGCGGCTTTTGACACCGTCCCCCATGAGGGTCTCCTCGCCAGACTTTATGAGATCGGTCTGAGGGGGACGGTGCTCAGCTGGTTTAGATCTTTTTTGGCTGGCCGCCGACAAACGGTCTGGGCCCCCCCTTGCTCTGCGGTAGTACCGCCACTGGCGGTCGGAGTCCCGCCCGGCTCAGTGTTGAGCCAGACTCCCTTTAACATCTTTATGACCCCTTTGGCGGCACTGGCGGAGTCTTTTGGGGCCCAGATCGTATCCTATGCCGCTGATACCCAGCTCCTCTTTACGTGTGGGAAGGGAGCAGATTTTGACGGAGAGAGTATCCGTGGGTGCCTTGGGGCTGTTTTTAATTGGTTCCAGCTAAACAGCCTCAAGTGCAACTCAGATAAATCTGAGGTACTCTTCTTCGGTTGTCGGTCTGATCCAGTTTGGCAGGAATGGTGGCCTGTTAACATGTTCCCTCCAGCAGGTTCTTCCCAGCTAGCCAAGAATCTGGGGGTGAAGATCGATAACGGCTTGACGTTAAGATCCCAGATTCTGGGCCTAACGGGAACATGCTTTGGCCTCCTCAGGATGCTTCGCAAGTTTCTTCCGTTGCTCCCGGCAGAGCATAGGAAGATCACGGTTCAGGCCTTAATTGGCTCGAGATTGGACTATTCCAATGTCCTTTATCTCGGCCTGCAGGAGTATCTTTTGCAATGGCTGCAGGTGGTCCAGAACTCGGCGGCACGGGCCTTTTTTGGCCTACACGGGCGAGCCAGAACATCTGACCTCCTGCAGTCACTCCACTGGCTACCTATCCGGAAGCGGATAGTTTTTAAGGCCTTGACGTTGGCTCATAAGGCTCTCTATGCCTCTGGAGCGAAATATCTTCAAAAGAGGCTAGCTTTCTACCATCCTGCCCGAACCCTGAGATCCGAGTCTTTGTCCCTGGCCGTGGTTCCTCGGGTAAAAAAGGCACGTATTAGGGGCCGGTCTTTTAGGCTGTTGGCTCCACAGTTGTGGAACACTCTGCCCGTGTCACTGCGCAGCACTTCCAACCTGCTAGCATTTAGGAAGGGCCTTAAAACTTGGCTTTTTGTTCTCTAGATTTGCTCTTTCTTTTGATTTCTGGTTTCTTTTTCATTTGCCCCGTTGTGTTTTCTGTTACAGGTTATAAATAAAAGCGCCGGGACACTCCGCGGAGTAGCCGAGCGCTATAAAAGACACAGTTAACATAACATTACATAACATGAATGAATTCATTCATTCAACACTTGCAGATTATGTTATGCACCAAACTGAAGTCCAACGTGCATGCCTCTGTGTTCTTTGTCTGACAAACATTTGTTTACTAACCTTTTTATAGCTATTAATAAAATTAAGATTGTAACAAGTAATTATTCCACATTGCATTCGAAGAGGTTTATCTGATTTATCCAAGACTTTATCAGACAGTATGCATTTTAGTCTGATAGACTGTATCCTAGTTTAAAAGAAGATGCAGGCTCAGTCTCATACCAGTCCTATGTTTTGTTATGCATGGCAGCATCTGTGTATAGACACACTATCTTTTTATAGATTGCACCATCTATTTCTAGATCGCCCATTTTTTATAAATCACACTTTCTTTATATAGATGGCACCATTTCTCAATAGATACTTTTATAGACCACATCTTTTTATAGTTTGCACCCTTTCTATACACAACACCATCTTTTTATAGATTGTGCCACATTTATACTTTGCACCTTCCTGTATAAACCAATGCATTTTTAAATAGAATGCCACATTTCCATCCATTTGGAATTTAAGTCTGTTTTTACCCTTTAAATTGCTGGCCTCCCCTCCTTTTTTGTGTTTCCTGTCACTCCTGTTGGAATCTTTTGTACCTTCTCAGCATGTCTTTCATTGCCCACCTTATGCATTACTTCAGTTTCCTTTCTCAGTCCACTTCTCCTTTCCCTTTTCTGTTTTCGGACAATCACCCATCATTTTATTCCCTCCATTATCTCTCCCGTCTTCTGTTGTAGCCTTAGAGCCTAATGTATCATGCTCGACCGGCCATTAACGGCCCGCTCCTGTGTTAAAGACCCGAACCAAAGGCAAGGGCCTTTAACAAGGGAGTGGGCCTTTAATGTTCGTTACAGCCCGCTACGGAGGGCTCTAAGGCTACTAGAACACTCTGCCCCTAGAGGACAGAATGTTCTAATTTGGAAAACTAGGCCTCACGGAGCCCGAAGGGCTTGAAATCCCCTTGGTTTCCATGAGGCCTTTGTTCACAGCAACAGTTGTGCCAAACATTGGAATGTTGATGCTCCGGACTTCTACCAGCCAATGGAAGCCCGGAGCACTCCATTGTCTTTAACACCTTGGATGCTTGAGAGATTCCTCTCCTGTGCTGGGCCCTAATAGAAATGGGTGTGGTCATGACGAGCTCAGCTCGTCATGAGCACACGAGCACTGTGCCTCATGACGAGCTGAGCTCGTCATGAGCACCGAAGGAGTTAATGGAGCGCTCAACATTCCAAGGTTCTAATGAAAGAATTCACTCTTATGTCTCCCTTCTCTATCTCTCTTTTTCTTCCATAAGTGATTACCCATGCCCTTGGCAACACCACAGTGAGCCCTTATGTTTCATTTGGCTGTTTATCGCCGTCCCAGAGAATGCTTTTTGTGCCATGCTTCACCTATATACCTTATTAATTTAGTCCGTTCCTTCTCTCAATCGCTAGACCACGTCATCCATCACGTCCCAAAGAATAACAACATTTATTCTGCTTCTCTGCCTGGTACTTCCAAGCTTCCAGGGGGCGAACATTTCCTTGATCACTCACTATTCCAGCTCCCTTTTACACTTTGTTGTTACTCTTTCACGCCTCCCCTCAGGCCTCCTCATCTACCTTCATCTTTAAATTTAAAACAAACCCTTGCATGCCATAGAAATAACATTGAACTTTTCTGTTTCCCTCTTCTCAAAATAGAATGCACCATCTGTCTGCAGTACTATATTACCGACCACTTCAACACCATTCTACCTCACTACAATCTAACAGGAGACATGGATCGGCCGGAAGGACAAGTCATACCAGCTAGCAATGTTTTGCCACACACCCCAGAGTAATTGCAAGGGAGGATGGAATGAGTCTCCTACTTTCAAAGCACTTTCAACCATCAACCACCTCATGCCAGATTCCCCTCTCTTATCCCATGAATACTACACTAGCACTGTTATTTCGTCGTTCAACAGAAAGGTCTTTTTCTTCGGGATTTATTGGGTGCTTCTTGAGGACTTCTAAGCCATAGTGGAATAATTTCCCCAATCTACCCCACCTGATTATTATTGGCGATCTTAACCTCAACCTAAAAAATCACAAGCAAAACCTAATTCTGCTACCTCCAGCTTTCTTTGCAGAAATTCTTCTGTTGCTCAATAAATACAACTTCAAGTAGACACAACAGTACATCTCATGTTTACCAGCCTCATTATTATGTCATATGTTCACCAAGTTAATGTTTCATAACAGGTACAATGTTTCTGAACAGGCCCAATCATTAGCAGGAAAAACTGATTACAACAGAAGGCATTCTTTCTTTTAGAAGTCTACTAGTCAGATTGCTTAAAGCAAATTTGAATTTGTCAATGCGGATACCCATTGGAAATCGGCCATTAATGTAGTATTTGCAGCCCATAGCAGCCATTAAATCTCTTTAACTTACCAGTGCCTCGTCCTCCCTTTCCCATTATCCTGATTATATTTTCATTAGACGGCATTACACTGCTCAACCTAATTAGGGCGGACCGTGTGATGTCTTTGTTTTTCTGTCTGGTGAGGAACAAAAAAATAAAATAAAATAATAACCACTACACCCAGGGAAAAAACTTTCAGGCTGTGGGTAGTCATTAGTTTTTTTTGTTTTTTTTTCAAAAACAAACTCACACTTCAGTAGACAGTTTCTGAAAAACAAAAAAATTGTTAGAGTTTGGTGGATAGCCATCCAAACCGATGTCAGCTACACACCAAACTTTTTGTCGTTTCTGTCAAGGTACGTGGAGAAGTGTGGCTCAATGGTTAGAGCGGCAGACCCTGATGCAGAGGTCTGGCCCGGGACCAGGGTTCAATACCCACCTCGGCGGGTCTTGGGCTCAATTTCCTTGGACCTGATCATTCTCGCCTCGTGCCTATTCTAATCATGGGTCCCACTCTGTAACTCTGGGCAATCGCTTACTTAATCGCCCCAACAGCGCTGGGTTGCCTGGCTTCACCTTGGGGGTGCCCAGGAGTGGATATTTCACAGTGAAAAGCCAGGAAGGGTTCCTAAGCGGTATACGGACAGCGCCGGGACACTTCTGTTGGAGGTAGCTGTGCGGTCTACAAATGCTGGCATTTACATTTACAGAGATCACTGCTGGGACAGCGGTTATCTCTAAATTTGGCAGATGGACCTCAGGGTGGCAGACGTAATGTCCTCTTCCACCACATAGAGTACCATACGCAAAACTGTAGATATGGCCCCTTATCTCCTTGCAGTGGGCGTAATTTCTGTGAAAGTGAGTGTTTTTTTCTATTGAGTTCACCACCTGCACAGATCCATTCTGGAATGGACAAAGTATATTGTGAATTGGGTTGTGGTGGACCACTGTAAAGCTATAATTGGTATTTCGAACACAGACTTTCTGCTAATCAGATCCCCTAGTACACTATCCATCATCATGGCAGTCAATACAGCTCTCTTTCTCCAGGATCATACGGTGCAAAGGATTGCACACTTGAGGGCCCATTCTGAGTCAGAGGCAGCGGTGTTGGTGATAGGCCTGGTGGTGGTGGATGTGTGTGTGTTGGGGGGGTAGGGGAAGGGGGGTGCGGGTGATCAGAACCATACAGCTATTCCAAGTTTTAGCTGTAACGGAACGCACCTGACAAAAGTCAGGGAAAACATTTGAAACCTGACCCGGTTCAGCATATTATTCCCATTCTGTGCTTGATAGTGAGAAATACCTGGTAATTGGAATGGAGATACTGACGGGTCACCAGTATCTCCCCGTCTAATTACTGTCCAAATTTGAAGAGGGCCTTGTTCACAGTGTGCAAATGCTACATGCCCGAGATCCCTCTTTGGTTTCTGCTGTTTTCAGACCTTCATAATTGTTTTTCCTTCCTTGCTATATTTACCCCTCTAATCATTTATTTTGAACGCCACATGCAAAGAGTTGCGTCAAAGCGTTGCCTCTGCCCAAAAAGCATGTTGTGGGGGCTGCTGAGCTGCCGAGCCACCAGCAGCTATTTGGATTGCTTGTTCTGTTTTTTCCTAATTATACACACATCCCAGATCTTGGTCGGCTTACCGCCTGCAAGCGCACTGGCATACTGCATGCAGAGGCCTGCGTCCGCTTGGTCTTCTTGCGTGAGGATTGATTGGTCAGATACAGCACTGGCAGCGCGCGCCACTGTGTCCCTGTGGTGACAGCTTAGAAGGTCAGACCTTGTGTAAGTGTCAAACCCTTGTACAGACTACCTCATCCTTCGTGACCGCGGCCCCACGGACACAAAGTGCGTGCTATTATGTGGGTACTGCATAAACAGGCTGGCTTCTGTTTCTTTAATTGTGAATTTAAAGTTTGAATGTTATTCATAGCGCCTTGAGACCCTCCCGGGTGAGTAAGCGCACTTACAATTCCCTGATTGATTGATTGATTGATTACGCATTGCAGAAGACCCCTGTTTATCCTTCAAACAAGTTTTACATTAAATTGGCGGTGCAGGCTTTAGCCCCAAATCATTGTGTCTTAATATAGTCGGATCCGTTTGCCCTTCTCCGTAGAGCATCACAACCAGCAAGATGGAAGTGGAGCCTGAGCTGAATGCTTGTAGCTAGTGGTGTGATGTGTGACATATGCCTTTGTATGCATTCAGTCATTGAGCTCACTCTTAGGAGAAATCCACTATCAGGGGGGTGAAGACGAGTTTCAAAGCCCGCACACTACTTAACCATGGATCACTTGTAGAGGTAGAAGCGAGGCCATTCATCTTATGTAGCTGATCCTCTCCTGCTTGGCCTATTGACTGGCCCACCAGCAAAGAAGGTAGAGCACTCGGCCTTTTTGCCTACTGTTCAGTTGCAGATGCAGTTCTCAATACTCATTGCATCAGTGACCTCCCAGAGTGATTGCCTCTCATTATAGGAGGGAAGAATAGGAGCCGTTTAGATTTGCTCCGAAGTCACAAGTGCCATTGAATCTCTCTGGCATCAAAACAAACTGAAGATGCTGAAAGCTGCCCTTGCTGTGTCTGTTAGATATTTCAGGCTGCCACCTGACACACGCTTATTTTCTGAATGGTTGTGTTTACCAGCACCTGTTTTCGTTTACCCAGTGCAACTGCTGAATGCTCCTTAAAGTTTTTGCATGAAGGGTTTGAGTGTACCCTGGGAGTCGACTGTCGAGCTTAGCGTCCACAGAGAAGACTCAGAGCAAAAGCATAAACATGTTGGTGATGCAATGCATTGTAACACAGAAACAACAACCAGAGGGCTCGAAAGCAAGTCACAGGCAGACACTGCATTAAAAAACACAATGCATGCAGACAATGAAACCCCTGTCCCTCGCTGCGCGTGCCATTGAGCTCTGCGTAACCTTCATGCACTTCAGAACACTGCTGCTCCAGCCCTTCATTTTAGAAGACACCGCTATGCTTGTTGTCCAGAGATCCATTCGGTGTCATAGAGGAAATAATACACTGCTTGCTCTAGACATCCACGACTGAAAGACCACATTCAAAAGAATTGGGCCTAAAGTAGCAGCGGTTCCTCCATGGGGAGGAGGAATGACCCCCCACCCGCTGCAGAAAGCTGGAAAGATAGCATAGTAATACAATGATTTTATTACTATTTTATTTTTCTGGCTTTCTGCCAAACGGAGTGGGCAGGGCAGGGCTAGTGTGTCATTGCTGCTGATTGGCAGCAATGACGAGTGGCCCCTTCAGTATGAATTGCGCATGTCGGTTTTGCTGGCTACCTTGCTGTGGCCAAAATGTAAATGTTTATTTGTATGTTTTTTAATTTTAATTATGTCGACCCACAATACTTGTAGGTCACCAACCGCCACTGGCCTAAAGAGATGACAGAAAAAAAAGAGAATTGCGAGGGACCCTTTATTCACCAAAGGAATAGGGTGCCGTGTTCAACTAAGAAGAGAAATATTTTCTTTGGCAGACCATTTATCCTTTCATATTGAAGTCAAAATTGCTTCATTGACACACAACTCTAATTCAAACGCCACCTACCTCTCCAACAGTCAAAAAAAGAGAAAAAAGTATATCCGTATGGTTGTCCTCATTTGTGAATATGAGGACCTCTTAAATCATATAGAGGTTCCTTATAGAGATATTTTTCCCAGTTGTAGATAAAACCAATGAAATTCAATGATTTCTTTTTACAGGCCCTTTTACTAGATGGGGTGTTTTTCATTTATTCCCAGTGTCATAAAATTTCCATGATTGTGGAATTATGCCACACTCTTGTTGGGCCTCCGTCTAGAGTTAACAGCGTTTCTTCATGTCTAGCTGAAACAGAGTGGATTTGAAAATCAGTGTTAACTCTATATAGTTATTGGTGAGTTGAAGGTGTTTGCCAGTGTAACTCATTATTTTCCATAGAAAGGGATGTACACTCAGCATGCCAAGCTGAAAGAAGGGCTCGAGCCGTAGTGGTGAGATTTTATTCAAGAAGTAGTTTCTTTATCTTGCAGAAACGTTTTAGGAGACCATATAATGTGTTTATGACCTGTATTGCCCAAATGAAAGAGATGGGTAAAAGTGGACACCACATCCCAACTCTTTTTTCATACAAGCACACTTCCCCTGAACTACCCTCTTCCGCCTTTACAATTTGTAATACCCATTGGGCTGCTATCTCCATTACTAAAAGTAAGAGTTTAATTTTTAAAGTATTTGTTAAGTAGTTGTGTAATGCTGGGTTTATGTGAAGCACGTAATGTCAAAAATTCCAGGATGTGGGCACACAGCCCACTTTTCAGTTTAGAAGTATTAAATGGAAAGAAAGAAAATTACATTTTTTCCAATGCTAACTTTGCATTTGGCCAAAACTCTGCACCCAGGAAGAATACAAGTCAGTCACTGGTTGATCAATAACTGCATCCATCCATCATCCTAGCGCTTTATTTTACAATAGCTTTCAACTGCTCACAAATCTCTGTACAATGGTAATACACATACATGTTCAGATAAATGGCTTGAAAGATATTATATAACCTTTAGCATTTGTGACTGTTTCTAAAACTCATTTCTCAACCTTAGTTGTTCGCAGGACATCCACACTCTCTTGCTGTTTTAGAGCACGGACCTTAAATTAATCTTTCTTTTTTCTCATTCCTTTCTCTCCAGGGACCAAAATGGCACTGAAGTTTGTGAACAAGAACAAAACCAAGCTGAAGAACTTCCTGCGGGAGTTCAGCATCACCAACACCCTCTCTGCCAGCCCCTTCATCATCAAGGTGTTTGACGTGGTCTTCGAGACAGAGGACTGCTATGTCTTTGCACAGGAGTATGCCCCGGGTGGTGACCTGTTCGACATCATTCCTCCTCAGGTACAGCCATGCTACCCAGACCTGCTGGAGTAATTGTAGCCGCCTCAGATACCGCTAACTCTTGAGACTCTGCTACTAAGCTCCTCCCTGTTTCACACCACACCCTATTGACATATACAAGAGTATTTTCAATGAGGTCAAGGGCGCTTTTCTTCAAAACTGCACACACTCGTGAACACATGATAACGCTGTAGCTCTACTTGAATGGCTCACCTCATTGACTAAGGCTCGATCATTGATACTGAGATACGTTTGATTTCTGCTTCCATTTTGGGGAGAACTCCACATATACGTACCTTAAAGATAGATATATATAAGTTCGAGGCATGTGGGCTGCTGAATTCATATCTTGTGCATAGATCGCCGCCTAGTGTTGGGTCCGGATGATTGCACCTTGTTGTCCTGGAAGAGTTAGTTAATGTTAATGTTATGTAATATTTATAGAGCGCGACACTGTCGGTCCGAAAGGAGCATCCTGGTGCTGTGGAAAAAAGGTAGAGCAGCACTGTGGGGGGCGGGCGCTAGATGATGGTCAATACATAGGAGTCAGTCAAGTTGTATAGCCAAGTTTTAAGCCCTTTTCTGAAAACGGCCTCAGTGGTCTGCATCCTAAGATCATTTGGCATCAGATTCCAGGCCTTAGAGGCCAAAACACCTAGTGTTTTGCCTCCTTTCGTTTTGAGAAGAAATTTTGGAATGTTAGCGAGATTATGCCCTGCTGACCTCAAAGCTCTGATTGGATTGTAACAGGTGCATCTATTTATTAGATACCTTGGTCTGATGTCATTTAGAGCTCTAAAATGGTCAATAAAATCTTTAAAAGAATTCTTTTTTGGATTGGGAGCCAATGCAGAGTTCTAAGAGCTGCAGATGCAGAGGCTTTTCTAGGAAGTTTGAGCACCAGCCGAGCTGCTGCATGCTGGACGCTCTGTAGCTTCTTTATCGTTTGTTTCTTTACCCCTGCCATCAGCCCATTGCAATAATCGAGGCGAGAAAGTATAAGTGAGACTGCAACCGACTTTCTGGCTTCAGTAGGAAGAAAATCAAAACATTTCTTCAAAGATTTTATGATAATATAGCAGCAGCCTGCCATGTTTCTTACATGGAGGTCAAAAGATAGAGAGGAATCATAGAGAATATCTAGATTCCGTGCCGACTCCACCAAGACAGGGGGCGGAGTGGTGCCATCAGGCCACCATTTGCTGGGGCAGAACTCACTAGTTTTTCCAATAGGCAGGATTTCCGTTTTGCTTGAATTGCATTTTAGGTGGTTGTTTTCCATCCACTGGAAAATCTCTGTCAGGCAGATTTGGAAATTTTGTTCAGCTCTAATTGATTTTTTTTCCAGGGAAACAATCAGTTGCGCATCAGCGGCGTATGAAGTAACGCATATACCATGTGATTCAATGAGGGTAATGAGGGGCGCCATATATATGTTAAAAAGAAGGGGACTCAACATCGAGCCCTGAGGGACTCCCACAGTAATTTGTTTCTCCTTTGAGGAAAAAGATCCTAATGATATAGTTTGGGTTCTCTCTGAGAGGAAGGACCCGATCCAATCGAGAGCTCTGTCCGTTATACCATTTCCTTTCAATCTATCAATAAGTATGTTGTGGGAGATGGTATCGAACGCCGCCGATTAGTCAAGCAATTTCAAGACGGCATTCTTTCCTTCATCTTGAATGAATTTGATAGAATCAGTTAATTCCATGAGAGCCGTTTCCGTGGAATGCTTAGGCCGGAAGCCAGATTGTTGAGGATGAAGGATGTTGTGGGTTTCCACGAAATTAGAAAATTCTTGATGGACCATGGCTTCAGTTATCTTACCAAGTATTGGTAAGAGGGAAATGGGACGTAGATTGGAGAAGTCGGTCGGATTTTTATTAGATTTTTTCATTAAAGGTTTAACTATGGCTTTTTCCAATCTCTGGGTACGGAGCCTGAACTCAATGAATCATTAACTATTCTGTTAATGCAAGGATTTACTATGTCCACGATTTGATGGAGAATAAACGGCAGACAGGCATCTGAAGGTGATCCCGATTTACAGGATATAATGGCCTCCCTTGTAAGGGCAAGAGTGGCAGGCCTAAACCTCCTAAGGGGTTCATGCATCAAGGCAGAGGTGTCTTTGAATTCCTTTAGATTAGACAAGGTTATTTGAGGAAAGACCTTCTGAATGAGGTTTATTTTCTCCTCAAGGTAATCCGCGATCTGGTCGCAGAGCCCCTGAGACCTCCCCTGACTACTCCCCTGGACTACAGTGCGCATGGGCATCTTCTCCATCCTCCGATTGTTTTTTTTTCGCCATTGGGTTCGGATGTTATTCCTCTACCCCAAATTCGGAACCAAAACTAAACTTCATTAAAAGGCCTTCGACTTTGACGGTATTGTTCTCGCTCGGTACTTCTTGACTCGACCAAACTTTCCATCTTGATCCGGTCGTTGACGCGGGCCGTTGGACCTTTCGATGCCACGTGGGCCTGCTGTCGATGGAAAGGAGCCCATTTAAAAGGAGCCCACAATGCCACTCCAAATTCCTCCATACTGACAAACATACAGTATGCAACAAGTGCTTATCACCGGAGCACAACAAAGAAAATTGCCCAGCTTGTGCCCAATTCCGTTCGAAGAAGACCATCCGGATTTGACGGGCTGCTAGGCAAGAGATGCAGCGACCAGCACCGGAACCAGAGAACATCTTCGATGATGAACACAACCTCCCAGAAGCGGCGGACTCGGATCTAGAGATCGTCACCATCGAGGACCAGTTGGACTCCGATGACCAGATCCCGCCAGGGCAAACCGTGAGTACACAGCCCCCAACACCGCTTATCCCGAAACTGAAGGCTCTGGTAGAAGTACCGCCTAAAGGCCTTAGCCGAGATCGACATGCTCCTTCAAAAGCCAAAAACAAAGCCATCTGATAGCCCAGGTCCAAGTAACGTTATCCCCAAGAAGGTTGTCGAACCCAAGAGGGTTGTCGAACTGAAGGTCGTCGAACCAAAGAAGGCCATAGAGCCAAAGGTTCGCCGAACGGAAGAAAGACGTCGAGCCAAAAGTCGTCGAGCCAAAGAAGGTGGTCGAACCAAAGAAGGCCGCCCAACCCAAAAAGGTTATTGAGTCAAAGGCTATCTAGCCAAAGAAAAGCCTCGAACCAAAGCGGGTCGTCGATCCAAAAGGAACACACAACCCAAAAAAGGGGCCATCCATCCTAAAAGGAGGGAGGATCAACAAAAACAGGATCACACCACAAAACCCGTCGAACCGAAAAAAGTCATTGAGTTGACGAAAAACATTGAGCCTAAGAAAGCCGTCGAGCATAAAAAGCGTATCGAACCAAAAGCTCCGATCAATCCGAAACAGGTTGTCGACCCAAAGAAAGCCGGCGAGCCAAAAAAGACGGCTAAACCAATAAAAGACGTAGAACCGAAAAAGGTTACTGACCCCAAAGCAACAGTCAAGCCAAAATAGACTCCACAACCAAAGGCCCTCGAGCCAAAAAGTCACAAACAAGTCAGTAAGCCAAAAACATCGGCGCCAAAGACATGGACAGTGGAAGAAGAACTCTTCCATCCCGATCCGGAATCAGAGGAACAATCTAAACTGTATATAAACCCTGAGACTGGCAAAGTTACAGTTTATTACCGGAAAAAGAGACCATTGGACACAGACACTCCTTCCCATGCTCCTCCGCAGAGAAAGGACTTCGGGACTTCTCCCTCTAGGCCTTTTACTCCTCCTCCTTTCTATCCCAATATACCTTTTGTGCCCTATGCCCCTACACATTCATACTATAATGATGAGGATAACATGGAGGAAGATCCTCAAGATGACTTTAACAAACCAGAGGATCCACATTCACAGGATGACACATGGGAGGATCAGAATGATCCATATGACACACAACCCATCCCTGATACCTCCCCATACCCTACAAAGCCGTCGCCTACCGACGATACCATTGTGTTTAACCAACTGCTAGATAGGGCAGCAAAGTACCACAAGGTCGACATGCACACTGACTTAATAGAAGAAGATTTTCTATTTGACACTTTTCCTACCTCTGAGAAAAATGTCAGGACACTTCCTATGCTGAAAGGGGTACTAAAACACGCGCCAGATGTATTCAAAGATCCAGCCAGATCACGTGTACTCAATCCCAGGATTGAAAAGAAATATAAGGCGGCCCCTACAGACCCTGCTTACATTAAAGGCCAGTTGCCTTTAGACTCACTGGTAGTAGCAAACGCTCGAAAAAGAGCAAACTCGCAAATGACAGGAGATGCTCCACCTCCTGACAAAGAAGCTAAGATATTGGAAGCCTCAGGCAAAAGAGTTACCTCACAGGTTTCTAATTCATGGAGGATTGCAAACACACAGGCTCTAGTAACTCGCCACGATAGAGCACATCATGACCAGCTTGAGGGTTTAATGCAACACCTGCAAGAACCTTACAAAGCTCAGACGAACGACCTCATACAAGAAGGCAAATTTATTACCAATGCATCCATTAAATGTGCGCTTAACGCAGCCGACACAGCAGCCAGGTCCATTAATACTAGCGTATTACTACGCAGACACGCGTGGCTACGCATCTCTGGTTTTAAGAATGAGGTGCAATCCACCATCCTCAACCAACCAGTTAAACAAGACTTCCTGTTTGGCCCTGCAGTAGATACCATTTTAGATAAAATGAAAAAAGATACCAAAACTTCTAAATCTATGGGCACACTGCAGTTTCAACAACACAGAGGTTCCTTTCGTCGCTCCTCCTACAGAGGCACCGTACGAGGCAACACTTCACAGACTTCCTCTACATATAAAAGCAACACCCAAAGTTCCTTTAACAAAAGCTCTAACAGGGGAGGTTATAGGGGCAATAATAACAAGGGCAGAAGACGTGGCGGCAATAACACCAGAGCCTCCACTGCCACCAAACAGTGACTTCATCACACTCCCTCCAGACCATCTAACACCAGTCGGAAGCAGAGTCAAACAATTCCTACCAGTCTGGAATGCAATTACCACAGACAGGTGGGTGAGACAAATTATCCATTATGGTTATTGCCTGGAACTCACTTCTACTCCACCCAACATACCACCCAAACACCGTCCTATGTCCAAAGAACACATCACCCTGTTACAAGAAGAGGTGAAATCCATGCTAGAAAAGGGGGCCATAGAGCCAGTCCCTATTCAACTCCAAGGGACAGGAGTATACTCACTATACTTCCTTATTCCCAAAAAGTACGGGTCCCTCAGACCAATATTGGACCTCAGACCGCTGAACCAATACATACTCTCGGAGCACTTCCATAGGATCACTCTATAACAAGTACTCCAATTACTCCAGCAAGGCGACTTCCTAGCAACATTAGACCTCAAGGACGCATATTCTCACATACCTATACATCCAGCTCACAGGAAATACCTCAGGTTCACAATAGAAGGTCAATATTATCAGTTCAAGGTTCTCCCCTTCGGGGTAACCACAGCCCCAATAGTATTCACACAATGTTTAGCTGTAGCAGCTGCACATGAGAAGGCAACACATCCACGTGTTTCCAACCCTGGACGATTGGCTCATAAAAGCAAACTCATACGCGCAGTGTGCACGCCATACATCTCAGACACTCCAGCTGCTACATAGCCTGGGTTTTTCCATAAACTACCCAAAATCGCATCTACAGCCCTCCCACATACAGCAATATCTGGGAGCTACAATAGATACCTCAGTAGCAAAGGCATATCCAAATTCAGCCAGGATAGCCATATGCAGACTCTCATTCAAAGATTTCAGCCGCAACACTCTTTGCCAGCTCGAGTGTTCATGCAGCTCATAGGCATGATGGCCTCCTGCATATTCATTGTCCCTCATGCCAGACTTCAAATGCGTCCACTGCAAGAATGCCTAGCACGGCAGTGGAACCAAGCTCAAGGACAACTGAAGGACCTAGTGTTGGTAGACAGTCGCGCTTACGACTCTCTGCAGTGGTGGAACCCACCAAACCTTTCCAAGGGGCGACTGTTTCAAGAGCCGGTTTCACAACTAGTACTAACAGCGGACGCATCACTGACAGGCTGGAGAGGCCACTTACTTCAATACACAGTCCAAAGGGCTCTGGACAATCAAACAAAAGAAACTGCATATCATCCTTCTAGAGTTGCTAGCAATATTTCTGGCATTAAAAGCATTCCAGAAATACTTGTACAACAAAGCTGTGTTGATCCGGACGGACAACATGACAGCCATGTACTACATCCAGAAACAAGGAGGGACACACTCTCCACAGCTGTCCAAATTAGCACAGAGCATATGGAGGTGGACAATTCCAAGAAACATTTTTCTCCTAGCAGAACACCTGCCAGGGAAAGACAATCAAGTAGCGGATCTACTAAGCAGACACAGCCAACAGCTACACAAATGGGAGATTCACCCCCAAGTTCTCCAACCATTCTTCCAGAAATGGGGGCACCCAGAGATAGATCTTTTTGCCACAAACGAAAACTCAAAATGCCAGTACTTTGCCGCCAGGTTCCCACATCCATTGTCACAGTGCAATGCGATATGGATGAACTGGTCAGGCAGATTTGCGTACGCTTTTCCACCAGCTCCACTGATTCCGCTGGTGGCACGCAAACTACGTCAGCAGTCATTCACAATGATCCTGGTTGCTCCCACATGGGCAAGACAGCCATGGTACACAACGTTCCTGGAACTTTCAGTAGTTCCCCATCAAAAACTGCGCATCTCGCCCCATCTTTTAACTCAGAACCATGGAGAAATCGAACACCCAGATCCCAATCAGATGAACCTAGCGATCTGGCTCCTGAGGTCTTAGAGTTTGGATACCTTAACTTACCTCCTGATTGCATGAACATTATGAAGGAGGCAAGACGGACAACTACTAGAGCATGCTATGCAGCTAAATGGAAAAGATTTGTAATTTATTGCAACATTAACCAAATCAATCCATTAGATGCTTCCATCCAAAACATTATCTGTTACCTCTTGCATCTTCAAAGATGCAATCTAGCATACTCTTCTATAGGGCTACATCTTGCTGCTATAGCATCATATCTCCAAAACAGGCAACACCTTTCCCTGTTTAGGGTACCACCAATCAAGGCTTTTATGGAGGGTCTTAAAAGGATAATCCCTCCAAAGCACCCACCTTCACCAGTCTGGAACTTAAATTTGGTACTTACCAGACTTATGGGACCTCTTTTTGAACCACTCCACTCATGTGAATTGCAATTTCTAACATGGAAGGTGGCATTCTTGATTGCCATTACCTCCCTCAGGCGAGTAAGTGAACTTCAGGCACTAACAATTCAAGAACCCTTCATGCAAGTACATGCAAATTGGGTAGTACTTAGGACCAACCCTAAGTTTATGCCAAAAGTCATATCATCTTTCCATATCAATCAATCAATAGAACTGCCATTTTTCTTCCGAAACCCGCAGTCAGTAGCCGAAAGAGCCCTACACACACTAGATGTAAGGAGAGCTCTGCTATATTATGTTGATAGGACTAAATCATTTCGGAAAACAAAGCAACTATTTGTTGCTTTTTCACCGCAACATAAAGGTAATCCCATCTCAAAATCAGGAATAGCCAGATGGATAGTTAAATACATTCAGATATGCTATCAAAAAGCTAAACGCATTCTAACAGTTCCCCCAAGAGCACACTCTACACGTAAAATGGGGGCATCCATGGATTTCGTAGGGAATATTCCCCTTGAAGACATATGTAGGGTAGCAACATGGTCTACCATTCACACTTTCACTAAACACTATTGTGTAGACGTGCAATCAAAGCAGAAAGCTGCTGTAGGCCAGGCTGTCCATAAAACTCTTTTTCAGACTGCTGCAGCTGGTACAGGTGACCCCCGCTAGAGGAGATACTGCTATATAGTGTATGCACAAGATATGAATTCAGCAGACCACATGCCTCAAACGGAATATGCTACTTACCAGTATGCATATGTTCTTGGCATGTAGGGCTGCTGACATTCATATCGCCCACCCTCCTCCCCGGTGCCTGTTGCAGCTGCAGTATTCTCTCTTACAGTATTCTCTTTTGCATGGCCATCTCTTACTTTGCTATACTCCATCTCTGCCACAATGGCGAAAAACAATCTGAGGATGGAGAAGATGCCCATGCGCACTGTAGTCCAGGGGAGGAGTCACCTATCTCGTGATACTTCGAAAACTCTTCCAGGACAACAAGGTGCAATCATCCGGACCCAACACTAGGCGGCGATCTATGTACAAGATATGAATGTCAGCAGCCCTACATGCCCAGAACAGATGCATACTGGTAAGTAGCATATTTCATGTCAGTCGAGGAAGTTGAATAAACCAGGTCCTTTCACCTCTGTTAGAGTGCGGTCCCTTAATTTCTTTAAAGTACTGAGCTGGCTATGAATCCGTGGATCCACTGCCAGGTATAGGCCCGGCACCCGTTCCCAAGTGCTCAGAAACGCGTTTGTTGGTGGACCAGAGCTGCAATATATATATATGAAATTGCTAAAGTCGTACACAAAGGACACAGAAGACTTTCTGCTAAAAATTGATGGCCTGAACTGGAATGATGACATGGTAATGATGACACTTGATATTTCAAGCCTGTACACGAGTATAGACCATTTCCAAGGGGTAGAAGCGATCAGATGGTATTTGGAGACCCAGCCCATGAACGTAGCTGCACATAATGAGATGATATTGGAATTTATAACCTTCTGTTTGAGCAACAACATATTTCTGTTCCAGGACCAACTTTTTAAACAGATGTGTGGCACGGCTATGGGCACCTGCTTCGCCCCCAGCTATGCAAATCTTTTCGTGGGCTGGTGGGAGGAGCAGGTGGCCTGGACGGAAGGGAATGCCGAATGGACACAGAGAGTGGTATCCTGGAACAGGTACATAGATGATTTATTTATCATCTATCAAGGTACAGAGGAGTCAGCCAGGGCATACGTTGATGTACTCAACAAGAATTATCTCAATCTCAGGTTTACAGGCGAAATAAGCACAGTGACAGTTAACTTTTTAAACCTTAGAGTGTTCATTGATGAAGGGAAAATCTGCACTGCATTACACAGAAAACCCACAGCAGGAAACTCTGTGCTACACGCCAGTAGTTGCATCCAGGGAAAACAGTATCAAGTATACCATATGGTGAACTCCTGAGAATAAAAACGAATTGTACACAACAGTGTGATTATGAAACAGCGGCCAGGCAGAGCATTAAAAGGTTTGAAGCCAAAGGCTATAGTGAATCAGTACTCACTGAGGCAAAATTGAAAGCTGACCGGAAACCAAGATCAGAACTAGTGTCTAAAGTCAGCACAGGGAATTCTCAGAAGAAAACGACGGATAAGAACAGCTTGAGAATGATCGTTGAATATTCCAGCGATGCCCAAGAAGCCAGGCAGAAGTGCGTTAAGAACTGGCACATACTTAGATCCGATCCTATTATTGGAAAAGATCTTCCTAAGTCTCCCCTTATTACATATAGGAGAGCAAGGTCATTGAGATCCAGTGTTGTTCAAAGTCATTGTGGGAAAGATGAGAAAATGTCGCAATTTGGAAAATTGGCGGGATTCTACTGAAGGACTGGGTTCTTTAAGACCCAGCGGTGCCAGGGCACAACACCTGAAACCTTCGTGGGTAACCTGCTCCGGCGTACGAGTGACAGAGACACGGGACACTTCCTTCGGCGTCAAAGATTCAAGGTTTATTTGCTGCAGGGAACACAGATATCACAGGAAGTACATCGAGTGTAGTTCGGGGAGACTGCTTCAAATTGGTTCTGTGGATCGCTCCTTTTATACAGTTTTTACCCATAGAGTTACATTGAACACAAAAGTTTACAACCCGGTTCCCACCATTATCCCCCAGAGGGGTCGCTTTGGTCACTTTGAAACACATCAGGTCCGGAACATAAGTGCGGAAACATTTGGCGGTTCCCAACTGTAAAAACCCATCTTCCCAACATTAGTGCATTCCAATCGGCAGTAAAACAGATCGAAATAGGAACAAAGACAGGTGCAGAGGAAGACGGAAACAGTGGGGAGATCGGAAAGGGTGTAAAAGGGGAGGTATCGGGAAACACGAGATACAGGCATCAAAGGGACGTGCCTAATGAGATGCACGGCTGAGACAATAAGTCCGTGCGGCAAGATGAACCTCCAGCGGCGCCATCTGCCTTACAGTAGCATCCCCCTCGTCATAAAGACACTTACAAAGAACATGTGTCTTCCGCAAATATCTTGGGAGTCCCAGGGTCGCGAAGCGGACAACGTCCGTTCGCTGGCTACTTGAGGGCAAGAGACAAAATGGATGCCGTATCTAAGATGGAACCCGTGGGTACAGATGAAAAACCCACATAACAAACGAACGGTTTAAGTTAGTACAGCGAAACTGCGCACACTTACTAAACTCGTCATTTGCGGTTCATAGATACCAGACTCGACCATATTCGTGCGAGTCCAATGCACCACTTACAATTGTCACGGAACCTCAGACGCTCCTTTTGCCCTCATGTAGGCAAGCACTAGTCGGAATCATATTCAATATTCATCAGACCATCGAGATGTTGCTGTAGCATAGCTCTGTCCAACCGAGTCCCCTTGGTAGCAGGTGGTTGTCTCATACACGTTGTAGCACAGAGGCCACATAAGGCAGGACCACACTGCACACAAAGGCAACACGTGAACAGGAACACCACAACGACTCCGATGATCATCAGAATCTTCCAACCCCAAGTCGACATCAGGCCCCAAAACCATCCAAGTAGCGTCCAATCCCCTACATCCACGTGTATGGATTCGGAGATCTTATGCAACCTCGAAATGGCTTGATAGACAGTCGGAGCATTATCTGGAATGAAAATGCAGCAGCTCGAATGGATCACCTTACATACCCCACCTCGATCTGCTAAGATGACATCTAAAACCATACGGTTTTGTAACGTCATAAGTCTATCCGCCTGAAGTTCAGTGGTGATATTACCAAGGGCACTGGCAGTAATATTAGCTGTCGATTCTACCACTCGAGTCAACTGTCTCAGGTTCCTACTATTAACCATAGGTCCCCAAAACGGGAGGAAACCCTTGAAAAAGTCTCCTGCCTCTTGACCGGCAGTATCCTCTTCGCTAATTACGCCTCGCACAACTCTAGTCTTATGATAATCGGCATCTACAGTAAACGTCGGAGGCAACAGATTTGCAATGAAACATGAGCCCATGAAGTCAGCGGGCAACCATGCATATGCACGATCATAACAGATAAAGTATGTACCCTTGGCAGCCAGAAACACAGGGGACGAGACCATCGGCAGAATGTAATTTTCAGTGCAAGCACTTGCTCCAAGTCGGGCTTGCGATCTTCGGCCATGACCCATGAGACAAAAATTACCAGTGTGGGGTACGACCCATATCGGAGGCGAGCTTTTAAGCTGTTTTTCACTAGTGAACGCACTATATTCACCTCTACTTAGGACCCTATAAGCCTGTACCTCTTCTTCGGGAATAAGCGAGGGATCATAGATATCACTATCTAAATCCTCTATTGCTATCGACAAAGGTTTTTGATACGAGGTAGGACCAGAGTAGGGGGAACGTGGTTCTCGAATGGGGTGGAAACCCAGTGCGCTTCGAAACATTGTTTGAAATGCTCGAGCTGACCCTTGGGAACTATACGGTAACACCAGATATGGAATTCCCTTATCCGTAGTATGTGGCATCAACCCACACACCCAACAATTAGTAGTGTTAACCACTAACTGATGTTGATGAAGGAGCTGAATAAAGGAATTATTGCGGAATTCTACACGTCTAGCCTGTTCGTGTTCGGGTAACATATGAAAGGAATGAGGAGAAACAGTGGAGGTAAGTTTAGGGTCAGGAGTAGGAGTAGGTGTAGCAGAAAGTAAGAAGTAAGACATTGTATAATACACCCCACCCGCCAATAATGCAGAAGCAGTCAAAAACAATACAAACAGTTGGAATATAAAACATTTGGTACGACTGAGTTGCTGCAGCTTAAATCTATGAGCCTGAGCTCCTTCCAAATCACTCAGCTTCGAGAATGCCATTCCCTATGACCGTCCGCAACGTTTCTTGACGCACTTCGTTCTGTGTAGCAATAGTCAATCCCTAGGAGTTCCCAGGAACCGACGGCCTTTAACCTAACGTCAAGACCTACTATCCAGAAGGAAGTACGCGCGCGGCCCTACGGCCTTTAATGCACAATATATATTTATGCAAAAACAAAGTCTCTCAGCTGTGAAAACAAAAGTATAAGGAATGAAGCTCAATATGTGTACGAAATAATTACAGTAAGATGAATGTTCAAACTGATCACGGAAAACGGGATAATGCAGTTGTCAATACAACAAAACAGGATCTTTTATTAGTCTTTAGTGCTAGATCGTAGAAAGTATCGAGTTTTCCCAGGACGTGTCTGCTCGTCAAACAAAGGATCCGTTAAGGGGACAGCGTCCTGTTGATCAGCTGAGTGTTTTGATCTTGAGTCTTTTGCTGGCAATTGTTCGACAGTGTCTCTCTGCTGCACTGAGGATTCTCCGATAGGCTGTGCGTCGCTAAAAGGCACAAACGCCGGCAATACTTCGGTTTCAGTTGATGCAATGCCTTTCCTCACCCACGAGTCTGCTGGCAACGGAATGGGGACTTTCTTGGTGTGCGTGGCATGCACCCAATTCTTCCGCCCCTCAAGACGAACTGCAGTTCTCGTGGCAAGGAGGACCTGGTAGGGTCCGGTAAACCTCGGGTCCAGGTTATTCTTGCGTGAAAAATTTCTCGTCACCACCCAGTCTCCGGGCTGGAGCTGGTGGCCTGGACCCTCCGTCTGCGTCGGCAATGCTTTGTGAACCTGTTGGTGAATTAACCTCAGTTTAGCAGTCAAGTCATGAAGATAATCGATCAACATTGGGTACTCAAGATCACAGAACATTCCTGGCCTAGGAACCCCCCACACATTCGCAGGACGGCCGAACACTATTTCATAGGGACTAAGCCCTACTCGGGAGTGTACAGTCGCCCTAGTTGACAGTAATGCTAAAGGTAAAGCGTCAGGCCACGAAAGACCAGTCGTAGCCTGAATCTTCGCTAGCTTTAGTTTGAGGGTGCCGTTATACCCTTCAACCAATCCAGCTGACTGGGGATGATTGGCGCTGTGGAATTTCTGATTAATTCCAAGGCCCTTACACACACTCTTCATCACACTACCCACAAACTCACTTCCGTTATCTGACCACACGACTCTAGGCATTCCATACCGAGGAAAATATTCCTTCAGCAGGATTTTCGCAGTAGACAAAGCAGTATTGTCTTTGAGAGGATAGGCCTCAATCCATCGGGAGAATGCGCAAACCACAACTAAAACGTATTTCAGGTTATTGCATCTCTCCATATGGATGAAGTCCAATTGAATCACCTCAAAGGGGCATGAAGGGGGAGCAAAACTGCCAGGAGGAGTTGGGGTTCCTTTGCCAGGATTATACATCATGCACACCATACAATTCTTCACCAGACGTTCAGCACATTTCGTGATACCATCATTCTTCCATACAGGGGAAAGCAACTTACAAATACCTTTCGCGCTAATATGTGCTAACCCATGCGCCATTGTCACAACGGCCAGCACATACGCATCCGGTAACATCCATCTTTTCTGATCAGACAAATCAATCCAACAACCATTCGCATCCAACTTTCCCGTACTTTCTTTCCACTTCGTCTTTTCAGTGTCGGTGGCTTCATTCTGAATTGCTTTCACACTCTCGATAGTGTCCTCACACATACTCGATTCTGTAGGCCACCTAACTGGACTCGTCACATACATTCGAGTGCTAAGGTTCCGGGCAGTCTCCTTAGCAGTCTCGTCCGCAAACGCATTACCACGACCAACATCATCCGTCACCTTACGATGCGCTCTACATTTAACAATCGCAACTTGCTTAGGCAGCGTCAGTGCATCCAAAAGATCATTCACAAGCTGGCCATGCTGAATCTTTGCACCATGCGACGTCAAGAAACCTCTCTCTCTCCACAATCGTCCAAAACTGTGAGCGACGCCAAATGCGTATTGGCTGTCGGTAAACACATTCACACGTTTCCCTTTCGCTAACACACACGCTCTAGTGAGAGCAATCAATTCTGCAGCTTGGGCAGAATTCTGATTTAATCTTGCAGTCTCAACAACAGTATTCAACGTTACAACAGCATAAGCAGTAGTCACATCGCCATTCGGCAACTTAAAACAAGACCCATCCACATATAGTGTACCATCCGGATCTTCCAATGGGGTGTTTTTAAGGTCCACTCGACCTTTTGTTTCCTCTTCAGTCCTCAAATAGCAATCATGTTCTGCTACTTCATCTGACTCTGTGCTAATTGGTAACAAAGTTGCCGGGTTCAGAACATTACAACGTTTTATTTGAATGTGGCTTGCCAATAACGTCAACTCGTACCCAGACAACCTCGCACTCGTCAAGTGCTGAGTTTTCGTCCGATTCAAAAGAGTATCGACTGCATGCGGAACCATCACCGTAAGCATATTATCCATGACCAATCCTGCTGATTGTCGTATGGAGACCGCGGCTGCCGCAGTTGCTCTCAAACAACTCGGCAATGCTCTAGCTACCGGGTCCAAGGTCGAGGAAAAATATGCACATGGACGTTGCTTTCCACCGAAAGGTTGCGTTAAAACACTCAAAGCACAACCTTCCCTCTCGTGAACATATAACGTAAACGGCTTACTGTAGTCAGGGGTACCTAACACAGGAGCCGAACACAATGAATCACGCAGTTCAGAAAAACTTTTCTGACATTCTTCCGTCCATGGTAAAGGAGATGAAACATCCTTGCACGTAAGAGCCACTAATGGTTTCGCTAGTAATGAAAAATTAGGAATCCATTGCCTGCAGTACGACGTGATACCTAGAAAGGCACGCACATCTCTTTGGGTTTTTGGCACAGCCATTCGCGCAATTGCTGCAATTCTCTCTGGGGTCAACCTCCTTCCCTCCTTTGACAATAAGTGACCTAGATAGGTTACTTCTTGACATCAATATTGGAGTTTAGTAGGTGACACCTTGTGATTTAACTCACAGAGATGTTGCAGCAACGACACCGTAGCAATTTTGCAAATGTCCTGAGTATCTGCAGCTACCAATAAGTCGTCGACGTATTGGATTAAGGCCGCACCAGCCGGCAACCGAAACGCATCTAGTTGACCCTTCAAGGCTTGGCTGTAAATAGATGGACTTTCACAGTAGCCCTGAGGAGCGCGTTTGAACCGGAAGCTGCGTCCACCAAGAGAGAAACCGAAAAGGTCTCTGCTTTCCTCGGCAATCGGGATGCTGAAAAACGCATTTTTCAAGTCAATCACCGAAAACCATGATGCAGAAGCTGGAATCAGAGTCAGTAGCGCCGTGATGTCAGGCACAACGGGAAATTGAGGAACCACAATTTTATTCACCTCCCGTAAATCGATAACAAAGCGATAAACAGGCGGTTTCGAAGGATCAGTACGTTTAAGAATGGGCAGCACGGGGCTGTTGCACACGTTTCCCCGAGTCTCCTCAATGACATCCTTCTCGATCAGATCATAAATGATCGCTAACAGTGCTCGTTCACCATCAAGGGAGATACGATATTGGGGAATACGTGGCAATCGCACATTAGATTTCAACTGAACAACATATGGGGAGATATCAAGTAGGCCCACATCATTTGGACCCGTTGCCCACAAAGACGCAGGAAGAGAACTCAATTCCGGTGGGAGCTTATCAAGGGACAAGTACATGGGAGAGACAACCCTCTCTCCTAACGTAAGCTTTACACCCGCAGGAGAACAATACAAAGTCGCGTACAAACGTTTAAGCAAATCCAGGCCCAGTAGATTTTCACCACAACCTGTGGTTAGAATCAATGGAGCTTCTAGCTCACGTGGCCCAATTTGAAGGGGCAAAGGGCGCGAAACTGGATTGCTAACGGGGGCGCCAGAGAATCCAACGGAAACATTTGTTAAGCCAGACAAAGGTGCGCCAGGGAGTTTCGAATGCATGATAGAACTTTTCGCTGCACCAGTGTCCAACAGAAAAGGCTCAACGACGCCCGATGTAGCAACTGCGACGTAAGGCCCTCTCTGATCAACCGGAACTGATACCACTCCCTCTCCTTGTCTATGGCTGTCCTAGTAATTACAGTCGTCAGTTCCCTGATCGACGTAATAATCATCTACATTATACTGCGCAGATCGTCCTTGCGATGATCCACGTTGATCGAAACAATTATTAGAATTGGATGAGTTATCTGAGCGATCATTCTGAGCACCACGACCTCTACCACGTGATGCCTGCTGCGAACCACCACGACCTCCTCTAGATGAGTTACCATTGTTACGTTCATTCAAAACAGGGCAATTGAATTTAATGTGTCCCTCCTGTCTACAATAAGCACATTGATTGTACCCTAACGAGGATCTTTGGGAGGAGGAGTCATTACGAGTTTGGGATCTGTTCGATTGCGGCTGCGATCTATTCTGTTGTGAATTATTTTGATTAGAGCGTGGAGGATACGCTTGCTGAAGCAGCACTTTAGTTTTTAGCTCTTTCGTCTTTTTATCAGCACGGTCATTCTCTTCTTTCTCTCTGTTCTCATAATATTGTGCCGTAGCCAATATCTGAGCTGAAGTAGAAACGGCCCATGCACTTTCTGAATTCCTCAATTTATTGCTCAAATCGGGCAGTAAGTTCGAAACAAATTTATCCACGAACAACCTTTGACCACCCTCAGTGCTCATATCCTGACCACTATGATCAATAAATGCTTCCTCGAACCTCGTAAAGTAGTCGGAAACACTCTCGTCCTTCTTTTGCTTACAAGCTGACAATTTGTCCCAGTTCACCTTCATAGCTGGCATAAGAGTTTTCATTAGCGTTATAATTCTTTGGGGAAGATCAGTAATCAGCTGGTCGGGTTTAGCACCACCAACTTGTCCGGCATCTGCCGCTACAATGGCAGCCCAAGCACCACCTAATTCATTTGGATGGTTTTCATGGCGAATCTTAGCCCATACCGGCTGCGGTACGACATTGCCAAACAACATGTCGATATCGGCAAGATTCATTATCGTAGCATCTACGAGCTGCGATAATTCTTTGTAATACCCTGCAGGATTTTTGCGTGGATCAGGCAAAGATTGCTTCACCTGTAACACTTCCGATCGCTTCCACGGGAGATGTATCCATACTCTCTGGAAGAACGGCAAGATCGGAGGAGCAGCTGCGGGGTTACCTGGCATCCAAACTGGCGGAACTTCCCGCATAGGATACTGACCAGACTCATCTGGCTGTTTTTCAATATCCTCAACGAACAATGCATGAGGGATTGGAGCGGGACGAAAAGATAGCAATCGCTCAACAGCACGTCGAACGTTGGTATCCACTATCAGCCCATTTGCGAACTGAAGCTGAAGATCAGACAGAGCGGTGAGCACCTCGTCAGGCGCATCGGCCGCTATCTGATCATGAAGGAACTTACACATTTCGTTGAACACATATCTCTGGGTAGGTATATTAAATTGACAAAATGTCTCGAGGACAACACGGGGTGGACTTCTAAGAGGATTTACCATCCAACCCATCGCCATATTATATAGCGCAACACGTTCTCTGTTTCCAGGAAGCTGACTACGTCTCTGAGGACCATCGGAACCAGCGGACCCATGAACAGGTCCGAGCGAATGAAAGAAGCTAGCCGCAAGAGGAGAATTGCGACTACGAATAGAGGGAGAGGAATAAGACACAGGACTAACAAGAGAAGGAGTAGAAACAGTAGCAACAGCAGGAGTTAGCAAAACAGGAGCAGTAGCAGGAGCAGTAGCGGGAGCAGGAGTATGTGGAAGCGGAGGAGCAGTAGGGATAGCAACAGGCAAAGGAGCAGGAACAGTCGGAAGGGCAGGTGCAGGTTGAGGAACAGGCGGAGGAAGAATAGGCGGAAGAATAGGTACGGCAGGAACCACAGGAGCTGCAGTACCCTGTACATACGGAGGTGGCGACTTCATAAGATAAGACATTAAAGGATCCTCAACTGGCTCTTCCTTCTTTTCCGACTCCGTAGGCAAAACGGGATAACATTTATCTACGGTCATACGCTGTAGTCTGTCAAACACTTCCTTATCCTTAACCTCCTTATCTCGCTGAAATTGCTCTGCTTTCTTCACTATGGTAGCAACATTGTCTCGCTGATTACGTTTAGTCTGTCTGATTTCTTTCTGTCGGGCTTCTTTACGCCACAACCGAAAGGCATCAAACATGGCCGGCCTTGACTTTCTTTCAAACAATTTAATCTCTAGATTATCTAAGATCGGTGCCTCGAAGCTACCATGTGGTGGCCAGCGAAGGTCACCATCTTTCTTTGTATATTTGATCCAGTAATCATTAAAAGTAATCGGGCCTAGCCCATGTTTACTATAGAGCTCATACGTGGGAGTTCCAACCGGAGGTATCGGACACGAGTCCTCCAGTCGGGAATCCGTACCACAAGGCCTGAAACAACTAAACAAAGTACTACGACCAGGCATCTTGCACACTAGCCGAGTTTCACAAACTTCAAGGGTTACGGGATTTACCAAGTCCCAGCAAAGAACAAAACCCTCGGTTTTTGGCGGCTGCAGTCGTCAAACAATACAACAAAGTACGCTAGCAAAGTGTCACCGACAAAAACACTCACACAGCGTTAACAACAAAAACACTCGCTAAAGTGTCAACAACCAAGAACTCTGGGAGCGACCCACAAATACTTAACTCAAAGATCGATGGCGTCACCAGGAAGGCCCGTCAATCGTCTCGCTATACCAAGGTCTACGCCAGGCGCCAAAACAGGTCTACAGTCAGGGCAGCAGTCCGTCGCAGCCGTCAGAAGGCGGGAATCTTCGCGGGAAAAGTCTTCGGGCCACTTATTTCGACAACAGGATCGATGAAGCGGAGTGCACCTTCCCTTGGAGATTTCACACGAAGTTCCTCACGATCGTCGGGCTTGGACCGGTACCACTGATGCAGCCCCACGTTGGTCGCCAACTGAAGGACTGGGTTCTTTAAGACCCAGCGGTGCCAGGGCACAACACCTGAAACCTTCGTGGGTAACCTGCTCCGGCGTACGAGTGACAGAGACACGGGACACTTCCTTCGGCGTCAAAGATTCAAGGTTTATTTGCTGCAGGGAACACAGATATCACAGGAAGTACATCGAGTGTAGTTCGGGGAGACTGCTTCAAATTGGTTCTGTGGATCGCTCCTTTTATACAGTTTTTACCCATAGAGTTACATTGAACACAAAAGTTTACAACCCGGTTCCCACCATTATCCCCCAGAGGGGTCGCTTTGGTCACTTTGAAACACATCAGGTCCGGAACATAAGTGCGGAAACATTTGGCGGTTCCCAACTGTAAAAACCCATCTTCCCAACATTAGTGCATTCCAATCGGCAGTAAAACAGATCGAAATAGGAACAAAGACTGGTGCAGAGGAAGACGGAAACAGTGGGGAGATCGGAAAGGGTGTAAAAGGGGAGGTATCGGGAAACACGAGATACAGGCATCAAAGGGACGTGCCTAATGAGATGCACGGCTGAGACAATAAGTCCGTGCGGCAAGATGAACCTCCAGCGGCGCCATCTGCCTTACAGTAGCATCCCCCTCGTCATAAAGACACTTACAAAGAACATGTGTCTTCCGCAAATATCTTGGGAGTCCCAGGGTCGCGAAGCGGACAACGTCCGTTCGCTGGCTACTTGAGGGCAAGAGACAAAATGGATGCCGTATCTAAGATGGAACCCGTGGGTACAGATGAAAAACCCACATAACAAACGAACGGTTTAAGTTAGTACAGCGAAACTGCGCACACTTACTAAACTCGTCATTTGCGGTTCATAGATACCAGACTCGACCATATTCGTGCGAGTCCAATGCACCACTTACAATTGTCACGGAACCTCACTACCCATGCCTCAAGTGTAAAGCCTGTAGGAATAGCAGAAAAGTGTCTAGTTACCAAGTACCAGGGATGAAGGAACCTAAGAAGATCAAAAGTTTAATGAACTGTAACACAAGCCACACGGTGTACTGTCTTGTATGCCCATGTGGCCTGCGTTACATTGGGAGCACCACACATCCAACTAAGATTAGGATTTTGGAACATCTCAGGGCCATTCAGAACAAGGACCCTACATATCCAGTGGCGAGACACTTTGAGGTGTTTCACCAAATCAACAGAGATCTTCTCAGTTTCTACTGTATGGACCAGGTGCCTGCAGATATAAGAGGAGGGAACAGGTTACTCAAATTACGAAAGTTGGAATCGCGACACATAATTGAGAACCAAACCAAAAGACCAGGAGGTTTGAATAGCGGAGAGGAGTTAGCTTTCCATTTATGAATCTCCCTGTCATTGAGTGTAATACTGTGCGTAATGAACATATTCTGGGTTTAAGCTCATCCAGGGCTGAATTATTTTTGTTTGTTTTGAAAATGTATATATTTTTAAGACGCTTGCAACTGTTATTTGTGTTTGCCCATCCAGGGCGCAATGTCAAACAGTGAACTGGATTTACCACTTAGTAATGGTGGCTTCTTGGAAGGAAGAAATGTGTCCTTTATTTATGTTAATGAATGGATGTATTTAAACTCTGCCTAATGGTGGCGCCTGCCTCTATTGACAAAGGCGGTAGCCGAAACGAGTCTATGCGTGTGTTAGCCCAATAAAGATTATTGGACTCGTCCCTGCGAGTGCTGTGTACTTTCTGTACAAAATATAGCTTAGGTCTGGTGGACCAGTGTGGTGTCCGTCACCCCACCTGAACAGCGCTGGTCGCGAGTGAGGGGAAGTTGACGGAGAACGAGCCTGCAATATATATATATATATATATATATATATATATATATATATATATATATATATATATATATTGCGTAGTTTCCGTATCCAAACCAAAACCACAATCCAAGTATTCAAAGACACGGACACAGACCACAGTTCTAGTGCTTCTTGTTTAATTCAGTGCATGGACATCATGACGCGTTTCGGTCCCGCCTTGGACCTTGATCACATGACACAGTGAAACCGATTACATTGGTTTAAATACTTTACATGGATTGATGACGTCAGTAAAGTATGATTCAAAGACATTCATAGACATGGAAGAGTTCTTTTAAACCACATCATAGCAATAGGTTCATTTAAATATACTGAAACCCATTAACAATTAATAAATAAGTCATAATTCACATTTGTAGAATAAAACCAATGTTTAAAAGTATTTGGTGTAGTGTAATAAATAAATAAATAAACTAAAATAAAGTGCAAGTGCGAAGTGCAAAAACATTACTTTTTATGCAGCGTAACAGTCAGGGAAGATTGGTCCCAATCTTATGACTTCGATGAAGTATTCATTTGGTGTATAATATTATAAAGGAAGAATGACGGTATAAATACCCGAAAATTCAGCATTTCTTGTGAGATCTATATATTTACATAAGTGATTGGGGCCCCAATACAATTAACATTATATGTCGGATGAGGAGTGATCGGCCATGACAGTGGAATAGTACCCGGGGAACAGGGCACAATTAGTGATTGGATGTTAGATATAGTGCCCCTAGTGACCCAACCAGATCAGTTGTTATGCATGTAATATTGTCATGTAGTGACAGATCCGACTTACAACGGTATATGTGGTTATTTTCAAGCATCATAAATATTAAATATTAAATATAAAGATGTCAACAGAAGTATATATATGTGTTCAAAACAATAATATAATAATTTGTAGAAAAATATCAAATGCCAGATAAAATTCATGTTATACATCCTACAATTCATATAGATATAAATATAAATATAAATAGATAGGATAAAATTGCATACATATTATATAAATAACCATAAATACGTCATAAATACCGATTGAGATCATTGCCACATAGATAAAAGTACATATTTAAAATACATCTGTTTTCTGGAGCTGTCACTATAAGAGGTGTACATTTTTGTTTGGAACAATTGAAATCAGACAAAACAGTGTAACCTGAAGACCTATAATAGGGGGGACTAGAGGCATGTGGACAAATCCTCTGTCATATTCAAGCCGGCTGGTTGTTTAGTATTAAGCTCCAAGATATATCTAGTTTCTAATTGACGTAGCTTTTCTTCTCGATTGCCTCCCCTTCTACTTGCTAATACTGAGTCAATTACATAGAATCTGAGCTCCCTGCTGTTGGATTTGTGTGTGGATTTAAAATGCCTGGCTACTGGATATGTGTTGTCCTGATTAGAGATTGCTCTTAGATGTTGTAATATACGTTTGTGTACCTGGAGTTTTGTACTTCCAACGTACAGAAGATTGCAGGGACAGGACAACACGTAAACAGCGAATTCAGTCTTACAGGTTAACAACTGTTTGATTTTGTGTTCCTTTTGGTCAAAGGGTGAAATATACGTTTTAGTGTTCACACCTTGTTTACAGGCTTTGCATACTTTGCAATTATAGAATCCACTGTGAGTTTTTAACCAATCTGTGGATTCAATTACCTCAGGGCTAGTTTTTATCAGCTCGTCTCTCATTGAGCGTCCTCTACTGTAGGTGATTGACGGTCTCTTGGGTAGATTAGAACCTATTACTGGGTCACTCAATACCAGTGGCCAATGTTTTTTTATTATAGATTCAATCTTCCTATGCTGTTGGCTGTATTGGATCACTAGTCTAAAAGAGTTGTCCTTTTTAGATAGTATGTTCACAGTAGTTTCATTGCTGTTGGATATTTCCAAATTGCCCTGATTGTTCCTGCCTGTTAAGAGCAGAGTGGAACGCTGTTTAACCATGGACTTCCTGATGGCAATATCAATGTGTTTGTCACTATAGCCTCGTTCTAGAAATCTAGTTTTGCTCTCTAGTTGTGCTTTCAGTAAGTCCTCATCTTTACTATGTATCCGCCTTAACCTGAGCATCTCCCCATAGGGGATGCTGGTAATTAGGTGGTGTACATGTGAGCTTGTGGCATGGAGTGTCGAGTTTACTGCTGTGGTTTTCCGATGTAATTTGGTTTCTATTCTGTTTTGTTCTGTATAAACCTCTGTGTCTAGAAATGTTATTGATGTTGGACTTATGTTTGCTGTGAAATTTAGATTTAATTCATTTGTGTTAATACAGTGCACAAATTCATTTGCAGTCTGCATATCACCATTCCAGATAACAAACAAGTCATCAATAAACCTGAACAAGGTTACTACATGAGTAGTCATAGCCTCCTGATGTTCCACCCGGAGAACCAGCTCCTCCCACCAGCCCATGTGAAGACACGCATAGCTGGGGGAGAAGCTGGCTCCCATGGCGACACCTCTAAGCTGTTTAAAAAGTAGGTTATTGAACATGAATATATTGTTGTTGAGACAGAATTCTACCATTCAATTAGCATATTTTTATGCTTTTGCATGTTACCCATCGATTGTTCCAAGTAGTAGTCAAGTGCCTTCAAACCGTCAGTGTGGACAATACTAGTGTATAGGGAACTGACATCAAGCGCCATTAACAAATACCCTGGTTCCTATTTTAGATCTTTAAGTTTCCATAGAAAGTCACTAGTGTCACCAATGTATGACGGTAAAGCCTTGAAATGTGTCTGTGGAAAGAAGTCCACATAATGAGACACATGTTCCAAGCAACCCTTCCTGGCTGAAATAATTGGTCGCCCTGGGGGGTTGCTTGGATCCTTATGGAGTTTGGGTAAAAAGTAAATGGTAGACACCACAGGGAAAGTGTTTTTCAAAAATTTAAACTCCTGATTTGTTATGAGGCCATCGGATTTCCAATGTAAGAGTTTCTTGTTGAATATTTCATACATTTTTTTCAAATCAGTAGAATTATACCTCATGTAACAGTTTCTGTCATTGAGCTGGCTGAAAGCCTCCTTGGTGTACATCTCCTTAGTTAATAGTACAATGTTGCCACCTTTATCTGATGGTCTGATGACGATCTTGTTGTTCTTTTTGAGTTTGGACATGAGAGAAAAGTATTCAGTTTGTTCTTTTTTATATCTTTTTTTCTTTTTGTGTATATTGACATTTAGGGCTTTTATTTGATCTGTGACCTGATCATAAAACAGGTCGATAGAGTCCTTCATCATAATGGGATTGAACGTGGATTTGGGTCAAAAGGAGTTAGGGGACCTCTGATGTTGATACTCTGTGTTAGGTAACTCGCTGTTATCCACAGGGTCAAATTCACTCCTTCCTGGCATTATCCCAATTGAACCATCATCCCATAGGTCCTGAATTTCCTGTTGTAAGCTACTCCCTATTTGGGTATCAGTTTCGGAGGTTGGAATGTCTGTGCTTGCAGAGATCGGAATATTTAAGTCACTCTTTTTGTTTAGAAGGTGATATTTTTGCAATTTCAGTTTCCTCGTGCCCTTAAAAATGTCAAGACGTGTTTTTGCATGATTAAAATCATTTGCAGGGCAGTATGTTAGGCCTAGACTCAATATATTCTTTTCATTATCACTAAGTGGTATTTGGGATAGGTTTACGATAGTTTTGTTGTTACTCCCGGCCACACTGTTGTTTATTTGCCCTTCCCTCTCCAGCTTCCTCTTTTGTTGTAAGTTGCTTTTGTTGCGTTTGGCTTTGCGTCTTTGTTTGCGTTTCCAGTTCTTGTTTGGTTGTAGTTCACCCGTTTTGTGCGGGGTCTCAGTGTTAATTTGCGGGCCTCGCATAAAAAAGCCAATTCAGCGTCCAGAGTGCAGATTGGGTCAGTTACATCAGCGTTACCCCTTGGTTCTGGGTCGCTTTCTGCCCCCGAGCTGCGACTGGTGAGTGAGGTGCTTGATGACCCTGTTTCATCTCTTCCAGGTCTTGCGGTGGCTTGAACATCTTTTCCTGTTTTTTAATTTTTTCTTAGTGCTTCATATTTATGGGAGAAGGTAAAAATTTGGCAGGTTTCGTAATTGGTTTTATCCCGAAAGAACTTGTATGTTTTGCACTCCTTTATTTTTTCTTCCTCCTTTTTGAGTCTTGACTTCATTTCTGATCGTAATTTTGTTTCGTCATCGGGTTGATTCAGGGCTTCAATTTCCTCATGTATTTGATCAATCTCCTCAAGTAGTTTAGCACGATCGATTTCTGCATATTCAATCAAGATTTTCATAAGACGTTTGGATGAGTCGAGGTTACATTCCGCCCAAGCACGCATCATTAGAGGGTTTGGCTCCTCATAGCTTGGCGCCAAAAGTATTCTAAGTCCCAGAGGGACTCTGTCCACATCTAAGTACATTTTAAGTGATCGTGCTTCCCACCATTTGCTTTGCTCACTGCTGCTTTTTTTCTCAAGTATTTAAAATTTTTCTTTTAAATTTGTATTAATTGTCGATTCTGTTGTTGTCGGGTTCCCCCGTTTGTTACGCACTGCAGGGTCTTGTTTAAACATTAACAATGCTGCCTGTTCTCTTTCGTTCACTGTGTCAGACGCCATAGCACTAATAGTTATTCAATCACAGTGCTCGCGAAGTTCTGCGGAGGTGGTCAATACTCTCCCTTCCTTCGCTCGTTGCACTCCTCTCACCCCTTATTCCGCTAAACAGTTAGTACCTGGGTCTCCTTTGGAAGTTCCCGACTCCTTCGAATCTGGTTCCCTCCAAATGGCCCACTGCACGTCGCTGTTGTCCGCGGTTCACCCGGTGGGGCTGTTGCGTTGCTCCTTCCGGAGTACAATCAGGGTTCTTCCCCAGAGGGAAGAGCAGGTTTCTTCCATTTGCTGCAGCCCAAATCGAGAGGGGGTCCGTGGATCGCCGTAGAGAAACTATCACCGGCTTTAGGATATCGCGAAGTTTCCGTATCCAAACCAAAACCACAATCCAAGTATTCAAAGACACGGACACTGACCACAGTTCTAGTGCTTCTTGTTTAATTCAGTGCATGGACATAAACAAAAAAGTTGTCCCATGAAGATGCCGCACACGGAAGGGATTTCGCACACGCTGCCGCTGGCAGCAGCTCTCACAGCATTTCTGTTGCTTATCCAAAAGGCCATATGCGTTGTAAATTCACCAGGAACATATATTATTTATACCAGTTAATTTATACCAGTATACTAGTTTTATGTAAACCCACTTCCCCCATTCCCATTTTCTACTCTATATCTTTTTCTTTATAGGTATCTAGCGACCTTCAAGGAGCTTGAATAAATGACGCTTCCTTTTTGAAAAAAATGGCATACTAGGAAATACCTATATTGCTCATTACACAAAGAGACGTCCAAGGTCTCTCCCCACCCTACACTTTGGTCCTGAAGAAAGCCCGATTGACCTACTGGCAACCAAGGGCTGAAACATGTCGACCTATATCACGTACTACAATGTGAGAGAATCATAATCACTCTCAGTCACTTAACTTTGTTTTATTGTCTCTAAAAACCAGAATCAATAAACACTCAAATCTGGGAAGAAGAGATTTTTAAACCTATTCACCTCACCAAATCACGAACACATCACTGATCACTACTGCTCTTAACTAAGGGTATAACCTCCTGGTGGAGGGTGCAAAAACAACTTAACCCAATGATTATGCACACACGTGTGAGGGAAAGCGGAGAACCAAGATATACCGCTTGAGCTGCCATCTAAAACGTGCATGAGGGTTTTTTATTGGGACTAGTAAGAACGAACGCTGCATACCCTAGTTATGCAGGACAAGTGATCCTTTTTTATTGATTATATGATCTGAAACCTAAGGAAACTGAAAGGATCATGTTTTCCTTCTCCCCCCCACATTGATTATTGAACATTGTTGAATACAACCTATTTGTACTTGACACTGTTTTATATATGCCATTCAGGTCTATATTCTTAACCTCAGTATGGTGACATATTGTTGCTTGTGTTGGTGGTTGTTTGGTGTGCTCAGTGTATCCTCTTGCTGAACAAGCATTTGTGCTTTATGCTCATTTGTACTTGGACTTTTTCTACAGCATGATATTGGATGAATACTGTTGATTTTCTACATGTAATTTGATTGGATTTGCATACGCGCAAATGACATTGAGCAAAATTGGTCACAGTTTCTAACGTTATTTGCATAATGCTATACTGTTGCTCGGTGCAGGATATTGCACTTAGGGACCATTCAAATCACAATGAATCATCTTCTCTCCACCATACCCGTACAAATGCGGATCAGGAACGATGTGAGTCAGATGCATCATCCTCCACGGGCTCCAAGTAAGCAGCCATGCTAATGCATACCCTGTCCAAGACAACGCTCTTGCCCGATAAACATGACCATGCCAGATACCTTGCCAACCTGACTGACTGTTGCACAGGTGGCCAGAGGAATCTCTTGAGCCGAATACCCAACAATAAGCTTCCAAAGAAAAGCATCTGCCCCATGCTATGTTTTGAGTGAACATTCAAGAGCAAGACACAAACAAACTGAGCACCTGCCTATTCATTAGAGAGCGAAAGATACAAATTATGTGTGCCACTCATGCACACACGCGCAGACAAACAAAACACGCTACCCATCAGCTTTGGGGATCACAGGCTGCATGGGTATTGTGATGTGTGCTTATCTGGGATTAATGTCTTACTTGTCTTCTGTTCTAACGTCCGGATATCTAATGGATTAGGGCACTGAAAAATGCTTTCTTCAAACAGCGTGTTTGTTTGTTTTTGGGCGGCCCTGTGAATAAGGCAGGGTGGTTGTTATTTCTATGGATGGATATTTCTTGTGTGTGGTGGAGGTGGTTCATTTTGTCTTTTATTGGTTAGTGTTAATAGCTTGTACTTAATGGAGTTTAGTATACTATGATTCTTGTACCTTATAATTTGATGCACGCAGTTGCTTTTTCCTGTTTTTGGGTACGTGCGGTACATCGATTGATGTATTCACTTCTACTAGATCTTGTTGCATGCCGTTACCTTCACTTCTGATTCTTTGTTATGTGTGGTTGTTATACTCGAATGTGTTTGCACTATTTGTCGTTTGTGTCTCCTTGTACTATTTGTGGTTGTATGTAACAATATCAAGAACAAGAATATAAACCTACTGATAAACTGAATCCACAATATCAGCTACCAAAATATCGTTAAGGTAATCATGCAACTAGAAGTATAGAATTGCGTATTTTAAACCCACATCTACATGCCTCGAAAGTAAGTTGGCAGTCAATATTGTGGAGTTGAAATAAGTGCATCTCATTTTGAAACGATTATGTTATGTTAATACATCATTGTTGGTTGGTGTGTGTGTGTTTTTTTTTTACTCTTGTGAGTTTTATGTTGATATTTGGTTGCGCCTATGTGGTAACTGCACCCACAGTTGATTTTAGAAGGCAGTGCTTTTGCCTAGAATTGTTTTCTGTACTCATTGACTTCTAACAGTGTCTTTTTGGGCTATGTTGGGTATGTTGGGCCAGTTATTTTCCCCTGATGTTGTTTGGTGTAGTAGTTATTTGTTCCTGTGGCTGTGGGATACACTGGGATTGGCCTATGATTTTGTGCAGCTATTAACTGAAGAACAATGTTTTCATGTACAGTTTCTTTAAGTTAACAAAGATTTACCGTCATACTAAAAAGCTTTGTTTTCTTCTCATTTTGCAGGTGGGTCTTTCTGAGGACATGGTGAAACGTTGCGTTCAGCAGCTGGGGTTGGCACTGGATTACATGCACAGCAAAAACCTGGTGCATCGGGACATCAAACCAGAGAACGTACTCTTGTTTGACCGGGACTGCCGCCGGGTCAAACTGGCAGACTTTGGCATGACCCGTAAGGTGGGCTGTCGAGTAAAGCGCATCAGCGGCACCATTCCATACACAGCTCCTGAGGTTTGCCAAGCTGGCAGGGCAGAGGGCTTCACTGTGGACACCAGCATCGATGTGTGGGCATTTGGAGTGCTCATATTTTGTGTTCTTACAGGTAATTTTCCCTGGGAAGCAGCCACACCCTCAGACACCTTCTACGAAGAGTTTGTGCGTTGGCAGAAGGGGCGTTTGGTGGGGTTGCCGTCCCAATGGAGGCGCTTCACAGACAACGCCTTGCGCATGTTCCAGCGTCTCTTGGCACTGGAACCTGAAAAGCGATGCCCCATCAAAGAAGCCTTCTACTTCATGAAGTATGACCTGATGTCTGAGGTGCGGAGGCGGCCATCCTATAGATCGCGAAAACACACAGGTGACAAGATGTCTACTACGTCTCACCGCCATGAGACTCCCACCTCCTGTGCTCCCACCCCATTGAAAAGGACCATCCTTACAGAGGGCAGCGGGCTTAGGTTATCACCCGCCACTTCCGATGTGGGCCTTCCTTCCCCAGGACCTAGCAGAACTGATGGGCGGCAGGACAAGGGTAAAGGCCAAATGGTCCTGGCTACAGCAATAGAGATTTGCGTTTAGCCTGAAAGTAGCAACAATATGGATTCTAGTAACATTCACCAAGGTTGACTGTGACTTTTCAGAGCACATAGGAAGTGATGTCACACGCAACTTGGCATCATGTTGCGCATGTCCACATGTGGATGTCAGTTGGGGCCAGTATGCCTGCCCACAAGCAAAAAATGAGATTTCTAAAAGCAAATTGAAGGAATGTGTAATAATAATGAAAACATTGCCGTGCTTTTAAAAATGGAATTCAAGTGAACATGTATGAATGGATTTTGGATCTGTAGATTATATTTCAGTAGCATTGTAAGGTTGCTAGATAAGAACTAAGATTTTAGGGTAACCGCATTGATTATTAATGTAGTAGGAATTTAGTGCTGGTGTAATGCACAATACTGATAAAGTTATAATGGAAATACCACACTCGTCCCCAGAGCCAGTAGCACACAGGATCTGGCAGTGCCAGCACCCCACGGTAGGTCACCCATGTGCCTCAATCTTGTCTCACAGGGATCAGCCTGTCTCAAGAAGATCTTACTCTCTTTGCCATTCCCTTCATCGTTTTGTCTTCTCAACCTCGAGGCAGCAGCTCTGAGAAAAATGAATGTTTCTTTGGAGCTGTATGTCACTGTATGACGGTCAACAATAGAGACATACAAAAATATTACATCTATTACATAGCTGATCCCTACATTGTCAATGTAAGTAGATAAAGGAAAATATACATTTACTATTCTTATATCTCCATCTACTTAAAATGACAATATAGTGGTAGACAATATAATGGATGCACTATTTTTGTAATGGGATACATCTCTTGTAATATAGTGTCCCCCACCATGTACGGCCAAGCTTTGACCAAACCCTCAAGGATGATCCTGTCTTGAAATAATGAAGGAAATCTAACCCGCCTCACCCTTTACAATCCATTTCTGATTAAGCTCTTCTTGAATGGCCCTTCCCATACTGGCATTTGATCCAAAGGGATCTCAGCAGCCATGAAAACTGTTTTAACGCATTCATTTGGTTACATTCTGGTGATCGTCTCTATAGAGGTGACCCTCCTCTTTTGGGCACTACAGATTGGCAAAGCCTTTTCTTTGGCTACTCGAAATTTCATCTGCCCACAGAATGCAAATGTGAGAATATATGTTTGTGGAGCAGAAAAGGCTTAAAAAAAGGCTTGTATCTATCTTCCTCCCTCTCGCACAACCTTAAATAAGCTTTCCTAAACTGTACACCTTTTGAATTTGGCAGATATCTGTTGTGAGACCAATAAAGATTCCTTTCTCGCAGCCGAATGAATTTAGACTAAGTTGAGCTATTCCCCATGAGATATAGGCGTTTGTGGTGAACTGTTTTTATAGAATTCAGTTTTGGTGGTATGCTGGGACTCGTCAATCAAATGAGAACCCAAAGTTCACAAAGATTCCCTAAAAAAAAGGAAATATGGCATTGTATTTGATACTGATACTATGAGTAGACAGGTTTATCATTTTCTAAAGGTTATGTGGGAACTCATACAACATAACACAGTTGAGTACTGCGCATGCAGGCCTGTACAGCAGTAAATGAGTTGTGTTGGATCAGAAACCACACATAGTCTTAGTAAATGTGGGACACAATGTGGTATTGTTTTGTGGAGTATTGTTAGCTGCCACTGTATGACTGACCGCGAAAGCTATAGAACTCTCATTGCAACCCCTGATTGTGGGAAGAATCTCTTGTCCTAACACAACTAGATTCCGTGGCCAGGCAATAAGCGACCTTCACCCATGCATACAAAATGTATATAAAACATTTGTATCAGTTTTCTGAACCCACTTTCATTGGAAGAATAAGTCTCTGACATATACATCCCAAAAAATGAAACTGGCACCAATTGCCAAGAGCCTTGTTAAGTATAGGCCATTGTGCCACTGATGTCAAATTAAAACAAACTAAAGCAATTTGTAAACCAAGCTCTCTACATTTGGGAGATATCTTCTAGTAAGTGTTTGCTGAAGCTCACAGTCTTCCCCTGAAATACAAGCTATACAGAGCAAACATTGTTTTTAATATTTGCAGATTCTGTCAGGGAATCCAGTTGTTCATAAGAAATTTGTGGACGCGATGAGATGTGCACCAAGGAAGGTCCACCCAGGTGCTGTTGCCAGAGAAAGGGATGCCATAAATACTGATTGCCATTTTCACCAAACTCGTGCACACTTTCTCAACAAATATTTTTGTCTGTCTCTTCACTGCCCCTATTTGGGGTTCATTATAAGGTTGTCTTGAAGGGCTCGTTAAAAGATAATGGCCTTTTCTCCAACTGTAAAGTTGATTTATATCCCCTACTCTTGAAAAAAAGCTATTTATTTTGTGTTTACAGGAAAGGAAAACCTCTGAACATGACAATTATTTCATACACATTATCAAAACATATTTGATTGTCCATTTGTTTTCAGGCCTAATCTGAAAAATAGGGGATCGGAAACATCCCCCCTTAACATGGAGAGAGCTATTACAGAACTAGCATTACGAAAGTTGTTAAAGTAGGTGCTATGTTACCTGTAGTGATGTATGGCCACATGGGTCACTGGCTGCCTGTCTTTGGTGTAATCACAAATCTGTCATAAAAAGCAATAGCAGTTAGCTCCAGTTGTCATCCCAGACTGAAAATTTATGTTATCAATTGATTCATGAGTGTGTACATACAGAAATGGATTACCGTTCAAGCAGTTTCACAATTTATATTGAATTATTTGTTGTGTTCGATTGAAATTTTGGGAATGATGGAAATAATCTAGAATTATTTTTGGGGGATAGATCACCAGTGACAATACATGTGTGGTCGATGAAAATAACCTAGAATCATTTTGGGGGGATAGATCACCTGTGACAAACAATGTGTGGTTTTGTGGTGCTTTCCTTCCGACTTGCTTTTAGTGTCCTTAGGATTTACCATCATAACTTGACTTTATTTATCCTTTTCAGTGGGAGTTTGTTTGAGATCACATCTTGAAGTGTCTCGATTAGACAATTTACTGAAGATCGCAGGCATTCTGCTCTTTATAGACCAAACTTCTCATATTTCTTGTTCTACAGCCCTGTCAGGGTCAGTGGTAACATGAATGGACTGGTGCCTGAATGCTTTTCACCAGCTCTTATCCGTAGTGATACTGGGATTGATCCAGGTTTGAGAGCAATGGGACAACCCATTGACTATCAACAAAGGCAAGGCTGAAAAATGTGTCACACAGCCAGCCAATCCTTGACCAAGGCAGTGGATAACAAATAATATGGCAGAATGAGAATACTTAAGGTCAACAATCATGCCTAAGTCTTAGTTTTTTTATAAATGTATTTATTTTGATTCCATGTAATTTATTTTTGTGTTACTGTGTATTCTCTGTGTCTGTGATGTTTTGTCATTTGTGAGTGTAGATGCTAATCCCTTGTAGCCACTATTTTAGAGTTAAAAACTTGAAATCAGGCATTTAGTCTCTTTTATAAGGTAGACTTTGACATGATGCATCTACTTTTGTCTGAACACCAGTTAAATGCTTAACTTATGTGGTAAACCTGTGCTAGGTCTACCACATAACATTTCTTATACTGGAGCCTAGAGATACATAATGTATGTAGTCTTAGGAAGAGAGCTCCTTGCCCATCAATACCTGTCACTTACTTTGATAAACCATTGCAATTTAAATGCCTCATTTAAACGTAGTTGTCTTGTTCGTCCATCCCATAGCCATGACAGACATAACTCTGGCAATGTATTTTTAATGTTTACATCCATCCATCTAAATTCACTGGTCAAATGTGTGATAAGCTTCAACAGCACACTTCCTTGACCCTTTGGTATCTGTTAAATATTGTGGCGCCTCAAACTTGTGAGCCAAAAATGTCATATGGAATCAAGGTTTTCTCACTTGAGAATCCATGAAGAGAGGACCGTGATACAATTTTCTGTTCATGCCCTTATTCACAGCTTGTAAATCACTCCATAGGACATGAGTAGCAAAATGTATTCAAGGATTTAATTACAATTTAGTGAAACCAATAGTAATCTGATTCTTACCAGGTAGTTTTATGCAAAACCTCCTGCATTCAAATATTATGTTTATATGTTCGCTACTGATTTACAGAATGGTGCTCAGGTTGTCAGTCCTGGGACATCGAAAGATGTAGCTAGGATTTGAACCTGTAACTTTCAGGTTTCTTCACATCCCTCATCTGATGCTCACATTGATATGATTCTGATAGCAATAGCAGATAAAACAACATTGAAGTCATTGACAAGACTGCTATAAGGACCAGCAGGAACCAAAACAAGTGTTAAGAAATGAAGGAGAAATGTCTATAAGTTACTACGGCTGGTACTATCCAAATCACCACACACTAATACAGCGACTCTTATATCTTTTGCTCTCCATCAGTCTTATATCTTTTGCTCTCCATCATTCTTTAACAGTTTTGACATATATATTTTTCAAAATCTGATCGGCCTTCCCCTAAAGTTTTATGATGACTCACACAGAGTTTAAACAAGAAATACAATAATGTTCAAATGGATTGTGAGTAAATGCGGGTGACCAAGAGAAAATTACTGCACAACCTAAGACCGGGCACAAATCTCTGGGACTCCAAACCTTTAGTGTTTCAAGGTACAATGAAATATGAACGAGTGAGAAGTCTTCAAAGTGGATAGTAATTGAGGTTGTGTTAGAAGTGTATGATGTCAGTGATGTGAGGACAAATGAGTTGAAATTGTTAAAAATGCAATTGATTACTTTATCATCAAATCAAACAAAAGCTGGCATGATTGGTTTTCTACAATACCACCTCACCCTTCCTGCTAATGCGAGGTGAGGATGAATCGTGGCATGTGAAACTCAACAAATTAATCCGGTAAGGTTGCCTCTTTGGAAGCACTATAAGCAAATATGTAATCCCAACATTTAATCTGGATATGTTAGGTCCCAGGACCATTTGTAGCACAACATTAACTCTGGGTAGATGTCCTCCTTAACGCCATTTTCCAGTGTGGATGTCTCCAACCCTAGGGCAGCCAGAGTGCTGACGATGAACGCATGGCCTCAGACAATAAATGGTGGTTGGTTGTACAGCATATCTGTTTCAGATGCTGACTGAATTAACTTGCACTATTGTCAGTAAAGGAAGAATTTCTGTGATTGGTGTGGTTAATGCTAACATAACAGAAAGGCAGATGTGAGGGTCAGTTAAATACTCAGCTTGTCAGAAGTGCCCACTGGCAATCTAGTCTTGCATCACAATGGGAAAGGGGTATCCCAATCTGCTGCTCTAATACTGCTAGAACTTTTGGGAACATGCAGAAAGATTTTCTGTATTTGAATAAGGAGATTGACCACAATGTGGTAGGTGAACTCTTGCTTTCGCCTGGGTAAGAGTCGAGAGCCGAGCCTAGCTCTGCCGATCATATAGCATAAAGGGCTACATTGTTCTAAAGCGAAGGTGGCTTACAGCTACCGTGGTTAGACTGTTCTCGCTGTTCAACAATAACTGATCTAACAGTGTGTAAAAATGAGAGATCGGCTGCCAAAACAACATCACCAGCCTCCCAACATGCCCGGACATAGACAGCTAACTGTCAACAAGGTGGGTAAAAGCCAAGGGAGAACCTATCTCCTTTATATCGCCTTCTCCCACCCCAAAGGTTCAACTCATTGGAGAGCCAGAAGAGCTCTGAGAACTCATGCCTGCAAGAGACAAGATTCCCCGTCACTCGAAGCAACCAAATTGCTTCGTACCTGGGTAGGAAGCAGGATCAACACTAACTATCTTCGATATCAACATTCCCTGTGCAGTGGTATAGTGTTGTCCAACACCCCAACTCCACTCTCAACTTAGGGCCAGTCAGTTCCTCACCCATGGACCAAAAGCTCCACACACTGCTGCAGAACTGAATACCAGACCTTCTGAGTGGCTTGAAGATGTTGGGGAATCTGTGTAGGCCACTGCCCTGCTGTTCTCTAAACAAGGACCCAGAATTTGCAGTTTTAGAATTGTAGGCGTTGCACTGATGTAGACATTTAAGCAGTGGCTTCTCCTTTGCCTTAGGCCCCTTATGTCCTTGATCTCTTAGTGCAATAATGTAGAGCCGGAGAAGTAATAAAACTTGTATTGCTGTTGTTTTCCAAACCTTCCTGTATGAGAGGGTTCTTGTCACAGATGTTACCTCAGTTTTAGTTGAACTGTTGAAAAACCAAGAAATAGTAAAAAAAAAAAATGCAAAAAATATACATAATTGAAGATTTTACTAGTTTCTTTCTTAAAAGAGTGGTTTAATGTCATATGGATGCAGTGGTCTTTTTGTCATGTCTGTTTTAAGTATTAATAAAGAGAGTGGAAGACTACTTCAGTGACTTAATGTTTGTTATACAGTGTGTTTGTTGAAATAAAATGCATGTAACAATTTTGTTTCAGAAAGAGACTCCAACATAGTTTGCAAAACCAAAGAGGTTTGTCAGGATGTCATCGCCACAAATGTCCTCACCTGAGATTTCTCCAACTCAAATACAGTTTTTTGCCTTGTTACCAACCTCTGGAATATTGTGGGTCCAGAGTAGTTTGGCCTGTCCACTCCAACTGTATATAAATAAGTAGTGTTTTACAAATAGGCGGTTTTGCATAAGTAGTGGTCCATCTACGGACATCCATCTTGGAACCTCTTTTGATTATTTCTCAAACTCCATCTTTAAACATTGCTAGTATTTATCGAAACTCCATCTTAGAACTTTGGTTCGTTTTGTCCCAGACTCAATCCTAGGACTTTTCTTTGTGTTATCCAAAAGACAGAGTGTCCTCTGTGAAGACACTTTTGGGTAACACATACAAAAGTCCCTTCACATGGGACTTATAAATAATATTGAGTCTCATCCGTAACTTCACCTGTCCCATATGTTATTGGGATTGCCTTCAAGGAGTACCATTGAGTGCATAGGAATTCTTAATTTCCTACATACTCTGCTTGAGGGCTTGGTATGTAACAATCCCTTCCTCAGTCCTACCAGTATTTCGGGGGCGCTGGCATGGCGGAATCTGTCCGAAAGGCAAACCCACCTGTGCATGAAGGCATTTTCAGAAAAAATCACGACCACCTTGCGCCTCTTCCTTGTCACAGGATGACTCTTAACCAGAAAATTCATTCCATTGTCTTAAATTGAGAATGTTATGAACGTCTCACTATCCATAAGGATGGCTTAAGAAGAGTAGCAAGGTCCCTATGAATCATGGGTTTCCCTTTTTCTCACACAGAGTAAGGAACGTTGTGTGCCTCTGCACTTTCCTTCACAGAGTTCTTTCCTTGTAAGTAGAGGTAAGTAAGAGATACTCATTTTGTCCCAATTATTTTTTACAGTTTAGGGGACTATGGCATTAAAGGTCTAATTGTATCTCCTGTAGGCAGTCCCTACTGCTTAGCAGCCTTTTGGCAGGGGCACACAATAACATTTTATAAGTATGTAACATGCATGCCGTATGGATGCTACCTGTCCACGGTTCACCACTGTTTCACCCTCCCCTCACTAGCACTTCAACTATCCATGAAAGCAGATCTAGGGATTCTGAGAAGTTTGCTGTGGCCCTTGGGAATTCGTAGGAGCTGCCAATGATTCTATTAATTCATCCTCTCCTTATCCACCAGAGAGTGGAAAACTGAAAGTGCCTGTCATGTCAGTACTTGAGACAGAACCCACAAGGGGATTGGGGGGGGGGTGACTGGTGCAGCAGGATGGTGCTTAATAAAAAGTGGCGGGGTAAGATATTTTGGAGATAATCGCTAGTGTATGCTGCGTTATTATCTTGGAAATAATCTGTATTTTACTCTGTATTATTATATTTGCATCTTAGGATACAAAAGTGGATTTCTGTCCTTGAGACCTGCTGCCTCAGCACCCCCTGGATCATAAGCAGGAACAAATACAAAGATTGACAGTGCTGCTGGAGAAGTTGTACTGCTTCCCTTCCTGCAGGGCATTCCTGCTCAGAATTCCAGTTCAGAACTCAGTGGTTCCTCTGTTAGTACTGGTGTTTCCACAACCCTGCCAAGATCCCTGTTATTCTGGCCCAAGTAGTCGTTGCTCCTATGCTGCCAGATATGGGGCAGTAATACCAGTGCCGCCTGATGGCTCAATGACTGACGAGCAGACTGAGGTGGCTTGTCAATCCTCAACAAATATTTGCCTGGAGTACCTGCCAATAAGCATTCCACTTTGTGTTGAGATTCCTGCTGGATTCAAGTTCAGACGACTAAGAGGAAGAAAAAACTAAGCAAGTTGATGAAGAGGAAGGTCTTTGAAGAAAAGTTTGGAATCGAACGTCTGCCTTTCCCTCCTCTGAGTAGGAGACTTAGGGATCATACGAAAGGGGAAACCTCACTTAAGAAGTCTTATGTAGCAGCTTCACCCACCAGGATACGAAAAGCTTTTAATAGGGGAGGGGGGGGGGCTTCTCCTCTATCTAAATAGGAACAGGTGACAAGTCATCTTGGAGTGAGTACCATCACCTCTACCATATATCATAGCTACACCCAACCTTGTAGCTATGATATATGGTAGCGGTGATGGTACTCACTCCAAGATGACTTGTCACCTGTTCCTATTTAGATAGAGGAGAAGCCCCCCTCCCCTATTAAAAGCTTTTCGTATCCTGGTGGCGAATAATGAGATGGCAGGCTCCCTGAGCAGGACGTTTCCCTGCTTTGTGAATTTGCTGTGGATGTGGGCAAGGTCTCACAGGTCTGGCAGTATTTTGACTCAACAATTCTTATTCTCTACTTCAACTCCTGAACATATGCTCCAGATTGAGGGAGTCCGTAAGCCTGTGAAGTTGACACAATATCTTTCTCCTTGCTTGTGGGCCTTCTATTTTTCCCCATGACAGCAGGGGTTTCAGCTGAGTTTCGGAGGTAGACGACTGGCAGGTTTGACTGTGCCCTTTAACTGAGAGAATAGGAGCCCTAACCCAATACAATAGAACAGGAGCACCACTTAAAGAAACCCCGCCCAGTCACTATAAGTAGAGGGGTAAAAATTACAATTTCTTTGAAATAAGAGCAAGAACAAACAGTACTCCCAAGTTACATCCGTGGATGCTCCATGGGAAAATGGCAGTTTTGTGGGCATCACTTCTGAGATGTACTCAGGATGGATATTCGGTCAGTAGTCACCTCTCCTTTTTTAATGCATTTGTTTCACACTTTCAACTTTAGGCTGAGCCTTCAATTAAAATCATCGATACGCCAATTCTCAGATTAGCTTTTGTGTTTCTCTTGTTCAGGGCACATGACTGTAGCATTATCCTCTGCTCTGTTTTTTTTTTAATGAACAAGATAGACCTATTGCCTGCCATCAGGAGATGAAGTAGTAATGTCTAGATTTCTTACTCTTAATCTTCATTACATCAGTTTCTATTTTTCCTAGTCACAGTCGATAAACCCTTCTAAATGCTTTATTCTTTTTAGAGTTTTATATAGCACGAACTAGACCAGAGGAGATCAGGTATCAGAGCGCTTTACATGAGCACCAGTTTAGTTACACAAGGACACATTCATTTTTGTTAGGCATGGGGAGATTAAGTGAATTGCTCAGAATCACAGGATGTTGAGTGTCGTTGCCGAAACTTGAACCTGGTTATCCAGCTTCAAGGTCGACCCTTCTAACCGTAAGGCTACATTATCTCCCCTACATCCTCTCCCCTATGTCTATAGAAGGCCACATGAATGACTTCTTAACGTCTTATCCCTTCACCTGACAGGGAAGAGTTTAAAGAAACTGTGGTCAAGTGCAACAAAAAAAGCTGATAGCCTCCCGAGGTGCCTTAAAGACTGTGACAAGGCAAAGTGGGACTCAGTTTAATGAAGATTATCAGTAGGTAATCGAGCATTGGCAGTTCTGATGATATATAAATTCAACATTCTGATGATTACCATATAAATAACTCCCCAGAAGTAATCGTATTCTACCATGGGCAGGCCCAGGTCTTTGTATATTATTAAAGCATCTGCTTTAGAGTTGAGTGGTGATTTAAAAACTTAAGAGTTTTGTAGAAAATATGAATCCTATAGGCGACCTCACTGGTGGAACATCCACCACTATTTTAGTCCCAGCACATTCAACAGAATTCATAGGGTTTTCATTTATCCCCCACAACTCTCCATTGGGCTGTGAAAAAAAGGAAAATGGACCCACTAGAAATAGCTTGTGTATTTGTTGATTAGCAGTGGCTGAAAGTGAAAACAGGTTGTCAGAAGAAAGAGGCAATCACAAAGCGAGTGCACGATTTCATCTCAGTTGTCTGAAGTAACCTTCATACAATTCTATAAGTCCTTTGTTTCAGTTCATAACAACTAGTTCTTCCAAGAGTAGAGGAGCTGCCACAATGTCTAGTTTTTGTGGCATTCTGCCACTCACCCCTTTAATAATGGACTCCAAAATGTTATTGAAAGAATAACCACACATTGTTGGAATCCCAAAGGACCCCAAAATAGAGAAGACTCGAGCTAAAATCTAACTTGAAATAAATGCAGAGAGTTGCACAGTAATCAAAAAATCTTCCACCACCGATGCTCTACTTCGCATTGCTAAGTTATTACTGCACTGTTCACTCGTACAGGATCTCCTGTTCCAAACACAGATCACCCAGAAGATTGCAATTGGACCAAGAATGACAGCTTTCTTTAAAACAGACATTGGGAAAGACCACTGCATCTTTTCGCCGTATTGTGTATTAGCTGTGTGAGGTTGGTTAGCTTATAATGTACTTGCACTGTACTCCTGGGGAGGGACTCGACCTCCTCCTCCCACCCTGTTCTTCCACCCTCCCCAAATACAAAGACATCTGTAAATAGTTTAAAATCTCCGATTGTGTCAAGGAGCTTTTTAAATGTCTTATTTAATTATATATTGATGACGATTGCTAACAAATAAAATGATAATAAAAAAATTAATATGACAGTCCGGTCCATTTATTTAATGTTCCAAGCAACTGATTATATCAAGACTTTAAAATGACCCACGAGATTGAACCCTCAAGGAGAATATAGAATTTTGCAAAATTCGATAATGTAAAGCGAAATTGTGTTTTTAGAGTAATGTTTGATTTGCTGGGGTCTCATTAACTTTATTCATGCAAGCACACACTTTGGGTAGAAAAAAGTCTTGCGAGTCCCATCAGAAAACTGGTTTGAGCAAAAAATGTTTCTTGCCGAACAATTCCCCTGTTTGAGAAAGATCACACAAAATTGCTGAATGAAAAATGTGGAGAAAAATTCATGAGTTTCGTATAATCCAACATTCAGAAATGCCACATGTTTAGTTGGGGGTATTTAAATTGTGCACGCTCCTAATCTACATAAATTATATTCAGAGGCTATTCCATGCATCTAAAGTTTCTGCCTAATATTCCTGAGGCTGTTATCTTCCTTAATATATTAGTTCACCTTTGTACATACAGGCTGATTTATATTTGCAATTTGTGATTGTTTTTCTTTGCTGAGCATCTCTAACAGAAATATGGTACACATTTCACATTATATTGTAAACAGAAACATTGTATGGATGGAAATTAAAACCAGTATTCTTCTTGGCGCTTGAGACAGTATAGAGTAGGGAAAGTGTTCAGAATATTTGCTGTGGAAGAAAACTGGACCACAAGATGCTGTGGCGATGAGGCAATTCTTCAAATTACGGAAGTGGTCCTCGAAGGCTATTTTGAAGATGCTTAGGGTTACAGCTGCTTTTAGTCATACATAAATAGGATTCAAGTAGAAATTTGTTAGAAGAAATTAAGTCTCGAATTTTGAGGTGTACAGTGTTAGAGAAGTAGCAGTGTGTAATATATGAATAAAGGGGACATCTAAGGGAGCAGAGAGAAACGACCGGTGTTCGGTGGATATGAGGCAGGGACAGGTGGTGGACAAATCCTAATACTCTAAGGTGTGGACTTGGGGCATATTCCAAGACATCCTGCTAGATATTTGTTGAGTAAGGTGGCTGTAGATGGTCTCAGAGGTTCATTGTCAAGTTGCTCATCAAGGAGCTCAAGAAATTCGACCCCCAAATCTTATACCATATGACCAAGCCAAGTGAAGGAAGTCTGGTTCCATTTCGCCGCAGCAAATGCATTGTACATCCGTGTGGAGTCCATACTTTTGCAATTAGAGGGGAGAGTAATTCATTTGTTGTAGGTACTTAAAATGAATGAGTCTTAAATTACAGTTAAATGTTATTGTACAGGTTAAGGCACAACAAAATTCCCAATCCGCTAGTGATAGTGGGTCGTCTGATCCACCTATCAAGTGCAGTGGCCAGGTCTATTGTTCTGTTTTTCTGGGAGGCATTGTATAATCTGGTAATAAGACTCTTACGTGTATTGCAGGTGAGTAGTACCTGCAGCACACCTAGTGTTGTCGGCTCATTGGGGAACTACTGGTAAAAGGCCTTCATGGCCTCACGGAGACGATAATACATAAAGGTCAAGAGTGGGGGGTCTGTCTCTGTGTGTTCAAGAATACCTCAAGTGTTATGAAACTCCCTCCCAGGTATGTATCTCCCATTGTTGCCATCCTCGCCTCCTCTAGTACGTACAGTGCCCTGAGTTTCTTTGTGACCGAAAGTGCTGGGTGGTAGAGCAACAGCAATGCTGGGGCATACAACAGGGACGTGCCTGCTAGAGTGCTAAGTGTTTGCCAAGCCCTTGTAGTGCTTTGCATGGTGTTTATTTCTGCTGGTGTCACACCATTGCATATATCGGGTGGTATGGTCTTGAGTGGTATGAGATGTACATAGTCACTTTCTATCGTTAGGTGTGGCTTATATTTAGGGAGTTAGTTCTAGTAGTGTGCAAATTGCACTTGTGTTCAGAGAATATAGAGGTATCGATCTGGGGTTATAAACCCACCCAGCGCACGTGGACGGGTGAACGTTCTCTAGCTAATTCTAGGCTGTTTACCCGCCCAGGCGAGGATTATCATGTAGGATCTGACGGTTTTAAAGAAGGCCTGCGTTCGATTGAGGGAGAGATATTAATGAACATGTACAGGAACTTGGGACACCTGGTTGTCCAGTATCGAAACTGGAGTCCCTACGCCATTCTAGAGAGAAAACCAGGTATGCGGTTTGATGCTCCGATTTAAGGAAAGAATGGTCGGCTTGGTTCAATTGATACTCATCCCAGAGTACCACTCATATCTAACATACTCGCAAATAACCAATGCCAAATGTACAGATAGGTTATGTACATAGAGCGCCATATCATCGGCATGCAGGGATATGGCCAGTGGGCGCTGGCAAAATCGCAGGGCTTGGTGAACATGCCGCTGTCATATCACACAGACTAAGGGTACCAGTGCCAGGACAAATAACATTGGCAACAGTGGGCCCCCCATCATGTTTCCCTGTATATTTTAAGCACGTCTTAAGGTTTACAGCAGAGATTTCCAAACTGTGTGTCCCGACACAGTACTGTGTCGCCTGCAAAGGGTGGGTGTGTCGCGGGATGACACCGGTATTAATGGTCACTTAGCACATAACTGCTTCTAATTAAGAGGCATTCATTTGAAAGAGTGTCAGCAAACACCGCCGCAGCAGCGCAGACTCCCTGACACTCTGCTCTTTGGGGGCCGGGGGATTCACATCAAAGCAGTAAATGGTCTTTTAAAGACCTGCAAAGTACTGGGTTGTGGCTGTGTGTGTCCAGGAAGCTGTCTCTGCCCATGTTGAAACACACGGGGTGAGAGGACAGAGGATGGAGGACAGAGGGTGGTGGACAGAGGGTGACGGACAGAAGGTGACGGACAGAGGGTGATGGACAGAGGGGGACAGACAGAGGGTGATAGAGGGAGGAAGACAGAGGGAGATAGAGGGAGGGAGACAGAGGTACAGAGGGAGGGGACAGAGGGACAGAGGGAGGGAGACAGAGGGACAGAGGGAGACAGAGAGAGAGAGACAGAGGGTGACAGACAGAGAGAGAGGGAGACAGAGACAGAGGGAGCCAGAGGGCGAGAGAGAGGGAGACAGAGGGAGGAAGACAAAGGGAGACAGACAGAGTGAGACAAAAGGAGAGATAGAGAGGGAGACAGACAGAGAGAGGGAGACAGACAGAGGGAGAGAGAGGGAGACAGACAGAGGAAGAGAGAGAGGGAGTCAGACAGGGAGACAGACGGGGAGAGAGAGACAGGGACAGAGGGCGATGGAGACAGAGGGCGACGGAGACAGACAGCGACGGAGACAGATGGCGACGGAGACAGAGGGCGACAGAGACAAGGCGAGAGGGAGAGGGAGGAGACAGAGAGAGGGAGGAGACAGCGAGAGGGAGAGGAAGGAGATAGCGAGAGGGAAAGGAAGGGAGACCGACAGACAGTGACAGACAGAGACAGGGACAGGAACAGACAGATAGAGGCAGAGACAGACAGACAGAGAGGGAGATAGGGACAGACAGAGACAGGAACGGACAGACCGATAGAGGCAGAGAGTGAGACAGAGATGCAGAGAGACAGAGAGGGAAAGAGAGGGAGACAGAGAGAGAGAGGGAGACGGAGAGAGAGGGAGAGGGAGACAGTCAGGGAGTGCCAGAGGGAAGGCGAGGGAGCCAGACAGAAGGAGACAGCGGGAGAGATAGAGGGAGGAAGACAGGGAGACAGACGGGGAGAGAGAGACGGGGACAGAGGGCGATGGAGACAGAGGGCGACGGAGACAGACAGCGACGGAGACAGATGGCGACGGAGACAGAGGGCGACAGAGACAAGGCGAGAGGGAGAGGGAGGAGACAGAGAGAGGGAGGAGACAGCGAGAGGGAGAAGAAGGAGATAGCGAGAGGGAAAGGAAGGGAGACCGACAGACAGTGACAGACAGAGACAGGGACAGGAACAGGAACAGACAGATAGAGGCAGAGACAGACAGACAGAGAGGGAGATAGGGACAGACAGAGACAGGAACGGACAGACCGATAGAGGCAGAGAGTGAGACAGAGATGCAGAGAGACAGAGAGGGAAAGAGAGGGAGACAGAGAGAGAGAGGGAGACGGAGAGAGAGGGAGAGGGAGACAGTCAGGGAGTGCCAGAGGGAAGGCGAGGGAGCCAGACAGAAGGAGACAGCGGGAGAGATAGAGGGAGGAAGACAGAGGAACGGAGGCAGAGGAACGGAGACAGGGAGGGAGACAGAGGGCGACAGAAAGAGGGCGACAGAGGGAGGGAGACAGACGGAGGGAGACAGAGACAGAGGAAGACAGAGAGGGAGGTAGACAGACAGAGGAAAACAGAGGGAGGGAGACAGGGAAGGAGACCGAGGGAGAGGGGCCGTGGGGGACAGTCAGGGGGAGGCAGAGGGAGGGAGACAGAGAGAGACAGAGAGAGGTAGAGGGAGACAGAGAGAGCGATAGAGGGAGCGTGACAGATGGAGGGAGACAGAGGGAGGGAAGGGAGGGTGACAGAGGGAGGGAGACAGAGGAACGGAGACAGAGGGAGGGAGGGAGAGATGGAGGGAGACAGAGGGAGACGGAGGGAGAGGGAGATGGAGCCAGAGGGAGAGGGAGACAGAGGGAGAGGGAGGGTGACAGAGGGAGGGAGACAGAGGAACGGAGACAGAGGGAGGGAGACAGAGGGACAGAAACAGAGTGAGACATAGAGAGGGAGACAGGGGGAGACAGACAGAGGGAGGATGGCGACAGGGAGGGAGACAGACAGACAGAGGGAGACAGACAGAGGGAGGGAGACAGATGGAGGGAGACAGATGGAGGGAGACAGAAAGGCAGACAGAGAGAGAGAGAGGGAGACAGACAGAGTGAGTGAGAACCCCCGAACCCTCTTAGGTGGTTTGGGCTCGCTCGCTACGATCGCTCGCTACACTGCCTTACTGTGTCCCAAAGTGATGCATCTCCAAAAAGTGTGTCACCATCATGAAAAGTTTGGAAAGCTGTGTGTTACAGTTTATACGCGCCCGCGCCGCAGGTCCATGAACAGCAAGTGGATCCATTGCAGAAATGCCTATGACATACCTATCTGGTACAATACCGTAAACATGGTAGTCCATTGTGTGGAAGCAAACACCTTTGCAGCGTCTAATAGATCCGCAGCCTCTTGGATGAGGAGTCCAATTTGTGGAATACCGCTAACAGATTCTGTGCATTGGAGCCTGGCTGGTCTGGCGGTACCAGCGTGGGGTGGGGAGCAGTGGCTGGAGGCTAGCAGCCAGGATCTTCTTCAGAATCTTGACATCTGTGTTGGTAAATAGCAGTGGCCGATAGGAGTCCCACCTCATTGGCATTTTATTGGACTTCAGGAGCGCTATTATTAGAGTTTCCCTTAAGGTAGGCAGCAGTATTTGTCTTTCATAAGCGCATAGGCTACAGAGACTTGTACCCCACCTCCAAGACATGTACACAGGTACATGTCTTGGAGGTGGGGTACAAGTAGGTCTACATACGCTTTGTAGAACTCATTTAGATGCTCTTCGCTCCCTGATGTTTTCCCATTTGGGAGTGTACTTATAGCGTCTCTTATCTCGTCCTTTGTACTAAAAATTCCCTTTGCCCTGGCGAGAGCCATGCAAGTGGCACATTGTTCTAAGTATGATGCTGTGTCTGCTGCAGAATCACGAGCCCCATATAACTGCGTGCAGAATTCCACAAACTGCACCATGATAGTCGGTTTGTCATGGCAGACGTTCCCTCCCTGATTTTGGCAGCTAAACTATGGCCAGGACAGCCTCCCTCTCCCTACACCCTTGCGACCTCTCATCTGGATAAGGGCCTCCCCGCCTGTGCTACAGTGTTGTTCTATTCTGTGATCTGCAGCCCAGTGTATGCTAGGATTGCAGGGTTCAGGCGGGCTTCATACTCCTGTTCTAGAGTAGTTTCTATGGGCTGTAAGTGAGAGCGGATGGAGTTTAGTACACCGGCCTGCAGCCCAATACAGGCACTCTTGATAGTAATTTCGAATGCTTCCCACAGCCTCCTCTACAGAGACCTTATTTTCTATTGCACGATTGCCATGCGTAATCCATCTCGAAATATTACATCTAACAGGGCTGCGGTCTGTAGCCTCTACTGAAACTGCGGGGGCATGTGGGTGGGGATGGAAACCTCCAATAACACCGGGGCATGATCTGATAGTGTTCTCTGCATATTTTTGACGGCTGTTGGGCATGTGCTCACCTCCCTCGCTCATCACCAGCCAGAAGTAAAGTCTGGACCATGTGTTATGTACTGAACATGTGAAAGGTGCCTTCTGTGTGCCCCGGGTGTCGTGTTCTCCGTACGTCTTTGAGTCCATAATCTTCCATACCCTCTCCGAGTATCATGGCAGTTTCTGTACCCTGCCAGTCTGCTGTAGCATGCAAACAACACCATATCAGAGTATAGAATTCAGAATCATGTACATTGGACCATACAAGTTTATAAGCATAACAGCGGGCCACACAGCCTCTCCTGCACAATAACATAGGTCCCTGATGATCCGTTTCAGAATGTGTGATCGTGAATGGCATTCCTGCAGCAGGATGAATAGGAGGAAACCATCCGGACTCCTGCCCTGTTAGTCCCCACAGCCTGTACTGTATAAGTTGTGTTACTTGTAGTAGTGTGACTTGCACTCAGTGTCAGTCCAGATTGGTGAATACTTGCCTGTTCTTTTTGGGATTATTAAGACCTCAGAAACTCCATGTGAGGAAATGAAAGGGACCTGTACCTTGGGTCATTGTGACTGGGAGCTCTTATGGATTTGGACACACAGTAAAATCGAGCAAGTGAGAAGCCACAACATATACACAATGGCTTTGGTACACTGATGAAGTTGAAAACAATGAACCAAATTCCCTCACCCCACCCACATCACATCCTAACTATGCTAAAGGCATCCCTGTAGTTAAGAAAGAAGAAAATAAAGAAAACCAATCAATCAATCAATCAACAGTATTTGTAAAGCGTGCTATTCACCCGCCAGGGTCTCAAGGCGCCGGGGGGGGGGGGGGGGGGGGGGGGCACTGCTACTGCTCGAAAAGCCAGGTCTTGAGTTGCTTCCTGATGGAGAGATGGTCCTGGGTGAGTCGTAAAAAAAAACCTAATAGTGCAGTATATAAAGATACATAGCATCATTTTGAACAATCATGTGAGGTGCAACCTCGTGGGGCAGCTAGAGGCCCTCGTATCCTCCAGGTGGCCGAGAACTAGACTGTGAACAGTCAAGTGGTTCGGTAGTTCATCTTCTATTAATGAGGGCCCAGCTCTGCGAGCCAGTCAGCAGTCAGGTAGCCTCCAAGCCAAAGAACAAGAGAATGGGCCAGTTGTGACGGGCAAGGCCCACTGAACTCAGTCCAGGGTTATTTCGCAGCCCAACAGCAGTGTATTTTGTGTTCATTACTGGGAGTACCAGGAACAAACAGCAAATATGGTTCCTCAGTGGGACGGCAGAAGCACAACCTACATACCATCAGCTAGTCTTTACTCCCACCATCAGGCATCCAAGGTACCTGATTCAGATCTCCAAGGACTTCACCATGTTTGTGACACTGACTTAGCGAAGTCCGTGGCTGCTTTTGGCGTGGTGACTATTTTCTGTCCACTACCGTGCTCAATGCAAAGGTGGGTGGGGTTGAGCATGGCATTTAGCACCCCTGCTGCTTGTAGCTACTTTTTCACCTGTAAGAATTCCCCCTAGAGCAGACTGTACAGCTATCATGAAGTCCGGTTAGAACGCGACATCATACCCTTGATATAGTATTGTTCGTTTCTCCCTGGAAAGATGGAGGACAGTGCAGCAAATGTGATAATTTAACAGTTTGGCCATTATTGTTCGCGGAGTAGTCACAGGAGGCAGACCATAGTTTCACAGACTTCCAATAAAACAGAATTCGTGGAGGACTCAGGTCTGAAGCCGGATTGGCAGACATGAAGTGAGTCAGAACTCTCAAGAAATGAAGTGAGCTGGCCATTCACGATTTTCTTCAGAATAGTGCCCAGCCCAGGAAGCAGCAAAATGGGCCTGAAGTTGGCTGGAATTGAAGGGTCTGCCAGAGGCTTTTTTAGTAGAAGTTTGACCACTGCCACTTTCCAAGCTTATGGAAGGGGAGGCATTTAGTATCTGATTGCTAATTTGATTTACAGTATCAGTATCCTTATGTGAAATGGCCAGTGGGCAAGGGTCTCAGGGAGAGTCCGATTTGTTTGAAAGAATAGCTTGACGAGATCATGATGACGAAATCTCCTGGAAGCATAGCATTGGCCGGCTTACGATGTAGCTGGTTGAGTTCGGAACAGGAGGTTATGAAGCCACATTGTAAAGTTTGTAAAATTTCTTTAAAGAAAGTGGAGATCATATTACAGAGGCCTGTTAGGGGGAGATATCTCTTGATATGGCTTTGATCTGTAGAAAAGATTTAGATAGTTGAAAAATCTTTTTTGGGTCAAAGTTGGCTTGCTCAGTTTGACTAGTGAAGTAGACTTTGTAGGCCTCCCTAATCAGATTATGCTATGATTTCTGGGCCAGTCTAAAACTGGTCAGGTCCTTTGATTTGTAGTCAATATATATAAAAGACCTGATTGTACTAGGATACACAAACTTTTTTAAGGATCCTAGGGACAGTATAACAAATATCTCTGCCCAAACGCTGGCTTCTGAAAAATGACACCTGTGACCGCAGGCTCAGCTTGAAGTACCAGTGAGGTGAAGACTGGTCCATAGCCCTGATGAAATTGCCGCAAGGCTACTTTCTGACCTTCTCACATTTTTTCTTCTTGAATACACTAACAAGAAGGTTTACAAGGGTGGTAGACTGGCAAACATTAAAATAAAAATTGGACACCTGGGTCCGGCTGCTATTGGCATTTTTCAGAAGCCAGCGTTTGGGAAGAGATATTATTATACTGTCCCTAGGATACTTAAAAAGGTTTTTGTGTCCTAGTACTATCAGGTCTTAAATATATATCGAAGTTTATGATTGGAGGGCAACCTGATTGGTAATTCCCTCTGATGCTCCTTATAGTGGATGACCTTGGATTGTAGGCCTGGCGCCATTTACGATTGTGCTGCTTACAGCAGAGCTTTCCTCCTACTAGAGTAAGGGAATGCCAGGGAGTCAATGGGTTTGGGAGACATTTGCCAGGGTAGACTAAGGGCCCTAATATGTTAGCTCAATTCATAATCCACTGATTGAAAAGATTTAGATTGGCTGAAAGCCTTCCCTTAAGGGGAGGGAGGTAATGGTCAGCTGAGTTGTAAGATTAGGGTTTGTCATTTTACCCCATTTACGAAGGTTAGGACTGTGGTCTGATTGAGGCTTGGGTAGGCCACTAACTTCTGTCATCTTATCACCAGTCTGTGATATGACCATGGTTGAATTACCGTTTTCCTGAGACCAATAGAGGAAAGTTGGTACAGATCCCATCCAAGGTATGCCCAGCTGAATGAGTAGATGCTACCACTAGCTGGTAGAGGCCTCAAATTGTTAGAGTCTCTCTGAGGCCAATTGCATCGGAATTACCCATATCTTCAAAGTGGTAGTTAAAATATCCTAATAAGGTGAAATTCACACATTGAAGCAGTAAAGGCGATAAGACCTCACCAAGAGTGACCATAAAGTTGGAACCCGAACAAGGCGGGCGATAGACTAAACACCCAGCAAAGGACTGGGAGGGGCTAATTTTAAGACAGAAGCCTAGACTTTCAGCCCACTTCCAAGTTGCCCACCTCAAAAAAGCTGAATTGAAGAGAGTCGCAAAAGATAATGACTGGACCGCCAGAAAGCCTAGTTCTGGTAGCAAATGCATCAAACGTAATAAATATAATCTTCAAGCAGTATTATTCCTCCGAAACAAATCTACGACTATATATATATATATATATATATTCACTGAAAAAACCATAGGTTTCACACCAGTTACAGTTACCTGGAAATTTTACTGACATAAAACCATTGAAATTCCCACGTTATAGTTAGTTGGACTCACTATAACTTGCGCGTGTAATGCACTGCTGATGACATCACATATTGCATCACTCATGACATGGTCAGTGACATCACTCATGACATCACTGATGACACCATCCAGTGAATGTGTGTATTTCTGAAAAATAAATAAATATTTTTTATATATGTATATGTAAAGGTCAATGGAAGAATAAATGATTAAATAAGTGTCTAAATGGATGTTTTTTTAAAAAAAAATGATTGGTTAACTAGCTTATTAAGTGTATCTTAGTGAATACATGTATTAGCGAGTAATGTTTAAATATTTAAATATATGTATCAGTGTTTCACTTTGTGTATAAGTGGCTGCATGGGTTGGTGAGTAACTACATGTGTGTGTATATGGGTTATTAGATGTTTTTTTTTAGTATCTGTATAATTGTCTGTTTGATTTGGTGGGGGTGTTACTTAGCACATAGATGCATCAATGACTGACTCACTGTTTGTATGTGTTTTGAAGACAGCATATGTGTAGGATTGTAAGGGTGAATGAGTGTGTATATGTATGTGTTAGTAAGTGAATGACTGTCTCACTAGTGTCTTTATCAGTAACTACATATGTTTTAATCTAGTATATTGAGTATTGGTGTATATAATTGAGTATATGTGAGAGTGAGATATTCAAAGAGTTCTTGTTTAAATAAGTATGTGTTTCTATAAGTGTTTGTTTAAGAGAGTATGTATGTGTAAGTTTCCTTAGAAGTAAGGTGGTAGTGTGTGTATAGCTGTATATGCAAATAAATGGATGTTCAATAGTTTATTTGCATGTGTGAGTATGTGTGTGAGCAACTTTTGGAAGACTGTCGGTGTGTTAACGGATGTATAGGTGTCTCACTACATATGATGAGTGAGTATATGTATGAGTGACTATATAGAAGTGTTGGTGAGTGAGTGGATATGTATATAAATGGTGGAATTACTGAATTGGTTGTTGTATCTGGTATAGGTATGTCCACTTTTTTTTAAAATGTTATTTTTTATTTTTCAAAATGTGTTTCAAGGGTTACTTTACAGTGAAAGTAGGTCAGTCTCTCTGTCACAAGGATGGTGTCATCAGTGATGTCATGAGTGATGTCACTGACCATGTCATGAGTGATGTAATATGTGATGTCATCAGCAGTGCATTACACGCGCAAGTTATAGTGAGTCCAACTAACTATAACGTGGGAATTTCAATGGTTTTATGTCAGTAAAATTTCCAGGTAACTGTAACTGGTGTGAAACCTATGGTTTTTTCAGTGAATTTCAAAGGTTTTTTAAATGCTAATTCCTTTCTATATGGAGTTTCTAACCTTTTTATTTTTTTTACAATTTGCTGTTTTGTGTAAGTATTCTTTTTTTTTTTTTATATAATTTTTTTCTTTTGCGCTCTGGGTGCGCGCTCCAGTAAGCTCTCCGGTATGCTCTCCGGTAAGCTTTACGGTAAGCTAACCGGTAAGCTCACCGGAAAGCGCACCCAGAGCGCTACTTTCGTTCGTGAAAAAAATATGAATGAAAAGTTAATAATAATGCAAAACATTTCGTACCATACAAATAAAATCAGTTTTTTTTATAAGGAAAATGATTATGCATTTCCGTAAAAGTTTGATGACGTCACTTTTGCGCGCAATGTAAGTGCCCTCGGAAGCGCCTACGTTCGCGCCGGGTAAACGCACCCGGAAGCGCCTACGTTCGCGCTACGTAGCGCCCCGGAAGCGCCTACGTTCGCACCGCGTAAACGCACCCGGAAGCGCTCCGGAGCGCGCAGCGTAAGCGCGTCGGGTCATGTGACCTTAAAATAACACTTTTCATTGGTTGCTAACAGTTTTTTTTTTACAAAGAATGAAATCCCCACCCATTTCCTTCACTTCTTCTTTCACTTTTGTGACTGAAAGACCTGCCTTTATGCTCCAGGATATTTCTTGGTTTTACAATGGCTGCCAGACAATCCAGCAGTGAGGATGACCCAGAATTCATTAATGAAGAGCCTCCTCAACGAAAAGTTAAGGAACATTTCATTTGGAATTTTTTTGAAATCCCACCTGGACAAAAAAAGGTAAATGCTCCAAAAGTGCAGTGCAGGATCTGCAAAGAAGAGCTGTCACGAGGTAACCCTTTGAAAAAGTACTCTTTTGGGAACTTCACAATGATCCGCCATGTCCAGAGGAAGCACCCCCAGAATTTTGCCCGGGAAAGTGTCAGGGCTCTGGCACAAGAGGTTCCCAGTGATGGGGCCTCTACATCCACCGGAGGAGCAACTTCTTCTGGGAGGGGGCAATCACAGGAGCAGGTGCCAAACATTCAACCTGCATTTAACCATGGTATCGTCAGATGCAGATACTGCAATCAACTCCTCACCTATGGGGAGCAAAGTGTCCAGCTCATGGTTCGAGCATTGGAGAACCATCACTGCCCTTCCCACCCCTAATTTGTTTTGTTTTTTTTGCTCCTGTTGAGCAGTTTCCATTCCCTGTTTTTGTTCCTGTTTTGAAAAAAGAAGAAAACCAAAAGTTCTTTTCAGAACTACCTCCAATTCTCCTCAAAGAGCTATATTCTTAAAAAAATGAAAAAGAGTAAGTGAAATAGAGTGCATTGATAATTGAAAGCAGAATGAGTAAGAAAGAACAGAAAGGTATGAGAGTAAAAAAGAAGTGAAGTAGGAGGCCTGAAAGAAGGTGAGTGTTAGGAAAGAAAGTTATGAGAAGAAGAGTGAATATGGGGAATGTTGATATTCAATGAAAATGTTGAAAAAGAACAGGAGTGTTGAAGGATAAGAAAAGATGCATTGCTGGAGTTGAAAGTAGAAGGCCTCATTTATGAAGCCATGTGTCACTTTAACGCCACCAAAGCATCACTTTTTGTGACACAACATTCCAATAAAAAATGCACCTTATTTATTCATATTTACAAAGTGGCGTTTCTAGGTAAATACATCCCTTTGTAAACCCCTATGCCACATTATTCCTACGTCAGGTGTAATGTATGCAAAAGGGACGTATTGACGCAAGAAAGGGTCGTAGAGGTGACACAGTGAATAAACTGGAGGCCTCATTTCTGAAAAGTGACGCATCGCTACGTGAAAACAGCGATTCGTCACTTTTCTGGACACACTCCTTATGACATTCCAGATATGTCATATTTAATTTATGACTAATCAATTCGCAAGGAGTTACAGATACGTCAGTATTTCTGACGTATCTGTAAACACAAAATTGACACAATGCTGGAGTGCGTCACAAAAGTGACGCAACTCCATTAATGCGTCCTTTCACATGGGAAAAGCACCATGTGAAAGGTCTTGCATCAGTCTTACACCTGCTGTGAGGCAGGCGCAAGATTTTGATGCAACAGCATCCTAAAAGTGACGCAGTAAAATCTCATAGATTTCACTGCGTCGCTATTACAAAGCTTTTTGCGGGGGAACGCCCCCTCTGCATACATTATACCTGACGCAGATATAATGTGGCGCAGGGTTTTAAAAAGTGACCCATCTACCTAGATGCGTCACTTTTTAAATATAGCGCAACGAGGCGCATTTTTTTACACCGCTGGTGCGATGCGTTACTTTTCTGTGCGCACTCCTTACGACATTCCAGATGTGTCATATTTAATGTATGACGAATCATGTCGCAAGGAGTTACAGATACGTCAGTATTTCTGACGTATTTGTAAACACAAAAGTAACGCATTGCTGGAGTGCGTCACAAAAGTGACGCAACTCCAGTAATGCGTCCTTTCACATGGGGAAAGCACCATGTGAACGGTTTTGCGTCAGTCTTACACCTGCTGTGAGGCAGGCGCAAGATTTTGACGCAACAGCATCCTAAAAGTGACGCAGTGAAATCTCATAGATTTCACTGCGTCGCTATTACCAAGCTTTATGCGGGGGAACGCCCCCTCTGCATACATTATACCTGACGCAGATATAATGTGGCGCAGGGTTTTAAAAAGTGACCCATCTACCTAGATGCGTCACTTTTTAAATATAGCGCAACGAGACGCATTTATTTACACCGCTGGTGCGATGGTGCTTTGCCCTTGTGAAAGGACACATTACTGGAGTTGCGTCACTTTTGTGACGCACTCCAGCAATGCGTCACTTTTTTATGTTTACAGATATGTCAGAAATACTGACGTATCTGTAGCTCCTTGCGACATGATTCGTCATACATTAAATATGACACATCTGGAATGTCGTAAGGAGTGCGCACAGAAAAGTGACGCATCGCACCAGCAGTGTAAAAAAATGCACCTCGTTGCGCTATATTTAAAAAGTGACGCATCTAGGTACATGGGTCACTTTTTAAAACCCTGCGCCACATTATATCTGCGTCAGGTATAATGTATGCAGAGGGGGCGTTCCCCCGCAAAAAGCTTGGTAATAGCGACGCAGTGAAATCTATGAGATTTCACTGCGTCACTTTTAGGATGCTGTTGCGTCAAAATCTTGCGCCTGCCTCACAGCAGGTGTAAGACTGACGCAAGACCTTTCACATGGTGCTTTCCCCATGTGAAAGGACGCATTACTGGAGTTGCGTCACTTTTGTGACGCACTCCAGCAATGCGTCACTTTTATGTTTACAGATATGTCAGAAATACTGACGTATCTGTAACTCCTTGCGACATGATTCGTCATACATTAAATATGACACATCTGGAATGTCGTAAGGAGTGCGCACAGAAAAGTGATGCATCGCACCAGCGGTGTAAAAAAATGTGCCTCGTTGCGCTATATTTAAAAAGTGACGCATCTAGGTAGATGCGTCACATTTTAAATATAGCGTAACAAGGCGCATTTTTTTACACCGCTGGTGCGTCACAAAAAGTGACGCACAGGCGGCGCAAAACTGGCAGCGCAAGGCCTTCATAAATATGGTCCTGGATGTTCCCCGTGCTTCGCTCCCCGGTGCACTTCCCGGTGCGCGTACCGGACGCTCCCCCCGCGCAAATCGATTTTTTTTTTAAATGCCCCGCAGGACCCTATTTTAGCCCCCACATTAAACCTAGGGGACAGGAGGGGGTCTACCCTGCCCCTTATGGTCAATTCCCCCCTTTGTTTTTGCCACCTCTTGTGTCTCGATTTTACCGAGACACAAGATGGCGGCCGCTCCAGACTGTTTAGAATGTTTACAGACACCCAAGAGCCAATCAGCTTTCTGCGCGCAAGTCGCGTGGTGCGCCCGGTGCGCTCCCCGGAGCGCGTACCGGGGCGCGCCTATAAATATATATATTTGTTTGAACCTAAATTACTCAAAATCCACTGGAGCACATATCTTGAGACATAGCAAAGCACATCGGGCTACTAGTCCCTACAATTTAGCCAAGTTTGGTGTAAATCCATTTAGCCGTTCGAGCTAAAAGTGAAATCGACCGCCCTATAGAAATTAACATGGGGAAAACGCGTTTTGGGACCCCCTTTTATCTCGGCCCCCACTTGACAAATCCCCCCCAAACTTTCAGGGAAAGACCGGAACTCGACAAGGCCATTTTGAGGAAATTTTCAGGCAGATTCGTCAACTGGTGCCAAAGTTATTCCAAATAGAATTTTGAGATTTAACATTGAAAAAAATCCTAACTATAACTACCAGTAGGTAATATATATATATGCAATGATGTTCCTGTTCCGCCAGTACTCGGCGAAGGGAAACCAGGCGAGGACCTCAAACTCGCCTTCACGCTTGCAGCAAACAAGACACCAAATCCGGATTTTCAGGTGAAGAGCAGAGTGAATTTATTCAATACAAAAATGAAGGGAAGAATGCCCATCCATGACGCGTTTCGCTCCCCGAAAGAGCTTGGTCACATATATATATATATATATATATTACCTACTGGCTCTCTTCTGCAATCACTGACACAAGCACACACTCATCCATACAGCTACCCTCACAATCACTCACTCTCACATATAATCATTTATATACTCTAACACTCACATATACTACCTTTCACATATGTAGTTACTCACACATGTACCACTGAGACATCCATTCACTCACCAACACAGCTATATACACACTCACCCACCCATATAGCCCCTCACAGATACACTCTTGAACCCCTACATCAAGTAAATCCCCCACTCACACATCCATACAGGGAGTCACACACACACCACCCAGACACCCATTTACGTACTCAGACAACAAATCAAAAAGCCATATATAGCTCATATAGCTAATCACCAACCCAAGTAGCCACTTACACACCAAATGACAGACGAATACAGACATTCATACAGATTAGTCAGTCACCCATGTATTAGTAAGACACGTTTAATAACTCACATATACAGTCAGTGATGCACCTATTAAATCATTCATTAAGACACTCATATACCCACTCATTCTTTAATATACCTTGGCATATATATGTACGAAACATATTTAAACTTTTTAGAAACACTCAGTCACTGGATGATGTAATCAGTAATGTCATTTGAGATGTCATCAGTGATGTCACTGACCGTGTCATGAGTGATGAAATATGTGACATCATCAGCAGTGCATTGCAGAGGCTCAACTAACTATAATGGCCAAATTTCTCTGGTTTTGTACGAGTGAAATGTCCAACTAACTATAACGACCATGAAACCTATGTTTTTTCAGTGAATATATATATATATATATATATATATATATATATACATACATACACATATATACACACACACACACATATATATATATATATATATTTATATATATATATTTATATATATATATATACATATATCCAGCACTCGTTTTCACGAAGAACCAAAGCCGCTCAGCAATGGCGGGCAGGGGCGGGGTTGCGAGCCCCTACAGATTTACAACAGCGTAATTTTCCAAATCACGTGAAACAACACACCGTGGCCCAAACTTCGTTAAGCGTGAATATTTATTATGCAATGCCACTCTACGTGTTTCGGAATTTCCGCTCACGAGTAACGCGAATGCACTGACATGGTGTTTTTAATTAATCATGTGACACACCTCCGTGTAGACAATGACAACAGATTTCACATTATTAAACAAGACAATCTTTTCCATTAAATAGTAATATTTGCTATATGCTCCTGCAATAATATACTATAAAAATGTGTTCTGTTTCACAGTGTTCAGAAGATTTTTTGCAACTGCGGTACAATATGTCAAATTCAAAAAGGATTCAGTTTACCATCGTACAGTCCGGTGGATTTTGATTTTTGTTCTTCACCTCTTGTGAACAATAAAGCTCATTTTTGAATTTACAACAAAAGCTTTATTGAAAAAATGGTGGTGTGCATAATATAAATGCTGAGTCCACCACTGCGGTACTGTTCCATCACTTGAGCCTGAGTTAAAGTGCACTGTTTCCCCTGTGTGTTGGAGGAGAAATCGCTGTTGTTAACACCAGCCCACGGGGGCAGTACTGCGTGTAATCGTTGTAGATTAGAACTCCAGGTGTTCACCCACTAGGGTGAAATCTATGCCCATATTATTAAACATTACTATTTAATGGAAAAGATTGTCTTGTTTAATATTGTGAAGTCTGTTGCGATTGTCTACACGGAGGTGTGTCACATGCTTAATTAAAAACACCATCTTAGTGCATTCCTGTTACTCGTGAGCGAGGAGCAGACACTCCGAAATGCATAGAGTGGCATTGCATAATAAATAGTCTCGTTTAAAGAAGTTTGGGCCACGGTGTGTTGTTTCGTGTGATTTGGAAAAGGACACTGTTGTGGATATATATATATATATATATATATATATATATATATATATATATATATATATATATATATATATATATATATATATATATATATATATGTAGTATCCTGCATATTATTGTGTAAGGTGTTTTACCAGCCCTGCTCTGCCAGTGCCTGTGCTCTGACTCATTAGAATGTTGGAGTCTGATGATGCCTCGGAATGTTGGGACTGAGAGAGGCAGAGTGACAGTTGGTCATGGGCTGAGCAGCTGACAGGCAGCTCCTGGTGGGGCTCTGATATACCATCTGATCTACCACATATCTACATGATGTCCTGTATCTTACAACTTGTCGTCTTTATGAATAAAGCATCTTGAAATACAATCTTCCTGAGTGGACCTCCTTCACTACATATTTTGGCGACGAGGGTGGGATACGAACCCACGCGTGCAAAGCACAATGGATTGCTTACATAGGTAACATTGTCGTCTTTATGAATACATATTTTGGCGACGTGGTGACGAAGAACCCACAGCTACAAGAAAATATCAGGTACCTGACTTTCAAGTGAACCTGGAGATGGCGCAACTTACAGAAACTACAGTGGCAACAACCACAATTTACAGAAGAAGAGGTAACCACAAGAAGGAATTAACTACGAAGAAGAAAAATGTGTTTTCTACACAGTACAATGAAGACACCTGCAAGGAAGAAACAAAAACTTCAAAGAAAAGAAAAAGAAGACAACAAGAAACAAGTAAGCACAAAATATTACGCCTTTTAGCCCCACCAGTGGCCTCACCACCGGCCAGCCCTAGCCCAGGCGTGCTGTGCTTATCATCTCTACTCTTCATGTACTTTGGCTTTACCATATCAGTCTGCTACACTACTACGCGCTTTCCTAAAAATGACAGACACCTCTTTGTTTCATTTTGTTTACCAAAAGTGGTAAGATGTGGCTACTGAACTATATGCCTTTTCAATTCATTATGCTGTGTGATTCTCTGCACCTTATTCCTGCATGGTGTGATCCTGTGCACATAGAAGCACTGGGTGGCTACATCTACATTTAAAAGATTAACTTTTCACCTCATCCATCATGTTGGCCTTGTGCTTGTAAAGGCATCTCTGTAAAATACTGTTAGGGTCAACGTTTGAGGTTATCTGTTCTTGACATTTGCTGTGATGGACTGCCTACAGCTTCATGAAATGTCCCTTCATCGGTTTAACTGCCTCTTCAAAAAAATAAATGAGTTTTTTTTTTACACATATGCCCCCAGTGCGCACTATTCACTTTTCCTCACATTGCCACAGAGAATAAATATGCCGAGGTGAATCTCTCTACAGTTTATTTTTTAATCAGTGACATTCTTTGCAGCCTGCTCTGTGACAGTTTAACTGTCATAAAATGCTCGTTTTTCTTTCGCGCGCATCTCACCTCTTTCAGAAGAGCTGCGCATTTCTCTTCCTCTCTGTGAAGCCTCTGTGACGTCATCCGAGGTTCTAGGGCACAGTTTGAGAGCAGGGACGTGCTGCGAGCCATCCGGTGCTAGGTCCAGTGCGTGCCGCCATTTTCATCTTTGAAGAATCTTTCACCTTAAGTCCTGGAGCTCAATTTAACTTTTTTGAGGAATGGCTTTGTCAGCTCTTGCCGGAAAGAAATAACAGCCTAATTCCTTTCGCTCTTCATGCTACAGATCGAGCAATGATTTATCTTCTACTGTGGCATCATCTTTACATGCAGTGGACGTTGGCAGAACACTGTGGAGCTCATCGTTGTATTCATGCTTCATTTTAGTTGCAGAGACACTTTAGGAGCATTGGTGAGCTGTTTAATTTTGCACAATTAACTATTTAACATGGGGATTTTTCCAAGAGTGCTGTTCTTATTCTGGCACATTCAAGGAGCAAAGAAAAAGATGTTAAACACACGGTTAAATTGTATTATGCCTGTGACTTTCCAGTTAGTATCACAGGACGAAGGTGAAACACACACCTATTTTCTAAAATGTTTAAAAATATGTTTAGTGAAAAATGATGGCACATTATTTTATATTGAAAGATGACAGCTATGGGTTCTAGCCCCATTAGCATCCTCAAAAAAAAATAAGAGGAAAAAACTGTGCATTATTTGCATCTTTATTTATGTCAAGATATTTCTCTACACAGGAGTGGGAATGGGTGGTTCCCCCTTTTGCCAACACACATATGTGCCTGTTCACATTATTTTTACCCTATAAAGGGATGGGAATGGGTTATAGCCCCATTTGCCCATATACATTTGCCTACATAGGTTACAATTTTACCCTATAAAGGGATGGGAATGGGTTATAGCCCCATTTGCCCATATACATTTGCCTACATAGGTAACATACTAATTTTAGCCTTACTAGGGCACTGTAGCTAGGGTCACAGCCCTTTCTACTTTTACACGAGTATCCTCACACAGGGAACAGTATTATGGGTTACAGTCCCATGTATATTTACATTTTACCCTCACATAGGGCTTATTATGGGTCACAGTCCCATTTACATTTTACCCTCACACAGGGCTTATTATGGGTTACAGTCCCATTTACATTTAGATGGTCACCCTACATAGGGCGTCACATGGGTTTCAGTCCCATATACAGTGCTCCTCACACTCTTACATAGGAGTAGAGGACGGTCATGGGTTTTAGTCCTTATGACTGATATTGTCTTCTTACATTTTGTAATTTTGCTGTTTTGAATAACACAATGTTACTCTTACATCGCATTTATATTGTTTATTGAAAACGGAGGGAAGTTGTAGTTATACTGTTTGTATCTACTTTGCCTCTTCTCTGTTTTCCTATTCGTCCAGCTTTCCTCGTGGTGTCATTCTCATTGCCATCCCTGGTTTCTGGATCTACACGTCTTGTTGTCGTCTTTTGCCTCCTAGCTTTCTTTCGTTCTTTTTTTACTCTTTCCTTCCCTGTTTCGGAGGAAATCTGTTACTCCCTCTTTCCTGTGTCTGTGTGGAGGCTGGTGTAAGTTTTCCATCGTGCCTTGTTCTTTCTTCCCTTCCTGCCTGCCTGGCCAGTGGGTGTGTTTGGGGTTTAGTCCTTGGTGCGTGTGAGTTCTTCTGCCCCTTGTTGTTTCCATGTTCTGATTACTCATCTTACCCTCATCTTTTCTATGTCCGTGAGTCTGTGTTATCTCCATCGGTTTCCGCTTTACTCTTCTCTTCCTACTCCTCATTTCCTTCCACATGTCTCTTCACGCTGCTTTGCTTACACCTTTCTTTGTCGTTGTTTCTGTTTCCTCTGCTATTCTTCCTTGTTATCTCTTCCTTGGTTCTCTCTCGCTAGTTGTTATTCACGTAGTGGTTTAATGCTTCTGTTAGAACGAAAGGGGATATGTAGTATCCTGCATAATATTGTGTAAGGTGTTTTACCAGCCCTGCTCTGCCAGTGCCTGTGCTCTGACTCATTAGAATGTTGGAGTCTGATGATGCCTCGGAATGTTGGGACTGAGAGAGGCAGAGTGACAGTTGGTCATGGGCTGAGCAGCTGACAGGCAGCTCCTGGTGGGGCTCTGATATACCATCTGATCTACCACATATCTACATGATGTCCTGTATCTTACAACTTGTCGTCTTTATGAATAAAGCATCTTGAAATACAATCTTCCTGAGTGGACCTCCTTCACTACAATATATATATATATTACCTACTGGCGCTCGCCAGTAGGTATATATAGCTAGAATTTTTTCTCTATAGGACTTTTGAAAATTCTATGTCTAATAACTTTGGCGTTTGTGGACAGAATCGGCTGAAATTTTCAGGAAAATGGCACATTTTGTTTCTGAGCAGCCCCTGAAAATTTTGGGGGGGGGGGTTTGTCAGGGGGGGCCGAGAAAAAAGGGGGGTCCCAAAACGCGTTTTTCCCATTCATTTTTCCATAGGCGGTTGGCCTCACTTTTAGCTCGAACGGCTGAATGGATTTGCACGAAACTTGGCAAAATTGTAGGGACTGTTAGCCCGATGTGCCTTTGCTAGGTCTCAATATATGTGCTCCAGTGGATTTTGAGAAATTAACGTTTTAAAAAACAGATATATCTGTGACAGCGTCCCGGGTAGCGCTCCGGTTCGCGTACTTTTCGCGTAACGGAACTTTGCGAAGCGAAGCTGATTGGCTCTCCGGTGTCTGTCAACATTCTAAACAGTCCGGAACGGCCGCCATCTTGTCTCTCGGTAGGATCGAGAGACAAGAGGAGGAGAAAAACGAAGGGGGAATTTAATGAAAGGGGGCATGGTAGACCCCTCTTGAACCCTAGGAATGATGTTGGGGTTATTAAAGGGTCCCGTGGGGCAAATAAAAAAAATTTGATTTTTCGCGGTAGAAGCGCTTCCCGGTTCGCGAACCGGGTCGCGAACTAGTAGCGAAACGGGAATTTGACATTTTGTGTTTCGTTTTAATTAAATTACAAGATGGAGGAAAAACAATGTGGGAAATGGGTATAAGGGGGTACGGGAGACGTATCCTGACCCCCTATGTTTTCTGAGGGTGGCTGAGGATGCTCATATATGTTGATACATGTCTTCCAGCGGATGCGCGTGAGCAGATCTTTCCAGAGGCGGCGCGAACGGGCCTCCCCCGCCTCCCCAGGTGGAGGCTCCTCTGCTGCAGTGGGGCGCCCCTTAGCGTTTCAGTCGCCATTCAGCTGAGTTGCGCCCGCTCTTGCGGCTACAGCGTCTCGCCCACCATCCAGTTGAATTGCGCCCACTCTTGCGGTGCAGCGATAGGCAGCTGCCACAGGACTCTTAAAATGGCGGCCGGCTCTTAGGATCTGGGCCTGGTCCACTAAAATGGCCCTGGGACACATTTGAACTCGGACATTTGCCTGCTAGGGCTTGGGCCCAATTCCCGAAAGCGGCCCTTCAGCCTTGCAGATTCTACAAAAGTGATCGGGGCCCCCGACTCCCGCAGGCTTCCGGTGGGGAGCGGCTGCCATGATTGCTTGCGGAATGGCCACGACGGAGCCACGAGATGGTGGTGCTCTCATGCTGACGCCAGCTTCAGTCCGAAACATCCAGAAACACTGTAGACTACCAATTCGATGACTTCCGGTGGAGCCCCAACGTGACCCGGTAGGGAAGAACTTGCCCTCCCCTCTTTTGACTGATGGTTCTTGTTGCCTGTCCCCTCTGTTGTCATCTAACGGAACCTTTTTGGACTGCTGAGTGAGAAAAAAAAAGGTGGGGCTATCATCATTTGGGGAAAAAAAAATGTTTCAATCCAATGAAAAGTATTATTTTTAGGTCATATGATCAAGCCTTCCATCATTAGGAAACCAAAAGTAAAATGAACCGATGAAAAGTTTTATAAACAAGTCACATGACCTGTTATGCGGCTTTGGGCTATAAAAAGCCTACAAAATCCGTTGGCCTGTGAGGCGGCGTCAGTAGCGGACCGATGTGCGAATAGGTCGAAGGCAGCACAACGCGCCGAGATCCGGATGGCACCGAGGTGGTGTCCAGCAAGTTGCCGCACTGGTGTGGCCATCCTACAATGCTGCGCAGAAAGACGGCGTGGGGTGCCCGGGGGGGGGGAGGCGGCGCGAACGGGCCTCTCCCGCCTCCCCAGGTGGAGGCACCTCATCTGCAGTGGGGCGCCCCTTAGCGTTTCACTCACTGTCCAGCTGAGTTGCGCCTGCACTTGCTGCTACAGTAGGCCGAAGGCAGCACAACGCGCCGAGATCCGGATGGCACCGAGGTGGTGTCCAGCAAGTTGCCGCACTGGTGTGGCCATCCTACAATGCTGCGCCGAAAGACGGCGTGGGGTGCCTCGGGGGGGGGGGGAGGCTTCGGAGGTGGCGCAAACGGGCCTCTCCCGCCTCCCCAGGTGGAGGCACCTCATCTGCAGTGGGGCGCCCCTTAGCGTTTCACTCGTTATCCAGCTGAGTTCCGCCCGCTCTTGCGGCACAGTGCCTCACCCGCCATCCAGCTGAGTTGCGCCCGCTGTTGCGGCTACAGCGTCTCGCCCACCATCCAGCTGAATTGCGCCCACTCTTGCGGTGCAGCGATAGGCGGCTGCAACAGGACTCTCAAAATGGTGGCCGGCTCTTTGGATTTGGGCCTGGTCCACTAAAATGGCCCTGGGACACCTTGGAACTCGGACGCTTGCCTGCTAGGGCATGGGCCCCATTCCCGAAAGCGTCCCCTCTTTTGACTGATTGTTCTTGTTGCCTATCTCTTCTGTTGTCATTTAACGGAACCTTTTCGGACTGCCGAAAGGGGTTCTGGTCCGACCGCTGGTTGGTGGAGACATTTTGACTATATCCTTGACCTGCCTGGCCTCGCCCAAAATGGCGCCGGTATAAATGGGACTCGTAACTCCTTGTTGTGTACTGGTTGCCCAACCTTGATATCACGAGATACGTATGCAGTTTTGAAGCACATGGCGGGCGGGGACGAGTACTGATTGAACATTTGGACATCCCTATTGATATTAAGTTCTGATGTGTTATTGATTACTGTACTATTGAAAGTTCGAATTAATGTCACCCATGGTACTTGCCCGCAAATGTATATCTAGATAATTTTATTGTAACTGGCCCTGTCGTACTTTAATTATAAAATATACGTCCACCGATTCCGCAACTGTTAGACACCTTAGTTCTTGCAACCTAATGGCCCGCCCGTTACGTTCTTCTACAGTGTAAATGTCCCTTCATCATATACGATTACAGTTTGCTCCGTGGCCGGCCCACGTGGTTATAGGCCCGTATTTGTATACTGACATTTTCACAATAAAGGTTTTTTAAACAAAACATGGTAGTAGTACCTAGATTGGTAAAGTTTTGAATAATAGCCACTGTTTTCGAATCAGTAAAAGGCAAGTGAAACAAAGCAGCCCGATTACATGACGGTTAAAAGGTATAATACGCAGGAAAGCAGTAAAGATAAATGGTCAAGGGCTGTTGTGTTTTCCACTCCTGCAACATAAAGTGATCGATAAGAATCCGATATTCATGCTTATCAGCGACTAAGACAGCAGGTCGAGCCTCTTTTGTTCCACGGCTCCCTCATGGGACGAAGAAACGCCCTTTTTCTCGAAATAGGAATATTTTACTTGCAGGACAGTTGTAAATTTCCCGGGAAAATACATTAGCCTGGAACATTGTTAGTGATAAACTGTAAATGCATCTGGGTCCTTTGCTTTACAAGTCAGAGTGAGAAAAAAAAGGTGGGGCTTTCATCATTTGGGAAAAAAAAATGTTTGAAACCAATGAAAAGTGTTATTTTTAGGTCATATGACCAAGCCTTCCATCATTAGAAAAACAAAAGTAAAATGAACCAATGAAAAGTTTTATTAACAAGTCACATGACCTGTTATGCTTACGTTACGCGCTGCGCGCCGTGCCCTGGATCGCTTCCGGGAAGCTGCGCCTCGCGCACCGGAGCACTTCCGGGTGCGCTAACGTGGCGCGTCATATGACGCATTACGCGAGAACGCAGGTCCAGAATATAGTCAAAATGTCTCCACCAACCAGCGGTCGGAACACAACCCCTTTCAGCAGTCCAAAAAGTTCTGTTAAATGACAACAGAAGGGACAGGCAACAAGAACCATCAGTCAAAGAGGGGAGGGCAAGTTATTCTCTACCGGGTCACGTTGGGGCTCCACAGGAACTGATCGAATTGGTAGTCTACAGTGTTTCTGTATGTTTCAGACTGAAGCTGGCGTCAGCATGAGAGCACCACCATCTCGTGGCTACGTCGTGGCCATTCCGCGAGCAATCATGGCAGTCGCTCCCCACCGGAAGTCTTCGGGAGTCGGGGGTCCCGGTGACTGTTGTAGAATCTTCAAGGCTGAGGGGACTCTTTTGGGAATGGGGCCCATGCCCTAGCAGTCAAGCGTCCTAGTTCCACGGTTGCCCAGAGCCATCCTTGCAGGCCAGGCCCAAGTCTGTGGAGCCGACCGCCATTTCGTGAGCTCCGTAGCAGCCGCCTGTCGCTGTACCGCAAGATTGGGTGCAATTCCGTTGGATGGCGGGTGAGACGTTGTAATAGCAAGAGCAGGCGCAATTCAGCTGGCCGAGCGAGGCACTGTGTCGCAAGAGTGGGCGCAAGTCAGCTGCTCGAGTGAAGCGCTGGGGTGTAGCTGAGAAACCTCCACCTGGGGAGGTGGGGGAGGCTCGTTCGCGCCGCCTCTCCCTTCTAGTGCACCCCACACCGTCTCCTGGCGCAGGTATATGTGATGGTCGGACCAGGGCACCGCAGGACGTGTTTTCAGGTCAAACAGATTGTGGGACAAGGTGTGGAGCAGGCGCAATTATCTCAGGGGCCTCCGTCAAGCGGTTCAGGGAGGCACCGCATCACATTGTTTTCCAATGCAGTCAGGTCCACAAACAGCCCCCACTTACTTTGAGAATAGTGAAGCTGCAGCAGGTGGAAATAAGCTTCAGACAGTGTTACAAGCGCTGCTCGGAACCCTCAACTATGGCACCCAACATCCAGGACTTATGCCATTTGTGCAAGGCAGTGACATCGAAGCATCTCAGGGACCAAGCAACATACCATATCCAGAGTCCTTCCCACAACCTCTGCCTTCCTTCTTACCTAGTTATTGTTCTTTCACTCCCACTCCAGGCTTTTAGTCTGTGGATGGAAAACCATGAACCTACACTCACCCATGAAAATCTTACTATTGATGGTTGATTTTGAGCCACAAACACAAAGGCTTGTTTGGATCGATGTTGCAGCAGGCTGCCATGTAAATAGATATTTAATAAAACGTTTTACCCTGTTACTTGTTGATTTTGAGCCCCAAATACAAAGGCTTGTTTGGATCGATGTTGCAGCAGGCTGCCATGTAAATAGTTATTTAATAAAACGTTTTACCCTGTTACTTTGCTGGTGTGCTGTATATATTTATAATATTTGCATAGGGTTTGTCGTTATTTTGGGTGGGGTGGGCGGCGGAGCCGAGCTGTCTTGCAGCCATCATGGTGTCGAGCTCAGTTCCTCTCACTAGTTTCGTATTTCTCATGAGGGGTTGTTCATAATGTTTCTATTTTAGCGAGGTCAAAAAGAGATCCCATTAGTGGCCTACTGATTTTGCTTGATTCCTTTTGTTTTTTTAACGATTTTTAACTATCTGCAAAGACTAAACAGAGTATTGCGACTCTGTGCTTGTTTGTAAATAGAGAATGAACCAAAGAGAACCAATTCCAAAACAATAAATGCTAGGATAACAATCAATCAAATGGAGAGGGAAGCAGGCACGATGGATTACAACGGGGGCAAAGGCCTGCGTTACCTACCCTTCACTATCTGCAAAGAGAGAATACTCCTAAAAGAAAAGAGGAGGGGGGGGGCAGCGTTCAAAGCACATCGGCGTGCATAAACACGAAAATGTTTTTACCTACCACGTACATGACATTTTAAAGCTTTTGATATTTGCTATTAAAAAACCATTGAAATTCACTGAAAAAACCATAGGTTATAGACCATATATAGTTAGGAATTAGCATTTACAAAACCTTGAAAATTCACTGAAAAAAAACAACGGTTATAGACCATATATAGTTAGGAATTAGCATTTACAAAACCTTATTTTACTCACAGAAAACCATTGAAATTTCATATATAGTTAGTTGCACTAACTATATATCGTGCACCCGCAATCCACTGCTGATCATGTCACATATTACATCATTCATGACATGATCAGTGACATCACTGATGACATCACTGATGACATCTCAAATGACATCACTGATGACATCACTGATGACATCTCATTTGACATTACTGATCACATCACTGATGACATCATTCATGTGATAATACGGTGAACCTCTTCCGACTCTAATATAATCTTAGATACACTCAGAGTAAATAGACACTCACAGACTGTCACTCATCCATGGAGTTACTCACACACCTAGTCAGTCATGCAAAGAATCAATCACACTTCCATTTCCTCAACTATACAGTTATACACACCTTACTTATTCAAACATATACTAACACATATTTACTCTCTTATACAATCCCTGATACAAGTTCACAATGATCCATACAGCCACTCACAAATTCACTGGCTCTTATGCACAGTTATTTATATATGTCAACTCTCACATGTACTGTGTTTTACATATGTACTTACTTTGACATGTAGCACCAGTGGCGGCTGGTGGAATTTGAAACTGATGGGGCGTATGCAGCGCTGTCCCAAGCGTAGTGTCCCCTGTGATGTGTGGTACTAATACATTATTGCAAACTACCCCCTTTCTTTGGAAGAAACCGATCGGTCACATGATGTTTAACTTGCTTCTAACTTGTTATAGTATTGGCAAGACGGAAGTAATGAAACTAACTGGTCAATGTAGTGATCTGTCCAGGATCACAGATTCTGCTTAAACTGTAAGCATCGGATTAGGTGCTGAGGTATTTGCGGCTGTGCCGACTTGAAGCCAGCGGGTTGAAATAGGTGGCCAGGTACAATTGTGAAGCTTGAGTGGATAGTTTCAGGTCTGTGGTGCCGGTGAGCAGCGTCCACCTATGTTTTTTTGCTCAACCCCCCACACCTCACCCTTCCTGGATTCCTCTGCAGCTGTCACTGTCCTGCCCGCCCTTGTTTAAAGCCCCGGAGCAAAACCGTTTTGCTTTGCACTTAAGGGCCTGTCACATACTTGCACCGACAACTCTCACTTCTTCCCCCCCTTTGATTTAAGGACCAGGGATGTTCTAACCCTCTTGTCGCCGGCACTGTCTGCTTGCAATGTGCGTTGTGCTGCAGGGAGGTAGTGAATGGCTGTTTATGTAGCTAGCTCTGCTTCCTAGACTGGATCGCATCTAAGCGCTTACAAGCAAATGGAAAAGTCAAAAGTATGAATTTAAATGAAATAGGAACGGGTAATAAAAAAAAATAAACTCACCGTCCGGAGAGACTCTTTCCCGACTCCCGCCTTCCTCTTTTCAAGTCCTGCAGCACGTCATCACAGGAAGGCGGCGCAGCAGGCAGCCTCCCTCCCACCACCACGTTTTTGATTGGGGCGGCCGGCTGCCCCAGGCCACGTCATTTTCTCTCTGTATGCTGCTGCAGCAGCATACAGAGAGAAAAGGGAGACTGAGTGTGTGGTGTTACGCGAGGGCAGGGGGGGAGTGGCTTGGGGGAGTGGCTTTCCCACTGTAGTTAATACTGTCTGTTTGGGCGGCCTCAGGCAGCCCAAACAATCAGTATTAACAACAGTGGGCAAGCCACTCCCCCAAGCCACTCCCCCCTGCCCTCGAGTAACACACCGCCCACTCTGACTCTAAACCAGGAAGGAAGTTCTGCTTTCAGTTTCTCGCCGTGCGAGAATGCAGAAACAAATCACAAATGGTAGTTATATTAAGGCAATAACTACCATTTGTTTCTGCCTTCTCGCACGGTGAGAAAGCAGGGGGGGCGGCGCCCAAACGCCCCCATGCAGGAACCGCCACTGTGTAGCACTGAGATATCCATTCACTCACCAATACACTCATGCACACAGTCAACCGCCCATACAGCTGTTTCCACATGCACTTTTGAACCCATACATCTAGTGAATCAACTGCTCACACATCTATGCACAGAGTCATACACCTCCCAGCCACCTACACACACACTCAGTCTCTCATACAAATACTTGGGCAACCAATCAATAACCCATATACTTAATCATAAAGCTACTGATCAACACATGCAGCAGTTTACAGAACAACAGACATAATGATGCACAAATTAAGACAGTTTAGTCACTAACCCATGCACACAGTGAGACACATTTAATAACTCACTCATACAGTCAGTCATGCACCTACTAAATCCTTCATCCAGACACTTATACATCCACTCATTCTTCAATATGTAAGACATATTTTGACTTTTCAGAAACATACAGTCACTGGATGTTGTCATCAGTGATGTCATCAGTGATGTCATTTGAGATGTCATCAGTGATGTCATCAGTGATGTCATTGATAATGTCATGAATGATGTAATATGTGACATGATCAGCAGTGGATTGCGGGTGCGCGATATATAGTTAGTGCAACTAACTATATATGAAATTTCAATGGTTTTGTGTGAATAAAATAAGGTTTTGTAAATGCTAATTCCTAACTATATATGGTCTATAACCCATGGTTTTTTCAGTGAATTTTCAAGGTTTTGTAAATGCTAATTCCTAACTATATATGGTCTATAACCTATGGTTTTTTCAGTGAATATATATATATACACACACACCACTCCACTCCCACGAGATGGTTGCTTGCGCTTTCTCTCCCGGAAAGAACGTGGAGCACAGACTCAGGTTAGTGCCAGAAATACTTATTTATTCAACTGTTATTCTGTCGGCCATATATATACTTATTCATATGTACATATTTCTTTATTTCGATTTCACATATACATTCCACGGTAGATAAAGCAAAACGTTGCAAACAGGAAAGATGACTGTGTCGATGAATCACCTCATACGTTCTGAAAGTATACCCATGGATCTCAAATTGGTCTAGTCATGTCTTGCCCACCCCTATAGTAATACGCTCATCCTCTTCTACAGTTCTGATATCAAAATACCATACATATTCCTTCCATTGCTTGAAGATATCCCAGTACATCTCGTCCGTAAGTGGTGCTCTGTCCCTGCATCTAACCCCCGCCTGCTCAAAAAAGCTTATTTACTCCCCTCCTCATGTTGTAATGGAGAGGATGGTTCTTCTCTCTCTCCATTCCTCTCCATGAAAGCAGTAAGCATTTCTGCCCATGTATCGAGGTCTTCTGCTACTTTATTGTCCCAAAGGGACATCCAAATCTGAGCTTTCCCTGCTAGCGCCCATTTCATTGTGTCCCTTGCCTAGAGTGTAGTTGCCGGGGCCCTGGGTGACAGCCATCCCATGGCTATGCGCTGTTTCGCTAATAACAGTGCAAGGTGTAGGAATTTGTATTGCATCTTCCCTTATTCTAGCTTTTTGAGGATTGCAAATAGGCAATGTTGTGGAGTGAATTAGCTCCTGGAAGACGAAGCACAACCATCTGCCTATATGTCATCATCTCAGGACAAACCCAATCTAATTAAAGGAAGCCTACATCCCCTAATCCACATCTCAGGCAGGCTGCCTTGTGACCGACATATATTCTGCTCAATTTAATCGGGATAAGGTAGGTATGTACTATATATTTCATTTGAATCCAGCGTTGCTAGACGTTCTCTTGACAAATGCACATGTTGTTTCCAGTCAGCATCATTAAGCTGTTCCCGTAAGGTCTGTGCTCCAAGTGGCTCTAGCTGCTAGGTTCTTCCTAGGCCCGTCTGCCTTTAGGGCCTTATACAGCTGTGATATTGATTTCCACCCTCTCCTGTGTTGAGCATTATTTGTAGAGTCTCAGCTCAGGGAGGTGCATTGGGGAAGTCTATCTAGATGTCCCTGGCAGTCCTTGATAATTTTTCTTATCTTATATATTGTCCACCCCCTGTCCCCACCCCCGCCACCCTCCCATTCCCCCAGCCACCAAAGATGTGCCTCTGGCCTCGTGAGAGGAGATAAAATGCTCTCCGGGATATATGTTACCCAATAGTCGGCATCTCCTCGTCTGCCATTGTACGGTAGACATGATGTTACTTATGTCGCAGAATGGCTTTAAGACCAGACTTCCAGATCCCCAGAGAAAGGGGGCTGCCATAGAATCCTCGCCTCCACTCATTCCCACACGTGTGTACTTGAGTGGTATGCTGCACCAGGTATGGGTACCCCCCTCAACTACAGATTCCCGCATCAATAGTGCCATCAAGGGTGTAGCCGCCATTTTTGGCAATTGTCTCAGTGGCTCATCTTACCGTATCTTGTAGGTGTGCTGCAAGACTATATATATTAAACTGATTCAGGCAGCCAGATGACCAGAGATAGACCTCCAACTTCACACTTATCGTCATCAGTAAACATTAACATGTCGTGGTCCGAGGCCCTTCACATAAGCCAAGGAATTTCAGCCAAAAGGGCCTTAAATTAGCTCAATCACCAAGGTCACTTTTTCATGTTCAAAGGAAACAGTTTTCTAATTTTAAAGAGATATTTTCACATGGTATTTCTTGTATGATTTAGATGCCAACTATTTTCAGGGCTCTCTTCGAGCCAAGCCAGCCAAGCCAGACCCTTTGCTCTGGCTTGGCTCAACCTGTTAATTTGTTGGTTCCCCCACGTCTAACTGAGACTTGGCAAAAAGCTCACTGTTCAAAAGGTTAATAAATTAATCAACATCAAACACAGGCGAGTGCCAGAGGAGGCAGTCTGTATTGCCACCAAGTTCCCATACCAGTCCCTCTTTTTTGCTGAAGCTCTTAGAAGATGTAAGAGCCCCACATCTGTAACATCAGCATGGCTGGATTGGAGGCTAAAGGCTTGATTTTGTGGTGAGAAGTAACGGTGCAGCCACTTTTAGTTGCCGTGTATTCTATCTCATGCACCCGCTTCAATTGTAGGTGTGAATGTTATAGGTGTGAATGGCTGTTTAACCCCTAGGGTTGCCCCCCCTTGCCAAATACTGCCCCGAAACCTTGCCCCCACATCCCCACCCCCTCCCGCCACACACTGGCAAAACCTTTTAAGAGGGGCGGCACTGGTGAACACACCAGCTTTTCTCCCCCTGTTCAGCTCCACTGTGTTCAGTACACCATAGAAGTATCAGGCAGGAAAAATGTCATTATTACTCCACGTGCAGTCAGAAAACTTCCATTGCGTCAGTGGCATGGCTTGCTCATAAAAATCCTCACCTGGAATCCCTGGGCCTAGATTTACAAAGGTTTTGCACTGGTGCTATTACAAAAGCAACGCACAGTGCTGCGGTTGACTATGCACCACAAATGGTGGTTTGTTCTGGAACCGCGATCTTTCACAGCACCAAAAATGCTTTGTGTCAAGTGTTTGTTACTTGGGCAGATCAGCACAAATACCCAACAGTCCAATCTACCTAGAAAGGCAGACTGGGCTTGGCATCAAGTAATAAAGCCAATGTGAGGCAGGCACAATATTGGGAAATCTGTTCATTTAAAAAAACAAAAAACGAAGATCCTGATTTAGATATCGGTGGACGGGTTACTCAGTCACAACAGTGACGGATATCATGTATACAGAAATATAAATAAATATAAATATAAATCCTATGTTGTTGTAGTACTTTATTCGATAAAAAACATTTATCATAAACGTAAAAACCACTTTCAAGTACCAACAACCCTTAAAAATCATACAAAACAGGATACAGATTTATGTACATTAAAAACATATATACAGTTAAAATTGGATGAACCAGTAAAACCATTAAAAATAGGATAGCAGCATGTTCAGACACAGTTAACCTGAGATATCATTTAGCACCCTCATTTGAAATCATCTTTAGCTGCTTAGATCTTATCTGCCACACTCTTCACAAATATTTTGCGACCCCACACACCAAAGCCAATGATGAAACATCTGTTGTAAGAATGCGCAGGGCATTAAGGTGCTGTCTGAAGCCCAGCTCACTACAAATTGGCCTAAGCCACCGTCTTCTTACACCTCTATAGGCTCTACAAGCGAATATAAAATGTGCTAAAGACTCTTTGGGGCATGGGCAACATGGACATGAGGTATGATCAGGCCGGGAAGGTCTCCACTTTCCAGTAAAAGAATTTAATGGTAGGCTTCCATATCTGAATTTTAAGAAAAGTGTTCTGTCGCCAGGTGATTGAATGAAATCCTGAAATGGCTCGAACTTTCTGGCAGACTTATTGTTCAGAAATTGATCGGTCAGAGGTCCCCACCTATGTCCCTCTAGTTCCTCCTTCAGAACCCAGTCCCAATACAACTTCTTAACAACATTTTTTGGTGGGGGGGACTGAGTCAGCCAAAGCTCGCCCAATTCCAACCACGTGACCAACTCCTACAGCTTGCTCAGCCATCGAATCTTGGCACAGCCGCCCAAGCCGATGAGTTCATCAAATGCTGCAGCGTAATTGACTAGATCCGCTGGTCTTCGCAAGCGCACAAAGAATAATAAAGGGCGCAGGCGGACTATATCCTTGATTGAGCGTCTGCCCAAATCAAGAAAAAGTGGTTTTAGAGGGGTTGAGGCTGGGAGCGAGAACAAATCTCGAAAAAACTTGTTCTCTGCCATAACTAGTTCCGGGATGTCCTATGTCATTTAAATGGCCGCGGTCGGGATATCCATCACAGTTGTGACGGAGTGAACCGTCCATCGAAATATAAATGAGGCCCTACTTGTTGCATGTGTGCGCAGTTCTCAGCATACATGCCATGCATGGGAACCTTCCTAGTTTGTCCACGCATACGAATTTGTAGTGAAAGGGGATGCTTTCAATAGAAATGCTATTACTTCCCACATTTACCACAATGCCAGGCTGTGCTTTGCACAAGGCAGTCTTGTTTGAGCACCGGTGCAGGGAATGATAACAAAAACAGACCAAAATGTGTAGTATAGTGCTGGTCAGTGTTTCTCCCCTTGAACAACACAGCAAAGCAAGTAAATCAGGATATCTATGTGAATACAGTGGACCATATTTAGTCTTTAACACCAGGTGGCACCTGGTCCCATCCCAGCAATTTTGCAGTCAGCCTAAAAAAGATCAAATGGAGTCTGCCAGTTCCTTGGTCATACAATAATAAATCCTACTAAGTGCCTGCCTCCACCACCAGATGTACACATTGTAGGGTTCGATATAAAAATGTGGAAATGCCATGTCGCCTTTGTTCCTAATTTTCACAAAGTCCCTGAAAAGCTGCATCACTTGCCAGCTGTTCAGGCACACCACTGGGATAATCATGTGACTTCTGCTATTTCTTAAATGTAGAGTTGTTCATAGGGTACAAAAATTCACTAGAGAAAGACAATTCAATGCATAAATGCACATTTGTTGCTCTTTTTTTTCTCCACATGGTTAACAAAAAAATCCCCTAGAAAAAATACGTTCCCCCAAAACCCCACAAATGGGGTGTTCCATTTCACTTCCTACTCTGGCATGGGAGCTAGTCCAGCTCTTTGCTGGAGCAAACTTCCAAAGACCTCCAGGATAGTAAAGTGGTGTAGATGAGCTTGTGAATGCCAATAAACTCAATCCATGTGGGGTTCACAAACTCAGAAGACAAACCTAATCCTCCCACTCCTCACTCCTTGCATGCGGTTTACAATTGTATTGTAATGTTTGTATTGCAACATTTATATAGCACTTTGACAGCATTCTATACAGTGGAGGGTGGTTGGTTGGAAGTGTGCTGTCTTTGTTTTTGATCCAATGTGGAAAGGACTTCCCTGTTACCCGTGGTGACAACCAAGGTCCAGTTATCGCGCTAGGGGATGCAGCACATAGTATTGTGTTGGATGAGATACACATGTTCAGTTTGTGGCTGTCAGTAAGCTGATAGCTTTGAATAGCTCTGCAGCTCCTTATATTCTTATGCTCAAAGTCCCCTTTGCTGGTTACTGCAGGGGTTGTCCTTTCTGAGATTTTAGGTTTAAAGTTTACTGTCCTGAGCAGGTAAAGATGGAAGGAGAAATGTAATGCAGTTCTGCGGTACAATTGCTCTACAGTAAATCTGTGTAAGTATTTTTAGGTCTCACCTACCAGACAGCGCAGGCTGTCTAGTTGTGAAAGATCTATTGTGGGCTTACAACAATCTTACAGTGGGCTTAGACCCACCCATTAAGTATCATTGGCTAGCTTTACTGTCAATCTCATGTGCTTGCTTCTTATTCAACTGCTTGCCTTCCCGTTCTTATTTTTGTCAGTCCCCTGCAGCATAGTCTCTTTACCCTCCTTTTGATTGGATGGATAGTGTTCTTCCACTGCTCAGATTTTCGTAACAACTCTTTTTTTTGCAGCCCTCCATTAGATTGCTTGTGGTTTCTAGAACTATGACTCTTGTGCTGCCTCCCTCACCCAAACATCACCCACCCAATGCATGCTTCCTTTTGCTCTCTCCATCAAGGGCTGTTCTCTCTCTCATGTGTTCTCCCTTCCACCCTTCATGTTTTGTCCCACCTCCTGCCACCGGATTTATTTTTATGGTGTGCCCCCGTTGCTTCCCTCTTATCGACACTCCATGGATCCTATTCCCCTTGCAGGCATTTCTATATATATTTTTTGCACTTTTTTGGAGGCCCTGATGTGTATTTGCTGCAGGGTGCTCTGCTCCATCAAAAGAACTTTCATGCACTTACTATTTGTGTATTTTTATTGACCTATCTAAGTGGCATCTGTCATCTTGTATCGGTCAATAAAAAAGGAAAATGACAGCCGTGTGTTGAGGCATGCACGTGCCTACAGAATACAGAACCCGACAGCAGCAGCTGTGTCATTGCACCCTTTTTCTTCTTTTCTGTTTTTGGCAACACAACATCAGCAAACAGCACTGGCAAAGCCAATCGGTGAAAAAGGCATGCTCAATTGCCTTTGCCAGTGTTTGTTTGTGGACAGCTGACAGTCCTAAATGAAGCCATTTTCTTATTTTTTTGAACATGCTTCATTACTGATTTTATCGTCAACCAACAAACCATAAAGTACATACTACACATTAATTGTATGCGCCTCCGTGATGGCATAATAATGCCCTTTCGTACCTTCACCCTTCATAGAGGCGTCCGAGTACAAATCTCTTCTAATTTGCATCTCATGCCCAAATGAGAAGTCCAGGAAACCCCATACTTTATTGTCCTTGCGTGGGCAGCCTTGTACCTTCTACACCGCTCTCTCCATCACTTCACATCTGTCCATTCCACAAATCTATTCCTTCAACGATGGAGCCCCAAAACAGCCAGTGCTTGGCAATGTCCCGCTTTGCCACTTAGCAACTCTACTTGATTAGTTTATCAGCCCCGTGTGGAAATCCCGCCTCCTCCATTATTCCCAGTATGGCGAGTTGTGGTGACATGTCATTGGGGATGTGTAGGCCTTCGGACAACATGCTTATGATTTTGGACCAATATTTTTGTATTACTAGGCAGGATCATGTGATGTGAATGAAATCCCCAATCACTTGCTTACATCTGAGACAGTTTGAGGATGCGATTTTACCAATCTTCAAGAGCCATTGTGGTGTGTAGTTAACTCTGCGTGTGTATCAAAGTTGGATGAGTTTAAGTTTAACTGGGAATGCGAGTTTAAGGGCTGCCATCCTTGCCAGTCGCTTTCATCCATGGGCCCAACTCCCGCCTTCTAGGTTTTTGTAACTTTTAATAAAGTGCCTGGGGTATTATTTACCAGACTTTTGTACACATGAGAGATTTGTTTCCCTTTCTCTAGTGGTCCCCGGGTCAGTTTCGCCCCCAGTAGTCTATACTTTGGGACTTCATTGTTTATTATTGTTTATTAAAGGGGGAAGATGTGTTATGTTTACATTTCACATGTATTTCTGGTGCTTGCATGCACAAGCTTGTATGTTAAGTCTTGATTCATGTCACGATCAGTATGTTCTAGACTAGAACATATGATCGGTCCTGGAATCAAGACTGGCAGTCGTCTGCAGTCGGCCGGAGCTTAAAGTCCTGTAACCCGTGGTGCTTCCTTATTATTTGGATTAAACTTCTTCAAATACAATCCTGAGTTATGAGTCCTTCATAACATTTATGAAGCCTCACTCTTGATATGCCAACAGGATTCCATCCGGAAAACCCCTTCAACCGGGTTACCTCTGTAAGCATAGTGCAATGTCATACAGCTATCTTGTTTGTCACCTATCTGAGCCATCCTATCCATCAGATCGTCTTGCTCCAACAGCCCAGTATGACCGTGGTCACCTGGAGTAAAGTGACTGGTACTGGGCTTCCATAGAGCCAGTTTAACATCACTGATTTGGTAGGTTCTGGCTCTTCAACCCACATCAATGGGTTGTCGCTGTTCTTGTGTAGTCCAGGCAGGTTTTAGGGCTGGTACAGGGACCATTGAACAATCATTTCGCTTATTGTTGCTATATTGGAAGATGGTTCAGTTGGGCAAAGGCAGTCTGTATCTCGCCTTCATAGACCTACGGACTGCCTTTGACCTTATGCCCCGCAGCCGTTTATGGATGATCCTATCTGATTTGGGTATGCCACGGTACCTATTATCCTTGATAATTAAGTTCCACAAGGATAATTTTGCCCAGGTTCGGTGGGGAAATCAGGGCCAAAAGACTGCCAGAATATCTGTAAATAGAGGGGTCCGCCAGGGCTGTGTTTAGCCCCCACACTGTTTTCCTTATATTTTAACGGTGTGGTGGAGCACCTTTTACAATATCCTGCAGATGCTCCATCCCTGGCGGGCAGAAAAATACCTACGCTCTTATTTGCAGATGATACCCTCCTGATTTCGAAGACCCCGGTTGGGCTGCAGAGCCTCCTTGATAGGTTTCAGTCTTTTTGTGATGCGAGGGGGTTAGAAATCAACACGGGGAAGACCAAATATATGATCCTGAATCCCCCAAAGAAGATAGTGCGGCGTTGTATGGGGCGGAGCTCTGGGGGGCGCAGAATGTGGACCAGTTAACCTGTTCAGAACACAAATTCTTGAAGGACTTGATGGGCCCCCTTATAGTACCCCCTCTGTTCCCCTACTCCTTGATATGGGCTGTCGCTCTATCAAGGATCAGGCAAGGTTACGCCCTCTTCTCCTCTGGGCGCGCCTATGGAGAGTCCCAGAACTTGCCAGCTATGCGGAGGGGTTAAAAGAGGTTTTATCAATGCCTGGTTGGCACAGAATTGGATGGCTAAGAGATGTGAAGTGTTTACTTGGAGAAGTGGGCCTTGGAAATATTTGGCAGTCTAGGACTGCACTTCCTAAGTCTGTCTTGAAAAACTTTTATTGGAAATGGGTAAGGGATTCAAGGAACTTAGGGGCATATTACCAACAACTAGCGATAATTTTTGTCTCTAACTTGTTTAGAGACAAAAATTATCGCCGCACACCGGCGATTTTTATCGCAGATAAACCTTGCTATTAACAAGGTTTATCGCAAATGCGATAAAAAACGGCCGAAATGCATGAATATCGCTGAAAAGTCAGCGATATTCATGCATTATCGAGCAAATGCTCTTAGCCATGTTATCCACCTCCCATTGGATAACATGGCTAAGAACTGCTCAGGGCAGGTGTTAGCTTTTGGAGATATTCCCGCTTAGCGCGAATATCTCCAAAAGTTGGTAATAGGAGATAGCGATGTTAGCGACTGTTTTCAGTCTCTAACATCTTGGCACGCCCACTTTGCATCTCATTAGTGATAAATATCACTGACATGCAAAGTGGGGCCCAAGATGGTCGCTATCTCCTACTAGCTGTCGCTAACTGGTGTTAGCGACAGCTTGGTAATAGGGAGATAATTTTATCTCCGCTTTCTTGGCTTTTAAAGCCAAAAAAGCGGAGATAAACCCCCTTGATAATATGCCGCTTAAATTCTAATGTAGGTAGATCTACTGTTGAATTCCTACTACAAAAAGAGGTGGCATTCCGTGAGCCCTATCTCGATATTATCACAAAACCGAGAGATAGGGCTCTATTTTTTAAATTCAGAGTCGGAGTGCTGCCTGTCCACGAACTGACTACCAGATGGAAGCCCCCTGCACAGACCACTCCTTTCTGCCCATTCTGTGAGACCATGATTGAGACAGTACCTCATCTTCTTTTTGTATGCCCTGCATACAATGTCCCTCGCACTAGGTGGTTGAAACCCCTCTGCCAAGAATTAGGTACCAGACATTGTGGTGAGGCCCTACGCATTCTGAAATCAGACACACAGCCCCTGCTTGTCTGTGGCTTAGCGAAGTTTTTAAACTGGGCTAGGTTGATCAGGTCCAAAAGGCTTTCTTACATTGTTTAATTGAGATTTTATGGCTATTTTATGTATTTTTATTGCCGCCATGTGTATTTCATACTTCAATTTTTGTATAACTGTATTTTATGAAATAAGGCTTCTTATGTATTTTAATAAGGCTTCTTATGTATTTTAAAACTGTACTGTGTTGCTTTTAAAGATATATTCATATCGAAATAATGCCTACTTTGACTGACTGACTGTGTAGCCAGTCATTGATTGCTGTCATGTAAATAAGGGTCAAATGCTACTCTGGGGGCCTTATATGACTTTGTGCCTATAGGAACATGCCAGCTTATTCCCTCAGTTACACGAAGAAGCGCTAAGGGATATCATACTGATAGGTCTAAAAGACATATAGCAGCCTATGGAGTAAGACCTATTTAGACAGTGCTACTCTAAGTGCAATTGAGATTGGCGGCGAGGTCCATTGCAATAGTTTAGCACAGGGACTTTATGGAGCAATGGGGTTAGGTTCAGCTCCCATGCTAGTTGTGCGTTCGCAATCACCTGCATTCTGAGGTATCTGTAATCATCTTACGCTAATAGCAGATGGGACGGCAGTTTTGGGGACTGTTACCCCCGCTCATTGGGTACATCCCTGATTTGTGTCAGTTCACCACTAGGCTTGACATTACACTGAACGTATGTAGTTTTCCAATCAAATGTGGCTCTGACCATTTTGGTTATCTTATAGACATTAGAAGGTTGCCCAGATATAACAGTATGCAATCGTCCCTGCCCCCTCCAATCCAGACCCTTAACCAATCCAGCATTCTGAATCTAGACTGCTAACGCTTTATTGATAGGGCAAATGAGAAACGGGGAAGAGGACACCCCTGGCGTGTGCCCAACCTGATGCAGAGGGCTGGGACATCACACCGTAAAGTCCAATCTGTGCCATTGGCTTTGTATGTAGAAGCATGACCTATTTTATGAAATTGCCCCCTAATTTGTATTGTTCCAACACCTGAAACTAGTATGGCGAATTTAAGGTTTGAAGGCTTTCTCAAAAGTTGATAAGGACAATGAATGAATGAATGAATGAATGAATACACTCTTTCATAGCGCATGGCTGCCCTGAGGCATCCCAGCGCTGTGAGACCTGAGAACTAAATGAAGAACTCAATGAAACAAGAATGTCTTCAATCGCTTCCTGAAGGCCAGATGGTTTGTCTCAAGCCTGATGTTGTCTGGGAGAAGATTCCAGGACTTGGCTACTTGGAGGGAAATCTGGCGGCCGCCCATGCGTGCCCGCTTCACCCTAGGTACTACCAGTAGGTTACGCTGATTAGATCTTAAAGGTCTAAGAGATTGATGTCGCTGGAACAGAGGGAGCAGGATAGTGGGGCCGGTGTTCGAGATGGACTTGTGTGCCATGCACATGGTTTTAAATAAAATCCTTTCCTGAATCGGCAGCCAATGAAGGGACCGGAGTGCGGCCTTCGCCGAGCTGCGTCTGGGTACGTTCATAAGAAGCCGGGCAGCACAGTTCTGTACGGCTTACAGTATTTGGATGGAACCTGCAGTGGCCCCAAGATAGACAGCGTTTGCATAATCCAACCGTGAGAGGATCAACGATTGGACCAGCAAGCATCTGGCCTCGAAAGGGAGAAGAATCAGGACCTTCCTGAGGACCCTAAGCAGCCCATAGCAAGTCGCAGCAACCTTTTTGGTCTGAAAATGAAATCTCAAAGTGGAATCAAGCCAGACCCCCAGACTCTTAATCTGGTTCTTGGGGATGGGAGGGGAGCCCAGACACGTTGGCCACCAGGGGTCAAGGTTGATGGGGGCTTTATATCCCACAAGCATGATGTCAGTTTTAGACCCATTTAACTTGAGGAAAGAGGCAGTCATCCACTCTAGGACCTTGGTGAGGCAGGGAGAAAGATTATTAATCCCCAGATCTATATTATTCTCCCTCGCCAAGGAAACAACCAACTGCGTATCATCAGTGTAGGTGACCAGCTGAATTCCCCAGGGAAGAACCACCTCAGCCAGTGGTCTCTTGTAGATGTTAAACATGGTAGGACTGAGAGAGGATCCCTGGGGCATGCTGTGATGCAGTGGGAGTTGTTCGGATGACACCTCCTCCTCAAAGACAGAGAAAGATCTCCCTGACAGAAAGGACCAGAGCCACTTAAGGGCCATTCCGGCCACTCCCACCCAGCCGTTGTAACAGGGGATGATTCACAGTGTCGAAGGCTGCGCTGAGGTCCAATAGGACCACTGCGGCGCAGCCTCCGGCATCTACGATCCTCCTGGTCACCTCCACCACTGCCACAAGGGCAGTCTCTGTCCCTTGTTTGGCTATAAATCCCGTCTGAGTGGAATGAAGGGCTCCCTTGGACTCTATGAAGGAGGATAATACCTGATTTACATGTTTTTCAGCTATTTTACTTATCCTGGGTAACAGCGAGATGGGCCTATAGTTGGCTAAATCTTCAGGATCATGGTTAGGCTTTTTTAAGAGCGCCTTGACTCTGGCCAACTTCCAGGCCTGAGGCACCACACCTGCCACCAGGGAGGAGTTTATGACCTGCATAATAACAGGGCAGGCCATCCCCGAAACCTGTCTGAGAGCCCAGGGTGGAGCCACATCTAACAGGGAACCCGATTTAAGATTGTCAACCAATTTCTCAACCGTGGCCAGGTCGAGCAATGGGAAGGAGTCGAGGGTTCCAGAGGGGTCAAGGGCGACGGTAGAAGGTACCAAGTCCTCGCCTATGGTTGCGCCAGGGGGATGGACACATGGCATAAAGCCAGAATAGATGTTAGTCACCTTAGAGGCAAAGAAAGAGGCAAGGTTGTCACATCGTTTCTGGGAATCAGGGGCTGCACTGCTGGAACAGGGAGGGTTGACCAGTGCTTGAAAAATTTTAAAAATTTCTCTAGGCTTATTGGCTGTGTCCGGTATCTAGCCACTTATTAAAAGCTGCGTTAGTGGTTTCAGGGTTGTCATAATGAGCTGGAGTAGACATCTTCAGTGCATCCACCCATGCCTCCCGGGATAGCTTAGACCAAGTCCGGTTCAGTTTCCTAGATAGACTCACTATGTGATTTTGGTCATATGGGTCCAGACAAAGGAGGGTAGGGCATGATCAGACCAAGGAACGAACATGGGCTGATCACCTTTAATATTTTCCAAATGAGTAAAAAAATGGTCGATTAAATGCCCTGCAAGATGCGTAGAACCTGACACAATTTGTTTCAATCGGACTACCCCAAGGGTGTCCATTAGAGCTTGCGCTGAAGGGGCCTCAGAATTTTCAAGGTGGATATTGAGATCACCTAGGATGGTAAAATTGGCGTTACAGCTAATGGAATGGGTGATTTTGTCAAGAAGGTTGGTACAAAAACTGTTATGAGCTCCCGGTGGCCTATAGACAAGAATGCCCGAAAAAGTACAGGTGGGAGAGAATGACATAGAAAACCCTAAGCTCTCACATTCCAAGAGGGGGTTCTCGGAAGGTCGACACTCGAATGAGTTCTTATAAATAATAGCCAGTCCTCCACCTCAACCCGTTTGGCGGTCACGCCTACAGATTAAGTAACTGGGTGGGAGGGCACAAACTATATCAGAGTCCAACGTTTCCGTTAACCACGTCTCGGTCAAGTAAAGAACGTCAGGATCTCGCTCCTCAAGAAGCATGCCAATTTCCAACGCATGCCTCGGAAGGGAGCGACAATTCATCAGGGCCAAAGAATATGATTTGCTTTTACCGTTCAGTGGGCCATTAGAACTACATAGTGGGCAAGAGACCCTCACCTCCTCTAGCGGTATACAGCTGGGGCAGCAGAAGGAAGATCTACATCTCAAAGACCGCAGCTGATCGCCACTGTAGCAGACCTTCTCCGGTATCGGTGTTCCCATATCCCACGTCCCTGGCCACGTCCTAGCCCGGCCTGGCAAGAACGGGCACCGACGGGCTTTCCTTGGGCACTCCTTAGGCGCTATAGGGCGTGTCCGCAAGCGCGTAGGCTGCGCGTAAGAAGAGCCATCTTAATTTATGCGCATTAGCACGGCGGGCCGAGCACTTCCTCCAACAACTAGCGCGGCAACCTAGTCCACCCCCAATATGGCCGCTATGAATGATCGGCCCCTCCCAGCCCCGAAAAACAAGTAGCCCTAATCGGCACTAGGGAAACAGAACGTGAAGTCCCTATTGCGGCGCAGAGAAGGTGAGCCTGATTGCTCACAAGTGGGACAGATTAGCAAGTGAGTAAAATGGACGGTATTAATTTTATTAAAAACAGTGCAAGAATCTGTCTTAACCCGCGCAAGTCCACCCTATGGGTGCTGGGTGACGGGGCAGGTGCGGGCTCTTGGGCGTCGGCCTTGCAGGAGGCGCCGGGGGCATGATGTATCTTGGCGTGTTCCTGTCCGAGTACCCGGCGATCTCATGGGAGCGCAACGTGATACCGGTATGGGAGAAGGTCCAGACGGACATTAAAACATGGTCCCGGATGCCTCTTACTATATATGGTAGGTCTGCGATCTTTAACCCCTTCGGAGCTGATGACGAGCTGGGCTCCTCATCACGTAGCCCGCTCGCACGCTGATGCCGAGCCCAGCTCGTCACGCAAAGTGCGATTTTCGAATTCTCAGCGCGCGAGCGGAATTCCGCTAGCGCGCATGAGGTTAAAATGGTCGCACTTCCGCGCCTTTTATATCAGCTGCAGAACCATCCGCACCGGATCGCACCTCAGTGGTTCCAGCAGGTCAATTCTGTCCTAGGCCGCTTCTTGTGGGCTGGGGGTGCCGCCAGGGTGGCGCTGCGTACATGCTTCCTATCCACATATTGTGGTGGTCTTGCTACGTCAGACTTACTGTCGTATTATCAGGCCTCCCATTTGTTAGTACTGAATGAATGGTGGTACGGAGATGGAGGAGACCCGGCCTACCCTCTAGAGCGCTCGTTGATGGGTGACAACACGCTGCACACAATCTTATACTCGGCTAGACTGAGGAGGCGGCTGCCATGTGCCACACAAGTGGTTTTTGCGATTTGGCGACAAGCACTGAGTCGCATGGGCTGGTGGGGTAGATTGACGGCAGAGACCCCGTTGTGGAATAACGGGCGGCTCCCCGCGCTGGCCTCGCTAGCGGGGTTTGGCGGATGGGATTCTATTGGGATCTCTTCGCTGGGAAATGTTATGACCGGTGTAGCTCTCAAGTCATTCCAGGAGCTTAGGAACGAATTCCATATGCCCAAGACCCAATTTTTCAGATACCTGCAGTTTCGTCACGCGCTCGCGCCTAGTCTAGTTGGTTTGGAGTCGCTGCCGGAGTTCAGCCCCATGGAAGCGAAAGTTTTCATGGGAGACCTTGGGGATAAGAAGGTGTCCCGTATCTACCAAACACTAGTCACTCACTGTTCCTCTTCCCTACTTCCATTAAAAGAAACCTGGGAAAGGGACGTCGGACCCCTGGATGAGGATGATTGGAGGGAGGCCTTGGAGTCCCTGCGTGGAACTGCTATCGCGGTACGACTCCGATTAGTCCAATTTAAATATTTGCATAGGGCTTACTATACACGGGAGCGACTGTGGAAAGCGGGCCTGATTGTGTCCCCGGAGTGCCTGCGATGTGGAGCTGAGATGGGTACTCTGTTGCATACTGTATGGTCTTGTGCTGGCCTGACTAGGTTCTGGAATGGTGTATGGAGCTGCCTGTCGGAGGTACTGGGATGGGATCTTCCCCGTACCCATCGTTTGGGCCTTCTCCATGTGCTGGAGGGCGTGGGAGGGAATATCTACAAACGTCACCTTTTGTTACTGGGTCTGGTGGTGGCCAAACGGGACTTGGCATGAGCATGGAAGAATGAGCGAGCCCCGACACTGAGCGCATGGAAGGCAGGACTGGACTATTTTATGGGGATGGAGCGCCCAGTGTTTGAGGCCAGAGGATGCCCCCAAAAACATTACAAAATTTGGAAAAGGTGGGCCGACTATAGGGGTTTAACTCTGGAGCCTCCAGCAGAACCTGAAGATGGTCCGGATCTAGACGATGGACTTCAGGCCTAGGGAGGCGCATGGTGCCTGGCATGATACAAACAGTTACTGGAGGCTTACTGTGATCACGTGCACTGGGTTAGGGAGGGATAAGGGGTGGGTAGGGGGTTGTTGGGTGGCTGTGGGAGGTGGGGGAGGATAGGGGGGGTCGTTCCATTTTTAATGATTGGGTTTGCAAGATATTGAGACATGTGTTGATATTTGGCAGCGATCTCCTGACTGTGACGAGCTGTGTATATGCCTTTACCTGATCAATCAATAAAATTTGTTGTGAAAAAAAAAACCAGTGCAAGAACAAAAGACATTTAAAATTATTAGCACACAACAAGTGGCTCCCGGCTTTCCGCCTCAGGAGCAAAGAGAGTCCCTAGACTAGCGACAATGAGTGTGAACTCATTCCATGTCTAGTTGTGCTCTCCTAAGGTTGTGTCTCGTCCCCTATTTGGGCATAAAACCTTGTGGTCCATGTGGACCAGAGGCATGATTGCCTTTGTTAGTCGATAGGCCAGGGCCTTAGCAATGATCTTTGTTTCAGCATTTATAAGGGATATAGGCCGATACGATCTTCACCTATCTAATGGGCGACCAGGTTTCTAGACAATTATGGGATTTACTGCTCTCAGATCATCAACCAACTGCCCCAAATGATCTGCCTCCTCCAGCACCTCTAACAGATGGGGCAGCGTGAGGAAAGAGTCTTGTCCACAGCTCTGACCAGAGGAAATTAGAGCCATATGTTTTACCACTGCTCAGGATCTTCAGGGCCTCAGAAACTCCTGCAGCGCCAGGGATATGTCCAGTTTCTTCCACGCAATCAATGGAAGGCAGAGGGTTGGCAGGTCTGTCATATTCTCTTCCCACTTTTGTCTGGTTTTTCATCGGACTCTTTGTTTATAACTTCTGATAACAATCTTAAATTAAGCCATTTTGATTTCATCCACAAATGGCTAATTGAATCCGGTCCCTATTACCCAATCCTAGTATGCCAGAGTTGATTGGGTCAGCCTCCATCTACTCTCAGCAGAGAAAGAAGATATGGTATCAAAGGCACACAATAAGGAAATGCAGGAGTGAGGTCATCAGGGCACACCACTCACCAACAGAGCTGAATTAAAAATCCATTTGTCGCTCATTACAGATGTCTCATATATTCATTTATATAGAAGAAGGAAACAAATAACCCTAGAAATCAAAGATATCAATGTAATAGATCTAAAGAGACTACAGTATTAATTTTTCCAGACACATACCAGTGCACTCTACCTGGGGCAATTCAGTTGGAGTCCACTACATGTCTGTCCTCTGAGCACACATCATCCAACTGACTGAAAACCACCCACATCAGCTCTGTCCCAGTACTCCCGGATCATCTGTGCAATTGGAGGCTTTACCCATGGCTTTTAGTAAATACCCATCTTTCCTTTGTATTTTGCGGGAACCCAATGATCAAACTCATTGTAAGTCCTTTTGGTCCACTTGCAAGAGTGTTTGAGGACCCCTGTCAGAACCATTTTTAGAGGGCCATGGGCAACTGGGCATTACTGGGCACAATTGTGGGAGTTGAGTAGTTTTACTCCTGATGAATGCAGCCTGACTTACTATGGAGTCTGAGTAATTGGGCCAAGTACACCTTCTGCACTTGACTCTCAGGGTATGCGTGGTCCACACAGTCCATAGCTCCCTCGGAGAGAAGGTGTGGACACAGGACAATAACACAGGCTCACAACTCAAAATATGCACAGCAGCAGCAATAAATAATTGTCCAGCCAAATACTCACTTTTATGAAAAAAGTGAAGTATTTTATTTCTACCGCCTATCATACAAAGGGAAAATACAACATTCACAAACAATTACAGTCCCCAAAGAGGTCAGGGCTCTAGTGTTTCTTTGCCGATTCCCTGTCCCACTCCCTCTTCGCTTTAGCCATAGTGGTTATTCATCATTCACTATTGGTAGCATCCAGGGTACGCCCCACTAGCAGTGTGAGTTTCAAGAGCTCACTTTGACTCTAATTGCACTAACTGACAGTAAGTTACCCCAGGGCCGACAGGCCCAAAATCAGTCTCATCTGCACAGACAGACCTGGACTGTCTTGAGTTCCTGAGCACACCCCATCCATGTGTGAACGAAGCCACTGTGGCTAAATTTAGGTAAATTTGCCACATGTGGCCCAAGCAAATGCCCTCAGGGGGTGTTGAGTCCCTCACTTGTGGTCACGCTCCCGAGGTGACCGGTGGTTCTCTGCAGCTCATCCTGCAGGGAAAGTGTCTAGTTTGTCTTCAGGGGGGTGGTTACGATGATTCTGTTACAGGTCCCTTACCTGGGTGATGATGTGCTGGGGCTACTTTGGCATCCTCACTTCTCCAGCAGAGGGTTGCAGTACGGGTTTCAGTTAATGTTGCTCCTGTGACACCCTCTGGCATATAGGGTCACTGTGTCTCACAGTACATCCGCTTCTGCCTAATCAGCATGGTAAAGTCTTTAGCAGCGGCCCCTCTGACATACTGGGATACAGCCCGCTACTGCACAAGGCTGCGGCCCTTACCGAATGGCAGTCTTTTTCACAGCAGCCCCCACTGGCATACGGGGACACCAGCTGGGCATTACACAAGGGCTCCCGCCCAATCTGCGCAGTGCGGCCCACAGTTCTCTTCACTGTGGCTATCCGAGGGCATACGCAGGTCATCAACTCTGTCCTGTACACAGTCAATGACCCAATTGGTACAGAAGCTATTTCCTCACACCTCGCAGAGGGAGTCCACTCGACAGGGTGCCCACTGGACTCACTTCCTCCAATGCTCTTCTCTTCCTCACATGCACATTGGGCTGGTGCTCCAGGCTCCAGGGCAGATGGTCTTGGATACCCTGGGTGATGTCCCCTCACCAAGCAGGGAGACTAGCCGGGCTTGGCCTCCAGTCCTGGTCACAGGAAGAAGTCTTGCAGAGCTTCCCCTATTCACACAGCCCGACGTGCGGCTTGGCAGATGACAATTTTTAGGGTCTAAAACTCTCTTTCTTATGGTCCACTTCCAGACATCAAATGTGATTTAGGGTCTAAGTCTTTTGAAGTTTTTATGTTGGGGGTCTGTTTCTTTTGAAGGTCCACTTCTCTGCTCTCTCTTCCGCTTGAAAGCAGGAGCGACTCCAGAGCTGATATTTTCACAACACAGGCCATGGGAGTGACTAGAGGTCACACCTGGATGTTAGCCGCAAGGATAGGTTCATGAAAAGGTTAGCCCAGGTCCCCAGCTCTACTATTTATGATTCCATTATCAGCTCCAACTCAATCCTGGGATGTACCCAGGTGCCTTCCTTGTGGCCGTTCACTGCATCACAGAACAGCTGTTAAAGTGTACAAGGGAAGCCTGACTTTCCGCTCTCCAGTGTGTACCCCACCCTGTTCACAGGAATGCAGCAATACACAAATATGTCTGAGGGGATCTCTCTACCTCCTCTCCATATTTCGCCATGCAGGCCTGGGTCTCCCAAAATGGAACCCAGGGCCCTCCATGTATTCTACCATCCACAGGCACACATACTCCGAGTGCATGTATACAGCCACACACACTGCACAGTACTGTATCCACCATGTACTCTACTGTTCCCAGGCACACATACATAAAAACATAAAACACATAAATTCACCATGCATGCACTAACCATTTCTACATCCTTCATGTACTGTACACCTCGTAGGTACACTTACATCCAACACATGCATTCACCATGCACACACTGCACAGCCCTGCATTATCCCTGCACACATAAACCCAGTGCAGATACACCATTTCTGAGCTGTGCAGCACTTCACAACAAACCAATGTAGGCCAAGGCTGAGCTGAGCTGATAGCAGCAGAATTTTTAAAATGAGTGAGCCTTTAGACCTCACTCTAGTGACAGTGACACAGGTTAACAAGCATTTTCAATACAATAGGTCTCGCATTTGCGAGAGTTTGAGTTATTGCATTGTAAATGACTATGCCTTTTATTTATACGTTTTGCGAACCTGCAAGCAGTGCGTGAACGTGCACATTTTACTTATAGTACTTGTTTACGAGAAGCAAGGCTGGCAGTAAAAGAGGTGCACTTACAGCCAGCCCTGCTTCTCGTAAGTAAGGACTATAATAAGAACAAAGTGCATGTTTATGCACCTCTTGCAGGTTTTCAAAACACATAAAAAGACTTTACAAGACTCCTTAATTCGAGTATAAGAACTTGACCTCTGTGGACGGTAGCTACTAAGCTGCTGCTGCATGTATGTATATTAAGACTTTATCAATGATGTTTAAACCTTAATTAAAATCCAAAGAGCATTCATTTTTTTTTGATAACCAAAACATTTATTCTGTTATGATTCACAGAAACTACATGTTCAATATTCAGTTTCATTCAAAAAGACAGTTTCAGTGGTGTCTTATTCCATTTCCTTCATGAAGACAAATCTTGTTATTGCCCTATGCATTTCGGGCCTGTGTGGCCCTTCCTCAGGGGCTTGATTCTTTGAAGAATACAAACAAGAGTTTTTTCAAAACAATATGCAAGGAAGAGATATGCAAATACTTCCAATAATTTATATCTAAATATATTGAATCCTTAATGTGTCTGGATCACTTATGCTTGTAGATATAAATTCACCGACTACCACATTAAAAACGCCAAACCTAGTGAAGTGCAAAATAGAGACTGCCCCTCCAGAATCCAAATTAAAAAAACACTCACAGATGCTGCGGTCCTTGAAAATGACCATGTAATAGTACTCCTGCTGATTAAATAAATGAACAGCACATTGATAAAAACTTTCATTGCTACTGGTAATCACCATTTATATCGCCCTGCCGAGATACAAGAAAAAATGAAACATAAACCGACCTTTCTAAGTGCTGTCCTAAAAATGAAGCTCCCGATCACCAACTCTGTCCAATTTCCTGAAATGACAAAAAACGAACATTCATCCTCCCATTCGTAATCCAACCATAGAACCAAACACCATATCCCACGCAGTTGACCTCACCTCTCTAGCTCCTTTCCAAAAAACTTCCAAACCCGTTCATCAATGGTGCAACTTTTCTTTACTTTCCGTCAGGAGAAACGCCATGCAACACTATGGCGGGTGACGTCTAATGTAGTTGACTGAAACATGACAATCATCAAAGGACTAATGTCTTTTGTCCTGAGGAATAGAAACATGCAATCTTGGTAATGGAAAAATCTGAAACCCTATGGAACGATTCCCAATTATGCTACCATCCAATCACCGCTCTCAGATAACGCTGAACTCAGTAGATGCAGATCATTGCCGGAACACTCTTACAAATAAAGAACTGCATTCAATCCTATTCTAACCATCCCAGACAACCACCTTCTAGTAGTGGTAATGACAATCCCTACTCTACAAATAACCCAAACAAAACTGTGCATAAAAGAAAAAAGAAAAAGAGACCTCATTAATAAAGAAGAAAACAAGAAATAAAATAGAGATACAGTACAATATGCCTACACTTATGTGCAATAGTGAATTCATAGAACACACAATATTATTCCTTGATACAAACTTTGTAACTCTGCGTCTCTACACGCTCCCATTATATGGTGCTTTACAAAAATCAGCCAAGATCTTCTTTATTATTAATCCCTTTAGGATCCTGAGTGTCCAGTTTTCTAATCCAATAAATTTCCCTTTGTAACAATGTTTTTGTCAAATCTCTACCTGGTGTTGGGTCTACCTTCTCAATAACCTGGAATGGAATTTGGGCTATAGTATGCCGTGCTTTCATCCAGTGTACAGCTAGACTGCTTTTAGTATTACAGTTTCTTATAGTACTTTTGTGTTTCGAGATGCAAGTTTTTATCTTTCTTTCGGTTTTGCCTACATAAAGTAGTCCGCACGGACACTTTATACCGTAAATTACATTTTTAGAGTTACAGTCCTCATTGTGTTTCAATTTAATTGTTTCCCCTGTAAGAGGATGCTGGATACCATCTCCACGAATCACATTACAATGCACACAGTTCAAACACCTTCTGGTGCCCTTGAATTCTTTGGTAGTTGTCGTAGGATTCTGTGCATTTCTTTAATATTCCTTGATCGTTTAGGTAAGTAACTAAGTCAATTTATGGTATTTAATTTTTGCGTAGTATAATTCTGGAGCGGGTTGTGGGTTTATAGGGGAATAGGGTGGGAAGTAATTTAATTATAATTATTTAAATATTTTATTTATTGCTATTTATGTAAAATGAATTGTTAATTAATTTTAAATTGGCAATTAATTAAAATATAATTGGTAATTAATTTTTATTAATTGATTAATTGATAATTATGTGAATTCTATTTATTTATTTTCTGGAACGGGTTGTGGGTTTATAGGGGAATAGGGTGGGAAGTAATTTAATTATATTTGATTAAATATTTTAATGTATTGGTATTTATGTACAATTAATTGTTAACTAATTATTGATTAGAAATTAATAAAAAAATAATTGTAATTAATTTTTATTAATTGATTGATAATTATGTGAATTTTATTTATTTATTTTCTGGAGCGGGTTGTGGGTTTATAGGGGAATATGGTGGGAAGTAATTTAATTATAATTAAATAAATATATTAATTTATTTGTATTTATTTACAATTAATTGTTTATTATTTTTAAATTGGCAACTAATTAAAATATAATTGGTAATTAATTTTTATTAATTGACAGTTATGTTAATTGTATTCATTTATTTTCTGAAGTGGGTTGTGGGTTTATAGGGGAATATGGTGGGAAGTAATTTAATTATAAATAATTGAATAATTTTGTTTGTATTAGTATTTATTTAGATTTCATTGTAATTTAATTTGTAATTGGTAATTATTTATTTTAATTGGTAAATAATTGTTTTAAATTCATTAATTGATAATTATGTTAATTTTATGTATTTAATTTTTGTAGTGAGTTGTGGGTTTATAGGGGAATTGGGTGGGAAGTCATTTAATTGTAATTAATTAAATTTATAAATATATAAATTGGTATTTAATTTGAATTAATTGTTAATAATTTTAAATGTTCTAATAATTTATTGTTATTTGTAAATATTTTGTATTAATAGGTAATTATTTTTTAGTAAATAAATTAATTTTATTATTTTAAATTTAATAATTATTATAATACCTTAAATTGGGAATTCATTTTAATTAATTTGTAGTTGGTATTAATATTTAATTTATTTTAAAAAATATATGAAGTATTTACTTTCCCTACTTTTGCACTCACTGGAGTGGGAATAGTAATTTTTACCCCTACGCTATCCAATGTTTTCTCTACTGTTGCACACTCTGGAGTGGGAATAGTAATTTTAACCACTACGCTATCCAACGCTTTTCCTACTGTTGCACTCTCTGGAGTGGGAATAGTCATTTTTACCCTCCCACTATCCAACGCTTTCCCTACTGTTGCACTCACTGGAGTGGGAATAGTAATTTTTACCCCTACGCGATCCAACGCTTTCCCTACTGTTGCGCTCTCTGGAGTGGGAATAGTAATTTTTACCCTCCCACTATCCAAAGCTTTCCCTACTGTTGCACTGTCTGGAGTTGGAGTAGTAATTTTTACCCCTACGCTATCCAACGTTTTCCCTACTGTTGCGCTCTCAGGAGTGGGAATAGTAATTTTTATTCTCCCACTATCCAACGCTTTCCCTACTGTTGCACTCTCTGGAGTTGGAATAGTAATTTTTACCCCTACGCTATCCCTACTGTTGCACTCACTTGAGTGGGAATAGTAATTTTTACGCCTACGGTATCTAACGCTTTCCCTACTGTTGCACTCACTGGAGTGGGAATAGTAATTTTTTACCCCTAAGCTATCCAAAGCTTTCGGTACTGTTGCACTCTTTAGAGTGGGAATAGTAATTTTTACCCCTACGCTATCCAACGTTTTCCCTACTGTTGCGCTCTTTAGAGTTGGAATAGTAATTTTTATCTCTACGCTATCCAATGTTTTCCCTACTGTTGCACTCACTGGAGTGGTTATATTAAATTGCACCCTCTCGCTATCCTATGGTAAAAATATTGTATATGTTTTGTTAATAATATGTTAATAATATGTGTATATATATGTATATATATATATATATATATATATATATATATATATCTATTACATATTTGTATTTTTATTTTAAAGTTACATTAATTATTTAATAAGTTTACATTTATTTGATTATTTTAAGTATGTTTAAATTAATTATATTTATGATTATATTACTTTTAAATTAATTTTAAGACATTCGATGTTTTGACAGTCTATATTTTTTACAATCGATATTTTGGAGTCGATATTTTTGTACTTACCTGTTTGTAGATAGGCAGTCGATATTCTGGCATTCTATATTTTTACCTCAATATTTTGGTAAGTCAAAATTTTGTCTGTCGATATTATGTCAGTGATCCGGCAACCGCGCAGGATAGGGTGTTTGGTTCTATGGTTGGATTACGACCGGGAGGAATAATTTTTGTTTTTGTCATTTCAGGAAATTGGACAGAGTTGGTGATCTGGAGCTTCATATGTAAGACATTATCTAAAATGTGGTGACCCAAAATGAAAAACAATGGTCCTAGACCTAGATATAAATTGATTAAAGCAAACCCACAATCATTATTTGTGAGCACTTATTAGAGCCTTGGCATTTGTGGCTCACTGTATTAATACATTAATTGAGCTAGAAGTGCAACAACCAAGAGCAATATATTTGGGAACAAAGAATTTTTAATTCCAACGTACCGGCCGGTTTTTTAAGCGCGGACTCTGGATGAACGCCTTATTCTTACGGAGACGAGTAGCGGCAGTAAAAGCACCTTGAAGGAAGGACCAAACGCTACCGTTCTAACTGGGATGAGGACACCCCGTTCCCTGATCACAACTGATGTGAGGCCCTTGACAAAGCATAGAAACCTCTGGAGAAATTAAACATAATGATATACATTTTGTATTGACTGCACCCACTACCCTGATTTACACACGGGCATATGATTTTGACACAACCCCGGTACCAAGTTGCCCTCCCGTCCTGAAGAAGTCCCCCAGGCTGAAGCCCACACCTACCCCTGAGCACTAAGTCGGGTCGAAACGTCGACGCCCATCAATACCCCACATGGACCAAGAATTCCGCCCATTGTGAAAACGTGCTACACAAGAATTTTTATTGTGTTCTGTATGAAAAACAACTAAGATTGGATACTAAATGTAGCCAGGCTGTAAAAATGACTGAGATCGTACGACCAGTCTAACCAAAAGCACCAACTCTTGCTTCTTCCATTCACCTATTCATCACTTGAGCACCCTTTTCTTGCACGCCCTTAGGAGTAACCTCCTCTGTGTACCTAAAGGGCTCCATTAGGATGACAGGTGGACTTTGCCCGCCCGTCATCCCATCGTAAATCGGGACCGCCCGCCATAAGGGCGGGGGTCCCAGGGGTGCCATTAGGATGTGCCCGCCACAGTGGCGGGCAGATCCTGTATTTTCAGCATTGTGGCGGGCGGTGCTCTCTGCACCGCCCGCCACAATGCTGAAAATGCACTTTAACATTGTCATATGCAAAGCTGCAGGCACCGCGCGGTGCCTGCCGCTTTGCAAATGACAATGAAGGGGGGTACCACAGGTATCCCCCACGTGCACCCCCCACCTGTACTTCACTCTGGGGGCCCGCAGGAGGCCCCCAGAGGGAAGACCGCATGCCTTTCTGTGGCGGCATCGCCGCCGCGGAAAGGCACTTCACACCACTCATCATAATATGTCTGACGGTGTCTATTAGACACCGCCACCATATTATTCCATTTCCGCCCCGGCCGAAAGGCGACCGGGGCGGAAAAGTGGCGGGCGGTGTTTCCCTCCGTTGCGGTCCCCTCCGCCATTGGAATGTGGCGGGGGGGAAAAGGGTGGCGGGCGGGCATTTCTGTCGGGTTGATCGCCACCGCCACCATGGCGGTGGCGATCCGCCCGACATCGTAATGGAGCCCTAAGTGTCTAAACGTAAATGAAGTAACAATTTACTGTTGTAATACGTTGGGATTGAAAATTCTTTGTTCTCATATTTAAGACAGCTCTTAGAAAGGTCGGTTTATGTTTAAGTTCTTCTTGTATCTCGGCAGGGTGATATAAATGGTGATTACCATTAGCAATGAAGGTTTTTTTCAATGTACTGTTCATTTATTTCATCAGCAGGAGTACTATTACATGATCATTTTTAAGGACCTCAGCATAAGCGAGTGGTTTTTTGATTTTTATTCTGGAGGGGCAGTCTCTATTTTGCACTTCACTAGGTTTTACGTATTTAACTTGGTAGTCGGTTCATGTTCTTTTCACTTTTCTTTCACATTTATGTTACACTATCCTGTTGGTCTTTTCCTTTTTACTTTTTTTCTAAGAGATCAAGTTGATGCTTATTTTGTAATGTAATAATTTTCATGTTGTGAAATTATATGTACAAGCATAAGTGATCCAGGCACATTAAGGAGTCGATATATTTAGATATTAATTATTTGAAGTATTTGCATATCGCTTCCTTGCATATTGTTTTAAAAAAAGTCTTGTTTGCATTCTTCACAGAATCAAGCCCCTGAGGTAGGGCCACAAAGGCCCGAAATGCATTGGGCAATAAGAAGATTTGTCTTCGTAAAGGAAATGGAATAAGAGACCAGTGAAACTGTCTTTATGAATGAAACTGAATATTGAACATGTATTTTCTGTGAATCATAACAGAATAAATGTTTTGGTTATCAAGAAAAAATGAATGCTCTTTGCATTTTAATTAAGGTTTAAACATCATTGATAAAGTATTAATGTATATATATATATGCAGCAGCAGCTTAGTAGCTACAGTGCACAGAGGTCAAGTTCTTAGACTTGAAATATGAAGTGATGTAAAATAGACATGACCAGACAGCATGTCAGCCCCTGTAGCACGCTTGGTTTAAAATTAGGTTAATAGGTCCTACAAAAGAGTTGAACTACGGAGTTCTCCTCTTGTTTCTATTGATGTATAGTCATTGACAAAACCTATTTGAGTCATTGATCAAATTGCCAAGTCGTCTGCATATACCAAGTTATTTACTCTTACTTTAGCAGTTTCAGAGAGGAGCCATTTTCTTGACCAAAAAATCTGCAAAGTCTGCTATATATATTGAGAATAAAAGAGAGCCAAAATACAACTTTGCTCAAACTATTACCAAGACTAATTATAGGGGTGAGTCACTTTCCACTAGATAATTTTATTTGAACCCAAGTGTTTTGGAAAAAGCTATCTTTGCTTGTAAAAGAAATGACAGTTTAAGAAAGTCACTAGTCCATACCTATAGAGAAATCAAATCCATGCAACAGGGCACACTGCAAATGGAGAAAGCTGCGGGCAACAATAAGTATGGGAGTTGCTTAATATGTGCACATTGTATGGTGGGAAAGACCCTCAAGTGTAATGGTCATAATATAACAATTAGGAGATTAAACAACTGCAGAAGCTCAAATGTAGTGTATTTACTGCTCTGCCCGTGTGGGTTGGCCTATATAGGTGAAAAGGGGAGAGAATTATGGCTGAGATTGTTGGAACATAAGTCAGCCTTCTAGACGAATAAGGTAAGTGCCCCGTTAGTAGAACACTATTTTAATTTGAAACATAAACACACTGACTTCCAATTGTTCATCCTGGAAAGATAACAGGAAACAAAAGGGGAGGTAACATAAAGTTAAAACATACAAGCAGGGAACAATGTTATATATCCAAGTTTGATACTGTCCAAAAGGGTCTCAACACAAAGAGCACTGGATGAGGTTAATCAAATAGATATCCTCCTCGGACTTTATCTCACAGTGGATATTACTGATTGAACATACTCTTTGTTATGAAATAAGGATCAGGAATGAACATGAGGAACTTGGGCAAGAAGATCATTGCAAACAAATTATTTTTTGGGGGTGATTTAATTGTAGAAATGCTTTAATTATGGTAGTCATTGAAATAGAAAAAGACCTATATAGAGTAGGCGGGTTGTAATGACCTACTTCTCTGTATGTTTTGGTGCTTCTGTCAGTCACCAGGCCATTACTTACCGCATCCGTTCTCAGGATCCAGAAAGACACCACATTTCACAATACTTACCCAAGAAAGGAATAAACACTGACAACATATAAGACCATTGCAGAGGAACTTGCAAATACCAACAAGTCATAACACCTCCCCATCCGAGAGGGTACGCAGCAATTCACAACACCTCCCCATCTGAGAGGGTACACAACGCATGCTCCTCCTAGCAATGTATTGGATAGAATAATAAGAATTTAGACATACCTGATGGGAGCCGATTTCCCTCCCGTATCAACAATTACCCATTAGAGGGGAATCGCCCATCCCTCTGTAAGTACTTGGTAACAAAGGGTCCCGACCTTCCCTCACAAGGAATAAAGACAAATTATATTCTCCAAGGGTTCTTTATTACATGATAATAGGATGACAAAAGAAAGAAATAACTAGACATCACAATAGACATTTGTAGCAATCACCAACACATACATATACATAGAGCCTGAAAATAAAAGACATAGTTAGATACAATAAGTACACATTGAACACCTCACCATGATCTTAGGCGTCTTGACATCTGAAGAAGGGTCCGTCTCCCTTTACCTCTCTGGTTGGGTCAGGATTCTCTGTTGCACAAACACGACTGCAAGCCTGCACCGTGAAGTATCACCAGACCGCCAAACCACCAGACCAGCATCTCAGCATCTCAGCATCTCTCCCTCTCTCGGACCCCTATTCTCTGATATAGAACTCTATCCTCTATTGAAGCTTCTGGGAAAACCCGCCTACCTTTCTCACAAGATTCCTGTACCTTTCAACACCAGGCACCCAACAGCAGCTGGCCAAGCGTTTTGTTATGACTCCAATGCGAAGAAGGCACATTCCTCTTGATAAGAACTGGTCTGCTCTGGTTCACTGCCGGTGACCAACACATGTAATCTCAAATATAACCTCTCACCTACAGAGGCTCAGAAGATGGCTGCAGTTTAGAATATGGAGTTGCTCAAGCATAGGCCTCTAATACTTGGAAAGCAGAATGATATTAGACCACGTCAAAGCCAATAGGCTAAAGTCATAATTCACCTAACTCAAATAACATTATGCACTTAATCCCTCAATATCCACTATGGAACACATGTGTGCACCATCACCAACAACACTGCACCTCGACATCCAATACCTTCTATTCTTTGGCAAGATTATTGTAATGCAAGACCGATCCTACATTAAGGCTAAGGTAACATAGCACACTAAAGTCAGTACACAATAGTGGTGATCTAGGGTCATCACAGAGCATCAGACCACTAAAGTGGCTGCTTCACTACAGCGGGTGCAGTACAATAATGTATCAACGGTACTTTAAATGTATGCTGTAATTCGACATTGAGATGGAAGCTCTAAATGAGGTGATCACCTAAAAATGGTGCCTACTCAAGTCAGACTAGGGAATTAAGGGCGTAGTTTACTTCAATTCATATTCCAGAAAGTATCGGTATCAATATGTGAGTTAGGTAAATTACTATGTGAATTTTATGACATCTGTAGCCAAAGGTTAGCGGAGATTGATTTTTAAGTGTGACAAATCATTTACAATAAAATTTAAACATCATCTGATTCGCCCGATGTACAATCACTATATCATTCAAAGATAGCTGCCATGAGTACGGGGTGTGACCTGAATACTTTAGGACCATGTGGTGTAGCATGTACTCATGTTATGCGATGAACCTGGAAGTTAAAAAGAGGTCCCTGTATTAGAGATCTGTTTGCTACATTGAATATACGCAGACCGGGGATTGAAGGGCTATACTAAACAATTAGCCTTTGGGATTATTTGGATTAGGAATAAATAAAATAGTAAACTGTATAGATAAAGGAAGGGGAGGTAGAACTTAGTACTCTCCTTATCTTTCAGGTTTCAATGACAAATGTGATTTTAAATCCCTTTCTGAATGCTTTTAAAACATGAATTGTGTATTATTCATGTTTTTTAGCGAAGGTTTGATATAGGTGTGAATAAGAACTTTCATTAAATGGTATTTATAAATGTTTTGATACTCGGTTCACTTGTGTGCCTGTGAATTGTGGTGGGATATAGTGAATATAGGTGGAATACTTGTGTCTAGGTGTACCAAAAGGGAGTTATATATTTGACCTTGAGTCATATGTGGTGCCTTGTCCCTGTTGGGTTGTGAGTCCCCTCTCACTGTATCTTTGCATCTTGAGGGCGACAGAGCCGTTCATATCACAGCCTTCTCCGAATACCACTACCTCTCCGTTCCAGATGTTTCAACACTAATTTACTGTTTGTCTCGATTGTTTGTGCAAAGCTGCAAATTCATCATCGCTTTCCCTTTTTGTAAACCATTTACCAAGACAACAGATGATTTTCCCCATTCCTCCTCTTGTCTCCTACCCACCTTTCTCTTACCAAAGTGTCAAATGCTAAATCTGATCAGGGATAATCATCATAAGTGCCCTTCCCAATAGTCTTAATGTAGTCTAGCCCCCTCACTGCATTACATATCTGGTGCTTAACTAACAGGAGGGGCCCCCTGCTGGTGCAATGACAAGGAAGGAGAACAGCTGTGTCCCCAACCACTGCAGGATGATCGCTCATTTGCCACACTCCCTGCCCTTGCTTGGGATTAAATTAAAGACTCAGCTCATTTAAATATCCAACCTGTATTAATTAGACCACATATGGAGCCACCACTTGATATCTCAGCGCTTCCCAACACCTCACCTCATAACCGTTATGCTCCACCTCCTTCAAGTTTGTACTAGTAGCCCACCTTGCATAAAATGTGGAAGTGTTGCTGTATTTAACGTGGAAGATAAAAAGATTACGCTTGGATTCCCTATCCAATTAGTATGCAACGCAGAGTACAGAATTTCCAAGGTTCCAACCTCCTACATAAGTATTAATAGCTACAGTCATGTTCTCGGTGTGTGCATTGCTTAGAAGAGTTTCCACGAATCTGAGGCGAAAAGAGAAAACAAACAGAATACCATGTATGGTGGGAAAATGATCAAATTGCACATTTGTAGATAAGCAATAAATAGGTCCCAGGATTTTCATAACACATGGGAATGAGCTGGATATTCCAGGAAAGGAAACTGCGTGTGTAAAGAGCGCTCTTTATCACACACAAAACAAGAGCTGGTCATAGGTGTGTCTGACTTGGCACTTAGTCCATACCAAAGTGCATTCAAACACACATCACAATGAATGGTTTGAGTAACACCAGGCACAGAAAACAAAAGTTACCGACAGCCTCAAACTAACTGATAAATCTCACTGCTGTCCCCACATTCCTCTAGAGGACAAAAATCCTATGATTTCCAGACTCCAAAGGCAGGAAACCATCAAATCACCATTTGGTGGCTTCACAACTTTCAGTGTCACATGACCTCATAAAAGCAGATAGGCCACTGTATGGTTAAAAAACAAAAACACAGGCCCAGCCCACTACCTCTACCATCAGATCAAGTCGCCGCTGATGATGAGGCCAGTCATGGCGCAGCTCTGTGTTCATCTGCTGCCTACCAGCCCTCATTCCTGCCTCCCCATGCTAAAGACCCACCAGGATGTTCTCGAGAGAACTGCGTGACCTCCTCCACTCATGAAGGTGCCTGAGGCACGATCGGAGGATTGCCTTTACCGATGCCCCAGTGGTCCCGAACCGGCACGCTCTGTCTCCATTCCACCCGCCTATGTGACCGGTGAATCCGTTTCTTGATTGTGGGTACGGGTGACACGACCAGCCGACTGCATTTTATCGATGCCCCAGTCCTGGCCTGCACTCTTCTTATACCTTTCACCTGCTTCTGTTTTTGGAACTGTGCCCCCCCTTTTTTGTGACTTTGACTTTCCTTGCTCTTTCATCCTGCTCCCTGGCTTCACATACACAGACTGTTTGACTCTTTGAATTTTGCTCTGCCCGCCATTTTGTTACTGGCCAACATCAATTCCCAGGACCCTGACCCACCATCTTGTTTTCGACCTCTGTCCTTTCCCACTTGCCTCCATTCTCCCCCTGACGATCCTCTATCGTTTTTTCTCCCGCCTTCCAGTGTTTGAATTGTCATCTTTTTTCATCTGCCTGCTTTAACTTATTCCCCCCCTCAGATTCCCTTCTCCCCCACCTATTCTTTTACTCCTCTTCCTGACCCCTTTCCCTCTCTGCCTCTTAAGAGTTGTCATTTACGTTATATTTCCTGTGAAAAATGTTTATTTATTTTTCGTGTTACTCGCGGTTGTTCTGTTTTCATTGACATCTTTGATGCCTTTTCTGTTTGGTTTCCCTCATTCCTCCCTGTCCTTACCTGCTTCCCTCACCCTTTCCTCTCTGCGCTCCCCCTCTTTCATCCCCTGTCCTCGGACTGTTTCTTGCCGCCGCTTAAACCTATACTTTACTGTTATTCCTCTTGTTGCCTCTTCATCAGTCTTCTTTTTGCCATCCTCGAGTATTCCCAGATTGTTAACACATATTTCTGCTTCTTTTTTTTATTATGTAATGTTGTGTAATTGTTTTGTAACTTTGTCGTACTGATACTCTGTAAAGCGCTCTGATACCTCTGGGTCTAGCCAGCGCTATATAAAACTCTTAATCAATAAATAAATAAATAACTAAGCAGGGCTGAGCTGGGCAATAATCACTATGGGTAATCTGCCAGGCTGCCCCGGGCCACTGCAGGGGGCCACCTAAGAGGGCGGCCGCCCTTAGTGCCACAGGATGGCCCAGACCCATTTGAGCGGTCTAGTGTGGGGACCGGGTGTTTCCAGTGACGTACTTCCAGCGGGGGAGGGGCTGTCCGCGGCTGTATGGCCTGGGGTCGCGGGCCTGGCGCCCTCTTTGCCCCACGCGGACAGGAACCTCTCCCCCTTGACCAGACGGTCGTTGCTGCCCGTACGCTGTTTTTCTCGTGGGAGGGTCGACCACAGCCCGTCTCACTGTTTTAGGCTGTGTTGCGTCGTGGCGTTCCCGGGACCAGGTGTTGACCGTCGCGGTGAGTTTTGGGGATGGCCCTTATCCTTCTTTTGGGCGTGGGACTCCTGTCGCCGCAGTTGTGTTCATGGCAGGGTGTTTTGGGCATCTGTCCCGTGTCTGGATCTGCTCTGTAGCACATGCAGTTTGTTGTCGGGGTGGTCTGTCCTTTGGTCCCGGGATGGAGTGGGTGTTCGGAGCGGCACGCCGGGTCTCCTGCTCTTGTTGGGGGCGCTCACCTACCTCAACGGGGACTAGTCTGAATGTGGTCCGTGGTGAGGGGATGTGGATTGGCCTCCTCATTGGCATTCCGGTGCAGCCGCGGCGTGGGCATTCCGCAGCGGCCAGTCCGGGTTTTGTAGAGTCATCTCCGGTGCCCTTTGGGTGGACTGATGCTGGCTGATCCAACGGCAAGCCACGTTTGGTGGTGGTGGACACTGTTGTGCATCTTGAAGGTGCTTGAGATGCGCTGTGGTGAGTGGTCGGAACGGCAGTAGAGAGATTGCTGAGCATTCATTTCCACTTGCAGTCATTTCAGTGAACTGAGCGTAAACTGGGAGAGGAGGGAATGCAATGTATATGGGGCTTTTCCTTGTTTGTTGCTCGGAGAGGTTTCGTACAATCTGTGTGTGTTTTTGGCATTCATTTGGAGCTCTATATCTGGGGTGACACTAATTCTGAAGTGGTGTGTGTGATAGATGTTTGAACCATTGGTGGACTGATAGGTGAGGGTCACTATTGCCCCGGAGGGGTGTGGGCAGCATTTGGGTGCCTTTCTGTGGGTCCGGGGAGCGCGCCGGGGCTCTGATTGCCACTCTTACAATGGACCCGTGGTCATCGATTATTACCCAGGTGGCAAAGTGGCTAGTGAAATCCGAATCGCAACTGCGAATGGGAGATGGAACATGGCCGGATTCGTGCACACATTGTTTGGGGGTTGTGAACGGGGGTGCCATTGTGTTCTCGGTTTTCTGTGAGAGGGGGGAGGCTGCTCCGTTTCGCTATTGTCACGTGTCGGATTTTGTGCCGTCTTGAGCGAGCTGCGTGCTGCTGATGCCTGTCTTTGCTGGAGCCCTTCTTGGGTTTCGGCTTTCGGTGCTCATCTGCCTTTCGGGCGCTAGTCAGGGCGTCACCTTCTGGGGTCGCACACATCGGTTTTCAGTGGTTAAGGCCGGGTCGGGCAAAGTTTTATGGCGGCAATAAAGGGGGGACAAGGGTGGGGGGCGACCTTCTCACTGCGAAAAACACGCAAGTGTTAGGTCTGCTCCCCGCCCCCAGGCCTCGACAACAGTGGTCCTCCGTCCACCCCCGAACAAACGAGCGGGGGCCTAGCTAATGCACGATAAGGGGGAGAGGGTACTTGACTTTTGTTCCCCAGTGTCCGTGGCTTAAGCAGGGCCTGCACCCGGGCGGCGAGCTGGCGGTTTATGGCTCCCACGTGACCGAGCTCTCCCCCACACCCCTAGGAGGCAGGTGCCTCGCAGGATGCAGGACCATCTCGCAGTGTGGGGGCAGGGACAGGGGGTGCATCGGCGCGCTCCCGTGCACGCCCGCGGAGTGCCAGTAGCGCTAAGATTTGGCCCTCACGAGCCACAGTCGGTTATAGCGCTAAGACTGCTAAGGTATCCTCAGAGGCCCGTACCTGACCCCGGTAAGGAAGTAACCGATTCCTAGAATGAAGTGTAGCTGTTGTGCTCCGAGGAACGCTATATTGGCATTCATGATCTACTCCCCTGTAAGTGGCATGACGTGCCCCATGTGTGCTGATGAATTACCGTTTCATTGACGCTGCAGAGATACAACTTTTATCTTTGTTAGGGAATTGCCGCGTCTCGAGCTGACCATGAGCTCATGCCTGCACCATTGTGGGAGTTCGGAGGCCCCTTGTGCGCCCCTTTTCCGGCCGCAGGGACCCAGCCAGGCTCGGCTGCACTCCCGGCCGGGCCTGTCTTCGATGCTGGACACCTTTTGGAAACAATATGGTGGGGTGCCCATAGAGGGAGACCTATCATAAAGGAGGGAGTAAAACCGGAGTCCAGTTTTAAGAACGTGGTCAATGGGCGCTTTCACCATTCTCCAGTTGCTGTTTTTTGTGGGTTGTGAGGTGTCCAAAGTAGTAAATCGTTTGCGGTGCATGACTTTGTTATTGCAATTAATTTATCGTGAAGGTTCTGTAGTAGGGGATCTCTGTGCATAGTCATAATCTAGTGAATAGTCCCGCTCATGAGCGTGGACCCCGGAGCAATCAAAAATAATCTCTTAAGGTGTCTAAAAATGCAGTACTGCACAGACACTTAAGAGAGGTTTTAAAGACAGATAATGCAGCCTATATCCACAGGCTACACTGTCCAGTACTTCAACTAGACATTCCACCAAAACCACAAACAGCACAGCCTGCCAAGTTTTCTTCATAGAGAAAAACTTCCCCTTTTACCAACAAAGCCTCTGGAATGATAGCGAGGAAGGGGAGGACAGACAATCCCCATAGGCTGCCATTATGTGGCTCAAAAAGGGATACTGTGCCTTTAAGAAAACTTTCTAGAACGTTCTCAGTATCCCAAAATGCCCAGCAGGTCCCATTTACTTTCAGTTCTTTTTTCCGGCTCCTGCTAGCAGGACCCTGGAGCATTGAGCTCTCCCTTTTTTGGGTTTATTGTAAGAATTTTGCACTTTTAAAGTGTGTGAGTGTTTACACTCGACGTGTTTTGGTGCCCTCTTCCTTCTCTAGTATTCTGAGCACTTCTTTTTTGTCTAAAATGCCAGCATTGTTTGATAAATGCCCGGAGGGCTCAAGGAAGAAGGCCAAGTCGGACCCACACCCTGTGTGTATCCTGTGCCTCCCTTCTACACATCTGCCTGAGAAGTGTGAGATTTGCCAGACCTTCTCCTCCAGGACCCTGAGAGACAGAAAGAAGATCAGGCTCCAAGGACTGGAAGAAAGAAGGCTGCAGAGTCAAGGTGGGTCTGGGCATGCTGGATCTGCTTCCTCTGCCCATGCTGAGACCTCTGGGGGGCTCCTCAGCGTCAAGAAGGCCAAAAAGCGTTGCCGTTCTCCGTCGACGTCGATGGCATAGACGACGGCGTCGAGAGGCATGACGGCAATCTGCTCCCCGTCTCCCTAGGGCTCTGGGTCGAGGCGACGTCGACGTTCGTCGTCGAGGGGACTGACGAGACCGCCGTCGAGGTCGCCGCCAAAGACGTCATCATCATCGTTGTCGTCATCTTCGTTGTCGTCAACGGCACTTCGACGTCGTGAGGATTCCAGACGGTGTCGGCGCTCGCCGTCGAGGCAACACCGCCGTTCGCCCTCGACTTCGACTCGACATTCGGCGTCGAGAAGGAGGTCATCACATTCGACGTCAAGGCGCAGATCATCAGCGTCGAGGCGGCGAAGCCCGCTGTCGAGGCATAGGTCATCGACGCCGAGACGATGTTCGTCGGTGTCGAGAAGGCGTTCTTCGACGCCGAAGAGGCGCTCGGCGCCTAAGAGGAAGAGATCATCCTCCAGGAGGCGTTCTGGAGCCAGGAGTCCTTCCAGATCCTCTGGGGCACGACGGCGACGTCGGTCACCGACAGGGGGTGCTGCCTCTCGATCGCCTACACCCAGGAAGAAGATAAGGGAGTCACCGGGCTCGGTGTACTCTGTGGTGTACTCGCCCCCCAAGCCGAAGTCACCTCCTCCTCCTCCTACACTGCTTAAGGAGCCATCGCCGCGTACTCCTTTGCCACCTCCTCCTCCTGTTCCTCCCCATGGACCGCCACGGGCTCCGAGGTCGGTCTCACTGACGCACCTCCCTACACCGCCTAAGGGGGCACCTCGGCCGAGGTCCCCGGTCAGGCCACCACCGCAGGCTCCGCCGTAAGCACCTGCGGAACGCCCAAGGCCTAGAAGAACTAGATTTCGCTCCGAACAGAGAGGCAGATCAAGGAGTCGCCGTCGTTCATCGACGAGATCCAGACGACAGCGCAAGAGGGGTCGATCTAGGTACACCACGGATTCGTCCAGCGCAGGGAACTATTTACCAACTCTAGCAGAATCCCCTCAGACGAGGGTATCCCCTGTGGACGACGTTGTCTCCTTTTAGGAAGTCTTGTTGAGGGGTGCAGGCAAGCTGGGCATCCAACTGACTGTGCCCACGCCTACGACCTCCGTAATATTTGAGACTCTCCACAAGAAGCACCTATCTAGGCCTCTGTTGCCCTTGGTGCCTGGATTAGTGGAACCCGCCATGGAGCTCTTCCTCACTCCGGCGGTGACGAAGGCAGCCCCCTCCAGGCTGCAAAAGAAATACAAGGCTCCTGATGCGGGCCTGCTGCTGCTGCTGTTGCTGTCCAGACTGTTGACCTCGCCCTCTGCCCTGCGCCCCGTACCGTCTCTGGAACGGGCGGTAGTTCTTCTTCTGGTCCTTGGGCTTCTCCAAGCCCACAGCCGTCAGAGTCTCAGCCTCTGACTTCATGCGGGCCATCTCATCGTCGGCGTATTTCCCGAATAGGGTCTCGACCGAGAAGGGCAGGTTGGCCACCCTCTGCTGGGCTTCAGGCTTCAGTGATGTCAATCTGAGCCAAGCGTGGCGCCTCTGATTAACTCCATGGCAGTACCCGTGGGCTGCCAAGAGCGAAGAGTCTGCAGCTGCGCTGATCAGCTGGTTCGACACCAGCAATCCCTCATTCAGGATTTCCATAAAATCCTCCTTCTTCTCCCATGGAAGGAGGTCGGCGAACTGTTGGAGGGACTCCCACAGCACCCGATCATAGCACCCCAACAGCGCAGATGCACTGGCAGCCTTCATGGAGGTAGCGGCCGTCCCGCATACCTTCCTGCCCGCTTAGTCCAACCAGCGACTCTCCTTGTCCGGAGGCACACTTGAGGACGGGGTGGTGGCGTGTTGCTTCCTCGCCGCCGTCACAATTATGGAATACGGAACTGGGTCCACTCGGAGGAAAACCGGTTCCAGAGGAAGCCCTTCCAGAAACGTCAGAGGGGCAGGGCTGGTCAGCAGTCTGCCACCGCGACCAAAGGCCCGGCCGGGTCTAGGCCCTGAGCGATTACTTCTCCGTCATCCATTACCCACTCCCATGGGGGGAAGCGTTCAATATTTTCTGGCAGAGAGGAGAAAAATTTCTCAGGACAAGTGGGTGCTGAATATTGTTTGCAATGCATACAGTCTTCGGTTCACCAGCCCGCCTCCAGCAATTCCACAGTTTTGCTCGCAGTTTCAGCTGCACGAGCTCCAGGCGGAGGCCGATACCCTGTTAAGGAAAAGGGCGATAGAAGATGACCCTCTGTCTCAAAGGGGAAAAGGTCTGTACTCACGATTCTTTCTGGTCCGAAAAAAGGACAAGAACGAGTTCAGGCCTATTCTGGATTTGCGGCAAGCAAACAAGTGGATTCACAGAGAAAAATTTTGCATGCTGTCTTTGCACCAGATTTACCCTCAACTGCAAAGGGGAGACTGGCTGTGCGCGATAGACCTACAGGATGCATACTTCCACGTGCCCATTGCACAGAAACACCGGAAGTTCCTGCGATTCCAAGTCGGCGCCAATCACTATCAATACACAGTGTTACCGTTCGGGCTGAATCTGCGCCCAGGACCTTTTCCAAATGCATGGCAGTGGTAGCGGCACACCTGAGAAAGAACAATGTGTTTGTCTACCCGTACCTGGACGATTGGTTGATCAAGGCATCCTCCTTCTCGGAAGCTCAAGCGCACTTCCAGAAGATGTCCGTTCTCTTGAACAAGCTGGGGTTGCACATCAACATGTCCAAGTCTGTCCCGACTCTGGTCCAATGCCTACAGTACTTGGGAGCCTCCATCAATATGCTGTCAGCAAGCGTGTCTCCTTCGGAGGAAAGACGGTTATCACTCCTTCGGAAGGCTCAGGCTCTTATGACCGCTCCATCTACGACAGTGAGGACGGTATCTTCTCTACTAGGGTCGATGGCCTCTTGTATCTTCCTCACGCCGCACGCACAGCTACACATGAGACCGCTGCAGGAGTGTCTGGAGGATCAGTGGGACCAGAGGAGAGGAAACTGGGACAACAAGATACGACTGTCTCTGCATGCTCTACAGTCTCTGAAATGATGGTGTTCAGCAGAGAATCTCCTCAAGGGGGTTCCCTTCCACAAGGACTTTCCCACTCAGACTATCGTGACAGATGCATCTCTCGACGGCTGGGGAGCGCATTCCGGGGAGTTACAAATCCAGGGAACGTGGGCCCACGTATCACATCAATTTTCTGGAAGTCAGAGCTGTTCACTTGGCACTGAAGGCCTTTCATCCGTCCTTCCAGACCAACTCTCTGCTTGACGGACAATACGACCACGATGTATTACCTCAACAAGCAGGGGGGCTCGAGATCACGCACCCTGTCGCAGGAGGCGCAGGCGATCTGGCACTGGCTTCTTGCCAGAGGACTGACGATAACAGCTACACATCTACCAGGTGTGCAGAATGTTCAGGCGGACGCACTGAGCAGACTGATCCAGGAAAACCACGAATGGGTCATAAACGACGAAGTGTTCAGAGACGTCTTCGCCAGTTGGGCACTCCAGACGTGGATCTGTTTGCCACCGCCGAAAACAGCAAATGCCGAGACTTCGCATCCAGGTACTACCAGCAGGGAACGCTGGGGAATGCGTTATGGATCAACTGGTCGAACAGCTTTCTGTACGCTTTTCCACCCATTCCCCTGATTCCGGCGGTGCTCATCAAGCTGGCCCAGTCCAGGGCGCGGATGATACTGATTGCCCCAGAATGGCCCAGGAAGTGGTGGTTCACGGACCTGCTTCACCGGTCTCTCCTTCCTCACATTCGGCTGCCATGCCGGCAGGACCTTCTCACGAAGTTCGGGGGTAGATGGTGCACCCCAATCTCTCGTCTTTGAGTTTGGTGGCATGGCTCCTGAGATAGTGCAATATGGCCATTTGAATCTCCCTGCAGATTGTATGGACATACTGAAGGAAGCCAAGAGACCTTCCACTAGGACTTCTTATGCGTATAAGTAGCAGAGATTTTGCATCTGGTGCAAGTCCAAGAACTATGATCCAACGACATGTAAGGAAGATGTCATCCTTCCGTACCTTTTACATTTGGCGCAGTCTGGCCTTAATTTTCATTCCATTAAGGGCCATCTCGGTGCGCTGACTGCCTACAGGAAATGCCCTTCACAGACCTCCTTCTTCCAGATCCCTGTGATCAAAGATTTTTTGGAAGGCTTGAAGAAAGTGTTTCCTCCCTTCCGGCTTCCCTCGCCTTCATGGGAATTGAATGTGGTGCTGTCCAGATTGATGAAGGAACCTTTTGAACCTATTCATAAGGCTTCATTGCAGCACCTGTCCTGGAAGGCGGCGTTCCTCGTGGCCATTACATCGGCCCGCAGGGTGAGTGAAATTCAGGCGTTGTGTTGCCAAGAACCTTATACTGTATTTCATGCTGCTATGGTTGTTATGCGTACTCACCCTAAATCTCTTCCTAAGGTTATATCTGATTTCCATGTTAACCAGACCATAACTTTACCTACGTTTTTTCAGAATCCTTCCTCTCCAGCGGTAAGGTCTCTAAATTCCCTGGATGTCAGGAGGGTGTTGAAATTTTATCTGGATAAAACCAAGGATATTCATAGGTCAGACCAATTGTTTATGAATTATGGGTCAGTCAGGACAGTTCTTGCTACCTCAAAACAGTCCATTTCGAGGTGGATCGTGTCCTGTATACAGTTGTGTTATCAAAAGGCTAATAAGACCTTAGGGGGTAAACCTAAGGCTCATTCCACCAGGGGCAAAGCTGCCACGACTGCTTTGTTACGTAATGTTCCCATTGCAGAAATCTGCAGGGCGGCCACTTAGAAGTCGGTCCATACTTTTGCTAAACATTACTGTCTGGACTCTGATGCCAGGGCAGACGCTCCGGTTGGCAGGCTTCGCTGCGAAATCTGTTCGCACAGTAGTGGTGTTGTACTTCTTTTTCTCCACCGCCGCTTTGGTGTGGGGATGGGCTTGCCATTCTATTCAATAGATTATGACTATACACAGAGATCCCCTACTACAGAAGGAGTAGTTTCTGTCCTGTAACTCCAGTTCTGTAGTAGGGGTATCTCTGTTATAGTCATAAGCGCCCGCCCTCCTCCCCGGTGGAGAAAGATGTTCATGTTCGGAATGCTACAGGTCTAGCGTTATACGCCTTCAAAAAGAATTGAAAGTAAATGGGACCTGCTGGGCATTCTGGGATACTGAGAAAGTTCTAGAAAGTTTTCTTAAAGGCACGGTATCCCTTTTTGAGCCACAAAATGGCAGCCTATGGAGCTTGTCTGTCCTCCCCTTCCTCTCTATCATTCCAGACGCTTTGTTGGTAAAAGGGGAAGTTTTTCTCTATGAAGAAAACTTGGCAGGCTGTGCTGTTTGTGGTTTTGGTGGAATGTCTAGTTGAAGTACTGGACAGTGTAGCCTGTGGATATAGGCTGCATTATCTGGCTTTAAATTCTCTCTTAAGTGCCTGTGCAGTACTGCATTTTTAGACACCTTAAGAGATTATTTTTGATTGCTCCGGGGTTCACGCTCATGAGCGGGACTATTCACTAGAGTATGACTATAACAGAGATACCCCTACTACAGAACTGGAGTTACAGGACAGAAACTACTCCTTCTTCATTGCGTTCAATGTACAGAATGTCGGTGGGTCTGACCACGTGGTGACTGCCAGGGAAGGGGATATGGCAGTCACGGAGGCCCGGGTTTTGAAATGTGCAGCGGGAGTGAGGCCTGGCCCGTGCCGGCGGCCACCGTGGTTTGATTTGATGAAGTTCTCAGTGCGCATAAAGCGGAGAGGATGTGGCATTACTGTGAAAGCGGTCGACTTTGAGGCGGGAGAATTGGGTTTGTGTCTTGCATTCACGCTCCACTTCCCGCTGCAGTTGACAATCATGTACTCATTCTTATTTATCCTTTATATAGCGCTGACTTTACCCGATGGTATCAGAGCGCTTCTCAGTAGGACCAGAACGGATTCACGTGAGCATGTTACGGGAACTCATTACAAAAGCAAACGCTATGTTACATGAAGCAAAGGGACAAACATGAGCTGACAGTATAAGAGTTATAAACGGTGCATTACAGGAGGTAAATGTGTCATGTGTGCAAGTTACTAAAGCGTATATAGTACAAGTGAGATAAAATACTGCAAAACATGGCAGACACTCAAACATAAGAACAAACGTTATGTACGTGCAAGTACCGGAAACAAACTCAATGTAAGAGGTAGCGAACAGTATGTTACCAGAGAATAGTGACGGGTGCAGGTTACAAAAGAGTACTATACGCAGGTACAGGGATAATACTGCAATAAGGGCAGACTCTAAAACCACTAGAACACACTGGGAAGACTCTCCCAGAGTCAAGGAGAACTGAATTTCTTGAATGATAGGTCTTCCTTCAGATAATAGAGGACAAGTATTACATTTGGATGTGTGAAGGTATGTGGACAAACTAGTTCTCGTAACACCAAACAGGCTGGGCATGGGTAGCGTGTGGGGCTTTGATGGCCCCTGTTGCAATGCAGAGAGTCCAGATTGGTAGATGGGGGTGGGGGCAGAGCTTCTAATGAATGTTTTCTGTCTCAAATGCAGGAACCACGCTGGAGAACAGGCCTACTCGCAGGGGGGCCACCGGATCTATCAACAGGTATAAGGGTCATGGCACACTGGGGGCAATGTGCTAGGGTCGGGGAGACCCAGGTTCTCCCCAGGGGTCATTACTGTCCCTGGTGTGGGGCGCGCAGGTTACACTCATGAAAGTAATACATTGGCAGCTAACTGGTGAGCCGGGACATATTAGGTAGCACCTGTGCAAGATTTTGATGTTCTCTCTTAAAATGAAACAACTCTTGAGTCTGGATAATTTGTTGTTTAATGGGCAATAATTGGGGTGTTCTCTCTGGAAGCAGTGGCAGAGTAATGGCAAATCATGCATTCCCTGTGACAAATAATTTGAAATGCATTTTCTTTTAAACAACTGGTGGATCTGGGTATATCATGCATCCCATGTGCAAGAATGAAATGTGTTCTTTTGTTCAGCAACTGGTGCGCAACTAAGGGGCTCTGATCCTGGCAATCGAGGGAGCAATAGGCTTACCTGTCATCGCTGGTTGGGGGCTGTTTTCATGGACATGTTCTTTCTTCCAGAAATGCACGGGTTTCGCCCTAGATTGGTCAAACCACGCATAGCTGGCGAGCATGCCAGGGCTTGGAGCTGGTACAGTGGAAGAACACACTGGGGCCAGTGTGTGGGGGTCTGGGTCAGAACGTCCAGGATTGGAGTGTTAACTTTTTTCTAATTTCAGGACAATCGGGTCAAATACACAGGCACCACTCTGAGAAGGACAGGTGGGAACGGAAGCAGAAATGGCCAAGGCCTGCTCCGGGCTTGAAGCCTGATGACGGTTCCTGGTTACGTGCTCTTGGAGGGCAAGGTGACAACCAAGTTCTGACTTCTTGTAGGAGAGAGTGGAAGCAGTGTTAAATGTAGAGGTTGTGCAAATTACCATGACATCCATACACATCAGCCCCAGTTGTGCTCAATTACCTATGCAACAACTGACCTCAGCTCATAGGTAACCACAAGGGTAGATGAGCAGATGACTGGTATGGTAATCATTAGGGGGGGGCCCATGGATCTTGGCGTAAGCGCGACTAGGGCCCGCCCAAAGTCAAGATGATGGTGGACATCGGCCTTCGGCACAGGCATCCCTTTAGCCTTAAGGGGGCCTGTTTAGCTTCTTCTGACACACTGCGACTTAGAGTCAGATGGGTCAGTTCTGTGGTTTCAATGCTCCGTAGTTAGAGAGATCTTGAGGGTAAGGCATGTGCAGCAGGGACCTGGGGTAACCATATCGGGCTTGCTTCTGGGCTGTCAAGTTGATGTAATGGGCCAATTGGTGCCGCACCATGAGTGAATGATATAGTACAGCATCTAGTTCACCGATTCTGTAGGGGACCATCATTAGCAACAGCAGCTGCGCACATGGGTAACGGTGTAGCTTCTTTTAGTCACCCAGGGATTGGGCGGGCTAGGTCAGCAGCTTTGCGGCAGGAAACGGAGTAGAATAAATTCATAACTGCGAAGGTGCAATGCACACCCGGCAGCCAAGCAAGCTAAGTTTCTGCAGAACCCTGGTTACCGTGGGGAATAGATGCAAGGTTATGGGCTACACATAAATCTGCCTTGCTGTGAGCAGGGTGTGTGATTGAGTTATTTCCAGGAGGGTGCGATTTTTCATTGATAGTGCTGAAATGGAGGGGATAGAGTACCAATACAGACAACCCCAGAGCGCAGTTTGCAGTCAGAGTTGAGAGGTTCAGGGACATTACTCATATGTTTTCCTCATATTCCCCAATCGAAAAAGATTGCAGGTTACCTGTCGCTTCAGTTCAGCAAAGCATTCCGAGGAGATTGTCAGCTAACAGTAGGATCGGCTTTGTGGTAGTGAGCCGGCTGGCAGGCCTTTTAGATGTCGGGTATAACCCCGGTATGTCTAAGTAAGGGTGAGGAGGCCAGAAGCCAGACAGGGGACACAAGTTCACAGGCGGTAGAGCGGCTGAACTGATAAAGGGGTTTTTGGTTGCTGGTCAGCACAGCTGTCCAGAGTAGGAAAGGAATTGTCCTTGTGTGATCTGAGGGAGGCCTCTGAAGCAGCAGGCCGGAGGTATCTCGGTCTATAGTGATATATACCTAGGCCGTTTTGGCCCATTGGGGTCTCCCCGGGCAGGTTCTGATCATGCCGACTGCGGAGTGCAATTTTACTTGGGTGATTTGAGCAACTTGCTTGGGACCTGTAAGTTATGGTGGTCCGAAACTAACCCGAGGCAATGGGGGCCTCGCGCGGGTGGGTGAACAGTGAGATGCGCAAATTCACTGAACAACGTGGATTTGGTTTTGTAAGGCATGGTTTGTTAACTGCTAAAAGCACTGGGTGCTTTGATGAAGGTGGCATACACTTATCAGAAGTAGGAATGGCACTCTTCCTTTTGGATTTAGCGGAAGCGATGGTAGCAGCTGGTTGAAAATAAAAGAACGCTAGAAGGTGGGAGGCTCTGGGGCGGCGGGGGCCACACCCAGTGCCATGGCGGAGTTACACGGCTATCCAACGCTGGAAGGTACAGAAGGGTACCCTCTACAGGAGCACAGGAAGGGTGCGAGAGCCAATTATCCCCAGCGAGATCCCCGGTGGGATCCTGGAGGAGTGAGGGCGACCCGTTAGTCCTTCGGGAGGTTGTGGACCTGAGCAACCGGGGGTTGCCTGCAACGCTCCTCTCTTCCCTATGGGGGAGGGGCGTGAGTAAGGGGTGGACTGGAGGTCCGCCGGTGGGAGGAGCTAGCCCTTCTCCCAAATTGACAACACCCCCGCAGCTAACACCACAGGGGGTTTATGGCTCATCAGGTGGGCAGGTTGCGAGAGGCGGCCTGACCCTGGATCGCCTGTAAGATAACCCAACATGTTGGCATAATGTTTATGCAAATAAAGCTGCAACAACTTTCTCCAACAAAAACATTGTGTGGTGTCTGTTAGTTGGGAAGTTGTTGTGAGCGGTCTGGGGTATGGGCTGATGTTGGCACTATGCGTGTGTGCAATGCTGGCATTTGGAGGACACAGGGCCTTTCCCTTAACCAGGCAACAGGGCGCTTTCAGCCACCCCAAAGCCCATGGCCTGGCACGAAACCAATAACAGTGCACGCTGCCTGGAGGGGACATGCCACTCGCTGCAGCTAAACGCCACTATAAAGAAAACATTAAAGCAAGAACTCCGCTGCTCTTTCACGTGGACACCCAAACCGTAATCGTAACACATTACTGGCCCCTATATTAACCATAACTCAACCGTAACTCTATCCTAAGGATTACTGTGAGCATCTGCCCTTGTCCACGGCCCCAACTGATACGCCTAACCCATGTGATCTCTGACTCTGATTAAGGACCCGATTGTCCCTACCTTAATCCTATTATTATTAAAGCTGCCTTTCTTTTTCAAACTCAGACAACAGCCTGATGGAGTAAAACCAAATGCTGCTCTCGGGTGCTGTGGACCTGTAATGTGTATATTAATGTGATGGTTTGACTGGATGGAACGGAATGGGAAATGCCTACATGAGAGCTGGGAGGCTGTGGACGGCCATCCCATAGGTAATAGATTCTTTGGAATAAGCCATCCGCTCTTCCGAGGCCTCACTGTCTGCACGCTGATGAGTAGCTGCTGAGATCCTGCTTCCATGGCCAGTGCACAATGCAGGTATGACTCATCCCAATTCTGGTCAGACAAAAGGTGGAGGTAGAAATTACTATCCGCCTCAAGCAAACATCATGTGTTGTGCCTACACCTCTACTGCTCACAGCTCCAGCGTCGCTGTGCGGACCTCTACTGCTCACAGCTCCAGCGTCGCTGTGCGGTGGTAAACACAGAAAAGGGACAAACAAGTCGTCAGAAGAGGCGAGCATCTGAGATCGCTTCTCAAACATGTCGACCATCTTTAAGTGTACAGACTTTTTTTTAATTTAAAGTCTCTTGGGAACATAAACTATGAAAAATTAATATTTGGAAACATTACATTCATGCGAGATCTTACATGGCAATATGCAATGGTAATATACAAATTAAAGAAACACCGAGGTAAATACCAGCTACAAAAAATTCATTAAGAGGCGCAGCTGCTGTAATTTCTGAGATCGCTTCTCAAACATGTCGACCATCTTTAAGTGTACAGACTTTCTTTTAATTTAAAGTCTCTTGGGAACATAAACTATGAAAAATTAATATTTGGAAACATTACATTCATGCGAGATCTTACATGGCAATATGCAATGGTAATATACAAATTAAAGAAACACCATAAAAAAAACATGTCCCGTTCCACTAGTGGTGCGTGTGGCCCTGTAGTGAAAGATCATGTCAAGCAATTAAATAAAGAAATATATTCCTTTATTCTCAACTCAACTTAAGCAAGAAAGCAAGCACCGCCCTTAACATCCAGGCTTCAAACCCCCAACTGCCTCCCCAAGAACCCTGCTGTTAGCATTCTACATACCTCATAATGGTTCCTAAATATTCCAATGAAGAACATAGCAACACCACACATCCCCCTTCCCACCTACAATGAAGAAAACGAAAACATAGCAATTTGAATAACAAAACCTAAAACTATATATAATTCAATTTCTCAGGATGAATAGACAAAGAGATACAACAAAGATTGCAAATGAAAAAATTAAATTAACACAAAATCTTTCAGTCTGTTTGGGTGTGGATGACTCTTCCCAATCTACCCAACCTCCTCGAACCCACATCCTCTAATCCTGTTCCACCACTTCCCCATCTTCAATTCCCATATCAGATTGCTCCCGCATGGGCTCATCTTCCACCTCATCCTCCCACAACCAATCATTAAAATCCACCATGTTCTCACATACTTTACACTTAGCAATTCAACACATGTGCCATACATGATCATCACTTAGACTTGCAGAGTTTTTAAACACTCCACAACCCTTAAGAGCTCTGAAAATGCACTCTTAGCTTTCGATACTCTGCCCACCATCTTCACTTTCACCCATTCTCCCACTTGCAACGTTTCGTCCTTAGACGAATTCCTCAAGTCATCATTTGTTTATACACACCTTGAGCTTTTAAGATATACTTCTTGATTTTCTTCTGGGGACCACTCCACTTGTCGTGAACTACCCATCCAACCAAATTCTATCTTTAGCAAAAGGCTCTCTACCACGCATCAATATGAATGGGCTAAAGCCTGTCAAACTAGATGTCATTCTCTATGCTCACAAAATTTTCTTCAACTCAACTTCCCAGTTCTTTTTGCTTTCACATGCAATTTGAATGGCACCTTTAATACCACAATTAAATCGTTCTACTGCACCATTTCCAGCTGGATGATACACTGATGTCTTCACATGCCGCATTCCATTCCTTGTAAGAAATTCCTCCACCTTCAATGCTGTAAAATGTGCTCCATTGTCACTCAGCAGTTTTTTAGGCAACCCTTCCCTTAAAAATACTTCCTCCAAAAATCTCACAACCATGTCCACAACCACTCTTTCCACTACCTCCAACTCTACCCAATTACTAAAATAATCCACCAACACAATGATGTATTTAATTTCCCCTTTCTCAGACTTTATAGGACCCACAAAATCCACAGCTAACATATCCCAAACCATCTTGGGACATTCCACAGGTATAAATGAAGGTCTCAAAGTATGCAAACTTTTGTCAGAATTGACACACTGTTCACAATCCCTCACTCTTCTCTCAACATCGAGATCCACTCCTTGCCAACAATAAAAAGATTTAACTCTCACAATTCCAAAATGTCCCTCGTGACTCAAATCCATCACTCTTCCTCCCAGACCTTTGGGAGGTACAACTTTCCCTCCCCCCATCACAAAACCAGATTCCACTCCCAACTCGTTACGTATTTCCCCAAAACTTCTCATCTCACTTTGGTCAGGCTTCTTAACACCCCAACCTTTCAAAATGCAAGCTTTCACTTTTTCCAACAATTCATCCTTTCCATACTCAGCTTTCTACTCCTCACTCCCAATAGAATTCAATCCCTCATCATCTGTGAATGCAATATGATAATCATACCACTCACTATTCTGTACCTCCTTAATGGGGAATGGCATGCGACTCAAACAGTCCGCCACTTTGTTCTGTACACCAGGCACATACTTATTCCTATAGTTATAATCCTGCAAGCTCATCTATAGCCTTGCAATCCTTGCTGATACCTTCACGAGCCTTCAGTAGTAAATAAATTCACTAACGGCCTGTGATCACTTTTGACCTCAAATTCTGTACCCCACACAAATGCATTGAAATGCTCCATTGGCCTTACACAAGCAAGAGTCTCTCTCTTTTAATTGCTGTATAAACTTCTTCAGCAGGTGTAAGACTTCTAGATGCAAACCCAATCACAACTTCTTTTCTATCATTCTCTATTTGAGTAAGCGCTGCACCAATCCTTTCCCACTTGCATCCACTGTAAGTATGCTATGAAGATCTGGATCATAACCTTGAATAGGTGCTGCATTTCAATGTTCCTCTTTTATCATCCCCAAACTTTCCGTACACTTTTCAGTCCAGACAAATTTGTTTCGCATTTTCAAAATTTGTCTCAAATCATATGCTTTCTAGCAAAATTTCATACAAAGTTTGAATAAAACTCAGCGAGCCCCAGAAATGAGCGTAATTCATCCTTATTTCCAGGTTCCTGAGTATCCCTTAGTGCTTCTAGCAATTCTTTCTGTGGTAAAATACCATTCTTTCCAATTACATGACCCAGATAAGTCACTTTGTTTTGTGCAAACAGACACTATGAAAATTCAGCTGTTAAACCCCTCTTTTCTAAAACTTTCATGACTTCCTTCAATCTTTGATCATGACCTTCCTGTTTTCCCCCATAATCAGTACATCATACTGAAAATACACAACTCCTTTGATATTCTTCAGAATTTCACTCATCAGCCTCTGGAACACTGAGACTGCTGAAGCCAGTCTAAACAGCATCCTAACATAATGAAAACACCCGAACGGTGTAACAAATGCTGTAATCTTCCTGCTTTGCTCATGAAGTTATTTATTTTATTTTTTTATTTAAGGGTGTTTTAGATAGCGCTAGCCAGACCCGTGGGTATCGGAGCGCTTTACAACAGTTAGAATGCAGGAATCCCCAAATTAGGCATAGTCCCTGCGTGTAGTGCAACAATTGAGGCATGGCAGTCCTGAGAGCCTCGCAGAGTGCACGTTGTCATGGGCAAAACTATTTTCAGAGGGGGGGGAGCGGGGAGGGGCGTAGGGGCGCTTGTAGGAGGTAGATTTTGGTAACCAAGTGTCATGGTGCTGCAGAATGTCGGCATGTGCCCTTCAGCGAAGGTTAACTGTTCGGGAAGGCACAGTTGAGGAAGAGATCTTTTAGGAGTTTTTTTAATTTTACAAAGGACGGGATAGTCATAATGTCTGCTCGGATGGAGTTCCAGATTTTGGGTGCGTTTCCAGCGAAGGACCGTGCAGCGGTTTTTAGTTTGCGTGTTTTCATATGGATGAGAAGTAGGGAGTTGGAGCTCCTGACACTCCTTGTCTGGCCGGCCTTTTTGAGTTTGGATGCCAGGTATTTAGGTTTCCCTGTGTGGAGGGTTTTGTGCGTGAGGCAGGCAGTTCTGAAGTTTGCACGCAACTCTACTGAGAGCCATTTTAGATCTTTGAATGCGGGTGCAATGTGCTCAAATTTCGTGACTCTGGTGACCATTCTGGCTGCTACATTTAGAGTTGTTTTGAGGGGGGCTAGGTGGGATTTCGCTGTACCGGTGAGGCTAGCATTTCCATAGTCGAGTCTAGATATCACCAGGGATTGGGTGGCTTGTTTGAGGTCTTTGGGCGGGATGAAGGATTTCATTTTGTTGAGAAGCTTCAGATTGAGGAAGGCACTCTTCGCGGAGTTCTTTATGTGTCTGTCCATGTTAAGTTTTGGGTCTAGGGTGATTCCTAATGATTTTATGGAGTTTGCCAGAGTGAGATTATCGTTGAGAGCATCGATTGCTTTGAGCCATTCCATGATTTGAGGGTTTTCTTCTTTGTTGGAGATGAGGAGGATTTCGGTTTTGTCTTGGTTGAGTTTGAGGTGGTTTATGGATAGCCAATGTTGGACTTCTTTGAGAGTGTTATTTAGTTTCTGAATATCTTCAAAGGATGAGGTTTCCAAATAGATTTGGGTGTCGTCTGCATAGAGGTGGAAGGTGATGTTGGATTTTTTGAGTAGGGAGGTGAGGGTTTCCATATAGATGTTGAACAGTTGAGGGGAGAGCACTGATCCTTGGGGGACACCTCTATTGACGGGGTGTGAGTCGGATGTGAAAGTTTTCATTTTTATCCTTTGGGAGCGGTTTTGTAAGAAGGAGGAGAACCATTTTATGACCACCTCGTCTGCTCCTACCCTGTCTTGAAGAGCCTTGATGAGTACATTGTGATCCACCGTGTCAAAGGCTGCTGATTAGTCTAGGAGGATGAGTAGGCGCATTTGTCAGTATCTAGAGATTTGTGAATGTCATCCACAATGGTAAGGATTGCAGTTTCGGTGTTATAGCCTTTTCTGAATCCCGATTGGTGGGGATCTAGAAGGTTGATGGTGCCCATGTGCTGAGTGAGTTGTAAAAGAACGCACTTTTCAAGGATTTTGGCAAGAAAGGGGAGATTGGAAACCGGTCTGAAGTTGTTCAAATTGTTGATGTCAAGGCCGGGTTTTTTCAGGAATGGTGTGACTTGGCCGACTTGGAGGCAGTCAGGTATGACACTGGTTCTCAAGGAGCTGTTTATGATCTTTCACTAGAATGGAGCTATGGAGAGATTCAGCTTTTTTGTCAATTGGGTGGGTAAAGGATTTAGGGCCAGATTTATCAAGATACACTTTTGCGATTCTCAAATAGCGATTTTTAAGGAATTGCTATTTGAGAATTGCAAAATGATATGTATGTAGAAATTCGCTATTTTTTGGCGATTTCTTAAAATTCCTTAATTGCGATTAGCAAATTGCTAATCGCAATTAAGGAATAATTTCCCATTCATTTCTATGGGCCAGGAGGCCCATAGGAATGAATGTGAAATTATTCTCAATTTGTGATTCGCAATTTGCTTATCGCGAATTGAGAATAATTTCAAAGGTGCAGGGGTGTCCAAAGGACACCCTGTTGCACCCCTGAAATAAGCATGGGTGCACATGTGGTGCACATACATGCCCTAAGGGCATGTATATACATCACATGGCACTTTGAAAAATGCTAAAATGGGCATTTTTCAAGAAATTCGCAAATTACCACCAACTTGAAGTTGGTGGTAATTTGCGATTCCTTAAGGACAATTAGCAAATTTGTTTTGCTTCATACATTGCATTTAAGGAATCACACATTTTGAGATTCCTTAAATGCAATCGCAAAATAAGGAATCGCAAATTTGCGATTCCTTATTTTGCACTGAAATTTGCTACATACATACCATTTTGCTCAAATGAATTCGCAAACGCCGAAATTCGGCGTTTGCGAACCCATTTTAGCTTCATACATCTGGCCCTTAGTGCCTGAGATGCGGGTTTGGAGGTGGCGATCTTTTTGAGAATCTCGTTTCGGGTATTGGGTTGAAGGCTTTCCAGATTTTCTTGGGGTGCTTGTGTGTGTTAGCTTCGGTTTCTGGGGGTGGGTTTGTGCATGAGGGGTTGGGTTGATGTCTAGTGTGAGCTCAATCTTTGTGATTATGTCTTTAAAGAAGTTGGCGAAGTTGTCGCATAGGTCTTTGGAGGCCTGGCTTGGGGTAGTGGAGGGCTTGGATGTTTGTTGTTTGATGATGTTGATTAGGTCTTTGGGGCTATTTTTCGCGTTGTCCTGGGCGGTGCAGAAGAAGGTGGATTTTTCGTTGTTAATTCATTTTTTGTATTTCCTTCGGTTTGCTTTGAGTTGCTCGTGGAGCCTTGTAGAGGGGTTGTTCCTCCATAGTTGTTCTGAGGCTCTTAGTTGTCTTCTTTCAGCGTTGATGTCTGAGTTGAACCAGGATCTGGACGGAATGTTCCTGTTTTTTAAAAAAAATTTAGGGGGGCTAGTTGATCTAGGATGGAAGTCATAGTAGAGTTATAGTGAGTGGTGAGTTCTGTTGTAGAGAGATCGTCCGTGGAGGTCGGCAGGAGTGAGCATACCCTTTTTTCAAAGTCGGCCATGGAGATCTATCTAAGATTTCTTGTCCATTTGGGAGGGTCTTGGGTGGGGGGTTGATGTGTGATTGGTTTGTGATGTGGAATAGGATAAGGTGGTGGTCAGACCAGTCAACGGGTAGGATCTGATCGATTGTGATAGTGTCCCGTTGGGAGATAATGGCATCAAGGATCGCTCCTTTATTGTGGGTAGCTTCTGAACAGTGCTGGGTGAGGTTGTTACTGTGTAGAAGCTCATTTAGGTTCTGGATTACTGTGTTGTTGTTTTTGTTCCAGTGTAGGTTCAGGTCTCCCAGAATTAGGTTGTTTTCGTCTCGGAGTGATCAGGTCGGACAGATGTTCAGTGAATGTGGTGGTTTCCTGGGGGATGGTATAGGACAGTGGTTCCCAAACTTTTGACTCCTGAGGACCCCCATCGACTCACCACTGGAAGCTGGGGACCCGCAGCAATTTGTATGATTTAAATTGCAAACTTTAAAAGTGTAATTAAAAAAACACACACATGTGCATACAAAAGAAATACTCAAATTACTAAGGGTTTTAGTATTTTATATTGAAAGAGTTTGCAAAAAATAGAACATTTTAATGGGAAGGTAGGTGTTGCATCCCTGTGATTAACTTTTAATTGGTTAGTTATATTTCGCAGTACAAGGCTCCTGCCAGGAAACCCAAAGCAGCCCTGGCAAATGTTTTCAGACCAGTCCCAATAAATTGCACAACAAGTGCAGCGAGTGAGTCAGCCTTATCACTACAAAGGGTGATTTGGGAGGCTCTCCCCACAAGAAAATATAGGATAAAATAGTGCATTCTACAACACATTTATCATTATATATTTAATTGTATAAGCTTATAAAGAATAGTAAATAATGACCTTACTATGCACCAGGAAACAACAATCTGTGTTGGGGTTCCTTAAAGATTCCCTATTATCACCCTTCAACAGTGCCTCCCATTTCTCCATGGCACATCTGCCACATGTATTTAATTTGTTTTATAGCATCTCTCATACCATTGTAGGATGTCGGAGCACTTTACATCACACACATATAGAGACAATGAATCATACTTGTAAATTAGTGTAGAGAAAATGTTACATAAGGCAAAGGGGACTAGAAGGTGTAGGATTCACATGTCTTTCATACTGGTAGGCATTTGCAGAGAGTGCTTGGTCTGGAAAAGCACAAACTCAGGATTCAGAACATAACACAGTGGTTAGCATTGACTAACAATAAAAATGTATTTCCACCCAAATAAACCCCTTTAGCAATATCGGGATAATGAAAGGCTGGGAAAGAAATACGTTACTAACTTGTACCATGCAGTGTGTAAGCAGCTCCTTGGTGACAGTTTATAGGTCACTGTGCTAGATTATGATGGTCTCTTAAGAGCTGCAGAGTAACAAAAGAATCTCTGTGACAAAAGCAGTACCCCACTGACCTATGCACATAAAATACTGTTTTTTAAAATACATGGCACACGTTCTTTGCAACAGGCATATTAACCCTCTGTGCTACATTAGATAAGTCAAACCTGCCACTGGACAAAACTCATCTCTCTCCAGCAGGTACATTAATCACTGGTGTTATCTTGACACTTTTATTGTTGTTCGAAAACTGCTAATTCTACAAGGAACTTTGCAGTGCTTTTAAAACTGCTGCCTGCGGACCCCCTGGGAATGTGTCACGGACCTCTGGGTGTCCACGGACTCCAGTTTGGGAAATGCTGGTATAGGAGATGTCACTGGAATGACTTGTTGTTGCTTGTGTTGATGTTGGCGGAAAGGTATATCTGCGCCTTTTTAGTCATTTCAATCTTTGATAATGTTTACTCTGCCTGGTCGCACAAGAGTGTACATGATTGTTGTCAAGCATTCGTTTAGCCACGACTCGGTGATGAAGGCTATGTCTATGTCATGGGTGAGGATGGATTCTGATAGTTCTGTTGAATGTTTAGTGGCTGATTTGCAGTTTATGAGCATGCAGTTAGTGGGGTATGCGTCTTTATTGGGGGTTTTATTGAGGGGGCCTTGAGGATGTTGGTAAGAGAGGCTGGGGGAATAGGGTGCTTAGGAGGGGGTGGTCCCTTCTGAATCCGGTGATCACCTGGATTTTGGATAGAGGGGTGGTTGTAGATGGGATGTCGTATGAGGAGGCAAGATCTGCTGCTTCACTCGGGGACATAGCTATTCTAGTTCTGCTGGTATGGTCTAGGTTCCGATTTTGGTTCGAGAGGGGGGTTGGAATCTCTCCGTGGAGAAGAGTCATGGGGACCAATTGGTGAGTGGGGTTGTTGATTGTGGGGGTGTTGTGGGGATTTTGGTGTGGTTTACGGAGCGAGGCAAGGTTGGTTCAGATTTCATTGAAGCCCTGGATAACAATAGCTAGCTGGATTTCAAGCAGAGTGAGACGCTGACCCGTCTCTTCAAGGGAGGAGTAGGGAGGTTCTGAACGGGGTCCTCCCGAGAGGGTTGTGTCCTGAAGCTGCAGCCTTGATGTCTAGTTGTTAGTGTGTAGTCGTGTGGTCATTGAGTGGGGCCGAGGGTGCAGCGAGTGGAGGGTCATGTTGTGGCTGCCGCGTTCTTATGAGTGTGGGTATAGGGAAGTAGATGGGGGTCTTGGACTGTGTGTTGCGGTCGATCGTAGAAGGTAGACAAGGGTAGTAGGCAGGGGGTGGTCAAGGAGACAGTCAGATGGGGGAGGGGGAGCCGTGTTCTTGGTGGCAGCTGAGAGTGTGGTGTCATGTGCCGGAAGGAGTATTGTTAATAGGGTACGCGTGAGTGATTTGGGTGCTCTGCTGGAGGATCCAACTGTCCGGGGAGAGGGGGTGGGCAGGGTGGGGAAGGAGGGCATGATAGGATGTTCAAGTTAAACTTGGTGATATGCTGATGATAAGTCCACCATTGAAAACCAGCTCATCTGCCAATAACTCTCCTATTTTTGGCAAGGGAAATTTGTCTAGCTGAATTTGCCGATTCACACCCTCAAGTCCACACAAAGTCTAATCTTCCCATTGCACTTCCTGGCCACCACGACTGTAGACATCCAATCTCTTGACTCTATCTGTTCTATCACTCCCGCCTCCTTCAACCTGATCAATTCCTTTTCCATTTCACCTTATACCACAAAAGGAACATTTGTAACTTTAAAATTCACTGAAACAGCACTGACTTTCAATATAATCCTATAGGTGAACCCTTTTAACAATCCAATTTTGCCAGAAAATACTCCCTTGAATTCTTCACATAGTTTCTCCCCCACAGTGTTTCCTTCATTTAATACTAACACTTGTTCTTTACTGTTTGGATTGAGAATAATATTCAAACCTCGTTGGTCTCTCCATCCCAAAACGCAAGGTCCATGTTCTGCCCTCAGCTTTTCTTCCTTTAAATGCAAAAGGCACATCACTGCAACCCACCATGGGAATTACCTCCCCAATAAAAATTTCTCGCTTCATTTCACACTTTTTCAATTTACCACCAATCACTCCATCAAACTTCTCCTTCCACATTTCCAAATTTATGATGGTGAATGGCGATCCTGAATCTGCCACAAGAACTACAGGAACTCCTGCCACCACCACTTCACATTTGGGTTTGTTCCTTCCTTTATTCTCAACATCTAAAACTACATAATTTACTATTATTACACAATCGTCCTCTTTTTGGACCGTTCTTCCTCTTTTTCTCTCTTTTCTCTCCTCCTGCATTCACGTGCATAATGTCCAATGAAAGCATATATAGAATACTTCTGATTCTTTGCTCTGTACTGTTTACTGTTTGCAATATGTTCTTGACTACCAAGCCTGTAATAATTTAACCCTTTTTGTGCTTCTCTCCTGTACTCCACTTTTGCTGAAGTAAAGAATTTCCTTGGTCCCTTTACATCTAGAGCTTTACTTCCCTCCACACTTTTTTTTACAGATTTAGCACTTTTCTTCTTATAGACAACACAAACATCTTCACGTTCTTTACTGTCATCCAAAGCAGCCTTCTCACACCTCAAAGACACTTATGCTTTCCTATCAGCCACCAACACTTTGCTTAATGTGCCATCTCCCATGGCCCATAACCTCTCTTGTACTCTCTTATTATTAATCAGCATGATAATTTGATCTCTTATCAATTCCTATCGCAATACCCCAATCCTATATGGTATTGCCATTTTTTAAGTACAGCCAAATAAATATCAATTGTTTTGTTATGTTCCTGTTTCCTGCGAAAAAACGTATACCTATCTTTAGCAATACACACAGTAGGAGCATAATAATTTTCCAATTCATCTAAAGCATTAACATAGACATCTGTTTCATCTTCTCCTCTCACTTTCTTCTCCATCTGATTGTATTGCTTAATACCCTCTCGACCTAAAGAATGTAAAAGAATACCCTTTTTTAATCTCAGGTGTTAATGTTTCATTGTTTATAGTAACCATATAATTCTCAAAATAATCCATCCATTCTTGCCACTTCATGCGTGGCTCCCCTGTACACTGCAAAAATGGTATTGGTGGAGTTAACGTAAAAGTTTGTGCTGCACACATCACTGCAGCTAAGTATATCTTCTATGCACAGAATTCCTATTAAATATGATCAATTTTTACTACCCAAAACTTGTGACAAAATCCCCCCAAAAATAAAAATTGTTTCAACTCCAACACACACCCAATTAATTGTGCACAGATTAACAATTCTCCCAGTCAATTAAAGTGTGCACATCAGCGTAGCATAACTCCTCCAATAACTTATTATCTCTAAAAAAAGTACCTTAGTGTGTTTTACCGCTGCACAAATCGCCCACACTTAATTCCTTCGGGTGTACGCATCACTGTAATAATACGACTTCCGCTTATCAACTTATTGTAAAATCGTTTCTTGATAAGATTCCTTCTCCTTGAGCCGTCTTAAGTTGTACTGTCTCGCTCAGGCTCATGAGACACCTCGTGCCCCTCCTCATCAACGACTCTGTGCATGATTGCTCCGCCACACTCCTATTCTCAAATCCCTTTCTCACCACAGTGCCGACTTATAAATTTCCTTGAATCTGCTCGTCTTCAGTAACGAATGCAGGTAATCTTATTTCTTCAAATCTTCACACTCCGCTCATCAGTCTTTGCGTTCTTTCCTTATACAACATCTGAAATCTCACTGGCACGTGGGTTCTCGTAGAGTTGAGCTCACCGCCAACTTTGTAGTGAAAGATCACATCACGCAAATAAATAAAGAAGTATATTCCTTTATTCTCAACTCCGCTTAAGCAAGAAAGCAAGCACAGCCCTTAGCATCCAGTCTTCAAACCCCCAACTGCCTCTTCAAGAACCTGACAGCCCTTAGCATTCTACTTACCTCATAATGGTTCAAACATATTCCAATAAAGATCATAGCAACATCACAGGCCCCATCGTGAATAAGCGCAGCAGCTATAGTTAAAGCGGACCGCGCTGTAATTAAAATAAAAACATTGTTAAAATTGTGCAGCACGCTGTGATGTCATGGGTGGAATTGGGGAACATCAGTAAAACCAGCTGAAGCAGGGCATGTCGTGCCTGCAGTAAGATAAACTAATAAAAGAAAATAGTGCTTACAGACTAAATAACACGTACTGTGTAACAACCGAAGTAAAAGGACCAGTCCTCATGGGAGATCACAAAGGAAGACAAGGCGGTACTAAGGAGGGACTAACAAGCCTATTTACGAATCAGAAGCCAGCATTTACGAAGGACAATGACACAAGCCAATGTAATATATAGGCCGGAGAATGGGCGGGGCTTCAAGTGCATACCCCAACACTGCATGCCTCGCAGCAGAGCATGAGCTGCCCAGGCACGACCTAAAAAGGACCTGTTCACTCCTACTGATCACTACACAGTATGCTGTCAGGACCACGCTTGTGCTACTTAACTCTTGGTGAAGGCAGTAACCTTCCACCTTTATGAGGTTAGTGCTTTGGGCACCCCTTCCTGTCCAACAAGACTGCAATTCGTCCAACAAGACTGCAATTCGTGAGACAAGTCTATCGTGAGACAAGTCCCAGGCTTCACAGGACTTGGTCCTGAGCACACCGCACAGCTGCCTCTGCGCTGTCAGCGGACTTACAAACAATCACGGAGCCATTGCCGGCGTGCTGATAGGCCACGCCGCCTTGGAGGCCATGCCCCCTGTTCCTCCCTTCTCCATAAAAGTATGTGTCTTTACCGTACGCGCAGCAGACGGGCGCAGCGGGCACGCCGTTTGCGCGCCAAAGGCGCGCCTAAGGCAAGCCCGTCTTCGCCCGTCATCGCCCACCGGTCCCCCTGCTCAAAAAACACGGACGGCAGACTATTATGATAGAGATTTTCTCCTTGCACTTAACCCGGGCATACGTTGTGACAAGCTAGAGGGCTGCATGGGACAGACTGCTCTTCAGTGTAACTCCTGTAACTTAGCTATACTTGAGCCGAGACTACCCCGACACAAAGCCACCAGAAGGAGCCATACCTCGCTCACAATCTCTCAGCTTAATGTCAGGTCCCTGGTAAAACACCATTCTGAGGTAAATACTCTATTGACAGACGAGAACCCAGATATACTATTCTTGTGTGAAACGTGGCTCAAGGATGAACTAACCAGCATCCCTACTCTTACGTTACCGGACGGATTCTCTATGACCTCTATTAATAGAAACTCTAGGGGAGGCGGCGTTGCCGCCATCTACAGAGCATCATACACTTGTTCATTTTTGAAGGAAGACATTACGGGCTGTGAGTGCGCTCGTTTTAAAATCGCCACTAGCCCCCACTTTTCCCTCTCTGGCCTGTTTATCTATAGACCCCCGGGGCCCACCTCTAAATTTACAGAGGAACTCTTAGAGATAGCCCATGCGCTGGCCACAAGCTCTGCCAACTTTACGATCTTGGGGGACTTAAACCTCCATTTTGACTCCATCTCGGATCCGACCATCAGTAATCTCCTAGCGGACCTAACAGCCTTGCAGCTGACCCCCCTTATACAATCCACTACTCACTGTGCTGGTCACCTTCTTGACCCGGTATTTACTAATATCCCGGAAGCCAGAGCTGATCCTCCTAAACCCATGGGTTGGACTGACCACTTCCTCGTCACATTTGTGATATCGGCCGATACCCAACCTAACAGGACGTCGCCCTCCTCCTGTCTTAAACGGCCTTGGCACAAACTCCAGAAGATGGATTTCCCGCCAGCTTTGGAGAACCTAACTTCGAAATCACGAACGACATTAACACGTCGTATGCCGCCTTTCAGGATTGGATCACCAAAGGACTCGATACTCTCATACCGGCCAAATGAACTAGAGGACGTAGCACTCCCTCTAACCCATGGTGTGACGAGAACCTGAAAACTCTTAGAAAGGTATGCAAAAGAGCGGAACGTCAATGGAGGAAAGACTATAGGGACAATGACAAAGCTTTTTACTTGGCCACACTCTAATCTTATCATAAAGCTATACGCGCTGCTCGCGCTTCCTTCTACGCCAAGGAAATCGACTCTAGCCCCAATCCCACGAAAACAATCTTTAAACTGGTCCAAAAACTACAAAAACGGTGGCAACCTTGCCTCTTGTATCTCCTCCACTCAGCAGTGTGAGGACCTCGCCACTTTCTTTATTGAAAAGGTGAAGAAGATTTATAACACCTTCTCACATAACCCTTCTGACGGCACTAGCTCTCCCAACTTCCCCCTCAAAGGTTCCAGACTCACCTGTCTGCCAGCTATCTCTCATGAGGACCTAGCTAAATTCTGCAGAAAGGTGAAATCTGGTGCCCCCTCAGACCCTATGAGACCAGTCCATTTTCTAGGAGCTCTGGACTTCTTTCTCCCTTCTCTGGCCATGCTTCTTAATCACTCCTTCTCATCGGCCACTGTACCTACATGCTGGAAACAGGCATGGGTTACTCCCATTATCAAAAAACCCACACTAGACCCCACAAAGCCGGAGAACTACAGGCCCGTCTCACTGCTCCCCTGGGTGTCCAAACTAGCAGAAGCCCATGCGAACTCCGTACTCACTAACCACATGGCCGAAAATAACATCCTGGACCCCTCCCAACACGGGTTCAGGCCTGGGCATAGTACGGAGTCCACCCTTCTATCCACCACTGAACATCTTCGGAGGATCATGGACACCGGTCAAAGTGCTGCGCTGATATATTGCTCGATCTCAGCGCAGCCTTTGACAAGGTCTCCCATACAATCCTACTGAGTCGCCTGGAAAGCATTGGGATCAGTGACCTGGCACTTGAATGGTTCCGATCGTTCCTTACGAACAGATCCTTTCGTGTCTCAGCCCCCACTTTTATCTCCCAAGCACATGCTATCGGCCAAGGAGTCCCGCAGGGCTCTGCCTTCAGTCCATCCCTTTTTAATCTGTATATGCAGCCCCTTGCGGCAGTGGCCAAAGAATGGGATCTCACGCTGGTGTCGTACGCCGATGACACACAGCTGGTAATCACCCTCACTGAGGTGCCCTCCACTTCTGCCACAAAATGTAGGGATGGACTGGCTGCAGTCGCCCACTGGATGACGGCAAACTGCTTACAACTGAATGCAGGGAAAACCGAGGTGCTACTCCTGGGCAAGAACCCCAGTTGCTGGAATGACCACTGGTGGCCCCCCCTGCTGGGCCCCCCCCCCAAAAGTAGCAGCCACATGCATCGGGCTGCTGAGAAGCCTTAATCCCATTCTAGGCTTCTTTGACCCCAAAACAAGGCAGCTTATTGTCCAATCCACCATCTTTGCCCGGTTGGACTACGCGAGCGTCCTATTGTTAGTCTGTGATGATCACTGACCCTCCTGTATAGCACACACCACCCTATAAAGATCACTAGGGTCCAAGAAGCATATTAAGACTTTGGTGGCCTGCCAAATCACCAGTGTTGTCTGCCACTGAAGTGGAATTTTCCTTCAAGCGGCTGCCACCTGCATGACAGGAACAGCTTCAAGGGAAGAGCGGTCATGGCAGGATGTCCACAAGGCCATGTCAGACTGTCATCACTTTTGATCTTCCTGGAGATGAAGCCACAAAGTGGACTACTTTTACAGGGCTATAGGCTACAATGACCTAAAGGCCTAACATGTTTCAGGTTACTGTAAACGGGTTGTTCCTTCAATGGCCCTGCATTACACAGTCGGTATACATCCTACTATTACAGTTTGGTGACAAAGAGATTCTAAACACTTGTTATTCAAAAATATATATACTTTATTTTTCTTTTTTCATTTCGTATAGTTATTTACTTGAAAAATTATTTTGTAAAAAGTGCATTTTTTTTAGAAGAGAGAATATTTTTCTAAATACATATAAACATTTATAACAAAACATTTTAGAAATATATACAAAATCAATAAACACACAAAATTTATTACAAAAACATCACCTGATATCTATCATACTCTTCAACATACTCACATACTCGCACCCATACCACAGTCAACCACATCCACAGAAAAAAGGGGAGGAACTAAGTTATGGTTGGCAAGAACTCAATTGCCAAATCTAAGGCCTCAAGATGGAATTGTAGGCCGCTGTACCCGGTCACATAACAAGTGTTTAGAATCTCTTTGTCACCAAACTGTAATAGTAGGATGTATACCGACTGTGTAATGCAGGGCCATTGAAGGAACAACCCGTTTACAGTAATGTGTTTTCGTTCCCCTCTGTTCCTTGGCCACAACTTATTTCTCTGAGGGGGTCCCATCTTACATGCTGCTAACATGTTTCAGGTCCCTAATTCCTAATTAGTCAAGTGTGATTAACATTTATAATCAGATTCAACAGTACTTCAGCTGAGTAAATATGCAGACTAAAGTGCTCTATCATGGTTTTCAAAAAACATTTTGCTCACGTTTGTATTACTGTAAAGTGGTGTATAATGTGTGGTTGTCAATAAAGGGAGGGTTGTAGGCAAGAAGAAATCACACGCCGCCTTCAATTATTCTGTTGTAAATCTTTACTAAAATTGATCTGTGTCCAATTTCAACAATCATATTCAACAGGTAGGCGGGGTCTAATTGCTCCTTAATACCATGGGATGATTTCGGTCACTTCCTGTGATGACAGGAGGAGGATAGTTCAGGGAGCACACTGAGCTTCGCCGACTACTCTTCGGTACGCAATTGAGCGACCATCGACCATCGTGGCCTAAACGATTGGGGCCATTAGGCTTAGGCCCATCCATTAGGCTTACCCAGAAGGTATACTATACTAATAATCACAGTTTTGTTAGGGTATGGTATTACACACACACACACTCATGAATTTACCACCCTACTTGAGTAGATAAGGATCCCTTGGTCCTGATGAAACGCACACTAAATAGGTCCCGAGAGATCCATCATAACCTGCTTGTGCCTTGACTTTCTAGTTTTTTAACCATAGCATAGGAACCCAGCGAATAAAGAACCTTTGGGGTCCCTATCGTTAGTTTCATTTCACAAACCCTCCACTTCTACTCTGACTTCCTGTTATCACTTGCCCCACCGATCCACTCTACTCACATCGACAAAAAATAGAAGACCTCTGGCAAAGAGCCCCCCTGCGGGTCCCGTTGGGCATTGCAGTGCCGGCCCAACAAGTAGTTGCTCGATGATGAAGCATGACACCCCTTGGGGTGTTTGAGGGACCTTAATCCTAAAGGAGCCACCCCCCTCTTTCTATACACACCTAAAGCTTCCTCGCCCCCTCCCTCCTGCCCCGCTCTATCTCCATAGGAACCACACACCCTTTGTACCTTCTATACGACTTAGAGGCCCGTATACTGGACCTGCCTAAAAGACCGGATCCCTATATTTTCTGTCATGATTTCTGTCACCTCCACCCCTTTCCACCCAGATGCATGGTAACCACAGTCCAAGATGTTGTAGAATAGCTGCTTGAAGCAGGTATTCAGTTGGAGCTACCCTGCTGAACTATAGTGGGAAGAGGACAGAGGGCTGCCCAGGCTGTCCTCCCACTGTGCATTGTCCATAACATACATCATACCTCAGGTACACACTAACTAGTTGTTTTGACAGTAACCTGGGTAGGTAACTAATCATTGGTCATCCAGATCACCAACTCCCATGGATCGTCCTTACAAGACACGTGTGACACACAGTGCATGCCTGTGTAATACTATGTACACATTCACCATATTGATTCCAGAAGAGTTTGCCTTTTGTCCCACAATTTAATTCCCCAAAAGTAACTACAGTTACAGTTTGGTGTTTAGAAGGAAGAAACAGAGGGACATATTTCCAAGGGCATATTGCCAACAGAACGTCACTTTTAGCGACATTCTGGTGGCGATATCCCCTTCTCCTTATTTACAAAGCAGCGTTAAGCCACTTAACGTGGCTGCGGCATTTAGCCACTTAACGTGGCTTAACGCCGCCTTGTAAACAAGGCCCCTTTTCACGCTTCACTTAGCGTGAAAGGGGAGTGCAGTGGGTGCTGCCGCAGGTGTTCTGCCGTAACACCCATTGCTTTTTGACGCTGCCCCATATTTACAAGGCTGGGGCAGCGCCAAAAACTAAGACCAGGGAATACCTGGTTTTAGACAGGTGATACGGAGAGAAATGGTGATACGAGAAGAAATTATTAATTTCTCCTCGTTTTTTTCCTCTTTCCTTGTGTACTGAATTCTGCAGCACACATGGAAACAGCAAATCACCTTTCAAGATTGTTTATGTACAGAAAGGAGTCCCTTCCTGCACATAAACAAGCGCCCCTGCAGTGCAGGCACCCTTGCAACATGGCACAAGGCTAGGCAGCTTTTTTTAGCTCCAGCACTAGGGTAAACACAGGGTTCCTCCGTATTTTTGTAAATACAGCGCATTGCTGCGTTTTAAAAATGTCAGAGTGCCGTGTTACCAATTTTGGTGTAACACTTTTGCAAAGGATTGTCAAGTCACTTTTCATTTTATGCAGTTAACATTTCATGGACATGACTGTCAGGGGCGAACCTCTAATTGTTCAAATACTGCAAGGGGAACAAAAGAGGTAGAGGGTCTTGTTAACAGTGGCCATATTTCCCAAGTACATCCTAGGGGGCATATTTATCAAAGGGTTCCGTTGCTTTTGCATGGTTGCGTCGCTTTTGTAAAATTCCAAAAGCATTCCATTTAAAGCAAAAGAGAACTGCTGTGATATGAGTATTGCAAGGTAGTACAAACTATCTTGATACACATATTAATTTTTTTTTAAAACGTTGCTACTTGAGCAACTTGAGGAATGTATTGAGACACCTGGGTGATTACTATTCCTGATGCCATTGATCCAGCGCTCCTAATGAAAAACTGTCTCACAAACACTACCCATCTCCACAATACTCACCATTAATCATAAATCATTACCTAGGCCCATAAACTAAAGAGACAATTCTTGAGCGACTGAATCATGTGACCTAATTAAAACACTCTATTCGTAAACTATTTACAAAACTATATACAACTGCAGTTTATTATATCTTACCATGGTTGAAATCATACAATATTAATTGAGTCGCATAGGCGAATGGATCTAATAATGATAACTAGACCATGAATAAACAAGACCAGCTTGTCTTTTCAGGAATCTAATTTATTAACTTTATTTTATTCAAATAAAGAGCATTCTTTATTCAAAAATCATTATTTTGTTAGCAATTTTGAAAGCTGCATTCAGGAAAAGGCTTATTAGTCTGACATTTAAAGTCAATCATTTAGCATGAATTAAAACAAAATAAAGTTTCCATTCCCTAAATTCTATTTCCCTGTCTAAAACTCTCTTCACCTAAAGGAATAATTAATAATGACTGCTATCCTTACGTGCACCAAGAGTCCGTCAGTACGTCATTCAGGAATCGGGAAGCAAGAGCCCCCTCCTGCCTGTAGGGACAGATTTTATACCTTTCTGACTAGCTAATCTTCTAAAAAAATTCACTTTTTCCCTGCCATCAGAGTTCCCATTGGCTGACTTATGTCAGACCATCCATGTCATCATCGCTTTCAAACTATGCACGGGCTCTTCTTTAGCCCTATTGTTCGTGACATCTCACTTCCTCGGAAATGTATCAGAATAAGTTCTTTCGAGTTACAAGTCATAGCTTCCTTGCTTCAGCAATCCTGCCGCTTCCTGTCCTTGGACAAACTCCATGAGCCTATTATGCACGTCTTTATTTCAACAATATTTTATTTTGACAGAATTGTCATTGTGGTGAAACTTTTCCACTTCTCGAGTGTGCAAGGCTCCTCTCCGGACAGGATTCAAAAGCGCCATCTTTATAGGCCCAAAAGAAAGGCCTCTCACGGTAACTAGCATTTAAACAGACACAAGACAGTAATTAATTAAAGAATTGAAACCTGGGGGCGTGGCTTAGTGCCCGGCGCGGACGGCGGCTCTGATGTGAGCGCTCCGCACCGAACGGGAGATTCGTCTGTCTTCTCCTTTTCCAGCCACACTCCGAGAGAAGACTCCTACACCGGAACATGAGGGAAGTGTGCTAGCGCTGCTTTCAGAGCGCATTTCGGCATTTTCCCCTCTTTTTCGGCGAGTTGCTGTGCGGCCGCGGCTCCCTGTCGGCCGCGACCGCCATTTTGTTTACACAACGCGCGTCTGACGCGCTATCGGTTCCCGAGCCTGCTGCCTTCAAGGGATGCCCTGCGCCTGCAAATATGCTCGTGGTGAGCTAATTTCGTTCCCCCTCTTCTTTAAATGCCCTTGATTTGCTTATTCTTGCTCCCACAAGCTTTTTATAAATATTGCAATTTTGCCGGCCATTTTGCATTTAGTGAGCTTTCTCCTCACACAGCTCACCTACGGAAGGACTCTATGTCTCCTCACTGACAGGCCGTATCATACCTCTTCTGCACTTCCTTTGTTTGGGCATTAACTCGCTTCTTCAGTTTTTTGCGCCAATTGCGCATTTGCTCAATGGGCATTCACCTCAGTCATTTCTCACCTAACTGAATACTGTGCTTCTCCTATTGGACTTCCGGTTCTCTAAACTTTGCCACCTTTTTCTTTTTCGCCATAATGCTCATCCTGCGCTTTGTCTTTTTTTTCACATAATGGCCTCTTGACCCAGGAATATGAACTTTCTTTTGTGACTGTTTGTGGCACATGGACACTATTATTTGCATTTGAGGCTCGCTGTATCCAGGTTGTTGGATTTTTCCTTTGTTTCCTATTCAGTGGTGGTTCCCATCATATGGAAAAAAGTACAATTGGTCGTGTTTCCAAACCTCCACGGCGTGTCTTCATCAAAAACTCGAAAGTCTTCTCTGCATTGGCACTCTTGGAAGCCTCTCAGGAAATTGCTATCCAAATGTCGCAGTCCAGTGCAGAACGCCCTGTCCAACCTCCAGGAAAAACGACAACAAAGCGTCTTAAAAAGGATCCTCCATCACCGACGGGCTCTACCTCAGCGGTATCTATGGAGTTACTGTTGGAGGAAATACGCGCTCTCCGACCTTTCATGGAGGAAACTAATTCCAAGCTGCAGATCCTAACAGATAATTGGACACAGATGGATACAAGAGTAACGACTGTGGAACGCACCATCTCTTCCCTCCAGGAATCATCCTCCAAGGTGACGCACATGCAGTCGCAGATCTCCTCTCTTCAGAAGCAAGTTGAGGAGCTTGAAAATCATAATCGACGCAACAACCTTCGAATCTACGGCCTGGCGGAGAATTGTGAGGGGAATTACCCTGTTGCTTTCTTCAAATCTTTCCTGCCTAAGCTTCTACACCTACCGGAAGGTACCGCGCTCAATATTCAGCGAGCGCACAGGCTTGGTCGTATATCTTCCTCTGCTTCTCCAAAACCAAGAGGTGTCATCATGTACTTCGTGGAATACACTGATCTTCTTAAGGTCCTCTCAGCAGCCCGTGCTTCCCCTCGCCTCACGTGGTCAGGATCTACTCTCTTCTTCGCACAGGATTACGCCAAAGCTACAGCCAGCCGTCGCAAAGCTTTCCTGGATATGCGACCGGAGCTTCGCTCTATTGGCGCTAGATATGGCCTTTTCCATCCATGTCTTTTCAGAGTCACCTATAATAACAAAACGACGACCTACGAGGATCCTGTTCATCTCCGGAGCTTTCTGAACGCATGTCAAACGCCAGATATGGATCTCTCCAGCTCCTCATTAGCTTTTCCTCCATGACTCTCATAACTTGTTGTGGATTAATGTATCAGCACATTCAGTGCCAACGTCATCTTTGCTCGTGTTTGTTTTGCTGATATACCCCTTATATATGTAACCCTTCTTGCTTTTATCTGATCTCCCATGGTTCCATATGTTGCTCTTCTGTTTTTACGTTTCTGTTTCATGTTTTGTTCTTACTATAGCATTTCCCATTGTCTTCTTTTTCTCATGCTATTTCTAATATTCTCTCTTCTCCCCTACAGGTTCTACAGTTCACTGTATGTCTCCCCTTCGGTTTGACGGTTTGTTTACATCGGTTGTCCTGCCTCCTCCAGTTGGCGCACCCCCCTCAGCTTTTTCTCCTCGTCTCTTCTCTCTTTTGACCATCCCTCCCCAGTTTCATCCTCCGTAAGTATGTTTTCCTTCCTCCCCTCGTTGTCTGACACTTCCCTCATATCCTTAACCTTGGTTTTTTACCTGGCTCTCCTCTGTTCCAAGGTGTCTTTTTTCTCTTGTTACCATCAATTTTTTTGTTTTTGCCTTTATCATATCTATTTTGTTATCACTTGTATTTTTTCACTTTATCTTCTTACTCAACTGGCTTTCTTCATCACTTTTTTCTTTTATATTTGCATTCTCTATTTATGCTCTTTCCTTCTCTTCTTCTCTATCCTCTTCTCACCTTTTCTTCTGATTGCTACTTTTTACTCATCCTTGGCCTGGTTTTTCGATCTCTTACTTCCTTTTTATTTATTCTTTCTTGCATTTTCAATATTCTTTCTGCTGCCTTTCTTGCTCTCTCTTCTTATCAGCTCTAAATTTTATATTTTGTTCCCTCTCTTTGATTCTCTAACACTTTTCTATTTTTTCTGCTTTCTTTCTTTTCTGGGCTCTTATTTTGCTTTTTTCCCTATTGATAATTTCTCTTCATCTCTTCTAATATGTTGTTAAAAATAGTTACTTGGAATGTTAAGGGCATACATTCTCCCATCAAACGGCAGAGAATTTTATCGCATTTGGCTCGTTTAAATGTTGATGTTGCTTTTTTGCAAGAAACCCATTTGTCTGCTGAAGAATCTGTTAAACTGAAGAGAGGTTGGGTGGGTGATGTTTATTATTCTCAGGGGGATGGTAAATGTAATGGAGTAGCTATTTTATGTCACAAGAATTTATCACATTCACTGCTCGCTCAGGATTCAGACGATTCTGGTCGCTGGGCATACGTTAAACTGTCTATTAAGAATGTTCCAATTTCACTTTTGAATATCTACGCCCCTACTACTGGTGATCCTACCTTCTGGCATACTTTCTCTCATCATATCACCAGATTTATTGACGATAATTTTATCCTAGCGGGAGATTGCAATCAGCCTCTTGACCCCTTTTTGGACAGACACTCTAAAGCCCACTTTATTCCTAACAAATCCCATAAACTTTTCTCCCAGGCTATTTCTCAACACAAGCTCACTGATGCCTGGCGGTTGTGCAGTCCAGATACGCGGGAATTCACCTTTTACTCTCCTTGTCACCATTCCCAATCCCGAATTGATTACATTTTTGTTACCCACAACATTGCCCAAACCCTTACTCATGCAGAGATTGGTCCGATTCTACTTTCGGATCATGCCCTCACCTTGGCTCAGCTTGACCTTATTCCTAAATCAGTTGGACCCAAACGTTGGCGCTTCAATAACGCTCTTCTTCTAGACCCCAAGTTCACCGCTTCTTTCACTGCATTTTCAGATGAATTTTTCTTGCTTAATGATACTCCATCCATTCCCAAGCACACCATTTGGGATGCCTTTAAGGCTGCGGCAAGAGATTTTATAATTGGCTTTGTGGCAAAGAAGCGGAGAACTGCCTGTAAATTCACAACGGATCTTCTCCTCGATATTAAGAAATTGGAGCATTCTTATTTCACTTCCCGTTCGCAAGACAGTTTAACAGCCCTGGTTAATGCTAAAATGAAATTCAACAAGAAGTCTACGGAAGACGCGTCTTTATATTTACTGAAATCGAGTGCAAAGTTTCATGGAGGCAAAAATAAGGCTGGGAAAATGTTAGCTAATTACTTGAAAGTAAAGCATAACAAATTAAATATTGAATCAATTTATGACACACACTCTGTTCTCAAACATAAAGATGCAGAAATTCTTGTCGTATTTTCTGCCTTTTACAACACCTTATATACTTCCAAAACCCAGCCCTCCTCTCAGTCTTTGGATCGTTTTTTCTCCACCATACAGAAGCTATCTCATTTTCCCCTTGATCTCTCTCACCTGGAGCTTAGCATCTCCCAACAGGAATTACTCACAGCACTTCAGAGTCTCCAAAAGGATAAGGCCCCTGGACGGGATGGCTTTACTGTTGAATTTTTCCTCCATTTTTCGAAGCTCCTCATTCCAAAATTGCACTCCTTTATTGATGCTTTCCCTACTTTAGGTGCCTCCTCAGGTCCTTCTCTGACACACACATCTGTCTGATACCCAAGGAGGGGAAAGATACTCAATACTGTAAAAATTATAGACCAATTTCTTTGGTTAACATCGATTACAAAATATTTGCAAAGTCTCTTGCGGCACGTCTTGACCTTCTTCTCCCTGATCTTTTGGGTGAGGAACAGTCAGGCTTCGTCAAGGGTCGTTTCATTACTGACAACACCAAACTATTATTTAATGTTTTAACTCAATCTCGTCACTCACATCACTCTCTCGCAGCTATCGCCCTAGACGCTGAGAAGGCGTTTGATAGGGTTGAATGGACTTATCTATTCCATACGCTTCAATGGTTTGGCTTTGGTCCTAAATTTATCTCCTTGATTTCCTTACTTTATTCTAACCTGCGTGCAGCAGTCTGTGCCAATGGTCAAATCTCCTCCTTTTTTGACCTGAAAAGAGGTGTCCGTCAAGGGTGCCCCTTATCTCCTTTTCTATTTAATTTAGCTTTAGAACCCTTCCTCTCCAAACTTCGTCAGAATCCTAATATACAGGGCTTTCAAATTTCAGGCTCCCAGGTTAAGTTGGCTGCCTATGCGGACGACATCCTTCTTTTTATTTCTAATCCTACTGATTCGATTCCCGCTTTCCTTGCTGAAGTGCATGACTATTCTCAAATATCGGGTTATAAACTTAATAATGATAAATGTGAGATCCTACCCCTGACAAAATTCACATTTAAACCTGACTTTGCCGCCTCACACTTTACATGGAAATCCTCCCATATTAAATGCCTTGGCCTATATATTACTTCTTCTATTCCAGACACTGTCTCCCTCTGTTTAGCTAAATGCACTAAAAAATTAGTGGATTTAACTTCCAAGTGGCACCCCCTTTATTTATCCTGGTGGGGACGTCTTGATACTATTAAAATGATGTTATCTCCCATAGTCCTCTATACCATTTCTAATATTCCAGTGTCCATTCCCTCTAAATTTTTTAAAAAGATCAACTCTATTTTGACATCCTTTCTTTGGAATAAGAAAAAATCCAGAATGTCCCTTGCTCGACTGATTCGGCCTAAGGCGGAGGGCGGAGTTAATTTCCCAGATATTCCTGCTTACCATAGGGCGTTTCTGTTGCAACAAGATTCCTTCTGGTTGCAAGATCCCAGTGATCCCTGTCCTCTTTGGACTAAATTCGAACGCCTTCTTCTTTCCCCCTTCTCTTTTTCTGAATATCTCTCTTTCTCACGCAAACCCTCCTCCATATCTACCCCATTCACAAATTCACTACTAAACTGCTCCTTTCTTCCTCCCACCCTCCTCCCTCAACGCTTGCTGACTTTCTCCCCTCTACTATTTGGCATAATACCACCCTCCTTATTCGCAACAAACCCTTCTTTTGGAAGACGTGGCATCACAAGGGGTTGCTATGGATCTCTCAACTCTTTTCTCAATCCTCTTTCTTACCTTTTGCTACTCTCCGTTCCCTTTATGGTTTACCTGCCTCCTTCTCTCGTAACTACCACCTGCTTAGAGAGGCTGCTATGGCAGTCTACACTCGACTGTCTCGGCTACCCTCCTCTCCCATTACTCCTAATTCCACCACTTTATTTCATTCTTTTTTACATACTACCCCTAAGGCCTCTTCCATTTACAAATATCTTCACACCACTGATTCTATTAGGCCTAATTCCAAAGTAGAGGAATGCTGGGAGCAGGATCTCTCCACCTCCTGGCCAATCTCAGTATGGGATAAGATATGGAACAAAATCCGCAAATCATCGAGGGCAGCCACTTTGACGCAGTCCTTGTTCTTCATTTATGACAGACTTCTCTATACACCCTTTGAACTTCATAAACGCTTTACGAATACCTCTCATACATGCTGGTCTTGCTCATCCCCGCAGGCAACATTATTTCACATGTTATTCTCATGTACCTCTGTTCATGACTTTTGGTTACAGGTTTGGGCTCAAATTAATGTAATTTATCATACATGTATTCCTTTTTCTAATGTTAACATTTTCTTAGGAAGCCTTTCCCCCTGTTGGGATAATGTTGAACTGAAACCTCAAATTATTGATTTACTGTTGGCCGCTGCATTCCAGCAGATAACGGTAAACTGGAAAGACTTTTCCAAAATTTCTTTTAAGGCGTGGTGGTTTAACGTTTGCCACAATCATAGACTTGATACTGCCTTTGTTTTCCCGGATAGCAGGGCTACAAAACGTATGGACTTATGGTTTCCTATCACGCTTTATTTGGATTTGTGTGCTGCTCGCAAGTCTGATCTACTGCATTCACAACAAGAAGTCTTTAAACCTGCTTAATTGCTCAATGCATTCCATTTTTCTTTTCTGCATTGTATTGCTTTTAAATTTCTTTCAGGTACTTTCAGGCTTTTATGATCAATGTTTATTATTCCTTCTCTTTTTTCTTTCTTTTAATCCTCATGTCCAGATTTTGCTTTTGTTATTACTCGCAATTTTATGCTTGCTTTGTTTATCACAGTTTTTTTAATGCTTTATACTTTTACTGTATCCTGTGTTGACACCTTGTTGCTTCCTTTTTAATATCAAATAAAAAATTTCTTGAACTTAAAAAAGAATTGAAACCCATTCTGTAACCAAGTTAATTATGTTATCTAGCCAAAGCACAAAAAGCAGCTTTATAATAACCTTCTTCTTTCAGGCCATCAGGATTCTCCACGAGCTTTTGCCACAGAAAAGACACGACAAAACATATGCACACAAATATTGCACATGCCATTAATAAAACAGCCCATTTAATATTGACAATAACGGTAGACAAGGTTAGTTTATTATTTTTCACACACTTGCAAATGCAACATGAAAGCACATTAGTCCCACGTGTAATGTATGCAGTTTTAATCTAGGTTGGTTAATTATTTCAACACATGCTATTAGTATGGCTAAATTTTTTATGGAAGTTTAACTTTGCGAGTTTGAACAAAATTTTATTCAACATCTCGCTCCATCACCATCAATCAGGAGCTGCACCAAAATACAATCTTCTGATATTCCAATTGCCTACTCCAGATCTAGACCAAAACCTAGATGGCAAAGAGTCTGTGAAGTTAATGCTGGCTAGTATTTTACTCCCTGTCCATGCCACCAAGCACTCCCCTGTGCCTCACTACTTGCCCCAGGGAGGTTTGAAACCCTAGCTATCAGATGCAGCCTGTGTTCAGCGCAGAACGTGCTTGCTGGCCAGAGTTTGCTTTCTCTATCTGCACACCCTTTGTAATTCATCCAAAAATGTAACTCACATCCTTTATGCAGGAAATCCAGATTATAAGAAATACATAGATATGCATACTGTATATCTTTAAAGATACTCAGCATGGGAGCATCTTCAGAGCAAAACAGCATGTCACAAATCATGGCTTCATAAAAACAGTTGTTATATAGCTGCAACATGAAAACATTCTACCTACTTTCTTGTTGAGAAGGAACTGTCAAGATGTGCTCACACGACCATCCAGATCCAACATGAGCAATGGGAACTTCCAAGGTTTACTAATGCTGCAGCAAACATCACACTGCCTCAGTGTATACAGTATACCCAAGGAAAAGAGAATAGGACATTAGAGACAAACAGAGACACTAGATATTGTCAAACTGTCTGATGGCAAAATTGGGCTCAATCTGTACTGTAGGAATGTTGGCATCTAAAAACAAGAAAATACTTTTAGTCTGGCTATAGTGTGATCTTGGAAGTCTATTATATACGATATAACTGTTGGCACTCTATATGTCCTACTCACTATACGAAAATTGAATCGAATATTTCTCTTGAGCTGTAATATAATTAAAGTTGATTTCGTAACTGTGAATAAAACACTGAGGGCCCGATGTAGGTAAATCCCATTTACCGATTTTGAAATACCGAATTTTACCGATTCGGTATTTCAAAATCGGTAAATGGGATGTAGGTCCCAACATCTGGATTCGTTACCGAATCCTTAACAATTCATTAATTACCGATTCGGTAAATACCGAATCGGTAATGCCCATTCATTCCTATGGGCTTTGAAGCCCATAGGAATGATTAGGCATTACCGATTCGATATTGACCGAATCGGTAATTAATGAATTCACAAGGGTGCAGGGGGTGTCACTTTGACACCCTCTAGCTCCCCCAAAACGGGCATGTGTGCAATGTGGCACACAGACATGCCCTAAGTGCACGTCTGTCTGTCACATGGCACATGTGTACATGCACAGATGTGCATGTACACAGGAATCGGTATTTTACCATGGATTTGTATTCCATGGTAAAATACCGATTCTGTAAGCCATGTGCCAATGGAAAATTGGCTACCCACATAGCATTTTCGGTAATTTTACCGAATCGGTAAATATTACCGAATCGGTAAATATTACCGATTCGGTAATTATTACCGAATCGGTAATAATAACAATTCGGTAAAATTACCGAATATGTGCACCTACATCTCCCTAGCCCTTTACCGATCGGAAACGGCCGAGAATCGGTATTTTCGGCCGATTCCGATCGGTAAAGGGCTACCTACATCTGGCCCTGAGTTACTATATATTGATTTTTAAAGCGAACTATCTTCAATGTTAAACAAATACTTTTCTGAGGTTCTGATTGCATTAAAAAATGAAGGATGATGATTGTAAGATGAAAAGGATTCATTAAAAATCTTACTTTCTTTCAAGATTCTTATTTCGGCAGTAAGACATAGCCATAAAAGCACAATACAACTAGACAAAACATCCTTAAAACTAAAAAAAAATCACAGTTGGATATTGATTTGCTGTGCCTGCAACTGCACTTGTTAATATTTCAGATTACATGATTTTTAACTAATGCAAAGGCCTGGTGTGTTCTGTCTCTCATCAGGGTGAATTGGTGACTCCACTTCAAAGGCAAGAGCAGGACCATGACCTTAGTTCCGGTGATTGGGACTTGGTAAAAAAGCATGTGAGGAAGTTGTGCCTCGATCCTAGATGGCCCCTACCAAGAAATCCTGGTCACGAATACTGCTGTTAAATGTGGAGCCCTACCAAACTAGATATAAGCCTCACACACTCAGAGAGTGAGACAAGCTGGAGAAGAAGTGGTGACAGCCACTACTGATGTGCCAAGGCTGAATTCAGAGCAACCAGAGAGCTCAGAGGAAGAAGACAAGCAGTGCACTCAAGTGTCTCAAAGTCAGCCTGAGACAGGTGCAGGGCCTGTGGTGAATGAGCCATGAGTAACCACAGAGACCCCAACTGAAGGAGCTGTAAGCAAAGGTTCTACGCTTGGAGAAGGTACAAGTTGTGTGACCAGAGTGGGGGCCAAGAAATAAAAGGTGGCCAACAAGAGGAAAGAGATTGGGAGTTTCTATGTCTGAAGAATGCATTCCAGATATTATAAATGAGGAGATAGATACTAGTGAGTGACAGTGACTGTCAAGAGCCAGTGGTCAGGGTATCAGAGAGAATACTCATGCCTTGTCAGAGATACTCAACTCCTAAATGGACATACTTTGCTGAAAGTGAAGCTGACTTGAGAATGCAAGAGATTGATAACTGAAAGACTGTTTTTGAGAAACCTCCATGATCAAAGCTGCCACATTTCGACTTTGACTGAATCTTGATGTTAGTTGAACTGAAGTCAACTGACACTTTTGGATGACTGAACTTCCAAACTGAACTTTATGAGGACCTTTAGGGCCAAGGCTCCAGTAGAAGATTAGGGATATCATTTTTGAAGACCATTGACGTAGGTTTAGGGATTGATCTTGAAGCAAATGAACTTGATATTCATTGTGAACAAGTCAATAGTTTTGCACAAAATACGAAGACATTTGTAGACTGCATATCAGTGTAATTTTTGAGTTTACATTGATCTTTCCTGGTTCATTGGAAACTAGGTTGACTAGTCCAAAGAACTAGTGTAGAGCTATAGTGGGTCACAGTATCACTTATGTCTATGATAATATTAAGATTGTTAAGAAGCTGGAGGTCCCCTTTAGAATTAGTTGCCAACATCCCTACTCATGTAATATAGCAAGCTATCTTGGAGCCTGATTTGAATGATGAAGAAGAGCACAAATGTAATTTAGTTTCTGCACTGCAAAATGTGTGAGGGAAAGTTTTCAAATAACGTTTGTTTTCTTTAAGCTTTTGCACGTTATTCCCAGCTGATATATGTCATAGGATGCTATATGTGCACCCATCTACCCACATCAGTTGCTGTTGGTATGAGCTATCATCATATTCAACTAACATACACTCTAACGTGTAGCAGTCTTACTAGTTTGTTTATAGACAAGAAAGCCTAGGCTATCACTTTTCAAATGTTGACAAGCCCACACTCAAGGTACCTATGTTAAGAGATTTGACTTCATACGCTCCAGTTGCACGTATAAATGACTGGGGATACATTTGGGTATGCAAAAAAACCCTGTCTTATTACTGTAAGATAGGGAAGTCTCGCAATCCAGAAAGTATACCTGTCAGATAAACAGGGATGAAAAGGACTTGATGGAAGAGTTAGAGGAAAGATGGGAACAGGTTACTAAGAGTTCAAAGAATAGCAAGCTACAAGTTGGGAGAAAGAAGAACAGGAGCTAAAGGATGCAGGAGTGCATCCTAAACTGAGTCTAGTTATGCTAAAGGAATGAAAGTTGTATTTTATCAGAGCTAAACCATGGGCTAGGAATCCACAATCAGTAGGATGGAGTTAGTGTGCCCAGGGAGCAGAAGTTAAAAAACAACTATATTCTGTCTGGTAGAGAACCTGCTGAAACTGGAGTGCTAATGCTTATTTTCGGCTTCCATCGAACTGGGCAGGCAGTTGTTACATGGATTTAGTATTTTCAAAGGTATATCATGTAGAGAAATTAGAGGGAAGAGTAGAGCTCCACATGGGAAATCCGTTCACAGTGCATACACAGTAGTGGGTGATCTTTGTGCTATGATTCCTTCTGTTTGTGTGGTTTGAATGATGTGAAAATTAGAAAGTTGACTACCTTAGTTGACAGGCTGTCAGGCGACTCTGCAGGAGTATTAGATGCTGTAAATTCAGAATTAGTAGCAATGAGATTCATGGTTCTCCAGAATTGGCTTAACTTAGACATTCTGCTTGCAAAAGAGGGCGGAGTTGGCAAAGTGTTGCATGTCCAACAATGCTGCACTTATGTGCGAGTTAGAAGCAAGGAGATCAACAATATTGTGAAGAATATCACTGATGTTTTGAAAGATTTGAACGTGTTGGAAGTGACAGGTGCTTGGGAAACAATTGGGAAAGGCTTTTCTGTTATAAGCAGCTGGCTATGTGAGCATGGTAGGGGGCTTTTAGGTGCTATATGAAGACCCATATAGATTATTGGTGTTTATGTAATTTGTTGGTTTCTGACAATAAAGGGGTTTAAGTTGATGAAAGGCGAAAGAATTCACGACAGAAAGGGAAAGAACTCAGTTGATGGAAAAGGGATGAAAAAAAGAGAGAATAAATAAAGATGGAGGAAGTATGTTATGTCTATTATGAGTTGAAGGAGTTGGAGGGAACTAGACGTAAGCAGCAGCAGACAGCGAACGTTTTCTGCAAGTGTCATGAGGGAAAATGGTGGGTGTTTTTAATTACGGCTCCCAGAGCCATCAGAGGAGAGAATTGATGATGCAGTGTCATCATCCTTTATTTACGCTTAATAATATGTTAACTTGTAACCCGCATAACCCCAGCATACATGATTTATTCATTATTTACACCCATGATTTAATATATTATTTTTCCATGATGTTTCATATTTAGACTCAGAAGACTGAATAATTCATTTATTGATTAACTATAGTTAGCATATGTACAATATAACATTGGTATTTGTTGGCCTAGTTGCCTCACTTTATATTTGAAACAAACTTTTTGTTTCTGCTTGCTGTGATCAACTTTTTCTCTTTCAGATATCAGAGTCACCATTTACTCATTTAGAAATGTTCAGCATCTGCATGGAATGAGAAACGGAGGCGGTGAATACTCCTTTGTGAGATATCATGAAAGTTACAATGAGAGAAGAATTTTGCATTTAATTATTAGTGAGAAGGAACTGGGCACCAAGAACACTGGATTTTGATTGGCTCCTACTCAGTGGGAACCTGAAGGATGTTTCATTTGGATGGAACTTATGTTGTAACTGTGTGAAGCTTGGAAGTTAGAGAGATCACTTGCCCCTCTCCACCTTTGCAGGTGGACATCCTTTCCCCTCACTTGAGACCAATGGTCCTTATCTTCCTGCTCATAGACATACTCTCAAAAGCAAGCTCCTCACTTTAATTGGAATCTTTATCTGGTCTTCTTTCAATTCTGTATCTGCAGACGCCTGCTGCTTCTGAATTTGCTGGACCTGACCGCAACCTTTGCATAGTATTAGGGAGTTTATTTTATAGAAACAAGACTTTGCCTTAGTTTGCATATGTTGCCTTTAATCATGCAATAGCTGCATTACTAACTAAACTACTTGAATTATATCCATGTATGCTGCCTTAAGTGAATTTCAATTTTTGCCTAATCGATTCGAATTGAGATTGTGACTTTACTAATCTGTAAGGAACCTTTATGGTCTGCAATACACTCCTCTCTGGCATTCCTAGGGTAAAAATTTGCTTCTCTGTCAATGAAATGTCAATCATTTTTTTATGTCAGCCTCAATTCGAGATAAAGGTGCATCCTTGCCGACATAGCGGAGTTCCGAGTTTCTGCACAATAAGCTCAGTGCAAATACCATCTTTATCTAATCCGCTGTTACCCCCACAACACTCTGTGGAAACGTTGGTAGTGCCCCTGACAATCCTTGGCTCACCATAAGGAGAGATAAATCAAAGAACAAGCCCTTGCAGGACATTATGGGGTGCTCCAGCAATGAAGAAGTGAATACTAGAGCAGCAGGCTTCTCCCACTGCTCTTTGTCTGTGTGGCTTAATCCTTCCTGTGTTTTCCATTTTTTTTTATTTTGGAGGGCTGACTTGGTTTCACCTGGAGCACCCACAGTTCTGTACACACTTGGGGTCCGCAGCAGAAGTCCCAAGGCCCCTGTGACCCAAACAGATTCCAGGTTACCTCCTGTGTCAGGCGTGGTTGGCAGCAGCATTTGTTTCTTGCTCCTGCCCGAGGCGGGACAGGTCTTGGTTTCCTGTTTTTCGGTGACACAGAAATGTGGTTCTGAGCTCCCTTCCAGCTGGCACAGCCCTAGGGGGATGGGGTCCTTGGCCCAAGAAAGGGTCTGGAGAGTAGGCCTCATGCATGCCCCCCTTGGGAATTTAGTAAAGAGTTCTGTGTTGTCCCCTGGGTGTTTGGCCCTCTCCAAGCAAATTTAAAAAGGATTCGCAGTGGAGCCTAACTGCTTCGTTCTGCAAAAGAGTTCAAAGAATAGGATCATTAAAATACCTTACATTGGGGCTTGATGGGGCGATTTTGAAGATCATAGACTAATTTTCCTCCTGCTGGCAAGCCATAGCCACCTGTAGCAGGCCTCATGGTCTCATTAAGGGAACACTCTGTAGGGAGATGGTTTAATTGGCTCTCTGTGCCAGCTTTCTCTTTTGCCTGGCTCCTTGTGCTCCTCTCCTCTTGCTGTGGCACAAAAGTCCAGATTTTCCTATAGCTAGAGAGATGGGGAACAGTCCTGCCGCCTCTGTGGGATAGGTAAAGAGGACTTAAAACACTAAGGGGCCGATTATGATCGCGGACGGACTTGCGTCCGTCCGCGATCATTAAGGAGGAGGGGACGTCCGCATGGACTGCGGAGTCCCCTCCTGTGCGATTAGGATGTGACCGCCAGGGTGGCGGTCACATCCTCTATTTTTAACATTGCGGCGGGTGCGGCTTCAAGCTGCACCCGCGGCAATGTTAAAAATGCACGCATTGCATTTGCATGCAGAAAGAGGCAGGCACCGCGCGGTGCCTGCCGCTTTCTGTATACAAATGCAGGGGGGTACCATAGGTACCCCCCATGTGCACCCCCCACCCCCCTTCACCTAGGGGGCCCGCAACGGGCCCCCACAGTGAAGTTACACATGCTTTTCCACGGCGGAAAAGCCGCCGCGGAAAAGCATGTTTGCAGGCACATACTAATCTGGCGGACGGTGTCTGAGAGACACCGTCACCAGATTAGTGCTTTTCCTCCGCGGTTGTAAGCCAACCGCGGAGGAAAAGCTGCGGACGGAAACCAGGACCCACCAGCCATCCTAATGTATCGGTGGGTCTTTGGTGGGTCCGCTGCGGATTTTCCGCATCCTCCGGGCCGGGGGTGGCTTCCGCCGGCCCGAAGGTTGCGGAAAATCCGCAATCATAATGAGCCCCATAATCTGTATTTGCCCGAACCTGGTGGACATAAGGTGTGCCTTATTACGATTAAAATGGAACGAAAAGGGAATAAGAAGCTGCAGGCAAGCTGTGAAGCTGTGTTTCAATCCAGAGGAAACTCAACTAAACAGCAGATTAACAAAGTACTTTGACATTGTGGCTAGCAGACTCAAAGACTTATAAAATAGGTACAGACAGTATAGCACGCAGCCAAGACCCCTTTGTTAATCACAGAGGCAGCCCGTCTAGATTTAGGTCAGCTAAAATCAAGATCAGCACTGTGAAGCACTAGCCCTTTATTACCCTCGAAATGGATTGCACATACAATGTCATTGTCTTCGATACGTTCTTTTAGCCCAAGAGTTTACCGCTTTTGTATGTAATTGTACAAAGATAAGGTTGTACACAATTTTAACCTTAACGTTTAATGTTTTGTCTTTTTATATTGTGAGTTTTTATTAACTGTACAATAAATCTTTCTTACTCTTACCCCCTAGCTGGTCCACAGGAGGTGCAAGGGGGAAAGAGCCACTACCCCTAGAGCAGAGGTCTTCAAACTTTTGGATGCCGAGACCCCCCTGTCAACATTTTCAAGCGTAAGGACTCCCTCCTGACAAACATTTCTAAACCTCTAGATTATGAGGAAGGTGAGGACCAAATTATGTGACAGGCTTCACTAAATTGTGTGAGTAGAAAATGTAAATAATGTTCTGTGATGCTGCGCATTTTGGGGTAGCATTGCTTTATTATATAGAATTTTTTTAAACACAGTAATACTGAAGAAAGATTTTACCACATCAGAACCAGTTTATAACCAAAATACAACAATTAACATCAGAAAGATGTCTAGTCAACCTCTGTGAAGGGCCTCCCAATCCGCAGGAATACGCGCTGCCACATTAGAAGCTCACCTGCCCATGACCGGGAGCAGCAAGGGTGAATTCAAACCGTGGTGGTCTTGTGCAGAGTTAAGCAGTTTACCCATGCCCCTTTCCTCTCACCCCCTTCCTTCCATCCCTCTCTTCTCTCCTCTCCCAACCCTGGATCCCTCTCTCACATTGCAGGCAGATGGTTATTAGCCCGAGGACACCTTTTGGTAACAGTAGCGCACTACAAATGTAAATAATAGGCAGAAGCAGGGGGTCCACTAGACCCGAACTTCGGGAGGGGGGTTAACACTCCCAGTCAGGGCTTGTCCAAGCACTGGTCGCACACGGTGCAACAGTCTTTCCACCTTCTCCATGAATTCCCTCATTACCACTCACCAACAATACACCTCATCTCTCTATAGCACCTGTCTGACAAACATTTCATTTTTTATAGCGCTACTCATAGTTTACTCACACTCAGTTCTGTGATGTGCATGGTACATCTTCTTCACCTTCTGCACTGTGTGGGTGACAAGAGTGCCCATGTGACTGCACGGTGAGCAATGCAACAGTGTGAGAGTATGGTTAAAGGAGTGACTGCAGGGTGAGTGAGGTGACCATATGAATTTGGGTTCGGCAGTAAGTGCAGAGTGGGATGGTTAGTGATGGCCTTGTTTGAGTGAGTTACAGATTGAACAGTAAGGGCGGGACAGGTGAGTGGAGTGTCACATGAGTGCAGGGTGAAAAGTGTGCTCGTGTGACTGCAGGGTGAGGTACAGAGTGAACAATGCAAGCATATTTTTAGTGCAGAGTGAGAGCAGGGTGAGCGGGTGAATGTTGTGAGTGCATGGTGATCAGTGTGAGTGCATGGTGATCAGTGTGAGTGCATGGTGATCAGTGTGAGTGCATGGTGATCAGTGTGAGTGCAGGGTGATCAGTGTGAGTGCAGGGTGATCAGTGTGAGTGCAGGGTGATCAGTGTGAGTGCAGGCTGAGCGGGTGAATAGTGTGAGTGCATGGTGATCAGTGTGAGTGCATTGTGATCAGTGTGAGTGCATTGTGATCGCTATGAGTGCATGGTGATCAGTGTGAGTGCATTGTGATCAGTGTGAGTGCATTATGATCAGTGTGAGTGCATTGTGATCAGTGTGAGTGCATTGTGATCACTATGAGTGCATGGTGATCGCTATGAGTGCATGGTGATCAGTGTGAGTGCATTGTGATCGCTGGGAGTGCAGGGTGAACGTGAAAGTGAAGGTGAGAATGAGAAGTGAGTAGTTTGAAAGCAGGGTGCATTCCCAGAAACTTGAAGCGTAGGGTTTCAGATATAAGTTAAACTATTACTATAATGGCATTAATCAGGGTTCGAGGGTGGAGGAAATAAATAATGTGCTGATCCTACAACAAACTTCCAGTCTAATGATTAGGGTTACCAGCTCATTATTTTGATGGCCCAGAAATAAGCAGTCACCTACAGCTGTATTTTTTGCACTTATCTTTGAATACTTAGAGCAGCAAATATAAATAGAAAGCACTTTTAATTGTGTTCTAGGGATGCCTCAATGATCCATGACTAATAATTAAAGAAAATAAAGACAGAAAAGTCAGATCACTAATTAATACATACTTTTTTATTTATAACTAAATTTAGTGTCAAGAGCAGGTCTCTGCAGGATCGTTAAACAACACATAGCAGGCATGTTTCTTTTGGCAACCCAACTTTATATTTCTTTTCATTAAATGCATTCTCACACTACAGCAGTAAGTGTAAAAATACAAATGTAAGGACTAGGCAGAGTGGGGGCCCAGGGGGTACTGGAACCATAAAAAAAACTAAGCTTAGGTAATCAGTTAACAAAGGCATGTAAATATGCTAATGGTCTTTAAAGACCTGTGAAAAACTCGGGCTGGAGATAAGACTCCAGACACTGCCCAGCCGAGGCCCCAGGAGCGCGAGCTGCACTGCACCATCCCGGGCTGAGCCACAGGATGGGGGAGGAGGGGGGCTGAAGCCCTGGAGGCCAGGGCAGAAGTGACACTGTGAAGGCGCGACCCCCTTTGCATCGCTCCACGGCCCCCCTGGGGGTCGCGCCCCACAGTTTGAAGACCCCTGCCCTAGAGAGACCCATCTAGCACTTGGGTCAGCTGCAGACAGGGTCTTTAGTCCATCTGGGCATCAGGTGGCTTATACTTCCAGCTGTCCATGGTGTTGCCACCATTGCTTTAGAGGTCCAACGTCTTGCTCTATTTCATGTTCTGGTGATGACACCTCCATGCCCAGTACCAGCCTGTGGGTTGTGGACACCCCTTTGTCTAACCCTAAACCTGGTTCTGGTCAATTTCTCCCTTTCCCTTGGGTTTGGCTCTAGCCTGACCAGTGACGTAAAAGACTGGTGTCAGGTCTCTTTGTGTGTGCTAGGGAAAGTCCCTTTGAAGTGTAATCAGGGTTGGCGGTTAAAACTCCTCCCCAGCTATCCTGCCAGTAAGACTCACTCCCCTCTACACCCAGGACGTTTTGTTCTCTGTCTGGCTCAAATACACATTTCCCAATGGGTACGCCATCACAAGCCTAGCAGATGGTTATTCACAGAAAAGACCCCAGAAAATTTGGGAAGGGAAATGTCAACTTTCTAAATTGACATTTCAAAAATATTATTTTAAAATCTTACTTTATCATTAAAGAGGATTTTAAATTACAATTAAAATGAGTGGAAGAAGTATTTTCTCAAGATACCACCAATCCAAATGTAGCATTTAATTGATATAACAATATAGCCTAATGTTTCCCAATGGCAGCAGCCTAGCTTCCTACAATGAAAAGCATTTTGGGGATAGTTCACTGTAAGGACATGTTCAACTTTAATTTCTACCTGTCCTACTTTTAAATATCATGCACCCTGTCTTTCTGTGCAATAAGGCTACACATAGGTGGCATTAGTATTTAAAAGGAAGCCTTAGTCTCATCAAAAGGGGCATTTTGACAAGTCAAAATTGCAGTTTTATACTGCCACAGGCAGGTTAGGTGTATACATCAACAAGGCCGTACACAACTGTAGCCTCTCATGTGCAGTCTGCACTAAGCCACACATAAGTGTGCTCATGTGTTTATAAGTAACCAGCCCAGTGCCTCTTAGCCTAGCTGCTCACAGTGGCCTCATCTTATACGGCAGACATTGGCGCTAAAACATGCACAGTCCAATTACAATTCAGCTACTGAACGTGACACCCAGGTAATGAGACTCACCCACAATAAAGGTCCCAAAACCGGGAGATCCATTGCAAAATATCCTGGCTTACTAAATGGGTGGCACCCATTTGCAACAATAATCATTACATGAACTCTGTCTCTCACCATAGCATTGACCCTAACACCTGTCCTACCTAACCACTAACTTTGATCCAATCTCTGCAATCCTTATCCTGCAATTTACCTACTTTTCAATGAAATTGCTTTTCAATGAAATGTCACAATGAAATATATTTTCTGTGAAATTACGTGATGACAGGTTATTATCTGTATCCACTTATCAATACATATTTAGCGTGTTGACAGCCCATGTTTTGTAAATGGTCATAACAGTGGAACTCTTCTTTAAACTTTGATTTTCATATTTATCGTCAGTTAATTTATCCTCTTGTTTAAATGAAAAGCATGTATCAAACTAATAAAGTACATCTCCAAATGAAGGGAAAGGACGAACTTTTCCGTTGTCTCAATTCATGTTTTTCTGTTTGACTCAAGCCATATCATAAAATTCTGAGTACGATCCTTGCAATATGTATACATTGTATGCATTTATCCTAAAATGCCTTTCTTCTGAAATACCGGTATAAACATGATGTACCCAGAAAGCTGCATCAAAGGTACTCCCTGTACCACTCAATTTAAAAAAAAAAAGGATTAAACTAGTGTTTTGCAGTGATATTGTGAAACAGCAAGGGTAGTACATTTTCAAACAGCAGGCAGCATCTCATTTCCAAAAAACAAAAACAAAAACAAAAACAAAAAAAATCAGTGCATGAGGACACATGCAAGAATATTGCAGGTGCAAAATAAAAGTAATTTTTCAAGGGGTAAGTGTGACTTACATATGGCTGAATTAATGTGTAATATATGTCTTTGTAAACTTTGCATAATTTGCCAAACTACCTTATGTCTGTGTAAATTGCATAATCATGCAAGTGGGTGGCAAAAGTTGTCCCAAGACTGACTTTGTCACTTCACAATCCCAATGGTATCCTATTACTGCAACTCAAGGAAAGGAAGTGCTCACAGCGCATTTCACTGGGGGTGAGTGCCCCACTAATAAAGTAGGGTACACATAGGAAGGAGACACTGGTAAAGCATTAGCCCAGGTGATCTCTGGTACTCCTATGGTCATAGGATGGCCAAGAGGCAAGGGGATGCTCTGTTGACTACAGCAGATTGGACTGCAAAGAGGGAATGAAGTGAATGCCTCCCTTTAACATATAGGTTTCAGACCCCTGAAAGGCAGCCGCGGTGCATCCATTGGGGCGTAAGGGCGTAGCCCCACCAGCCACAATGGAACCGCATCTCGGCCGCCGGCCGCAATCCTATCTATAAAATACATTGCAACAATCAGCCTCAGCCCACCGCCGGGAATTGTACAGGGGGGTGGCCTGCAGCTTGAGTGACACTCAGGCTGCAGCAGACAGTAGTGCGCAGTCCCTCTGGGGAACTTACAGTGCACTGTGCGCATGCTTGGGATAGTTGGCAACTATCTCAAGCATGCACACTGTAAGTTCCCCAGCGGGACCCAGGGGTACTTTTTCGCCTGCCACAGCCCAAGTTTTCAAAGGGCGACAGGGTGAGCAGCAAATGTGCCCCCCTAGCCAATCCTGGCGATGCATGCAGCGCCAAGATTGGCTGGTCCACCACGCAGCATCCATCATTAGATGCCGCACGTAGGGGTGGCACACACACTGTTGCACGCGCTGCGAGGAGGATGTCGGCGGTAAGAAAACTTTGGGAACCCATACTCTGCTGAACTCAGAACATATACGTATGTGATTTGTATACTATCAATGCATGTTTGCGGTTGTAAGTGACCCCACTCTCCGAGTAGACCAATCCAGAAGCATATAAAAGACTGGCGTGGTACTCGTCATAGCCAGGAGCCAGCGCGTGCCACGGGTCCTTGAGATTGAATGGAGTGGTCGTGCAATCCGACGCCTCTCTAGGTTTGTGATCGCCAACCTTACGTTAACCTTCGCGTTACTACAGGGCTGAGCGAGCTCGCAGCCTGGCTGCCTGTGCTGGAGTCCACTCACGCCGCAGGTTCTTCCAGGCAGGTAATAATGACGCTTTTGTCTAAACCGGTAACCAAGAGCCTGCCTCTTGTGCCTTTTGTTGGCGGTTTGATAATGAGGAAGTGTGCGAAGAATGTAAAGATTGTCCCACGTGTTTCTTGAATGAGGCAACTTCAATTGTCTGCTTTTAATTTGTTTGAATCTGTGAAGCGTCAAGACAGACATACACTTTTGTGATATAAATTGTTTGCGTTCTTGGAGGCCTCACCCTTCTCACGAGCCAGCTTTAATACTTAATGTTTTCAGTGTAATTTTGTGTACCTGACTTTGCATGGTCAACGTTAATAACTATAAACAGCATCGGGGTGGCACACTCTTCAATAATCCTATTATCCTGCAAAGATCCGGGGGGTGGGACGCTTGGGGGGGGGGGGTTGCTAGGGAACCGCGGAGGTCGGAAGACTGGGGAGGAATAAAAAAACGCTTTGCTTCGTAGCACTTCACTCGAAGCTGTTCATGGATTTCTAGCAGCCACTGCCCTTTTTTGCTTAAAAGTTGGGTTGCCAAACAAATGATTGAGCAGAATTGCTACCAATGTATTGAAATGCTTCCAGACTTTGGATACTTAATTAGTATTCTTCTATACCTCTTACAAATTATTTAAGAAACTTAAGGCCGAGTGATAGTGATCTTAAATAAATAATTGAGCTGGGAAAAGACACAGCTGAGGGGGCCCCACTTCCCTTTAGTTTAGGAGGATCCTACCCAGCCTAAGGCTGTTGAATATCTGTGAGCTGTTGGGTTCAGGGTCTCCTCATCACATTGATGGTGATGACAGAGAAGGGGCCCTATAATGTTGCATTATATAATGCACAGGGTCGGCTCTAGGGTGGTGCGACCGGAGCCACCGCACTGGGTGCTGATTTAGAACGGGGGCGCCTGTTTGGTGTTTGCTTGTTTATATTGTGCGTAAATGCACCTGCTGCCGCGCTCTAGCAATGTCCAGACAGCAATTAAAATGTCAAAAAAACTCCAGTGATTAATGTTCTTCCAGGCGAGATCGGAGTTTTGTCTAATAGACATTTTGACTCGTCGAAGTTTTAATTCATGTTAAGGTAGTGCAGAGCAGAGGGTTAAAATGCTTGCTGCGAAGAACATGTACCATGCATATAACAGTGAATGTAATGTAAACAGGTCAGTGGGTTACTGCTTTTGTCAGAGACTTCCTTTTGTTAGTTGTAGTTTACAGTGAACTATTAACTGTCATCAAAGAACTGCGTGCAGACTTCAAGGTATAGATTAGTGTGTATGGATTTTTCCCCCAGACTGTCATTATTCCAATGTTGGGAAAAGGGTTCACTTGGGTACAAATCAGTTCTTGTTATTAAAGAGAGCATCAATCCATTGTGTTACATTTTAAATTCAGAGTTTGTGCTTCTCCCGACCAAGTACTCTTTAACTATACTGCCTATCAATATGGATGACATGTGAATTCACCCCTAGTTGTCGTTTGTCTTATATAACATGTCCTACACACTGTTTTACACACCTATGATTGCTAGTCTCTGTGTAATGTGTGCGTTATGTACAGTGCTGTTATGTACAGTGGTGTTCATTCGACTTCCTATGTTGCTGGAGTGCATTTGGTTTTTTTGCAACTGATTCTATGACTTTTGGGGTGTATCCTCGAAAGTTTCCTGTTAATGTGGCTGACCTGCTTGCTGAAGTGCACTTTATACTTGCTTTTGAGTGACACCAAGTGTTGCTGGTTTAATTCGGGGCATCATCAACTACCAATTTAGCAGTTTAAAGGGTAGGTGACACTGAGCAGTTCTGAGTAATATGAAACATGTAATTGTTTGTTTATAGCTGATCTTAGTTGGATCAGAGACCGCTAGTTTCCAAAATGATGCTCATAAATACCACTGTAGGGGAGCAGTATAAAGACTTTATGAAGCGAGGGAACAAATGGCACAAGACAGCCTCAAAGGAAGAAAGATAGGTGGGGATGAGAGATGGATAGATGGGGAAAGGGGTGGACTGGTGGATGGATGATTGGTTGGATGGGCAGAACAATGGACGATGGATGGAGAGAATAAGTGGATGGATGAAGAGAAGGATGCCTCAATAAAGAGACTAATAGTTGGAAGGATTTAAAAAAGGAAGTATGGGTGAAGATAGAGATGCACAGGCAAAAGCATGAATGTATTGGTGAAGAAAGGAAGAATGACAGCTGCAGAGAAGGAAGGATGGGTGAACGGAGGGCAGCAAGAATAAAGAACTATTAGAAAAATTACAAAGATTATCAAAGGAGGACGGAAACCGATAGAACAAGAAATATTTGTTGAAGGACTGAAAGGACGAAAAAGACTGAAAGGGTGATGGGGCAGGAAATATGTTTTAGAACTCCCTCAGGGGGAGCTCTCCCTCCAAGCCTGTCTGGGGCATATTTTCTTTTTCTGGCTACTTCCTTGTTTACATCAAATATTTTTACTCTGTAATAATATCCCTGTACATGCTTAATGTACTTAAAAAGGCAGCCTAGTGCATGACTTGTAACATTTTAGAATGCATCATGTGTGATGTTTTAGAGGATTTTCTATGCCTTTAGAGAGGCAAGCTGCCGCGCATAGCTATTAGAGGATATCCATGACCTGAATAATGGTGTTTAAATTACCAACAATGTCCATGAAGTCTTCCTAAACACTCTTTTCACACTTCCATTTTATATTTAAAAAGCATTACCTTAATCAGTCCAGTTTGCGCCTTAGGCAAGACATCATGGCTCACATTAGAGGCTTTTACAAGTGTGAATGTATGAAGCTCTGTGGTTATACTGAATAAGCAGCTACCTACGTTATGCCATCTATTAATGTAATAACTGCACTTTCACAATTACTTTATTAACCTTCCTGCTTTCTCAAATTTGCTTGAAAATGCACGATTTTTCTTCAAAATTTTCGGGGGGGGGGGGGTAACCCCTCCAAATCCCCCTTTTGGGGTTCGGGCTCGCTCGCTGCACTCGCTCACTACGGTGCTGTATACAAATTACTTTGCGCCCCACCACTTTCACGCACTGCCCCTGCTGAAAGGGTCCCTCATTTGGGAATCTGGCATTAATAGTTAAGTCAGAATGCCATGAAAGCTAATCAGAGCTTGTTACCTTGAGAGTGAAATTTAAGGATCACATATTTCGAATGTGGTCATAAACTAATTTCTCACCCTTGGCCACTCAAAACGATTCTTCAATTTTGACCTTCCCACCCTTCAGGGATCTCAGGCAATGTTGGATCTGGTCCTTTGAAGAGTCAGTTTTGATAACAACATTTGTCTGTAGCCTCTTGGTATCAGCACTGTCATCGCCACTGGCTCTCAATGCCCCTTCCTGGGTCCTGGATGAAGAAAGCCGCTGCAACCATGACTCCCCTGTGGTTCAGGCAGCGCATTGGTTGCCAATTAGTGACCTCATCAAATTCAAAGTACTTTCTATGATTCAACAGACATTCAACAAGTCTTCTCCTGCTTTTGTTACAAAAATGCTTTTATCCATGTTTCCCACTAATCATTGTTTGATGCCTGTCTCATTATAACCTGCTTATCCCCAAATTGGGGGTGCTGGCATGTCAGCTATTGAACAATTCTCTTTACAATATCAAATGTAGGGTACCGCGCTGATTGTGGATTTGCAGTGGCCTGGAGTCTAGTGGCCTGCGTGTTGCTGGCGGTGATAGATGCGCTTTAGAAGCTAATACCACAACAGGAGCTACCAGGGGCTGCACATACCTTCTAAAGGTTGATGAGCGTGAAGCTGAGGGCTTAAAACTGTATTTTTGAAAATCGGATGAAAAAGAACTTTTAAAGGACCTAATTGTTGGTGTCCACTTCCAGCCCTGTGAGCATAAGCATTTTTAAATGAATTGCTAGCTGCAACACTTCAAAAAGAAGGGGTTGTTAATAGGAACTTTAACAACTTGGGAAGAGACTTGAAGAATCTAACCAAAGAGAGAGAGAGATACAGAGTAAGAGAAATGAAGAGAAACAGCTGGCAAGAGGGCAAGAGAGAGGGAGATAAAGAGAGGGAAGGTGAGAGAGACAGAATGAGAGACGGCGAGAGATAGACCACAGGAGAGAGAGTAGACAAACAAATAGAGGGTGCATGAGCAAGAGAAGGAGACAGCGAGGGAGATGGAAAGACAAAACGTTAGAGCAAATGTGTGAGAGAGAAAATGACAGACTATCTGAGCGAGAAACGAAAGGCAGTAGGAAGAGAGGGGAGAGAGAGAAGGATAGCCCGAGGAAGGAATAGCTACAGAGAGCAAGAAAGGGAGAGGAAATAAGACGCAGATAGGAGGTATAAATACATAGGGAGATGAGAGGTCAGAAAAGGGGAGGGTGAAACACACTGTGTGACAGAGCGAAAGAGTGTCACAGCATGGTGCATTGTTTACGACGCTGCTGCATCACAAAAGTGACGCAACAGTGGCGTAAAAGTGTTGCAAGAGGCTTATAAATCTGCCCCTTAGTTTCTTGGGTGCCCTCTCTCATACCCCTAGCCTCTTTTCTCTCTCTCTTCTCCATCTCTCGACAGTTAGGGAGACTGGAGGGTTCCGTGTCATTCCTGCAGCAACATTCAGATCGACAGTTTATTGGTAACTTGACTCTAACACACAGAAACTGCTATTCCAGACAATTATGGGCAAACACTACAACTGAAGGACAGAGGTCCTGAGTTCATAACATCTGTCCATGACATTTGACATTCAGGCCATGATCTGCTGTGTTAAAGTTTAGACCAAAAACGTGGAGTCTCAGGTAAAGCATTAAAATGGATTTGATCCTTTCTGACAGGTGACGGTGTGTCTAGTTGGGGATTTCCTCTCATGCCCTTAATCAATCTGTGGTACAAAAGGGGGTGGTGATGGACGGAGCATCTGAATCAATCAAACACTCACACCCAGTCAAAAGATCTGGGTTTAATCCATCACCGTTCTTTAGCCCACTCTGCCACCCCAGTTCAGACATGGCTATATGCAAATCAGTCTGACCCTGTGCCTCATGGGAAAAGTCCAGCCCGAACTGCCAAGCCATGTCTTCTCTGGACCGGAAACAAGCTTCCGAGGACCGGTTTCTGGCATTCCAGCCGTCTTCAGCCTTGCTTACTTGAATCCAGTGGCAAAGTGAGCAAGGGACTCACGTCTGAGCATACCCTGCCACACTTATGGCGGCCAAAAGCGGTACAAAAGGGGGTGGTGATGGATGGAGCATCTGAATCAATCAAACACTCACACCCAGTCAAAAGATCTGGGTTTAATCCATCACCGTTCTTTAGCCCACTCTGCCACCCCAGTTCAGACATGGCTATATGCAAATCAGTCTGACCCTGTGCCTCATGGGAACAGTCGAGCGCGAACTGCCAAGCATGTCTTCCCTGGACCGGAAACAAGCTTCCGAGGACTGGTTTCTGGCATTCCAGCCGTCTTCAGCCCGGCTTGCTTGAATTCAGTGGCAAAGTGAGCAAGAGACTCACGTCTGAGCATACCCTGCCACACTTATGGCAGCCAAAAGCGGTACAAAAGAGGGTGGTGAGGGACGGAGCATCTGAATCAATCAAACACTCACACCCAGTCAAAAGATCTGGGTTTAATCCATCACCGTTCTTTAGCCCACTCTGCCACCCCAGTTCAGACATGGCTATATGTATATAAGTCGGACCCTGTGCCTCATGGGAACAGTCCAGCCCGAATTGCCAAGCCATGTCTTCCCTGGACTGGAAACAAGCTTCCGAGGACCGATTTCTGGCATTCCAGCCGTCTTTAGCCCGGCTTGCTTGAATTCAGTGGCAAAGTGAGCAAGGGACTCGCGTCTGAGCATACCCTGCCACACTTATGGCGGCCAAAAGCGGTACAAAAGGGGGTGGGGATGGACGGAGCATCTGAATCAATCAAACACTCACACCCAGTCAAAAGATCTGGGTTTAATCCATCACCGTTCTTTAGCCCACACTGCCACCCCAGTTCAGACATGGCTATAAGCAAATCAGTCTGACCCTGTGCCTCATGGGAACAGTTCAGCCCGAACTGCCAAGCCATGTCTTCCCTGGACCGGAAACAAGCTTCCAGGGACCGGTTTCTGACATTCCAGCCGTCTTCAGCCCGGCTTGCTTGAATCGAGTGGCAAAGTGAGCAAGGGACTCACGTCTGAGCATACCCTGTCACACTTATGGCGGCCAAAAGCGGTACAAAAGGGGGTGGTGATGGACGGAGCATCTGAATCAATCAAACACTCACACCCAGTCAAAAGATCTGGGTTTAATCCATCACTGTTCTTTAGCCCACTCTGCCACCCCAGTTCAGACATGGCTATATGCAAATCAGTCTGAGCCTGTGCCTCATGGGAACAGTCCAGCCCGAACTGCCAAGCCATGTCTTCCCTGGACCGGAAACAAGCTTTCGAGGACCGGTTTCTGGCATTCCAGCCGTCTTGAGCCTGGCTTGCTTGAATCCAGTGGCAAAGTGAGCAAGGGACTCACATCTGAGCATACCCTGCCACACTTATGGCAGCCAAAAGCGGTACAAAAGGGGGTGGTGATGGACGGAGCATCTGAATCAATCAAACACTCACACCCAGTCAAAAGATCTGGGTTTAATCCATCACCGTTCTTTTGCCCACTCTGCCACCCCAGTTCAGACATGGCTATATGCAAATCAGTCTGACCCTGTGCCTCATGGGAACAGTCCAGCCCGAACTGCCAAGCCATGTCTTCCCTGGACCGGAAACAAGCTTTTGAGGACCGGTTTCTGGCATTCCAGCCATCTTCAGCCCGGCTTGCTTGAATCCAGTGGCAAAGTGAGGCACAGGGTCAGACTGATTTGCATATAGCCATGTCTGTACTGGGTGGCAGAGTGGGCTAAAGAACGGTGATGGATTAAACCCAGATCTTTTGACTGGGTGTGAGTGTTTGATTGATTCAGATGCTCAGTCCATCACCACCCCCTTTTGTACCGCTTTTGGCCACCATAAGTGTGGCAGGGTATGCTCAGACGTGAGTCCCTTGCTCACTTTGCCACTGGATTAAAGCAAGCCGGGCTGAAGACGGCTGGAATGCCAGAAACCGGTCCTCGGAAGCTTGTTTCCGGTCCAGGAAAGACATGGCTTGGCAGTTCGGGCTGGACTGTTCCCATGAGGCACAGGGTCGGACTGATTTGCATATAGCCATGTCTGAACTGGGGTGGCAGAGTGGGCTAAAGAACGGTGATGGATTAAACCCAGATCTTTTGACTGGGTGTGAGTGTTTGATTGATTCAGATGCTCCGTCCATCACCACCCCCTTTTGTACCGCTTAATCAATCTGCTGCAACGTTCCCAAGGGATTTACTCCCTCTCCTGTTATTTAATGTTAATATAACTCCTTAGACAAGACCAATTGCAGTCCATGGTCTACATTTTCAATATTTACAGTTGAAATATTTAACCATAAAACAATAGGCTGATTCACACTTGGCATATTATGGAAGCAAGACACACGATTGAGCTATAAAACAATGAGATAGACGTAAGGTTAGAACTACACCAGAGTGAGGACCGATGTAATTATCTCCTAGAGAGGAAGTGTTCAAACTAGGAATTCATACCACCCTGGTGGCCGTGGCAGCGCTTCTAGGTGGGTGCAAATGCCTCAGTAAGGACTTCTAAATTAAGATAGTCTGGAAGAGCTACTCTGTTTTTTTTTTTTTGCATTTCTAGGCCGTCTTCATTTACATGAAGCAGTTGAAGTGCATGAAAATCACCTAAACCTTTCAGTGGTAGGGGGAAACACTTAGATAAAAGCAGCAACATTTTCTAAAAGTATTTAGTTGTTTTTTCACCTTCGCAGCAACTGCATATAAAATAATGTACACACCTAAAATGAAAACTGGACATTGGAAGGGTTACACACAGATAACCCTTGCTGAAATATATGCCAAGTAGGGGAGGAAAAGGTAATTTTGGGTCTATCACATGTATATGTGGTTTCCTTATTGCAGAAGGTCATTAAAAACAAAGTTAAACATAAAATGAGAACTACATGTAAATTAAACTATCTGGTGGGAAATGCACTCTTTTACATAATCATAAAAAGCAAAAACTCCTTTTCCTGAACTTTACAACCAATTTCTATTACTTTGTTCCATGAAGAGACATTCCACAGGTAGGAGAAGGGATCTCGTCTATGCGCAGGTTACCAAATTTACAAACTTTTTGAGTGTCAGACTCGGTTCAACATGAATGTATTTACAAACACAGACACTCTTTTACATAATGAAACGTCAGTTGGTTATTGAGATCACTTCAGATGCCTGTTTGTGAGAATAGAGAGTCACAGAATTGAAACCTGGTTGGCGCAGTGTGGAATAGTGACTTGTGTATTTATAGTACCATGGGGTACAAGCATGTAGGAAGTACTGTGGATATATAACTCGTTGCAGAACACATAGAACGAGGAAATCACCTCTAGTGTTTGTTTATGTGCAGGAAGGTGCCCCTTCTTGCACATAAACAATCATTGACAAAAATGCCATTTTGTAACTTCTATGTGTGCTAATGCAGCACACAGAGAAGCTGACAAATGGCATTTCAGATTGTTTATGTGCAGGAAGGAACACTTTCCTGCACATAAACAATCATCCCTGTGACGTAGGCATCCTTTTGCATCCTTGCGCCATGGTGCAAGGATGCCTGTGTCTGGGCGTGGCAGCTAATTGTGTGCCAGCACAGGGAAAAGCACAGAAATGTGACATATTATTGTAAATATGTTGCATCCCTGTGCTTTGAAAGTGCTGCAGCGTGGTGCAGCCAAAGGGCTTGCAGTGCTGTGCTGCAGCACTTTCTTGTAAATGAGGCTCATAGAGAGGGGGAGACAAAGACGGAATAGAGAGAGAGAGAGGAGGAGACTTTGTAAGGGAGTTAAAGATACATAGAGCTAAAGCTACAGAAAGAGAAATGGAAAGAGAGAGTTAGAATGAGAGATAACTTTGGACAAACAAACGCAGCCTGATGGCCAAAGCTTGGAACAACCTTCCGCTGCACCTCAGGACCGCCTCATCGCTTTGGGATTTCAGGAAAGGACTCAAGACCTGGCCGTTCAAATGAATGGATCAATCAATCAATCAATCAATCAATCAATCAATAAATCAATCAATCAATCAATCAATCAGTACATTTGTAGAGTGCACCACTCACCCATGAGGGTCTCAAGGCGCTGGGGGGGGGGGAGGGGTGCTGCTACTGCTCGAATAGCCAGACCTTGAGAAACCTCCTGAAGGTTAGTAGGTCCTGGGTCTGCCATAGGAGGATGGGGAGGGTGTTCCAGGGCTTGGCGGCATGGTGGGAGAACGATCTGCCACCGGTGGTCGCTCTTTCGGATGCGGGGGACGGTGGCGAGGTCGGCGGAGCGGAGTTGGTGGTTCGGGGTGTAAAAGGTGAGGCGTCTACTGAGGTATGCTGGTCCGGTGTTGTGAAGTGCCTTGTGTGCGTGGGTGAGGAGCTTGAAGGTGATCCTCTTGTTGACGGGAAGCCAGTGCAGGTCTCTCGGTGCGGTGTGATGTGGCTGTGGCGTGGGATGTCGAGGATCAGGCGAGCAGAGGCGTTCTGGTTGAGTTGTAAACGTTTCAGGAGTCTGGCAGTAGCTCCTGTGTTGAGGGCAGTTCAGTAGTCCAGCCGGCTGCTGACGAGGGCCTGGGTGACCGTTCTGCTTGTTTCGTGGGGATCCACCTGTAGATCTTGCAGAGCATGCAGAGGGTGTTGAAGCAGGAGGACGAGACGGCGTTGACTTGCTTGGTCATGGAGAGTGTTGAGTCAGGGATAAACCCCAGGTTGCGTGCGTGGTCTGTGGGTGTCAGTGCTGCTCCCAGAGTGGGCGGCCACGAGGAGTCATCCCAGGCTGAGGGGGTGGAGCCGAGGATGAGGACCTCTGTCTAGCTTCAGACAGCTGTTTTTCATCCACTCGGCGACAGCTTTCATTCCTTTCTGGAGGTTGGTTTTGGTGGTGAGGGGGTCCTTGGTGAGGGAGAGGATCACCTGGGTGTCGTCGGCATAAGTGATGATGTTAAGTTCATGCAGTTGGGCGACCTGGGCGAGCGGTGCCATGTAGATGTTGAACAGTGTCAGGCCGAGGAATGATCAGTGGGGTATGCCGCAGATGATCTCGGAGGCTTATGAACGGAAAGGGGGAGGCAGATGCTCTGGGTTCTGCCGGAGAGGAAGGAGTTGGTCCATTCTAGAGCCTTGTCTCGGATCCCTGCATTGTGGAGGAGTGTGCTTAGGGTGCGGTGGCAGACAGTGTGAAAGGCAGCTGATAGGTTCAGGAGGATGAGGGCCACGATCTCGTCGTTGTCCAGCAGGACCCTGATGTCATCGGTGGTGGCAATGAGGGCAGTCTCGGTACTGTGGTTGCTGCGGAACCCGTACTGGGACGGGTCCAGTATGTTGTTCTCCTTGAGGTAGCAGTTCAGCTGCCTGTTGAGGGTCTTCTCGATGACCTTTGCCAGGAACGGGAGCATGGAGATGGGCCAGAGTTCTTGAGGTCCCTCGGATCCGCCTTAGGCTTCTTCAGTAGGGCGTTGATCTCGGCGTGCTTCCAGCTCTCCGGGAAGGTCGCGGTCTCAAAGGAGATGTTGATGGCCTTGGTAGAGAGAGAGAGGGCGAGGGAAAGGAAGAGATTATATCTAAGAGAAAGAGTTAGAGAGATGCACACAGAGCCACAAATAATTAGAGATACAAAGAAAAAGAAGGCGCAAGGGAGCGAAAGAGAGAGAGTTAGTGAGAGAAGACAGAGAGCGAAAGACACACCAAGTCAAAAAATGATAAACGGAGACAAAGAGACAAAAAGAGTAAGACAGAAAAAGAAAGAGATAGAAGGTAATCCTTGATTGTTGACATATCACGTGGATCTATATAAATATGTCCTAATTAATATTGATTACTCTAGGAATAGACAGCACAACGAGCACACATTGTCTTTTTGGAGACAGTGAGATCTGTACAGAGTGACACTGAGTTATAAGGTTCAGACACATGATGAGTGGGTTTGTTTTGGCTGCTGTTACATTGCTATTTGGCTTCTGCATTAATAAGATGGTGTTCCTTCTGTCCTCGCCCATCTCCTGTCCTCTCTGACTAGACTGACTTTTAAGTGGCAGTCTGAGGAATCTTCACCCTTTGGTAACACAGTATGTATTATTATACAGTCCTCACTGTTTTTGCTGCATATTTATTTATTTACTCATGCACTTATATAGCTCGATTTAAGACCTACAGTACACTGAAAGGGGTAAAAAAGTGAAATATAAGCGAGGGTATCAGGGAGCATAAAGGAAGTGGAGGGGTGTAGGTAATGCACGGATTACAACTGTTTGCGATATGGACGGTCATACCCACACAATAGATCTTACTACAAGTGGGATAAACTAATTATAACACTCTCTGTAAGTGCACATTATTACAGAACAGTTACAAATTCAGAGATGGACAGCCTGATTTAGTGTCAGGTGGTAGTATAAAATCCTGCAGAAACTAGAGGAAGCGCGTCTGCTAAAGGGCATTCAGCCAGTGGCAGATAGAAAGGAGATATTAAATATTTGTTGTGCCCTTTGGATTTGTGGTATCATAGTAGAATGTCCCTGCAGTGGATAAACAGATGCAGACTCATACTCATATTGTTGGATAAGGACATATTTGTGGTCTGTTTGTATTTGTCGTTTGCCTTTTCTGGGTTGCCTTAAAGACAGTTTTAGCTGTCTCCCCAGCCTCATGTAATCAAAAAACATGCATAAATAACAAATACGCATATACAGACAAAGAATGGCATTGGCCCTGCCCTTTTCCTCCATTGGTCTGTTCTACTGTCATCCCTTTTTTGCTTCCGCCCATCCACCACAGCCTACAGCGTGGGGTAATAAGTCAGCCCGCTTGAGCTTTTGGGTCTCTTCCCTGTGAACGATGGCATGTTTGCCTGATTATATATGCATATCCCCTTAAAAAGAAGTCCACTTAAGTGCCAGGCCTGAAAGCCAATACTTTGTGTTGCCAATGGTCAGGTTACAGTAGGAATAATAATCCCTGTGATTTGTATTAAAAGTAAAAAGCGTTTTGTATACCAGTTTTAAGTAGGCCTGCCTTTTAGGAAGCATACTGTTCTATAACCATTCCATGCAATGTTTGTTACTTTTTCAAATTAAACTTTTCATTGCGTGGGGGCGTGGCCTGGCAGGCGATGATGGCGGTCGCATCTTGAGTGTGCTCTCGGACCCCTCCGCTATCCGCCCTCTCTAATGGACTTCTAGCACTGAGAGCTGATACCCCCACTCGAGCCACTTACCTGGTGGTGGTCCTGGGTTTTGAGACTCCGGGCTCCGGGGCCTCCGGCGATCGCCTCAGTCCAGTCCGCGCCCATGACTAAGATGGTTGCCATCCCTCCTTCCCTGCTGCAGCCTGCCATCAGGGCCTGAGTTGCAGGTGTGCCATCGATTTGGCACACTGTGATTTGCACCGCCCTGGCTGCAGCTGGAATCCCGTCGCGGTGGTGATCCCGGGCGTGGGGCTGCGCTTCCCTCTCACCTGGGTTTGAGTCTTGGTGGCGGCGCAGCTGGTTCCCCGTGGCCCTGTGTTCCCGTCCGCCACCATTTCAGGTGGCGGAAGCCTATTTTGGTGAGCGAGACCTGTGGGGTGCCCTCTCATCGCTGGCTCCCGCCCTCCTCTTCACCGCGTTGGAGATTGCGGCCCCCGGGGGAAGCGAAGGTCGCAGACCAGTCTTCCCCCGGGGTTTTCGCGCAATACGGAAGGACAAGGTGGAGGGCGGGACTACAGGGGTTAAAGGAAGGGGTGGGATGGGGGAGGGCATATAAGGTGTCAGGAGAGGAAGATCCGGCCTCTTCCTGACACCTGAGCACCACCGGGAGGGTGTTTGTTAATTTTGTGGTAGCTGTAGGGTAGTTTTGCATGGGGGGGCCGATTTGTCGATCGGCTTTGTGGTTGGCCTTAGCAATTTTAGCCCTGCGGCTATGTGGAGTTGCCCCTGGGGAGTTTGCGGCGTGACTGGGGTTTTTCCACCCCGAGGAGACTGCGTAGCTTGAGCTGGCCGAGAGGAGAGGCAGCGTCGGGCACGGCCCCTGGCCTGGGGGTCTACCCGAGTAGTAAGTGGTGCGCGTGCGGGGGAGTGGCCGGGTGCGGGGGCGGGGGTCTGGACTGCGGCCTTCCTGCTACTGTGCGCGTCAGTGGGGGCTGGTAGTGAGGGGTTTCCCTGGCGGGGGGCGGGTGGGGGCCCTGCGCCGCGTGTGTCTGGTTCTGCTTTCACTGAGGCTTTCCCTGAGTTTTTCCCGGGTTTCGGGTGCTCTGCCTTTGCTCGGGGGGGGGGGTGTGACACGTGACCGGTGCGAGGCCGATGGGGGCCCCGCAGCGGGGGAGGGGGGGTGTGTGCTTGCGTCGCCGGCGGCCTCGAGGGGGTGTTTCCTGCTGGGTGCCTGGGGGGGGGGGGGCGGTAACGGCCCCAATTTTGGCTGGGGGGTGGGGTTTTGGTACGGAGCTGCCCCTTGCCTTTGGTAGCATTCCTTCCTTCGGCAGATAGGCGGGCCTGAGTTTGTGGCGGGCATTTATCGGCGGGGGTCGGGTGGTGGGGGCAGGGGGGGGCGGGACCGGGCCCCTGGGGAGTTGGTAGGCGGCACTGTGTAGGGTAGCAGGGTCACGTGTGAGGGACGGCCATGACGGCACGAGGCCCGGCGGTGTTGGTGCTCACCTGGTTCTGGCGACCAGGTGGAGGAGGCGAACTGAGGATGGCGGTCCGGCTCGGCAGCAGGTGTGACACCAGTGGGGCGCACTACGGCTTCCTAACGCTGGTCCGAAGCAGTAGGGGGGTCCGCGGCGGCCTGCCCTCCGTCGGGGGATTCGCGCAGCGTCCAATGCAACGTTTTTTATCCAAGCAATGTTTACTTATGTATGGTGTGACCTGTTCGGTTTGTGCGGTGTGTTTGCCGTGATAGCAGTTCTGGGGGTCGGTGGGTGTGATGGTGTAAGGAGTTGTGGGCGTTGTGGGCTCTGTGGGAGTTGTGTGGTATGTTGGGTCGATTGGAAGTTTGTGTGAGCGGGGCTGGGGGCCGTTTGGTTGTTTCAGGGAGGAAATTGGTGGCTGGGCGGTTTCTTTATGGTGGCGGGGGTCATGTAGCGCCCAGGAGCAGAGGGGCGTTGTGCTGGAGCACCTTTAGGTACACGTTGTGGCTGGGGCCTGGGGATAAGGTATGATCCGCGGGGACCATGGCGCTTCTGCTGCGGGGCGCTGCAGGAGTGGGGGTGCCCTGGGGGATACCAGTACTGCTGCTGGAAGGAGTACTGACGGGACCCAGGTGGGTGGCGAGCTTCACAGTGGATAGTGCAACAGCAGGGTTGGCAGGGATGGCCGGTCGGCTCCCATGTGGCCCTTTGGTGACATGGCATTTGGTTGTTCGGGTTCGTAGTGGCTCTGGGGTGGATGTTTATACCCCGGAGAGTCCTCCGCGGGATACAACGCTGCCCTGCCCATGACGGGCGGGCCGGCGTGGCGGCGTCCCGTGGGCGCCAGAGTGGACTGGAGAAGGTAGAGGCGGGGCCTGGATGCTCCTGGGGTGTTGGCCAGGTTTGGGTGTACCATGTAGGTGGAGGACTGCTGCCCATCTTGCCTTAGCGGATGCGCAAAGGGGGGGGTGGTCCGGGGGGGCTGCTCACGCACGGGCAGGGGGATGATTGTGCAGGGCTTTGCTGGAGGTTCAGAGGTTTTTCGTTTTCAGGACTTGGGGATTTGGCATTTGTGCTTTCCTAACTGCTGACATATTCTGAAATATTTCTGTAGTTCCTGTTTGTGGTTGAGATAAACTCTGACGTCCCACGACTTTCCTTTCGACTCAGTGCAGTCTAGCAAGATTATGGGAGAATTACCTTTTCGGAACGTCTCTACCTTTGCAGTGCGATAAGCAAAAGTAAACGCAAGGGTCCTTGTTAGAAGGATAAGAACCAAACTGCGAGAATTTTGACCTCTATACTGGCCTGGCCTTTCGCCTTTGTCTTTCATAACACAGCGACTGGGACATGATAAGACCAAAATATAATGGCATCTTTGTTGATCATTCAGATTCTGATCTCCAACATGTTTCTTTTGGGGTTGCTGCCCCAACTTCCGGTGGCAGTATATCCATGTACGCTCACGACTCGAAAAGCGTGCATTCGGTTTCCAAGTGAGTCTCTATTCTGAGAAATGGGTTGGGTGGGAGTACTGGACCAGAATGAGGTGCAGTGTGAATAGAGTCCAGAAATCCCAGAGGTGTAAAGGAGGTTAAAGCCAGGCGTACCCTTACTCTCTAAAGCTGTAGCTTGGTCAGGCAGTAAGGCAGTACCAGAGGACAGTGTGAGCATGTGTCGTGCACACTCAGTCAGCAAACTGTTTCGGATACAGAATGAACTCCAGGCCGATTGTTTATGTCAAAATATGGTTGCTTTCTTTCTAGACCAAACAGGGATCAAAAATATGCTGTTCGCAATCTTGGAGGTCTCGGATGAGTTATTTGCAGTAAGCCAATTTACTTTGTACAGACAATAGGTACGGGGGTTGGAGTAGGCAACACACTTCTATCCACAATTTAGCATTGGGCTCCATGGATTTCCTTATATGAACGCAGTTGATTGCTTTGTGGATTATTTTGGTAATTCCAGAACTGGCTCCAGGGTTGCATATCTCGGGTCTGTAGTAGTTAGTCTGTATGAATTGTAAGAGTGCATTGTACCTGATTTCGGGAGTCTTGCCGGGTCTGCTCTCTGTTTGACGCTGGCAGCGATTTTCGTACCTGCTTCCTTATGTTATGTGAATAAGCCGTAAGGGGGCTGGGGGATCACCATGTATTCTTGGGGACGACTTCTTCTTTTCTACCAAGGGGTCAGGAGGTAAGTCGGGAGCCAGGTTTGTCGCCTGGAGGAGGGGGTGGGTTCTCCCAGCAGGTGTGTAGTGAGGAATCCACACATGACATGTAGTAATTCTAGGAATGACATCATATAGGAATACAACAAGGTGATCGCCACAGGAGGTGCGCTGGCGGGGGGTGTGGACGTTTAGGGGCAGGTTCCCCGATGATTGGGTGGTGGACGGTAGGAGACTGGGGCGAAGGACATTGGAAGGTGTTGGTGCCGTTACGTTTGCCATACGGCGCAGGGGGTGTACGGTTGCCTTGATTTGGGGACACATGCAGGGGAATGGTTGCTGGGATGGGTCAAGCTGGCAATGTCCTGAGGTGCTTGGCTGGGGAGGTTTCCAAGGAACGGAACATGGGGCGTCCTGGTCGGGCGCAGTTTTTGTGCTTGGGGGAGACAGTTTGGTTGGCTGGGGATTTGGAGGTCCAAGACATGACGCTTGGGGTGATGGGGGCGGTCCGGTGTGACTTGATGGTGGGGGCCTTTGGTCAAAGGGAGCCGCCTGTCATGGTCCAAGAATGGTGGGGGCTGTTGCTCATTACGTGGGGGTGATGGTACAGGCGGTGGATGGTCGTCCACGGGCGCCTAGCTTGGCCAGGATTGGCCGGAGACCATTTTGGGTACGGAATGCAGGAACGGATTGGTGAATGGTCGTTCACTGAGTGTGGTGGGAGCCACAGTAACTTATCCGGCGCATGGGGAGATGGGGGATGAGGTGTGCATGGCCGTGCAGGATTTCGGCTATTACCAAGGATCGATTTGGGTTGATCGGGGATTCCTTTTTGGACCGCGAGCGGTCTACTGATGCTATTGTTTGCCGAGGGAGGCAGTGGAGGGGGGTGTATGGGGTGGATGGTAGTTCACCTCGGAAATGGTGAGGGGGCACCTTGGGTGCCTAAGGTATGGCCCGGGCCGGTGGTGGTTTTTGTGAGCCAAGGACGCGTGGTGGACGGTCGTTCACCACGAAGGGGGGAAATGTACGACTCGCGTAGATGTACAGGATGACGTGAGGGAAACGGGCGGGGTTTTTATGCTCACCTCCGTACACAGTTGTTTCATTGGCATCGCTTGGGCATCTGATGTTCGCGTCACGCTCTTGACTGTTTCTTTGTCTACTTGAGCTTTTGGGGCTACTCATTCTGTGCAGAGGGGATGCACTTACATATGGGGGGGTACATATGATTGCATGTTCCTCGGCTTTGGGGGGGGCTCCTTTTATGGGCCAGGGCGGTCAGTATAGTTCATTGGCTGCCGTAGGGGTAATGGATGGTGGCGCCTGGGGTGGATGGTCGTTCGCCCCAGGAAAGGGGGGCACCTTGGATGGACGATGAGTGGTCCGGAGCGGTCGCTTGTCCTGCTGGACATGAGTACGGGTGGTGGGAGCAGGCCTGGTGGTGGATGGCCGTTCGCCACGGGGGGGAGGACAGTTTTCGGTTCACAGGATTGGGGCCGGACATGTGGCTGGTCTATTTGGGGGTTGGTCCAGGTGGTGGATGGCTGTTCACTGAGTTGTGGGGGGTACCGTTTCCGGCTGGGGTAGGTCCTAGGCGGGGTTTGCTTGCCCGACACACAGACACGGATGGGAGTGATGGATTATCACTGCATTGCGACCAACATTCATGGGGGTTTTTTTGTCCTGGGGACGTTCCTGCCTTGCAGGGGACGGATGTTGGGTGGACGGTCGTTCACCGGGTGCTGCTGTGGGAGGCTGCCTTTCGGCGCGGGAAGGACGGGCGCGTGGGCTCCTTCTGGAAAGGGCACCTTTCGCGATTCATGTTGGCAACGAGAGTGGTGCTTTGCTGCAGGACGCAGGGGGAGGTGGTGGATGGTCGTCCACTGGGAGGCTGTAGGGTCGCTGGCAGGAGGCGAAAGGTGCGCAGGACAGGGGGGGGTGGGGCAGGTAACCGCCCTCCGGGGGTTCCCTGGGTGGCGGTACTTTGGAGGGGTGGGGAGTCACATACGGGCAGATCCACCCCTCGGGTGGGGGGAAAACGGTACACAGGTGACTGATAGTGGGGCATGGGAGGCAATGAGCAATAAAGGCAAAGTCAACAGAGGATGCTTGGAGGGCAAGTGAAGGTGAGAATGGGGAAAGGAAGGAGGTTATCGAGTGAATGGGTGAAGAGTCAAACAGGTGAGATGGTTTTGGAAAGGCAGAAAGGAGAATGCGTGGGTATGGGATGGAAATGTATATTTCATGCATTGAGATACTGTTAATAAGTCTAAATGATTATGGAAATGTATATTTCATGCATTGATGTACTGTTAATAAGTCTAAATGATTGCAACCTTGTCCTAATAAATGGCCTTTTACGCTTCAAGTAACAGCGTGGAGTGTAGTTATTGCGCGATGCGGCCCCCGGGGGAAGCGAAGGTCGCAGACCAGTCTTCCCCCGGGGTTTTCGCGCAATACGGAAGGACAAGGTGGAGGGCGGGACTACAGGGGTTAAAGGAAGGGGTGGGATGGGGGAGGGCATATAAGGTGTCAGGAGAGGAAGATCCGGCCTCTTCCTGACACCTGAGCACCACCGGGAGGGTGTTTGTTAATTTTGTCCACCCGCCCACCCTGCAGGTTTTGGGGAAGGACCGGGGGTGTTTCAAGGGTTGGGGTGCCAGTTTAGGGCAGGTTGCAGAGCAGAGGCGGTACGGTACTTTGGAGGGGTGGGGAGTCACATACGGGCAGATCCACCCCTCGGGTGGGGGGAAAACGGTACACAGGTGACTGATAGTGGGGCATGGGAGGCAATGAGCAATAAAGGCAAAGTCAACAGAGGATGCTTGGAGGGCAAGTGAAGGTGAGAATGGGGAAAGGAAGGAGGTTATCGAGTGAATGGGTGAAGAGTCAAACAGGTGAGATGGTTTTGGAAAGGCAGAAAGGAGAATGCATGGGTATGGGATGGAAATGTATATTTCATGCATTGAGATACTGTTAATAAGTCTAAATGATTATGGAAATGTATATTTCATGCATTGATGTACTGTTAATAAGTCTAAATGATTGCAACCTTGTCCTAATAAATGGCCTTTTACGCTTCAAGTAACAGCGTGGAGTGTAGTTATTGCGCGATGGATCCCACTGTGGGGCCTGCACTCCTGCAGTGCAGTACTGCTCTTGTGACCCCAGATGACGGTGCTGCCTCCTGGCCCCCCGCCCACATCAGAGGCGTTGAGGCTGCAGTTTGCAGTGTCTGGCCTCCCTACAGTCCTCCCTTGTCATCGGCCGTCATTTCGGACAGCGGGAGACTGCTTTGGTGATCGGCGGGAGGCACTGTTGACACCTGACTGCTGAGGAACGGGCGGTGAGAGGGCCTGCCATTGTTGCCCCCCCCGCCCTCTTCCTGCTGTAGCGGCGATCGGCTCCATGTTGTGGGGCTGGGTACTCCTGTGGTGCGGTGACGCTCCTGCGCCCTCCCCAGGGGCGGTGCTGCTGGCTGGCTGCCTCCTGACCCCAAACGGTAGCTGCTGGGAGGCCCTTGACTCACCCTTGGCTCTCCTTGTGACCAGTGCTATCTGCGGCTGCATCCCGGGTCTCCTGCGACGCTGCCGTGGTACCGGCCGCTGAGTCGGTCGGCGGGGGCCAGGCTGGTGATGGAGAGAGATCCTGTCCGCTGGCTGGCTGCGGCGTGACCCTGGCGAGTGGTGACTTTGGGACGTGGTGAGTCTCGGCGGCGGGGGGGGGGCTTGGGCTGGCTGGAGGTAGCTCCCCGTGCGCCTGGCTTGCGTGTCAGCTGGGTGTGGAGGGGACGGTACACGTGGGCAGCCTGTTGCCCCCTCCTGGCTCATCTGCTGTGGGTCCGCTCTCACGGGCCCTGGTGCCTTGCCTTCCGAACTGTTGGGACTACGTCACTGCTTTGGTCTGGTGGGGAGGTGCCACCAACACCCGCTGCGGGACTCCTGAAGCGGGCCTTCTGCTGCCCCAGCCCCCGGCTGTTCTGGCTGCTTGGTGCGGACTTTGGGCCTGCCACTTTGCTTGATCCGGAAGGCACTGATCCCACCCTCTGAAGACCGGCGTACCTGGTTCTGCCCGCTGCTCGGAATATTAGGCCATGTAGAGAAGTGCTGTGGCCTGGATGTGCCACGCCCCCTCTCCTTTCCTCACTCACCTACCCTGCCTGCAGGGTGCCTGGCCCCGGGACCCGCCCTCTATCTTCCCCTCACCCACAGGCAGCCATGGTCAGGGACAAGGTACCCAAGACGCCCTCTACCCAAAGGAAAATTGTCCGCTTCACTACTGCGGACGCTGGAGCCACGGGTGGGCTTGCAGACAAAGAGCCTCCTGCAGCAACGGACCTCTCTACCATCCTTCAGGCGATCCATATGTCTCAGTCCTCGGTTGAGGGGAAGATCGTGGAGGGCCGCGTGGATGAGACCCTGATCCGGCAATGCCACTGCCCGGCTTACAGAGGCTGAGTCTCGAGTCTCTGTTGTGGAGGATGACGTCCACCAGCTCTGCCATCTTGCTCATCTTGCTCCGGCACTTGCTGTCCCCATACTTGTCTCTCCTGCTTGTAGACTTCGAGAAGGCGTTTGATTCGGTCAACTGGAGCTACTTGGAGGCTGTCTCGGAATAGATGGGCTTTGGTGCTCCCTTCCGCAAGCTGGTGAGGACGTTGTACCATCGGCCCCGGGCACAGGTCTTAGTCAACGGAGCTCTATCCCACCCTTTCCCCATTCGCCTTGGTACGTGGCAGGGATGCCCCCTCTCCCCGATCCTCTTTGCCCTGGCTATGGAACCCCTTGCCTGCTTTATACGCAGCAACCACTCCCTCACATGCTGGCGGTGGCCCGGCTTCGAAGAGGAAAAAATCGCACTCTATGCGGATGATGTCCTGCTGTTTTTGGCAGACCCAGCCAGGTCGGGACCCCAATGCCTCCGAGCGCTTGGCCTTTTTGAATGTACCACTGGCTTGCAGCTCAACCCAGCTAAGTCAGTTCTGATCCCCCTGTACGTGTCGCAGGAGTGCTTTGAAAGTCGACAATTCCCCTTCGACGTCTGTCCTTCAAATACTTTTTTTTTTTTTTTTTTTTTTGGTAGACCTTTATTGCACATTATGAATAAACACAGCGGAGTGCCTACAACCCACTGGCAGGGCCGGCCGCAATCAGTGCACCATACAGTCACAGTGGATCTCAGTAATACAGATCTTTGGTACAATTGCAGTCCCAGACTGAGCTCCTGTAGGCACCATATATGTTCCAATTGCAGTGGTCAGAGCACACGTTGATGTCGGCCGTTCAGCCCTCATGTGATCTCGGTCTCATTTTCTGATTTTGTAGAACAAAGTCAACTGACTAACAATCCCAACACCCTCCCACCCCTCCCACTCCTGGTCTTAGTGAGCCTTACTATGTGGACATATACAACTCTCAAGGTTGAGCTGGTGCAGACAACGGCCCAGGGGGCGTGGCCATCGTAGGTAGCTTATTGCAAGTCTTACATCGTATACTCGGATCACAGCTGGGCAGCATAAGACGGTCTGGCCTGTTCTATCTATCATAGCAAATGTCCAGTACACCTAAAGCTCTACAGCACGAGCACAGTGCACAACGCAGCCATCTCCACCGCTTTCAAACAACATTCAATCCGATACATGATCATGTTCCTGCAATTCAACAATCGTATTCCTTTCGCTATCTGAGTCTTCTAGAGATAAGACATACAGTGTGAATGGAGCCCATATGTCTCGCGGGCGAGACCTCTCCGGCAGATCCTCATAATAACAGTGCAGTTGGTCTCTGCAGTAAGCCATATCCTTCAGCCATAGTTGCACGTCTGGTGCCCTCCTTCCCCCCCATCCCATAGCGACTCTCCTCTTGGCTAATTGGAGCGCCAGTACCACTAGTCGCCGTGATTGTGCTGCCACCCCAGAGGCTATACCCAACAGACAGAGCCGCACATCAAGGTTAACCTCAACTGAAGTCATAACCGTCAGACACTCAGTAACCGCCTTCCAAAAAGCATACACTCGCGGTCAACCCCAGGCAAGATGTACAAAGTCAGCATCCTCCACACCGCATCTCACGCAACGCGCAGCAGTACGAAGCCCATACCTCACTAGTTGTATCGGTGTGTAGTACCATTGATGCAGAAATTTATAATGCAAGAGACGGAAGTTTCCATTTATCACATATCCTCCCGTCATGTTGCAACACTCATGCCATTCGTCATCAGTAAGAGGGTCAGGAAGACTTCTATCCCATCGTGCTCTGGCCTGGTCCGCCCCCCCTCCTTCATCCTCCTGCGCAGCCTTGTATAATTTAGAGACCAATTTAGCCCTGTCCTTAGCTGTGTAGAGCAACTGCAATGCCCCAAGTGTCGGAGGCTCCTCTGGGTATGTTGGATACAAATCCTTTATCGCAGCCCTCAGTCGGGCATAAATAAAAGTAGGCATGCACGTGTTAGTCGATCCAGCCGTCATAGCCTGCAAAGAAAGAAACGACGCCCCAGGAAAAAGGTCCCCCATGGATTGCAATCCGGCTTCCCTCAAGACTTGCAACCCTCCGATCTCACCAGTGACGGAAATATCAGAGTGGTAGAGTAACGGCATAGCCGGCGCATATAACGGCAGGCGAGCCGCCCTTCGACCAAGGTGTTCCCAAGCTGTCGCCGTAATCCTCACTGTGTCTATCTCTCCCTTCTCAAAAACCGAGTGTTTGTTAACGACCATGGCCCTCAGCGGATACGGCAGAACCGCACTCGCCTCAAGTGCCACGTGCGGGGTGTATGGCGGTGCATTCAACCAATAACTCGCAAAATGCGCCTGTGCGCAGAGATAATACAGCCTCATGTCCGGCAGGGCGAACCCCCCCAGCGCATACGGCTTGGTCAGCACCTCCCAAGTCACTCTTGGTTTCTTGCCAGCCCACGTGAGAGTTATCAGGAGCGATCTGATCCTCGCAAAAAAATGTGACTTCAATAGAATAGGAATATTAATGAAAAGGTAGAGAAATTTGGGTAACACCACCATTTTGATTAAGGATATGCGGTCCGCTAGAGTTAACGGGAGTCGAGTCCAGCGCGCTACCTGATCCTCTAGGCTAGAGACGGCAACGCCATAGTTGGCCCGGATAACCTCCCGGCAGTCCCTGTGCACCCAGACCCCCAGATACCGAACTGACTCTGTTGCCCACTCCAGGGGAAATTCCAGCTGGGTCTGGCGGGTTGCCTCCGTGAGTGGCAGCACCACAGATTTGTCCCAATTTATAGTGAGACCAGAGTGTCTACCAAACTTAATGAATTCGCGTAGGATGTTCTCCAGGTGGAGAGCCGGTTCTCTAACATACAGGACCATGTCATCCGCGTACATTGACACCGCCAGAGCTCGAAGCGGGAACTTCAATGCAGCATCAGCATACCGTTGACGCAAAATACAGGCCAGTGGTTCCATCATGATGGCAAACAGTAACGGAGACAGAGGGCACCCCTGTCTCGTACCCCTCTGTATCTGGAACGAGGAAGATACGTGGCCGTTGACCCTGACTCTTGCCGTGGGCGCAGTATATAAGAGGGCGATGAGTGATGTGAAAAAGAACGGTACCCCCATACGGTGCAGGACAGCATCATGTATTTCCAAGCCACCGAATCGAAGGCCTTAGCCGCGTCGAGCATGACCGCAGCTGCAGGCAGTTCTGGTTTAAGCAGGTGCAGTACGGCGAAAAGTGTCCTCAAATTATGTGTAGTGGATCTGAGTGGAATGAAACCCGATTGGTCCGGTAAGACCATGACAGGCAGCAGCAACCGTAACCGTGTGGCCAGTACTTTTGCAATAATCTTCACATCAGTGTTCATAAGTGAAAGGGGGCGATATGAGTCACACTTATCTGGCGGCTTACCCGGTTTAGGTAGCGCTACCAGCAGTGCCTCCCTCATGGTTGCCGGCAATTGTCCGCAGTCAAACGCTTCCTCCAACACCTGTGCTAGGTGCGGGATCAGTAAATCCGCATATGTTTTATAAAATTCGGAGGGTAAGCCATCCGTACCAGCCGCTTTACCACTAGGGAGGGCCGCTATCGCATCCCTGAATTCGGCCTCAGTGACGTGATGCATAAGGAACTCCTGCTGCCCCCTAGACAGCCACACCAAGGCTACATCTTCCAAATATTGATTCACTTCTTCCTCATCTGCTGTGTCCCTATGTGCATAGAGCTGCTCGTAATGTTTGGCGAAGCAGGTCAGTATACCCTCCGTGCTAGTAACCACATTCCCCTGATCCACAATTTCCTGCACTGTGCAGTGCCGCGCCCATGGCTCCCTGATCCGATCTGCCAGGCCCTTGCCTGGTCTGCCCCCTTCGCCATAATACCTAGCTGTGACTTTCTTAGAGAGGAATTTTACCTCCTGCTCTGCCAGATCGTTATATTCGTCCACCTTCGTTCGAATGTCAGCAAGGACCGTGCCATCCACCCCCTCCTCTAACTGCCGCTCCAGAATCCGTAACTCTCTTTCTAACCTGTTCATGGAGCCCCTAATGGACGTGAGGACCCCTGACCTCAGCCCAATGCACGCGCCCCTCACCGTCACCTTGAAGGCCTCCCAGACCGTACCCATTTTGTCTACAGACCCCACGTTGTCAGTAAAAAACTCCTCAATTATCTGCCTCAGTCTCTCAGACAGCACCTGATCCGTCAGCACCCCAGAGGAAAGTCGCCAGGCGAAAGGGGGGGGGACATGAAATGGGAGCTGCAGCACCAGTGTGACGGGCGCATGATCAGAGATAGTACGAGGTAGATGGTCAGCACTCACCACCCACCCACTGACATCTCGTGTCGTAAGCCAGTAGTCCAATCGCGACCATGTATCGTGTGCCGAGGTGTAGCAGGTGCCCTCCCGCTTATTCGGGTTACGTAGTCTCCATACATCCAGCAGACGCAACCCATCCATGCCCTCGCACACCGCATCCACCGCCTTCTTACGCACAGGAGTCCTGTCTTGTTTCCTATCTAGGTCTGGATCCAGAGTGACGTTCCAATCCCCCCCACAAATGATAGCTGAAGGTGCAAGTGAATATATCTTGTTCCAGAGAGTTACATAAAACTCAGGGTCATCCACATTTGGTCCATAAACATTGAGCAGAGTTATCAGCGTGCCACATAATTTACCCTGTACTATGATGTATCTACCGTTCAGGTCAATGTCTTCATGCATAAGTTCAAATGGAACATTTCTCTTTATCAGGATCATCACCCCTCTTGCATAGGAAGAGTAGCTCGTAGCCAGCCTCACCCCCGCCCATTGTTTGCCCACCTTTTCGGCCGCCTTACCCTGAAGGTGCGTTTCCTGTAGGAATGCCACCTGTACGCCATGTCTATTCAGAAAGGCAAGCATCTGTCTAGTCTTTTGCGGCCTATTGAGTCCCCGCACATTCCAAGTAATGCATTTAATCTTACCCCCCCTCTCCATAACACCAATCCCTCAATCCACCCTCCACGCAATAGGCTTTCCCCGGCGTCCATATCAGAGGCCCATCCACAGACACCATCAGCACATAAAGGACGTAGGACCTTCCACTACAGAAACCGCTCCAGTACCAGAACATCCAAGCATAGTCCAATAGCAACACAGAGCTCACTTCCCTGACCAGGAAAAAGAACATTCCCCCAACATCCCCCAGAAACCCAACCCCCATCCCTCCACCCACTTCAGCGTACCCAAAATGCCAAAGCAATCCCATTGTCCCCCCTACCCCAAACCCCAACAATACCAACAGCTGCGTGTGGGGATCTCCCGTCCTGGGGGGCGTAGTGGCACTCCACTCACGCCAGGTATGGACGAGAGCGTAGACCTAACATTCAGAACTACATCCCCATACCTGCAATCCTATTCCGTGAATAAAACAGTATCAGACAATCGAGTATCCCCCGGCACAATGTTAGAGTTGCTCCAGCACGGGCCCTCAGCAAACATATCAGAACTCTTAGGCAAAGGGGGGCGCCGCATGCGCACCGCAGCACGTGCACCCCACTCACAACCCCAGTGGTCCGCAGCCCGGCCTAGCCGTGCTCACACAGGTGAAATGACCTATAACGGGTCAGTGCCGCACAATCCACAGAGTCCCCAGCAGTTAGCATGCCCCCCCATCCACATTGTACGCAGCCGCTGAGCAGGGCAAAGCAGACCCCAGTGGACCCCAAGCCCTAGCAGCTATAACAGCCCAAGCGAAAGTGGAGGTGGCAGATCGCAGTGACTCGCAGCAAGGCCCCCACCACAGGCAACTGTACAGTTTCAGATCAGGCGGCTTCTTCCTGCCCGCCATCATCGCCGTCCCGACGGTCCCTCGGCCCTTTAGCTCTCCTTTTCAGTTGCTTGGCGTAGTCCATGGCCGCCTTCGGGGAGGAAAATATCTTGTTGTCCGCAGGGGGCCCGATCCGCAGGCGTGCCGGGTAGAGCATGGCATATGCTACGTCCTCAGTTCGCAGCATCTGCTTCACCGCAGTAAATTCTTTTCGAGCCGTCTGCACCGCCATGGTGAAGTCAGGGTAGAACTCGAGTTTGTTGCCCTGGTATTCGATAGCCCCTTTTTCCCTCGCAAGCCGAAGAATGGTATCACGGTCTCTATAGTTGAGTATCCTGGCTACTATCGGGCGCGGTGGTGCTCCAGGCGGAGGCCACTTGGCTAGAGAGCGATGGGCCCGCTCCACTATAAAGACTCTGGACAGCTGATCAGCCCCGAATATATCAATAATCATACGTTCCATGAAGTCTTCCATGCGCCCCACATTCGTGGATTCCGGCAGGCCCGTGACCCTTACATTGTTCCTTCTGGACCTCCCTTCCAACTCCTCGTTCTTGGCCTGTATGACCGCCAATACCCTCTCCATGCTGAACACCTTAGAAGAGACTGTGGCCAGACCATCTTCCGTGGCAGAAACTCTCTGTTCTACCTCCCCCATGCGTTCGTTTTGGCGGTCGAATTGCGCCGCCATGTGATCGAGGCGGTGGTTGACAGATTCCATGGTTCCTTCAATTGATTGCAAGGTCTTTTGCATGGCAACCAGGGTGGATTCCAAGTTTGGGGTGCCCCCCACAGCTCCCCCCTGATCAGGGTCAGCAGGAGCCTGTGAAGATGTGTGCGCAGTTTTTTTATTCGCTTCAAATGTTATTTTTGGCTGATTCCTGTCCGGCCTGCCCATGGTGGCGGGTAGCTCAGCTCAAGAAGAGATTCCAATCAGAGACGCAGCAACGTCAGGCTATGCTCACAGGTCGGGTCCAGAGCACTACCCCGTGCTATTTCCAGCCTCGTCCCGTGCACTTCAGTGTAGCACTAGCAGGCCAACCGCCCGCCGTGTAAGGAATCAGATGCACACCTCGTCGCAATTTCAGGCTCTCCGCAGTTTTATTAGTTACACCCAGCACAGTTGCGGATGGAGTTTAGCAGAGTCCCACTATCGCGTGTACACACTGTACAGTCCGTGGCTTCGTTGCATAAGGCTCCCCCTTAAAGCCAAAGACCTCCGATCTGGATGTCCGCTTCTTGCAATGGCGGACGCACTGTAGGTCACCAGTCCGTCAATGCAGCTCGGGGTCCCAACGGTTCCGATTTTACCAGGGACTCTCCACCGCTACATCCCAGGGCAATAAGCGCACCCTCAGGGTCGCAGTCCTGCCAGGTCCGCTCAACGCAGCTCCTCCGCCCCTCCCCCGCCAGCCCTAGGTCGCGCGGCGCGGCCTAACCATGCCCGGCGCCACCTCCGCAGCCCCGGGCTTGCGTAGTGCCCCGCCCCACTCACCAGCGCCGGCAGGCCGGGTCCAGGCCGCTCCGCAGCTGCTCTGGCGTCTCTCCGCTACCTGGCACCTCCTCCGACTCGTCTCCGCAGGCCGCCGACTCCACGCCTCCGGGACAGCTCAAGCAGGAGGCAACGGTGTCCTCAAGTCGGGCGGCAGCAGGGCATCTCCTCCACGAGGTCGCCAGACCGCACTGGCGCGATCGCGGTGCAGAGCGTCCCGGCTCCCAGGGGCTCAAACAGTTACCACTGGCTCCGGAAAAAAGCGTCGCAGTCGACCCCCGATGTCAGCGGGGTACTCTCGGCGTCTTTGCAGGGTGCAGGCATGTGGAATGAAAGGATAAATGGGCGAATATTGCTAGGTCTGGACAGAGCCTCACGCAAGTGCGGCCATCTTGTCCGGCGCCCTCTAGCGCCCCCCCCGTCCTTCAAATACTTACGAATCTGGGTGGCCCTTCTCCCCGAACTTGCATGGTCGCTAAACGTTACCCCGCTGGTCAAACGGGTCCATGTGGATCTCTCGTGTGCTCTGCCCCATAACCCTTTGGGAAGGATAGCCCTTTCAAAATGATGATTTTACCTTGTTTTCTCTACATGCTCCAAAACACGCACCTCTTGTTCGCCAGGTCTTGGTTCCGGGAGACAGATGGCCTGCTCACAAAGTTTTTATGGGGGGGGGAAAGGCCCAGGCTGGCCATGGCCCAATGTTGCATTCCACCTTTTGACTTTGGTCTAGGTCTGACGAGCCTTTATTTGTATTATTTAGCGACCTGACTCCTCATGCTGCATGACTGGTTTAACGGCAGATGGTCTGACCCGGCGTATCGCCTGGACTTGAACACCCTGGGCTTCGCCTCCCTCCATGGGATGCGATGTGGTGCAGCTGTCCCTCGGACTCTCCCCGAGGTTACCCGTGGAGTGTTCCTGGCTTGGCGGGCCTCATTGCGCCACACCCACTGGTCGGGCAGGCTAACTCCGTATACCCCCCTGTGGTGCTGCACCCGGCTTGAAGAGGTGGCTTCCTTTGCAGGGGTCCGGCATTGGGACCTCATTGGGATATCCCTGTTGGGTGATGTCTGGAGCGGTACCCATTTGGGCTCCTTTCAGGACCTGCAGGCCAGGCACTCTCTCCACTCCTCCCAATTTTTCCGCTATCTGCAGCTGCCCCATGCCCTCCGCTCATACATCCTGGACGGTGCTTCCTTGCCGGAATACAGTCCGCCGGAAGCTCAGATTATGGCTGGTGACTTGAGGAAAGGGGCGATTTCCAGAATGTATTGTTCACTTGCCAATAATACCCCCAACTCCCTCTACTCCACAATAAGTGGGAGGGCTGGCTTTGGGCTCTGGAGGATGCCGACTGGAGGGATGCCTTGATGGGCCCTAAAACTATCACGGTCTCAGCACGGCTTCGGTTGGTCCAAGTCTACTTCCTGCATACTGCCTATCTTACCCCGCTATGCCTTCACAGCGTGGAGCTCCGATTGGATGTTTTGCCCCCGCTGCTTCCACCCCGCGCAGACTTTCTACTACATGGTGTGGCTCTGCCCTGCGATACAGGTACTGGGAGTCCTTAATAGGAGAATTGACGGAGGTCTTGGGCTGGGTGGTTCCTCTGGCTCCTACACAGGTTCTTTTGGGCATCACTGATGGATTGGATGGTAGCAGGGCCGGAAAGCTGTTTCTGAACACGGCCTTGGTGGTAACAAAGAGAGATATAGCTGCCCATTGGCTGACTGCTACCGCACCAACATTGGCGTATTGGCGCAGGGGGGTGGGCTGGTGTGGCGCTCAGGAACAGCCTCTTTATGTGGCATGGAGTTGTCCCGAGAAATTTCGCTGCATGTGGGGAAAGTGGGTGGGAGTGATAGAGAGTTAAGGTGGGCTGATTTGATCTACAGATTGCCTCTGGATATGTTGACCTTAGGTTTGCATGTACGTCACTTTTGGTATCGTTGTGGAATGTGCTTACCCTGGACTACTCTAATGCGATGTAATTCGGAATGGTGCTGTTTGTTTGGTTATATTGAAAACTCAAACAAATTGCTTATCAAAAAAACCCAAAAACTTTTCATTGCAATCACACGGCTCTCAGGTTTAAGTGGCGGTTTGTTTAATATTGTTTTCTTCTTTCATGTTTGTGGATTATGGTTCCAATAAAAAATGAAGCTACTCCATAAGCTTGCTAAGACAGACTTATTGGTTCTGCCAATCCTTGTTTTCTTTTCGTTTTGTTTAATCACAATGATTCATGTACTTGATTTTTTTGAATGGAGCTGAGAAGTCAACATTATTCACGCCTGGGCACATGCCTGCTGGTGGCAGTGTGATGTGGTGACACATCCTGCACAAATGAATGCCATGTAGCCTACATTCATGTGGAGCACTTGCTGTAGAGTGTAGATGTTTATCACCACACCAGGTTCTGTATAGATGACTAAAGGCCTTGCATGCAAGTGCTAAGAGAGACACTGAAATAGATTTATTGCTTATGCATTGTAGAGATGTCAAACGAAGGCCGGGAAGGGCTGACCGTACGCCAGAATGTCACAACAGGCAAAATGGAAATTAATTTAGACTCATTGCATGGAAATGTATTTAAATTGGATATACTCAGTCAAGGATCTGCCCTCTTGGATGTATGTTGGACATCTGATGTATGTAAGTTGATGACTAGATATGTCTGGTGATCCTGATCCGGTGCTAATATCTCTGTTCCTATGTATATAAATGTGTGTGGTCAGGCCGCAGAACCTTTGCCTTATCCATGTGTAGCGTAATTCCAGAAATCCCGGATCCATGCCAGACTTTCAGAAAAAGCCACATGATATGCTTACATACTTCGACTTTAAATGACACTCATTTACATGATCACTTGTTATGCTCCCATTCTGATGGTAAGTTGTTTGTGCTTCCACAGCCCTAAATGTGTAAACCTATACCAGGACCTACTCAATCCCTATGTTAGACTAATGTTCTGATGTGTTACCTTTGCCTCAATTTGTAAAGTGCTCTGATAACCTTCGAGATCAAGTTCGCGCTATATAAAACTTTATAAATAAAATAAATAAAGGCAAGATCGGCTATTGCGCCGGCAGTCATAACAGAGTTAGACAGACTGACCAGAGTCATTCTCCCTTTCTTGATTGATGCAAGGATATGGTACACAGTCGTCCCTGTGAGCTACTCAATAGCTTGGAACTGAAGTACTTTTAAAAGATCTCAGCCTTCTTATATTGGTAACAAATGGGATTACAAACCATGGCCTACAGAGCAGTTTCTGGGGCCCTCAAAATAGAAGATCTGAATCAGTCAATTGCGGTCATTTCAGGAATCTTTAGCTCCAAGAAAGAGATCTCAGGGCCTCGCTGGAATCTTGCCTGGGGCAAAGTAGGAACGTTTGGCTTTTGAAGAATTCAGAATCCTTCATGATTTGCAATGCACAGTGGGAAAACTTGAAAGTTCTAGCCCCAACCAGGCAGCTGTGCTCTTGTGCCATAAAGAGTTTTCACAGCATCAGTACTCCCTCCCAAGAAGCTAGGGTGACTTACTGAAATATGGATCAGAGGTAGGGAGCGTTTGGTCCGACTGCAGCATCATTACTTGATACTCATTTCATGTATGGTCTGCACCCCAGCCAGGGGCGGCTTCTCCTCAGGAGCGGAGGAGCGACGCCCCGCAGCAGGCAAACACAAATATATATAATGACTTGTCAATGCCATTTTATTTAATAACCACCGTACCAGCTTGTGCTGTGTACAGCGCAAGGGTGAGGGAGGGGCTGAATCCTGTAAATGCAGGATGACAGCACTGGTCTACAGTTGTGATGTCAGATTGGTCGGCCGTCTTGCAACGTCCAGCCCGACATGCGCACTGTAGTCCCAGCAATCCAAAGACTGAAACATACTGGGTATTGCAGGCACAGGCCCCCAGCCTCAAAATGAGAGTTGCGTGAGCCTACTCCCACCAATCCTGGAGCTGTCTTTATAGCATGAGAGCAGCTGCAGGATGGGTTGGAGTTGCGTTCCACAAGTAAGAAGGAAGACCTTCCTTTTCCTGATCATGGACAGCAAAGAGAAGGGCAGCACCGGTATCGCTCCCGCTCACGCCTCACCATTTTTTATTTAAGCTAGCTGCCACTGATCCCAGCCTAAATGGCTGCAAATAATTAGACTGGCAGACAATACCCAGACAGTGAAGAAGTATTGTGACATCAATGGTGAAAAACTTGGTTGGATCTTCTCCTATTTTGTACCATGTGAGGTGCACGACAGCGCTAGTACTGACTATGCACTTACACCATCATTTTAAAGTGACCGTTTAATGATGAATTTTGAACTGGGCTCTTCATACCTAAAATGGTGTGGGGTCTACTGAAACACTCATTCTTCTTTCTATTCCTTTGCCCTTGTAGAGAAGTCCATGTTTTGCCCGCACGGAAGTTGTCAAAGTGCTGGTAACCCTAGCAAGTAATTTCAACCTCATGTAGTGTAAGACAATTAACTTTTTTACCCACAGACCATGAATCCCTTGAAACATAGCAACTGTGGCATGGGCCAGTCGGCGTTCCGACAGGGCATACAAATATCTAAAAATACAAATAGAAGTGCAACAGAAAACATACTTTATGCATACATCTACAAGAAAATAATATATGCTTCGACTGAACATCAGTTTCAACTTCTCACATCACAGTGGTGGAACTGCAGTTAATGAGTGAGTGTGAGAAGGAAAGATCAATTTTTTAGTCCTACACAACTTTAAAGAAATACTTTTTCTTACTAGTTGAGACCCAAAAGCAAGACTCTACCTGACAAAGTGATCTTTAATTCTTTTTGGTATAGAGTGATGATGTTCTGCTTCAGCATACTTTAGACCATGTAAAGACAAATTATCTAGTCTATTTCTCGATTCTTGGACTAAAAAAGCCTAAACTGACAAATTTTATTTAGGTTTTTTAAAAATTAATTTTTTTAGCATGAAAGGGACCAATTCACAGAACTAACTTAAGACAAAATCCTAACCTTACTACTTTTGGTATTCACAGAAGGCATTTAGTAGTAGTAAAGTTAGGATTTTGTCTTAAGTTTGACTTAAGACAAACTTAAGACATACTTAAGACAGACTTAAGACAGACTTAAGGCAAACTTAAGACAGACTTAACACAAAATCCAAACTTAAGTCTATCTTTAGTCTGTTTTAAGTTTGTCTTAAGTCAAATTTAAGACAAAATCCTAACTTTACTCCTACTAAACGCCTTCGGTGAATACCAAAAGTAGTAAGTTTAGGATTTTGTCTTAAGTTAGCTCTGTGAATCGGGCCCTATGTCTTTTGCACGGATAAAAAAACACACAATAAATGCAGACACTCAATCACAGATTGCAAAATTGTTTAAGTAAATTAATGAGATTAAAATTAAAAAAGAAATTCAAGGAAACAATGGCAGTAATTTTCCTGCCCCCTAACAGCGCAAATTAGCAAATATTCGTGTTTTGTTTCCCAGAGTGGCGGCTTAAGTACGGCATAACAGTTTATTTTCGTATGGGGTTTTGACAGTAGGATCATGAAGATAAAAAGGAGAGATTAACTTGCAGCCCTAATAGCTGCAAGTTAATCAGCCCGGAGTCAAGCTAGCCAGGCTGATGAGAGGTGTTACCTCGAAACCGGTCCGGTCCTCGGATGCTTGATTCCGGTCTGGGAAAGATATGGCTGTTGTAGTTCGGACTGGACTGTTCCCATGGGGCACAGGGTCAGAGCTGATTTGCATAAAGCCATTATCTAACCCAGGGTGGTGTGGAGTGCAAAAAACGATGGATTTAGGCCCAGATCCTTGTACTGGGGTGAATGTAAGACATTGATCTACATTCTGTCCATCAAATTGTTTTTTGTAATTTTCTCCCGGAGTGTACTGGGGTAGCTCAGACGTGGGTCCCAGAGCCTCCACACCACTGGAGTCAAGCTAGCCGGGCTGATGAGAGGTGTTACCTCGAACCCGGTCCGGTCCTCGGATGCTTGATTCCGGTCTGGGAAAGATATGGCTGTTGTAGTTCGGACTGGACTGTTCCCATGGGGCACAGGGTCAGAGCTGATTTGCATAAAGCCATTATCTAACCCAGGGTGGTGTGGAGTGCAAAAAACGATGGATTTAGGCCCAGATCCTTGTACTGGGGTGAATGTAAGACATTGATCTACATTCTGTCCATCACATTGTTTTTTGTAATTTTCTCCCTGAGTGTACTGGGGTAGCTCAGACGTGGGTCCCAGAGCCTCCACACCACTGGAGTCAAGCTAGCCGGGCTGATGAGAGGTGTTACCTCGAAACCGGTCCGGTCCTCGGATGCTTGATTCCGGTCTGGGAAAGATATGGCTGTTGTAGTTCGGACTGGACTGTTCCCATGGGGCACAGGGTCAGAGCTGATTTGCATAAAGCCATTATCTAACCCAGGGTGGTGTGGAGTGCAAAAAACGATTGATTTAGGCCCAGTTCCATGTACTGGGGTGAATGTAAGACATTGATCTACATTCTGTCCATCAAATTGTTTTTTGTAATTTTCTCCCTGAGTGTACTGGGGTAGCTCAGACGTGGGTCCCAGAGCCTCCACACCACTGGAGTCAAGCTAGCCGGGCTGATGAGAGGTGTTACCTCGAAACCGGTCCGGTCCTCGGATGCTTGATTCCGGTCTGGGAAAGATATGGCTGTTGTAGTTCGGACTGGACTGTTCCCATGGGGCACAGGGTCAGAGCTGATTTGCATAAAGCCATTATCTAACCCAGGGTGGTGTGGAGTGCAAAAAACGATGGATTTAGGCCCAGATCCTTGTACTGGGGTGAATGTAAGACATTGATCTACATTCTGTCCATCAAATTATTTTTTGTAATTTTCTCCCTGAGTGTACTGGGGTAGCTCAGACGTGGGTCCCAGAGCCTCCACACCACTGGAGTCAAGCTAGCCGGGCTGATGAGAGGTGTTACCTCGAAACCGGTCCGGTCCTCGGATGCTTGATTCCGGTCTGGGAAAGATATGGCTGTTGTAGTTCGGACTGGACTGTTCCCATGGGGCACAGGGTCAGAGCTGATTTGCATAAAGCCATTATCTAACCCAGGGTGGTGTGGAGTGCAAAAAACGATGGATTTAGGCCCAGATCCTTGTACTGGGGTGAATGTAAGACATTGATCTACATTCTGTCCATCAAATTGTTTTTTGTAATTTTTTCCCTGAGTGTACTGGGGTAGCTCAGACGTGGGTCCCAGAGCCTCCACACCACTGGAGTCAAGCTAGCCGGGCTGATGAGAGGTGTTACCTCGAAACCGGTCCGGTCCTCGGATGCTTGATTCCGGTCTGGGAAAGATATGGCTGTTGTAGTTCGGACTGGACTGTTCCCATGGGGCACAGGGTCAGAGCTGATTTGCATAAAGCCATTATCTAACCCAGGGTGGTGTGGAGTGCAAAAAACGATGGATTTAGGCCCAGATCCTTGTACTGGGGTGAATGTAAGACATTGATCTACATTCTGTCCATCAAATTGTTTTTTGTAATTTTCTCTCTAATAGCGCACGTAATCAGGGTGAAAATGTATCAAAACGGTTTTTCTCCCAGCAAGGAGTACTGCCCTTCAATTGATTTCTCCCTTTTTATTTTTATTTATTTTATTTTATTTTGGGTTTTGTAGAGCGCGTAGTCACCCGTAAGTATCCCAGCGCTAAGATCCTTACAACAAGAGGGTTACAGGGGAAGTGGCAGGGACGAAGGAAGGGAAGATTCAAGGGAAGAGGTGCGTTTTTAACTGCTTCCTGAATTGGAGATAGTCTGGTTCAGTCCTGAGAACGAGAGGGAGGGAGTTCCATAGGCGAGCTGTGTTGACAGAGAAACGCCTTCCACCAGTGCGGGCCTTCTTCACTCTGGGAATAGTGATGAGGCGTTCATGGTCAGATCGGAGAGATCTTGCGGCTTTATATGGTATTATGAATTTTCTTAGAATGGGGGGGCCTTTATCCTGAAGAAGTTTGTGTGCCAGACAGAGAGCTTTAAATTTAACTCGTTCTCTTACTAGGAGCCAATGCAGGGATTTCAGAGCTGGTTTGGCCGAGGATCTCAACGGAGTGTTAGTGAGAATCCGGGTGCAGCGTTCTGAATTCTTTGAAGTTTGTTAAAGGTTGCTTCTGGGGCACCCAGATAGATGGTATTACTGTAATCCAGCCTTGACATAATAAGGCCTTGGATTAACAGTTTCTGGGAGACAGGTGGAAGTAGTGGCAAGATCTTCCTGATGGATTTAGGAAGCCCGAAGCAAGTGCCGGCAACTTTCTTGGCTTGTGTCTTAAAAGAGAGGTCTTTTTCAAGCCAGATTCCTAGGCTCTTAATCTCCGGCTTGGGGGCCGGAGGCTCACCCAAGCAGGGTGGCAAAAGATTATGCGCGAGGGAAAGCCCTTTCTGGCCAAGGAGGAGGATATCCGTCTTTGAGCCATTGAGCTTTAGTGCCGAACTGTTCATCCATCCTTGGATGTCCATGAGGCAGTTGTACAGGTCTGAGGGTTTTTGGTTCGGGTGAGATAAAGACACTACTAATTGTGTGTCATCAGCGTAGCTGATTATTTTCACTCCGAACGGGTTGACCACCTCCTCCAGTGGGGACATGTAGACATTAAATAATGTCAGGCTTAAAGATGAGCCCTGTGGCACGCCACACGGGAGGAGGGTATCAGGGGACCGAATGTCATTCTCCCAGACCTGAAAGGAGTGGTGGTCAAGGAAGGATTTAAACCAGGTAAGAGCTGTGCCCTTGACACCAATGTTCTCCCAGTTCTTTTGAAGATATTGTGCCAATTGTTCTTTTTGTTGCATCTATATTCTCATAAAGAAGGTAGACCTAACCACGACCACTGGAATTATGTGATTTTTGGGATGCAGTGTTTTCCGCATAATTATGGATTTGTCGCATTTGTCACACAATCCATTTTCTGTTGCACAATGTACAGATTTTCACAAAAAAATGTGTTTATTGCTCCAAAGAATCAAAAGTTACTAAAAACACGTTGCCATGTGGCAGCACCATGGAAAGCCCTTTGTGACAGTTGATTGGTCCCCTTTCTGTCGCTTAGTGTGTATTCGGGTGTTAAATTGCTACTAATGAGGTGACATCTTTGCCCAGACAGTGTAAACCTTTGTAAAATTCACAAAAGTAATACTATCGCAAAATGTGCTGCGTTACGCCATATGATTTCACTTTTTTTGCTCATAAAACGGTGCCGCATAATTTGGTTATCCCCGGCCACATTTTTCAGTGGCTCTGAACATAATCTCTCCCTCTGGTTTCAGGTACTGATTAGCAATAGATCTCACTATAGTTTTATCTTTTATTTTAGTGTAGAGCTGTCCACTCAGAAGAAAATGGGATACATCTTCTTGCAGGCCACATTGGCAAATATTTGTTGGGATAAATTTCCTTTCCTCAATAATCCTGCAATCGGAGGGATTCACTACTTGCCACAGCGAGCCACCAGATTTCCAGGGGATTTGTTACCTTCATCAAATGAGACTGGGCTAACTATGAACCATTAAATAGGTATGTTAGGCCCAGGGCATAGTCCTAGTGAGGAAAAAAGTCAGAACACAATCCCCTTAGGAGCAAGTATATAACCAAAAGCACTCTTCGTCACACACACCCTCAAACGTTCTCTTTCAGACAAGGTGGACCCACACGAGGAAACACACATTGTGAACCAAAGAATCAAAATAGTGCCAACAATAACAATAACTTTTAATAATTCTTACAGTTTATTGCAGGCATCAATCCATATAAAATTACATAACACAGTTTACAAATTATACATTTCGAAGGCATATTTGAAATTTAAATATACTGCACACATATATTTTTTTTTAAAACACAAATGATCACAATAATAAATACAAGTTAAAAATACGATAACAAAGTGGAACAAAAACAACAGCAAGAAAGATACTTTTCAAATCAAAAAGACATCACGATAGTCCGACAGCCAAATAAATGAAAATATATGCACACAACTTGGACAGAAGAATTTCTGTTAGGTATCAATAAACAAGTGTTGTATTCGTCATTCTTTCGTGATGTCTTTCAATACAAAGCATCGACGCATTTCGGTGAGTCTAATGTAATATCTCCCTACCTTCTTCAGGAAAGAAAACTTATTTCCACCTCGTATTAACTAATGAAAATGTATACATTCTATTGTAAAGATGCAATACTCAGGAATCTGTATAGAAGAGGTTTATTAGCCCAACAGGGAGGCAAGTCATCTACATCCAAGACCTTGAGAACAACTGACACAAGCATGTAACATTCCAAGGTGACATGGCTGCATTCTCAAGAAAGAATGCACATAATTAAAGACATAGATACAACACATCTCCCTTATAATAATGACAAAATAAAACAAGAAAGAAAATGAAAAGAAGAAAAGGAAACATTAAACAAAGATCCTGTGAAAGAAAGGAATTATTCAGAATAGTAATCTTGGAGATACAAAGGTGGTCTCCTAATTCTAGAGTTTGTCCCACGAGAAGAGACACGCACATCTTGAGGAGGTGCATGCCCACCTTGAGGAAGTTGGAACGAACGTTCAAGATCTGGGCATACCACTGGAGCAGACTTCACAATACATTTTCCAGGAACAGGCTTCACAATACAATTATCAGGAGCTGATCTCACTGGAGCAGCAGGTGGTTCCATAATACCATTACCCCCCTCCACACACCTTGACAAACGTGACATGCTCCAGACTTCTCCCCCCGCAAGCATAACCACATTCTTCATAACTTTCACAATACGCCTTGGCCCAAAGAACTTGGACTCACCCTTGGGGGACCAGACACCCTTTTTGATAAAAACAAAATCACCTACTTTCCAAAAAGGATCCTCCGCCCCCTTCAAAACGTCAAATCTGCGCTTGTACCCATCCTGGTAGTTTCTTAACCTAGAATCGTTGAGTACAGAGCCTCTATCTTTAATAGACAACCACAAAGGATTAAGCTTGGAACCAGCAACTCTACCTTTGAGTTTCTCGAATGGTGAAATACCAGTCACACTATTGGGAGTGTTCCTGTGCGCCCACAGTTTTTCTCTGAGAATGGGTTTCAAAGGAAGTCTTCTCTCCAAAGCAGTCTGGGCACACGCCCTAATCAACCTATTCATGCTTTCCACCAAACCATTCGCCTGCGGAGAATAAAGGGCAGTCCTATGATGGGTGATAGATAGATCCTTGAGAAAATCAGACATTTCCTGGGAGGTGAATTGGACACCATTATCAGAAACCAAAATGTCAGGAACCCCTTCACAGGTAAAAGCATCCTTTAAAAACTCAATAACATTCTTACTTAACACAGTTCCCATACAAGAAGCAGACAACCACTTTGAAGTGTAATCTACAAGAACGACAACAAATCTCTCAGAAGGTCCCAGGTTCTCAAAGGGTCCAATAATATCAACAGCAACCTTAGACCAAGGACGTTCAGGTATGGCAACAGGAGAAAGAGGTGCGGTGTTCACCTTTCTTGATTTGTCATTACCAGCACAAATGTGGCAATCTTTGACAATAATTTCAACTTCTCGGTCCAACTCAGGCCACCAATAGGATTCTCTGACCCTTGCTTTGGTGAGGCTACGACCTAAATGTCCCTCATGAGCTAGGTTAATTATCTTTTCCCTCACACCGAAAGGGGGAATCAGTCTGTCGCCTCTAAACAATTCACCCTGAACAATGTTCAATTCATCCCTTACATTCCAATAGCCTTTAGCAGGATCAGGAACTTCTTTCAAAGCAGGCCAACCATTGACCGTTGCTTCCAAAATAAAATTCCTAGCTGGATCATCAGAAAAACAGTCTTTCCATTCTACTTCATTTAAAGCAGACTCTCTTACCCATGAAACAGTGGGAGAATCTGGATCATACGTGACCAACTTATCAACGGGCAACCTAGAAAGAAAGTCAGCGGGAACATTCTTCGGACCGGGTAAGTACTCAACACAGAAATTGTACTCCATGAGTCCTTCAACCCATCTCTTAATCCTGGGAGATGTACATTCGACATTCCTACAAGAGAACAACTGCACAAGAGGTTTGTGGTCAGATCTTACCACAAATGGTAGACCCCATAAATAGAACCTGAAATGTTTGATGGCCCAAAAACAAGCTAAAGCTTCGCGCTCAATGACCGAATATCGCTCCTCCGCACCCTTTAAGGAACGGGACGCGAAACCAATAACTTTTTCCGAACCATCCACAAGCTGTGCCAAAACAGCCCCCAAACCACGTAAGCTGGCATCAGTGGATAAAATGGTCTTCTTGTGCACATCAAAATGCCCCAAGGTTGGCATCTTAGCAATCTCTTACTTGACCGTATCAAAAGCATCAGAACACTCCTTGTTCCAATTGAAAACAGCACCCTTTTTGAGAAGAAGTCTGATAGGTTGCATAACACTAGCAAAATTTGGAATGAACTTGGAATAATACTCCGACAACCCATTAAAGGACTTTACGTGATCCTTGTTAGAAGGAGGTTGAGCTTGAAGAATGGCCTCTGCAAGGTCAATCTTAGGACTGATGCCCTCCCCAGATATATTGTGCCCCAAATAAGACACAGATCTAACCCTGAATTTGCATTTCTCTTGTTTCAAAGTTAAACCAGCATCCTTGAGTCTAGACAAAACAGCAAATAAGATAACATCATGCCTGCTAACGTCAACACCGTGGACCAAAATGTCATCCTGGAAGAAGAGGACACAATCAATACCTGAAAGGACATTTTTCATGATTCTCTGAAAACAGGCAGCAGCGCTGGCTAAACCGAAAGGCATCCTGATGAACCTGTATGCACCAATAGGAGTGACAAAAGAAGTCAAGTGTCTTGACTCCTCATGCAAAAGAACCTGGTGGTAAGCTGCTGACAAATCCATAACGCTAAACAAAGTAGCACCACCCAACTTGGTCAAAATCTCATTGATATTAGGCAAAGGCTGCCTGTCAACCCAAATTGAACTGTTTAGACTCCTGAGGTCCACACACATCCTAATTTTGGTACCCTTGTCCTTGGGTGCCGAAACAATTGGCGCAAGCCATTCTGAGGATTCTATCTCCTCAACAACACCAAGTTTCAATAGCCTGTCAATCTCAACTTGCAGAGGTTTTAACATGAGGTTGGGCACTTTCCGAACCTTATGTACCACAGGCTTAGCATTCCCTTTCAAAACTATCCTGTGTTTAAACCCTTTCAGTAAGCCCAGATCTTCAGTAAATACTTCAGGAAATTTCTCAAGGATGTCTGAAAAATCCCCCACATCAGATACTAACATAACCTGTTCGGGTGCATTTGGATTCAAAGTAATCCCTAGATTCCTTTGATGACGCCATCCAAGGAGATTATCTCCCCTCTTTGCGATATAAACCTTACCAACAGTTTCTCTGCCTTTGAAAGCAATGGTTTGAATGGAGTATCCTAATACCTCAATCTTTTGTTTAGCATACCCCACAGGATTGATATCAGAAGCCATAAGTTTAATTTTGTCTCCTTCAAAATTTGCAAACCAAAACTTATCACTGATAAGAGTAAACAGAGAACCAGAGTCAGCTAGCACGGGAACAACTTTGTTGGCAATTTGAATGTCACAAGAGGGCATAAATACTTCATCATCATCAACTTGACCCACACCATTAATAACATCCTCCGTAATGCAATGAATGGAATCCTGGGAATAAACTTCATCATCATCGATATACAATTAACTTTGTTACTCTTACACATCCTAGCATAGTGACCCTTCCTCCCACAATTTCTACAAACAGTACTTTTAGCGAAACAATTTGGATAATTCGGTCCATGCTTCTCACTACCACATCTGGGACATCTAAATTTATTCTCTCTATTAAAACTATTAACATTATAGTTTTGTTTAGGCCTTTCAGTTTTAAATGTGGTTTTCTCTTGTTTGGGAGAAGCTTTACTAACAGCAGCAACACTACACTCCGGTTGAAGAATTTGTCGATGCTCATGACCGACACTGGAAACAGGATCATTCTGAGAAGGACCCTTCCTAATCTCCTTGACCCAAGTAGAGGTATGTTCAACACTCTCAACAATAAGTATGGCCTCTTTTAAATTGGGATTTTTAGACAGCAACTTCTCTTGGATTTTGAGGTCATTAGTGCAACGAACGAGCTGATCACGAATGAGGGAGTCAGTCAAAAGTTCAAATTCACAAGTTTGTGCAAGGGATTTGAGTGCTGCAACATAGTTCCCAACTCTCTCACTTTTAGCCTGAACGCGCATGAAAAATTTGTGTCTCTCCATGACAACGTTAATGCGTGCACCAAAATGATTTTTAAGGAGAAGTACACTCATTTCACACACATCCGAAGGTTCACCAGCTCCCCTGCCAATAGGTATCGGATCTAGACTGTCATAAATATTTCTTCCTTCGATACCAAGGTTGTTTAGTAAAACAGCCTGTTTCCTGACGGCAGAAAACTTCTCTCCACCAATTGCAAGTAAGTAAGAGTCAAAAATAGGTTTCCATTTTTTCCACGGTAAAATAGGTTCACCTTGCTCACTTAAAAACTGGGGAGGTTGATTCATTTCACTTGCAGAAGACGACATGCTGAAAGGAAAACAACTAAACAAACTAACACAATAAGTTAACTAAATAAGCTAACACAACAATCTAAAATAACAATTCAAAATAAAGAATTAAAATAACAACAAGAAAGGTTTCACAGCTTTTCTTTAGTGTCACTGCAGCTTCTCTTTAGTGTGCAATGCTTTGTTTCACTTGAATACTTCTTCACTTGAATACTTCTTATAACTTTACTGCAGCTACTCCATACTGCGTACTGCTATTACCACTTGGATTGCTTGGAAATGGTACTACAAAACTCCACACGGACAACAGTAAGTTCCAACGTAAAAGAAATGATTTCCAACTGCTTCCAATCTGGTTACAAACATCCAAAGGTCAAATTGCCTTAAACAAAATAAATTATGACTTGCCTCGATCTAACTGTGAACGTGGTAACAACCGCTAAAATGAAAAAACAACGGCATGTGAAATCGGAGCCACAACGCACTTCAGAAATTGCTCAACGCGCTTCCGTAAATGCTTGAAGATCAAGCGCGTCGGGTCGGCAAACACGCGGTTGCTAGGTGACAGAATTACGCGTCAAGCAGCAGGGACGCGCTTACTAATTACCAAGGCAACACGTAGCGTGTGACGTGTGGCTGAACGATGACGATGCACGTTGCAGTAAAGACACGTATCAACAATGGCAGGCACGCTCCGGGCACGCTCCAACAGAACCTGGACACTTCGCGTGCAGGATTCAAAAGATGCCGAGTAACGAAGGTAGGGATACTTCGATAAATAATCCAGACTTTGAAAGATAAACAAAGTTGTACCTGCCGCTGGGTGCCGCCAATGAAATTCACCACGTAGAAATCACGTAGAACACGTGAAGATGTAAAAAAGAAAAACAAGAGTTTAAAAAAAAAATAATAATAATTAAAGTCTTAGTCCCAAGAAAATCCTTGTCGCGCTGGGTTCATAATCGCCTGCTGGGCTCATCGTCGCCAGTATTGTAAAGATGCAATACTCAGGAATCTGTATAGAAGAGGTTTATTAGCCCAACAGGGAGGCAAGTCATCTACATCCAAGACCTTGAGAACAACTGACACAAGCATGTAACATTCCAAGGTGACATGGCTGCATTCTCAAGAAAGAATGCACATAATTAAAGACATAGATACAACACATTCATATTAATACACCTTTTTATATCTGAATGCAGCCACTTGTATAAATGTATGAGCTTAAGAAATGGGGTCAAAATCCTTGCTATGTGCTTGTTCAAACTAGAATCAAACCATCCCGTGGACCTGTGGAGAGGCCCCTCTACCAGGCCGCAAAAAACCTTGTTGGCATAGCCATGGAATGGGTTTCAGTGCCCAAATAAGAACTGTCCTTAGTGCAGCTCCGCCAACACCCCATTGCTGGACCAACAATTACTGTATTTGATGCACAGCTGACTGACCATAGGCCCATTGGGTATCTTTTTAAAGTTTGCATCCCTTCTTCCTGTTTGGCTTATTTACTCTGGAACTAGGCCCCATGTCCTTGGATATTGTGTGCTCTGAGGAAGGGTGCTTTTGTTTACTCTGAGCATCTGTTGGCCCTCCATAATTGTAGATTTCTGAATGACCCCACTCGCCACTCAAACAACCCAGTAGAAAAAGGTTGCCCTTGAAAGACTCTGCTTTCACTTCCCTTCTATTACTCAGAGTTCTTGCACCTGTCGAATTGAGACATCCATGGAACATCACCAAGCAATCTCCAGCTGCCTGTGTCTACCTTCCCTCCAGTCTGGATTCCACTACCATGAAATTCAAGTCTGCTGGTGCCCGTCTGATGACCTCTGAGCCAGGTTCCCAGTCTGAGTTATTTTTTTATCATTCAGTAAATATCCTGCCACCTTACTTAGATAAGTTTCAATACATCTGCCTGCACTTATTGTGAGTGCTTGGTCTGAGAGGATTGGCTTTTTCTTTGAAGGTCAGTATGTTGTGCTGACAACCTCATAACCTAACTTGGTGCTCACCCAGCAGCAGAAATATAAACCAGATTGACCACCTGATGATAAGCAGCACCGGGAGACACTCAATGCAAGCTGTCAGAGTGAGGAAGGAAGTGGACAGTGACAGTGATTACCATCTAGTGACTGCTCTAGTGAAACTGAAGCTCAGAAAAACAGAACATAAAATATCAGGACAATAGCACTTCTAAGTAGCAAAATTATAAGACTGAGAAGTCATTTTTGTCTTACAAATGAAAAACAGGTTCCAACTCCTGGCAGATACGCAAGATCAGTCTGAGCGACCTGCAGATGCGGTCAACAAGAAATGGGAAGATGTCTCTTCAATGTTTGTGAATTGCAGTGAAGCATGCCTGGGAACCAGGACAAGAAAGAGGAAAGAATGAATAAGACAAGACACATGGCAAGTTATTAAAGACAGGAGGGTAGCAAAAAAGAAACTCATGCAGGCCAAATCAAAAAAAGCTGTAGGAGAAGTACACTTAGAAAAACAAGGGTACCCCATAAAGCGAACCTGGGGTAGGTATGTACTTTTAAAGAAACAATGGTTCAGGGGTGGCCTGGTAAGGTCCTCAAAGGAATACAGCGAATAATTAATTAACGCTAGGGAGCTTGGGAAGTAGGTTCATACGAAATATTTTTTATTTTCTTGCTTTCTTTGTATATACAATTCTTATAACGTTTTTCAGGTGCTCAGATAAGTGGTAAGGTGCAGAACGTGACATGAGTGAACATAGTGAAAAAACGAACTCTCACACAACAACAAGGCTAAAAAACCACATGAATATATACAATGAGGTGGGGGTATTTCCTTGGGTAGGTCGACGACGTTTCGATCTGTATGAATTTCAGATCATCATCAGGACTGAAGAGCCTCCTGAAATTAGTATTTTAGTGTAATTGAATACGTCAGGAAAAAGAGTTGGCTGGTTTTTTGAGGCGTTTTAGACTATGTTGAAAACGCAGTTTTAGCAGGGTCCAAGTAGCGCTCAATCGGGTAGGATTCTAGGAGGGTCCTACTTGAACTAGGAATGTTTAAAAACGTAGTTGTCCTATCAGTACGAGTAGCGCTCAATCACTTTGGTTTAGAAGAGGGTCCTACTGGTGAGAGCAGCAAAGCAGCGAGGCACTCGGACGCCCCCCTACTGCCGCATATATGCCGGGATTAACTCCAGGCGACCTCCATAACAAAATAACCTATCTTCAACAATGATTACAGCGCCACGCGGACTCCATTAGGAAAGTTCTGTTTTTACAAACTCAGTTCCAGTAGGACCCTCTTCTAAACCAAAGTGATTGAGCGCTACTCGGACTGATAGGACAACTACGTTGTTTCTTTAAAAGTAGGAGAAGTACAAGCAAAAACGACATAGAAGCAAACAAGGCAGTCAAAAGAATGACTAGAGCAGGCTAGCTGCATACATGGATAAGCTGCCAACCAAGCAGAGGAAGCAGACAGTAGAGGAGAACAGGGAAGGTCTTCAAGATCACAAAGATAGTTAGTGGTAAGTCTTGTACAACATCCAACAGCCCTATCATGAAGAAGCAAGGCAGACTAATCACAACAAAATAAGAGCAGGAAGTACGCTGGACCATGCACTTCACAGACGTCTTGAACAGACCAGCACCAACAAGTGTAGCGGACATCCAAGAAGCAGAGACAGACTTTTACGTGAACACCACCAGACCACAGAAGGAAGAAATCGGCACTATCATCTGATCTCTCAAGAACGGAAACGCTCCTGGCCAAGACAATCTGAATGCAGAAATCTTCAAGGCAGACCCTGAAACATCAGCCTAAATCTTCCAACCACTGTGTACATCAATTTGAGTTGGAGTAAGTACCAGATAACTAGAACCAAGGTAATATTATCAAGATTTCAAAAAAGGCAGCATTAACCAACTGTAACAACTGGCGTGGAATCATCGTTCTGTCAATCTCGAGTAAAACCCTGACAAAAATCATTATACAGCACATTTCTGATGCTGTGGACAAGCAGTTAAGAAAAGAACAGGCTAGATTCCACAATGGCAGATGGTGTGCTGACCACATCCTCACTCTTCACAACAGCATAGAGGAGTGCATGAAATGGCAGAGACAACTATACATCAACTTCATTGATTTGAGAAAGCCTTGGACAGTAACCACTGTGATAGCCTTTGATGTACCCTAAGAGCCTATGGCATACAACAGCAGATAGTTCTCCTCATAATTTTACCTGCAAGGTGGGAGACAGCAAGCATAGCGTTGAAGTCAAGAATGGTGTGAGACGAGGGAGGAGCTTCGCGGGCAACCAAGATGGCCGCGTGAGCTCGGAGCTCCGAAGATCCTCCGATCCTCCGCATTGATCCTGTTATCTATCCTGTCCCACGATGGTGGGAATCAGTTGCGGTGCTGTTGCAGATGCGGGCCCGTTCTCCGAATGAAGATCCGGGCTTCCTGTGCCGAGTTACACCGTCGTGAAGTTTGGTGACGACAACGCCATATTGATCTGGCATTGTGGGGGGACGGCGGTGCTTCTACACGGTGGCAGTTCGAGAGTGTGTCGGCTGCCTTGCCCAGCACCGGAGACCTGACTGGCCTGTCTGGCGGCCTGAAGCTCTATTGGGACGGTGGAGGTGATTGCTGACTTCGACCGTCTGGTGGTGGTGGTGTTGGCTTGCCCCGCCTTGGGTCGCACGATCCCCGTCGGCCATCATGGCGGGCAGAGGAGACCCGGATAAGGGGAAGCCCCAGAGAGTCAGCAGGAAACCTTCCCTCTCGCAGACCACCATTTCTGAGCGCTTCTCCCTCCCTAAGGGCACGCCTGGTGCTTCGGGCCGCACCAAGGACTCACACCGAGATGTGTCTCCGGAAGATGTTGAACCCACCCTCCGGGACGTGATGGGGGCCATTGCGGGCGTTAAGGCTGAAATGCATAAGCAGCACGAAGTGTTGGCGCACAAGGTCGATACCCTCACGATAGAACTCAACCTAATCAGAGCCGACCTCGGGAAAACGAATGACAGGGTCAAGTCGCTCAACATCAAGACGTCGAGCTTGACTACAGATATGTCTGATGTGCAGTCGGAGGTTCGGGACTTGAAGGCCGCCAATTCGATGCTCGCCCGCCGGCTCGATGATTTTGAGGGATGGGCACGGCGCCAGAACGTTCGCATTACTGGTGTACCGGAGGGTGCGGAAGAAGACGCTGCCGACTTATTTGTTGAGGATTTGGTGGTGACGCACTTGGCACCGGGTGGCCTGAGTAAGTTTTTCTCGGTGGAGCGGGCGCATAGACTGCCTGGAGGCCAGCCGAAATTGGGAGCGTCTCCGCGCCCCATCATTGCCAGACTTTTTAACTACAGAGACCGTGATGCAATCTTGCAGGCATCAAGGAGAGGAGGCCCGTTGAAATTTCAAAACGCTGATGTGAACTTCTTCCCTGATTTTACTCAAGCGGTACAGAAGCGTCGACAGAGCTTCATGGGTGTTAAGCGGAGACTGAGGGAGATGGGGCTGAAGTACTCCATGCTTTACCCAGCAAGGCTTCGTATAGAGCATGGTGCTCGAACGGTGTTTTTTGACTTTCCAGAGGCAGCTGGGGACTGGCTGGACACTTTGCCTCAACATCGGACTACCCCTGAGGACCAGTCGGAAGAGGCGTTGGGTGGTCCTGGCTCTCAGGAATGAACTGTGCTTTTCCGGATCTCTTTCGGTGGAGGACCCTGCGGATGCGAGCAGTTACTGACTTTTGTTTTTTTCCCTCATTTTTGCTGTTTTTCAACTTTGGAGGGTAACGGGGGGTGATAGGATGTCTCCTTTCTCCTCTGGGGGCTTTTCGTAGGTAGTTTACTAGGGGCGACAGGCGCACTGCTAGTTGGGGGGCTTTTTAGTCTAATGCAGGGGTGCAGGGTGGGGGGTGGTTGGTTTGTGTGTTTCTCCTTTGCTTTTCCTTTTTCTCTTTTACTATGGCAAGGCTACTATTGTTCTGGTTGCAACGTTGCAGTGGCTGTTTTCTGGGGGTGGTGGTTGGGACGGTGCATTTTTGATGATGGGGGGTAGGACCTTAAATGTTCTGAGTTGGAACGTGAATGGGCTGGGGGATCGCATTAAACGTGGGGTTGTGTTACAAATGTTTAAGCGTTGTGTACCCGATGTTATCTTCCTGCAGGAGACGCATCTTATTGGAAATACTTGTCATGCACTTAACAGAAAGGGGTTTAAAATGGTGGCTCACTCCGGGTTCTCTTCGGGGTCCCGAGGGGTTGGAATCATGGTGCGCATGTCTCTCCCGTTGGAGGTGGAGTCCACTGTTATTGATGATAGGGGCCGATATGTTGTTGTGGTGGGCAGGTGGGAGGGGCGCACCCTGCTTTTGGTTTCAGTTTACGTCCCCCCGGGTTTGCAGACGACTACCTTTCATGATCTCGGAGGCGCCATTTTGGGCCTCCCGGAGGGACTGCTTGTCCTTGGTGGGGATTTCAATTCAGTGGTTTCGGGGACCCTTGACCGTTTTCCGTCCAGAGATCTTCGCAGTGCGCAATCATGGCTCCCTAATTTCATGAGTACTATGGGCCTTATTGACTGCTGGCGGCTCTTGCACCCTGCCCAGCGACAGTACACCTTTCACTCGGGCGCACACGGTAGCCTTTCCAGAATTGACTACATCTTGACTCCGGCGGTCCAGGCATCGACCGTCTTTGGAGCCCGCATTATGGCCAGAGGCATATAGGACCACTCCCCTGTCTGGGTGTCCTTTGACTTTGGTATTGCGGCGACGACCAGGGTGGCGCCGGTCAATCCATGGTACTTCCGCAACCCCAAGACTCGAGACCTCCTTGCTAAAGCCATCGACCTGTATTTCACTGAAAATACGGGTACGGTAACTTCGGCCTTATCCCTCTGGGAGGCCTTTAAGACTGTCCTGAGAGGAGAAGCTTTCTCCCTGATAGCCGAGGTGCGCAGACGAAGGGATGAAGACATGGTGCGGTTGGAATCGGACATTGCGGGCCTGGATTCCCAGTTGGCGCTAGACCCGACGCCCGAACTGCTGCACGCTCTCTCCCTAAAGCAGTCGGAATATCGAGCCACTGCCGCTGCCAAGGTGATGGGCAGGGAACAGCAAGGGAGGATTTATGATGCGGGGGACAAGGCGGGCAAGCTCCTTGCCTGGTTGGATAGGAGGGAGTTGGCTTCCCGTGTGGTGCCTGGGATCTTGGGCGAAGACGGGGTGATTGTTACTGACCCCAGTGCTATTGCCTCGGCCTTTGCCGACCACTTCGAGAGGGTTTACACCTCAGTCTCCGCCTTGACCGAGTCGGACTCGGCCTCTTTCCTAGAAGGGGTTGAGCTTCCTTGCCTGTCCGACACCGAGCGCGACGGCATGGACCGGAGTATTACTGCAGACGAAGTGGCGCTTGCGATTCAGTCCCTGCGGTCTGGTAAGGCTCCCGGTCCTAATGGTCTTCCGGTGGAACTCTATAAGATTAAAGCTGATGCAGTCGCAGTGCCCCTGCGGCGCATGTTCCTGGAGGCCCGGGAGGTTGGTGAGCTCCCTCTGGATCAGCGCCTGGCCACCATTGTGGTCATTCATAAGGAAGGGAAGCCCAGAGACCTTTGTGGGTCGTATCGCCCGATTTCTCTGTTGAATGCCGAACCCAAGATCCTGGCTAAGTTGCTGGCTAATCGACTCGTGGGTGTGATCGCGGACTTGGTCCATCCAGACCAGTCGGGCTTTATACCTCACCGCAATACTGCCCTTAACCTTTGGAGACTTCACGCTGTCATGGCGCGGGTGCACAAGCTTTGCGAGCCGACGGTCCTGGCTTCACTGGACGCAACGATGGCGTTTGATTCCCTCGAATGGAATTATCTCTGGGCGGTGCTGTCCAAGTTTGGGTTCGGCCCCGACTTCATAAGTTGGGTCCGGCTTCTATATGCCTCCCCGTTGGCCAATGTAGCGGTCAACGGTCGGCTGTCTGCTTCCTTTGCCTTGCGCAGGGGTACTAGACAGGGTTGTCTGCTATCGCCGCTCCTTTTTGCCCTGGCGCTTGAACCGCTGGCTGCCTGGATCCGCACTCACCCTGACATCTGTGGGATCAAGTGGTCGCCTGGCTTTGAGGATCGAGTCTCGCTGTATGCAGACGATATTCTGCTCTACCTTACCTCCCCCTGTCGGTCTCTGATTGTCATGTTTGACGTACTGTGCACCTTTGGTGGGTACTCGGGCCTGGTAATTAACTGGTCCAAATCTTACCTCTATGTGCTTAACGGAGACACTCCACGTCTTCCCAGGGGCTGTGCGATACAGGTCTCGCAGCAGGGCTTCAAGTACCTGGGTATCTACGTGTCAAAGGATGCCCGGGTGCGATACACCAACAACTTGCTTCCCCCTCTTGCGCGCCTTAGGCGCGACGTGGAGGGCTGGAAAAGATTGCCGCTGTCCCTGTTGGGCCGCGCGGCATTATTCAAGATGATGTCCCTGCCGAGATTCTTGTACGCGCTTCAAAATACGCAGGACCCCGTCCCTTCGAAGTATTTCAGGGAAATTGAAGGTCTACAGCGGGCCCTTTTGTGGGAGGGTTGGCCGCGTATAGCCGTAGTTAAGCTGACCATTCCGTGGTATGACGGCGGTATTGCCTTGCCTGATGTCCGCCGGTACTACTGGGCCTCCCAATTGGCTGCTCTTAATCATGGCTTTTATGGCCCGGCGGAAAGCCCGGGGTACGCCATGGATCGCTGGCTCATGAATGACGGAATGTATTACAGGGCGTTGTATTCTAGATCTCTGGACGGAAGATTGACTGGTCCTACCAAGACTGCTGTACAGATATGGAGGACCATTACGAAGGCACTGGGTTGGAAGGGTAGGCTCACTATGGCCACTCCCCTCTATGACTCTGACTTGTTGGGTAGGTTGTGGCACTCGAAGGGGTTTGACCGGTGGGACCTCATTGGTATTTCCAAGGTAGCTGATGTGATGGCCAGAGGAGAAATTAAATCTTTTGAGACTCTGCAGACTGAATTCCAACTGGGTGCCACGGAATATTTTAGATATGCACAGTTGAGACATGCCCTTACGTCTACCCTGCCTGTGGGTGAGAAGGTCCCTGAGTCGTCCCCGCTGGAGGATAGGGTGCTGGACGGCCATATGCCGGATAGCGCCATTTCCCTGACTTATAAGAAGCTAATAAACGTTCGGACGGACCTGTTGTTGAAAGTGCGTGACCAGTGGGTGAGTGATGGGATTGAGTTGGATGATGAGGATTGGCAGTGTGCGGTGTCCTCTCCCAAGGAAGTAGCGATTTCGGCCAGGCTGTGCTTAGTTCAGCTTAAAATTCTCCACAGGGTTTACGTTACTGGCCCCAGGTTAATTTGCATGGGGCTTTCTCAGGATGGCCTTTGCAGGCGAGGATGCGGTGCACTGGCCACTTTTATGCATACCATTTGGGAATGCCAGGCCATTGCCTCCTATTGGGAACGGGTGCATGCGGTTATGAGTGATGTGACTGGTGTTGATTTGTCTGCGGAAGCTCGACGTTGTTTGTTGAATGTGTGGGGTCCGACCGATTACAATAATGCACAAACTCGTTGGGTCACGCTAGGGAACATGGTGGCCAAGCGCGATATTGCTCAAAAGTGGGGCGCCCCGACCCCCCCCCTCTGTGAGTCTCTGGAAAACCAATATGGACTGGTGCATGCTCCGTGAGAAAACTGTGTACCTAGCTAGGGGTAAGCCCAAGATGTGGGGGATGGTCTGGGGGGCATGGAATGCTTACAGGGGCGATATTTGTGTGCCCCCTGATGCGGGTCCGCTGGAGACTCGTCTCTCACCCTAGCCGTTCCTTCCACTCAATGTTTCACTTTACCGTAATCCTGTTCTCTCTTCCCCCCACACTTGTATGCTCTTCTCGGTATGTTTCGTTCAATATGCCGACAGGTCCCACTCGCCCCCTGGATTTGTGCTCACTGCTCTTATGTTTTGCCTTGCCACCTTTTTTCCCTTTCCTCTCCCTCTTTCTTCTTCTCCTTTTCCTCTTAGGTTTTTACCTTGTTCCTTAGGTTCATATTTATATTATAAAATTAAACCTGATTGCTCCTCTGATTGTTTTGTGCACACCTTTCCTCTGCTTTTATAATGCTGCCTAGCCTCAGGGATGTAAGGCTGAATAGCTGTGTGCTTTGAGTTACCAATAAAGGTTTTCCAAAAAAAAAAAAAAAAAAAGAATGGTGTGAGACAGTGATGTATATGCCAGCATTGTTCTTCAGCCTAGTAATCGACTGGGTGATGCAACACACAGTTGAAGACCAAGCCAGAGGCATCAGAGGGACCTTATTCTCCACAATAGAGAAACTTGATTATGCAGATGACCGAGCCTTGTTGTCTCACACACACCAGCAATGCATATGCAGGAAAATACATTTCACTTCAATATCTATGGACAGCAAGCGGGCCACAAGGTCAAAAGTTGAAATCAGAAGTCATGCCCCTCAATATCCCAAACCCTTTACCAACCAGAGTAGATGAAGGGGACCTAGCAATGACTGAAGAGTGCACCTACCTAGGCAGTACTATCATACATGATGAAGGGGCAGACAGCGACATCATGTTCAGGCTGAACAAGGCCAGAAGTGCCTTCAGGATGCTAAACAATGCATGGATGTCATCTAATTACAGCAACTACATCAAGCTGAGGCTTTACCAGAGCTGTGTTATGTCCTCACTCTTGTATGCATCAGAATGCGGAAGATGATGAAACGTGACATTACCAAACTGTCAGCCTTCCACACCAGTAACCTGAGAAGAATCATGCACATTTTTTGGCTGTGAACCATCTTCAACCATGAACTGTACACCAGATTCAAGCAAGAGAGGTTGGCCATCATCATTATTCAAAACAGATGGCAATGGATAGGACACACAATCAGAAAAGAGCATGACTCCAAGACACAAACAACTCTCAACCAGACCCCAGAAGCAAATGGAAGAGGGGCAGGCCAAAAACATCTGGAGGCAAACTGTAGAGACAGAAATGAAGACCCTGAACCACAGCTGGAGCACTGCATGGAACCTGTCCATGACAGACAGAAGCAGAGGTTCTTCATTGCTGGCCTACATTTCCAGTTGGTATAAAAGCCAGTTAGTAAGTACGTGTTGATGACCATTGTACACTTCCACCCTGGGGGTATCTGGGCTCTTGTTGTCTGACTATTAATAGACTTGTAGCTAATCCTCACTAACTGGAACCAAAGAGAGTGCCATTTTCCACCTTTAAAAAGAAATCTCCTTCTTACCTTTGTGCTCTAATGTTCCGGAGTGCCAAGGTTTGCAGAGATACAACACCATAAGGAGGAAGGAAATCATGAGGTTTTGAAATCTGGAAGCCCCTTTGGAGGGTTTGAATTCTGCCCTTCCTATGTCCAGGTCAGGCCCGAACCCCAGTGACCATGATATGCCAAATGGCCTGCTGGACCTCAGTGCTTGGCCCAGGTGATGGCTTATTTTTAGACTTAGACATTTTCAGTCTTCTTGCCCTACTTGCATAAAAGGCTCTATTGTAGTCACTGACTCCATCCTTGAATTGCAGTTGGTTGAGAAGGATACCTTCATCCCACTAAAGATGATATTGTGTTAACGCCCACATAGACTGATTTTTCTTCAGTCATTATTAATATTATTTTAATCCTATGTGGGATCTATTAACATCCAGTGGGCACCCTTTGCTGTCTTGCTTTTTGTAGATTGGAGAACCTTTTTATATTTTACTCAAGGTTAAATATGATTGTTATTTGAAATTGTACAAGCCTTAGGCCCATCATAAGGGATTATGGGGGGCAGGGACAGAGGAGTCATTATTCCCCAGTCCTCATGCTTGTTCACGCCCTCATACTAGTACTGTATCATTAATTTATACATTTTAAAGCCAATGCCATTTTTATGAATGACGTAGCAGCTAAAATGGCAAATACCATTTGATGGCAGCAGAGCGGGGTCTTCCCTGTGTTATCTTTCCCTGCAGGATGTGTTATTGAAACTTTGAAACAGGTCCTTGTTCTATGATGGGCCTGCTTCAGTTGTTTTCCCATGGGCCCCACAAAAAAGTTCTAATAAGCCTGGTCACAAGCATATCACAAAGATAAATATACATATATACTCCTATGCCTCTGTGCAACTCTCCACTATTTTGCTATTTACCATTTCATTGCGGAGATTTATACTTACGTGCAGGCTTAAATGTCTTTATTCCCTAGAATGAGAGGGCAAAATTTGTGTTAAGTTACTAATAGTAATTTTTCACCTGTTGGTGGAGATGTTCACCATTGGGATGGACTTCTCCCTATGGGAAAGTTTAGGAAAATGTGATAAAGTAAATTATTAAAATATCTATCTATCCATCTATCTATCTATCTAATCTATCTATCTATCTATCTATCTATCTATCTATCTATCTATCTATCTATCTATCTATCTATCTATCTATCTATCTATCTATCTATCTATCAATCTATCTATCTATCTATCCTCCAAGGAAAGGACCGGCTTTCGTGGGGTACAAGAAGTTCTTTATTTAATGAACCAAACACAACAGACATGTTTCGTCTGTGCGCATTTGTCAATGTCGGTATGCTCAATGAGAGGCGTGTCATTATAAAAGAAAGACACACAATTTGATTGGATAGCCTCTCTAAACAATCAATGACAGACTCGTTAGGTATCTCGTTCATGATTCACGATTATCATGACGGCCATCTTAGCACTATAATACACCGTAGTGGTGAAATATTTTGGCATTAGGTAAATCAAATATAATTCCGCTACTTTGTTATGAAGTGCTCATTTCTGTACATTAGAATTAATTCTCTGTCTGATGTAACCGGAATGGAGAAAGGTACTTGCTTCGCCCCAGCTATGCAAATTTATTTGTGGGCTGGTGGTGAGAAGCAGGTAACCTGGTCCGAGGAGAATGACCTCTGGTTGGAACGGGTTATAATGTGGCTCACTAGTCTGTCACTGATTGTTTGGACTGACTATCCGATTAAATTGTGTGCATTTGTTTTATAATGACACGCCCCCTCACTAAACACACTAACATTGCCAAAGGCGCACAGCCAAAACGCATCTGTTGTATTTGTTTTTTAAATATTGAACTTCTCGTACCCTGCGAGTGCCAGACCTTTCCATGAAGGCTGTAATCATAACGATGTGAGTCCACCCTCACTAGACCGAAGCCCCCGCCCATATGGCTCAATTTTATGTTGTTTTGAGTTGTGTGATTTATTAATCCGTCACTAAACAATGTTATTATTATGTTGTGAATTCACACACCTATTGGAAAAACAGGTTTATATATTTTTTGTGTAACCCCAGAGCCCACTTGGGCAAAACTGGTATAACTTTTCCTTTTCGTTGATTAATTGATGCCCTGAAAAATGTATGAGTGTATAAATACATTGTTCAAAATGGCAACAATTATGTTGACGAAGACGGAAGCCGAAATGTGTCCTGAGAGATTGTTGTTGTTGTTTGCCTACCCGTAATTAAATACTTTGAAGCATTGAGTGCCCCACCTTCATTCATTCTGTGGAAGGAGCTGTGAACAAAATATATATATATATATATGCAGCAACTCGCAAAACCTTCGTTTTAAATCACGAAATCACGGGCGCAGACCAACTTTATACTCCAGCGTTATTTTTATTTTATCCCATATCGTCAGACGCGTTTCGACCGACTAGCGGCATATATATGTATATGTGTGCGTATGTGTGTGCATATAACTATATGTACCCACACACACACACACACACACACACATATATATATATACGGCGCGGCGATGGGCTTCTCATTCAGCCCAAGCTATGCTTGCATAGCCATGGGATGGTGGGAGGAGGAGATAGCCTGGAACTCCCAAAACTCGAGATTCACCCGACACATTATACAATGGAAAAGATTCATTGATGACTTGTTTATAGTGTGGGACGGAAGCGAGAAAGAGTTTGATCAATACTTCGAACTTTTGAATAACAGTACACCGGGATTGAAATTTACTTGCACAAAAAGCAGGGAACGGCTATCTTTCCTGGACACAGAGGTATACATAAGAAACAACCAAGTGGAAACAACATTGCATAGAAAGGTAACGGCCACAAATGCCACCCTTGAAGTTACGAGCTTTCATCAACCTGCTCTAATCTCAAGTATACCCTACGGAGAATTTCTTCGAATTAAACGCATCTGCAGTGAAAACACAGAATGGGAAAAACACAGTGCAAGTACAATGAAAAGATTCCAGAAAAGAAAGTATGGAAAAAATCAAACCAAAAAATGTTGGGAGAGAGCAAATGAAAAACTAAGGGCAGACTGTCTGAAGCCACAAACAAAAGAGAAAACAACGGAGGAACCAATTAGACTGATATTGGATTACAGCAAAGAGTCCAGACAAGTAATTCAAATCCTCAAAAAGAATTGGAAAATTCTAAAACTTGACCAGACCATAAGTCAAAAAATGGGAGATCATCCAGTAGTGGCATACAGAAGAGCAAAAAACCTAAAAGATCAATTGATACATAGCCACTTTGTCAGCAAGAAAAAAACAACATGGTTAAAAACCATTGGATTTATCAAATGCTACAACTGCAAAGTCTGCGAGATAGCCAAACCCACCAAACAAGTAACTATGGCAAACCAAAAGATCTGGAAAATAAGAGAATTGATCACCTGCAAAAGTCAGTACACTGTCTATATGATTGAATGTCCTTGTCAAATACGTTACATAGGAAGCACAATCTGTGAGCTGAAAAAGCGAATTTTGGAACATGTAAGGGCCTCTGTAAACAAGGACAGAGGAAATGCAGTGGCCAAACACATGGAGACACACCATGACGGAAATTGGCGGCTGCTAAAATTCCTGGGATTGGAAACGATGTCGCTGTCAGACAGAGGTGGACATCGTGAAAAATTACTACGCCAAAAGGAGTCACGTCACATTTTGAACTTTCGAACAATGACCCCTTTCGGACTGAATCAGTCGGAAGAACTTTACGTACATATATGAAAAAACCAAGACTACTTCTCGAAATAATCTCCATAATTTTTTCGTCCCAAAAACCCACGCAATAGGTCAACAATAATTTGAGCAATGAATCTGGGATCCTTGAAACTAAAAATATACACCCATAAGCATCCGGACAATTATACAATCCCTCAGTAATGTCAGCCCACTGGAGGGCTCAAAATAATTAAAGTAAAAAGACTCATGAGCAATGACCCTGCATTTGAAAGACTATTCCGTTTTTGTTAAAAATTGGTTGTGGAAAAAATACTTTATCCATATATAATCTGATAAATATATAATTGTGGAATAACTGAGAGCAGCAGGGCATGAGGGAACCAAAATGTAAGGAATGGGTTTAAATTTTGTTACAATTTTCATTTATTTAAAACACAAACTACATATCCCAGAATGCAACTGTGAAAGAAAACAGATTGGTGTTATCATGTGACCGAGGTGGGCGGGAACTCCCATTTTAAAACACAACCAGCAAACAGTGTTTGAAACAACCGTGATCAAGTTAGTGGGGAGCTAACGAAACGCGTTGGTTTTTTGTGCTGTGAATAATGCTGCAATGGATTTAAGAATAAATTAAGTTGTCTCACACAAAATTCGAGTGGCTTGAGTGGCGGCTTCATTTGTTTTCCGGGGGATCCTGCATTCTTTGGGAGACTCAGTTTGATATATATATATATATATATATATATATCCATCGATACAAAGGTGACCCCTTGGTTGTCCTCATGGAAAGAGCCACTCAGCAGGTAAGTATGTTCTTCGCATTTATTAATGAAAGCTGCAGCATCACATCTGAAAAACGGCATTCAAATATCAAAGAAGTCCATACGCTGACGCGTTTCGTGCGCTGTGCGCACTTCTTCATGGGCGGACTTGTAAAATAGCATACAGCAATCCACGGCGCCCATGAATGCGAAGAACATACTTACCTGCTGAGTGGCTCTTTCCATGACAGCGCATCAGCAACTCTATTGTCCACTGCACTCAATTGACCAGAAGACAGTGCGAGCTGTCCCCGCCCTACTAAGCGAGTGTCATAAGTAGCTCAGGTGCCGTGGATCGCTGTATGCTATTTTACAAGTCCGCCCATGAAGAAGTGCGCACAGCGCACGAAACGCGTCGGCGTATGGACTTCTTTGATATTTGAATGCCGTTTTTCAGATGTGATGCTGCAGCTTTCATTAATAAATGCGAAGAACATACTTACCTGCTGAGTGTCTCTTTTCATGAGGACAACCAAGGGGTCACCTTTGTATCGATGGATATGTAGCGGCTCGTCCAGCCGCGGAAAGAGCCCCACTGTGTTTCACAGTCCAGGCTGGCGTCAAAATTTCGCTAGCTGAAGGTGCAGGTGAGGGCTGAATGGAAGTTTCACAGTGCAGCCTCCCAGAAGATAAACTTGCATCAACCCACTGTGGAAGTTAATATGAACTTGACAGCGCATCAGCAACTCTATTGTCCACTGTACTCAATTGACAAGAAGACAGTGCGAGCTGTCCCCGCCCTACTAAGCGAGTGTCATAAGTAGCTCAGGTGCCGTGGATTGCTGTATGCTATTTTACAAGTCCGCCCATGAAGAAGTGCGCACAGCGCACGAAACGCATCGGCGTATGGACTTCTTTGATATTTGAATGCCGTTTTTCAGATGTGATGCTGCCGCTTTCATTAATGAATGCGAAGAACATACTTACCTGCTGAGTGGCTCTTTCCATGAGGACAACCAAGGGGTCACCTTTGTATCGATGGATATATATATATATATATATTCGCTGAAAAAACAAAGGTTAAAGTTACATTATAGCTAGGTTGAAATTTCAGAGACAAAGTAACGTTTTAGACAAAAAAACAGACACACACAAGTTACAATTATAGGTGTCTCGAGTACCTATATCTCGTGCCCTAAACTAACTATAACTCGAGCCCCCGCCATGCACAGTCTTGTCATCAATGAGGTCCTTTCAAATAGTGCAGTGATGTTATAAATGATAGAACATGTCATGAGTGATGTAATATGTAGAGAAATTCGCAGTGCCTGGCTTTGACCGTGCATGGCAGGGGGTTGGGTGCAAGGCCTGGCTCTGGGCAAACCCCGGCAGGTAGCTATCCCCATGCCATGCACAACTTTTGGTTGTGCAAATTAGGGGATTGCAACATGGCCTGTCCTATGGCCAAGCCCTGTGGGCAGCCAACCCCACAACACAGCAACACTATGCATGGCCTTTGGCCAGGCCCTGCATCCACCCGCAGTGTTCAGCATAGATTTGGCAGCGGGACCTGGCCAGGTTCTATGTCAAATCAATAGGCACAACCGCTCCTTCTCAAGCCATTTTGAGCCCTGGGGATCCCATTCCCTGAGGTATTTTTTTGTAAAGGGAAGGGGGAAAGCCTTTCCAAAGCCACTGCAGCCAATGGGGACCTAATCCATGTGGGCCTTTTTTTAAATTAAGGGGAAGGAGGTGCATAGCCCCCTGCCCTGAGTCAATAGTGAGTCTGTGACCCCATTCCCCAGGGCCAAAACATATATGTTAAGGGGAGGGAGTAGCACGCCCCCCAAGCCTTAATAGGCCCAGGGGGATCCCATTCACTGGGGCCCAATTCCTTTGAAAAGGGGAAGGGGCCTTACAGATCCATCCCTGAGCACTAATAGGGCCCTGGTATCCCATCCACGAGGCCGCAGTTAACTTTAAGGGGAGAGGGACCTGCAGCACATCACCCTGAGCCTTAATAGGCCCAGGAGACACCATCCCCCAGGCTGACATCCTTTCAAAAAGGGAATGGGGCTGCATACCTTTTGGTGACGGATCAGGACTGATGTATTTTGCCATAGAACAAATACCATGTATCAGCAGGGGGGCAACAGAACACTAATGCTTAGAAGGAAGGAGTAAAAATATATAATTAGTCTTGAAACAAATAGTCCTGCAGGTATGAACACTGAAGAAGAACTAAAGTTACACATGGGGGGATTAGTTAATAATGAGTTGAATATTGTTGTCTATCGTAGGTTGTGAGTTTTTTCCATGCTTAGTTAAATTGTACATATGGGTATTTTTCAGAAGGAAAGGAAGGTGATCTCCACATGCTGAAGTGGATCTTTCATCCGGGGATCTCCTACCTCTTTCTTCTAGCGTGCTCATGGATGTTCTGGCTAGCAAGTCACAGATAAGATAGTTCATGTAGTTTTGTTTATTTGCATTTCACTTCCAGTGGCTCGCTGTACATCCACTCTGTCTTGATTTCTCTTTTGGTCCTTGGCCTGTGCTGTGTTTGTGGTTCCTGTTCAGACTGCATGAAGCTCTCACTATGTGGTTTGTACCACCATTGTACTTAAGGAGGCTAAAATTGGTGGCATGATTGCCATCCACTTATATTCATTCTATTGAGCCCTGAATTCACAGTGGACAGCACAAATTTGCCCTTTTAGTCTTTATTCTGACTGACATGGATGGACATTTTGCAGTTAGGATTGTTTCAGTATTCACAAGTCCTGTTCAAAGGCAGAGTTCAAATGTCAGGCTATGTCTTCTGATAGAGACCTTCTTTAAAGAAAAACACCTTCTTTAAGGAAGGATACGTGAGTTTAACCCCAAGGGACTTCGATTATTGTCCTGAGGAAGGTGTGCCGATATCCAATGGCAGTGACACCGAAAAGCGTCGACGCATTTTTCTTTGCTCATAGAATTCAAGCCTAGTAAATCTCTGGTATAAGATCAAAAGTGAAAAAAAGAGATTTGTTCCAAAATCATTAGCAGGGCTCTATGAATCTTATAATCAACAATAGAAACGGTTGTTCTTGACTCTTGGGGGTTTGATTTTGAATTCACATGATTGGTATTGTTTTCTTTACATTAAACTGCTATGTATGTGGTTAGGATCTGTTGACACCTTTTAATGTGCTAGGCCTTGTGTTGGTTTACTCATATACATTGATGAATTAATTTGCAATTCTGACCTTTACCTACTGTATGGACTTTTTTTTCTTCTTGTTTTTAAATGACAACATTGATTATGTAATGCATGGTGTTTTATCTATTTATGTATGTTTCCCTTTGTTTTAATAAAAAAAAGTCTGTGAACGGTATAAAATAGTTTATGACCAATGATTGTTTCTAGTATGAAGGAGTGAATGAACTGTGCCTTCCAGGGATCCTCTTTATACTTATATGTCTTCTGACCAATTGCTTCCTATTCTGTTAACATGCAGATTGGTGTTAACTTTTCATTCTCTAACTGCAAAGTTAGAGCATTTTGTAATGTGAACTATCTGGCAATCGTGCTGGGGTATTGAGAGTGAAGGGAAAGGCTGAAGAATGACAGAGTTTTCCAACACCCAAAAAAATCGCAATACCTGTAAATAAACTGTACAAATATTTCAAAATATACCTGCAGTTAGGAAAGCACAAATGCAATTCTGTAATTTTTGTACTTCTGAAGTGTGAAGAAAACAGAGATTGTAATAGGATCAAAATGAATCAAGGCACCTTGTGATGTGCAAATTATAAATATTTGTTAAAACACAATTTTCACACATTATTGTTTGTGTGCTATAGCTTTGTCTGTAAAATATCATATAAGTGCAAATTTTGTGGCCATTTAAATTGAAAATGTGCTGACTGTTATAGTAATAGATTTGTAACAGTATGCTCCAAAAGCCACCACCGGGTACATACCCCACTCTTACCACTCTCCTGCCAAATGAGTGTGGCTCATTTGCTACACATAATCCATGATGTAACTGATGGCAGAACCCCATTCTGAAAAGTGTTCGAGCGCGAGGGAGGGAGTGAGGGAGTGGGAGAGAGAGAGAGAGAGAGAGGGAGTGAGAGAGAGAGAGAGAGAGAGAAGGCGCTCACTCAGGAGGGTTCCAGCAGAAACCAAATTTATTGTAGTACAAACTCTGAGGTTTATCTGCCTCCAAGCCTTGTTTAAATGTTGTCCTAATTGAATTAGGCAACATTAATTTCTATGTGGCTGTTATTTCAATTCCCTGCCTCCATTGTTTTATAGGAGTGTCATTCAATGCTTGTGGTTGGCCATCTGTGGCATGTGACAAACTGATTTGTTTGGTTGAAGTGCATTTTCTCCTGTTTTGACTCTTTTCATGCTGTAATAACTTCAGAAGTATATTTGGTCGATATCAATGGTCTACTCTTTAGTGGGTATGTGGTATGGAGTAGCACACCCCTTCAAAACCCCTTCCTTACATTCCTCTTAACTGTACACATTTTTTTTAAAACTTTTTTTTATTGATAGATCGTACAAAGGACACAGTACTCAGTACCCCGGAGGAACTGACATACAAATCACAATATAATCAGCGATCTATATAACTTCTGGTACCAAAAACCCTGAACCCCCCACCCACCGGCCGCCCCAGCCCGCCTCCCCGCCCTCAACCCAGGCATCACCCCACCCCCCGCACAATGTCTCTTTATTCCTGTGAAAAGAATGACATACATATAGCTGTGTGTATCTGTTCGCCCCCATGTACCCATCACATCTGCCCTTCTGAGTCTCTTAACAATGCTGGCGGTTCCAGCCAGAGTCCCCTGTAATCTGCCCATCTTTTCCTTATTTTGTAATGTTTCCTGGGGCAGCCCCTGGCCTTAAAAACTGGTCGCTCTAACCCCATACAAAAATCGAGGCCCTTTTTCCACACTACCACCTTGGGAGCCCGGGGGTCTTTCCATGCCTGAGCCACATCCCTCTTTGCGACTGCAAGAACCAGCAGGAGTAAGTGTCGCTTATATATATTACCACCAACGCCTTCAAGGACGTGAAAAAGCCCTAGTTTGGGGGTGCGAGGGAGGTCCCAGCCCAACACCTCAGACAAGCAGTCCCACACCCCAGTCCAAAAACTTATCAAACTACCACAGCCCCACACCGTATGTAGGAAAGTGCCCACTTCTTGCCCACACCTCAAGCATACTGGGGACTCAATAAACCCAGCCCGCCACAATCTCTCCCTGGTGTAATAGGCCCTATGCAGATACTTAAACTGAATGAATCTCAGACGCACTGCTATGGCCGCTCCTCTAGGGGACTCGAGGGCTTCTCTCCAATCTTCCTCCTCTAGCTCCCCCACATCCTTTACCCAGGAGTCCCGCAGAGTCTGGAGAGAGGATGAGCAATGCGTGACTAGTGTTTGGTAGATTCGGGATATTTTCTTCTCCTCCAGGTCTCCCATGAACACCTTTGCCTCTATCGGACTAAATTCAGGCAAGGAGTCCAGTCCCTCCAATGCGGGCGCAAGGGCATGACGGAATTGTAGGTATTTAAAGAACTGCGTTCGGGGCATACAAAATTCTTCACTGAGCTCCTGAAAGGACTTAAGTGACGTGCCCTTCAGAACGTGTCCTAGTGTGGAGATTCCTATAAAATCCCAGCCTCGGAAGCCCCGCAGCGATGTCAGCGCCAGCTGCCGCCCATTATGTCAGAGCAGGGTCTCCCCCGTAAGCCTACCCCACCATCCCATGCGCTGCAGTGACTGTCGCTAGATCTGAAAGACCACTTGAGTAGCCCTGGGCAGCGCCTTCCTCAACCGTGCCAAGTATAAAATAGTGTATAGCATCTCAGGGTCCATTAGATATCGCTCAAGGGCATAGGCTGGGTCTCCCCTGTCCCCATACCACCATTCATTCAGGAACAGAAGGTGGGACGCCTGATAATAGGACAGAAGGTCTGATGTCGCCAGTCCCCCGCAGTACGTGGACAAAAAGCAGGTGCGCAAGGCCACTCACACCGCCCCTCCTGCCCACAGGAACTTCCCCAGAGCCGAATTTACTTGCCTGAACCACTGCGGCGAGATCGGATATGGGTGATTCTGTAACTGGTACAGAAAGCGCGGAAGGGCAACCATCTTGAAGATAGCCGACCTACCGTAAAGATTGAGGGGCATACGAGACCAGGACTTCATCTCCGTCTGCACTCGGTCCCAGACAGGTATTATATTGCGTTCCCACGCAATAGCGGGCGAGGCTGTCAAAAACACCCCCAAATACTTGAGACCACCAGTCGCTTCCTGCAGTATGGATGCCCACGGTCCTATCCCCCCAGGATCTCCTAGCACCCAAAGGGTAGACTTACGTGGGTTCAAGTACAATCCCGACACCTCACCTAATATTCTCATGATTTCCAAGTCTCTGGGCCCTAATCTATTCACATCTGTGAGGAATAATAGGACGTCATCTGCATATAATGCGATTCTGTCCGATGGCCCCGCCTCCCATTCAAAGCCCCGCAGTTGCACGTCTATCGGAACCCACGCCGCCAGTGGCTCCATAGCTAGAGTGAACAGGTGCGGCGAGAGGGGGCACCCCTTCCGAACCTTATACATTTTTGAGTCTACATTTCCCCACCACTTACATTTGTCTCTCCCACATTTACTATACAGTAGTTTAATTACATGTGCAGGGATTTCTGCCACCGTGGTGTAGACTGATGTTAAGAAAATATAGAAGAGGTAGATTCTGAGATCTCTGGATACAGATTTGTGAACTGCATTTTGTGTTATGTTAGTAGTACTAGTTGTACTACTTTATGTACCACAAAATCCAATTTGTGAATCGAGCATTTTGTGTTACCCTGTGTCTCTCATCGACCTAACCTCCTTCTGAGACCGCTTGTTTTGAGTTTGACATGCCACTAAAAGTAAGAAAGGAAAGTTAAAAGCCTTATTCTGCAACTGGCAGCAAACAAATAGTGACTTCTGAAGAACTACAATAGTGGTTGCAAGGAGTTAGAAGATTTCTTGCTACTGATGGAGAAACTGTTGATAATATGAATGGGATAATTGAATAGCATTTATTACTTAATGAAACGTGGTGCTCACTGTTCAGCAGATTGAGGTTTTTGGTTCTGAAATCAATAGGGCGTTTAGCAAGTTCAAGTTGAGTTGACAGTAGACTGTTAGAGATTTGGGGCCTCACTCACAACTTTTTGGCGTTGGGCAATGCCACAAGGCTTCTTGATGCGCTGCCCTGGATCAAAAGGGAAGGGCAGGAATGCGCTGTCTTAATGAAGTACAGCGCATTCCTGTCCTTTCTGTCGGCGCTGGTGCACAAATTGCCGCCTAGCAAAGAAGGATAATGGTTTCAACCCAAATCTGTGACTGGGGGTGAGTGTCTGAAAATTTTCAGCGCACCGTTCATCATCTCCTTGCGTTTGCTTTGTTCGCCCTAAGTTGGCAGGGTATGCCCAAACGTGGGTCCCTTGCTCACTTTGTCACTGGATTCAAGCATTCAACCTAGCCTGGCTGATGAAGGGTGTTAGCAAGAAACGGGTCCCAGGATGCTTGTTTCCGGTTCAGGGAAGACCTGGCTTGGCAGTTAGGGCTTGACTGTTCCCATGAGGCACAGGGTCAAGACTGATTTGCATATAGCTGGGTCTGAACTGAGGTGGCGAGGTGATGAGCTAAAGAAGGATGATGGATTCAACCCAGATCTGTGACTGGGGTTGAGTGTCTGAAAAGTTTCAGTGCACCGTTCATCATCTCCTTGTGTTTGCTTTGTTAGCGCCAATGCAGGCAACCATATGCAAGGGTGTCTGCATTGTTGGCAAAATAGTTTTTGTGCAGGAAGGAACACCTTCTTGCACAAAAACAATCAATGGAGGTGTTTTCCTCTTTCACTGTGTGCTGCAGCAGCACACATAGAAAGAGTAAAAATGAGGAGAAATAAAGTTATTACTCCTCGTTACGCCTCCACTGGGGAGGCACACAGTTTGGACGCATTCCCAGGTTTACAGATCCTTGTAAATTTGGAAATATGTCAAAACCCATGAGTGTTGCGTGGGAAACCCACTGCTACGCCCATGAAACGCCTCCTTGACTTGGAGCAAGGCACCGCAGCTTGCCTTACTCCATATTTTCGAGGCCATGCAAAGCCACTCAGGGTGGCTTTGCATCACCTCACAGATATGATTGAGAGGCCGGTTCAACCGTAGCATCATAAAAAGTGATGCTCTGACAGCGCAGACCTCTTGTAAATGAGGTCGTGGGTCTGGAATTGTTTTGTTTGGCTAATAACTGAGGCACTTTTATAAAATTGCAGGCAGTGGTACAGGCATACAGGTTCCGGTCAGATTAGAGGTGCAGGGGCTGCATGGGAGACTATTACTAGCAAGTATGGGGTTAATGTTAAATCAATGGGTGTTTGAAAAGGATGTGGGCACTCGAAATCAACAAAGATGCACCAGCTACAGAATTCTGATGCTTTGATCACGGGTAATGCTCAGTAAGAGTTGTATTGTGCTACTTGTTCAATTGAAACATAAAAATACATTTATTTAAAAAAATACCAAAAAAAATCTAATGCTTTGGAAGAATTTGGTGAGGGTCTCCGATGAAGAGGAATGACACAGCGAGAACTGGATCGATTCAGAAAGGGTGTAGCAGCTGTGTTTTGCATCACTGCTCTCTCTGTTTCTAAAACGCCCTCTTTCCGTTGCCTGCAGGTTCGCACGCACATCCATCAGCAAAATGACGCAGAAAATAAATCCCCGGTCAGTATATCTCTCCTCCCTCAATCTGATCTCTAAAAAATAATTGCTTTTTTAAGTGGCCACGTTTTTCTAGGTCCCTGAAGGGCCACTTCCCCCTTTCAACTCATGAATATTCTGCGCCTGTGCTGCCTGAGGTGAGGCGGTGCTGGCCCCTCTACACTGGCGCAGGAGCCGTGCGTCATGCACATTTGACGTAGGCCGGCGCGCTTTCCAGGAACTGGCGCGCTGTGAGCTGCTTGCAGATGTCTACTGCAATGACCCTGACTTTCAGGAATCAAAGACACTGCTGTCCACTGTGGTATGGCTCCATTGATGTCATAGCTTGCCCCTTGCGACCCCTGGCGCTGCATATGCAACCTCTAGACTCAGGAAATCAGGACCAGAACCACAGGGGCGCCTCGTCTTTATGGAATAGTTGGGGCTGAGAGAGCGCAAACTGACCAAAATGTAGAAGTGCGTCACACTTACACGTAGTAAGCACAAGTCATGAAGAGAAATGCCATGAGTGCTGATAGTACCTACATCTATATTCTGAAATGTGTAGTTAAATGTAGAGATTTAAGTAGAAGTGGAACTAATACAGAAACGTGTGAAACAAATGATATAATTAAACGTGATTATTCCTGAAGCCATGTTGTGTAGCTGCTAAAATATAAGATGGCATACGGAAACGCTGAACGTGGTAGGCCTCAGGGCCAGAGCTAGAAGGGAGGGGGAAGGTGGTTCAATTTCACAACGTGGCTTGCACTAATGTTTTAGTAATAACAAATAGACCATGATTTATATATGTGTTTACTGAATAAGCAGAATAAGAGTACTAACATGCCATAATTAAAGAAAAATCGAAAGTTATAATCATTATGAGAAATGTTGTAGGCCTGAAAAGTTTAACGTTGATTTACACATATTAGTCTGGGCCGGGGAATGTTGCAACGATGTTGGAAGTCTATGAGAATTGGGATTTGGCTGCAACTATCTGTCTGTAAGAGAAAAGGGGGTATTCAATTAGAAATAAAATGAATAGAAGTCTGTTCAAGAAGCGGACCAGACATGGAGGAGGGTTCTGGAATGTTTAAGGGGTATCAGCGGGCCGGAGACGAGTCTGAGAAGCAAGGTCGACTCTAACCACAAGGCCTCATCATGGAAAAAGCCAGAAGCTACACCACGTGAGGGGCGTCTCACGAGGGGCGTCCTAAATGTTGTTGTATTTTTGTATTAGGGACAGCACCCCTGGGTGGAGTTAGAGCAGAAGCCTGAGGACCCTTAAGAGAGCGGATGGGTAGGCAGAGAGGGGTCATGATTGGAGAACTATAGGTTTTCACCAAGAGACTGAGAGTGGGTGACTTCCCTTGGGGGTCATTCACTTCTGACACCTTTTTGTTAGGTAGGGACCTGATTAAGTAAGGATACCATCTAGATCAGGGTAGGGACAGCCTAACCTGTATTTTCCCTCCGGCTGTAAATGTCTGAGAGATCTCAGTATGTGTCTATGCTAATAGCCCTATTATTTTTAGAACTGGTTCTGGTAGTTTCCGTTGCTCGTCTGAGGGCTTTCAGAGAGCACATGTATGTGGTTGGGCCCGTGTATCTTGTGAATCTCATCTTGAGATGCTTGTACCTGCAACTTATCTTGACTTTATAATAAATCCTTGAAAGCTAGAAGTTGTTTGTGATCCTTTGAAGCGGAGTCCTTTATTGGGTGAACTAACTTGGTAAGAGATGCACTTTCTTCCCTCAATGACAGGCAATAAAGATTCAGTCGACCAGATCGAGGTTTAGATCAATAGTGATAAGATATCGATCAAAATCTCGCCCTTCCAGTTGGTAGCTATAGAGGATGGTTGCCTTCTTGAGGAAGGTGATCTAGGCCAGGTTAGATTACCCCAAGGCCCCTAGAGATCGATGATCGGAAGAACCGCCCGCCGAAGAAGGACCGGATGACGTGAGACAGAAAAGCAGCAGTATCGGTCGAGAGTGAGTATAAAGGGTCATGCGTGTTAAGATTGCGGTGTTTTGTATTGTATCTATGTTGTACATGTCTGGCGGAGTTGAATGCTTGTAGAGTGACTGTGGAACAGGTTGTGAGCGCGCACAACCGGTGGTAATCTTAAGTTCAAGGAGAGCTTAAGTGGTTCGGGTGTATCGGACACCCAGAGTAATTGTTAACTAGAGTGAAGGGGGTCACGAGGTACCACTGATCACCCGAAGGACCGAGATAGGGGGAACGTAAGAGTGAGTGCGTGAGTAACGGACGCTGGTCGGAAGTTACTGTGTGTGTAAAGAACCTATCAGATAGACATCTCGTCAGTTGTGTTGACAATTACAGATAGACTGTGGACGTACAGTCGAGGGAAGTGACCGCTTGGTCGGAAGTAGTCATTTTTCGGAGTATGAATGGGACGCATGCATGACCGCGAAGAGAGCTGAGAAAGGAGGGGTGCTGCTGCGAAGCGGAGACTAGTGACGTCAGAAAGTGCCGCGCTGGGATTGGCCGGCCGGTGAAAGACCGCGCTGCGATAGGCCAGCTAGCAAAGCTGCGCTAGGATTGGTGGATTGTCATCAGGAAGTAAACAGAGTATTCAAGCTGGAAATTTTGCGAATAATTATGAAGTGTTTTAAATGGTTAAGAGCGCTGTTTAAAAGAGAGCGCAGGGGATCGTATGAAGGGGAAGAAGCCCCGCCGGAGGGTACACCAGCCCGTTATATGGGGACAAATGTTGGGCTGCATACGATTCTATGGATCACAGAGTGGAGTAAGATGACAGATGGAAATGAGGAACTCACGTTCCCGAAGTACGGGACGTTCAGATTAGAGGTGCTACACAGATTAAAAGCAATTATGACCTCAACGAGACCCTTGCCTAGACCAACCCAGTTTGAAGCCCTTAATGCATGGATTAGGGCAGCGCATGAAAAGAACATGAACAGACGGCAAGAAAGAGTGAAACGCTCGGTAAGGGCAGTACAGGATGCCAAGTGGGATGCGGATGCTAAAAGATGGAGGGTGCATAACCTGGAAGTAAATAAATTATATCCAGTGTTAGAGATGCCCGGGAACAAAAGCCCCCTAGAGGAGGATGACGAGAGCGAGACAGAGGACAGCCTGATAAACAGATTATTGACAGACAGGCCACCTCCGTATAACAGAGCAGGGGGAGATGTTGAGAATAGTGAGAAAGGGGGGGGCAATGCAGGAGAGCATGGGCCGCTTCCCAGCCCCGATTGGGATCCCGCTGCAAGGAAAGAACTGTCCCAGGCTAGCCAGGTGCAACAGGTAGTTGGGAGGTTTGTGGTGCAAAGGCCGCCAGAGACGGAGTGTGCCACATCCTACGCATTACCTGATGCACTACAGGTACCTGTTACCATAGGTCCTATAGTATCGATATATGACCCAGAGAGAGCTAGAGGGGAGGAACGGGTACGGAGGGACAGAGAAAGAGCAGAGATGGCAAGGAGGAATGATACGATCAACTCCCCAAGCCAGTTGCCGATACCAAGAGAGTGGAGCACCCCAGTACCCACGGCAGGGGATCTGGGGGACATTAGATGGCCGGAGGATATGAGGGGATCAGGACGGAAATCCTTTCAGGAGTTAAATGAGTACATGAAGAAGTGGGATGAGGCAGTAGAGGCTCACAAGAACATCATAACTGCGGAAGCTGAAAGGGAAAGGCAGGACAGCAGAGCCCGGACTCACTGCGGGGCTGAAGAGAGCAGTCCGGAGTGGGACGGGAGGGAGAAAGACAGTAGGAGAGGCACCCATTGGGCCCGGAGTGGAGGCAGATCAGACCTGGAAAACGGGGGGGTGTCTCGCCCAATACGTAGTGATGAAGACAGAAGGGCTCGGGAGTACAGAGACAGCTTTAAGTGTATCCACTGCGTGCCAGACAATAGAGAACAGAGTGGGAGTTGCGAAAGGCCGCACCATAGTCCCTGTGATGACGGACATGAGCGCAGCCCAGGGAATATGGGAAACCAGGAAGGATCGTATCAGATACTGAGTGATACGAGGCCAAGAGAGAATGGGGATAGAAGGGAGAATAGCAGAAAGGCTTACTGTGAAAAGAGAGGAGAGAATGGACAAAGTAAGGTAGGGGGTAACAGGCCCGTGTTCCATCACCTTCCCAGATCGGATGGCCGAGCATGGGACCTGGAGAGATGGGAACAAGAGAGAGCACTCCCCAGCTCTCCCGAACCCAAACGTAGGGCCCGAAGTTGGGATGGGAGAGAAACCTGTGAACCCCCCTCGAAGGAGGTATTGCGAGCAGAAATAAAAGCCAAAAGACTCGATGTCTCCAGCTTAAAGTCGGATCTGGATGACATGGTAGACGGTACCCTGCCCTTAGAAAGAATGGACATGTATGAGCAGGATGAAATTCTGTTCATGGCAAAGGACGTAACTCGAAAGGCGAGGGCAACCCATGAGAAATTGGTAGAACTAGCAGGCAAATATATGGTGGACCTGTCAAGAACCAAAGCATTACAGGGCAACCACAGACTACATTACACAGACCGAGATCTAGATGAGAGGAGAACCATCGGATTGAAAACACACATAAGGGAGCTGATCACTGGAATAAGGACGTGGAGGGCCCTAGATAAGTGGGAAGAGAGGTGGTCCAAGAGAGGGACCGTCAGGAGAAGCACACTTGGTATGACACCAGGAGGACAGCAGGGAGTAGAGACATACCCTTTGAGGGAAGTCGCAAATGGGACCTATGTCCACGTCCCTTGGAGTAGGGGGGATTTAGCTGCTTTTACCACCTCATTCCCCAAACTGCGGGAAAACCCAGTGGAGTGGTATAAGCAAGTTGAGAGATTCGTAAAAATCTCAAAGGTCCTATGGATAGATTTGAACACGCTGTTTGACATAGTAGTGCCAGGAGATTTGTGGACCGCATGCAAGGTTAGCGCTGAGTGGCCCACCATAGAGCCCGAGAGAGATGCTAAGACTAATGGGCCGTCCGAGAGTGTGATGGCAAAGTTCAAGAGAGTAATGACTTGGCTGAAAGATAAAGTGCCAATGCAAGACATAGATTGGGTAAAAATTGACCGAACAAGACAGGAACCCAAAGAGACAGTTCACGAATACTATGAGAGATTGCTGAAGGCGTTCAAACAGTATAGCGGTCTGGATGTAATGGATCCAAAGGACATAGGGCAATTTGTGTCCAAGTTCGTCTTGGGCCTGAGACCGGATATTAGTTTAATGATACAGCAACACTTGATCTGTTGGCAAAATAAACCCCTAGACGAAATACTGAGGTATGCCAGGTACTGCTGTGATGAGATAGACTCCAAGGCTAAGAAACTAAAGGAGAAACTGATGGTGGTACAGATGCAGGCAGCTGGGAAGGGGGGACAGCAGCAACAGCAACCAGGAACAGGTACTGGAGGAAAGAAACAGTACAGTCAGAACAAGGGCAATGAGGAGAACTCCACCTTTAGACCCAGGATAGATATAGCTGCCTTAAAGAAAACAACTAGGTGCCACCAGTGTAACGAGGTGGGACATTGGAAACGCGAGTGTCCCTATAATGTTGAGATAGGAGACCAAGAGGTAGAAGAGGAAGTGACCCAGAGTGCGCCTGCAAGAGGGGTAACGCAATACCAGGGAAAGGTGCTCAAAGGGGGGGGCCCACCTCCCCGAGCTCAGTTCCCGCAGCCACCCAGAGTAGGGACTATGGGTAAGACCTATAGACAGATGCCACTGTTTGTCGGGGGAGAGGAATGCTATTATGTGGACCCACTAACTGGACAGAGGGTAGAAAGGGATGACTGCACCCTCGGGGCAGCTCTGGAGGTAGATCAGAGGGGACCCTATGTTGAGGCCGAAGTGGCAGGGTTCCCCACGACATTTCTAGTGGACACAGGAGCCACCCGATCCACGATCAGGTCAGCCGCAGTGCCAGGCCTGCCCATGTCTGGAGAGACCATACAAGTGGTGGGGGTCGCTAACAGGAGAATGACCAGTCCTCTGACTGAACCCGTGCAGGTGAAAATAGGGAAGTACAGTGATGAGCATCAGTTTGTGGTTTGCGATTCTAGTCCTGTATGTCTGCTAGGAAGAGACCTTTTGTGCAAGTTAAATTGCACCATATATTGCACACCACAGGGCGTGGAGGTATTGACTAATGACGATGATGCAGATTTTAAAGTCGCAAATTCTAGAATATGTGTGGAATTGTATCCCACTCTGACAGTAGATGAGCTCCCCTGGGATCTGAGAGAGACGGTTGCTCCAGAAGTGTGGGATTTCACGGGGGAAGAGATTGGGTTGGTGAAAGGGGTGGACCCAGTGAAAATTGTAGTGAAACCGCATGCTGAGTTTCCAAGAACACCTCAATATAAATTGACTCCAGAAACGATTGCAGGCATCAAACCTGTGATCGAATCCATGATTAAGCAGGGAATACTGAAGGAAATCGTGGGTAGTCCATGTAACTCCCCGATTATGAGTTTGCAGAAACCAAATGGGAAATTCCGGATAGTGCAGGACCTCAGAAAGATTAATAACATAGTCGTTTCGTGTTGTCCAGTGGTACCGAATCCATCCGTGATACTGTTTCAGATACCGTTCCAAGCAGAATGGTTCACTGTAATTGATCTTTGTCAGGCTTTCTTCTCGATTCCTCTGGACGAAGAAAGCCATTTTCTTTTCGCATTTAAGCTGGAAGGTCGCGTCCTAACATGGTGTCGTATTCCTCAGGGGTATACAGAGAGCCCATCGATCTTCAACCAGCTTTTAAAGAAAAATCTTGAAAGTCTAGTGCTGCCCCAGAGGTCAGTTCTGGTCCAGTACATAGACGACCTCCTTGTGGCGTCAGAAACAGAGGAAGCTTGCAGGGAAGACTCTATTGCTTTGTTAAATCACCTAGCTGAGAATGGGCATAAGGTGTCCCCGGGAAAATTGCAGTACTGCCTGACAGAGGTGCAGTACTTGGGACACAGAATTGAGAAAGGTAAACGAAAAGTGTCACCAGACAGGATAGAGGCCATCATGAAGATGAATGCGCCTAAAACACAGAGAGAAGTCAGGATGTTCCTAGGAATGGTGGGATATTGCCGACAGTGGATTGCAAACTTTTCACTGAAAGCAAAACCCTTGCAAAAACTGACGCACAAGGAGGTGAGCGATCCGGTACCATGGGACAAAGACTGTTTGATGGCATTCCTGCAGCTGAGAGAGGACTTGTGTCGTGCTCCGGCTCTGGGAATGCCGGATTACGATAAACCATTCTTGCTCTACTGTTGTGAGAGAGAGGGTTGCGCGCTGTCTGTGTTAGTCCAAATTCATGGGAATGCCCGTAGACCAGTCGCTTATTTCTCGGCTACTTTAGACCCAGTAGCCGCAGCGTTGCCCGGATGTCTCAAATCCGTTGCCGCAACAGGTGTCAGCATCGAGAGGTGTGAGAATATTGTCATGGGGCACCCGTTAGAGGTGCACGTGCCCCATTCTGTTGAATTGTTGATGACCAGGACTAAAACACAGCATCTGACGAACAGCAGGCTCACGCGCTATGAGCAAGTCATTCTTGCTGCAGAGAACGTGACCCTCAGGAGATGCTCTGTTTTAAATCCTGCTACCTTGATGCCACTTCCAAACGATATTGAGGATGATGAAGATTGTACAGACCATGACTGCCTCGATGTGACTGAACTATGCACCAAACCAAGACCCGACATCGTAGATGAGCCACTGACTGACCCAGATGAAATTTTCTTTGTCGATGGCTCATGTGTAAGAGACGAAGTTGGGCAGTTGAGAGCAGCTTACGCTGTTTGCACAATTACTGGAGTAGTGGAAGCTGGATGCCTGGAAGGAGTACACTCCGCTCAGGTAGCCGAGATTATTGCCCTGACACGTGCCTGCCTGGCAAGCAATCAAATCCGAGTCACCATATACACTGACAGTCAATATGGTTACGGGGTAGTTCATGATTACGGGCAGTTGTGGTCTCAAAGAGGTTTCATGACCTCTTCAGGCTCTCCCATTCGCAATGGAGAATTTGTGCGCCTGTTGTTAGAGGCATTGCAATGTCCAGCAGGTATCGCAGTTGTGAAATGCACCGCACATACCAGAAATATGGACTTCGTGTCACAAGGCAATAGATATGCCGACGAAGTCGCACGGTATTGCGCGGAAACAGGGTACTCTTTCACAGAGGTGGAAGTGGGTGGAATAAATGTAAGGACTGAATTAGCTATGATATTAGAAACTGTCGATACATGGGACGAACTAAAGGAAATGCAAGAAAATGCTCCTGATTGTGAAAAAGAAACATGGCAAAAGGCAGGATGTGTGATGGGTGAGGCCCATTTTTGGGTCTCAGCAGATGGCAGAGCAGTGTTGCCCAATGAGATGGTGAGCCCAATGGCCAGACACATACATGGTCCTGTCCACTTAGGAAGAGATGCTATGCTGAGAGTGTTTAGACAGACCTGGTACAACCCTAAGTTCAGAGTAGCAGCCGAAGCAGTGTGCCAGCGTTGTGTGACGTGTCAGCAGTTGAATGTAGGGAAAAAGACACCAGTTGCACTGAGCCACATTGGGAGGTCAGGAGGTCCATTCAATCGAATGCAGATAGATTTCATTGAAATGCCAAGGTGCAGCCGCCTCCGTTATATCCTGGTGGTTGTTTGCGTTTTCTCCAGATGGGTTGAGGCATATCCTACACGTAGGTGCGACACCCTCACAGTAGCCAAGTTACTGCTTAGGGAGCTTATCCCGCGCTTCGGGGTGCCGGCCTCTTTGGAATCAGATAGGGGAACGCATTTCAACAGCTCGCTTGTGAAAATGATTTGTGCAGCTTTGAACATAGATCAGAAACTACATTGCAGTTATCGACCAGAGGCTTCAGGAATTGTGGAGCAAATAAATGGCACCATCAAGGCCAGAATTGCAAAGGTGTGTTCATCAACATCCTTGAGTTGGCCTGATGCGTTGCCATTGGTCCTTATGAGCCTCCGTAGTACCCCAGATAGGAGAACTGGTTTGTCTCCTCATGAGGTATTGATGGGAAGAGCAATGAGGTTACCTTCTGTCCCAACTGCTGCACTGATTAGCATCACAGATGATATGATCCTGGACTATTGTAAGGGGCTGTCTGACGCCATTCATTCTGTGTCCCTTCAGGTGCAGGCTGCCGAGGTACCATCGTGCCAGGACCCGTGTCATGACTTGCTTCCTGGGGACTGGGTCCTGGTGAAAAAGCACGTGAGAAGAAGCTGCTTGGATGTTCGTTGGCGTGGGCCCTTTCAGATCATCCTGATCACGAACACGGCAGTGAAATTGGGAGGCCTGCCCAACTGGATCCACGCGTCGCACACGCGGAGAGTACCAGCACCTCTGGAAGACACAGCTCCTCTCTCGGATAGACGTCCAGCTGCGGACCGAGAAGCCATAGAGGGGGCTAGCCAAGCTGTAGAGGTGCCAGCGGAAGAAAGGAACGAGTCTGACCAAGCTGAGGACGGTCAGTACAGCAGCGAAACAGACGACGCTACTGAAGGAGAAAGTAGCTGGGAGTACGAGTCAGACACTGACAGGTCTGACAGAGAGCGTGAACAGACAAGGAGGAGAAGGAATAGAAGGGTACGTGGAGAAGCGGATTGGCCGCAGAGAAGAAGCTCTAGTCTGAGGTCAACTCCAGAGAGAACCCTTCCTCCGATATCAGAAGATTCAGACCCGGAAGAAGGTGCTCAGGGCGCTAAGGCACCGGTCTTGAGGAGGTCAAGAAGAGTGCGTGTACCTAGCAGGAGATACTCCACCCCTGAGTGGACATATCTGGCGACAGATGGCTTCGAAACCAGTGACAGGGAGGATCCGAGCGGTGGTGGTGTCCAGTTCTGAGCCCATCATAACAGTAGAGATACGACTGTTAGTGCCCGGTGTCGAACAAGAAGGGTCACTGACATTTATGGTTCCCCGACCTCCCCGCCTCAGCAAGTTAAAGCACATGTTTCTCACAGAATTGCAATTCCCCGATTTTGGTACAAAGATATCAGCCCAAGAAGAGCACAATCTTCGTATGGAGATATTGAACTTTGCTGTCGAAGCTGCAGGCGAGCGCCTGATAGTAGATGCTTAAAAGACTTTGTAAATAAGCGAGAAGAAAAGAAGATTACCTAGCGCCCAGGAAGCAGAGAATCTTAGGGACCTTCCCTTGAGTTACTGGAGAAGGGCTAGGGTTGTCTGTATTGGACTGTAAAGAACTTTTGCGAAGAAGGTTGTCAGCTTCCAGTTGTGTGGTTCTAAGGACAAAAGGAGTAAGAGAGACTGTAAAGGAACGAAAGAAAAAAAACTTTGTGCCAAGATAAGAAAGAGCCATACAGTCTGACGAAATGGAGGCCGGCACCCAGAACCGCAGAGCGAAATGTATAATAGGTACACTAATAGTAGGAGTGATAATATTAATAGCTTTAGTAGTAACAGTCTCTTATGTAAAGGGACGTGAGGAAGAGGCAAAGGTAACTGATGTGAAATCTGTAGAGGCGCTTACACCCACCGTTGCTGGTGAGAAAGGGGAAAACCCTCAAGAAAAAGCGTTATTAGCTGCAGAAGCCCGCAGGTTACACGTAGATGAGTCCCAAGGAGACTTTAGGTCTAATGCTTATGCTAAACTTCTGTATGAATACGTGGATGCCATGGAGGTTAAGGACTGTTACGTCTGCATGCAGTTGCCGGCGTCTGTAGATGAAGGCATTCGATATCATCACCTCCCGCTGACGTATGGCATTACATGTAGCTTATTGCTTAGTATATTTTATGGGAGAGATAGTTTTGAATACTATTTCTCCAATTACGATGCAGTGTTACCGGAAGTCCCTAATTATAAACAAATGAATAAATGGGACTACTGGAAGAGTGAAGACAGGTTGGCAAAGTTTTTCATTCCCTGGATTACCTTAGATACTTCACATGCCCGCAGAAATAACCTGACATGCAAGGTGTCAGAAGTCGAGAAAAAGTTCATAGGGCAGGTGGATGATCGAAATAGGAGACAAAGGATTTTGAAGAAATCAGGGCAATGGAAAACAGATTGGACCGAGGAAGAGAAGGCACACAAAAGAAAGGGTAGTAGTGGTCCAATAGCTTTAGATAGAACACAGAGAGGAAAGTTATGTCTTCATAGAGCCAAAACGTATTATGAAAATGTATACGTGGGAGAAGTTAGCTGTGAACATGCTTTCAATTTAGAGTACTATACTAAAGACTTCCTGAAGGGAATGCAAGCGATTCCAAATGTATATTTTGTATGTGGGAGAAATGCCTACATGAGACTACCTGACAACTGGTATGGATCATGTTACTTGGCAATTATCTTCCCTAAAATATATCATGCCCAAGACTTAGAGATCATCGAGGGCAAGACATCATCAAGGGGAAGGAGAGATGTAGGAGGTGTAGAAATGGTTGGAGATGTCTTTGGAGCTGTGTTCCCTCTTTTGGGATTAATCCTTAATGATGTCAAAATTAGACGACTGGCAACAGTCGTAGACAGGTTGTCTGCCAGCACTGCTCAGTCCTTAATGCTGGTAGAAGGAGAGATGCAATCGATAAGGGCTATGGTTCTTCAGAACCGTCTTGCCTTAGACGTCCTATTAGCAAAAGAGGGCGGAGTCTGTAAGGCTTTGAAGGTCCAGGAATGTTGTACTTACATTCCAGACAATTCGAAGCCCCTTGAGAAAGTTATTAGGAATATAACTGATATTCACAAGGAGATCGAAGACCTGAGCAGAGAAAATGTCTGGGAAAAGGTGGGCCATGGAATAAGTGAAGCTGGAGGTTGGCTCACCACCTTAGGCAAAAGCTTTGTGTGGAAAATACTAAAACCTATCATCATAATATTGATCTGTGGGATCGTGTTGTGGGGATTGGTGAGGGTATTCAAATGGTACAGATCAAGAAGGTCAGAGAGGGCTCGGAGAAAACAGCTGCAGAGATTGGCTGCCATACAAGATAGTCAGTACCGGAGTCTGAGGGCTTTGGAAACACAGAAACGAGTTATGCTAGCAATCACTGCAGTTTGAATGTTAATGATGACCCCGAGAGGTCATCAAAGGGGGGAACTGAGAGAGCGCAAACTGACCAAAATGTAGAAGTGCGTCACACTTACACGTAGTAAGCACAAGTCATGAAGAGAAATGCCATGAGTGCTGATAGTACCTACATCTATATTCTGAAATGTGTAGTTAAATGTAGAGATTTAAGTAGAAGTGGAACTAATACAGAAACGTGTGAAACAAATGATATAATTAAACGTGATTATTCCTGAAGCCATGTTGTGTAGCTGCTAAAATATAAGATGGCATACGGAAACGCTGAACGTGGTAGGCCTCAGGGCCAGAGCTAGAAGGGAGGGGGAAGGTGGTTCAATTTCACAACGTGGCTTGCACTAATGTTTTAGTAATAACAAATAGACCATGATTTATAGATGTGTTTACTGAATAAGCAGAATAAGAGTACTAACATGCCATAATTAAAGAAAAATCGAAAGTTATAATCATTATGAGAAATGTTGTAGGCCTGAAAAGTTTAACGTTGATTTACACATATTAGTCTGGGCCGGGGAATGTTGCAACGATGTTGGAAGTCTATGAGAATTGGGATTTGGCTGCAACTATCTGTCTGTAAGAGAAAAGGGGGTATTCAATTAGAAATAAAATGAATAGAAGTCTGTTCAAGAAGCGGACCAGACATGGAGGAGGGTTCCGGAATGTTTAAGGGGTATCAGCGGGCCGGAGACGAGTCTGAGAAGCAAGGTCGACTCTAACCACAAGGCCTCATCATGGAAAAAGCCAGAAGCTACACCACGTGAGGGGCGTCTCACGAGGGGCGTCCTAAATGTTGTTGTATTTTTGTATTAGGGACAGCACCCCTGGGTGGAGTTAGAGCAGAAGCCTGAGGACCCTTAAGAGAGCGGATGGGTAGGCAGAGAGGGGTCATGATTGGAGAACTATAGGTTTTCACCAAGAGACTGAGAGTGGGTGACTTCCCTTGGGGGTCATTCACTTCTGACACCTTTTTGTTAGGTAGGGACCTGATTAAGTAAGGATACCATCTAGATCAGGGTAGGGACAGCCTAACCTGTATTTTCCCTCCGGCTGTAAATGTCTGAGAGATCTCAGTATGTGTCTATGCTAATAGCCCTATTATTTTTAGAACTGGTTCTGGTAGTTTCCGTTGCTCGTCTGAGGGCTTTCAGAGAGCACATGTATGTGGTTGGGCCCGTGTATCTTGTGAATCTCATCTTGAGATGCTTGTACCTGCAACTTATCTTGACTTTATAATAAATCCTTGAAAGCTAGAAGTTGTTTGTGATCCTTTGAAGCGGAGTCCTTTATTGGGTGAACTAACTTGGTAAGAGATGCACTTTCTTCCCTCAATGACAGGCAATAAAGATTCAGTCGACCAGATCGAGGTTTAGATCAATAGTGATAAGATATCGATCAAAATCTCGCCCTTCCAGGGCTCCAATCTCCTTGTTTTTTGTCCTTTTTTTATTACACTAATAGCGAATAACAGTATATTATTCACTATCAGTGTAATAAAAAATTGAGTGCAATTAGCTAGAATATCAACCTCCATGGCAGCTGAGATAAGTAAAACACGCTTTTAAATGTGTGCGTGCAGGAGAGTGTGTGAATCTGTGATTGTCTCTTAATGTGTAAGCAAGCATGTGGGTGAGTGAACGTATAGTTCAAATGGAGTGTGATGTCCCTTTCTCCACACCTGGCCTTTTGCTGAATTGAACTTCATGTATGTCTCTTCAGCCCATCCATATATTCTGTTACATATCTGCGAATGGCATTCTCTCTTCCAGCCTGCCTCTCTTCCTCCTCAGGACTGAACCTGCCATAATGCCACTCTTGCATTTTACGGATGTGCTGCAGGATCAGTGGCTGCTTTTGTGCTGGATGAACTCCTATGGTCACATTCAGAATGCATACCTGATGATGGAATGCAATGGTGCTCTTTCATTTGTAGGGGCGCATCCTATTCACGAGTAGTCTGCACCTACATTTATTCTTTTGTTGTATTAACATTTGGTCATTTGGATGTACTTGGTAATAACGGTAAACAGTCAAAATATGGATATAATATCGAGTTTAAAATATGGAATGGACAAAATATCGAATGGACAGAATAAATACATCAAAAATATTGTTTTTAAGGTAAGTAATGTAATATCGAATGTTTAAAATATAGAAAGTTAAAATATCGAAGTATATATTATAGGTTGTTAAAATGATCGAATTTTTAATAATATCGATTTTTTTATAGTGTTTTTTATGTTATTATATGTGTGAAAAGTGTGTATTTATGTAATAACTTATTTTAATTAATGAATTTTGTTTTTTTAATTTTTGCGTAATTTAATTCTGTAGCGGGTTGTGGGTTTATAGGGGAATAGGGTGGGAAGTAATTTAATTATAATTAATTAAATATGTAAATGTATTTATTGGTATTCTTTTTTAATTAATAGTTAATTAATTTATATTTGATAATTAATTAAATTTTAATTGGCAATTAATTTAATTAATTGATTAATTGCTAATTATGTAAATTTTACAAATTTATTTTCTGTAGTGGGTTGTGGGTTTATAGGGGAATTGGGTGGGAAGTAATTTATTTATAATTAATTAAATATGTAAAATTATTTATTGGTATTTATTTAGAATTAATTGTTAATTAATTTTCTATGGGTAATTAATTTAATTTTAATTGCCAATTAATGTTATTTAATTGATTAATTGCTAATTATGTTAATTTTACTAATTTATTTTCTGTAGTTGGTTGTGGGTTAATAGGGGAATAGGGTGGAAAGTAATTTATTTATAATTAATTAAATAAATAAATGGATTTAATTGTATTTAATTTGAATTAATTGTTAATTAATTTTTAATTGTTAATTAATTAATTGTTAATTTTTAATTCATTTGTATTAATAGGTAATTAATTGTAATATTTATTTTTATTTTGTAATTTTAATTGATTAATTATTATATTATATTAAATTGGTAATTACTTTTAATTCATTTTTTATAGACATTAATTCATATTTTTAAAAATAATATATGAAGTATTTACTTTCCCTACTGTTGCACTCTCTGGAGTGGGAATAGTAATTTTTACCCCTACGCTATCCAACACTTTCCCTACTGTTGCACTCTTTGGAGTGGGAATAGTAATTTAACCCCTACGCTATCCAACACTTTCCCTACTGTTGCACTCTTTGGAGTGGGAATAGTAATTTTTACCCCTACGCTATCCAACGCGTTCCCTATTGTTGCACTCACTGGAGTGGGAATAGTAATTTTTACCTCTACGCTATCCAACGCTTTCCCTACTGTTGCACTCACTGTAGTGGGAATAGTAATTTTTACCCCTACGCTATCCAACGCTTTCCCTACTGTTGCACCCACTGGAGTGGGAATAGTAATTCATACCCTTACGCTATTCAACGCTTTCCCTACTGTTGCACTCTTTGGAGCGGGAATAGTAATTGTAACCCCTGCGCTATCCAACGCTTTCCCTACTGTTGCACTCTTTAGAGTGGGAATAGTAATTTTTACCCCTACGCTATCCAACGCTTTCCCTACTGTTGCACTCTTTGGAGTTGGGATAGTAATTTTTACCCCTACGCTATCCAACGCTTACCCTACTGTGCACCCACTGGAGTGGAAATAGTAAATTTTACCCCTACGCTATCCAACGCTTTCCCTACTGTTGCACTCACTGGAGTGGGAATAGTAATTTTTACCCCTACGCTATCCAACGCTTTCCCTACTGTTGCACCCACTGGAGTGGGAATAGTAATTTTTACCCCTACGCTTTCCCTACTGTTGCACTCTTTGGAGTGGGAATAGTAATTGTAACCCCTACGCTATCCAACGCTTTCCCTACTGTTGCACTCTTTGGAGTGGGAATAGTAATTTTTACCCCTACGCTATCCAACGCTTTCCCTACTGTTGCACTCTTTGGAGTTGGAATAGTAACTTTTACCCCTACGCTATCCAACGCTTTCCCTACTGTTGCACTCTTTGGAGTGGGAATAGTAATTTTTACCCCTACGCTATCCAACGCTTTACCTACTGTTGAACTCATTGGAGTCGGAATAGTAATTTTTACCGCTAGGCTATCCAACGCTTTCCCTACTGTTGCACTCATTGGAGTGGGAATAGTAATTTTAACACTCTTGCTATGCTACGGTAATAATATTGTTTATTTATTAATAATATTATGTTATTATATATATATATATGTTTTAACAAACAATTATTTAATAATTTTAAGGTTATTTAAGTATTTTTAAGTATATTTTAGTTATTTATTTTTAATATATTTTTAATAAATTCGATATTTTTACTAAGTACATATTTTTAAACAATATTTTTGATTCAATATTTTTGTACTTACCTGTTTGTAGATAGGACTTCGATATTTTGGTAGTCGATATTTTGGAGTCAATATTTTAAATGCCTATATTTTTGTAGTCGATATTATGTCAGTGATTCGATTATAACATGTGAACATGAAATGTTAGGATTATTATGTGCCATGTAAAGAAATAACGTGGCAGTTGTATTTTGAATAATGTAAGCTTTAGCGTTTGTCTTCAATTGATTAACAAAGTCGCTCATTTGTAATGCATTGTTTAAACATGCACCAGATTAAAAGCTGTACACGGTTGTGGAAACTCGAGTTTAAATGTGTAGAGGTTAGGCTGCTTATAATGATTTCCACATAATGTACTAATGTAACATTATGATTTAGAAATGGTTAAGGAAAACTGTTTATTTATACGTATTCTCGTAGGGCCTGTGTACTTCATTCTTATGTTGGCCGATTTCTGAAGGCCAGAGATGTATTCTACCTGACGGCTCTTGTAGTGGGGTAAAGGGATGACTTTCATTGTATGTTGGATTTGTTCTGTTCTCAGGTTTCTGTTGCAGGTGGAGAAAGTCATCTTGTTAGTTAGAATAAAGTCTTTTGTTTTACTAGTTAGGCCCAGGGAAGAGAAGATACCTTTACTCAAGAATGCTGATAATTGGGAGCCGGTGTTCTTTCTCACTGAAGAAGGCCTGTGAATCAAGGTCATTGAGCCAGGAACTGGGAGTATCGAAACTAAATGGAAAATCACCTTTGAGAAGTGTCCCACAGGATGAGGTGATCGAGATGCAAGCAGTGGGCATGCTTTACGTTTTGCGTTTTGAATTAGGGACTGTGCCCCGGGCTTTGAGTCAGGAGAGGAGGTGAGGAGATCGATGGAAAGGGAAGGAGCATCTTAGAATAAGCTCTGTAGCTTTGGCTCCTTGACCCATACAATGTGAGTGTACTTCTTAGGAAGTCTTCACAAGCGGACACCTTTTCCTGATCTTGCCTGGGGATTGCTAAGTAGGGATGTCACGGTAGTAGCAGTGTAGGGAAAGACTAATGCTTTTCATTTATTCTACCCAAATGAAGACAGATCTTGTGGGGGCAACCATTGCCTGTGTTCTGGTTCTGGAATTTGTCATTCATTTTATGATCTAGCGTTTTCGTCTTGCCCGCAGATTTGGGGGTAGATGTATCAAGCTTTTTTCTTGTCGCAAACGCAATTTGCAAAATAGCAGCGTTTGCGACAAGAAAAACGGGAAATGAGATGTATCATGCAAAAAGTTTGCAATATTAAGGAATCGCAAATTTTGCGATTCCTTAACATTGCGCAAGCATTTAAGAAATCGCAAATTGCGATTTCTTAAATGCTATGTATGAAACATTTCATTTTAGCGAATTTTGGCTAAGAAATCGCAAATTACCACCAACTTGTAGTTGGTGGTAATTTGCTAATTCTTTTACAAATGCACTTTATGCAATGTGTAAAGGTGCCATGTGACGCTCATACATGCCCTTAGGGCATGTATGTGCGCCATATGCGCACACATGCCATTTTCAGGGGTGCAGCAGGGTGTCCTTGAGACACCCCTGCACCCTTGAAATTATTCTCAATTTGCGATAAGCAAATTGCGAATCGCAAATTGAGACTAATTTCACATTCATTCCGGAAATTATTCCTTATTTGCGATTAGCAATTTGCTAATCACAAATAAGAAATTTTAAGAAATCGCTAAAAAATAGCGAATTTCTGCATACATGCCATTTTGCAATTCCCAAATAGCGATTCCTTAAAAATCGCTATTTAGAAATCGCAAAAAGGTATGTTGATACATCTAGCCCTTGGATTTGTATTAGTTCCAATGTCCTTCTACAACCTCGTTTTGAGGTGTCTGTATGTTCAGTTATTTTTGGCTTTATAATAAACCCACTAAATTAGAAAGAGGATTCAGTGTCATGGTTCTTTAAAGTTTGTAATGTTTGTTTAGCAAGATATTTCTCCCCTCTACACTTCTCAGCAGCCTACAAAGATTCATTGACCAAGGGCTCCAGAGAAACTTGGTAGAAAGGAACCCAGCCCCATCATTGTTTCCAGTTTGCCAATGTGTGACATTTTCATGATTTCAGTGTTCTTATGAGTGACATTTAACTGCCAAATATGTAACATTTGGAGAAACACTTTTGCACGTGTAAAACCAAGCAATTAGGCACACAGTAAGTAGCAGAAATTACAGCCTTTTGAGCAATGATAAGCTGTAGAAGGATCTTAAAATAGTTGCAAAATTCATGAATTTGAAGGTTTTAAGACGAAAGTTGTTGCATAGTCTTAGTCCTTTAGTTGCAGGATGGCACCTTTAGCACTACGAATGCACTAGTCAGTTTTCCTCATGGCACCAATGAGGAGTCGATTCTGTTTCTCTCTGGTTATAACACACACAAACACGTGCTAGAGCAGGTGCACACACACACACACTTTGCAGTGATTGCATTAGCCAATTGAGTTTATAAGGTAAACGTAAAAGAAAAAAGAATGCATTTTTTTCTGATCAAATGAACTTACAAGATTCATGCTCATTATTTTTTTAAATGGTTACTTAACGAGGAAAGACCAAAATAGTTGTAGAATATTTTGACATTTAAGCTGTGGGATGTCTTTGACCACTCAAACGCACTATAACAGGCATGATCATCGCCCTCATGATTGTACAGCGCTGGACTAAACTAGACTTCAAAAAGCCTAATTTGAATATTGACTGCTGGAGCGTCACTGTTGCAGGTATGTATCTCTGTTCAGTGTGAGCTCTACCTCTGGCTTAGCATTCTGCTCAGAGAGTTATCTACGTTCTGTGTTCTCCTACTTAGTTCTGTGTTCTTTCATGGAGTGGTATTCCGTGAATGTGTTGTACATCTTTTGTTATGGCGTGATCCTCCTCACACACGCAATGTGCTATATATACTTTGCTTATATTTGAATGTGGAAGTCATGGCCCGTGTTGCCCTTGTTGTTTGTTAATAACCTTGAATTTGTAAAGCGCACAGCTACCTCCAAAGTGGTTTCCTGGCGCTGGGGGCCCTAGGGAAGATTAAGCAAGCTATTGCCCAGAGTCACATGGTGCTGGGCTGACCTGCCGCCGGGGAGCAGACCGTGAATCCCGTGGTTCGGAGTCAGGCACCCTGGCCGCTGCGCCACATCTCTTCCAGCAGTTACTGCTGGGTGCGCTGACTGTGGTCTCCATTGATATTACTACTTGTTACTGCAATAAACATACAATGGAAAACCTACCAGGATTTCATGTGGAATTCCTCTTGCAACATTTGGCAATGAGTTGTTTTGCTGATAATCAGGAGTTTCCATACTTTGAAGCCTGCAGCAGCGACGCTCATTTGTCTTCTTTCCAACACCTTCTTCACAGACTTGGTATTGGGAGGTGTTACGCACCTTGTTTTGAGTGCCTTGAGTGTCTACCTCTGCCCACGTTTTGTACTGTATTTGCTCCTGTATTTTGTATTTGCTGCCTATGCTTACACGTACACGCACTGTACTTTAGGCTTGATTTACCGCATGCACATATTTATTCATTGGTTTCTAGACTTCGCCTGATGTCTATATGCTGGACACCGGACATATTTATTTGGGATTTCTCCTTTCTTCTTCAATTGTGAAACTACTTCAGGATGGCGAGTTCTGTGGAACTTATGTGCATTTGACTGCTAAGACTTTGTTACAAGTGTATTAACCTATGTTTATACATGTTATCACTTTGATTCATATTTTCATCATCACTTGGATTCATATTTGCTCAGATTATTGCAACACAGCTTTAAGTGGATTACTGATAATGAGTTGCAAGGTTTGCTGATGTTTTATTAGAACTATAGCTAGTGTCTGCAACACATTTTTCGCAAATTGCCCCATTCCTGCAGAACCCTGGGAAGCCAGCAATCAAATGGTTCATGTGGCACAGATTTCTTTGGAAAATATCAGATTGTTTGTCAGGGTTGATGATTTTGATTCAAACCGCAAAGCTGCTATTCTTTTTAGTCATTCGGACCATGAGGGCCAACAGATTTGTGATCATTTATCCAAAGCTGTGGTACTTTCTGGTGAGTCTGGGGATTGGGATGAATTCTCTGAACCTGTTACCGGACTCAAGAAGAAATTTGCAGAAGAACCTAGTGGATTACTTGAAAAGGTTCAGTTTCTTTAAAAAGAAAAAACAATCATCTGAGGAATCTGTAGAAGACTTTATCTCAGCATTACAATTGTTTGCTGCAATCTACAATTTTGGTGCTTCCTGTGACATTTATTTACGGGACCTGTTAGTTTATAGCTGCTTTTCTAAGAAAACACAGGGGAGATTCTGTAGCTGCAGGGATCCTTCATTAAGTGAAGTACTGGGTTTGGCAAATAACATTGTACTCTCTATTGTGTCTACTCGCATGATGACTCAGGTGAGTGCCAAACCTTCTTCCACTTTGTGAATACTGTGGGAACTCCAGAACATGTTGATGCAATTTGCTTTAAGGACAAGAGTTCTACTCCTGTGTCTCGTAATTCTAACCATTTTTGTTTCAGGTGTGGGTCCAAGTCACATTTAAGTAAGTTTGCCTAATGTCCTGCTGTTGGTAAGAGTTGCACAAAGTGCAAGATACTTTGACACTTTCACAGTGGGTGTAAGATGGGTAAGAATTCCATGAAGGTGCACAGCATTGATGTGTCAGCTAATGACAGTGTGTTGGGTTTCTCAAATCTTGTGTTATGCCTGGAAGTGGATTCTGTGGTGGTTGGTAAAGTTAACGATCTTATTTGTCAGGAAACATTAGGTAGTGTCCTTACCCTATATTCGATATGTCACTCTGGGACTCCCATTACCATCATTTCTGATACCTTATTCAACTCGCATTGGAGTGCAAGTGTGTGTTTGAGATGGGCAGATGTTCACCCCAAGGCATATGGTAAACATGATATTGACATGGTGGATTTCTTTGAAGAATATGTCACATCTTTAAGTAGAGAAACCTTCACTAAGGTTTCCACCCACTTCATAAAGTACAAGACTTATTGGCCAACATTAGTGATTCAAAGGTCTTTTTTTGTTGGACCTCAAGTCAGCTTATCATCAGACTCCTTTGTGTGATAGCTCGCAAGAGCTCACCACCTTTGTTACCCCATTTGGGGTGTACACATTTTCCAGGTTAGCCTCTGTGTTGTGATCTGGGGCCAGCGTATTTCAATGATTGATGGACACCATCTTGGACGGTGTTGTTGGCGTGCAGGCCTTCCAAGATGATGATCTCATTTTTGTAAAGACCCTGGTTGAGTACGACAATATTTTGTCCACGCTATTTGCAAGTTTTAAGGACCATGGCATCATACTCTGTGCTGACGAGTGCAGATTTCTTGCACAATAGTTTGATTATTATGGGCATTCCATTGATCCCTCTGGGATTTCTCCAAGGTTTTCCCTCATAAAAGCCACTGAGGAAGCCCAGCCACAAAGGACAAAGAGACTCTCTGTTCCTTCTTGGGGTTAAGTGAGTGCTACTCATATTTTGGAAAGGAATATGCATACATATATATATATAGACACCATTTCTAAATCCACCTTAAGAATCGGACACCGACACAGGGGTAGTGTTGCAATTCCATCTTACGCTTTATTTCAAATCTCCGCTGCTACATATATATTTTTTTTCACAGAGATTTAGACCGAATTGGGTATCAGAGTGCTTTACATAGCACCAGTTGCGTTACATCAGAACACATTAATTTGTGTTAGTCATGGGGAGATTAAGTGTTTTTCCAAGAATCACAAGATGTTCAGTGTCATTGCCGAGATTCAAACCGGGTTCCCCAGACTCGAGGTCGACCGCCCTAGCTGTAAGGCCAACTCATCTGCCCATATATTGTTCAGCCTTTGAGAAATCTATTTAAAAAGGGTGTCAAGTATATTGAGTCAGATGAGGTTCAAGAAGCTTTCCAAATGGTAAAAAAACTTGTGATCTCTGCCTCTGCGTTATCTCTATTTGTGGATGGCATAGGATGTGGTATTACAGTTGACTCCAGTCAGGTTGGCTCGGGGTCGTGCTTTCCCAGTTCATTCGAGACAGGGAATACACCATTGCTTGTTCCTCACACTCACTCAGTACTGCAGAGTCAAATTAGAGTACAGTTGAGCGGAATGCGTTGGCATGTTCCTGGGAAGTTCAGAGATTTATATCTTTCATTTTCGTTACGCAGTTTGATATATATACGTATCACAAACCATTGTTGCATTTACTCAATGGAAATAGGTCTGGGAAGGCTTCTGCACGCCTTGTCGGGCTGCTGTCCAAATAACAGGAATTCAATTTCACTTTAAAGTACATTCTTGGTGGAAAGAATGTATGGGCATACTGCTTGCCCAGGTTGCCTGTGGATGATAGTTGCTTGGACTGTGCCCATGAGAAGGAGTGTGCAGTTATGCTGGCTGATAACTTTCCAAATAATTCAGGCCCAATAACACACATAGGGGCCCATTATGATGGCGGACGGATTGCCCCATCCAGGCTGGCGGGGGCAATCCGCCCGCCAACAACTCTCGTTTTACCCCCCGCCATATTAGAATGGCAGGGGGGACCTTGGCGGACGGAAAGACCGTCCGCCGCTTTTCCGCCCCGGTCGCCTTGCGGCCGGGGTGGAAAAGGAATAATATTGTGGCAGTGTCTATCAGACACCGCCAGCCATATCATGATGGACATTTGGCAATGCTTTTCCGTACAGAGAGCACCGCCCGCCACAATGCTAAAAATACAGGATGTGCCCGCCACTGTGGCGGGCACATCCTAATACCGCCCACGGGACCCCCGCCCTTATGGCGGGCGGTCCCTATTACCACGAGGATGGTGGGCGGGCAAAGTCCGCCCGCCATCCTAATGACCCTCTTAGTCTCGTTAGAAGCTGACAGTCAGGTTCTTATTCTGCAAACTGTTTGCACCTATATGAAGAATGGGTGGTGTAGAGAGAGGAATGTTGAAGCCTCTCTGAGACCGTATGTACAAGTGTCTGAGGGCCTTCCTCTGGTAGATGATGTATTAATGTGTGCTGATGTTTGTGTTCCACCAATGTCACTCAGAAACACTCTCAAGGATGCTCATAAAGGTAATTTGGGTATTAGCAGCACCAGTAAGGCACTTAAACAACTTTACTGGTGGCCAGCCATGGAGTCTCAGGTTGCGAAGTTTGTTGGTGAATGTACTGCTTGCTTGGTTTCAGACAAGCACTGGAAAGTGCATGAATCTCCGCTTCACACAGTGCCATTTTCTGAAGAAGCATGGTACAAGGTTGCTTCAGATTTTTTAAGAGCCCTTCGAGTTATTACCATAATTTCAAAGATATATAATGGTCCTTGTAGACTATTTTTCCAAGTGGGTGTATTTTGATTTCACACCAATTCCCAACACTGATTCTATCGTTGCATTTTTGCAAAGAGTTTTTGCCATGAAACGGGCATCCATTGAGATAGTGACTTACAGTGGGACTCATTTTACGTCCAGTCGTATGAAGAATTTGGTTGCTGATTTTCAAACTTCTCACATTAAAGTGACCCTGCATTCTCCTTCCACACATGACCTTGTGGAGCCCATGAACACATTTCTGAAAGAAAGTGTGCAGACAGCTTTGTCAATGGGGTATGAGGTGGAGTTTTTTCTACAAAAAGGTTCAGTCCTATTTAGTGACACTTCATGGCACTACTGGTGTGTGCCCTTTCATTTTATTATGTAAGTGGTTTCCCAGATATTCAATGTGTCTTGATTGGACCAGGGAGTTGAGTAAAACAAAACTTGTCAATTCAGATGCTGCGTCTGATAGAGTGAAAACTAGTCAAACTCACCAAAAAAGAACTTTTTCATAAGAAACATAATGTCAATAACATAGACTTGAACAATGGTGATTGGGTTTTGGTCAGGGTTCCCACAGGGTGAAGAAAGGTGAATCTACATTTTTAACACCTGTAAGAGAGAAGACAGTTTCAAAATGATCTGTTCAGTATAACAAAGGTCGGTGGAGCAGGAGAAATGTAGTCAAAATCACATCCGAATAAGCTGAACTAATCCAATCTGTTAGGGGCTGTGATGAAGCGTCATGTAATGATTTTTTGAGGTTGAAGTCTGGAGTGCATTCTGGCAATGGATCTGGTACCACAGTCTCTGTACCCTGTGATGCTGACTTTGTCTATAAGCCTCGTGGCCCTGTCAAGGCTTCTGATGATGCTGGGCCTAGTGTAGATTTACAGGTGGGTCAAAGGGTTTGGGTCCACTCTCACAGAGTTTTACGCAATGTGTGCATGCCTGCAAAATTAAAGAATTACTATGTTGCATGAAAATGTGTAATTGATTTAATTGATGTTGAATTTGGTTAAGAATTTGTGTACACTTTGCTATATTTTTTTTCTTCATTTTTAAAAAATGGGAAGGTGTTGTAGGTATGTCTCTCGGTGCAGAGTGAGCACTACCTCGGGATTAGGATTCTGCTCAGAGAGATCTCTTTGCTCTGAGGTGCCTATTTACAAGCCCCTATTATCAAAGAAACTTCACTTTTTTGCGTTCCTGTAGTGATACGGGCTTTGTCTTATTTACAAGGCAGTGTTACAGTGGCTTAACCCTGCCTCGTAAATAAGTTACCCTATTGTGCTATACTTAGCGTGAAAGGGGTGGGCAATAGGTGTTGCACTGGGTGTTCCGCCACAACACCCATTAAGTTTGATGCTGCCTCCTATTTAGAAGGGCATGAATAAGAGGCAGCACCTAAATTAAGACAAAAAATAACATGGTCTTAACGTGGCAAAATGAGGAGAAATGCTTTATTTCTCCTAGTTTTTTGCTGTTTCTATGTATGCTCCATTGTGCAGCACACATAAAAACAGCAAAATGCCATGCATGATTGTTTATGTGCAGGAAGGTATCCTTTCCTGCACATAAACAATCATGTTAAAAATGACGAGTTGCAACTTCTATGTGTCCTGCCCAAAGCAGCACATAGAGAAGTTAAAAACGCCAGAAAGGACACCTACCTGCACATAAACAATCATTCCCACAATGCAGGCACCCTTGCACTAGGCTGACTGTGGGCTCCGTTTCTATTACTAATTGTTGCTTCAATTAACTGACAGTGAAAAACCTATCTGGATTTCGTGTGGAATTCCTCTTGCAACAGCCACGCTTTTCATGGTTTAATGTTAAATAAACCGCCTTCTACCCTCTGCTATCAAAGTGATTTAAACACCTCCATTAATAAACATTTCAAAACTTTGCAGAGGCAAGATCAGGGCTTGAGTCGGGGTACCACGCAGGTCCCCCCACTTATTTTACCGGAGAGACCGATAACTGGTGCAAATGGAGCCACACATTCCTTCTTTGGCCTCTCTGGGGCGAGATTGGAGCTCATTCAGAACGCTACTCACGCGCTTAATTCTCTGATGTAATCGAATCTAAGGGGTGAACGAGGGGAGGCAATGAGTCTGATGGTGCAAGCCGCCTTTTGTGACGTTACATCCTGTCGTGACGTCAGTGTTCCCCCACTTCTTTTTTTAGGACTTGTGCCCTGGGTAAGATGCTTTAATATCTGAGTTCCGGGTTAACCACTGCTGGCGCAGGGCTTGCATGTACTTGACAAGTGACTTCTGTGCCAACGGGCTCTCCCCCTCCCCAAACAAATGTAGGCCAGCAGTTCTTTTCTAAAGGGAGAGAATGTGGTCTGACGGCTAGACTGCCGACTTTGGAGCTGTGAAACCAAGCTTCGAGCCTCAGGGTTGACTCCACATCCTGTGATTCTGCGCAAATCACTTAATCTCCCCATTCCTACCAAAAAAACAAACATGAATGTGTTCTTGTCTAACGTAACCTTTACTCATGTAAACCGTTCCAATACCTGTGGGTCGAGTTTGCGCTATATAAATCTGCAACAAAAAAAAAGTACCTTGGCAGCAGGGGTGCCCTTGCGACAGGACTTTGAAAATATTCTGCGTGTGCACCAGCTTTCGACCTCCTCTGCATTTAACATTTTAAAGAAGCACAGATGAGAAGCGGCAATGGGCGTGGAAAGGAAAAACAAAGCTGCTGCCCACCAACTCAGGCGCCAATCAGTGAATGGCATCGGACACATTGGGATGCCGACTTGCCTGAAAACTACAACAGGCAAGGCACCCCCCACGGATCTAAGTGTTAGGCATAATTGCAGGAGCGAGAGGCCAGGCTTGACCTCCCGATTGTGGATATTATTAGGCCCCACATGTATATTTAGACAGGCAGCATACAGTGGTGCATTCATTGGAAGCACACTCAGTGGCGTAACAAAACTTGAGGGGGCCCCCGGGCAAAGTACATGGAGTGGGCCCCCCATTCTCCACGTCAGTCAAGAGCTCTCAGGCCAGTGACCCACCATACTGCAGGGGCTCACCCTAGCCATAAAAAAAGGATTCTGGTTCTTCCATTGGTCACATCCGCCCTTTCATCGGGCGATTGACATATATCAGTAAATACTGCTGCTGCGTCCTCCAGCAAAGTTACATAACACTGCCTCCAGCAGGCCCAGCAAACACATCCTCCTACTTGATGACCCACCTTCAAGCGAAGTCCGCTCAGTTCACCACCTCCAAACACAGACCACTGCCTTCGTGTCTGCTAGTAATGCATCCTTTAACTTTACTCTCACCCCTACGTAACCCGCAGTTATGCTTTTCCGCCCACCTTTAAAACCACCCCTCGGATGTCACTACAAACCCCTGACCGCCACCCACTGCTCCCCTGTCCACCAACGACAGAAAGACTGGTGGCTGGTCTCCATCTAACCACTGCCTACCAGTAAAGACAGAGCCTTTCAGCTGCTGCCCTCCCCAATGCCACGATAGTAATTTAAAACATGTTCAAAAATCTCTTCAGTTCTTCCTGCTAGCCTCAACGGCATCAAAGCTGTTCCTGCTACTTTTCATCCTCTTAATGATGCACACAATAATATTAAATGTACAAAGGGTCCGAGTTTTTGTCTCCTCACACCAACATTAATTTACACTATGCACCCCATTAAACCATACCTCCTGTCAAAGGCAAACCTGATCCCATGTGTACCACCAGTCAGCAAGTACCCCAAGGACAAACACCAGAGAGAATGCGCAATTCATGTAATTAAACCTACAGTGACAACGTAGCATTTCCCCATGAGGTTCCGTGACAATTGTAAGTGGTGTTTTCGACTCGCACGAATATGGTCGAGTCTGGTATCTATGAACCGCAAATGACGAGTTTAGTGGGTGTACGTGTTTTCGCTGTGCTAGCCTAAACCGTTCGTTTGTTTCGTGGGTTTCTTCATCTGAACCCACGGGTTCCATTTTAGAAATGGCATCCATTTTGTTTCTTGCCCTCAAGTAGCCAGCGAACGGACGCTGTCCGCTTTGCGACCCTGGGATTCCCAAACTCTTGCGGAAGACACGTGTTCCTTTGAGGGTGTCTTTATGATGAGGGGGATGACACTGTAAGGCAGATGGCCCCGCTCGAGGCTCATCTTGCCGTGCCGGTCTATTGTCTCAGTTGTGCATTCATTAGGCACGTCTCCTTTGATGCCTGCAACTCGTGTTTCCTGATACCACCCCCTTTTACACCCTCTTCGATCTGTTCGCTATCCTCGTCTTCTTCTGCACCTGTTTCTGTCTCTTCCTTGATTCGTTTACAGCCGAACGGAATGTACTAATGGTGGGAAGATGTACTTTTACAGTTGGGAACTGCCAAATGCGACTGTAATCCTGTTCCGGGCCCTGAATACATGAAAGCGACCCCCTATGACATTTACTGTGGGAACCGGGTTGTAATCTTTTGTCCATCATGTTATCTTATGACGGTGAACTGCATAAAAAGAGCGATCCACAGATACAATTCGAAGCAGTCTCCTCGAACCTACACGTGTTGTACTTCTTGTGACTTCTGTGTTCCCTGCAGTAATAAACCTCGAATCTTTGACGCCGAAGGAAGTGTCCCGTGTCTCTGTCATTTGTACGCCGGAACAGGTTACCCACGAAGGTTTTAGGTGTTATCCCTGGCACCGCTGGGTCTTAGAAAAACCCAGTCCTTCAGTTGGCGCCCAACGTTGGGCTGCATCAGCGGTACCGGTCCAAAGCCCGACGATCGTGAGGAACTTCGTGTGAAATCTCCGAGGGAAGGTGCACCCCGCTTCATCGATCCTGTTGTCGACACAAGTGGCCCGACGACTTTTCCCGCGAAGATCCCCGCCTCCTGACGGCTGCGACGGACTGCTGCCCTGACTGTAGACCTGTTTTGGCGCCTGGCGTAGACCTTGGTACAGCGAGACGATTGACGGGCCTTCCTGGTGACGCCACTGATCTTTGAGTTAAGTATTTGTGGGTCGCTCCCAGAGTCCTTTGTTGTTGTGGGTGCTTAGTTGTTGCATGGTTCCATTGCATTTGTGGTTCTTGGTATTTTGTTCTTTGTTGTGCTATTTGACGTCTGCAGCTGCCAAAAACCGAGGGTTTTTGCTCTTTTGCAGGGACATTGTAATCCTATAACCCTTGACGTTTGTGAAACTTGGTTAGTGTGCACGATGCCTGGCCGTAGTACTTTGTTCAGTTGCTTTAGAGGTTGTGGTGCGGATTCCCGACTGGAGGACTCGTGTCCGATACCTCCGGTTGGAACTCCAACTTACGAATTATATAGTCGACATGGTTTGGGTCCGATCGCATTCAATAAGTGTTGGGTTCGTTACACGAAAAAAGACGGTGTCCTTAGTTGGCCACCTCATGGTAGTTTTGAGGCCCCGATTTTGGATAATCTTGAAGTTACATTGTTCCAAAGAAAAGCAAGGCCGGCCATGTTTGATTCCTTTCGGTTGTGGCGTAAAGAAGCCAAGCAGAAAGAAATCAAGCAGCTTAAACGTAATAAGAGAGAAGGGATCGTTACAACGGTAAGAAATGCAGAGCAGTTTCAGCGAGATAAGGAGGAGAAGGAAAAGGAAGTTTTTGATAGATTGCAGCGTATGACTGTGGATAAGTGTTACCCCGCTTTACCGACGGGTACGGATAAGAAGGGAGAGGAAGTAGTAGAGGACCCTTTGTTGTCCTATCTCTTGAAGTCACCACCTCCGTATGCACAGGATACCGCAGTTCCTGTGGTTCCTCCTGTTCCTCAACCTGTCCCTGTTCCTCAACCTGTTCCTGTTCCTCAACCTGTTCCTGCTCCTCTACCTGCTCCTGTCCCTACTGCTCCCCCGCCTATACCTCCTCATACTCCTGTTCCCGCTACTTCTACTGTTTTGGTTACTCCTGCTGTCCCTTCTGTTTCCAACACTTCTCTTGTCACCCCGTTGCTTTACTCTTCTACCCCGTCTGCTCGACGCCGTGTCCCTTCTGTTGCTGCTAACTTCTTCACTTCTCTTGGACCGATTCTTGGGTCCGCTGGTTCTGGTGCTCCCCAAAGACGAAGTCAGCTTCCTGATGGTAGGGAACGCGATACGCTATATAATATGGCGACAAATTGGATTAGATACCCCCTTAGGAATCCTCCTCGTGTGGTGGTTGATACGTTTTCTCAATTCAATGAGCCAACACAAAGATTTGTGTTTGAAGAAATGTGTAAGCTTTTACGTGATCAGATATCAGTTGATGCAGCTGATGATGTACTGGCTGCTCTAACTAACCTTCAGCTTCAGTTTGCGAGCGGAATAATGGTGGGTAGCAATGTTCGACGTGCTGTTGAGCAGTTGCTATCTTTTCGTCCTGCCATAATGCCTCGAGCATTGTTTACAGATGACACTGAGGAACCGACAGCAGCGCCTGGTCAGTATCCCATGCGCGAGGTTCCACCGGTGTACATGCCAGGTAACCCTGGTGCTAACCCTCCGGTCTTACCATTCTTCCAGAGAGTGTGGATACACATTCCATGGAAGCGATCGGATGTTTTGCAGGTGAAGCAATCTTTGCCTGACCCTCGAAAGAATCCTGCCGGGTACTATAAAGAGTTGTCTCAGCTAGTGGATGCGACAGTGATGAATCTTGCCGACATTGATATGTTGTTTGGCAATGTCGTACCGCAACCGGTATGGGCAAAGATTCGTCAGGAAGATCATGCAGCAGAATTAGGTGGTGACTGGGCTGCACTTCTTGCCGCGGATGCCTTGCAAGTTGGTGGGGCTAAGCCTGAACAGTTGATCACGGCTTTGCCTCAGAGAATAATCACTCTTATGAAAACGCTTATGCCAGCTATGAAAGTAAACTGGGACAAATTGTCCGCTTGCAAGCAAAAGAAGGATGAGAGTGTCTCTGATTCCTTTACAAGATTTGAGGAGGCATTCATTGATCATAGTGGTCAAGATATGGGTACTGAGGGAGGTCAGAGATTGTTCGTGGACAAATTTGTGTCGAATTTGTTGCCGGACCTAAGCAACAAATTAAGGAATTCAGAGAGTGCGTGGGCTGTTTCCACCTCTGCTCAGATATTGGCTACGGCCCAATATTATGAGAATAGAGAGAAAGAGGAAAGTGATCGTGCGGACAAAAAGACGAAAGAGCTCAAAACTAAAGTGTTGTTGCAACAAGCGTATCCTCCGCGTTCGAATCAAAATGATTCGCAGCAGCGGAACCGATCGCAGTCTCAGTCAAACAGGTCGCAATCACGAAATGACTCTTCTTCACAGAGATCTATGCTGGGGTACAATCAGTGTGCCTATTGTAGGGGTGAGGGTCATCTGAAATTCGATTGTCCAGTTTTGCGTGATCGAAATAGTGGTAATTCATCTAGAGGAGGCCGTAGTGGTCCTCAACAGGCCTCACGAGGTAGAGGTCGCGGTGTTCAAAATGATCGTTCTAACAATTCTTCTGATTCTAATAATTGTTTCAATCAGTGTGGATCGTCGCAGGGCAGATCTGCACAGTACAATGTGGACGATTATTACGTCGATCAGGGTACTGACGACGGTAATTACTAGGACAGCCATAGACAAGGAGAGGGAGTAGTATCAGTTCCTGTTGATCAGAGAGGGCCTTACGTCGCAGTTGCCACCTCGGGCGTAGTTGAGCCTTTTCTGTTGGACACTGGTGCAGCGAAAAGTTCCATCATGCATTCGAAACTCCCTGGCGCACCTTTGTCTGGCTTAACAAATGTTTCCGTTGGATTCTCCGGCGCCCCTGTTAGCAATCCGGTTTCACGCCCTTTGCCCCTTACAATTGGGCCTCGTGAGTTGCAAGCTCCTTTGATTTTGACTACTGGTTGTGGTGAAAATCTTTTGGGCCTGGATTTGCTGAAACGTCTGTATGCGACTTTGTATTGTTCTCCTGCGGGAGTAAAACTTACATTGGGTGAGAGAGTTGTCTCTCCTATGTACTTGTCCATCGATAAGCTTCCACCGGAATTGAGTTCTCTTCCTGCATCTTTGTGGGCAACAGGTCCCAATGACGTGGGCCTGCTTGACATCTCCCCTTATGTTGTTCACTTGAAATCTAATGTGCGTTTGCCACGTATTCCCCGGTATCGTATCTCCCTTGATGGTGAGCGAGCGCTGTTAGCGATCATCTACGATTTGATCGAAAAAGATGTTATCGAGGAGACTCGGGGAAACGTGTGTAATAGCCCTGTGCTGCCCATTCTGAAACGCACTGATCCCTCTAAGCCTCCTGTTTATCGTTTTGTCATCGATTTACGGGAGGTAAATAAAATTGTGATTCCTCAGTTCCCTGTGGTGCCCGACATTACGGCTTTACTGACTCTGATTCCAGCCTCCGCATCCTGGTTCTCAGTGATCGATCTGAAGAATGCTTTCTTTAGCATTCCGATTGCTGAGGAGAGTAGGGACCTTTTCGGTTTCTCTCTAGGTGGCCGCAGCTTTAGGTTTAAACGCGCTCCTCAGGGCTACTGTGAGAGTCCATCGATATACAGCCAAGCCTTGAAGAGCCAACTTGACGCGTTTGTGTTGCCGGCCGGTGCGGCCTTGATCCAATATGTCGATGACTTATTGGTGGCTGCGGATACTCAGGACATTTGCAAACTTGCTACGGTGTCGTTGTTGCAACATCTCTGTGACCTACATCACAAGGTGTCACCTTCTTAACTGCAATATTGTTGCCAAGAAGTAACCTATCTAGGTCACTTATTGTCAAAGGAGGGAAGAAGGTTGACGCCGGAGAGAATTGCAGCGATTGCTCGAATGACTGTGCCAACAACTCAGAGAGATGTGCGTGCCTTTTTAGGTATCACGTCATACTGCAGGCAATGGATCCCAAATTTTTCATTGCTAGCGAAACCATTGGTGGCTCTTACGTGCAAGGATGTTCCAACTCCTTTACCATGGACGGAAGAATGTCAGAAAAGTTTTTCTGAACTGCGTGATGCGTTGTGTTCGGCCCCTGTGTTAGGTACTCCTGACTACAGTAAGCCGTTTACACTATACGTTCACGAGAGGGAAGGTTGTGCGTTGAGTGTCTTGACGCAACAATTCGGTGGTAAGCAGCGTCCATGTGCATATTTTTCCTCGACCTTGGACCCAGTAGCTAGAGCATTGCCGAGTTGTTTGAGAGCAACAGCGGCAGCTGCGGTGTCCATCCGTCAATCTGCAGGACTGGTCATGGATAATATGCTTACGGGGATGGTTCCGCATGCAGTTGACACTCTCTTGAATCGTACGAAAACTCAACACTTGACGAGTGCAAGGTTGTCTGGGTATGAGCTGACGCTTCTGGCAAGTCACATTCAAATAAAGCGCTGTAATGTCCTGAACCCGGCGACTTTGTTGCCAATCAATATGGAATCAGATGAGGTAGCACCCCATGACTGCTACTTACGAACTGAGGAGGAAACAAAAGGTCGTGTGGACCTGAAAAACACTCCATTGGAAGACCCCGATGGTACCCTGTATGTGGATGGTTCATGTTTTAAGTTGCCGAATGGTGATGTGACGACTGCATATGCTGTGGTGACGTTGAGTACGGTTGTGGAGACTGCGAGATTAAATCAGAATTCTGCACAGGCGGCAGAGCTGATTGCCTTGACTAGAGCGTGTGTTTTGTCAAAAGGGAAACGGGTGAATGTGTTTACAGACAGCCAGTATGCGTTTGGTGTTGCGCACAGCTTTGGACGACTGTGGAGAGAGAGAGGTTTTATGACATCACATGGTACAAAGATTCAGCATGGACAGCTTGTGAATGATCTTTTGGATGCACTTACATTGCCCGAGCAGGCGGCAATTATTAAATGTAGTGCACACCGTAAGGTGACGGATGATGTTGGTCGTGGCAATGCGTTCGCTGATGAGATTGCTAAGGAGACTGCCAGGAACCTTACAACTAGAATGTATGTGACGAGTTCGGTAAGGTGGCCTGCAGAAACTGGTATGTGTGAGGACACTATCGAGAGTGTGAAAACGATTCAGAATGAGGCCACCGAGACTGAAAAGACGAAGTGGAAAGAGAGTACGGGAAAGCTGGATGCGAATGGCTGCTGGATTGATTTGTCGGAGAATAAGAGGTGGATGTTGCGGGATGCGTATGTGCTAGCTGTTGTGACGATGGCACACGGCTTGTCACATATTAGCGCGAAAGGTATCTGTAAGTTGTTGTCCCCTGTGTGGAAGAATGATGGTATCGCTAAGTGTGCTGAGAGATTGGTCAAGAATTGTATGATATGTATGATGTACAATCCTGGTAAAGGAACCCCTACACCTCCTGGCCATTTTGCTCCTCCTTCATGTCCCTTTGAGGTGATCCAGTTAGACTTCATCCATATGGAGCGATGCAATAACCTAAAGTATGTTTTAGTTGTGGTTTGCGCATTCTCCCGATGGATCGAAGTCTACCCTCTTAAAGACAATACTGCCCTGTCCACTGCAAAAGTCCTACTGAAGGAATACTTTCCTCGGTATGGAATGCCACGGATTGTATGGTCTGATAACGGAAGTGAGTTTGTGGGGAGTGTGATGAAGAATGTGTGTAAGGGCCTTGGAATTACACAAAAATTCCACAGTGCCAATCATCCCCAGTCAGCAGGTTTGGTTGAAGGGTACAATGGCACTCTTAAATTAAAACTCGCGAAGATTCAGGCTACGACTGGTCTCTCGTGGCCTGACGCTTTGCCCTTAGCTCTTCTGTCAACCAGGGCGACTGTACACTCTCGAGTAGGGCTCAGTCCCTATGAGATTGTGTTTGGCCGTCCTGCCAATGTTTGGGGGGTCCCTAGACCCAGTGTGTTTTCTGATCTTGAGTACCCAATGTTGATCGATTACCTTCATGATCTGACTGCTAAACTGAGGTTAATTCACCAACAGGTCTTTGAAGCACTGCCGACGCAGACGGAGGGTCCAGGCCACCAGCTCCAGCCCGGAGACTGGGTGGTGACGAGGAATTTTGGCCGAAAGCGCAATCTTGAGCCAAGATTCACCGGACCCTACCAGGTGCTCCTTGCCACGAGGACTGCTGTTCGTTTGGAGGGGCGCAAGCATTGGGTGCATGCCAACCACACCAAGAAGGTACCTATACCTTTGCCAGCGGACTCGTGGGTGAGGAAGGGCATCGCCTCGTCTGAAGCTGAGGTGGTACGGAACTTTGTCCCTTTCAGCGACGCTCAGCCTGTTGGAGATACCTCAGTGCAGTCGGACGATACTGTTGAACATTTGTCATCAAAGAACTCAAGATCTGAACAATTGTCTGGTCGACAGGATTCTGTTTCATCATCGGAACAACAGTTTGACGATCAGACTCGTCCTGGGAGAAGCAGATATTTTCTTCGTTCCAATACCAGAGACAAATAAAAAAATATTTTTGCTTTCTCCCCTGACATCCACGTCACCCCATTATCACTCTTCAGTCTGAACACTTTTGAATAACTGTGATTTTGTAAATTTTGAGTCTTTTTTCTACATATGTGTATTTGTTTCCACAGCTAGGAGATTTTGTATATATTGTTGATTAAAGTACCTCACATCCGGGTAGACCGTAGGGCCGCGTGGGTACTTCCTTCTGGTTAGTAGGTCCTGACACTAGGTCGGAGACCGTCGATTCCTAGGAACTCCTGGGGACTGACTATTGCTACACAGAACGAAGTGCGTCAAGAACGTTGCGGACGGTTTTAGAGGATGGCTTTCTTGAAGCTGTCGGAATTGGAAAAGGCTCAAGCTCAAAGATTCGAACTGCGTAGAATTGCACGTACTAAATGCTTCATGTTTCAGGTGTTCCTTCTATTCCTAACTGTTTCTTCGTTATTGGTAGGTGGGGTGTATTACATGATACAGTCATTGTTGCCTTCTGCCTCACCTACCCCTTCTTCTGAACCTAAACCTATCTCCACTGTCTCTCCTCATTCCTTCCACATCTTACCCCAACACGAGCAGGTTAGACGTGCGGAATTCATGAACAATTCCTTCGTTCAGCTCCTTCATCAGCATCAGTTGGTGATGAACACTACCAATTGTTGGGTGTGTGGGTTAATGCCACATACCACCGATAAGGGAATTCCGTACTTGGTCCTTCCTTACAGTTCCCAGGGTTCAGCTCGAGCATTCCAAACAATGTTTCGAAGCGCACTAGATTCTTACCCCAATCAAGAGCCACGTTCTCCACACTTTGGTCCCGGTCCGTACCATAAGCCTTTGGCAATAGCGATTGCTGATTTAGATAGGGATATCTATGAACCATCGCTCATCCCAGAGGAAGAGGTGCGAGCCTATAGGGATCTGAGTGAGGCTGAGTATAGTGTGCTCGTGGGTGAAAGACAGCTCAAAAGTTCATCTCCAATATGGATCGTACCCCACCTTGGTAATTTCTGTTTGAAAGGCCGTGGCCGAAGCCCGAGAGCTCACCTTGGGGAGAGTGCTTGCACTGAAACGTATGTTTTACCAATGCTCTCTTCCCCTGTTCTGACTGCCAAGGGTACGTACTTTGTCTGTTACGACCGTGCATATACGTGGTTGCCCCTTGACTTCTCGGGCACCTGTTATATTGCAAATTTGCTGCCACCGACTTTTACAGTTGCCTCCGATTATCACAAGACCAGAGTTGTGAGAGGTGTGATTAGCAAAGAGGACACTGCCGGTCAAGAGGCAGGAGACTTTTTCAAGGGTTTCTTGCCGTTTTGGGGACCTATGATCAACAGTAGGAACCTGAGACAGTTGACTCGAGTGGTGGAATCGACCGCTAATATCACTGCAAGTGCTCTTGGCAACATCACAGCAGAGCTTCAGGCGGATAGGCTTATGACGTTACAAAATCGTATGGTTTTAGACGTCGTCTTAGCAGATCGAGGTGGAGTATGTAAGGTGATCCATTCGAGCTGTTGTATTTTCATTCCAGACAACGCTCCGACTGTCTATCAAGCCATCTCGAAGTTGCATAAGATCTCCGAGTCCATACACGTGGACGTAGGGGATTGGACGCTACTAGGGTGGTTTTGGGGCCTAATGTCGACTTGGGGTTGGAAAATTCTGATGATCATTGGGGTTGTTGTAGCACTCCTGTTCACGTGTTGTCTTTGTGTGCAGTGTGGTCCTGCCTTATGTGGCCTCTGTGCTACGACGTGTATAAGGCAGCCGCCTGTTACCAAAGGAACGTTGATGGACAGAATTATGTTGCAGCAGCATCTGGAGGGTCTGATGAATATCGAGATCGATTCTGAATCTGACTAGTGCTTGCCTACATGAGGGCAAAAGGAGCGTCTGAGGTTCCGTGACAATTGTAAGTGGTGTTTTCGACTCGCACGAATATGGTCGAGTCTGGTATCGATGAACCGCAAATGACGAGTTTAGTGGGTGTACGTGTTTTCGCTGTGCTAGCCTAAACTGTTCGTTTGTTTCGTGGGTTTCTTCATCTGAACCCACGGGTTCCATTTTAGATATGGCATCCATTTTGTTTCTTGCCCTCAAGTAGCCAGCGAACGGACGCTGTCCGCTTTGCGACCCTGGGATTCCCAAACTCTTGCGGAAGACACGTGTTCCTTTGAGGGTGTCTTTATGATGAGGGGGATGACACTGTAAGGCAGAAGGCCCCGCTCGAGGCTCATCTTGCCGTGCCGGTCTATTGTCTCAGTTGTGCATTCATTAGGCACGTCTCCTTTGATGCCTGCAACTCGTGTTTCCTGATACCACCCCCTTTTACACCCTCTTCGATCTGTTCGCTATCCTCGTCTTCTTCTGCACCTGTTTCTGTCTCTTCCTTGATTCGTTTACAGCAGAACGGAATGTACTAATGGTGGGAAGATGTACTTTTACAGTTGGGAACTGCCAAATGCGACTGTAATCCTGTTCCGGGCCCTGAATACATGAAAGCGACCCCCTATGACATTTACTGTGGGAACCGGGTTGTAATCTTTTGTCCATCATGTTATCTTATGACGGAGAACTGCATAAAAAGAGCGATCCACAGATACAATTCGAAGCAGTCTCCTCGAACCTACACGTGTTGTACTTCTTGTGACTTCTGTGTTCCCTGCAGTAATAAACCTCGAATCTTTGACGCCGAAGGAAGTGTCCCGTGTCTCTGTCATTTGTACGCCGGAACAGGTTACCCACGAAGGTTTTAGGTGTTATCCTTGGCACCGCTGGGTCTTAGAAAAACCCAGTCCTTCACCCACCCACTGTCAGCCGAGCGAAGTGTGCAACTGCACAGTAGCCATCAATACCGGCAATATTCAAAGGGCATTTCGACTTCCTTTCAATGGCAGCTCCTGATAAAATACCTATGACTTCTGGGTGGCATCTACCACAGACCACAACATTCTTTGTCTCCGTAAGACTAACTGAATGCTGTCGGTGAACGCTTCTCTTCCCCTTCCTTACTAATAACTAATTAAGGATAATTACCACATGTCCACCAGATCCACACGTATCAATATTCTGCTATCGCACCTTCCTGTCAACCCTATTATTATCTGGAGATATTTTTCTATGAACTGAGAAAAGCAAAACCTTGCACGAAAACAAGTCCCTTTAAAACCTTTGCTACGTATACACGCTGGCACAGGACTTACTTGTTTTGCTTACTGTTGTTGTTAAGCAAACAGGTAACTCATTCTAGGATTGAAATTACTGCTTCGATGTGTGGAAGTTAATACTGAGACTTAGGATGATTTTTTGCTTGTTCTTCCCTGCATGCACACACAATGCAACAATACAATTTAGCTTAACAAATTGTTCAGAAATGTACCGGAAGGTAAAAAAACAGCTCATAATATTTTTACAAAGAAAAATAGACAAATGGTCACTTTATATCTCATGACATAAAAGCCTTAGCGTGCACAGCTTGTCCAAATCCACGCTACCTAATTCAGCCCTGCCAAGTACCACGCATCTGGCATTAGACTAATGCATTTAAGTCTGGTGATCAGCACCACCGCACTGAAATACAAAATCACGCATAACAGGCATCGCACCTCCTCGGGTACCAGTGCTGCTAATCAATGCTGGTGTAGTATTATTTCCATGGGGCCCCGTCTGTTTTCTGGTGCCTCCTGTAGGAAAGTGGCTCTATATATACTACATCAAAATGAGGTATAGTGTGTATAGAGTCTAGGTGACCCCAAAGGTAGGCAGTGGTTAAAGTTAGATAGAACCTTACTCTCTATTTGTGGTAGAGTGGTTGAGCAGTAAGGCATTGAAATGAATAGGCTTTTTCAGTAAATTACAGGTATGTTACTTTTTACGTTACTTTTCTAACTCAGTGCTGGATACCTAGATTCAGCACTGGGACATTTCCTGCAAACAGGTAAGTAAATATGTTTTGGTTATTCGTGTGATTTTTAAAGATTATTTTTAGGTTTCAAAACTCCACACAGAAACTTTCTGGAAGAAAATTGTCAATGTTATCCTATGGAGGAAAAACAGGTTATCGGTTCACAGGTAAGTTATCAACTGTGGGAGTTAAGGTTCTAGGGTTAGACTCAGGGGTCCCCCAGGGTCAGTGATGCACTCTTGGTACACCCTCAGCGGCACTAGGGTGCCGGATGCAGAGGGTTAAGGCTCAATCTTATCCCATGGGTGATAGGAGGCCTCCGGTTGGTGGCTGCTGGCAAGCAGGCCACTGGGTTGTGGGAGCAAAGCTCCTAGGGTTTAGGTCAATTCAAATGGGAAAAAAAGTAACACAAAAGGTGCACCCTCAGCTGCACTGAGGCGGCCGGGTGCAGAGTGCTGTTTCGACGTTGGGCGCCCTGTTATTTTCAATGGAGAACCTCCGATTTGCAAAAGCACTGCAGGCAGGGAGACGAAGGACTTCTAGGTGTGACCACCACTTCGAGTGGTAAGTTGGGAAGTTAGGGGTTGGTTAGGCACCGTTGCTTTGGGCATCCAAAGCTATGGGGCATCAGGTGCAGGGGTGCCTTTTGGGGTCGGATCTTCTTACCAGCTCCCGGTCGCGGTTAGGGGGGTCTTCTGGACTTAGGCTACAGGCATTGGCTGGAGGATTGAGGCAAGTCAGATGTCACTGGATCCCGGTTCAGGATCGCCGGGGTGACCTCCTCGTGGTGTTTTTCCACTCAAGCTCGGGCCGGGTTCGGGGGTGCAGAGTGGGCTGGGGTCAAGTCAGTGGGTGTCTTACTCTTGTTAGCTGGCTGCACAGCTGTTCCTTCCTTCTTCTTTTCTTCTTGTCGTTTCTGGATCTGAGGAAGCAAGGTTCAGGGTGCCCCCTAAATACTAGATTTAAATACTAGATTTAGGGGCGTTACGGGTAGGTAGAGAGCAGGGACCAATTGGTTCCTTCCGTAAGGTGGGTACACCCCCTATTGTGCCACACTCCAGTGGGATGGTGGAACAAGCCTGTCCCTGGTTGGTTGGGTCCCCTCATCCTCAAGATGGCGGGGACTCAAAGTTGTGCTTCATCTCACCTCCCCCACCTGAGGGGTGGAGTTGGCAGAGGTGGGCACACATCTCTCCCTCACTTGTTTTTCCCACCGGTTCTCCCGCCCAAAGTTGGGGGCAGAACTAGTGGGGACCAGTTGCTGAAAAGCAGCAAGTGTTCTGGGGAAGCTCACAAAGGTGGCAAGTCTTTGAAGTTTACCCTTCGTGAACCCTGCCCATGCTGGGGGAGGAGGCTTTGCACCTCGTCCTAAGATGTGCATTGTTTCAGGCCCCCTGTGAGAAGCAGGCTCTAAACCCAGGGGTCCAAAAACATGTCTGTTGAAAGCAACCTTAGCAGCCACACAGTCGGGACACTAGAGGTGGGCTTGTTTTCAGGGGGCATCTCTGAGATGCACTCTGTGTGCATTTTCCATTAAATCCCACACTGGCATCAGTGTGGGTTTAATACGCTGAGAAGTTTGAATTGATACCAAAGTTCTCAGTTTTCAGTGTAGCCATTATGGTGCTGTGGGGTTCGTAATGCCAAACTCCCAGCACCATATACTCTTAATGGCAGCACTGCACTTACAATGACTAGGAATGGACTTAGACACTGTAGGGGTACAGGGCTCATTCACCTGTACCCTTGCCACTGGTATAGTGCACCCAACTAGAGGCGTGACTGATCTTTGCCAGGGCAGTGGGTTGTAGGCATGGCACACAGGGATGTGTGCCATGTCGACTCTTCACTTTGTTCTACATTAAAACATGCAGCCTGCAAAGGCAGTGTGTGAGTGTAGTGGTACTAGGCCTCTAAGGGTGGCACAAAAAGTGCTGGAGCCCTTAAAGACCTTCTCTGGTCACAGTGCCCTGGGTACTTGTGGTAACATTTACCAGGGGCTGACCTGTGGCCAGAGATTTTTTTTTAACTCTTTATTCACAGCTGTAGTGCAGGTGACATATCAGTACAATCATTTTCATAATTTCAACAGCTTGAGTTTCCGTTTTTCTCCCCTGTTCATAACTTCCCATCTCTACAGAGCAATCAGTAAGACACGCATCCTGTAATGTTTCAACCCGTCTGCATTGTATGTTGTCAACATATTACACTGTCTTATTTTGCATTACAGATCGGCTGTGTGCCCATTTCCTTCTTCAACAGTTCCATGGGATTAAACAAATAACTCTCCCAACTTCCCACCTCCCTCCCTCCACCCCCCACCCATATTCTGTCCCCTCCCCCGTCTCCTGGTGGGCACGGAATCTCTCACGTCTAGGGCCAGTCACCCTCGTCTCAAGTGTACCTAGTATGTGCTGTATCTTAGTGTGTTGTGCGGTTACCTGGGGACTCCCAGATCCTCTCAAAGTAGTCCCCGTTCTGCCTCTCCTATCCCTGCGATCCAGTCCCAGGCGCCGGAGTTACATCTATGTCCTCCAGTGCCAGTAACATGCCCTCCCAGTCTTGAGATATGGGGTATTTCCGCTGGTCCCGTGCTTCCTTCCTTCTGAGAGATAATCCCTCTGCTCGTCCTCATTTTATCACCTCCGCCTGCCATAAGGGTATCCCCGGTGGTCTGGGAGATTTCCATCGCATTGTTAGCGCCCTAATCGCCAATAGAAGCGCTAGATCGAGTAATTTCAATTGGCCCTTCAGTGATTTAGATCGTCTACGCAACCCCAGCAGGCAGGGCAGTGCTTCTTCCGGCACTGGTAAATTCGTGACCGTCCGTAACGTCCTGCATACCTCTGACCAATACCCTCGAAGTCGTGGGCAAGACCAAACCATATGGAGGAATCCAGCCTCGTCCTCTCCACAGCGTGGGCAGCTGTGGGGGTAGTCCCGAAACATTTTATGTAGCCGTTTGGGGGTTAGGTATGCCCAGTGCAGAACCATCACTTGTATGAATCTAAACTTAACGTTTCGTGAAACTCGCCGAGGGTGTTCTAGGAGCAGTTGCCATTCTTTCTCTATCAGTGGTCCGTCTGTGTCCTGAACCCAAGTGTGCATAAGTGTCGTGAGCAGGGTTGCAGCATGGGTCCTGATACCCCAGTACAGCCAGCGGACCAGATGCCCCCCCTGAACCCATGTAGTACAATAAGTGGACCAATTCGTGTTGTGGGGGTTGAAGTCGTTGCGGCGCCCATCTGTTTTTGATGGAATGTGTAACAGTGGCATGCAGCAGATACAGTCGGGGGGGAGCACCTGTAACCTGTAAGAAGGTGTCAAGATCGAGTAGGTTGTCATCTCCAAAAAATGCGCCCACTCCCTTTATCCCAGCCTCCTGCCTTGGGCGCAAGTTCTATCGTGAGCCTACCTTGTGGCGTTGGGATGCCTAGCAAAGGAATATTGGCCGTGTACACCATGGCCGATGATGTATATGCCAGGGCTTTCCGCCAGAACGTCAGAGCCGTGCGTAGGAGCGGATGACATTCTGTGGGAAACCGGCTTTTCGGGAGGAGGAGAACGTGCAGTTCTCCCCGGTTCAGTCTCTCTGGCGTGTAGTCTATTTCATGGAGGTTCCGCCCTGCCGTCCAGTAGGACAGCTACTGAAGCTAACTAGCGTAATATTAGGCCCTAAAATCCGGGGCCCCCAGCCTTCCTGCCCTGGTCCCGAGCTGTAATTTGCGGAGACTAATCCGTCGTCTCCCAACTCCCCATATTAGGCTAATTAAGAGGGTATTGAGTATATCAAATATGGACTGTGGCAGGATTACGGGGAGATTAACGAAAAAGTACAGTACACGGGGGAGCATTACCATGTTGGAGATCGCGATCCTGCCCATCACAGATAAAGGTAAGGTTGTCCAGAATACCACAGAATTGCGAAGACACGTGATGGCTCGTTTGATATTTCCATCTATCTGGTCTTCCTGCTTCCTATATACCTGGATCCCCAGGTACCTAAAAGTAGTCTGAGCTACCGGGATAAGGTAAGCTCCAAAGGGAATGAAAGCTGGACTTGGTGTATCGTGAAAGTTAAAGCCATTTGATTTGTCCGGGTTCATCGCCAGGCCCGAGATTCCAGCAAAGCGGTCAAAAATCTCATATAGGGCAGTGTGGTCCACCTCTAGGTCTTGTAAGTATAGTATAATGTCATCAGCGTAAATCGACAGCAGATTATATGCGCCGCTGCTCAGATACCTCTCGGCTCCTCCCGGGTTCGCAATGCTATGGCCAGGGGCTCTAGAGCAAGGACAAATAAAAGTGGGGACAAGGGGCAGCCCTGTCTAGTGCCGCGGTGTACTGCATAACTATCAGAGATATGTCATCCTGTACGTGTTCTTGCCGATGGAGCAGCGTAGAGCAATCTGATCCATGCCAGGAGGAATACAGGGAGCCCAAACTTCTCCAAGGTTGCAAACATGAACGACCAAGACAATGAGTCGAAAGCCTGTCTGAGGTCCAGTGCTATACAGCCCGACCGGGGAAGGTCCTGTGGGGTAGTCGCCATAAGGGCATGCAACCGTCGCGTATTCATGGAGGTGCTTCTTCCCGGGAGAAATCCACACTGATCTCTATGGACCAAGGTAGGGAGGTATGTCTGCAATCTTAAAGCGATTGCTTTGCTAAGTATTTTATACTCCGCGGAGAGCATCAACCGGGGCCTGTAATTTGATATGTCCAGGTGATCCTTGCCAGGCTTCGGTAATGAGACAACCAATGCCTGCATCTTGAAATCAGGTAGGTGGCCCTCCTCCTGCAACGTCTGGTATATTTTTTCTAGGATCGGCACCAGGGTGTCAGAGTAAATCGCATAGAACTCTACTGGGAGCCCATCCATGCCCGGTGTTTTATTGAGGTTAAGGGATTTGATGGCAACCCCTATTTCGTGTTGTGTGATAGGTCCCTCAAGGTCTTTCTGGGCATCCGCTGTCAGTGTTGGGAAAGGGAGGACGTCAAGGAAATCGGACACACGGTCCAGATCCTCCCATTCGGGTTACGCGTACAGTGCAGTCAGGTGGTCGTGAAATGCCCTGTTAATTTCTGATTGTGTACTAACCAAGTCGCCCGTTCATGTTCGTATTTGGGTTATCACCGGGGGGTCGGGGTGGTCCTGCACCAGGCGGGACAACAGTGCCCCTGACCTGTCTGCCTCCGTGTGTTGTCGACGGAGGTACTCCTTGTGGTCTATGACTCGCAATGTTTCTAGCGTGGCTGCATGTTTTATATTCTCTTTCTGTACCTCTGTCCTCTTTTCAGGGTCGGTGCTCGTTTCTCTCTCAAGTGTTTTCAATCTGTCTTCTATATCGCAGAGTTTCTGGTGAATTTCCTGTCGGGCTCCTACCAGTTGACCTATTGCTACGCCGCGTATCACTACCTTCATGGCATCCCACACCACCAGATTAGTGGAGGCCGAATCCCAATTGTCTGCAAAGTATTTACCCAGAGCCTCGGACAGGGACGTCCTAAAGGGGGCGTCTTCTAGGAGGCGTGGGTCAAGGCGCCAAGTAGGAACCGGGGTCGGGACCCTGCCCCAGAGGAGGCTAAATGACAGGGGTCTATGGTCCGAAAAGGTCTTGGCGAGATACTCCGGGTTCCCCACCTTCGAGACCAGCGACTCGGAGCATAAGAACCTATCAATCCTGGTGTGTAGCCTGTGGATGTGTGAGTAATAAGAATATTCCTTTGTCCCTGGGTGAAGTGCACGCCATTTGTCCCTCAGGCCCCATCCTGTCGACCACGTCTGGAATAACTCCATCAGTCGGGATACCCCAGCTATTTGCAGGGGAGGATGTGATCTATCCTGGTCCATGTCCAGGACCATGTTCCAGTCCCCTCCCAAGACCCAGGGAATGTCCGCCCAGTCCGCAAGTGTCAGACCGACCGTCGTCAAGAATTTGTTGTGGTCAAAGTTTGGAGCATAAATACAATCCTGCACTATCAGTGTACCATCTAATATGCCCTTCACTAATATGTAGCGGCCTTGCTCGTCTACCTTTCGCTCTAGCTCTGCAAACGGCGTGCCATGTCTGAGACCTGTGGCCAGAGATGACAAATTAAATTTGTTTTGGGGAAAGAACACAGGCCATGGGAACCTGATTGGCATGGACCCAGGGCACACCAAGTAAAAGTACATCAGTAGTCTGGCAAAAAGTGGGGCGGTTACTGCAACAGAAACCAACTTTCCTATACTTCCCTTGTCTGCTAAACAGGGTGCGGTAAATGTTGTTATGCAGTACAGCTGCCTGTGTGGTAGACTTGTAATGAATGTCCCTTTTCCATGCCCACAACATTTTGCTGTATTTCCGTAGTATGTCCATAAATTTAGGTCTCGCAAGGATTTGTTGCAGGTGCACTCCAGGCACCACCAGCCCTATGATGTCAGCCGTTTCAAGTGCGACATATGCAAGGACTGGTTCCTGACCGGAGCTAGGGGCTTGAGAAGGGTACTGGAGCTCTGGAGTGGGTAATGTGACCCGGGATAATCGCCGCCTCCCTGGGGGGGCAATGTGCAAAAACGGCCGCTCTGCATGGAGGAGCCGGGATCTAAGACTCCAACACGATGACACCACAGCACTTAAGTGCCCAATTTCATTGCTGTTTTGTTGTTGGGGGAACGGGAATAACGATGAGTAAGTATTAAAGGAATAACATGCAGGAATCTGATTCCAGGCTGGTTCCTACTTGTTTTCTTCGAAACTTTCACATGGCGGTAATAGCTACTTTCAGCAGCAGACATACCGGAATGAAAAACAAAAACGTTAATTGTGAAGGTCCCGTAACTCCTGTGACCTGGGTGTATTGGTAACTCTTACTTGTGTCAGAGCGTTGATTTCTTCAGATGCAAGATAGATATATAGCTGCACTGATTATGTTATGTTTTTTTAATTTATTAGGCGCAACAGCTATCCAAGAGGGGTTCCCGGCACCAGCCTGTAAGTAACAGAAGGGAATGAAAAGAAATTATTGGTTAAATAACCAGATTTGTAGGCATTTACGGAAGTTGCCGTAAAGAGTTTCAGTGCGAAGCGTCACAGGGAGAGAGTTCCATAAGGAAGGCCCCAAGCAGGCAAATCTAACTCTTGGGACCGAAAATTTCGCCTGAATGGCAGAGCGGAGCACGCAAGAGGGCAGGTAGGGATGAGCCAGAGCCCGCAAATATTGGGGATGTTACATTGAGTAATTGCTAAATGAGTGACAATGGTTTCCAAAAGCGTTACTGTACCCAGATGATATTGTATTGATACGCACATTACACTCTCGGAGAGCATAGACATAACCTCCCCTCCCCTTACTGCCATGAATTATTGCTCCTTAGAGGGTTAGCGCCTTCAGTCATCTCTCATAGCTCCACCTGTTACTGTGGTTGGTCACCTCGCAGCCATCCAACGCATGTTGGACCTCCGCGGTCCTCAATGCTCCTCTTTTGACTAGAGTCCATCGAGAGGCATACTCTAACAGTCCACTATGTTGCTTCATCCAGCCTCTCAAGTTCGGGCCTCTGCCTGCTGGTCTCAGGCCCATGAGGCCCAATTTACACACACACAGAGAAGAGGCCTCAGGTCCCCCTCCATCCAGCAGGTGTTGTATTAATGCACCTACAGACCTTGCTCCGCAGACAAGCTGATTACGCCAAGGGTCTAGGTGCCTACAGTGGTGCAGGGAGCTGTGATCTAACTCTAGTCTGGGAGCATCAGAGGCGCCACTGCACATACTGCTTCAGGGGCGGATCTCCCCTCCTCACACTCCTGTCTAAAAGGACGAAATACTTCTGTCCATGGCAGTCTAGACCACATAGTCCTAAAACATGTTAGATCCCAGTTGCACCCTACCTCAGACAGAAGATCACTGAGGAGGCAGTAGAGGGTATGTCACTGGGTCTTACTGGGATTTTAGCATCCCAGAAACTGACTGATTAGTCATAGATGAAAGCAGCTCCTTTTGTAAAGTTTAATCTGACCACAGATTAGCATTTAAAAACAACTTTGCAGCATTTCTACGCAGAGTAACCAGACATTATGGGAGGCCTGATTGGACCTTGAATGAATTGCCACTTTTAAAGTGCTGGAGTACCTGTAACCTGTAGCAGGCAAACCTCTGATTTCTGCAGAGAACATCCTATGTATTTATTTTGTATAGTTACATTAACATGTATCAGATGGAAAACAGCTTGCCACTTGCAAGTTTTCAAAGACACCTGGCAGGCTGGTCACCATGAGGGTTCAGAGGAATACACCTCAATTAGAATACATTTTCACACTGATTCCTTCATAGATCTCAAGGTTTCAAATTGGTAAGTGTGACGTTTTCATAATTTAACTAATAATGGGTGACTTTCACACAGTCACACAGTCTGACTCTGCTCAGTAGCCTGCTGTTAGCGCAACAAAAGCCATGGAGTTTGACCCGAAATGCATTGGGTTTTATGAAAAGCATTGCGTCTTGACAGAATGATGGAATTATGAATTAATGAATTACCTCAACAAGGTGGAAGTGACATAAGAAACATAGTGTTTCATCGAAGGTGCACACATCCAAGGTACTAATTCGCCTGACCCATTTAGTTTTGTAGATTAGAGAGGTGCATAGCAGACTGCAGGGGTGTAGAGTGGAGAGGCAGAGGATAGAGTGGTGCAGAGTGAAGTGGCATAGAGATGAGTGATGCAGAAAGCAGAGTAGAGTTGAGTGGCATAGCGCGCAATGACGTAGAGTGCAGATCAGAGTCGATTGGCTTGGAGTGCAGTGGCGTAAAGTGGTGCAGAGTAGAGTAGCATAGAGTGATGCAGAGTAGAATATAGTGCTGTAGAGTGCAGTGGCACAGAGTTTAGTGGCTTAGAGTGGAATAGCGTGGAGTGAAGCAGTGCAGACTAGAGTGGAGGAGAGTTCAGTGGCGGAGAGTGCAGTGTGGCAGAGTAGAGTGTTAGGGTGCAGTGCTGTAGAGTGAAATAGAGTGGCATATATCAATCAATCAATCAATCAAGTGACTTGTAAAGCGCAACTACTCACCCGTAAGAGTCTCAAGGCGTGGTGGGGAGGGATTAAGGAACGGCTGCTAATTTGCCAAAGGCACCGTGGTTCAGTCGAAGAGTCAGGTCTTCAGGTCCTTCCTGAAATGAGGCAGTGACGTTGATAGCCTTAGGTGGAGAGGCAGGGTGTTCCAGGCCTTTGCTGCGAGGTAGATGTATCTTCCTCCAGCCATGGTCTTGTGGATATGTGGGACAGTGGCCAAGGCCAGATTGGTGGAGCAGAGTTCTCTGGGCTGTGCATAGAAGGAGAGGTGATGGTTGAGGTAGGCAGGTCCCACGTCATGTAGGGCTTTGTAGGCGTGTGTGAGGAGCATGAAGGTGATTCTTTTGTTGACTGGGAGCCAGTTGAGGTCTCTCTGGTGGCTGATGTTGTGGCTGCGGTGGGGGATATTGAGTATGAGTCTGGCCGCAGAGGCGTCCTGAATGTTCTGCAGTTTCTTGAGGAGTTTCTGGGTGATGCCACCATAGAGTGTATTTCTGTCGTCGAGTCTGCTGTTGATGAGTGTGTGTGTGACCATATTTCCGGGCTCAGTGGAGATCCACTTAAAGATCTTTTGGAGCAGGCATAGCATGTGTAAGCAGGATTAGGAGACAGCGTTGATTTTATGGTTCATGGTGACAGAGGAGTCCAGGAGGCTGCCAAGGATTCTTCCTGGGTCTGTGGGTGTGGAAGGGAAGGAGCCCCGGATGAGGACTTCGGTCCTCTATGAGTTGAGCTTGAGGCAGCTGCCCTTCATCCAGGTAGCGACAGCCTTCATCGGGTCGTGGAAGTTGTTCTTGACAACTGTGGGATCGTTGTTGAGGGAGAGGATCAGCTGGATGTCATCGACTTATGAGACGATGTTGAGTCTGTATTTCCTGATGATGGCAGTGAGCGAGGCCATGTAATTGTTGACGACAGTGGGGCTCAGGAAGTAGCCCTGAGGCACTCCGCAGCTGATCTCTGTGGGTTCAGAGTGGAATGGAGGTAGTCTGACTCTCTGTGTTCAGAGCGGATCCATTCCAGGGTTTTGACGCGGATGCCAGCGCTGTGTATTCTTGTGCATAGGGTACATTGGCAGACGGTGTTGAAGGCGGCCAAGAGATCCAGGAGGATGAGGGCTACAGTTTCACTTCAATTGAGATGGATGCGTCCGTCATCTATGATGGCAAGGAGGGCAGTCTTGGTGCTGTGGTTGCTTCGGAAGCTGGATTGGGAGAGGTCCAGGATGTGGTTCGTTTCAATGAAGTCAAAAGTTGGGCAATGATGGCCTTCTTGATGACCTTGGCTGGGAAGGGGAGCAGAGAGATGTGTCTGAAGTTCTTAAGGTACGTTGGGTCGTCAGAGGATTTATTCATCAAGGGGTTGATCTCTGTGTCTTTCAAGTCTTCCGGGAAGATGGAGCAGTTGATGGTGCGGCAGAGTTCGGGAGCAATGGAGGTGCCGGTGCTGTTGAAGATGTGGTGAAGGTAGGGGTCCGAGGGTGCTCCGGAGTTGATGTCCTACCTGATCTTCAAGGTGTTGTTATCAGTGAGGGTGGTCTAGCTGAGCAGGGTTTGCTGGGGTCCATTGTCATTGGGTGCAGTGGATGCGGGTGGGGTGGGAGGCTGTTGAAGCTGTCGTAGATCTCCTTAATCTTGCGGTGGAAGAAAGTGCTGAGGTTGTTGCAGAGGTCTTGGGAGGGTGGGATGTCTGCTGTCTCTGTGATGGGTTTGGCAAATTATCTGACCACGGCGAAATGTTATTTGCTATTGAGTGCATTGGTGTTGATCCTTTCTTGTTACGCCGCTTTCATAGAGAGCAGGGCCTAGAATACAGTGATGCAGAGTAGAGTGTAGTGGCATAAAGTGCATTTGTGTGGAGTGCATTGGCGTAGAGTAAAGTGGTTAAGAGTAGAGTGTCTTAGAGTGCAGTGGCATAGAGTGGAATGACACAGAGTGGAGTAGAGTGGCGTGGAGTGCAGTGGCATAGAATTGATTATTTTAGAGTAGAGTGAAGTGGCGTAAAATGGAGTGGTGCAGGGCAGAGTACAGTTGCATAGAGTGGCATAGAGTGTACTGGTGTAGATTAAAGTGATTTAAAGTGCAGTGGCATAGAGGGCAGTTGTGAACAGTAGATTAGAGTGACGTACAGTGGATTGGCGTAGAGTAAAGTGCAGTGTTGCAGAGTGGCGTAAAATACAGTGGCATAGAGTGGAGTTGTGCAGAGTAGATTGGTGTGGCCTAGACTGGATTGGTGTAAAGTGCAATAGTGAAGAGTGCAGTGGGATAGAGTAGAGTGGGAAAGAGTGCATTGGCAAAGAGTAGAATGGTACAGTGTAGAGTAGATAGACATAGAATGAAGTGGCATAGAGTAGAGTGGTGCAGAGTAGAGTGCAGTGGTGTGAAGTGGTGAAGAGTAGAATGGAGTGGCATAGAGCGAAGTACACATGGTATGGTAGTGCATTACCATTACAGACAACACATTTTCAATTGAAATGACCATTACATTTAAACAGACATACAGTTTTACTAATGAAACTGTACACTGCACAAACAAAAATGTGTGGAAATGTCATCACCTAGTGTAATCATTTGTTCTGATTATATTAAAGTAGTTGTTTCCAACACATTTCAGAAATAACAAAAATGATGTTTCATTTGTGTCCCTAATTCTGATATACTCTGAAATACTTACACAGTTTATTTAAATGTTGTTGTGTGCTAGAAAAAAACGTATTTGCTACCCCCAGACTCTAGCAAAATTGTCACATGCATCCTTTCATTTTGAAATCACAGAAAGAAAAGTAAACAAGCTCCTTTGTAAGACAACATTTGACCTCAGTTTTTCAATGTACATCAAATGTGACAAGACATGAACAAGGTTTAAATGCCTGTTTAGAGAAAGGGAATACATAGAAGAATACAGTGCAGCAAGTTTAGGCAACTGGAGGGACAAATTGAACTTGGAGAGCCAAAAGTAAATAAAGCCAGCAAATAGAAAGCCAGAAAGTGTGAGTTACGCACCTCAATGCCAATGGTAATCAGTGGACAGAATGCATTCCTAGGTCAACTTTCTGAAAGTCCACAAGATGTCTTGAGCAAACTGTCTGTGCTGTCTGATAGGCTGATACCTAAAAATTCGTCAATTCCATATATGACCTGACATTTAATTAGGCCTAGGCAGAAAACAGGTATCAATATCTCTTGAAATCTGGCCGCTATTCAGTCAACCAGCCCTAATGGAACAAGCAGCCTCCTACATGACTAGCAGTCACATTTCGTAGGAGCTGTTCACCATAGCAGCTGAGAGCAGAAAAGCTGTTCCAGTATTCTTCAACTTATCAACATCAATCAACACAATAGGGAATCAGATTTTTCTCTCCAGTTTTCAACGGGTGACAGGCACCACTGAAGAAGTTATCAATTGGCTGTAGTCCTTCCTAACAAACATGCACAGGGAAAAATTTTAACTCCTCAAAATCCATCAATATATTGTAAGCATCACAATTTTCAGGGTATCTCTCATGTTTAGGTCGAGCCGGGGAAGCGAATGCACTGCTCTGCAAGGCATGCTGTATTTGAGTATGGACTTGAAGCTCTTCATACTCTCTGCCCATATTTGTCATTGGCTTGTGTCATTGTCTTTTGTAAATGCTGGCTTCTGATTCGCTATTAGACTTATTAGTCCCTCCTTAGTACAGTCTTCATTTGTAACCTCCCATGAGGACTGGCCCTTTTACTTCTGTAGTTACACGGTATGTCTTATTTAGTCTATAAGCACTATTTTCTTTAATAGTTTTCTCGTACTGCAGGCACAACATGCTTTCCTGCAACATTCAGCGCGCCATGAATGCTTTCACTTTCCAACGCTTCTTTGAAATGAAATAGGTCTCGCATTTACAAGAGTTTGAGCTATTGGCACTGTAAATGACAATGCCTTTTATTTACAAAATAAATAAAAGTGATGGATAAAAAGCATCAGCATTTACAGTGCCAATAGCTTAAACTCTCACAAATGGGAGACCTATTATATTGCAAATGTGTGAGAAAGTGCCATCTTTCTTGCATGGTATGCCCCCACTTTTTGCTGAATTGCTGATGTACTTTGACTGAGTGTGCCCTGGGTTCTTGCCAATCAGGTACACAGGGCCTGTGTTCCTTCCCTCAAACTGTATTGCACCCTAAACCAAATTGGCATCTCTGGCCACAGGTAAGTCCCTGGTAAATGGTACTCTAGGTACCCAGGGCACTGTGACCAGAGAAGGCCCCTAAGGGCTGCAGCACTTGTTGTGCCATCCTTATGGGCACTCTACCCTGACACACACACACTGCCTTTGCAGGCTGAATGCCTTGGTGCAGAACTAAACACAGAGTCGACATGGCACACATCCCTGCGTGCCATGCCCACAAACACACTGCCCTGGCATACCTCAGTCACCCTTCTAGCTGGGTGCACCATGCCAGTGGCGTAGGCACAGGTGCATGAGCCCTGTGCCCCTACAGTACCCAGGGCCATTCCTGGGCACTGTAAGTGCAGTGATGCCATTAAGAGTATATGGTGCTGGGAGGTTGTCATTACGAACTCCACAGCACCATAATGGCTACACTGAAGACTGAGAAGTTTGGTATGAAACTTGTCAGCACATTAAACCCACACTGATGCCAGTGTGGGATTTTATGTAAAATGCACTATAGAAGGCATCTCAGAGATGCCCCCTGAAACCTAACCAACTCCCAGTGTCCTGACTGCGTGGCTACCGAGGCTGCCACCACCAGACATGTTTCTGGACCCCTGGGTTGAGACCTTGCCGCTCTCGGGGGCCTGAAACAATGCACATCCTGGGACAAGGTGCCAAGCCTCCTCCCCCTGGATGGGCAGGGGAAGCTTCAAAGGCATACTGCCTTTTGTGAGCTTCTCCAGGCCAATTGCTGTACTCAGCAACTGGCCCCCACCAGTCCTGACCCCCACTCTGGCGGGAAGACAGGTGGAAAATCCTAAGAGAGGAATGGGAGCGTGCCAGCCTCTGCCAACCCCACCCCTCAGGTGGGACAGGCAAGGCGAAGCATAACTCCGGGCTCCCGCGATCTTGAGGATGGGGAGCCATACCCAATCAGAGACAGGCTCCTGCCTCCTTCCCACAGGAGAGGAGCAGGATAAGGGGTGTACTCACCCCAGGACCGGGACCCATTGGTCCCTGCCCTTGCCCTACCTGTAACGCCCCTAAATTTAGTATTTAGGGGCACCCTGAACCTTCCTTCCTCAGATCCCGATTTTGAAACAAAAAGAACAAGAAGAAAGAAGACCTGCCGTGCAGCTGCTAGCAAGAGGATGACACCAACTGACTTGACCTCGGCCCTACAGGCCTGTTGATCCTTGAACCTGCTCCTGCTAAATCCCAGTGTCTCCAGTGGTCAGCAACCTCAAAAAACCCAAAGGACCTGACTACCTTGGTTATCTAAAGACTGGGACTCCCACGAGCAGTGGTTCTGCTCAAACAGCAACAACCCCTGGTGCCAGCCAGGAACCATGAATCCAGCACACTGCACTCGCTGAGCCCGGCCTGTGCCTGAGTGAACAAAGACCACGAGGACGTCCCCCTGGCGATTGTAATCCCGAATCTAGTGCCCAAGGACCCTCCTCGACGCTCCTGGCGTCGCCTGCAGCCTCATACCAAGGGACCCCTCCAACCGCGAACAGCTGAGGGTAATATTTCCCGACCCCCAAAGACACTGCTGCACCCGGCGCCCCACGACCCCCTGTGCCCAACTCCTGGGTGGCTACCTAACTTCCAGCTTCCTAATTTACCTCTCGAAGTGGTGGTCGCACCTGAAGAATCTCCGTCCCTGAGTCTGCAGACTTTGTTCAACATCCAGCTTTGCCATTGAAATACATTGGGCGCCCGACGGCCCAAAAGTACCCTGCACCCAGCCGCCCGAGTGCCTCTGGGAGTGCAGCACCTATCCTATCTTACTTCCCCACTTGCCCTGTGTAAGTGACCAGGAGCTCAGCTCCGACAGCCACGTGACCTGCCTGCTAGCAGCCACCAACCAAAGGCCCCCTATCCTCCATAGGATAACATTGGGCCTACTCACTCTGCACCCGGCTACACCTGTGCCGCTGAGGGTGTAACAACTGTACTTACCTGACCCTGGGAGACCCCTGAGTCTACCCCTAGAAAGTTAACTCTGCCAGCCGAGTACTTACCCAAAGACTAATCACTTGATTTTTGTCCATAGGGTAACATTGGCTGGGTTTCACTCAGAACTTCTTCTAAGTGTCGAATTTTGCAACTTTAAAATATTCCTTAAAAATCGTCCAAACATCAAAAATGAAATTACTCACCTGTGATCAGGAGAGATCCCAGTGCCGGATCTTTGAGCCCAGCACTGTACCTGAAAAGTAATTTTAACCGTGATTTACTGTTAACCCAATTTTCCTCTGTAGGAATACATTGCCTGGTTTTATTCAAAATCTCTTCTAAGTGTCGATTTTCAAAACTTACAAATATTCCTTAAAAATCGCCTGTGTAACAAAAACGATCTCTTTCAACTGTTTACAGGAAATGCACCAGGGCTGAATCCAGGATCCAGCCCTGAGTAAGAAAAACATACGTAAAGTGATTTTATTGCATTTACTTAAGACTTCCCATTGAGCTAAATGTTATTTTGTGTTTAACTTGTGTTGCATATTACAACAACTGTATCTATTGCATCTAAAAGTCTATTGCTATTTGAAAGTATTCAATTGCAACATCTCGTTCTGAGAAAGTATTTATGATACCTACTTGTGGTTCTAAAATAAAAAACTATATATTTTTATATACAAAACAATTGGCCTAGAGTTCTGTTCTTGAGTGTGTGAGACCATTTGCTGACTGAGAGTGTACAACACATGCTTTACACTGCCCTCTGATACTGCCTTACCGCTCAACCAAGCTACCACTTTAGAGAGTAAGGTTATATCTAACTTTATCCTCTGCCAAACCTCTGGGGACTGTGGGCTCTGTGCACACTGTACCTTACTTTGGTCCAGTATATACAGAGCCTTTTTCTTACAAAATGCTTGTTATATGAAGCCTCTTGTGAGCCTCCAGAAAACATCAAGGTGTGCTGCCACACTACGCAAAGGCTACACAATTTTAATTCACTATCAATTCAAACAAAACCTACAGCCATACACCATATATGGACAGTGCAACACAACCTGAAAATGTGTAGACACAATTAGGTATGGCTTGTTCAGCAAACTATTACGCTAAAATAAAATCACAAGACACTCCAACATATAGTTATCCTTGCGGCCTCCCTCTCTGCCACATGGAGGAAGATAAAAACACTAGCGGCCTGATTTTGAGGAGGTGTTCATTGGAGAACCTGTCATAAAGTCCACTTTCTCACCATCTTACCCTCATTAGCATATTCACTATATTTAGAGGTAGTCGAAAGGACAGTGTCCCAAGGACAAAAAACCTTTGTGACTCTGCCATCTGCTCCATCAGTGTTAGAAGAAACTTCCAGGCATTGTGATTGCTGGCCTGCCTGGTCTAGAGAGGCTGTTGTCCACCATGGCTAGCATAGTTAGTTCCATGAAAGGCTGTTCAGAAAAGGAGACATTTTCACAAAATAGGTGACTCTGGTTCAGCTAGCACACTGAGAAGCAGGCCACCATGTTAGGGAGCCTTGATATGGGAGCACTCACTAAGTACACCAACCTGAAGGCACATTTCCAGTGTCTAGGTTTGGGGAAAATTCTGCCATCCACATGGAAACTGATACATTTTACACCAGCACCCAGCTTCCTCCTCCTCTAAAGTGGTTCCTTCCAAGGAATATAAACCCATGTTTCCGTCCAAGGAATATAAAACCATGTCAGTGAAATAGCCTCTGCTGCCATAGCAAAGAATACCAAGGGGCATATTACCAAGGAAGTGGTGGAGAGAGGCGGTAAGCCAAGACGGCTATCGCCTCTCTCAGATTAACACCTCTCTCCACCACTTCCGAAACGCCAGGCTGCACCATATTAACAAGGATATGGTGCAGCCTAGCGTTTCCCCCTGTGATGGCGCTAAGTTACACAACTTAGCACCAGCGCAGGCACCCTTGCACAAGAGTGCAAGGGTGTGTGTGAGCAGGGAGGTTTATTTATGTGTAGGAAGGAGTTCCGTCCTGCACATAAACAAACCTAAAATGCCATTTTGTAACTTTCATGTCTGCTGCTTCGTGCAGCACACATCGAAGTTACAAAATGGCATTTTGAAAAACGGTTTGTTCATGTACAGGAAGGGACACCTTCCTGTACATGAACAAACCATGGCATTTTGCTTTTTCCATGTGTGCTGCACAAGGCAGCACACATGGAAAATGCAAAAATGAGGAGAAATAAAGCATTTCTCCTCGTTTCGCCACCATAGGACCAGGATTTTTCTGGTCTTAAGTTCGGCGCTGCCACCTATTATCGCCAAACTTGATAATAGGTGGCAGCGTCAACTTCAATGGCTGTTGCGTTGGAACGCACACCGCAACACCCACTGTGCGCCCCCTTTTACGCTAATTTTAGTTAAAAGGGGCCCTATTATCAAGGCAGTGTTAAGACACTTAATATGGCTTTAAGCCACGTTAAGTGGCTTAACGCTGCTTTGATCATAGGGCGCTGACCCTATCGCCACCACAACGTCACAAAAAGTGACGTTGTGGTGGCAATAGGGGCTTGATAATATGCCCCAAAGTATGGCAGATGTACCTACCTGGCTGCCTAAAACTGAACACAGGTTACAATGGTGGACGTAGTTTTTACCATTCAAACTCTAAATCAGGACCAACAGAAACCAACTTTCCTATACTTCCCTTGTCTGCTAAACAGGGTGCGGTAAATTTTGTTATGCAGTACAGCTGCCTGTGTGGTAGACTTGTAATGAATGTCCCTTTTCCATGCCCACAACATTTTGCTGTATTTCCGTAGTATGTCCATAAATTTAGGTCTCGCAAGGATTTGTTGCAGGTGCACTCCAGGCACCACCAGCCCTATGATGTCAGCCGTTTCAAGTGCGACATATGCAAGGACTGGTTCCTGACCGGAGCTAGGGGCTTGAGAAGGGTACTGGAGCTCTGGAGTGGGTAATGTGACCCGGGATAATCGCCGCCTCCCTGGGGGGGCAATGTGCAAAAACGGCCGCTCTGCATGGAGGAGCCGGGATCTAAGACTCCAACACGATGACACCACAGCACTTAAGTGCCCAATTTCATTGCTGTTTTGTTGTTGGGGGAACGGGAATAACGATGAGTAAGTATTAAAGGAATAACATGCAGGAATCTGATTCCAGGCTGGTTCCTACTTGTTTTCTTCGAAACTTTCACATGGCGGTAATAGCTACTTTCAGCAGCAGACATACCGGAATGAAAAACAAAAACGTTAATTGTGAAGGTCCCGTAACTCCTGTGACCTGGGTGTATTGGTAACTCTTACTTGTGTCAGAGCGTTGATTTCTTCAGATGCAAGATAGATATATAGCTGCACTGATTATGTTATGTTTTTTTAATTTATTAGGCGCAACAGCTATCCAAGAGGGGTTCCCGGCACCAGCCTGTAAGTAACAGAAGGGAATGAAAAGAAATTATTGGTTAAATAACCAGATTTGTAGGCATTTACGGAAGTTGCCGTAAAGAGTTTCAGTGCGAAGCGTCACAGGGAGAGAGTTCCATAAGGAAGGCCCCAAGCAGGCAAATCTAACTCTTGGGACCGAAAATTTCGCCTGAATGGCAGAGCGGAGCACGCAAGAGGGCAGGTAGGGATGAGCCAGAGCCCGCAAATATTGGGGATGTTACATTGAGTAATTGCTAAATGAGTGACAATGGTTTCCAAAAGCGTTACTGTACCCAGATGATATTGTATTGATACGCACATTACACTCTCGGAGAGCATAGACATAACCTCCCCTCCCCTTACTGCCATGAATTATTGCTCCTTAGAGGGTTAGCACCTTCAGTCATCTCTCATAGCTCCACCTGTTACTGTGGTTGGTCACCTCGCAGCCATCCAACGCATGTTGGACCTCCGCGGTCCTCAATGCTCCTCTTTTGACTAGAGTCCATCGAGAGGCATACTCTAACAGTCCACTATGTTGCTTCATCCAGCCTCTCAAGTTCGGGCCTCTGCCTGCTGGTCTCAGGCCCATGAGGCCCAATTTACACACACACAGAGAAGAGGCCTCAGGTCCCCCTCCATCCAGCAGGTGTTGTATTAATGCACCTACAGACCTTGCTCCGCAGACAAGCTGATTACGCCAAGGGTCTAGGTGCCTACAGTGGTGCAGGGAGCTGTGATCTAACTCTAGTCTGGGAGCATCAGAGGCGCCACTGCACATACTGCTTCAGGGGCGGATCTCCCCTCCTCACACTCCTGTCTAAAAGGACGAAATACTTCTGTCCATGGCAGTCTAGACCACATAGTCCTAAAACATGTTAGATCCCAGTTGCACCCTACCTCAGACAGAAGATCACTGAGGAGGCAGTAGAGGGTATGTCACTGGGTCTTACTGGGATTTTAGCATCCCAGAAACTGACTGATTAGTCATAGATGAAAGCAGCTCCTTTTGTAAAGTTTAATCTGACCACAGATTAGCATTTAAAAACAACTTTGCAGCATTTCTACGCAGAGTAACCAGACATTATGGGAGGCCTGATTGGACCTTGAATGAATTGCCACTTTTAAAGTGCTGGAGTACCTGTAACCTGTAGCAGGCAAACCTCTGATTTCTGCAGAGAACATCCTATGTATTTATTTTGTATAGTTACATTAACATGTATCAGATGGAAAACAGCTTGCCACTTGCAAGTTTTCAAAGACACCTGGCAGGCTGGTCACCATGAGGGTTCAGAGGAATACACCTCAATTAGAATACATTTTCACACTGATTCCTTCATAGATCTCAAGGTTTCAAATTGGTAAGTGTGACGTTTTCATAATTTAACTAATAATGGGTGACTTTCACACAGTCACACAGTCTGACTCTGCTCAGTAGCCTGCTGTTAGCGCAACAAAAGCCATGGAGTTTGACCCGAAATGCATTGGGTTTTATGAAAAGCATTGCGTCTTGACAGAATGATGGAATTATGAATTAATGAATTACCTCAACAAGGTGGAAGTGACATAAGAAACATAGTGTTTCATCGAAGGTGCACACATCCAAGGTACTAATTCGCCTGACCCATTTAGTTTTGTAGATTAGAGAGGTGCATAGCAGACTGCAGGGGTGTAGAGTGGAGAGGCAGAGGATAGAGTGGTGCAGAGTGAAGTGGCATAGAGATGAGTGATGCAGAAAGCAGAGTAGAGTTGAGTGGCATAGCGCGCAATGACGTAGAGTGCAGATCAGAGTCGATTGGCTTGGAGTGCAGTGGCGTAAAGTGGTGCAGAGTAGAGTAGCATAGAGTGATGCAGAGTAGAATATAGTGCTGTAGAGTGCAGTGGCACAGAGTTTAGTGGCTTAGAGTGGAATAGCGTGGAGTGAAGCAGTGCAGACTAGAGTGGAGGAGAGTTCAGTGGCGGAGAGTGCAGTGTGGCAGAGTAGAGTGTTAGGGTGCAGTGCTGTAGAGTGAAATAGAGTGGCATATATCAATCAATCAATCAATCAAGTGACTTGTAAAGCGCAACTACTCACCCGTAAGAGTCTCAAGGCGTGGTGGGGAGGGATTAAGGAACGGCTGCTAATTTGCCAAAGGCACCGTGGTTCAGTCGAAGAGTCAGGTCTTCAGGTCCTTCCTGAAATGAGGCAGTGACGTTGATAGCCTTAGGTGGAGAGGCAGGGTGTTCCAGGCCTTTGCTGCGAGGTAGATGTATCTTCCTCCAGCCATGGTCTTGTGGATATGTGGGACAGTGGCCAAGGCCAGATTGGTGGAGCAGAGTTCTCTGGGCTGTGCATAGAAGGAGAGGTGATGGTTGAGGTAGGCAGGTCCCACGTCATGTAGGGCTTTGTAGGCGTGTGTGAGGAGCATGAAGGTGATTCTTTTGTTGACTGGGAGCCAGTTGAGGTCTCTCTGGTGGCTGATGTTGTGGCTGCGGTGGGGGATATTGAGTATGAGTCTGGCCGCAGAGGCGTCCTGAATGTTCTGCAGTTTCTTGAGGAGTTTCTGGGTGATGCCACCATAGAGTGTATTTCTGTCGTCGAGTCTGCTGTTGATGAGTGTGTGTGTGACCATATTTCCGGGCTCAGTGGAGATCCACTTAAAGATCTTTTGGAGCAGGCATAGCATGTGTAAGCAGGATTAGGAGACAGCGTTGATTTTATGGTTCATGGTGACAGAGGAGTCCAGGAGGCTGCCAAGGATTCTTCCTGGGTCTGTGGGTGTGGAAGGGAAGGAGCCCCGGATGAGGACTTCGGTCCTCTATGAGTTGAGCTTGAGGCAGCTGCCCTTCATCCAGGTAGCGACAGCCTTCATCGGGTCGTGGAAGTTGTTCTTGACAACTGTGGGATCGTTGTTGAGGGAGAGGATCAGCTGGATGTCATCGACTTATGAGACGATGTTGAGTCTGTATTTCCTGATGATGGCAGTGAGCGAGGCCATGTAATTGTTGACGACAGTGGGGCTCAGGAAGTAGCCCTGAGGCACTCCGCAGCTGATCTCTGTGGGTTCAGAGTGGAATGGAGGTAGTCTGACTCTCTGTGTTCAGAGCGGATCCATTCCAGGGTTTTGACGCGGATGCCAGCGCTGTGTATTCTTGTGCATAGGGTACATTGGCAGACGGTGTTGAAGGCGGCCAAGAGATCCAGGAGGATGAGGGCTACAGTTTCACTTCAATTGAGATGGATGCGTCCGTCATCTATGATGGCAAGGAGGGCAGTCTTGGTGCTGTGGTTGCTTCGGAAGCTGGATTGGGAGAGGTCCAGGATGTGGTTCGTTTCAATGAAGTCAAAAGTTGGGCAATGATGGCCTTCTTGATGACCTTGGCTGGGAAGGGGAGCAGAGAGATGTGTCTGAAGTTCTTAAGGTACGTTGGGTCGTCAGAGGATTTATTCATCAAGGGGTTGATCTCTGTGTCTTTCCAGTCTTCCGGGAAGATGGAGCAGTTGATGGTGCGGCAGAGTTCGGGAGCAATGGAGGTGCCGGTGCTGTTGAAGATGTGGTGAAGGTAGGGGTCCGAGGGTGCTCCGGAGTTGATGTCCTACCTGATCTTCAAGGTGTTGTTATCAGTGAGGGTGGTCTAGCTGAGCAGGGTTTGCTGGGGTCCATTGTCATTGGGTGCAGTGGATGCGGGTGGGGTGGGAGGCTGTTGAAGCTGTCGTAGATCTCCTTAATCTTGCGGTGGAAGAAAGTGCTGAGGTTGTTGCAGAGGTCTTGGGAGGGTGGGATGTCTGCTGTCTCTGTGATGGGTTTGGCAAATTATCTGACCACGGCGAAATGTTATTTGCTATTGAGTGCATTGGTGTTGATCCTTTCTTGTTACGCCGCTTTCATAGAGAGCAGGGCCTAGAATACAGTGATGCAGAGTAGAGTGTAGTGGCATAAAGTGCATTTGTGTGGAGTGCATTGGCGTAGAGTAAAGTGGTTAAGAGTAGAGTGTCTTAGAGTGCAGTGGCATAGAGTGGAATGACACAGAGTGGAGTAGAGTGGCGTGGAGTGCAGTGGCATAGAATTGATTATTTTAGAGTAGAGTGAAGTGGCGTAAAATGGAGTGGTGCAGGGCAGAGTACAGTTGCATAGAGTGGCATAGAGTGTACTGGTGTAGATTAAAGTGATTTAAAGTGCAGTGGCATAGAGGGCAGTTGTGAACAGTAGATTAGAGTGACGTACAGTGGATTGGCGTAGAGTAAAGTGCAGTGTTGCAGAGTGGCGTAAAATACAGTGGCATAGAGTGGAGTTGTGCAGAGTAGATTGGTGTGGCCTAGACTGGATTGGTGTAAAGTGCAATAGTGAAGAGTGCAGTGGGATAGAGTAGAGTGGGAAAGAGTGCATTGGCAAAGAGTAGAATGGTACAGTGTAGAGTAGATAGACATAGAATGAAGTGGCATAGAGTAGAGTGGTGCAGAGTAGAGTGCAGTGGTGTGAAGTGGTGAAGAGTAGAATGGAGTGGCATAGAGCGAAGTACACATGGTATGGTAGTGCATTACCATTACAGACAACACATTTTCAATTGAAATGACCATTACATTTAAACAGACATACAGTTTTACTAATGAAACTGTACACTGCACAAACAAAAATGTGTGGAAATGTCATCACCTAGTGTAATCATTTGTTCTGATTATATTAAAGTAGTTGTTTCCAACACATTTCAGAAATAACAAAAATGATGTTTCATTTGTGTCCCTAATTCTGATATACTCTGAAATACTTACACAGTTTATTTAAATGTTGTTGTGTGCTAGAAAAAAACGTATTTGCTACCCCCAGACTCTAGCAAAATTGTCACATGCATCCTTTCATTTTGAAATCACAGAAAGAAAAGTAAACAAGCTCCTTTGTAAGACAACATTTGACCTCAGTTTTTCAATGTACATCAAATGTGACAAGACATGAACAAGGTTTAAATGCCTGTTTAGAGAAAGGGAATACATAGAAGAATACAGTGCAGCAAGTTTAGGCAACTGGAGGGACAAATTGAACTTGGAGAGCCAAAAGTAAATAAAGCCAGCAAATAGAAAGCCAGAAAGTGTGAGTTACGCACCTCAATGCCAATGGTAATCAGTGGACAGAATGCATTCCTAGGTCAACTTTCTGAAAGTCCACAAGATGTCTTGAGCAAACTGTCTGTGCTGTCTGATAGGCTGATACCTAAAAATTCGTCAATTCCATATATGACCTGACATTTAATTAGGCCTAGGCAGAAAACAGGTATCAATATCTCTTGAAATCTGGCCGCTATTCAGTCAACCAGCCCTAATGGAACAAGCAGCCTCCTACATGACTAGCAGTCACATTTCGTAGGAGCTGTTCACCATAGCAGCTGAGAGCAGAAAAGCTGTTCCAGTATTCTTCAACTTATCAACATCAATCAACACAATAGGGAATCAGATTTTTCTCTCCAGTTTTCAACGGGTGACAGGCACCACTGAAGAAGTTATCAATTGGCTGTAGTCCTTCCTAACAAACATGCACAGGGAAAAATTTTAACTCCTCAAAATCCATCAATATATTGTAAGCATCACAATTTTCAGGGTATCTCTCATGTTTAGGTCGAGCCGGGGAAGCGAATGCACTGCTCTGCAAGGCATGCTGTATTTGAGTATGGACTTGAAGCTCTTCATACTCTCTGCCCATATTTGTCATTGGCTTGTGTCATTGTCTTTTGTAAATGCTGGCTTCTGATTCGCTATTAGACTTATTAGTCCCTCCTTAGTACAGTCTTCATTTGTAACCTCCCATGAGGACTGGCCCTTTTACTTCTGTAGTTACACGGTATGTCTTATTTAGTCTATAAGCACTATTTTCTTTAATAGTTTTCTCGTACTGCAGGCACAACATGCTTTCCTGCAACATTCTATTTAACAACAAGGGGTGGTGATGGACAGAGTTTCTGAATTAAGCAGAATACTCTCACCCAGTCAAGAGATCAGGGCTAGATCCAACACCGTTTTTTAGCTCACTGCACCATCCCAGCTCAGAACCTGGCTATATGCAGATTAGTCTGTTCCTGTCCCAGTGTATGATGGGAACAGGGCAAACCAAACTACCAAGCCAATTCTTACACTGGGAAGGAAACAAGCTTCCGGGGACCGGTTTCTGGCATTTCAGCCGTCGTCGGCCCGGCTTGCTTGAATCCTGATGGTGCAATGAGCAAGGGACTCACATCTGAGTATACCCTTCCACGCTTAGGGTGGACAAAATATTTAACAACAAGGGGTGGTGATGGACAGAGTTTCTGAATTAAGCAGAATACTCTCACCCAGTCAAGAGATCAGGGCTAGATCCAACACCGTTTTTTAGCTCACTGCACCATCCCAGCTCAGAACCCGGCTATATGCAGATTAGTCTGTTCCTGTCCCAGTGTATGATGGGAACAGGGCAAACCAAACTACCAAGCCAATTCTTACACTGGGAAGGAAACAAGCTTCCGGGGACCGGTTTCTGGCATTTCAGCCGTCGTCGGCCCGGCTTGCTTGAATCCTGATGGTGCAATGAGCAAGGGACTCACATCTGAGTATACCCTTCCACGCTTAGGGTGGACAAAATATTTAACAACAAGGGGTGGTGATGGACAGAGTTTCTGAATTAAGCAGAATACTCTCACCCAGTCAAGAGATCAGGGCTAGATCCAACACCGTTTTTTAGCTCACTGCACCATCCCAGCTCAGAACCTGGCTATATGCAGATTAGTCTGTTCCTGTCCCAGTGTATGATGGGAACAGGGCAAACCAAACTACCAAGCCAATTCTTACACTGGGAAGGAAACAAGCTTCCGGGGACCGGTGTCTGGCATTTCAGCCGTCGTCGGCCCGGCTTGCTTGAATCCTGATGGTGCAATGAGCAAGGGACTCACATCTGAGTATACCCTTCCACGCTTAGGGTGGACAAAATATTTAACAACAAGGGGTGGTGATGGACAGAGTTTCTGAATTAAGCAGAATACTCTCACCCAGTCAAGAGATCAGGGCTAGATCCAACACCGTTTTTTAGCTCACTGCACCATCCCAGCTCAGAACCTGGCTATATGCAGATTAGTCTGTTCCTGTCCCAGTGTATGATGGGAACAGGGCAAACCAAACTACCAAGCCAATTCTTACACTGGGAAGGAAACAAGCTTCCGGGGACCGGTTTCTGGCATTTCAGCCGTCGTCGGCCCGGCTTGCTTGAATCCTGATGGTGCAATGAGCAAGGGACTCACATCTGAGTATACCCTTCCACGCTTAGGGTGGACAAAATATTTAACAACAAGGGGTGGTGATGGACAGAGTTTCTGAATTAAGCAGAATACTCTCACCCAGTCAAGAGATCAGGGCTAGATCCAACACCGTTTTTTAGCTCACTGCACCATCCCAGCTCAGAACCTGGCTATATGCAGTATATACGTAGCTTGTCTCCTTTCTGGTGAAGAATTGGCTTGGTAGTTTAGTCTGCCCTGTTCCCATGATGCACTGGGCCAGGGACAGACTGATTTGCATATAGCCAGGTTCTGAGCTGGGATGGGGCAGTGAGATAAATAACGGTGATGGATCAAGCCCTGATCTTTGGACTGGGTAAGAGTGGTCTGTTTAACTCAGACACTCTGTTCATCACCACCCCCTTTTTGTAAATCGTTTTTGGCCACTATAGGTGTGGCAGGGTATACTCAGACATGAGTCCCTTTCTCACTGCTCCATCAGGATTCAAGCAAGCCGGGCCGAAGAAGGCTGCAATGCCAGAAACCGGTCCCCGGTAGCTTGTCTCCTTTCTGGTGAAGAATTGGCTTGGTAGTTTAGTCTGCCCTGTTCCCATGATGCACTGGGCCAGGGACAGACTGATTTGCATATAGCCAGGTTCTGAGCTGGGATGGGGCAGTGAGATAAATAACGGTGATGGATCAAGCCCTGATCTTTGGACTGGGTAAGAGTGGTCTGTTTAACTCAGACACTCTGTTCATCACCACCCCCTTTTTGTAAATCGTTCCTGCAACATTCAGCGCGCCATGAATGCTTTCACTTTCCAACGCTTCTTTGAAATGAAATAGGTCTCGCATTTACAAGAGTTTGAGCTATTGGCACTGTAAATGACAATGCCTTTTATTTACAAAATAAATAAAAGTGATGGATAAAAAGCATCAGCATTTACAGTGCCAATAGCTTAAACTCTCACAAATGGGAGACCTATTATATTGCAAATGTGTGAGAAAGTGCCATCTTTCTTGCATGGTATGCCCCCACTTTTTGCTGAATTGCTGATGTACTTTGACTGAGTGTGCCCTGGGTTCTTGCCAATCAGGTACACAGGGCCTGTGTTCCTTCCCTCAAACTGTATTGCACCCTAAACCAAATTGGCATCTCTGGCCACAGGTAAGTCCCTGGTAAATGGTACTCTAGGTACCCAGGGCACTGTGACCAGAGAAGGCCCCTAAGGGCTGCAGCACTTGTTGTGCCATCCTTATGGGCAGTCTACCCTGACACACACACACTGCCTTTGCAGGCTGAATGCCTTGGTGCAGAACTAAACACAGAGTCGACATGGCACACATCCCTGCGTGCCATGCCCACAAACACACTGCCCTGGCATACCTCAGTCACCCTTCTAGCTGGGTGCACCATGCCAGTGGCGTAGGCACAGGTGCATGAGCCCTGTGCCCCTACAGTACCCAGGGCCATTCCTGGGCACTGTAAGTGCAGTGATGCCATTAAGAGTATATGGTGCTGGGAGGTTGTCATTACGAACTCCACAGCACCATAATGGCTACACTGAAGACTGAGAAGTTTGGTATGAAACTTGTCAGCACATTAAACCCACACTGATGCCAGTGTGGGATTTTATGTAAAATGCAATATAGAAGGCATCTCAGAGATGCCCCCTGAAACCTAACCAACTCCCAGTGTCCTGACTGCGTGGCTACCGAGGCTGCCACCACCAGACATGTTTCTGGACCCCTGGGTTGAGACCTTGCCGCTCTCGGGGGCCTGAAACAATGCACATCCTGGGACAAGGTGCCAAGCCTCCTCCCCCTGGATGGGCAGGGGAAGCTTCAAAGGCATACTGCCTTTTGTGAGCTTCTCCAGGCCAATTGCTGTACTCAGCAACTGGCCCCCACCAGTCCTGACCCCCACTCTGGCGGGAAGACAGGTGGAAAATCCTAAGAGAGGAATGGGAGCGTGCCAGCCTCTGCCAACCCCACCCCTCAGGTGGGACAGGCAAGGCGAAGCATAACTCCGGGCTCCCGCGATCTTGAGGATGGGATGCCATACCCAATCAGAGACAGGCTCCTGCCTCCTTCCCACAGGAGAGGAGCAGGATAAGGGGTGTACTCACCCCAGGACCGGGACCCATTGGTCCCTGCCCTTGCCCTACCTGTAACGCCCCTAAATTTAGTATTTAGGGGCACCCTGAACCTTCCTTCCTCAGATCCCGATTTTGAAACAAAAAGAACAAGAAGAAAGAAGACCTGCCGTGCAGCTGCTAGCAAGAGGATGACACCAACTGACTTGACCTCGGCCCTACAGGCCTGTTGATCCTTGAACCTGCTCCTGCTAAATCCCAGTGTCTCCAGTGGTCAGCAACCTCAAAAAACCCAAAGGACCTGACTACCTTGGTTATCTAAAGACTGGGACTCCCACGAGCAGTGGTTCTGCTCAAACAGCAACAACCCCTGGTGCCAGCCAGGAACCATGAATCCAGCACACTGCACTCGCTGAGCCCGGCCTGTGCCTGAGTGAACAAAGACCACGAGGACGTCCCCCTGGCGATTGTAATCCCGAATCTAGTGCCCAAGGACCCTCCTCGACGCTCCTGGCGTCGCCTGCAGCCTCATACCAAGGGACCCCTCCAACCGCGAACAGCTGAGGGTAATATTTCCCGACCCCCAAAGACACTGCTGCACCCGGCGCCCCACGACCCCCTGTGCCCAACTCCTGGGTGGCTACCTAACTTCCAGCTTCCTAATTTACCTCTCGAAGTGGTGGTCGCACCTGAAGAATCTCCGTCCCTGAGTCTGCAGACTTTGTTCAACATCCAGCTTTGCCATTGAAATACATTGGGCGCCCGACGGCCCAAAAGTACCCTGCACCCAGCCGCCCGAGTGCCTCTGGGAGTGCAGCACCTATCCTATCTTACTTCCCCACTTGCCCTGTGTAAGTGACCAGGAGCTCAGCTCCGACAGCCACCTGACCTGCCTGCTAGCAGCCACCAACCAAAGGCCCCCTATCCTCCATAGGATAACATTGGGCCTACTCACTCTGCACCCGGCTACACCTGTGCCGCTGAGGGTGTAACAACTGTACTTACCTGACCCTGGGAGACCCCTGAGTCTACCCCTAGAAAGTTAACTCTGCCAGCCGAGTACTTACCCAAAGACTAATCACTTGATTTTTGTCCATAGGGTAACATTGGCTGGGTTTCACTCAGAACTTCTTCTAAGTGTCGAATTTTGCAACTTTAAAATATTCCTTAAAAATCGTCCAAACATCAAAAATGAAATTACTCACCTGTGATCAGGAGAGATCCCAGTGCCGGATCTTTGAGCCCAGCACTGTACCTGAAAAGTAATTTTAACCGTGATTTACTGTTAACCCAATTTTCCTCTGTAGGAATACATTGCCTGGTTTTATTCAAAATTTCTTCTAAGTGTCGATTTTCAAAACTTACAAATATTCCTTAAAAATCGCCTGTGTAACAAAAACGATCTCTTTCAACTGTTTACAGGAAATGCACCAGGGCTGAATCCAGGATCCAGCCCTGAGTAAGAAAAACATACGTAAAGTGATTTTATTGCATTTACTTAAGACTTCCCATTGAGCTAAATGTTATTTTGTGTTTAACTTGTGTTGCATATTACAACAACTGTATCTATTGCATCTAAAAGTCTATTGCTATTTGAAAGTATTCAATTGCAACATCTCGTTCTGAGAAAGTATTTATGATACCTACTTGTGGTTCTAAAATAAAAAACTATATATTTTTATATACAAAACAATTGGCCTAGAGTTCTGTTCTTGAGTGTGTGAGACCATTTGCTGACTGAGAGTGTACAACACATGCTTTACACTGCCCTCTGATACTGCCTTACCGCTCAACCAAGCTACCACTTTAGAGAGTAAGGTTATATCTAACTTTATCCTCTGCCAAACCTCTGGGGACTGTGGGCTCTGTGCACACTGTACCTTACTTTGGTCCAGTATATACAGAGCCTTTTTCTTACAAAATGCTTGTTATATGAAGCCTCTTGTGAGCCTCCAGAAAACATCAAGGTGTGCTGCCACACTACGCAAAGGCTACACAATTTTAATTCACTATCAATTCAAACAAAACCTACAGCCATACACCATATATGGACAGTGCAACACAACCTGAAAATGTGTAGACACAATTAGGTATGGCTTGTTCAGCAAACTATTACGCTAAAATAAAATCACAAGACACTCCAACATATAGTTATCCTTGCGGCCTCCCTCTCTGCCACATGGAGGAAGATAAAAACACTAGCGGCCTGATTTTGAGGAGGTGTTCATTGGAGAACCTGTCATAAAGTCCACTTTCTCACCATCTTACCCTCATTAGCATATTCACTATATTTAGAGGTAGTCGAAAGGACAGTGTCCCAAGGACAAAAAACCTTTGTGACTCTGCCATCTGCTCCATCAGTGTTAGAAGAAACTTCCAGGCATTGTGATTGCTGGCCTGCCTGGTCTAGAGAGGCTGTTGTCCACCATGGCTAGCATAGTTAGTTCCATGAAAGGCTGTTCAGAAAAGGAGACATTTTCACAAAATAGGTGACTCTGGTTCAGCTAGCACACTGAGAAGCAGGCCACCATGTTAGGGAGCCTTGATATGGGAGCACTCACTAAGTACACCAACCTGAAGGCACATTTCCAGTGTCTAGGTTTGGGGAAAATTCTGCCATCCACATGGAAACTGATACATTTTACACCAGCACCCAGCTTCCTCCTCCTCTAAAGTGGTTCCTTCCAAGGAATATAAACCCATGTTTCCGTCCAAGGAATATAAAACCATGTCAGTGAAATAGCCTCTGCTGCCATAGCAAAGAATACCAAGGGGCATATTACCAAGGAAGTGGTGGAGAGAGGCGGTAAGCCAAGACGGCTATCGCCTCTCTCAGATTAACACCTCTCTCCACCACTTCCGAAACGCCAGGCTGCACCATATTAACAAGGATATGGTGCAGCCTAGCGTTTCCCCCTGTGATGGCGCTAAGTTACACAACTTAGCACCAGCGCAGGCACCCTTGCACAAGAGTGCAAGGGTGTGTGTGAGCAGGGAGGTTTATTTATGTGTAGGAAGGAGTTCCGTCCTGCACATAAACAAACCTAAAATGCCATTTTGTAACTTTCATGTCTGCTGCTTCGTGCAGCACACATCGAAGTTACAAAATGGCATTTTGAAAAACGGTTTGTTCATGTACAGGAAGGGACACCTTCCTGTACATGAACAAACCATGGCATTTTGCTTTTTCCATGTGTGCTGCACAAGGCAGCACACATGGAAAATGCAAAAATGAGGAGAAATAAAGCATTTCTCCTCGTTTCGCCACCATAGGACCAGGATTTTTCTGGTCTTAAGTTCGGCGCTGCCACCTATTATCGCCAAACTTGATAATAGGTGGCAGCGTCAACTTCAATGGCTGTTGCGTTGGAACGCACACCGCAACACCCACTGTGCGCCCCCTTTTACGCTAATTTTAGTTAAAAGGGGCCCTATTATCAAGGCAGTGTTAAGACACTTAATATGGCTTTAAGCCACGTTAAGTGGCTTAACGCTGCTTTGATCATAGGGCGCTGACCCTATCGCCACCACAACGTCACAAAAAGTGACGTTGTGGTGGCAATAGGGGCTTGATAATATGCCCCAAAGTATGGCAGATGTACCTACCTGGCTGCCTAAAACTGAACACAGGTTACAATGGTGGACGTAGTTTTTACCATTCAAACTCTAAATCAGGACCTTGATGTTTTATTCAACTCCAAAGAAAAACTGAAGAAACAAACCACATAAATATGAGGTAAGAATACTTGAGGCAGCTGTGCTAAAACTCCAAAACGGCCGAACACTTCTCTTTCTGGTCAAGCCCACGCTTCTCAACTTAAAATGACTGCCCTGTTCACTGACGGCTAAAAACATAGAAGTGGCTTCACCAGAAACAGGCAAAAGCATAGAAATCTTTGAGTCCAAGTGCCACATAAACTGCACATGCATAGGTACAAAGATCTTTCATTCTCCTCTATAGCACTCAGCGTCTGCCGACTGCTATAGAGTCAGTTAATAGTTAAGTATAAGAGAAGGCAGGACACTCAGCTTTATGTTAATGTTGCTGGCTTCCCAAGTAGAGATCCCACAGAGGTAACTCCAAGATGGTAGGCCTCCAGTGGGACATTTAAATGTCTGCAGGTAGACTTAGAAGTGTTTAATCTCCAGGACAAACCTCAAGCTAAATACAATTGTTCTGAATTCATTATTTTCATTATTATATTTTAAAATTTGAGAGTCACTAAAACTTTGTTGTGTTTTTATAACTCTCCTCACCCTATCCCTGGCACCACTTAGGACCAAAGCCTAATCCTAAACTGACCGCGCAGCGGATTTAGCGCTGCCGCGGACTCGAGGAAAACAAACACTTCTTGCCGCCATTACCGGTGACCCCCGAGGCCACGCCCACTTTGAGGCCACGCCCCCCATCCTCGTTTCCCCCTTTAAATTATATGTATTTACCGGACGTGCAGTGGACGAGCGCAGCGGGCGCGCCTAAGGCAAGGCCGTCTACGCCCGTCATCGCCAAGACATCGCCTCTCGCCTGTCCCCCTGGCCGAGCTTCACGGGAACTCCATCAATATGATAGAGAAATCCTTATCGCCCTGAACCCTGGACGGAGCTGTGAGGAGATATCAGGCAACCTCGGACACACATGCCTTCAATGTAAGTCCTGCCACTTTACTACACCCAGCCCCTGTCATTTTGGGCAGAGATTACACTCGCCCAAACATACCCCTCTCATCGTCCTCCAACTCAATGTTAGGTCCCTCGTAAAACATCATCTAGAGGTAAACACTCTCCTACTTGATGAGAACCCTGACATTCTCTTTCTATGTGAAAATTGGCTATGTGATGATAGGACTACTATACCTAACCTCACGTTACCAGAGAACTACTTAATGAAGACCCTAAATAGAGACGCGAGAGGTGGTGGTATCGCAGTCATCTATAAAAAGCAATTTATTTGCTCCTTCACCAAGGAAGATATCTCGGGATGTGAAAGTGCTCGATTTAAGATCACAACGAGCCCTCACTTTGCCCTGTCAGGCCTCTACATCTATCGCCCCCCCCAGACCTGCTTCTAAATTCATCGAAGCTCTCCTTGAGGTGGGAAATTCCTTAGTGGTGAGGTCAGCCAATTTCACTATATTAGGTGACCTCAATCTTCATTTTGATCTGTCTCAAGACCCTACTATCAAAAACCTCCTGGCCGACTTTGCTGCCTTACAAATTAATTCTCTAATCCAGGCAGCCACACACTCGGCCGGGCATATATTAGACCCTGTTTTCACTAACATCCCGGAGGTTAAGACAGATGTGCCCAACCCTATGGGATGGACAGACCACTATCTTATTAAAATGACTATGTTAGTTAGAGAAACGTTTAATAAAACTAAGCCAACTCGACGCCTAAAGAGGCCTTGGCATAAACTTTCAACCAGTGACCTGCACGTCACTCTAGGAGAATTCCATTGTGAGACAAACTTGGACATCAATATGACTTATGATGCCTTTCATGATTGGATCACTAGAGGACTAGATGCTCTCATCCCAGCCAAATGGACCAAAGGGCTCAGCTCTCCCTCCAACCCATGGTATAACGACACCCTGAAATCCATGCGAAAAGATTGCAAAAAAGCCGAGCGAATCTGGAGAAGGGAATACAATAATAGGGACAAAGCCTTCTACCTATCCAAACAAAAATTTTACCATAAAGCTATCTGCTCCGCACGCGCCTCCTTCTATGCAGAAGAAATTAACTCTAGCTCGAATCCCGCTAAAGTTGTTTTTAAACTGGTACAAGAACTGCAGAGCAGCAGATTTCCTTCCTCCAGTATCACCTCCGCGCAGCAGTGTGAGGACCTTGCTACGTTCTTTGTAGAGAAAGTGCAAAGAATATACAGATCATTTCCACAGCACTCCTCCAACCTGCCTAAGTCCTCTAACTCCATTACTAATGGCACCACCATGAGGCTCATACCAGAAATCTCGTATGAGGACCTAACTAAACTCTGCAGGAAAGTTAAGTCTGGCTCTCCAGCAGACCCGATGAGGCCTACCCAATTTATGGAATCACTCAATTTTTTTCTGCCTTCCCTGGCCTCCATACTGAATCTCTCCTTTTCTTCGGCTAGTGTCCCGACTGTTTGGAAACAAGCTTGGGTCTCCCCTATTATCAAGAAGCCCACCCTAGACCCTTCCAAACTGGAAAACTTCAGACCTATATCGCTGCTCCCATGGCTGTCTAAACTTGCAGAGGCTCATGTTAACAACGCCCTGTCCCTACATATGGATCAAAACAACATCTTGGACCCATCTCAAAATGGGTTCAGACCGGGCCACAGCACCGGGTCTGCCCTCCTGGCTATGACTGAACATCTCCGGACGATCGTCGATGCCGGTCAGAGTGCTGCGCTGATTCTATTAGACCTCAGCGCAGCCTTTGACACGGTATCCCATAACATTCTGTTAAATCGTCTGGCGACAGTAGGGATTTCCGGTCTTGCCCTGGAATGGTTCCGTTCCTTCCTGAAGGACAGATCCTTCCGGGTGTCAGCTCCCCCGTTTCATTCAAAACCCCATTCCATCGGACAGGGAGTCCCGCAGGGCTCTGCACTAAGCCCATCCCTTTTCAATCTGTACGTGCAGCCACTTGCGGTAGTGGCTAAAGAGTGGGACCTAACGCTGGTGTCATACGCAGATGACATGCAGCTGGCCACCACTCTCACGGAAGGCCCTTCCACTTCAGCCTCAAGATTTAGGGATGGCCTTGCTGCCGTAGACCAGTGGATAACGGACAACTGCCTGCAGCTCAATGCAGGCAAGACGGAGGTGCTGCTCCTCGCAAGGAACACCAGCTACTGGAATGAGCACTGGTGACCTTCGTCAGTAGGCACTACCCCATCTCCTAAATCCTTGGTCAAAAACCTAGGCGTCTGGATGGACTCGTCACTCAGCTTTCAGATCCACACAAAAAAAGTGGCAGCTACTTGTGTGGGCCTGCTGAGGAGTCTCAGCCCTATACTCGTTTTTTTTTACTCTAAGGTTCGTCAACTTATTGTCCAAGCCACAATTCTCTCCCGCTTGGACTACGCCAATGTTTTACTTCTTGGCGCCAACAAAGGGGAGATAGCGCGACTGCAACGCGTGCAGAACTCTGCGGCAAGAGCCTTGGTTGATCTTCCCCGCAGATGCTCGGTCAGAGCCACTATCCGAAAGCTGCACTGGTTACCTATCGAATCCCGAATCCAGTTCAAAACCCTCATTATGACATTAAAAATCCTCAAATTCGGATGCCCAGAACTTCTGCGACCACTCATTACACCGTACGTGCCTCGGCGCAACCTGCGCTCACTAGGCCAGCACCTACTGATTGTACCCCGTACAAAGCTTTGCCGCACTGGTGCTCGCTCCTTTGGGGTTTTGGGAGCCAAGCTCTGGAACGCTCTGCCACTGAACATCCGTTCTTTAGAAAACTTGTCTACTTTCCGGAAGGCCATCAAGACCCACCTGTTCCCCTCTCCTTGGGACTCCTGTCTATCCCACTCCTTTCTTCCTCAGTATAGTGTCTGTGGTTCCTTAGCGCCGGGACGCCTCTTTGCTGGGGCAGCTGTTGCGCTCTACCAAAATTATAACAATTATAACATAACATGTAAAGGCTGAGCGCTTTTGCTTGGCAGGTTTAAATTATGGTTACTTACGTTATTTACATACAATGTTCTTCCTTCCATGTCAATGTATCATGCTTATATGCACACACAGACACTGTTGCACTGTGATCCATTTGCTTTAGCGTACATTGCAATGCTCAGGGAGGTTCCATAGGGTGAAAACCGTCCGTAAATTTCACGGACTGTATGTTATTTTAGTATGATGTCTGTAAGCCCTCCGTAATTTGGGGTCCCCAAAATACGGACGCCTTACAGCTATCATACTAAAATCAAATTGTGAATTTCAGGAAGGTATGCTGTTCCCCTGCGAGAGGCCCCGTGAGTTTAAAAGTTTTCACTCTGGGCTCCTCACGCACTTACTTAACTTTTGATCTGTAGACCGAGGCTGCCTGCAGCAGCCCTATCCCAGACCTCGCAAAGACTGTGGACTGGCCCATTGTCATTCTGAGACTACAGACGATTATCACAGATAGAATGACTTTCGGCCCTATTATAGTGATAGCCTATGGTGTGCCTTCTCCTGCACAAATCTTGATTGCAGAAAGGGCCTGATGTCACTTTGCAAAGCTACTCGCATACTGAAACAAGCATTTACAATGCAACGGTTTCGCCTTTTCAAAAGTTAGAGCTATTGGCTTTGTAAATGACAAATTTTTTATTTATGTGTTGGTTTTGAAAACAGATAAATAAATGGCATTGTCATTTACATTGCCAATAGCTTAATCTCTCGCAAATGTGAGACCTATTTTACCCTACTGGACGAGCTCAGCAGACAGCAATTACTATCACACACACACACACAGAGCCACAGACACCCAGAGCCACACACACACAGCCAGCCACACACACCCAGAGCCACACACACACACCCAGAGCCAAACACACACACACACACAGAGCCACACACACACACTCAGAGCCACACACACACACACACACACACACACACACACACGCACACACCCAGAGCCACACACACCCTCACACACCCTGAGCCACACACACCCTCACACACTTCGATAGACCCTCACACATACCTCCAGAGACCTTTATGGAGCCTAAAACAGACCCTCTTCTATAGCCCCCAAAAGACCCTCGCATAACTCATCAAACTCACACATACCTCAGCAGACCCTCACTGAGCCCAGAGAGACCCCCCCATAGCTTAACACCCATACCTGAATAGACTCTCACAGAACCCTAAGCAGACCTTCACTTAACTCTAAGCAGACCTTCACATAACCCTAAACAGACCTTCGCATAACCCTAAGCAGACCCTCTTACACAACCGTACGCAGACCCTCAGGCTAAGCAGAACCTCACACCTAACAAAAGCCCATCACATCCCGGAAAGGTCTTCCATAGAGCCCCTAACAGACCCAGACTGTGACAAGCAAGCACCTGGAAGCCTCTGAGTTCAGGCGCTGTAACTATGAAGCGTGGCCATCTTCAGACATCTATCAACCCATCCATATGCTACTGTGTACGGTGGCCTCCGAGGGTGTAACTATACAGCCGGATTCAAACATGCAGGCAAAGCAAAATACAACGATGTGCAAAGACAACATTATACATCAAATGTCGAAAGGACAGAGAGTTCGTGCTGTGCACAAGCTGATGGAAAAGCGAGAGGCCACTCCCCCAAAAACCAGGAGAAGGGATAGAGTGTTGCGCCTACCTGAGCTGCCGGCGTCTGGTCCATTCAACAAGCAAGGGTTTTGTGGAGATGAGTCCAGGATCACACAGAGTGTCGGCGAGAATCTGGTACCCCCTGGCACTGTTCTACGGTACACCTAGCACTATTACTTTGGTACCTTTAGCACTGTCCTATGGAACCACCTGGCACTGTCCTACGTCAGCCCTAGCACAGTCCTTTGGTACCCTGGCACTGTTCTTCTGTACCCCTTGTACTGTCATAAGGTACCCTTAGCACTGGCCTTTGATACCCATAGAACTACCCTTTGGTACCCCTTGCACTGTCCTACGGTCCCCTGAGCACTGTCCTACGGTACACTGGCGCTGTCCTACGGTACCCCTAGCACGGCCCCTTTATTTACCCCTGGTCTCAGGGGCAGGAACATGAAGTTAGCAGGGCTGCAGGAGCCCCGTTCACTCTCTGCACGAGGCACGCAGTGCCCCTCAGCAGCTAATAGAAGGCTGTGGAGGGAGTGAGGGTGGGCGCAATATCAATCCTGCCACGTCACCGCAGTCAGAGGGTGAGACCCCTGGCATCTGCGTGAACGAGAGTCCAAGCCTCCTCTTCAGATGTATGTGCGGCAACCGCCAGGACACCAATCTGCCTTGAAACGTTATTTTCGTGCACACGGAAAAAACTCACGTTTGCACACGAAGCTTCGAGGCGCTGAACTACTTCGAGTTAAGCCTCGCCTCACGTCCTAAGCTTTAAGGCCTCAGATGGCAAACTCAGGAGGGCACTGAGCTCGAAACTGCCTTTAAAACGTAGGCCCACCCTTGAAGGGATGAAAGGTTATCTTTCAAAACTGCCCTCACAATGCGTGCACCTTTTGATGAAATGTGTGCCCTGCGTGCACCTTTTGATGAAATGTGTGCCCCGCGTGCACCTTTTGATGAAATGTGTGCCCCACGTGCACCTTTTGATGAAATGTGTGCGCCAAGTTCTTTTTAGATCCCTGCATTATCCGCATTCAGAGGGTGAGACCCCTGGCATCTGCGTGAACGAGAGTCCACGCCTCCTCTTCAGATGTATGCGCGGCAACCGCCAGGACACCAATCTGCCTTGAAACGTTATTTTCGTGCACACGGAAAGAACTCACGTTTGCACACGAGGCTTCGAGGCACTCAACTACTTCGAGTTAAGCCTCGCCTCACGTCCTAAGCTTTAAGGCCTCAGATGGCAAACTCAGGAGGGCACTGAGCTCGAACCTGCCTTTAAAACGCAGGCTCACCCTTGAAGGGATGAAAGGTTATCTTTCAAAACTGCCCTCACAATGCGTGCACCTTTTGATGAAATATGTGCCCTGCGTGCACCTTTTGATGAAATGTGTGCCCCGCGTGCACCTTTTGATGAAATGTGTGCGCCGAGTTCTTTTTAGATCCCTGCATTATCTGTCAGAGTATAGGTCTACTCTTGGCTGCATGGGCAGCGGGCAGTTCTCACACCCAGCCTCCATTCTGTACCCCGCCCCTCCACCAGACCACGGGGGCTCAGTTGACCCACTCAGCACAGACCGAGTGCAGGGCATAACTAGAAAACAACAAGCATTAAGCACGGACAGCGGGAGGGGGTGGTGCGGGAACGGGCAAACGGACAGCGGGAGGGGGGTGGGTTAACGGGCACACGGACAGCGGAAGGGGGGGCAGGGGAAGACAGGACAGCAAGCACTCACCAAGGACGACTTCTTCCGGCGGCGGTCGGCAGAATGACAAAAAAAAAAACACGCCACAGCCGCATGACGTAGCAAAAAGCCTAAAAATCGCCGGAACGCCCACGAATCTGCTCGCAGAATGACGAGCAGATCTCTCTTTCAATGGCTAGCCTCCATTTATGGAGCTAGCCAATGGAAAGAGAGGGCGGAACAAAGCCACACAGTGCAAGTCATTAGATTTCACCTGCGCGAAAGGCTGCTTGCGCAGCTTTCGACAGGGGAAACCCATAACTGTGAAGTGCACGATTGTCTCAACCTTATATAAACTTATTTTGTCTTGTACTTATTGTGGTGGTCTATTTAGTTATATATTATTGTGCGACCTCCTTTGATACGTCTGTAAAACTTATGTTTTGTCCCAAATTTGTGTCCTGAATTTTGACCTTCTGTCCTGAATTTTGATCCTTTCTCCTGAATTTTTACACTGGCCATTCTAAATTTGCACCAATGCCAGTTGGTCACCCTAAGGTTCCAACATGCAGTAACAGGGTTAGCAGTTCAGAACAAGCGTGAGTGGTGCCGACTTGCGCCAATATGGGCTCCTCTTACTATGAATAAAGACGTTTTTTTCCGACTGGCACTTGGCACGGAAGGGAACTACTTTGTGTGTAGGTGGATGTGCCCTTGTGAAATGGAAGAATGCTGTCACTCACAGTGAAGTTAGCTAATGGTTAAAATAGGCTGTCCCGTGATATATGGAGTAGCGGGAGGAATAAAAATGTAAATGTCAAAATCACAGACCAGTAAATGAAGAAGACTGGATGCCGCTAAAAATAAGTATGTAATTCAGCAAAAATCAAAAGGTCTTTGCTAACACCAGACCTAACAATGTCTTAGCTGTGATTCACTTTGATACTTATTCTGTTTCTTCCTGGGACTAGTTTTGTCAAGGCAAGAAAATATTTATGCAATGGAAGTTATCTCACCCCATCCCTAGGGTTTCTGGGGCTGAAGTACTAGTAGTTAACAGCTTAGCTCATTTTTACCACCAATCTCTGGCTCTTGAAAATCTCTCTTCTCCTGTAACTGAACAGACCTTGCATAAATATTTGGTGTAGCTGGTCTCATCAAACCTGCTCATTCAAGTGTATTTTGTTGCAGTTTTTAGGTTTCGCCTGGCATTCACTGCGCAAGCAGTGTCGTGCAGGCGAAATTTTTTGTTCTTTAGTACGGGGCTTTAACCCGCCTCTCTCTTCCATTGGCTAGCTCCATAAATGGAGGCTAGCCATTGGAAGAGAGATATGTCAATAAATCTCGGAGCAGATTTGTGGGCGTTGCGATGTTTTTTTAAGCTCCGCCCCTTTTTGAACGTCATGCAGCGGTGGGCGGTGTTTTTAAAAAATTTTTTTTTTACAAGTCATGCTTTTGTCATTCCTTACGTGTCTGTGCCGGGATGGACGTGTCCGCTCTCCCCCGCAGCCCCGCAACCCCCCTGACGTTTTTTTAATGACGAGAAAGGCTGTGGAGAGATCCGTAAAAGACACAATTAGCCGAAGAGTAGGGGAGTGAGACGCAGAGGGAACCTCTCTCTTCTAGCTCCCACAGTTAGCTCCCCACCTCACATGGCTTGTGCTGCTTCTTCTGTGATGTCTGTTCCAGGGCCATGCAAGGACATCGAGACGGAATTATTTATTTATTTTGCGCTGGGAACTGCCGGATCCCCCTCTCTCCGCTGCGCCCGTTTGTTTGGCCTGAGTCCCTGGCTCATTGTGCTGTAGCCTCCCTCACGCCGGTTCCAAGATGGCGTCGGGGAGCCGCCGAGTGTGAGAGGCGTTTAGGGGAGGGAGGAGGAGGACAGCGAGTAGGAGGAGTGTGATGTAGGGAAGTCTCCCCGCCCCGGTGTAGGAGAGCGCGCAGGCCGCCTCCTCCCCCCGGTGTAAGTTGTGATACGGAATACGCTCTGGTAATATTTGATGTTTACGGGGAAGCAGTCATCGGCGGGGCAAACAGCAGACGCCTCTGGCATCATCTCGGTGACACGGCTCAGTGAGTTCAGAGACGGATGTCTGATGACCAGTCCTGGCTTCCAGACTTCGGAGCCTGTGAGGTACCTTACACTGGGTAATATTATTAACACCTATGATTTTCAATGCGCATGCGCAGAGGAGGCCGTGGCGCGGTTTTAGACACTTATGAAAAACAAATCCTTGCTATTTGCCCGTGGTTGTCATCCCTAAATGCCTGGAGCTGCTGTCATCTCTTAGCCACAGCAATACAATGCTGCCGTCTGGCACCTGTCAGACGGTGAGTGCTGCTCATCCTAGCCATGCCGAGAGCGCGGCCTCCAGGTCTGTCTCTTCTGCCCCCCCATCCCCCACACACACCGAAGTCTGCACCATGAACTTTACCATCTTTACAGCCCTCCCTCGCCCACTGTGGGCGAGATCTCGTGCCCCCAGGTCATGAAATAACACACCCAGGGTTATTAAGACACCACCTTACCCCACAACTCCTATTTAGGATTTACAGGACGACTAACGCGCCGCATTGCTTCCATTTATGGCTGTTGCCATCAGGACCAATCTCGTCAATCCGCCCCGTCACTGGTCTCTGGCTATGGTCAGCCCACGTCACCTGCGGTCCGGAAACCGCCTCTTGGGGTCCAGTCCCGTACCCGCTGTACACGTCTCAATGCTGCTGCGTCTCCCGGTACCTGAGCCACCGAGGGCAGTCCTTCACGTGCGCAGGTCTCCCCGAACCCTACCTAAAAAGTCTCCGTCTTTAGCGTACCTTGTCCTGACCTCCGGTCCCTGCACGAGCCCAGGATCGTGAATATTTCTTAGCTATGTTCAGTCATTTTGGCATGCTCGTTAATTCACTTTTACCGTAATCCGATTTTAATCTCATTTAACGACATACACATCTCCTTAAATGTGTGCCAAAAATATGAGAACACTCGAGGTTCATTCCCTACCAAGAATTAATTGCCAAAATAATAACGTGAATCAACATAGTTATTGCAGCAGGGGTTTTCCATTCTGTAGCAGCATAAAAGAAATCATTATTATTGCACAGTTTATGGCCATCGGGAGAAGTGACTGCCGGTTACTGTGGCTTTCCTGAGTAGCACAGGACACCAGGGCATCCCTAGAAAAGAACGGACGTGAACAAAAGTGATGGTTGGGACACTTCAGTTCATCCCAGCCACTGTTAATTACCTGTGGTCGCACCACAGTCCTTCGCTTTTTAGGTCGAAGCCTGGTGTTCACCCCCGCCCCCCAATACATTTCCTCACCCTCTGAGCGGGGGTCATCCAATGATTGAGAAGAGGTATCGTGGGGAAGCCATACCTATAAAAATGTCTCCTGCTGCCTCACTCCACATTGTGTAGTATTAATGATATCCACCCTCAAAAATATAAAAATGATACATCACACCCTACTGCAACCCCCCCACTCCCATTCTCCATCAGCATTCTTCCACTCATGAAATAAGAAATACTATCTATTGGCCTAACAGCCATGCCAACTCTCCAGGCCTCACTAAGAAAGGTCTCCTGCCATCCCACTTTAACTTTTCTTCTGCTCGCTATGACGTCCATTGACTTCCCAGGGGTATTCCTGCAAATCTTTGGGCCTTTTACTCCAAATTTGACAGAAAAGCTACAGGAGCAGATTTTGAATTCCAGAGCTTTGGCAAAGTGAATTCAATTCCGAGAGAGTAGGAACATCATCACCTACATTCACAAGCACTTCCATCAGGCTGGGCAAGGGAAGGGAAGGATTTAGGAGACACTGCTGCATGCCTCTGTTGCCTGCTTGTGATCCGGTTTTGTGTGCCTCTGTTGCCTGCTTGTGATCCGGTTTTGTGTGCCTCTGTTGCCTGCTTGTGACCCGGTTTTGTGTGCCTCTGTTGCCTGCTTGTGCCTCTGTTGCCTGCCTGTGACCCGGTTTTGTGTGCCTCTGTTGCCTGCTTGTGATCCGGTTTTGTGTGGCTCTGTGTGTGTGTGGCTCTGTGTGTGTGTGTGTGTGTGTGTGGGGGGGTGCAAAGGCAATAGGTGTCGCATTTGCGAGAGATTAGGCTATTGGCATTGTAAATGACAATGCCATTTATTTATCTGTTTTCAAAGCCAACACATAAATAAAAATGTTGTCATTTACAATGCCAATAGCTCTAACTTTTGCAAAGGCGAGACCATTGCATTGTAAATACTTGTTGTAATGCTGGACACTGCACATGACATTCTCGTGCCCTCTTCAGGACTAAACACTGATGCCATCTCAGTGTTGAGAAAGGGATTAATCAAACTTTGGGGCAAATAAAGTAGTAGTCCGGGTTGTGGCTGGACTCAACCTAAATTCTCACGGCACCCACTACAAAGCCACTCAGGGTGTTAATATTTATAATGCCTTGGCAACATGTTCACCACAGTTGCTGATGTCTACTTCTCCATCACTCACCTCCCTGTCTTTCAAGGGGACCAATGGGCCAACACCATGGGTCCACTATGCCTCTATGCCCTTCAATGAATGCTGGGAAGAAGATGAGTTTTGGCTTCTACAGTAGCTTAAAAATTGCTCTTAAAATCTGCTGCAGGGCTTTTGAGTCATTTTTGTGTCTCTGCAAGATATTGACAATTGACCTACTATATCCAAAATAGGCTTAAAGTGGACTTTTGGATCCGCCCTGTGCTCAAGGTTCAATTGTTGTTCTTGTTTTTCTCAAATCCCTGCGCCTGTTTGATGGTTTCCTCCCTAATCTTGTGTTTGCTTTTTAAGAGAACATATTAAGACTTCCTACCTTGTATATGTACCAATGGCGGCCTTCTAGGAATGATTTTCCTCAAAGGAAACGAAAGGCTGTTATAAGGATGGTGCTGTGCGTACCCGCGCATGTGTGGGGACATGGGGCAGTAATCTTGCAATGCTTTTTATTGTAGGTTCAGTATCAAAGGCGAGGCGTACTGGCTTTGCTCTTTCCTATACTTTAAAATCACCTTATCTTTCTCTCTTCCTCAATCTTTAAAACTCGTCATCCCATTTCCTCAATCTGTCTTCTTCACCCCTCTTGTGTTTGTTCTTACTTATTCCTTTCGCTTCTAATATTGTCATCCCACTCCCCCATTCTCTTGCTTCCCCATCTCTTTCTCACCATCTCTCAGGCTCTTTCTTCATTCCTCCTCCTAGTCTTTCTCTTTCTCATCCTTCCTCCCATTTCTTCCTTCCTCGTCCCTTCTCACCATCTCTTTCTCAGTATCAGTCCTCCTCATCGCTATTTTTGTTACACTCTTCTTTTTTTGGCTTATTTATTCACTGTCCTTCTCTTCCTCATCTCCTTCCGTTCATATTTCTCCTCAAACCCTTTTCTCTGCCTTTCCCCCATCACCTGTTATTTTTTTAACCACATCATCCCGGTTCTTTCTCTGCCTAACTGCCACTTCCATCCTCAACTCCCTTCTTTCCTTTCCTTTCTACTCTTCCCATCCCTACTTTCTCTCACTCTCTCTCATTCACATTCCATTTTCTCTTCCTCACCCTTTTGTTTGTTCTCTGAATATCAAATCCCTTTCTCTTTGTTTCACCCTTCCTCTGCCCTTCTTTCTCGGACGTCCTTCCTCACCCTCTTTTTTAGGTTTCGCCTGCTCAACACTTGTGCTATGCTTGACAATTCTATTGTTTTTAATAGAAACTTAAAAGGGACTTACATCCTGCCTCCTCTCTTTCCTGGTTTCTCATTGGTTCCTGTGCGTGTCACTTACCTTTTCTCTATTTCCATTGGTTGTAGCATATTTTCCTGCATTAACCAATGCTTGTTCCGTCTGCTTCTCTTATCAGTTTCCCACAGCCAAAATACTGTTAAGATCCCCTTTGGTGAAACTATATTTTCATAAAGTTTTGCCTTTTACTCTTGCAGCAGATTTATATTACAATTTGTCACCCACAGAGGTTTAAGTGATTTGCATAGAATCACAGATTGAGCAGCACCTTCCAAGACACCAACCGGATCCCCAGCTGGAGTCAGCAGCTCTGGGGGCTATGCCACAGCCTCTCCACTCCTGTGTTATCTGTCAGGGAGCTCTTTCCTTCACCCAGACCGACTATAATTGATGAAAACAACTCTTTATTCACTACATAGGCGAAACCGATGCATTACCAATGCTTGTTTAATCCTGTCTTTAATTCTCCAGTTTCTCCTTCTCCTTGTCCCCCTGGCCCCTGCTCCTCTGCCTAGCTTTCCTCTCTCTCGCTCATCCCTGCCTGGCAATGTATACCATGTGTTGCGGCTTCACTTACACTGTAATCCTCGGACGGATTTATTGAAAGGGCTTCTAGCAGAAGCATACTGTAGGCTTTCGGCATCACTGGAGGAAGGGACGGATAAACGGAGGCCTCGAGTTTTTTTTGTGGCGAAAGTGTTTCCATTGGCTAGGCAAAAAAATCACGTTTTATCGCTGCCACTATAGAAACAGGAGCCAGGAAAGATGAGCAGACGCGAAAGCGGTCCAGGTGCCTGCTGAAAAGGAGGGGTCCCGCGGGAGGGGCTGTGAGTGTTTAGAAGCACACTGGAGCGGGTGAAAGCTGAGACTGAAGGGTGGAGTGTAAGGAGGGACAGAAAGGTACGAGAGAGGCAGAAGGGACCGGAGGAGGAAAGGGAGAGCTGTGACAGGGAACATTCATTGGTGGGAGGCGGCTGCGGGGAAAGAGGCGCGCCAGGTGAGACAGGCTTAGTAGTCACCCCAGGGCCTTCCTTAGTCAATACAGATATCTGTGGACCCGCATCGGTGCAAGGATGGGCGGAGGTGGGGAGGCGCACTGCCCACAGGGCTGGGGCAAAAATAGGTGGAGAAAGACAGCCAGGTACAGAAGTAGAAAATCAAGAAGTGGGAGACAGTCACATGGAGAAGCGACACTAGGGGCGAGACAGAAAGGTAGAGGACGGAGTGAGAGAACAAAGAGACTCGTAGATCAAGAAGAATAGAATTATCGAGAAAGGGACAAAGAGAGGTGGTGGATAAGAAGGGGGCAGCAGGGCAGGGGCAGCCTGTGCGGTGACACGCACCCCCACCAGACAAGGTGTCTGTCACCAGAAGCACCTCAGTTATTTACGGAAATCGCAGTTAGTAATGCCAGGGTGACAGATTCCATTGTCCAGCCTGCATCATGTGACAAGACCCGAGGGAGATGGGTGAAGGCAGAGGTGATGCTGGTTTGTCACAAGAATTCCAAACATGCGCCCTCAGTGGGCAAAAAAGAAACCATAATACATTTTTTTTAAAAATACATTTTGGATTCCAAAAAGACATCACCAAAACATATACACCAAATGAGAAGAATATACATAAAACATATCATCAATATGCGTGAACAATCATAAACAAAACTTTTTCCACAAATTAAACCAAATACATACAAACACCAAATTATAATTAAAGCTCTCTGTTTTCCGTTTTACAGATTTTTACAGGTAAATACAGACAGAAAACATTTATTTTCTTGTCTGTATTTATTTTTAAATGTGGATAAAAACGGACATTGGGTTGCCTTGTTGAGTAATTCTAAATACTTTTTGCCATGACTGCCAGGCCAATAGCTGTGTAAATTGATAGGTGAGGGGGTTAAAAAAGAAAGGAATTTTAGTATAGAGGCTTGAACACCAGTTTATATGCACAAGGTTGATACTGAAATGTGCATATTTTCTTATAAGTGCATTGTTTTATCTTCTGCGGGTGTTCATATCAATGAAATCTGGCAGGCATTCAAGTATAAGTGCATATTTATTGGTTAAATAAACTTGGAAATATACTAATTTCAGATTCATTTTGCCACAGAACCCAAAATAAATATGGATAAATACAGATAAAATTAGCAAAAAATAAATATGGATAAATACAGACGGAAATGTCAAAAAAATAAATAACATAAAACCGGGAGCCCTAATTATAATATCAAGTAAAAGAAACCCCCACATCATTCCTGAGCGATAATCACAAAGTCGTGGTGGAATAATAGAGCACATCCTTTCCATCCACTCATACCACACATCCAGGCCACACATTACTCCACACCATAACTATTAGCCCACGTCACTCTGCTCTGCTTCAGCTGCCCTTTTCAGAAGAAAAAGTCTCAGGGGCTCCCAAATGTCCCTCGGTCTTGAAATCGTAGGTAATTCTTCTGCATACGTCTCTATGTTGTCTTTGTAGTAGACCAGGTCCTTTATCCAGTGATCTACTCTTGGTACACCCCTCTCCGTGTAGCCATAAGCAGTGCCAGTTGTACGAATCTACCATTCACTCCTTTGATGTGGGGGCACACAACACAACAAACAGACAAGCGGAGTGCATTGAAGCTCCACACCTGCCATGGCCTTCTTGTCTCTCACTACAAATGTCCAGAATTTAGCTACCTTCCTACATCCCCAAGCGAGGTGCAGAAAGTCAGCGTCTGATTCAGTGGTTGAAGTGGGGGAAAAAAAGTAGGGGAACTGTGGGTGGAGAATCAGGGGGCGGGAATGACCGAAGATTGAATCAGTGGGCGGAGTCAGGGGTGTGGCTAGAAATAGCAAAACATACCAATTTTTTGTACGTTTAGCATTTCACTGACCAGTTACAGCTTATAACGTTATTTAATTAAAACAATGGATAAACATGTTTATTTGAGGTTTAATTCAGGAAAAAGCAAACACTCATAGGGAATACAGGTTTATGTAAAGAGTGAAATATAAGCAGGAACAACATGTTACCTTAATGCTTTTACTCTCATTGTTCAGAAGTCCCGGATTATTTTTTGTCTCGAACATTGAGGTCATGAATACAGGGCTCCTCCTGTACACATGTGTTAAGCAGGGCTCAGAAGAGGAAGGGACTCTTCAGGAGAATCTAGACTCACCCACAAAGGCTCCTTCATAGTCATGCCAGCCAGCTAGCTGCTCAATCATAATACAGCAAAAAGAACAACTGGTGGACAGAATGCAGAACAATGTCATACATTCACCCCAGTTCAGAGATCTGGCCTTAAATCCATTGTTTTTTGCTCACCATGCCATTCCAGTTTGGACTCAGCCATATGCAAATCAGTCTAGATCCTGCGCCCAATGTGAGCAATCCAGCCCGAACTGCCAGGCCATATGTTTTCAAGTGTCTTTTCATTCGGGAATTGAACACAAACCATTAACCATTGAACTATGCACTTAACATATTGCTCTTTGATATGCATGGTACATGTTCTTTGCAGCAGGCATATTACCCCTCTGCACTACCTTAGATGAGTAAAATAGCCACTAGACAAAACACGCTCCCATCTCTCTCCAGCAGGTACATTGATCACCAAAGTTATCTTGGCACTTGTATTGTTGACCAAAACCTGCTGAATATACAAAGAACTTTGTAGTGTTTTTAAAACTCCTGCACTTGTACAAAACCGGTCCCCCAAACTAAACTGGCCCCTACCCTTCCAGTCACCCTGGGAAATGCCTACTCCTGCCCTTTCACTGCTCCTGTCCACTCAGTACTCCTGCTCATGCTCGATCAACACTCCTGCTTCGTCAATTCCCCTGCCCCCTCCCTTCTCCTGGCCCGTCACTTCTCCTGGCCCGTCACTTCTCCTGGACGTTCACTGCTCCTGCCCTGTTCACTGCTCCTGCCCTGTTCAGTGCTCCTGCCCTGTTCACTGCTCCTGCCCTGTTCAGTGCTCCTGCCCTGTTCACTGCTCCTGCCCCGTTCACTGCTCCTGCCCTGTTCACTGCTCCTGCCCTGTTCACTGCTCCTGCCCTGTTCACCGCTCCTGCCCTGCTCACCGCTCCAGTCTGTTGACCGCTCCTGTCCGTTCCCCGCTCCTGCCCGTTCTCCGCTCCTGCCCGGTCACTGCTCCTGCTTAATCACTGCTTCTGCCCCGTCACCTCTCCTGGCCCATCACCTCTCCTGGCCCATCACCACTCCTGGCCCATCACCACTCCTGCCCATCACTTCTCCTGCCCATCACTTCTCCTGCCTGTCACTTCTCCTGCCCGTCACCTCTCCTTCCCTGTCGCCTCTCCTTCCCTGGCACCTCTCCTTCCCTGTCGCCTCTCCGTCCCTGTCGCCTCTCCTTCCCTGGCGCCTCTCCTTCCCTGGTGCCTCTCCTTCCCTGGCGCCTCTCCTTCCCTGGCGCCTCTCCTTCCCTAGCGCCTCTTCTTCCCTGGCGCCTCTTCTGCCCTGTCACTTCTGCCCTGTTCACTGCTCCTGCCCCGTTCACTGCTCCTGACCCGCCACTTCTGCCCCACTCACTGCTTCTGCCCCGTTCACTGCTTCTGCCCCGTTCACTACTCCTGCCCCGTTCACTACTCCTGCCCCGTTTACTGCTCCTGCCCCGTTCACTGCTCCTGCCCCGTTCACTGCTCCTGCCCCGTTCACTGCTCCTGTCCGTTCATCGCTCATGCCCGATTACCACTCTTTCTCATGCCTAATCACCGCTCCTGCCCCATCCCTTTTCCTGCTTCGTCACTTCTCCTGCCCCATCACTGCTCCTGCCCCATTCACTGCTCCTGCCCCATTCACTGCTCCTGCCCCGTTCACTGCTCCTGCCCCGTTCACTGCTCCTGCCCCATTCACTGCTCCTGCCCCGTTCACTGCTCCTGCCCCGTCACTTTTCCTGCCTCATCACATTTCCTACCCGTCACATTTCCTACCCCATTACATTTCCTGCCCCTTCACCGCTCCGGCCTGTTCACTGCTCCTGTCCGGTCAGCACTCCTGCCCAATCACCGCTCCAGCCCCATCACTTCTCCTGTTCCATCACTTCTCCTGCCTCGTTCACTGCTCTTATCCGTTCACTTCCCCTATCCGTTCACTGCTCCTGCCGGTTACTGGTCCTGCCCAAGCCTAATCACCGCTCCTGCCCCTTCACTTCTCCTTCCCCTTCACTTCTCATTCCCCGTCACCTCTCCTTTCCTGTCACCTCTCCTGTCCCGTCACTGCTCCTGACACGTCAACTCTCCTGCCCCGTCACTTCTATCCGTTACTCCTCCTGCCTGGTCACCTCTCCTGCCCTAGTACCTCTCCTTTCCTGTCGCCTCTTCTGTCCGGTCACTGCTCATATCCAATTCACTCTGTGTACAACATTAACAAATTACACAAGGTGTTAAGTTCCCCATGTACTCTGTCTGGGTAAAGCTCCTCTGTAATCACCAACTCCGATCTCACTGACACTTGATATGCTAAAGGCAGAGGGCGTTGCATTGTCATTCGAAAGGGGATAATTGGCCTCAATTGCAATGAAAATGTAAATGTAAATGTACAGGAATTTATATAGCGCAAATCACCAAGCAGTTTCTAAGCGCTTGCTTAGGGAACCCGTCCTGGTATTCCCCTGTGAGATAACCCCGGCAGGGTATCCGCAAGGTGAAAGCCAGGCATCCCGCCGCAAGGGGCCGTTGTGGAGATTAAGCAAGCTATTGCCCAGAGTCGCAGAGTGTGAACCCGTGAATCGAGTAGGCACCGGAGCAAGAATTGTTTAGTCCATGGACATTTTAGGACTCAAGACCCTGCAGAGCCGGGAATTGAACCCTGGTCCCTGGCTGACCTCTGCTTCTAGGTCTGCCACCTCTAACCAGTGAGCCACACTTCTCCACTATGGGCCTGCCCTCGGTCTGTGCGAGCTCAGGGAGGGGCTGTTGCGGCCTCTGGAGCTCAACAGAGAAGTGCAAGCAGCCCCTGGAAGCTGAATGAAAAAAGTTTTCGTTTTTAAGTAGGACTACTTGCCATCCCGGGATGCTTTTTAAAAAGTAAGAAGTTCCCGCCCTCTTCTACCACTGGTCTGATTGTCCGCGTGTCGCGCAGCAACTAGACTCACGCAACCCAAATTGGTACAACCGTGCCGGCGTATAATACAACTGGGGCCCGATTCACAGAACTAATTCAAGACAAAATCCTAAACTTAGTACCATTTTCGTATTCACAGAAGGCACTTACTCATTTCGGTACTCACAGAAGACACATACTCATTTCGGTATTCACAGAAGTTAGGAGTCCTAACTTTAGGACTCCTAAATGCCTTCTGTGAATACCGAAAGTCCTAAAGTTAGGATTTTTCTCAATTAGTAGTAGTAAAGTTAGGACTCCTAACTTTAGGACTCCTAAATGCCTTCTGTGAATACCGGAAGTCTTAAAATTAGGATTTTTTTCGATTTAGTAGTACTAAAGTTAGGACTCCTAACTTTAGGACTCCTAAATGCCTTCTGTAAATACCTAAAGTCTTAAAATTTAGATTTTTCTCAATTTTATAGTAGTAAAGTTAGGACTCCTAACTTTCTGACTCCTAAATGCCTTCTGTGAATACTGAAAGTCTTAAAATTAGGATTTTTCTCAACTTTATTACTACTAAAATGAGAAAAATCCTAATTTTAAGACTTTCGGTATTCACAGAAGGCATTTAGGAGTCCTAACGCATGCGGTCTCATCCACTAATACACATACTGAGCCTGCGCACTGAGATAATAAACATAGAAGTCCGGTGCCCAAAATACTCCTTTATCATAATCACTAGTTAGTACTGACCATTTTACTCGGGCATGTTTGCCTCCCAGACCAGCCGAAGTAATGTCCCACGGAGAGTACGAAAAAACCCCTTTGATAACAAAATCAGGATGTTAGTAAATAAATACAAAAACCGTGGTAGGACCACCATCTTGATTAATGCAAACCGATCCGCCAAAGAAAGCGGTAAAGTTACCCATGTATCCACCTGCTGGTCCAAATTGGTGTATGCCCTACCATAATTCTCTCGTATCACCTTATCCGGGTCTCGGTGTATCCAAACTCTGAGGTATTTTATCGGGTCTATAGACCATTCCAATGGAAAATCCATGTCCGGTCTCACCGTGGACTCCATCAGAGGTAAAACAACAGATTCTTCCCAGTTTACCACTAAGCCCGACAAATGACCAAACCTTACATACTCCTGCAGCAGCTGTTCTAGGTACCTAGAAGGTTCACGGATGAAAAGCACCATATTATCAGCATATTTATTTATTTATTTTATTTATAAAGTTTTATATAGAGCGAACTTGACCCAAGAGGGTATCAGAGCGCTTTACATTTAGGATTGTTGCGTTACAAGTTACATCAGATACAAGAGCATAGTAAGGTACAGTACACATAAACAATGTTTCAATATTTCATAGGGGGGTGGGGAGGAAGGAGTAATAGAGGGGAGACGAGGAGGAACAATGCCCAATGTCTGGCTGGATAGGTGACGGTCAAGGAGGAAACCAAGGCCAATCTCCTCATTAGCTGTCAAGCAGCTCCACCGGTCATCAGCCATGTTGCACAGGTCTCAGCGTTCAGGAAAAAACTGTTTTTATTTTATTTTATTTGCGAAGGTTATATAGCGCTATCTAGACCCAGAAGTATCAGAGCGCATAACCAGGGGAACATTACATTAGAAGGTACATCAAAAGGATTATAGAGCGCTGGCTAGACCCGTATGTATCAGAGCGCTATAACAGAGGAATGTTGCGTTACAAATTACATCAGCTACAATAGCATAGTAAGGTACAGTAAACAAACAACAAGGTTGAGAGAATTTATAGGAAGGGTGGGGAGGAAGGAGCCATAGCAGAGAGACTAGGAAGAACTGTGTCCAATGTCCGGAGAGACAAATAGAGAGGGAAAGGGGAGAGGTGGAGTGAGAAGGCAGAGGACGAGGGGGAAGACGGAAAAGAGAGAAAGGGAAAGTTAGCCTAAAGACCAAGTGGGTATGTGATAGCCAGGGAGATAATCCAAAGCCAGTCTCCTCTATAGCTCTCTAGGAAGCTCCAACGGGCATCGGTCCGACAGCTGGAAAGAAAGGTGACGAGGAGAAAGCAGAGCACCAGAAATACGATGAGGAGGGGGGGGGTCAAGATAGGAAGAAGGGGAGAAACTGTACCCAAGGTCCGGCTGGGCAGTTGATGGTCAGGGGATGAACCAAGGCCGATCTCCTCATTAGCTGAACATAGCAGCTGCACCAGGCGTTGGAAGAAATGCTCGGACTCTACTGACAGGGTAGAGATCATGTGTACTCCGGGTGAGACAATTAGAGAGGGAAGGAGGAGAGGGGGAGTGACAAGGGAGTGGACAAGGGGGGAAGATGGAATAAGAGATAAAAGGGAAAGTCGACCCAAAGACCGGAAGGGTAAGTGACGGCCAGGGAGAAAATCCAAAGCCAGTTTCCCCTATAACTATCTAGGAAGCTCCAACGGGCATCGGTCAGAAAGATGGAAAGAAAGGAGACAAGGAAAAGGCAGAACGTCAGAAATATTTAGAGGGGGAGAGAAAGACAGGGAAAAGGGGAGAAAACTGTATCCAGTGTCCGGCTGGGCAGGTGATGGTCAGGGGATGAATCAAGGCCGATCTCCTCAATTAGCTGAACAGAGCAGCTCCACCGGGCATCGGACAAAAAGCGAGATGGCTACTGGACGGTAGTTAAAGTTTAGCGCTGTTTCCCTGTGTGTCTGCATGATAACACACGCCAGTGGCTCCAATAAAATCGCAAAAAGCAGATGAGATAGAGGGCAGCCTTGATGAGTGCCCCTCTGGATATCAAATGGGTCTGACGTTAAACCGCCAACACGCACCCTGGCCGATGGTTCCGAGTATAGCACCCTGATCCACTGTATAAATATAGGCGGAAATCCCATACGCTGAAGGATAAAAAACATATATTTCCATTCGACCAAATTGAACGCATTAGCTGCGTCCAGCATTATGGCCGCATCCGACATGCTTGGCTCCAAGATATGAACATGGAAAATATAGTCCGCAAGTTGTGGGACGTGGATCGGTCTGGTACAAACCCCGACTGGTCCGGCAGCACCAGGCGCGGCATCAGGGGTTGTAGTTTAACATCTAACATTTTGGCAAGGATCTTGGCATCTATATTAATCAATGAAAGGGATCATTAGGAGTCACATTCATCTGGGGGCTTGCCTTTCTTTATTATAATTAGGTGGCAATACCCCTGAATCATGCGCCTCTGCAAATACTTCCAACAGGTACGGAGCGATCAAATCTGCATATGTTTTATAAAATTCGACCGTAAGGCCATCCTGCCCAGTGCCTTGTGTAGAGCTAAAATAGCAGCCTTAACATCCTCCGCCCCAATTGGTAGGCTTAGATATTCCCTGAGGGCATCCGACAGCCCGGTGCACGCCATGTCCTCCAAGTACCCCATCAACTCAGCCTCCGTCACCTTCCCCCTGGATGTATACATATCCACGTAAAAGTCTTGGAATTACTCGGTAATAGCAAGTGGGTGATGATGTTCCTTGCCGTGGGAGTCCGCTATCTTTTCTATATGAGGTTGCACCATACGGTCTCTAATTTTACGTGCACGTGTATGGCTTAGCCTCCCCCTCTCCGTACCTTCGCGCAGGTGCCTACGCAAGATATATCGTATTTCAGTGTCAGCTAAGGTGTCATACTCCAAGACCAGCTCATGTATGCGGGCCAAAGTGTCAGCAGATGGAGTCACTGTGTAGCCATGTTCCAGTGCCTGGAGCGCAGTCTCAACTTTGGAAAGTTGCTCTCTAATATCTTTCAATATGCCCGCCGCTGTACCAATGTATGCCCCCCTAATCGTTGCTTTAAAAGCCTCCCATAAGGTGGATGCACTGTCCACTGAGCCCTTATTAAGTAAAAAGTATTGTTCTATGGCATCTCTCACCGTAGCTTCAAACACCGGATCAAGTAGCGCCCCTGAGCGCAGATGCCATGTGAAGGAGCGATGCACAGCCGTCGGAATTCTTATGTCTAATTGTACCGGATTGTTTTTTGACAGAGTTTGCGGCAAGGTCGCAACCTCCAGTACACACTCAAGCACATCGCCACCCAGCAGCCAATAGTCCAATCGCGGACCAGCTGTTTTGTAGCAGCATCGCATGCTTTCCCTCTTTCACCAGGGTGTTTCACACTCTCCACACATCACTCAATCCAAATTCTAGCATAGCACTTTTCACACACTGTGCCACCCTGTGAGTTTGGTGTGACATTGGATTAGACTTATCAAGATCAGGGTTCAAGTGTTTAAGTCACCTCCCCACAGAATATCTGCTTCTGGCCATACCCTCAACTTGGCATACATGCGTAAAAACACTCCGGGTCACCTACAATGGGCTGACTATAGAGACCAAAGAGCCCCCAACTTCCCCTGTACCATTGCGCATCGTCCTTCCTCATCTACATATGTCCGGGCGGGTATAAATGCGACTCCCCGTCTAATCAGGATCATCGAGCCTCTGGCATATTATGAATAGGAAGATGCCAGCTTAAATCCCGCCCATCTTCCAGCAATAGCTCGCTCTGTATGCTTAGTCAGATGTGCTTCCTGTAACAGAGCGATATGTATATCATGGCGAGTCAGATAGGCCAATACCTGGCGTACTTTATGCGGATAGCTGAGTCCCCTGACATTCCAAGTCAATAATCCATATCGCTCACCCATACTGAAGTTTGGTGATCCCTGACTGCCTAACAATCAATGTGATCAGCAATAGTAGGGCAATTCCAGAGCCACACTTGACCAACTTGCCATATCGACCAGCTCTCACTCCAACCAACGACAATTCAGCAATCACACAAATAAAATACAACACATACTCCCCCACCCCACCCACAACCTACCACCCACACCAAACTCCCAATTAGGTCGGGACCATTCCCATCCCTCCTCCCTCACATTTACCCCAACTTCCATACAATACATCAACAGGGGAACACCCGCTAAGGGGGAGGGAACGGCAGCGAACGCTCACTCCGTGGTGAGATCAGCCAGACTTTTAACTGTGTGGCTAAACCATGAGTGCATTCAACATCCAAGACGCCAAACTAGCGCAATATAGCATAACTACATGCAGACATTTAAAAAATATATGGGGGAGCCATCCCCCGGCTTCAGCAGGGCAAACAAATGAAATCAGGTCAACATTCACTAGCATCCTCATCATAAATCCACTCACGCCCATCCAAGCAGACAGTGACATCATTACTAATCTGTGTCTTCTAGATTTGGTGCAGCTGATGGGTTCCCCAGCCCGCCTTGTCGGGGTCCAGATTTGCAGATATGTTTTGAGAATTTCAGGGCTGACTTCGAGTCCATGAAGAAGTGTGCCTGCCCCTCATGAGAAATTTTCAATATGGCAGGGTACAACATTGCGTATGGTACAGAGGCAGTCTGCAGCAACTTCTTCACCAGCACAAACTCCCTGCGTGCTGCTAGCACCGCAGGGGTGTAGTCTGGAAAAAAGGACAGGTTGTCACCCTTAAAATTAATGGGACCCCTAGCCTCCCGCAAGATTGCATCTCTGTCCGCATAGTTCAGTAGGCGCGCAATGATCGGGCCCAAAGATCGATATGCTCTCTCCACAATCATTACTGTCGATAACACAGAACCAAATAATTCGCGCAGTAGGCCATCAATGAAAGTCTCCATTTTAGAAATGACTGTGGACTCCGGCAGGCCAATTATGTGAAGATTGTTGCGCCTAGACCACGCTTCCAAATCCTCATTCTTCGCTTTTATGACCTCTAGAACCTTCTCCATCTGTAAAATTTGGGTCCTGGATTCCGCTTGCGAGTCTTGCGTGTCCAACAGTCTATTCTCGAAGACATCAAGCCTAAGTTCATGCTTGTCTACTTTCTTCTTTACCACATCTAGATTGGTTGCTAGTGCATCTATTTTACTATCTATCGATTTATTCCCAGAGCGCAGTTCTAGTAGGATAGTCCTGGTGTCATCCTCACAGTCTTTCACAATCTCCGAAGCTCCCTGCATCCCTGGCTTATCTCCCATGGCCTCGCTTGCGCGTGTATTCCGCTTGCTTTCAAACTAGAGTTTCGGCTGTTTGGGGTCAGATTTTCCCATAATGGTGGAGGTATGTGAGTAGTGTGTAATATTCCTTCCCCACCATATCTCTCCACGTGTTCAATTCACTAAAGTTCAGATCCGCTGTGTCAGCAAATCAGCTCTCCTGTAGTACAGCAAGATCTTATCGCCACTCAGCAGCTAAGCAATTGGAGCAATCTGCGGGGATGTACACCCTAAACAAACATAGAGGGTCAGTATAGTCTTGAACCCCCACCCCGATGTCTCTTGCAGTCTCAGCCACCAGGGGAGTAGCCACACAGGCCTCGGGAAACTACCCCATAGAAGTTAAGTCTATGGTAGGACTGTGATATTTCCTGTAAAGCCACCACCAGTTCCGATGGCCTCCGGCGCTGTTCTCCCTCTCTGGCAATGAGGAGCACGGTTGGGGCCTGTTGTTCGTTCTGCCAGGCTGGGACCGCCCCTAGTGTCGCAGCCCGCACCCCCCCCCAGGGAGCACTCAAAATAAAGCATAATAAGTATAAAATAAAGCCTCTGGAAAACTGCACTCCATAGTACCCTATCACTGCTGTGTGTAATGCTGCCCTCTGATTGTCCATCTTCTTTCACCCAACAAGCGACTCTAGACAGTGGCCTGCCTTATGTAAAACAGCACTGAACCTGGTTAGCATGGCTACAGTTCACGCGGAGTAGCCAGGGGAAGCACTCTCCAGAAGGAAATACAAGCAAACCCAGACCAGCCTCAGCCTTATTTTATCAGTTGGGTGCAGCTTCAGCCCAGTGGCATAGCCACCCCTGTCCCACATCTGAGCGTCGCACTTAGGATGTCAACTGCAACAAAGAGTCCATCGTTTTTGACCATGCCCTTCAGATGGAGGCATGCCCTATGCAAATTAGTACTGATCATGCTCCTCATGGTAACAGTCCATCCCAAACTGTGAGACATGGCTCAAAGGACCTACGTCTGAATCTGACACTCAGGCTGCATTCCAGTGCATCATTTTCCACCCAATATGCCACTCCTGACAGAGGCCTGTCTTATGCCGATCAGTACTGACCCTGCTTAGCATGAACATTCTATCCTGACCTTCCAGGCATGGCCCTCTCCAAAGGGGAAAACAAGCAACCCCAGACCAATTGTGACCTATTTGGGCCTCGTTAAAGTAGTATTTAAAAAAAGGAGGAACCCTTGGTAACCCAAAGGACTGGGCTTCAGACAGAAACTCTAACAAAATGTCCTCTGGGAATACTTTATATTCACAACTTATTCAGGAAATACTTCCAGTCTATTCTCATGCACTCAGCTTACAGTCAAAAAGGTCACTGCTAAACCCAGTGTTTGTAATGTATTGCCACAAAAACCTACAGTTTATAAATTTGTGATTAGAGTTTATTAGAAAAATTAATAAAAAGTTTAAAATATTTTATCCAAAAATCACACAAGAAAAAATCATTATATCAGTGCAATTACAACAAAATTATTCACAGTAGAGAACAACATTAAAACACAACACAAGAGTTAAAACAGACAATAATCTTTGTCATAAATCGCCATAAACCATAACATTAATTGTACAAATGAACCCTGCCGTCTTGTAGTTCATCAACATCTAGGGTAACATTAGTTTGAATAGATTTATGGGAAGAAAAGGCGTTGAAGCGCTTCAAAAGTCTATTTGAGTCGAACCTTCTTTTTTAAGACAATAGCGTAATGTACTCCCGTTGTATTAGAAAATCATTAAGCATAAACCTTCATTAATTCAAACCCTTCAGTCAGCTTTTGTAGTGATAGGGAACCATCTACAACCATTTAGCAATCTACTTTCATACTCTTACATTCACCCCGTTAATTACAAACATCCATCTTCATACTACAAAAATAGAGCTTTTGTGGTGTGCCAAAGTATTGTTGGACAATATTATGTTAAATCAAAGGCACTGTAACCAGCAACCGCAGCCTGATCTGCTCCTCATTTTAAATCACATATGAGAATGTCATTGTTTTATTGTATCATTAACTAGGAAAAGTCTATACTTTATCCCCATGTCACACTACAATCCCAATATGGATGCTATTCATATTAGTGACTTGTTACAATTCCCTTTCTCTGATAGGGCATTTAAGGCATATGAGAATGGTGATTCTCATATGTGATTTTAGATGAGGAGCAGATCAGGCTGCGGTAGCTGATTACAGTGCCTTTGGAGTAACATAATATTGTCCAACAATACTTTGGCACACCACAAAATAGCTTACTAGTAAGTACGCATGCTCTATTTTTGTAGTATGAAGATGGATGTTTGTAATTAACGGGGTGAATGTAAGAGTATTAAAGTAGATTGCTAAATGGGTGTAGATGGTTCCTATCACTACAAAAGCTGACTGAAGGGGTTTGAAATAATGAAGGTTGAGAGTGGCTTTTTTAATTCTATTAGGCATTGTTGGGGCCAAGTGGAGTGCAATATTGGCATTATAAAACTTTTTTTTTTTTTAAATAAAAGATTGTGCATCAAAAGTAATATTGTTTTAATTCTGATAATTGTTTGGAGTAATAGTATATGTCTTTATGTTCATATCATTTCAGTTTTTATTTACATATGTGTTTATGTTTATACGTTTTTTAATACAACGGGAGTACATTATGCTATTGTCTTGAAAAAGAAGGTTCAACTCAAATAGACCTTCGAAATGTGTCAACGCCTTTCCTTGCCATAAATGCATTCAAATGAATGTTACCCTAGATTTTGATGAACTACAAGACAATAGGGTTCATTTGTACAATTAATGTTATGGGTTATGGCGATTTATGACAAAGATTATTGTCTGTTTTATCTCTTGTGTTGTGTTTTTAATTTTGTTCTTTACTGTGATTAATTTTGTTTTAATTGCACTGATGTAATGATTTTTTCTTGTATGATTTTTGGATAACTTGATTTTAACTTTTTATTCATTTGTCAAAGAAACTGTAATCACACATTTATAAACTGTAGGTTTTTGTGCCAATACATTACAAACACTGGATTTAGCAGTGACCTTTTTGACTGTACGCTGAGCACATGAGAATAGACTGGATGGTATGAAGTATTTCCTGAATAAGTTGTGAATATAAAGTATTCCCAGAAGACATTTTTTTAGAGCCTCGTTAAAAGAGTGCAGCTTGAATCATATGGCACAGAGAGCATTAGACCCACATATGGGCATACCTGTCACCCTAAGCCCATCAACCACAACACACAAAAAAGGTGATGGTCGGAATGCTTGATTTAACTCGCAGCCACTGGCGAAAGCTCAGAATGCATTCCTGCACATCTGTTTTTTGCCCATTATAATACTCCAGGCAGAGGCTTGCTTTATGCAAATTAGTACTGACCCTGTTCCTCACAGGAGCAGTCCATCATGAACTGCCAGACATGGCTCCCTACAGAAGGGAAAACAAGCAACCCAGACCGGTCTTGGCCTAATTTCCTATTTTCAAGGCTCTTCTGTACTAGTACCACTAACCTGTGCCCCAATACACAATACTGCAACAGAAATGGTGACTCACTGTACCTAAGAGCATTGTGCCTGATTTACCAAGGTTGTTTCCTAAGGTTTATGACTGTCTTAATCAATGTGCTATATAAAAGCTGCAGGAAAATGCATGAAGAGTTAAAAACAAAGTGTTCACATAAGGAAAGACAAATATATACTCATTTACTGACTGATTTGTACAGAGTGAAACCAGAACACCTGGATAAACTGTGGGCTTCCCCACTTAAATTGTGTGCTCTTATGCAAATATTTGAATCCACCAAAACTTATTTTTTGTTCATGTATGAAAGCACGTTCAAATATGTGAGTTCAGAATACCAAAACGATTGTGTTTGATTTAATAGACTATAGTGTTGCTCTATAAAAATATGGGCCACATACAGAGTTTACATAACAACTGTCTTGCCTCTCAATTCACTAATAGTCTATGTTTAAAAACTATCACTTTTAAGTGATTCCCAGTGCAGTGCTAACATTTGATGAATTATGTCAAAGCTTTGTCAAAGCTTCCATGTTAAAAAAAGACACTTTTTAAAATTTTTTGAAGAGACTGTATTTTATTATATGAGTTTTCAGGGCAGAGCTCGTGTATGGGCTGTAAGAGTTGCCCCAGACTCTTGGCTCTGCTTTACCTGTTTATCTGCTAGCTCACCCACCTCTATTGTTGAGAACACTAGTGATCAGATTTTCACTGGCTTGGCAAGGTATTGGTGACCCACCCAAACAGGCGATTTCATCATTCAAGATAAGGCAGGAGTGCTAATGCACCACCAGCTGGTGGCACTAAATTATAGTAAACATGCCTTATTTAGTGTATGGGGAGGCCTCCAATAGGCAAATTGCTATTATGCCATGAACACTTAAATCCACACACTGTTCCTGCACCCAAAAAAAGAGACCGGGAAGTAACATGATTCTCTTCACAAATGATGGAGTTGGCCACCTCAATGAAACTTTGCAGCCAGCCGCGGCCTGTGCTGGTATGAGCTGTGGAGCCGGGTGGGGTAGATTTCGACAGACAATGACAACGGGAAATTAAATAAATAAATAATTTCCCCTCATCATCTTCTGTCTAAATGCTCCCCCCAACACCTGGCCCCACCGCCCCACTGCTCTTACCTGCACTTGCTGCGACTGTTTTCAGCTACCCAGAAGATGCAAGTGTCATCAAATGCCTGTAAGCAAAGTTGTCTTTCTTTGCGTAAAATGCATGGCGCCTTATATTCTTGTGGTAGAAATCAAAATTCCAAATGACCAGTGGCTAATGGGTTCTACCTTATCCAGATGTGGCACGCAAGTTTTTAGGTACGTGACTTTGTTTATTGTGAGAAAAAAAACACAATTCTAATTATACTTATTAAATAAAAAATATAACCTGCAATCATCATCTGTGCAATTAGAATAGACTTGGATGTCCACCAGGGCCTTTCAGTAGTTCTCCAAAAAATCCATAAGTCAGCAGCTGCAACTTTAGAAACTGGTACATCTGATCAACTGGGATTTTCTGCAAGGCCTGGTTATACAAAGTAATTTAATTGGAGAGAGAGTGAGGTTTCACCGAGGACGTTGTGTTTAAAAACACAAACTGCGCATAATGAAGATCTGATTGCATTGTGCAGTTACAAGGGCCCACATGCATCAAGCATTTTTGGAGTCGCAAACGGTGCGATTCCTTAAAAGCGGCCGTTTGCGATTCCAAAAATGCTTTTTTGGATGCATCAAGCAATTTTAGAAATCGCAACATTTTTGCGATTTCTAAAATTGCGATTGCTTTTAAGAAATCGCAAATTTGCGATATCTTAAAAGCAATGCATGAATACTTTTTAAATTGCGAATTCGCAATTAGAGGGATAAATTTACCGAGTAGTTGAACTACTCGGTAAATTTGCAAAAAGTGTAAATAACGCAGAAAATGCGTTTGTTAAACATTCAAGTTACGGACACACATGTCCTTAGGACATGTGTGTGTGCAACATGATGCGAAAACAACATTTCATGGGTGCAGGGGGGGTTCATTTGAACCCCCCTCACCACCCTTGAAATGCAATCAGGATTTGCGATTTTCAAATTGCGAATTCGCAAATCCCATTCATTCCTATGGGCCTTTTGCAATTTGAAAATCGCATTTTTTATGCAATTCGGTAAAAATAGCGATTTCTACCGAATTGCATAAAAAATGAAAAAAATAATCATGCATAGGCTTTTGCGATTTCTAAATTGCGAATCGCTATTTATCGCAATTTAGAAATCGCAAAAGCTGACATTGATGCATGTGGGCCCAGATGTTAGGCTTCCGTTCTATAGGAGTAACGCAAATAATTATATAAAAATTCCTGCAGCGTTTTCAGATTTCCTGCTGTATACAGGTACCCTATCTAGTCTTGGACTGCAGAGGAGTTCCAAGCAGTGTCTATGCGTCACGTGCCCAATTCATAGCACAATGGAGTGCTGTAAAACGTCACAGTGGGTGCGGAGAGGATTGGGTACTGAATCAGCGGGGCCTGGAGAGAAGTGAGAGCTGTGCTGCCTCTCAGAGAACTCCTTTCCGTTATAGCAAGAGCCACTGGAATTATGCGATTTTGCACTTCAGACGTTTCCAGATAGTTATGGATTTGACTCAATAGCCACATAATTCATCATTTGCTGCATAATTTACAGATTTTAACAAAAAAAACTGTTCTTAACTCAAATTGGTAAAGTTACTGAAAACTCAGCAATGCCTGTTGCTGCGCAGTAGAAGGACATTTGCAAACACTGACTGGCCACATTTCTGTTACTTATTGATGTGTTTGTGTGTTTAACTCATACCATGGAGATGAAACTAGACAGTGTTAACATGTACAAAAAAATGACAAAATAAAGAAGCAATACAATAAAAAAACTACCACATTACGTTGCATGATTTGCCTTTTTGAACCATCTAATTGAGTCAACCCTGATGCATAATTTGACCCTCCCCTGCTGCATAATTCAAGGGGCCCAGTTTAAAGCTGTATGACAAAATCACTGCTACCTGCTCAGGTGAAAAAAAGGGGTAAGGGAAGGGGCTAAGGCAGTGGAGTAAGACACCGCCACAAATGCACATTGATGAAACAGGGAGCTGACTGCCACAGGATTATCCTTGAGTGGGCATATAATGGTAGTAATAGCTCGCAAACGAGGCATTTTGATTGTCTGCACAGTTCCTAATGTCCTACTCCAGGTGGTAGTAGGTGTTACTTAATAATGAACTCAGTGGTATTGATGAGATGTCATGATTGATGTCATAAATAATTCCATGGAACATGTCATGAGTGATGTCATATGTGAGGCCATAAGCAGTGCATGGCTGGGGCGCCAGTGAATTTCTGTAACGTACACTTTAACCTTTGTTTTTTAACCAGTGAATTTCTAAAGTTAAAAAAAAAGATCTTTTTGTCACACCTTACTATAACGTTACTTTAACCTTTGCGTTTTTCAGTGAATTTCTATGTTGTTTTTTTAAGTAATTTTTTTTAAGTGACTGTATGTGTATGATAGAATAACTGAATAATATATCCTGTGTGCAGTCATTATTACAAAAAGGAATTGCTTTCATATAGTACCGTAAAAGGAAAGAATGCATACACTGGCAAATGTTTCTAAAAAATGACGTTTGAGTATAAAACAGAGCAATACAACAATATTTGTGTTGAGATTATCTATCTCCTTAGTTCTGCTAACTTTCATACTGAGACATTTTCTTAGCAAGTTCTGTAATACTGCAATAGCATACTTTTCATAGCTTTTGTATGTGTTTTTATATTTATTTATTTTTTAAATTTTTGAAAACCTTTATTGTGCATGTTGCAGAAAAACAAATACGGGCCTACAACCATCCGGCCGGCCACAGTACTTTTGAGCACAAGTGCCAGCAATACGGTTCCCCAACGGCATCAGGTGATACAACAACAATTAATAACAGTTACGCTGGAAAAGACATGTCTCCAGGGAGAAGGATCAATAAAGGTTAAATTTTAAAGTTTTTTCCGATGAAATAAAAGTCAATGAAGGATAGGTGTAAAGGAGATCCGAGTCCATACATTAGTTCCACATGAGTAGGCAGCAGGAGAAATAACAGCAATTACGTGAAGCACTCCATCAGAGTGGCAATACAGTAGAAAAACAAAGCGGACAACAGGAACCACGCTCGTGCCACTCTCAGCGCCACCCACTCCCAACCATCCTCTATCACAGACCCAGAAAGGAAAACAGTATGAGAAAGCGCAGGAAAGTAAGAGAAAAGGCCCATAGAAACTAATAAGGAAAATAAAATCTACCCCCCCACCCTGCACCAACGCGGAGGCTACGGCCTACCCCCCCCGACAATGTGCCTGTCGCCCCATAAAGAACCCGAAATGTAGTTCAAGTAAAGGAAAAGAAGAAAGGAAAAAGGAAGAAAAATAATAAAAATATTACCATGAAATATAGAGAGTGAGAATAGGCCATTCTAATCTGCAACCCTCAAAAACTACAAGTGAAGCGGGAGGAGGAGCCAATCAAAACATTCCCAGTACCCCAGTCAGAAACACAATCCCCACACAATTTGCGATTACTGAGAACCAGATATTAATACAAAAGCAGTTAGGGAAAGACATTATAACTCGTGCGACTTAAACAAGTGTGTACCACTTCCAATCCCGGTCCAACCAGCCAAACAACCGACAGCATAAGAAGAACCTAGCCCTGACCCGACCTCGGACAGACCCCAAAATGAAGCGCATGAAGAAGGCCCGCCCCCACCAAGACAAAGAACCAACATGGCCGCACATCGAAGGAGAGTAAACCATTCACACAAAATGGCCATTGAACGTCACCAGTAAATCCTTTCTCCTTCACAATTAAGTTCCATGGGCCATCGGGGAACTATGGGGTCTCCGGAGCGCAGAATGAAGGCAACAATGGGAAATCCACCGAGGGGGCCAGCTGCTGCAAGTCCCGGGCATGAGGCAGTAACACTGTTGCAGGCGGCAGATTGACAAGTCCCGGAGACAAGGGAAACAAAGTATCACAGGCAAATGCACTGGTCGGCCGGTGGCAGGCGTCCGTAGAGGCAGAGGCAATCACGTCTTCACCGCCAGGAATGAAAGGCACTGCATCCCCCGTAGGTTCGGTTGAAGATAGACCCAGATTTGGCTGGCCCTCCATATTACGATCTCTGCGTAGATCAGACGCCATTGTATCGAGGCAATCACCCAGCGCTCGAAAACCCGCACGCATTTCCGTTCTAAGGTCAGATAGGGCGGCCAGGATAGTCTCGTAGGAGAGCGGTGGTTGGAGCCTCTCACATTCACGTTCCCGGAAAGGAACGAGCAAACTGGCCCCCAGTGCTCGTCGGGCGACATAGCCAGCAGACAGGGACGGGTGCTCGCGCCCAGTCTCTGAGGCGCTAGACCCCATCCTGAGGAGCGAGACACAGAGCAAACTGCAAGGCGAGTGTAGCGCGAGCAGTCAACAGCACAGGGCTCCAAGTCCGTGAAATCGATGAAGGTCGGGCTGTCGAGACTGAGGACTGCAGCGCTACAAGTCGTTGCACCGGGACATGGGAGCAGGCATCCAACGTCTTCCCAGCATGGCCGTGTACTCCTTATCTCTCGCCACCCGCCTCAAACAAAGACGCGTTGCTTGCGAAGCGTCTTGAGGGGTAATAGACCACAGGGCGCTGATCGCGGCGTTCCACAGCAGGCAGCACAACCAGGAGCCCGACTCGGGGGGAGATTGCCACCCTCTCGGTATCAGCGGATCGCGGGCAAAACGGCCGCCCCTCCGCCTCCCAGACTCGGGGGCGGCCGGTGGCGTGGTTCCGGGGCCAGGGCTCAAAGTCGTCTATCGCTTATCTCCGGCTGCCGGGTGAGCTGAGAGGCCCGGGAAAGATGAAAGAAGTCAGCACAGCGTAGTGCACATTCCGCCGTCAAAAATAACAGGATAGGAGTCAGGATACCGGTGCGGAGGAAAGGTAGTTGCCGGAGCCGGGAGCCTCCACGTCTTCACCAGTCGCCATCTTGGCTCCTCCCGTATGTGTTTTTATATTAAAGTTGTACTTATAATTCAGAAAGAGAATAATCAGTGTTTTCAATATTGTATAGTATTATGCTTCATTATATACATTTTTAAGTGTTTAATTACTCACTATAGTTATATTTCGGTTTAATCTACTATTTAAAGTTGTTTTTCATCTGCTCAGTTATTATTTAATGTTGATATGTAAAGAGAGTCAATAAAATATGGTTGTAATAGCGATTTTTTTTCTTTTTTTTTACAAAGGTGTTGACTGTCGCAAAACAATTGTGGGAGACAAACACTCAATCTTGTGTGCGGACTTCGAGGGAAATGTACTTCCTGGTCGACCCTCATGATCCTCTTGCGAGATCCTACATTTGGGATTAAGTTAAGAACAGTGTTTTCCTCTAACTCTGAACAAAGTAAAAGATTACAGATATTGATTGTATTAGTAAAACTGATTATGATTTGTTCTATTGAAAATATAAAGCAATAATATTTTTTCGATCTTGCAAGATGCTCTCAGGAGTCTAACACACAATCCCATGCGTGGACTCCAAGTGGGCTGTGCTTCCTGTTCGGCTCTAGTGATCTAACCGTGAGATCATGCAATAAATAATTAGGTTAATAACAGTATTTTCTTGTAATTCGGAACAAATCAAGACATTGGAGATGTTGATTAGCTTGGAAAAATTGACTTTTAAAATATAAAATAATATTGAAAATGTTTAAAAAACACAAAAACAAATTTAAACATGTTGAAAATTGTTAACAAAAATGGTTATTTTCAGAGCTACTCTATAGTTTCATGATCTATGTTGTTTGTACTGTTTCCCTTTTTTTCCTTCTCAAAATCTCTCACCAGAGTCAGAAAAGCCCGCCATAATCAGCGTCTCTCAAGAGCCTACAAAAGCATTAAACGACTCTTGCAAGACAACTGCGCGATCGGAGCACAATTTGATATTCATCCAATAGAAAAGCTCCTCCTGTTTAACAAGCATCTGGGCACCATACAAACAGCAGTTGGTCACAACCGAATTTACTTTTCTAACTGCCAAAAATCTACCAGTTACATTAATATTATGCCACCCTCCCATTTTTTCTCTCCTCGTATAGCTCTATCTTGCTCCTGGGGCTTACTCATTCTGCTGAGTAGACCTCTGGTGACTGAAATCTCAATACTGTACCATGGTTCGCCTCTGGATTTTGGGGCACATCTTCATCCACTTGGCTAGAGAATATGCCATTAACTGTGGTATTTGCAATTGATCGATGGTATGCTGAACATTGTGAAAAACTCAGCCCCAGTACAGAGATCTGGGCCTAAATCCATTGTTTTTTACTTACCACACCATTCCAGTTTGGACCCAGCCATATGCAAATCAGTCTTGACCCTGCAAACTGGGGTGGCGAACAAAAAAATGTTCGATTAAACCTAGATCTAGGAATGGGGGTGAGTGTTTGCATCGTTCACCATCACGCCCATCACCTGTTATTTTTTCTTTTGCTGCACTAAGTGGTAAAGGTATTCCCAGACGCAGGTCCCATGCTCACTTTGCCATTGAATTCAAGCTAGTCTGACTGATGAGTGGTGATACCCTAAAACTGGTCTGGACTATTCCCATAAAGAGCAGGGTCAAGACTGATTTTCATATGACTGGGTCCAAAGTTGGGTGGCGTGGTGAGCAAAAAACAATAGATTAAACCCAGATCTGTGACTGGGGTTGAATGTTTGCATTGTTCAGCATTCCATCCATCATCTGTTCCTTTTGCTTTTGTCACCCTAAGTGGGATAGGGTATGCCCAGGCATGGGTCCTGTGCTCACTGTACCACAGGATTCAAGTTAGCCTGGCTGATGAAGGTTGATACCCCGAAACTGGTCCCAAGAGGCTTGTTTTCGTCCAGGGAGAATCTGGACTGGCAGTTCGGGCTGGACTGATCTCTTGAGAACCAGGGTCGAGACTGATTTGCATATTGCTGGGTTCAATTTGGGGTGGCATGGTGAATAGAAAATGGTGGATTAAACCCAAATCTGTGATTGGGGGTAAATGTTTGCATTGTTCAGCATTTCGTCCATCGTCTGTTCTTTTTGCATTAAGTGTGGTATTGACAAAAATCTTAGGGACATATGTACAATCTCCTATCACCACCACAACGTCACCAATATTGACGTGGCTTAATGCTGCCTTGCCTGAAAAAATTTTCTTAGCTGATGAGAATTTGGCCCATAATTGAATTGCACTGGAGGCCAGGACAAGCCCACCAACCCAGACTGGTATACAATTGAAATATCGACCTTTAACGCAACCATTGTTGTTAGCTTCTTGAATGAATGAATGAATGAAGTGGTTTTTATAATGCGCACACTTAGCCCAGTGGGCGTCAAGGCGCCTAAGTCAAATGCAGAAGCTAGCACCCTCCTAAGTACTATTCTATCATAAGTAGGCCCTCTTGAAGAAGTAGGTTTTGAGAGCTTTTTTAAACGATTCGATGGAAGGGAGGGTTTTTATTTCAAGGGGGAGGGAGTTCCAAAGCTGAGGAGCCACCACGGAGAAAGCTCTGGCTCCCCATCTAGCAAGTCTGACACGGGGAACAACCAATTGACAAAGTCTCGCAGAGCGAAGGCTTCTTGTGGGGACGTAGCGCAGTAAAAGAGAACCAATGGCACTGGAGGAGCCATCCTTCAGTGCTCTGTGGGTCAAACAGAGGGTTTTGAAGGCGATTCTGTGCTGCACCGGAAGCCAATGGAGCTCCTTCCTGGCTAAGGTAGCAGAGGAGGCTTTCGGAAGATCTAAGACAAAGCGTGCTGCAGCATTCTGCAAAATCTGCAAACGATGTATCAGGCTTTTATTGACTTCCATGTACAGGGAGTTGCAGTAGTCTAGCCTCGAGCCTACCAGGGCGACTGCAACCTGTTTGCGCGCCTGGGAGGAGAGGTATCCACGTATTTTATTGAGTGTCCTCATCACACCCGAACAGGTGGCCACGGTCCTGTTGACTTGCAGGGACATAGAAAGCGAGGTGTCAAATAGTACACCAAGATTTCTGGCAGATTGGGAGGGAGTGGGGCAGATGCCAAGAGAAGAGGGCCACCACTCATTCGACCACAAATCTTGGTCCTTCCCAAAGATCAGCACCTCCGTTTTTTCGCCGTTCAGTTTGAGGGAATTTATAGTCATCCAGTCTGCCACATACTGCATGCAGACCCTGAAACTGGCGGCAGATGTACTAACAGAGGTGTGAGCTAGTGATACCATGATCTGGGTATCATCTGCGTAGGATATCACCTCCATCCCCTGAGATTTAACTAGTATTGCCAGGGGGGCCAGATAGATGTTAAACAGGGTCGGGCTTAGGGCCGACCCTTGTGGCACCCCACACTGCAATGACTTAGCAGGGGAGAGGTGGTTCCCAAGCATCACTCTCTGCTCCCTTTCAGTAAGAAAGGAATTAAGGAGGCTCAGAGCCGGTCCCATCACTCCAGCTTCCCTCAGCCGAGATGTAAGAATGGCGGGGGACAGGGTGTCGAACGCGGCCGTGAGGTCTAACAATACCAGAACCGTGGTTTGGCCAGAGTCCACTTTGCGTCGGATGTTATCGACGACACAGGTGAGAGCGGACTCTGTGCTGTGATGTTTTCTGAAACCATGTTGGGTGTTATCCAGGTATTCAGAGGAATCAAGGACGGAGGACAGATGGAAATTAAGATGCGCCTCAAGCATCTTCGCGGGAGCAGGAAGGAGGGAAATAGGTCTGAAGTTTTTAAGCATGGCTGGATCCAGGGACGGTTTTTTAAGAAGAGGTTTGACAATAGCATTCTTCCATATCGGAGGGAAGGATCCTTGAGTGATAGCCTTGTTCAGAGCCTCAAGCATGGGGGGAAGAAGGCAATTTCTACATTCCTTCAGTTTTTTAAGAGGAATCGGATCAAGGGGGGAAGCCGATTTGGTCTTGTCCAGTAGTAGGTTAAGTGCTTCTAGGGATAGGGATGGAAATTCCGTGAATAGGCGAGAAGGATCTTTGCCTAGCGAGTCAAGACTGGATATGGCAAGTGGAATATTTTGATCGAGAGCAAGGCGATGGGCTTGAAGAGAGACATGTATATCATTGATTTTGTTATGAAAGAAGTCAGAGATAATGTTACAAAGTTCTTGCGAGCTAACTACGGGATCGGGGAGTTGCAAAGAGCATAAAGAGTCGGCGATTTTAAAAAGCTCCCTAGAGGAGGAGAGAGAGCTGGTAAGATTAGAGAAATATTCATGTTTCTCTATGATCACTCTCTGTTTGTAGGCCCGCAGTGCTGATTTATGAGCCTCTCTGTCATTTAGGTCCCATGATTTCCTCCACTTTCTCTCACTACTCCTACAGCCTTGTCTCATAAGTCTCAGTTGATCGGAGAACCAGGGTGCCGTGGGCTTATGGCGCGCTACATAATGCATGGATAAGTGAGCAAGTTTTTCCACTGCGTTAAAAATGGAGTCGGTCAAAGTTTGGGCTGCCTCTGCTGCATTACTTGTAGCTAAAGATTCAGGAGAGGAGACCAAGGGGGGTAGGGCCTCATCATAGATATTTCTTAAATTTCTCCTAAGGGTGAAAGGAGAGGTGGACCGGTGGGTGGAACAGGGGACAGGAATAAGGAGTTCCAATGGTACGGCATAATGATCAGTCCAGACCACCTGTAGCGGAGGACCGGTGGAGAGCCTGTCGTCATTAGAAAAGACCCCGTCAAGGATATGCCCCGCCTTGTGAGTAGAGCTTTTTACAAGCTGGACGAGGTCACAGGCTTCTAGTATTTCGACAAGAGAGCTTGTGTCCTTAGAATTGGTGTCGTCAAGATGAAAATTGAAGTCGCCAAGGATGGTGAAGGCCGTTTTTCCAAAATAAGGTTCAAGGGTGGTCATTAGTTCAGAAGGGAAGCTGGCCCTAGAGCCTGGGGGTCTATAAATCAGAATCCCAGAGAAAGAGGCAGAGGGAGAAAGGGTAATACAAAAGTAGAGTGATTCTAAACGAGATAGAGAGGTCGGTATAGGTTTGGTCACACAGAGAAAAGAGGATTTCACAAGAATGGCAATACCACCTCCTCTGCGCGAGAGTCTGTCATGCCTATAAAGAGAGTAGCCATCGGGAATGGCCATGAGCAGCTCGTGTCCAGAGGTGTCAGAGGCCCAGGTCTCAGTGATGAACACCCAATCCGGTTGTCGACTATCAACAAAATCGTGAAAGGCAATATTGTGCTTAATAAGAGAGCGGGCGTTAATTAAAAAGCCGGATCTCCACTGTGGGGTAGGCTTTAAGGGCGGACGTTGTACACTTAGGGCGACAGCCCTAGAGGACAAAAAAGAGGCCGAACAGGCCCAGCACTTGCGTGAATGCAGGATCCCTTCGGGAGAGTAGCGGTGGAGACAAGATAGGGGTACGGGTCGTAGAGCAATGAAATCTGATTTGGAATAAAGTCCGAGTGTATTAACGGAAGGGGAAGGAGTGAAAGTAGGGTCCAGCCCGACCTGCAGCCCATCCTCAGTGCGGACGGGCGCAGACGGGCTGGACTCTGGCGTGACTCCGGCGGGCATCCGGCGCGTCCGCAACGCGTCCGCTACGCGGAGAGGCCCGACCGTTTTTAAGGGCAGCTAGAGCGCGTGAGTGCATCCCCACACCCAAGATGGCCGCTGTGACACCCTCGCCTCCCCGGGACCAGCTCTCAGCGTCAACACTCAGCTGAGAGCGGCCCAGGTGGTAGAGGGAGGTTGGAAAAGGCAGGGAAAGTCGGAAATGTGCAATAACGCTTTTTAAAATCAAGCGCCAAGTAAAAACAGAGGTCACTTGAGGACCGGTTCTAAAATGCTAATAATACCTCACAAGTAGTCTGTTGGCAAAGCAGATAGAGGAAAGTGCAGAGAAACCTCCGGCTTCCGCCTCAGAGGGTGAAATGAAATTTTAACAGTCGCTAAACTTACCATCCTTACCACCAGGGCTCTGACTCGCTCCTTGATACTAATGATTGACTTATACACCAAACTTCCTCCATAGGCTCCACAATACACTCATCCAAACCAAATATTCTTTTAGCTAAGACCAGTCACTTTGGTGTCCCAACCCTACCATCAGACCTGACCATCTGCCCCAAAATTACTGAACAACATTGGATCACTTCTTTTAGTTGTAATGAGGGTTGTTGTCTTCTTGGGCCCTGAATTGGGGCCCAAGTTGAGTCCATGGGAGATGGGAAACATCCCCTCTATCATGAAGACCGAGCTCAGACTACGAAGCTTACCTTAATATCTTGGAACGTGGCTGGGGTGAAGTCAAAGGTAACCCTTGCACATTGAATCCAATACCGAGAACAATACGATATGTGCATCCTACAAGAAATGTGGTCCCCCATCCCACCTTTATTCCTGGGTTCATCATATTTCATCGCCCAGCGATCATTAATAAGTTTGGTTGCTCAGCTGGGGGCTTAATGATTTCAGTAAAAAATGAGCTTCATTGCTCTGTTTAAGAGCTTAATACCAGTAGCCCAGACATCCTTGTGATTCAGATCAGGGGAGAAGACTGGCTAGGGGTGGATCCTTTTAATGTCTATGCCAGAGGGACCAAGGCTGGATGTACATTGTCTGCCCTCCATTGTAGTGTAGTTCCTATATTCCCAATAGGCTCTGCGCATTGGAATAATATATTCTATAGATTTGACGTAGGACTGAGGTCAACTAGGTCTCTATCGAAAATACTAAACTTAATTGTGTGTGTGCCAGCTAACTCAGAGGTCACTAGAAACGTTCTCGAATGCACAAGAAGGGATTAGTTTCTGACAACCTCATAAACATGACAACTTTGTTTCCCAAGAATAAGAATATATCTCTCAGAGTCGCGGAAACAATACATAAGTATTTCACGCAGTCAATCGTGCATGCTTCGTTTCTACAAAGTTGCAGAGAAATAGTGAAATGGGCGTTTTCCATAAGGAGGGTTTATTGAACAGTCTTCTTTCTCATGCAAGAGAGGTGAACTGCTACAATCGTTTTGCAGACTGCAAGTATAATGCGTATAGCGTAAACAGTAATATGAAATAATACTGTAAGAGCATTGTATGGTTTCTAAGCCACATAAAAATATATACATAAATAACATTGACTAAAATACTCAAATGGTGCTTCTAAAATACGCCTTCCCCAATGTACCTAACCTAAGTCTAGTACAAGGGAAGAAGTAAGTATTGTGTAGCATAGGTTTAGTTTTTGCCAAGAATCTACCAAAGGTTCCTCTAGGTTCTAATCAGCTCCATACCTTGTTAGAATGAAGGAGGTCTGGTATCTCTGTTCGGGACTCGATTTCCCAACACTCCGCAAGGGAAGCGGGAAACACTGGAGCTGGAGTCTCGGCAGGAGAAGGGCAGCTTCCTGATCAGTGCATCAGCTGGAGACTCGGCTTCCTTCTTCATTTGCTGTAGCGAGCTGCGTCCGGCAAGTAGGTCTTCCAACTGCTCCGAACCACTGTATCTTGCTAGAGCAAGTGAAGGTATATTTATACCTTGAAGGTGTTATGGAATGCCATAGTTTGACGTAAAGTCGGGCATATGAACGTCAGGATAGAACCCCTAGGGAATAGTTGTTCTTTATAAAGTAACTAAGTTCTTGGACAAATCAATATTCAAGCAAGAGGAACTCCCTGACTGCTTAAGCTGGTTTTCCAAGAAGTCGCTCTGACGTTTGGTACAGGTGGAAGTAGCCATGCCTGTATTTGGGTAACATGTGCTATGCCTAAATAAGGGCTTGATTTCTATGCCTATATAAGGCAATGTGAATTGTACCTATATAAGGGCATGAATCGGGAAAATTTACTTTGAGCTTTAAACGCCACACAACACCATGAGCTGGAGGACCTCCTTGATGTTAGGGATACCGAGTCCCCTTTAATAGTTGCTGGTGACTTTAATGTCACCTTTGAACCTTTAGGACAGGAGGACTTGTGCAAAAATGGGGAAGAGGATGAGCTGTGGCTTGGTCCACCTCTAGATGTAGCCCCCATGCTAAAATGGTCCCAAACGGCATTACAACTTAATGCATTAACTCTTGAGTTTGGTTTGAGGGCTACAAATGGTCATACTGAATCAGACAAGTCGGGGGCAAACACCTAAAACCGAACTATCAATATGAGTCGTATTGATTATTTTATGCTTGATTCTGAGACTGTGGCCCAAATTAATTGATATAGTAGTAGGGACCACTACGGACAGTGACCATAATCCCCTCAAGTTCACTTTGATTTCGCCTTGGGCCAAACGTTCAAATCTCCCAAATACTATACTTACAGCTAGGGAGGTATGCCCTACTAACGATAATAGGTGACTTAAATGGACGGGTGTAGTTATGGACACTGAAAAATTAGATCTTGTAAACACCAATCTGCAGGCCAGTACTAGTCAGATACTCAGACTACTACAACCTTTGGGAGATTTGGCTATGATTGCTGACTGCCACCCCAACTTTGTTAACCAACTGGCCTCATATTTTAGATAACCACGATGCACCCAGGGTACTCCTAAGAGTTCCAGGCCACAGTTTGCCTGGTTTAATCGAGAGTGCAGGAACCTTAGATCCAAATTGGCTAGTGCAATCTTAGCAAGTAATGTGGCTGTAGTAAAGTAAACTAGGAGGTCCTATAAGATAGCTTTAAAAAAAGCCAAAAAGGAATGAGAAACAGATTGCTGGTTGTCAATCAGTGACACCTGTCACAGGAATGACACACAATGATTTTGGCTCTTAGTAACAAGGGGGGATGCATAAAGACCCCAGCCACCTAATAACAGTATCGCCAATGACACTTGGCACCATCATTTTTCCTCATTAGACACTGAAGAGCTAATGAAACCCCTGTGTCTGAATATAAATGTCCCCTGACTGACAGGTTTTTCACCTTAGCCTAAATAAGGTCCAACATCACCTCTATTGTTAGATCTAAAGCCCCTTGGCCGGATGCCATTCCTGGCGATGTCTTTCTCAGCAACATTGAGAATTGGTCGACCAATATTTTGGCTTTGGCTAATGGTATTGCAGCAGGCACCACAATCCCATCATCTTGGCGGGGAGCAGAAGTAATTCCGTGTACAAGAAGTGTGACCACCCGTCGTCCTAGAATTACAGACCTATTAGCTTGATCGATAGTGCCCAAAAGGTCTTTGCCGGTGCACTTCCTATGAAAATACAAACCTGGATAAGTGACAATAACATCTTGTCCCCTTTCCAAGCAGGGTTCAGAAAGAAAGTTAGCACTATCAATCACGTTTTTCGCTTCCTATTACTGACCTGGAAGACCGTGACAATTCGCCTGGGAAGCTTATATGTAGAATTCATAGATTTAAGGTTGGCCTTTGACCTCATCCCTAGACATAAACTCTGGTGTATCCTGAAAGAGATGGGCCTCCCCTGCGAGATACTAGCACTGGTTGTTCGTCTCCATGAGAACTACTATGCAACGGTTCGCTGGGATAGCCAAGGCCAACTTACAGACCTGATTAGGGTGGATAGAGGGGTCCACCAGGGATGTGTATTGGCTCTTACTCTCTTAACTTTTTCATAAATGGAGTTGTACCGCACCTTGCTGATAGTCCAGCTGATGCGCTGACCCTGGGGGTCGACAAGGTGACAACTTTACTCTTTGCCGATGATACCCTGATAGTTTCCAAGACCCCTAGTGGCCTGCAACTCCTTTTAAAGTGCTTTGAATGCTTCAGCGAAATGAGAGCCCTTGAGGTTAATACCTCGAAGACCAAACTTTTTATGCTGAATCTACATAGATCTTTTAAGGGCACTCTGTCCCTGGATGGGATCCCTCTTGGGAGAGTGAGCACTTTTGATTATTTGGGTGTCGCTCTCTCTGAAGACTTGTCTTGGAAACATCATGTTAAGAGGTGGAACCTCCAGCATAGGCGAAATACAGGGGCCCTGATCAAAGAGCATAAGACTTCATCGAGCAAGCCAATAGCCGCCCCTCTTTGTATTTATGATCATAAAGCTGTGGGTGACGCTTTATATGGGGCTAAACTCTGGGGGTTTGAAAAACTGGATGCATTACAAGCAACTGAAAATAAATACTTAAGATCACTATGCTCACTTCCTCAGATTACTCCCCTGACTCCGATGAGATTAGACATGGGCAGTACCTTGATTGTAGAAAAAGCTCAGTTACGCCCTTTACTCTTTTAGTTACGTTTAAAAACTACCCCTGAGTTAGACCCATATGCTGTTGCCCTCGATGAAGTTTACACACTTGACCGCTTTAGGACAATTGGCTGGTTTACCAAGGTGAAGTCTATGATCACTACCATAGGGTCAGAAGGTGCAACGGGTACTAAAAATCCAGCATCTTTACCTAGTAAAACCCTGATCAAGTAGCGTTATTGGGACTGGGTGGTACAGTCTTCTATTTCTTTTCCATCTTGGGGCCCCCTAACACTTGATTAAATGGAGTTTAAATTGGTAGGTGTCTTTGAACAATACTTGAAGGTGATGAAGCGGACTTTAGAGATAAGTTTAGATTCAGTACGCTGATTTAAACTCCCATAATTTTTAATTCACTAACGAGTGTTGCATGTTTTTGTACTGACTCAACCGAGAATAATGTGCACCTACTGGAACACGTGGGTCTAATGATATGAGCTCTTGTCATGTTTGTCATCACGCTTTAAATAATATATGAACTTTTTTTTTGTTTGTCAAATATTAACTGCGGCTGTCTTTTAAATAATAGCATGTGCTTTCTCTTAAATGTGCTTTCGTTTATGTCGTGTCATTTTATGTGTCTGTGTTTTGTTTGTCTTTTGTGCATTATGCTAGGTAACATAGACTAATGGGTTAACATTAGCAAAGGGGGTGGGTAAAAGAATAATTATCATTTCTCGAATTAATTGATGTCTTGTGTTTCCTTGCATACTAGAGTCATTCTTAAAGAGGCCTGTGGCCTATTTCTAAATGGATGTCCGAAGTCCTGTCGAGTTGGGCCTTGCACAGCAGTTGATGAAAAGAAAATATTTTCTTCATAATTCTTTGAAAAACACACGCGGAAGCAAGGCTGAGCAGAGCATTGAGATTATCTTTGTATAAAGTTTCATTGCCAAGGACAGGATGTGTAGCGGCGGAAAAGCTTGGACGGAGGAAGCAACGAACATTTTTTATTAAATGTTGCAAGCTTCGGAAGAGCCTGTGACACACGTAGACAAAGGACAATGCCGCTCTTAAAGAACGTGATTCTTACAATGTGAAAGGCGAATGACTTCATGGAGTGACATTTCTCGACCAATCATGCTTCGTGTTGGTCGGTTATTTGTATTCTTTTAGTTAGTTCTAGATAGAGAAAAGGTATAAAAATTGCCCCCTTGGAAAGAGCACTGTTGGCTTGTTCCTGTGCTTGTGAGATGCTGTCAGACTTTCCTCTCACGTAAGGATTCCATACTTAACTTTTTCTCCTTAGGTTCATTTCAGCATAGTTAGAGAAATAGGGTTTAGGGAATGATTTCCTAAATGTTTAAACATTTCTCATGCTGATTTTGATTTAAGCTGACAGTCTAATGTGCCTTTCTAATAAAATAATGCTGCTTATTAAATGCAAATAAAAGAATTTAATTCTTAAATGCTCTTTGCTCTGATAATAAAGTCAATAAAATAGATTTTGAAATGACAAGCTGGACTTGTTTGTTTCGTTTGAGTTACCATTAGTTAATCCATTGCCTATGATCTTGACTTAATTAAATGTTTATAAAGTGTTTTGATTAATTAGGTCATATGATTCAGTTGGTCAATTCATGTCTCAGTCATTTATGGGCCTAGTGTTAGATTTATGAATTATGGTGAGTATCGTGGTGTAGAGTTGTTCATTTGAGACTGAATTTCCTTTGGCCCGCTGGATCAAAGGCTATCACAATCCTGCAGGATAGGAAGCTCTACATGCAATTTAGATTTAGCCCCCTTCCTGTAAATTCTTTCACTGCCTCCTAGCAGCAGACCCGGACTGGCCGTAGGATGCACCGGGCAATCCCCCGGTGTGCCGCACAGGTGGGGGACGGTTTTGGGCCCCTGGGGGCCGTATTTGTTACCAGGCCGTTTTTGCAGCATAGCTGCAAAATCGTCCCTGTAACAAAATCATCAGAAAACCGGCCCTGGCAAAGAGCTCAGCGGCCACCCGCAGGGGAGGGGGGGGGCAAGCACTCTGCCAGGGTCGGTTTTGGTGCCCAGTCTGGCCCTGCCTAGCACCAGCCTCTGGCTGAGCCCTCGCTGCCGAGTCAATCAGCCATATTTTCTTTGTGTGCCCTAGGTACCATTTATTGAGAACTATGTGGTTAGCTACTGTATGAAGGCGGTTGGGTACCCGTTGCCACAGTGAAGCCTTGCACATTTTTATTATCGGACTCAAGTCTTTCTCTTGCCTTTGCAGTCACCAAATTCCTTGGCAAAATGTGGATTATTAGGAGGTCCTTAATGAAAATGCAGTTGATGTAATTCCTCTTTAATTAATTCCTTTTAAATGTTCTTAGGTAATGGGAACTTTTAGCATGGATTGAGTGTTATGTTTCACATTATGCCCACATGGCGGGTCATGCAGATCAGATTTTACAGCGTAGACTTATGCGGACATAGTTCTTAATAGCTCTTAATGGCCCTGCAAGCCTTTTTAACAGTTTTATTATTGCTTAGTAATTTCGTCTAAGTTGGTCATTGATGGTTGATGAGCTGGAGCTGTTGCTCTTACAATGTTTGCACCTACCTTTCTTGTATTGCAGGTATTTGCACTTTATCGATCCTTGTATTATTATTTAGGATCAGTGCTTAAGATGGACTGTGATAGGTTTTCGCTACTAGCTTTAGTATGCTTAGTTCGATTTTTTATGTACGTTATGCACTTGCACCTTTTTGGTCCTTATACCATTGTTAAAGATTATTACTCAGTTTGGACTCTTATACCATGCAGCTACGGACCTCTCTATATGCATCTGTACCTTGATGGTTGGTACATGTTGCCCAGGAATACCGTCCAACTTGGTCTTTGTAAATCCACAGTTACTGAACCTTGTATACTTGTTTTTATATTACGTGTATTGAATGCATTTGCACTTTTATGGTTGTAACAACCGAAATAAAGTTATTGACTTGACTTGACAACACCTATATCAAACTATTTCAACAACTGTAAAACAGACAAAACAATCAAATTCACTCATTTATAATGTCCTCATCAGATTATGGGATTATGATGAGTAGACTGGTGTAGTTGCACCACCTCAGCCTGATCTTTGGTATGGCAGATTTTTGTTTTGAGGCCAGCTAGCAAAAAAGTCTCAGTAAAGATTCTCATACATACAGCTTATAAAAGGAGTTCACACAGGCTAGCTCGGGCAGAGTTGGCTTGTGCTGCTGAACAGCAGAGATCTTCATGTTCTTCCATATCTTTTCAACCTGGATACACTGTGCATGCTCAGGCACTTGCTGCTGAACAAGACAATAATCTTGCTTGTCTTAACATGACTCTTTTTTGCTGCTTCCATAAGCAGATAAGAATTTCCTCAGAGACAAGCAGACCTATACAGCACAAGCTTGTGCAAGATCACATCCCAAACTTGTACTACATCACAAATATCCTCATATGCAATACAAACATTATCACTTCTCCAATTAATAGTTTTGTTTTTTACCTCACTTTCTACAGAGTTATTATTTCCTGTTTTTTCAGAAGTGAAAACAGTTCTTTTTCCTCCATATATTTTCTCACAAGGAGTTTTACTGTTCACAACTTCTGTTTTCCATTTCCCCCTACAAAAAGAGAAAAAACAAAACATTTGAAAGTTACGTAGTAGTTAATAAATGATGTCATTCTTCAATATATTCTTTAAACTTTTCTACATCGTTCACCCACATACAAATATTTATATCTAGTGTACCACTGACTTGTTATTCCTTTCTCCTGAAAAACTCCACACCATCACCCAGTGCACTTTTTTCACAAATAAATTAGAACATGCTATCAAACCTGATTTCATAAAAGTTTATAAAGTAACTAATTTGTCTTAAACCTTTGGTAACATTGAGCACTATATTTCACTTTAAAAATAGCAATATCACTACTCAAATACCTCATGCGGCTAACTTATATGTACTGTGAGGTTCATAAAAACACTAGGGCTATATTAATACAATACACATTCTTTCTTTTGCAGTTTGAGAAATACTGCGTCATTTACTTACAAGTACATACAGTTTGAACACTTCATTATATAACATAGCACAGTCTGCAATACTTGCTGATATCTCTCTACATTCCAATGTTTATCTCTCAAAAACTATATTGAGAAATCTACACCTCTACAAACAGCGTATTACTCAGTAAACCTTGGGTAGAATCATTTTGCAACCAGTAGTAAAATTATCCTCAACAAACTCTATAAAGTACACTATTACATTTTTTGTTTATTCTGTTTATTGAAATCTTTTGATATATAAAACATGATACAGACATGCAAAAAAACAACGAGTACCAGTTGGAACAACTATTCACATAGTTGGATATTGCATGAAGTCATTACACAGATGAAAAAAAATTGCTTGTCTCAGTCCTAACCTGTCATTAAGCCAATATACTTTGTAAATCCCCAGTTTGACATCGACAATCATGGCCTGCCATTGGATCAATCTCCAGGCACCATGAAAGGGCACAGTATGCTCCCCACAACATTCTATCTGCACAGTCCAGCAACTCCTCTCAGCTAAGCCATTGGGTCATGTCTACTATGTGAGCAACCAGATCCTTTGTAACAAAATTATATACATCCCCTCACAAGAGTCAACTAGGAAAAACAGTGAGGACTAAGAGGGGAGGGGGGAAACGATCTGTTTTATGACCATATCACCCTTCACACAATCCCAGTTACATCAATCTCAATTTCACATTTTAAAATATCAATACCTCAGAAGTCATGTATTGCACTTGCTACAGAACTCATTATTGACTGGGCACTTTGTGTCCAGCGTGTGGGCTAGTATGGTTAATGTTGAGGGTAGTTGAAGGGTCATCCAGAGCCAATGCCACCTGTAGCGCCATCAGCATCACTCCCCATGCTGCTTTGATGGGATACTTATGAAGCCCCAGCGTGTCCTCTCTCAACAATAAAGTGGCCTCGGCTTTAGCCCAGTGTAACATCGAGTGAAGGGGGGTCAGCCGCCTTCCAGTGGCGGGTGACCAAGCGCTTGTCAACCGCCAGCCCCAAATCTAGAAAATGGGAGGAGACCCTGTGTTCTTTATCTCTGGGGAATATACCTGTTATAGAAGGCCCCCAAGTATTTGGTAGTGCTCTATCTGTGCTGGTGGTTAGTAAGCGAATCACTCCAAGCCAGTAATTCTGTAATTTGGGGCATGTCCATATCATATGCAATAAATCAGCGTCTGTCAATTTGAGCAGGAAGGCAGCAAGAATCCACCCTATTAAAGAACCTGTTGTTTAGATCCGGGGATATGTAGGCCCTGTGAACTTTATAGAATTGAATTAGCCTGAATCTTGCATTCCTAGGGATCTGTCTGGGACTTTCCAGCAACATTCCTCATTCCCTGGGTGTGTATGGTCGTGCAAGGTCTGTCTCCCATTTAGTGCGCAGACGTGTTAAATCAGTGAGGGTATGTTCTCTAATGGATTCCACAAACCATTTTATAAGGTGTTGCCCCGCACCCAGTACGTGAATATATTGTAACAAAAGGTGCGTCGGCAGCTCTTGCGAGAGATCACCTCAGTAACGTCTCAGTGTAGCTATCCAGGAGGCATGCATTAAGAACTGCCTCAATGGGATACCTTCCACGTCTAACATAGAGGAGAACGGCCACAGTGCATCCTCCACATACAGGTCACCCAATGTGTGTACATCAGCCTCTCGCCAAGTAGCAAATTCAGCTTTACTAACTCTACCCCTTCCCCTCGATATTCCCAAGAGTGGTATCACGAGCGCATATGGTACTACCTGCCTAGTGAGGTATAAGGCTCTACAGAAACATTTCTGGGCTAACTGTACCAGAAAGGGGTGAGTCGTACTGGGTCTATCGCATGGATGGAAGATGAAAAGGAGCCTATCTAACGTACACGCTGGGGTGCTCTCCGCCGTATCCTCGAGATTGAGTTCAGCCAGCCACTTCACCACCCACTGTATTTGAGACGACAGATAGTAATGTTCTAGATTGGGGAAGGCTAAGCCACCCTGCATCTGGGGCAGATACAATTTATCAAGCGCAACCCTACAACAACTATTGGTCCATATGATGTCCCTCCAATGGGCGAAAAAATTATGCCGGCAGGTATAGTGGAAGGTTTGCGAAGAAATATAACAACAACCTGGGCAACACCACCATCTTAATGACTCCTACCTTGCCTGCAACAGAAGGTGAAGTGTTTTCCAGAAGGCTACCTGGAATCGCAGTGCTGCGATTGCTCCAGATAGGTTGCCTTCTAGAAGATCACGATTCGTGTGATAGATGCGGACACCTAAATATCGAAACACCACCGGTTGCCAGGCCACCGCTACGCCGCTTACCATCCACTATGGGCCAACTACATCAGGAGTAATGGGAAATAAACACAATTTCCTCCAATTCACTTTCAGCCCGAAACTCTAGCAAACAACTGTAGTGTGCTAGGTATAATTGGAGGTATCACCTGTAGATTCTTAAGGAAAATCAAGATATCGCCCACGCATAGTGAGATAGAATGAGTCTCTTCCCCCAGCCATATTGCCCATTGATCTGCCAGTTGGCGTAAAGCTATGGCCAGAGGTTCTATAGCCAGGGAGAATATAAGTGGGGAGAAGGGGCACCCCTGCCTGTTTCCCCTGCTGATCAACAGAGACTTGGAGAGCAAAGTCCCCAAACGAACTCGTATGGTGGGGGTGTCATACAGTAGCTTGACTAAATTTTGGAATTAGGGCCCAAACCTTCTCAACACTGCGAATATATACTGCTATTCTACCATATCGAAGGCCTTCTCCAGGTCTAAGACCATGAAACCCACTGCCGGCTCAGTCGGTACAGCCCTGCGCATCATCCGAAAGAGTCTTCGGATATTTAATGTGGTTTACGAGCCGGGAAAAAGCCATTCCGATCCCGATGAACCAATTGTGGGGTGACCAGGGCCAGTGAACCCGCCAGAACTCCTGCCAGTATTTTATATTCTCCATTTAGCAGTGCCAATGGCCAGTAGGCGCTCGTGGGATCCATATCTGGCTTAGGAATAGTGGCCAAACTGGCTTCTGTCATCGAGGCAGGCCGAGCAACCGCCTCTATCGCTTCCGTATAGACTTCTAATAGTTGTGGACCTAACAGATCCGCATAAGTCTTATAGAACTCATGGGGAAGTCCATCTGGTCCTGGAGCCTTTCCAGTAGGCAGCGCACGCATCGTACCCTTTACTTCCTCCAACGTGATAGGCGCATCTAGTTCCAGGTGCTCCCCTGCATAAGTGTCAGAAAAGTAATACTGCCCAAAAAGGAATGAATGTCCACATCAGAGGCAAACTGGGCAGACCTATACAGTTGTGCAAACTGTGAAGTCAGCTCCCTATGAATCTCATGCTGTGTAAATTTAAGCCTGCCGTGCTGGGACCGAAGTGCAGTGATGAGGCTCGTGGCCTGATCCCGCTTGATAAACCAGGCCAACAAAGCCCCAGTTCGATCCCTTTTGAGTGAACCGTTGCGGCGTGCACCACATAGTTTAGACATCTCTGGTGTTCCAGGAGTTCCGTATGTTTCTTACTCGCTTCCAATAGCGGTGCCTGAGCTGGTGCGATCCCTACTGTTTTGGATTCTAACCTTAATAAGTTCCTTTCCATTACGAGCAACTCTGACTCTACCTGCCTCCTCATGCTGCAGCCCAGCCCCAGACACCTCCCACGTATTGTTATCTTCATAGCAGCCCACTCCACCATGCCAGAAGAGGCTGTCCCCTTGTTATGTGAAAAATACTCACTGAGGGCTTTCCCTATCCCATCCCTGAACAGCGGATCCTCTAGTGTCAACGCCTGTAGCCACCACGTGGGAATAGCAGGAGGTCCAGTTTCCCATGTCAGTGAAACATAGTGTGGGTTACGGTCTGACTGTGTATGACCCTGATAATCCGAGCTTGTGACATATGGGAGTAGGGAGGGAGAGCCGAGGAACCTATCTAGCCATATGTGTTAATGTGGCACAGAGTAAAAGGAATACTCCCACACTCCGGGATTCCGGTGCCTCCAGATAGCCACCACATCCCACCCACAAGTCCAACCACTCAAAACTGCACAGTTAGCCGTGGCTGCTGTGTGGTTTAGGGGGGAATTGATGTGTTCAACCCAACGTCCAAAACACCATTAAAATCCCCTCCAATCAGCCATGGAGTGTCACACCATTTAGAGAGAATTTGGGAAAGTGAACTGAGGAATGGATTTAAGTCTGTGTTTGGGGCGTATACATTACCCAGCAATACATAATGTCCATCTAGCCAACCCCTCAGGAACACAAATCTATCATCTCTGTCAAATACTACTTCCCCTACTGTAAAGGTTGCACCTGGATAGACCCTTATCAGGGCCCCTCGTGTGAATAGTGAAAAATCGGAGGCATACACCTTGCCCCTCCATTGTCTTTGCAACCTGGCCGCTTCAACACTGACTAAATCCATCACTTGCAGTAGGGCTATACGCATGTCATGTCTTTTAAGATATGAATAGACCGCGTTTCTGTGAGATGGTGTACGGAGACCCCTCACATTCCAGTGGGTATTGTGTAATCAGTCATGTCACTGCATCATATAACTACCCCCTGTGACCTAGCCCAGGTTTGACAGTATTTTGGGTTGGTAAAGAACGATGGTGTCGCCCCCTCTCCCCCAGGGAGCCTTTATGAGTATTAGGGAGGGAAAAAACGCAAACAGGGCGGTGGAGAAACCGTACAAGAGCAGCCCCCATAAACAAGAGGTGCTGCCCAAACCTATATAGGATGCATACTATCCGTAAAACCAAATGATACCCTGTAGTAGGGATGAACGAAGGGGGTGAAAGACCTAACAGGACGCCTTCATTGCATATTCCCCGTATGTCACACAACCAACCATGAGGAAATACAAATAACTAGAATAATCTGAAATAGCCATACATTAAATCACATTCAATGTTATCCCACCCAAAGAGACAAGGGCAGCCGTATAAGGTACCACCCGGCTGCAAGACTGTCAATGGTTTGTGGTATAAATACCTGGGCCCCAGTCCTTATACAATGCTATCAGAGGTCTGTGGCGTGACATCCGGCATTCGCAATGACACCGCATCTGAAAGTCCAGCTGCTGACGAGCCCTCATCCTCCGACAAGTGGAGTGGCGTTCCCTCCCGGTTGATCACCTCTGCAGTTTCCACCAGCCGCTCCACCTCCCGGACCACTGCCTGTCTCTCCTGCTGAATCTGGTCTTGTCCAGGGACTGCCGAAAGGCCAGGATACCGCCTCTTGGATCTCTGCCGACGAGTCCTCATGCCACTCGCCTCCTTCCACCAGGTGTCCTTTATGCCAGTTGGTCTAGGGCCTGATAACTGGCCAGTGGTTTCCAAACAGTCCCAGGTATCCTGTGGAGTGTCAAAGAATCATGTTTTCCCATCCAAGACCACTCTGAGCTTTTCTGAATAGAGCCAGGAATATACTACATTCAACTAGTGAAGTTTCTGCTTGACCGGAAGAAAGGACCCTCTTTGGCACTGGACCTTGAGTGTGCAATCCGGTAAGAAGAGAATCCTAGCATTATCAAATTTAACTTCTGCCAATTTCCTGGTTTCATGCAGGATCATAATCTTGTCTCTAAAATGCAGCAGCTTGAAGATAAGCGGACACACCCCAGAGCATGGCGCCGGCTTTCTACCTGGGATGCAGTGTGCCCTCTCTATGGTGGAGAAGGAGGAGGTAAGAAGAGTATCCTTGAGCCATTGATCTAGTAAGGCCACTGCGTCCTGGCCCTCCGCCCCCTCCGACAGTCCAACAGGCATATATTGTTCTGGCTAGAGTGGCCCTCAGCATCCTCCACTCTGTCCTTAAGGTATCGAACACGAGATTCATGCGCCTTCTGTTGCTTTTCTAAGAAATTGGCGGCTGGTTTTAGCTCTAAGACATCCTGCTCTACTGCCGTAACCCAATCCCCTAGTTTCTGATGATCAGCATGTATTAATGTAAGGTTCAAGCAACATTGTCTATCTTAGACTTCATTGATTCCCTGGTGCTTTCTATGGCATGCAAGATAGCATTCAGACGGTCGTTTGGGAGATCCTGCTGGAGAGCATTGAGTCCATGTCCGCTGGACTCGTAACCTGGGAAGAGGTCCTCGACCCGGCACACTTAGTGCGACCCATTAGGTCAACCGGTGATCCAAGAGTGAGCCAAGGATACAGTCTTTCTACAGAACAAGGCAAGAAAGCTGGGAAGTCCTCTCTGTGCACATTGCAGCACATAGTAATGGCAGGGGACACACACACAATCTCTCCACTCACTGAATCAGACTCCGCATGCAAAGCATAGCTCTCCAGTGCAGCGTCCTCCGCAGCTTCCCCTCCTCAATCCGCCCACAGCCATGCTCACCTCTTACCTCTTCTTATGCATCAGCAATTTCCTGTGGCTCCAGGAATCGAAGGCTCAGTCCCAGGTCTCACCGGTCCCATTGAGCGAGCTGCTCGTCATCTCACCCACTCTCAGCTCCGCCCCATCTACAGTGCTTGTGAACAGGGGACTTCAGACCAGGACACGGCCACCACCATCCCTCCTCTGACCCCTCGCTAGTATGCTAAGCGGGAGGGGTGGCACAGTCACCACAGTGCCCAGTCCAGCTCAGGCCAGATGCATGCCCTTCAAGCCAGCTCCTCCAGTGGGTGGCCTCATCACTACGGGCCTGCTCGTGCCTCCTCTTGCAGTTAGGCAGATCGGGCTCACTCCCCTCTCCAGCGTACACCCAGGCCGCCTTGCACTCTTCTATATGGCTCCGTTAGCCTCTAAGTTTCTTCTACGCCACACCAGGAGCTCCACACCGAGCTCCCAGGCCTCTGTCCTGCGTCTTACCCACCCAGCGCCGTCTCCGCTGCTCCTGCCAGCCCAAACTGACTCGGCAAGGGTGCAGCTCCGTTACCGTGGGCTCGCTCGCATTCCTTCTTCCGGGCAGATAAAGCGGGCTCACTCCCCTCTCACAATCCACTCCTGGCTACCACGCACGCATCTGCATGGCGCCGTCTGCCGCAGCGCTCCTTATCTCTGTTTCCAGAACCCACCACCAAGCTTCATGGCCTCTACACTGTGTCCTGCCTGCCAGACGTCGTTTCGGCAGTCTGAGTCGTCCCAGGTCTGAACCGGTCTCAGAGTCCGGATCCGTCGGCAGCGGTACCGCTGCCTATCACCACTCTTAAATGCAGCTGAAGACAGCAGTCTCTTTCAGGTCTAAATTAAGTCACATCAGCTGAGGACAACACAAAGAGACTTCCTTCGCCTCTAAAGATCCAAGAACAATCTGAGCTCTCTCTGGGTCTGCATCCAATTACATTACAGCATATCTTCAACCATGTAATAAGAATGTTAGCTATTGGTTCACCGTAGCCCTTTTTCTACTTTTCCCCATACAATCTTGCAAGACTCTTTCGGTATTGTAAAACACCTTGTGGCAGGCCCAGTAATTTTTCATGCAGGTCTTGAGAGACGCTAGCGGGATTGAACCAGCCTCACACAGAAAGCTTCACTCCCTGAAGCTTGCACACTACTCTCATGGGATCACAACACAATTTGAGAGACATAGTAGAATATGGAAGGAACTAGCCTCTCTACTTAGAACCCTCTCTTAGATAATGAGTGTCAATACTAGGGTGTAAGAAGGTGTAAGGGAGCAACTGCTCTCCCTTTTCAGCCCTCTCTCTCAAATTATGAATGTGCGCAATAGGACATGAGAAGTAACAGGTCTCTCATTTCAGTCCTCTCTCTTAGATGACGGATGTGTGTAGTAGGTAGTGGGGAGGAACTGGTATCTCCTATCAGAATTCTCTCTCAGATGACAGATGTGCGTAGTCGCGAGTGGGGAGGGTCTCACCTCCCTTTCACATCACTCTCTCAAATCAAGAGTGTGCGTAGTAGGGTGTGTGGATGAACTGGCCTCTCCTTCAAAACCTCTCTCTCAGATACCGGGTGTGTATAGTAGGGTGTGGGGAAGGATTGGCCTCTCCTTTTAGACCTCTCTCTCAGATGACAGATGTGCATAGTAGGGTGTGGGGAGGGACTGCCCTCTCCTTTCAGACTTCTCTCCCAAATGATAGGTGTACGTAGGAGTGTATATGGAGGGGCTGGCCTCTCTGCTGAGACCTCTCTCTGTATTGATAGGCATGCATGGTAGGGTGTGAGGAGGGACTGGGAGCTCCTTTCAGATCTCTGTCTCAGGGGACATATGTGAAAAGTAAGGTATTGGGAGGGACTTTCAGACCTTTTTCTCAGATCACAGGTGTGCATAGCATGGTGTTTGGACGGACTGACCTCTCTGGTGAGACCTCTCTCTGTAATGATGGATGTGCATACTAGGATGTGGAGAGGGACTGGCCTATCCTTTCAGGCCTCTCTCTAAGATGACCGCTGTACTTAGTAGGGTATGGGGAGGGACTACCTTCTACTTTTAGTTCTGTCTCTCAGATGATGGGTGTGCATAGCAGAGTGTGTGGAGGGCTGGCCTCTCTGCTGAGGCCTCTCTCTGTAATGATGGCTGTGCATAGTAGAGTTTGGGGATGGACAGGGCTCTCTTTTCAGACCTCTAGCTCAGATGATGATTGTGCATAGTAGGGTGTGTGGATCAGCCTTAGCTCTTCTCACAACGCTTCCCAAACCAATGAGCATAAAGAGTAGACTCTTATAAACATAATCTCCAGTAAGAACCCTTCTTACAGTAACAAGTATGCATAGCAGAGTGTATTTAAACATCACCTGTTACTTCCTACGTTTCATAATCCTGCAACAGTCTCTTTAGATCATAGCATTTAGGGCCAAATCTATCAAAAAATGTTTTTGGGTCAAATGTATCCAAAAAATGTTTTTCTATTCCCTAATTGCGAATCTTTGCGAGCCACAGTTAGGGAATCACAAAACGGCATGCATGAAAGTGTGTAGTACACTTTCTGCGATTCCTAAGGGGTCGCAAATGACCTACCTCATGAATGGTAATGAGGTAGGTTGCAGTTTGCGACCCCCTAGGAATTGCAAAAATCACAGGGATGGTGGCCTGCTAAGATCAGCAGACCACATGTCTGTGGTTGCTTTTAAATAAAACAATATTTTTTTGTAAAGCTGCCTGTTTTCCTTAAAGGAAAAAAAGCTGCTTTACAAAAACAAAAATGAAAAGTGTTGTTTTCATTTTTTAAGAGCAGACAGTGGTCCTTGGGACCACTGCCTGTTCTTAAAAATGTTTTTACAAACATTCACAAAGGGGAAGGCTCTTTTGTGGAATTCTTCCCATTTGCTAATGGGTTACCACCTGCCTGAAGTAGGTGGTAAAAGGCGAATGTTTTGCGACTGCATTCACGGTCACAAAACATTCATGCACACTGTTAGGATTCGCTATTAGGAAGAGGCGCCCTAAACACACCCCTTACAAATAGCGAATCACAAACCCATTTTGTGATTCGATAACAGGTTACCGAATCGCAAAATTGGGTTTGATGCATCGCAAAAGCATTTTTTTGCGATGGCAAACAGCACTAGTCTGCGAATCAGCCCATTTGCGAGGAGAAAAATGTTTGATGCATCTGGCCCTTTGTTTTTAAAAGGGATATTCTTCTCAAACACAAGAAACACAATATGCATTCCTACTAGTAGAGTGCATTGAGAACACATCTACTCCTTTTCACTATTCATGATCCCGCAAGAGTTCTGCAAGATTGTAAAAATTAGTTAAAACAATATACATTTATTTTCTTCACAGTAGTTTTCCATTCAACACCACCTCTCTAAATATGGGAGAGCAGCATGCCTTTCTGCTGCCCCCTTATATAGCTTTTTTTTACTTCATTTCAACAACACCTCCATTTTTTTACAGTAAACTGTAATAGTGGCCATTTCAGTTCAAAATTTCCAACCACCAGCCAATCAGACTGCTCACTCTCACAGGACTCTCAAGAGCCACTCTCTCCTGGGAGAGTGTGAAGCCTCATGGGAAAAACAGGCCTCTCAGCCAATCAAAGGCTTCAATTTTTTAATTCAAACTCTCGTGGGGTGCTCTCGAGACTCTCGTGACCCCAACTGCCAAAATATACAATTATATTAGACCCTTAATATTTCAAAAACTACTGAACGGATTTACACCAAATCACAAAAAGCACAATCTGAGGCCCAATATCGAACTTCTTGATAGTTTTGGTGCAATTCCGTTCAGCAGTTTTTGCTGCAGCTTTGTGATGGACCTTTCCTTTTTTGCAGATTTATCCCCATACCTTTTGCCTCCTGTATTTTCTGACCCTATGTTTGTTGGTTTTATGACTCTGGGCACTTTACCACTGCTAATCAGTGCTAAAGTGCATATGGTCCCTGTGTAAATTGTGATTCGCATATATGATTTACTGGTAAGTCTCTAGTAAAGTGCACTATGTGTGCCCAGGGTCTGTAAATTAAACGCTACTAGTGGACTTGCAGCACTGGTTGTGCCACCCACATGAGTACCCCTGTAAACATATCTCAGGCCTACCACTGCAGTGTCTGTGAGTGCAGTTTTAACCTGCCATGTCGACCTGGCTACTGCACTTACTTGCTGGGCCTAAACCTTCCCTTTTTACTACATTTAAGTCATCCCAAAGGTAGGCCCAAGGTATTCCCAATGGGCGGTGTGCAGTGTATGTGAAAGGTAGGACATGTGCCGGTGTGTTTGGCATGTCCTGATAGTGAAATGCTGCCAATTTCGTTTTTAACTATTGAAAGGCTATATCTCCCATAGGTTATCATTGGACCTGCATTGTAACATCCTACAAGTGTAACTTTCAATTGGGAAGAGATTGAGATGTGGAGCTTCGGCTTCCTGATCTCAGAGTTTTAAAAATACATCTTTCAATAAAGGTGATTTCTAGATTGTGTGTTTGTAAATGCCACTTTTAGAAAGTGATTCAGGGTAAGAGATGGCTACAAGGGATTTTGTTCATAAACTTAGTACCTATGATTTTACACATATCACTCTGGGGTTGTTTAAGCAATTGAACCCAATTGTATCCAAAGGATAACTTAATCATTATCAAAATCCCTTGTAGCCATCTCTTACCCTGAATTACTCATTGCCCAAGCCTGCAAGGGTTTATTGGGTTACCCAAAATTTCTTTACACTTTTAGAAAGTGAGCATTTTCTTATTTAACCATCTTGTGCCTCTGCCTGCCTGTGGAATCAATGTTTGGTTTGTAGCTGACAGGAGCTGGTTTATGCATTCACTCTAGACAGTCAAACACAGGGATTTGAGGTGTGTCCTGCATATCCTGATGAGTCTTCCTGGGTTAGAGCGGTGGGAGGAGTAATCAATAAAACCTGAATAGACATTGGCTGCCTTTCACAATTCTGTCTCCACCTCCTGTAGTGTGCCTCGCCAGGGCAGGACAGAACTGGTTCTAGTGACCAAGAGAGACTCTCTTTGAGGTGTGCTGACTTCAAAGGAAAGAAGAAATATAAGTAGTCCTGCTCTGACCCTAGGATTTTAGAACACTTCTGGACTTAAGAGTAGTCTGCCAAGAAGAAGAGCGGAAGAGCTATCAGGAGGAGTTACATCCCTTTGCTGTGTGTTGCTTTGCTGGGTAGGTCTGCAGTTGCTGTTTCTGTCTGTGAGCAGTGGAAAGGACTGGTCTTTTACTTTGCTTAGTAAGAAGATTCTCCGAGGACTTGAAGTAGAGCCTGCCTCTTGTTAAGAATTCTCATTGACATAAAGACTTCACCTGCACAGGGGCGGCTACTCCTCTAGGGTGGAGGAGCATTGCCTCACTGTTCTCAGACCAGTGGAAAAAGGAAAAACAAAATGATAATTACAACATTATCATCATTTTATTTTTCGTAGCTATGGGGTTAGGTTAGGGTGGGGCTAGTGTCACAGGGAGAAGAAGTGGTTTATGCACAATAAGTGTACATGACGGTTTGACCGTCCGTCTTGGCCTGACCAAACAGTCATGTAAACTTTGCATGTTCTCCACCAGCTGTATTGCACAGCCTGGGTGGAGGGCATGCACAGGCTCCCACTCCCTGTCTGAGCACTGAACAACGATGCTCAGACCGATCACGATGCTGCTGTCATATCGACAGCTGCGTCATGATTAGCTTAGAGGAGCCTGTGTGCTTCCTGCTTACGGACTCGGAGTCAGGAAGAGTAGCGGAGAGATGGCGGAAGAGATAAGTTAAAAAACATTTTTTGTTGTTGTTTTCAACCCGTGCCACGCCACCCACATTTCCTACCAGCCACCACTGCCTCTGCAACTGACTAAACAGCACCTGTACTCCTCTGCTGGACTCCTGAATGCCAAGTGGTGCCAATTCCAGTTCCTAGGCCCTTGGAATCTTGTGGTTGGTGCTCCCAACCAAGAAAACCAACATCGATGCCATCAGGCATGCTGCCAGTGATGCCATGCCTGCACTGAAGCCGTGGGCACCACTTGTGAATTGCACAATGCACCTTCTCGACTCGCACTGCTGCCCTGACCTCTCCGATGCCAGCTCTTGCACCAATGCCTGTCACCGCCTGTGCCTACATCTTATCATCTCGCAGCCGATAACTGGCATGTTTGACTTCCCAAACTCATCCACACCCCACTGCTGAACGGAACCAACACCTCCCTGCTGATCCCTCCTCACCTCCTGTGCACAGCTCAGACTCGACGCCTCACCCCCACCCCTGGCAGTAAGGATCTGGCCTCCCCTTGGCCTATCGACGCTAATCTCTTTGATGCCATGCACCGTCTTTTTACTTAGTTTTCCAAGTTACTGTGGTCCATGTGGCCCTGTGGCCAGCCCTCGCACCTTGCAGTCGGTGAAATACTTTGAATTTGTACTTGCCACAATGTTGTGATTGCCCCAGTTAGAGCTATTTGTTTGTACAAGCTTTATATTTGCAATAATCGTTCTAAAAGTGATAACTTGATATATGTTAGTTGGATTTTTGTTGTTTTGGTCTTATTTGGTTTAGATAACGATACTCTAATTTTCTAAACGGTGCCCATTTGTAGTGTTTTCACTGTGTTACTGAGTGTTTGGGTACAAATGCTTTACACATTTCCTTTGATACAGGCCTGCCTGCTCGTACCAAGCTACCAAGAGGGTGAGCAGGGGTTATCTAGGTTATCCTGACTAGAAGGAAGGGTCCCTACTTGGACAGGGTGCAAACCACTGCCAACTAGAGACCCCCATTTCTAACATTGCCTTGTCTAATGAAGTCTATGGAAAATGAATGGGGATTGTGTTTTGGGACCATCCTTTTATCTCATCCCCCATTAGACAGATCACCTTGACACTTTCCTGGAAGGAGCTGATATGGATGAACTTTTTGGAAAGTTTTGTGAAGATTCGTCATACGGGCCAAAGTTATTGGGAAACCCAAAAACGCTCCGTCTATGGAAAAGCTAACCTAACTATAACTACCTAGACTGCCATTAGGTTAAATGGATTTATACATATCACAGGATGTTGAGCTGACGCAGTGACTAGAACCTGGTTCACCACCTCTGAAGTCTGCAGCTCTGGCCATTACGCCACATCCTCTCCCCACTTTCATGGTTAGTAGTTGGTTCTGATGTAGCCGGCTCTAACAAGAGAAATAGGCTGGGGCAAGCAGCCTCCTGCCGAGAGCCCCGGCAATTATTTATACAAATTAACCACTGCTTCTGCCAGGCCACTACTTCTGCCACTACCCTGCACTCTAACATGCTTGGAAAACAAATTCATATGCTGAGCACACACCCCTCCCCCAGCACCTACATTAATAATACTGATCTGTTCTTGTGAAGCATCAGCTGCCGCCAAGCAGGCTCAAGAGAAATGATAACCCGGCGTACATCCGCTGCTGAGAACACGAACTGCGGGGTCTCGAGAACACAGAATCGCCGGAAGCGAAAATGACAGTTCTCATACAGTGCAAGGACTAGCCAACTACGTCGAGTGGCTAGCTCGCTGAGAGGCAGGACTACACATAATCAAAAGATCTTGCAATTTATGAGGCTGAAAAACATGTTTAACATAATAACATTAACAAAATCTAAGCCGGGCACTGGTAAAGGCCTATTATTTCCACCACTGTGTTCAAGTGGAGCAATTATGGCTTATATTGTCCCCGTAAGAACAGATGTCCGGTAATAAATGGAGCTGTTATTAGAAAATAAAAGTGTTTGAGGCACAGACGCACCATAGGTGACTTCTTGTATGAATTTGAACCTTTTATTGAATGTTAATTCAGCTTGCACTACTGTTTTCCATGCTGTCTGATTTGTGTTTGCAGTTGTAGTTAAGTTAGGGGGTTTTGGGCACACACAAGCAAAGAAAGGAAGCTGCTCCACTATGTCTTCCAGGGGATAGGTTTGGCCCAGCAGGGGACAGGTGCCCTGAACTGCACAAAAAGAAACAGAAAGGGTAGTTCAGCCAGGAGAGTTTGAATAGGGTACAGCATCACGGTGTTAGTAGCCATATGAGGCTTCAGAGAGTACCCAGTAACTAATCGTACTATGTCATTAATTTTCATATGTCTCTATTCTACAGAGTCCATCAGAGACCAGAGAGTTCCCGCTATCTCTAACACACACAACCTACATCTCCCCCTTGTTAAATAAAAAGTACATTAAAAAATAAATATATACATCATAATTCTTTAATGAGTCCTCAAGGTGCTCGAATCAATCTTCCATATCTTGTTGAGTGCATAGGAGAGGCATCCGCAGCAGGCACAAGTGACACAGACACAGGTGCCGCATTTGGACTCTCCTTACTCCCATATAGAATGGTCTCACTCTGAACATCTGGAGTCAAAGAAACCTCGAGGCAGGTGTTTGAAATAAGAAGATTCTCTTGTGATGGACTAACCAGAACGATGAGCGGTCACATGTATAATTTGCTAGTGACAACCCTCAGTGGGTCTGCACAAAGAGGAGCATCAGACTTGTATTTCTGTTTCTGCCTGACAAATACTCTTTTGAACACAGTACTCCGAGCTCATCTGTGTGTATCGCCATAGGTCTTCATTTTGCGTATGGGAGATGAATCAACAGTGCAAAGTTTATCAATGTCAATAGATCTGTCAGTGGTCCATTGTGGCAATGCAGTTTCCATGACTCTCCCAAACATTAAGGTGGCAGGGCTTTCACCTGTGGTAGAATGGGGAGTTGACCTGTACCCACAAAGAGTAGAGTAAAGACCTGATTTGAGTTCAAGGCATTCTAGCGCAGCGCGCTGAACCGTCTTCTTGAGGGTGCTCATAAATTGCTCAATTACACCATTTGCCTGAAGCCCAAGAGCTGTGCTTTTCAGATGCTTGACATTTAGATGAGTCAGGAAATCTTTAAAATCTCGACTATTGAAAGTTGGACCATTGTCAGATTTCAAAATCGACGGAACACCTCATGTTGCAAAGATTCTTTATAATCTCTCAATGACTTTGTCGTGAGTGGTTGATGACAGATCTTCCACAAGGAGAAAACAGAAGTATTCCTCAACAATTACTAGTAGATGATGTCCATTGTCAAGGGGTCCAAAGAAATCAATTGCAATCTTCTCCCATGCATGATTTGGAAGATCGGACGTTTAATGGATGAGGGGTTGTCTTGGATGACAAGCAGTTGTACAAATGGCATGCCATTAGTTCCTTTTCAACTATTTCATCAAGATGAGGGAACCTCAGTCGGTCCTGTAGGGCTCGTTAAATAGAAACTCTAATTTAATGATTTGTTGTCTCAAGCTCTCAGGGATAACAATCCTCCACCCTTTTAATAGAATGCCTTCTGGGGTAAAAAAGTTCTTCCTGCACATTTTAGAATTTCTGGTATTCAAGGCCATCATGAAGAGGTTGAGGATGTTTTCTCCAAGATTGGTGTGCAATAATGTCTTTGAGTATTAGCAAATCAGTGCTTGTGGAAGCAATATTTTGCTGCACTGATATAGCAGCAGGGGTACTGGATTTTACAATGAAGTTAACGTAAGCATCAGCCACTTTAGAAGCTGTGCCATGAGAGAAGTAGTGAGCAGGGCTTTAATCTTTTCCTTGATGATGCACATTTGTATAATCATACTCCTGAAGGCGCAGCCTCCACAACAAAGGGTAGCTGGGCTTTAGGATTGCCGAAAATGATGAGTAATGCTTGGTGGTCGGTGATGATCGGGAAGTGCTTTCCATACAGAAACACATGAAAATGCTCACAAGCCCACACCACACAGAGGTTTTTTTTTCAGGTTGTAAGAAAGCATTTTCCGTCTGTGACAAACTCTGGCCAGCTTAAGCACAATGTGTCTTGGTGTATTAGGATGTTCATTGTGCAGAGCTAGTATGGCACCCAACCCTACTCGGCTGGCATCAACGATTTCTCTGTTTGTAGTTTTGGATCAAAGTATGCCATTTCAGAGGCATTTTCAATCGCATGTTTGATTCTCATGACGTTTTCTTCACATTCACATGACCAAAGAAATGGAGTATTTCATTCCATTAAGTCTCTCAATGGGGCACTTACAGTGTCTGACAAAGTCATGTATGCACTTTGAACACTACCTGACCATACCAAGGAAGGATCGCAGCATAGTTACATCTTGTGGGGAAGGAGTGAATGACAAAGGTTGTACTTTGTTTGGATCGGAAGTCATTCCCCTTTCAGAAAAGATATAACCAAAAAACTTGAGTTTTGTTTTATGAAACGACAAGTATACAATGCACTTGTTAAAGAGCTTTACCATGTTCCTTTTGTGTGGCCCCCAAAACTAATATGTCATCACTGTGATTGAAAGCATTGGTGACTGGCTGTGTTATGCGAAAAATTACATCCTGAAAAGAGTTCTGCAGCTGACAATACTGCAATACGTAGCCTTTTATATCTAAATAAACCAACATGAGTCCAAAGGTGGTAATGTACCTACAATGTTCTTATAATTCGAGTTGGTGATACCCTTTGTTCCAATCAAGGTGGGAAAAGACTTTGGCTCCATTCAGCTGCTTAATCATGTCAGCATTATGCGGACCTGGATGTCGTTCTCTTTCAATCACCTTGTTAGCTTGGTGCATATCAATGCAGATGCACACAGCTCCTCCACTATCCTTCGTAAGCACTACCATTATGGGTGCCAGCTGTGGTGTCGGAGCAGTGGATCACTCAGTGATGTCATGCTTTAATAGTATCTTAAGTTCTTTCTCAAAAGGCTCTTGTAAATTAAACCCAATTCGACAATTGTTGTCCTCATTTACGTGAAGGTGCACTTTCACTGTCTTAAGTCTTACTAGTTCATGAAACAAGGATGGAAACTGATTCATTGTCTCATGATAAGCATTGACATTGTAGTTTACAGAAATCAGCCCTATGTCAGCATTAGTGCTGAAACTGAATCATTTTCAAACATTGGAGGCATTCTCTTGGCAGCGTTACCTTGCGGCTGGTGATACCGACGGATCCCTGGTCTTCAAAGCGGGCTCCCGACATCGGCCCTGGTCCCCCTCCGCCGCCAGCGACGCCATTTCACCCAGCGTCACGGCCGCCGAGAGGGAGGGACTACAACCCCCAAGTGGCTTTGCGGCCTACGCCACACACCTGCAGGCGGCGCCCGGAGGCGCATAAAAACTACGCTCTATTCCTGGCAGAGCGGGAATCATTTTCAAATATTGGAGGCATTCTCTTGGCAGCGTTACCTTGCGGCTGGTGATACCGACGGATCCCTGGTCTTCAAAGCGGGCCCCCGACATCGGCCCTGGTCCCCCTCCGCCGCCAGCGACGCCATTTCACCCAGCGTCACGGCCGCCGAGAGGGGGGACTACAACCCCCAAGTGGCTTTGCGGCCTACGCCACACACCTGCAGGCGGCGCCCGGAGGCGCATAAAAACTACGCTCTATCCCCGCGACGCGGGACGCGCGCGGGTGGTCGCCAGGCTGAGCCCGGGCAGAGGGCGGGCCGTCTGTGGCCGTCCGGGGCCGAAGGCGGCCGGGCTGGGCTCTCCCTCTAACGTCGGACCTGCTATCATCTTCATGTACCTATTCACTGCGCCTGCCACTGAGTAGTGTTTGCATAGCTCGCTGATCATATACTAAACCAACCCCTTTGGAGCATAGGGGTATTGCGGGCCTGCTGTGCATTTCTCATCACATCAATACACCCTTATAGGGTTGGCATTATGTTTGTGGTCGAACTGAACTCCTCGCTACCCTCAACTATTGGAGTTAGCATACTGGGTCCTCTTGACAAATTCTTTGCACGGGCGAAAAGGGACATAGATAGAGAGATAGAGTTGGCAGAACGGAGAGCAGAGCGCCGCCTCTCTATCGAATTACTAAAACAGAAACCCTTAGTACCCACAATAATTGAGGTAACTTCAACGCCAAAAAATAACAATATATCATCAGTGGGAGAGCCAGATATAGACCTATTCAACACCAATGACATCCCCCTGATTTTTAAAGAAGGCCTACCTGAAACAACTCACAAGGAGCCCGCAAGCCGCACTAACACCACCCAAATACTACTGGAATCTGCTGAGGTTATTGTGCTGAACTCCCCAATAGTTCCGGATGTAGATGTGCCATGTCACTCCTCCCCCGTAGCCATTTCCCCTATGGAGGAGGGGACACAAGGGGAAACACACATAGCTAATCCACCAGTAGGTAAAATACAGAGTAAGAGAAGCTATGAAGTATGCCATTCTCCACCAAGGAAAAAGAGGAGAAAGGCAGGGGGCAGAAAAAAGTCCATAAGTACAAAAACACCATTGCGAACAAAGAACCGCACAGATAAAATTAATAAGGCCACAGTGAAAGAAGTACCAAGCAAGCCACAAGTGGAGTTGAGTGTGCCCTTAGTAAGTAAGACGCATGGAGTGCTTGTAGAGGACATTGAACGCCTCCTAAGATCCTTTATGCTCCCCATTTTAGAGAGGGTTAAAAGGTTGGGAGAAACCATGGATCGTATATTGGAAATACAAACATCCAACGAAGCAGGACGAAGCAAACGGAAGGATAATGGCCAAGTAGAGACACATCCACTACAGAACACCGTGACCCACACTAAGGACCACCCAAAAAAAAACCTCACCTATAATGTAAATGTAAATGTAAATGTGCTGGACTTGTAAAGCGCACAGCTGCCCGTAAGCGTCCCGGCGCTTGCTTAGGGAACCCGTCCTGGTATTCCCCTGTGAGAAACCACGGCAGGGTGTCCACAAGGTGAAAGCCAGGCATCCCGCCGCGAGGGGCCGTAGTGGAGATTAAGCAAGCTATTGCCCAGAGTCGCAGAGTGTGACCCCGTGAGTTGAGTAGGCACCAGAGCGAGAATTGTCGAGTCCGTGGAATTTTGAGCCCAAGACCCGCCGAGGCGGGGAATCGAACCCTGGTCCACAGTCGATCTCAGCTTCCGGGTCTGCCGCCTCTAACCACTGAGCCACGCTTCTCCACTATAATGATAAAAATGTGAAACCAATGGACACTCCGGTATCTCAGGAGGGAAATACTAAGACCATGTCCAAAAAGGTCCCCGCAGCTGCAGATGCGAGGAGAACAAACGCTCCACCACAAAACCTGCACAAAACAATATATAAAGGAAATGTAGATCTACCCCCAGAGTCATTGAATTATGTCATTATTTTGACTGGGGTCCCTAGGTACCAGCGGGTAGCATAGAGCCAGACACTAGCTTAAAAAATAAAGTTACTCATTGGCTGCGGATTAACAGACCACTCCCACCACACCTAAATGGGGAGATAGTCTCTGTTAGACGCTGTGACTGGGTGGGTGTGAGACCAAAAGAAATAGAAGGTGATGTGATCATCATAAACTTCAGGGATTATAGGGTGGTTAACCATATCTCTGACTGGTTTTCGGGAAGGCAGGAGGGGAGTGTAACCACCCGAAATTTGAGTTATTTTTACCCTGAAGGTATGATGAAGCCCCGTGTCCACCTCCCAAAATGGGGTCACCTCAATTTCCACGCACCTGCTAACTATAGACAGCACCCCAGCCTAAGTAGGCATAGGTATAACGAACCACCATTTACCACCTTGCCTCATTATCCCAATAGATTTGATCACTGTCCAGGTAATAACTATCATCCTACAAACCCAAACCTTTATTGGAATATTCCACTCCACAACCTCTTTGAACCACTCTCAGGTTTAGACCTAAATGATTGACTTGATAAACCAACAATTAAGTCAATCGGCAAACAGGGGAGGGAAAAGGAAGGTGTGTACAAGAGTCCCTCATCTGATCAGAGAGCAGGAAGTAAGAGGAATACAACCACAGTTAGTGAAATAGGGAGGATGAATAACACTAAAAAGGTAAACTGTATTATGGGTAAGGGCAATGACACTTTAACAGAGAGGGCTACAAGGAAGGATGTTGTGGGAAAACCGAATTTGAATACTGTAACTAAAGTTAGAAATACAACTAAAATCAAAGATATAAGACCAAAAGAACGGCAAATAAGTGTAGTAACGTGGAATGTGTGTGGGATTGCTAACAAAGTGACAGAAACTCTTTGGGGAGAGTTCGTTACCAACGTTGACATACTTTGTGTTCAGGAAACATGGGTTTTAACCGAAGTACATATAGATGGTTTTAAAACTTTTCATGTTCCTGCAGTAACCTCCAGCCATGGTAGGCATAAAGGGGACCTATGTGTTTATGTGTCCAATCGTCTCAATACCAGTACCAGTGTAGGCAGATCAACGTCACCCTACTTTCAATTGGTCACTATCCACCTAAATTGTCGAAATGTGCTGATAGTTGTTAATTTTTATAATAATATTGAAACCGCACATTTCAGGGAAGAACTAATGAAAGTGTCTAAAGAAATGAGGGAGGTAAAACCCTTAAAAGGGAAGGAATTAATCCGGGTTTGGGTTGGGGACTTTAACGTGAACATATGTACTAGTGAAACATGTGGTTTCCAGGACTATGGGGATGGGGAACATGGGGATAGCAGTCACTTTGTACATCACACTAAAGGGGAAATTTTAAATGACATTATGGCCAAGTTTGACCTTGGGTTTGCTAACAGGTTATGCTACCCTAAGGTGAAGTTCACCCCCACCTTTATGGCAAGGGGACTTCACTCAACTATCGATTTTATAATTCTCCCAAATAGGTTTGGGAGCAGGGTGACGAACTTCGAAACCCTTGCTATGGGCCTGAGTGATCACCTACCGTTAAAAATTCATCTTAATATACCGGGTATAAAAACAACCTCACTAACTGAGACCTTATCATGGACCCAAAATTTTGCGGTAGCACGCCAAAATAGTATTGCTTTAAAATGGAGCATGACCGACCCCGAAAAAACCTTACAAAAAATCGTGCATGATGCTCTCCCTTCACTACTTGTATGCTTAGAGGATAATCCCACAAGTGGCGAAATATTGGAGGCATTTAACAACATAACGGGGACTATACAGGGTGTTTTGACCAGGAAGTGTTCAAAAAAGAACAATACTCCCAAGGGATGGTTTGACACCCAATGTACTAAGGCACACAAAGCCCTAAAAAAGGCCCTAAAAGACCCATTAAGGGATTATGATATAATTAGAACACTAAGGAAAGCATATAAAGTAGTGAGAGACCAAAGAAAGAAAGCAATCAAGGAAAAGGCTTGGCAAGACTTACTGGAGGCAGCGGAAAGCAGAGACCCCAAGTTATTTTGGCAGGTAGTCAATTCACCATTCATTAACAACAAGGTGACAGCTAAAATGGAAATTGCTATTGATGAAAAGGCCTGGGTGGAGTTTTTCTCAAAATTATATTGTAACGCCCAAAATGAGTCCCAACTACAGAGCAAGCATCACCCGATCCCAATAGAGTTTGAACTAGAGGAGGTCAAGGCAGCTATTAAGTCCACTCAGAATAATAAAGCCCCGGGACCAGATGGGATCCCAAGTGATCTTTATAAAATGAACACAGATCTTTGGGCACCTGTTTGTCTATGAGTAATGGGGGCCTGCTGTGAAATAGGTTTTGTTAAAACTTGGGCAGAATCATTGATCATCCCAATATATAAAAAGGGGGATAGGGAAAGCCCATCAAATTATAGACCGATATCACTATTAGATTCTTTAGTGAAAATCGCAGGAAGAGTGGTCTTGACTAGGCTCCAGGACTGGGCAGAAGAACAGAATATTTTGACCCCAGTACAATATGGATTTCGGCTTGGGATGGGTACCGTGGAACAAGTGTTAAATTTTGTCCTATTACAGGGGAAATGCACTAGTGCCAAAGAGGGTTGCTTCTACGCAATCTTCGTCGACCTTTCGTCGGCGTTTGATTGTGTCATACACAACAAATTATGGACAACATTAGAGGAGATGAAAGTAGAACCTTCGATAGTCCTCTTTTTAAGACAACTATACTCGAATGCCTCTGCCAGAGTAAGGTACGGATTGGGAGGGGAATGTACAGGTTCTTTCCGCATACAGAAGGGGGTGAGGCAAGGATGTGTGCTGGCCCCATTCCTTTTCTCATTATATACTAACAGCCTGGAGAAGGAATTGGGTGCCAGCAATATTGACTCTCCCAAGGCCGGGAATAGGCAGATCAGCTCCCTTTTGTATGCGGATGACGCTGTGTTGATGGCAAGAACAAAGGTTGGCGCACAAAAAGTATTAAACAAATACATAACTTACATGGAGGAGAGGGGCCTCAAACTGAATGCTAAAAAATCCTTTGTGATGGCATCTGGCAAAGGTGGAGCCAGATGTAAATAACTTAACGTGGCAGGCACCCTACTACAAGCCACAAAAACATTCCCATACTTAGGAGTTACAATCGAGGCAACAGGGGGCTGGGGTCCCGAGGTAAAAAATAGAGCGCTAGCATTTAAACGCTCAGTTGTGGCTATAAAGCACTTTGCTAGCAAATTGGGCAGAAAACAACCAGAAATAATGCTCAGCATATATGTGGCCAAGTGTAGAAGTATTGCCCTGTATGGGGCAGGGATATGGGGATACCATGATGTGACGGCGCTCCAGATTATCGAAAATAACTTCTTTCGATACCTCCTGTCCCTTCCAAAAAGTACGTCAAATTATAACTGTCATATGGAACTAGGAATAGATTACCTGACAGACTTGATTAAAATCCAGCCAATTCTTCTCTGGAGGAGAATTTGGGCGACGCCAGAATTGGGCCTAAACCGAGAAGTCATCATGGACGTCAAGGCACTAGCCAATGTAAAAAGAATCAAATGGCTTGAGTAAGTGAGGAAAGCCTTGACGGACATCGAAAGGCCTGAATGGTATCACAAACCTGAACTAATTGGGAAAATCCCTAAGAAAGCCCTAAAAAATCTATGTATGGAACACTTTAACATCCTAAGGCTTGGGAACGAAGTCAGTAAAAGATCTGTGCTCGACCATCAGCCGCTGCTGACTACCTATAAAATACAACCATACTTAACTTTCGTTACCCTGGGGTTTGAACGCTTTGCCCTGACTAGATTCAGGTTTAATATTTTCCACCACCTGGTCTCATATCCGGAGAAAAATGACTGGAATAGAACTTTGGCCCCATGTCCATGTGACAATATATCCACCCAGTCTACCTTCCATCTTGTACTATTTTGCAAACTGTATAAAAAAGAGCGTGCTAGATGTCTGAAATATTATTTAAGAGGTGGGGCTTGGAGGCAATGTAGGCCGGCTTATCTAAATCTCCAACAATTAGGAAACCCTCTATGTATTAGCTCTATGTCGATGTTTTTAAAAAGTGTTGTGAATTTACGGAATCTATCATGAATTTCTCAACTATCGATTAATCACCCAAACTTGATTTAATACCTTTTTATAACTATTTATTATATGTATTTGTAATGTGAAATTTTTGTATGAACTGCTTTTATGATTTTTAACTAAGGTGAAAATCGAATAAAGTAATTGAAATGAGTAAACATGCACCTGATGAAGTGCCTTGCAAGACATGAATTGGTGCTTGTCCTTCCATCTTTTTGTGCTTTATAGTTGCTAGAAATTAACCTAGACTTTGCAGTGGAGTTGAAGCAGCCCACCTATACTCTTTGGTTTTTGACGGAGTTAAACGGGGCACTGGAGACAGCTTATTGTACTTTTCCACTGCCAAAATGTTTATTGATGCGCCACTGTCTATGATCAAAGCTATTGAGCATTCATTCACCGTCAGTGTAATTGTGGGACAGTGTCCAAATTAATTTCACATTTTCACTTGTCAATCTCACTTCGACAGACATCCTTACTTACAAGAAGTTAATCCAACATGTGCACATTGGACAGTGATCAACATTGACATCGCACACCCATCTTACTCACTGTCACCTGACAATGATGGTCATTAACTTTCAAATAAGGAATTTGATGACAATCAACCTCATTCAGTTTCCACTTGCCTCAACTGATGTTGCCATTGGCCTTGTGGGTGTGGTTGGAATGTCTCTGGTACTTTCTGGCATCCATTTTGTTTTCTCGAGGTGATGACCTTGATCTTTCCTTTGCTTTGCAAACCGTTACAAAATGGTTCTCTTTCCCTCTGCCTTGAGATATCTGTCTAATGGCGGGACATTTACCTCCAATCTGAAACGAAAATCCTCATTAAAAACACAAATTCCTTTTCTTCGAAGACATTACTTTGTGGCCTTCTACCTTGTGTTTCGACTTACTTTTCACACTCAGAGCCGATTCATTTTGGGCTGCTCAGGCCGCCATGTTAGCGGCTTGTCTATCAGTTCTTTCTTCTGCTCTAACTGCCATGAGTACTAGCTCCAAGCTAAGTGTCTATTTCAGCATTTGTCGTCTGAAGGAGAGACAATCATCTATTACTTAGAGAGGCATGGCCTCTTCATCGTTGAAGTCACTGAACTTGTAATGCTTGAAGAGCAAATTAAGTCTTTCTACAAACTCATCAAGTGTTTCACCATTCTTTCTGCTTTGCTTGACTGAAAATGTACCATTCCTAGTCAACATTTGGAATTGTATTGAACTTCATGTCTAACGACTCTTCACTGTGTGGTATTTTCTTTATCACTTCTTTTACTCCTTCACCCGTTAAATTCTTTAGATATTTAATTATCTTTTTGCCATTTGCTTCTTCCAACTAATCAATTAAATCATTGAAAGATTCGATCCAGGCAGTCCATCTGTCACCAATATTCTGCCTTTTGATGGTATCGAAGGGAGGCAGTGTTTTTAGGGATGCTGCAGCATCATACTCTGTCCAGCTGTCTGCTGTTGAGAGTGGAGCCCCCTCCTGTAGTGTGTAATGTGTAAAAAAATGCATATGTATGTAGATATGACAGCACCTAGCCAGTGAGGGCTTACTGATCGCTTAGGGACTTGCATAAATGTAACAGATAAGGATATAATCATTTATAGAGATACAACAGAATGAAGTAAACAGCTAGACATGAGGATTAAATAAATCTGTGCATAAGATAAATACTTAAGTATTACTTTTTCATCATTCTAGCCACGGTTATTATAGCAAAGAACAAGGCAGATTTCCTGAGGAAGGCGACCGCCGAAACGCGTTGAAGGAATTAATTCTGCGTTTAGATTAAGTTTCAAACAGAGATGATGTTGTTTTAAAGAAAACGGATTTTATGTGAAATTATCCTAATGTTTTGTATGTAAATATGTCTTTTGTAAACTAAAAAAGTAAGAGTATATATATGTAAAAAAGATAAAATAGGAGGAAAAAAAAGGAAAAACTAGATACATAACAACAAAGAAGAAATATCAAATATACATAAAGAATAAATAACATCTATCAGATCTCTAGGGGTGGAAAATGATTTATTATAAAATGCATGTCTAGGTTACTCATGAATTACCAGTACACATAACCCGGTGTGCACATTCCATTTTCCAAAAAATACTTTACCTTGCTAGGGTTTATCCTATAAGGCAGGGGCCCCATTTTTCCTAGAAAGCCCCCTCCTGTAGCGCCTGCTGCCTACTTTGACCGGCACCTTCATTAGGCACTAGCCATGTGCTAACCTTTTGGTTGTCGCGCCCGCTCTATGGTTGTGAGGTCATGGTTGTGAGGTGCTGTACTCTTCTTTGGCGGTGAGTAGTGGCTTTATTTCTTGCTCTGTATCTTCCCCACTCTGACCTCTTTGTATTGTGCCTGGTTTCCACTGCCTTTTGCGTTTCTTTGCATAAGAAACTTTTCTGCTTTTAGCGCTTCCTTGCAATCAGCTATCACTCCTTTAGCGCTTCTCTGTACCTGTTTGTCATTGCTTTTAGCATTGTCATTGTGTATGAATGACAACTCTGTGTTAGGCTGCGGTGCAGTATCTCGTGTCTCGATTTTACCAGCAAATTTCTAGTTGATGACAAACAAAATTTCTGTAAGGCCTTTTTCTTTCTTCACAAGCCTGGCTTTGACTGAAATGGTGCTTTACTTTTACATACCCCAACCCTCAATTTTTTCCTTTGACTAAGACACACATGGCACGCATGAGCAGTTTGCTGGACCATGGAAAACTCTCTGGGAGAGCACTCTCGGTTATTTGGGTTGTGGGGTTACATAATCCACTATCTTGTCACCAGTTGTAGCTTCCTCCCCAACCCGGTTACATTGTAAATGATCATACCACACACAGAGCTTGATATCACACATCTTTATTCTTCAGAGTGTAACCTTTAACTGCCTGTACAACATCATGAATTTTCTTAATCACACCCAACTATTTATTTCACTACTCTGCGGAGTCCATCAGGGACCAGAGAGGTCCCACTATCTCCAACACACATAACACTACAGTATAGAACACACCAAACTGAGAAAGCCTGCATAGAAAAAACAAACAAGATGTAATGGCTTCACTTGTGGGTAGACAAAGAATTTTACAACAGTTCATTAAATAAGATATAAACACAGTCCAGGGCCCCAAGCACCTTCTTCCCTCTCCAGGAGCATACTCTCTCTCTAAATGTGCCAACTGTCAGAGGGAAGGTCCTTGAAGGAATATAGGGCCTGATGTAGGTAAGTTCATTTTACCACTACTTAAATACCGAATCATACCGATTCGGTATTTAAGAAGTGGTAAAATGGAGGGGGGGGATGTAGGTATTTCAGATTCGGTAAATACCGAATCGTTAAGATTTGGTATTTACGATTCTGTAAATACCGAATCGGTAAAGCCCATAGGAATCAATGGTCATTACCGAATCGGTATTTACCAATTCGGTAATTACCGATTTTTGCAAGGGTGCAGGTGGTGTCACTTTGACACCCTCTAGCACCCCAATTTCGGACTTTTGTGCCATGTGGCACACAGACATGCCCTGAATGCACACCTGTATTCGGTATTTTACCACCCAATTGGATTGGGTGGTAAAATATCGAATCTTAAAGCCCTGTGGCACTCTGACATGTGCCAGCTTCATCTGCATTTACAGAATCGGTATTTTACCGAGTCTGTATTTACCGATTCAGTAATTTTACCGAATCGGTAAATACAGGATCGGTAAAATACCGATTCTGTAAATGCATGCCCTACATCTGAAAACCGTAATACCGGTCGGAAACGGCCGAATTCGGCCGTTTCCGACAGGTATTAGGGCACCTACATCGGGCCCATAGAGTGTTTCTGAGATAGGTGTTGTTGAAAAAGCTGGATTAGAGATAGGTTGCATAGGTTGAGGCTACTACTTTTGAATTGCTTGAAAAACCTTACACAGCTCTAGTGCGAGGGTTTTCAAAGACCCAATCATAATGATACTTTGTAATTAGAAAACTCGTGCTTGCCTACCTCTACTGTGTGTTAGACTATGTGTTGCATCCCTGCATCCTGTTGTGCCCACTTGCCATGATTTGTAAGGCAGCTTACTATAATGTACACCCGCTCTTGAGCATGGAAACATATTTTATGTTAGTAGTATTTGTATAGAGCAAGTTTGACATAGATATCATCTTTTGGCAATGTGGATTACAGCCCAGCTCAGAGCTACCTGAATTGTGTGGTGCTCTTCAGTTCTGATTAGCTAGGACGTGTGCATCAGTTGAGAGGTAAGCTATAATTGGTGCTCTCTGTTTTCTGGACACCCTTGTCTGATTTCAGGTAGTAGGAGTTTCATGAGCTGTGAACCGTGTGTGTGTGTGTTTGTTGTGTATGTGTGAGAGGGAGTCTGCTAACTGTGCCAATTGTGTTGGACCTGTGTGTGATCTTTGTGGTTATGGGGTGTGCATATTGTTCTGGTTGGCAACGTTTGAGGGACATGATTATGGGTCTGTTTAATTGCTTTACCTAATTTTCCATCGTCATATTGTCAAAAAGTGGTACATTAACGTGTTGAGATAACACATCCCTTTATAATGAAGCAATCTAACATTTTAAAATGATATGTTCTAATTAGCATAACTGTATCCTGCTTCAGCCACATTTTTCTTCTCATGCTAACTCATGTCCAAAGGAAGTTACGTTTTGAACCTATCTTTCACTATTTTGCCCCTAAAACGAGAATGCGGTTATTAGCTTGATCAGCTGAAATGTTTACACTCTTGATACAGACCAAAGATTGTCATCTTCTTTTTTCATTATATCAGACTTCAGACATCCCTATGCTCCATCTCTTTAACTTTTTCACGAGTTTCACACTAAGAATCATTTTCTTGCAAAACCTCTGCGCATTTGAACCAGCGTTCAAAAGCCATAACTTTTTCTTCATATGAATAAAACCTTTTCTGCTTCAATTGGTGTGTGAAAAAAGTTCTTTAACACACATAGCGTGTTTGGCTGGGAAACCCCTATCTTGACTGGATGCAGGGGTGGCTCCTCCATTAGAGTGGAGGAGCATCGCCCCACTTAAAAATCCACCCAAAGATGAAAAATAAAATGGTAATTCCTTACCATTTTATTTTTCAGCTCGTGTCCTGAGCCGAGCGTCAGGAAACAGGACAAGGACAGAAACATGTAACTCAGCAGGGAGGAGGATGGGCTGGTATGGCACTGTTTAAAGTGCGCATGTCATTTTGGACGCCTGTCGTGAGACGGCCAGCAATACATGCACACTTTAAATCTCTCAACCCAGCTGTCTTAAGACAGATGGGTTGAGAGACAGTGAAGCCCTCCAGGGTACTGTAAAGTGCTGAGTGAGGCTGTTCCAATCAATCCTGGTGCTGCTCACTAGCTGCATGTGAACAGCACCAAGATTGGGCAAAAGAGTTCTAGCATCCGGTTCCAGTTCCGAGTTGAGAAGAGGTCCGCAGTGAGGACGTTGCATCAGGTTCGTTTAAAAAAAATATATATTATTTTCCCTGCGCTCGTCCCTGGCCTCTCCTTTTGGTAGATGCCAGCCACCCCTGACCAGATGTGATGATTGAAGTCAGACTGGACTCAACACAACGTCCTCATGCGCCAGAGTTAACATGAAGGATCCTCCAGGGAAAGCGTGGGTGGAGAACAGCCGGCACTCAACTCGCCTATCAATTATCAATCAATCAACCAATCAATCAGGGATTTGTAGAGTGCGCTGCTCACCCGTGAGGGTCTCAAGATGCTGGGCAGGGGGTGTGAGCATCCCCGGATCAGTCTTAGAGTCAGGACAAGGCTCTTCCTGGAAGTGTGCAGAGTAGGGGAGCATCTGATGTTGACAGGGAGCTCGTTCCAAGCCTTTGTAAGCACGCTTTCAAATTCATGAAATGCAAGTTTAATTGTGCTAATTGACTACGTAAAAGTATTTTGTATGTAAAACTCAAATGTTGTTATTTGGGCAGATGATGATGATGTCATAAATTAGTTTGGATAAGTATGGGGAAATCCCGGGATTTAGGAGTTAGGTGTGTGCATGATATGTAGAGTACCAGAGGTGGAGGCATGTAGAGAAGTTCGGGATGGCAAGTGTTGCCTAGGACGCTGCGGGAGGGATGGGCGGAAATAGATGGCTGGAGGCTTTAAAAGTTTATGTGTTTACCAGTGGTTCTGGTTCATTTGTAATTTCTAGGAAAATCAGGAATTCTTCTGGAATGGTTGTCCTGGTGGGTGGTTGTAAGTCTTCTTCTTTGGTGTTTTCAGTTTCCTGGTGATTCCCTCCGATTGTCCGTTCCCCAGTGTGCTTGAGAGGAAAGTAACAAAACAGGTCTGTCAAGGAACAGAGACTCGGGTTCTGTGGAAAAATACCCTAGTTCATAAGATGGGATAGGGTCCTTCACCACACCACGTTGTGTTTGAAGAGGAGTTTGATCCCAAGTTAACATGGCCCTGGGCTGAACAGGATAGGGTCCATCACCACACCACGTTATATAGGGAAAGGATTCGATGCCTTGTTAAATGTGACCCCGGGTACAACAATTCTTTCCCACCCACCCCCACATTCCCCCCCTCTTAGGGGAGAAAACACAATTCAAATCTCTCAAAAGGTTAGAGAGGGTTTCACCAGTGTCAAGTATACCCCCAAGACATTGGCCAACCGGTAAATGAAAAATAAAGATAGAAAACCACAATATTGGTGACAACAAATAATGTTATAATTCATGCTATTGGTGAACACCACAAATTGTCCTGAATAAATAAATAACATCAGGCAGCCCACTTTGAAGCAGTCACCCCCCCCAAAACCTCCTCCCTGTATCTTAGTATGCCGTCCCTTCCTTGTGCGGTGCCCACACTGAGCCAGGTTTACTCACCGTCCTAGCTGCAGCTCTCCTGAGCTATGGCGGCGTTTTTGCACCTCCTGGAATCGTTGTCCTTGTCCTCTGCCTTTTTCTCCTCGGTGCTCCTTCCTGATTGGTCCTTCCCCCTATAGCCACTTCCTTCTTCCTATAAGGGAGAGGTCGGGAGTAATTGATTAACCCTTTCTGTCCCCTGGCTCCCCGATGTCCGCCTTCTCTTCGATTTCCATGGCAGGTAACAGGGTTTACGGGTTCTCCTCTCGGGGTCCTCCTCACAGACGCCTAGTACAGACCCTCGGGTATGTATGTGTGGATTATAGGGGTGCACTGCGAGTTCCAAAAGGCTGTGACCAGGGGTCTCCAAACCCCAGGAGGTCAGTGTATAAGTCTGAACACAGGTTCTTACCTCCCTCCATGAGACAGGCTTGTGGAAGAGGTGGAAGAATGACCCTTACTATTTGTACCCCTCTAGCCCACCTTCTGAATTGAATGAACTGTAGCACAAGTCAGGCAGACGCTTAAACTTGTAACTGCTTGTGAATGAGAATACAGTAAGGAAAATTGTGGCAGACAAATCAGAACTGGAGAATGCACCAGCAAAAGGAACTCACGCCTATGCCATGTACCCCCAGTCTGACAAGATCATGGGCAGGTATATTGAAGACTAAATTAAGTTTACTAGCAGCGAAGACAAAATGTATTTGCCAGAAGTAGGTACTTTCACATTGAGAGCTTGGCTAACCTTAAGAAACAATTGAAAGATCATGAGTATAAATCCACTCCCGAACAATGAACACTTTTTCAAAATTGGTATGAAGAAGCCTAGAAGTGAAAACAAGATGCTCATATCTCCCGGAGCTGGGGTTGGGATCAGCACAATCATTGCTACTCTGCTAAAGCAAGGAGTTTTGAAGCCTATTGTAAGCCTTTGTAATACTCCTATTTTGCCAACCAAAAAGCCTGGTAGAGAAAACTATTGTTTCATGCAGGATTTACATGCCATAAATGCTGCTGTACTGATTCATTTAATTCTCTAGTGCAAAACCCTGCTTTAATTCTGACATGCGTACTATTAACTGCTGTGTAGTTCACTTTTGTAGATTTGTGTTCTGCTTTTGTCTTCATTCCCATACAGCCCAATAACCAATTTTTTTTGGCTTCATCATTTTTCGGAGGCCAAATTTTGTAGTCTCAGTCGCCTTATGGGTATGCAAAGTCAATATTATCTTCTCACAGTCACTTAAGAAAGATCTAGACAACCTCATCTTCCTGGGAGGGTCTTAACTAGTTTAATTTGTTTATGATTTACTGGTTGCTTCTAGCTCATTAGACAAATTGCAAGGTTGATTCTCTGTATTTGCTGACTGAATTGGCTAAAAGGGGGCAATTTAATGTTACTAGTGTTGAATATTTAGATCAATGCATCAAAATGGAGGAGTGCCACCAGTCTGCCGATTGTACTTCAACTATCCATAAGCTACCCAGACCAGTTAACCTCTCTCAGTTCTAGAGAACATTGACTCTCTCTGGATTGAAACCTACGCAGTCCTTACTTTGAGCGGTGATACTACTTTTTGGGGCCCACCACTTATTTTCTCTCATTTGTCATTTCCGAGAGCAAGAGAGGGAAAAAAACAGAAAACGAAAGATGGAAAACTGTCACAAAGGGAGAAAGCAGAAACTTGCAGAAGAGAGATAAATGTGCCGGGAGTATCTGGGACCCGATTACACAAAGTGACCCGGGGGCGCAACGGGTGTTTGCTCCCGCTTTGTAATACCGATAGAGCTGGCACAAAGAAAGCACTAGCGCTATCTTCAGGGGGCATTCCCTCATTTGCATGGGGGCATGTCCCATGCAAATGAGGGAATACCTTTGCCTCTGCACCAGCGCCGTATTACAGACGCGGGCGAAGAGGCAAAGAAGCTCTCAGGAGGCGCACTGACAGTTCGCCACCTAAAAGGTGGCTCTCTGTCAGTGCGCCCCCTGAGAGAAGCCTTCAGGAGGGTGGAAAAGGGTCCCTATGGACCCCAAGACATCTCCTTGCAGGTGGGTGCAGTCACTCACTGCACCCACCTGCAAGGGGTTCTGTAATCCCCCTTCAAAGTGCAGGTGGGTTGCCTCCTGCACTGTGAAAACACAAAGCAGCTTCAAAGCAGCCGCTCCATTTTAAACATGAATGAACTGCTCCCAGGGCAGCGCAAGTTCGCGGCTGTCCTGAGGTCAGGGCATTCATCATAATACAGTGCATATACCTTCATTGGGCTGGGCGCACCTTTTAAAAGGTGCGCCTAGCGCAATGAAGGAAAATGTGCTGCATGTATAATGCGGCCCCTGGTAGGCAACTCAAGTGGCATGAGGTGGATTCCAGACTATGCAGCTTTGGTATTTGGTGCACTGGCTTGTGCTATTGCCAGCCACGGGCTTGTGGGCCGAGCTTCAGGCACCGGCACTCATTCTTTTACAAATTAAGCACTCAGTCTACCCATGTGTCCAAGCTAATGTTATCACTGTAGCTCAGTACCTGCCCCAAGATTTCATGCAGAGTTTCAGAACTCTCTCCAGGTCGGAAGAGTCAAAAGAGCCCACTTTGGATCCTGTATTTTCACTGTCTCAACACCTTCTGTTCCCAGGTCAAAGCTGCTGTGCCCACCATCCTGACTGAAGCTTGCCACGATCTACAGCTCAGGGACTATGTCCATGTAAACATCCATCCATTCGAATACCAGATCCAGCGCAACACAGTGAAGTGCTGTGGGCTGCCTGCCAAGAAACCCTTGTTCCTTTTCCACCTAAAGCTGCACCGCACCCGGAATAAAAGGTGATACTCCAGGAGTTGCATTACATTGATCTCATCAGAAAGCAGTCGATACTGCTGCTCACAGACATGCCCTGTGACATTCATAGTGTCAAGCCTCTCTGCTACCTCATTCCTCATTTGGTATAGCCAGCCCTCTTTGCTGTAAGCCTGTTGGTTGGCTCACTGTGTGGCTTGTGGCTGAATGGGGTCAGTGTGAAGAAATCAACCATAATGAGGCAACTACCACCTCTAGACAAGCTTTCCCTCTACAAAAAGAATACTTTCCTGCACATTCTGGATGCAAACAGGATTTAAACCTTCCATCAAACGGAGCGTGTACCCATCTACCTATGGATTCCAATGGAACCATGTTCTTGATCCCAATTTTGTTTGATTGGAATGAACAATGCAAAACAATTAAATGTGCATGGGGACTTCATATCTGAATGTTGCCATTGTATTACTTGCCCATCACTTTATGATCAAGCAACCTCTCTCCCTTATCAGCACATCTTCCGTCCTGTTATTGGCATTTCAAATGCTGCTTGATAATTAGTCTGGCAAGTCAGACACAGAAGTGTCCTCACATGACACAATAAACTTATTTTGACTATACCCAAACATACTGAATCATTCCCTGTTCCTGCTGCAGCATTTCTGACAAGAACTGTTCTTTTGGAACCCTGCTGAAACAAATCGGGGGTCAGTAAGCGGCCTGGAACCTAACATCTGTGGGAACAGAGCATATGTGCAGGTAAATGTAAATGTACAGGAATTTATATAGCGCAAATCACCAAGCGGTTTCTAAGCGCTTGCTTAGGGAACCCGTCATGGTATTCCCCTGTGAGATAGCCCCGGCAGGGTATCCGCAAGGTGAAAGCCAGGCATCCCGCCGCGAGGGGCCGTTGTGGAGATTAAGCAAGCTATTGCCCAGAGTCGCAGAGTGTGAACTCCGTGAACCGGAGCGAGAATTGTCGAGTCCATGGACATTTTAGGACTCAAGACTCCGCCGAGCCGGGAATTGAACCCTGGTCCCGGGCTGACCTCTGCTTCCAGGTCTGCCTCCTCTAACCAGTGAGCCACACTTCTCCACTCATAGACAGGTCTGGAACATGTGATCCCACATACATTATGCCATATTTTCACACAGCCTCTAGTCACATGGGAGTGACAGCTCAGAGACATTTCAGAGACTAACCGTTTCTTTGCCATTCTGATCCCAAGCTACAGTCTGGGATGAAATACATCAACTTGTCAAAGTATTAGAGAAAGTAGCAATTACAACTGCAATTGCTTTATGTGTTGATCAGACCACTTAGTAGCTCAACAGACTGTGATTTTCGGAATAAAATGGGTCTTAGTTTTGACCTGGCTACTAAAGGTGGAGTTGGTGCTATTATAGGTAAAGAATGTTCGACATTTATTCCAGATGTCTCTCTGAGAATAAAGGAACAAATTGATCATATTCCTGAAATTATTAAATACTGTTGACCGTGGCTTTGTATTTGATGGTTTTGGTCATGGTTAAAGAGAGTTTTTGGAGTTTTATGAATTAAGATTTAAGAGAATTTATCATCTTTGTTGGACTCATATTATCCGGTATACACCCGTTACAACGCATCTTTTACTCCGCACTACCATTACAACGCGACTTTTACAACGCATACCATTACAACGCATTGCGCTGGGGGGCGCTCTAGGATAGGGAATAAGTATAATTTACTATCCAACACCTTCCCTAGGGTCCACGGGGACTGGAGTTAGAATAGTAAATTATACTTTCCACTATCCAGCACCTCAAAGCGCTATGCGTTGTAATGGTATGCGTTGTAATGGTCGCGTTGTAACGGTAGGTAGTTGTAATAGTATGCGTTGTAACATGGTACATCCATATTATCCTATATCTTTATGCGGATCTATGACGTTACAACGCGTTATTTTACAACGCAGACCGTTACATCGCAATTTTTACAACGCAGGATCCATTACAATGCATGCCATTACAACGCATGTCATTACATAGCAGATACTATTACAACGCATGCCATTACATCGTAAGTATAGGTAAGTATATCTTTTTAAAAAAAAGTAATAAAGTTAATTTAATTAATTTAAATTAATAAATATAATTTAAAAAATTTTAAAATAGTAATTAATTTAATTTAATTTAATTATTGTAATTTAATTAATAATAAAATTGAAATTAATTTAATTAATTTAATTTAATTTAATTAATTTAATTAATGAAATGTAATTAATTTATAAATAGTAAATAATATAATTTAATTTAATACAATAAATATAATTTAAATTAAATTAAAATAATAATTAATATAATTTAATTTAATATAATTAATGTAATTTAATTAATTTATAAATTGTAAATAATATTATTTAAAATTATTTATTTAAATAAATAAAAAAATGTAATTAAATTAATTTAATTTAAGTATTGTAATTAATTTAATTTAATTAAATTAAATTAATTTAATTAAATTAATTTATTTAAAGTCGTAATACCCCTGTACCCCAAAAACAAAACCCAGCCCTAAAACCTAAAAATACCCCTGTACCCCAAAAACCAAACCCAGCCCTAAAACCTAAAAATACCCCTGTACCCCAAAAACCAAACCCAGCCCTAAAACCTAAAAATACCCCTGTACCCCAAAAACCAAACCTAGCCCTAAAACCTAAAGATACCCCTGTACCCCAAAAACCAAACCCAGCCCTAAAACCTAAAAATACCCCTGTACCCCAAAAACCAAACCCAACCCTAAAACCTAAAAATACCCCTGTACCCCAAAAACCAAACCTAGCCCTAAAACCTAAAAATACCCCTGTACCCCAAAAACCAAACCTAGCCCTAAAACCTAAAAATACCCCTGTACCCCAAAAACCAAACCCAGTCCTAAAACCAGCCCTAAAACCTAAAATACCCCTGTACCCCAAAAACCAAACCCAGCCCTAAAACCTAAAAATACCCCTGTACCCCAAAAACCAAACCCAGCCCTAAAACCTAAAAATACCCCTGTACCCCATAACCCAAACCTAGCCCTAAAACCTAAAAATACCCCTGTACCCCAAAAACCAAACCCCTCAGTACCCCAAAACATATACTCCTATACTCATACTTATTTTTTTAAATTACTTAAATTAATATATATAATTAATTTTAATAAAATACATAAAATAATATTTTAATGTATTTTTAATATTAATTAAATTAATAAAATAATGTAAAATAAAATAAAATAAAAATTATATACTTACCTATACTTACGATGTAATCGCATGCGTTGTAATAGTATCTGCTATGTAATGACATGCGTTGTAATGGCATGCATTGTAATGGTACCTGCGTTGTAAAAGTTGCGATGTAATGGTAGTGCGTTGTAAAAGTTGCGTTGTAACGGTGCAATACCCTTTATGCAGGTATTTATTGCCAGGGTTACCATCCTAACCAGTGTTAGATCTGAAAAATTCATCATTCTGTCCGGAGTAGTCCCCACCCTCTTGAAATAAGCTATGGTCAGAGCTTTACTAAAGAAATCCACCTTAGACCCTGACTGTTTGGCCAACTATCGTCCAATTTCCCTCCTTCCGGGAATTAGTAAAACCCTGGAAAAATATGTAAATATTACACTCTCTGCCTATTTTGAATTCAACCACCTTCTTCATCCTACCCAAACAAGATTTCGCCCCGGTCACGGCACAGAGACAGCTCTCCTAGCTGTTATGGAAGACTCAAGAAAAATCCTCGATTCAGGAGGATCATCTGCCGTGATCCTTTTAGATCTGAGCACGGTCTTTGATATAGTGAATCACCATATCTTAATTGACCGCCTTAAAAAATGTGGGTGTTTTGGAAACAGCCTTAACCTGGCTGACGTCTTTCCTGGATAGGCGATCCTTCCAGGTATTAGAAGGTGAAGCCACTTCCAAGCCCTGGCCTCTTTTAATTGGAGTCCCACAGGGTTCTTCATTGAACCCAATGCTTTTTAATGCCTATATGGCACCACTGGCAGAGATCATACAGTCCTATGGAGTGAACATCGTAACATACGCTGATGATACTCAGCTAGATGGTTTCACTTAACCATCCTGATACATCTACTCCCCGCCTTTGCATTTGTCTTGAAGAAGTGGCTAAATGGATGAATCATTCCTATTTGAAGCTAAATAGAGACAAGACAGAGCTTATGCTCCTTGGTAATTCATTCTTATTCAGTCCAATTGAGATGTGGCCGACTATAATGGGATCAGCACCCATCCCCAAACCATATATAAAAAGTTTGGGGTTCTGGTTGGACTCATACCTTACTCTTAAAGTCCAAACCAGACAGGTAGTTGCCGCTTGCTTCAGCATGCTAAGAATACTTCGTAATGTACTTCCTTTATTTCCCTTTCAAGCCAGAAAACTTGTAGTCCAGGAGCTTATTCTATCACACCTGGACTTTAGCAATGTACTTTACTTGTGTGCCCCAGAGGCGGTGCTCTCTAAACTTCAAATTATCCAGAACTGTGCGGCAAGAACTCTTATGGGAATTCCCTACCGAGAGTCAGCCAAACCTGCCATAAAAGCTCTGCATTGGCTGCCCATTCGGGAGAGAGTCCACTTCAAAGCGCTTTGTATTACTCACAAATTGCTTAGAGGGAATGGACCTAAGATCATCTCCCCTCTAGCCAAACTATATGAAGCCAACAGGCCATTACAATCGTATAAATTGAACTTGGCCTGTATACCAAGGATTAAAAGATCCAGAAGCGGAGGTCGGCTCTTTTTTTACAATGCCGCCAAGCTTTGGAACTCCCTACCGCTTCAGCTGCGGAAGGAAACTAACCATCTGAACTTTTGCAAGCTGTTGAAAACCTGGCTCTTTCCCAGATAAATCTCAGAAGCTTCTTGCAGCCCTCAGTGCTGGGATGCCCATGGGTAGCCATACGCTTTATAAATGCTACTTCTATTCTATTCTATTTTATTAGTAAATTAAAGAATTAACGAAATGTTAATTATCTGCTCAGCGCTAAAAGCGATGTTACCGTAGTGGAGGGGTTAATGGTTGTTCTTTTGTTATTTTTTCCCATTTGTGAGGAGTCCAAGTTGAAATGGATGGTGTTGCCGTAATGCAGGAGCAGAATTAAAGGAACGTGGGAGCCGAGGAACTGGACAGTCGGAAAGTCGCCAGGATCAAGCAGGAAACACCGGGGGGACACGAATAGAGTTGTCAACACAGTTAAGAAAGAGAATGGCGGCAACCCGACAGAGAAACAGAGGATTCCGCAGTAACTTTACCTGGAAGTTTAAGGAAGTGAACCAGAAGGAACACGAACGAAACCCTGAAGCTGGAACGCAAAGCATTTCAGTATGGGGATGCTGGGGCTTTATGCTACTCTGGCGTTGCCTGCGCATGTGTGGCAGCAGACAGGTAGGAGTTGAAGGTTGGCAGTGCCCCATTGTGCTACAGGCTCGAGAGCGGAACTGGCATTCCTGACAGATACTGGGTTTAGGAACAGTGGTAATAATTGTGACAGAGTTTTCCCTAGAAAGCTGAGTTAGAGCATGTTCATTTGTGTTTCAGCTCCAGGATACCCTTCTCGGTGAGGTTTGCGCTATAACAATACATATAACATAACACATCATTTATAGCTTCTCATAAATGGTTATACAATGGGGAACACATGAGAAAGTTAAATAAAGGGTGCATATAGGTGTGTGAAGTCTAAGATCATGAGAAAGGAAGAAGACAACATTTTCTTTGCGCAGGAATTTTCAGCTGGCAAACTAATCAACACTCATCTTGAGAGCCAAAGAGTGGGAAAAAGGCTAAAAACATCAGCCAGGCACTTCTTTTGGGCATTTAATAGCATAGGCAGAAAAACATGGATGATGCAGGTCATTTTTAAAATGCTAATGAAAAATTAGTATTTCACAATCCTTCCCTCACGTGTTATTTCATGGGACACAACTCTTAAGACATTTCAATAGACATCAAATATTTCACTTCCTCTTCCATATTAGATTCATAACATTCCAGAGACCCATAATCAGACTTAAAATCAAGATCATGATTATTCACGTATTCAAAAAGTGTAGTAATAACCGGGCCAACTGTCTCTGTTGCTTGTTTAAGAATCCTAAGTGGGCGAACCACTTTTTACTCGATCAGCAGTGGCCAACAGACAATTATAGTCCATTGTAGGGAAGCTGCTAGGCACATTTCTTTGTCCTCTGTATGGGGTTTATCATAGTGGATAAGAACAGGATCTTTGGTGGAAGAGAAGGATTTATAAATGTTCTCAATTTTATTGTAAAACAATTCCGCCATTTCATTACAGCGTAATTCTGAAGTAGTGGGGGGGTCAGGAAGAGAGGGAACATTCGTTAGTTTCTTAACAATTTGAAAGGTATCACGGAAGGAGTTGGCAGAGGAGGTTATAATCTTCTTATAATAGCAAGCTTGAGTATTCCTAATTTCAATTTCATAAGTTTTAATAGCGTTCTTGTATTCCTGCTTCCTATCCAGGGGAAAATTCCTTCTCCCGCCTCTGTCTTTTTACAGACTTCTTTCAGTTCTCGGAGCTTTGGAGTATACCAAGCTGCTTTATTAGGTCCTTTATGCAGCTGGATTGTTGTTTTAGGAAGAACTGAATCTAATGACTTATTGATCCAGTTGCCGAATTTCTCATTGGCCACTGTTGGATTGGAGTCAGGAGCAGGCCTAGATCATGCCAAGGTTGATATCCGGGTGTCTAATGGGAGTTTTGACCAGCATCGGGATTTAGTTTGTACAAGTCGGGCTGGGGGGAATGGCCTGGGTAGGAGACCAAGAAAAGGGGATAAGAAAGTGATCTGACCAGGGGATACGTCTTGGGGCTTAACAGGATAGCTCCTTCAACCCAGAGAAAATGGTGTCCTTTTGTATGTGTTACTGATGGTTTTTTAATAGGCTGTATAGCCGCAAGATCTGAAATCAATTCCATTGCTATTTTGGAAGTTAAATCATCAAAATGGATATTAAAATCTCCAAGAATAGTGAAATTGGTAGTGGAATTTGCTAATTTGGGGACCGTGTCTGCAAGTGAATTACAGAATTGACCTATGGATCCTGGAGGATGGTAAATCAAGATCCCCGATAAAGTTAACATAGGTGTGAATCCTATTGAGAAGTAAAGGTTTTCACAGTTTAAGAGAGGGCTCCCAAGCATTCAACAAATAAGGTGATTCTTTAAGATGATGGCAATACCACCAACTTTACTATTAGTTCGGTCTAATCTCTTTATTACACAACCCGGAGGGAGGGCTTGAACTATATCGGGATCAGCAGTTGTGTTTAGCCAAGTTTCCGTAAGAAACAAAACATCAGGGCTTTCCTCCATGAGGACCAGGGATACTTCCTCTGCGTGTTTTAATAAGGAACAACAGTTAAGTAAAAGTAACTTAAAAACTTGATACGGTATGGCTGCATGTGGGTCAATGGGGCTGAGATGCTGGAAGTTGTAAGAACAATGCTTACATTTATGATTCCAACAATCAGGAGCAATAGAATGAAGGCAGGCAGGATCTGGGGCAGAATTCAGGACTTTAAGTTGGTTTGTACTATACCTAAGTTTTTCTCATGGAAGGCAAGCAGGGGTTCTGGCCCTTGGTCCCAGATGGGCGCGGACAGGCGCAGACGGGCTTGCCTTCGGCGCGCAGCTGGCGTGCCAGCGGCGCGCCCGCTGCACACGTCCGCTGCGCGGTCGCAACATTGGGCTTCATACAGCCCTGGTGAGTTCAGCCACTAGAGCGCTGACTTGCAAGATGGCGGCCAAAAATGTGGGCAAAAGTCCCCCCCTCAATTCCTACACAGTGCGAGTAAGCGCAGTTGTGCAATAGTACAATTTAGCTTAACAATTAAAAACGATGTTTCTTTTTTTTTTTAATTCTTTTTGCGGTTTTTCAGATCAAAGCGCTGCTTTTTCGCCAGAGATAACTTCAGCAGCTTCTTGCGTGGTCGCGTCATCGGGCTTAATATAGCCCTGGTGAGTTCAGCGACTAGAGCGCTGACTTGCAAGATGGTGGCCAAAAATGCTAAATCTATTTGATTTCCTCGTCCATGGAGATGTGTTTTTTTCAGTCGTTTTTCTTCCTTTATTTATAAAGTCCCATTCCTAAAATTAAAAGGAATTCTAGTTTATTCTGCTTGGTGTTGAGGTGGAAGTATTTTAAGTCCCACATCTCAGGCATTTGCTCTAGAGTACATTTAGAGTAGTAGCTTACCAGTCATTGGGGGTCTCCACTCCAAGTCAATAGGTGGATTCTTCTGTGCTCTCTCTCGTTTATAATTCTTTTGCAAATAATTATGCACTCCTGCTTTACACCCTTTACTTTTGCCTATTGCAGATAAGGGATTAGTCCCCTCTCCACCTGCACTGCTGAACAACACTAATCGGAAGAAGGGAACTGTTCAGGTATGCCAAAGTTACACGCTTGCTTTTTTCTGATTCCCTTTTCAGTGTATTCCTTACATGCTTTCACTTTCTGTTTTTCCTTCAACAGAGAATTCTTCTGGTCCTGTCCTAGGTAGGGCATTGTGGGACATCCTCTTCCTTTCTTGTTTTTTTCCATTCTTCCCCTGGTTTACTGTTGTTGCTTTGACTTAGTTGGGTACAATAGTAATTGAGGGAGGTTGGGACCTCTCATCTTTGCATGGCATTCCAGCAGAAAAAATGGGTAGGAATTTGACAGTCTTGACAGAACGCGAAGCCCAAGTCAGATGTTCCACCCAATCGCCTTGGAAATGAGTCAGGTAACACTCACAGATTTAGCCCACATGTTTCGTAACCTTCAGAAGGAGACCCAAGCCCTAGCAGCCCGAGTAGATTCCATCCAGCGGGGCATTAGACCTGAGTCTAGTTTAGGAAACATGTCAGGAGGTGCAGGGGTTCAGTTTTCTTCTCCCTCCCAGTCCCCCAGCCAAAATGTTCCTGTCATACAAGTAACTACTCCTCCGTCTATTCCTTTGGCTCACCCAAAAAGGTTCATGGGGGACCCTACTAAATTTGCTGCTTTTATCAGTCAGTGCCAACTCCATTTTATGTGTAAAGCTTCCTGTTTTCTGAATGATGAAGCTAAAGAGGCATTTGTAATTTCCTATTTAGGAGAAACAGCAGGAAACTGGTCTTTACCTCTCATAGAAAGGAACAACCCACTTCTACATAATTACACAGTTCCAGGGGAGAGTTAAGAAAACTGTTTGATAGACACTCTTTCATGCAGTTAGTGGACACAGAACTCCTTAATCTAAAACAGGGGTCATAGGACTTAATGACTTATATTTCAGCATTTAACAGATTGGTAGCCAAAGCTAGTTGGCCGGAGGAGAAACATAGTGCCCTGTTTTATAGAGAATTGAAAGACGAATTGAAGGATCTGTTAGCACAAATGGTCGATCCACCGTCATGTAACGCCCTTATGGATTTAGTGGTAAAATTAGATCACCGGATTAGTGAAAGGAAAAGAGAGAAGGGGCGTTCAGAAGGCTGAGTGATAGTGTATAAAGAGAAGAAACTAGACTCAGAAAGGACTGTAGAAGAACAGGAACCTATGCAGATAGGAAGCATATCAGGTCCCATTAGCAATGAGGAAAGACAGAGAAGACGTGACGAGAAATTATGCTTGTATTGCGGGAAATAGGGCCACTTTCCTAGAGAATGTCCTTGTGAAACCAAAGAAAAGAAACAAACCGGAAAACTGACAGGCCCGAATTCTGAAGAGACAAAGATTTTGGGTGGATCAGGGTTCATTGTCTCGCAACAGTCTATTAAAAAAATGCTATCTGCTCATTGTCATGTCATTTTTTCCTTCCATCTCGGTTGGAATGGGAACATCAGTGTATGGACATTCACTTGATGGTAGATTCTAGTGCCACCGCCAAATGTATGGATTGAAGTTGGGTAAAAAACAAGAAGAGTCCTTTTGTCACAAAGACCTCTTGGGAGGAAGTAAAGACCATAGATGGCAGCAACACATGCTGCCATTGACTTAAAGCTTGTGATTCAAGGAATCCATCATGAGAGTATCTCCTTTGATCTCATTTAGTCTCCTCAGTTTCCTGCCATACTAGGTCTACCGTTGCTATGTCTACACAACCCTCTCATCAATTGGACGTTGTCATTGGTTTTTATCTCTAATTTCGGTGCACACTACTGTACTAAAGGTCAGAACAACCAGGGGGCCGTAGCGATGATCACTAAGTCAGAGACCCGAGACGTAACCCCTTCCCTGCTGGGCACATTCCCCCACTGGGGGGAGGGGGTGCGCACAGCGCCCCCGTGCTCATGACGAGCTCAGCTCGTCATGCAGCACAGTGCTCGTGTGCTCATGACGAGCTCAGCTCGTCATGACCATACCCGTTTCTTTAGAACGTTTGCACAGCTGGGGAATTTGCCCAGCGTGCGAGCGTTCTAAAGGTCATGACGAGCTGAGCTCGTCATGAGCACACGAGAACCGTGGCTCATGACGAGCTGAGCTCGTCATGAGCATGGGAGGTGTTAACCTCTTCTTATCAAGATCTAAAGGAGGTTTTTGGCCAAGGAAAGGCCACAACTAAGCCACCCCACAGGTCTTATGACTGTAGGATTGATTTAGTACCAGGAGCCCGCATACCTTTTAGCAGAATATATGCCTTGACAGAAAAAGAAAACGTATTCCTACGTGAGTATCTAGATGAGATGCTTCGGATAGGTTTTATTCGACCATCCCGGTCACCTGCTTTCTCGCTTCTCTTCTTTATACCGAAACGAGAGCGGGGTTTTAGGTGTTGTATCGATTACAAAGCCCTTAATGATGTAACAATAAAGAACTAAGTTCGGCCTCTACGAATACTTAGTAATGCCATTCGGTTTGTGCAATGCTCCATCAGCCTTTCAGTTCTTTATCAATGGGGTGCTCAATGACATGTTGGACCTTTATGTCTTTGCTTATATTGGTTATATTCTGATCAATTCTTAGTCCGTGCAAGAGCATGAAGTTCACTTTAGAGTTGTGCTTGAACGATTGCGCGATAACTATCTATACTGCAAATTAGACAACTGCCTATTCCATATCCCTCTAGTATGTTTTCTTGGGTTCATTATATCTCCCCATGGAATCAGCATGGATCCACAGAAGGCTGAAAATATAACAAGGTGGCAGACACCAAAGAACATAAAAGAGATACAGAATTTTCTTGGCTTTGTCAGTTGGCGCTTTATTGAGGGTTTTCTGATCTAACCTCCCCTATTACCAAACTATTGAAGAAAGGAGTTAAGTTTCTATGGACCCCAAGAGGCTTTTTGCACACTGAAGAAAGCTTTTACTCAAGAACCCATCTTGAGACATCCAGATCCCTCTCGACCCTTGTAGTTGAGGCAGATGCTTCACAATGGCAGTAGGTGGTGTTATTTCCCAAGCCAACTTAAGTACAGGCTGTCTTCATCCAGTTGCATACTACTCCCATAAATTAACTCATGCTGAACAGAATTAAGCCATTGGGGACAAAGAACTGCTAGCTATTTAAATGGTCAAATTCCGTTCCGCTCGCGGAAGTTGGGATATTTTCACATTTTCGCGTTCTGCGGAGACCGCGGCAATGTCGAAATTTCCGCGATCCGCAGCATAGCGGAGATTTTTTCATGTTCGCGCTTTGAAAATGCGTTCTTGTGCGCATGCTCGCCTTACCTGGATCCCTGCATTCGCTGACGTGTTTTCCGACCCGTTCCCGTGCTCCACGAGATGTTGGTAGCCGGTCGCGCAATCCCGCGAGAGTTCGCAATCGCGATCAAGTCATTCGCCTCGCCATCAGACACTGTGAGAGTCTGAAATTGCGAACACGCCATTCTCCACTGCGAGAGAGAGCATGAGGTCGCAAACACGTCACTCTCCACCCTGAGAGAGAGCGGGAGATCACAAACACGTCATTTTGGACATGCCATGGACATCTGGCGGAAGCGTGGTGAAGCTTGCGATCCCGAACACGGAAAATTTTAAATCTGGAGAAGAATAACATCTCTAGCAGCATAAAACCTTCTGTATTATGATGATTTGGATGAAAAAAACTCCTCAGATTGACATTTGGCTGTCCTTTTTTGTGCAAGGAGTCCAGCAGACTTCTCCCAGTGCTTTGTCCAGCTCCTGTTCATTCTGCCTTTGGATTTTGAGCTGGAAGGATCACTCTTTGTGTCTGCTGCATCATTATCATTGGATTTGAGGACTTTTGAATTTGATAATGTACAAGTGAGTTGGTGTTTTGTGTTTGATTGGGGCTTTGCAGTTGCTGCAACTACAACTTTGATACTTATCATTCATTTTTTTTTAAATTGTTATGGGTACCCAGTAGGCCCAGAGCTAGTCATGTGTGGGTGCATGATGAAGCAACTGTTCCTTTGGTGTGTGTTGAATGTATTTCAAAAACAACAGTTGATGGACAGAATGCAGAACAATGTCATACATTCACCCCAGTACAGAGATCTGGGCCTAAATCCATCTCCAGCCAGGATAGCTTGACTCCAGTGGCATGGAGAGCACGGGACTCACGTCTGAGCATACCCGTCCCACTCAGGGTGACAAATGCAAAAACAACAATTGATGGACAGAATGCAGAACAATGTCATACATTCACCCCAGTACAGAGTTCTGGGCCTAAATCCATCGCTTTTTGGCTCACCACACCACCCCAGTTCAGACATGACCATATGCAAATCAGCCTTGACCCTGTGCCTCATGGGACAGTCCAGCACGAACTGCCAAGCCATGTCTTCCCTGGACCGGAATCAAGATCCTAGGACCGGTTTCTGGTTATCAGCCGTCTTCAGCCAGGATAGCTTGACTCCAGTGGCGTGGAGAGCACGGGACTCACGTCTGAGCATACCCGCCCCACTCGGGGTGACAAATGCAAAAACAATAGTTGATGGACAGAATGCAGAACAATGTCATACATTCACCCCAGTACAGAGATCTGGGCCTAAATCCATCGTTTTTTTGCTCACCACACCACCCCAGTTCAGACATGGCCATATGCAAATCAGCCTTGACCCTGTGCCTCATTGGAAGAGTCCAGACTAGAAAAAATGATTAGGGGTTCTGCCCACCTCACCCTCCCGTACCTGAGCAGGAGACATCCAAGGATGAAAAAGTAGAGAGAAATGGTACTGAAGGGATCAATCCATTTTTAATTATCAAACAAGAAACAATTAATTATCTTGTGATAAACAGATTAAATCAAAGAAGAATATATCAAAGTTCATATACACAAATATGGGCGGACAGCCAAAAAGGCCCAACAAAACACAATTTATATACAACACATCACATGTACATTATATACAAATATACAAAACATATACAATATCAAAGTAACTTATATGTACCCTCAGGACAAAAGAATATATACAATTATATATATATATACACACCAATTTACATATGTACCTCCTCAACAGTCTAGTGGAGTATACAACTACAAGGTAGTCCCAAACGAAAAAGGCACCAGGAGGTTAACGCATATACCCAGCTTACATTTACATAGGTGCATCAATGAGTAAATCAAATCTTTCTTTGATTTAAATAAGGGACTCCGTTTAAAGCCAAAGGTGTCGACGCAGTCGCGGTCGCGTTTCAGCCAGATGATATAGGCTTCATCAGGACATGGGTACTCTAATGACAACAAAACCATATATTATTGTTATCGTCTTTCTTATCAAAACAAGGAAACACATTACTTTACAGCTGCAAAAATTAAGATTTGAAAACACCTCTCTCCCCCCAGAGATCTGGGCCTAAATCCATCGTTTTTTTGCTCACCACACCACCCCAGTTCAGACATGGCCATATGCAAATCAGCCTTGACCCTGTGCCTCATTGGAAGAGTCCAGCCCGAACTGCCAAGCTATGTCTTACCTGGACCGGAATCAAGCATCCTAGGACCGGTTTCTGGCTATCAGCCGTCTTCAGCCAGGATAGCTTGACTCCAGTGTTGTGGAGAGCACGGGACTCACGTCTGAGCATACCCGTTCCACTTGGGGTGACAAATGCAAAAACAACAGTTGATGGACAGAATGCAGAACAATGTCATACATTCACCCCAGTACAGAGATGTGGACCTAAATCCATCGTTTTTTTTTGCTCACCATACCACCCCAGTTCAGACATGGCCATATGCAAATCAGGCTTGACCCTGTGCATCATGGGAGCAGTCCAGCCCGAACTGTCAGGCCCCGCCTCGCAGGATCCGGTTGATGAATATATGGTTCCACCTCCAGCTGTTACCAACACCCCGAATGTAAATCACAGGGTGTCCGAACCAGCAGGTGAGGGAGAAATGATGAGAAAAGGACTGGGTAAGGGAAGGGGACAGCAGGGACAAGGGTTCTGAAATGACAAAACACAGGACAAGGATAAATACTAGGCAGCATACAACACTACACTCAATAATTCTCGCTAGAACTCCTATACCTTATCAAGCTGTAATTAGTCTTCCAGCACTAACAAGTAAGTCCCAGTTCAAACTCCTGTAAATAAATGCACACGTTATAATATTTCATGGCAGCACCATACAACATATATGAATCCTTTATGTGTAATCACACACCATGTTATGAGGAGATGAACTTCTAAATGACCCCTTTATCAAATAATCCAGTGTGTGTTCTGTGTAAGTCTGCTTCCCCAGTTCAGCAGGACCTAATGAGTTAGAGATGAATCTCTCGTAGCACTCTAAAAGGTATTACCAATACTTTTAACGCAGTATTGAAAATAGTTCCCCTAAAATTGTAAAGGCAGCATGAGGTTGCGTCCACCTCTAAGCTCCTCTAGATAGCTATCCAAATGAGAAACGCAAGAAAACGGCAGCATGGACTTGTGACCACCCCTATGCTCCGCTTGAACAATATGCCCTATAAAAACACAAACGACTATCCGGCAGCGGGAAGTTGCGACCACCTCACCGCTCCAGACCTGAAAACAAACAACACACGGCAGCGTGTGGAACACCACGACGCTCCGCTGCTAGTCCTCTCTAAATCCGTTAGACTCCAATGCCAGAGCTTCCAAGGCAGCGCACTGCACCAGCCACAGCGCTCCTTAAGCAAAACAAACGACAGTGAAAATCCCAGCTCGCATCAGCCGATACGAGTAAACACAAAAGTACAAAGATCCAAGGCGCAGGGAAATAACGCGAGCTACGGCTCCCAGCGATATAACCCCAAACAGTACCTTTCTATTCCCTTGGCTCCGCAACCGCTTCACTCCGTGGCAGAAGCAGCCGCTCCTGCAACCGACGAAGGCTGGAACTAGCCGCCAAAACTGACGACGGACTCAGAATTATGCGCACCTTCGTCCGGGCGCTTCCCATCATATACTTCCTACAGCAAAGGCTCATGGAAGTTGTAGTCTATTATTAGTCTAGGCAGGAGCGGTGACGAAAACCTCACATGAACTGCCAAGCCATGTCTTCCCTGGACCGGAATCAAGCATCCTAGGACTGGTTTCTGGCTATCAGCCGTCTTCAGCCAGGATAGCTTGACTCCAGTGGCGTGGAGAGCACGGGACTCTTGCCATTTTAAAGCCTGGTAGTGTGCCTTTGCCATAGGCCTGCAAGCTTGTGTGGCTTAGTCTGCCAACAGGCCTTTCATCCAGTAGGCTCAGAGGTAGCCACAGGTGCATGAAACAAGTGTTTCTGTGTGCTCTGTTAAATTTAAATATCATTTAGGGCATGGGTGGTATTGGATTGTGTTTGATTGTATTTTGGTTGTTCTTATTCTTTCCTATCCTTCTTGAGTATGTACAGAGTAGTATACCATGAACGCCCTTGTTGACAAAGTCTCACAAATGGCTACACTATATCTTTTATTTGTTTGTTTGTACTAGTAGTAATTGAACCACAACAGCAAATGCAACATTTCCCTGATGTTCTTCTCCTGGCTTCTTTGCTTTTAGGTGCACAAAAAGACAGAGGAGGAGGTATCATCATCACCCGTTCTACTGTCAGACAGAAGTCCTGATGCGCACCACGTCACGTCCACGTGTAACCACAGACATCTCTGCAACTTGTGCACCTGCGTCCTGCTGACATCTGAAGAAGATGGCCCCAAAGAAAGTTACCAGGTCCTCCCGTACCAAGAAAGTTGCTGGTGAGAAGAAGAAGGAACAGAAAAAGGAAGTGGCACTTGCCACGACTGGTGTGCCGCCCAATGTGTTTTTTTGGGACCAAAACAATTATGCCTGCAGCAGCGTTGTCCGGGGACTAAGTTGGGAGTAGCACCTCCGCACCAGCGAACCAACCCCACCAACCTAGGCCCAAGCCCATGAATGTCGCAGCGGTAGCCAGTCGACTAACGAGCAGCGATGTTGAAATGTCATTATCGCAAAGTAGTACACAATCAACGCAGGCGGATACTCAGCAGATAAGTGTGCAGCAGCAGGCGCAATCACAAGAACAGCAACAGCTGCAAGGAAAGCAGCAGCCGCAAGAACAGCAGGAGCCACAAGAACAACAGGAGCCACAAGAACAGCAGCAGCTGCAAGAACAGCAGCAGCTGCCAGAACAGCAGCATCCACGAGAACAGCAGCAGCCCCAAGAACAGCAGCAGCCACAAGAACAGCAGCAGCCACAACAGCCACACCAACAGCCCTCAATAGTAGTTGTTCCTCCTGAAGTAGGGCATTTCCGGAAATCGAGCTTCCTGCAGACAAAGTGGAGCAAGCCTTTGTTTCAGAAGGTCCATTGTCTTCCAGACCCCCGGCAAGGAAAAGGAGGGTTAGTCCATCATCTTCTTCTTCAAGCCCCGTTTCTGATGATCGAGATGCCACTTGGAAGCCACCAGCTCAGTCTGATAGTGATGCACGTCACAAGACAAGGCTAGTGAAAAGGAAGGTTCCAGAAAGCCTTAGAGTTATGAAGGTAGATGTACAAGAGGGGGATGATGATGATGATGAGGAGCTAGTCATCATGAACATTACTCCCGGCCCAAAGGAGGTGGAGACCAAGTCAAGTCAAGTCAAGTCAGAGATTTATATAGCGCGCTACATACCCGGAGGGTCTCAAGGCGCTTGGAGAGGGGTGGGGAGTTACTTGTCGAATATCCAAGTTTTAAGTTGTTTTCTGAATGCTAGATGGTTCTGAGTGAGACGAAGGTGAGTGGGGAGTGAGTTCCAGGTTTTAGCTGCGAGGTAGAAGAAGGATCTACCTCCCATGGTGGTTTTATTGATGCGAGGTACGGTAGCAAGGGCTTGGTTGGAGGATCGTAGCTGGCGGGAGGGGGTGTAGAAGGAAAGTCGTGTGTTGAGGCATTCGGGTCCAAGTTCGTAGAGTGCTTTATGTGCGTGGGTTAGGAGGCGGAAAGTAATCCTCTTATTGACGGGGAGCCAGTGGAGGTTTTTCAGGTGACTAGAGATGTGGTCCTTACGCGGGATGTCTAGTATGAGTCTGGCTGATGCGTTCTGGATGCGTTGGAGTTTTTTCTGGAGTTTTGCGGTGATACCGGCGTATAGGGTGTTTCCGTAGTCCAGGCGGCTTGTAACTAGGGCATGGGTGACCGTTTTTCTAGTGTCGGTGGGGATCCAGCGAAATGTTTTTTTGAGCATGCGAAGAATGTTGAAGCAGGATGATGAAACGGCGTTGACTTGTCTGTTCATAGAGAGTGAGGAGTCCAGGATGATGCCCAGGTTCCGTGCGTGGTCCGTCGGGATGGGTGCTTTTCCGAGGGCCTCTGGCCACCAAGAGTCATCCCAGGCGGAGGGGGAGGTACCTAAGATAAGGACTTCTGTTTTGTCTGAGTTCAGTTTCAGACGGCTGTGCTTCATCCACTCGGCTACTTCTTTCATTCCTGCATGTAGGTTGGTTTTGGCGGTGTTTGGGTCTTTGGTGAGTGATAGGATCAGTTGAGTGTCATCCGCGTAGGAGATGATGTTGAGGTTGTGTTGGCGTGCGATGGCCGCGAGGGGGCTCATGTATACGTTGAAGAGGGTGGGACTGAGTGAGGACCCTTGGGGTACGCCGCAGATGACTTCAGTGGCCTCTGAGTTGAATGGTGGGAGGTGGACTCTCTGGGTTCTTCCGGTGAGGAACGAGGTGATCCATTCCAGTGCTTTTCCTTGGATTCCGATGTTGCTGAGGCGTTGTATGAGGGTGCTATGGCAGACTGTGTCGAAGGCTGCGGAGAGGTCGAGGAGGATGAGGGCGACTGTGTCTCCATTGTCCAATAGAGTTCGAATGTCGTCTGTTGCTGCGATGAGGGCGGTCTCCGTGCTGTGTTTGGCTCGGAAGCCGGACTGAGAGGAGTCGAGGGATTTGTTGGTTTCGAGGAAGGTGGCGAGCTGGTTGTTGACGGCTTTCTCGATGACTTTGGCCGGGAATGAAAGGAGCGAGATGGGGCGGTAGTTTTTGAGTTCGGTGGGGTCCGCTGTGGGTTTTTTCAGAAGGGCGCTAAGTTCTGCATGTTTCCAGCTTTCTGGGAAGGTGGCGGAGTTGAGGGAGCAGTTGATGACGTCTCGGAGGTGTGGTGCTATGATGGAGTCTGCTTTGTTGAAGATGTGGTGGGGGCAGGGGTCTGTGGGGGATCCTGAGTGGATGGAGTTCATCAGGCGGATGGTGTCCTCAGTGGAGATTGGGTTCCAGTCATTAAGGATATTCAGGGGGGGTGAAGGTCCTGCAGAAGGTTGGGTGGGTTGGTCTCAGGGTCGGTTGTCGAAGCTGTTGTGGATGTCTGCGATTTTGTTGTGGAAGAACGAAGCTAGGGAGTCGCAAAGGGTTTGAGAGGGTGTGATGTCGTTGGAGTTGGCTGAGGGGTTGGTAAATTCTTTGACGATGTTGAATAATTCCTTGCTGTTGTGGGCGTTGTTGTCTAGTCGGTCTTTGAATGCGGCTTTCTTAGCAGATCGGATTAGTTGGTGGTGTATGCGGGTGGCGTTTTTGAAGGCGTCCCTGGTGCTGGTGTTTGGGTCTTTTTTCCAGGCCTTCTCGAGGGAGCGGCAGAGTTTCTTCGATTTCTTAAGATCATCATTGAACCAGGAGGCGTTTTTGCTGCCTAGTTTGATTTGACGTTTTTTCAGCGGTGCTAGGATGTCGGCGCTGTTGGAAAGCCATTGGGTGAGGTTAATGGCTGCTTGGTCGGGGTTTGAGGATTGGGCCGGGGGTTTTTGAAGAAGCGATGAGGAGATCTGGTCGATGGTGATTTTGTTCCAGTTTCTTCGCAGAGTAGGTTGTGGATGGTTGTGAGTTGTGGTCTTATTGTAGATAAAGTGTACGCAGCTGTGGTCCGTCCAGTGGAGAGTAGTGGTGTGACTGAAGGAGACATGCTTGCTGGAGGTGAAGATAGGGTCGAGTGTGTGACCTGCGATGTGGGTGGGCGTGGTGACGAGTTGTTTGAGTCCGAGGTTGGCGAGATTTTCCAGGAGGGAGGTGGCGTTGCTGTCATTGCTCTTTTCCAGGTGAAAGTTGAGGTCTCCCAGCAGAATGTATTCCTCGGAGGGGAGGGAGTGTGGGGTGATAAAGTCAGTGATAACGTCGCTGAATTGTGCACGGGGTCCTTGAGGTCGGTAGAGGAGTGTGCCTCTGAGTGTGGTCTTGGGGTCGGTGTGGATCTGGAAGTGAAGGTGTTCGGCGTTGGTAAGGTTGGCGTCTGAGCTGGTTGAGATGCGGATGGAGTTCTTATGGACGATGGCGATGCCTCCTCCTGTATGGTCGGTGCGGTCCTTACGGATGATCTTGTATCCTTCCGGGATGGCAATGGTGGTGTCTGGTGCTGATGAGGCATTCATCCATGTTTCTGTTAGGAAGGCGACGTCGGGAGAAATGGTGTCTAGTAGGTTCCAGAGGTCGATGGCGTGTCTGTGGACTGAGCAGGTGTTAAGCAGGATGCATTTTAGGTGGTTGGAGTCAATTATCTGTTGTGTGATCGTGGATGAGGAGTTTTTCTTGGTGCCGTCGAACTTGCAGGAGTAGCATGAGAAGGGACCATGGGTGTGTCCAGGAGCGGCTTGGGCGCAGTTGGGGAGACAGCCGGGGTTCAGGGCTAGGAGGGTGGAGGCGTTGTAAGTAATGCGGGAGGGCTGGGCATTGCGTGGACCAGGGGGTCTGGCGCTGGGCGCGGTCCAGTCACGGACGGGCGTAGACGGGCTTACCTTTGGAGCACCTTCGGCACGAATGGGGCGCGACCGCTGCGCGTGACCGCTGCGCGCCAAAGCAGCTGTCATATGTGGATGGTGGAAGGGGAGGGGCGAGGGAGGGTCAGCTGGGAAGGCGGGAGCGGGGTGGAGTCTCGGGCGTGGCGACACAAACAACAACAACCTTAACGCTAAAATGGCCGGCAGCGCCAAGCGGAGCTGGCAGCCACAGTGCAGATCAAAGTGCTAGAATACCAGAACGAAAGGGCAGTCAGGGCAACGCAGGGATGTACAAGCAGCAATTAAGCGGGTTAGCGCTATCAGGCGACAGTGATTTTACCGCAAAGCGCACCAGCTATATTTCTGAAATAATTAAAATTAAATATAGCGAAGTCTATAATTTCAGCAGTACTGTAATGCGCCTTCTCAACAGATAGCAATGAGCATAAGCTGCTGCGTGGAGTAACGATACCAGGCTGGAGTCAGGTCGGGGAGCAGCGAGGAGGAGCGGCCGCGTCTGTGAAACTATCCAAAATGGCTGTGAGGGATGTAGCATGGATACCACCTACACAGGTAACACCACTACAACCTCCAGCTTCCATTTTTGCATTTGCAAAGGACCGGCAGGTTCCTACATCCAGCTCAACCACCACCTCAGTAGGTAGTGGTAGAAGTGTAGCTGCATAGTCAAATTCCAAGTTTACCCTCCGGTTCATCTGGTATTGAAAGTGGCACATCTTGCAGCACCAGAAAGTTCTCCTCCCCAGTTTGGGACTTCCTTTTGGTTAGCATTAAGGAGGAGAACATTGCTATATGCTCAATTTGTCGACATGCTGTTAGGCGGGGTAAGCTTGGTACAAATATGGTACCGGAGGCCAAACAAGTCATCTAAAAATATACCACAATATCATGTGGGAGGCTCAACTACTTCGCTTAGAAAAAAGTAAAACGCAACCCATTGTTGTTGGGCATGAAGAACCAGAGGAAGATATTATCTCGGTGGAAGGTGAACAAGAGGGAGGCATTTCTAGCCCTGTCCCCAGCAGTGTAGTGGTACCGCCCACATCCTCAGCAACATCTCAGTGGCACCGCAGTAAGAGCTATAGTCAGACTGAGACACCAAGGCGACCGAGTAGTAGTACTGTAATGAAACAAAGTGTGTTGTTGAGCTTAACTGGGTTCAAGAAAACAACTGCACCACAAAGGAAAATAATCCAGCCTACCATTGAGAGCATGCTTAGGTTGGAGGGGCAGTACCAATGCAACCACCCAATGGCACGGTTGTACAATGCGAAGCTGGCTAAAATGTTAGCGCTGGACCTTCTCCCTTTTTCATTTGTGGAAGGGGTGGGTTTCCTTGAATTTGTGTTAGCCATCTGCCCTAAATGCAAGGTTCCCAGCCGGTCTTATTTTGCCAGAGTTTCTGTACCAGCACTACATCATGATGTGCTGGAATTGGTTGGACAAGCTTTGCGGCAGAGTGCTGTTCACAATATCCACCTGACAACAGACATGTGGACCAGTTGCCAAGCCACTGATTACATGTGCATCACTGCACACTGGGTCTCTTTTGTGGGGGGTTAGAGATAAGCTATCTGAAGTAGATGCTGTTGACACAGCTGAGATTTTTAATGCTACTCGGAAACATGTAACTGTAGCCATGTTTGCCATGGAGAAATCTCATACTGCTGTAAACATTTTGGAAGAGTTTCAAGACAAGGTTTTTGAATGGCTGCGCCCAAGAGGGCTTAAGATTGGTTTTGTTTCCACAGATAATGGCAGTAATGTACTTAAGGCCATGGCTCTTGGTTCCTATTTCAGGGTCCCGTGTTTGGCGCACTGCATTAACATTATAGTTCAAGACTTTCTGAAAAAAGAAGCCATAGTCAGCAATTTACTGACCACCTGCCGAAGAATATGCACTCATTTCAGCCATTCTTTTAAAGCTCGGAAGCAGCTGAGGATCATTAAAAGTGACTGTAGAATGCCAGTCAAAGCACTCATCCAGGAGGTGGTAACACGTTGGAACTCAACTTATTACATGGGTGACAGTCTGTTTGGGCAGTACAGGCCAATCAATGAATATGTCATGTGAAGAGGGGATGCTACTGTGAAAGGGAATGACCCTTCAGATGGACCAATGGTGCATAGATAAATGCCTGACTGAGATGCTTCTTTCTTTCGAGGTCTTCACACGTGAAGTCAGCAAGGAGGGCTGTACTATGGGCCAAGCTCTCCCATTGTTGCAAATGCTAGAGCAACAGCTGCAGGAAGTTAGGAAAAAAAGAAGCATATGAGTTGGTGGAAAGCTAAGCCCATCACTTAGCTGACAATACAAGGCTGCAAAATAAGAATTTGTCACAATACATTACATTTGTGCCACAATTCTGGATCGACAGTCAAAATTGGCACTGAAAAGTAAGACATTAAATTCTTTTTCAGAAATGGATGTTGCCCGGTACAAAACTTGGATAGCTGAGTCAGCCGGTAAGTTGGAAAATGAATGGCTGCTAAAAGCCCGCTAGATAAACCCACAACAAGTACTGCAGCAGGGCTTCCGGTGTCAAGTTCAACTTCAGAGCCTGAGGGCAGTGCGTTTGGCTCAGAACACTCACCAACACTATCGACAACAGCAAGAACCGGATCATTAGCCCCAGTAAAATCGTTAAACGATTGGTATGTACAGCAAGTACTTGGTAGGTCCAGTGCTGATGCAAAGACAAAAGAGCCAGAACAAAGTGTAGCACCCTTGAACACTGAGCAGATGGTCCAGGCCTATCTGAACGACCCAACAGAGGTGTACATTGATCAAAACACATTATGGTATTGGTATGGGAGAAGGGGTCAATGGCCATTGCTCAGCAGGCTGGTGATAAACTATCTGGCTTGCCCTGTCGCAAGAGTCTCTTCTGAACGTGTTTTCAGTGCTGCTGGTTCCTTTTTTTTTTTTTTTTAAAGTTTTATTGTTTTATTGCAAGGAAATACAGCAAGGCGTTATACTAAGCAACATAGACAGAAAAAAAACATGTAAATAAAAGGGCAAATTATTTTCAAGAAAAAAGCAAGTTATATGGCAGAATTTTGGCAGAAAAACAAAATTAGAATAGCGACTGTAAAATACATAGATTTAAATTAAATCCAATCAGCAATTGGTGCCCATATTTTTTCTCCCATAATTCTTTTTTTAACCCCCTTGAGCTTGTAGATAACCGATTCCATATTAAACATAAATAATAGTTTTTCCTTCCACATAAAAAACGTAGGGGGATCCTGGCTAATCCATTCTTTGGTGATACAAGATCTAATTGCAGCCATACACAGAAAAAGAAAATAAGAGATTGGTCTAGGCCAAATTACAGTATGATCTATACCAAGCAGTACTAATTCATTAGTTATCTTTATGTTACATTTCAGAATAGTAAATAAAAAAGTTTCAATTTCTTGAAACAGCGATGATAACTTAGGACAAAAGAAAAACATATGTAATTCGTCAGCTGCATACAATCCACATCGGCTACAATTCGTGCCTGCCGTCGTGCTCCATTTAACTACTTTTTTAGGAGTATAATAAAGGTTGTGGATACACATAAAGTGTTGGGATTTCATCATCCCGGTTATAAGACATTCTGCAGACATTCTAATTGACAATAAAACATCAACATTTGCTATGCCTAGACTATTGGCCCATTTAGTCTGGCATTGGCCTAGATCATCACCAAATTCCTGCATTAAGCTTAAATAAATAGGACCTATTCGAGGTTTTCTTTGTAAAAGCTCTAATAAAGAATTTTTAATCAGTGGCATAAGAGGGTGGCCATGTAGGAAGCTACGAAGTTGTAGGTATTTAAAAAAATCATTTCTACCCACGGAAAAGTTGGTTATTAAGTCCTGAAACGAGATCATTTGCCCATTACAAAATAAGTCCCCCAAGTGCTTTATTCCTTTCTGCTGCCACCTGTGCATAATTAAATCAAAGAAAACTTCTGGAAATAGCTCAGTTGATATAAGAGGAGTATAGAAATTTAGTTTCGCTAGTTTAATATGTTTTCAAATTTTCTGCCAGATTCCAAAAGCAGATTTCAAAGTCTTATATTTAGTTTTTTTTATGATAACTGGGTTCTACTATTCTCAAGAAGCTACCCTTAGCTTTCTCGCCCAACAGCAGTTGATAAATTGATGGGGTCTGGCATTCTGCAAGTTCAGTTCTTTCACCCAAAATGAGGGGACCAATATATTGTAAAACAGCAGAAAAGTAATAAAAAAGAAAATACGGTACATTCCAACCGCCACATTCCTTACTAAGAATCATTTTTTTAGCTGCTTTTCTATGGCGTTTATAGCCCCAAAGGAAACGAAATGTGGTTCTTTCTAAGATTTTAAGAGAATGTAATGAGAAATCCAGAGGAATTGTGCGAAATAAATATAGAACCTTCGGTAGGACCAGCATTTTTAAAATGTTAGAACGGCCGAAGAGGGACAATCGCAGATGATCCAGACGCTGTAATAGGGTGTTAATTTGAGCAATAATAGGGTTTAAGTTACGCTCTGGAATTTTTTCTATAGGTAGCGAGATTTTAATACCTAAATAAGTAACTTCAGAAGAAGTGGGGATATTAGCAGGTAGGTTTTCTCCAGAACACAAAACTTGGGTCTTTTCTAGATTAAGTTTGTAGCCCGAAAAGTATAACCTGCGTGTCCTGGGAATTGGAGAAAAATCTGAAGGGAAAGACACTCGACGCTTTGTAATAGACTTGTTTGCGGATGCCTTTCAGGCTCTCACTGGATGGGACTGGGATAAGGAGATTATAAGAGCTCATCGGTTCCCATTTAACCAAAAGACTGATCAGGAAGGCAGGAACAAATATCCAAGAGCTATCCTCATTTGTGTGCAGAATTATCTTCTCCGTGAGATTCTGTATGACTTGGCAAGACCTTCGAAACCCAGAAAAGACTTGGGGCATGAATTTTTTGTGAGACCAGATTTCTGTGCTGCAACTGTCCAACAACGTTGGAGACTAAAACAGTTGATGGCACCAATGCAAGCTAAGGGGGGTCAAACCTTCCTACTTAACTCTGCTAAACTCAAAGTTGTGCATAAAGGAAGAACTATATTTTTTGTATCAGAGATGAAAGCTCAACAATACCTAGAGACTATGTAGTAAAATTCTATAGGAACAAAGCTATGTTTATTCGGTTATGATCCAGTTACCCCGAATAGGCAGATCCTCTTAGCAGTATTGGGCTTAGATGCTTCTCTTGTTTTTTCTCTTTACTGCATTTTCTTTGGCTATTTTTTTTACCAGGAGGGTCAGATCCGGGGGGGGGGGCTCACAGCTGATACTCACATTCCATCAATGAGGGCACTAGCCCTTACGCTTCTGGTGGGGGGGTGGTGTGGGAAGGGAGGGGTGGGGGGGAACAACGGGGTGGGAGGGTGGGAAGATTTTTTTTTTTTGGGGTGCAAGGTCATACAGCTGGAATATCTAGTTGACTTTTGTATAAGGCTTAGTTTTGGCAGATATCGAATTTTGGCAGGTGATGCTCATATGTTTATGTTTAGCTTAGTTTACTCAAATATACTTTATAATGGCTAAATTATCAATATATTCCATTAATATATGTGGTTTGAATGATAAAAGAAAAAGAGGTATATTGGCCCAGATGTTATCAACTATGCGGGTGGATGTAGTTTGCATTCAAGAGACCCATATCGCTTGGCCCAATAGAGGGACCCTAAAAGATCTTGGGTTGGAAGTGGTAGGATGCACTCGTCAAGGCTCCAATACACGTGGGGTTGCAATACTTAAGAGACGTGAAATAGGTGAAGTAAAAAGAGTTAAAGAGGATCCAACTGGACGGTGGGTAATTGCAGAACTTAAAGTTGGAGGTTTGTTAGTTACTATAAGCTCCTTGTATGGAGCTATATTGGACGATGCGGGTGCATTGGATTTTTTAAGTATAGAGCTGGCACAATGGTCACCCAATATTATCTTTTGTGGAGACTTTAATCTGCATCTGGAAGAAACTTTTGACATTAATAGTAGGGCTTCGTACAAGGGGAGGAAGAAGAAGGTATTCTTAGCACTTAAAGGGATCATCGAAGAGTATAGATTAATTGATGTAGGGCATGAGAAGCGAGGAAACATATTTGGGCACACTTTTTTCTCTGCACCGCATCAAAGATTTTTTAGATTAGATTACTTTTTTGTTTATAAGGGACTATACGATGATTTAGCACAAATTGAATTTGAGGTTCTCCCAAAAGTCATCTCAGACCACAATCCTCTAATATTTAAGCTTGCCCTAAATATGGTTAATACTACACGCGCATGGTCTTCTGACCGTAAATTACTGTATGACCCAGGCTATGTTGAGCGCATGAACGTTTGGATCCCAGAATTTTTTCATAACAATAAAGATACTACATCATTAGAAATAGTTTGGGATGCTTTTAAATGTGGGGTTCGGGGTGAAACACTTAGTTATTCTTTGAGTAAACAAAAAGAGACCCGAAACCAGGTAACTTCTGAACTTAAAAATCTTAGAGTTTTAGAGATTCAACTTATGCAACTATGTAAGCAAGGGTTACCTACGGAAAATACTACAAAGAAATTAGTAGCTCTAAAAAACACGATTTACCAACGACATGCTATGAAACTTGCTCAACAGATCTCTGCATATAGGACAGAACTATATGAAGTGGGTGAAAATTCAGGCAAAATTTTGGCAAAGAGGGCAAGGCAGAAGGCAGCTTATGCTTGTATCAATAAAATAGATAATCATTTAGGGATAACAGTCAGCAGAGCTGAAGACATTCTGGGAGTTTTTAGAGATTTTTATTCTCAATTGTATACGGATGAAGCTCGTCCTGAGTGCTTAGACCAGATTAATCAATTTGTTAATCCAGTATTGAATTCTATTCTTTCTATTGAAGAGAAGGAGAAACTAGATTTGCCATTTACTTGGGAGGAGATAGAACTCTCTTTAATGTCCCTAGCCTCAGGAAAAGCTGCAGGACCCGACGCCATTCCGCTAGAATTTTACAAACACTTCAGGAATGCATTAAAAACAGAATTATTAGATTTATGTTTAAATGCACAGCAAGGTAACTCCCCACAATCTTGGCATGATTCTATCATTACGGTGTTCCTTAAAAAAGGTAAACCTCCTTTATCGCCCTCTTCTTTTCGCCCTATTTCACTTATAAATTCTGACAGTAAAATCTTTTCTAAAATCCTAGCGGGTAGACTTTCCAATATTATTTCCCCTTTAGTCTCTAAATACCAACATGGGTTTATCCCAGCTAGAGATACCGCTGATCATATTCGACGGGTGATTTCTTTCTTGGATTGGTCCCAAGCAACTCGGTCTAATATTGGACTAGTATTTTTAGATGCTGAAAAAGCTTTTGACCGGGTTGCTTGGGATTATCTTTGGGAAATTTTGCTTAGGAAGGGACTAGGTCGGGGGATTGTTAAAGCATTGCAAACTTTATATATTACCCCTAAAGCATATATTCGAATTAATGGACAATTATCTTCACCCTTATTAATTTCTAGAGGTACCCGTCAAGGATGCCCCTGTTCTCCTTTACTTTTTGCTTTTTATATTGATCCCTTAATTAATCGGTTTTTTTTGGAAATGGATATTAAACCCATACATTTAGCCAATACTAATTACCGAGTCCTTGCTTACGCTGATGACATCGTGATTTCTACTACAGACGTTCAAACAGCTATACCCATTATTGATCAGTGCTGCTGGTTCCATTGTAACAGTGAGAAGGACCAGTCTCTCACCTAAAAACGTGGAGAGGTTAACCATGATCAAAATGAATCAGCACTTTATACCACTAAATTACACAATATATGAATAAAGGGAGGAAGATGAGGACAGCGGCTCAGGTGACGGAAGTAGTGTGTTAGATGATGATTACCTACTTCTGATTGAACACCCAGAGTTTGAGGACAAGCAATACTTCCCTGAAAATTAGGCTTGCACGTTTTACTGTCTTCCTCCCTTATTTTCGTTTATTTGTGTGTCTGTCTTTCTGGTTAGAAACTTTGAATCACAACAAATCCATCATCGCCGTCTTCTCATCTTTTTATTACTATATACCAGGTTCAGCTGTCTGCATTTCACAGTTCACTCCTCCAATTCCTACTCCTCCATCCTCCTGAATCTCCCTAAATCCATTGCCCTCAAGCCAGATGATGATTGGATGATGCAAAATAGAAGTAAAAAGAAAATCTTTCCTCGCTGAGTCCCTCCAAAAGAAGTGGAACATGATGTTGACTACTATAGCTATCCTCCTTTCTGAGCTGAGAGAGACTGCCCATTAACTGAAGATGAGAAGGAGTAGGTAATGAATGATGCCATGCATTGGACGCTGACTGAGTATGAAGTTAATTCATTGTGTACTATATGTAATCTACACACTAAAAGTAACTCAAGGCAATTTTTCCCTTCTTGTAATTTTAATAACAAATTTGTGCTTCTACTGCAGGCCGATACATTGCATTTTGAATATAGAAAGGGGACTCAATCTATACACTGCAAACTGAGTAGGACAACACCATGACGATGATGGCAAGAGAGACTTCCCCTTCACTTAGGATGAGAAGGAACAGGCAATGAATGGCATGCATTGGACACCGACTGAGTGATTAGTGTTTGTGTTGTTGTTGTTTGTTGTGCATGAAGTGAAGTCAAAGTGTACTAGTATTTAATCTACACACTAACAGTGACTCAAGTCAATATTTCCACTCTTGTTTAATAACAAAATTGTACTTCTACTGCAGTCCAATCCATTGCATTTTTGAATATGGAATCTGGACTCACTCGGTACACTGCAGACTGAGTTGGACAACACCATCATGATGACAACAGTGACATAGTATCTTCACAGTCACTCAGTAGGATCGGAGATGATTGATGGAATAAGTCAGGGCGTTTCATGAGTGGCATAAAAGGTAAACAAGTTAACAACAACCACAGCAGACCTAAATGCCTGTGTTGCGGTGGAGTCGAGTGTAGTGTGGTATGACTGTGGTGCATTGATTTAGTCACTTAAATTGTAAAATGCTATGTTGCTGGATATGTGCTTTGTCCAACTCTTTTAAAAAATGTATGCTAAATGGAGGATGTGCAAAGGGTGCCGTCACCGTGGGCCTGCTCTGTCCTGTTGTTGTAGATTAATGCTGAAACAGACTAGAGTAGACATGATGCATCCATGACGCCTCTGAAAGTGTTCTTGTTGCACTACACCATAACTTTTCGACTTGGTTTCTCAATATCCCTTTTTTTCCATCTACAATTACAGGCTGGGACTTACCCGTGCTATACTTGGGAAAACAATGCACACTTACCTTACCAATGATTCTACATCTGCCAGGCAGGCAGTGGCGTCACCCAAGATTAATGTACGGAGCATCCATGGAAGTGAGGACCAAGAGAAATGCCGAGATGCAACTCCCCATTTTGACCAGGATAATAAAGTAACAGTATCAACTTTCATCATCTTTTAAATAATTTGATTAATTTTTCTGTCTTCAATTATTACTACAGTGTGTTGTTGTTGTTATTAATATTATGATTGCTCTCTGTTTATAATTCATCCCTACAGATATTTTTAAATTTTCTTTGCTATCCTTAAAAGTAAACTCAGTACAACAAAACACAAACTGTATGTAATCCGGGTCTCTCCTTATCATCATCATGTATGCATGTCCTTTTTCTCCCTTAACTGATTGATATGGATATGGTAGTCTGCAAAGATTGTGTTTTGTTGTTTGTCCATGCGTACTGTTTTTCTTTGTCAAACCTTTCCCTAAATCTCCCTTCCCAACCATTCAACAAACCCTAACCCTCTTCCCCCGGGCTGTGTGACTTATTGAGGTGTGACTAAATAAATGTACATCAATAATCTATCACACGCTTGCTGGGGTGGATGTGGCAAAAGCAACAGTAATTCAATTTCAAGGCAGGGCGAGGATCTTCTTCTGCTTGCCCATCCATGAGCAGTATATTTATGAGGTCATTTTTTTACCAAAGGAACCTAATATTCATCAGCATTAATTGCCGGGATCAATTGGATTTGTTGTCATCCTCTTACACAGCACTAACGGTTACGCTTGTGTCCAGCGTACTATAGGCCTAGTCAAGTGACTCGACAGAACTAGAGTTTGTAATTCTATGTGCTAGGCTATCCCCACCACCATTATGTTTTGTTGTATTTTTGCATATTATTGTTTGGCAGTAAGTTCTGTACTGTACTTCATTCTACTACTCCTCCAACAGTCTCTCTCAGGCGACTGACTGTCTCATTTTCTTTTTTTGCAAATGCTACTGCCAGTGTTTACTACTACTACCACCACACAACCATTGCATGTTAGGAAAGAAAACCATCAACACCATGCAGCCATCACTGTGCCTAAGTTAAACATCAAGCAAAGGTAAGAGAAGTTTGGGGGAGGCATAATTAATAATGGACATTTTTTCATTAATTCAATTTCACACACCCCTTCGAGTCCAGTTGCAGAATGCATAGACTATGAGGAGAGACTGACAGTACTAGTAGGACAAGTCACTCAGTGAGGGGTGCCGCATCTATCTGTTTGTGTCTTACAAAATCAGCCAATTATTTAACACTGGCTGTGGCCCTGCACCAGCAAGGAAACAGTGTGACGTAAAACAGTAACCCCACATAAACAACATTGTATGTAAAGTATAAATATATAATTTAATCCCCTAACAAACATTTTAAACAAGGTCAAGGTGCACCACTTCAGAGTTTGCATGAACTGATAACTTTGATGAGGTTAACAGCAATAATCACATTAGTTGTTACTTGTGTTCTTTAAGAGTTCTTTTATTAGGTTCAGTTGTGAGTAACAAATCACACACAGGAGCTACAGCCGACGCGTTTCGTCCTCTTGGGACTTCTTCAGGGCTGTTTACAAAAAAATTGACAATATACAAAGACATACAGTTAAAATTTACATTAAAAACAAAAGCAATTATGCTTCTATAGACAAAGCCAGGCTTAAAAAAACAGTACATTACAGGATTAAAGACTAGTGCCACAATTATATACAAATTGCCAACAATAGTTAAAGTAGAGGATTTTGAAAAAAATTTTATGAAGAAAATTTTTATGAAAAAAATTTTTGTGAAAAAAATTTAAAGGACAACATATTAGAATTTTTCAAAAGCGGTCAGCGTGTTCTAGGTTGTTGTATATTGTTCACCATAAAGGTCTATCCCTCTTATGTCTGTAACCCACCTCAGAGAGCCAAAAAGTATTCTATATATCTATACAGAAATGGGAACCCCAGCATAAAGAGGTAACATGGAGGAGTAATCAACAAGTTTTCTGCAGAAATTAGTAGCACTTGAGTAAAGAACATACCGAAGTGAAAGATAGAAAAGTGTCCTTATTTCTTCTCCCGTGACTATCAGGGTGCGTGGAAATATCTGTAACGATTTATTATGCTCGATAGGGTATCTAAAATTGATTAATGAGAAAAAATTAGTGAATGGTCAAATGTCAGAAGTCTTTAGATCAAAGGACACTCTAAGAAACTCGAAAGCTTCCAATAACTCGATGGTTGCGAGTAAAGACTATGACCTACCCTGTTGAACAAAAAGTTCTCTGTGGAGGAATCTCGTCTGTCCAAGCCGTTCTTATTATTAGGCGGTATATATCTGTTTGTAGTCTGTACTGCCAAAATTCTCTTGGGAAGGAATTTCACTATTGTACTTGTTATTATCCTATAGGGCAAACAGAGTGTTTTAAATACTCTTCTTAGAGATAGCTCCACCACAACAATACGTTTGCGATTGACAAGAGAGAAAAACTAATTCCATGTTGTACATGTAATTCTCTTATATGGCAAACAGAGTGTTTTAGAAATTCTCCTCAAAGGTAGCCCCCCAACAATAAAACGTTTATGATTAGTAAGGAAGAAAAGCTAAATCAATGAGCTAAAGGCAATGTGCAAGACCACTTCCATGGTGCTTTTCTCATAGTGGTCATCCACAACCATTAGGGTAGCCAGGTGTTTATATAAACGAAAGGAACAGACAGCAACTCACTTACATTAAGAATATGGATGTTGATCCATAGAGAGCTGGAACCAGGGTAGTGGAAAATGTAGGTTTAGTCTGGCTATCTACAACAAAATAAGGAGGGAGGATGGGGATAAGAATTGTTAGAAAATAAGCGTGCACGACATTGAAAAGGAAAACCTTCTCATGTCTATTACTATCTATAGATTCAATATTAAGCAAAGCATTTTTGGTATAATTATTTATTTATATAAATGACTGTTCACTGTTAACTAAGGAACCAATGTAAGTAGAACCTAAACGTCCACTAAACCACAAAATCTGTGCTTGTTAATATATCTTACCTATTGTTGGCTTGTTGTAAGGAAAGGGATATTAAACCTTCTGCTTAGGCACTCTAAATAGAATGTAAAGGAAGGAGAGGGGGAGAAAAATATATAACAAGAATTCAGTATAAAAAAGTGACCCCACAGGAACTTAATTATTACAAATCCTATCTCTCTGTCTATGGACACCTGTTAATGTGTCTGCTTAGTTTAAATGGGCAAAAAGTAAGTTTAGTAAGAGAACCCCATTTTACTAGAGTTAATGAACTAACATGATAATTTGCCTAGGGTGATCTCTCTGAAGACCCAAAGTTCTAATAAACCCATCATCAGTCTATTGGATAAACCCTCTTACCTTAATAAAGTGAACTAAGGCATCCCCTGGTTCCTATGTCCACCTGCAGTACAACGTCCTCCTCCGTCAGGTAGCAGCAGACTACTGAAACATTTTGACTCAGTTTATATATGGGCTTTAATTGATCCTAATTAAAAACACCTGGTTCAGTTTGGCAAGTAGGTTGATAATTGGCATGGCGGCCATGTTATGTGAGTACCCTATTGCCATTCTGCAATGCAGTATGAAGTTTTTGTGGACGCCATCTTGTGTTTGCACCGAATAGCATTATAACCTAGTGCAAAGAGATGGTGTTGTTAAGATAGGGAACGGATGAGAGATGGGTTTTATAAGCCTGTACCCATATAAAGTCTCCTTCCTCAAAGTTTGTAGCGCCTATTATGTCCGAAGACGATTGATTTTATCGGCGATTAGGCATGGGGGCCATGTTGCTTAGGTGCCCGATTTCTATATAAGGCTGCGTTATGAAGCCTAAACAGGCGCCATGTTGGTTCGGGGTGTCTATGTCCCTGATAGATTATTTATCTGTATAGAAAACCCATTTGCCACTATTAATAGTTGATAATGGAATCTCATGGGTCATTGCGCTCTCAAAACCAATATGAAGCGCAAAAAATGAGTTTAAAAATAGCATTCAGGATAAAATTGCGTTAGCGTCCTAAATTACCCAGGGGGCCCAGATGAACTATTTATGAGTATTTAAATGGTCGAATTGAGGTGAATACCTCCCAGAATGAAGGGAAAGGTAGCTTGAGTCTTTCTAGATAGAATAACAGGAATGATCCGAAATACGGCGGCCATTTTGTTTGCGTCCGTGTTGTGAAGCCTAAGCAGGCGCCATATTGGTTAAGGGCGTCTCTGTCTATATTGTCTAAGCGTTCTGCACTCTTGTTGCTAGACAATTAAAAAAGCGGAAACTCAAGAATAAATGTGTTTTCAAACCAAATTTATAGCACAAAAATGAGATTAAAAACATCATTCGGGCTGAAATCGCGTAGGTATTCTGGATTACCCGGGGGGCCCAAGTGAACTATAATTAAGAGATTAAATGGTCAGATAGTAAGGATTGCATCCCAAAATAAAGGGAAAGGTAGTTAAAGCCTTTTAGCTAAAATACAGAGATCGATCCGAAATACGGCGGCCATGTTGGTTTGGCTTAAAGAGAGCAGAGACTGTTCGATGCAACTTAAGGGGCATTGAGAATATATCTCTATGTCCTAGAGCTTTTTAACTAGAAACCCTATTGTCCAAATATCAATGTGCATATAAGTATTGTTGATGAAGTGTGCTGTGCAGTACTAATATCCACTTTAGGGTGGATATTAGTACTGCTTAATATAGACAGAGACGCCCTTAACCAATATGGCGCCTGCTTAGGCTTCACAACACGGACGCAAACAAAATGGCCGCCGTATTTCGGATCGATCCTGTTATTCTATCTAGAAAGACTCAAGCTACCTTTCCCTTCATTCTGGGAGGTATTCACCTCAATTCGACCATTTAAATACTCATAAATAGTTCATCTGGGCCCCCCGGGTAATTTAGGACGCTAACGCAATTTTATCCTGAATGCTATTTTTAAACTCATTTTTTGCGCTTCATATTGGTTTTGAGAGCGCAATGACCCATGAGATTCCATTATCAACTATTAATAGTGGCAAATGGGTTTTCTATACAGATAAATAATCTATCAGGGACATAGACACCCCGAACCAACATGGCGCCTGTTTAGGCTTCATAACGCAGCCTTATATAGAAATCGGGCACCTAAGCAACATGGCCCCCATGCCTAATCGCCGATAAAATCAATCGTCTTCGGACATAATAGGCGCTACAAACTTTGAGGAAGGAGACTTTATATGGGTACAGGCTTATAAAACCCATCTCTCATCCGTTCCCTATCTTAACAACACCATCTCTTTGCACTAGGTTATAATGCTATTCGGTGCAAACACAAGATGGCGTCCACAAAAACTTCATACTGCATTGCAGAATGGCAATAGGGTACTCACATAACATGGCCGCCATGCCAATTATCAACCTACTTGCCAAACTGAACCAGGTGTTTTTAATTAGGATCAATTAAAGCCCATATATAAACTGAGTCAAAATGTTTCAGTAGTCTGCTGCTACCTGACGGAGGAGGACGTTGTACTGCAGGTGGACATAGGAACCAGGGGATGCCTTAGTTCACTTTATTAAGGTAAGAGGGTTTATCCAATAGACTGATGATGGGTTTATTAGAACTTTGGGTCTTCAGAGAGATCACCCTAGGCAAATTATCATGTTAGTTCATTAACTCTAGTAAAATGGGGTTCTCTTACTAAACTTACTTTTTGCCCATTTAAACTAAGCAGACACATTAACAGGTGTCCATAGACAGAGAGATAGGATTTGTAATAATTAAGTTCCTGTGGGGTCACTTTTTTATACTGAATTCTTGTTATATATTTTTCTCCCCCTCTCCTTCCTTTACATTCTATTTAGAGTGCCTAAGCAGAAGGTTTAATATCCCTTTCCTTACAACAAGCCAACAATAGGTAAGATATATTAACAAGCACAGATTTTGTGGTTTAGTGGACGTTTAGGTTCTACTTACATTGGTTCCTTAGTTAACAGTGAACAGTCATTTATATAAATAAATAATTATACCAAAAATGCTTTGCTTAATATTGAATCTATAGATAGTAATAGACATGAGAAGGTTTTCCTTTTCAATGTCGTGCACGCTTATTTTCTAACAATTCTTATCCCCATCCTCCCTCCTTATTTTGTTGTAGATAGCCAGACTAAACCTACATTTTCCACTACCCTGGTTCCAGCTCTCTATGGATCAACATCCATATTCTTGATGTAAGTGAGTTGCTGTCTGTTCCTTTCGTTTATATAAACACCTGGCTACCCTAATGGTTGTGGATGACCACTATGAGAAAAGCACCATGGAAGTGGTCTTGCACATTGCCTTTAGCTCATTGATTTAGCTTTTCTTCCTTACTAATCATAAACATTTTATTGTTGGGGGGCTACCTTTGAGGAGAATTTCTAAAACACTCTGTTTGCCATATAAGAGAATTACATGTACAACATGGAATTAGTTTTTCTCTCTTGTCAATCGCAAACGTATTGTTGTGGTGGAGCTATCTCTAAGAAGAGTATTTAAAACACTCTGTTTGCCCTATAGGATAATAACAAGTACAATAGTGAAACTCCTTCCCAAGAGAATTTTGGCAGTACAGACTACAACCAGATATATACCGCCTAATAATAAGAACGGCTTGGACAGACGAGATTCCTCCACAGAGAACTTTTTGTTCAACAGGGTAGGTCATAGTCTTTACTCGCAACCATCGAGTTATTGGAAGCTTTCGAGTTTCTTAGAGTGTCCTTTGATCTAAAGACTTCTGACATTTGACCATTCACTAATTTTTTCTCATTAATCAATTTTAGATACCCTATCGAGCATAATAAATCGTTACAGATATTTCCACGCACCCTGATAGTCACGGGAGAAGACATAAGGACACTTTTCTATCTTTCACTTCGGTATGTTCTTTACTCAAGTGCTACTAATTTCTGCAGAAAACTTGTTGATTACTCCTCCATGTTACCTCTTTATGCTGGGGTTCCCATTTCTGTATAGATATATAGAATACTTTTTGGCTCTCTGAGGTGGGTTACAGACATAAGAGGGATAGACCTTTATGGTGAACAATATACAACAACCTAGAACACGCTGACCGCTTTTGAAAAATTCTAATATGTTGTCCTTTAAATTTTTTTCACAAAAATTTTTTTCATAAAAATTTTTTTCATAAAATTTTTTTCAAAATCCTCTACTTTAACTATTGTTGGCAATTTGTATATAATTGTGGCACTAGTCTTTAATCTTGTAATGTACTGTTTTTTTAAGCCTGGCTTTGTCTATAGAAGCATAATTGCTTTTGTTTTTAATGTAAATTTTAACTGTATGTCTTTGTATATTGTCATTTTTTTGTAAACAGCCCTGAAGAAGTCCCAAGAGGACGAAACGCGTCGGCTGTAGCTCCTGTGTGTGATATGTTACTCACAACTGAACCTAATAAAAGAACTCTTAAAGAACACAAGTAACAACTAATGTGATTATTGCTGTTAACCTCATCAAAGTTATCAGTTCATGCAAACTCTGAAGTGGTGCACCTTGACCTTGTTTAAAGTAATTCATAGTTCATGTTTTGAACCAACATTGTAACGGTGGGTGTTATTGAAGTGTGCACACATATTGTCCCATGTATTATAGTGTGGGTCTAAACTAATTTTGGGAGAATATTTGACCAGGTGCTGTTCTGGTGGGAATCCTCCACCGTTGTTCTTTTTCCAAAACCCCTAACAAACATTATGTAAAAAATCCCACAACACCTGACCCATCCCTCTCCCTAACCCCAACCAATGTCTGTAACGAAAAAGTCCAACCCATAATAAATTTCCAATTGTCCAAAGAAAGTTAACCCCAATGCCCGATTCCCACCCATCAAAAGAAGAAATAAAAAAGGGGCAATTAACAGGGTCTTATGATCGGTGGGCTCGACTCTCCTGGAGGACACGAACGTGCTCCTCCAGCTGGGCAACGTGGCGCTTCAACGTGCTGCAATTGCATCCACAGGGGAGGGGGCAGCAGTGATTTTAAAAGAGGGGCGGCGGCTGCCAGAAGGTGGCATCGTAACACTGGCGAGAGGTGGCTGGGGCCTGGGGCATTGGAGGAGGCTGCAGCTGCTGCTGCATCCTCCTTCTCCTCCTCTGCCAGAACTACCAGCCAACAGTATTCCCGTTGTATGGCCGCCAGCTTCCGGCGCCAGGCCTTGGCTGCCAACTCCTTCCTGTCCGGTTTCCCTTTGGAAGGAGTAGCTATATCAAGAAGAAAAAACAAGCCTATTGTAAAATATACTCTTAGCAAAGCAGTAAGACAAATTAATTCTACACATAGTGGAACGGTAGCACTAGCAAGCACAGTACATAACATTTGTGGTATGTATCTATCCTCTCACTTCCTTGGCCTTTAACATTTGTAGGAGTTTCAGGCATTCAACCACCCATGCATCTGATTCCTATCAGCCACCTATACATGCATGTATCCCACGTATCCTTCTCTGCCAGCCATAAATATTAAATCTCGCCCGTCTTTCTTCCTTCCACCCTTCTTTCCCTTTTCGATCAACCTATCTATCAAGGTCATCTGATCTGACTTTTAGTCTTCTCCATAAAACGTTCACAGCTGAGTTGAAGTCAGATAGAAGAGTCCATTGGTTATACTCAACACTCCCGCCGCTAATGCTTTTACTAATTCTAAGTAAAGGGTGTCTTCAACCGTTCACAACAACTTCTTACGTAGGAAGTCTCAACAGTACAATATACAGTACACCCTTGCAGTGAGTGTAATATCAATAAGTAAGGATTAGGAATATAACTTACCACCACCTGCCACTGCTGCTGGCTCACCCTCAGCAGCCGCGTCGCCTTCGCCGTTGGACCTGGCACTGGTGGTGGGTAGTATGCCTAGAGAAAACATTACAGATTATTTAGATGTCATATACACCTACTCCTATTTTTCACTAGCAAGATTGAAAAAAGAGTTAATACATACATATACAACATACATCACTAGTACAAATCAGGTAGTAGAGTAGACACTAGTAGTTATGTGATGTGGTCCCTAGGGCCATTCAAGTCTTTGCTTAGTTAGCCCGAGCCATACAACCATTTTACCTTTGTGTCTTTTATTTTTCTGCATGTTACCTCGCAGCTTGTTGTGTAAGATGCCTTTGAGCCCACATGAGCTCAAACTGCTCCTGTGTAAGCGCTGCATACAAGGTCAAACAAAACAAGCCACTTTGTTATGGAGTTTTGGTGTTAGTCCATATTGCTTATCCATAAAAATGCTACACTTTTTGGCACGACTGAGAAATGCTTGCAATGTACTAACGTGCACCATTTTCTCATAACAGACAGAAGATTTCTTCTACGAACCAAAGCTTAGTAACCAGTACTAGGTTCTTCTCAGATGAGGGGTCCCAAGAATTCGATCAAAGATCTTCATTTATAATTTTATATAAACTATATTCCTACCAAGGGGAGGGTGGTGCTTCCACCACTGTTCAGTTATCATGATTTCACATTTTGTCTTCATTCTATGGACCCGTAGTTGTAAGTGTAACTAAGTAAACCAATGTTTATTGTTTTAATCTTATGCATTTTGCTGTTGGTGCTGCATTAAAGAACAACGTACAGAGCTTGTCAGTTGAAAATAAACCTTTTGAACTTACATAGACTCGGTGGTATTTGGTGTGAACTTACCCATGTGAGTGAGCAAAAGGAAGGGTGTGCATGTGCATTGCTTCTGCGACTGAGAAGGTTGGGAGTGTCATGTTCTGGGTTGTCTACTCATTGGGTATCTTGGTGGGGGTTCGGAGAGCTAATAGTAATGAGACACTACTATAACTAGTCGGGTAGGGGATTGTGATGGGTTCTGATTGAGGTGTGAGGAAGGTCCAACCTCCCATCACCAATATACTATTTTCTAGTGCAAAGTTCTGTATGTGCAAAATCCCTACAACAGTAGTAGTATGTCCTATCCTATAAAAAAATAGTAAAATCTGATTGGGCATTATGTTGGTTGGAATTGTCGAAAAGCCTCGAGATTATGAAAGCCTCAATGGCTAGAACTATTGGTGAATCTAAGTTTTATTGAAAACCTTTTAAATAAAGAGTGGCCAACTGGGCAAGCTTTGCTACAGACAGACTAATAGTAGTAGTAGTACAGAGAGTCATAGCAGAGGCAGTTAGAGGCAGGGATAACAAGAATTTAGAAACAGATAGTCTAGATCAAAGGAAAATTCGTAAAAAATAGCATTAGGAAACAGAAACAATAGTTCAGAAAAAATAAGGTGCAGTAAAAGTTAGGGAATAATAATTATTAATATTAAAAACAGGAAGACATACTGGGGCCAGCAGCAGAGACCTCGATAGAGGAGCTGTCCTGGTCCTGTTCCTCCTGTCCCTGGTGTTGTCCAACTGCTCCCGCTGACTCCGACCCTGTCTTCCTGCCCCTGGGTGCTGATCATGAAAGATGTAAGAAAGAAAGAGACAACCATGGATGATTGGTGTGAAACAAATATAATATTTTTTAAAAAGCTCAAAAAAACATTTATGGAAACAACAATTGCAGTAAAATTCTGGTCGGCTAGTAGTATTGCGGGATTCTCGCTGCGGTCTGTCCTGTTATTATGTAATATATTTATGAATACTATTCCAGTGTTCCATTCTGATTCCAAAATACTAACTAAGCTTAAGTATCACCTGACCTAGCCCACCTATTCCAGATGGGCCAATTGTTTACTAAGTCTGCAAAAATGCAATGGAGGACACATGCATTTATTTGTGCATACACCAAATTGTAGATTTGGTTGGTTCCTGCTGATGTTCTGTTAGTGATAAATAATGAGCCTATATTACCACTCAATAAACAAACTACTAAAGGTTCTACTAAGGACTGGGGTAAGCAGCACTCAGCAACAGGTGACGTGACAGAGGATGGATGCGTCATGCAAACCACTAAAAACTGTACCTACTAATAACAAGTAACTAAACTAAACCTATTAACCCACTACTATCTCTTCTTAGTGGTAGTAGGACAAAGGAAGGACTAGTGTCTCTCTAGCTTTACCTAACTTAAGTTCTCTAAAGTAAACTCTTACATAATCATGCCAAGCAAGCACAAAGTTGCAAATGAGTAAGATTAGCAGTGCAGAGCACCTGTGTCATAACAATCACAGAAGACTTTTAAACGTAATTTACCTGCAATGTAAGCAGCAGCATTCTTGCTGGTCGGAAAAAAATATATTTGCAATATATAACACAGAGCAGAAGAACAGACACCAAGTAGTATTAATTAAATAGCTACTCACCAAGCCCCGGGACCTTCACTCCTAGGAGGTCCAGCAGGTCCTGCTCCCGGTCCAGGATATCGGACCACCGGTGCGTCAACTGGTTATGGGTGTGCCGGACATCAAAGGAGCAAAACACTGCCTGGCGCACATTTCCCCACTGCTGCCGATGCTCCCAGAGCCCGTACATGGAGCCAGGCCTGCTTCCAGGGTTAAGGGGAGGTGGCGCTGGACAAAAAAACCAAGCGCAGCCACCTCCGCCTCACCGAATAAGGCCAGTGCATGCACCCCATGTGTGCGCACCCTTAGACAGGGAAGGCGGTCGTGGCTGTGGCTGCGACTGCAAGCAGCTCTGCCCTTGCCCTTCGCCTTGTCCTCTCCCTTGGCCATGGCTCCGGTACTCTGGGGGGACGGGGCGGAAAAGAAAAGGGAGGAATTGGAAAAGTAGGTAAAAGAAAAAGCAAGTTGTAGCAAGAGTAAAAAAGTAGGAGAAAAAGTAACAAAAAGTAGAAAAAACTCCAAATATAGAATTAGGAAAATAGAGAGATATATAATAAATAAAAAAGTTTTTTTTAAAAAGTGTAGAGAAACAAAGGATTGCAGAGATAGAGAGAGGATCGAAAACCAGGCCCAGAACCATAGAATAGAGTGAAAAACAAGATGACCGCGGCCATTGCGACCATGTGGGCAAGTTCGGGTGATATTTCCCCCCCGAACACGCAAAAACCGTCACAAACACATAATACGCATTGCCGAACTGGAAATACTCATCGCGAATGGACGGGAGCATGCAATACGCGACCCGGAACAGGAAATAGGCATCCTGAACGGACGGGACAAGTGAAAACAAGATGGCCATGCCCATTAGCGACCGCATGGGCAAGTTGGTGACACATTTCCAACGCGATCATGCAAAAAACATCGCGAACAGGCGGGGCAAGCACTTCCGCTTCTTCGCGATATTTCCGCGTGTTTGCGGAGATTTGTGGCGCTTTCGCAGAGATTTGCGTAACGTGATTACGCAATTTTCCCCCACCCCTAGTAACAGTTCTTACTGACCACCGGAATTTGCAGTTTCTGAAATCAGCTAGGGCTTTGTCAGTGAGACAACTGCGCTGGACACAGTTTTTTTTAGCGACTATGAATTAATTATTCAATTCCAGGCAGGTTAAAAGAATGGTAAAGCAGACGCCCTATCCCGTCTCGGTTATGACCTGGAAGAATCACAGTGTGAACCCCCCATTATAGCCAGGGAACGTGTAATAGGAGTTGTGTGTTCTAAGAAGAGTTCCTGAAAGCGGTCGAGGAGGCCCAAGGGTCTCCAGAAATAGAGGAGTTGGTTCCATCACACAATGTCACTAAGATCCAAAACTTATTTTACGTGCAAGGGGGATTAGTGCTTCCTACCCGTAGTCTACAGCAACAAGCCATACCCATCCCCTCTCGGGTCATACTGGGTATAAAAAAACAATAGAGCTTCTTAAACAATACTATTGGTAGTCTACTATGGCAAAAGATGTCCAACAGTTTATTCAAACATGCCTTGTTTGTGTGCGCAAGGGAAACCATCACATCAGGCTCCGGTGGGATTACTGACTCCTTTACCCACACCACTTAGACCATGGCATACTGTTTCTATGGGTTTCATACAAGGGAACAAAACTCTCCTGGTTGTTGTTGACATGTTAACCAAAATGGCCCATTTCATCCCGTTAAAGGCAATCCCTATGTCCAAAATACTGGCATCTCTGTTTATTCAACACATGGTACTTATACATGGTCTTCCTTCTGTTATGGTGTCAGACCGGGGTTCTCAATTTATTTCTAACTTTTGGAAAGGGATGGGTGCCTTGCTACAAATAGATGGCAGGTTTTCCTCTAGCCATCATCCTCAGATGGATGACTCAGACTGAAAGAATAAATCAATGTTTTGAGCAATACATAAGGTGTCAGCTTTCACAAACCACAGCCGACTGGGACACATTCATCTGGGTTGCTGAGTTTTCTTATAATAACAGTTGTCATTCTTCCACTGGTTACTCCCCTTTCTATTGCAACTATGGTTTTCATCCCCAGTCCATGCTGTCACCTCTCCCTCTTACTCACCGTGCTCCTGCTGCTCTGGACTTCGTAAAGGAATTACATGACATACAGAAGCTAGCTGCAGAAAACCTAGAAAAAGCTAAAGCAGTATATAAGGCAAAGGCAGATCTCCATCGACGCATGGAATCAGCATACGCAATAGGAGACGAAGTTTGGTTATCCACCAAAAAACTTGCTCTAAGAGGATGCTGCAAATTTAAACCTCAGTTTATCTGTACTTTCAAGATATGTAAGATTATAAATCCTGTTGCCATGAAGCTAGATCTCCCGGCTACACTAAAAATACACTCAGTTTTTCATGTCTCCTTATTAAAACCTATATTTGCTGGTACACGCATCCCTGCGCGTCCACTTCCAGTGATCCTTGACAATGAGCCTGAATATGAGGTTGAGGCTATTATTGACTCAAGAAGGGTGAGATGCAGGTTGCAGTATCTCATACACTGAAAAGGCTATGATGTTGAGGAGCACACCTGGGAACCTGTCAGCAATGTCAAGTCAAGTCAAGTCAAAAAATTTATATAGCGCGCTACATACCCAGAGGGTCTCAAGGCGCTTGAAGAAGGAGGGTGGGGAATTATTTGTCAAATATCCACGTTTTAAGTTGCTTTCTGAATGCTAGGTGGTTCTGAGTAAGGCGAAGGTGAGTGGGAAGTGAGTTCCAGGTTTTAGCTGCCAGGTAGGAGAAGGATCTACCTCCCATGGTGGTTTTGTTGATGCGAGGTACAGTAGCAAGGGCTTGGTTGGAGGATCGTAGCTGGCGGGAGGGGGTGTAGAAGGACAGTCGTGTGTTGAGGCATTCGGGTCCGATTTCGTAGAGGGCTTTGTGTGCGTGGGTTAGGAGCCGGAAAGTAATACTCTTATTGACGGGGAGCCAGTGGAGGTTTTTCAGGTGACCAGAGATGTGTTCTTTACGCGGGATGTCTAATACGAGCCTGGCTGAAGCGTTCTGGATGCGTTGGAGTTTTTTCTGGAGTTTTGCGGTGGTACCGGCGTAAAGGGTGTTTCCGTAGTCCAGTCGGCTCGTGACCAGAGCGTGGGTGACCGTTTTTCTAGTTTCGGTGGGGATCCAGCGAAATGTTTTTTTGAGCATGCGAAGAATGTTGAAGCAAGATGAAGAAACGGCGTTGACTTGCCTGTTCATCGAGAGCGAGGAATCCAGGATGACGCCCAAGGTTCCGTGCGTGGTCCGTCGGGATGGGTGCTTTTCCAAGGGCCTCTGGCCACCAAGAGTCGTCCCAGGCGGAGGGGGAGGTGCCTAGGATGAGGACTTCTGTTTTGTCTGAGTTCAATTTCAGACGGCTGTGCTTCATCCATTCGGCTACTTCTTTCATTCCTTCATGCAGGTTGGTTTTGGCAGTGTTCTGGTCTTTGGTGAGTGAGAGGATCAGTTGAGTGTCGTCGGCGTAGGAGATGATGTTGAGGTTGTGTTGGCGTGCGATGACCGCGAGGGGGCTCATGTATACGTTGAAGAGGGTGGGGCTGAGTGAAGATCCTTGTGGTACGCCGCCGATGACTTCAGTGGCCTCTGACTTGAATGGTGGAAGGCGGACTCTCTGGGTTCTTCCGGTGAGGAACGAGGTGATCCATTCCAGTGCTTTTCCTTGGATTCCGACGTTTCTGAGGCGTTGTAAAAGGGTGCTATGACAGACCGTGTCGAAGGCTGCGGAGAGGTCGAGGAGGATGAGGGCGACTGTGTCTCCATTGTCCAGTAGAGTTCGAATGTCGTCTGTTGCTGCGATGAGGGCAGTTTCAGTGCTGTGCTTGGCTCGGAAGCCGGATTGTGAGGAGTCGAGGGATTTGTTGGTTTCGAGGGATGCGGCGAGCTGGTTGTTGACCGCTTTCTCGATGACTTTGGCCGGGAATGGAAGGAGTGAGATAGGGCGGTCGTTTTTGAGTTCGGTGGGGTCAGCTGTGGGTTTCTTCAGGAGGGCGCAGAGTTCGGCATGTTTCCAGCTTTCCGGGAAGGTTGCGGAGTTGAGGGAGCAGTTGATGACGTCTCGGAGGTGCGGTGCTATAATGGAGTCTGCTTTGTTAAAGATGTGGTGAGGACATGGGTCTGTGGGGGATCCTGAGTGGATAGAGTTCATCATATTGGCTTCCAGTCATTGAGGATGTTCAGGGGGGGTGGGGGTCCTGCAGGGTGTTGGGTGGGTTGGTCTTCGGGTCGGTTGTCGAAGCTGTTGTGGATGTCTGCAATTTTGTTGTGGAAGAATGAGGCTAGGGAGTCGCAGAGGGCTTGTGAGGGGGTGATGTCGTTGGAGTTGGCTGAGGGGTTGGTAAATTCCTTGACGATGTTGAATAGTTCCTTGCTGTTGTGGGCGTTGTTATCTAGTCAGTCCTTGAAAGCGGCTTTCTTGGCATTTCGGATAAATTGGTGGTGTATGCGGGTGGCGTTTTTGAAGGCGTCCTTGGTGATGGTAGTTGGGTCTTTTTTCCAGGCCTTCTCAAGGGAGCGACAGAGTTTCTTGGATTTCTTAAGATCATCGTTGAACCAGGAGGCCTTCTTGCTGCCTAGTTTGATTTGTCGTTTTTTCAGTGGTGCTAGGATGTCGGCGCTGTTGGATAGCCATTGGGTGAGGTAGTTGGCTGCTTGGTCGGGGTTTGAGGAGTTGGCTGGGGGGTTTTGAAGAAGCGATGAGGAGATCTGGTCGATGGTGATTGTGTTCCAGTTTCTTTGCAGAGTGGGTTGGGGGTGGTTGTTGGATGTGGGCTTGTTGTAGGAAAAGTGAACGCAGCTGTGGTCAGTCCAAAGGAGAGCTGTGGTGTGGCTGAAGGAGACATGTTTGCTGGAAGTGAAGATAGGGTCGAGTGTGTGACCTGCGATGTGAGTGGGGGTAGTGACAAGTTGTTTAAGTCCGAGGTTGGCGAGGTTGTCCAAAAGGGTGGTGGTGTTGCGGTCGTTGTTCTTTTCGAGGTGAAAGTTGAGATCTCCCAAAAGGATGTAATCCTCGGAGGGGAGCGCGTGTGGAGTGATGAAGTCCGTGATGTCGTCACTAAATTGTGCGCGGGGTCCTGGTGGCCTGTAAAGGAGGGTGCCTCTCAGTGTGGTCTTGGGGTCGATGTGGATCTGGAAGTGAAGGTGTTCAGTGTTGGCGAGATTGACGTCTGAGCTGGATGAGATGCGGATGGATTTCTTGTGGACGATAGCGATGCCTCCTCCTGTGTGGCCGGTACGGTCCTTGCGAATGATCTTGTAGCCTTCCGGGATGGCAATGGTGATGTCTGGGGCTGATGTGGCGTTCATCCATGTTTCTGTTAGGAAGGCGACGTCCGGAGAGATGGTGTCTAGTAGATTCCAGAGGTCAATGGCGTGCCTGTGGACCGAGTGGGTGTTGAGCAGGATGCATTGTAGGTGGTTGGGGTCGGATATCTGTTGTGTGTTCGTGGATGAGGAGTTGTTCTTGGTGCCGTCGAATTTGCAGGAGTTGCAGGAAAAGGGTCCATGGGTGTGTCCAGGAGCGGCTTGGACGCAGTTGGGGGAACGGCCGGGGTTAAGGGCTAGGAGGGTGGTGGCCTCGTAAGTAATGCGGGAGGGGTGGGCATTACGAGGACCAGGGGGTCTGGCGCTGGGCGCGGTCCAGGCACGGACGGGCATAGACGGGCTTACCTTTGGCGCACCTTCGGCGTGGCCGTAGCGCGTGGACGCTGCGCGTTGGGGCATCTGACATTAATGGAAAGTGGAGGGGGCGGAGCGTGGGAGGGGCCACTGGGAGGCGGTCTCGGGGAGGTAGAGGCGGGCCAGGAGAGCTGACAACAACAACAAGATGGTGGCGGGCTGATTCAAAACGAAACCGGGGCACAGTCCGAGTCAAGCCTGAGCTATTACCACCAAATGAAACACCACTGGTGGGTCCGGCCAGAAGCGCTATCAAAACAAAAGCCAGGCAGCTCGCATGTAATTGCAAAATCTAATTGCGTGCAGAAGCGCTATGTCATATCAAATGTGCAGCAGGCAGCAGATAGTTCAGTGCAGGAGCGCAGTAATCAGTCAATGCTAGCAGCGCTATGAGGAATAAAAATGCGCAGTTAACGATACCAGCGCTCCTTCCAGGGCCAAGGGAGCGAGGGGAGCCTGTTGCGTCTTTTTCATAGACGTTATCCTGGGAAACCTAAACCAGTTGGGGGAGCCTTAGCGGGGATGTACTGTCAGGAATGCCGGTCCCGCTCTTGTGCCTGTAGCGCAATGGGGCACCAGCAACCTTCAACTCCTACCTGTTCCACTGCCACACAAGTGCAGGCAACGACAGAGGAGCATAAAGCCCCTCTATCCCCGTACTGAAATGCTTTGCGTTCCAACTTCGGGGTTTTGTTCTTGTTCCTTCCAGTCCACTCCCTTGAGCTTCCGGATGACGTTACTGCAGCATCCTCTGTTTCTCCGTTGGGTTGCAGGTGTGCTCTTTCTTCTCCATGTCGCCAGTTCTAGGCGCGTCTCCCTGGTGTTTCCTGCTCGATCTTGGAGGCTTTCGACTGTCCTGTTCCTCGGCTCCCATGTTCCTTCATTTCGGCTTCTGCATCACGGCAACACCCTCCATTTCAACTCAGACTCTACACGAATGGGAAAAAATAATAAAAGAACAACCATTAACCTCTACACTACGGTAACATCGCTTTTAGCGCTGAGCAGGTAATTAACATTTGGTTAATTCATTAATTTACTTATCAGTTTGATTTTCTCGTCCATGGAGATGTGTTTTTTTTCTGTCGTTTTTCTTCCTTTAGTTATAAAGTCCCATTCCTGAAATTAAAAGGAATTCTAGTTTATTCTGCCTGGCGTTAAGGTGGAAGTATCTTAAGTCCCACATCTCAGGCATTTGCTCTAGAGTGAATTTAGAGTAGTAGATGACCAGTCATTGGGGTTCTCCACTCCAAGTCAATAGGTGGGTTCTTGTGTGCTCTCTCTCGTTTATTCTTCTTTTTTCAAATAATTATGCACTCCTACTTTACACCCTTTCCTTTTGCCTATTTCAGATAAGGAATTAGCCCCTCTCCACCTACACTGCTGAACAACACTAAGCGGATGAAGGTAACTGTTCAGGTTTCTCAGAGTTCCTTTTTTCTGATTCCCTTTTCAATATATTCCTTACATGCTTACCCTTTACGTTTCATTTCAACAGAGATTTCTCCTGGACCTATCCCAGAGTAGGGGCATCGTGGGACACCCTCTTCCTTCCTTTTTTCCCTTCTTCCCTGGGTTTACTGTTGTTGAGTAATAATTGGTTCATAAAGGAGTTTTATGCTGGTTCATCGGAATGAAGGTTTAAAGGTTTGCAACGATGGTTTGTTACAGAAGAGAAATGTGGGAGGATGAGAGAAGTGGTTCTGGGCATCAACTTAGTGGTAGCTTGTTGGTTACGTTTAGCGGGAAAACGTTAATTTTAGCTAATGCATACAAGGCAAGCATGGCATAATTTAGCGCAGATATAAAAATGTTGCATAGACTTAACTACACTGTTTCACAATAATGTTTTTAAATTGTAGAGTACCCCTGACGAAGGGCCAGGAACAGGCCCGAAATGCATTGGGTTATCAGGAATAATGAATGAGGATTGCTTATGTAGAACTCCGCGCTACAGTATAAGGCCAGGATTGGCATGTCTGCAGCTTTTAAGGATACATTAAAATACATAAGATGTCCCTCATGTGACAAGAGGATAACGGATGAAAAAGTGAAATATGGATGAAACTGGAATTAAAATGATGAAATTGGATTAAACTCTTGGCATCAAAGTTATGCTTCTATAAAGCTGTGCGTTCGATATTGGGGTGATGTGTCGCCCCATCTCAACAGATTAAAAAGTGAAAGCGCCAACATTAAGCTTAGTACCGGGGAGAGGCACTTTTATCAGTGTCCTCCTTGTTGTGCCTGCTAAGGCTAAATTCACAATACTGGCGAGCAGTCAAAATCAAAGATGTATAGATTATAATATCTGGATTTCTTAAGTTTCCTGTTAATTTATTTTTTCCTTTTTGATTCAGTAAATGACCTACAGTAAATTTTAAATACACCCACTAACCAATAAAATAATGTGCACCTCTCATATGTACCTGCCAGGATAAAGATGATGAAAGCTCAGAAAGTGTTGAGAGGCAACCAGCGTGGTACAATGTTGAACTTTAGAAGCCGTTGAGGAAAGGCAGTCGATAGATGGAGCACGTACTATAATGCTGCAAACATTCCTTACGAAAGCGGCTGGCTGAGAGGTAATGACAGAAGGCTGCGCGTTCTAGACAGAGGGGACACGGGTCCTCCATCCGCTGAGAAGATGCCTTTGGATTTACTGAGCATGCGCAGATGCGTGACGAGAGAGGTTTTGGTGAGAACGGAAGTCCATTCATCTCAGCAAGAGGCGAAGCAGGTCCCGTGTTTAAGAAATAAAAGGAAGCGCACGAAGATGCCAGAAGCCTCTCAAAATAAATTAGCCCCAAACTGGAAATGACCAAAATCACTAGCTGTGGATTTGTCTATGCTTCTCACTTCGGGGAGTTTGTCTGTGCGTGCCTGTGTGTTTGTCTGCGCTTGTCACTTCGGGGAGTCTGTCTGTTCGTGTCTATGTGTTTCGGTCTTGGCTTTATGTATGTGTGGGTCTTTCCTTGCATATTTCTCAATCCTACAATGCCCGACTCGATTCAGATTTTCGACTTTCACGCTTTGCAAAAACAATTCAAGGGGAAAGGGCAGACACTATAGCAAGTGTCCGATCCCAAGGCAGTGGTAAGGCGACACACAAGCATTGAACATGTGTGTAACAGACCAGGACAAAACACAGAAGACGGTGTATTATCTGTGTCTCTAAACGCAATTGCAATCATGACAGCATCACTTTGTGAAACAAGAGGGCCGAAATCAACAGGCTCGCAACGAGAGGGGGAAGAAGGGAGAGAAGAGATCGGGGGCAGGGCGAGAAAGGTTGCTGGGTCAGGAAAAAGAGCAGCAAGCTCATGGCATTGCTGTGGGGAGGGGGGGGGGAGGAGAAATGCGAGACACGGCCTGGCAGCCGTGAAGTGTGAAGCAGAGGGCGGGGGAGCGGATCCCTTTGAAGTGGGAGGCAGGCGGCAGCTGTGGATTTGTCTGTGCTTCTCACTTCGGGGAGTCTGTCTGTGCGTGCCTGTGTGAAATTGTGCGGCACACAACTGCATTATTGGCAGCGTTTTAGCAGCACTTTAATCGACTTTGATTTACATGACTGGCAATTGTATAATAGAAAATATATTACTATTATTCATCACAGCGTTAATGCTTTTTAACAAAGTAAATCAAAGCCCGTGCAAGATCTTGCTCACTCTACCTCATGGACTGCGAGTAAAAGATGTATTTCATCATCAGAAGCCTTCTCACTTTTCACTATCATGTCATTGGGCCCGCTTGTGTCTATCCCCTTCCAATATTGTTACAAAAAAGTAATATTGTACTGTCTTGCTGTTCGCTGCTTCACAAATGTGCTTAAAAACAGTAAGAGTCAGAATATCTTACGGTGTGTCCTGTTTTGCAGATACATATATTTTGTGTGCGTCTGTCTGTGCGTGTCTGTGTGTTTGTCCGCTTGTCACTTCGGGGAGGCTGCTTGTCCGCTTGTCACTTTGGGGAGTCTGTCTGTGCGTGCCTGTGTGTTTGTCTGCTCTTGTCACCTCGGGGAGTTTGTCTGTGTGTGCATGTGTGTTTGCCTGCTCTTGTCACCGCGGGGAGTCTGTCTGTGTGTGCCTGTGTGTTGGTCTGTGCTTGTCACCTAAGGGAGTCTGTGCGTGTCTCTGTGTTTGTCTGTGATTGTCACTTCGGGGAGTCTGTTTGTCTGCGCTTGTCACTTCGGGGAGTCTGTGCGTGTCTGTTTTGTTTCTGCTCGTCATCTTCCGGGAGTCTGTATGTGCGTGCCTGTGTGTTTGTCTGTGCTTGTCACTTTGAGGAGTCTGTCTGTGCATGCCTGTGTGTCTGCTCTTGTCACTCTGGGGAGTCTATCTGTGCGTGCCTGTGTGTCTGTCTGCGCTTGTCACCTCGGGAGTCTGTCTGCGTGTCTGTGTGTTTGTCTGTGCTTGTCACCTCGAGAGCTTGTCTGTGCGTGCCTGTGTGTTTGTCTGCGCTTGTCTATGTGTTTGCGTCTTGGCTTTATGTATTTGTGTGTCTTTGCATATTTCTCGATCCTACAATGCGCGACTCGATTCGGATTTTCGACTTTCACACTTTGCAAAAACAATTCCAGGGGAAAGGGCACACACTATAGCAAGTTTCTGCTCGTCATCTTCCGGGAGTCTGTATGTGCGTGCCTGTGTGTTTGTCTGTGCTTGTCACTTTGAGGAGTCTGTCTGTGCATGCCTGTGTGTCTGCTCTTGTCACTCTGGGGAGTCTATCTGTCCGTGCCTGTGTGTCTGTCTGCGCTTGTCACCTCGGGAGTCTGTCTGCGTGTCTGTGTGTTTGTCTGTGCTTGTCACCTCGAGAGCTTGTCTGTGCGTGCCTGTGTGTTTGTCTGCGCTTGTCTATGTGTTTGCGTCTTGGCTTTATGTATTTGTGTGTCTTTGCATATTTCTCGATCCTACAATGCGCGACTTGATTCGGATTTTCGACTTTCACACTTTGCAAAAACAATTCCAGGGGAAAGGGCACACACTATAGCAAGTGTCTGATCCCAAGACAGTGGTAAGGCGACACACAAGCATTGAACATGTGTGTAACAGACCAGGACAAAACACAGAAGACGGTGTATATTCTGTGTCTCTAAACGCAATTGCAATCATGACAGCATCACTTTGGGAAAAAAATACCAATAAGAATGCCCAAAAATAAATATGAATAAATAGAGACGGAATTGTGAAAAAAAAACATAAAACCAGGAGCTTTATTAGAACACAACTAGGGAGGTGAAGACAGCAGATACCATCCTGCACTCGTACAATAACGTTGTTGTTCTTTTTAGGCTCGCTCAACTCAAAATGCAACTTATTTGAAAACACCCAGAAGCCCACCAGGGGATACATTACCCACCCCTACCTCTTTTCCCATAAATGTAAATATAACAGGTTGGACCATGGATACACTATATTCTTAAAACAACGTGTCTGCAAACTGGCGCGAAGGATTCTTGAAGCATTACTTTATGATACAAAGGAATTTCAAGAACATTTACATTTGCAAACAGCGATAAGACACGACGGACAGGTATGTGTAATCACGTGAGAAAAATGAAACATTTGTACAGTGCAAGTGGGCAGGATCTTTTGAGTCATGTGCAGCCTGTGGGAAGGAGGCTGATGATGTGATGATGGGCAGAAATGAGAAGCGGCCGTGAAGCAGGGGGCGGGGCAGCGGAACCCTTTGATTTAGCTCACGGCCTGGCGGCCGTAAAAGTGAGAACAATTAGGGGGGAGGAGAAGTAAGGCCAGCGCACACTGCGCACGATGGGGAAGCCTGTGGGAGGGAGGCTGATTGCTTTGATGTGGAGAGCATCAGCGACGGCCCGTGGAGGGAGTTACGGTGGGGCAGGAGGGCGGGGAGGGGGAGGGGCAGGGTGGAGGTTGCTAAAAACCGGCATATGGATAATTGCAGGTAAGTAAACAATTTAATTAATAAAACGAATTTCGTAGCGCGCCTTGCATCGCAAAATGCAATGCAGTGCGAGCTACGAAATTCGTTTTATTAATTAAATTGTTTACTTACCTGCAATTATCCATATGCCGGTTTTTAGCAACCTCCACCCTGCCCCTCCCCCTCCCCGCCCTCGTGCCCCACCGTAACTCCCTCCACGGGCCGTCGCTGGAGAGCATCAGGAAAGCTAAACCAGCAGGCAGATGGGAGTGTTCACGAGACCACATGCACTTGTGGAAATCCGCCGGCTGGTTTAGCTTTCCTGATGCAACCCTATAATTCTCGCTATTCATTCCTTGCGGAATGTAATAGTGAGACCTAAAATGTATAGAGTTCCTCCATACCTATTTTGTACTAATTAGATTTTTCCACACGAATTGATGCATTTTTGGTATACAACGACAAATCATTATAAGCTGCAGCTCAGTTGTTAAATCTAGGAATTGCATGTTTTGCACAAACAACAAACACTATATACTCAGGGGCGTAGCTTGGTCAGTAAGATTGAGGGGGTGTAAGTTTCACATTTCCCAACAATCCCACTGGCATACCTTATTAAAATATTATGAGAAGCAGGACATTTGGGGGGGTTTAAGAGGCAGTAGAAAGAGAGAGGAGTGCAGATTGTCAGGGGTACTTCAAACACAATAGGTTTCGAAGTAACCAAGATTTAAGGTAGAAACAAGAGAGAGTGTGTGTTTTGGTCAATGTGGACATGTAAAAATCCAGATTGAAATCCGACAGACACCTCACCATACCCGACTGAAAGTACCTGTACCCAACTATTTGCTACAGAATACATTTTTTAGGGAAGTGTAACGCTCCAAACAACTAACCTCCCTGAAGTTACATCCCTGTATATACTCCATCAACCCAAATAAGTCTGACAGACGTAATGCTATCATATGTTTTTTAAAGTCTGAAGGAAAACTTACAGATGAAAATGTCCCCTATTTCTACTTTTTCCTGCTCATATTTCTTATTTCATTTGTTTCATATATAGTTTTTTTCGGAAAAGACCATAAGCAATCTGCACACATGACGCCTTGCTGAATTCAGAATTTTATATAATTTTCAGAAATGTATGTGTTAGAAATGGGGTTTCTGGTTGGCTAGGGTATACACCTAAGCCGGACAGAAGCCATCACACCAGTCAGGGTAAGGGAGTTACACACCCAAGATAATAACTGTTCATCCCCGTGGTAGCTTGGCAGAGCAGTCAGGCTTATCCAAGAGGCACTGTGTAAGGCATTTGCGCAACACACACATACACACCATACACAACAAATGCACCATAAAAGAGATTCCACAAGTCATGTATAAAAATATCTCATATATTGTATACAACCAATACTGAACCACAATTACATAAACCATAAATCACTTTGCCAACTAGGCAAATGTCATAACATCACAGGTAGTGCAAAAAAGTACATACTTAATAGGCTGCACATATCATGAAAACACCATGACTGAGCATATAAATGCAATCCTGAAATAATATTAGATTTTCTGACAGTGTAAAAATCAAGTCAACATACACTAGCACATCAGGGCAAGAAAAGCAGCAGTCATGAAATGGAAACACATTCTGCATACCAGGTGAGTCCTATACATTAGCCATCAGGGTATAATATGCGATCTAAGTCACCAAATATCACTAGCCGAACATAGGTTGCACAAAATCACCCTAAGAGCGCAACTACATGCTATGTGGTAATTCAGGGATTCCCTGCATGGTACTGGAGCCTCCGCGCTCCTTTTAGTGAGATTACGGTAATTTGTTGCAGTGAATTAAAAAGAGCATCAAGGGTGTCCACTGAGGCTTCACCAAGTCCAAAACACTAGATCTAGTGCCCAAAAACACATAAGTGCCTCCCCCGACACTTATCAATGGGAGAAGGGGGAAACACCAATTACAGGGCCAATGCGGGGAGAACTTACTCGGTCCTTCCCTTTATTTAAGGAATTGATGCCACTGGCTGGGAACACACGGTGCGGCAACCAGTGTCAAGTCATGCAGACCTCGGGGTGTGCCTTCTGCACTCAGGCGAGCTGGGGAAGGCCAGCGCACTGCGTTAATAATCTTGCTCCGGGAAATGGGGCGGTCATGTCGGCCCAGTGCTGATCCCTTGTTGCTACTGCAACCCACCGGGGCTGCAACAAGGCTTCCCTGATGGCGGGGTCCTGCTGAGGGGTTCATGACGTGCGGCTCTTGGATCCTTCGGCAAGGAGTTGGTGTCCCTGGACGACGCTACTCCTCACCAGGCTGCTTGTTGTTGCGGTCCCCCTGTCTGGGGGAGGCTGTGCTGGGGTACAACACCAGCGCCTCCTATCAAAGAAAACGAAATCAGCACTGACTGCAGCACACACGGGCTTCAACCAGCGCTTGCCATGCACTGAGCCCTGAGAGTCAGGCCCATGTAACAGCACTTCACCACGCACTGGTTCAAGCACTCCCTAAGCTTTAGGGATACCAATACAGCACTCCACCTGTACTATAAGGGATATAAACACCAAGAAAGGCGCTCTCCACCTGATTCTTAGGGCCAAAACTAATCCCCAAATGGAGCGCTTTCCTTTTACGATAAAAGGATGAAGAACAGTCCAGTCCTTCTCCTGCCCCAGACAGGAGCACCAACTGCAGGCAAACCCACCCCTCACACAGCAGGGGCAGCACTCCTCACACAGGTCTTCAGTTCTCCTTCTAGGCAGGTTTACTTTGGGATCCAGCAAGGATCTAGTGAAGTCTTTTATCTCCCTTAGACTTCCAACAGGGGTCAAGCACACACAAGCCCTTGGGTACCTTCTCAATCAGGATACCACAGCAGAGCAAAAAGAGTCAGTCATTTTCCTCTGCCACAGATAGAAGCCGCAACTGAAGGCCAACCCACCCCTCACATAGAAAAGGTGGCGCTTCTCACACAGCTCTTATTTTTGGCAGGGTCCTCTTGTATCCAGAAGTAATCTAAAGTTCTGGGGTTTTAGGTCTCACAGTTATACCCCATTTTCTCATTGTACTCTTTGTTTCAGAGTCTCTGAGCTCAGTACAAACCAGTGCTGTCCTCCCGGGTCCAGCTTGACCACAGGGGGCAGAGACAGTATTGTGCAAATGAGACACAGCCTATTCAGGTGCAAGTGAACACTCCTCCCAACTCTCTAAATGCAGACCAGGTCCAATCAGCCAAGCGATGAGTCACCCAGCCAAGGCAGGACACACCTCAACTCCCCTTGTGACTGTCTAGAGTGAATGCATATCCCCAGCTCCTGACACTCTAAAACCAGACAGTGAATACACAAACAGGCAGAGGCACACAGAATGGTAAAGCAAGAAAACGCTCACTTTCTAAAAGTAACGTACCAAGGGGTTTGGCCCCTAACCAGCTAGACTGGGCCGCTAATAATTCTAAACACAAACAGGATCGAGCAGTAATTTTTAACCCACTTCTCTTAGGAATCAAGGACAAGAAAAATAATTAATCTTGGCCCGGGAATGTAATCACTTTCATTATCATTTCAACACATATGATAGATTTTCAACATGTCATGAATAGGGACTACTTAAACATTTTCCAGATACATGATTTGCCCCACAGCCCTAGACAAGGCTGCTCAGAACCTAACCGTGACACAAATTAAAAGATCGTTATTGATGAAACACCAAACGTGAATGTGCTTTTAAGAAACATATTAGTGCATTAAAGAATGCCAGTCAATACATTTTGAAATTGAACAGATGTAACCATTGCTGTCATCCTCTCTCATGTGAACCTCTATTTACTAGCGTCTCTTGGGGGTTCCAAAGCTGATTGGTTATAGTGGGATCAGTGAAAGTCCCTGATTGGTTATAGTGGGATCAGTGAAAGTCCATTGAGATTGCCCACTGGCCTGATGATGCAATTTAAAGGCACTACCCAAGGGTATCTGTTGACCCGTTTCAAACCTCTTGTGGTTTGTGAGGTTCTCCTCAGGACCCTGACTGGCTGGGTTCTGGTATCCCCTGAACTTGCATGCTTTCGTGAAATGAATTACCCTTCAGGCGCACAACTTCAAGGTTCATTTGACTGCTTCTCAGCATTGCTTTGCAGTTTGTTATGAAAGCTTGTGGCAGCAATCTTAGCTTTCACCAGAGTACAGGCTGAGCACTTTCTAAAAATGCCATTTTGACACACACAATTTAAAAACCACCTTTACTAAATGGTGTGTTATTAAATTCTGAGTTCAGCGAGTCTAAACGCCATTTCCCTATCTTGCCCCAATGGAAAGTTACGCTTGTAAGATGTCACAAAACAGCTCCCATGTTAACCTATGGGACAGACAGCCCTTCAATAGTGAAAAACGAAGTGCTCAGAATTTCACTATCAGGAGTTCTAAAACACACCAGCACATGTCCTTTGTTTCACCTACACTGCACCCTGCCCATGGGGGTACCCTGGGCCTGCCTGAGGGGAGCCTTACATGTTAGAAAGAGGAAGGTTTGGGCCTTGAAAGTGGGCGCACTTGCCAGGTCGACATGGCAGGTTAAAACTGCTTGTGCAGACACTGCAGTTGCAGGTTTGAGACACACTTACAGGGCTACTCATGTGGGTGGCACAACCAGTGCTGCAAGCCCACTAGTAGCATTTGAGTTACAGGCCCTGGCTCACTCAGTGTACTTCACTGGGGACGTACCAGTAAATCAAATATGCCAATCATGTATAACCAATCATAATCACAATTTACACAGAGAGCATAAGCACTTTAGCACTGATCAGCAGTAGTAATGAGCCCAGAGTCCTAATGCCAACAAAAACAAGATCAGAAAAATAGGAGGCAAAGGCAAAAATCTGGAAATAAACCTGAAAAATGGGTCAGTATGACTTTTGGGTTTCACATCTGTTTCCACCAAAACTGCAAGTCAGTAGAAACCCCCAACAGTTGTGCTTAGAAAAATGCAGAAACTGTGGTAAAATATTATTTTTTACCACTCTGCTTGTTCCTGAAAACTGGATGAATTTAGCACAGCAAACCTTTTGTTGAAAACATTTTTGGAAAAAAAATACAATTTCTCGACCAGCACTTTTTTTCACTCCCCCCCCCCCCACTCCCAAAATCACTAAACTGTGCTTTTTTTGTTGACTTTCTGGATCCCTTTGATGGAAATCCAGAAACCCAGGTATCTTTAGAATATCCAACATGTGGGGAAAAAGTAAGCAAGTTTGGCTTGAAAACCTTTGGTTAAAAAAGTTATGATGGCTTAATTGCAAACTGCCTCAAACATCCAAAAGAAAGACTTAGCACTCGTTTTGGAAGGAAGAGGGGTTTGGGAGGTGAAGAAGCCTCAGCATTTAAGAGGTAAAACACAAAAGAAATTCATGAGGTATTGAGGTTGGGTAAAGAAATAGTCTTGAGTAAAACTGGCTCTAAGATCAACCATCGAGAGTAGAAACAGAATAAGGAATGGAGAGTACTAAAGAATAAAGAAGAGGAAAATTGGTAGCAATAACAGAAAAGTGTGTGTTGGAAGGGTAGCGGAGTAAGTGGTAATAAAGCAAGAGAAACAGAATGAGTAGAGAGAAACAGAATAAAAGGAGGAAGGGGGTTCAAAGAGACTTGGAAGAAGTTACATGTTTAGACAAAGTTTAAAGTGTTTCCCTTTTAAGTTTTGGGTGAAATTTGAGAAAGTCTTAAGCCTTAAGAAACAGAACTCTAGGGGAAGAGGGCTACCCCAGAGAACAACTGAGTTGCAGCTTTGTGAGAATTTCAAGACTTTCACGTTATTTGAGTCTTAAATCGTCTTTGTTTCTTAGATTTTTATTATCTCCTAACATGTTTCATTATGGTCACAAGCAACAGAGGGTGATATGGTTGCTTTTTTTTACTCAGGACGGGAGACTGGGAAACTAGATATCAGTAACAACATCTCTGGAAGTCAGAAGATTTTTCTAACACCCTGCATTATTTCTGTTGCCTACCAGGGTTCAGTGAAAAGTCCTGCAACACTGACTTGTGTTTTCACCCCTTATTTAAACTCTGGGATATTTCTGCCCAGAGACGAAACACTAAGACACAAGGAATCGAAGACTTCACACAATGTCCTCATCAGACTTTTGTGGACAAAACAACAGGACGCACACACCGCCTGCCAACTAGATGAGAGTCACATCTGAAAGAAACAAAGAATATGACATGGCAAAAGTCTATGCCTGCAATATTAACGGAACCTCTGTCTCCAGACAAGAAACGCAACCTACTATCCAGGTAGGGATTACACCTCGAAGGAACCATAGTACATGGTAAAAGGCTATTCCAGCACGACTAGGACAGCTGTCTCCAGCCCTTTCATACTTTAGAGGTTGGTTCAACACAATAGCGCCAGGAACGCCAACAATAAATATCACTCACCTGGAAGGTTACATCAGACCTACATTTTATACATCTTCTCTGCAGTGGAAATCCCAAAAGTGAGCTTTTCTTTGTACATTTGTGCTTCTGCAACTGTATTTGGGTGAAAAGCCTGCACTACTGCTGTCTAGTTCTTTTTTTCTCTGTCAATTAAGCAAGATGGTAATGCTACAAATTGGGCTGTACATGTTTCACTTCTGGCTGCTTCTCTGGCTGTCTTTGCAATGTGTTTGAGGAAAGCTTTCACTGCTGCTCTCGATTTGTGAATTCTGTGTATAGGCGGGAGAGGTCATATTGCTGCCATTTGTGCTGTAACTACTGTGTGTACGCAAAGAGATGTTCCTCAGCTGCCGCAGTACTGCGGGGAAACAGTATTGCTTCTGACAAATGCGGCATCGTTTCTACTTTCCACCATTTTTTTTTGGTACTAGTGCCACCTATGTTTATCTATAGCTCTTCATTTGAGAGGGGGGCTTGCGTTGTCAATGCTGCATTTCCATACATGTTCAAAGTGTGCTAAGAATGAACTTTTCGTAACAGTCAAAATGATCCATCATTGGCGTCTCAGTGAATCATCCAGTGCCCGTAAGTGTTGTACTCGGCCAAGCCAGTGTGAGAAATGATTTCACTCTAGTTGCCTGTGCTCTACATGTAATATGCATATGATGAAAATCTGAAATTCTGCTGTCTGCGTGATTGCACTTTTCTACATATGATGGGGACTAGGACTGTGATTGCCGGTATGGTGCCTGTTGTCTATGAGAAGGGAAGCTTACCCTGCTGCTAATTATGTGCATGAGAAGGAAGCTTGGGCAAAGTACCGGCTCCAGGACTTTAGGGACCCCGGGCAGAAGGGAATTTGTGGGCCCCTTCTAATTTGCATCCACTTCAAATCACAGGAAATGACATCACAGGAAGTCCAATCAATTGACTATTGTTGAGCGGCTTTGCAAGAAGCAATTTTCTTGGTGCGGATATCAGTAAAACAATAAAAACATAAAACTTAAAAAGAATAAAATAACTGTATTTATTTTAAAGTTCTATACCACATGGAAATACATTATAATAGTCCTGTGATACATGTCCTGCCTCCCAGTTGTCATGCTGGCCAACTCTGCATAGTGGGTCCCAGAGTCAGTGTAGTGACATACTACTGGGATGGGCTGCTCCAGGAATCCCAGCTAATCTATTTGTTTTGCACCCACTATTGATTATCTAGCTTGCTAACATCAGTCCCTTGGCAAGCAAAAAAAGTTAGAAATTTGGCATCAAACAGGAGCTTGCAGTAGGATTCAGGACAAACATCTAAAATGAAAAACAATCCTGCACCCTGCCACTCTGCTTTGGTAGGCCTCAGAGCACTGGACCATGGCTATGAGGTCCAGGGGAGAGGATGACACTCTTGGGCCTCGCAGAACTGGATCATGCTGTGAGGCGCAAGAGAGCGGGACCAGTTCAGTAGCAATGCTGCCATGGGCCATCGTGTAAGAAAGGTAAATTGTTTCTTTCCACTACCCTCTGGTCATTGACAGGACAGTAAAATACAACCATAATCTGGGTCCATTGGATCCATAACCCCACTAGACCATGGTCCCATTGCACTTCCTACATTACGGCTACGAGGTGTAGGGTAGGGGCCTCCAATGTAGGCATGGGCGGAAAATCCGTTCCGCTCGCGGATTTTGCGGATTTTCGGGAAATCCGCAATCCGCGAGATTTGCGAATTTCCTGAAAAATCCGCAAATCCGCGAGCAGCGGATTTTGCTCGCACTGCTCGCACTGTTCGCGTGAGTTCGCGCCCCGCGAATAAGTGCGAAATTGCAGAAATACGATTTTAGCAAAACTGAAAGTAACTACTTACCAGGTTCAAAAGTTCAGGCTCATCATTAGTAGCCATTTCCTGTAGTGCTTCCTGAGGGGCCCCTCCAGAGTTCAGTTGCCAGTTGCAACTATTATGTGACCCTGCTCTGAACCTCAGAATAGTTACACATATGCCACAAAGGTCCTGAATTACAGCTAAGGGAGACAAGCAGGAGCCAGGCTGGAAGTTAAAATCCATTAATCAGCCCCTAATTCATTATTGTCAGTTGGGGCAGGGCAGGTGTTGTAACTAATTTTGCAACAATGAAAGCACTTAGCAAGTGCAAAAGATCACTAATCAGGGCGCACTAAGGAAGCAGGTGCCAGCTAAAAAAATATTCTGTGACACATTAATCAGCCCCAAATTAATTCAGGTCACTTGAGGCAGGGAAGGTGTGCTTTGCTTTGCCAAAAATAATGTACACTGGACAACCAGAGGGTGTGGTGATGAAACAGAGGGTGGCATGGGTGGGCCAGAGGGTGGCATGAGTAGTCAGAGAGTGGCAGTGGTGACAGAGAGTGGCAGTGATGAAGAAGAGTGTCCCAAACAGGTTGGACACGTAGAAACAACAAGTTCGCAAAACTTGCGACCCGACAGGTAAGTTCGCAAATTGCGAAATTGTAAAAACCCTCGCGAACTGGCAGAAACACGGGCGAACACAAAAAAAAAAAAAAATCCGCAAATTCGCGGGAATTCGCGGATTTTGCGGATTGCGAGTTTGCAAATCCGCAAATTCGCGGATTGCCAATCCGCAAAATCCGCTCATGCTTACTCCAATCCCTTAGGCCTCGTAACCATGGTCTAGTGCTGTGAGACCCAGGAGAGGAGACCTGGAATAGGGAAGCCCTCTTCCATGGGACTTGCAACAATAGTGTAGCACTGCAAGCCCAGGGGAAGTGTGTTCCCGCTTCTGACTACCCCACTATGATCCAGAAGAGGAGAGTCTCCTTCCCTAGGCCTCGCAACCTTGGTCTCCAGACATCGCTGTGAGGGCAGAGTAGGGTTACCCATGTTCCATTATCACTTCACAGTACAATTTGTGACCTTTGGCGACACACTGTATGTGTGGAGATAGATTGTGTGCGCAGAGGCACCAGAAGCTGTGTCTTGGGGAACAGGGGAACTATAAGTCACATAGTAGATTTTGTTTTTTTTATTCTAAATCCCTCCATTTAAAGTAGGACATATTAAAAGATAACTCAGCTGGAGATTGAGTTTATCAATCTTGATTACTCTTCATACTATATTTAAGTTCTAATCCTTTTACTGCCTCCTGGAGTAAGCTTTGTCTGCTCGCTATTGCAAATTTTGAGCAACAAGTTTTGAAAATGAACTCTAGTACCTAAATGGAATGAAATAGTCTTAAGCTTTGAAACACCAGTGGTAGATATCAGTATCTACCACGCACACAGTCCAATAAGTACCCTCTGCCACAGGATCTGGCCTAGTGGATATGCTTTAGACATGGATATTTGACATCTAATCTCAGCTTTATGATGGAAATAAGCACTGTGTTCTATAGTTCGGAAGCCCATAACAAAGTGACTATTCCCTTTGCCTTGCCAACAGCATCACTGACACCCCAGTGCTTGGCCGGATGAACTAGTTGGAAATGTGGAACCAGGAAAATTGAGATTTTATTCTCAGCCTCCCATTTGGCCAAATTGTGTGCTCTTGCACAATCACTTTTCTAAATGTATTGCTCTACTGCTCCCTTTTTGGCAATATTGACAGTTTTTGGAATTCAATGTAAGAACTACTAGTCAGTGTGATTTAAGAAAGGGCTGAATATTACCTTAGACAAAAGAGTGTGCTTAGTTACATGGGATAGTCAACTAAATGCAGTACGGTGGTTAATTTATAGCCTTTCCCCAAGCAGGAATGTAGTGCAGTCCTGGTTCAACTAATGTAACCAACTGTTTGATCCTGGAAAAACAATTTTTCCTGTTCCTCAGCCACTGGCAGCGACGGCCCGTGGAGGGAGTTACGGTGGGGCAGGAGGGCGGGGAGGGGGAGGGGCAGGGTGGAGGTTGCTAAAAACCGGCATATGGATAATTGCAGGTAAGTAAACAATTTAATTAATAAAACGAATTTCGTAGCTCGCACTGCATTGCATTTTGCGATGCAAGGCGCGCTACGAAATTCGTTTTATTAATTAAATTTTTTACTTACCTGCAATTATCCATATGCCGGTTTTTAGCAACCTCCACCCTGCCCCTCCCCCTCCCCGCCCTCCTGCCCCACCGTAACTCCCTCCACGGGCCGTCGCTGTCCACTGGTTTGACAATATGGCAGCACTTTGAAACAGGCTTTATGTATAAAATAGATATTAAGAGCATACACACTGGCAGGTCCTGAGCATGGGTACAGAAGGGGAGAAGATGTAGCTTTACATCAGAGCTGCCGACTTTGGATTTGAAAAATCAGGCTCAACATACTGTGATCCTGGGCAAATCACTTAATTTCTACCTGCCTAAAAAAAGGAATATGTCCTTGTGAAATGTAATTGGTGCTCATGTAAAGCACTAAAATACCTTTGGTCTGAGTTTGCTCTATCTAAAAACTGAAGGGAAAAAATGTGATAATTTACTAATTTACAGCTATTTGCATCAAAATAATGGAAGGTGCTTTTGACCCTGCAGGACCCCCTCCTGAGCTGCAGTGCCCTCCTTTCTGCCACTGACAAGGATCTCTCTCACAGCTCATTAGCGTCTGAAAGAGAGAGAGAGAGTTGCTTGTCTTTTCAAATGTTTAGAACTGCCAGGTACCAAAATGCGGGATAATGGGCATCACTTTTTGTCTTTGAGTGGGAAGTGGAAGGGATCCCTAGTCACAGGCCAAACCTGCCAAATGCTGATGGGACTCACAAGTACGTCCCATCGTCAAGGCTGAAAGGCTCAGGGAAGAAGGGGCCCCTCCTCTGGGTTTTGCAGCCATGGCCCAGTACTGCGAAGCACAGGGGAAGTGGGCCTCTCTTCCACTATTTCTTGAATCACTACACATGCCTTCAAGGCCCAGGAGAGAGGTGGACCTCAGTGCTTAATTTGAGCCACTGGTTTTCGGTGCTCAACACCGGCACTTAATTGCCAAAACCAGCACTTATGACATTTGCCACATTGTGGCACTGTTTGTGTAATTTAAAATGAATACAAAAAACAGTTGTTTACTAATTCAATATACTTGGTAAACCACTAATACCTACCTCCCAAGCCATTCCTATAGCTTTGGGGGCTTGACCAGTCTGAATTGTCACACCTGCACCAGAGTGATGGTTAGGAGTTATGTAGATACTGCGATTGGCGGTGCTGACAGTGACAAAGTGTGGTGCAAGCTACCGTGGCCTCCTGATGAGGGCCCTGGCAATTCTTTTTTTTACAAACTAAGCACTGAGCGGACTTCCCTAGGCCTCAGAATGCTGCACCATCGGTGCGAGGCCTAAGACGGTGGAACACTTGCGAGGCTCCATGTTGATGTGCTGAGCGCGAGGCACAGGGCAGCTGCACTTGCTGCCCATGCCTAGCGCCGGCCCTGCCTGAACAGATTCGGCCCATTGTATGCTGAACCTACTTTGTGAATCCGAGCGAAGCTTGCAGTGCCATTGTCCACATCAGATCTGCTCGTTATTCTGTGAGTCTGTGTGCGGGGAGACTGGTCTGCTCTTTGTCCTATGTGAGCCGGACACTTACTCTACTGGGTCCTGTAATGGACATAATTGGTGACCCAAGAAAGTTTCAGAAGCTAGTGCCCATGTTTCTACATTTTCTGTGAGTCAGAGAAATGTCACTGTGGCATCACATGCCTTTTCTCATCTGTGTGTGAGGGATGTTTGCACTCCTGGTTCAGTGCATATTCTGTGTGGGGATGTTTGCAGTGTTTCTGCTCATCCTGTTCTGGTTATGTGTGTGAGGATGGTCTGCAGTGTAGCTGTTCCTGCTCTACCTGTTCCATGTGAGGGAATAACAAATATTCAGCGTGCATTGGCTAAGCTTGCACCTGTTCGGTGGGCATGGGAGAGGGCTCGGTCTATGCTGTGCCTGTTTTGTGCATGTGATGGAAGCTTGCAGCGCCATTGTTGGTAGTGCACATGCTCTTTATGTGACGGAAGATTGGTCGTCTCCTGGTTCTGCAGATACAGCAAACTTGAACTACTTGACCCTGGATTGAACATAGCCAGTCTCCCAAGAAGGGTATAAGGGCGGTATCCATGCTACATACCTGTTCTGTAAGTGAAGGGGGTAGCCCCGCGAGCCCACGTTTTGCCTGTTCTTTCAGTGATGGACGTTTCCAATGCTGTTGCTCATGATTCATAAGATTTGTGTGAAGGAAGTCTGCACTGCCTCTTTGCTTGTGGTGACAATTTCCAGTGACGGTATTCCACACCCCAGGTATGAAGCTGGGTGCTAGTTGGGTGTGCATAAGGGAAACTTGAAGCCCAGCTCATGCTGTGACTATAATCTGTTTGTGATGGAAGCTTGCAACGTGGTGACCTTGGGTTTTCATTTTATGAGTCAAGCTAGGAAGTCTTTGACAGTGGTGATTGGCTGCGCTATATCGCCATACTTTCTCTCACCGCACTTCATGCATCTCTTCAGCACGCTGTCTCGCTACCGCTTGTACTGCTAATGAATTCAGCAGCTTTTGACCCTGCAGGACCCCCTCCTGAGCTGCAGTGCCCTCCTTTCTGCCACTGACAAGGATCTCTCTCACAGCTCATTAGCGTCTGAAAGAGAGAGAGAGAGTTGCTTGTCTTTTCAAATGTTTAGAACTGCCAGGTACCAAAATGCGGGATAATGGGCATCACTTTTTGTCTTTGAGTGGGAAGTGGAAGGGATCCCTAGTCACAGGCCAAACCTGCCAAATGCTGATGGGACTCACAAGTACGTCTGTGGTTGCAAGGCTGAAAGGCTCAGGGAAGAAGGGGCCCCTCCTCTGGGTTTTGCAGCCATGGCCCAGTACTGCGAAGCACAGGGGAAGTGGGCCTCTCTTCCACTATTCCTTGAATCACTACACATGCCTTCAAGGCCCAGGAGAGAGGTGGACCTCAGTGCTTAATTTGAGCCACTGGTTTTCGGTGCTCAACACCGGCACTTAATTGCCAAAACCAGCACTTATGACATTTGCCACATTGTGGCACTGTTTGTGTAATTTAAAATGAATACAAAAAACAGTTGTTTACTAATTCAATATACTTGGTAAACCACTAATACCTACCTCCCAAGCCATTCCTATAGCTTTGGGGGCTTGACCAGTCTGAATTGTCACACCTGCACCAGAGTGATGGTTAGGAGTTATGTAGATACTGCGATTGGCGGTGCTGACAGTGACAAAGTGTGGTGCAAGCTACCGTGGCCTCCTGATGAGGGCCCTGGCAATTCTTTTTTTTACAAACTAAGCACTGAGCGGACTTCCCTAGGCCTCAGAATGCTGCACCATCGGTGCGAGGCCTAAGACGGTGGAACACTTGCGAGGCTCCATGTTGATGTGCTGAGCGCGAGGCACAGGGCAGCTGCGCTTGCTGCCCATGCCTAGCGCCGGCCCTGCCTGAACAGATTCGGCCTATTGTATGCTGAACCTACTTTGTGAATCCGAGCGAAGCTTGCAGTGCCATTGTCCACATCAGATCTGCTCGTTATTCTGTGAGTCTGTGTGCGGGGAGACTGGTCTGCTCTTTGTCCTATGTGAGCCGGACACTTACTCTACTGGGTCCTGTAATGGACATAATTGGTGACCCAAGAAAGTTTCAGAAGCTAGTGCCCATGTTTCTACATTTTCTGTGAGTCAGAGAAATGTCACTGTGGCATCACATGCCTTTTCTCATCTGTGTGTGAGGGATGTTTGCACTCCTGGTTCAGTGCATATTCTGTGTGGGGATGTTTGCAGTGTTTCTGCTCATCCTGTTCTGGTTATGTGTGTGAGGATGGTCTGCAGTGTAGCTGTTCCTGCTCTACCTGTTCCATGTGAGGGAATAACAAATATTCAGCGTGCATTGGCTAAGCTTGCACCTGTTCGGTGGGCATGGGAGAGGGCTCGGTCTATGCTGTGCCTGTTTTGTGCATGTGATGGAAGCTTGCAGCGCCATTGTTGGTAGTGCACATGCTCTTTATGTGACGGAAGATTGGTCGTCTCCTGGTTCTGCAGATACAGCAAACTTGAACTACTTGACCCTGGATTGAACATAGCCAGTCTCCCAAGAAGGGTATAAGGGCGGTATCCATGCTACATACCTGTTCTGTAAGTGAAGGGGGTAGCCCCGCGAGCCCACGTTTTGCCTGTTCTTTCAGTGATGGACGTTTCCAATGCTGTTGCTCATGATTCATAAGATTTGTGTGAAGGAAGTCTGCACTGCCTCTTTGCTTGTGGTGACAATTTCCAGGGACGGTATTCCACACCCCAGGTATGAAGCTGGGTGCTAGTTGGGTGTGCATAAGGGAAACTTGAAGCCCAGCTCATGCTGTGACTATAATCTGTTTGTGATGGAAGCTTGCAACGTGGTGACCTTGGGTTTTCATTTTATGAGTCAAGCTAGGAAGTCTTTGACAGTGGTGATTGGCTGCGCTATATCGCCATACTTTCTCTCACCGCACTTCATGCATCTCTTCAGCACGCTGTCTCGCTACCGCTTGTACTGCTAATGAATTCAGCAGCTCTCTCTCTCTCATCTGCGGTCTATCTCCGGGCGGCAGCGCAGGTCACGCGGATTGAATGGCTGCCGCTGATGAGGAGGCGCTGAGCGCGCAGCCCCTGACATCGTCTGTGCACGCGCTTCCTTCTCGCAGCTGTTTGTTTGTGGGCCGATGACGTCTTTGGTGCAGGTGCCGCTCATCTCGTCGCGCGCGTCTGCCCCCTCCGTGCCAGTGGCCTGCTGGCAGCCCAGCACGCGAGGTGCTCAGGCGTGACTGGCGGGAGCGCGTGATGAGCAGCGTCTCCCTGTGCACCTTTGTTCAAGGCACTGACCCGCAGCGGCTCAGAGCAACGCACCCGACGGAATGGGTCCCTGAAATGGAAAAACACAGGGGCATACATGTCTTTAGAGCAGTGTCACCAACATTCCTGCCAAGTTTCCAGTTGCGTTATCTGTGACATTTCCATTTCTGCAGTTTGCTTAGTGTAACTGTAACATTTCAATATAATATGAGTGACGCTTACAGTTGACACTTTATAATGTGTTGAATGAAGCTGTTGTGTCTAAGTCATAAAGCTGATTTCCCTTTGGTCCTACGTAAGATTCCTAGAGAAGGCCTTGAAACAGATGCGGCGCTCACTCACCTACGTCATGCTTCTAACATTGTAGCCCGAAAAACATATGATGTCATAAAAACAGCACAAGTCCAAGGACACCTGCCTTGCTCTTACCTCTCCCCTTTGACAGTGCATTTGCACAGATCCTCTGACACAGTCGGTCCAAAAACATATGACATGTCATGTACTTTCTCCATTTGCAGAAAAAATAGAATAATTCCTAAAATGAAACTACTCTCTTCTTAAAGGCAATGTGTCCTCGCTTCTCCTTAAGTTAGTGACGTCACTGCACAGGCGAGCTAGGTAAGGGCTTATCTCTTCGAGGTGAAGTATCAAAATATGGTAAATTGCATTTTTTTTCATTGAGTGAAGTGTAGGAAAAACTGGAGTTAAGTTGCTTGGTGAAGCCTTTCAAGGTGAGTTCCAAGGGAGTAAACGGAAAATGCTCCGACTCTAACCATACATGGAACGCGTCTCACAGCAGACACTAGTAATCATACCTGTAGCCCCTTTCAAAGCATGGTTGTTGTTTCTAACAGGCCTGTAATAGTTAAAATCTCAACGATGTTTAAAGGGTTTTTATTTATTCATTTTCTCGAGACATTTCAAATCGCTGTGCTGGCCCCCCATATCATTCACTGAGGTACTGACAAATGTAACATTGGCTGTCAAAGCAAGACCAGCCAGTCTACCAACAGGGGGTGTGGTGGTGCAAGCTGCATTACAGGGCTGTCTTATATGATGTTATCTCACATGAAAAGTAGCAGTGCACTATCTGACCAGTTGCAGAGTAGAAGTACCTCAGAGGAAAGGCGGCTAGGAGTGGAGGAACGTGTATTTGAAGGCTGCAGCGTCCTGTACACCTGGAAGACCTGCTGCCTCCAGAGGCCCTTATTGGTTTAAAATTGTGACCAACTCACCTTTCTTACCCTCACAGACAATCACACCAGCTGCCTTCAGTGCCTATCGCGCAATAAGTACAATCCACACTTGTTCTTCGTAGCAAAAAAGGTCACTATTTATTAAGACAGTCGAAACAGATCATCCTATAAATACACTTATTCCTAAAAAATTCAACATTGAGTCATTTTCCAAATATTTCCTTAATAGTTGCGTATAACCAAAAACATTCCCAACAATTTTGTAATAACCAATCCCCAAAAATGTACCAAAACCAGCATTGAATTTTGTCATCCCCAGCGCCTGCAGCATCGACATCAAGCCCTCGCAAGACCTCTGCGACTCCCTCGCCTCGTTCTTTCACCGCAAGATCGCCTACATACACAACAGCTTCGGAGCACAGACCAACCACCCAACCACCCAACCAGTACACCCAACCACAACCCTCTGCACCTGGAACCCGGTCAGCCCCGAAGACACTGTCCGCACTATGAGCACCATCCACTCCGGCTCCCCCACGACCCATGCCCACACCACATCTTCAACAGGGCCAACCCCATCATCGCACCCCAACTCCGCGACGTTATCAACAGCTCCTTCGCATCAGCCACCTTCCCAGAGAGCTGGAAGCATGCCGAACTCAGCGCCCTCCTGAAAAAACCCACCGCAGACCCCACGGACCTCAAGAACTTCTGACCCATCTCGCTCCTCCCGTTTCCTGCCAAAGTCATCGAGAAGACGGTCAACAAACAACTCTCCGCCTTCCTCGAGATGAACGGATCCCTCGACCCGTCACAGTCCGGTTTCCGAGCCAACCACAGCACTGAGACCGCCCTCATCGCAGCTACCGACGACATCAGGTCTATGCTCGACAACGGGGAAACCACCGCACTCATCCTCCTGGACCTCTCAGCAGCCTTCAACACGGTATGCCACCACACCCTGATACAACGCCTAAGCAACACCGGAATCCAAGGCGCGGCATTAGAATGGACCATCTCGTTCCTCGCCGGTAGAACCCAGAGAGTCTGCATCCCCCCGTTCCGGTCAGCAGCCACCGAAGTCATCTGCGGCGTCCCACAAGGATCCTCGCTTAGCCCCACCCTCTTCAACGTCTACATGAGCCCCCTCGCAGCCATCGCACGCAAACACAACCTCAACATCATCTCCTACGCCGACGACACACAGTTAATACTCTCCGTCACCAACGACCCCACCACCGCCAGAGCCAGCCTCCAGGAAGGAATGAAGGACGTCGCGGAATGGATGAAGCCCAGCCGTCTGAAGCTGAACTCAGACAAAACGGAAGTCCTCATCCTCGGACCATCGCCCTCTGCCTGGGACAACACCTGGTGGCCTCCTGCCCTGGGCACCGCCCCCAAACCCACAGACCATGCACGCAACCTGGGCTTCATCCTGGACTCCTCCCTCACGATGACCAAGCAAGTCAACGCCGTCTCATCGTCCTGTTTCAACACCCTGCGCATGCGCCAAAAAATCTTCAGATGGATCCCCACCGCAACCAGGAAGACGGTCAACCAGGCCCTCGTCACCAGCCGACTGGACTACGGAAACACCCTCTATGCCGGAACCACAGCCAAGCTCCAGAAAAGACTACAGCGCATTCAGAACGCCTCGGCAAGACTCATCTTGAATATCCCCCGCCACAGCCACATCTCTGCTCATCTGAGGAATCTACACTGGCTCCCAGTCTGCAAGAGAATCACATTCCGACTCCTCACCCACGCACACAAGGCCCTCCAAGACGCGGGCCCCATGTACCTCAACAACCGCCTCGGGTTCTACACACCAACTCGCCAGCTCCACTCCGCCAGCCTCGCCCTTGCCATTGTCCCGCGGATTCGCAGAGCCAACGCTGGAGGAAGATCCTTCTCCTACCAGGCAGCCAAGACATGGAACTCCCTCCCCATCCACCTCCGACTGACACAGGACCATCTCGCCTTCAGGAAGCAACTCAAGACCTGGCTGTTCGAGCAGTAGCGACCCCCCTCAGCGCCTTGAGACCCTAACGGGTGAGTAGCGCGCTCTACAAATTCCTTGATTGATTGACCATATTCATCATTTTCCTACCCTCCCCCCACCCGCAGAGGGAAAGGATAAGCATGCTCTAGACTATCCCAGACTCCCCACAACAGCGCCTAAATAACTTCAAACATTAGGATAACTGTAAACTGTCTTAAACGTGACAATTAAAAAAAAAAAAGAAAGAAAAACAATTAAAAGAAAGGGAAGGGTGGGTGGGACACAAACGATGCCACCTCCAACCGCCTCCCGATGACGACATTCCCGCCCTCCTCCCCTCCTTATAAGTCACCCGGCTAGACCCGCCGCTTATCCCTCCCTTGACCAATCACTCAGGGGATTGCTCCCACTGCGCGAATCCTCCCAGGGGCACACCGGCTCGCGCCACGGTCCCCCTGGGTCCCATCACACAATAGACTATCCCAGACCCCCCACAACAGCGCCACCCAGGAAAACCAAAGAGTTTTCCTGGCCCCACCCAAAATTAGACAACTGACAAATCAAACTATTTCACATTGCTATCACCCCATAAATTCTCCCCATAAAAACCCGCCAACAGATCCCTCAACTCCATTAAGTAGTAAGCTTGACCCATCTGTGATAAGTGCACCCCATCATCACGAAATAAATGTTTTTCAACACCTGCAATGTGTTCATGCGATAAGACCTTAATACCTATAGCCGAACAATACATTTTCATTGCTCTATTCAATTTGCGTCAAGCTTTTTCAACAGCAGAATGGCTTCGAGCTCCTCTCCAGTGATGTCGAAAAATAAATTCCGTCCACACCACCGACGTACCTGACCAGTTATCTTTTAACACCGCTAAGTCCAGTTTCATGCGCTTGATATTGGTTAAACCAGACAGTTCAACTAGGTCATTCTCACCCAGATGTATAATCAGTAAATCCGGGAAACGCCTCTTCCTGGACAACTTAGAAAGCAATGGAAATAACGCACCCCATTCCATACCTCCCACACCCTTCCAAAATGCTTCATGACCCCTCCCATGCAAACCTAACGCTCTGCCACAAAGCTGTTGTTCTTCAAACACAGCCGACCACTTCACAAATGAATGTCCTGCAATCCAAGTCTGCATTTTTCGTGGCAGAGAAGTAACTCGTCCTGTGGCGACAAAAGAGGGTATTAGACTTGTATACTTACCCTATGATAAGCATTCATGGTTGAACATATCTAGAACAACAAACTATCTTCCATCTGACTATTCGCTGTATCTCTTCCCAGCCCAAACCCAACCTTGAAGCTTCAGTAGCCGTCCCAATTCTGAAGGAGTGGGTCCCAAACAATAGAGGGTTTTGTCCAGCCAAGGTCAAAACCTTCCTCAACACTGCCAGTAGCTGAAATGATGTGATACTTTTTCCATCTTGGTGACAAAAATTACTCTGTGGCGAAAAAACTTAGACTGCAGGAAGGAAAGCCATTCATTTAAAGGACAACAACCCACCTCCCCACTCCCATTCAAATGGATCCACACCCCTTTTCCCATTTGATCTGTTTTCGACTGTCTCAACAATATTCTCAAGGAACCCTGCTGCACCTGTATATCACTTGTTTGTATGCCCAACTTACCCCTCAGCCCCAACAATTCGGATACTCGAAAATCCCCAAAGAACATCCAAATCATACACAGCCTAAAGCGACAGACCTCCCACCCATTGAAACAGCATTGTGGCAAAAACAATAACAACTGTTGCAACAAAGAAAAAGTAATAGGTTCCCGCAGAGGCAAAGAACAAGTGCTCATCTTACTGAAACCTTTCAACATTCTACTTAACAAAATCCCTCTAACAAGAAAGATTTAATTTCAAGAACCTTATCAGCCGGTAAACGAGTCATCATCATGTCCGTGTCAAAGTCATCTAGATAATGACACACCGCGGCATTCTCACATCTCTGTACCAAGCACCACTGCAAAAATGTGCTAAATGTTTAAAAAAAGGGCACAAGAGATAGAGCACCCCATCGGTAAAGCTCTATCCATATAGAAAGCTCCGTCAAAGGACATGCCAAGCAGCTCAAAATCTACGGAGTGAATAGGTAACAAACGAAAAGATGATTGTACATCGCATTTCGCTAACTCAGCACCAGTCCCAGCTAAACGCACCAACCGCAAGGCATCATCTACCGAAGTGTAAGCTACATTGGCATCATCCGGTGATATGAAGTCGTTAATTGACTGGCCCTCCGGCCACGATAAATGATGTATGAGCCGAAACTCACCTGCCACTTTCTTAGGGATCACCCCTAAATGGGATTCAATCAGATTTTCCAACGGACATTCTCGAAAGGGGCCCACAATCCTCCCAGCTTGAATTTCTTTGTCAATTTTCAGACGCACAATATAAGGCAGATCCCTGACAGACTTTAAGTTATCAGCCCAACGATAGCATCTAGGCCCTTGATAACCCAAGCGATACCCCACAGCGAAACCCCAATATAACTTAGAAGCTGCCTCTGCATCCGGATACCTATCCAACCATACAGAAATAGCCTGTAAGTCAACCGGGGTATGAGCCTTTTGGAACAACAGCTTGAACAACCCCTCTACCTCTCTGTCCCCTCCCAGCGTCCACGAAAGTTTGGCTGGGGAAACACTGGGTAATAGGATGCCTCCCTCCACATTGTGAACATTCATGTTTGAACTTACAAAATTGCCTGATGCAGGCACCTCGGTTGTAATTCCAACATGCACCTGCTGCAGGCAATTGCGCTCTCCCCAAAGCTCCCGCCCCAATGTGGGCGGGACGCTGTAGAAAGGGCGGATACGATATAGGCAGTCCACTAGCAGTATGTATGGTTGTTTGTGACTGATTAGTAGACATCCATTGTAACCAGAGTTCAGGATCCACTTCCCCCCACGGCTTGTAATGAAAGATACTAATTCTAGCCCGAAATTCTTCATCGTAATTGAGCCAGGCAAAACCACCCACCTGTAAATGCGCCCTACGAATTATGTCCATATATTTAAATATGGCCAATTCTCTATCTGGATACCTCTCACAATACACGCTTGAGTAAATGAGAAAGGCAGCTGTCCAATTCTCAATGGACTTAGGGACTCTGGGACGAAGTGATAGTTCCCATTCCTCTTCTTTGGAACCTTCTCTGGATTGAATATCCCTATGCAGCAAACGGTAAACATCAACAAATTCATGGTTCCAATTTTTTTGCTTGGTTTTGTCAGATAAATGTATACCAAGGGGCATCGCCAATCCCATATAAGGTAGTTTTGTACGTACCCCGCTAACACCTGGAACTTGAATAGACAAATCATTTGGAACAGCCGAAGAGCCGTCCGTACCTAAAACCTGGGCCTGTGACCCAGGACGCGACTTTGGTAAAACAGTAGAAATATATTCCAAAACTCGTTTAGGCTTAGTAATCATCACCTCATTTGCATCTGTATCGGCAGAATAGCCACCCGCTAAAGGTCTGTTCCAAGCAGTCCACCATTTTGGCTTACCTGCCGTTAGCTGCGTAGCACGCTTCCAAAACTCCTGAGGATCTTCTCTATTGTGTTGACGATGATCTTGATCCGACGAGAAATCCGCTCGAGACCTCTGTAAAATACTAGAAGAGATAAATGCACCCCGATCCCCCTCATCCAAATCCTTCATGGAAACCGAAGGAGTTGTTTTGTGTACCACATTTTCAACCATAATATCATCATATTCATTATCATTTCCATAAACTGTGCCATCATGTGGCGCAGAGCCAGAAACCGGAAAAGCACTAGCGCTCGGCATCTGACCGTCACCAATACCTCCATCATATTCTCACCAAGAAGTCCCGGGCCTCCGTTGAGAGAGCCCGGCCGCAGTCTCAAAATCCGCTCCGGATCCACCTTGATGTAAAACAGACTCCCCAAAAGTCGCACTTTCCTTCGCATAAGGGACATAGGAAAAACCAAAACCCTGCCCAGCAGTGGGGTCCGCCACCAACTTCTTACCGCTCTTGTATGAAGTCATTGCTGACTTACCCAACGAATGCTCCTTTGAAGATCCTGCAGCTGCAAGTGCCGACAAATCTGCATGTTCTACCCAAACCCATTGCCCATTCTGTGGCCCAAACTCAGAGTCAAAACCCATCTGAGAAGGGCAAGGTGGCGCGCGGGAGTCTGGAAATATTGAAACAACATCCGCCCTAGGAACAGTGTGAATTGTACAGTCTTGAACATTGTCCCCTACAGACCAAAATTCCAAATCCTGGCCTGACGCATCTTTGCTGTCAACATATCTATCAGGGACCGCTAATTCCGCATTAAGAAACATACAGTTAGAACCCAATGCAGCTTTAGACCTTGGGGCGCCTCTAGGCTTTGGCATACATGAATACTCAAAACTAACCATGCTCCCTGTAGCCCCCCTTCCATCCTCCTGGCACTCTTTAGCATTAGGTTGTGGTAAAATGTCTGCATCATCCACGTGTCCCTCCTCATCCCCTTCACTATCATCAGAATAGTCCACCAACGTAGCACATCGTCTATCCTCAAGAACTGGTGGGGCTATGTTAATCTGAAAGTCATTACTCTGTACATTGTGTAACATTAACACTCCTTTAGACCAGTGAACTTCCTGTGCTGCCGATTCAAAATGGTCATTCCCAAGCTGGTTAGGAAAGGACATACTCCCCATGCGAAGCGCAGGAGCCGGCACACTGCTGGAGCCCCCAGAGCCTACTATTTCCTTTGAAAGCAGCCTTCCCAGTGCGCTGTGAAAGTACCTCACCTCCCTGCACCTGCAAAGCTGCTGGCAGAGACGCAGCTCGAGGCCTCGCTCTTTTTGCTCGAGCTCTCCTCCCAGTAGGGCGCCCCCTACGCGCCAAAGCCGGCTTGCTATTAACAGGCATTACTTGCCGGGGTAAGTGGGACGGGGCTGGCAAGCAAGCAGCCACCGCATTACTCAACCCCATAGCCGCCGAACGACGCAGGCGCTTCAAGCCCGTTTTCATCTGTAACACTGCTCCAGGCCTCAGGAGGTTACCGCACCCCGCTTCTAAGAGAGCTCGCACCACGTCTCCATGCTGCACCACAGAAACGCCTCTCTTCTCCTTGAAAACGCCTCCTGTCACCGCCCTCAGCTCTCCTTACACAAATCACGACACCTCCAACCACCTCCCGATGATGACATTCCCGCCCTCCTCCCCTCCTTATAAGTCACCCGGCTAGACCCGCCCCTTATCCCTCCCTTGACCAATCACTCAGGGGATTGCTCCCACTGTGCGAATCCTCCCAGCGGGACACCGGCTCGCGCCACGGTCCCCCTGGGTCCCAGTCGACTGCAGTAGGTTAACAACGGCTATGAAATAAACTGCAGTCTTAAGAATTGGCCAGAACTGCAGAGCTCTGGGTTTATACGAGTGAGAGACTCCGTACTTGGAAAGTCTGCAAAGAATACTCCCGTTCGGGTCCAGATGTCAAGAGTTAACATGTACTTGCAATGCAATAGGTCTTGCATTAGTGAACATGTGAGCTATTGGCGTTGCAAATGCTAATGTTTTTTTTCCTTTTAAAATTATGCCAGCAATAACATAGTAAGAAAAGAGATTCATTAATGAAGGAAAGGGTGCAGTACCATAGCTTGTTACTAGGTGTCCGAGCATTTTGTTTTTGGGATTTTTTACCCATTGCGGTATGCTGCGCTTTAACTTTGAGGGGCATCAAGGGATCAAGGATCAAGGGATCACTGACATAATATCGAGCCCATTAATATCGAGTTACAAAAATATCGATGACAAAATATCGAGGGACAAAATATCGAGTTTCTATCTTCATACAGGTAAGTACAAAAATATCGACTCTGAAATATCGACTGTAAATAATATAGACTGTCAAAATATCGTTTTTTTATATGTCTTTAAATTAAGTTAAAACTAATATAATAATAAATATATTTAATATAAACTTAGTTAAAATGATTAAATAAATGTAATATTAATAAATAATTAATGTAAATTACAAAAATATTTAACAAAAATAATAAATATATATATATATATATATATATATATATATAAATACATATTATTAACTAAACATATATAATATTTTTACCCTAACATAGCAAAATGGTTACAATTTATTGTAACAACTATAGTGAATTCAACAGTAGAAAAACGCAGGATAGCGTAGGGGTAAAAAATACTATTCCCACTCCAGTGGGTGCAACAGTAGGGAAAACGCTGGATAGCGTAGGGGTAAAAATTACTATTCCCACTCCAGTGGGTGCAACAGTAGGGAAAGCGCTGGATAGCGTAGAGGTAAAAATTAATATTCCCACTCCTGTGGGTGCAACAGTAGGGAAAGCGATGGATAGCGTAGGGGTTAAAATTACTATTCCCACTCCAGTGGGTGCAACAGTAGGGAAAGCGTTGGATAGCGTAGGGTTAAAAATTACTATTCCCACTCCAATGGGTGCAACAGTAGGGAAAGCGTTGGATAGCGTAGGGGTAAAAATTACTATTCCCACTCCAGTGGGTGCAACAGTAGGGAAAGCGTTGGATAGCTTAGGGGTAAAAATTACTATTCCCACTCCAGTGAGTGTAACAGTAGGGAAAGCGCTGGATAGCGTAGAGGTAAAAATTACTATTCCCACTCCAAAGAGTGCAACAGTAGGGAAAACATTGGATAGCGGAGGGATTAAAATTACTATTCCCACTCCAGTGGGTGCAACAGTAGGGAAAGCGTTGGATAGCGTAGGGGTAAAAATTACTATTCCCACTCCAGTGGGTGCAAAAGTAGGGAAAGCGTTGGATAGCGTAGGGGTTAAAACTACTATTCCCACTCCAGTGGGTGCAACAGTAGTGAAAGCGTTGGATAGCGTAGGGGTAAAAATTACTATTCCCACTCCAGTGGGTGCAACAGTAGGGAAAGCGCTGGATAGCGTAGAGATAAAAATTACTATTCCCACTCCAAAGAGTGTAACAGTAGGGAAAGCTCTGGATAGCATAGGGGTAAAAATTACTATTCCCACTCCAAAGAGTGCAACAGTAGGGAAAACATTGGATAGCGTAAGGGTTAAAATTACTATTCCCACTCCAGTGGGTGCAACAGTAGGGAAAGCGTTTGATAGCGTGGGGGTTAAAATGACTATTAATTAATTAACAATTACCAATTTTAATTAATTTACATAATTAATTAATTAATATTAAATTACTTCCCACCCTATCCCCCTATAAACTCACAACCCACTACAGAAAATAATTTACTAAATATTAATTATTTATCAATTAAATATTTATAATTAATTACCAATTATATTTTAATTAATTACCAATTAATAATTAATTAACAATTATTATTAATTTACATAATTAATTAATTATTATTAAATAACTTCCCACCCTATCCCCCTATAAACCCACAACCCGCTACAGAAAATAATTTACTAAATATTAATTATTTATCAATTAAATATTTATAATTAATTACCAATTATATTTTAATTAATTACCAATTAATAATTAATTAATAATTATTATTAATTTGCATAATTAATTAATTATAATAAAATTACTTCCCACCCTATTCCCCTATACACCCACAACCCGCTACAGAAAATAATTTACTAAAAATTAATTATTAATCAATTATTATTTTTTACAAATTATATTTTAATTATTTACCAATTAATAATTATTTAACAATTATTATTATTTACATAATTAATTAATTATAATTAAATTACTTCCCACCCTATTCCCCTATAAACCCACAACCCGCTACAGATTTATATTACACAATTATTAAAAAATATTAAAAACTACCTTATTTTCGATTTTTTTTTGTCTATATTCTATTTAGTCGATATTATGTCTAGTCTATATTTTTGATTCAATATTTTGGCTATTAATATCGATATTACTCGATATTTTTGTAGTCTATATTATGTCTGGTCGATATTTTGGCTAGTCTATATTTTTTACTCAATATTTTGTCCAAACGATATTTTGGAATCGATATTATGTCTGTTTACCATTACCAAGGAACTGCGTTGATAATATGCCCGTGAGAATTTCAATAGAAGCCCATGTTCTGGTGTTAACATGGGCTTCTATTGGACTTCTCAAGGGCATATTATCAAGCCCACTATCACCGTTTTGCGGCGATAATTTTACCACCGTTACTTGATAATATGCCCCCATATGTTTACATTTAACCCCTTCTGTGCTGGTGACGGAACCACTCCGTCAACAGCCATGGACGGGCTGTGCTAATGACAGGGTGGTTCTGTCACGGCCCGGCCGGCACGCCTGCGCGGCAGTGATTCCGCGCCTGCGCTGAGCATTCTATTGAGCGGGCGGGGCCGTGATGGAACCACTCCGTCATTAGCACAGCACGCCCGAGCCTCGTGACGGAGTGGTTCCGTTACGAGCATGGCAGTGCCGCGCAGCCCCCCCTCCCCCTTAGAGCTGCGGCGGAATTACCGCCGCAGCCACGGGGTTAAAGTGTGCTGTGCCGTCAATGCTAGAAAAAGTCAATAAATAGAAATGAAAGGCGGGCGACCGCCATGTTAAAAGGTAATCCTGGCAATGACGTAAAGCCAGCGGCCTGCGTTTTTGTGTGTATTTATTTACTTTTTTAGCATTGACAGCATGGGGCGCTTTAATTTTAAACATTTAAAGTTAAAGTGCTGCATACCGAAAAGGCTACAAAAGCCTAACAACAAATGCTCGCAAATGCTGTGAAGCTAAAGTGTGGTGTTCGATGACAGCTAGAAAAGTAAATAAATAAATAAGAAAAGCTTTGGGTGCCCAGCTTTTTTTTCTGTTTATTTATTTTAGTAGGAACTGTGGCAAGCCTTGCTGCTATTAAAGTAAATATGGTTGTGTCGGGGAAATGCGGCATACTGTGCCATTGTTTTAATTTATTGAATTATGAGCCTAAGTGGTGCAGTTGCAGGAGAGTGTGCAGGAGATAGTCATTTAACCACTTAACCACGGCGTGAATACCGCCGCAGTTCGGCGGTATTTATGAGTGGGCAGGGACGCGTCAGCCAATGGACCTGCGCAGCACTACGGATGTAGTGCTCGTGACAGCCGTTGGCCGATAGGAGCACTTAAGGGGTTAAGAAAATAGTGCTCACAGAACGTAATCAAAACATCCAGAGTAACAAAACATGTAACAGAGGCAGTTCTCATAGGAGGCTACAACAGGAGAAAAGGAGGTCATAAGAAGGGACTACTAAGCCTATTGACAAATCAAAAACCACCATTTACAAAAGACAGTAACATGAGCCAATTGAAAAGATGAGCGGAAAATTGGTGGAGCTTAAAGTCCATACCTAAATGTAGCATAGCTCGAAGAGACAGTGCAAGCGCATCCTAGGCGAGATTTAAAAAGGAGACAAAAATGCTAAATATGGCTTTAAACTGTCTGTTTTTCTACTCCTCTACCCCGACAACTCTCGCTTTGCCCACACACAGCAGCAGATTTGAGTTTGAATAAAGCAGAGTCCTAGGTCATCCTTGAGAATAATACACTGGCCTGGTCCAGGAATCGAGATTGTTGTGAGAGACTCTGAGAGGAGCTCTAAAGTGCATGACATAACATTTATGTGCGGTGACGCGGGTACAAGTATGAAAATGTGCAACTCTAATGCTCAATTAGTGATACTTGCACCATCGCCCAGCGGTGTGATAAATCCACTCAGCGCACAAGTCCTAAAAAAAGTGGGGGGTACTAACCAAGTTAGTCAGTCTGCAAGTGACATTACAGCGTGTGACATCACAGAGTGTAACACTGTACGTGAAATCACAGGAAGCAGCATTACAAACTATGACTTCACAGGAAGCGACATTACAAGAAGTGGCATGAGATCTTAAGACATTACACATGTTTAGCAGGTCTCTCATGAGTACTTTAGAGCGTATTACAGTACTTAACGAATGCGATTTTGCATCAAAGTTATGCCAATATGGTGACCCAACCCAGACGCAAAATCTGTGTCTCAAACTATACATTTATTTTTTTAAACGCTGCCATAAATAAATTGTCAACTAGGAGAAATGTTGCAGTACATATGTTCTACATAATTGGTTGCAAAGTCTGCATTTTAAAATATCAAATGGGGTTAAGGCACCTGCTACATAGATCTTTGTGTGCTCAGTACATCTCTGGAAACAATAATAATGGCAAGATAACTATGGAGGTTAATGCCCTTGCTGGAGAGACTTGTGATTTATCTAGTCCCAGTTTTGAATCATAGTATCATAGAGGGTTAATATGTCTCTTGCTAAGCACATCATGTGGCACACAGATGACAGATTTTAGTTTTATGTACACGGGTAAGTGGGTTACTGCTTTTAACACAAAGATCCTTTTGTTACTTGTGGTTCATAAATTGGAATCCTAAAATAGCACAGTGAGCTATGGAGTACGTGACTCCTACACCTTGTAACCCTCACTGTTTTTTGTAACACATTCTGTACTTTGATTTACACACATATGATTTATTATCAATGTATAATGTGTATGTGTGAGTTTTGGTGCTTAGACACCCTGGATTGAGATGAGAAGCACTATAAAAAAAAAATACAAAATGGTAGTATTCAAATAGTTATGTGTTTACATACGGGGTCTCCAACTGGTCGATCGCGAGCTACCGGTAGCTCGCGGAGACCCCAGGAGTAGCTTATGTAGCCCTTCATGGGCTATTAGCATTTCCGGCTCCATTTGCCCGCCCTCACCCAAACCAGCTGCTCGGATTGGAGCTAAGCTGGGGTGGGGACGGGTGAAGAGGATGACGCTCCTCTCCTGGAGCTGCAGACTCTTCTCGTGAGAGTCTGACTCCTGTGACGTCTTTGTTACCTGAAAACAGGAGCAGTACGGAGCAGAGACGTGACTTCGACCGCAGGTAAGCTCAATGGACGAGCAGATAGATAGTTTAGTGACGTTGGATTCTGTTTTTTTTATGAATGTGATGTTGAATAATGTTGAATAATTCCCGGTGCTACACTGACACGCCAGGCACAGGCACAAAAAACGCGTGGAACAGAGGGCAGAAGGACACAAAAAATGAAACAAAAACAAGTGGAACAGAGGGCAGAAAGGCACAAAAAACAAGGGGAAAATGAGTGAAACAGAGGGCAGAAAGGCACAAAAAACAAGGGGAAAACGAGTGAAACAGGGCAGAAGGGTACAAAAAACGAAGCAAAAACGAGTGGAACAGAGGGCAGGAAGGCACAAAAAACGAGGGGAAAACGTGAGAAACAGGGCAGAAGGGCACAAAAAACAAGGGGAAAATGAGTGAAACAGTGGGCAGAAAGGCACAAAAAACGAGGGTTAAAACGAGTGAAACAGAGGGCAGAAGGGCACAAAAAACAAGGGGAAAACGAGTGCAACAGAGGGCAGAATGTCTTGAAACGTCATAAATCCAAAGTCATTCCTTTTGGTGTTCTAGGGAACTCTTAAGTCAGTCCTGTCCTGGGTATTTTGTTCAGACCACAGTATGGGCTCTGATGAAATTAGGCTTAAAGTCAATGAAACTGGGCGTGGGGGGGTCTCTCGGAAAAATGCGTGAGTTGCTTCGGGTTCAGTAGCTCACGACGATTTTCTGACTACTCAAAAGGTTGGAGATCCCTGGTTTAAATACTGGGACAAACCAACGTGTCTGACATTCTTGCAGTGCTTGCATGTATCTTATATACAGGGACTGAACAAAATCAATGGCATGCCTCTCTCAAGTACCTGTGAAGTGATAAGCTGATTGTCTTTGTTTCCCCTCCATTAAATTGCGATTCTCCTATTAACATGACCATAGAATCTGGATTTCATTAAAGACACGGAGGCTAACATTATTCATTATCCTTTTAATGCAGTCACAAGCAGTCGCACTACATCAAAAATAAAACAATTCTAAAATGGAATGAACATAAGGTATTAAAGGCATGTGCAACAAACAGACTGCCTCTTTTAAATGCTGAGGAATAAATTAAGTTCCAAAAGGATCTCAAAGTCTTGTAAAAAGGAGATCATGAGAATAAATCCATAAAGAAAGTTGAAGTGAAGTTGTTCTTAAAAGAAGAATCCAAAAGAGAAACAATGAGCCCAAGGTGAGGAGGAATTCATTAAGACGAATTATCTGAAAGGAATGGAGAACACGTGAAAGAATTAAATAGTGCCAAATAAAATAACAGAGCATAGTAGAATACAAAACAATCAGAATGATAAAATCACAATCAAAGATATATAAAAAAAATCCACTATGCAAGAATACACCGTCCAAGGGAGGGACGGGAGGGATAATGTTAGCCTCCGTGTCTTTAATGAAATCCAGATTCTCTGGTAATGTTAATAGGAGAATCGCAATTTCATTACAAGACCGAAGGCTACACTATTCATGTTGGTAGCCGTGAAGAACAACATCAGACATGTGCTCAATAGGTTTGCAGTAATGTTGAGCAAATGTGGATGCGTTGGACCAATCCGCAGCTTTGAGGATATCGTCCAATTTAGCACCAGAGCAGAAAGACTTACTGGCCATGGCGCCTCTAATAGAGTGTGCTTGGAATTTTGATTAATCAATACCAGCCAGGTTCATAGCACACTTAACCCATCTTGCAATAGAAGAAGAAGAGATGGGTTTTAAAGGCTTAACAAAAGAGATAAGTAGTTGATTAGCACCAGGAGGGCGAAGGTCTTTCATTCTATTCTCATATTCCAACATACAGTTCAAAATGCAGAGCTTTTTACACATATCAAAGCGAGGATAGAAAATAAAATCTGACATAGTCTTGGTTCTTCTAACAATTTCAAATTTAACACCATGCATATCATAAGACCTATAAGAAAAATATCAAGACATTTGATATCAGAGACTCTACAACAAGAAATAAGGCATAAGAGAGTTGCTAGTTTGATAGAAAGACATTTGCTATTAAGAAAGGAGTTATCAGGCCAAGAAACAAAAAGATCAAGAATAGCCTTAACATCCCACATGGACTGGTATTTAGGTCTAGGTGGTCTCTTTAGTCTGATGCTTTTCATGGCTCTACAAATGATAACGTTTTTACCTACCGTCTTACCGTTGACAAGGGAGTGACCGGCAGAAATTGCTGATCTATAGCAGTTAATGGATCTATAAGAAAGCCAATTATCAAATTGTTCAACAAGAAAATAAACTATATGTACGATAGGAGCCTCCACGGATCCAAGTTCCTCTTCATGCACCAACAAAGCCATTTTCTCCAAATGTTGTTGTACCTATTGTGCATTCCAGGAGCCCATGATTCTCCGAGGAGAGTTGCAGCGGATGACGAAAGTCCAAACAATTCATTGGATCTCCTGACACTTTCCAAGCAAGAAGGTTCAAACTCCCGGAAAGAATTAGGTGGTGATCTTCCCCGTCTGCGTTTGTAACCAGGCCTTGGACCGCAGGAATTAAGAAAGGGATTTGGCAGGCCAGTTCCAGAGTCGTTGGGAACCAGGCCTGGGAAGGCCAAAATGGAGTTATGAGAACCAGAGAGCATTGGTCTTGTCTGACCTTCTGAAGAACTCTCTGGATCATTATGAAGGGGGGAAAGGCATAGCCCCGAAGGTCTGACCAGGACTAGAGGAAGGCGTTCACTACAAATGCGCCCGGATCCGGCATCCAGCTGAAGTATTACTCTAACTGGAAGGTTAACCTGCTCGCAAATAGGTCCACATCTAGAGGACCTCAAAGGAGATTTAGGGAGTTGTAAACAGAAGGATCGAGTTTCCAATCGCTGAAGTCTAAAAGCAACCTCGAGTTCCAATCTGCGGAAATATTTGACCTTCTCGGAAGATACTCCGCTTTCAGGGAAATCTTGTGTTCCAGGCAAAACATCAAGAGTCTCTTGGCTAAGTTGGAGAGGTCTGCAGATTTGGTACCACCAAGGCGATTGATATAACAGACAGCAGAGATGTTGTTCATCTTCAAGATAACAGATCTCCCTTGAAGAGAGTGTCTGAAGCTCATTAGAGCGTAAAGGCCTGCTGTGAGTTAAAAATAGTTATGATAGGAGGATTCCGAGAGAGACCAAATGCCACCAGTGTTTTGGTTGAGAAAGCCAGCGCCCCAACCATGAAGGCTCGCATCTGACTCTAGAAAAAACTCCGGAGAAGAGCTGAAGCCATGTCTCCCAATTTTGGATTAACCTTAGTAAGAAGGGCTCTTCGTCTTTTAATGTTAAGGCACAAATTAGCATTGCCCAAGAGGACTAAAGCTCTTTGACTCCAGCCTCTGATAAGGTCAACGTCAAGGGGAGTGTCATTGATATGACATTCTTCTGATAAGTCTAAAATTCTGCTCAAGGGTCCCAGGACGTCCAGGAGGTGATCCTGGCAGCCCTTAAAAGACATTTCTAAACCTTTTCTCGGATCTCTCCCCAACTTGAATAAAAACTTAATGAAATCAGGATCTATTTATGGAACGCATTAACAATCGCACTAAACCTTATCTTAACAGCTGATAAACGAACAATCATAAGCTGCTTGCCACGTTCCTACACCTTCTTTTCGGTTGTGTTTCTTTTCTTCGTTCATGTTACTAATTTTTGTGGTTTGGGCAAATCTACAACTCTTTAACACCAATAATTTGTTTTGTCAGAAAAAACTTGAAATGGAGTACCCCCTTTTGTTTGTTAATTTATAACATTTTGTAATGTCTGAGGGTCTCCATACTAGCACACTATTCACTGACTCGGGTGTTTTATGAACGATCGATCAAGGGAATCTCTTTCTATACTTTCTTCTTCTCTGACACAATAGTCACCAACCGACAGATGTACCTAATGGTAAAGAGCTTTAATGCCTAATCATATGTACATATGTTTGCATATATTGTAAGCACTCTATACCTATACTATTATGCTTCCTTCCCAGCCCTGAGGAGTCGCAGTAAACTGTTCCCACGCGACGAAACACGTGTCGGCTGGCTTTTGGAACCAATAAATCCACACCTGATTCCTTAAATATACAGTTTTGGATTGCAATTGTCTTAATTAAGCTCTAATACTTGAATCTTGTTGTAATTTTGCCTACTATATGGTCAAATTATATTTTGTGTGTGCAAGGGCATTGTACTTATTTATTGTTCTGTAGGTTAGTAGTCTAACCCACAAGTGAGCGGTTAAGGGGTCTTATCCGTTCGCTCTTCCGCATCGCAACCCTATCATCATTGTCTCATAACATCACGTTTACACTAGGTAGTGCGCCCACTCTCTCTGAAGTCCTAAAAACCCCACCTGCTGTGTCTGTTTTACAGATTCAGTTAGGGCGCCTCCACGTTTGTTACCCTAATACCCACTTAAGCATATCTATGGACAGAGCTAAGGCAGCTGCAGAACTCTTTGATAACCTAGCTAAAGGCATGCCTACTCATAAAGCATCAGCGATTTCAGGTCCACCACGTGTAGAAGGTCTTAAAGACAAATTCACTAGATTAGAGAGACTCAAGAAACAAGAAAATTCCCGTTGGTGGGATGGAACCACCTTAAAAGAATACATGCGACTTAAACAGATACCTAGAGGCTTACGTTCCCAAGTCTTCCCTACTTTCGACGACTTGGACACTGACCATATGACTAAATGGGAGGACTCCCTTAATAACAATTCCATGGTTCTTATGGATATCTCAATTGAAAGTGCAGAACGTAAAACTACCAAATTGCAGACTGAAATTTCAATTCTAGAGCAAGAAATTAAAGACCTCAACCTTCCGGGGGCGACTGTTAAGAATTACACCCTATTGGACGAGATCCTCTTGAAACATCAAGCTGAAATTAAAAATAGAAAGGCCCGCCAATTAAAAAGAGATGAGGCTGACTATAGAGATGGTAGGGTTTTCACCTACGCACGTAAATACGACTCCATGATACCCAATAGTAAACAAGGAAGACAAGCAGGAATATCCACTAGCAATAGTTCAGCAGCATCTAGCAATACATCCCTTAGTACAACAGGACTTAGTGGGTCTGAAACTGAGTTAGCACACAATAGTGGTATGGCTGGCTCGGCTTTTTTAGTAGACATGCAACGTATCAGGAAAGGCAACAGGGCATTGCCACCAAGAAACGTACAAGACCCAAAACCCACAGGGGCAGGCGGAACAAACAACAAGGATTATCGCAAGAAATTGAGGTCAGGGACCATGATGAATTAAACACTACCAAACAGGAGATACAAGTCATCAATCTCTCCTCTTTCCCATTAACCACAGTCATGATTTCCTTGCTTAGCAAATGCCTTAGTTTCAATCCTTACTGTACCGGGGATATTTGCCAAACTAAAATTGATGTTTTCAAGTTTGTTCGTAACCTAAAACTTAAAAAACACTTTGCCGGAGTAAATAATACCAATAAACAGTCTAAAAATATTCCTACTGTTTTTGATGCTGATCAACTGACAATAAAAGATGTGCATTCAACACACTTGCTTCTTTCCTTGACTGAACGAGAAGAGAGTCCATATGACATGGAAAAGCTTTTAGAAGAGCTTAATGTTGAAACAGACTATGGTTTGGCCAGTGGCTAGAAAGCTAAATCAAAGTGGACCCCCACCCTACCTGGGGTTAACGCCATTGACAATTTCCATAGACACATCATAGAAGATCTCAATAGAGTGAACACCAAGAACTTAGACTCTACTTTCAAACACAAGGACAATCTCACCAAGGGTGAACGTCATGCACTTTCCATTTTGAGCAACAACTCTGACATTGTTATCAGGGAAGCTGACAAAGGGGGCAACATCGTGGTTATGAATCTTCTAGACTACTATCAGGAGATTCTTAACCAATTAAGTGACGAATCCTGTTATTCTCAGCTAACACACAATCCAATGGGCTGCCTGTCATTGCTAATCAATGACAAGCTTCTCCATTGTAAACAATCTGGCCTCTTGAACGATGAAGAGTACCTCTACCTGAAAGTATCTAAACCATCTTTTCCATGGTTATACACACTCCCCAAGATACACAAAGATCTCCCCTTCCCCCCGGTAGACCTATAGTCTCGGGGATAGGAGGACCAATGGAAAGGTTAGCTGAATATGTTGACCTTTTCCTGGGACCTCTCGTAAAGAACTTACCCTCCTACATACACGACTCAAAGCATATACTGAGTATAATGACAGATATGGAATGGCACCAGGGCACCACTTTGGTAACCATGGATATGGTGTCCTTATATACCAGCATTAATCCAAACCTTGGTATGGAAGCCATGAATAAGATCCTTTCCAACAGACCAGCTTCACTATGGGCACACACCAACATGCTATTATCAATGATGGACCTCATCCTTAACAACAACTTTTTTATGTTTGACCGTAAATGGTATCAACAGAGAAGAGGAGTGGCCATGGGTTCAAAATTTTACCCATCCTTTGCCAACCTCTTTATGGGGGCAGTGGAGACAGACTTGATCTGGGGAACTAGAGGGGCACAATATATCGACTCCATTATTTTCTGGGGTCGATATATTGACGACTGTATATTACTTTGGTCTGGTTCTGAAGAATTACTAGAAAACTTCTTTACATACCTCAATTCCAACTCTTGGGAGATCAGGTTCACTATGCAACACAGCAAAAAGAGCATAGAGTTCCTTGACCTAGAATTTTATGTGACAAATAACACCCTTCAAAGTAGACTTTACAGGAAACTTACTTCCTGTAATGCCATTCTACATGCTTCCAGCTCGCACCCACTGCACGAAATACACTCCATTCCTTACGGTGAATTTTTACGAGCTAGACGCAACTGTAGTGATCGAACTGAATTTGATAATTGCGTTACAGACAGGAGCAATAGATTCTTAAGGAGAGGGTACTCTGAAACTACGGTGAATAAAGCCAAAAAAAGAATCAGAAAAATGAAGAGACCAGACAGTCTGAAAAAACGTACAGAACCGAAGTCCTCCACGAACTACATAAGACTTATAACTGAATATAGCGCAATACACAATACTGTGAAAAAAAGTTTTAACAAACATTGGAATCTTTTAAAAACAGACCCCGTAGTGAGGGGATTGATTCCTGACAAGCCATCAATCACATACAGAAAAGGACTAACACAAAAAAATAGACTCAGTCCTACTGTCCCACGTCACATTACCCATCAACAACTGGATGACTAAACTAAGTACCGGTTTCTTCAAATGTGGCTTTTGTTCCATGTGCAGATGGGGCAAACATGGTACCAAAACTTTTGTGGGTGTTGATTGAGCCACCTACAATATTAAACATAACATCTCTTGTTTGACCAAATTTGTGGTATACATCATTGAATGCCAATGTAGTACATATTATGTGGGTAGCACCATCAGAGCGCTCAAAGACAGGATGGCCGAACATATGAGGGCCATTGAGAAAAGAGACCCGAAATACCCAGTGGCACTACATATTGCTGACTGTCAACCTATGGAAGATGAGGCTAAAGTACGTTTTTATGGCATTGATGTTATTTCACCAAATATTAGGGGTGGAAATCGTGAACTCACTCTCAGACGCAGGGAAGCAATGTGGATTATGCACTCACACTGTATTGAGCATGGGCTCAACTATGATCCGGAGTTACAATTCTTTTTAGGTGATTGAATCATACCAAAAATATTATGGTATCATAACAACACATATGCTACATAGTAAGTACTAACCAACCATCTGCATTTAGATATCTTTTCCCATATAGGTGAAACACAGCAGGGAGATCATATTGAAATACTTTTTGTTGTACCAAAGAAATGTTGTTGTGTTATTTAGCACAACCCATCATGTTTTCCTTGAAATTACCACTGTAATGTAATGTATGACGCAAGTCTATTTGCATGAACGATTGTAATGTATCACACGGCAGCTCACATTTTGCACATGATTTTAGAAACAATTGTATGTTTAGCAAAAATCATCTGTTCACAGTCACAATCTGTGGGTTGATTTTCACTTGTCTTCTATGACACACTGGTACGATCAATCGCCGTTGAAATACGCAGTACATTAACAACCATGGAGTAGATTAAACTCATCCACACAATTTTTACAATTCCGCGGACTCAATCTATGGTCCTAAATTTATGACTTAACTCTTGGTCTATTATCATAATAAAAACCTCTCATACGTTCTTTTAATACAAAGGCAAGTAATTTTATCAGGGATAATTCCTTTTCGCACCTCTCGGATATCAAATAGTATATCTGTGCGCGCCATTACTGTGCGGGTTCTCATTCTAGTCTTTTAGTTCAGAAAACTACTTAATCACACTTTGTTTCCGGTCACATGACCGCATTCGGAAAACGGCGACCGGGAAACTTAGGAGGAGGGATAACAGGCTTATGGTGAGTCTATCTCATAATACGATATGGGATTAAATAACTTTGCCACTTGAGATAATGTCCAAAGACTCTTTCTAATACGGTGGTCTTTAATTCCTTTATTGTAGATTTTTCGGCATCGGGTTGCACAAACTATATCGTAAATTTGACACAGCATCCCCTCCCGGTCTACGGCTTGATACACACCATATCAAGGTATTTACGATTTCATTCTCCATTTTTAACCTGCTTTATAGTCTAAATCTCACAGCAATTCTAAAACCCGACACCACACCCACTTGTGTTTCATGTTTCCCTTGTCCTAGCTTCACTGATAATACCAGTCCCAAATTAGACTGCTCAACGGCATTTTTTAGATGGGACAATCATGGGATTAAGAACATAAACAATCTTTTTCTCTGGATTACTCACAGCTACGGTGAGTAACTCTACAAGACCCCTACCCCCTCCTTGTTGTTTGGTTTCTCGAGCTAATTCGGGACAACTGAATTTTTCTAACCACTGACATCCTGACGTATACTAGCATATATGTATTTTATAATCCATGTGTAGGAGTGTACCACCACACCTGGGACCTCGTAGACCACAGAAATTCTCCTTCCTTCATTTCTTACGATACCAGTCTTTGGAAAACTGGAACTCACATCGGTGTTATCACTACGGTGAGAGGCCATATTATCCATGTTTTAGACGGTTTTTGTCTGCGCACATTGGCAGACACACATAGGAACCTCTAGAAATAACCATCCAAGATATACACGTATGGGTGTCTTTAGAGACATCTTTTCTCTTCCCTGTCATTTCATCTCATTTATACTTGCCCCCCCTCTTTTGTCAATTTCTCTGTTTCAGTTATCAGGCAGTAGAACACATATCGACCGAGACAGACGTGTCTTGAGGTCGTGTCTTAAGGTATGCGATTTATGGAACGCATTAACAATCGCACTAAACCTTATCTTAACAGCTGGGCTGGCATGCACGCACGTTTGAACACATGATAAACGAACAATCATAAGCTGCTTGCCACGCTCCTACACCTTCTTTTCGGTGGTGTTTCTTTTCTTCGTTCATGCTACCAATTTTTCTGGTTTGGGCAAATCTACAACTCTTTAACTCCAATAATTTGTTTTGTCAGAAAAACTTGAAATGGAGTACCCCCTTTTGTTTGTTAATTTATAACATTTTGTAATGTCTGAGGGTCTCCATACTAGCACACTATTCACTGACTCGGGTGTTTTACGAACGAACGATCAAGGGAATCTCTTTCTATACTTTCTTCTTCTCTGACACAATAATCACCAACCAACAGATGTACCTAATGTTAAAGAGCTTTAATGCCTAATCATATGTACATATGTTTGCATATATTGTAAGCACTCTATACCTATACTATTATGCTTCCTTCCCAGCCCTGAGGAGTCGCAGTAAACTGTTCCCACGCGACGAAACACGTGTCGGCTGGCTTTTGGAACCAATAAAGCCACACCTGAATCCTTAAATATACAGTTTTGGATTGCAATTGTCTGAATTAAGCTCCAATACTTGAATCTTGTTGTAATTTTGCCTACTATATGGTCATATTATATTTTGTGTGTGCGAGGGCATTGTAGTTATTAGTTGTTTCCAAAGGGCATTCCTCTGCTCTGCGGCAAGGCGGAAAAGGCTATGAAGGTCCGACGCTCGAGACAGAGCGATCCGAACATGAGGGGAAGTTAAGGGCTTGCCAAAACGTATGGACAAGAGGCAGAGCAATTACGGGAGTAGGCGCAAGCAAGAAGAAAAGGATTCCGATGAAGCAAATGCCCGAGCGTGGGCCCGCCTGAAATAACGAAGGAGAAATAAGCTTTGGTGAGAATAGCTGGAGGGGGGGGGGGGGGGGGGGGGGGGGGGGGGGCAGACTGATGACAAAAAATTGGAAATCAGAGGGAGGAGGGCGGGAGGGGGGAGGGAGGTGAAACAACCCTTGAAAACGATAAAGTCAGCAAGGCTAAGGGAATAATCGGTAGTAAGTTAAGCAACACGCTAACAGGGCATTTCTTAGAAAGATAGGATATAAAACATCAAATTTTGGTGAGAATAACAGTTAAAACAGGAGAAATAACAGTTAATACAGGAGAAGTAAAGGGAACTTATCTGCCTGTGAGCCACATTTAAAATAGGCAGTCTGTTTGTTGCACATGCCTTTAATACCTTATGTTCATTCCATTTTAGAATTGTTTTATTTATGATGTAGTGCGGCTGCTTGTGACTGCATTAAAAGGATAATGCATAATGTAGCCTCCGGTCTTGTAATGAAATTTAGGTGTGTGGCTCCAGATGACGCCCGATCAGGATACTGAACAAAAGGAGGCCTGAGGGATCCTATCTTCAGCCTTTGTTTTGGGCATATTTTAGTGGGGCCCAACTTCTTGGCAGGTTTCACAGCATCCATGTTGTGAAAATTGTGGGTAGACGCTGTCTACCTGCGTGTACCCTCGACTTGTGCCCTCATAGTTGTTTATTTCTTCCCAACCAATGGAAAAAGTAGGAGGAGTTCCATTTTTCCTGCTTGCATTAGAAACCCTGCACTCGTTTTTACTCCACTGGTGAAGCAAACATTGGCAAAGCCAATAAGTCTCGCCCATGCAAGAGCTATTGGCTTTGCCAATGTGTTTTCGCAATGTTGTACACCAGCGTGGATGCTGTTCAGCATGGCTAAAAGTTTGTGACAAAGAGGAGAGAGGCATAAACTAGCATAGAGTGGCATACGGTGGGGTATTGTAGGGTGGAGTGGTGCAGAGTGACCTAGATTGCAGTTGCGAGTGCATTGGCATAGAGTGCAGTGATGCAGAGTAAAGTAGAGTGGCATAGAGAGTAGTGGTATAGAGTATAGTGGTTTAGAGTGCAGTGGTACAGAGTAGAGTGCAGTGGTGTCGAGTGGTGCACAGTGGAGTGGCATTGAGTGAAGTGTCGTAGAATGCAGTGGTATAGAGTGCAGTAGCATAGACTAGAGTGGCATAGAGTGTAGTGGTGTAGAGTGATGCAGAGTAGAGTGCAGTGCTGCGGAGTACAGTGGCGTAGAGTGATGCGGAGTGTGGTGGCATAGAGTGCATTGGTGTAGAGTGCAGTAGAGTGGCATAGAGTAAAGTGGTGCAGAGAAAAGTGCAGTGACATAGAGTGCAATGGTGGGAGTAGGGTGGCATGGAGTTCCGTTGCAGAGAATTTAGTGTTGCTGAGTAGAGTGTCGTAGAGTGCAGTGGAGTAGTGTAGAGTGGCGTAGAGTGCAGTGGCATACTGTAAAGTGCTGTGGAGTAGAGTAGAGAGGCATAGAGTACAGTTGTGCAGAGTAGAATGGTGTAGAGTGCAGTGACTTAAAGTGCAATGGTGTAAAGTAGAGTGGCATAACGTGCTGTGGCGTATAGTAGAGTGTTGCTGAGTAGAGTATAGTGGCACGGAGTCCAGTGGCATAGAGTGCAATGGTTTTGAGCATAGTGGTGTAGGCTGATTGTTGAAATGATTCAGTCAAAGTAGGAAGAAATGCCTTGGTTTTAATAGCAGCACGAATAACATCCATCAATGTCAAGGTTCAGCCTGTACTGACTTGCAACAGTCTTCAGTACCAGCTAACAAACTCTAGAACTCAGAACAATATCAGAGATAAACATGTCTCATGCACTGGCATGCGACCACAGCATAGCAATTAAAGAAACAGTAATAAACAAGAATATAACACATCTCCCTTATTACAAAAACGAAAGAAACAAAAGAAAAGAGAACCTTAAACTTACAGCAAAACAACATATCTTTTAGGCATGAAGATAAAGTCTTTGACATAAATCAATTAACATATCTCTTAGGCATATTGATAACACGTTTGGTATCTTTCACTCTATGAGCAATAGAATCATTACCAAACAACTCATTTTGCTTAACAGATGGGTTTCTCTTATCACCCATAGCAGTACATTTTGCTAATTTCTTAACCTTCCAAAATTTGCCATCTTGTGTCATGACACTATTGGAGAAGACTTTTCTAACCTGAATGGGATCACTAAATTTATTACACCCTTTGGATAACAAACCCGGGCTAAGAATTCTCACCCTATTCTCCCAGCACATTACCAGATTTATTGAAGACAATTTTATTTTAGCAGGTGACTGCAACCAGCCCCTGGACCCCTTTTTGGACAGAAATTCCAAGGCACATTTCATTCCTAATAAGTCACATAAATCCTTTCTCCAAGCCATCTCCCAGCATAAACTTACTGACGCTTGGCGTTTGTGTAACCCAGAACTTCAGGAATTTACTTTTTATTTACCATGCCATCACTCCCAATCCCGGATTGATTACATTTTTGTGACCCACAATATTGTTCAAACTCTCACCCATGCTGAAATTGGTCCGATTTTACTTTCTGACCATGCCCCCACTTTAGTTCAATTGGATATTTTACCCAAATCAGTCGGTCCTAAACGTTGGCGTTTTAACAATTCTCTTCTTTTAGACCCTAAATTTACCACCTCCTTCACTACTTTCTCAGATGAATTTTTCTCCTTGAATGACAATTCCCCCGTCCCTAAACACACCATTTGGGACGCCTTTAAGGCGGCAGCGAGAGACTTTATAATTGGCTTTGTTGCAAAAAAACGAAAAGCTGCTCGCAACTTCACAAAGGCTATCCTTTTGGACATTAAGAAATTGGAGCATTCTTATTTTACTTCCCGCTCACAGGAAAGTCTAACCGCCTTGATTAACGCTAAAATGAAATTCAACAAAAAATCCACGGATGATGCATCCTTGTATTTATTGAAATCAAGCGCTAAGTTCTATGGGGGTAAAAATAAAGCTGGTAAGATATTGGCTAATTATCTGAAAGTTAAACAAAATAAGTTGAATATTGAATCAGTCTATGATGTTACCTCCACTCTCAAACACACAGATGCAGATATCCTTACTGAGTTTTCCACCTTTTATAAAACCCTATACTCTTCTGAAACCCAGCCCTCTTCCCAATCATTAGACAATTTCTTCTCTACTATTCAAAAACCAAACCACTTCCCACTTGACCTCTCTCACTTAGAGCTTGACATATCCCAACAAGAACTGCTCAAGGCACTTCAAACTCTCCAAAAGGATAAGGCTCCTGGGCCAGACGGCTTTACAGTAGAATTTTTTCTTCACTTTTCAAAACTTCTCATCCCAAAACTCCATTCCCTCATTGGCGCTTTCCTCACCTTGGGTTCCTCCTCAGGCTCTTTTTCAGATGCGCATATCTGCCTCATACCCAAGGAGGGGAAAGATCCTCAACATTGTAAAAATTACAGACCAATCTCTTTGGTCAATATTGATTATAAAATCTTTGCGAAGTCTCTCGCGGCTCGTCTCGATCTTCTTCTCCCAGATCTTTTGGGTGAGGAACAGTCGGGCTTTGTTAAAAGTCGCTTTATCACTGATAACACCAGACTCCTCTTTAATATTCTCTCTAAATCTCGCCTTTCACCCCATCCCCTTGCGGCCATTGCCTTGGATGCTGAAAAAGCGTTCGATAGGGTTGAATGGACCTATCTCTTTCATACCCTTCGTTGGTTTGGTTTTGGTCCTGTTTTCATTTCTCTAATTTCATTACTTTATTCCAACCCACGTGCGGCGGTTTGTGCCAATGGTCAAATATCCTCTTTCTTCAATCTGCAAAGAGGAGTCCGTCAAGGATGCCCCCTATCTCCCTTTCTTTTTAACTTGGCCTTAGAACCTTTCCTTTCTAAACTTCGTCAAAACCCCTCTATTCAAGGCTTTCAAATATCAGACTCCCACATCAAATTAGCCGCATACGCGGATGACATCCTTCTTTTTGTTTCCAATCCCACTGTTTCGATTCCCGCGTTCCTCACTGAAGTTCACGCCTATTCCCAAATATCTGGATATAAGCTTAATAATGATAAATGTGAGATCCTCCCCTTAACTAAATTTACATTTAAACCTGATTTTGCCGCATCTAACTTTACATGGAAACCCTCTAGTATTAAATATCTTGGCCTGCACATTACTCCCACCATTCCAGATACTGTTTCCCTTTGTATGTCCAAATGCATTAAAAAATTAGCAGATCTCACGTCTAAATGGCATCCTCTCTATCTTTCCTGGTGGGGTCGCCTTGACACCATTAAAATGATGCTGTCTCCCATTATCCTTTATACCCTCTCTAATATTCCAGTCCCCGTCCCTTCTAAATTTTTCAAAAAAATCAATTCTATTCTAACGTCCTTTCTTTGGAATAAAAAGAAGCCCCGAATGTCTTTAGCCCGTTTGATCCGTCCTAAGTCAGAGGGCGGGGTTAATTTCCCCGACTTTCCTGCTTACCATAAAGCGTTCCAACTGCGACAAGCTTCCTTTTGGTTACAAGACCCTAGTATTCCCTGTCCTTTATGGGCCAAATTTGAACGTCTTCTTCTTTCCCCCTTTTCCTTTGCCGAATATCTCTCCTTCTCTCGTAAACCCGGTTCCATTTCTACTCCTATCCATAAATTCACCACTAAATTGCTCCTATCTTCTTCTCATTCTCCTCCCACAACCATTGCTGATTTTCTTTCCTCCCCCATCTGGCATAATACCTCCTTACTCATTCGTAATAGACCCTTCTTTTGGAAAACATGGCATAGCAGGGGCTTGCTGTGGATTTCCCAACTCTTTTCTCACTCTTCTTTCATGCCTTTCCCTACTCTTTGCTCCCTTTATAACTTACCTACCTCTTTCGCTCGCAACTATCAACTGCTTAAGGAAACAGTCCTAACAAATTACAATCGCCTTTCCCAGCCTTGTCCCCCTCCTGTTTCATCCATTCTCCCTTCCTCATTTCACTCCTTTTTACGCACTACACCAAAAGCTGCTGCTATCCATAAATACCTTCACACTGGTGAGTCTACCAGACTCAAATCTAAGGTGGAGGAGTGCTGGGAGCATGACTTGTCCGTGTCCTGGTCAGTTTCATTTTGGGACAAAATTTGGACCAAGATCCGTAAATCTTCGAGAGCGGCAACCCTCACGCAGACCTTGTTTTTCATTTACAACAGACTTCTTTTTACACCCTTTGACCTTCACAAACGTTTTCCAACCACTCCCCACACATGTTGGTCTTGTTCATCACCACACGCTACTTTATTTCACATGTTATTTTTGTGCACTCATGTTCGTAGTTTTTGGTTGCAGGTTTGGGCTCAAATTAATTCGATTTTTCATACCTGTGTCCCCTTTTCTCACACGCATGTCTTCCTGGGCAGCCTTTCCCCTTGTTGGGACAATGTTGATTTAAAGCCTCAAATTGTTGACTTATTGCTGGCAGCTGCCTTTCAACAAATAACGGTCAATTGGAAAGACTTTTCCAATATTTCCTTCAAGGCGTGGTGGTTTAACGTCTGCCACAATCATAGACTAGACACTGCTTATGTTTTTCCGGCATGTATGGCTACAAAACGCATGGACTTATGGCTTCCTGTCACACTTTATTTGGACTCATGTTCTAAACGTTTGTTTCACCTACCACCCTCGCAACAGGAAGTTCTCAAACCTCCTTAATTGCTCGATGCATTCCTTTTTTTCTCCATTGTACCATTTTCTTATTCCTTACAAATGTTTTCATGTTTATTATGCTTACTGCTTATCATACCTTTTGTTCACCTTTTACTTTTCCTTTCTTTAGTACCCAGATTTATTTTCTCGTCATATTTGCATTTATATGATTATTTTATTTTGCTCACAGTCTTTAAGTTAATATTCCAATGTATTTTGCTTTGACACCTGGTTTCTTTCTTGTTATTATCAAATAAAATTTTCTTGAACTTAAAAAAAAAAAAAGAATTCTCACCCACTCTCCCACCTGAAATTCTTGAGATTTTGTATTCCATTTTCTGTCATACCACATCTTTGTTTTAAATTGCTTATTTTCCACACGTCTGGCAACATCATTCATATTAACCTTGTTCACCAAAAACTGATTACATTTCTCCTTTAACCACCATGGTAACATCCTTGATGCCGGATTGCGACTTTTAAACAATTTAAAAGGACTCACCTCAGTGATAGTGTGGGGTGTAATGCAGTGAGTCCATAGCCGCTCCCTCAAAGCACTTACCCAATATGCTCCAGATTTGACTGATTCCACCACAAAATTCTTCAAAACTCGAATTGACCATTCTCATGCGTTTCGTATAATGAAGTTAACCTGTGAACAATGTTACAATCTTTAAGGAAATTGGCCATTTCACTAGAGGTCAATTGAACACCATTGTCTGAAACCGTAACAGAAGGACATCCTTCTCTAGTAAACACTTCTTTAAAAAAATTAATGACAGCTTCAGTGGTGGCTTTATGGACAAACTTCACCTCTGGCCATTTGGAATGATAATCCACTATCACTAAGGCATAACGTGAAGACTCAGGTAGAATGTTAAAAGGACCGGATATATCAAAAGCAATTTTCTGCCACGGCTCCGAAGGCCATTTAACAATCTTGAGTGGTGGAGTATACACTTTTAGCATTCTTTCTTTACACACACATTCTTGACACTCCCTAACTGTCCTATCAACAAATCTGTCAATACCTGGCCACCAAAACCCAGATCGAACCAAACGTTTCATGGACGAAATACCAGGATGTGTGTCATGTGCAATTTGTAAAATTATGTCCTGCATGCCCTGTGGCAGTATACACTTGCCAGACTTGAAAATGAAACCACAATCCAATTCCAATTCCTCCAAAACATTGTAAAATGGCATCAATTCCGACTTGATAGTGTTTTTATTTGGCCAACCATTCTGAATATAATTCACTAAATCTTCCCACCTTGCATCTTTTCTTGCCAATCAGCTTCAGAGACATTCTTAAATTTCCCTTGTAACACATCCTGCATAGCTAAAACAAAATCACATTCCTTAATAACCACACTGACATCCTCCACCTTGCATGGCAAACGTGACAAACAATCTGCCATAACATTCTTTTTCCCTGGTACATATATCGTGACAAAATTATATTCTTGCAACCTAGAAGTTCGTCTCGCGATTCTGGCTGTGGAATTCCACCCCCCTCCCACAGATAAAATATTGACCAAAGGTTTGTGATCCGTTCTTAGAGTAAATTTGGATCCCCAAACATACAGTCTAAAATGCTCAATGGCCCATACACACACTAATAATTCCTTTTCTATCACGGAATACTTACGCTCACACTCATTCAATGTTCTCGAAGCAAATGCTACATTCCATTCCTCACTGCCTTCCCTTTGAGACAATACACCACCCAAACCATACAGGCTGGCATCAACTGTGATGACACACTCTTTGTTAATTCTAAAGGGTTTTAAATTGGGAGCTTTGACAATGTCTCTTTTAACCTCATCAAATGCCTGTTGTTGTATATCAGACCAACAAAATTCGACACCCTGTCTCAACAATCTTCTCAAAGGTTCCATCTTATTGGCAAAATTTTCTACAAACTTGCTGTAGTATTCGCACATACCAGAAAAGGATAGCAATGGATCCTTGTTTTCTGGAATCGGAGCTTTGATGATAGCTTCCACATTGGATTTTTTCGGAAACACCCCTTTGCCTGATAAGGTATGTCCAAAATACTCCACTGACTCCTGAAAAAGTTTGCACTTATGTGCTTTCACTGTTAGACCATTATCCTGTAGTCTCTTACATACCTCTTGCAAATGATGTTCATGTTCACTACTTTTTTTTGAGAACACCAAAATATCGTCGTGAAAACATTTTACATATGTATCTACATCTCTGAATATATGAAACATGACCCTTTAAAAAACAGATGCAGCGGACGCAAGTCCGAAGGGCATACGTACATATTGAAAAAGGCGCTGAGGCGTTATAAATGCCGTACGTTTCCTAGACTCTTCTGTTAATTCGATCTGGTGGTAGGCAGATCTTAAATCTAATGTAGAGAAAATGTTTGCACCGTCAAAGAGTGACACTAACTCATTTATTTTTGGCAACGGATGGCAATCAATAACTATGTTGGAATTCAGCGCTCTCAGGTCAACACACAATCTTAATTTTTGGTCCGGTTTTCTTACCAAAACTATGGGAGAAACCCACTCTGATGATTCTATAGGTTCAATAATTCCCTCCTTCAATAAATCATCTAACATGGTCTTTAGTTCTTCTCTTATATTAATGGGAACTCCTCTAAGTTTTTGAATGACCGGTGTATGATCCCTTTTTAAAATAATACTGTGTGAAAAATTCTTAAGTTTCCCTAGATTTTCACAGAAAACTGTATCAAAATGCTTGATGAGGTTACATCCTTTACCATTTAAAATGGGGTTATTGGATAATTCAACTACAGAGATGGTATTAATCAGGCTATCATCACACAGAGACACCGGTTCTTTCGCCCTGGGGTTCAATAAAATACCCAACTTCCATTGGTCAAACCATCCCAATACATTAATACCTTTAACCGAAATGTACTACTTAATATTAGCTTTTCGGTTTTTAAACTGAATTTCAACTTTGAAAAATCCAAACATTTCAATCTTTGTACCAGAAAAATTAACAGCAGAAACATCAGATTCACAAATATTGCCTAACTTTTTTGAATGAGCAAAAGTACTTTCAAAATAATCTTGAGTAATTATGGTCCATGGAGAACTCAGAACTCTAGAACTCAGAACAATATCAGAGATAAACATGTCTCATGCACTGGCATGCGACCACAGCATAGCAATTAAAGAAACACTAATAAACAAGAATATAACACTGCCGTATCGTAGAGTAGTGTAGTGCAGTGTGTGGAGTTGTGCAGAGTAGAGTGGAGTGGAGCAGAGTGGAGCTGAGTGCAATAGCATAGAATGGATTGTTTCAGAGGAGAGTGAAGTGGCCTGTAGTGGAGTGATGCATGGTAGGTTGGAGGGGTGCAGGGTAGAATACAGTTGCGTAGAGTGAACTGGCATAGAGTACAATGGAGCAAAGTGGAGTGATACAGAGTAGAGTGCATTGCGTAGAGTGCATTGGCATAGAGTGTATTAGAATAGAGTGCAGTGACATAAAGTGCAGTGTTGCAGAGTGGTGTGATGTGGAGTGGTGTAAAGGACAGAAGAGTAGAGTGGAGTGGTGTAGAAAGGAGTGGTACAGAGTAGAGTGGAGTGGCCTAGAATGGAGTAGTGTAGAGTCCAGTGTCGAAGAGTATAGTGGTGCAAAGTGGCATAGAATGCATTGGCATAAAGTAGAGCAGTGCACAGTAGAGTAGAGAGACGTAGGGCGAAGTGGCATAGAGTTCAGTGGTGTAGAGTGGAGTGGTACAGAGTAGAGTGCAGTGGAATGATGTAGAGTAGAGTGGCGTAAAGTGGAGTATGCATGGTGTGGTTGCACACTACCATTACAGACAATACATTTTCAATTGAAATGACCATTACATTTGCACATGTATAACGTTTTACTAATAAACGAATACAGCACACAAACGAAAATGTGTGGAAATGTCATCACCTACTGTATTGATTTGTTTTGATTGTATTAAAATATTTATTTCCACCACATTCAGAATGACAAAACAATGTGCTTTATTTATGCTTTCCTAATTCTGATATATTCTGAATTGTCTGCACAGTTCATTAAATACATTTAAATTGTGTTGTCTGCTTGAAAAAAGCACTTCGCAGCCAGATTGTTACATAAATCTTCTTCTGCACAGACATACAGATTCGCTGGTAAAAGTATAAAGCGCACAAACCATAGTAAGTGGAAATGTCATCCCCTAATGTTCTGATTTGTTTTCACCATACTTAAGAATATCATCCAGTAGCCAGCATGATTGCCACATAAATCCTCTCACTTTGAAAGCAGAGAAAGTAAAGTAAACATCAAACTCCTGGGGAAGACAGAGCCTGGCATTTGACCTCTATCTTTGAATGCAAACCAAATGTAACAAGATAAGAACAAGATTTAAAGGCCTGTTAACAGAAAGGGAGCCCGCAGAAGAATACAGTAAATAACGAATGCTCTTTGCAAGGAACGATCTTTGCATGGAACAAACTCAAGTTGGACATCCTAAAACAAATAAAGCTAGCAAATAGAAGGCACGTAAAAGTGAGGTACAAGCCATAAAGCCAATGGTAAGCAATGGGCGGAATGCATTCCCAGAAAAATGTATTCAGCAAACCAGACAGAGGTGTTGTCTGGTAGGCTTCAACCTAAAAACTGAGCACCTCATTTACAACAAACTGGCGCTGCTCGGTACTGCAACACATTTGGCTGCATCTTTTTAAACCGGTACAAAAGGGGGTGGTGATGGACGGAGCATCTGAATCAATCAAACACTCACACCCAGTCAAAAGATCTGGGTTTAATCCATCACCGTTCTTTAGCCCACTCTGCCACCCCAGTTCAGACATGGCTATATGCAAATCAGTCTGACCCTGTGCCTCATGGGAACAGTCCAGCCTGAACTGCCAAGCCATGTCTTCCCTGGACCAGAAACAGGCTTCCGAGAACCGGTTTCTGGCATTCCAGCCATCTTCAGCCCGGCTTGCTTGAATCCAGTGGCAAAGTGAGCAAGGGACTCACATCTGAGCATACCCTGCCACACTTATGGTGGCCAAAAGCGGTACAAAAGGGGGTGGTGATGGACGGAGCATCTGAATCAATCAAACACTCACACCCAGTCAAAAGATCTGGGTTTAATCCATCACCCGTTCTTTAGCCCACTCTGCCACCCCAGTTCAGACATGGCTATATGCAAATCAGTCTGACCCTGTGCCTCATGGGAACAGTCCAGCCCGAACTGCCAAGCCATGTCTTCCCTGGACCGGAAACAAGCTTCCGAGGACCGGTTTCTGGCATTCCAGCCGTCTTCAGCCCGGCTTGCTTGAATCCAGTGGCAAAGTGAGCAAGGGACTCATATCTGAGCATACCCTGCCACACTTATGGTGGCCAAAAGCGGTACAAAAGGGGGTGGTGATGGACGGAGCATCTGAATCAATCAAACACTCACACCCAGTCAAAAGATCTGGGTTTAATCCATCACCGTTCTTTAGCCCACTCTGCCACCCCAGTTCAGACATGGCTATATGCAAATCAGTCTGACCCTGTGCCTCATGGAAACAGTCCAGCCCGAACTGCCAAGCCATGTCTTCCCTGGACCGGAAACAAGCTTCCGAGGACTGGTTTCTGGCATTCCAGCCGTCTTCAGCCCAGCTTGCTTGAATCCAGTGGCAAAGTGAGCAAGGGACTCACGTCTGAGCATACCCTGCCACACTTATGGTGGCCAAAAGCGGTACAAAAGGGGGTGGTGATGGACGGAGCATCTGAATCAATCCAACACTCACACCCAGTCAAAAGATCTGGGTTTAATCCATCACCGTTCTTTAGCCCACTCTGCCACCCCAGTTCAGACATGGCTATATGCAAATCAGTCTGACCCTGTGCCTCATGGGAACAGTCCAGCCCGAACTGCCAAGCAATGTCTTCCCTGGACCGGAAACAAGCTTCGGAGGACCGGTTTCTGGCATTCCAGCCGTCTTCAGCCCAGCTTGCTTGAATCCAGTGGCAAAGTGAGCAAGGGACTCACATCTGAGCATACCCTGCCACACTTATGGTGGCCAAAAGCAGTACAAAAGGGGGTAGTGATGGACGGAGCATCGGAATCAACACTCACACCCAGTCAAAAGATCTGGGTTTAATCCATCACCGTTCTTTAGCCCACTCTGCCACCCCAGTTCAGACATGGCTATATGCAAGTCAGTCTAACCCTGTGCCTCATGGGAACAGTCCAGCCAAAACTGCCAAGCCATGTCTTCCCTGGACCGGAAACAAGCTTCCGAGGACCGGTTTCTGGCATTCCAGCCGTCTTCAGCCCGGCTTGCTTGAATCCAGTGGCAAAGTGAGCAAGGGACTCACGTCTGAGCATACCCTGCCACACTTATGGTGGCCAAAAGCGGTAAAAAAGGGGGTGGTGATGGACGGAGCATCTGAATCAATCAAACGCTCACACCCAGTCAAAAGATCTGGGTTTAATCCATCACCGTTCTTTAGCCCACTCTGCCACCCCAGTTCAGACATGGCTATATGCAAATCAGTCTGACCCTGTGCCTCATGGGAACAGTCCAGCCTGAACTGCCAAGCCATGTCTGCCCTGGACCGGAAACAAGCTTCTGATAACCGTTTTCGGGCATCCAGCCGTCTTCAGCCCGGCTTGCTTGAATCCAGTGGCAAAGTGAGCAAGGGACTCACGTCTGAGCATACCCTGCCACACTTATGGTGGCCAAAAGCGGTACAAAAGGGGGTGGTGATGGACGGAGCATCTGTATCAATCAAACACTCACACCCAGTCAAAAGATCTGAGTTTAATCCATCACCGTTCTTTAGCCCACTCTGTCACCCCAGTTCAGACATGGCTATATGCAAATCAGTCTGACCCTGTGCCTAATGGGAACAGTCCAGACCGAACTGCCAAGCCATGTCTTCCCTGGACCGGAAACAAGCTTCCGAGGACCAGTTTCTGGCATTCCAGCCGTCTTCAGCCTGACTTGCTTGAATCCAGTGGCAAAGTGAGCAAGGGACTCTCGTCTGAGCATACCCTGCAACACTTATGGTGGCCAAAAGCGGTACAAAAGGGGGTGGTGATGGACGGAGCACCTGAATCAATCAAACACTCACACCCAGTCAAAAGATCTGGGTTTAATCCATCACCGTTCTTGAGCCCACTCTGCCACCCCAGTTCAGACATGGCTATATGCAAATCAGTCTGACCCTGTGCCTCATGGGAACAGTCCAGCCCGAACTGCCAAGCCATGTCTTCCCTGGACCGGAAACAAGCTTCAGAGGACCGGTTTCTGGCATTCCAGCCGTCTTCAGCCCAGCTTGCTTGAATCCAGTGGCAAAGTGAGCAAGGGACTCACGTCTGAGCATACCCTGCCACACTTATGGTGGCCAAAAGCGGTACAAAAGGGGGTGGTGATGGACGGAGCATCTGAATCAATCAAACACTCACACCCAGTCAAAAGATCTGGGTTTAATCCATCACCCGTTCTTTAGCCCACTCTGCCACCCCAGTTCAGACATGGCTATATGCAAATCAGTCTGACCCTGTGCCTCATGGGAACAGTCCAGCCCGAACTGCCAAGCCATGTCTTCCCTGGACCGGAAACAAGCTTCCGAGGACTGGTTTCTGGCATTCCAGCCGTCTTCAGCCCAGCTTGCTTGAATCCAGTGGCAAAGTGAGCAAGGGACTCACGTCTGAGCATACCCTGCCACACTTATGGTGGCCAAAAGCGGTACAAAAGGGGGTGGTGATGGACGGAGCATCTGAATCAATCAAACACTCACACCCAGTCAAAAGATCTGGGTTTAATCCATCACCGTTCTTTAGCCCACTCTGCCACCCCAGTTCAGACATGGCTATATGCAAATCAGTCTGACCCTGTGCCTCATGGGAACAGTCCAGCCCGAACTGCCAAGCCATGTCTTCCCTGGACCGGAAACAAGCTTCCGAGGACTGGTTTCTGGCATTCCAGCCGTCTTCAGCCCAGCTTGCTTGAATCCAGTGGCAAAGTGAGCAAGGGACTCACGTCTGAGCATACCCTGCCACACTTATGGTGGCCAAAAGCGGTACAAAAGGGGGTGGTGATGGACGGAGCATCTGAATCAATCCAACACTCACACCCAGTCAAAAGATCTGGGTTTAATCCATCACCGTTCTTTAGCCCACTCTGCCACCCCAGTTCAGACATGGCTATATGCAAATCAGTCTGACCCTGTGCCTCATGGGAACAGTCCAGCCCGAACTGCCAAGCCATGTCTTCCCTGGACCGGAAACAAGCTTCCGAGGACCGGTTTCTGGCATTCCAGCCGTCTTCAGCCCAGCTTGCTTGAATCCAGTGGCAAAGTGAGCAAGGGACTCACATCTGAGCATACCCTGCCACACTTATGGTGGCCAAAAGCGGTACAAAAGGGGGTAGTGATGGACGGAGCATCGGAATCAACACTCACACCCAGTCAAAAGATCTGGGTTTAATCCATCACCGTTCTTTAGCCCACTCTGCCACCCCAGTTCAGACATGGCTATATGCAAGTCAGTCTAACCCTGTGCCTCATGGGAACAGTCCAGCCAAAACTGCCAAGCCATGTCTTCCCTGGACCGGAAACAAGCTTCCGAGGACCGGTTTCTGGCATTCCAGCCGTCTTCAGCCCGGCTTGCTTGAATCCAGTGGCAAAGTGAGCAAGGGACTCACGTCTGAGCATACCCTGCCACACTTATGGTGGCCAAAAGCGGTACAAAAGGGGGTGGTGATGGACGGAGCATCTGAATCAATCAAACGCTCACACCCAGTCAAAAGATCTGGGTTTAATCCATCACCGTTCTTTAGCCCACTCTGCCACCCCAGTTCAGACATGGCTATATGCAAATCAGTCTGACCCTGTGCCTCATGGGAACAGTCCAGCCTGAACTGCCAAGCCATGTCTGCCCTGGACCGGAAACAAGCTTCTGATAACCGTTTTCGGGCATCCAGCCGTCTTCAGCCCGGCTTGCTTGAATCCAGTGGCAAAGTGAGCAAGGGACTCACGTCTGAGCATACCCTGCCACACTTATGGTGGCCAAAAGCGGTACAAAAGGGGGTGGTGATGGACGGAGCATCTGTATCAATCAAACACTCACACCCAGTCAAAAGATCTGAGTTTAATCCATCACCGTTCTTTAGCCCACTCTGTCACCCCAGTTCAGACATGGCTATATGCAAATCAGTCTGACCCTGTGCCTAATGGGAACAGTCCAGACCGAATTGCCAAGCCATGTCTTCCCTGGACCGGAAACAAGCTTCCGAGGACCAGTTTCTGGCATTCCAGCCGTCTTCAGCCCGACTTGCTTGAATCTAGTGGCAAAGTGAGCAAGGGACTCACGTCTGAGCATACCCTGCAACACTTATGGTGGCCAAAAGCGGTACAAAAGGGGGTGGTGATGGACGGAGCACCTGAATCAATCAAACACTCACACCCAGTCAAAAGATCTGGGTTTAATCCATCACCGTTCTTGAGCCCACTCTGCCACCCCAGTTCAGACATGGCTATATGCAAATCAGTCTGACCCTGTGCCTCATGGGAACAGTCCAGCCCGAACTGCCAAGCCATGTCTTCCCTGGACCGGAAACAAGCTTCAGAGGACCGGTTTCTGGCATTCCAGCCGTCTTCAGCCCAGCTTGCTTGAATCCAGTGGCAAAGTGAGCAAGGGACTCACGTCTGAGCATACCCTGCCACACTTATGGTGGCCAAAAGCGGTACAAAAGGGGGTGGTGATGGACGGAGCATCTGAATCAATCAAACACTCACACCCAGTCAAAAGATCTGGGTTTAATCCATCACCCGTTATTTAGCCCACTCTGCCACCCCAGTTCAGACATGGCTATATGCAAATCAGTCTGACCCTGTGCCTCATGGGAACAGTCCAGCCCGAACTGCCAAGCCATGTCTTCCCTTGACCGGAAACAAGGTTCCGAGGACTGGTTTCTGGCATTCCAGCAGTCTTCAGCCCAGCTTGCTTGAATCCAGTGGCAAAGTGAGCAAGGGACTCACGTCTGAGCATACCCTGCCACACTTATGGTGGCCAAAAGCGGTACAAAAGGGGGTGGTGATGGACGGAGCATCTGAATCAATCAAACACTCACACCCAGTCAAAAGATCTGGGTTTAATCCATCACCGTTCTTTAGCCCACTCTGCCACCCCAGTTCAGACATGGCTATATGCAAATCAGTCTGACCCTGTGCCTCATGGGAACAGTCCAGCCCGAACTGCCAAGCCATGTCTTCCCTGGACCGGAAACAAGCTTCCGAGGACCGGTTTCTGGCATTCCAGCCATCTTCAGCCCGGCTTGCTTGAATCCAGTGGCAAAGTGAGCAAGGGACTCACGTCTGAGCATACCCTGCCACACTTATGGTGGCCAAAAGCGGTACAAAAGGTGGTGGTGATGGACGGAGCATCTGAATCAATCAAACACTCACACCCAGTCAAAAGATCTGGGTTTAATCCATCACCGTTCTTTAGCCCACTCTGCCACTCCAGTTCAGACATGGCTATATGCAAATCAGTCTGACCCTGTGCCTCATGGGAACAGTCCAGCCTGAACTGCCAAGCCATGTCTTCCCTGGACCGGAAACAAGCTTCCGAGAACCGGTTTCTGGCATTCCAGCCGTCTTCAGCCCGGCTTGCTTGAATCTAGTGGCAAAGTGAGCAAGGGACTCACGTCTGAGCATACCCTGCCACACTTATGGTGGCCAAAAGCGGTACAAAAGGGGGTGGTGATGGACGGAGCATCTGAATCAATCAAACACTCACACCCAGTCAAAAGATCTGGGCTTAATCCATCACCGTTCTTTAGCCCACTCTGCCACCCCAGTTCAGACATGGCTATATGCAAATCAGTCTGACCCTGTGCCTCATGGGAACAGTCCAGCCCGAACTGCCAAGCCATGTCTTCCCTGGACCGGAAACAAGCTTCCGAGGACCGGTTTCTGGCATTCCAGCCGTTTTCAGCCCAGCTTGCTTGAATCCAGTGGCAAAGTGAGCAAGGGATTCACATCTGAGCATACCCTGCCACACTTATGGTGGCCAAAAGCGGTACAAAAGGGGGTAGTGATGGACGGAGCATCGGAATCAACACTCACACCCAGTCAAAAGATCTGGGTTTAATCCATCACCATTCTTTAGCCCACTCTGCCACCCCAGTTCAGACATGGCTATATGCAAGTCAGTCTAACCCTGTGCCTCATGGGAACAGTCCAGCCAGAACTGCCAAGCCATGTCTTCCCTGGACCGGAAACAAGCTTCCGAGGACCGGTTTCTGGCATTCCAGCCGTCTTCAGCCCGGCTTGCTTGAATCCAGTGGCAAAGTGAGCAAGAGACTCACGTCTGAGCATACCCTGCCACACTTATGGTGGCCAAAAGCGGTACAAAAGGGGGTGGTGATGGACGGAGCATCTGAATCAATCAAACGCTCACACCCAGTCAAAAGATCTGGGTTTAATCCATCACCGTTCTTTAGCCCACTCTGCCACCCCAGTTCAGACATGGCTATATGCAAATCAGTCTGACCCTGTGCCTCATGGGAACAGTCCAGCCTGAACTGCCAAGCCATGTCTTCCCTGGACCGGAAACAAGCTTCTGATAACCGTTTTCTGGCATTCCAGCCGTCTTCAGCCCGGCTTGCTTGAATCCAGTGGCAAAGTGAGCAAGGGACTCACGTCTGAGCATACCCTGCCACACTTATGGTGGCCAAAAGCGGTACAAAAGGGGGTGGTGATGGACGGAGCATCTGTATCAATCAAACACTCACACCCAGTCAAAAGATCTGAGTTTAATCCATCACCGTTCTTTAGCCCACTCTGTCACCCCAGTTCAGACATGGCTATATGCAAATCAGTCTGACCCTGTGCCTCATGGGAACAGTCCAGACCGAACTGCCAAGCCATGTCTTCCCTGGACCGGAAACAAGCTTCCGAGGACCAGTTTCTGGCATTCCAGCCGTCTTCAGCCCGGCTTGCTTGAATCCAGTGGCAAAGTGAGCAAGGGACTCACGTCTGAGCATACCCTGCGACACTTATGGTGGCCAAAAGCGGTACAAAAGGGGGTGGTGATGGACAGAGCATCTGAATCAATCAAACACTCACACCCAGTCAAAAGATCTGGGTTTAATCCATCACCGTTCTTGAGCCCACTCTGCCACCCCAGTTCAGACATGGCTATATGCAAATCAGTCTGACCCTGTGCCTCATGGGAACAGTCCAGCCCGAACTGCCAAGCCATGTCTTCCCTGGACCGGAAACAAGCTTCAGAGGACCGGTTTCTGGCATTCCAGCCGTCTTCAGCCGAGCTTGCTTGAATCCAGTGGCAAAGTGAGCAAGGGACTCACGTCTGAGCATACCCTGCCACACTTATGGTGGCCAAAAGCGGTACAAAAGGGGGTGGTGATGGACGGAGCATCTGAATCAATCAAACACTCACACCTAGTCAAAAGATCTGGGTTTAATCCATCACCGTTCTTTAGCCCACTCTGCCACCCCAGTTCAGACATGGCTATATGCAAATCAGTCTGACCCTGTGCCTCATGGGAATAGTCCAGCCCGAACTGCCAAGCCATGTCTTCCCTGGACCGGAAACAAGCTTCCGAGGACCGGTTTCTGGCATTCCATTCGTCTTCAGCCCAGCTTGCTTGAATCCAGTGGCAAAGTGAGCAAGGGACTCATGTCTGAGCATACCCTGCCACACTTATGGTGGCCAAAAGCGGTACAAAAGGGGGTGGTGATGGACAGAGCATCTGAATCAACACTCACACCCAGTCAAAAGATCTGGGTTTAATCCATCACCGTTCTTTAGCCCACTCTTCCACCCCAGTTCAGACATGGCTATATGCAAATCAGTCTGACCCTGTGCCTCATGGGAACAGTCCAGCCCGAACTGCCAAGCCATGTCTTCCCTGGACCGGAAACAAGCTTCCGAGGACCGGTTTCTGGCATTCCAGCCGTCTTCAGCCCGGCTTGCTTGAATCCAGTGGCAAAGTGAGCAAGGGACTCCCATCTGAGCATACCCTGCCACAGTTATGGTGGCCAAAAGCGGTACAAAAGGGGGTGGTGATGGACGGAGCATCTGAATCAATCAAACACTCACACCTAGTCAAAAGATCTGGGTTTAATCCAACACCGTTCTTTATCCCACTCTGCCACCCCAGTTCAGACATGGCTATATGCAAATCAGTCTGACCCTGTGCCACATGGGAACAGTCCAGCCCGAACTGCCAAGCCATGTCTTCCCTGGACCGGAAACAAGCTTCCGAGGACCGTTTACTGGCATTCCAGCCGTCTTCAGCCCGGCTTGCTTGAATCCAGTGGCAAAGTGAGCAAGGGACTCACGTCTGAGCATACCCTGCCACACTTATGGTGGCCAAAAGCGGTACAAAAGGGGGTGGTGATGGACGGAGCATCTTAATAAATCAAACACTCACACGAGTCAAAAGATCTGGGTTTAATCCATCACCGTTCTTTAGCCCACTCTGCCACCCCAGTTCAGACATGGCTATATGCAAATCAGTCTGACCCTGTGCCTCATGGGAACAGTCCAGCCCGAACTGCCAAGCCATGTCTTCCCTGGACCGGAAACAAGCTTCCGAGGACCGGTTTCTGGCATTCCAGCCATCTTCAGCCCAGCTTGCTTGAATCCAGTGGCAAAGTGAGCAAGGGACTCACGTCTGAGCATACCCTGCCACACTTATGGTGGCCAAAAGCGGTACAAAAGGGGGTGGTGATGGACGGAGCATCTGAATCAATCAAACGCTCACACCCAGTCAAAAGATCTGGGTTTAATCCATCACCGTTCTTTAGCCCACTCTGCCACCCCAGTTCAGACATGGCTATATGCAAATCAGTCTGACCCTGTGCCTCATGGGAACAGTCCAGCCTGAACTGCCAAGCCATGTCTTCCCTGGACCGGAAACAAGCTTCTGATAACCGTTTTCTGGCATTCCAGCCGTCTTCAGCCCGGCTTGCTTGAATCCAGTGGCAAAGTGAGCAAGGGACTCACGTCTGAGCATACCCTGCCACACTTATGGTGGCCAAAAGCGGTACAAAAGGGGGTGGTGATGGACGGAGCATCTGTATCAATCAAACACTCACACCCAGTCAAAAGATCTGAGTTTAATCCATCACCGTTCTTTAGCCCACTCTGTCACCCCAGTTCAGACATGGCTATATGCAAATCAGTCTGACCCTGTGCCTCATGGGAACAGTCCAGACCGAACTGCCAAGCCATGTCTTCCCTGGACCGGAAACAAGCTTCCGAGGACCAGTTTCTGGCATTCCAGCCGTCTTCAGCCCGGCTTGCTTGAATCCAGTGGCAAAGTGAGCAAGGGACTCACGTCTGAGCATACCCTGCGACACTTATGGTGGCCAAAAGCGGTACAAAAGGGGGTGGTGATGGACAGAGCATCTGAATCAATCAAACACTCACACCCAGTCAAAAGATCTGGGTTTAATCCATCACCGTTCTTGAGCCCACTCTGCCACCCCAGTTCAGACATGGCTATATGCAAATCAGTCTGACCCTGTGCCTCATGGGAACAGTCCAGCCCGAACTGCCAAGCCATGTCTTCCCTGGACCGGAAACAAGCTTCAGAGGACCGGTTTCTGGCATTCCAGCCGTCTTCAGCCGAGCTTGCTTGAATCCAGTGGCAAAGTGAGCAAGGGACTCACGTCTGAGCATACCCTGCCACACTTATGGTGGCCAAAAGCGGTACAAAAGGGGGTGGTGATGTCGGAGCATCTGAATCAATCAAACACTCACACCTAGTCAAAAGATCTGGGTTTAATCCATCACCGTTCTTTAGCCCACTCTGCCACCCCAGTTCAGACATGGCTATATGCAAATCAGTCTGACCCTGTGCCTCATGGGAATAGTCCAGCCCGAACTGCCAAGCCATGTCTTCCCTGGACCGGAAACAAGCTTCCGAGGACCGGTTTCTGGCATTCCATTCGTCTTCAGCCCAGCTTGCTTGAATCCAGTGGCAAAGTGAGCAAGGGACTCATGTCTGAGCATACCCTGCCACACTTATGGTGGCCAAAAGCGGTACAAAAGGGGGTGGTGATGGACAGAGCATCTGAATCAACACTCACACCCAGTCAAAAGATCTGGGTTTAATCCATCACCGTTCTTTAGCCCACTCTTCCACCCCAGTTCAGACATGGCTATATGCAAATCAGTCTGACCCTGTGCCTCATGGGAACAGTCCAGCCCGAACTGCCAAGCCATGTCTTCCCTGGACCGGAAACAAGCTTCCGAGGACCGGTTTCTGGCATTCCAGCCGTCTTCAGCCCGGCTTGCTTGAATCCAGTGGCAAAGTGAGCAAGGGACTCCCATCTGAGCATACCCTGCCACAGTTATGGTGGCCAAAAGCGGTACAAAAGGGGGTGGTGATGGACGGAGCATCTGAATCAATCAAACACTCACACCTAGTCAAAAGATCTGGGTTTAATCCAACACCGTTCTTTATCCCACTCTGCCACCCCAGTTCAGACATGGCTATATGCAAATCAGTCTGACCCTGTGCCACATGGGAACAGTCCAGCCCGAACTGCCAAGCCATGTATTCCCTGGACCGGAAACAAGCTTCCGAGGACCGTTTACTGGCATTCCAGCCGTCTTCAGCCCGGCTTGCTTGAATCCAGTGGCAAAGTGAGCAAGGGACTCACGTCTGAGCATACCCTGCCACACTTATGGTGGCCAAAAGCGGTACAAAAGGGGGTGGTGATGGACGGAGCATCTTAATAAATCAAACACTCACACCGAGTCAAAAGATCTGGGTTTAATCCATCACCGTTCTTTAGCCCACTCTGCCACCCCAGTTCAGACATGGCTATATGCAAATCAGTCTGACCCTGTGCCTCATGGGAACAGTCCAGCCCGAACTGCCAAGCCATGTCTTCCCTGGACCGGAAACAAGCTTCCGAGGACCGGTTTCTGGCATTCCAGCCATCTTCAGCCCAGCTTGCTTGAATCCAGTGGCAAAGTGAGCAAGGGACTCACGTCTGAGCATACCCTGCCACACTTATGGTGGCCAAAAGCGGTACAAAAGGGGGTGGTGATGGACGGAGCATCTGAATCAATCAAACACTCACACCTAGTCAAAAGATCTGGGTTTAATCCATCACCGTTCTTTAGCCCACTCTGCCACCCCAGTTCAGACATGGCTATATGCAAATCAGTCTGACCCTGTGCCTCATGGGAATAGTCCAGCCCGAACTGCCAAGCCATGTCTTCCCTGGACCGGAAACAAGCTTCCCAGGACCGGTTTCTGGCATTCCAGTCGTCTTCAGCCCAGCTTGCTTGAATCCAGTGGCAAAGTGAGCAAGGGACTCATGTCTGAGCATACCCTGCCACACTTATGGTGGCCAAAAGCGGTACAAAAGGGGGTGGTGATGGACGGAGCATCTGAATCAACACTCACACCCAGTCAAAAGATCTGGGTTTAATCCATCACCGTTCTTTATCCCACTCTGCCACCCCAGTTCAGACATGGCTATATGCAAATCAGTCTGACCCTGTGCCTCATGGGAACAGTCCAGCCCGAACTGCCAAGCCATGTCTTCCCTGGACCAGAAACAAGCTTCCGAGGACCGTTTACTGGCATTCCAGCCGTCTTCAGCCCGGCTTGCTTGAATCCAGTGGCAAAGTGAGCAAGGGACTCACGTCTGAGCATACCCTGCCACACTTATGGTGGCCAAAAGCGGTACAAAAGGGGGTGGTGATGGACGGAGCATCTGAATAAATCAAACACTCACACCGAGTCAAAAGATCTGGGTTTAATCCATCACCGTTCTTTAGCCCACTCTGCCACCCCAGTTCAGACATGGCTATATGCAAATCAGTCTGACCCTGTGCCTCATGGGAACAGTCCAGCCCGAACTGCCAAGCCATGTCTTCCCTGGACCGGAAACAAGCTTCCGAGGACCGGTTTCTGGCATTCCAGCCGTCTTCAGCCCGGCTTGCTTGAATCCAGTGGCAAAGTGAGCAAGGGACTCACGTCTGAGCATACCCTGCCACACTTATGGTGGCCAAAAGCGGTACAAAAGGGGGTGGTGATGGACGGAGCATCTTAATCAATCAAACACTCACACCCAGTCAAAAGATCTGGGTTTAATCCATCACCGTTTTTTAGCCCACTCTGCCACCCCAGTTCAGACATGGCTATATGCAAATCAGTCTGACCCTGTGCCTCATGGGAACAGTCCAGCCCGAACTGCCAAGCCATGTCTTCCCTGGACCGGAAACAAGCTTCCGAGGACCGGTTTCTGGCATTCCAGCCGTCTTCAGCCCGGCTTGCTTGAATCCAGTGGCAAAGTGACCTGGCTGATGAGGATTATAAATCCGAAACCGGTCCCAGGATGCTTTTTTCCGGTCCAGGGAAGACATGGCTTGGCAGTTCGAGCTGGACTGTTCCCATGAGTCACAGGGTCAGACTGATTTGCATATGGCCATGTCTGAACTGGGGTGGCTGAGTGAGCTAAAGAATGGTGATGGATTAAACCCGGATCAGTTGACTGGGGGTGAGTGTTTGATTTGCTCAAATGCTCCGTCCATCATCCCCTTTTGTATTGCATCTTTTTAAAGGCACAGGGATGCGTCAAATCTACAACAATAAGACGCACCCCTGTGCTTTCCCCTGTTCTGGTGCACAATTAGCTGCCATGCACCAGCACAGATACCAAACATATCTAAGACCATGAGGAACACAAAGCCCGATTTAGAGTTGGTTCATAATAAAAAAAAAAAGTCTTCTAGAAGTGCACAGTAGCGACTCACAAAGGTAAAAGCTGTGGGGTGGGGTGGTGGAAGTCGACAGACGACGGGATGAGTAATATTAAATAAATAAATAAAACCAGTTACTTTGCGCTCATCGCATCACTCTCTCGGCGATGCGGCGAGCGCAAAGTAAGTGGTTTTATTTATGTAATATTACTTATCCCGCCAGATTCCACCATCCCCACAACGCCCGACCCCGCCGTCTCACCGCTCTTACCTGTGCGAGCCGCCACTGTAAGTGCAAAACCTGTAGGAAAATGCCCCGGTGAAATTTCCTTCTCATAGTATCTCCAGGGTAAAGAAATGTATAACTGTGAACTCTCCTGCTGCGGAAGCCCTTACTTCTCATGGAAGGCCCATAATTTGCAGTGGCATATAACTTTAAATCTGTGAAAGCTGACATATTACAAGACGGTGCAAGCGGTGACAAGCCATCTCGTATGCCAGAAAAGACAACGTTATTAACTCTCAACCGGGAGTGTGATGACATTTTTGTCCAATCAGAGCAATCACTCCTACAGGCTCTTGCCTTATAACCAGCGAGGGATGGCATTTCTTTTACAATGAGAGACATCACTCAAAGCGCCTCTTAACATACAGCCAGCGTGAGGATAGCTCGGAGGCATCGATCTCAATACTGCTGCTTCTGGAGCACAGAACTCTCCAGATGTTAACCCTTCGGGAATAGGAGGAGGTGGCAGGCAGGTCTGCCTCCTCAGCATCTCTTTGCCCACAGCATCACGGTGGCTCTCTCCGGGGGCTGCCACCAGACGTCATCGCTGTCAGCTCTGCAGTCAGGGCCTGACTGGGAACCGAAAGTAGTCCTGACAAAAATGTGCAAACCAAAAGCACTCCTTTTCTCGTCTCTCTCTTTTCATCCATCCATTATCCCTCTCTCTCTCTCTCTCTCTCTCTCTCTCTCTCTCTCTCTCTCTCTCTCTCTCTCTCTCTCTCTCTCTCTCTCTCCCCCTCTCTCTCTCCATTTCTCTCTTTCTGGTTCTCTTTTCACCCATCCGGTCTCTCTCTTTTCTTTGTCACTCTCTTTTCACCCATCCATCCAGTCTCTCCCTCTCTTTCTCTCTCTCTTTTCACCCATCCATCCATTCTCTCTCTCTCTCTCTCACTCTCTATTGCTCTCTCTTTCTCGCTCTCTTTTCACCCATCAATTGCATCTCTCTCTCTCTTTCTTTCTTGCTTTCTTTTCACCCATCCATCCTGTCTCTCTCTCTTTTTCTCTCGCTCTCTTTTCACCCATCCATCCATCCTGTCTCTCTCTTTCTTTCTTTCTTGTTTTCTTTTCACCCATCCAGTCTCTCTCTCTTTCTTTCTTGCTTTATTTTCACCCATCCATCCTGTCTCTCTCTTTATTTCTTTCTTTTCACCCACCCATCCTATCTCTCTCTCTCTTTCTTTCTTGCCTTCTTTTCACCAATCCATCCATTCTCTCTCTCTCTTTCTTGCTCTCTTTTCACCCATCTATCCATTCTCTCTCTCTCTCTCCTCCTCCCCCGCCCTATCTTTCTTGTTCTCTTTTCACCCAACCTTCTGTCTGTCTCTCTCTCTCTTTATTGCTCTCTTTTCACCTATTCATCCATCCAATCCAATCTCTCTCTCTCTAGCTACCTATCTCTCTCTTTCGCTCTCTCTCTATCTCGCTCTCTTTTCACCCATCCATCCATTCTCTCTCTCTAGCTATCTCTCTCTTTTCACCCAGCCATCCTCTTTCCCTCTCTCTCTCTTTCTCTCTCGCTCTCTTTTCACCCATCCATCCACTCTCTCTCTCTCTCTCTCTCTCTCTCTCTCTCTCTCGCTCTCTTTCTCTCTCTCTCTCGATGTCTCTTTCTTCTCCCTCTCTGATCTCTCTCTTTCTTCTGAATTCCCCCTCCCCTGTGCCTGCTGCAATTAACCACAGGGGCTGGAGAAAGTGACAGAGGCGCCAGCAGTGGCCTTGGGCCTTTAAATATCACAATACGGAGCCTCCATACCTTTGCAGTTTTTTTGACCTACAGATCTAGATTACATGCATGGCATCGGTGCTGTCCAATTTTCATTAATAATTTTAAATTACTTAGAGGGCACGAGTGCAGCTCAACTTTTGCACCAATTCTGGATTACGAAAATGGAATGGCACTTATCTTAATTTTTAACCCTTTCTGAACTGGATGGAAGGAACTTAAACCACTGCAATATTATTTTTATGGTTGAACTGCAGAACCACCATTTTGCATCAGTCTGTCATTCAAATTTCGGTGGAAAATTACACTGACAACAGTGTGCAATCTATATATTCTGAGCCAGGAAACAGTAGCTTCCAGTGAACGATTCGTTCTTCTCTCATGTGGGTAGCTGTACCAAACAGCAAGACACGTTAACTAGGGACATTCTAAATCTGTGGGCAGAATTTAGGAAAACACAGATTTTTTTGATTCTCTGCATTTTTGTACATTTTATAGGTTTTCCTCAGATTATGAAAATGTCATGCGGGGACCTCTGCCTGAATTTCACTGCTGAGCCCCAGCCTGCAAAGGTGTCAGAAATGAAGGAGGGATGGCCAGGGTATGTGGAGGAGGGCTACACTTGCATACCTTCTATCAATATCCTAACCATTCTTAAGCCTACCTAGTCTCCAATCAATACGTTTATTTTCTTCTATCTCTGTAATTTTGATATTGTATTGTATTGGCAGCGTTGTGATTTTATTTTTAGAATGGTTTCTAAATGTTTATTCTTACATTGTTATAATCTAGTTTTGTGCTGTGTACTTTTTAAGATGATTGTGATCGAAATAAAGCTATACATGCTTTTCTTCGATCATGTTTTTTCACCCCACCAACCATTCGCATGAGTTACCACACCACCACCTCCCACCCCTGCCAGCAATCGCATCTAATTCCCTTTGAATCAACCCCAAACAAACTGGGGTATAGCAAAGGTGGGTTTCTTCTGCTAACACAAGACTAAAACCACTGACCTAAAACCAGTAAAGGAACCACTAATTTAATCTTCAGTTCTGGGGGAGCATACTACTTTCTTCAAGCATTGCAGTGCCTCGTCAGGGGTACTAGGCGCTATATAAATGAAGTTACAATGTAATGCAACTATCGCTACATGCTAGCAACACTGCTGGCACACACCAAGGCACGACTTATTGGAATGGCAACTCAGGCGAGTTGCAGGTTCAAATGAGCAGAGTCTCATCCACAGTGGGGAAACTCTAAAAATTTCAAGTAACTTTCTTTCTGAACATTTTGGATTGTCGAGAGAAGTTTGTTGATTTTTTTGGCACAGAATTAGCAATCTATCTCAAAACAGGTATGGGAATTTCCCCTACAGTTTTCACAGATTATTCGCAATATTTGAAATGCCTCCACTTGTTGTCCCAGTAGGACCAAGAAACCTTTTGTTGTCTTAAAAGAGTAGTAAATCTGTAGGATTGTCTTACTTAACATTATAGTAGTTTTGTTAAGGAATTTTTAATACCAGATTAGAAGCATAGGGTTGTTCCCAAGAAAAGTATAGCAGGCCTGGTATAAAGTGCTGGCATTGTCCAGTACATGTACAGTAACTCTACTGAGAAGTGCCAGTACTTAGTAATAACACTTTTCAGAAGGAGATGTAATGTAGATGAGAATTATCAGCTGTGGAACTCAGGGACTCCAGGCATAATCGCTTGACTATATTGTTTAATCTTGGCCCAATTTCTTTATAGCTATGTTCACCAATCTCCTATCCTCCTCACTGAAAGTATACCAGACATATTCCAGTGAGGCATTACTGTTTAAAAGTTTAATTGTCCTGCTGACTATAGCGTCCTCCCCAGTCTGGGTACCCACTAATGCTATGCCACAGACAGAGCTTAGAATAACACATCTTTATTAGCCTGCATGTAACCACAAACTCAACATTCTAAACCTGCATCCACTTCACTACGCTCTAACGCTTATGTCACAGTTCAACAGAGTCCTTCAGGAGCCAAAGGAGGTCCATCATTCCTAACTCTCCTGACACTACATGTCCCCCTCTGTTAAGTACATTTTAAAAATATTTACAGATATATACAGTCATAGCTCTTCAAGGAGGCTTCACGGTGCTCTTATCACACGTCCAGACCGTGTCTTCGGAAACTGGGGACAGGCAGTCGAAGCATCCATGATCTGCATTGTTGATGTAGGAACAACAGCAGTTAGGGAGTCTTGAATGATTCTTTCAGACCCAGGTCCTACATTGATATCAATGCCTGCTGAACAACGAGGCAGATGTCCGAAATACGAGGAATCTCACGTAATGGACTTGACACCGTACCTTGAAGTACATGAATGGGTGCTTGTACTTTTGTTTTCTTGTGTTTCATTGTTGCTACAAATGAGACATGCCATTTTAATGGCTACAATGCAGCCCATGTATACAGTTTAGTTTTCAATGGCGTAAGTCGTGGCAATTGAGATAGTTCATTGTATTTCTCTGCAGATAATATGTTTATCGACTCACCACTGTCGATAATAAAAGATATTATGCAACTGTTTACTTTTAGTGTAATCTTTGGACAATGTTTGAATGATTTTGGTGCTTTTTCATGTTGACTTTTATTTGACTTGCATTTTTCTTCACAAGTGGCCAGTCCAATACGATCCCGTTTTTTTTAGGTAAACATCGACATTGCATAACCACTGTCTTCACTTTTGCTTGATGTTAATACTGAAGAACTTTGTGACGATTAATTACATGATTAAGGACATTGTTTGGTGTCGATTTGCCTCAACTAGTGTGGTTGCTTCGCTTTTTGGACCTGCGTCAGATGTCGCTTCTGAAGCGTTCGGGTGACCATTTTGTCTTCACACTGTAATGCTCTTACATTTTCCTTCATCTTGCAAACCATACAAAATGGTTCTCCTTCCCACAGCCTTTGCAAATCTGGCCAATGGCGAGACTTTTACCTTTGTGTGGAAACAAAATCCACACCGGAAGGACAACTTCTTTTTCTGTGGAGACATCACACGTATAGCTTCCTCATCATTAAACTCATTGAACTTGCAATGTTTGATGAGCATTACCAGCCCCTCAACAAATTAATCGATGGTTTCACCAACATTCTGTCGTTCTTGACTGAAAATGTTCATTTTGTAATCTACTGTCGGCATTGGATTGAACTTGAGATTCAAGGCTTCTTTGATTTGACAGTATGTAATTCCCCCAAGTTGCAGCATTTCATTTATTACTTCTTTTACACCTTCACTAGCTAGATTCTTACGGTATTTGATCATCTTCTTGTTATCTGTTTCATCTAACGCATCAATGAACTCATCAAATGTCTCTATCCAAGCAGTCCATCTGTCACAAATATTCAGCTTTTTGGTGGCATTGAATGGTGGTGGTTTCAGGTAGGCAGTGGAATTATAACTATTGATGGAACTTATTGGTGTAGAAAGGAGTGTTCTTTCCTACGCTGCTTGGGGATCTTGTTTATGCAAACTATCTCTGAGGCCTTTTGACATTCTGGCCTCTGGAACATCTTTGATAATTACAGGTAGCATGGCCTCTTTCTTAGTCAACATTGGGAAAACAACATTTCACTATTCTGATAGCTGGTCTTGGCTTTCTGATCTTCAAAGACCTATGGACTTGTTCTGAACCCCACTCGGCAATAGTGGTGGTGTGCCGTTTCTTTATGGGTGGCTCCATAAACACAACCCTGGTTACTTCTTCCGGGGCCATTTCCCCCAATGCTGCAATTTGATTACTCTCCTTACTCAGTTCTGGTAAGCATATGATCGTTTCTTGAATCTGATTTGCTGTGTTTATAGGCATCTCTTTGTAATGTCTGACACCTGGTTGATCTCTTCTTCACAGCGCTTCTGATAGCAGCGTCATCACTTCTTATGATGGATGGCTTTAGGTTGCATAGTAGTGAGGTACCTCTCTTTACAGACTTATCAGCAGGTTCTTGGCCAAAGATGTGTAGACTTCTCAGTGATGCTTCCGTTATCTTCAAATGATTTACACTGGTTGGATTTGCACTTTGACTCCCCACACGCCAAGCATTGATTCTGCACTTCGATGGAGGCACACGTGTCACGCACAAGCAGTTCACTGGACCATAGCAAACTCTCTGGGAGAACACTGTCAATTTTCAGGTTACTTATCCCCTATCTCGTTGCCAGATGTAGCGCCCTCTCCAGGATGGGTACCTGCTAATAACTGCGCCACACACAGAGCTTAGTATAACACGCCTTTATTTGTCTGTGTGTAATCGCAAACTCAACATTCTGAACCTGCATTCACTTCACTATGCACTAACGCTTACGCCACAGTTGTATAGAGTTCATCAGGAGCCAAAAGGAAAAGCAGTAAACTTGTTGAAAACCTGCTGAAAAGTGTTGGTGCTGACTCATGAAAAAAATAGAGCAAACCTGCTATGCACTACCCATACCAGTGCGCTTAATGATTCACAGCTAATAAGTGCTAACACTGTACCTTTAAATTAGACTGCCTCCTCAGAAAAAAGATCAGTGGCAACCTGTGACCTTTAAAATTGGTGGAGCGTAATCCTTGGCCTGAATTCCATAGAGCTTTTTCTTGCAGGGTTCTCTCACACTTTCTTGCACTAAGTTTATTGTCTCACTCTGACTCATTCAGTCTTACTTGGTCTCACTAATTCACACAGCCTCACTCATTCTACTCTAGCCCACTATGTCTCACTCAGGCCAACTCAATCTCACTCATTCTGAATTACTAAGTCTTACAGTGACTCAGTCTCACACACAGTAACACTCAGTTATACTCACTGTCATTTTCCCTCACTCTTCTCACATTTATTTTCACACATACCGGCCCTTACTGTCAATCGTTCTCACTCACCCTGACTCATTCCTTCACTGACGTTCTCCCTTTAACTCACACACATAGTCACACAGACATGCTCACAGTGCTGGAATGGCGCAGGCATCTTCATGCACCCGTGTCAGCAATCAAACAATGTCCCTAGCTGTCCCAGTTTGTTGCTGGACCCAAACAGGCCTGCATTTTATTTTTATTGTACCAAGAGTAAATAATTATTCACTTTTGATACAATAGAAATGGACCACAAAACAAGTAGGGCAGAGTGTAGCTGTGGAGCCCATAAAGGACAGCCGCCACTGGTCCAGGGACACCTATTTATCAAACCAATTCATCCACTCAATCATCCATCCTTTCACTTATCCACCCCCTTTCATCCATCCATTCAATCATCCATCCACCCTTTTGCTTCATCTATCCATCCTTTCACTCCATCCACCCACCAGCCTCCCTTTGGCTCACCCATCTTTCCACCCTTTCACTGAGCCACCCATCCATCCCTCGTTCCATACATCAATTCAGGCATACCTCCATTTACCCTTTCACTCAGCCATCCATCCTTTCACTCACTCATCTTTCTATCCATCTATTCATCCATCCCTCACTTTACTCTTTCACTCATCTACCCATCCTTTCATCCAGACATCCATCCACCCTGCGTTTCACTCAACCATTCATTGTTTTACTCATCCATCTTTACATACATCCTTTCACTCATCTATTCTTTCGCTCTTCCATCCATACTTTCACTCCATCCATCCGCTAAGCCATCCATTTATCTATCCACTCATCCATCCATCCTTTAACTCATTCTACCATCCATCCATCCACCCACCCTCCCTTTCACTCATACACCCTCCCTGCCTTTCACACCTCCATTCTGGGAAACATCCTTTACAACAAAACTTTTACAACGCATAGCTATTACAACGCAGGTTTTACTACGAATACCTTTACAACGCATTACACTGGGGGGCGCTCTAGGAAAGGGAATAAGTTTAATTTACTATCCAACACCTTCCCTAGTGTCCACGGGGACTGGAGTTGGAATAGTAAATTAAACTATTCACTATCCAGCACCCCAAAGTGTAATGCGTTGTAAAGGTATGCGTAGTAAAACCTGCGTTGTAACAGCATGCGTTGTAAAAGCATGCGTTATATTGTCATACATCCCTCCATTCTTCCTCTCATTCATCCATGCATCTATCCTTCCACCATTTCCTCCATCCACCCATTCTTCCTTTCACTCACTCATCCTCCCAAGCTAATTCTGAGCCTTTGTCTGCTCAGCTGCAGACAGAAGAGGTCGATTAAGAACCCCACCCCACTGTAGCTGCTAAAGCGGGGGTGGGGGTGTGGTTTAAGACACCCCTGAAGCAGGCAGAAGCTTAACTGCACACTTATCTCTTAGTTCACTAGTACAAGTGTTGGCCACAGCTGGTTACTTCACTCTCTTGGGCCCCTATGGTGGAAATAAGGGGCACTGTGTTGTGCTCGGCTCCCTAACGTGTTTTTTTTCAAATTGGGACCAAATGCAGTACTAAACATGTGTTACTGACAGGAGAGCAGCGCCCTGCACCCCTCCTATAGCCTGCTCCTCTGTGATGACCAACAAATTGTTACCACCCACTCCCTCCTTGTCTCATCTCCCCGCCCCACCCCCAGGCATTGAAATGGATGGAGTTTTTTAACCCCTCCCAAGGCCACAGTTTATTCGCCCCAAAAGCAACCAGATCACTTGCGTTCTAATTCAGCACTCCCTCCCCTGTGATGTCACTGCTGTAGCGTGGGCCTGCAGGTCCAAGAACACCTTGGCTGACTGGCACTTGTGCAGTAGGACATCTGCAAAATTCACTAAAGTTCACTCTAGAGTTTCAGCACCCTGTCTCAGAGTAGTGATTTATTTTCAGCTGCTCTGTGTTTATTTCCCTCTTCTTGCCTCTCCCCGATGGTGGCAGGACAATGCCCTTTTTGCCTGTGAATACCCGTTGCCCCTGAAAAAGATTATTTTAGTGGCTAAATTATTGGCACTGGAACCAACAGCATCACTTCACAGTACAAACTGGATCATCAGGTACACAGACACAATGCAACAGTGCCTATATTGATTTCACTACTTGCAAAGGTAGTGTGACAGCAACAGTACTACCTCATCCAGCTGCACGGACATTTCCCCCCAAAACACCTGAAAGGTCAATATAAAAAGCTAGAATTAATTTATTTTTAATGTTTTACCTTAAATGATGGATTATCCGATTTGCAGCATTTGCAGTAATATATAAGGAGCTAGTCCCCCTAAACTCTTGCCTTCATGATGCCACACTACTTGCCATTCCTACGAAAAGAAGATCTGAAACCACATATTTTTGGAACTAATCATGCCACTATAGGGGGTACGGCTAGCACGACTCCCTTTCCCTGCCAGCGGTAGCAGGTGTTTGTAGTCATGCTGAGGTGAGCTGCACTCACAGCCAAATTCCTGCAGTTGCCGCTGCCACAGGGCATGGGGTCAGTGCCAAGCTCTCCACCATGGCAGTCTTCTCTAATGTCCTGGGAGCTATTGATCGCACACATGTGCAACTCATTCCAGCAAAGTCCACAACAAAAACAAGCATTGGCAAAGCCAATAGGTCTCTCTTCTGCGAGAGCTATTGGTTGAGTTCATTTTAGCTATGTTGTATAGCACTGTGGTTGCACAGTATGTTTAGAGACTTATTCTAAATTGCTGTGAAACAGCTGTTATTCTTTTGTTATTTAAAAATGAGTGAGGGGTGGTATGAGCTTTGAATTAAAATGTGAAATGGAAGGAAAGTAGCAACACGAACAACAGCTGTTTTTAAAAAGTATTATGATACAGTGAGCAATGCACTTTTTTATGAGGGGTTGGGATGCTTTAAATAGAGAATAGGATGCGTTGTGACTGTTTAATTTTAATTAATGAAATAATTTAATTTAAATGGATGGAAATGATTGTGATTATGGTGTAAATTAATTAACCTGTGTGACTAAAAAAGATGAATGAAATTCTCCAGTAACATTACAAGTGAAGAGAGGTGGGAAGCACATTTTTTATATCGAAGGAAACGGAATGTGACAGAGTGTGTGTATAACAGGCAAGCAGTTCCCCAAATTTGAAAAAAAAAATGTGCATGAGCTAAGAAGGAATGCTATTTGTTTTAAAAGCACAGCCACAGTGTGTCATTGAAGCTTGTTTTTTGGCACAGTAAAGTTGAAAATAAAATGTAGGTTGTGGGTGAAGTGCCTTCGCAAACATTGTTTAATGCTGTTTAACTTAGCAAATGAAAGGTAGCATTGTTTGAGATGGAATAAAGGTAAATTTAAAGCTGAATGTAAATGTTGCCATATTGGCCGCTTTTTAGACACCCATAAGCTAAAATAAGTGAAGGCTAACATGTGTCCATGTACTTTGCACATATCCTGTGATTTTGCAATTGTAACTATTGTTTTAAGCCGTCTAAAAAATGAATTGAAAGTCAGCATTGTTCTAGGGGAATAAAACTTAGGTTGTGATTGAGGTGTAGTCGCAAATATTGTTTAAAACGGTCTAACATAACAAATAAAAGGCAGCATTGTCCAGGGTGGAAACAATGTAAATTTAAGGCTGAATGTCAATGTTGCCCTCTTGGTTACTTTTTTGACACCCATAAGCTTAACTCCATCCATGCTGCTGACGGAGCTGCACTCATGACGAGCTGAGCTGAGCTGAGCTCGTCATGGCCGTTGGAACGTTCGCACGCGGGGCTAATCTCTCCGCTGTGCTGAACGTTCCAAAAACGGGTGCGGCCGTGACGAGCTCAGCTCGTCATGAGGACAGCTCCGCTGTACTCCATGACGAGCTCAGCTCATCACCAGCATGGGGGCGCTGCGCGCGGCCCCCTCCCCCTGCACAGGAGGTGAAAAACCCCTGCAGCGAAGGGGATAAGTAAGTGAAGGGTAACATTTTTCCGTGTACCTTGCACACATTCTGTGTTTCAGCATTCGCAACTATTGTTTAAAGCTGTCTAATAAAACAACTGAAAGGCAGCATTGTATCAAGGGGAGTAAAATTTAGGTTGTGGTTGAGGTCAAGTTGCAACCATTGTTTAAAGCTGTCCAACAAAAGAATTGAAAGGCAGCATTGTTAGACGTGCAATAAAAGTAAACAAACAAGCCCTCACATGCAAGGTCTGTTGCATTTAAGATAAGAAAATGTGCTTCCCATACTGCTTTCACATGCAATGTTAAGGGGAGGGGGTGGATTATTCAGTTTTTCATATCCACATTAACTAATTTGCACCACAATCTCATGACTTGGTGGCACAGCTGGGACTTGAATGGGGTTCTCAAGCTTGGAATGCACATAAGGAAACACCTAGCAGTGCGGGTCTTGTTATCTGCAGATCACTGGCCTTTGAAGCTGGGGAACCCGTAAAAGTTTAGAGAGTGCTGGAGGCACATTTTCTTATCTCAAAAGAAACGGATTGCGACTGAGTGTATGTATAACAGACAACCAGTTCCCCCGAATGGGATAACAAGTGTGCTTTAGCTAAGAATAAACATACACTCACAAGGAAGGTCCCCTCCCAGGCACGTCAAACACATAAACTCAGGCAAATGAAAATTGTTAAAAAAACAAACACAGTAAGGATGTGGACACATGCAGGTGCAAACAGTGCTGAAAACTAAATAAACAAGCGGACAGAGACAACGGGAGGGTGGGAGGTCGCAGACCACAGATCCAGCTACAAAAGATGCACTTTGAAGAATGGCTCAACAAAAAGTAAAAAAAATGGGTCCCAAAACTAGCAGCAGTGTAAGGACAAAAGTACTTGGGCCATGCTCTAAGGGAGGGTCACATGCAAGAAGAGGGAAGTACCAACCGCAGAGCTGACCTGCAGGAAGCAAGCAATCAAGACTTGCCTTGAAGCTCACCAATTATAAGTAAGGCTCCTGGTTTTCTGTTTTTACTGATTTTTACACATAAATACAGACAGAAACTATTGTTTTTCCTGTCTGTATTTATTTTAAAAAGCAGAAATTTACTGAATGGCGCTTCTATTGAGAGACTCTCCATGCTGGCTTTCATGAATTCCAGGCAACAGCTGAGCAGATAGACAGCATGGAGAGTTAAAAAACAGGATGACATTTCCTTAAATGCAGGCATATGTTAACAAGATTTCTTGTAGAACGCTAATATGTACCTGTGAGTGTATTGTTTCGGTGTATGTGGTTACTTAATTTGCTAAAATGTGACAGGCGTCCATGTATGAGACACGTCGAAGAGTTAAATAAATGTGGAAATATATCATTTTGCGACTCGATTTATATCCTCAAAACACAAAATAAATATGGATAAATACTAATAACATGGCCCGAAAAAAAATACGGATAAATACAGACGGAAATGTTAAAAAAATAAATACCATAAAAGCGGAAGCCCTAATTATAAGTAATAACAACGTACAGTACTGTCACAAGATGGCTGCCATTTGTGGAGTCATGTAATACCATCATAATCATTAACAAAATTATCCATCCTAGCAGGGGTTTTTGCATCACTACATTAACACATATAAGTACTGATCCCCTTCAGTGGTGTAATGCAAATTGATATACCAAACGGCAGAATGGGAAGAGGGCCCCTGAGTCTCCCATATCTCACAGATATTCATTGCCTTGGGCTGCATGTGGGCCAATGAAGGGTTCACCCCTCTCCTTGCACCACAGGGGCTGCTGAGGCCAGAGTTACAACCCTGATCCTATTATACAACATAAAACACCTCAGGAAGCAAAATACAGTGTTGTACTCATCAGGAAAATATGGAGCATAGATTTGGACTATTGCAGGTACATTTTGATATGTGCATAAAGTAGTGCGTAGACGCGGAAAAGTTATCATCAGCCTGGCACAATTTGTAGTACGATACTTTACTGCTGCCTGATGCGCAGCAATCCTTTTGCTGGGTGCCCATACCAAAATACCACATCCTTCCCATACACAAGATGGAGAAGGATTCCACACCTTTGACTGCGTGCTCTGCTAGTGCCTCGGTGATACATGTACTGCTTCATGGCAGTGTACTGCAACATCGGCACACTCCCAAATTATCACTATTTAAACATATTTGTGGTTGAATTAAATTGAAGTGTCGAGAGTGTTAGCCACAAAAAACACCACCTATCACCAAAGGATGTGGTTTACACAGTGGAACAACCACCAATGCAATTATGTGTACATAGTTGACAATAGTGTCAACACATTTTGTACACAGTTAACGATACAACAGAGGGAGCACTCTAATTTATATTGAACATGATGTGCCACATAGGAAAAGAGCTAGAAATATTAGTGCAACTGTAATGAGACAAGACTAAACTGCTTTGCAATATATTTTATTTATTCATTAGACAAACATCCGGCCACTGACTGTTGAATTTCTTGTGTGTATAAATATCTAGAGAGCTGACACGTGTTTCGCTCCTTCATATGTGCTGTGCTTCAGCTGATATATGACTGTTTTTGCTCATTTCATGACCCTCTGATGTGCAGCGGTGGAACACAGCACAGGTGGAGCGTGCACATCTGAGCATTATGTTAGGGCCCCAGATGCACTTGTTTTGATTGGTTGGGGCAGCTGGTGAGCATTTTGCTCTTTAAATAACCTTTAAATTGGAGGAGCGCGCACCTGCAGTCACTAGATCCACCTTGGCGAGTCACAAGAGCTTTACCTGTTCCTTTCTCTCGAGGGGTGGTTAATACCCAGTTCTTATTTCTCTTTTGGGTATATTTTCGCTTCTTCTGTAATCACTGGGTGAAATGTAGTGAACAGCTGCTATTTCAGAGCAGCACATTAGAAACACAAGATAAGGTGGTTAACTCTTAAGATTACCATGTATAGTAATGGTACTTCTCAAACCTGGGGAAAAAAATCAGTTTTATGCCATATTATAATCACTGGTGATGACTATGCTCTACTATATTCCATTCCTACAGCCATTGATGCTTTAGGTAGGTGTTACTTTGTCCCTGTGTATCTTCCTTTCTAGGCGTCAGTGCTTAATTTGTAAAAAATTAAGTGCCAGGGCCCTCATCAGCAAGTGACTGCAGCCTGCTTCACCCATTGCCCCTGTCAGGGCTACCAATGATGGTACCAAACCAGCTGCTAACCATCACACTCCTTTCACGTGTGACTGTTCAACCTATTTCAGACCCAGAGCTATAAGATTAGCATGGGCGGCAGGTAAAAGTCCTTTTTTAACATATATTGAATTAGTAAACAACTGATCTAAATCTCTAACTCTAAATCAGACAAACATCCCACCGTGTGACAGACTGTCATAAGTGCCGGTGATGCCAATGAAGTGCTGGTGCCGAGCACTGGAAACCACTGGCGCAAATTAAGCACTGCTTGGCGTACTTGTATTTGTAGATATTATAGGAAAACTCATGCAATGTACGTCGTCTCCTTATTGCCGTTGCTTATCCTTTCTTTGGATTATGTTTGTTTTTTGCAAAACTCCAAAAAACTCTTTGAAATAAAAAAAAACAAAAGAGAAACAAGACAGCGAAGCGTTTCATGGCTACGCTGGAACGGAACAGACAAATACACAAAGTATGAAATTGCAACAAAAAAAATGCTATGTGAACAGCTAACCAGGTTGAACTAGCCTAAGGAGTAATAGCCAAGTGTCAGAAGGGCTGGTCTGACAGTCAATATGTGGCCCAATTTATGGGCTGTTTTGAGCCTGTTTTATGTTTTAGGGGGCGGTTTTTACTGTTGAATTCCTTGATATTATCACAAAGAGCGCATTCAGCAAGCACAAATGCCCATACCGTGCAAAATACCTGCACAGCACGTCTTTCCAAGTTCAAAACTGTCCCAATATGCAAATGTGGGTGCTTGTTTTAGGTATCAGGTTCACTAAAGGGGTCACTTTTATTTTGGTGCCCAGTGCCTATATTGTGCCATTGGTATCAAGTGGTGGGCACCCGCATTCCTTTTTGGAGACATGGACTTATTTTTCATCATCATCATCATGAGAGTAAGAGAAAGAGAAAGAAAGGTAGAGAAGTGACAAAGAAGAAGGGTGACAAAGATAGAAAAAAACAGTGACAACCGAAGAAAGGAGAGATGAAAAACTACCTGCAACAGTGAGGTAAAGAGGCAGAAGTGTAGGATGGGGAAGAAAGCGGCATTAGATGGAATCAAGAATAAGCAGTCTTGACATGCAATTACCCAGCATTCAGCAGGACCAGCGACAGGCTCCTAAGCAAAACTTTGAACTTATACTATTATGTTTTTTTCCACAAATAAAGCACCTTTTTCCACCATCCTCCAAATCAGGTAATCTACATTAAAAGACCTATGTTAGGGCTGTTGCAATGAGGGCATTTACCTCTCTTCTTACCTGTATCTCAAAATCAATGTTTTTCTAAGTTGGTCTTTAGCAGGGCAACATCAGACCTGAAAATCACAACATCGATCTTCAACTGAAAGACAGTGATATTAACCAAAGATACGACATGATTCAAACTGTCAATTTATCTAAGAGGAAAAATGCAGATTGGTCACTTGCTTCCAGGGGTATTGTACTGCTGATATATATATATATATATATATATATATATATATATATATATATATATATATATATATATATATATATATATATATATATATATATATATACTAGCAGCCCGCCCCAGCGTTGCCCGGGGAAGAAGGGGGCTGGGGGCATCATTTCAGGCTAGCGTGCACTCCCGCCCCGGCCCCCGTCCGCCACGACATAGTCTGTGTCCCGGACAATGTCGTGGCCAGCGGGGGCGGGAGTGCACGCAAGCCTGAAATGCTGCCCCAGACTCTGAGCCTTACCGCAGTTTTTCCGGGCCAACCTCCCACACCGGCTCCCTCCCGTCCCGTGTCCCAGAGCCTTACCTGAGCTGCCTCTCCTCCCCGAGCTCCTCACTTCACCGCTGCTCCTCATCGTCATCACGTACATTGCGGCCAGCGCTACGTCGTGGTCGTCAGCGTCACGGCCGGCGCTACTTTCAGGGCTCTACTTTTTTTTTTAAGTTATATTTTTAAATTTACGTTTTATTTATTTTCTATAGCCTATGTCCATCTGCACACCCTGAGGATTACAACAATGTATTGGGTGTGTGGATTGGCGCTGTGGTTCCTGAGTTTACCTTGCCAAAAGGTTTGTGTTCTCTCTTTATAATAGTAGTATAGATATATATAATAAGCCAGATGCTCCCACAGCAGAGACAATAAAACATGACCACAGGCAGGTACTAATAGGCCTAAGTTCTATAAGGCCTCTCCTGCGCCGCAGGTCCTACTTCTCGAATTCACCCATGGCCTGCCAATGTTACCTTGAACCAACAAGCCGTATCCCGTGATAGAAGGGATGCACTAAATGGGGAGGATCCAAGCGCAAGAGACCAGTCAATGAATCGAGCCAAGACTGCCTTTGGGTTTTGAGAATCACTTGCACGCCATATTACAACAAAAGGAAGAATCAGAACAATCAGTTTAATTTTACGTCTTGTGTAATACATTATGAATAAATCATATTTTTTAAAGTGCACACTAGGCATTAAAAATCCTACACCTGCACTCCTGCCCCAGATATACTTAGTAGACTCATGGTTGGTCTCTGACCCGACTTCATCTCACTGCATAATCCAGCAACCTTGCTCAAACCAAGGCGCCTTGCCAAATTATTAAAGGAATCACACTTTTTCCCTGCCAGGGACAAATGCCTGCTCAGATACTGACCTGAATACAATGAACGAGGCTCCCTGACCCTCTTCTGGGAGATGTACCGGCCATTAAATGCCCTCTCCAGTGTTAAATGCCTGGTAGTGAGGGCCTTCAACAAGGGAGCAGGCCTTTAATGGCTGGTAGAGCCCACTACGGGGGCTTCTAAGACTATTAGAACATTCTGCCCCTAGAGGGCAGAATGTTCTAATTCGCCAAACAATCCCCTCGGGCTTCGTGAGGTCTTTTGTGCACAGAAACATCTGTGAATTACAACTTTGGAATGTTAGTACTCCAGGCTTCTACCAGCCATTAGAATCCCGGGGCACTCTATTGTTTTCAATGGAGCCCCTAACATTCCAATGTTCTAATAAGTAATTTAGACATATAGCTATTCAGGCACTTCACAGATTTATTGCTTCTCTTTACAGATAACCCATGTCCGAACTCTCCTCTGGAGAATATGTGACCTGGGGATATCTGCCTCTTGGCCAGTTAAGCAATATCAGCCATTGAGAATTCAATCAGGTCTCTTCTGCCATGTTACACAACATTGTTCCAACCAATGAGTAGCATCATAAGTGCAGGTAGCATGGCACACCCGCCCAGAGTGTTCTTGATGACCTCTCTCAACTGGGTCGCACAGAGTAAACTGATACTGAATCACTGCACCTGGAGGCCCGCCTCAAGAGCTTCCTGCTTAAATTCAGTATGGAGGAAAGTCGCTACTGCCCACGGACACAAGAATGACCAGCACCTAACACTGACCAGGGCCAAATTACCTAATGGACAGATGTGAAAGAAAGAACATACCTTGATAAAAAGTCATTGTTAGACCTGGCACCATATAGAACCATGGCTAGCTCAGGTTAGGAAGCACATAAACCTTACAACAATCAGACTTCCATGTTGCAGTGCTTTTGAGTTGGCCATGTTCTAAACCCCACCCCACAATGAAAGTGGCAGCACAGATTCCAAAGGAAAAAGAACTAAAGTTAGAGGCATCAATTCCCACCATCCACAGTGCCCCAGCAAACTTCCTGCTGAATTGGAGCTTGACCAGGACACCCCATTGCCCTTTGAGTGTACATATAAGGTAGAAGCTTGAAATGCTGGGCACAAGAAAATGTGTTCCACCAGCATTGCCAGGATCGGATTAGTAAGGCGGGCAATGGGCTGTTATCCGAGTTCCAGCTGTGGGCAGCTTTTTTGCCCAGCTTGTTGGCCAATTTGGAGTGTGTCCGTGCAATTCAGATGCCGCCACTGGCCCAGTGGGGGCCTGAGCAGCCTTTCTAGAGGCAGATTGGCCTCTATTACCTCCCTTTTACCAACCGGTGGAGGTGTCATTTCCGGACTCTCGATGGGCTGGCCAGTTAATGTATGCAGATAGAGCAAGGGCAGGGGGCCTGAGCAGAACTGACCTCACTTATATTCAGGTGTGGTTCACCATTGTGAAGTAATCAGAAAACAAAGGGTCCTGCCAACATTTGCACATTGTTGAATAAGTGACGTTAAGAAAAGATGTCTCTTTTATGGAAACCTCCTTCCTTTTTATAACACTTAAAACACTGAAGCAGTGTTTTGAAAAAAGACGCAATCTACAAATGTGGGCCACTTTTTTTTAGGGTGCCCAGGCCCATTTTTGATCTCAATCCAACCCTGAACACTACCATAGGGCAACACGAATTACCAACTGCCTATCTAGAGAGGGAAGGGAGAATGATATGGACTCACCCAACCAGCTTACATTGCAGAGAGCAGACCTTTGCCCAGGTCAACTTTGAAGCCTGCAGCCACTCACTAGCCCTAAAAGCCACATGAAAGGCCATACAGAGCGCTGCCACGAACAGAGCGGCTTCATATGGTAAGGTGCAGACCGGCGGGAGACTCTCCCCTATTGGAAGTAGTTTTTCAACATCAAAGAGCTGCTTTACATCCTCCCAGAGCCTACAAGTCTCTACCTCCTGTTTAAGGCCATTTATTTGTGAAAAGATGTCATACATTCCAGCCACCCTGACAAAGAGAGCAGAGACCCAAGAGTCACGCGTGAACAATCCAACCCCAATGGTCCCACCCATGAAAATGTGATGGAGTGCCCCACATGTACTTTTTGGGGGTTTTGGTGCTTAAGTGGCTGCGGTGATATCTGTCAACAAGTTTTACCAAGATTTTAAAGATGATTGGGGAATAGAGTGACTTCCTCTGTCAACCCTGGGGTTAAAGTAGCAAATACTCTGCATCCGAAAAGGAAACAAGACCTCATCAGCATTTATTCATTTTACCATTGACCCATTTAACGCTAAATATGAAGTTATTTTTCAGGTAGATAAGTACAAGTTCTTTCAGCAGTGTCAGTTCCATCTTACTATTGAGAGCTGATTGACTCGACCACAGACTTACTAAAAGCCCAAAACACCACAGACAGGTCAAGGAAGTCCACACATGAAGAGCCATCAGAATGGGGAAAAGCTCCATTCATCCCCAGCCCTGAGACAAACCACTCATGTGGCCATGCTTGTGCACACCACTCTGACCCTAAGATGGCACCAAAACCTACATTTCTAGCGTTGTCACTGAATAAGCCCATCGCCTTACTTGACATATTGCAGGCAGGTCAAACTACATAGCCGTTAAAGTTGTGCAAGAAACAAGCCCATATTAAAAGACCCTGGTGACTCTCAGCTGAAAGCCTGGTTCCATTGTGCTTTTCTTTTAAACCAAAAGAAACAATTGACGGACGGAATGCTGGACAATGCAAACATTCACCCCAAGTCACAAGGATCTGGGTTTAATCCATAATTCTTTTGCTCACCACACCACCCCAGTTTGGACCCAGCCATATGCAAATCAGTCTGACCTTGTGCCTCATGGGAACAGTCCAGCCCGAACTGCCAAGCCAGGTCTTCCCTGGACCAGAAACAAGCATCCTGGGACCGGTTTCTTTTAAACTAAACATGGCCTGAGCAATTGATCTTGAGTTTGGGTGGACCCCTGAGATGATGAGGAGGAGGAGGAGGGCGAAGTTAAGCTGACCAATGAATATCCTGGAGTTGATGCAAGTGACTTTGCACACTCCCAAACAGGTCCTTATAGACTCTATGACTACATCAACCTCTCAAGAGGCAAATGGCAGACCGAAAATACAATATCAATCTCAACGCCAACGAGGTAGTGGCGGGCAGTGGCCTTATCAATCGCGGAAAGAACCCCAAACATTGCCATCAGATCAATGAAGTAGGACAAGGATTTTGCATGCTGCTGGAGCCCCGAAGCGCTAAGAGGGCTCTGGCACCCGGGAATCTAAGCACGGTCATGACTTGAACTGTGACAGCATACTTTACAGAGCAGAGATCGACATCTAATGCACCATTCACCGATTCACCTTTGGACGCTGACAAATTATCTATTATTCTGAATTCCATGTGTTCCTTCTTAGCAACATCCGGGAGCTCACAAAGTTTGGGAAACAGCCTTTACACCATGGTTTTTACCATGTTGTGCCTTTATCGCACATGTTTTTAGAACGCATATGCTTTTACATTATATGCCTTTACCGCACATTTAAGGTAAGCTCAGGGCTGTGGGGGTCTACCCCACAAATACATTGTTTGTGTATATATATATATATATATATATATATATATATATATATATATATATATATATATATATATATATGTGTATACATATATATATATATACATATATATATATATATATATATATATATATATATATATATATATATGTGTATACATATATATATATATACATATATATATATATATATATATATATATATATATATATATATATATATATATATATATATATATATATATATATATATATATAAACAATGTGTGGTAAAGGCGTATGTTGCAAAAGCATATGCGGTCCAATAAAATGTGGGGTAAAAAATGCGTGGTAAAGGCATGCAGAGTATTTCCCTGTGTTGTTCCGTCACACAACCACAAAGTTTTTGAGTCGCACTGCCCCGAAGGAACTGGCCATCCTGCCAAAAATCTTTCCTTCTCCAGCTTTCTCCAAAGCCCTTCCTTATTAGCTGGTAGAGACTGCTAGGTCTTACAAAAGTTGTTCCCAACCATCCCCAGGGTGGGGCATCTAGAAATGTTGTGGAAACCAAAGTAAAGTTGTTGGGCCACATATGGATCAAGATAAGAATGAAGCCAACGGATAATCGCCTGTCAGAGTGCCTTAAGGGGCAAGTTTTCATGCACATCACCACCGGGCTTCCTTCCCTTTGGATTTCTGAAACATTTGCATTCAGGGTAGGAAGGGAGGCCACAGACATCCATTGGTGCTTGGACTTGGAGGGACCACCTAGGCATGTAAGTGTTTTCTTGTTATAAGCCTAGCAAGCCCTTTTTCTCTCCCCAGAAGGCAATGCAAAGGTCCCGGTTCCCACCACTTTCTCCCTTTTTAACATCACACAATGTAGACATGCATTAAAATACCTTGACCCCATTACATGTTTGGATTAGACACCTTCTTCAACCGGACAGCCTTGCTATACTCCTTAAAGGAATTACCTACAAACTCCTTTCGGCGCTATCCCATTTTGATAATAAGTCATCTGGGGCCGGTGTGATGGCCACTTCTCCTGCACAATTGATTGGTCAACCCGCTCACCCAATTAGTCAATGTTTCTTCAACTTGAGGCATGTGCTGCTTGTGTGTACAATCTTTTCTGTCTTTACCCTCCTCAGTTGCCGGCTTCTCCAAAATCAAATCAAATAAGTCAATAAAATCCCATTTTCGAATCTTTTCTTTCACCACCTCAGACAACTGAAACCCCAATTGATCCTCAGGCAAAAGAGCAGAGTCGGGCACCGGGACCACCGCTGGTCTAATACCATTATTATTATGTTGTCTTTTTCTCCCGGCTTCGTATTTTGGGTGGATCTGGCCACTGATGTAGGCCGCTTTCCGACCCCCCAGCCTATGTGGACCTTTGAGTCCGGCTTGCGTCCTGGTATTTGATCCAACCCCTGTCCCACCTACATTTGTCCATGAGGTCACTACCTGTGTGTAGAATTCTGCTGCCTACAGCTTACCTACTGCCAGTAAAACCACTGACCTCCTTGTGTTGGCGCGGTTACCTGCAACCTCACTCATCTCGAGTTTGCCCGCATTGGCCCCAAAAAGCGAATCGTTCCAGTTTAAGGAACCAACAGGGCTAGACTGGCCGTAGCAGGCACCATAATGATTTCCACATGAGCCGGAAGGGTGGGGACTGGGTTTTGGCCTGTGGGGGGTTGGTTTTTTGTTACTAGGGGACAGTTTTACAGCAGTTCTGCAATATCGGCCCCCTGTAACAAAAACAGCAGCAGTTACCAGCAGTAGTGTTTACATCAGCACCCAAAAGCACCCCCTACTCCCCCCCCCACCTAAGGCCGGTCCAAGTTAATTGCCAAGGCTGGTTTGCATCCCCAGTCCGACAGTGACCAAGGGGGCACTCAAGCCAACCTAAGGCACAGTTCATTATTCTGAGGTGGGCTCCCCACCATGTCATTCACTGCAACTGACCCTGTGGCTGGTGTGGTGGTGTCAAGGATCACCACAGGAGTGACTGACCGCCGGCGTTCGACTAATGCCTCTGTTGCTACAAGCGCACATGCCGACATTTTACAAGTGGAAATTGGGAGATTTTGCAGATAAATGGGGCAATTCATTTCTTCCATTGACTTACATTGAGTCAGAGGCCATTTCAGGCAGGAGACAGGTAAAAGAAAGCTATTTGTGTGCCTAAAATCGGGAGTCTCCCGTCTGAATCTGGCATTTTGGTATCTATGCTGTGTTTGTTTTTTTTTACAGCAAAACAATGGAACATAAAGACATATTTTTGTCCAGGCACAAGGACACAATGGCCTTTACATACGTGGAGTTCCTATCAGTGACATGGTATCAGTTTGGGTACCAGGTGGCAGCCAGGGCTGCTGAGGGCACGTCTCCCCCTGGCAGATGTGCCATCTAATAATAAAACAACTTCAAAGATGTAAAGCTTTTAATCACACCTGGGAACGGGCTGCCAAGCAGACTCAAAAGGCAGAGGCTAAACTAATTTCAGTTCCCACTGAGTCACAAAGCATCTTGGTGAATAGATTCATCTTTTTGAGCTCAGAAGTTAATCTGTGCGAGGCACAGCAAGCCACATTGTTATGAGATTCCCCCCTAAACTGCACTGCGCGACTAGATATTTTAACCGAATCGACCTGCGAGTTCGGAAATAACCTTCGTAGCAGGTGCAGTGGGGTAGTGTGTCAACCCCAGGGCACTAACATTTCTACTTCCCCCGGAAGGCCTCGCAGTATAATCGCTAAGGACTGAATGAAACCAAGGGGCATATTTACAATGGGATATCACCACCAGAACGTCACTTTTAGTGACGTTCTGGTGGCAATATCCCCTTCTCCTTATTTATAAAGCGGCATTTAGCCAATTAATGTGGCTTAACGCCTCCTTGTAAATAAGGCTCCTTTTCACTCTTCACTTAGCGTGAATGGAGCGTGTAATGGGTGTTGCAGTGGGTGTTTCGCGGCAACACCCATTGCTTTTTGACGTTGCCCCATATTTACAAGGATGGGGCAGTGCCAAAAACTAAGGACAGGTAAAACCTGGTCTTAGAATGGCAATACGAGGAGAAATCATTCATTTCTCCTCATATTTTGCTATTCTGCAGCACGCATAGAAACAGCAAAGAGCCTTTCAAGATTGGTTATGTGGTTAGGTGTCCCTTTCTGCATATAAACAATCACCCCTGCAGTGCAGGCACCCATGCAACATGGTGCAATGGGGGCCTGCGCTGGCAAAATGAAATGAAATGAAAATTAAACTTATATAGCGCGTAACTACCCTGAGGCCTCGCAGCGCAGGGGTGCGCTGTGTTTTTGTAAATAGAGCGCATCCCTGTGTTTAAAAAATGTTGGAACACGGCTAGGGTGACCATCCACCCGTAAGTTTCATAGACCGTCCGTTATTTTAATGTGATGTCCTTCAGGCATTCGCAATTTCAGACATCGTACTAAAATCAAATTGGGGAATTTCAGGAAGGTATGCTTGAGTTTAAAGGTTTTCACTCGGGGCCTCTTTAACCCCTTGACTGCGTTGGCTATTCCGCCGCAGTGCTAAGGGGCGGGGGGGGCGCGCGGCGCACCCATGCTGGTGATGGAACTGCTCCGTCACCAGCCGCGGTTGCGCTGTGCTCATGACGGAGCGGTTCCGTCACGGCCCCGCCCACTCAATGGAACGCTCAGTGCAGGCGTGGAATCCGCGCCGCGCAGGCGTGCCGAGCGGGCCGTGACGGAACCGCTCCGTCATCAGCACAGCGCGACCGCGGCTGATGACGGAGTGGTTCCGTCACCAGCAGGGGAGCGGTTAAACTGTCGCCTGAGGCTGTCTGCAGCAGCCCATACCGAACCTCGCACAGACTGTGGACTGGCCCACTGTCATTCTGAGACTGCAGCTGATTATCACATATAGAATGACAATGGGCCCTATTGTAGTGACAGCATGTGGTGTGCCTTCTCCTGCATCAGACTAGGGCAAGGCATTCTGCTTTTGTCTTGGCGCCGAGCTGGAGAAAATTAAAATAAAAAAACTGTTGGAGGCAGAGCATTTATTTGTGCAAAACCTCCATCTATAGATCATTTACCACATTGTCAAGGTGGATATTTGTGAAGGGTAAAAGTGATAACCACTTTTAAAATAGTATTCAGTTCAGTTTCTGATGTCTCTGAAAACATTATCCCTTAATAAATATAAGGTGCAAGGTAAAAGAATTCTGAGTAAAAGTGAATACAATAAGCTATTCGGCGAAGTGCTTCTTAATGTCATGGGACTGGAACAGCGTTTTCACTGTACATTTAAAAGTTGGATTTAAACATACATATACAAAAATACTATTTAATGTTTATTGTCACATTAGCACAAATCTTGATTGCAGAAACAGCCTGATGTCGCTTTGCAAAGTTGCGCGCATACTGAAAAACTGTGAAGTGCACAATTGTCTCAACCTTATGTAAACTTATTTTGACTTGTACTTATTTTGGTTGTCTATTTACTTACTTATTACTTATATACTATTGTGCCACCTCCTCTGTATGTTTGTAAAACGTATGTTTTGTCTCAAATTTTTGTCCTGAATTTTGACCTTCTGTCTTTTGTTTTGAATTTTGACCCTTTGTCCTGAATTTTTACACTGGCCATCCTGAATTTGCACCCGTGGCAATTGGTCACCCTAAGAACAGCGGTACCAAATTTGGCGTAACATCACGCTCTGATATTTTATTGTAAATATCCCCCAAAGCTTCACTGCACAAATTCAAAGGGTCAGATTGCATCATGCAACACATGAGGAATTCAACGGATTCTGCATCCTCATTTGCACTGATCCAGGCATCATTTCCCTCAAATTGAGAGGCCAGATTACATTGCATTCCACCCCTGCAAATTTTCACTGACATTTACGCTGATCGACCAATTAAAAAACCTCTTTTGAACTGAGAGACTGGTGCAAAAAAATGTACCTGTGCAAATATGTTTTTGTGCACTGAGCGTCCAGTTGAAAAATCTGCTCAAAATTGCCCTACATTGCTCAACTGTTCCACAATCTACTATTTGCCCTTCACCTCAAGACTCCATATGTTTACAGAGGTGTGCAATCAAAACAGCTGACATCTTTTCTGAGAGGCCCATTTTAAAGCACCCGGGGACCATATGAGATTTGAGAGCCGTAGCTACCTGTGCCATCTGTTACAAACAGGCTTGTTAACTGATCGTTTTATAGGGTGGCCAGATTTTGAAAACCAAAAACCGGGACATTCTTCAAACATAGAAGAACTACAATTTTGTATGGTCCCAGGGGCACAGGGTGGCTTAGTTGGCAGTGCAAAAAAATACACAAGCTCTGCTTCTGAATAGTGCAACTCTTACACATTTTATAATCTATGCTAATTAAATTGCTTTCTGATAAGGGCTGCTAACTAATCCTGCACTAGAACGCATGAAAAACTTGCCCTGATTTGTGTTCAATTGGCCAATTGGTCCTCTCTGAAAACTGGCTAAACTTACTGCAGTTTACTGGGACAGATGATGAAAAACTGGCACTGCCTCAGCAAGTCCAGAATGCATAGGAATGCTATTACTTGAGCAGATGTTGATCAAGACCTTCCTAGTGAGCTGAAGGCAAGCCGCATACCTGTGGATGGTTGTTACGCAGAGGCCAGATCTGCAGTCTGCACCTCCTGTTCAGCCAGAGCTATAGCGGTTTAATGTACCAATTCACCATGAAGGATGCTAGGGCTGAGGGAGAGTGACACATCCATCCTGTCTCACTGCATATTCCATCTTAACTCCCAGCGTGCCCTGCCCTACTATAAATAAGACAACTTGAAACCACCAAGAGGTATTGGAATAGATCAAGAAGAAGTCTTTGAGAAGTGGCTATCACAACTCAGTTCTTTGGCAGGGAGACCACCTGTGCTCCCTGGACCTTTTTAGGTTGTAGAAATCCCTTGGTAGGATAATCTTGATATGGGACTAAATTTGTCCCGCGGCTAATGCCTCTTCAGAAGCAACTGCCTTACTGGAAATTCTTAGCATTTAGTATCTTACCCAATAGTACCATGAATGACAAGAAGACTTGGCAAACACTTTTTCCTTTTAAGCCAACCTAACTATCTCTGGTTGTGCCTCATCAGAACAGGTGCAGCAGTACTTCTTGGTTGTATAGACGAGGCTTGACACTCTTCCTGTTTGTACCCTACCCGGCATTCAACCAAAGGAACGGATGCCAGTCTCATCGCATAGCCTAGCCGCGAGACTCACCACTGTCTGTTGCCATGCTGTGGCCTCTAAAGGACGCATTCTGATCAAAAATGTCAAAGGTTTGGCTCTTCTAGGAATCAAAACAGTTGGCGTTTCATTTATCCGTTAGATTGCACGGACAGACCTCCAAGACTCAGCTGGCTGGAGCTGCAGAATATGGGCAATTATTTTCAGTTGACCTATCATCAGTGGACCTCTGCTGGTAGGCCATCTCATTCTAAGGCTCTCTGAGACCTAGGAAGTATTACTACTAGAATGACTTGATAAAGGTAAGTCAGAGGTGTGGTACTGTGTGAGCACATTCGACCATAAGACATTTCAAGATCATGACGCGAATTGCTGCTAGCCCTGCTTTGAAGTTGTTTGGTGGTTTGCTGAACCTCTGGAGCCTTTCTAAAGGATCATCAGGGGGTCGCCAAGAACAGTCCCAATGTGCAACAAACAGTGCAAAGGGACCAATTAAAATAACTACCCCTTGTCAAGAGATAAAATTAGAAATTGAGGGGATGAGATGCCTCTCTAGGGCCTTTGTGCTCGACTAGACTGGCGACGCTGCAGAACTCCCTGGTGAACCAATCACACAGGTGGCATTAAAAACAGATCAATTTACTTCTCTGCTGTACCGCGACAAATTCAAACCATCTGCTGCAGGCCCTGGGGAAGTGGCGACACTGAAAGGAAATACCCTGAACAGACAGTGCTAGGTTTGCCACTGAATGCAAGGACAACAGAAATTGTACAGTTTGGGAAGGCCCACTCCGTGTGGTCTGAGAATTGGTGACCTCAGAGTCTGGGTGCAGCTCCCATTCCATAATTGATAGTGAGGAAATCTAGGAATCATGGCAGATGAGAACCTTTCCATGAAAGAACATGTGAGTGCTCTCACAGGTTTCTACTTTAGAATCATGTGCCCTCTCAGGAATTTATTTAGGTGGCTACCGGGTTAGTCAAGAAAATCCCTAGTTTAGGACCATATAATCATCTGCCTGGACTATGGCAATAAACTATGGAGAGAGGATGTAGCATTGCGGCTAGAGCTGTCGACCTCGAAGCTGGGGAACCGGGTTCGAGTCTTGGCAACCACGCTCAACATCCTGTGATTCTGGGCAAATCACGTCTTCTCCCCGTGCCTAACAAAATGAACGTGTCCTCATATATTAAAACTGGCGCTCATGTAAAGTGCTCTGATACCTGATGTCTCGGGTCTAGTTCGCGCTATATAAAACTAAAAAAAAACAATTACAAAACAAATGCTCGTCATGAATGAAGGACAATTTGCCAAACTCCAGGTAGTTCAGAATACTGCCCCGGTTACTTACCGGTAATCTTCATTACTCCGAGTCCTTGTCTTCCTCGCCACAGTAATTACCCATGAGCCTCCGGCTCCCACAGAAACTCCAAGCAAACTTTACATTCTAGTCTCCCTCTCCCTCCTCCAATATGGCCCCCATTGGCTACAGCCAATCCCATAAAGGGATAAAGAAAACGCCCAAACGACCTGAAGCCAAGCCGCCGACATGAAGCCACCAAGAGGGCCGGGAGGGAAGGGAAACTATACTGTGGCAAGGAAGACAAGGACTCAGAGTAATGAAGATTACTGGTAAGTAACCGGGGCATTACCTCCTCGTCCGTCTTCCTCACCACAGTAATTACCCATGAGCCGATACCAAAGCCAAGCAGCTTCATGTAAGGAAAAACAGCCCACACGAGTAAGGCAGCAAACAACAAGTTTATTGAATCAGAGTCAGATAAACAAAAGAGATCGCCATCAAGGTACACTGGCAGAAAGCACCGAAGAGGCAAAGGAAACCGAGCCCCCACCCCCAACCTGAAGGCGGTAATGGGACATGAAAGTATGAGGGGACGATCAAGTAGCAGCCCGACAAACATCCACCATGGAAACACCCTTAATCGCCGCCCAAGAGACAACCACAGACCTGGTGGAACGGCCTTGAACAGGATGGGATTGAACTTTGGAAACAGAACCATATGCCAACAAAATGGCCTGCTTAATCCAACAACTGACCGTGGAAAGGGAAGGCTTCAAGTCTTGACGGGACAAACCAACATTGACAAATACATTGTCCACCCTACAGAACGAAGACGTGCGGGACAAATACACCAACAATGCACGTCGAACATCCAACAGATGTAAAAGACACTCCTCGGCCGAGGAGGGATCAGGGCATAGAAAAGGAAGGACCACCTCTGCAGACCGATGAAAGAGGGAATCAACCTTCGGGACAAAAGTAGGGTGAGGTCGCAACACCACTCTATCCGACAAAACAACCAAAAAACGGAGCAGACCGCAGAAAAGCCCCCAATTCCCCAATACGCCTGGCAGAGTAAATTACGAAGGAACACAACACACTAACTTCCCCCTTCCCAATACCTGAGGACAAGCGGGGCTGCTCCAGCAACACCCCAGCCCCCATTCACCTGAACATCAGGCCGACAGCACTCGGAGTAGTGCAGACACTAAAAAACAGGTCGTTTGGGCGTTTTCTATATCCCTTTATGGGATTGGCTGTAGCCACTGGGGGTCATATTGGAGGAGGGAGAGGGAGACTAGAATGTAAAGTTTGCTTGGAGTTTTTGTGGGAGCCGGAGGCTCATGGGTAATTACTGCGGCGAGGAAGACGGACGACGAGGTAATGCGGCATGGCTACTTTGTCATCTTCCACCTCAATCGCCATCAGGATCTATTCTAAGAAGCCTTCATTATCTGCCTATAAAAAGCGAATGGTGTTTAAACTTCTCTGCCTGGTCCATAAATCCTTGCATGGGAACGGACCACAATACCGGCAGGTTAAACTCCAATGTTATGCCTCCACTCGGAGTCTTAGGTCTATCAGAAAACTCTTTTTACAACATTGGTGCATCCGCCCCAATAGGTATGGGGGGCGATCATTCTTGTACCTGGCCCCTCAGCACTGGAATCAGCTTCCATCACATCTACAAGCCTGTTCTGATTTTAGACAGTTCAAGAAAGCCCTTAAAACTTGGTTGCTTAATCGTTCCCTTTAATTTCTCTGTTTAGATGCTTCAAACTTCTATGCATCTTAACCTGTAGAATTGTAGCAGCGCCTAGAGACCCTTTTAGGGTGATTTGTTGCACTTAATAAATAATAATAATAGGTGACATGCTGAAATTTGGGGGTGCTTTGTTTGATCTTGTGTCAGGTTGAGAAAGCAAGCACCGTATTGATTCAAAGAGCACAGGCATTCAAAGGATTAATTTTTAGGTCTTCTTTAAACCCACAGTTTGACTTGTTTGAGATTCATTGTGGGCAATGTTCGTAACTAGAGAATTCAAGAATTCAAGAGAAATGTAAGCAGTCTATGTGTCTATTTAAACTCAGGGATTAGGGGCCCAGATATAGCTTTCTTCATATCAATGACTTGCCTGCTTGTAGCAAGATGAAGAGCAGAACAGTGTGATCCTCTTCAAGTTTGTATTGGAAGAAATATGTCAGAGAAAAGTCTTTATTAAATGGCAGACACTGAAACTAACTTAACAACCGTTACACTATTGCTCAAAAATCTTGATAATTGATATTGCTGTTTCATCACTACAAACATTACATGTATATTAGCCACACATCTACAACGTTATATTGTCAATACTTTTACTTTGTCAGCTCCCTTTGCCCTGCACATTACCTGAACCCTAATCGTAACCCTATCACCAATGCAACCCATAAACAGTGGTGGTCGGCATGACCCTTGGGAGGTGAGGGGCGCGCAGGAGGGGGTTACGCAATGAAAAAAAAAATTACATAAATAAACACTTACCTTGCCGCCGGGTCTTGCGGCCGTCTCTGTACCTGCTCTCCTCGTCGAGAACAGGAAGCACAGCAAGGCTCCCCTGTCCAATCACAACGCTGCAGTGCAGCATTGTGATTAGCAATGGCGGTCCGAACGCTCTTATGGTAATATGGCGGTCGGGAGACCGCTGCGCCTCACTAGTCCGGCAGTCTGTGGACCACCAGACTCATAATTATGCCCTTAAGGATGGTACATACTATTGGATTCGTTTGCAGCAGTGTTTCCATTATCAAGGTTACTACTTTTTATTATTTTTATTTTTTTACCGATTTGCACATATATAAATCCAGCCAGAAAACCATATATTTCTCTGTGGGTATTTATTTTGTAAATATGGAGAAAAAAAAACACAACAGGAAATAGGTCTTATTTTGAGTGAGGTTTGTTGTTTCAATCATGAATGCTAGGCCAGTGGCTGAGCAAACTGAAATGAGGGGACAAGTTGTGCTAATTAAGCATGGGCGGAAAATCCGTTACGCTCGCGGATTTTGCGGATTTTCGGGAAATCCGCAATCCGCGAGATTTGCGGATTTCCCGCAAAATCCGCAAATTCGCACGCAGCGGATTTTTTTGGCGGCGCGCGGCGTTGGTGATACAATTTTTGCGGCGCGCGGCGTTTATCATCGTTTGCCGAGTTGTTTTTTTCGATAGTTTGCGAGTGCTGCGCCATTTTGGATCTTGCTGTGTGATCCCGCGGGAATTGGCGAGCGCGATTACGTCATCGCGGCTTGCCAGCGATAGTTTGTCAACGCGAGTACGGCGAGATCACGTCTCGCGGTACTTCGCAATTGCGAGATTTGAGATGCGGCGAGCGAAAATATAAATTTGCAATTCTGCACAAGAAATCCACCAGCAAGCAGCATAAACCTTCTAGAAATGATGATTTTTATGTGAATAACTCCTTAGTTTGACATTTGCCTGCACTTTTTTAGCGAGGAGTCCATTTTGGGGAGGGGTGCAGGGGGGTGGGAGGAAGGAAGTGCCCCACAGTCTTCAACTTCCTGTTCCTGTTCAGCAGGCTCCTCCCAGTGCTTTGTCCATCTCCTGGTCACTTTTCATTTGGATGTGCAGCTGGAAGGATTACTTTTTGTGGATGCTGCTGGATCTTTGGATTTGAGGCCTTTTTGACTTTCTTTGGATCACTGTTGGATTAGAAATTTTACAAGTAAGTTTGTTTGGGGCAATACAGTTGCTGCAATTAAAATTTTGGAATTTTCGATTTTTGGGCTGTTTTGGGGCCTTTTTCCCAGGGGTACTCAGTGGTGGGTGGACTGAGTCTTTCTGTGGGGTGTCTTGAATTTAAACATCATGGAGGGGCTGGATGGCTTGGGATTGTGCTTATTTTTCAGTGATTTTCGTTTTTTTGGGCTGTACTTGTGGCCTTTTCACCAGGGGTAGTGAGTGTTGCATGGGCCTAGTCTTTCTGTGGGGTGTCTTGAATTTAAACATCATGGAGGGCATGGATGGAATGGGATTGTGCTGATTTTTCTGTGTTTTTCGATTTTTGACCTGTTGTTGGGGCCTTGACCAGGGGTAGTGAGTGGTGCATGGGCCTAGTCTTTCTGTGGGCTGTCTTGAATTTAAACATCATGTAGGCCATGGATGTAATGGGATTGTGCTGATTTTGCAGTGTTTTTCGATTTTTGGGGGTGTTCATGGGGAGGGACATGCCATGTGGCTGGTGGCCATTTTGAGTGCAGCTACAGGCACTGGCCATGTGCTGGCAGGCAAGTGGCCATTTTGAATGCAGGCTTTGTTGTTAGGCCTCCAACCATTTTGCCTACTTTTCAACCTTTATTTATGCCCAGGGGTAGTGAGTCTTGCATGGGCCTAGTCTTTCTGTGGGTTGTCTTGAATTTAAACATCATGGAGGCCATGGATGGAATGGGATTGTGCAGATTTTTCAGTGATTTTCGTTTTTTGGGCCTGTACTTGTGGCCTTTTCACCAGGGGTATTTGAGTCTAGCATGGGCCTAGTCTTTCTGTGGGCTGTCTTCAACTTAAACATCATGGAGGGCATGGATTGAATGGGATTGTGCTGATTTTTCTGTGTTTTTCGATTTTTGACCTGTTGTTGGGGCCTTGACCAGGGGTAGTGAGTGGTGCATGGGCCTAGTCTTTCTGTGGGGTGTCTTGAATTTAAACATCATGGAGGGCATGGATGGAATGGGATTGTGCTGATTTTGCAGTGTTTTTCGATTTTTGGGGGTGTTCATGGGGAGGGACATGCCATGTGGCTGGTGGCCATTTTGAGTGCAGCTACAGGCACTGGCCATGTGCTGGCAGGCAAGTGGCCATTTTGAATGCAGGCTTTGTTGTTAGGCCTCCAACCATTTTGCCTACTTTTCAACCTTCATTTATGCCCAGGGGTAGTGAGTCTTGCATGGGCCTAGTCTTTCTGTGGGTTGTCTTGAATTTAAACATCATGGAGGCCATGGATGGAATGGGATTGTGCTGATTTTGCAGTGTTTTTCGATTTTTGGGGGTGTTCATGGGGAGGGACATGCCATGTGGCTGGTGGCCATTTTGAGTGCAGCTACAGGCACTGGCCATGTGCTGGCAGGCAAGTGGCCATTTTGAATGCAGGCTTTGTTGTTAGGCCTCCAACCATTTTGCCTACTTTTCAACCTTTATTTATGCCCAGGGGTACTAGTGAGTCTTGCATGGGCCTAGTCTTTCTGTGGGTTGTCTTCAACTTAAACATCATGGAGGGCATGGATTGAATGGGATTGTGCAGATTTTTCAGTGATTTTCGTTTTTTGGGCCTGTACTTGTGGCCTTTTCACCAGGGGTATTTGAGTCTAGCATGGGCCTAGTCTTTCTGTGGGCTGTCTTCAACTTAAACATCATGGAGGGCATGGATTGAATGGGATTGTGCAGATTTTTCAGTGATTTTCGTTTTTTGTGCCTGTACTTGTGGTCTTTTCACCAGGGGTATTTGAGTCTAGCATGGGCCTAGTCTTTCTGTGGGCTGTCTTCAACTTAAACATCATGGAGGGCATGGATTGAATGGGATTGTGCAGATTTTTCAGTGATTTTCGTTTTTTGGGCCTGTACTTGTGGCCTTTTCACCAGGGGTATTTGAGTCTAGCATGGGCCTAGTCTTTCTGTGGGCTGTCTTCAACTTAAACATCATGGAGGGCATGGATTGAATGGGATTGTGCTGATTTTTTCTGTGTTTTTCGATTTTTGACCTGTTGTTGGGGCCTTGACCAGGGGTAGTGAGTGGTGCATGGGCCTAGTGTTTCTGTGGGGTGTCTTGAATTTAAACATCATGGAGGGCATGGATGGAATGGGATTGTGCTGATTTTGCAGTGTTTTTCGATTTTTGGGGGTGTTCATGGGGAGGGACATGCCATGTGGCTGGTGGCCATTTTGAGTGCAGCTACAGGCACTGGCCATGTGCTGGCAGGCAAGTGGCCATTTTGAATGCAGGCTTTGTTGTTAGGCCTCCAACCATTTTGCCTACTTTTCAACCTTTATTTATGCCCAGGGGTAGTGAGTCTTGCATGGGCCTAGTCTTTCTGTGGGTTGTCTTGAATTTAAACATCATGGAGGCCATGGATGGAATGGGATTGTGCTGATTTTGCAGTGTTTTTCGATTTTTGGGGGTGTTCATGGGGAGGGACATGCCATGTGGCTGGTGGCCATTTTGAGTGCAGCTACAGGCACTGGCCATGTGCTGGCAGGCAAGTGGCCATTTTGAATGCAGGCTTTGTTGTTAGGCCTCCAACCATTTTGCCTACTTTTCAACCTTTATTTATGCCCAGGGGTACTAGTGAGTCTTGCATGGGCCTAGTCTTTCTGTGGGTTGTCTTGAATTTAAACATTATGGAGGGCATGGATGGATTGGGATTGTGCTGATTTTGCAGTGTTTTTCGATTTTTTTTGTGCTCTATAACTGAACTGATGTTCCTCTGTCTTCCATTTTTTTTAGGTGCACAAGACTCAAGAGAACCACCAGTGCCAGGAAGAAGTCCTGCAGCGGTGTGTGTGTGCAGCATAACGTCACGCGACGTCACGTCTGGCCTCAGACAACTCTACAATTCGTGCAACTGCGGCCTGCTGTCTGACCTGCTCTGAAGAAGATGGCCCCGCCCCCAAAGAAAGTTCTCCGTAGCTCCTCTAGCAAGAAAGTTGCTAGTAAGGAGCAGAAGAAGCAAGGTACCAAGGAGGCTGGTGTGCCACCCGCCACGTTTTTTGGGAGCAAAAAAAAAAGTACGCCTGCTGCAGCAGGTTCTGCTGGGGACCAAGCTGGGAGCAGCACCCCTGCTCCATTGGGTTCAGTGCCTCCACCACCACGCCAACTTAAGTCAAAGCCCTTGAGTGCTTCAGAGGCAGTCAGTGTACTTCTCCAATCACCATCGACCAGTGATGTTGGCTCATCGCAAGAAAGTAGCAGCAATGTCCCTGAATCAACACAGCCGCAACAACAACACCATGTGCAAGTACACGCCCAAGTACATGTGGAAGGAGAGGCAGCAAAAGGAGATGCGCAAGCAAAGGTGCATGGAGGTTCACAAGTGCCCACAATAGTTGTTCCTCCCGAAGTAGGGGCACATCAGGAAATCGACAATGAAGCCGAGGTATCATTGGAAGCCACTCTTCCTGATGATCATTCATTGTCTTCCACATCCCTAGCAAGGAAAAGATCAAGGGGGGTGTCTACATCTTCTTCAAGCCCACCGCCTTCTGATGATCTGGATGACGAATGGGTACCACCACGGCAGCCTGAGAGTGAGGCACACCATGATCTGACACCGGTACCTAAGCGTAAAAGGAAGGTCGTCCAAAAACTCAAACCTATGGAGTGTGATGAGGCTCAACAAGAAGTGACAGATACTGCTGGTGATGAAGCCTCTCACGATGACGACGAGCCAGTCATCACAAAGGTCACTGCAGCCCCACCGGGCATGCAGCAAAGAGACATTTTGACCCTATCCCGAGAAGCTGCTGAGCGTGATGATGATGTCGGCGAGGAGGCAATGGAAATGGAATCATTAGATTTGGAGTTAAGTAGTACACCAAAACCTACCGCTTCCATATTTCTTCGCAAGAAGGTACCCACCTCGTCCTCGACCTCAATTCGTGGTGGTGAAAGTGCAAAACGTACTGAAGTTCGGCAATCCACATCCTCCACTTCATCTGGCATTAGCAGCAGGACCACCACCACCAGTATCGCCGCCTCCTCCGGCCCCCGAAGACATTTCAAGTCTCCAGTTTGGGACTTCTTTAGTGTTTGCCCAAAAAATGAAAACATAGCCATTTGTAGCATTTGTAAGCTTCGAGTTAGTCGTGGTAAGTTGGGTTCCAACTATGGTACCGGAGGCCAGAGAGGTCATCTTAGGAGAACGCACGATGTCCAATGGTTTGCGCACCTACACACGATCAAGGAAGCCGCAATTGCACGCAATGAAAACGTTGTTTTTTCATCTGGTGATGACGAGGAGGTACAAGACGATTCAAACACTTCACTTACACCCAGTTCCCCTGTCAGCAGCACACCCCATGGGAGCCACACTAAGAGTGTGGGAGAGAGTGAGACATCAATGCGGAAAAGTTCATCAGCGAGCGTAACTGGGTCGAAGAGATCATCATCATCCCGTAAATCCTTGGTCCAGGGCAACATTAAAAAGATGTTGTTTACAGAAGCGCAATATGAACGCAACCACCCAATGACCCGTCTGTATAACACTAAGCTGGCTAAAATGCTAGCTCTGGACCTTCTCCCTTTTTCTTTTGTAGAAGGGGTTGGTTTTCTAGAATTAGTGACAGCGCTCTGCCCTAAATGGAAGGTTCCTAGCCGGTTCTATTTTGCACGAGTTGCGGTTCCAGCACTACATGAAGATGTTCTGAAGGTGATTGGGGCAGCTTTGCAGAAGAGTGCTGTTCACACTATACATCTGACAACAGACATGTGGACCAGTGGCGCAGGCGCTGATTACATGTGCATCACTGCACACTGGGTCTCTTTTTCAGGGGTTAAAGCAAAGCTAAACTCAGGTGTTGACACTAACATTGTTTTTAAAGGTGCTCGGAAACATGCAACACTAGCCATGTTTGGTTTGGAGAAACGTCACACAGCAGAAAACATTTTGGATGTCTTTAACACAAAGGTCCTTAACTGTCTGTCCCCACTAAAACGCAAGGTTGGTTATGTTTCCACGGACAATGGCTCCAATATAGTTAAGGCCATGAGGGACGGTTACTATTTCAGAGTGCCGTGTTTGGCGCACTGTATAAACCTGGTTGTCCAAAAATTCTTGGGTAATAAAGGCAGTGCAGCGTACGGTGTATTGGACACCTGCCGAAAAATGTGCAAGCATTTCAGCCATTCTTTTAAGGCCCGGAAGCAGCTGAGGAGCCTGCTATATCAACATCAAATGCCAGTGAAAGCACTCATCCAGGAGGTGGTAACACGTTGGAACTCAACCTTCTACATGCTTGAGCGTCTGTATGAGCAGTATACGGAACTCGATCAATATTTCCTTAAAGAGGGTGCAGAGGAGCTGAGGATGGGTGGGCCGCAATGGAACATAGTTGAAAGCCTGACACGCATGCTTCGTCCTTTTGAGTTCTTCACGCGTGCAGTCAGCAAGGAGGACTCTAATTTGGGAAAAGCTATCCCATTGTTGTACATGCTGGAGGACCAACTGAAGGAGGTGTGTTCTGTGTTTAGAAAAGATAAAAACCAAGACTCTTTGCTTCTGGCCGAGCAATTATTAGAGCTCCTAGAAGGTGATGAACGTCTTAAAAAGATCCACTCAGAACAGCATTACATTTGTGCTACTATTCTGGATCCACGCTACAAAAAGGCGCTGGCAGGCCAAGCATTCTTTCCTTTTGATGATGAACATGTTCTAAAGTACAAACGTTGGCTAGCCTTGTCAGCCAAGAAGTTTGAAACAGAACGGCTGGAAATTGAAGGAAATGGCAGTACATCAGCAGGCCATCCCCAGTCAAAACAATCCACTTCTGCACCTGTGGCTGTGGCACAAGTGACCTCTCAGCCGTTAAAGACACCGGCAACCGGATCATCTGCACGAAAGACAACAGAAACATTGGAGGCTGAAGAGGATTGGCTAGCTCTGCGTGGGTTTGGTTCTCAAAAGGTCAGAGGCACAGCAAGAGCTAAGCAAAGTGGAGGAACCTTGGATGAGGACCTTGAGTCGATGGTGAAGGACTATCTGAATGACTCAACAGAGGTCTATGTAATTCTGACCCATTGGCGTATTGGCATGGGAAAAAAGAATTGTGGCCACAGCTCACCAACCTGGCTTTAAACTACTTGTCTTGCCCACTCGCAAGCGTGTCTTCTGAACGGGTTTTCAGTGCGGCTGGTGGGATTGTAACTCCCAAACGGAGCCGCCTCTCGCCCAAAAATGTGGAGAGGTTAACAATGATCAAGATGAATCAGCACCTCATACCACCAGATTTCAGAGTACGAGAGAGCGTGCCGGATGAAGAGGAGGTGGACAGCAACATAGATGAGGGAATTTCTACTCTGTCAGGTGACACTGAGCTCACCCTGCCTGAATTTGCAGAGTATGATGACGAAGCCTTATTCTTATTCCTGGACCGTGATACCGACTTCGAGCCCTGAAAATGAGACAACGAATCAATAACTTTCTTTTTCATCCTTATTCACTTTTATTCCTGTGTGTCTGTCTTTCTTTGTTGTGCACAGTTAATATAATTCAAACTTTAATCAGATAATCACAAAAACAAGCCCATCAGCAGAACTGTCTTCACTTGTTTGCTAATTTATTTGAAGGTGCCGCAGTCTGCATTCCTCAGGTTCACAAGTTCAGAAGAACATGCTCCTCTATCCTCCTCCTCCAGACTCCTATTTCCATCAAAGCAGAGGGCTGGTTTATGCCCAATGAAGAAAGACTCAGCACTTGTGGGGGTGTTGTTCTACCTCTTTGCAGGTGAGTTGACGGGTCTGGGGCCATTGCTGGGAAGCACTAAAAGTGGTTTGGACCAAATCCGAGGCGGAAATTTTTTTGTGTTTTTGATGACTTGCTTGCCTTTGAGGTGCTCTTAGGGGGGGTTCCGTCTGTTTGTGGGTGAGTTTCGTGGTCTGGGAGCATTGCTGGGACACTCTAATCTTGATTGCATTTGCTTTTCAGGAAATCCGTCGTGCCAACCCCGACTTATGGCCTAGCTACGCAGTGCGTTTGGACCGAAGGCCCAGAAATATTGCAAGTATGAGATTTTGCTTTTGGCCTGTTTGGGGGTGTTATGCTTCTTGGCGGGTGGGTTGACGGGTCTTGGGGCATTCCTGGGAAGGTCTAATACCGGGTAGAAGTGGTTGGGACAAAATCCAGGCCGATTTTTTTTTGGCTATTTCTGACATTTTGCTCTATGTAGCGTTTTCGGGGGCCTGTTTGGGGGGCTTCCTGGTGTTTGTGGGTGAGTTTCGTGGTCTGGGAGCACTGCTGGGACACTCTAATCTTGATTGCATTTGCTTTTCAGGAAATCCGTCGTGCCAACCCCGACTTATGGCCTAGCTACGCAGCGCGTTTGGACCGAAGGCCCAGAAATATTGCAAGTATGAGATTTTGCTTTTGGCCTGTTTGGGGGTGTTATGCTTCTTGGCGGGTGGGTTGACGGGTCTTGGGGCATTCCTGGGAAGGTCTAATACCGGGTAGAAGTGGTTGGGACAAAATCCAGGCCGATTTTTTCTGGCTATTTCTGACATTTTGCTCTATGTAGCGTTTTCGGGGGCCTGTTTGGGGGGCTTCCTGGTGTTTGTGGGTGAGTTTCGTGGTCTGGGAGCACTGCTGGGACACTCTAATCTTGATTGCATTTGCTTTTCAGGAAATCCGTCGTGCCAACCCCGACTTATGGCCTAGCTACGCAGCGCATTTGGACCGAAGGCCCAGAAATATTGCAAGTATGAGATTTTGCTTTTGGCCTGTTTGGGGGTGTTATGCTTCTTGGCGGGTGGGTTGACGGGTCTTGGGGCATTCCTGGGAAGGTCTAATACCGGGTAGAAGTGGTTGGGACAAAATCCAGGCCGATTTTTTTTTTTGGCTATTTCTGACATTTTGCTCTATGTAGCGTTTTCGGGGGCCTGTTTGGGGGGCTTCCTGGTGTTTGTGGGTGAGTTTCGTGGTCTGGGAGCACTGCTGGGACACTCTAATCTTGATTGCATTTGCTTTTCAGGAAATCCGTCGTGCCAACCCCGACTTATGGCCTAGCTACGCAGCGCGTTTGGACCGAAGGCCCAGAAATATTGCAAGTATGAGATTTTGCTTTTGGCCTGTTTGGGGGTGTTATGCTTCTTGGCGGGTGGGTTGACGGGTCTTAGGGCATTCCTGGGAAGGTCTAATACCGGGTAGAAGTGGTTGGGACAAAATCCAGGCCGATTTTTTTTTGGCTATTTCTGACATTTCGCTCTATGTAGCGTTTTCGGGGGCCTGTTTGGGGGGCTTCCTGGTGTTTGTGGGTGAGTTTCGTGGTCTGGGAGCACTGCTGGGACACTCTAATCTTGATTGCATTTGCTTTTCAGGAAATCCGTCGTGCCAACCCCGACTTATGGCCTAGCTACGCAGCGCGTTTGGACCGAAGGCCCAGAAATATTGCAAGTATGAGATTTTGCTTTTGGCCTGTTTGGGGGTGTTATGCTTCTTGGCGGGTGGGTTGACGGGTCTTGGGGCATTCCTGGGAAGGTCTAATACCCGGTAGAAGTGGTTGGGACAAAATCCAGGCCGATTTTTTTTTGGCTATTTCTGACATTTTGCTCTATGTAGCGTTTTCGGGGGCCTGTTTGGGGGGCTTCCTGGTGTTTGTGGGTGAGTTTCGTGGTCTGGGAGCACTGCTGGGACACTCTAATCTTGATTGCATTTGCTTTTCAGGAAATCCGTCGTGCCAACCCCGACTTATGGCCTAGCTACGCAGCGCGTTTGGACCGAAGGCCCAGAAATATTGCAAGTATGAGATTTTGCTTTTGGCCTGTTTGGGGGTGTTATGCTTCTTGGCGGGTGGGTTGACGGGTCTTGGGGCATTCCTGGGAAGGTCTAATACCGGGTAGAAGTGGTTGGGACAAAATCCAGGCCGATTTTTTCTGGCTATTTCTGACATTTTGCTCTATGTAGCGTTTTCGGGGGCCTGTTTGGGGGGCTTCCTGGTGTTTGTGGGTGAGTTTCGTGGTCTGGGAGCACTGCTGGGACACTCTAATCTTGATTGCATTTGCTTTTCAGGAAATCCGTCGTGCCAACCCCGACTTATGGCCTAGCTACGCAGCGCATTTGGACCGAAGGCCCAGAAATATTGCAAGTATGAGATTTTGCTTTTGGCCTGTTTGGGGGTGTTATGCTTCTTGGCGGGTGGGTTGACGGGTCTTGGGGCATTCCTGGGAAGGTCTAATACCGGGTAGAAGTGGTTGGGACAAAATCCAGGCCGATTTTTTTTTTTGGCTATTTCTGACATTTTGCTCTATGTAGCGTTTTCGGGGGCCTGTTTGGGGGGCTTCCTGGTGTTTGTGGGTGAGTTTCGTGGTCTGGGAGCACTGCTGGGACACTCTAATCTTGATTGCATTTGCTTTTCAGGAAATCCGTCGTGCCAACCCCGACTTATGGCCTAGCTACGCAGCGCGTTTGGACCGAAGGCCCAGAAATATTGCAAGTATGAGATTTTGCTTTTGGCCTGTTTGGGGGTGTTATGCTTCTTGGCGGGTGGGTTGACGGGTCTTGGGGCATTCCTGGGAAGGTCTAATACCGGGTAGAAGTGGTTGGGACAAAATCCAGGCCGATTTTTTTTTGGCTATTTCTGACATTTCGCTCTATGTAGCGTTTTCGGGGGCCTGTTTGGGGGGCTTCCTGGTGTTTGTGGGTGAGTTTCGTGGTCTGGGAGCACTGCTGGGACACTCTAATCTTGATTGCATTTGCTTTTCAGGAAATCCGTCGTGCCAACCCCGACTTATGGCCTAGCTACGCAGCGCGTTTGGACCGAAGGCCCAGAAATATTGCAAGTATGAGATTTTGCTTTTGGCCTGTTTGGGGGTGTTATGCTTCTTGGTGGGTGGGTTGACGGGTCTTGGGGCATTCCTGGGAAGGTCTAATACCGGGTAGAAGTGGTTGGGACAAAATCCAGGCCGATTTTTTTTTTGGCTATTTCTGACATTTTGCTCTATGTAGCGTTTTCGGGGGCCTGTTTGGGGGGCTTCCTGGTGTTTGTGGGTGAGTTTCGTGGTCTGGGAGCACTGCTGGGACACTCTAATCTTGATTGCATTTGCTTTTCAGGAAATCCGTCGTGCCAACCCCGACTTATGGCCTAGCTACGCAGCGCGTTTGGACCGAAGGCCCAGAAATATTGCAAGTATGAGATTTTGCTTTTGGCCTGTTTGGGGGTGTTATGCTTCTTGGCGGGTGGGTTGACGGGTCTTGGGGCATTCCTGGGAAGGTCTAATACCGGGTAGAAGTGGTTGGGACAAAATCCAGGCCGATTTTTTTTTTGGCTATTTCTGACATTTTGCTCTATGTAGCGTTTTCGGGGGCCTGTTTGGGGGGCTTCCTGGTGTTTGTGGGTGAGTTTCGTGGTCTGGGAGCACTGCTGGCTATATATACTTTACTTTGCAAGAGGTTTGAAGCAAATCCATGGTGGCAGAGGGGACTTAGGGCCTAGCTGCAGAGCGCGCGCGGAGTGATTTGGGAAATTTGTGAAAAATTGACTAAGTCCCCATTTTTGTACTTTTGCTCTTTGGCTGTTTGGGGGTCTTCTACTCGTTTTCTCCTGGGTTGACGGCTCTGGGGCCATTGCTGGGAAGCTCTAATACCGGATAAAAGTGTTTTGGACCAAATCCCAGGCGGAATTTTTTTTGTGTTTTTGATGACTTGCTTGCCTTTGAGGTGCTCTTAGGGGGGGTTCCGTCTGTTTGCGGGTGAGTTTCGTGGTCTGGGAGCACTGCTGGGACACTCTAATCTTGATTGCATTTGCTTTTCAGGAAATCCGTCGTGCCAACCCCGACTTATGGCCTAGCTACGCAGCGCGTTTGGACCGAAGGCCCAGAAATATTGCAAGTATGAGATTTTGCTTTTGGCCTGTTTGGGGGTGTTACGCTTCTTGGCGGGTGGGTTGCCGGGTCTTGGGGCATTCCTGGGAAGGTCTAATACCGGGTAGAAGTGGTTGGGACAAAATCCGCGCGGAAAAGCCTTTAGTTTTGGCACTTTTTGTAACTTAGGGTTCGTTGGGGATAGCCCTAGCAGCAGGATTGCATGTGTTTCGGGGTGTTCTAGATTTTTCAAACTGAGTTCTGGGGTCTTAGAGCACTCGTGAGAATGTGTAATTTTGGTTGCAAGTCATTTGAAGAAAATCCATGGTGGGAAAGGGGGGATTTGGCATAGTTAAAGAAAGCCTTTGCCACTATTCTTAACTTAGGGTTCGTTAGGGTTAGCAGTATTTCTATTGCATGTGTTTGAGTGGGGGGGATTTCGAGTCTTGGAGCGATGCTGGCTATGGCTACTTTTGCTTGGTTGCTTGCAAGTGGTTTGAATGCAATCCACGGTGGGTAATGGGTAATTAGGGTACTTCGGCCTACTTTTACTTTCAAAGTAAGTTTTGTCACCAGTTTTCTGCTAGGCCTCGTTTTTTGAGATTTGATTGGGGGTCTTCTACATTTTTGCGACTGGCTTTAGTAAGGGTCTGGGTGGGAGCACTGCTAGGAAGATCTAATTTTGTTCTAAAACACAGTTTACAGTACACCTAGCTTGAGGGGCAAGATCCGCTACATTAATTTGCCCATACTTATTTATCCTTCAAAAGGTGACTCAGAGTACGCACTTTCAAAAACATTGTACTGTCTACTAGGAAAAACAAATTGTGACTTTTTGCACTCCACAGCCTACATACCTTATATTTATTTATCAGTGGTGTTGTAATATTATATCACTTCCTGTTTTTCGTTGAATAATTACAGGCCGGGTTTCAGTCTCTGCAATGGGGAAAAAAGGATGGAGTCAGGCTTCACAGTAGCGAGCCACAATTCAGCATCAGGCAGGCAGTGGACAGGGTGTCTTCTGGTGACCAACATCGATGGACGAAGCGTCGGCTGCAATGGAGGAGTGCCGCTAATAGGAGGATTTTTTTTCTGCAGGCAACTTACTTACCACTTCCAACAGGACCACTACAACCACATAGATACAGTATCCCTTGCCTTTTTCTCTGACTGTGACTGCATTTCTTGGCTCTCTCTCGGCTTCTACATTGATCCCTTAACACATCACTTAGTCCACTCCACTATCACATCTGCACCACACATAGTCATTTGTAAGTGCTCCTACGTAATTCGCAAGTCGCAGCACGCCCCAGGCCGTAGAGGACTGGGATGGCCCCAATGATGAAGCATGTCACCAAGGGGCAACCCTGGTGAGTGAGGGGACACCTAGAAAAAAAGCAATTTCTCCTTTTCTATCTACTATACCTTCTGTCAGGTTACGCAGCCCCTAAGCGCCTACCGTACTATGAAACTACATTTCCCATGAGTAGGCGGGAGACTTGCAGGAAGTTTATCTGGGGAACAGACGCGCTTCCTGTTGCGCGTTATTCTGGTTTCTGTTCTGCACCGGCATGAGAGCGGACGCTCTGCATGCTTTTCTATCGTGTCTCCTGTGGACTATCACCTTCCCCCCCCCCCCCCCCCCCCTGAGGCTCAGTGGGGAGCGCTTCCGTGTTCTGTCCTTGGCGGAAGACGGACTTCACGCGTCTTCAGGTAAAGCCGCTCTAAACTCTTCGGCCGCCCGTGCGGTCAGCTGATTACTGCCTGAACGGATTGTTAAGGGAGGTTCTGTGACTGTTTTCTAACAGAATTCTACCTTTGATGAATTCCTGTTTGGTTGAATTGTGTGTGGCGGAGCACAGTGGCGGTCTATACCACGTGTTAGCGTTCACATCGGGGATCGTTTTTGTACTATTAAAACGGAGCGCGGTAGTAAGGACAACTACGCGTCTCCGTTGTATAACTGTGTATTTCAAAGGACCTCCATAACTGGGCATGTAGTGAGGTAACTACAGGCTACCCCAGTTCTCTTTGTGTAGTGCACCGTGGGGTGTGTTGTTGGCAGAATTCAGTGGTGGTCGCAACTACGTTTTTCTGTTTGACCTTCACCAAAGATTCTCTACTGGGTCATTACTTAGAGAGCGCAGTGTTGTAGTTCTTGCTTCCTACACACTACCGTTTCCCTCTTCCTTTTTGTTGGACCATACATCTTTGCTTTGACTATTTGGAACCCCCTTTGTACATTGAGTCCTCTACCAAGTTTGTGGTATGTTGTGAGTAGTGGGTTTGATGTCTTAGTATAACGCGAGTGTGTTTGGTGCGACAGGAGTGTGTTCGTTAACTATATGTTTATGTGTTTCTTAGGCCTTCCTCACAGATTGTGGCAGAAGGGCTATAGTATTTCCTATCCAAGGTCATGTTTTCTTGGTGCTCAGGTACTTGTCTACTTCCTTGGTTATTTAGTGAGACTATATGAGAGTACCCTTGTATGTTAGGACAGCACTTCACTGATGCCTGTCTTGTCTTCTGTTACAGGTATCCTTTCCCTGCTGACCCTACCTTTACCCATCCCACATTTTTTATTTTAGTTTGTTATTTTTCTCCCCCGCCTAATGCCTCGAACACCCTGTGTTTACACTTCTGGGTGTTGGTGACATTTGGAGGTGGAACCATATTTGCATCGACTGGATCACGGGGAGTAAACCTGACACCTTCCAGACCAACCCCATTGAGTGTTGTTGTGAATGGATTTATAGTGACCAGCAAGGCTCTCGGGTATCTGGCTACAGAGACCTTATGTTGAATATCGTTATCAATAATTCCACACAGGCCCTGTACTGTCGCATTCTTTCTTTCCACAGTTGTCGATGATATATTCTTACTCTGCTTGACAAAGAACCATTGCTAATGTGAAAGAACTTCAACCGAATTAGTAGTTATACTTTACCATTTGTTAGGCTACAATGTGGCACTGCTCTACTGTACTTCTGTCACCTGCTATATTCTCAGTTGTACCGTTGAATTGCTCAGGAGGACAAACCAGATTTCATTTTCTTTTTTTTCATAGGCATGCAACTGCCACTGTGTCACACCACTAGTACCACCGCTATGAGGAAATTTTATCCGACCAAGATTGCCAACGTTATTCGGTGTTTCCCGTGGAGCCAGCCCTGGGTCTAGCCCTACTTTCAAACACAAATTACAGGTAAGATAAGCGTTTGGTGGTTTGGGGGTATAATGGAGTATTAGTACGAGAGACGAGAGACTGAAGGTAGTACTACTAAAGTCCTAGGACTCTTGGATTCACTTCACTTAGTCTGTGAGAGGCACTTAGTGTTGAAAACATTTGGGCATTTACACTTAAAGGAAGAAAATGGAACTAAACTTTCAGGAAAACAGTCAACGTTAAACCCCCACCCACCAGGCAAGCAGTAAAAAACAGGTATGCTCAGATAAAGTTTGAAAAAGTATATTTATATCCCTAACAAAATAATCTCCCGCAAGACCCTCCCTAACCCCAACGATTGTCCTTCAAAAGTCCCCAAAAACCCAACTCCCAATTCCCACCCCCCAAAAGTCTCTAAAAAAGGGGCAAGGGACACTATGGGTGGATGCTGTTAACTTTTTGGGCCAGGGCATCATGCTCCTCGCGGAGCAAGGCGAGCTCCTGCTGAAGGCGGGACACCATCAGGGTAGTGCGGCGCAGGCGTGCCTTCACTGCCTTGCAGGTGCAATGCCTGTGAGAGGCAGCTGTTGGCCTTGCTGCTCGGCGGTGGCGTTTGCCTTTGGCAGCCCGGCTCAGTCTGGGTGGACCACTGTGCTGGGTGGCAGCCCGTGGGGCCACGGAGGCCGATGCAGACGACGTTGTTGTAGTTGTCGACTGCACACTTTCCACGTCCTCCAGGGCCACCAGCCGCCGATATTCCGCAACAGTGGCCTCGATCCTCCGTTGCCGGGCCGCTCTAGCCAGCTCCTTCCTCCTTGTTCGTTTGGAAGGAGAACCTATATGAAGAAAGAAAGACATAGTCTGTAACCAATGCTCTTTAAGATTAACTCAATCATTCAGCAGAAATTTGTGTTGCAGTACAACTAGCAACTTGCAAGCGCATTACATAACTATTGAGGCCAGTATCTATCTAACCTCACACTTCTTTATCCTTGCTCTAACATTAGTGGGAGTTTAAGGAACAAATTCTACGAGCACTGTGGACTTCCATTGGAGTCGACTATGAAAGTACACCAGTCTTATTCTTCTTCTTATCTCTTGTTTTGGAAAATTGGTACGTTATTTTCTGCAAGCCGGCATAATGCCAGCGCAGTAAACTTGCACCCGAGAAAAAGAGACGCACGCCATGAGGAGTGACCTAGACTTGCGTTGCCGTTGCGTTACTGTACCCGTCCAGTACATGCAGGTGGTGAAGCTCTTACTTTTCTATTACGGGTGGCACTGAGAATACTCTGTTACAACTCAAGGGCTACTGCTTAATTAATTTAACTTTCACCCTACAGTGGAAATGAGTACTAGAAATGGAAAATTGAAGAAGATAAATAATCTGATTATCTATCACTTCACATGGGATGTTTTTGCTTATATATGGGATGACTTTAGGTGCTTTGCTTTTTATTGAGTGACCAGTGATACATCCACACATGAATGACTGAGTACTACTAAACTTATTAAGAGAGGTAGGGAGTGGCCACCATAATAACCGGATCTATGCAGTGCTTGCAATACAAACTACTGCTACTATTTATGGTAGTATTTGGACAAAATTAAAAGTTCTTTTCCTTGCCTTTCCTACACTGGAACGGACGTGCGGGTGCAGTGTTACATGCTCTTCAAAGTTACACTTAGTTCATCCACTGACCGTCTACTCTCTCTAGATCATGGGTACTCACAAACTTTCTCTCAGGGGCTACATTTACAGTGTAGTTTGGGGCCGAGGGCCGCACTGGTGGGGGCGGAGTCAGAGGGGGCGGGGCTAAAGCAAAACGATAACTTGTGACCATGAGGTTGCACACAGGTCCCTGCAGCAGATGCCCTCATCCACTGAGCCACCAGACCCAGCATTTACATACATCTCTCTCCCTCCTGCTCTCCCTCCTGCCCTCCCTCCATCTCTCTCTCCCTCCTGCCCTCCCTCTCCCTCCCCCTCTGTCATCTCACTGTGTGTGTGTCTATCTGTGTCAGCCTTCAGCCCGGGTTGAAACCGCTTCCTCAACGCGCACACACAGACAACAACACCAAAGTACTTAACAGGTCTTTAAAAGACCATTAACATATTATTGAGGCTTTGTTTGTTTTAGCGCCCCTGCTTCTCCACCCTGACAATCACTGCTTGCCCGGCCCCACAGAGCAGAGGCTTTGTTCTATTTCACCTCTTTGTGGCCTTGCATCTCCACTCTGCTCTGTGGGGGCCGGGGGAGCAGTGATTGTCAGAGTGGAGATGCAGGGGCGCTAACAGGTGAAATACAAAAAAGCCTCTGCTCTGTGGGGGCCGGGGGAGCAGTGATTGTCTGCAAGGTCTGCGCACCGCCAAGGAAGGCTTGCCGGGCCACCACCGGCCCGCGGGCCGTACTAGGAGTACCCCTGCTCTAGATACACATATGCTATCTAAGAGTCAGATAGTAGCATGATCCAGGTATATGGACACATACAGTTTCTGTGTCACCCACCCAGGCTGTTGTCCTTCCACCCATCATTGCTTCATCATTCACCCAGCCATGCATCTCATATTCTTGCCTTCCCAGCTAGTCTTCAATCTCAATAAGTAAGGAATATATAAGAGCTTACCTCTGGCCGCCACCACCACCGTCTCAACTCTCACAGCCGCCGCCGCCGCCTCCTCCCCTGAACAATCGGCCTCCGCCTCCGTGTCCAGCACCACCACCTCCACACTGGCCCCGCCACCAGATGTTCCACCTACAAAGTACATGTAACAATGTTAGAATAAAGCACTCACTAGTCACTAGTATTTGGTCTAGGAATGAAGACATGTGAAAACAATGTAATTTGTGACTGTCTACGTTAAAGTTAAAAAAAATGTCCCTTTTTCCAGGGAAGGTTGTCTTGCTGCACTTTTTGGCACAACTGATGAAGGCTGTTTTTTTAACACGCACCATTTTTCTCCACATAGACAGAAGATGGACTTCTAACAACAAGATCAAGTTGAAACCAGGTGAGAGCTCGGCTCGACCACAAGAAATGTCTTCAATTAATCGTCAGCACTAACCACTTTTCCATTATCAGTTAAACGTTTAGTTTTATTATGACTTCATTTTAATAAATGTGTTTACTTTTAATAAAGCTTTTAAACTTAAATAAAATCTGTGTTTTTTGGTCCAGACTAGAGTGACTGAGCGAAAGGTTTTGCAATTTTTGCAAGCATGAGTCCAGATAGAACACTTCAAAAGACATTATGGACAATCCCAGAGGACTGCACTAAGTTGATAGAGCTATTGCTGACTAGAATCATGGGAGTTTCGCCAACCGTGCAATCTTAGTTAGCTACACAGACAGACTAATAAGAATAATCTAGTAATACCACAGGGAGTCATAGTAGAGGCAGGATAAGAATTTAGATACAGTCTACAAGAAGAGCAAAGACAATTTTGAAAAAAGTCAAATGAGGAACGCTAGGAAAAATAGGTACTAGTCTAAAATGAAAACTTACTGGGGCCAGCAGAGGAGCCCTCGCCTGCCCGATCCTGGCCCTGTTGAACAGCATCCGCCGCCTGCTGCTCCTGTGTCCTCCTCTCGCCCCTGGGGGGAGCTGACGTACAACATGAAAGAAAGAACAGAAAACATGGATGATTGTTGCTTGTCAATGTCAACCAAATCAAACATTTCAAAAGAACAATAACAAAATATTTCCGCGAAATTATATTGATTATGGTTACTTTTCATTTATTTGCGGACCTGTGACTTCGAAAGTCACGTAACTCACTAAACAAAGTACTGAAACGTTCACCTAGGACTGGCAGTCCGCAGTCCGCAGGCAAGACGCAAAGTGACAGACAAACTCCATTGTGATTTCAGTCAGATCAGTGACAACACTAACAGTTGCCTGCTACATTACCAGTCATTTAAATAGTCAAACTATCAATCCACCGCCACTATTTTTCTTATTGTCAGGGTTACAAAGGAAGGGGCAGATTTAAGCCCTTGCGGCTCTTTTGCGCCGTTCTTGCGTGACTTTTGTGACGCAGCAGCTAAACAAAAAAGGGCGCCATGGTGCGGCGTATAATATTATAACAACGTGACGCATTTGGGAGATGCATCCCGTTATAAAGCCCTGCGCCATCAGGGGGCGTTCCGGCGCAAGGGAGGGCATTCCTGCGCTGGAACACATCCTAATAGTGGCTGAGGGAAATCTACAAAATATCAATCAGTCACCTTTAGGACAATGATGCGTCACACAAACCCTGCACCTGCTTGAAGCAGACGTACGGCTTGACCCAGCATTGGGGAGATAGGGTACCCCAGAGCATTGATGGAGCTGCGCCATCGTTGCGACGCAACTCCAGCAGTAAAGCTTCGGTGACGTTTTGGGCCCATGGTGCGCCGCATTGCAAATACGGCGCACCATGTTTGGTGGTGGTAGCGGGCCGCACAATTAATGGCGCATCCCTGCTACTTTGCAGGGATGCGACGGTAATTGCAATTCTGCCCCTTAGGGGCATACTTACTTACGCGTTCTGGCGCATCTCCAGAGATGCGACAGATCATCATCAAATGCGTCACGCAAAACTACCCTTGCGACACGGCAGATGTGCCTCATTTACAATGCGGCGCGCCCTGGCGCAAGGGTAGGCACTTGCGTGACGCATCTCGTCACGTAAGAGCGGCGCATCGCTGGAGTCACGTCGCCAACGCAATGCAACTCCAGTAATGCTCAGGGCCACCCAATACTTAACATGCTGTGTCAGTCCTTTCGCCTGCTTCGAGCAGACATAAGGAATTGAATTGACGTAGCAGCGTCGCAGAAGTGCCTGCGTTAAATCTTGTACATTTCACGCAGGCAATTTTGCGAGGCGCACAGCCGCTGGACCGCCCACCCTGCGTACTAGGAACGCACCCATTGTGGTGCAGGCCCATGGCTTTATAACGTGACGCATCTCCCTAGATGCGTCATGCTGTAAATGACTCGCAGGGATGCGGCACGTTTACGCCGCTGTTGCGTCACGCAAGGCAACGTAAACGTGGCGCAAGGGGCTTGTAAATGTAATCTGCCCCCTAGTGTCTAGCATTACGCAGTTCTGTAAAGTACACTCATACATAATAGTTACTCAGGCCAATGAGACCACGAAATAGAAAACAAATAAGCATAGTAGCAACGCCACTGAGAAGGAGAGCAGTGCACCTGAAATGCACAGAAGATTTTGAAATATAATTTAACTACAATGTAATCGTCATCAGCGGCATTATTGGCTTGCTCCATGTAAAAAACAAATATTTGCAATACAACAACACAGAGCAGGAGAAAACATCATAGTAGTGAGTGATTAAATGGCTACTACTACTCACCAAGCCCGGGGATCTCCAAGCCGAGCTGGTCCAGCAGGTCGCGCTCGCGGTCCAGGAGGTCCGTCCAGCGATGGGTGACCTGGCTGTAGGTGCGCTGGACCCCGTAGAGGTGGGATATGGCCCAGCACACCTTCTCCCACCGCTTCCGGCGCTCCCGCATGTTGTAGCCGCCGGCCGCGATCCTGCCGCCTCCCGCGATGGTCCTGGGCAGGCGGCGCTGGACGAAGTAGACCAGCGCGCCCACTTCCTCCGGGCTGAATATCTCCCGTCGCGTCACCTGCTCCCCCCTCAATCTCCCGCATGCTGTCCTGCCACTGGGTCCAGCACTACTCCCCGCCGCCGCTGCGGCCCTCAAGTGCCTGGGCAGCTTCACGGCGCCTGGCTTGACCATGGTCTGGGCAGGTAAGGTAGGAAGAAGTAGAAAATTAAGAAAGAATAGGATAGGGAAGAAGAAAAGAAAAGAGTTTAAAAAAGTAGTTTAAAAGTAAAGAAAAATAGCAGAAAAGACAAAAATATACAGCTAGGAAAAGAGAGGGATAGATAAGAAGCAAAATCGTAAAAAAAAAACTGAAAACAAGCAAAGGATGGCAAAGATACCAAGAGGATTAAACACCATGCCCAGACACAGGAAATGAATGAAAAACAAGATAGCCGGCGCCCGTTCATGAGCGCGAAAGTAAGTTCGCGCGAGATTTTCCTCGCGATCTCGTGCGAACCTCTAGATTTCCCGCGCGATCTCGTGCGAACCTCTACTCGCAATGCGCTTACTGTGCGAGATTATACATAGCGGGCGGAAACGGAAATACGTCACGCAAACAAAATGGCCGCGCCCGTACTCGACCTTGGGGTAAATTCGCGTGTTGCGCTGCAAGCGGCTCGCGAATACTGCAAAAAAACTCGCGAAACAACAAGCCGCAAAAAAATAAAATGCTCATTCGCACGAATTGGCGGCTTCCGCGGTCGGTTTCGCACGACACCGCGCCCCGCGAATAGCGCGAAAAAAACCGAAAAACGATTTCAGCAAAAGCAAAAGCAATGAGCAGGTGCAAAAGGTCAACCTCATGATTTGTAACGATTCTTTGTAGTGCTTCCTGAGGGGGCCCTCCAGAATTCGGTTGCCTGCTTGCAACTATTGTGTGACCCTGCTCTGACCTTAACTGTATGCCACAAAGGTCCTGATTTACAGCTAAAGGAGCAGACAAGCAGGTGCCAGGCTGGAACTTTAAATTCTTTCAGTGACACATTAATTAGCCCCTAATTCATTATTGTCAGTTGGGGCAGGGCAGGTGTTGTAACTAATTTTGCAACAATGAAAGCACTTAGCAAGTGCAAAAGATCACTAATCAGGGCGCACTAAGGAAGCAGGTGCCAGCTAAAAAAATATTCTGTGACACATTAATCAGCCCCAAATTAATTCAGGTCACTTGAGGCAGGGAAGGTGTGCTTTGCTTTGCCGAAAATAATGTACACTGGACAACCAGAGGGTGTGGTGATGAAACAGAGGGTGGCATGGGTGGGCCAGAGGGTGGCATGAGTAGTCAGAGAGTGGCAGTGGTGACAGAGAGTGGCAGTGATGAAGAAGAGTGTCCCAAATAGGCTGGACATGTAGAAACAACAAGTTCGCAAAACTTGCGACCCGACAGGTAAGTTCGCAAATTGCGAAATTGTAAAAACCCTCGCGAACTGGCAGAAACACGGGCGAACACAAAAAAAAAAAAACATCCGCAAATTCGCGGGAATTCGCGGATTTTGCGGATTGCGAATCCGCAAATTCGCAAAATTCGCGAACGCGAGATCCGCAAAATTCGCCCATGCTTAGTGCTAATGAAGCTTTAAAAAGTTACAGCTGTGGGGGCGTGGCTTGGACGCCGGCCAAGATGGCGGCGTAGACCGGGAGCTCCGACAGTGATCCTCACTCACATCATCTTTGGGGCAGTTTACCCGCGACTCCAGTCAGCATGCAACGTGTCCCGTGAACTGGAACACGGGGAAAGCCTAGCGCCCTCGTTGTTTCCCGGTTTCGCAGCTCCACAAGACAGCTGTGAGGGAGTTCCGTCTGCCGCCATTTTGTGCGCCGGCCGCGATCCTCTGAGGCGGCCGGCTTCTACGCTTATTTACTCCCTCCATTACTTCCTCGCTCAGTGGATGACTTCTGCTGCGCGGACCTCTACTGGTGAGCCTCCTGATCTCATCAGAAGCGGTCGCTCCTCACGCTGCTCCCTGCCCTGCATGCCGATTTGGTATCGTAGCGTTTACTGCCAGACTACTGCCTGCTTGCTCGCCTTGCCCCCACAACTTCTATTGCCTGATTGCTGATTAAAATTTGATCGTAGCGCTAGAACGCCATAGTGCGCTTTAACGATTTGCTCAATTGTGCTGCGCTGCCTTGTTTATTTCCTGATTGCTGATTACAATATTATCGTAGCGCTAGTCTGCCAAAGTGCGCTTTAACGTTCTGCTCAATTGTGCTGTGCTGCCTGTATTTTTGATTTGTGCCTGATTGTGCCGGTTCCACTGCCATTCGCATTGCGTTTAATATAATTGTGCCCCTATCCTGTTTCGCTTTTGGCTTGCTGCCATTTTGTTGTTGTTGTTGTGCCTCCCTGCCTGGCTCTCCACCCCGCTCCCGCCTCCCAGCTGCTCCTCCCTCCCACTGATAGTTAAGCTCCGCTCTCCCGCTGTAACGCTGTGACCGTCCTGATCTCATCAGAAGCGGTCGCTCCTCACGCTGCTCCCTGCCCTGCATGCCGATATGGTATCGTAGCGCTTACTGCCAGACTACTGCCTGCTTGATCGCCTTGCCCCCACAACTTCTATTGCCTGATTGCTGATTAAAATTTTATCGTAGCGCTAGATCGCCATAGTGCGCTTTAACGATCTGCTCAATTGTGCTGCGCTGCCTTGTTTATTTCCTGATTGCTGATTAGAATATTATCGTAGCGCTAGTCTGCCAAAGTGCGCTTTAACGTTATGCTCAATTGTGCTGTGCTGCCTGTATTTTTGATTTGTGCCTGATTGTGCCGGTCCCACTGCCATTTGCATCGCGTTTAATATAATTGTGCCCCAATCCTGTTTCGCTTTTGGCTTGCTGCCATTTTGTTGTTGTTGTTGTGCCTCCCTGCCCGGCTCTCCACTCCGCTCCCGCCTCCCAGCTGCTCCTCCCTCGCCCCTCCCCCTCCACTTTCCGCATATGACAAATGCCTTCACGTGCAGCGGTCACGCGCAGGGGTCGCGCCCTATGCTCCCTAAGGTCCCAGCAAAACCCTTGCCACCTGTATAACATACGACGCCGCAACCCTCTCATCCCTTAACCCCGGCCGCACACCACAATTCTACCAAGCTGCCCCAGGACACACCCATGGACCCTTCACCTGCCACACCTGCAAGTTCGACTGCATCAGGACCCACACCAAATCCACTAACTCCAAACAGAGCTCCGACAATAACCACCTGAAGTGCATCCTGCTCAACACCCGCTCAGTCCACAGACAATCCATTGAACTCTGGAACCTACTCGACACTACATCGCCGGATGTCGCCTTCCTTACAGAAACATGGATGAACGCCTCATCAGCACCTGACATCGCCATAGCCATCCCGGACGCCTACAAGCTCATCCGAAAAGATCGCACCAACCAAACAGGAGGAGGCATCGCCATCGTCCATAAGAACACCATCCACATCACAACCAGTTCTGTCGATAACCTCGCTACTGCCGAACACCTTCACTTCCAGATCCACACTGACCCCAAAACCACACTCAGAGGCACCCTCATCTACAGACCACCAGGACCCCGCACACAATTCAGCGAAGACATCACTGACTTTATCAGCCCACACGCCCTCCCCTCCGAGAACTACATTCTACTGGGAGACCTCAACTTCCACCTGGAAAAGAAAAACGACAGCAACACCACCACCCTTCTGGACAACCTGGCCAATCTCGAACTCAAACAACTTGTTGACACCCCCACCCACTTGGCCGGACACACGCTCGACCCTATCTTCACCTCCAGCAAGCACATCTCCTTCGATCACACCACAGCTCTCCATTGGACGGACCACAGCAGCGTTCACTTCAACTACAAAAAGACCACGACCCACAACCCCCCACAACCTATTCCTCGAAGAAATTGGAACAAAATCACCACCGACTAGCTCTTCACTTCGCTTCACCAAAACCCCCCTGCCAAATCATCGGACCCAAACCAAGCAGCCACCAACCTCACACAATGGATCACCCACAGCGCCGACGAACTAGCACCCTTGAAAAACCATCTAATCAAGCAAGGTAGCAAAAAAGCCCCCTGGTTCAACGATGACCTTAAGAAATCAAAGAAGTTCTGTCGTACTCTCGAGAAAGCCTGGAGAAAAAACCCAACCACTGACAACCTGGCCACCTTCAAGAACGCCACCCGCAAACACCACCAACTGATCCGATCCACCAAGAAATCAGCATTCAAGGATCGACTTGACAACAACGCCCAAAACAGCAAGGAACTATTCAACATCGTCAAAGAATTTACCAACCCCACCGCCGGCACCAACGACATCACTCCCTCCCAAGACCTCTGCGACTCTCTATCCTCATTCTTCCACAACAAAATCGCCGAAATACATAACAGCTTTGAAAACCAGCCCGAAGACCAGTCCACTCCATCCACCTCCGAACCAAAACCACACTTTAACAACCTTTGCGCCTGGAACCCAATCACCACCGAAGACACCATCCGCCTGATGAACTCCATCCACTCAGGATCGCCAACCGACCCATGTCCCCACCACATTTTCAACAAAGCAGACTCCATCGTCGCACCCCATCTCCGCGATGTCATCAACTGTTCCTTCAACTCCGCTACCTTCTCGGAAAGCTGGAAACATGCCGAACTCAGCGCCCTCCTGAAGAAACCCACAGCAGACCCCACTGAACTTAAGAACTACCGCCCAATCTCGCTCCTCCCTTTCCCTGCCAAAGTCATTGAGAAAGCCGTCAATAGTCAGCTCGCCGCCTTCCTTGAATCCAACAAATCCCTCGACCCCTCACAGTCCGGCTTCCGAGCCAAACACAGCACCGAAACCGCCCTCATTGCAGCAACAGACGACATTCGAATTCTACTGGACAACGGAGAAACAGCCGCCCTCATCCTACTTGACCTCTCCGCAGCCTTCGACACAGTCTGTCATAGCACCCTCATACAACGCCTCAGCAACGTCGGAATACAAGGAAAAGCATTGGACTGGATCATCTCGTTCCTCGCCGGAAGAACCCAAAGAGTCCGCCTTCCCCCTTTTAGATCAGAAGCCACCGAAGTCATGTGCGGCGTACCACAAGGATCATCACTCAGTCCTACCATCTTCAACGTATACATGAGTCCCCTCGCATCCATCGCGCGCCAACACAACCTCAAAATCATCTCCTACGCAGACGACACCCAGCTGATCCGCTCCCTCACCAAAAGACCCAAACACCGCCAAAACCAACTTAGACAAAGGAATGAAACAAGTAGCCGAGTGGATGAAGAACAGCCGTTTAAAACTAAACTCGGACAAAACGGAAGTCCCCCTCTGCCTGGGACGACTCATGGTGGCCACCGGCCCTGGGAACCGCACCCATACCTACGGATCACGCACGTAACCTGGGTTTCTCTTCCCTTTCGATGACCAGACAAGCCAACGCCGTCTCATCATCTTGCTTCAACATCCTACGCATGCTCAAAAAAATCTTCAGTTGGATCCCCACCGAAACAAGAAAGACGGTCACTCACGCACTGGTCACCAGCCGACTGGATTACGGAAACACCCTCTACGCCGGAACCACAGCCAAACTACAGAAAAAACTCCAACGCATCCAAAACGCCTCAGCCAGACTCATATTGGACATCCCTCGGCAAGCTCACATTTCCGGCCACCTGAAAGACCTCCATTGGCTCCCCGTCAACAAGAGAATACCGTTCCGTCTCCTCACCCATGCACACAAAGCCCTCTACGACCTAGGACCCGAATGCCTCAACACGCGACTGTCCTTCTACACCCCCTCCCGCCAACTACGATCGTCCAATCAAGCCCTCGCCGCAATTCTGCGCATCCATAGATCCACCATGGGGGGAAGATCCTTCACCTATTTAACGGCCAAAACCTGGAATTCTCTCCCCACCCACCTCCACCTTACACAGAACCACCTCTCCTTCAGAAAGCAACTAAAAACTTGGATTTTCGATCAGTAAAGCACCCCCCTCCCTCAAGCGCCTTGAGACCCTCTGGGTGAGTAGTGCGCTATACAAATTTTGGAACTTGAACTTGAACTTGAAATATTTTCTGGGACACTTTCTCTTTTGCGCTGCATTCCCTGTGGCTTTTGGCCGCCATTTCGTGATTACTACGCTTCCCCTCATCACCCACCTGCTTCACTTCTCTGCCTTCCTGCACCGCAGCCATGAAGTGCAATGAATTGGTCTTTTGCGACGAATTCCAGCATCTGACTTCATTTTGCTATGCGGTATATTAAAAATACGATTCAGAAAAGGGGGTGGTGATGAACAGAGTGTCTGAATTAAGCAGACCACTCTTACCCAGTCCAAAGATCAGGGCTTGATCCATCATCGTTATTTAGCTCACTGCACCATCCCAGCTCAGAACATGGCTATATGCAAATCAGTCTGTCCCTGGACAGTGCATCATGGGAACAGGGCAGACTAAACTACCAAGCCAATTCTTCACCAGAAAGGAGACAAGCTACCGGGGACTGGTTTCTGGCATTTCAGCCGTCGTTGGCCCGACTTGCTTGAATCCTGATGGTGCAGTGAGCAAGGGACTCATGTCTGAGTATACCCTGCCAGTATAAGAATTGGCTTGGTAGTTTGGTTTGCCCTGTTCCCATCATGCATTGGGACAGGAACAGACTAATTTGCATGTAGCCAGGTTCTGAGCTGGGATGGTGCAGTGAGCTAAAAAATGGTGATGGATCAAGCCCTGATCTTTGGACTGGGTAAGAGTGGTCTGCTTAATTCAGACACTCTGTTCATCACCACCCCCTTTTCTGAATCATTTTGTCCACCATAAGCGTGGAAGGGTACACTCAGATGTGAGTCCCTTGCTCATTGCACCATCAGGATTCAAGCAAGCCGGGCCAACGACGGCTGAAATGCCAGAAACCGGTCCCCGGAAGCTTGTTTCCTTCCCAGTATAAGAATTGGCTTGGTAGTTTGGTTTGCCCTGTTCCCATCATGCACTGGGACAGGAACAGACTAATTTGCATGTAGCCAGGTTCTGAGCTGGGATGGTGCAGTGAGCTAAAAAACCGTGATGGATCAAGCCCTGATCTTTGGACTGGGTAAGAGTGGTCTGCTTAATTCAGACACTCTGTCCATCACCACCCCCTTTTCTGAATCATTTTGTCCACCATAAGCGTGGAAGGGTATACTCAGATATGAGTCCCTTGCTCATTGCACCATCAGGATTCAAGCAAGCCGGGCCGACGACGGCTGAAGTGCCAGAAACCGGTCCCGGGAAGCTTGTTTCCTTCCCAGTATAAGAATTGGCTTGATAGTTTGGTTTGCCCTGTTCCCATCATGCACTGGGACAGGAACAGACTAATTTGCATGTAGCCAGGTTCTGAGCTGGGATGGTGCAGTGAGCTAAAAAACGGTGATGGATCAAGCCCTGATCTTTGGACTGGGTAAGAGTGGTCTGCTTAATTCAGACACTCTGTTCATCACCACCCCCTTTTCTGAATCATTTTGTCCACCATAAGCGTGGAAGGGTGTACTCAGATGTGAGTCCCTTGCTCATTGCACCATCAGGATTCAAGCAAGCCGGGCCGACGACGGCTGAAATGCCAGAAACCGGTCCCCGGAAGCTTGTTTCCTCCCCAGTATAAGAATTGGCTTGGTAGTTTGGTTTGCCCTGTTCCCATCATGCACTGGGACAGGAACAGACTAATTTGCATGTAGCCAGGTTCTGAGCTGGGATGGTGCAGTGAGCTAAAAAACGGTGATGGATCAAGCCCTGATCTTTGGACTGGGTAAGAGTGGTCTGCTTAATTCAGACACTCTGTTCATCACGACCCCCTTTTCGGTATATTAAAAATACTGCGTCAGGAGATTCCACCTCAAGGTTGTTTTCAGGAACTCAAGTCACGCTCTTTGCGCATTTCCATGTAGTTTTCTCTCATACATGTTCTTGCCTGGAGGATTGACATTGTTCTCTTATGAACTCCTGGAATGCTGTATTTGGCTATATTTATTGCTTTCTTTCTCCTACGCAGTGTCATCATCATTCATTGCATCTTCTCACATGGCTCTTTTGAGTGGCTCTCTCAAATAGAGGTGATTTTCTCTCTGGTCTAATACCTGCTATTGTACTGCCTGTTTCCATGGCTTCGTGCTGGGACTTTTATCATTGATCTTCATGTGTTTTTCCTTCTCAGGAGGCCTCCATACTTTACACTGACTTTTTGTCTTCACTTTCGCTACTCTAGCTGGCTTGTATGGGGAAACTTCGCACTTTGAAGCTCACCAATTTACCGAAGTTACCCGTGGGTTCTGATTCCGACTCACCCACCCAGGAAATGGAGGAAAGCAAACCTTCGAAGTCAGACTCGGCCCATGGGGCTATTCCTAAAGCTCAATGAGGGAAGGTGCAATCTTCCTTGACTTCATCCAAGCGTCTGAAGAAAGATCCGCCGTCCCCTGGGAGCAACTCTTCATCTTCCTCTATGGATCTTATCCTGGAAGAACTGCGGGCCTTCAAGCCATTTATGGAGGCAACTACGAAAAATATGCAGGCCATGCAGGAGAAACGGACATCTTTGGACTCACGTGTCATGACCTTAGAGCAATCCTCGGATTCTTTACATTCTGCTTGCTCCCGAATCCCTTCAATAGAAGCTGAGATCCTTCTGCTCAGGCGTCAAACAGAGGATTTGGAAAACAGAAATCGCAGGAACAACCTACGCTTATATGGTCTTCCGGAACTTACAGAGGGGTCCAATCCTACCACCTTCTTCCAATCTTTCCTTGCGAAGATCCTAGACGCTCCGGCCTTATCCTCCATCAACATCCAGCGAGCTCACCAACTCGGACCTAAGGTAGCTTCCAAGCCTAGGGGTGTTATTATGTTGTTCCTGGAGTACACTGACCTCTTGCAGGTCCTTTCAGCCGCCAAGCTCAAAAAGCAGATTATTTGGGAAGGTCACCGCCTTAATCTCTCGCAGGATGTCTCCAAGGCCACCGCAGATCGGAGAAAAAGGTTTTTAGACCTACGGCCGCAGTTAAGAGCCCTCAATGCCAGATATGGTCTCTTACACCCATGTCTCTTCAAGGTCACCTATTAAGACAGAACAACCACATACGAAGATCCTGTGGCCCTGCAAGCTTTCCTGCGACAGCAGGTTCCAGATGTCATGGACACCTCCAAGCCTGGATGAGAAGCTTTGCTGTTCATTGCCTTATTGATTTCACCGCATTGTGGTTCTGCTTTTCTTCTTTGACATTGCTGGATCTGTTTTCATTACCGTTTTTGCTAATTTGATTGTTTTATCACTCTATTGTTTTTATACTCTATGCATTCCAGTTCAGCTCGTGTTTTGTTGTAGACCCTTGTATTTTCCCTAATGTTTCTCTCATTTCTTTAGATATGTCCCTCTTCATCCTCATCCTGATGTCTTCTACCGTTTTCCTATCTTGCCCATTGGATTTATGGTACTAGAGGTTCGATGTCGACCCTGGTTGTTGTTGTCGTCGTCTCCCGCCACCACCATCCCCTTCCCTGTTCTGGGTTTTTCAGTTTTCGCAAGTATGCCTTTCAGTCATTCGTTTCAGACTTGTACTGTCTCTTTGTCTATTTTTGTCTCTGTTCTCTTTCTCATCCTCATATTCTTGAATTCTCTCTTGCTCTTTTCCTGGTCTCTCCTTCTTTCATCTTTTCTTCCTTCTCAGACTCAGTCTTATCTATTCTCCTTCTTTTTTTCTCTTCTTCTCTCTCAAATTCATTCCTGTCTCTATAACAGTCTTTCTACTTTTTCCTCTCATCTTTATTTCTCCTCTTCATTTTCTCTCATCCTTTTTTCTTCGTCGCTATTTTTCCATTTTTCTCAATTTTTTCCAATGTATTTCTTATGCATTAATAAGCATGTTGCACTCAATTGTTTTTCTAAATTGTTCCGTTCCGTGTAACGACATGGAACGTTAAGGGATTAAATAATCCCATTAAAAGACAGAGGGTTCTCTCACATATAGCAAGACTTAAAACTGACGTTGCCCTCCTTCAGGAGACTCATCTTGCTGAACCGGAGGCTTTGAAACTCAAACGTTGTTGGGTGGTTCATGTTCTTTGTTCTCCTACGACTTCTAGAAAGAATGGTGTTGTAATTTTGTTGCATAAAAAGTTAAACGTTTCCTCGATTACTCATGAATATGATGTTGATGGTCGTTGGCTCATTGTTACTTTACTCATCGATAACATCCCTCTCACCCTTTTTAATGTGTATGCTCCTACTGGGATCAATAGATCCTTTTGGCCCTCTATCTCTACCAAGCTGTCGTCCCTTTCTGGAGATTACATACTTCTCGGAGACTGTAATCCGATTGTTGATCCCTTCCTTGACCGGCACTCGAAAGTCAATTTTGTTCCCTCTAGAATGCACACGCAGTTTGTGAACTCTTTTCAAAACAATGCCTTAGTAGATATTTGGAGACTATGCAATCCTGATGTTAGAGAATATAGTTTTTTCTCCCCTCCTCACCAGTCCCAATCCCGTATTGACCACATCTTTCTCACTAAATCCTTGTCCCAACACGCTATCCGTTCTGAAATTGGCTCCATCTTACTTTCCGACCATGCCCCAGTTTTTGTAGATCTTGACCTACTCCCATTCTCTCCCCACTCTGGCAGATGGCGATTTAATAATGCTTTGCTTTTGGAACCCACCTTTTGTACCGAATTCACTGCCTTTGCCAAGGAATTTTTCCTATTAAATAAAACCCCTGACTCCCCTTTTGTTACGGTTTGGGATTCATTTAAAGCAGCCTCTAGAGGTTTTATTATTAATTTCGTGTCCCGGCGGAAAAAAATTCGAGAGGCCAAATCGGAGAAAATTTTGGCTGACATTAAGGCTTTAGAACTTGCCTATTATGCTTCCAAATCTGATTCTTCCCTTAAGGCTCTTATTGAAGAGAAAATCTCTTTGAACAAATTCACAACCGACGCTGCTTCTAATATTCTGCTAAAATGTAATTCTAGATATTATGGAGGTAAGAATAAAATGGGGAAGCTCCTGGCCAATTATTTAAAGATTCGTAAGAAACGCACAAAAATTCAATCTATTAAAACTTCTTCCGGCGAATCCACATTTAAGGATAAAGATATCCTCACTGAATTTGTCAAATTTTACGATACCCTTTATACTCCAGAACAGGTTCCGACGTCTGATGATCTCCTCTCTTACTTTTTTTCTCTCCCATCTCCCTCGGTTTCACATGTTGACTTCCACACCCTAGAACGCGACATTTCGCTCTCTGAAATCTCCCATGCTGTATCTAAACTTCGACATGGCAAATCTCCAGGCCCTGATGGGTTTACTATCGAATTTTACAGCCACTTTGCCTCTCTCCTTCTTCCAAAACTTTTACTCTTATTTCAATCTCTCTCCGATGCCGGTTACTCTAGCGGTTCTTTTCAACAAGCCTTAATTTGCTTAATTCCCAAGGAGGATAAGGATCACTCCTTATGCAAAAATTATAGACCAATATCTTTGGTTAACACTGATTACAAAATTCTAGCGAAGATATTAGCATTACGCATGGACCCCCTTTTACCAGAACTAATTGGCCCAGAACAATCTGGTTTTGTCAAGGGGCGTCTCTCCTCCGATAACTCCCGGGTTTTTCTTTACATACTTAGTAAGTCTTCTTCTTCGACTCTTCCTTTCGCAGCTATCTCCCTAGATGCGGAGAAAGCTTTTGATAGGATCGGGTGGGATTTCATGTTTCAGGCTTTACGTTGGATTGGTATCCTCCTAAATTCATTTCTATTGTTTCTTTACTTTACTCCGATCCTCAAGCTTCTATTTTTGTTAATGGAATGTCTTGGGACTATTTTTCTTTACATAGAGGGGTTCGATAAGGTTGCCCCTTATCTCCCTTACTTTTAGTTTTGGCCTTAGAACCCTTCCTTACTAAAATTCGCTTAGATGACACTATCTCTGGTTTTCATTTTGGTTCCCAACAAGTCAAACTCTCGGTTTATGCCGATGATATTCTTTTTTACTGCTCCGATCCTATTACTTTTATTCCTTCTTTTCTTCAGCAGGTCTCTTCCTTCTCTTCTGTTTCTGGTTATTGCTTGAACACCGACAAGTGTGAAATTTTGCCTCTGAATCCTCTTTGCCAGAAACATCTTTTTTCTTGTACAGGTTTCTCATGGCAACCATCTAAAATCAAATATCTAGGGGTTTGGTTTGCTCCTCTATTATCTGACACTCTCAAATTAAACTTTGATTATATTTACAAGAAAATGGACACGGCTATCACTCGTTGGCATCCGCTCTTTTAGTCCTGGTGGGGTCGGCTCAGCTCTATAAAGATGATGCTATCCCCCTTGCTTCTCTATACTATTTCCATGCTCCCTCTACACATTCCTCTTTCTTTCTTTCTTTAAAAAGATTGATTCTTTATTACTGAAATTTTTATGGAACGGCGAACGTCCTCGAATAGCTCTTGCCTCTCTGCGTAAGGACAAAGCTCAATCTGGAGTACGTTTTCATGATTTTAAACAATATCATCGTGCTTTTTCCTTGAATCAATCAACTCGCTGGTTTTCATCTAGTCTGCCTCATTATCCTCCTGTCTGGCTAAGTATGGAATTCTCTTTTATTTCCCCTTTTACCTTCCGTACATTCTTGTCTTTTACATTTTCTTTAACTCGTTTTCGCACGCCCCTTATTTCACATTCTCGTAATCTTCTTTCTCCCTACTTATCTTCATCTTATCCTTCCCTTCTCTCCCTTCACGAGCAACCGATTTGGAATAACTCCCTTCTCAAAATCCGTAATCGTACCATTTATTGGAAAACTTGGCACTCCCGAGGAATATGTTGGATTTCTCAACTCCTTTCTCAGGATACGCCTCTCTCCTTCCAGGAACTTCAATCTCTTTTCTCTTTGGCTGCTTCTGCTCGATCGCAATCTACTGCCCTTTATCCAGTCTTGCTCTCCTATCTTCAATCTCTTTCACCTTCCAACGATGTTCCTTTAGACCGTAGATCCACTTCTCTTTTACTGGAGACTTCTCCTTCTGCATCCGCTGTGTATAATTCTTTCCGTTTTACCAATGATAGATTGAAGTCTCGCATTGAACTTGCCTGGGAGTTGGACGTTTCTCAGACTTGGCCTGTACTTTTTTGGAATAAAATTTGGACTAAACTTCATAAGACCTCTAGAGCTGCTAACACTACCCAAACTTTATTCTTCATCTATCACAGAACTCTATTTACTCCACTTGCTTTATCCCGTTTTTCACCAGACACTCCCTCTACCTGCTGGTCTTGTCCCTGCCCCTCTGCCGATCTCAAACATATGCTGTTTGATTGCCCTCCTACTGCCCAGTTCTGGCAGATGGTTTGGCGGCAAATACAAAAGATTTTCCAGTTTCAGGTCACCTTTTCATCCTCACTAGTTTTTCTAGGCTCCCTTTCATCGGAACTTTCCCATTCTCCCAATCACTACCCTTTACTTGACCTTTTCATTGCTGTAGCTTTTCATATCATCACTTCTAACTGGAAACAGGCTGAAAATATTTCATATCAGTCTTGGTGGAATGCAGTCTGTTTTAATCATCGTTTAGATACCAATTATGTATCTCCCATCTCCCTAGCCATCAAACGTGACCTGATTTGGCTTCCTTTGGTAACATACCTTTCTTCCTCTGCCCCTGCTCATCCCTCTCCTGATTCTGCAACAGTTGAAGTACGTAAACTTCCGTAATTTTCTTATCACCTGTTTTTTCTTTTTATTTGACTGCTATAATTATTAAGTCTCAATATAATGTATTTTACTTATTGTATTTATGAAATTATTATTGTATTTGCTAATTTCATCCATCTGCTTATTCTAACTCTTCTGCCCCCCTCCCTTCCCCCCTTTTTCTATTTCTTAATAAATCAAACTTAAAAAAAAGTTACAGCTGTGCAAGTGTTTCTACAAAAATGCTAATGTCTTATGAGTGTATTGCTTATGAGTCACATATTAAATATGACTTCCCATAGCAGATATATAACTGCCAGTGAACTTGCAATTGCTTTAGTAAATTTGCAACATACTAGTTTCAGGATAATTTTTTCACAACACACAAAATAAATACATGTAAACATAGATAAAAAGAGCAAAAAAGAAATAGGAATAACTACAGATGGAAAGTCTAGAAAACTTGAGCCCTAATGACGTGTGGTGAACGATTATGGAGCATATTGAAAAGAAAATTAATTTGAAAATATTGGGATTGTACATTATTACAGATCAATGCATGCAAAGATATATTCCTCGCTAAAAAGTACTAAGTTAAATACTCACCATACTGAAAATTAATTTTGAAACACCCTTTGAAAAAAAGCATTGGCGAAGCCAACTGTTTTCATTTTTTATACCTATTGATTTACCAGTGCTGTATGCCGATGCTGCACAGCAGAGGCGCAATGATTTTTACTGATGATTCACAGCATTTAAAGGAAGATAAACGAGTTGCTGCTTCCACTGGCTCCTCTGTCATTTTCTCCAACTCCAAAAAGGATAATTGCAGAAGGGAAGAGAGAGGAAAGAGCAGGCGTTAAAGAGAGAACTAGAGAATGGATAGATGAGTAGAGATAAAAAGAGATGAGGAAGAGAGTGGGCTTGTTTGAACATTTTTGCCATGGCTGCTATTAATTGCAAGTCAGGGACAGAGCCGAACTAACCACTGGCCCCAAAATAGGCAGTGATCTATTTGACCTTAACGTACGTCTACGCTGACAAAAAATAAAACACTGTATTTGGACAAAATATTGAGTCATAAATATCGAGTATCACTAATATCGGGTTTTGCATATCATGTCACAGAAATATCATGATGCGGTAATATCGTTGAGTAAAATATCAATTTTTTTACCGTAAGTATTATTCGTTTTCAAGAATATCGTTATTGCTAATATATTTTACAATAATACCGTTGTATAAAATATAGTTTTTTAATTATCTATGTGTTTTAAATAATATTTTAATTGTATATGTTATATATTGTTTGTATAATTGCTGTTAATGTTTTTAAATATAGTTTGTAATTTTAAGTTTCATATAATTTTAATTTAAATCTATCTTAATAGTAATTTATAGTTATGTAGCGGGATGTGAGGTTTGTAGGGGTACAGGGTGGGAAGTTAATTAAGTATAATTAATAATCATTAATTTTTAACTAATAATATTTATTTAATTAATAAATAATTATGTAATTTGTGTACTTATTTTTTAAAGTTATATTTTAGGTGGGGGTTGTTAGGTTCGCGGGATATCCTAATCCTGACGGTAGTGCCTGCTCAGGAACCACCTCCATTGTAGGTTTAGGAATCGACTGCTGTTCCAACGGGATCTTTAATCAATGGCATGTCCGTGGAGGTCCGCCCGCCATTGTAATGAGGGCCTAAATATTTATATATATCTTTAAATATTATTTAAGCATTTAATTAACATTATATTGATCTTACGATCTAAATTAATTACTATTTACTGTGTTTAACTATATATAATAAGACAATATTTTTGTATATATTTCTTCGATATTAGTGTAAAGGAATATTTTTTTTGATCATTTTGTACTTAACTCTATATGTATGAAAAACTGACATTTTTGTGGTCGATATTTTTGACACAATATTATTGTAGCACGATATTTATGGCTTCTATATTATGTCAGTGAACCAAAATGAAGTTTAATTCCTGCATCTGGTGGTTGGAGAGGTGAATTTTGCGGATAATACGCTCTTACAGTTTTGCCCCAAAATATAAACATTACAAAATACAAATATGGGCAGGCCTGTTCTTCCTTCTTCAGTTCAGGCCCACAGGAAGCACAGCGTGTACATTTCTGCATTGTGTTATACTACATCGTTTTTTTTGCACAATTTTCTACTACCACACATGTTTACAGTTTTTCTTATTTGAGTATCTTACGTTTCTGGTATGAATTTAGGTTTGTGCTGGAGGAACGTTTTTCCTTGGCCATTGGGAAAACTACAATTTAGAGCTGAGGTTTTATTGATTTATTTTCCTTACATTGCAATAGTTTTATAACTGGGGTCACCAGCCCTACATCTGCAAACAATCTCTGCAGTAAAGTGCTTGCAGACCAAGTAATTGGTGAGTGTGCACTAGACAAAAAACTAATTGTTTACAAATGTTAGATATGAAAACAGTGGAGTAACACATGGACCAACCACCACACTCCCTTCTTCAACTGGTTCTTTTGAGTGCATGGATTTGATAAATACCCTGGTTGACATTTTTCTGCATAAGGTGTAGCTTATTATTACAAATGGCTGCTTTTTAAACTACGTTAATGCTTTAAGTGAATTGGATTTGAATATACAGACACAGCTAGTATGTGCACCACATGCTTTTAATATGAACTTTGATGGAACTGCTGAAGCACCTCCCAAAAAGTTTGCTAGTGCTGCTTGGAGATTACTACTTTTGGGGTAAGGATGAGAGGTACTTCAGAATGTGCCACTGAGGCTGGATTCATCCATGCGTCATTTCAAGGCCTGCATTTAATGTAACACTGCACAAGATGTTCCTAAGTAATTTCGCTGCAATCTTGACATAGGTTTAATTTTGAGTGATCAATATTTTGTGATTGCGAATGCTGTGGATGGTGTAAGTCGACTACAATAGTGATTAACTAGTGAAATGTAATTTACCATCAGCGTCACAAAGCGAGCCTACTTCGAAGTCGTGAGAAAGAGTGCATGAACATTGTTGAGACAAAACAATCCATTGCATGGCTGTGGGAAGGTGAGCCATGGTAAATTTCTGGGCAGTGCTGTATGGGCTTCACCCAGAAGCCTAAATAAATCCTCAGTGACTCCTAGCTGTCCCAATTTTTGGGGACCTGAACTTATTTGTCTTCATAAGATTTTGACCCACAGCAAGAGAGAAAAAAACAAAAAGGAAACAAAAAGGGGAAAAGAGACGAAAAACCAGTGACAAAGTGAGAAAGCAGGGAAGAAAAAGATCATGTAAGAGTAAAATAAAGTGATAAGAAATGTAGGGTGAAAAATAAAAGAGGCATGAGATGGAATCTAAACTATTCAGCCTTAGTTTTAGCAACCCTGACATTTGGCAGTAGCAGCAGGGGGCTACTTAAAAATATTTAGGCTTTGGCACTTATAATTTTACAAATTAAGTACATGATATGGCTTTTGTGATAGTGGCTACTTCCCTTTCCAGTTTTGTCAAAAAAGAGTTATGCAGTTCCAATAGAGGGATAAAGGTCTCCCGGGAGCTAGGGTGGAGGAGCGCACTCTTAGGAGCTAGGGCCCTCACACACCCCAACTGGTGTCATCCTTCATCATCGGGCATCTCCTTGATCGGCCGGTGCTGCAATGCCCAACGGGCCCCGTGAAGGGGCTCTTTGCTGGAGTTCTTTTCGTGTTGCCAAAGTGAAGAGTGAGGTGTGGTGGAGGGATGTGCGAGTAGATTGGAGAGAATTTGTCATAAAAACAACTACAAGAGCCCAAAACACAATTTTATGTATTTATGTATTTATTTATTTATTTGCAACGTTTTATATAGCGCTGGCTAGACCCGGAGGTATCAGAGCGCTTTACATGAGGATCAGCGAGTTACAGGATACATAGTTATATCAGTTGAATCAGCGAGTTACATAGTTACATCAGTTTGAATCAAAGACTCACAGAGGGAGGGGAGGGAAGGAGACACGAACGGGGAGATGAGGAAAACAATGTCAGATGACCGGCTGGGTGGGTGACGGGCAAGGGGCCAGACTCCTCTATAGCTGTGTAGGACAGCTCCACCAATTGGCATCGGCAAAGGTTGCTCGGGCTCCACTGTAGGAAAGGACAGTTTTTGTATCCGTCCAGGGGGCGTCATCATAGTTCCATCGAAGGGGGAGGGAAAGAGACATTAATCACTGGGTTCCTTTATGGTTAAAAACATGGAATCAGGCGAGAGATGGATATAATGTGCCACTCAAGCACGTGATAGTGTTTGTAAGGAAATAGAGGGTCAACATGGTTCATGCTTGTTATTGTCTAAGAGATCATGGCATTTCATCAGGACCAATAATCCTTATCTACTTATGTAGGTATGGTGGATGGGTGCAAGTAAATAGTACTATAACCTAAGTTAATCACACAAAGGCATAGTATACCTTCTGGGGAAAACCAAATCACAGGGTATTAGAGCTCCAGCCGTGTGGGTCAGAACTGACGCTCTCTGGCTTACCGAAGATCGATGGCCAGTGATCGCATCTAGTGACTGAACTGCCCCTCGTTCTGCCCTAATGACTGAACGAGGGGTAGGTCCATTCTGGCCCACACAGAGCATGACACCCCTTAGGGTGTGTGACGGCCATTGCTCCTAAGGGAGCACTCCCCACCTTACCTCCTGGTAGACCTTTGTTCCTCTACAGGAACTGCATTACTCTTTTTTGACAAGTCAGTTGGAGGGGCACGTATGCTGGACCTTCTCTAGCCCCAGTCTCTCCTTTTTTGTTTACTTCCCTTTCCCCCCAGAATTCTATTGGCAAACATACTTGCATCTCACAATATGGACTACAACAATATCGACCAGTGACAATATTGAGTTACGACTTTATCATTAAGATAATTATAGATCTGCTACTCGTAACTCCCAATGCACTTAACATTGCAATATTGTGGTAGGACTATCCCTGGAACTTAGGGATTTTCTACGAGTTTGGCGGTCCGTGGACCGTCTGCACTGCTAGCCCACCGCCGACCGCTGGGACAGCGGTCGGGGGAAGGCAGCCTCCATAGGGCAGTACAGAGGAGCAACACAGTCATATGACCCTGTCTGTGGCGATACTTAATTAAGTGTTCATCATACCATTTACCCATTGCTGGGAATGCCCACATATAGATCGGACTCCGTCAATGGGTAGGTGATATTTTTCCACATGTATCTTGCAAATGTGTGCATTCGACACATATGTGTTCGAAATGTACACACATGCATCAATAGATATGGAAATACATTGCACACCGCCACAAGACTGCTGCAGCCACACCGCAGGCCCCGCGGTCACCTTGTAATAAGGCAGGCCGTAGACCGCCAGCACTACGGTCTTGGCGCGGACTCGGCAGCGGTCACTTGGCAGTCAGACTGCAAAACTTGTGATAAGGCCTTTAAAATATTGCAGGTTACTATATTAAACACAATATTATACCACCCCTTCACCATTGACATGCATAAATTGTGCCAGTGAGATGTGAGGATGTACTTGGTTTCATATTAGAATGCAAATGGACTGGTGAGCATTGGGGTCCTATTGACTCCCCTTTGTGTGCTGCAAAACATACTCCATGGGCATGGCAGACACTGGAAATTTAAATTTACTACTCTAACTCCACTCCAAGAATATTTGGGGAAAGAGCATCTTTTCCCCAAATATCCCAGGAGTTTTATTTACTTTTGTAGCTCCAGTCTGAATATTTTGGGGAAGTTATAAAGTCTCCAAGCATTTTTAGGAAGGGTTAAAAAGTAATATTTTGAATTAGAAAAAGATCTGCCCTGAGGATGCATCTCAGGGCAGAAAACTAGGAATACCAGGTGGCAGATGCCCTTTGTGCCCCTGGGGCATTTTCTACAATATGACCCCTGGAATACCCCTTGGCTGTCTGACCTTGTTACTTTGAGAAAGTTGAGTCCTAAAAGGCTGTACTTGTTCCTTCATTGGCATGCAATCTTACTGTTGACCTTGAAAACCAGCTAAATAGCATCAGCCCTACCAGCTATGGCCCAGTAACCCCTGACCACCCTCGGGCCCAGATGAAAGGCCGCATAGCAGCTATGCTGTATTTTTAGGTCTTGTGACCTTTATCAATGCGCATGCATTGATAGGTCACGAGACTATAGGGCTTTAAACAGACTTTAACTAACTGGCGATTTGGTGCTGTGCCCGTGCTCTTTTAGGTCAATGCGCAAGCGCATTGACCTAAAATGCGCGTGCACAGCACCAAATCGTCAGCCATCTGTTGCCCAGCTTGGTGCCGCTCCACCCCCTGCGACATCAAAGGCTTTCACGGCCGGCCGGCCGTGTCTTCTTTTGTTTTAACTTGTTTTATTTACCAGGCTTTCAGTTTCACGGCCAGCCGGCCGTGTCTTCTTTTGTTTTAACTTGTTTTATTTACAGGGTATACGATTCGAACTCCAGTCCCCAAATATCTGTGAAAATCGCATTTTTCCAGAGCCTTGCCGTCACCTCGGCATTTTTAAGTATGGGCCTGTAAGAACGTATGTGAAACTTGGCTGCGGGGCAGAGACAGATAGATGGAGGCTTCAATAGGCTCACCGGTGCTCCATTGAGCCACGGCAAGCAACTACAATCCCAAACTGCCACAAGAGGGCACCACATAACAACAAAGTATTCCCTAAAATATTATTGTTCGAGGAAAAGAGCATCAGAATACAATCAGAAGCTCTGCGCAATAGAGGCTCGACATTAGACACAGCTGGTGTGAAATCAAAGGCGCTCATTTATACGGATATTCATAACCGAGCAAGCTCCACTGAGCCTCTCTTCAACGCATCCCCGCCCTCCCGTCTATTTGCTCTCCTATTAGGAATACTCGTCTGTCCGAGACTTTACTGAATTCGGGCACTACTGCTGTTGGAAGAGGGTACTATCATCATACATACATTTACCACTTTTTGTCTGAAGATGAGTCATTCCCTTAGTTTAGAGCCAGCCTTCTGCTGGAGTATGCTGGCTTTCTCTAGAGTATGCAGTGGCGTAGCAAAGGCCCCAATAGGGCGGTGCGAGTTTTGGGGGCAGCAGCCTCTACCCTCCCCCGCCGAGGGGCGGCAACACAGAGACCGCCACGGGCGGCCAACGTGCTTGCTACCCCACTGAGTGTATGTATACCTCCGAAGTATTCACTACATCTCACTACCCTTAACCTGAGCTCTTATAACACCACACACACACACACACACACGCACACACACACACACGCACACGCGCGCACACACACACACACCTACTTTCACCTGTTCTATGGAAGGCGCTCAGTAACCAACCGAAACCCTCCGTGTCATGTAACAGAGCGCTTGAGAACCCACTCATGCCTCACTTTGAGTGTCTATGCAGGGCCCGGCCTTAACTTCCTACTATTCACCAGGCAGATCTATCAGGAGCGTTGGTAGGCATCTGGTGGGGGCCAGGAGCCTGCACCTTTGCATGGCCTCGCATAGTTTTTCTGAGCGAAGAATCAGCTTTCATTAAGAAAGATGCTCTGGGAGGGGGCACTGCTACATCCATTAATACTACATCAGTCAGGCTGATTCGGATGGAGTAACTACGGATTACTCACCTTGCGTTTCTAGCCTCCAATAAATTAGCAGTACATCTGCTTCAGGAACATACTGTAAAAAGAAAATACTACAAAAGGAGAAGATGCTGCAGCGCGCGCGCAGGTCTTTATCTTCGCTCATGAATGAAGTGTGTTGAAATGATGGATGAGTCCCGTCGGCAGTGATTTGCTCGCCTTAGCATTAGCAAAATTGGCTTTCAGTATACAAACTTTTATGTCAAGATGGTCTGCACTTGATACACGTGTGCTGGGGGTTTGTATTCAATTGCAAACACACACACACTCCCACTCACACATGCACACACAAGCATGCTCAAACACAAGCACGCACACAGACACACCACCACTTTGGAAGTAGAACTAGTGGCAGGCTAAAACACTAAGTACAAAATAAATAAAAATCAGCAGATAATATTTATGACTGGTAATATGCGGTATACACCTGTTACAACGCAATTTTTACTCCGCACTACCACTACAACGCAGGCATTACAACGCATACCGTTACAACGCATTGCGCTGGGGGGCGCTCTAGGATAAGAGGTAAGTTTAATTTACTATCCAACACCTTCCCTAGGGTCCACGGGGACTGGAGTTAGAATAGTAAATTATACTTACCACTATCCAGCACCCCAAAGCGCTATGCGTTGTAACGGTATGCGTTGTAAATACCGCGTTGTAATGGTATGCGGAGTAAAAGTATGCGTGTAAAGTCATACATCCGTAATATGCTGCCACTGACCAAGGTAAACAAAAGTTAGCTCACGATCTGCGACACTGCACGTTCTTGTCTTCGCTCAAGTTTGGCTTGCAACTGCTTGGCACCAACATAACATTTTTCAAAATACATAAAATATACACCGTAGCACTTTGTACATTCCCCCCCCCCCAAAAAAATATAATATAATCTGACCTGTTACACTGCTAGGTGTGTGTTGGTTAGTAGGCGTGTTGGTACTGTTATTGGCAGCTCTGTGTATGAGAAATGGATAGGGAAAGCTGCAGTGGCCTCCTGAGTAGAGCCCTGCACTTATTATTTTCACAAATTAAGCACTGACGGTAATCCTCAGGTGAACACATTGACAATGTCTTTAAGGTAATCTTCGGTCACCTTGGAAAGCCTGTCATAAAGAACGGATTTAAATCTAGAGAGCGCTTACAAACATAGACAGCATACACAAAACTTTCTCAAAATACAGCATGGGAGAATTCTTCACACACACAGACACACACACGCAGGCACTTGCAAACAGACTCACATGCATGCACTAACACACACACACCCACATGCACACACGCACACACACACACACACTCAGACACACACACACACACACACACACACACACTCACATGCACACACACTCACACTCACATGAATACTCCCACTCGGACACACACGCACACAACTAGCGGCAGGCTGAAACACAAAGTAAATAATAAATACAAAACAACATGTAATCTTTATGACAGGGATTACACTGCCACTGACAAAGGTAAACAAAAGTTAGCTCAGGATCTGCAACACTGCATGTTCTTCTCTTCGCTCAAGTTTGACTTGCAACTGTGGGGAGGGGGCGGTGTAGTCGCCAGAGCACTTCCACCTCATAATCTGGAAGCATAAATCACCCCGCCCTCCCTCGCCCCATTGTTCGGCTCCCATTTCCTGTAAAGTTCAATTCACAGTTTCTGTATTTTGTGGTCGCCTTTACCTAGTGCATTACACAGTGAGTTACAGCCCTCAGTTCACGACAGGCGACACTGTTTCAAGCTGTTTTCAAGCTTTATTACAAATCACAAAAAATATGTTAATATTTCACTTCTGTTCTTGGATTTTCATCACAATAAAAAACACTGAATATAATCTTCACAAAAGTTATTTACAAAAGTTTAAGCTATTGCCATTACAAATTAAATAAATTATTTAACAATTAATTTAACAAAAAAAATAAAAGCCATTGTTATTTGTAATAGTAATACATCTAAGTCACGTAAATAAAAAACATGTTGCATTACAAATGCTATAGGTGTCACATTTGCGAAAGTTATAACTATTGGCATTGTAAATGACAAAGCTATTAATTTAGCTATTTTAACAAACACATAAATAAATAAAAATGTAATTTATAAGACCAATAGCTCATACTTTTTTTATTTCTGTCATGACAAACACAGTTCACCCTCACTTTATACACTGAGGTATGAACACCATACATGGCAAGAGAGTTATCCTGCCAATCCAAAGTACCTAAGGTATGCACGCCAGCAAAACCAGCACTTTGTGTCATGTGCAGTGTGTTCTTCAATATCTAAGCAGTTAGTGCACTAGTTCAGACCTGGCTTCCTTCTTGAAGACCATCCCTTGGTAAGTACTATTCACTATAAATAGGCACAGGACGCAGCACACCCCATTGGCAGGGCCACTGAAATTATGCAATAGGGGAGGGCAAAATATGTTGTGGGGTGATTAAATTATATGGCAAATAAGGCAAATGATGCTGCACAATGTGGCACATTTTGTGATAGTATTACTTCATTATTTTGTTATTTGTAACAGTGCTTTAAATGGGCAGGATCTGAGAGGCACAAACTTTTTTGATTGATAAGAAACCCAAACTTTTTTGATTGATAAGAAACAGTTCCCCTGCTTTTTGGGAAAACACAACCGTCCTGGGATGGTTAATTCTAAGAGATAAAATGCTTCTGCTGAAATGTAAGGCAGGGAGTCTCATGTGCTGCGAAAGAGAGAGAGAGGGGCAGACAGGTAAACAATCCTCCTTGACAGGTTGCCTGCTTGTCTGAAAGAAATGCAAATGTGCACAACAGGTTCATCTGCAAATGTAAAGGGGGCTTGAAAGCCCTTATTAGCTTTAATTGATAGAATCACTTGAAGCTTTCTAATCCCATAGATTTATTCTTTTTGCAAGGGAGATACCAGCTGGGCTGAGAAATGTATGCTTTTAAAGGACAGTTGTAAAACAATTGCACTAAGTACAGTCTCTTTTCTTACTAAAAATCTATATTTTAGAAGCATGTTTTGTTTTAAACATTTTTGAGCATACTATGAATAATGCAAGTTTAAAATAATGACATATATTCACAGTGCTTTCTGTCACAGACTGGGACCTCGTAGCTCTAAACATAAACAAGCCACTATTCTCCACTGCATTAACAAGGATTCAATTCTGTGGCTCCCTGGTTACACACACAGACCTCTGCAGTGCATCACCTAATAGAGGTTTAATAATTTATGATAGTGCATTTCCCAACGATTATCTTAACTTGCATGTATTTATTATTTAAGCTGTGCCTAATTTCATACGTAGTTACCTGATGATGAAACGTCAAAAAAGGGACCAAATTTATTTTTAGGAACACCTTTGACCCCGCCCCAACACTCACTCACCCTTCCTCATTGCGCACAGCATCACCATTCCCATACTATTTTTAAATGCACTTCGACCACTGATTTGTACACATGGTAACACTGTCTTGGAAAACATTTCACCTTATTCTCGCCTGTTTAACACTCATACACAGCAATAAACAACTGAAAGAGGCCCAGTCAACCTTTGAGCAGAGCCTTCTGCTGGACAAAAACATGTGTCGTCATGTTTTAAGTAACTTTTGATCGGTTGCTCAAAATACTTTTTTATGTTAACACCTGCAGATCATGCGGCAGATGATTAATTATGTGGCAAATCCATACTTAGACAAAAAATGTTGCTTCCGATGAATCACATCAGTCCAGAGGCCCTGCCAAAGGTCAAGCATTTATCAAACAAGCATTTGCAATGCAATAGGTCTCGCATAAGGAAAGTGTGAGCTATTGGTATTGTAAATGACACATTTTTTTTAAATATGTGTTGGCTTTGAAAATATATAAATTAATAGCATGGTTATTCACAAAGCCAATAGTTTACACTTTCCTAATGCGAGTCCTATTGGCTATGGCAATGCTTGTTGGTATCAAGCAAGGACAGTGCTGTTATGGAGCTGAGTGATGGTGTGGTTGGGCTGAGTGATGTGGTGGTGTCCCAGAGTGATGTGGTGGTGTATTAGAGTGATGTGGTAGTGTCCTAGAGTGATGTGGTGGTGTCCCTGAGTGATGTGGTGGTGTCCCAGAGTGATGTGGTGGTGTCCCCGAGTGATGTGGTGGTGTCCCCGAGTGATGTGGTGGTGTCCCCGAGTGATGTGGTGGTGTTCCTGAGTGATGTGGTGGTGTTCCTGAGTGATGTGATGTGTTCCCGAGTGATGTGGTGGTTTTCCCGAGTGATGTGGTGGTGTCCCTGAGTGATGTGGTGGTGCCCCAGAGTGGTGCCCCTGAATGATGTGGTGGTGCCCCAGAGTGGTGCCCCTGAGTGATGTGGTGGTGTACCTGAGTGATGTAGTGGTGCCCCAGAGTGGCGCCCCTGAGTGATGTGGTGGTGCCCCTGAGTGATGTGGTGGTGCCCCTGAGTGATGAAGTGGTGTTCCTGAGTGATGTGGTGGTGCCCCTGAGTGGTGCCCCTGAGTGATGTGGTGGTGTCCCAGAGTGATGTGGTGGTGTCCCCGAGTGATGTGGTGGTGTCCCCGAGTGATGTGGCGGTGTCCCCGAGTGATGTGGTGGTGTTCCTGAGTGATGTGGTGGTGTTCCTGAGTGATGTGATGTGTTCCCGAGTGATGTGGTGGTTTCCCCGAGTGATGTGGTGGTGTCCCTGAGTGATGTGGTGGTGCCCCAGAGTGGTGCCCCTGAATGATGTGGTGGTGCCCCAGAGTGGTGCCCCTGAGTGATGTGGTGGTGTACCTGAGTGATGTAGTGGTGCCCCAGAGTGGCGCCCCTGAGTGATGTGGTTGTGCCCCTGAGTGATGTGGTGGTGTCCCTGAGTGATGTGGTGGTGTCCCCGAGTGATGTGGTGGTGTCCCCGAGTGATGGGGTGGTGTCCCTGAGTGATGGGGTGGTGCCCCAGAGTGATGCCCCTGAGTGATGTGGTGGTGCCCCTGAGTGATGAAGTGGTGTTCCTGAGTGATGTGGTGGTGCCCCTGAGTGGTGCCCCTGAGTGATGTGGTGGTGCCCCCGAGTGATGTGGTGGTGTCATCGAGTGATGTGGTGGTGTCCCCGAGTGATGTGGTGGTGTCCCCGTACATGTATGTAGTGTGGAATTATTGTTGCGTGTTTATCTAGGTTCCTGATCGATACTGTGACCTTATGCCCCTATTCGGCTATAAATCCATTTATTCCCTATATTGGCATAACCGTTCAAGTGCGATTTTCTGAAAAGTCATCTCTGGCCTCACACGAACAGAGCCACATTCCAGCATAGTTCTCTCTGCCACTTCCTTTGCGACCAATTAGTGCAATGACAGAGCAGTAGTCACTATCTGATATTCCTAGATAACACTCCGAGTTCTTCAACAAGATAAAAACTCAGCAAACCTGGAAATCCCCGCTTGCTGTGTTTTGATTAGTAATGGAACTCTAATGAGCAACTGATAACTATCACTTCCTAGTGACATCTTTAATTGACGTCTTATGTCCAGCAAACTTGCGTCAAACCCGGCACCTGTCAGGTATAAATATTACCAACGTTGCCTTAAGCAATGTGAGCTGCAAGCTACTGTTGCTGATGCTGGCTGCCTGCAAGACCCTGTGTTGGTAAATCTAGCACTCTGTCGCTGCAGCCTGCTATCCTGTGGTGGTGAAGCTGCTGATACCATTATCGCCGCTAAAGCGCGAACTATGGTGCAGTACGCTTAAGGAGCTGAACAGCCGTCCCTCTGCGAAGACATCCAGCAGATTCCAGCTGCCCGCGGACGCTGTCCCCCCTCCTTCCTCGACGCGCTGAAGAGACCCGCTGCCTTTCTCCTGCAGAGAAATCCAGCCACGGCGTTTCCGGTTTACCCTCGCGGGTGACTGGGATATCGAGAGAGACCCCTGAAGGAGATACCAATCCTCCATCATTCTATTCAGAGGTATGGTGTTGACTAAACCCTTAGACGAGAATTCTTGAAACAAACCTTGGCAAAACCAACTTAACTTAAAGCTACTTACTTACTCCCCTTCCACGTGTTAGGCTTAGGTCAGGCACACTGGGGTAGGCTTAGTTAGAAGCACCAGTTGAGTATGTTAGCCTAATGTATATATGACTGTATATATGTTTTATTACTTTTAAACCATTGTATGGCTAAGAAACCATATCAATGCTTTTACAGTTCTATTTCGCAATACTTATCTTACTGTACGTACTTTTTATAATAACAATTATTGCAATTGTGGCAATACATTTCTCTTGTACGAGAAGAAAGACTGTTCAATAAATGTTAACCTTTTATTGACAAACGCCCGTCTCTCTATTCTCTACATACTGTGAAAGTAAACTGCACTAGACTGACTGAGTGAAATACCTGTCTATTGTTTCACACAACCCTAGAGATTGACTCTTGATCTGAGGAGCAAAGTTGTCATGTTGCACGGTTGTTGGAAAGCTGAATCCCTTCTTGTCTGTGCCAAGGAAGCTGATCACTTCCTATGCAGAGAAGAAAGTTTCCAGTGACCTCTGAGCTAGTTGGTAACACAACCCAATTAAGTTTAGCATAGTCAGTGGAGGCCTGGAATATCCGCAGTTCCACGTCGATACTACTGTTTATGTTATTCCAATGCGCAGGGCCTAGTGGGAAACTAGGAACTACACTACATGGCGCCCAAACGTTTGGTAAGGCGATAAACTAACGCAAGACAGTTAGAGTAACTCAGTCGTGCATATTTCACACCCCTTTCTCCCGTAAATACTCCAATAGACGTCTGGAGTGGGTGAAAGGTTAAAATCCGCCCGACCTTAGTAGGAAGAGATTCCTATGTAAAGCTCTGGTTTATTCAACGTTGAAGGATACAGTGTTCCAAAATATTATGCACCTAATCTTTGTCTCCTTGGAGACCTACTCTGCAAAGCCTGCATTTTTAAAATGTCAGACAGTGAAGAAGAAAGGGAAGCAGCTAGGCTGGCATCCATACTAATAGAGGAGGACTCGAGTCTCCTACAGACAGACCCGGATGTTATAATCATCCCGGTCCACTTAAGAAGATCTATAACTTTAAAACTTATAGATAACGGACTGACACCTCAAGGTGGTACAGTAATTTTCGTGATAGAGGCTCACGAGTATCGGCAGACAGAGGTATTCTATTCATGGATAAACTTTCCAGCGGTAAACGCTATAACAAAAGAGTTTCACTATTACAAAATAGAGAAACCTCCGGAAGAGTACGCTCCTTTCGAGGAGATTGAAATTCCACTTAAATTTCAAGAGCACCTGCTCTGGTTTAATGGCGCCCTAAAACACAATGATCACATAACTAGGCTCGGTCCACTAGGTAGACCAGGAGCAACGTGGCCGGTTCTAGCCAGCTACACACCACATCCTGACATTGTAAAAATGTCTAAAGAAGAGCTGTTAGTACAGCTAAAAACATTAATAAAAATACATAGGCAATTAGTCCAATATGTAATGCGGACTGCAACAGTCCAGCCAGCTGTTAATACACCACAGCTGACCCCTCATCAGGGGAACACAAATAAAATTACACCACAGAACATACAGTCATGTCTTGGTAAAACACCCGTAAAACGGGAACAAATTCCTTTCTGGTTAGCACAGAAAATCACTCAAATAGAGGCAGTATTTCCTGATACTACCCCTATTGAGAAACACAGAATCTTGACCATCTGCCTTCCTATGGGAATCGCACCACACGTGGAGGACTGCGACACTTGGGGTACAGTCTTTGCTTCCATTTACACAAAAACACACGGTGTTCCGTCTATGGCGGTAATACCAGAAGTGCTAAAACAGATTCAAAATGAATTCGGTCCAGAGCCCGCTTTAAATCTAGGTATGAAATTACTGAAAGACTTCAAGCAGGTCTCGGCTATATTATTAGCCAATATAAGAGGAGAAGCAGCATCTGTGGCGATCCGCCAGAAGTTGAAGGAAACAGATATAAAAGATCCTGTTGAGCTTGCAAAAATCATAGAAAAGTGCTATGAAGAATTAGGTAGAGACAGCTTGGGTGGAAAACCGGTAAAGCCCCAACTGCTCGAAAATCCTGAAAAATTATTTATTAAAAATAATTTAAACACTCCTAAAAAGAGCTGGGATGGAAATAAACAATCCACTCCCAAGGAAAAAGTTTTCCAGTCCAGAGGAAGGTCTCCTCGACGGAGGGAAAGAACTCCGACTCGAGAACGCCAGTCTCCCCAGAGGGAGCCCTCTGAGAAAAGATATAACCTTAGAAATAGGGATAATCTAAGAAAATCTTGATACACGTCCCTCTCGATCTTTTCCACAGAATTCGGAAAGAAGAGGACGGTCAGACCCAGGAGAGCACACCAAGTCCAAAGACAAGGAACCTGCTCAAAATAAGAAATCTCAATTTCAGAAAAAGAAGGTAGCCAGTATTAGGGTAATCAACCATGCCGAGAATACTGAGGACACAATTGAAAAACGGGGAGTGGGCATTGACAATGTTGGACAGTGCAGCAGAAATCAGTATAGCGCGCAAGATCTTGATGAGTCATCTGGAGACAGTGGACACGAATGAATACATTCAAGTTGAAACTGCCGACGCCAGACTTAGCGAGCCCCATAAAATATACGAAATAACATTACGTATAGAGGGTGATAAGACTAGGAAAATTAAGGGTCTATTTTGGGATAAGCTCTCAAAAGGCTACGATATTCTGTTAGCTGAAAAAGATTGGCCCCCGGAGTTTGTCAGGGAGTGCCCTAGTGGCGAAGAAGTGATTATGCCTGCCTTCTCGAATCACATTCCGATTCACAAAAAATATACATATGCAAGGAAATGGGCAGTGGCCCAGGCACCTGCATTATATAAAAATCATGTAGGATGGGATGAGGATTCAACTCCTCACAAAATCCAATTAAAAAGTGAACCAACTGCCCAACGGCAGTATCCCATAAAGCAAGAAGCTAAAAAACAGGTCAGGGAGATCTTAGATCAACTTGAGTACCAGGGGGTGATTGAAACATGCACCTCTCAAATGAACAATCCTTTGTTTCCTGTCTCCAAGCCAGACAATTCATATCGTCTAGTTTTGGACTACAGACACCTTAATACATGTTGCAAAACCTTTGCAGTACAAAACTCGCATAGTGCAGCCCTAATGAATAACATAGTTAGGAAAAAATATAAAACGACATTAGACATTTCTAATGGCTTCTTTTGTCAAAACATTGCACCAGAAAGCAGATATTTGACCGCTTTCTCTGCATTTGGGTCACAGAAAAAATTCTGTCGACTCCCACAAGGGTTCAAGAACAGCTCAGGACTATTCTCAGCTAGGGTAACAGAGTTACTACAAATCTATGATGATGAAGCATTGTCTTACGTAGATGATATTTATCTCACAGACGACGACTTGGATACTCACTTGAAAAGAGTGAACACCATTATACTTGGGTTCGCAGCAGAGGGTTACAAATTCAACTTTAAAAAGTCTCGAATTGCCCATCTGACAGTACTGTTTTTAGGGTACGAATTATCAAGTGAAGGGAAAAGCCTAGCGGACAACTTCTTAGAGAAGTGCGCTGTACTCCAAGCTCCCAAAACGCTGAAGAATTTACAATCCATTTTAGGTTTTCTGAATTTCGGAAGAACTTACATTCTAAATTACGCAGAGAGGGTTAAACCTCTCTACGAACTAATTAAACCTGATTTTAAACAAATCAATTGGACTCAAAAACACACAGAAATTTTGAGATCACTGCAAACAGACATGTTAGCAAAAACAAAATTAGATACACGTGACAACACACGTGATCTTGTAATCCGAGTCATCCCAGGAAGATTTGGATTCACGTACCTAACCTCTAATGAGGGAGAAAAGGTACCAATTTCAATTAAATCTCACTTGTACACACAAGCAGAAAAAGCATTCAGTCCCACAGAAAGAACTGTGAACGCAGTGCAAATCGCATTAGCAAATGAACGAGAACTAGCACACGGCAAACGGATTAATATCCTCACAGCGGAATCCGCCTTCGAGGCGCTATTCAGCCCAGTATACATGCCTACAGTGTCACTGGATCCGAAATGGATACAGTGCATAGATTCTCTAGGAGCGGAGGACGTGAAATACTATTTCGCCCCGCAATATGAAGAACTGAATGATTTAGAATATGAAGAAGAATATCCTCTGCCAATCGAAATTCTGCCTCTCCCACAATACGCCTGTATAATCTATACAGATAGCTTTGTACAGCATTTTAACGTAGAGAGCAAATCCTACAATGCAGCGTGTGCGATCATTAAAGGTCGTTGGCTGTGCGGTAAATTCAGACCGAAAGTAACAAAAACTGAATCTGTAAGAAACTGTTCGGTTCAGAGAACTGAAATCAGATCTTTAAAGATGGCGCTCGAAAATGCAGAACGTGAATTCCCGACACTTATAGTGTGCGATTCTCATTTTTGCGTCAACTCTTACAACAAGAAACTGCAGAGTTGGATCGAAAACGACTACAAAGATGACACAGGTGCCACAATAAAGCATAAATTGCTCTGGAATGAGGTAGCTCTTTTACACAAAGAACTACAAAAGACTCACGTGATTCACGCAGAGTCTTCAACGTGATGGCGTTCACGTAGCAGGGAATTCATTGGCTAATACAGCCAAAGCGGAAGCAACTAAACCGGCTTCCGTAGCCACAAAAAAGCGTACAGATAAATACATAGACGGGGAAACCATGCTGGCAGTAAAAACGACCGTAAAAGGCGACTGTGCAGCACTACCCGTAAACTATCCACTCAATTATGCATACATAATCGATGCAAACTCCGTTCCTTTTGCTCGAATCCCTGGAGTGGGGGACAGAGTAATTCCAAACAGGAGCAGGAGGGGCTTCCTCTTACTGGAAGCACACATGGGGTTGGGTCTGAAACACCAAACAATCAAGGTTTCTCTGAAAGAATTACAATCAGAGTACTGGTGGCCAGGAATGAGTATAGATATTCAATGTTTTGCTCAAAATTGTGAAAACTGCAACCGAGATCGCAGAAATGAACAGGCCAGTGTAGTTTCAGGATCCCTTCTAGACAGCATAAGGCGGTCTATCTGCGCAATCAAAGAAGAGAAGCGCGTCCCAGTGTACACCATTAAGACGAAAAGCACTTAAAAAATGAGGCCACCAGCGCTCGGCTGACGCTAGAACGGTTATAAAAGATTTGCGAGTCAATATCAGCACATACGCAATTACCACGTTCCATTCTGATCAGGGTCCTGCTTTCAGCTCTCGAGCCTATAAGGAGGCCATGGCCAGCATGAGAATTGGGTTGCGGTATTCTTGTCCGTCGCACCCCGAAGGGAATAGTGTGGTAGAAAGAAAAAACCGGGACATAAAGCAATCTATAACAGCGAAGGTATTAGGTTCAGGCGCTGGGTGGGTCAAACATTTAATAAGTGTCCAGACTAGTCTTAACAACATGCCAAGAAATTCTCTAAAAGGTTTCAGCCCATACGAACTATTGTTCGGAATTAGAATGCGAGTTCAGGACCTCGATAGTCAGATGTCAGTGGTACAAGAAGAAACAACACACTTTGATGTAAAGGATCGTTTGGCTGTTTTACAGGAACTGAATGAAACAAGAAAATCATTAAGCAACATAAAGTTAAAGCAACAGCCAAGTACCACTGACGAGGCACCACCCGCAACAGCCCCAGCAAGGCCTGTCTGGATTCCAAAGATTGGGGATCTAGTCAGAGAAAAGATCGCGGAGAAGAAGGAATTTGGGCCTTCTTACAGAAAAGCAGTACCTGTCTTAGCAGTCACCGGAACAAGATCAGTTGTGCTACCGCCCCTTGCTGGTAAAAAGGAGAACAGAGTCGTGTCTATCAATCTGGTAAAACCACAAGCATGTGGCCTATAATCAACAGTAGGCCCAGTGGACTCCCAAGAAACAACAGAATACCCAAACTTGCAACAATCCAAGAGGTTCAAACTGAAAGACTAATCACATTCGATCAGCCTGCAGTGCACAATGAAGGACTATGCAATAATGCCATGGAACTCGAGTAATCCAAGAGTAGGTTTTTTAAGTGTTCAGAAGTTTTTGGCGCTCAACTTATCACGGTAAAGTATTTGATTAGCTTAGTATTGAAGTAGGTGCTTCTTGGACAGAGGAAAACCTTAACCTCTGTGATAGAGAGAGATACAAGACCTCTATCTTATTTATGATATGGTAAGGATCCAGAGCACACTATGCATAATTAAATATTGATCATGTGTACAAATATTCATTCCTTAGGGATAGATCAGAAAAAAGCTATAAACACCGGTTCCCCGACCACGTTTCTCGATCGATCAGATCAGCCCTGAAGATTCACAGCCACATGCTGTGATGAAACACGTGTAGGCTTTAGTAACAAAGACAGTGATTCCCAAGGGGTGAACACTGATGTTAATAAAAAACCTTTTGGAAAAAACACTTTTTTCTGATCTATCCCTAAGGAATGAATATTTGTACACATGATCAATATTTAATTATGCATAGTGTGCTCTGGATCCTTACAATGCCATGGAACTCGTGCCTCTTGAAACACAGATTGAAACAGTTCGTCAAGAAACAACACCAGTCTACAATGATGTGGCATCAGAAAGTGCTACCGAGAGACAGATTGAAAGAACAATCCCATCAATTGACAGAACTGCCTCTGGTTATTTCATCAACTTCGACAACTTCTCTGAAGATTTAAACGACCCCGAAGTGATGCCAGAAACTAAAAAGACTTTTAAAGAAAAAGCAACAGAACTCTTTCATCAACTGAAGGAAATCTACCTTATTTCCCCTTGGCTAGAGTTCTGGTTCGGTCTAGGTGTATTTTTCCTCCTGCTTTGGCTCATCATGGTACTGTGTTTGGGAAAATTCATTGAAGGAAAATATATTACAATGGACACAGCAAGTCAGAACATCAACCTAGTCCTGAAACCACACAGATCATCCCACGTGAAGAAAAGAGAACTGTCAACAGTAAATGTCACAGCAATTCCAATACCTGGTGGGGTAGTATGGGAGAAAACAGACTATGAGATCTATGGTCCGGTCGAAATCCTGAAGTATCCTCATCAACTAAAGGTTTCCTTGAGTGACTTTGTGACACCTAGTACATTCTCTGATGATTGGGACTTTAACAGTATTAATGACATGATGTCTGATTTAGTAATGTCAGCTAGATTCACAGATCATGATTATTTACAAGGTTCATCTAGTTATGAGCAGTTATTCTGTTACACCCACTATGGGGATCATTACTTGCATAAATCTGCACAGCCTAGAAATGTTTTTATGTATAATCAATGGGAACATTGTTCTACACCACCTAAAAGCAGTTCTAAAGCATTTTTTGAGAAATTCAAATACTTCTCAGGGTTTAACACCAGTGATGCAGAAACGTTTTATTATAAACTGTTAGATAAAACAGGAATGAAAACAATGCTGACAAATTCTAAATTGATATATTCAGAAGCATTTTATGACAAAATGATGACATTTGGTTTTGATTATTGGAAAAATAATATTGAAACGAAAACAATTTGGGGTACAAAAGATTGGCAGGTGCAAGGCATTGAAGCACTATTTAGAACCTGCATGATACCAGAACAAATGTTATTTTTAAATGACACAATACACCAAACATCTTGTCTTGGCCTAGCTAAGAACAAAGACCTTAAAACACCGTCTATACCGAAGCCAATACCTGAGAATGCAACCACAGATATTGAGTTAGACGTGTCACAAATTTTACATTTCAACAGAACACATCCTGATTGGAAAAAGTGGTTAATCTGGCCTACAGACACAAATAGCTGTCAAGATAGATTCCTGAATAAAACACAGGGGTTAAAAATGACCAGATTAGACCCTAGATACTCCCAGAGACAACATCCAGGGATTATAACAACATACAGTGTAGGGAAACTCTGCCTTGAATGGCTAACTACGTCCACACTGGCTGAAATTAAGCAACACTTGTCTTTACTAAAAGATGGTGCTGATTTGCGCGATTTCATTCTTGGACCACGCAAACAGCGTCAAAAGCGTTTCATAGCAACCAGTATCTATGCTGCTTACAACGAGGCTTGGAAAGTAAAGCAAATTGAAACTGCTGAAAAAATACGAGAAATTGATCGTATTAATCTGGAGAAAACACTTTCTGTGGTAGACAATGGGTTAACGACTCTGTCTTCCAGAATATATTCGTTGGACAATATTGTATCCTCTGCCTTTGATGTGATAGACAGAGATTTGCTAATGTTACAACATGGCCAGTCTCAATTACGCTCTATTATAGAATTAGGCTGGACGCTGCAAAATCTTCGTTCAGGCTATGTGCCTTGGCATTTAATCAACACAACGTCATTATTTTCCAGTTTTAACCTTACTGATAAACAGATCAGTTTGGCACAGAAAGGAGCAGACTATACAATCCTGAGCATCGAAAAACTCGAGAGATTACCATTGACAATGTCAGAGAGTCCTGTCATTGAATGGATAATACACGGAATTATCACAATTCCGATAACAACTTTCCGATTTAAAAAGTGCCTTGAGTACATACCTGCTGGCCAGTATGAACAATTGGGTAAAGGATATGTAAAATCTGAATGGAAATTACCATACACCCATTCTTGCTATAGTGACAGCGACAAAAATGTATTTCTTAGTGGTGAGAACTGTAAACATTCACTAAGCGGTATACTTTTGTGTCAGGGTATTAATTTACACGGAGCATGTGATGGAAATTCAAACAACCTTTCATGCCACCAGCTAGTCACACCTGCAACTCAGATAGAGCCCTTCTTTATGCAACTCGCGAACGGGAGTTACATTCTTAGAACGGATCACAGATGTTGTGGCCTCGAGCCAGGGAAAAGTTATCTAGTAGAAGTAACGTCCATGGTCAAATGTTGTATGCAAGCATTGTTTCCGAGTGGGCCTCCAGACATAGTGACTCCCATCTGGCCTCGTCTGAATCTCTATTCTATACTAATTGATACATTAAGCAAAATGAAATCTGTACTTTTACAGACAACAGTGCCTATAACGTCATCTAAAGAGACGTATGATCTTCTAGTTGCAAGGACGGCTACTGAAGTTCATGACCTTTTATCAACAAATTGCCCCGTGCATTAGGTAGAAATGTTCAGCCAACTCCTTAACATGTCTAGTGCAACAAGCATCCCAGGCATATTTAAGACAGTCTTTACGGGACTGCTAACACCCTTCCAGGCAATTTTGGGAATCTTTCCTAATTTTGTGCACTCCATTTTTGGCGGCATACCATTATTTTTGGGACTCGTCGCAGGGATTTTATTTTTGACCCTCCTGCTACGTTATGGCAAGCCTCGGCTCAGACATAGCTCCCATGGGAATGGAAGAGACAATCCTAGCAATGTGCTACCGGGACAGGATAACTAACGTCCTTGGATTGGCCAGGCTGAGAGATCTAAACATGACCTGGTTCCTTTCATTCAGACCGATATGGCAAAATTGCATTTTACCTGTGCTACGGTGTATGCTTTGCGGCGATGAATGCGTGTTGGACATCTGTCTTTCACTTCCATCAGCAGTACCAATGGACGTCGATACTAGGCTCAGTCCAATAACGGCTCACGCATTGTGTTGTCCCCAGCGGCTACCAATCCTGATGACGGCATTCGTGGAGACTCCTGTACTACAGCCAAGTGGTAACAGTGGAGCGAGTGACAAAAGCAACATCATCCAGGTACAACGTTCTGTGAGCATTGCTGGTCCTGCCTTCGATGACAGCAATCATTCTCACACCTGCCAAGTTACAGCGCTATCTAATTTGGTTGAACTATCACCTGAATTTGTAGACCAATTATTTGAGAGCCTGTCTGATACGATGTTCTCACCCATAGAGAAACAATAACTTTTTAGAAGCTTTTCCGACACACAGCGTTCCCATGAACTCTGAATTCGGCCTTCAGTTTTGATCAACAAAAACTGCCAAGAGCTTTGGAAATCTATTTTCTTTGAATTGGACAATTTTTTTAATATTGACCCTTTTTGGCACGAACAATTCTTTGCTTAACGTAAAAACTATTCTTAGAGAACAGAAGCTTCACACTTCTATTTCTAAACACATCTAGAGACATAACAACACCAGCCTCTAGCACACATGTTATTACAATGCATTTTTATGTGATGATTTATCTCGCCTTTCTTCTGTCAGAGATACTTCATGTGTAATTCCTTTTGCATAATCGTTCATTGATTTCATATGCAATAATTTTTTGAATGATTACTATGCTTTAAAAAAACGTACAGTACCTAAAATCCATGTATTACAAGTACGCCTATTTCGAATGCATTTATGTATTTTGGGGTGGGCAATGTTACACATGCATCTAATTGCTTAGTTTTAGTAATTTTGATGGACATTAACCCGTGGAGTGGGTGTTGCGTGTTTATCTAGGTTCCTGATCGATACTGTGACCTTATGCCCCTATTCGGCTATAAATCCATTTATTCCCTATATTGGCATAACCGTTCAAGTGCGATTTTCTGAAAAGTCATCTCTGGCCTCACACGAACAGAGCCACATTCCAGCATAGTTCTCTCTGCCACTTCCTTTGCGACCAATTAGTGCAATGACAGAGCAGTAGTCACTATCTGATATTCCTAGATAACACTCCGAGTTCTTCAACAAGATAAAAACTCAGCAAACCTGGAAATCCCCGCTTGCTGTGTTTTGATTAGTAATGGAACTCTAATGAGCAACTGATAACTATCACTTCCTAGTGACATCTTTAATTGACGTCTTATGTCCAGCAAACTTGCGTCAAACCCGGCACCTGTCAGGTATAAATATTACCAACGTTGCCTTAAGCAATGTGAGCTGCAAGCTACTGTTGCTGATGCTGGCTGCCTGCAAGACCCTGTGTTGGTAAATCTAGCACTCTGTCGCTGCAGCCTGCTATCCTGTGGTGGTGAAGCTGCTGATACCATTATCGCCGCTAAAGCGCGAACTATGGTGCAGTACGCTTAAGGAGCTGAACAGCCGTCCCTCTGCGAAGACATCCAGCAGATTCCAGCTGCCCGCGGACGCTGTCCCCCCTCCTTCCTCGACGAGCTGAAGAGACCCGCTGCCTTTCTCCTGCAGAGAAATCCAGCCACGGCGTTTCCGGTTTACCCTCGCGGGTGACTGGGATATCGAGAGACCCCTGAAGGAGATACCAATCCTCCATCATTCTATTCAGAGGTATGGTGTTGACTAAACCCTTAGACGAGAATTCTTGAAACAAACCTTGGCAAAACCAACTTAACTTAAAGCTACTTACTTACTCCCCTTCCACGTGTTAGGCTTAGGTCAGGCACACTGGGGTAGGCTTAGTTAGAAGCACCAGTTGAGTATGTTAGCCTAATGTATATATGACTGTATATATGTTTTATTACTTTTAAACCATTGTATGGCTAAGAAACCATATCAATGCTTTTACAGTTCTATTTCGCAATACTTATCTTACTGTACGTACTTTTTATAATAACAATTATTGCAATTGTGGCAATACATTTCTCTTGTACGAGAAGAAAGACTGTTCAATAAATGTTAACCTTTCATTGACAAACGCCCGTCTCTCTATTCTCTACATACTGTGAAAGTAAACTGCACTAGACTGACTGAGTGAAATACCTGTCTATTGTTTCACACGACCCTAGAGATTGACTCTTGATCTGAGGAGCAAAGTTGTCATGTTGCACGGTTGTTGGAAAGCTGAATCCCTTCTTGTCTGTGCCAAGGAAGCTGATCACTTCCTATGCAGAGAAGAAAGTTTCCAGTGACCTCTGAGCTAGTTGGTAACACAACCCAATTAAGTTTAGCATAGTCAGTGGAGGCCTGGAATATCCGCAGTTCCACGTCGATACTACTGTTTATGTTATTCCAATGCGCAGGGCCTAGTGGGAAACTAGGAACTACACTACATTATGTAGGTTGGGTTGGAATTGTTAGTTGTGGAATTGTGTGACGGGTAAATGTGTGGTGTGGAGTGGATGTGTGTAGTGGAATTATGTGACCTAGTGTGCAGTGGCATTATATGGATAGTAATTATGTGATTTTGATTGCACTGGTATTATGTGTAGGTGGATTATGAGTTGCAAAGTTTGGAAGGGCTGGGGCACTATTAGCTGAATAGCAAAGCCTGCTTGATGTGCAACTCACTGCCACCGTAAAAGGTGAAAACTGTGGTGCCTTCTAGTAAAAGTAAAAAAATCCATGTTGCCATTTCAGATACACTGTAAGGGCTGGGGACAGTGTCAGTGGCATGGGAAGCTCCTGCTTAAAGAGCAGCTCACTGCCAGTGTAAAATACGAAAAATATGGTGGCTTTTAAAACTAGATATGCTATAAATGTGTGTCTGCACACAGACCGCACACATGAAGGGCTGCATATTCTGTAATCAGTAGTTGCACACAATATATATCTCTTAATGCAAACAATATATCTCTTAACACAGCTGTTCGTTGCCATTCATGTCACTGAAGTGACATTGAAAATGTACTTGTTGATGGAAAACGATTTGACTTCCATATACAAACACTTTGAAATAGCATTTGCTCCTGACTAGATTTGTGCGTGTGTTATCTCCAAGCCCCAAAACACGATGAACTTAAGCACTCATAAAAAAAGACATTCATATCATGAGCAAGTCGTGTTTCGGATCAAGTTTCTGAAAGCCCAGCTATTCGTCCTTAAGGCCTCCCTGGTTGACACAGGCACTCTGTCAAATTAATTTGCAAATCTGCTTTTATCCTTAATGAACGATTCAAATGTGCATTTATTTCATGTATGTATTCCCTGCTTTTTAGGAACACATCCATTTCGTTTGTGTGCACAAATACAATATTATTGTATGCAAGCAGGAATTCACATTCAGGATTAAAGTGAATAGAACAGCATCGGGCAAATCAGTTTGAAAGGAAAAGGTTTCTCTTCTGGGCAGAGTTGTGAGAATTCAAAGTGGAAAACATCTATTAGAGTGTCAGCATCACTTTAACATATGGCCACTTTGTGCGATCAACAGTGTTTTGGGCCCATTTGTGGTGGAGACGGTTATAGAGCCGATAAGATCTCTACAGACTCCAGAGCAGCCAGCCGCTTTGTTTCCGCATTGTCACTTTCATGTGCACAACACGTGCTGTAGGCTTCCAACCTATGGGTTACTTCCTTTTACAACCAGGGGCACGTGAAAGGGGCATGTCTTTCCGTTCTTATCTATGTTTTTATTTTAATTTGCAAGCCTTACACCTAAATTAAGGGGACAACTTGAAGAAAACAAGTCTCACTATGCTGCTGGGCATCTCTGCCTACTATATTATAATTTATATTATATGTACGAAAGGCTGTGTGACCACTGGCTGTAATGGGAAGCAGAGTAAACAAAACATGAACATTAATTAACACGGCACCCAGCGTAAACAAAAAAAACAAGGGAGAGAGTGAGACGGAAACTGAGGAAGAGTGGAGAGGCCAAGACAGTGAAGGGGCAGGAGAGAGTGAGACAGAAATAGAGGAAGAGTGGAGAGGCCAAGACAGTGAAGGGGCAGGAGAGAGTGAGGCGGAAACTGAGGAAGAGTGGAGAGGCCAAGACAGTGAAGGGGCAAGAGAGAGTGAGGCGGAAACTGAGGAAACGTGGAGAGGCCAAGACAGTGAAGGGGCAGGAGAGAGGGAGATGAAATAGAGGAAGAGTGTAGAGGCCAAAACAGTGAAGGGGCAGGAGAGAGTGAAGCAGAAACTGAGGAAGAGTGGAGAGGCCAAGACAGTGAAAGGGCAGAAGGAGAGAGTGAGGCGGAAACTGAGGAAGAGTGGAGAGGCCAAGACAGTGAAGGGGCAGGAGAGAGTGAGACAGAAATAGAGGAAGAGTGGAGAGGGCACGACAGTGAAGGGGCAGGAGAGAGTGAGACAGAAATAGAGGAAAAGTGGAGAGGCCAAGACAGTGAAGGGGCAGAAAAGAGTGAAACGGAGAGAGTGAGACAGAAATAGAGGAAGAGTGGAGAGGCCAAGACAGTGAAGGGGCAGGAGAGAGTGAAACTGAAACTGAGAAAGAGTGGAGAGGCCAAGACAGTGAAGGGGCAGGAGAGAGTGAAACGGAAACAGAGGAAGAGTGGAGAGGCCAAGACAGTGAAGGCGAAGGAGAGAGTGAAACGGAAACAGAGAAAGAGTGGAGAGGCCGAGACAGTGAAGGGGCAGGAGAGAGTGAGACAAAAATAGAGGAAGAGTGGAGAGGCTAAGACAGTGAAGGGGCAGGAGAGAGTGAGACAGAAATAGAGGAAGAGTGGAGAGGGCACGACAGTGAAGGGGCAGGAGAGAGTGAGACAGAAATAGAGGAAGAGTGGAGAGGCCAAGACAGTGAAGGGGCAGGAGAGAGTGAAACGGAAACAGAGAAAGAGTGGAGAGGCCAAGACAGTGAAGGGGCAGGAGAGAGTGAAATGGAAACAGAGGAAGAGTGGAGAGGCCAAGACAGTGAAGGGGCAGAAGAGAGTGAGACAGAAACAGAGGAAGAGTGGAGAGGCCAAGACAGTGAAAGGGCAGAAGGAGAGAGTGAGGCGGAAACTGAGGAAGAGTGGAGAGGCCAAGACAGTGAAGGGGCAGGAGAGAGTGAGACAGAAATAGAGGAAGAGTGGAGAGGGCACGACAGTGAAGGGGCAGGAGAGAGTGAGACAGAAATAGAGGAAGAGTGGAGAGGCCAAGACAGTGAAGGGGCAGGAGAGAGTGAAACGGAAACAGAGAAAGAGTGGAGAGGCCAAGACAGTGAAGGGGCAGGAGAGAGTGAAATGGAAACAGAGGAAGAGTGGAGAGGCCAAGACAGTGAAGGGGCAGAAGAGAGTGAGACAGAAACAGAGGAAGAGTGGAGAGGCAAAGACAGTGAAGGGGTAGGAGAGAGTGAGACGGAAACTTAGGAAGAGTGGAGGGGCCAAGACAGTGAAGGGGCAGGAGAGAGTGACAGAAATAGAGGAAGAGTGGAGAGGCCAAGACAGTGAAGGGGCAGGAGAGAGTGAGATGGAAACTGAGGAAGAGTGGAGAGGCCAAGACAGTGAAAGGGCAGGAGAGAGTGAGACAGAAATAGAGGAAGAGTGGAGAGGCCAAGACAGTGAAGGGGCAGGAGAGATTGAAACGGAAACTGAGGAAGAATGGAGAGGCCAAGACAGTGAAGGGGCAGGAGAGAGTGAAACGGAAACTGAGGAAGAGTGGAGAGGCCAAGACAGTGAAGGGGCAGGAGAGAGTGAGACAGAAATAGAGGAAGAGTGGAGAGGCCAAGACAGAGACAATTTAGGGAGGCTTTGCAAAAAAAGTCAGGAAAGGGAAATTCAGAATTAGAAGCTGAGATAAATTCAAAAAAATTTGCCTTTAAGGTCAACTACAACGGCAGTAAGTGCGCGTGAGTAGGGGGGGGTCTACTCTATTTGGAGTACATGCGGCATGTTTCAAGCAGGTAGTGGTGCATGTGGTCTGCAGAATCCCAGGACAGGTTACCGAGTGTCCCACATGCTATGCGTGTTTTTATAGCTCGCTGTCTCTTAGCTCGTATCGTTCGAGCTGCCCAGCACTAGCTAGATGCAACGGTGGTCACAACACCCGCTATGAAGAGGGGTTACAAATAGAAACAACAAGTCATTTGTGCAGAAGAATTATCACCAGCATCACTATGGAATGTAAAAGGTTTTTCATCAAAACACTGGGATGAAGAGAAACGGGTATGTGGTGGAGAAAAAATGGTTTATCAGCAAAACTATAGTATTCAAAAGGATGACAATGACTTTGGATGCATTTTGGTTCATGTAAGAGATTTTGAGCAGTTTCTTGAAAACCGTGTTTTTATACCAGAAGCATGTTAGATGGTGGGTCAGGCTCGACTAATTAATAAGAAGAGTGGGCGAGAAGGGCGGAGGAATGCAGAGGAGCCAAGGACCCAGAAGGGGGAGGAGGGAAATGCGAGCAGACTTCAAAGGGATGGGCTGAAAGGGAGGGGAGAATGCAGGGAGCGCATTCCAATGAAGTCTGGTGCGAGGCGTGGGGGCGGGGCAGGGGGAGCAGATATATGTGGTGTGAGTGAGGCCAAGCACGGGCCTGGGGAAGCTTCACGCTCCAGTACACAACATGCATTGTGAGAAATCCGCTTGGTCAAGAGAGTTTGTTCTAACACAATAGTTTCGAGTAATACATTACTCGACCTAAAAATGAGGAAAGGAAAGAGAAAGCAGTGAAAAACGAGGCAAATCAGGAGAAAACGCTCAGAAAAACAGGAGAGGAAAGACTAAGTACTAAAAAACATGGGAAAAGGAGAGGAGGAGAAAATACTCAGAACGAGTGATGCTGCGGTGATGCAATAGATAGTGAGGGCGATAGATAGAGGGAGGGCGAAAGATAGATAGAGGGAGGGCGAAAGATAGATAGAGGGAGGACGAGAGATAGCTTTTCACCCAATAATGTATCGGTCAGGACTTGTCTAGTTACTTTATATAGCGCCAAGACGCCTCGGCAGTAGTGCGCTTTAGAAATACCATCAGTCAGTCAGTCAGTCATAGAGGGAGGGCGAGAGATAGATAGAGGGGGGGCGGGAGATAGAGGGAGGGCAAGAGATAGAGGGAGGGCGAGAGAGAGAGAGAGAGATAGAGGGAGGGCGAGAGAGAGATAGAGGGAGGGCGAGAGATAGAGGGAGGGCGAGGGATAGAGGGTGGGCGAGGGATGGAGTGTGGGGCGGGGGAGGGATGAAGTGTGGGGCGGGAGAGGGATGGAGTGTGGGGCGGGGGAGGGATGGAGTGTGGGGTGGGGGAGGGATGGATGGAGTGGGGGGATGGATGGATGGATGGAGTGGGGGGATGGATGGAGTGGGGGGATGGATGGATGGAGTGGGGGAATGGATGGATGGATGGATGGAGTGGGGGGATGGATGGATGGATGGAGTGGGATGGATGGAGTGGGGGGGATGGATGGATGGATGGAGTGGGGGGATGGAGTGGGGGGATGGATGGATGGATGAATGGAGTGGGGGGATGGATGGATGGATGGATGGGTGGATGGAGTGGGGGGATGGATGGATGGATGGAGTGGGGGGATGGATGGATGGAGTGGGGGAATGAATGGATGGATGGAGGGGGGTGGATGGATGGATGGAGTGGGATGGATGGAGTGGGGGATGGATGGATGGAAGGAGTGGGGGGTGGATGGATGGAGTTGGATGGATGGATGGATGGATGGATGGAGTGGGGGGTGGATGGGTGGATGGATGGAGTGGGGGATGGAGTGGGGTGATGGATGGAGTGGGGGGATGGAGTGGAGGGGATGGAGTGGGGGGATGGAGTGGGGGGGATGAAGTGGGGGGATGGAGTGGGGGGATGGACTGGGGTGGATTGGGGGATGGATGGATGGATGGATGGATAGAGTGGGATGGATGGAGTGGGGGGTGGATGGGTGGATGGATGGAGTGGGGGGGAGTGGGGGGGATGGATGGAGTGGGGGATGGATGGAGTGGGGGGATGGAGTGGGGGGATGGAGTGGGGGATGGATTGGGGGGTGGATTGGGGGGATGGATGGATGGATGGGTGGATGGGGGGATAGAGTGGGGGGATGGATGGATGGGGGGTGTATGTAGTGGGGGTATGGATGGATGGGGGGATGGATGGATGGGGGATGGATGGATGGGGGATGGAGTGGAGGGATGGATGGGAATGTATCCAATATTAAGTATTAAGGAGTACTGTGCTTGATTTCCTTGGTGGCACCATTCATCGCTGGGGAATGGAGCCAGACAAGAGCTGTAACTAAAATGGAGAAGCCCTGGAATGTCCTTGTTATTGAACCCTCTCATTAATTCCGGGCCCTGACATATCCACATGTATGAATACTGCTGCTTCCTAACTGTGATTTGTAGGCCTGTGGCACATTTTCGTTACAACCTACATCCAAATAAATACATTTTTGCAACCCCTGGCTTTCATGCTCGCATGCCCCTGCATGAACACTGCGGGGTTTCTTAGCATGCGATTCTTTGGGGGCAGATCTCAGAGAATCTTCTCCTGCTAAAAGCCTCAGTACAAACTCCATAGTGGGCGTGGTACGATCTCTCTAGATGATCCACGTAAAACAAGCAGAAAAGATCCTCTTAAGATAAACGTATTGGCATGTCGAAAAGCTGTTTATTTTACAGCAGATACATGCATCTGTTAACGTTCATATGCAATGAGCTGCTCGGAATAAAGCAACCTGGGGAAGCTTCACGCTCCAGTACACAACATGCATTGTGAGAAATCCGCTTGTTCAAGAGAGTTTGGCCACATGTAATAGGTTCAGAGCAATAAATTGCTCGACCTAAAAAGAATGTTCCTTCAAATTAGAAACCCAACATATAAAAGTCATCAGGATGGACAGGTAGCAGCAGACAGAATGCTGACTCTACATCACCATTCCCAGAGAGGAGGGCTCCTGCATCCAGAAATCTAAGAACGGCCAAATCTCGGTCTGTCGAGGCGCATTTTACAGAGCAGAGGTCCACATTTACGAGCAGCTACAAGTACTGTGTGTGTGTGGTGGAGGCGGGGGGGGGTTCGCCAGCGCCAAAGTGCTGAACTACGAAGGTAAAGGTTCAGGTCGGGAGGCAAGATGGCGGCCGCTCACTAGTGGCCGGAGCAGTGCTGCAGTGAGGACGCTTCCCAAAACGGAGCTCTAATGCGGCGGAATCCATTGCGCTAGCTGCCGCTTGTTACCTGATCGAGGAAGAGCGAAGGGATCGAGAACTAGGAATTTGCTGTGTTGCCTGCGCAGCTGATGACGACGACAGCCTAAAGGTTCCACTGAGGGTACTGCTTGACCGGAAACTGAGGCGCTCATCACGGAGGGAGATCTGGGTTGATGCAGTCTGTGCTCGCCTGCCGTGCTTGCCGTGGGTCCGCAAAACAGATCTTGCGGGACCTACGGGATCTGATAAACATCTTCTCCGCTGCACGCCCGGGTTGTAAACGGCTGGATACTGCCGGGAGGCGGAGTAAGGGGAAGGCGAAGAACCGCAAGCGCCCTCAGCTGAGGGACGCTGGTACAACTACGAACGCTGCTGACGCTGGGAGCAGCAACAGCAGCCGGAAACAGGCGAAAAAAGACGGCGCCTCGCTAGTACTGTTGACGAAGCGCATTCAACATAGCGATATGGCCCCTAAACTAAATCCTGCTGATAAATCCCTCGGCGCCAGGAGAAAACAGAAAGACAAAGAGAAAACGCCGGGGGGAGAGGAGTGTGCCGAGCTCGGGGAAACTCATACACCCCCTGCGGATGAGCGAAGTAAGAAGAAACAACTACAGATTCAGCAGCAGCTGGCGGGGGTTCGAACACGGCAAGCGACAACATCTATTGCTGAACTTTTTGCAAAAGCCGGTAAGGAGAAAGGAGTGGTGGATAATGTAAAAGCTATCGAAATTAAAAATGTCAGCGATGATGCGATAATCTGCCCCCAGGATTGTACGGTATCTAATGAAGCTACTAACCCCACTAAAGACTCCACTAAAGACTCCCCAGAATCTGTAATTATGGCAAAGGAGGAAGAGCTGCAAAAAGTGGGTGAGAGTATAAACTTGAATGTGTTAGACAATAAGGGTTTAAGCTCAAAAGAGACACAGCAGGTGGATACTGAACTACTCCAAAGCAAGACTATAAGTCTAACTCTATCTGAACCAGGGGAAAAAAACTATGAAGCTACAAATGACACAGCAAACCTGGCAACTGGTGCTATAGGTGCAGAATGTGATACAGACGCTCTGCATGGCGGAGAACAAAATGGGATCGTGAAGGAAAGCGCCCCAAGTGAGGCTTTTTACTCCGCGTCCAATGGCCAAGAATGGTCTGAGGATGAAGAGGTCGGCTCCTCCGATATAGACTCGGAAAGTGACCCAGAATTAGAGCAACCAGCAACAGCCTTAAAAATCTCAGGAGCTAATAAACACGAGCCAAGCTGGGATCAGCCGCTGGATAGTTCATTACAAGATGCTTTGCCCTGGAGTCGGCACAGATGACACTCCTAGAGAGAATACATCAAGAGATTATTGCTCACAGGGAGGAAACTCGCAGGGAGAATTAGAAAGCTTATACTGCTATGAAAAAAATGCAGGGGGTAGTCAGAAAATGATCTAAAGTTTGCGCAACTACAGGAGATAGAGTGGAAAATTTAGAAGACAGGATTGTATCCACTGAGACTGAGGTGGCAGCTGCGGTCTCTAAAGTTGGGTCATATGACGCACAGATGACGGATATCCATTGAAAATTAGAAGAAATGGAAAATAGACTCCGCAGGAATAACCTGCGCGTGATTGGAATTCCGGAGGGAAATGAAGGGTCTGACATTAAGGCTTACATAATCAAGTTATTCGCACAGGCTTTTCCCGAGCTAAATGGCTGGAACTGGTCCACTGAAGTTCAAAGAGTTCATCGTATACCTTTTAACCTCAAAAAGAATACGAAGGAGGGGGCCTATCCAAGAGCGGTATTGATTTATATTGGGAACTTTGTACTACGGCAAGTCATATCAGACCTGGCAAGACCAAATACAAAAAGAAATGCCGATGGAATATCCTTCTTTGTCAGGCCGGACTTTTGCCACACTACTGTGGAGAGGCGGTGGCGGCTGAGAGGAATGATTAAGCCCTGCCAGGAAAAGAATTTGCAGGCCTTTCTATTAAATTCTGCACAGCTAAAGATAATAAATTAGGGCAAGACTTTATTCTTTTCATCACAGATCAAGGTGCAAGAATATCTGGACTCCCTATGATTACTTATTGCCAATGTCTGATATTTAATGCAGGAACGAGCTGATATAAGCGGTAGTAGCGTTGGTTTGTGAAATGCTGGATATTTTGGTTATTTCTTTTTGTTGTATTAAGTAGAATTGTTTTGGGCTCCACAATTTTTTGTAGATAATTGTAACTGATGTTAGCGTCCTCACTGGAATCAATGCATTCCATCATCAACACAGACAAGCTCTGTGTGCTAGAGGGGAGAGCAGGGGGGGCTGGGAGGGTGGATGGGGTGGGGATCAAGGTAGAAGGGAAGGAGGGTGGGATGCGGGTGGGTTTTGGGGGGTGAATGGGTGGAAAAAGGGAAAAAAAGGAAAGTGGTACTATTTTGGACAAAGAATTAATGAGAAGGACAACAACATGGTCAAGGATTTAAGTGTTGAGATACAAAAACAATCAAATGGCAAGCATTAGAATATGCACTATTAATGCAGGAGGTTTGAACGATTGGAGGAAGAGGCAGAGATTGGCATTCTTAGTAAGGCATGAAAGAATAGATATTATCTGTATACACGAAACCCATCTCCATTGGTCTAAACGCAATAAACTTTTCCTAAATGGCTTTGAATTAGTTGTCTGCTCTACACAGATGTCCACAATCCGGGGTGTAGCTATATTAATTTGTGGCTCCCTAAGCAAAGCAAAAAAAGTGAAAGCAGATGGTAACGGGAGATGGGCAATCGCTGAATTAGACCTCGGCTTTACGCTATGTCTAACGTATGGCTCTAATCAGGATGAGCCCGAAATATTTGATTTTTTAGAAACTGAACTTGTGGGTTGGTCTACACCGTTGATAATAGCAGGGGATTTCAATATATTTCGGCTGATTGGGCCGGATCTGTAACATATGTAGGTCGCAAACCCAAGGTTTTTCAATCTATTCAATCACTACTCGGCTCTCATGGGATGCATGATGTATGGGGGGCCAAAAACCCTCTGGATTATGGATTTACATATTTCTCTAACCCTGCACAAAAATATACGAAGCTAGACTATTTCCTGATCTCATCCTCTGAGCTACCTAAAGTGGACATTACTAAGCTTCCGAAAGTGGTCTCTGACCATAATCCACTAATTTTAACATATAATATAGGTCAGAGGAAAAGTAAACTGAATTACTGGTCATTTGAGAAAAAGCTCCTCAGTGATAATAGATTTACAGATCATTTGAAAAAATGGGTCCCACAATTTTTTGCAGCAAACAGGTATAGCGCTTCTAGAAATACGGTTTGGGAAACCTTTAAGGCGGCATTGAGGGGCTAAACCATTAGTTGCTCAGCAAGATTAAGGAGGGAAGATAGGAGTAAGATTGAGGGTTTAATGAAAGATTTAGCAAAAGTAGAAGAGCAACATATGAAGGATATAGTTAAAGGGGCTAACACCACTGTAAGTCAGGAAGCATTATTGGCAATTAAAGCCGCACTCCAGAAGGAAGTAACTATAAAAGCCATAGGAGAATATCAGTCAAATAGGGTTAAAAGATATGAGACCGGGGAGCAGGCAGGGAGAGCGCTCGCCCTTCGGTTAAGGCAGGAAAAAGCGAGAAATACCATTGTATGTATTGAAGAGGATGAGATCAGGTTTACAGAAAGCAAGGATATTCTAAGAGTATTTGAAAAATTCTATCAGCAGCTATACGAGCAGGAAGAACCTACCAAAAAACCAGGGGAAGGAATACGAGATCGGGGTACCCTATTAGAGGAGTCAGTCGAAAAAAAAAATGGATGAGAAAATTACATTACTAAAGGTAACATCAGCACTACAGGAACTAGCCTCTGGGAAATCTTCAGGTCCCGATGGGATTCCTTTAGAAGTATATAAAACAATAGAAACCGAAATCACCCCGCTCCTGGTAGATTAGTTTAATGGGGTTATGTGTACGGGATAAGCATGGGCGAATTTTGCGAATCTGGCGTTCACGAATTTTGCGAATTTGCGAACTCGCAATCCGCAAAATCCGTGAATTCTCGCGAATTTGCGGATTTTTTTGTGTGTGTTCGCAAGGATTTCTGCCAGTTCGCAAGGATTTCTGCCAGTTCGCGAGGGTTTTGTACCAGTTCGCAATTGCGAACTTACATGTCGGCTCGCAACGGTCACGATTATGTTGTTTCTACGTCTGGTTCATCATCACAGGTTCCCAGAACCCTCTGTTTCACCCCTGCCACCCTCTGTTTTACCCATGCCATCCTTTGGTGCATCAATGCCACCCTCTGGTTCATCATCACTGTAGATTATGGGGGGGGGAAAAGCAAGCACACCTGCCTGCTTCAACTGACATGAAATAATTTGGGGTTGATTTATTAATGTGTCACTGTTTTAAAATTCCAGTCTGGCACCTGCTTCCTTATCTGTAATTTGCTTTCTGTTGCAGTGCAATTTTTTTTCCAGGACCTTTGTGGCCTACTTGTAGCTATTCTATGAGCCTGCTGTGAGGGTCAGAGCAGGGTCATATAATTGTTGCAACTAGCAACTGAACTCTGGAGGGGCCCTTGTCAGGAAGCACTACAGGGAATGGTTACTAATGATGAGTTTGAACTTTTGAACCTGCTGAATGCTTTTTTTGTGTTCGCAAGGATTTCTGCCAGTTCGCAAGGATTTCTGCCAGTTCGCGAGGGTTTTGTACCAGTTCGCAATTGCGAACTTACATGTCGGCTCGCAACGGTCACGATTATGTTGTTTCTACGTCTGGTTCATCATCATAGGTTCCCAGAACCCTCTGTTTCACCCTCTGTTTTACCCATGCCATCCTCTGGTGCATCAATGCCACCCTCTGGTTCATCATCACTGTAGATTATGGGGGGGAAAAGCAAGCACACCTGTCTGCTTCAACTGACATGAATTAATTTGGGGTTGATTTATTAATGTGTCACTGTTTTAAAATTCCAGTCTGGCACCTGCTTCCTTATCTGTAATTTGCTTTCTGTTGCAGTGCAATTTTTTTTTCCAGGACCTTTGTGGCCTGCTTGTAGCTATTCTATGAGCCTGCTGTGAGGGTCAGAGCAGGGTCATATAATTGTTGCAACTAGCAACTTAACTCTGGAGGGGCCCTTGTCAGGAAGCACTACAGGGAATGGTTACTAATGATGAGTTTGAACTTTTGAACCTGCTGAATGCTTTTTTTGTGTTCGAAAGCATTTCTGCCAGTTCGCAAGGATTTCTGCCAGTTCGCAAGGGTTTTGTACCAGTTCGCAATTGCGAACTTACACCGCACGCAGCAAAAAATCCGCTGTGTGCGAATTTGCGGATTTTGCGGGAAATTCGCGGATCTCGCGGATTGCGAATTTACCGAAAATCCGCAAAATCCACGAGCGTAACGGATTTTCCGCCCATGCTTAGTACGGGATTAACACCCGCTTCTTGGAAAGAGACAAATATTGCAATTTTCCATAAAAAGGGGAAACCAGTGGAGAAGGCAGGATCCTATAGACCCATATCACTGATAAACTTGGATACCAAGTTATACTCAAAAATGTTGGCAAAAAGGTTGGGCAGGGTCATTGGTGGTCTTGTATCCCCGTGGCAGCATGGATTTGTCCCCGGTCGGGGTACAACTGACCACACATGTAGGGCAATATCATTGTTTGACGCCCAGGCTGCCGCGGGAGGGGAGATGGCCATGATCCTGCTCGACGCAGAGAAGGCTTTCGATCGCGTGGATTGTAGCTTTCTCTGGGCTATTTTAGAGGCGAGGGGATTCGGTCCCAATATTATAGGCGCCCGTAAAGCTATGTATGTAGAACCGACAGCTAAGGTGACAGCAATGGGCGAAAAATCAGGGGTTATACATATAAAGAGGGGAACTCGGCAAGGTTGCCCCTGTTCCCCTATTCTATTTGCGCTATATATCGATCCCCTCATCCAGGGTATCCTTGACTGCCCAGAGATAACTCCAGTGATCTGCAATGGTTTCTCAAATAAAATACTGGCTTATGCTAACGTCCTTGCAGTGATAACAAATAACCCACAACAAACCCTTCCTATCCTGATTCAGATGGCTAAACTGTTTGGGGAAGAGTCAGGATACCTTCTAAATGAAACAAAAACGCAGGTCATTTGCTCCAAAAATATCACCAAAACGGATTATAGATTTGTCGACTCTGCTATGTATTTAGGGGTTAAAATTAATGTCAATGTGGAGAACTACTTGACGCTTATTAAGAACATTGAGAGGGAATTCAAAAGAATAGATGTACTGCATCTTTCACTAATAGGTAGGGTGAATGCAGTTAAAATGTATATGTTTCCCAGAGTACTTTATTCATTTCGTGCCATACCATTATTAATAGAGGCTAAGATTATGAAACAACTCAAATCTATGTTTATTAGATTTGTATGGCAATATGGAAGGGTAAGGCGCTCTACAAACTTAATGGCGTTACCTAGAGAAAGGGGTGGGATGGGACTTCTGAACTTAAAGCTATATCACTGGGCCTGCCTTTTAACCCAAATGACCACCTTATTCCAATCTGTTTCCTCACCTGATATAGTAGCTGGGTTTGTAGATCAACAGTGTCCTCCCCAGATATATAGGATAATGTTGGGCGACAAGACCATAAACTTATTTCAGTGTGAATTGGAACAAAGCTTTTATAAAAAACCAAGATTGAAGACACTGCTTGGAGCATGGCAGGCATGGAAAGGAATTATGAAAATCTTTAATATCCCGAAATTTAACTCCTATCTGCAATTGTATAATTTGTCTCTTTTTCCCCATCTAAAAAATGATAGAAATTTGCTGATCTGGAAAAGGTTGGGGATCAGATCCTTGAGAGATTTGATGGAAAGAGGCGAAATCCTGGGGTTTGGAATCTTGCAGGAAAGATTTGGTATTCCTGATAGTCACTGGTTGGTATATGGTCAAATTACCAGGGCGATTAAGGCAGCCAGGCCACGGATTTCAATCACAGCAGACTTCCCAATGATTGAGTTACTAAATAGAGGCTGTAGGAAGATCAAGATGATATACAATTGCTTATTGGATTAAATTCCGGATGATATTGAGAAGGTCGAGTCTAATTGGGCGCTAAAATTAGGAGACCCTGATGTCGATTTAGATCTTGCACTCTCATTGAATAAAAAAATATTCCGGGCATCAAATCTTCGCGCACAACATTACAAGACTATTTTTAACCTATATCTTACTCCTGCGAAGATATTTGCCTGGGGTATAAGTGAAAATGATAATTGTCCCAGATGTAACGAAAGTCAGGCTGACATTATACATATGTTTTCTTTTTGTAAACAGCTAGATATTGTTAAAAATTAGATAATGAAATTTATGGAGGGGCTGCTAGGTCAGTCCATCGACCTATCCCCTACCTTAATGCTATTTGGTATAGATTCCAAGCTGGGTCTGGGGGAAGCTGAAAGAGATCTAGTGTTTTTATCTGTTGCTGTACTTACAATTTTAATTTCCGCTGCCTGGAAGGATTCGAATCCTCCATCCTTCCAGATGTGGCTCTCCAGATTGTTAGGAATCCATAACATAGAATCATGCCTCTATGAATATCAAAGGCAAAAGGGAGCGTAAGAAGGGCATATGCCTGTGGGCTCCTGTAACAAATTGGAGAATAGATAGAAATGGTTAAAGTTGCTCGCTTTTAATTACCTGAAACTGTTTTCTATCCTTCTATATTTATTTACCTCGCTCCCGCCATTACGTTTCTTTGTTAAAATGCTTGTAAATATATCAAATGTATACTAATGTTCTTATCATGTATGTAATAATTTATGAAACATGTCCTTATATGTACCATCTTCTTCAATAAAAAAAATTTAAAAAAGGTGAAGGTTCAGGTCGTCCTTCAAGGCATTCCTAGCAGGGCAACACACCATTTAAACCGTCGCCCTAGTACTTCAGCACTTACAGTATTGTTCAGAAACACAACCAAAAAGCAGTGAGGAAAAAAAATGTACGCCACGAACTGACAGATTGTACATCTGTCGTTCATTATGTGAACAGTGTACCCAATGTTTGCCAAGCGATTTAAAGTACCATAAAAAGTAAAAGAAAAAGAAAGGAAGATCTGATGACTGTAATTGGAAAGTACGGGTGTGGTAATAGAGGAGAGGGGGAGGGGCGACCTAGAGGGACATCAATAAGGGCGAAGAAAGAAATTGATATAAACGGAGGGAGAGACACACACACCCGTTCGGCCCCTACTTGGTGGGTCCTCCCAGGGGTGGGCAACAGACACCGAATGCTGCTCGAAACCACAAATGGCCATATGTATCATTCCAAATTGCGATCGCAAACGCCGACATTCGCAGAATTTTGGCGTTTGCAATCGCAATTGGGCTTAGTGGTAGGTATGAATGAAAAACAGCATCATAAAATAAGGAATCCCAATATTTGCGATTCCCTATTTTGCGATTGCATTTAAGGAATCGCAAATTGCGATTCCTTAAAAGCAATGTAAGAAGCACAGAAAAAGTGAAATTTGGCCTTAAGGAATGGCAAATTATCACCAACTTGAAGTTGGTGGTAATTTGTGTTTTCTTTGAAAAATGCATTCTTTTTTCATTTTTCAAAGTGAAATGTGGCGCACATACATGCCCTTAAGGCTTATTTCAGGGGTGCAACAGGGTGTCCTTTTGACACCCTTGCAACCTTCAAATTGCATTCTCAATTTGCGATTCTCTATTTGCTAATCGTAAGTTGAGAATGTCTTCCCATTCATTCCTCTGGGCCTAGGTCTATAGGAATGAATGGGAAGGGTTTTCTTAATTGCGAATTGCACTTTACGATTTGCAAGTAAGGAATATGTAGGATTCGCAAATCTGTTTGAAAATCCTACATACATCTCATTTTGCGATTCTCAAATAGCAATTCTTTAAAATTCACTATGTGAGAATCGCTAGACCAAACTTTCATACATATGCCCCAAAGTCACTAAAGCGGAGATTTTCGGGGGGGGGGGGGGGGGGGGTCGAAAGATATGTCTAATGTGATAAAACATGCCAACCCTCTGTGCTCCTGACAGATAAGAAAAACATGATTTTTGCTTTTCTGATATTCGACCTTGCAGCAGCACACTTGCAATTTCCATACATTAATGCCTCGCCCGCAAATAGAAGGCCGAGGGAGAAATACATTCTCCCTATTATTATTTTTTTAAATCTCCTGCTTTTCTATTCTAAAATGTTGACATGTTGACATGTATGAATGTGATATCTGTTGACTGAGGTGAACTCCAAGTACTAGCAAATGTGTGTGCATATGTGTATGTGTATGTGAATGAATGAATGAATGAATGAATGAATGAATGAATGAATGAATGAATGAATGACTACGCACTTATAAGCGCATGGCTACTGGAGGCATCCCAGCGCATTAGATAACCGAATCATTGCCTCACGGTTCAGGAAAACAGAAAGGTCTTTAACATCTTCCTGAACCTGAGATGGTTCACTTCAAGTCTGATGGTATCAGGGAGCAGATTCCAGAACTTTGCAGCCTGGAGAGAGAAACGTCTGCCACCCATGCATGTCTGGGTGTGTTTTATGTCTAGGCGTGCTTTTTAGGTACATTCATAATTTTGTCTGTGTAAGTGTGCGTGTGTTTGCAAACTTGTTTACGCGCATCTAATCTGTCCGTCATTCGTGTCTCCATCTGCGCGCGCGCGTGAGCGTGCGCGCGCTGCCGGTGCCGTCTCGCCACGAGCGGAGGAGGCGACGCATAGCTGAGCCATTGCCATCACGTCGATAAACGGAATACGTCGCTTGCCACGCTGGCCGCCGGTCTGTCACCCGCTCTGCGCTGAAATATTTGACAAGTTTCTGTCACTATCAGAGAGGAACATCCAACATTTTGTACCCAACAGCCTAACCTTTCAACAGTGACACCGCGGGCACATTATGTTCAAGTTATTAAATTAGCGGCTGTGAGCTGCAGCCTGCCTCAGCAAGATTCGTGAAGCAAACTTGACAGCCCCTCACAAAATCAGGCATTTCTAATTAAATCCAATCGCTGCCTGTCGCCGTCTGCACTAGAGCAGTGGGAATGGTCTCTGGTTATCGCTCTGTAACGAGAGGCGTAGCTTTATCAGGGTGATTTAGGGGTGTACGTCTGACATCTCCCCACTAGCACAGCAGCGAACCCAACTAAAATGACGCTGCAACAACTAAGTAGCCGTCCCTCCACTGACAGTATTCAGTGGTGACGAAACAAGCCTTGTTAGTGACAGCGTCGACTGTCTTCAGGGCCTAGTTGTGTGCTCTGACCTTCAATATGCATCCTCCCGCCCATCTGTCTCTTTTCCCGCAGACCTGTCTCTTTGCTGATGGATGCTGTGGATTGGGGCAACTCGGTAGCCCTGGGAACCTGGTTAGATATTCAGAAAACAGCAATTTTTTCCTTGGGGGTGGTTTTACGCCTAGGCGTCTATGGCAAACAAAAATATTACTCATCTGTATATGGTTAGACAGTATTTTAATTCCTGAATCTGGGTATGGTTAGCCTGTATTTTAAATACTGCATAATTATTTCAAGACTATGGAGTATATATAATATGTGCTCCTAAAAATGGAGCAGTGAAAGTGATGAGTTAAAAAAGTGAATAAAAGTGTGCAAGTGTTATTTAGAAAGAAAACCAGTAAATCAACAATGCTGAATGAGTAGTGTATCAATTCATCAAAAGGACTCAAAATTCAAGTTACATTTTGTAACTATAGTGCCTATTAGTCAACAAGTTAGTCCGTCTATGTTTCGACCCATTTGATTGATTGTAATAGGTTCTTCACCCCGATAATGCAGGACGCAACGTCACTTTCACAGATAACTTCAAGTGCAACACATCTAAATATGGACAGTGAAAAATCTGTACAGATGTGCTGCATGAACAATGAATGATCATAACACTGTCATGGTTCTTCGATTCACCCTGGAGCTGGAGCTTACAGAACTAAGGGGCATATGTACAACGAACGTGAAGCTGCACCAAATTTAGCAGAGCCACGCTCCGACATTTACAAAACGCAGGGATACACAGTATTTACAACAATATGACGCACCAATGTATTTTCTCTAGCGCTGGCGCTAAAATTAGCTGCCTAGCAGCAACACAGGCACCCTTGCACCATATGCAAGGGTGCCTGCGTTTCCGGGAATGATTGTTCATGTGCAGGAAGCTGTCACTTCCTGCACATAAACAATCAATAATGGAGATTTGTTACTTCTATGTTTGCTGCAGAATGCTGCACACATAGAAGTAGGAAATAGTCAATATTAAATGATTGTTTATGTGCAGGTAGGGACACCTTCCTGCACAAAAACAATAATTGTTGGCATTTTGCTCTTTCTATGTGTGCTGCAGAATGCAGTACGCATAGTAAAAGCAAAAACCAGGAGAAATAAAAGTATTTCTCCTCGTATCGACACCTGCTCTTGCATGGCGTTAGTTTATTGCGCTGCCTCAGATTTACAGATGTTTGGAAATCTGGGGAAGCGTCAAAAAGCAGTGGGTGTTTTAGTAGAACGCCCACAGCAACAACCATTGCATGCCCTTTTCACGCAGATAGCTGCGTGAAAGGGTACCATATTTACAAAGGGGTGTTAAGCCACAAAAAGGGGCTTAATGTCACTTTGTAAATATGGTGAACCAGTGAAGGTTTTGGATCCTACATCTACCCAGCCCGGATCTCTACAACATGAAAAACAGAACAGGGTGGCTGAACAGGACAATTTAACAAAGAAATTTTGCAGACACGCAGTCTATATGTACCACGTGACCATTGGATTTATATTCCAAAACACATTTATTTTCTTTTTTTCAGATTCTTAAAGTTTCAAAAACACGAGCACAAACAAAAAAACCATCAAAACAGTAGGTTCATGTACACAGTATCTACAAAAATACAAATTTACAAATGTACACTATTTACAACAATCGAGTCAAACGAGACAAATAGTAACACACCAAGACAATAAAACATAAAGTGATTCAATTCAATTGCAGATTGAACAATGCAATACTGATGCATAAAACAAGGAGGAAAACCAGTCCTTAGAACTATGACACCCCACCCTGTCGCAACTTCAAAGGGTGCCGCTAGGATACAACTAATTCCACTCTATTGGACCCTAGTAGTGCAACCCCATTTAAATATCTGACCACAGGTTTTGGCAAACAGGCAGGCACCCATTTCCACCTTTATCCCGCCTGTCCCTTGGTTTCATAGTTCTAAGGACTGGTTTTCCTCCTTGTTTTATGCATCAGTATTGCATTGTTCAATCTGCAATTGAATTGAATCACTTTATGTTTTATTGTCTTGGTGTGTTACTATTTGTCTCGTTTGACTCGATTGTTGTAAATAGTGTACATTTGTAAATTTGTATTTTTGTAGATACTGTGTACATGAACCTACTGTTTTGATGTTTTTTTTGTTTGTGCTCGTGTTTTTTGAAACTTTAAGAATCTGAAAAAAAGAAAATAAATGTGTTTTGGAATATAAATCCAATGGTCACGTGGTACATATAGACTGCGTGTCTGCAAAATTTCTTTGTTAAATTGTCCTGTCCAGCCACCCTGTTCTGTTTTTCACTTTGTAAATATGGAGCAGGGCATTGCGCCCCAGGAGTGTCATTAAAAGTGACGTACTTGTGGCGCAATGCCCTTGTAAATATACCCCTGTGGTTCCCCGCGTTTTTGAAATGATGCAGTGTGGTGCTGCTAAATTGCTTGAAGCGCCGCACTGCATGATTTCTTTGTAAATATGCCCCTAAGTGAGGTTGCTTCCTCACTACCATGAACTTGCCTGTTGTCTTTGTCTTACTGTATTTCTGGCCCCAGTGCTTGCATGTTACTGGTAACAATACTTTTAGGTTACTGGTTACAGGGCTTTTAGGTTACCAGCAGGTATGTTCTTCTATGCCAGGATGCCTGTTGGGTGATAGAGCACTTTAGGAATGAAATAAATAAATATGCTGCTTTGTGCAGGCAACAGATGAGAGCAGAGACTAAGAGGGCCGGATAAGGGCCATGTGGATAAACATGCCTCACAGACTTTGCACTTAAGCCTATCTGCTTGGGTGTGCCGAGGACGTCACAGCCCACCGCCCTCATTCCAGAGAGTTCCTTTAATTTTGGGAATCTAGAGGTTACCAGAGAAAGAAGACGGGGGGATGTCGACCGGACCTTGCAGAGGAAACTTCTCAATGAGACCCTTAAAGCATAAAGGAAAATCCAGCCAGTGGGTTCTAACCCTCACTGCAGCTAAAATGCTTACCTCATTACTCTCAGGCACAGACTACAGGAACCATGTAATGTGAGGGGACACAAATATTAGCAGTTTTGTACAATAGTGAGACTTAATACTTTTTTTCTCTATTTTTACACTTCAAGGTTTGAAATCTATTTTTTACTTTCCCACTGTATCCCTTTCAAGGAAATGATACTAGAGATATGCAAGCCATCAAATTCAGAGAAACCGAAGGCAGAGCCAGATGGCTGGCCTGGCCCTTGGGGTCTTAGCCGAAATTGAGCCATTGTAGGAAAGTAAAATCTGCTTTCATGGTTACCCCTCACTTTTTGCTTGATGTCAGTATGTTTTTAAACTTGTCCGACTGGCATCCTGCTAATCAGGACCCCAGTCACTGTGTTTTCTTCCTTAATTGACCTTGCTAAGAACTTTGGTACATTCCAAAATTCTACTGGTTTACCCCTGTAAGTCCCTAGTATATGGTACTAAGTTACCTAAGGTATAGGTACACCAGGGGCTCCCATGGGCTGCAGCATGTATTGTGCCACCCATGAGAGACCACTCAAACTGTGACGACAGGCCTGCCAATGCAGCCCGTGTGAGTTGGTGCTTGCACCTCTCACGACAGATACAAGTTTCCTTATATCTGAGGTCACTGCACTTAAAACCTATGTCACCCCTATGGCAGGCTCTTTAGTACTGAGGGCAGGGTGCTTGGTTATAAGTGTGAGTGAGCCCCTGCATGAGCAGGGCACCCGTACAAACCCCAGAGTTGATTCTCCAGGCTTTGTAAGTGTGTTCAGCCATTTTAATACATATAGTGGGCATTAGTCAATGCGAAATGTCTAACTAAATAGTGGCTGCACCAAAACCAGTATGTTTGCTATCAAACTTGTTGGAATTATACCCCAACACCGTTTCCAGTTTTTGAAGTATGATCCCATGTACACAGAGCTTCCTTGGGGTACCCCACTGTACTCCTGGTAACAGCCTTTCAGTGTCTGACAGCAAGTTAGTGCTGCTGAAGACCACAGACAATGATTCTGTCCTCCGGCTGCTGAGCTAAGCTTAAGCTAGGAAAGGTAGAACAATAGGTTTCCTGTCGCAGAGAGATGTGATCACCTCCCAGACAGGCCTTAGTGTATTGGGCTGGGGTGGGGCGCTTGCCAGAGCCACCAGACCTCTTTCTTTTAAGGGCATATTTGGTGCCCTCCTTGCATACTCCAGTTTGAGCCAATTCAGGGAGTCCTTGGCTCCCACTCTGGCGCAAAACTGAATAAAGGACATGGAAGTATCCTCCCCTCTGTCCAGCTCCTCCTTGGGCGGGACCCCTGAATCATCCCAACCCTTTCCCTAGGGTACTGAAGGGCATGCTTACCTGTGGGTGGTTCCTTAGATTTGTCCTGAGACAAAACTCAAGCCTGAAACCACATCACTCTTCGACTGTCTGTACACTTGGACTTTGCTTGGAACCGAACCTGCACCAAGGAAGACTCCTGCTGCTCCTGGTCTCGCTGCTCTGCGTGTCTTCTTCATCATCTCTGTCTGTGCTGCTTTCAGGGTCTTAAACAGACCTGTTGGTATCAAGGACACCCATAGTAATCTTACTTGGAGTGAAGGAGTCACTCCTGGGCACCTGCAGGCACTGCAACAAAGCTGACCAGTCTGCTGCTGTCCCACAGACTTCCCAAGGTTCAGCAACACAGATGGTGGTTGTGCAACTCCCTCAAGGCCTGACCTGTCCTCTCTACAATTTTGAGGCCAGTATCCTGCGCTAGAACCGCTGGGACCAAACCCTCCTGCACAGTATCAACTTGCCATTGCCAAGGCTTGTTGGCTCTGCACCCCAGAGATCTTCAGACTACAAGAATCTCCATCCTCCAGCATCGCTTCCTGCCAAGTACAGCATCCTCAGCACATTCTCTGCACCATGGGCCTCCCTTCTTGATGAGCTGCTCGAGGTCCTCTTGCGACTCCTGTGATTTCAGCCTATGGGTCCTCCTGAAGGAATACTACTGCTTCAGTGGGGTCCCTTGCTTGCGCAGGGCCTGCTCTGACTCTCTTGATGTTGGTGAGTCCCTTGGACCTTGCTGGTACCAGCTTTGCTCCTTCTACACTCTCCATGCTGGTTGCGGTTATCAAGGATTATTGGTGCTCCCGCCAGTCTCCAACAACAAGTCACCAGCATGCGACATTCAACAGCTCATGCACAGCTCCTGGTCTTCCTCAGCGTCACCTGGTCCTCACAGCTGCAGCGACAAGGTCACTGTCAACACTTCTGAACTGTCCGACATCAGTGGGCATTGCTTTTCCGTGCCTCCTGGTCACTCCTGAATGGCATAGACTCTGTCCTCTCTGCTTGCAGGTTGTTCACTTCCAGAATCCACCCTGGTTTCCACTGGACTTCTTCACCTTGTTTTCCATAGGCACTTTTCTCCAAGTCTTTCATTGTCATCTACAGAGGTTTTCGATGTCTCTTCACCCCTATGCACTTGGCTTCCCTGGTGTAGGTAACCTGGTCTCCAGGGCTTCCACAGGTGGGGTGGCTCTCCAACCTTCCGTTCTCTAAGGCAATTCTCTGTGGTCCTCTGGGAAGGGTAATTTTTCGGCAAAGCTGCAAAGCTGCCTTCTCCATTGACCACCATTGGGCATGCAGCTGTGTTCCCACTCTGTATGCAGCCTCAGTGGGATTCCTGGGTACTTAACTTGGGTGGTGCCTTGCGTCCCCAGCTCCTCTGGGTCTTCTAGTCCAAGTCCCATCATCCTTTGCAGTTTGCATCCAACTTTCCTAATATATGGTTTGGTCCCCCTGGAGACCACTGTATTTTGTGCAACTTACCTTATTGCAATGAAAGTATTATTTTGTATTTGTGTTCATATCTCCAGGTGGGAGATATACCAATGTGTTAGTGACTGTTGTGAAATAAATATAGGTACTTTTATATAAACACTGTGTGTTTTTTTTCAAATAACCTACACTACATGATTAAATTCGTAAAGCAAGCTGCTTAACACTCCTTCAAGATAAGCCTGACGGCTGCTCTCCACAGCTACCACTTTGAGAGCTTTTTATGGTTATCAAAGACCACTAAAATCACCATAAGGGTTGCCTGTATTAGTGCAAGGTCCATCACTTAAATACGTGTGCACCATATACTAAGCCAGCCTCCTACAGCCATCACAATATTCGGCATGTAAATCACACAACAAGTGTCATGTAACAACATCTGTGAGCAATTTATTTTAATATATTAGATTGTATCGGTGAATGGAGTGACAATTATTGAAAATAATTGTTTACACACATGAAAATTCCACAATGCTTTTGTGCTGGATCATATTATCATGAATCAGCCAAGAAAGATATTGGTCTGTCATGTGCAATGTACATAGGCCAATGTTGTAATCTGTGAAACATAACGATTGATTGCTAAATTATACACTGCGACTTTTTTGTATAGCACATTCTGAACTGAATTTCTACACAGTATGCTCAAATTGATCGTTCAAGGATAATAAGGCAATGTGAATTCAAGTGAACTGCCTTGAATCACACAATTTTGTCAAGAAACAGGCCTTCATGTACGGAGATTTGGCATAGGCCAGCGCAGCAAGTCCACTTTCTGCACTGCCCTACAGAAAAAATGAAAGGGCAGGAATGCACCGTATATATGCATGTCTGTCTTTTCCCCCTGCGCTGGTGCCGTTTCAGCAGCCTTGTGCCAACAGAGCCTGTGTTGTTGGCAGGATAGTTTTTGTTACGCCTCACCTTTGGAGGTGAAAAGTTTTGGCACTTCCCCAGGTTTACATGCTCTCGTAAATCTGGGGAAGTGTCAAAATCCATGGGGGTTTGCTTTGGAAAACCCGCTGCAATGCTCATGGAATGCCTCCCGAGCGCATTGTAAGGAAACGCAGCGATTTGCTCTGCCTTGCATTATTCCATATCTATGGCAATTCAAAGCCATATGAATAGTTTAACACCATCAATGCTGATGGTATTCCCCTCCTGGTGCTGACCCTGATTTATTCCCATTGTTCATGACGATCTCAGTTCGTCATGAGCACAGCTCAACCGTGCCTAATGACGAGCTGAGCTCGTCATGAGCATCGAAGGCGTTAACAAGAAGCAAAGGTGTGCAGTTCCTCAGGGTTAAGACAAATGGGGAGGGGGTATATGTTCCAGAATAGAGGAATAGGCTCCAATAGCAGCAAGTGCCCTCCACATCCCAGAGGGTGTCATGCTTCATCATTGGGCTTGCTCCTTGTCGGGCCTGTGCTGCAATGCCCGACGGGCACCCACTAGGGGGCTCTCTGCCAGAGATCTTTTATCAACCGCATGATTAAGTGGGGAGTGTGAGCAATTGTGATGTGTGTAGGGTGGTGTATCTAATAGTGAGTTAAAATAGGTCTGGTGTTGGTCCTTTTCAAAACATTTTATTGGTTGGACTCACTACCCTAATCAAAAATTGTGATGCTTATCTAGGATGCAGTGGTCCTAATGAGCAAATCAAAGTGATTCATAAAAACAAGGTCAACATGTGTCTTTCCAAACAGATGAATTGACAATTCCTCAGGACCTAACATAAATAATCATTTATACTACTGTAGGACTTGATTCAGTAATTAGTTTAATGTGCTAAAGTACTCAGTCTTGTGACAGGTCAAACAAGCATTAGCATAGCCAATAGGTCTTGCCTTGGAACCCCATAAGTGTTTAGCAGTGCAACACTTGGGGGTCGATTCCGATTCGGGGAAAAAAACGTCCGTACGATTTGTATCCGGAGCCCTCTCCGTACGAATCGTACCCGTCCGTCCGAGTCGCAAAGTACGATCCGTATTCCGTGAATCCGTCCGAATCGTCGCGATCCGTACGTATTGCAAGGCTGAAACAGTGAACCGTACGACTCGTACACACACCGTATGACTCGTACACATGCCGTACGACCCGAGGAGTACGATCCGGACCGGGGTATGAGGACACGATTCGTACGGTCCACGTCAGGTAAGGGCGAGTCGTACGGAAAAGTACACAAACACATACACACCGTACGGTCCGTACATCCCATGATCGCAGGGGTACGCACCGTACCCCTGCGATCATGGGGTGTACGAGCCGTACCCCCGTTGTACGATCGGTGTACGAGCCGTACCCCATGTACGATCTGTGTACGAGCCGTACGACATGTACGATCGGTGTACGAGCCGTACTCCATGTACGATCTGTGTACGAGCCATACAGCGATCGTACATGGGGTACGGCTCGTATACCGATCGTACATGGGGTACGGCTCGTACACCGATCGTACAATGGGGGTACGGCTCGTACACCGATCGTACAACTGGGGTACGGCTCGTACACCCCATGATCGCAGGGGTACAGTGCGTACCCCTGCGATCATGGGGGGCATGCACCTTACCCGGGGGGCCGTTCTGTACCTGTTTCAGCGCGAACTCTGCTTTTACGGCTGTTTTCAGCTCCCGTAGCAAAAGGGTCGTACGGTGCGTACTCGACACGTATCGTACTTGCTGGGTCGTAAAAACCAGCCGGGAACCTTACAGATGTCGCGTACAGCGGGTTCCGAGGGAGAATCGTACGGAGATTAGAGTCGTACGGTGTCTTGTACGACTCGTACGGAGTACGGCTCCTGGTACGAATCGTACTTCGTCGTACGTACGGGGGACGTTGCAGGGTACGATTTGTACGGGAAAAACGCTCCGAACGGCTATTCGGAGCGTTTTTTCCCGATTCGGAATCGACCCCTTGAAGTTGTTGCACCAAGGATATTGTGCGGCATAACTAAACACTTATAAGGTCCCAAAGGCGAGACCTATTGCCTATGCCAATGCTTGTTCTTTGAGCACTTGAATAGTCGTTACACCACGTACATGGGATGAGCCTAGACCTTTATGTTGGATATTGGACACACATCTGCTTGCATAACGTGAACCATGGAATCCTAAGTGGTACTATGACAAATATGTCTTCCTCCCTTAGAAATACTGTGTGCTTTCCCATAATTCTCTTATAGAAAGGCTCTATCCTATGACGGCAAAGCAGCCCTACCTACACTTCTGACACATGTATGGCATAGCTGCCTTATGCAACCCCTACTCACAGGAAAATGGTAACTCGAGCTCTGTTATACCGCTTCAGTATGCCGCTATTCTGAGAACGGAAGACCTACTCCTCATAGGGAAGGACTCTCTCCCTTACATCTTCAGAATAACTTTACTCTGAGGACAGCTTAGCAGTCCAATGTAGCCTCTTTGCTTGCAACATCCCGAATTTCTTCAGAATGACCCTGTCCTCTGGACGGCATAGCTGCCCTCCTCACAAGGACCAATTAATTTGCTTGCACTTTGCATACCCTTTTCAGAAAGATATTTCCCCGAGGATGGCCGTGCTGCCTATGTGCACGCTCCACGTTGCAAGGGATTGCTGCTCTCTGTCATACCGGTGGTGTAGGGAGCTATCCTGGGTACAGCAGAGCTACATGATGTCCCTTCTCCTCGCAGGGAAGGACTACTTTTATCTCCAATATCCCCTTCAAAATGTCTCTGTCCTGAGGAGGGCATAGAGGCGTGGAGGCCCTATGATGTCCCTTGGAAGGTTTGCTTGCATTCTCCCACAGCCCTTTTCAGTATGACACAACCCCGAGGGCAGCAGAGCTCCCGCAAGCACCCCTGCTCATGGCGCAGGATTGCGTGCGCTCCAGCAGTTCTCTTCGGTATGTAACTATCTGGGAGATGGCAGATTGACCCTCAGTCCTCCTCTCTCTCATATGCCAATATTGCTTGCTCTCCCCCACACACTATACTTTGGATGGCATAGGAAGTCCTATGCCCCACAAAACCCCATCCACCCGCTTTACAATGAAGGATTGCTTGTGCTCTTCTCTGTCCATACCTCTTTTCAAAATGGTGCTGTCCTGGGGCACTTTGCCCCGATTGTCCAGTGTGGTGCACAAACAAGCGCGCGCCTCGTGCTGACGAGGAGAGGAGGAGGCAGCAGGGGGAGGGGAGATGGCCTGCTCCTGATTCCCTTGTGTGAGCGAGGGATCACTGACAAAATATCGACCTACAAAATATCGACCTACAGGAATATCAAGTGAAAAATATCGAGGGCAAGAATATCGACATCCTGTCTACAACATGGTAAGTACAAAAATATCGGAAAAATAATATAGATGTTAAAAATATCGATGTTAAAAATATCGTTTTTTTTCTTTTAAAATATAAATGTAAAATAAATTAAATAACACTAATAAATAAAATCTACATAGTTAAAAGTATTTAATAATGTTTAAAATTAATAAATAATACATATATAATAATAATACATTAATTAAATATATACCGTACATATATAATATATATGTACTGAACAATAAGTTGTAATAATTATTTTACTAATTTATAAATCAATAAAATATATTCTAAATTACAAATACATTTACAAACATAAAACAGTAACATAAATAAAATGTAAAAAATATAAAAAATTAAATATACTTTTAATATTTTTAAAACTAATTATATAAAACGTTGGATAGCGTAAGGGTAAAAATTACTATTCCCACTCCACAGAGTGCAACAGTAGGGAAAGCGTTGGATAGCGTAGGAGTAAAAATTACTATTCCCACTCCAGAGAGTGCAACAGTAGGGAAAGCGTTGGATAGCGTAGGTGTAAAAATTACTATTCCCACTCCAGAGAGTGCAACAGTAGGGAAAGCGTTGGATAGCGTAGGAGTAAAAATTCCTATTCCCACTCCAGAGAGTGCAACAGTAGGTAAAGCATTGGATAGCGTAAGAGTAAAAATTACTATTCCCACTCCACAGAGTGTAACAGTAGGGAAAGCGTTGGATAGCGTAGGAGTAAAAATTACTATTCCCACTCCAGAGAGTGCAACAGTAGGGAAAGCGTTGGATAGCGTAGGAGTAAAAATTACTATTCCCACTCCAGAGAGTGCAACAGTAGGGAAAGCATTGGATAGCGTAGGGGTAAAAAATACTATTCCCACTCCAGAGAGTGCAACAGTAGGGAAAGCGTTGGATAGCGTAGGATTAAAAATTACTATTCCCACTCCAGAGAGTGCAACAGTAGGGAAAGTGTTGGATAGCATAGGAGTAAAAATTACTATTCCCACTCCAGAGAGTGCAACAGTAGGGAAAGCATTGGATAGCATAGGGGTAAAAATTACTAGTCCCACTCCAGAGAGTGCAACAGTAGGGAAAGCTTTGGATAGCGTAGGGGTAAAAATTACTATTCCCACTCCAGAGAGTGCAACAGTAGGGAAAGCGTTGGATAGCACAGGAGTATAAATTACTATTCCTACTCCAGAGAGTGCAACAGTAGGGAAAACGTTGGATAGCATAGGAGTAAAAATTACTATTCCCACTCCACAGAGTGCAACAGTAGGGAAAGCGTTGGATAGCGTAGGAGTAAAAATGTACTATTCCCACTCCAGAGAGTGCAACAGCAGAGAAAGTGTTGGATAGCGTAGGGGTAAAAATTACTATTCCCACTCCAGAGAGTGCAACAGTAGGGAAAGCATTGGATAGCGTAGGAGTAAAAATGACTATTCCTACACCAGAGAGTGCAACAGTAGGGAAAGCGTTGGATAGTGTAGGGGTAAAAATTACTATTCCCACTCCAGAGAGTGCAACAGTAAGGAAAGCGTTGGATAGCGTAGGAGTAAAAATTACTATTCCCACTCCAGAGAGTGCAACAGTAGGGAAAGCATTGGATAGCGTAGGGGTAAAAATTAGTATTCCCACTCCAGAGAGTGCAACAGTTGGGAAAGTGTTGGATAGCGTAGGGGTAAACATTACTATTCCCACTCCAGAGAGTGCAACAGTAGGGAAAGCGTTGGATAGCGTAGGGGTAAAAATTACTATTCCCACTCCAGAGAGTGCAACAGTAAGGAAAGCGTTGGATAGCGTAGGAGTAAAAATTACTATTCCCACTCTAGAGAGTGCAACAGTAGGGAAAGCGTTGGATAGCATAGGGGTAAAAATGACTATTCCCACTCCAGATAGTGCAACAGTAGGGAAAGCATTGGATAGCGTAGGGGTAACAATTACTATTCCAACTCCAGAGAGTGCAACAGTAGGGAAAGTGTTGGATAGCGTAGGGGTTAAAATAACATACTTATAAATAAAAGCTTTTTTTAATAATAAAAATATAAACTATTAAATAAATATAAACCATATACAATACCTATACATAATTATAAAAAACATGATTTGCTAAATATATTTAACCAAAAATAAATATTAAAAAATACCATTTTATAATATTTAATTACCAATTAATAATTAATTAACAATTATATTATTAACAAAACAATTATTTTAAAAACATTATTACTTAATTACATTTAAATTACTTCCCACCATATTCCCCTATAAACCCACTACTCGCAAAAGAACACATTTATCTATTTATAAATTAATTACAATTATTTACCAATTAATTAAAATTAATTACCAATTTATTAAAATTAATTTATAAGTACTACTAATTAATAATTAATTAAACATAATTAAATTGCTTCCCACCCTTTTCCCCTATAAACCCACAACCCGCTACAGAACATATATAGCAATTAATCAATTAATTAAAATGAAATACCAATTAATTAAATGTATTTACCAATTATTTAAAATTATTTAATAATAACTACTAATTAATAATTAATTTAACATAATTAAATTACTTCCCACCCTATTCCCCTATAAACCCACAACCCGCTACAGAACATATTTATCAATTAATCAATTATTTAAAATGAATTAACAATTACTTAAATGTAATTACCAATTATTTAAAATTAATTAATAATAACTACTAAATATTAATTATTTTAACCTAATTATGTTACTTCCCACCCTATTTCCCTATAAACCCATAACCCGCTACAGAACATATTGATCAATTAATGAATTAATTAAAATTAATTTCCAATTAATTAAAAATAATTACCAATTAATTACAATTTATTAATAGATCCTACTAATTATAATCAATTTAACATAATTAAATTACTTCCCACCCTATTCCCCTATAAACCCACAACCCGCTCCGGTACTAAAACATATAATTTGCTTATAAATAAATGCATTAATATATAAAATGAATACACATATAATATTAATTATTTTAAGTACTTAAGTTAAACATATAACACATACATAATAAAAAACAAAAAAATAATACAAATATCGATATTAGTGTCATCGAAATTAGTGACATAGATATCTATGCTATCGATATTACTAACTTCGATATTACTTACATCGGTATAAAGAATTTCTATATTACTTACCTTAGGGCCGATATTCTGTCCAAGGGTATTCTTGATATCGATATTCTGCACCTTCAAAATTTCAAACACAATATTTTGGTAGGTCGATATTTAATACTCGATATTTTGACTGTGTACCGTGAGCGAGCATAAACCATCTGTAAGCTTGCTCCCGCAAGGGAATCGCCTAACGTGCATATGTTGCCATTCAAGGCAATGCAATGCAGGCACGTTTGTAACAGCAAAATGGAATTGATTACAAAATGTCTTTTTGCCTAACAGCGCATGCGCGCTGCGTAGGCGAGACCTAAAAATAAAACTGTACCGTGACCTGTATAGCAACCTGGAACATAAAGGGACAGACATTATAGACACAGCATACAAAATAAGTTTGTTATTTAGTTCTCCAAATATCCATTCAAAGACAAGTGGCACTAAAAAACATTTTGTGATTTGTGTCATCGTAGTGTCACAAAAAGTGACGCTGTGATGGCGCAAGGACTCGTAAATATGCTCCATACTAAGGATTTGAGCCAGGTTTTCTGCTTAACATTATGCAATTCAACATCAGAATGGATGTCTCAGTCAATCTCCCAAATGGCAAGTTGTTCATTTTATTTATGAGCTATATTAGTGCACTATGCTGAATAAATGCAAATAACCAATTAAATCAAATAAAAAAGTAATTATTGAAAAAAGTACAATGTTAAGTGAAAGGTAAGTCTGACACTTTGGGGCCGATTACGATGCAGCCCATGAAGGCTCTAACCGATGGTCGGAGCTATCCTGGCCCCATCGTTATTGGCCGCTCGGTTTACTTTCAGACCGCCGCATTACAATGCTGTCAGTTGTAAAGTAAACTGGCTGGTCATTCTGGCTGGCTTACGACGGACTCCGGCCAGTCAGAGCTGACTCGTAATCCCAAAGGGCGAACCTTCCTGTCCTTGGGATTACGATGCATGGTTTCCGACATGTTTTCTATGCCAGCCTGTCCGACATGGAAACCATGTCAGAAAGAGTGTTTGGGGGGCCCCAGCAGGGCCCCCTTGTGCGTGTGGACTCAAGTTGGGGGCTGAGGGGGCACCTGTGGTGCCCAGTTGATCTCTGCACCTTGTGGCTGGCACCTTGAGGTGCCTGCCACGGGGTGCAGGGATGAACAACACCTCCCATTTCTCAATGAGAGCTTGTGCTACGGACGGTTTACGGCCGAACCATGAGCTCTCTATGAAAAATGGGAGTATGCAACCGAACAGTGTTGGGTCACTTCGTAATTACCCGGTCGGGATCCCTGAACGCAGGTCGGTCGGTCCCAGGACCGAGACGGTGCATCCGCCCGACATTGTAATCAGGCTCTTAATATTTATGTTACTACATGACCATATTTTGGGATCTTGCCTTCTTACAATGCTAGCACCATTGATGGATATTAAAATTAATTAACTAAGTATAAGACCCGAACCCCAGTTAATCTGCTTTTGTCTTAAGCTCAAAGCCACAGCTTTTCATAAATTATTGTTTTTGTGCATTCCGTTCCTCCCTATCACAGGCCACTTCCTTACCAATTAGTCCTCAGCTTGGGTCTTATCTAATTCCAAAAGTCCCTTCTCTGCAAATTTAGAGCAGGAGATTCTCTTCCTTGATTTCTCTTTTTTGAGCTCCCATCTCTTTATACTCTCGAACTGCACTGTACATTTCCCTGGATAGGACATCATTGTGATTCCTTTTTTGTCAATTATGGGTCTGCTGAGCAAGCTGTCCCTTCTCTCAGCAAATGAACTATGTCCTTCATTTCTTCAGGTTATGCTTCTGTGGATTCTGATCTTCCTTCTGGATTCCAGGAAAGGACTACAATAGGTATGTCTGCCTCATGAACAGGGAGCTCCTGGTGAACCTAGCCTTCCAAATTCTTCCTATTATTAGAGTATCCAGGTGGGTGGAAGCAGAAAGTCGAACTTTGGATCCAAGATGTTATCATTTGTCTTCACAGGTCAATTCTCTGTGGTTCATTTGTGCTAAAGTCTCATATTTTGGATTTGCGGTGTTTCTTGCAGTGCATTTGTATCTTGTCTGTGCACTGGCTTGGTACGCCATTTATAGTAAAGGAGGGTATTAGTAAGTTGCTCAAGGAGGTTTTGGCTCAATTAATTACCAGTAATTTTGATTGTTCCTGGGATCATCTTCATCATACTGGTCCTGAAGTTCCCACCCTACCATGCAGATGACCGTGCCTCCTGGTCGGAGTTGCTGGTTTGATAACAAGAGGAATAGCTTTGGGGCAGATCCTTTTAATGATTCCTCCCCAAAGGTTAAGAGGAATTCGACCTAAAACAGGTTTAAATAAATAAAAAAAAACTTGAGAGTGTTGTATTGGAAGTGCAATACCTTATTAAGTAAGAAATTTGTCAAGGAAGATGACCAGAGGAGAAATGAAGATTGCCAGTAAGAAGTAGGGCCATTTCTCTCTGTCAACAGGTCTTCTTTGTTAATGCAACATGACAAAGCCTGTTTACCGCAGCCACTTCCCTTCCCCCTTTAGTTTCGCCTTCTCATCTTTACTTCCTCTTTCCTACACACCCTACCACGCCAAAGGCAGCATCTTCAGCAGGTAGTCAGCAACAGGCATTTACCAGACTTGGTGCAGCAGGAGCACCATTAGCTCGAGGTCCTTGCTGCAGGTTCCCAGTCATGCTTCATCCCACTCTGCAGCGGGGTTGATCCAAATACATCTGTGGCACCCGTCTGCAGAGCCTGCGGTAGCACCACAGAGTTACCTCACAGAAGGCCGTCAGCAGCTTTGTCTTCTTGGCCTCACAACTGGCCCAGGCACGAGTGGAACTGGCTGCAACTTCTTAATGATTGCAACTTATTAAATAGTTCCTAATAGTTCCTAATGCATTGGCTTGTCTGGTTCCTGTGCCGTATGTCGAGGAAACTGTAGATTTTCCTAGTTATTATGACGGAAAGTCTTAATTTTATTAAAGAAACGGAGGTGAGTATTATGTTTTCTTATCTTGCATTTATTATCATAGCAGCCAAGATAAGTGTAAAAACTACAGTTCCCAGGGGCCCAGGTGAACCACACTGGCCAATGGGAATGCAATAAAAATGATACCTAACAACCAATCATGAAATAGTAACCTATAAAACGTCATATCTGACTGCGCAGCTTCCTCTTTTCACTGATGAGCAGCTCAGATAAAGTCAGAAAACAGTGGAACATTTGCCAAAACGATAGAAAAAGCCAAAGTCCAGGAGCAAAGATCTTGAGCCATATTCATCCAGGAGAAGGGAGCAACAGGATTCGTCGAAGAGGCCTCAAGTCCGGACGGAGAGATAAACTGTCGAGGAGGAGACCAAATCCGATGAGAAACAGGATCTTTACGACGATGCAGGTGGCAGCACCGGATTTGCTGAAGGGAGGGAGAAACACAGGTTAGCACTGTAGAGGTGGGATAATACTTGCCTCCATGTCTTTAATAAAATTAAGACTTTGCGTCATGATAACTAGGAAAATCTACATTTTATGGCAAGGCCAGAGGCACGTGTTATGCTTGTTTAAAGCATATTAACTATCAAAGAAGCCACAGTATCAACAGGTTTGCAATAAAACATTTGAAAAACACTGTCATTAGTCCAGTCTGCTGATATCAGAATGTCCTCAAGAGGGGAGCCAGTCCAAAAGGCTTTAGAAGCCATGGCTCACCTAGTGGAGTGAGCTCTAAAAACGGAGACATCAATGCCCGCAAGAGACATAACCCAACGCACCCACCGGGCCAGAGTAGCAGAAGAGACAGGAAGATGGGGTTTTCGGAAAGAAATAAGAAGTTGGGAATGTGAGGGAGATCTGAGATCAGAAGTCCGTTGTTCATACACTTTTAGACATTGACCTATGCATAACTTGGGATGGGAGGGAAAATAGGGATAAAACACAGTATTTAGATTAGTCTTAGTTCTTCTGTGAACCTGGAACAAACACCTGTAGGAGAGAATTGACGTGAAGAAATATCTAAAGCTTTAACATCTGAAACACATTTAATGGAAACCAAACATAAAAGCATGGTAAGCTTGGATGACAACATTTTTAAAGAAAGAGCAGAATTATCTGGCCAATCAGTGAACAGTTTGAGAACAACAGAAACATCCCATAAATTAGAATGCTTAGCCAACGGAGGTTTGGAAAAACGAACTCCTTTCAGGAGACAATAGGTTAAAGGATGGGCCCCTACAGGTTTGGAATGATTGAGGGAAATAGCAGATCTATACAAATTGACCGTCCTGTAGGACTTACCTGCACTAGCTTCAGACGCTAGGAAATTGACCACAAAGTTTAAAGGGGCTGAAAGGGGATCGATATGCCGTTTCGACACCAGCTAGCCCAAACAGACCAGGCGGATTTGTAAGCTTTTGAGGTCCCAGGGGCCCAGGCTTTGCTGATAACGAGAGAAGCCTTTTGTGAAATGAAGATGTCAGTAGGGACAGGCCGGAAACTTTCCAGGCTGATAGAACCAGGGAATTGTCCAGAATGAGACTGTGATGCAGACCCAGCGGGCTCAGAAGCAAGTCCTCGCGAATAGTGAGGAGGAAAGTCTATTGCCATTTCCAGAAGAGACGGGCACAAATCTGAGATTGCCAAAAGGGAGCCACAAGGACCAGGGAGGTCGACTGGCGGTGAACCTGGGAAAGAACTCTGCTGATCATAATGAAAGGAGGGAAAGCATAGTTGAGAGGGAGAGACCAATCCTGCAGGAACACATCTGTAGCAAGAGCTGCTGGATCCGGCCTCCAACTGAAGTAACGGGGCAACTGTGTGTTGAGGCAGGAAGCGAAGAGATCTATGAAGAAAGGGCCCCATTTTTGAGACAGGGATAGAAAAACGTATGGAAGCAGCTTTCTGTTGCTGGCATCTCGAAGATACGAGAGTGCCAGTCTGCCACTGAATTGAGATCTCCTGGAAGATATTCGGCTGTCAAGGACAGTTGATTGGACAGACAGTACTCCCAAAGGGTCTTTGCCAACTCTGCAAGGGGTTTGGATTTGGCCCGCCGAGATGGTTGATGTAACGGACCACAGAAACATTGTCCATGAAGAGGATGGATGGAACAGCAAACTCTGTTTTTTGAAAGGCTTTGGATTGCAAAGGAGCCTGCAAGCAACTCTAAACAATTGATGTGCAATTTCGACTCCTCGAGTGACCATGTACCGCCAGTCGATATTGGACCACAACGGATGCCCCAACCCACCAGGCTGGCGTCTGATTCTATTACAAGATATTGGGCCGAGTCGAAGATGGTTTGACTGTTCCACGCATCTAAATGGTTGATCCACCATTAGAGCTCTAAACGGGATTCCTGATACAATTCGATAAGGTCGGCATAGGCCAATCCTTAACAGAGTTGTCTTACTTTTAGGCATTGAAGAGACCGATAATGAAGGGGTCCGGGAAAGATGGCTTGGATTGAAGCAGAGAGCACACCGACTATCCTTGCCAGCGATCTCAGAGAAATGAGAGAAGTCTGTAGAACATGGGTGATTTCTGCCTTGATTGCAAAAACTTTGGACTGGGGAAAAAGAAGAGAAGCTCCGACGGAATCTATCAAGAAACCCAAGAACTCAATGGTCTGAGAAGTAATGAGCATCGACTTTTCGGCATTGAGGAGTAATCCCAAGTCCAAGAGGAGGGATTGTGTGGTATGAAGATCTGACAGAAGAAGCTGCTCGTCCAAAATCATGATCAAGATATCATCTAAATAAATAATAAGTCTGATCCCGAGGGATCTCAGAAAGGCCACCGCTGGCCTCAGCAGTTTAGTAAAGCACCAGGGTGCTGAAGAAAGACTGAAGGGAAGGGAGGTGAAGCGGTAAGTGAGGCCCGACCACTGGAACTGTAGAAATTTGGAGTGGGAAGGATGGATGGGAATCGTGAGGTAAGCGTCCTGTAAGTCCAGGCGAACCATCCAGTCCGATGGCCTTAGGGTATCCCGTAAGTGAAGAATGGTTTCCATCTTGAAGTGGCGGTACACCACAAATTGGTTGAACCCTTTCAGATTGATCACTGGTCTCAGTTTCTTGTTCTTCTTCTGTACAAGAAAGATAAAGCTTACGAAGCCCGACGGGTCAAAGGAGTGACCTGAATGGCTTGTTTCCGAAGAAGGGTTTGAATTTCTGAGCATATCAGAAGTGCCATGTCTTTTGAAAAGACCAGAGGAGGAGGAAAGACAGTTTGAGAAGGCGGCGAATAGAGCTCTATAAGATGGCCTTGAACAGTATTTAGCACCCATGGATCTGTGCTGATTGTTTGCTACTTTGAAAGAAACAGTTTTAATTGTCCTCCCACAGGGGGAAGAGGAGAAGGACGTACCTTGTTGGTTGTTGTGCTTATTGCAGTAGTTCTTCAGTCCGCGTCCTCTGAAACCTCTACCCCGCTGAGGGTAGAATTGGGGTTTGTAGTCTTGGGAAGAAATGTTGAAGGATCCTCTGGAACCTTGATTGTTGTAGAAACGGTCAGAAGAGCGAATCCTTCCTCTGCCGGCCCGTCCAAAAACCTGTGGGGAGAACACTTTCTTAATGTACAGTTGCGCCTTATCTAGAGACGTTAAAATGTGCACAAATCTACTAAGATCCCTGACCAAGGAGTCGCCGAAGAGCAGACCATTAGCCTTATTACCAGGATCCTGAGGAGTCAAATTAGCCAATTTGGGGTTCAATTTAATCAAGAGGCCTTTACGGCGCTCATGTGTAATGGCGGCATTTGCATTTCCCAGGAGACAAAAGGCTTGCTGAACCCACATGGAGATCTCTTCAGCCGACAGGTCTGAACCATCTAAGCGGGCAGATTCAGCCAAGTCAAAAATGCGAGCCAGGGGGCCCACCCCATCGAGCAGTTTATCCTGGCAAGTGGCCCAGGTCTTGTCCACCCCCTTGCGGGGATCTTTACCAAACTTAGAAAAGAAAGTTAGGAGTGGCTGGTCAATAGCAGGTACCATGGTAATTTTTTCTGGTAAAGAAGGTTTGGGACATTCGGATTTAAGCCTGGACCTGACCGGGGTCTCCAACAGAAGGCGTAATCTGGCTGAAATGTATTCCCCCAAGTGATTAGCGGGCAACCACTCAGTGGAATTAGGGTGACGTATTGAGGAAGGATCGAACATAGGCATTCCTTCAGTATCAAAAACTGGTTCAAAAACAAAAGAAACTGATCTGGAATTTTTGAAGGGGGGGAAGGGACAGAAATATCAAAGAGATCAAAAAGGTCATCTGCGTCCTGCATGTCATCATCAGTGTCCATTATAGAAGAAATAACTAATTTATTCGGTGGCTGTTTGTGCTTCGTTTGGAGTTTTCATTTGCCCTCAATACCTACAATCCCCTCCTGAACAGGAGGCCTGAGGGGCACTAGGTCCTCATTCAAGCGAGAGGGAAACTGGCAACTCAGACGTGACGCAGTTTTGGAAGCGAGCAACGCAGCAGAGGAACCCACCTTTTTATGTCTGCTATCCCCCGCAGACTGGGTCAGTGCCTTGGACAGAAGGATTAACATGGAATTTTCCATCCCTTTAGACATGCGTGGCATTGAAGTCTCCACTGGATTTTCCACAGATGAATTTATAAATGTATTTAAGTCTTGCTTAAAGGCTTCACCTTCTTCATTCAGTCAGCGAGGGGTTAACAGTGAGGCAGAGGGGAGGGGCGGCAACGGAAAACACTCCCTGGGGCGTGTCAGGCAGGATGAGCACTCCGGAGTTCAGACGCGCCACAGAGGGAGAAAAGAAAACACTCCCGAGGTGAAGCGCAGATAATACCAGTTGTGCTGAGGAAACGCTCAACGCTACACCGGGCCGAGAAAGTGCACAGGCCGACAGGTGAGCGCAAGCATCAATACCAGGAAGGGAGCAGCAACAAGCGTGACCACTGCGAGCGTTCGTGGGGGGGGGGGAAGGAGAATGAAGCGCAGAGTCGCTTAAAAGCGGCGAAAACCACACTGGGCACAAGCGTGTAAGCAGCGCTAAAGAGGCCGTGAAACCTAGAAAAAAAACACAGCAATGCAATAAATACCAAATACAGAATAATACTGAGAGCAAAAGGATAAAGCACTTATCTGACTGCGAGCAGCAAGAAAAGAGGAAGCTGCACAGTAAGATATGACGTTTTATAGGTTACTATTTCATGATTGGTTGTATCATTTTTATTGCCTTCCCATTGGCCAGTGTGGTTCACTTGTGCCCCTGGGAACTGTAGTTTTTACATTTATCTTGGCTGCTATGATAATGAATGCAAAATAAGAAAGCATAATAGGAGCCTTCGATCTTGCCATAAAATTTGCACTGTTGCTGCCTACGCTAAGGATGAGCAATGCTCTTACTGCTATTAAATGTGCTGTATAGATTCTAGCGCATGTTAGGGCTGATTGCACTAATTTTACATGTGATATTTTGAGTATCCTTTTGTAGGTTACATTGGCGCTGCCTCTGTGTTGTTTGTATCGCTGAAGTGTACTTCTGCTGTCTTTGGAGATTACCATGTGACTCTGTGTTGGTGGGTACCCCATAGTCAAACCTAATTTTTCCTGCCACAAACTTGTGTATTCCTCAATTGTAGGCAATTGGGGTTAATCGCGGTATAAGCCATGTCTACAATTCTCTTCGAAGGAGAAAATTGTTCTTGATTTCAGGTAAACTCAGGTTATTTGTGTTTACTCAAATCGTAAGCTGAAACAACTAGCCTTTTTAGGTCTCGACCTACAGCATTGCTTTAGCAATTCTTGTTGTCGAGATTATAGTAAGCGGTCCAAAAAGTCTACCTAGCTGCGGAACGCGTATGGTTCATGTGAGCCAGGCGCGTGCACATCAAACACCATCAGCCTCGGCATCAGACTTCAAAGGAAGGCGCTCCCGCGCCACGCAATGCCGAGAGCTTGTTCTAGATCGGCGCTTTCCTGATATCAATTGTCCGTTTTACCTGAGCTTAGTTCATCCTCGCATTAACGTGCTTTGACTAGCTAGTTGTCTTCTTGCTATCTTTTAGATCAGCAGTGGCGCTGTCGCATGCAATCTTCTTTTACTTCTAACATATTGACGGCCACCTTGTTTCCATTTATTCAATGCTACTTTTATTTGTATCCTACACAAAACTGTAGCTGTTGGACAGGCCTCGTGGCAGGCCCAACCCCTCCCCGCATGGCGGGTCCCGGACTACTGCTACCCCTGTTCCCCGGACGAGAACTACACCTGCAGCCCTCCGGGTCACCCCCCGTCTCTCTCCCGACGGAACACAGACTCGTTACCACAACCTTCTCGACTGGCCCGGGCCCTTTCCCGAACCACCGTCCCCGGCCCAGCTGCCATCTTGGACCCGCCACGGCCAGGCTTCGTGGCCTCGGGCCGACCTCAGCCTCAGGCCCAGCCAAGCCCCGACATCGAGGCACCACCATCCACCCAGGGGGTAAAGAGACCACTTGGCGAGTCAATGGGAGAAGGAGTGTCGATGGCTCCCCTCCGCCTGGTTTCGATCGCCCCCAGCCTCCCTGGGCGCTGGCTCCACCCCCCTGCTGGGTGTCTGGACTCCCTCATCCCGGACCCCCGACCTCCAAGTGCGAGGGTCCGGACATCAAAGGGCACCAGACCTATAACTGGGGCAGCTCCAGAGCAGGAAGACAGTTGTATCCTGGATGAGAGACACCTAGACGAACTCATCCTTGGAGGCCTGCTGGCGCTGCCGCGGCTCCTCTTCGTGAACCATCCTTGACGGCCTGCTGGCGCTGCCGCGGCTCCTCTTCGTGAACCATCCTTGAAGGCCTGCTGGCGCTGCCGCGGCTCATCCTCTTCGTGAACCATCCTTGATGGCCTGCTGGCGCTGCCGCGGCTCATCCTCGTCGTGAACCATCCTTGAAGGCCTGCTGGTGCTGCCGCAGCTCATCCTCGTCGTGAACCATCCTTGAAGGCCTGCTGGCGCTGCCGCGGCTCATCCTCGTAAACCATCCTTAAAGGCCTGCTGGCGCTGCCGCGGCTCATCCTCGTGAACTATCTTTGAAGGCCTGCTGGCGCTGCCGCGGCCCCTACTTGAGAACCCTCCAGCTCGAGGATTGAGAGCTATACGCCTGTACCGGACCGGTACCAAGACTGTCCCGCTACCCCTTTTCCCCCAGAGACTAGAATTGAAGGAATCACCGTATCCTGGTCCTACTGTATCGTCCAGTATAACCTGCTTAAGAATACCGATAAAAGTGTACAGAACGTATCTTTGTGTGGTGTCTATCTGTGGGGGGGGTAGTTGCTCGTCCGTACGATCTAAGGAGAGGGCCTTCGCCAGGAGGCCTCTCCCCCTTGCTCGGCCGACCCTCAGGGTCCCCGTCTAACAGTAGCCCTTTAAGAAACTCTGCCAATCCCCTTGAGCACGACACGCCTTTCTTAACTACACGATTTTGCATTGTGCTGTTTAAACACCCCTATTTCATTTGCTCTTCTTTCCCGGACCATTTCTAGCCGTGTTACCAGAAAGTAGCCGAAATAGGAATGTTCCTTTTACATAAACAAGGTACGCCTATTAGCTCTGTGCTCCTAAATGATGACCGTTCTTTTGTTCCTTTGTTTCCCCTTATTCGGCACTTTATAGTAAAGTATGTCCGCCTTTGTATTAAGAGCTCTTCACATAGCGGACAGATTATACGGAGCCTCCGATTCACGGCCATGACTCACTCACCCTCTCACCCTCACTCACCGTCTCACCCTCACTCACCCACCCTCTCACCCTCACACACCCTCTCACCCTCACACACCCTCTCACCCTCACCCTCACACACCCTCTCACCCTCACACACCCTCTCACCCTCACACACCCTCTCACCTACCCTCACCCTCACACCCCCTCACCCTCACACCCCCTCACCCTCACACCCCCTCACCTTCACACCCCCTCACCCCTCACCCTCACACCCCCTCACCCTCACACCCCCTCACCTTCACACCCCCTCCTTCTCAGACACCCTCATGCACCCTCACCCTCACACACCCTCACCCTCTAACCCTCACACACCCCCTCACCCTCACACCCCCTCACCCTCACACCCCCTCACACCCCTCACCCTCACACCCCATCTCACCCTCACACACCCTTACCCTCACACCTCACACACCCTCACACCCCCTCACCCTCACACCCTCACCCTCACACCCCCTCACCCTCACCGCCGTCACCCTCACACTCACACCCCTCACCCCCATCCCCCTGACACCCCCTCACCCTCACAACCTCACACTCTCACCCTCACACACACCCCCACCCTCACCCCCTCACTCACATGCCTTCACCCTCACATCCCCTCACCCTCACACCCTCACCCTCGAACACCCTCACCCTCACACCCTCACCCTCACACCCCCTCACCCCTGTCACCCTCACACCCCCTCACCCTCACATCCTCTCACCCTCACAACCCCACCCCCTCACCCTCACACACCCTCACCCTCACACCCCCTCACCCTCACACCCCCTCACCCTCACTCACCCCCTCACCCTCACACACCCTCTCACACTCACACACACCCTCACCCTCACACACCTCCTCACCCTCACACCCCCCATCCTCACACCCCCTCACCCTTAAACCACACCCTCACATCCTCACACACCCTCACTCAAGTAAAGTCAAATCAAGTGTAACTTTATTTGGTTAAATTAAAACCATCAAAGTGCGCATCACAAAACATAATGCAATGAATTCATTATTACATAAGTTATTATTTCAGGTTTCATAGTAGCACAAATTATAAAAACCATCCGGGTCACCAAGGGCAGAGACAGCACAAGCTGCTAGACGGGTGTTTCAAGGCTAGAGTGAAGCCTCCCCCTAACTGCCATGGTTCCCGAGGAGACAAGTCTTACGTAATGTAGAGCAAAGTACAGACTGGACAATCACCATTCCTTCAGCAAGCGCATTTGCCCGGAGGCGCTGACTTCTGTGCGAAGCTCACCTTGACCTGCCTTGCAACCGGACCTCGCCGCACCCGCTCCGCGGGTGCCGCATCGCCGTCACCAGAGTGGGGTTGGACTTTTTAACTTTACAAGGAGTAGAACAGAGCAGGACCAGGGCCGAGGGCTGCAGCAGGGCTGCGAGCGTTGCAGGGACTCCATTACCCAGGAGTCCCTGCGTGACCGTGTGACAGCTTCCGGTCCGCTCTCCCTGTTGGCCCGCCCACCGCCCACTGGAGGGCTTTTTAAACTCCTGCCTCCACTGCATCTTTGGGACACCATTCCTTCAGCAAGCGCATTTGCCCGGAGGCGCTGACTTCTGTGCGAAGCTCACCTTGACCTGCCTTGCAACCGGACCTCGCCGCACCCGCTCCGCGGGTGCCGCATCGCCGTCACCAGAGTGGGGTTGGACTTTTTAACTTTACAAGGAGTAGAACAGAGCAGGACCAGGGCCGAGGGCTGCAGCAGGGCTGCGAGCGTTGCAGGGACTCCATTACCCAGGAGTCCCTGCGTGACCGTGTGACAGCTTCCGGTCCGCTCTCCCTATTGGCCCGCCCACCGCCCACTGGAGGGCTTTTTAAACTCCTGCCTCCACTGCATCTTTGGGACACCATTCCTTCAGCAAGCGCATTTTCCCAAAGGCGCTGACTTCTGTGCGAAGCTCACCTTGACCTGCCTTGCAACCGGACCTCGCCGCACCCGCTCCGCGGGTGCCGCATCGCCGTCACCAGAGTGGGGTTGGACTTTTTAACTTTACAAGGAGTAGAACAGAGCAGGACCAGGGCCGATGGCTGCAGCAGGGCTGCGAGCGTTGCAGGGACTCCATTACCCAGGAGTCCCTGCGTGACCGTGTGACAGCTTCCGGTCCGCTCTCCCTGTTGGCCTGCCCACCGCCCATAACATTCACTCCCTACATATAGGAACGGCCCTCCCGCAGCGCAGGACGCAGCTCGGGGCGAAGACCGGGCTAAGAGCGGGCCGTTTGAGGCCGTTTGAGGTCAGAGAGGTCTGGGCTGGGCCACCCCCTTTGGCTTGTTGTTGACATATTCCACTCCTGCCACTTTGTTCACCCTTATTCCCATAATGTGCACACGGGGTAGTCGCAGCAAAACTGCTAAGGGAGTGAATAAGCCCAATGGAACCCTAGATGATTTCCTCACCAAGACCAATTTGGCCATTGATGTGGAAATCAGTAAAATGCAACATAGGGTATCATTGGAATTAGAAGCTGCACGAAGGCTTTCCCTGAACCTAGCTTCATCCAAAAAATCATCCTTAGGGAATATTGCCTCAGTTTTAACTCCAGAGCGTACATCAGGCCCTCGCCCATTGTTAACGTCTGCAGACATCCATCATGTTCCAACCACATCTCTTCCTGAGCCCCCTCTCATTCCATCACCACCACCTCTAAAGTCCACTGAGGTGTCTGCGTCATATGTCTTTGAGGCAGGTATAGGCCTCCCCACTAAACCCGATTTTTCTAAGCCAGCAGTAAGTGCTAAGAAAGTTGCCACCCACAAAAGGAAATGTCATGCTAGATCCACCTATGCACGCAAAAAGGCTAAAATTGTGAGGTCCCAGTTTTTTAATAGTAGACGACCGCTGGTCACACATGGGGTCGATGAAGAAGCCTCTAAAACTAACACTTGCACCCTGGGAGAGGAAAATGATCCTGGCTCCCGCAGTGTTGTGTTAGACCTTACAATGGGGGCCTCTCCAGTTAAGATCGAAGAGAGGCCAACTGAGGGTAGGCTGAGAGAGACAGGGAAGGATAGGGGGGTTGATGAAGAATTTCTCAAAATCGTTTGGGACACATTAAAACAGCTACTCACTCCCCTGGAACTTAGACTTTCCCGTATAGAAAACAACTTACTAGAAATGGATAAGACTATAGTCACTTTGGCTAGCCTTAGTCTAAAACAAATGGAAGCTAAGTTTTCCCAGGGTGAGGATTGTACCCCTCAGGCTCAGGTGCCAGAACCTCCGGCCTTGCCCCCCCAAAACCCAAACCCATACCCAAACCCCGTACAAAAGTCTGTAACCCCACTGCTACCATTCCAAGATCTACAGTCCCAAGCACCCGTCCCCCCCAAAGTATAGCACCTGCCAAACCAAGGCCACAAGCTGCTCCACACTAGCCTATTCAGCCAGCAACCACGAATACACTACCTCAGCAACCTAGTCGTCCGAATTTTCGTGGGGGTTTTATTGATTTGCCACCAGAAGCTGGGCCCTATGTCATTGTATTAGCTGGCGTGCCTGCCCTGGATCCGCAAACCCAAGAGAACCATTGGTCCCTAAAAAATAAGGTCATTTACTGGCTCAATGTAAATAGACAGCTCCCTAACCACCAAAGAAGTCGGGTACTAATGGTACGTAGAGTACCTTGGGTAGGCCCTACACGTAAGTCCATTCCTGGTGATTGTATAGTAGTATCCTTTGCAGACCCCCATACAGCTCAGCATCTCTGTTCATGGGCCTCACGAGATGACGACCCTTCCATCGTCGTCAGACCTCTTACTTTGTTCTACCCACCACGGCAGCAGTTTGAGATGGAGGGGTCCTGGCCAACAGTCCAAAATACTAGACGGAAAGGTCGAAGGGATGGCTGGCAAAGTCAAAACAACTGGTGGCAAGGGCCGCCCACTTCTAATATGTTCGGTTGTTTGGATGAGGTTGATTGACTTGGGGGGATTGACGCCTTAATGCACTCTACGGAACTCATTCCCCCTCAGGTGACTGCTCCCCCTACCCCCCCCCCCCAGTAATCTGTATGGATTGTTCAACCTCGCCCAAAGGTTCCAGCCCAAACCTGGATCATGTTAATACTCCTACCAAGATCAGGACAGGGGACTTGGGTTTACCGCAGACTATCTCACTTAGTATCCCAGTAGATACAATCAGGGTGGCCTCATGGAATATTGCAGGACTAAGGGGTCGCCTGGATAACGATGACTGGGTCGATTATATCGACACACATGACATCGTCGTTTTCCAGGAAACTTGGACAACCGTCCCTCTATTTAGAGTAGGCTACCTGAACTATCACAAACCTGCCATACAGGGCCTCAGGGGTAGGGCTTCAGGAGGACTCACGGTGTGGATTAGAAATACCCTTGGATTCCGTGCTAAGGAAATCCTGATAGAGAATGCCAACCTCCTATGTATTAGTCTGAGTAAGGATAACAGCAAGGACATTCTCCTAATTAATATCTATGCCCGAGGTTGTCAGGGTGGGAGGAAGCAACCAGTCCTGAATGATCTAGAATATCTTCTGAAGAAGCACAAAGGCGATCATTTTGTCATAGTAGCAGGTGACCTGAACTGCTCATTTGAACCCATCCTTAGTCTGGCAGAAGATGTGGGAATTGATGAAGATACAGCCTGGAATATTCCCCCGTTAACTATAAGCAAGGGTGTCAGGGGCACGGAGGCGGCCCTCGACTGGCTGGGACTCTGCCTGGAGTGGGGGCTTCGGGCAGTGAATGGCCGCACTCCGTCGGACAACTTAGGGAAGCCAACTTTTGATAATGGGTCCAGTGCAAGTCGTATTGACTACATATTGGTCAATTTAGAATCCTGGTCACATGTAATAGATATGGTGGTAGAGACTAGGCCAGAGAGTGACCACAACCCCCTCTCTTTGGGGCTCAGGGTTCCCGGACTGGGTGATCTCCAAATGGAAACAACCTGCCTAACATCCGACTTAGTCTTGTGTGACAACTGAAGACAAGTTAAATGGTCTAGGGTCATAGCCGATCCAGAGCTTATCCGTAAAATAGAGGAGTTGGTCTTAGACACAAGGGGCAGGATGACTGCTTTATCCCCCTCTGGTGGAGCCGATTCCTTAATCATTAATCTTCATGAGAAGTGTTTTACGGATCTCAAAAATCTCCTCACCAAGCCATCAAATAATAAGATTGCTAAATCACACAAAAGATGGTATAACAAGAGCTGCAGAGAAGCCCACAGTAAATTAATAGCAGCTGTTAAATCTAGGATTACTTATGATATTAGGAAACCTAGGCAGTTTTATAAACAAGTCCTTTGGGCAGCTAAGAGGGGCTGGGACGATTCATACTGGTTAATTCTCCTTAAAGCTTGTGAGTCATCTAATCAAGTGAAATTTTGGGAGACAGTTAGATGGGGTAGGGACCCTGACTCCCAAATATCGGTCAACCATGTTTCTGCTCTGGACTGGGTGGAATTTTTTTCTGCCCAATTTAAAGACACGAGTGCCGAGCAGGAACTGGCAACCGAGCCTGCGGTGGGGGCAATACCCATAAACCCCGGAGATAGGCTCACATTTTCCGCTTCAGACACGGTACATGCCTTAGGTTCCGTCCAGTCTGGTAAAGCTCCAGGTTTAGATGCTATACCAGCGGACCTTTTTAAACTAAACCTTGACTTATGGGTCCCATACATTACCCTATTGGCAAACAATATCGCAGCAGGGGCAAGGATTCCGCAATCATGGAAAGGAGCTGAGATACTGCCAGTATATAAAAAAGGGGATCGATCATTGCCAAATAACTATCGCCCCATAAGCCTGATCGATTCGATCCAAAAAATAGTATCAAGAATGGCCCTAGCAAGAATTCAGGGGTGGATTGAGCAGAACAATATACTTTCCCCTATGCAGGCAGGGTTTAGATTAGGCACCAGCACTATAGACCAGGTGTTTCGACTCACCATGCTCTATTGGAAGGTGGTTTTCTTGGGTGGAGGGGTTATCTATGCCGCATTCGTTGATCTCAAGTCGGCTTTCGACTTAGTTCCAAGGGTGAAACTATGGGAAGCTCTTAGACTTATGGGCCTTCTTGTAGAACTCCTGGAATTAGTGAGGCGTTTACATGAGGATAATTTCGCTCAGGTAAGGTGGGGGAGGCAGGGTCAGGTGACCAACAGCTTTCCAGTCCAACGAGGGGTGCGCCAGGGCTGCGTGTTGGCTCCTACCCTGTTTCTCCTCTTCATCAACCAGGTAGTCCAATTTTTTAACAATACACAGACTGATGCACCTACCCTGGGCGGGTCAAAATATCCTATGTTAATCTTCGCCGACGACACCCTGCTCCTTTCTAAAACCCGGAGCGGGTTACAGGCAGCCCTGAATAGGTTTGCAGAGTTCTGCAAGAACAACGACTTGCAGATCAACGTTGACAAAACTAAATTTATGATTTTTAGCAAGAAAACCCCAATTAAAAGTTTGGTTACTTTGAACGGTGTCCCAATTGAACAGGTCAAGGTCATGACGTATCTGGGTGTGACCCTTGATCATCAACTCAGTTGGAACCCCCAGTTGGAGGCATTAAAACTCAAATTCGTCCGCCTCACGGGCTGCTTACTGCAGGAACAAAAAAAATCCTTGACTAAACGCATTACTCCAGCATTAAAAATTTATGAGGCCAAGGTCAATGCAGCAACCCTGTACGGAGCTGACATATGGGGTTACAAGGACTTGTCAGTTTTGGCCACAGCACAGAATAGGTTCCTACGGAACCTGGTAGGGCTTCCACAATCCTCACCCATTAAACCACTGCTATTAGACCTCGGTTGCAGACCTTTAGACGAGATGGCACAGTTTCGTCTAGTGGCACTCTGGCGTCGGCTTTGGATGACTCCAGAGCTCAGCCTCTTCGCTCATGAACTGGATGAGGTTAAATCACTGTGGGGTGCTCATAGAATCCCATGGCTCAGGGAAGTCAAACAAATACTGTATACAATGGGCCTCCCTGAGTTGTGGATAAACCCTGGGTGTTCCAGTTTTCCTTCAAAACAAGATTTTAAGGATCTTTTCTGGGCCTCAAAAAAATCTATACTGGTCACCCATTCCTCGGACAATAACTTAACGGGACTCTTTTTAACACATAAGGTAACTCCGTCCCTCGAGCCCTACTGGGATTTGATTTGTAAAACCCTAGACCGTAAACTGTATCACCAGTTTTGTGTAGGTACATTACCGATCAACTCCTTTACTACAAAGTGGGCGAAGAATGCAAGCAATAAGTGCTTATGGTGTCCCGACCAGGTAGAAAGCATTGGCCATTTGTTTTTTGCATGCCCAGCATATCGATCCCCTAGAATTAAATGGCTGAAACCTATATGCGTAACTTTGGATTGTGGGGGACATCGTGAAGCCCTGCAGAAATTACGTGATATTAGAACTGAAATGTCTGTGATTTGTGAAGCTAAAATTCTGGGTTGGGCGTGGCTGATCCGTACAAAGAAATTGAACACTTTTTAAATTGCTATGATCACATGTTGTTTGCTTACCACACTCTTTTTATTCATTCAATTGGGGACATGTCTGCAGTAGTTTTTATATATATTATGTATTGTATGTCGTCTTTTATGAATTTTATTCGAAATAAAGACATAATGAATTGAATTGAAAAACCATCATATGCAATGCAATCCTATCCAACACAATAAGTCCTAAGTCAATAAATACATAATAATAAAACTACAATTATCAGAAAAAACCTACTATTTACAGGATATACTGTTAAAAGACACTTAGGGCCAGATGTAGGTAGCCAAATTTTGTCCGTCACCGACCAATATTTGGATATTGAGATGTAGGGGCCCAAAAATGTCCGATTCGGTAAATACGAGTCAGTAATTTAACGAATCGGTATTTACCGAATCGGAATTTTCCGAATCAGAATTTACCGATTCGGTATTTACCGAATCGGATTTTACCGATTCAGTATTTACCGAATTCTTATTTACTGAATTCCTATTTACCGAATCAGTAAATAAGAAATGGAAAAAATGAGTTTTGAGATGTAGCAAACTTCTAAGATACCGAATTTCATGAAATTCGGTATTTAAGAGTCTGTATTTACCATGGATTGAAAGCAGGTGGTAACCAGGTGCTGGCTATAAAAAAGGACCCATAATGCACCATTGTGACCAGAATAGCGGCATTCTAGGTGATAGCAAGGCGGCTAAGCTCAGGGCATCCAAGAATGGCCATTTGAGACTTGATATAGCGAACCCAGGGTATATCTAGTCCCTTATCTAGCGAAATGCAGTCTTGGATGATCAGCTGGTTTAAGTTGGGCAACGATTGGGCCCAAATTCTCTGGCAGCACATTATAGGGGCAACCGCAATCTGGTCTGAGATGAAGCCAGCTCTAAGGTCCTCATGGATGTTAAAAACGGGGGTAGAGGCTGGGACTGAAAGTAATTTACGAGAAGATTTTTTAACCACCTGGATTTCACCCGTCTCTAGATAGCCCCATAAATCACTCCCATAAGTCACCATTGGGAGACACTCGGCGTTATAGATTTTTAAGAGGGTGGGGAGAGGTTTCGAATTCCACAATGGCCCCTGAGGCTTGGGCTAAGGTGTTCCTTTTATGCATATGCTGGGTAACCCACGAGTGTTGGTCATCAAAGAGAACCCCCGAATAAGGAAAGGCGGAGACCTTTGTTCTTACAATAGAATTTAGCCTTCCTTGCTCTCACAGACCCGATGGGCATAGAATGGGACTTCTTAAAATTCGTAACCAAATCAAGAGAGTCCATAAAATCGATAAAACAATTTAAAAGAGTTTGAAGCCCTCTTGAATTCCTTGCCAGCAGAACCGCATCATCTGCGTAAATCAGTGCTGGGACCATTTTTGTGCCGGCCCTTGGGATGTCTTTACAACTGGAAATTAAAGCGGCCCCTAAATAATTAATGTAGAGTGTGAACAACAGGGGTGCTAAAATGCACCCATGTCTCACCCCTCTTTTGACGGGCCATGAGTCTGTGAGGCTACCATATTTGCTATAGCGCACAGAAGCTATAGTGTTCTCGTGCATGGCTGCCAAGAAGGAGATCAAGTCTACCTCTAGACCTATTCCATGGAGTATCGCCCATAACTTTGATTGGTTAACAAGATCAAAGACAGAGGATAAATCCATAAATGCCAGATGCAGGTCCCCCTGCTTAGCAACCGTGTACTTTCCAATTATTAAATGAAGATTGAGACATTGACCCAAGGTACCTTTGCCTTGCCTAAAATCGTATTGGAGATCTGAGATGATATTATTTTGATCCAACCAATCCGTTAGTCGGGCAAGGACGACTTTCCTCATAATTTTGGCCGCGGAGTCCAAGAAAGATATTGGCCTGTAGCAGGCCGGGTCATCTCTGGCTCCCTTTTTGAAAATTGGAATAATAACTGCTTGTTGAGTTGTAGCCCGTCACAGCCTGCAGCGTGGCAACAAGTGTGGCAACAAGTATGGCAGGTATCGCATGTGTAGCAGTGAGAGCGGTATGGCGTCGTGGCTTTGTGCACTCACCGAAATTGCTCACATCAAAGGTAGGACAGCATCCAGCAAATGGCAGCAGAAATGAAAATGTGGGACACCCTCACTCACTCACACACCCTCACCCTCACACCCCCTCACACACACCCTCACCCTCACACATCCTCTCATACCCCCTCAACCTCACACCCTCACCCTCACACACACCCTCACCATCACACCCCCTCACTCTCACACACCCTCACCTCACACCCCCTCACCCTCACACACCCTCACCCTCACACACCCTCACACCCTCTCACCCTCACACACCCTCACTCACCCTCACACCCTCATACACCCTCACACCCTCACACACCGTCACCCTCACACCCCCTCACCCTCCCTCACCCTCACACCCTCACCCCCCCCTCACCCTGTCACCCTCACACCCCCTCACACCCACACCCTCACACCCTCACCCTCACACCCCCACACCCACACCCTCACACCCCCTCACCCTCACACCCCCTCACCTTCACACCCCAACACACCCTCACCCTCACACGCCCTCACCCTCACACCCACACCCTCACACACCCCCTCGCCCTCACACACCCTCACCCACCCCCTCACACTGCCTCACCCACACACCCCCTCACCCTCACATCCCCTCACCCTCACACCCCCTCACCCTCACCCTCACACCCCCACACCCCCACCCTCTCACACACCCCCTCACCCTCACACCCCTCACCCACCCCCACCCACCCTCTCACCCTCACACCCCCACACCTTTACCCCCTCACACCCCCTCACCCTCACACCCTCTCACCAACTCACCCTCACACCCCCTCCCACCCTCACCCTCACACCCCTGTCACCCTCACCCTCACACCCTCTCACACCCTTACACTCTCACCCTCACACCCCCGTCACCCTCACCCTCACACACCCTCACCCTCACACCCTGACTCTCATGCCCCCATCACCCTCACCCTCACCCTCACACACCCTCACCCTCACACCCTCACACACCCTCACTCACTCACACACACTCACCCTCACACCCCTCACCCTCACACACCCTCACACACCCTCACACACCCTAACCCCCTCCCCCTCACCCTCACACCCCCTCACCCTCCCACCCCCTCACCTTCACAACCCCTCACCCTTACACCCCCTCACACCCTCACACACCCTCACTCTCAGAAACCCTTATTCCCTCACACAACCTCACACCCCCTCACCCTCACACCCCCACACCCTCACACACCCCTTCACCCTCACACCCTCATGCTCACACACCCTCACACACCCCTGACACCCCTCACACCCCCTCACCCTCACACTCACCCCCTCACCCTCACACACCCTCACCCTCACACACACCCTCACACCCCTTCACCCTCACACACCCTCACCCTCACCCCCCCTCACACCCCCTCACACCCCCTCACCCTCACACAACCTCACCCCCCCTCACCCTCACCCCCCCCCACCCTCACACCCCCGTCACCCTCACCCTCACACCCCCTCACCCTCTCACACCCTTACACCCTCACACCCCCGTCACCCTCACCCTCACACCCCCTCACCCTAACACCCCCATCACCCTCACACCCTCACACACCCTCACTCACACACACTCACCCTCACACCGCTCACCCCCCTCACCCTCACACACACCCTCACCCTCACACCCCCTCACCCTCACAGCCCCTCACCCTCACACCCCCTCACACCCTCTCACCCTCGCACACCCTCACTCTCACACATCCTCACCCTCACACCCCTTCACACCCTCACACCCCCTCACCCTCACACACCCTCACCCTCACACCCCCTCACAACCTGCTCAGCCTCACACACTGTCACCATCACGCACCCTCGCCCTCACACACCCCCTGACACCCTCTCACCCTTACACCCCCTCACCCTCACCCCCTCACCCACACACACCCTCACCCTCACACTCACACACCCCCTCACCCTCACACCCCCTCACCCTCATACACCCTCACAGCATCACTCAGGGGCACCACAACATCACTATGCGCTACCACAGCATCACTGAACGCCACAGCATCACTCGTTCGCCACCACAACATCACTCAGCGCCACCACAGCATCAAACTGTGCAACCATTCAACAACAACTGGTTCAAATATGTTTTCTCAATGTTTCAAGCTTTATTACAAATGTACCAAAAAATGTTAATATTTCACTTCTGTTCTTGGATTTTCGTCACAATAAAATACACTGAACATAATCTTTACAAAAGTTATTTACAAAAGTTTAAGCTATTGCCATTATAAATTACAATAACTTTTATTTAAGTATTAATTATTAAAAAAATTAAAAGCCATTGTTATTTGTAATATCAATACATGTAAGCCACGTAAATACAACACATATTGCATTACAAATGTATAGGTGTCACATTTGCGAAAGTTATAACTATCGGCATTGTAAATGACAAAACTATTAATTTAGCTATTTTCAAAAACAAAACATAAATAAAAAATGTGTCATTTACAATACCAATAGCTCAAACTTTCCTAATGCGAGACCCATTGCATTGCAAATGCTTGTTATCCTCTTGGCACTTTCCTAGCTATCTCTGATGTAAGGGGTCATGAAGGTAGCGGAACTGAAAGTAAGCAGGGCTGTAAGAGTCACCAATACTTCCTGAAATGTACTGATTGTGTGTTCTTTCAGTACCAGCTGTAAACAGGTGGTTTTTCAGGGGCTAAGAGTGGCACAGTGAGACATCAAGCCCTGTGATGTCATCGAGAGCAAAGATTTCACAATGTCACTTCCGCTTCCGCTGTCCTCTCGTTGAATCGACATCCATTTTGGGATTTCTTTCCCTTCGGCATTCTGTTTCCAAGCTTCTCCCTGATAGCCATTCATTTTCTCCAATGAACGTCTATAGCAGATTAAAAAATATCCCTTGCTGCCGAGTTCGTCAAATGCGCCATGGATTTTCTTTTGGCTTGGACGCCAGCGTGGGCTGCATGCTGAGGTCGGAGAGGTTAAGCGCTCCTCCATTTATTAAATCCTTCAAGGAAAATGAGATCTCGATGTGGTGGAAGATTCCGTGCTTTTTACTGTATCAATTACATAGAAATAAAATAATCTTCTTATACAGGCCCATCGGTGGACAGGAGGCCCGGCGCGCTGAGTGCTCCCTCCCGCCTCTCCCGAGATGAGTAATCGTGTCTGGTAATGGGATTTTAACACTCTGCCGCCATAAAGCGCTAAGCGCCGTGCAGCCTGGTGATCTGCCATAAAAATGGATTTTCAGGGGGGTGGCGAGGGCATCGGTCCGTCGCCGACCCATAGTCCATCTCTTGATTCCATTCTGGCTCACCCTGTGGCTGTGATATGGCGCCAAGGGTCTGCTGTTGTTGCCATACTTAAACAAACTAGAAAAGAGCCTGCAAATGAATGTATTTAACACTTGTGTAGTTCATGTGCATGGCACAAAGCTACACGCCTCTAGGTGCCCTTGACTGAAAAATAAATGGCAAACATCATACAAGCGGACACTTCTCTGCTAGAGTGATAGAAACGCGAAGTAGGCAATAGAATAGCGATTATTTTTTTTCCATCTTCCCTAAAGCGGATAACCTGATTTCTCTTCAACATCTAGTTGTATTAACTGTACTGAGCTCCGTAAGTGCAGTTTATCCCTTTCCTTCCCCGAAGAGTCACTGCCAGGGCACGCTGATAATGGGCCCCAGTTCATAAGTGGCCAGATATTATTGAGTGTCACCTTCAACCTGTCCTGGCTTTTTAGGCCTCCTGTGTCAGTTTGCCTCCCCAGCCCCTATCAACTCAACTTGGTGAACACGCCCCTCCGGCCTGCCCTCCACTGTAAGCTTGGTGCTCCAAGTCTTCCTGCCCTATACCTTGTCAGCTTGCTACCCGAGCCCCTCCTGCCTGCCCTCCATTGTCAGCTTGATGCTCCAACCTTTCCTGACCTATGTAGTCGGCTTGCTTCCCCGGTCCCTCCTGCCTGGCCTCCTTTGTCAACAGGGCCGGACTGGGAACCACAACCGGCCCTGGCAAAGTACTCGGCCACCCCCCACTTGGTGGGGGAGGGGTTGGAGGTGCCGCCGAGCTGTTTGCCGTGTCGGGTTTTCGGACGCTTTTGTTACAGGGCCGATTTTGCAGCTATCTAAATCCGCCCCCCACCGTGCGGCTCACCGGGGGATTGCCCGGTGCCCGTTATGGCCCTGATTGTCAGCTTGATGCTCCAACCCTTCCTGCCCTATATGTTGTCAGCTTGCCTCCCCAGCCCTCCCACCTACCCTTTGTTGTCAGCTTGCACTCACAGCCCATCACACCCACCCTCCTTGGTCAGCCTGTTTCCCCAGCCCCTATCTGTTATCTGCTTCCTTCTCCAGCCCCTTCTATCCATTCTCCGTTGTCAGCTTGTTTCCTCATCCCGTCTGGGCTAGCCTTTATTGCAGGGGTCTTCAAACTGGGAGGCGGGCCCCCCTATGGAAGCCTCAAATGAACCCAGGGGAAGGGGGGGGAGGGGTTTTGTGCAGATAACAGTGCTTTGTTTTAAGAGGGAAAAGGAAACAAGCAGCAGTAAACCACTCTGAAATGGACCTTCACTAACATCTTTTGTCATTTATTTCCTAACTGGGAGTATGTATCCAAAGGGAAGGGACTCCAAATATTCTTCAAAACCCCCAACGCCGTTTCTAATAATCACACAGTGGATGCTTGTACACGTTAGTAAGGCCTGTCTGACCAGGATCATATGTTTGGCAATCATGTATTTGATTACATTTTTAAAACAGTATGAGAACTCTACTGCAATGTTTAAATAAGTCTAGACATTTTTAAACATTGGCAATTTAATAGAATAATTGTGAAAAATTCTGCGAGGGCTCGATGATTTTTTTTCCCACTGGGGACGCGACATAAAAAAGTTTGAAAACCACTCCTTTATTGTCAGCTTGCTTCCCTAAGGCATCCAGCTTACTCTCCATTGTCCACTGGCTTCGTCCACCTGCCATTGTATGTGCGCTACCCCATTTTCATTGGTTATCATCTCCCCACCTGGATCCTTCTTTCCCACCCTCCTCCCTCAGTGTTGACTCGTCCTGCAACCTGCTCTCACAAAAGCAGCCAGCCATGAAACCTTACAGTGTGATTAACCAGTACACATCATGGCAACATACCATATGATACAGTACTCCAGTGTCTTCAAAGGAGCTTAGTCCACATCTAGAGGCCAAAGTCCAGGAGAACTAAGTTCACAGCCAAGGTGGAGCAATCACTGGCTAGACCTCCAACTGCTTGCAAACACGGCAGGGAATACAGGGATGTTGATGCATTCCACTGGGGCTTATGCTGAATGATTCCAGAGGTATTGTTACAAAGCCCCTGTGTGCATCGATCTGTGGTTGATTTCAAGTAGTAGAAGATTTGGATTACCTATAACTCCAGCAAATCTCAGGGAGCGCAGAGTACTGCCCCTCACCGTAAATAAATTCATATCCTAAGTATTCTTTAACAACTGTGTATTATAAATTACAAATAATCAAAAATAATACATCAGTATTACATACACAGAAGTTTAATTTACAAAAAACAGATCAACTAAAAACGTTTGTTAACATTTATTTCAGAAAATAAAAATTTAATTAAATATCTTCACATATAAAATAATTTTTTAAAGTGTAGAACTATATTTCTAATAAATCTATGAAAATGTAAAACCATTTATAAATGAATTAAATGTTTAATAAATTAACAAATGTGAAATAGGAGAGATGTACTATTCCAACTACAAACTAAACAACATTTGTGAAATTGTTGGACGATAGGGGAGGGTGTAGACTTCCTATGCCACTTCAGACTAAAGGCTTTTTACGGGTCTGGCGGTCCACGAACGCTAGACTCGCAGGGCGCACGGGTGGCGGTCGTCCGAGCGCTCCATTACGACGAGGGAGGTCAAGCTGCCCTGGGACCACCACAACTGCCAGCGATCAGATATACCTGGCAGTATTGAGGGCACATTATGCTTGATGGCCCTACCAAGAGTATTAAGAGTTTCCTCATGCCAGACTTTTCATGGCGGTTTAATCCGCCATGAAAATTGTGGTGATGAAGAAACAAAGGGGGACCCCTTGTGCCTCACACCATATGAAGAGGGGCATAACATATGCCGCCCTATGTGCATGTATACCAGTACCTGCACAGCATGGACTGCAGCAGTCCATGCCATGCAGCTACTGCCTTTGATGTTCCAATTGCAGTGCCTATTCCATAGGCACCGCCTTGGGAACGCCAAAGAACCGCCCACCAGCCAGGAGAAAACTAATCTCGTGGGCAGTTTGTACATGGGTTTGGCGGGTGGTCCCGCTCCTGCACCGCCAATCTCATGATGAGGCCCCAAGCAACATTGGAAAAAGCAGGAAAGCTCTGGGCTGTGGGGCCGGGAGCAGATTTACTATATCCCCCCTAAACTAAACAACATTGGGGAATGTGTTGGACACTGAGGGCTCCAGATTTTCTATTCCCACATAAACTAAACACAAGGCAAACTTTATGGGTCAGATTTACTACTTCCACTCCAACAAAATTGAGGAACGTTTAGGACTCTAGGGATTCAAATATACTATTCCCTGCTTCAAACTAAAAAACATTGTGAGAAGAGTTGGAATCTGGAGGGTTAACATTTACTATTCACAATCAAAACTAAGTACAAATTAAGAAAGCACTGGACTCTGGTTCGGAGCAGGGGGCATATTTATTTTACACGCTCCAAAACTAATCAATTTTGGGAAAAGCATTTGACTCTGGGGCTCAGATTTATTATTCCGTCTCCAAACTAAGCAACATTGGAGGAACATGTTGAACACTGGGTGGGTGCAGTTGTGTGGCATAGATTTACCATCCCCACTTCAAATTAGGAAACTTTGGGGAAGTATTGGATTCTAAGGTGGGGGCAAAGAAGTATTCCCAATACAAAATGAACAACATTGTAAAAAATATTTTTCTCTTCAGGTTAAATTTACTATTCAGGCTCCAAAATAATTAACATTAAAGGAATAAAAAGAGAACATTTATTTAATTAAATATAAACTAAAAAATAATAAAAATATCTGAAATGCATTACTTATTAAAGTACAAAAAAGCAAAATAAAATTATTGAAAACATAAAAAATAGAAATAATTTAATGTTTAACTAGTAAGTAACATTATTTTTAAACAGACTTAAAACATCTAAAATTATTTTCTATAATAACATATTTTTTTGTGTTCAAAGATTTTTATTAGGAGCTACAAAGAGATACATCAGTACAAGAATGAGCAATTACAATAAAATTAAGTACAGTACAGTAAGAAAATCATAAGATTAGGAAATATAAAATTTGGTACTAGCAAAACAAATCGAGTCCAGTAAAACAAACAAGTCTAGTAAAACAAACAAGGTTCCACATATAATGTCCAGCAGGCAGATAGAGGAGAGTTGCGTCCAAGATTACACAATGGCTTGTATAACATGACCTGGAGAGAAAATGGCACCACCACACAAGAGCAGAAGCATCATGATTTATACATTTGCGTAAACCAAACCTATAATCCATAAGGAAGATGGAATTATCAAACTGTGACAAAGAGTGTACAAAGCTTAGAATGCCAGTCGTACAGCGTCATAGGCAGTAAACCCTACGGTATGAGACGCTCTGAGTCCCAAGTAACCAAATTTCAAGGAGGTTTGTAAGAGTCAAAGTGATCGTCTAGTGAGGACCAGATTTTCCTGAGAGGCGGTCTCCATGGGGTAGAAGTTAAGGATATGTTGTCAGCACCTCTTAAGTTAGAGACCCAGTTCAACCAGTGGGGAAAAGAAGCTTTGTTCGTGCTTTTCCAGTTATTAAGTATGATTTTAACCCCAGCCGTCAGCAACAGGTCCAGTAGGGCTTTGTCATCATCATTGAGTGTGACGGCTTTGGCAAAACCTAGAACAAGAGTTGAAAATTCTCTTGGTAGGGTGATATGGAGGACTTTATTTATAAAACCAAAGATTCTGTCCCAATAGGAGGTAACATAGGGGCATTTGAAGATTAGGTGTTCCAGATCTCCTCCCACACCTGTACAATTCCAACACGTGTCGTCTGACTTGATTTTATGCAGAAACAATCTCCTAGGTGTCCAGAAGGCCTTATGTAGAAGCCAGAACTTGGTCTGTGATAGTGTAGGGCATATTTTATGGCGAGTGGTGGACTCCCAAGTACTGGCCCAGATTATGTCTGAGTTAGGTGTGGAGGAGAATGAATCCCAGTAGCATTGGAGAGGTGCATTTAGGGAGGACGTTTGTGGCCGCATTAATTTATACAGTCTAGAGACTTGGTGCCCCAATTTGTTAAGGGAGGTGATTAAGCCTGGGAGGGATGGAGTGACAGCCTTCAGGTTAGCCTTCGCTAGTGCTACTTTAATGTGTAAGAAGTTATAGAATTCAACATTATGAAGTCGGAACTTATCCTGAATTTCCTTAAAGGTTAGTGGAAGTGAGTTTCCGACGAGTTGGTGGGGGAATATGATGCCACTGTCTATCCAGGAGGGGTAGTTTAGAGGTTTCCCTTTGTACGTAATGGCGGCATTGTGCCATAATGACTCCCAATATGAGTGTCGGAATTGTTGTGGCAGGTAGTTACTAACTTTTAGAAGAGCCATTTTAGAGTTCTTGAAGATAGGGCCTGGACCAAGGTTGGGACGGGGTTTGACGTGAGTAGGGCGCAGGGGCTGAGACCCTTCAGTATTGACTTTTCCACAGAGAGCCACACTGGGGTATAATCAGGCTGGGAGGATATCCAGTGCGATCCCTGTTTTGCTAAGAAGGCGATTTGGTAAATTTTGTAATCCGCCAGGTTGACTCCTCCTAGTTTTTTATCTAATCGAAGTTTTTTTAAACTGATTCTGGCTTTTTTGCCCTGCCAAAGAAATGCCGAGATGATTTTATCCAGTTTGGTATGGAATTCTTTGGAGAGGATGAGTGGGAGCATCGTGACAAGGTAGTTAACCAGGGGGGATATCATCATTTTTATGGTTTCAATACGGCCCCACCATGTGATGAAACGGGGTGGACATCTGCCCAACAGACTTTTGATTTTGTCCAGGGTTTTGTTTTTGTTATGTTTAAGGGTACTCAATAGCTCATCTGTGAACTCAATCCCCAAATATTTAATCACGCCTGTTTGCCAGAGTAGGCCGGAATCGCCCAGCACTTCTCTCGAAGTGTGGACATTAAGAGGTTTTACTTCTGATTTATCTCTATTTAATTTGTAGCCGGAAAGGGAGGAGTATTTGTCTATTGAGGTCATTAGAGCAGCCATGGAGTTAGCAGGGTTTTCCGTCGCCATCAGGATGTCGTCTGCATACGCTGCTAACTTGACTCGCGTGTCTCCAAAAGAAATACCCGCAATGTCCCCATTATTTTTGATATCTGTAAGGAGGGGCTCAAGGGCTAGTAAAAAGAGAGCTGGTGAAAGAGGGCAACCCTGTCTGGTTCCTTGGTATAGGCGGAAAGGGTCCGAGAGGGTGCCGTTTATAGCTATCCTGGCAGAAGGGGCAGAGTAGAGGGCCATCACCATCCTGGTAAAGGGGTCGCCAAGGTTGAAAGAGTGCATACACTGACGAAGAAAGGACCACGAGACCTTGTCAAAGGCCTTTTCGCGTCCAAGGTTATCACTACCATTGGCACGGGAGAGGACTTTGCCTTTTCTAGAATATGACATAATAGTCTCGTGTTGTCGTTAGACATCCGTTTTTTAGGAAGCCAACCTGCGAGGGGCTAATTAATTTGTGGAGGATGGAATTTAGTCTGGTCGCTAAGATATTAGCATATATCTTGCAATCAAGATTTATCAAGGATATGGGACGGTAATTTTTAGTGAGTAGTGGGTCCTTCCCTTCTTTGGGTAGTACTATAATTGTGGCCTCACTCATTGACGGGGAAACACCGCCACAGGCTGCAGTAGAGTTATAAAGCTTAAGGAGCGGGGGACTAATTTGGTCTGCAAAGGCCTTATAGAAGGGTGCAGTGAAGCCATCTGGACCGGGGGCCTTATTATTCTTCAGGGTGTTAATTGCTGCTTTTATTTCTGAACTAGAGATTGGGGTGCCCAGATGAGAACTGTCAGCTTCAGAAAGTTTTGGAAGGTGGAGTGAATTGAGGTAGTCCGCGCAGGCTGATTCGTCTAATATTTTGTCATTTTTGTAAAGATTTTCGTAGAATGTTTTGAAAGTGTCAAGGATGTTAGACTGTTTAATGTGTGTGACGTTGCTGGTATCTTTAATGGACGATATGGTAGTCAGTTTCTGTTTGTGTTTGAGGTAGGAGGCCAACAGTTTCCCAGCTCTGTTACCCTCGCATAAATTAGGGCCTTGAAGCGATTAATCCATCCCCCCGCCCGTTTGCTGGTGATGGTGTTGTATTTGTATTTTTTCTTGATTAACGTATCTAAAACTATAGAGTCAAGTGGGTTGGATTTGTGTTGGGCTTCCAGTGTGCCAATCTGGTGTTCCAGAGACTTTAGTTCTTTATTAAGCGCCTTGTTTGTCCTGGCCCTAACGGTGATGTTGACCCCGCGAATTGTGGCTTTCAGAGCATCCCACAGGGTATTAGGTGTAGTGTCAGGGGTGTCGTTTATGGAAAGATATTCCTCAATGGCGTTCGATATTATTAATTTGTTCGTGGGGTCTGAAAGTGTCTCATCATTAAAGCGCCATCTCTTCGGTGGGAGAATCGATCTGGAACCAGCCAGTTTGGTGCGCATACAGGCGTGATCAGAGACTAATTTGGGGGCTATTTCTGTCTCCTCTATAAGATGTGTGAAGGGGCTTGAGACCAAAATGAAGTTGATACGTGAATAGGAATTGTGTGGTGCAGAGTAAAATGTATAATCCCTACCGTCTGGATTTTTTAGGCGCCATGAGTCTTTCAGGTGGTATCTGTCACAGAGGCGAAGGAGGGCGTCATGCGAGCGGGAGGGATGGAAGGCACACTTGGATTGCCCATCGAGAATAGGGTCAAGGGGGAGATTAAAGTCACCTCCCACTATCAACAGGTCATCCGTAGGGATAGGTTCTAATGAGCGGGAGACAGAGTCCCAGAATTCCGGGTCGTCTGCGTTTGGGCCGTAGATATTTAGTACATGAATGGGATCATCTTCCCTTAGAAGATTAGTAATGGAAAGTCTGCCTACTTCATCGTGAGAGTGTGAGACTAGAGTAAGGTTAGCTTTTTTCGCTAAGAGGGTGATAACCCCTCCTTTTTTGTGAGATGCTGGTGAAGACAGGATGTGTGACGCCCAATGGATGTTCAAGAAGCGTAGATCATCCTCGGACAGTTTGGTTTCTTGCAGTACAATAATGTCCCCCTTGGATTTGGTAATATACTCGAGAACTTTCCTCCTTTTTACCGGGTGGTTGAGGCCCTTAACATTAAGAGAGACTATCGTGAGATCATCGGCTAGTGAATTTGTCTTAGCCATTGGGGTTGAGGAGCATCGCTGAAAGAGTGCGCTGTGATCTAAGGTAGACAATGGGTAGCTCCCCAAGCTGCTCAGCGCGGATAACGTGAGGGCCATTGTGTGAAGGTACAGTGGACTGCAACAAAATACATCTGACATATGTGGAATAGGTAAACAAAAGAACAAAACAGCACAGAACATAAAAAAAGTCTAAGGCTCTTTGAACTCTTTTAGCTCCATTTTCTCCCCTCCCTGCCCCCCCCTCCTCCAACCCCCTCCCCCCGTCCCACCCCCCTCCCCCCGAATACGTACATCGGGAGTGCGACGGCAGTCCCGTGCAAGGCGGAAGTTAGGGATACATAGATGATAGCTAGTAGCTTCCCTAGACTAAGATAATGTAATGGTAGTAATAAACTCGGTAATTTACATATTTTAACCAGTACAAACTGCCGTGACGTTGAAAGGAGAGACCCATTAAATATAACAGTGAACATGGGCGGTGATTAGAGAGCAAAGGCATTACGCAGTAAGGCAAAATGGATATAACTATAGCACAAATAACAATCTGTGTCGGCGAGCAATAAAAAGCAATACATAGCATTAAAGATCAACAATATTTCAACAATATTACAACGCTATATCAGGGCACAGACCTATTTGCATTAAAGCTGCAGCTACACCCACCGCAGATAGGCAAACTTTAAGGAAAGAAACATTGGCTATAGGGTGGAGCATACATCATGTGTAAATAGAACACGAAAGAACATCAATGTTTTGGGGCCCAAGGCATACTCACAGGACAGATGTGGGTACCTGTATCCGCAAGGAAGTGTCCAGCAAAGGAAACAATGGCACACTACTAAGAACAACTAGGCATATTACGCAGGAGGGCGAACATTGAGGCACAGGGCATCAATTACGGAATTAGGATATTAAAGGTAGAATTGAGGCTAGAATGACAGTGACACTTGAGATTGAGCCAGATTGCGAGTGAAATCATGTCTTCCTCTTGTTTGAGAGACCGGACGCTAGGTCCATTTCTTGTTCGCGACGGTCTTCTAGAAGATCAGCAAGGATTTTGGGGTCTGTGAAGTATCTCGGGTGGCCGTTGATTACAACCCTGAATTTCGCTGGACCGGCAAAGGAGAAAGGAATGCTTTTGGATCTTAGCTTGTCTCTGAGCTCCAGGAAACCCTTGCGGATTGCCACCGTATCTCTTGAATAATCTTGTGTGAAGATTATTCTATGGCCTTCCCATGAGATGGAGTGGTTTCTTCTTGCGAATTGGAGGATCATCTCAACGTGCTGAAATCTGAGCAGTTTGCAGATCAGTGGTCTGGGGCCATTGGAGCTCTTGGTAGCGAAGGTGGATATCCTGTGCGCCCTATCCAATTCAAGGCCGTGTGGGAAGTCCAATTTGGTGATCATGGGAATCCATGATTCAAGGAATGCCACGCAGGAATCCGCATCTTTTTCGGAATTCTCCGGAACGCCAAAGATCTTGATGTTACCTCTTCTGTTCCTGTCTTCCAACTCCAAGTTGTGACGTTTCAACTCTTCCGTGGTCCATTCTAGACATTTGATTTTGGTGACTGATTGTTTTAAGACGTCCTCCATGTCGCTTATTCGTTGTACAGCCGCGCCCAGGCCCGTGTTAATTACATTTATATCAGCTCTGATCGCAGTGAGCTCAAGTTGCATAGAGTCGGTATTGGATTTGGTGGATTTAGAAAGTTCATGTAGATCTGCCAGCTTCCTGAGAATCATTTCCATATTGGCTGCCATATCGGCTTTACTTTTGATGGGTGAGTCCAAAAGTGAGTCTGGTTTCGCCTTTTTAGAATTATTCCTGTCCTCTCTATTCGCCATTGTTGCCTGGTATATGTTCGCGTTCGCTGGGAGCCTACTCGACACCGCTGGATGACGAGGCTGGGCACCTTTGCGAAAAGAGTCGGCCGCAGGACTACTAATGCGTCTGGAATATGTTCGCGTTTGCAGGGAACCAGCCAGACCTTAACTACTGTAGAAGGACACTGCTGGTTGTCGAGACTGGGCACCCAAACAAAAAGAGAGTCAGCTGCAGGACTACTTATGCGCCTGGGAACACCTGAGTGGATGGGACCGGCTCCAAGGGATGTATGACACAGGTTACAGGTCACAGGCTTACGGAAGAGCAAGGAGCGCACTGAGGAACATGTAGGCACAGAGACCGATCAATGCATAATAGATGAGGTGAGCTGCTCAATTAGATCATGGGTGAGAGTCTCCTCTTAGGGTGTTAATGCAACCATGAGGCAGTGAGGCTGGTTAAGAATCACCACGTGGGCTGAATGACTCAGGCACAGGCATTCCCAGTCAGAAGTGGCGAGGCAGGTTAGGGCTGCACATATATTTACTTGGAAGGAGGATAAGGCACTGGATGGCAGTGGATGGGCTTTTGATGGGTCCAGAGGCTCACCGTGAGTCGGATTGTGCATTCCTCGTGAAGATCGCTGTCATCGCCACCGCCATTTTAGGGTCAGGCGCGTGGAGCCGGGTGATTACTGCACAGCCGATCACCTACCAACCTCCGACGGCATTTGAGCGCTTGAGGAGAGTTTACAGAGGGTGTGTTGCCTTTCCTGCCGGCGGAGGTCGTCCGATGACTTTAGGAGCGCTCTCAACGCTCGCGGGGATCAGGCGCTGCAGCTGCGACCGGGCGCCGCCATTTTGGGCAAAGCCTGGAGCGAGGGTCGCGCGGCCGCCGAAGACCAGCAAAGTGCCCATAAAGTGGTCCTAGACAGACTTCAGGGCATCGATGGGTGCAGCGAGGGTCCCGGTGCAGGTACCTAGGATCTGGACCGAGTCGCGCCGCTGGGAGCAGTGGTAACACAGAGCACGCTCTCCCTATCCGCGGAGCACTCTGTTTTGGCGGCCATTCCTCCTGCCGTCCAAGCCACGCCTCTATAATAACATATTTTTTACTGAAAAATAATACACTCACTGGAGCTTAGAACTGCTGCTGAACTTGTACCCAATTCTGCTGTGCAAGAAAATCTCTTTCACCGTTTACAACCTGTGCTGGCTGTTTGGAGCTGATGCTTATTGTTCACCGTATCGTGGCGCTGCCTCCCCCTGACTCGCTGGTGTGAGCGTGAGCTGCACTCGGCACGCTCTGCCTGTCGCTCCCAGCTGGAGTCAGAGGGGTTGAGGCCAGGGTGCATACAGCGAGTGCACCTAGCCTGGGGGACTGCGAGGACCAGAAACCTTAGCGGAGATCAGCTGGTTCCTCTTCCCCCAGGCGACACGCCCACGGACACGCCCCCAACAAGCTGCTTATAGCTTCGTGACACCCGCTTCGCGGGCGCCACTCACTGGAGCTTAGAACTGCTGCTGAACTTGTACCCAATTCTGCTGTGCAAGAAAATCTCTTTCACCGTTTACAACCTGTGCTGGCTGTTTGGAGCTGACGCTTATTGTTCACCGTATCGTGGCGCTGCCTCCCCCTGACTCGCTGGTGTGAGCGTGAGCTGCACTCGGCACGCTCTGCCTGTCGCTCCCAGCTGGAGTCAGAGGGATTGAGGCCAGGGTGCATACAGCGAGTGCACCTAGCCTGGGGGACTGCGAGGACCAGAAACCTTAGCGGAGATCAGCTGGTTCCTCTTCCCCCAGGCGACACGCCCACGGACACGCCCCCAACGAAACGTATTAAAATAACATCTCGCCCCCCGTGACGCGGGACGCGCGCGGGACCAAGCGCGGGGATAAGCCCGGGCAAAGGGCGGGCCGTCTGTGGCCGTCCGGGGACGTCTGAGGACGGGCCGGGCCCCCCCCCCCTTTCATCCCGACTATTACTACAGCACTCGGTAAGTCAACTTGCAGCTTACATCAGAGCTTACATCGGTATTATTGTCTGAGAACCTATAACCCACAACAATCTAAAGTATATAGGTAAATAAATGGGCTTCAAAAAATTACGTTCCCGTACGATATTTATGAAAAGAATGGGGACAGAAAATGCTGTTCGGAAATCTACCGACAAGGCAATTAAACCTGGTCGGATAACGTTAACACCGGCAATTAGCACATATTTTACTACACTTACAGCTAAAGACACTCAAGATTTGAATACATCTGCCAGAGAAACCTCTCCCAACGTTTCCGTAATCTTAAGGGAATTAGAAAGCACTCCAACGATACCTAACCAACAATCAAAACTGTGTATTCTGGCCACCGATCTAAATAGTAAATCACCTTGCACTCCAGCTGATTTACTAAACCCTCAACAAGAACAGTCTATTCTAAAAACTTCTACTCCTATCAAAAATGGAGGGAGTTCAGCGCTATTTGTCAACTCAAATATCAATAAATCAGTTCTAGGACTGCAAAACTTGGAACATGCAACAAGCCAGAACAATAAGGATAAAACATCTCTTCCAATCACCTTAATCGATCTTTCATCCGATCCTTTCAATATTAACTTCAAAACAAATAATAATATTATTAACACGACATCACCCATATCAAAAGCCCTGTTTTCACTGCAAGAGATTCTAGAATCTGTTCTCTCTTTTCTGGGAAATATTCTTGATAATTCTGATCAAACCCTGGACGTCCAAATAGGGATACTAAAACATCTAGTTAATAAGAAAAAGAAAAAAGACCTCCTCTTAGTAGAGGCAAACAATTTACCAACGAAAACAAAATCTGAGCAAAATGATATATCGAAAGAACATAATAATGAACAGAAGAAAAGTACACGTGATTTCGGTACCCAAACTTTTAAGACTCAAACACAACAAAAACAAAAGATGGAACATCCAAATGATTCAACAATATACTCCTTAAAAAAACTTTTCAAAGAAAAACATCAGCAAGAAATTAACAATTTCCCAATATTCAAAAAAAGAAGCGAAACAACTGCAATGGTAAATAATTCTGTATCAGATAATCAGGAAATACACACGGCTAATATATCAATACAAGATAACGGAAAACCTACAAAGAATCTGGAAAGTAACATAGAAGGAAGGAAAAGAAGGAGAAGAAAACCAATAAGGAGGATTCAAAAAAAGAAAGCTCACAAACTAAAATTTCGACAGTCAGCTATAAAACAAAACCTTGAAGAGGAAAAAGTTGGAAAAATAATAGCATCTGAAAGTATTGCAAAATCAGCAACTAGGAAAAACCTTGAAGAGAAGTCGCCACAACTAGACCCAAGAGCGCAAGAATTTGTCTCCTCCAGACTTCTAGAGGAACCAACTCAAATTAATAATAACAACATCATGGAACATCTAGACAGGAACAAACAAAGAGAAAAAGAGTCTTCTCCTAAAATTATACAATTCGAAGAACTTTTTCCTAGTGACTCATCCCCACTCAACAGAAGAAGGATAATACATCTACTACGCCATATTAAGCCTCTACAATCACTGAGTAGTAACAAACTTGATTTAGTAACTTTTCCCATTAAAGACAACACTAAATTAGCAAGGGTAACATTTTGGTCGTCTGTTATCCCAGAAATCATCCTGAATGATAAGGAGATACTATATAAACAAGGCTATGATGTTGTGGAAAGAAAAGAATCAATGGTCAGTACGGTTCCAATTGGGTATGATGCCCAAATCAGTGCACTCTCCAATTCATACAGGAAACAATTTCCAAGAGATTATGAAGCGTTGGAAGACCAAGCAATCATGCACTCAGATACTTATCCTGTAGGACAAGAAAAACTAAAAATTCTGGTGAACAAAGGTCAACGGGCCGTTTGGTACCAAGCTCCTAAGATACCTGTGAACGATAATAGCACAAAATCTTGGGCTTGGGTTTCAGAGACTCTAAATAGCAACAAACCCAAGAGATCTCAACAACAATCTGTTTAGCACTGGCATAAAAATAACCTCCTGGAACATCGCAGGTGGAATTAAGAACAAACTGTTCACGGCTACCAGAAATCGGCCGGATATCTTGATTTTACAAGAAACCTGGGCAACCGAACCTATCACTGTTCAAAACTATTATGTTTACGAAATTCAGGCAATAAACAGTCATCGAGGTCATGCTAAAGGCGGTTTAGCTATTCTATTAAGTGAAGAATATCTGTGGGCCCAGGAACTATTAGATACCAACTTAGAAAACCTACAGTGCATCAAAATCTCCGCTAAAACATACAGTACAGCTCACCCTAAAACAATTCTCCTCTTTAATGTATACGCTCCTCCAGGTAAAAAGCATGATATAATACTCTTAAATATCATGGAAAGGATTGAGATCATAACAGAAAACCATCCCCACTCATCCTTTTTAATTGTCGGCGACTTCAATAGCAAAATTTCTAATTTTGAAATTAATAAATGGGCAAAACAACACTCAGAAGAAGGTCTGGACATCATAGCCCCACAATTCCCGGAGGGCATACTGACTGACAAAAGAGGGAAACTGTTATTATCTACACTGACAAACATCAACGGAGTAATATTGAATGGTAGCATGGAAGTGGATATCCCTGCAAATTATACCAGACAGGGAAATGGGACATCATCTATAATTGATTATGTAATCACAAGTAATGATTTGCTAGAAACAGTCTCATATCTGCTCAACCAGTTCTGTCAAGAAAGCGATCATACCCTAATGCAGCTGACAACAGATTGGTTACCTAAATCTTCTGCAGCCTGTCACATAATATATCAAAAAAGCAATGTAGTGGTGAACAATGAAAAGAGACGCATATTCTGGAACTCTCAGACCATCGACAAAATTACGTCTCTGATTGATCATTCACAACTCTTAACGAGAATATTCTCAGAAAATCCCATCGAAAATTTTGAATCCATTATAAAAGAGTTCAGATCTCTCATCCTTAATATGACAGCAAAGGATTCAGCTGGCATCAGTAAGAATAAAGATAAAAATAAGCGCACCTTTAAGAACTCCGAAGTAAAGAAAAAATTAAACAAATACATACGCGCACAATATATGAATCCCACTCCAGAAATAAAAAAGGAAATAAATAAAACCAAAAATCAATTAAGACGCGAGAATCTGAGACATAAAAAAAACCTTACAAGATCGTAACTGGGTAGATATCCAGATAGCGGCAAACAAGAACGACCAGCGCAAATATTGGTACCTAATAGGAAAACTTACTGGATCCAAAAAGAAATTACAATCAATACCGGTACCTCCGGATGCCTGGGAAAGTTTTCTGACAGACCTTTACAGACCAAACTTAATAGTTCCATCGGAAAGCAGTGGGGTCTACAATAAAGAAAAAATTAAACTTCCACTAAATAAAATCACCGCAACATCTGTCGAACTAAACATACGTAAAGCAAGATCAACAGGAGCGTCCGGCCCTGATCAGATTCCGATCAAAGCACTAAAAATCGCCCCAAAGGAATGGAGTCAGTTGCTACATCCCCTTTTTAATTATATCTTAGATACTGGCCAAGTTCCAAAATCATGGCAGGGAAGTATAATCATTCCGATCCATAAAAAGGGAAGCAAAACCCGGGCAAGCAATTTCCGTCAAATAGCACTTATGGACTCCGTGGGCAAGGTATTTGCAGCAGAAATCTTACACCGTCTAAAAGATTGGGCCTTCACGACTGGCCAGATACCGATGTTTCAAGCAGGTTTCAGACCTAAACATTCGGTAACTGACAACATCGCAGTTATCCAAACCATCATCGACAAATATATAACACAAAAAAATCAGGTTGTATACGCTGCCTTCATAGATTATTCTACAGCATTTGACCGGGTAGACCGATCAACATTGTGGGAAAAATTGAGGAAACTTGGCATAAACGAACAACTACTACAGTCTATAATTAGCTTACACACCAATACTTGGTGTCAAGTTCAAATGGGGGGAGAAAGAGGTTACACGGAAAGAATTAAAACTGAAAACGGACTAAAGCAAGGGTGCCTCCTAGCCCCAATATTATTCTCCCTCTACCTAAGCGACCTGTGCCATTACCTGCAATTGGGCTCCAACCTACCTCCAAAAATTGCTGATCAAAAAATATTTGCTTTACTGTATGCTGACGACATAGTGTTGTTGGATCTTACCCCCTTTGGACTACAAACGTCACTTGACATTCTGCACAAATACTCTAAAGAAAACTATCTAGTCCCAAACATTCAAAAAACAAAAGTGCTGGCCTTCTCGGAGAGGAAACAAAGCGCAAAATACACCTGGAGATTAGGAGGGGAAAAGATAGAAGAAGTTAAGGACTATCCCTACCTCGGCAGGATCCTTTCAAAAAACTTATCTAACACCACGCACCTGAATAATTTGTCAAGGAAATCAGATATACATGTCGCGGCCCTCCTGAGACTCTATAGCGCAACAGGGAATAGACATTTTTCCTCTCTGATAAACCTCTATAAAGTAAAAATATCTCCTGTACTTTCTTACGCGACGGAGTACATCCCCATAAAACAATGGGCTTTTATGGATCGAAAAGAGGGGAAGATTTTAAGAAAAATTATGAAACTGTCAGATGCAGTTCCTGTCCAAGCACTGAGACTGGAACTATCAGTGACAAGTTCCTATGCAGTAGCAATTGCAAATGTAATAAGGTGGGCCTACAACTTATTGCACGCAAAAGAGAACACACTAAGGTCACTGTTGAAAAAAGAAACCTTTGAGTCTGATGCTAAAAAGGAAGTCTTCAGAGAGAACATGGCTGAAGCATTTCGTGTAGCAAATATTACCGTTGAAATGCTGCTAAATTGGTCACCAGCACAACTAAAACTATTCTTAAAATGCTTCACCCCAAAGCTCAGCTACGAAGTGGACTCTCGACACTGCACCAAATTACCTACTTATAAACCATTTGTTGATTCCCTAGAATTTAAACAAAGTCGGCCTTATATTGGGCTAACCTTAACACATGGTGCAAGGAGAACAATTGCTATGCTTCGACTGGGCATCCTTCCCTTACTTTCATTTACCTCAAGATGGTCCCCGGGGGAATCTGCTTTATGTACATTGTGCGCTGGGGGTGATCAGACTCTGGAACATGTTCTATTTGTATGTCCGAACCAGATCGTAATTTCTGCCCGCACTAGATTTTTAGCACCAATATATTGCTCATGTAGAATCACGACAGTGAGAGAACCTATCGCTCTTTGCAAGCAACCTCCGAATGAATTTGTTTGTTTTAACTTGTATACATTTCTAAAATCGTTTTTATCTCTGTATTGATAATATTGAATCTCTTTTATATGTAACTTGTATAATATATTTTGTGGTCCTCTGTTGAGTACCAGTACAAATAAACTTTTTGACTTTGACTTTGACTTTGACTTTGATAATACAAAATAAATCAAAACTTTTAATGAAAATTCACAAATATTTAAAACCACTACCCAAGCAAAACCCCTATAAAAACCTAGTAAACTAAAACATAATCAACATGAACAAATAAAAAACATATTTAAATGAGTACATTATAAATGTAAAAATAATGGAAATAATTATTCACTTAAAAATGTAAAAACATTATTTTAAAACATTCCACACCCAAAAGCCATATAAAGCCCAGTGTCCCAAACAATAATTAACATTCAAGTAAAAAAACATATATTTTTACAACTTTGATTAAAACTATCAAAAAGTACAATTTTTGGACTACATGAAATAAATGTGAAGATTAACTTAAAACACCACCCACCAAGCCCCCAAATAAAATCGAACAACGCTAAAAATGTTACAATTACAATTTTTGTTAAAACAAAAAATATTAATCACATTTTTTTAAAAATCCAATAAAAGAAAAAAATCAAAACTTTCAAGGGCATAAAAAAAGAATAAATTTAATTCAACAATATTAACATAAAAACATACACTAACCATTGGTAACATGGATAAAATGGTATGCACAATCTCATGATCTCATAATCTCATGATAATGGGGTGTGGATCTTTTTCCATCCACACCCCATTATATTAATGCAGCACAGTCGCAATGAGAAGTGAATCTGGTAATACAAAGGATTAGTTGTGAACCTGCGAGATCCCACTTTCGGTGATACTAACGAAAGGTATAATCCTGAAGCCTTTAACAGAAGAGCCAGCAGGTACAGTTGAAAGGCTGTCAGGCTAAATATATGTGACTTGTGTAATATTAGCATTTTGTCCCTCTCAATCTACCTGGAAAGGATCTTTAACTTAGAAATGTCGTCCTTCTGAACTCAAGAGCCTTATCCTATAGCATAAACTAAAGTTGGAACATCATAGCTTCTCGTGCAACATTGTTACCAAAAACATTTAGAAAATAGTGCTGAGGCTCGAACTACCATATACATATTTGAAGGATGCAATTAATGTTGTAGGAGCTAAATGATTCTCAATTATTTTCAAAGAGCAGAGTGTTTATCTAGAAAGAAGGATGTTCTTAACTAATAGTATTATCTTGCAAAGAATAATGTAGATTTAAGAATGAGGGAAAAACCCATAATTTACTGACTGATGTGTTTAACAAGGATAATGTACCCTGTCTTTGATATTGCTCTGACATCAGTGACGAAGAGGATCTGATTTATTGGTAAAAGCTTTGAGTGCATAGTTCAAAATGTTAATAAACAGAGGCCATATTTACGAGAGAAGTGGTGGAGTGTTGCGTTAGCCTCCTTGGATTAATGCCGTGCTCCTCCACTTCTGAAATGCAGCGCTGCACCATATTTACAAGAATACGGTGTAGCCCTACGCTGGTGCTAATTGAGCTGCCTAGTTCCAACGCAGGCACCCTTGCACCGCAGTGCAAGGGTGTTTGCGTTGCAGAGGAATGATTGTTTATGCACATGAAGGTGTCCCTACCTGCACATAAACAATCAGTTATGGCGCTTTGTAACTTCTGTGCTGCAGCACACATAGAAGCTGCAAAATATCATTTTTTTCATTGATTGTTTATGTGCAGGAAGGGATATCTTTCTGCACACAAACAATCAATGACGTTTTGCTGTTTCTATGTGTGTTGCGTGATGCAGCACGTATGGAAACAGCATAAATGAGGAGAAATAAAGCATTTCTCCTCATTTTGCCTGTTTAAGACCTGGTTTTCTCTGGTCTTAATGTTGGTCCTGCCTCCTCCTACGCCTCCCTTGTACATAGAGGGCAGCATCAAAATCAATGGGTGTTGCTGTGGAACGCCCACCGCAACACCCATTGCCTTCCCCTTTCACGCTAAGTGTAGCGTGAAAGGGTGCCTTATTTACAAGGCAGCGTTAAGCCTCATTAATTGGCTTAACACTGACATATAAATGAGGCGCAGCCCCTACTTTACTTCTGTATAAGTGACGCTGTGGTGGCGATAAGGGTTGTAAGTGTGCCCCAGAATGTGTTAAACCGCATGGACTATGTGAATAACTCACATGTATAGAAATATGGTGGTACCTCTGTTAACTACTTGTGAAGTGTTTAGTTAAGGAATATATTTGGGGTACCATCTGTGTGTTACAGCTGCTACTGACATATATAAGCACTCATTAAGATGTTACAAGTTGGATGTTCATGTTGGTTCTATCCCAACCATATTCCTTTGTGCATGAACACATACACTACTCAGGATGGATTTGCTTTGGGTGACAAAAGGAGGGAGGGCCTCTATTATGTAGTTTAAAATCAGTATAGCACCATTTCTGAGTAATAAAGTGGAAAGCTGGGGAAGAAACGTTTTCAGGGTTTCTGATACCCAATATGTTGTATATAATGAAAGTATTGTGACAGAGAGCGACAGAAACCCATTGTATGGATGGAAATGTTGCTGAGACATAGCACCTGTAGTAAAGTGGAGAATTATTTGGGATGGGCAAGGGTTCACCTCAAAGGATAAGGCCACCACCTGTGAGATATCACATAAATTAAACATAAGAAACCTGTGGCAATCCCTGCTAATCTGACCAAAAGCAGTCAGACTTTAAACACTGGAAATATGTAAAGCATTTAAGCTGTGCTTACAGAATGGAAAAAGTCCACAATACACAATAAGATTACAAAAACAGTTTTAAATTAAAAGCATTTAGATGAGTAAAATAAAGCGAACATTACAAACATCCAATAAAGGCAACCATAGATATCAAGTTTTAAAGATCTAAGTGGAAATAGCACCATAAGCACAAAGAACCACTAATAGTCTATAGAAACTGCAGACCAGGACCTTGGCGTGAATTGTGGCTGACCGCAATAAAGCTCTGGTTGGATGCAACAAGCAGATTGGCCTTAATGAAAGTCTGGAAGTCAAAAATGTTTGAAAAAGGTTTCTAACTCCAAATGCAGAAAGGGCCTTTGTCACAGTTTGAGAAGAAAAATCTCCATAAGCGGGCCACCCCTGAAATTGTTGCAGCCGCTTTTTCCAACTGGATCTGTGAAGCTTTGGATATTTTTCTTTTATTGTGTTTATTAACCCCTTCGACGCTCATGATGAGCTCAGCTCGTCATGAGTTACGCCTGTCGTACGCTCATGACAAGCTGAGCTCGTCATGTAACGCGGGTTTTTTAAAACTCAGTGCACAGCGGGAAAACGGCCCGCGCGCATGAGGTTAAACAGTTGGACAATTTAGTACATTACAGGTTGTCAGACAGAAACATTGTACAGGTTAATGAGTACATATCTTCTTATTGGTAGCAGTATAGCAGTATAGTGTAACTAAGTCTTACACTGAACCTGTACAGGGCGCTGGTTGATTCAGCATAGTACCATCCTGGTACACTATACAGTTCCACATCAATAACTCAATTCCAAAGTGCAATACATTTGGGGATAAGCCAACCAAGGAAAATATAGTAACTATCAACTGTGGCAGCAGCAGGACGGCAGGGACATGGTCACTCACAACATTCAGACAATGATAAGGAAGCAGCTGGCATCTAGGGCCCGTGCCCTCAGGAGACACCAGGCGCCCCCAAAGACCCGACCGACAATGGAGGGGACAGGCAGAGAGACTTATGATGGAAGCCCAAGTCATCCACAGATAGCTGCCACCCATCCAGGGACCAATAGATTCAGCAGCTCCAGGGAGCTGTCCCTTCGCAGTTGGCCCCCTCAACCACCCACAGGGGTATTGTTGCGTCAACATGTAATATCTTCAGGGGCGGCCACCACCCCACAAACAGCCCACACCTGTAAGTTCTGCCTTTATACATTCAGGCATTCGAGGAATTGAAGGCGAATCCCGCAGCCAGAGAAGAAACAATTGGTATAGCCCCTGGTTCATCATTCTTCATTAGTCCTTCCAACATATCAAACCAGCTCTCTAAATCACGTTTTGCATTCTCATCGGTACGAACTAGTTTCAGCCATCACTGTTCTGCTATCTCCCACTGTTAGAACCGGCTGTCTCTAGTTGGCAGAGGTATACACTTCTGACAAATAGGGACACACCTTTTCTAGTCAGGGCAAGGGGATCACACCCTTCGATAACCCCTGCTCACCCCCTTGGTAGCTTGGCAGAGCAGACAGGCTTATCTCAGAGGCTGTGTGTTAAGCATTTATGACCGCATACAGTAATAAAGTGAATACACTACAAATGGACACGACACAGTAGTATTATAAAAATAAGTATTTTTATATAAGGCTTAGCACAAGACCAAATAACGACAAAAATGTACACAATCTTAATAAATACTCTGGGAAGGGAAAAAGGATAGTTCAAAGGCAGTTTCTTCTCTAGCACAAAAGTCTTTAGTATCAAAGCAAATCTTCTTCTTGGCAATACAGTTCTTAGCAACAGGGTAACCCACACGGGGGCTACACGACGTCGAGGCAAAGTTAATCCAAAGGTTCGGTGTCGACCGCGAGGAGCGCTACGTCGAGCCCGGAGTCACACAGACCCCCAACAACACAGTACCTTTTGGAAAATGAAGCACACGATGATCAGCGGCGTCGAGCAATCCGGCGTCGCGTCTTCGGTGTCGATCAGGCCTCAGCAGGCGTCGTTGTCGATGATGCGGTTGCACAGAGTGAGCAGCGCTCACGGCGTCGAGAGGGCACGAGGGCGATGCGATCAGCAGCGGTGCAGACACAAGGTCCCTTGGAGCTGGAGCCGTACTCCCACTCACTGGCGTTGCTACTGGCGTCGGTCGGGCCCGGCGGCCGGTCGTCGAGGAAGCGGGACACTGGGGCCGTTACCCACTATGTCGAGCTGGATTCGGCGACGTCCGTCGGCGTCGAGGTTGCCGGCTCTTTCAGAGGTGCTGGATTCACAGGTTCCAGCAAATCGCACTTTAAGCAGATGAAGTCCTTTAGCCCTGTGACTTCAACAGGAGACTGGCACTCTTCCAGTCCTTGGAGATTTTCTTAGCAAGCGTGAGAGTACACACACAGTTCCTCTCTCCTGGTTCCTTGGCAAAAATAAAGAAGCACTGCAGGATTCCCCCCCAGCAAACAGCACACTGGCAGAAGGGGTAGGCAAGTCCTCAGATCAGCAGGCCTCTTGTCCTTGGTTACAGGGTTCCTTGTCAGAAGTGATCTAAATTCTTGGTTCAGGGGTCCTTCTCTTATACCCCGTTTCGGCTTTGATCCCTTTGTCCATGCCGGGGGATTTCCCAACATCCTGGGTCTGTGGTGCGTGGAGCCAGGCAGAAGCACCTGGCCTATTCATTGCGCAGGGCTGGGTCCTCAGACGCCCAGCAGGAGGTGGAGCCAGCATTGACACTGGCAGGAGCAGAGCTATCGGCCTCCTGGCAGGAGGTGGGGCTAGGATCGTCCATGGCAGGCACAGAGCCATCAGCCGCTTGGCAGGAGGTGGAGCCAGCATTGTATCAGGCAGGGCAGGCTATCAGCAACTACTCTCCCCCTACTCTCAACGCAAATGTCCCACTCATCCCACACTGACTCATCCAGACCTGTGGAGCCACCCAGCTCCTGTCACACACACGCAAGACCAGCAGAAACCAGAAATGGTTAGACAAGAAAATAGACACTTTCTAAAAGTGCTATTTTCAAACCCAGAGTCCAAAAACCATCCACACCAACGGATGCGTAATTAAACCCCGAGTTCAGGGATACCAAACTCGACATTGCACCATGCTCCCCGAGCCAGCTAGGATCATAGCCTTGATAATCCCGGCGGCCCATTCTAACTAATGGAGAGCAGGCTACTCGCAATAGTGAAGAACGAAGATGGTGGTAATTCACTATTAGGACATGCCAACCTGGTCATGCGTGTCCTACCTTATACTTACAATGCACCCTGCCCGTGGGCCTACCATAGGGGTGACTAACATGAAGCCAAGGGAAGGTTGGAGGGCTGGCAAGTAGGTATACTTGCGCAGCCGGCGTGACAGTACCAGACTGCACTTGGGTCTCGCAATGACCGACCCGTAGACATTCTTTTACGAGTCCGCTCCTGTGGGTGGCAAAACACGTGCTGCAAGCCCACGAGCGGCATTTGTATTTACAAGCCCCGGCACTCCTGTTGCACTAGACGAGGGACTGACAGTAAACCAAATAAGCCAAACATGGATACAATAGATACATAAATTTAACATAGGGAGCACTTGCGCTGTGGCACTGATCAGCAGTGACACCGCGCCCAAAGCATATACCAGCAAAACATCGAAAACAGTGGAGGCAAACAGGAAAAATGGAGGAGAGACTCAAGCCAATGATGTCAGGTCTAACACCCACTCACTATAATCATTCCTCCATTTATCTAGTCGAAGGGGGTGTCCAATGAAATGCAATGTGACTTTTGGCCAACACACGTCCCAGCAGGGTGAACCAAATATGATCCAGCTTTTGGGATTGGGAAAATGCCTAAGACAGTATCTAACTGAGGGCTCGATGTGTAACGTCATAAGATTACGTAGCTCTTGCAGTACCGCTGTCCAATAACCCTGCAACTTTGCGCAGTTCCAAGTCATATGGAGGAACGTCACTGGCTCCAGACCACACCGAGGACACAGCAGAGAGTGCGCCACATTCAAACAAGATATACACTGAGGTGTCAAAGTCACAGGGAAAGTATGAGATTTTTGCATATTGTAGAAATTGACTGGGTAGCAGCTATGGAGATTTCTGACTGAAAATGTTTTGTCTTAATGTAGGATGGAACTTAGGGCCTCATTATGATGTTGTGGGAGTTGCCTCCGACCGACATCTCTGAGGTTGTAGAACCGACGACCTCCGGTTGGCGGTCCCTAAACCACAATTACGTTGCGACTGCACGTGGTGCAGTCGCAAACTCCAATTTCTCTATGGGAGCATGTGCGGTGGTTGGAAACCGGACGCACCACAATCTTCCATAGAGAAATGGGAGTTTCTGTAAATCTCTGCACCATGTAGGGCCTAGCACATGGTGCCGGGATTTACAGGGGGCACCATAGATGCCCCCCAGGACAACAACCAGAGGGACTGGGGAGAAGGGGGCACTGCTAGGAGCCCCGAAATTCGCTCTCTGACAACCTTTCCATGTCGGAAAGACTGAGGGGCCTATTACGTAAAATCGTAAAAGGCCCCTCAATCTTTTTTACCAAGCTGGAGATGCTTAGAGCCTTTATTGGGACGATGCTGTAATTAAATCCCACACTGTGAACTGCAGGTTGGATACTTTTTCCCAAAGATCCCACAGAAGCTCTAGAGGAAAAGTTTTCCAAATCTTCCAAAATATCTTCTTGTGTCCAAACAACCGCACAAGTACACTTCTAAGGCTACTAGGACATCAGGGGACATTAGGGGAGGCACTTAGAGACTCCCAGGGTACCAGGCAGAGGCCCACGTCAAAGTCTAGAGCAGGTTCAATTGCCAATTGCTTATAGTCACCTGAGTACTTTCAGGAAAAGGCCACTTGCAACTTGTGTCCGTGTAGCCACACAGGAGGTCAGCCAACTGACTCTTGGAGTGCACGTTTACTCTAGAGTACAAAAGGAGCAGGTCCAGTCCTTCAGGGCTCCTCTCAGGTCACAGACAGTATGTTGAGTCCTCTTCTCATCTTCCGCGGGTTCATAAAGTGTTTTAAGGAGGCTGCTTTGGGGCGCCACCATAATGGCAGGCACTAGCTAGTGGGTGGGGCTAACTCCTGCCTCCTCCCCAGCCAAATAGGGTGAAAGTTCAGAGAGGCAACCCAATCCCCCTTTTCAGCAATCCCTGTTGCTCTTCTGCAAACAATACCAGAGTGCTCCTTACTATCAAAATCCCAGACGGGGAAACAATTCTCCCCTTGTGCTTAGCCTGTTGGCCCACCCAGAAGTAGAGGTGTAGCCAGAGTAATGAACAGTCCCACTCTGTGGTCACTCAAAACCAAGTCTGGTAGTAGCTTTCCTCCCACTGGGTTTGGTGCCAGCCTGACTATGAAGATTAAAGATGGAGCTTTCCAAGTGCCACCTAACATTTGCTTGTGACATGATTGGCCCCTTTGAAGTTAATTAGATCTCTGGACTCGCCCAAACTAGTCTTCCTGCCAGAAGAAGGAAAATGTACCCACTCCCAAGGCATTTTCTCTGCCCCAGGGCAGTTTTCAAACCTCTTCCACTCCTGATTCCAACCATGGACAGGCCGAGCAGATGCTTGAGGGTTAATGCAAATTAGCCTTCAGCAGCTTTGGACATGGTAAAGGTAACTTTCCAAAAATAAAATTTTTCCATATATTTAATTAAAATCAGACTTTACCACAAGATTGGATTTTTATTAAATATAAAACAAGTCTTTGAAAGCATAGCTGGCACATGTCAAAATTTATAGATTAAGATGTGAAACAGTAAGAACAACGCGGGGAGAGCCTCACGTTTTCCGACAATTCAAGCGCTACCATACCTGCCTTGACCATGCATATGCCTTAACCACACATATGCTTGATTAAGACAGTGTGCGGTCTAGCTGCTGGCCACTGCTGGGCATCAGCAGGAACAACAACAACAACAATTCCATTTGTAAAGCGCGGCTACCTACCCGTGAGGGTCTCAAGGCGCTAGTGGGGGGGCTGCCACTGATCGAAGAGCCAGGTCTTGAGCAGTATTTTGAAGGATAGTAGGTCCTGGGTCTGTCGTAGGTTGGTAGGGAGAGTGTTCCAGGTCTTGGCGGCGAGGTGGGAGAAGGATCTGCCTCCGGCGGTGGTTTTCCGGATGCGAGAGACTGTGGCGAGGGCGAGGTTGGCAGAGCGGAGGTTGCGGGTGGGGGTGTAGAAGCTGAGTCTGCCGTTGAGGTATGCTGGTCTGGCGTTGCGGAGGGCCTTGTGTGCATGGATGAGGAGTTTGAAGGTGCTCCTCTTATCGACGGGGAGCCAGTGCAGGTCTCTCAGGTGGGGTGTGATGTGGCTGCGTCGTGGGACGTCGAGGATCAGTCGTGCCGCGGCGTTCTGAATGCGTTGCAGCTGCCTCATGAGCTTGGATGTTGTTCCTGCGTAGAGGGCGTTCCCGTAGTCCAGTCTGCTGGTGACAAGGGCATGTGTGACGGTCTTTCTCGTGTCGGAGGGGATCCATTTGAAGATTCTGCGTAGCATTCGGAAGGTGTTGAAGCAGGACGCGGAGACGGAGTTGACTTGCTTGGTCATGGAGAGGGCGGAGTCGAGGATGATCCCTAGGTTGCGTGCGTGGTCGGTGGGTTCTGGAGCTGTTCCTAGTGAAGTTGCCCACCAGGAGTCATCCCAGGCTGAGGGGTGGAGCCGAGGATGAGGACCTCCGTTTTGTCCGGATTCAGCTTCAGTCTGCTGTTCTTCATCCATTCGGCGACTGCCTTCATTCCGCTGTGGAGGCTGGCTTTGGCGGTGTGGGGGTCTTCGGTGAGGGAAATAATCAACTGGGTGTCGTCGGCATAGGAGATGATGTCGAGGTTATGTTGTCGAGCGACGCGGGCGAGAGGTGCTATGTAGATATTGAATAGCGATGGGCTGAGGGAAGATCCCTGTGGGACGCCGCAGATGATCTCGGTGGTCTTGGAGCGGAAGGGTGGGAGGTGGACGCTCTGAGTTCTGCCGGAGAGGAAGGACGAGGTCCAGGCCAGGGCCTTCTCTTGGATTCCGGCGTCATGGAGACGTGCTGTCAGGGTGCGATGGCAGACCGTGTCGAAGGCTACTGATAGGTCCAGAAGGATGAGGGTGGCTGTTACTCCTTTGTCCATCAGGATCCTGATGTCGTCGGTGGTGGCGATGAGGGCGGTCTCAGTGCTGTGGTTGCTGCGGAAGCCGGATTCAGATGGGTCCAGGGTGTTGTTGTCTTCAAGGTAGCGGGTCAGTTGTCTGTTGACGATCTTCTCTGTGACTTTCGCCAGGAAGGGGAGCAGGGAGATGGGCCTGAAGTTCTTGAGGTCCTTTGGGTCTGACTTGGGTTTCTTCAGTAGGGCGTTGATCTGGGCGTGCTTCAAGCTCTCTGGGAAGGTTGCTGTCTGGAAAGAGATGTTGATTGTTTTCCGGAGATGGGGTGCAATGGCTCTGCTGGCTTTGTTGAAAACGTGGTGAGGGCATGAGTCAGATGGGGATCCGGAGTGGATGGAGTTCATGATCTTGATGGTGTCTTCGTCACTGACGTTGAACCAGGTGGTCAGGCGGCTGATGCGGGTGGGGGTCGCAGGGGCAGTGGTGGTATCGGCGGTGGATGTGGGGGAGTCGGAGTTGAAGCTGTTGTGGATGTCGGCGATCTTGCGGTGAAAGAAGGTGGCCAGTGAGTCGCACAGGTCTTTTGAAGGTGGGATGTCGTTGGTGTTGGGGCTGGGGTTGGAGAGTTCTTTCACAATGCTGAAGAGCTCTTTGCTGTTGTGCGTGTTGCTGTCTAGGTAGTCTTTGAAGGCGGTCCTCTTGGGGGTCCCGATGAGTTGGTGGTGTCTGCAGGTGGCGTTCTTGTGGGCTGTGTAGCTGTCTGGTGTTCGGTCGCGGAGCCAGCTCTTCTCCAGCTTCCGACAGGTGCTCTTGGAGGTCCAGAGGTCTTTGGTAAACCATGCGGCTTTCTTGTTGGTGTGATTGGCTGCCCGGGGCTTGAGTGGGGCGAGGATGTCGGCGCAGTCGATGATCCACTGTTTGAGGCTGTCGGTGGCGGTGTCGGGGTCGGTGGGGTCGGCAGGTGGTCTCAGGGCGAGGGTGGTGGTCAGTTGGTCCTTGGTGACCTTGCCCCAGCAGCGGCGCGGCAGTTGTTGGGTGCGGTGGTGTGTGGTGGGTTTCCTGAAGGTGAAGTGGATGCATCTGTGGTCGTTCCAGTGGGGTTCGGTGGTGTGGTTGAAGGAGACGTGGGACTCGCTGAGAAGATGGGGTCCAGTGTGTGTCTGGCGGCATGGGTGGGTGTCGTCATGAGCTGTTTCAGTCCGATGTTGGCTAGGTTGTCGATCAGGGCGGTGGAGTTGGCATTGTTGTTGTTCTCGAGGTGGAAGTTCAGGTCCCCGAGAAGGATGTAATCTGTGGAGGCGAGGGCGTGGGTGCTGATGAGGTCGGCGAATTACTATTCCCACTCCATAGAGTGCAACAGTAGGGAAAGCGTTGGATAGCATAGGGGCAAAAATTACTATTCCCACTCCAGTGAGTGCAACAGTAGGGAAAGCGTTGGGTAGCGTAGGGGTAAAAATTACTATTCCCACTCCAGAGAGTGCAACAGTAGGGAAAGCGTTGGATAACGTAGGGGTAAAAATTACTATTCCCACTCCAGTGGGTGCAACAGTAGGGAAAGCGTTGGATAGCGTAGGGGTAAAAATTACTATTCCCACTCCAGAAAGTGCAACAGTAGGGAAAGCGTTGGATAGCGTAGGGGTAAAAATTACTATTCCCACTCCATAAAGTGCAACAGTAGGGAAAGCGTTGGATAGCGTAGGGGCAAAAATTACTATTCCCACTCCAGTGAGTGCAACAGTAGGGAAAGCGTTGGATAGCGTAGGGGCAAAAATTACTATCCCAACTCCAGAGAATGCAACAGTAGGGAAAGCGTTGGATATGGTAGGAGTAGAAATTACAATTCCCACTCCAGAGAGTGCAACAGTAGGGAAAGCGTTGGATAGCGTAGGAGTAAAAATTACTATTCCCACTCCAGTGAGTGCAACAGTAGGGAAAGTAAATACTTCATATATGAATAAAAATAAATTAAATATTAATACCAATTACAAATTGATTACAAGTAATTACCAATTTAATATAATATAATAATCAATTAAAAATACAAATAAAAATTAATTATTAAAAAATAATTACCTATTAATACAAATTAATTAACAATTGAAAAATAATTAAAAATTAATTCAAAATAAATAACAATAAATACATTTAATTAATTACAATTAAATTACTTCCCACCCTATTCCCCTATAAACCCACAACCCGCTACAGAAAATAAATGAATACAATTAACATAACTATCAATTAATCAATTAATAAAAATGAATTACCAATAATAAATAAATTAATTACCAATTAAAAATGAATTAGCAATTAATTCAAGATAAATACCAATAAATAAATTAAAACATTTAATTAATTATAATTAAATTAATTCCCACCCTATTCCCCTATAAAATCACAACCCGCTACAGAAAATAAATTAATAACATTAATATAATTATCAATTCATCAATTAATACAAATTAATTACCAATTAAAAATTAATTACCAAATAATTCAAAATAAATACCAATAAATAAATTAGAATATTTAATTAATTATAATTAAATTACTTCCCACCCTATTCCCCTATAAACCCGCAACCCTCTACTACTATATTACGCAAATATTAAATACCATAAAATTAATTATTTTAAAAAAATTATAAAATAAATATACACTTTTCACACATATACTAACATAATAAAACACTTTAAAAAATTTGATATTATTAAAAAAATCGATATTAACTTACTTACCTCAAATTCGATATTTTTGTTGACTATATTCTGTTCATTCGATATTTTGTCCATTCTATATTTTGAATTCGATATTACTGCAATTCAAATCAATATTTTTATTGACTATATTCGGTCCATTCGATATTTTGTCCATTCTATATTTTTAATTCGATATTACTGCAATTCTATATTTTTGACTCGATATTTTGACTGTATACCGGTCCATGGCTTGTGTTGCACAGACTTGGTGGCAAAGGATACACTGCAGCTGGCACGTCTCGGTAATGTCGCTAAAACATCCTGTGATTCTGGGCAAATCACTTAATCTCCCCGAGCCTACCAAAATGAATGTAACATAACTGGTGATATGTAAAGCGCTCTGATACCAGGTTCGGTTCGGGTCGAGTCTGCGCTATATAAAACTCTGCAAAAAAAAATTGTGTCTTTTGGTGCACTGAGGTAGGGGCACCTAAAGAGCTGAGCGGGTGTCCAGATCGCGATGATGCCCAGTCCTGGTGGTCCGAACTGGTAAGGATATGTGTGATCCCTGCTGGACCGCAGTGTAGGCCTGAGCCAGCGGCAGCGTGGGCCTACCGCCACGTGGCGTTGCCTCGCGGTTCACAGAGTTAGTGGCACCTAAAGAGCTGAGGGGGTGTGCAGCCTGCGATGATGCAGTGTGCGCTGATATGATCTCTGCCATTGCGAAATCAAGACCCAGAATCAAGTGTGTGACCTGGTAGCCCGTGTTGCGGTGCTGCATGATGTGGAGGCTGGCTAGGTCGCAGGCCCCGGGCTTGGAGCTTGCACCGGCACGTGGTGGGTCCTTTTGGAGACACTCCGTTGGCGGAAGGTGAGCAGTGAGTCCTGGGTGCGCTGGGGAGGGCAAACACCGCTGGGCGGCAGAAGGGGCAGGGTTGCACCAGCCTGTGTGCGCAGGGGCAGCCAAGCGATGATGGCGTGTGCAATTGTATGGACTCTGCCATTCATGAATCTGGACTCTGTTTCAGATAAGGGACCTGGTGGACTGCAGTGTATACCGTCATGCGGTTGGAGACACACCGGTGGTAGCAGGTGAGCAGTGAGGCCTGGGTCTGCAGTGTCGGCACTCTCTCTCCCTCTCTTCCTTTCACTGTCTCTCTCTCTCTCTCTCTCTCTCTCTCTCTCTCTCTCTCTCTCTCTCTCCCCCTCTCTTTTTCTCTCTCTCTTTCTCTCTCCCTCGCTTCCTTTCACTGTCTCTCTGTCTCTCTCTCTCTCTGTCCTTTGATGAGCGCATGACACACCTTCTTGCAGGCTGTGACTTACAGATTGTCCTGAGAAGACCCGCCATGACTCTTCAAAATAGTTGTTTTTGGTTTAATCTGAATAAAACGATTTGTTTGGAAATTCAAAGATGAATGAATGTTTCTCATTTTTCTGCCCACAAATGTATGTTAAGTGTTGTAATTGTGTGACATCAGGCGAATTGTTATGTTCATGATTTCGTACAGTTGATGTAACATATCTTTGTCCTGGGGATTGCCTGGGGTAGGGCCTCGGGGGGGGGTGTCCTGGGGTGGTGGCGGTGGGTGTTGTGGCTCTCTTGAGTGTCCGAACTGCATGATCAATAGCTCCATGGCATCTGTTGTTCTTCAGATGTGGTTCTGGGCTGGGCTCCCTTTTATGGTGCAGGTTGTCATCCGACTTTACACCAGGTAAGAGCAGGTGTTAATTCCCTGCTGCTAACGCGCTATATCGCCGATCTGGCTGGTCGTTGAGAATGTTGCAAAGTGGTGTTGTTGCGGCTTTTTGCACGGGAAGGCCGACTCTGCATATCATTAGCGTTAGTTGATGGCGTCATCTGTGGTGGTGTTTTTTTGCGGCTGCTATCGCAAGAAATCTGGTGTTGTCGGCTGTTAGCACCAGCTTGTGAATAGGGTGATATTTTTATTGCCACTTTGGCTGCGATAAAGTGCAGCTAACTCGGCGATATGTCTTTGAGAATATGCCCCATGGTTTTCTGTCTGTATTTATCTGTACAAATCCATAAAAACGGAAAACAAGGAGCCTTATTCATAATTCATAGGGTCTCCCGGCCATTTTAAAATACACCGCTTGAGTATGATTAGTCACAAGTAATTCACACACAGCTCTCAGATACGACTGACCTCACTCCAATACCCCAAACTGAACATCACTGTTCATGCAGGAAACAATTCAAAACACCACTTGACAGACAGCGGTTCAACACATATTGGGCATCACATTGAACATATGCTCTTTTATTAATTCCTCCACCCACGAGGCTCCCTCTACCTTCCACTGCACACAGTGACTCACGCGCTTAGTTGTCTGTACCCTAATCAGTCTCGCGCCTGCACTGCCTCGAAGGACTCTGAGGTGGCAGCAGGCATTATTGTGATAAATTAAACACAACAGACCGTATAAAATGTATTAGTCTACACAGCACAGACATATCTGCAGAGCTCATAAGCTTTTCGTACTCAGTATAAATCCAACCAGCTCAGCGAAAAAAGGATAGGTTGTGTAATAGACATTCTACCAGTAAGACTATTGGTCATTTAGTGCTTTCTATTTTACCTGTTGTTCTCTCGAGGTCTCAAATGCCAGTCAGCTGAAGCACTTACCAACTCAAAAAGTTCTTTAAGGGGCTTACAGGCCACTCATAATGCTTATCTTTGGTTAGCTGCATTGTCACTCTCATTTGCTTGCTTCTTATTTGATCACTTTCATTGTCCTAGCTTGTCAATCTAGTGTTCGTCCCTTTCCAGGAGCATAGCCTCTTTAGAATCTCTCTGATTGGCTGGCTGCTGTTCTTCCACTACCCACTTTTATGGTACTTTTTTTTCTCTTTGGGTAAGCACTCCATGAGAATGCATGTGTATGTGTTCTCTCTCCCACCCTCTGAGCTCTGTCTTGCTCTCTCTCACCCCAGTGCTTCTCCCCACCTCTCTGTGTTTTTCTTTCCCTTGTGTTTTTCATCCCTTGCCCCTTTAGTCTTAGGATGACTGATTTTTGGACCCCTATTGAGTGTGAAGGCGATGCTACTCTCAACTATCACGCAGAGGCCATGAGCCATGAGACCACCAGGCAAAAGCTTGTCATGCTTCTGGACACTTTAACCGCCAAAGCCCACAACCTTGTATTTAAACTACCAAGTTACACCTTGCAGGCTTAAAGTGACTCTGGTCTGGCTTAATGAAACAAACTTGGGCCTCAAAGTGTGCCTTTTTAGGTTGAGCCTGGGCAGCGCATGCTCTGCTCTGCGAGGCATGCTGTATTGGAGTATGCACTTGAAGCCCTGCCCACTCTCCGCCCATATTTGCCATTGTCTTGTGTTATTGGACTACGTAAATAGGCTTGTTAGTCCCTCCTTAGTACAGCCTTGTCTTATTTTGTAACCTCCCACGGCGACACCCCCTGTCACTTGTGTTGTTGCTTGGTAGGCTTTAAATACAGCCGCCTAGCTCAATTTTTTCAAATGGCGTTGTCGGGCATGCTTTCCCCCATCACCTTGTTATTTAATCAGCGCAGCACAAATGGGGGCCGCGCTTTTCATTTGTTTGTTCAAAGCTAGTCCTGTCGAGTCGCTGCATAGCCACCACACATCAAAGCTAGTCCTGTCGAGTCGCTGCACAGTCACCACTCATCAAAGCTAGTCCTGTCGAGTCAATGCATAGCCATCACACATCAAAGCTAGTCGAGTCGAGTCGCTGCATAGCCACCACACATCAAATCTAGTCCAGTCGAGTCGCTGCATAGCCACCACACATCAAAGCTAGTCCTGTCGAGTCGCTGCACAGTCACCACTCATCAAAGCTAGTCCTGTCGAGTCACTGCATAGCCATCACACATCAAAGCTAGTCGAGTCGAGTCGCTGCATAGCCACCACACATCAAATCTAGTCCAGTCGAGTCGCTGCATAGCCACCACACATCAAAGCTAGTCCAGTCCAGAGGCTCTGCACAGTCAGTGTACTGCTCCTTGTGTGCAGACTGGTGTTTCCGCTGCCAGGACAGACCGTTCTCTTCATGCTCTTGGGCACAGGACACACTCCCTGCATTTCGACACAACCCCTGTCCCTGCTGCTGGGTTGCAGGACAGGCTCCTTATTCTTATCTGTGCCTCACCTGTCCGCGCCTCGGTTCCTGCTCCTGTTTCTGGCCAGTGACTTTAGGATATGCCTAGAGGAGCTCTGCACCCAGTCACCTGGGTGTGCACAGGCCTGAGACACCTGATCTCCAAAGGCCAGTGGCACAGCTCGTGTGCATACGCCCAGTGACTGCCGGGTAGTTCAGGTCAAGGCAGCCCCCACAGTGTACACTGTTCCAGTATTCAGAAAGGTGCCAGGGCCGGACTGTCTACCGGGCAGTTTGGAATGCTGCCTAGCTGCGGGTTGATTTAATTGCAGTGGGGGCTGATTTCGTTCATGGAGACCTGCGTGTGCTTCGAAATAATTAAAGCAAAACAAATTTTGTTTAGCACACGCAGGTCTCCATGAACGAAATCAGCCCCCAGCTCAGCAGCATTCCAAACTGCCCGGTAGCCAGTCCGGCCCTGAAAGGTGCAAAAGTCTGATGAAGCACTAGGACTGTGTGTTGGGTTTAAGTGGGACTGTCTCCTACTGGTCAGACTCAGGGCCGATGGGGCCAGCGGCATAGCCCACACAGTGTCCACAGAGGATGGAGGAGGGCGGGCATGGGGGCTCCCCACCCGGTTCCTGATGAGGGTTCTCCTGCTCCTCGCCATGTGCTGGTGCTGGGCGCTGCATGGAGGTGCAGAGGTGAGCGCGGTATTATCATTTTATGTTAGCATTTTATTTTGAATAGTGCTTTCTATGACGAACAAGGCTTCAAAGGGCTTTTTAGACATTCGAGTAAACAGCTACTCTTTTTTTGTGCTTGGTTGGTAGAATCAGTGTTTTATTGGGTGTCTTTGTGGGCCGTATTATGATATGCGTGAGATGCGTCAAGCATGGCATGAAGCAAGCAGAGCGATGTCGCAGAGGCCGCTGCTCCTCCCCGAAGGGGGGGGAGGCTCAGGGGCCGGCGCCATAACCCAGACTGAGCCCCAGTGGGAGAACCAGTTCTGGGCACCCAAAAGCGCCCAGAAGCAGCGAGTGGGGCACACCACCCTTCGCGGGAGCGCCACGGTGGCGCCAACCCCCCCTGGCCAATGGGGGGCACGGCTAGGTATGAAGCCCCCAAATGGGGGTGCAGCACCTGAGTGGTGGGTAGAGCGAGGGGGGGGATATAAGCCACCGCTCCCCCAGGTAGCTCCTAACTTCTTTGAGTGGGGAGAGCGGCGTACCGTTCGTTTTCTGGAGGTACTAGCTGATTTTGTTATCATGAGGCGAAGCGCTGCTAGAGGAGACTGAAAAGGAGCCAGAGTTCCTACCAGGACACCAAGCGGTAAATTGCTCAGCCGGAGTCTGGGCAAGGGGTGCGCCTGCTCAAGCGAGGACAGCGTCTACCAGGCAGGGGCTCATTGCACCATCTCGGCTCGTCAGCAACTCCCGTCCCCCATTGATGGTGACCGTGGCCTGGAGCGTTCGTTGAGCAGCTGTGGTCCTGCGGGGTCGTCCGGTCCCGCCAAATCACCCCCGGGAGGAGCCCGCCTTCGGGGCCGGAGCACAGCCAGAGCGAGGTAGTGAGCGCGCCGCAGAGCAGCGGGAGCGTGAGCAGCAGTTGGCAGGGTGGTCCTGTCCCACCAACAGAGCTGTAGCTGCGACCAGAGCTGGGTGAGGAGCACCCCCCATAACACCGCCGCAGCCGGAACAGTGAGGTCCTGCACTGAGCCATTACCGCGACTGGAGCATCTGTCGCTGCCTAGCTCATCAGGACTGCTGTCTTGCACTCAGCTGCAAGGCTAGTGGGTCGGTCCCACAGTCCGCTAGGCTCACTGGAATTCCTGGCAGGCAGCAGCTCACTGAGAGACCTCCATAGATCACATGAGAGTCAGCCAACGTGCCTGGTTTGTTTAAAAGACCGGTTTCGCGAACAATTGTTTCGGTGGAGGGAGGAGCTTGAAGCCCGCTCGGGAAAAAACTGACCAGCAGCACCCGGTGGTTTCACCATCGCGGCCGGTGCCGTGATCAGCTGTTGTCACAGCAGGAGGCGTGGCCTTTACAACCAACTGGAGAGGCGCGTGTGAGCTTTCCGCAAGACCGGAAGAGGACAGGAACAAGGCAGCCCCCTCCGGGAAGCAAGTCAACTTCAATACCCCATGCAAATTTCATAAAGAGACAGCGTTATTTGGTGTATCCTAGGGCGGTAGCACACCGCCAAGAGAAATGGCAGATAAGCAGCCAGAGGAGCTCGCAGAGCTGCTGAAGTGCATCCGCGAGGTATCAGCAGTGCATGGCAGTGAGTGGCTGCACCACACCTGGGCCAAGAAGGAGGCGAGGGGTCAGAGACCTGGGAGGCTGACGCCGCTGGCCCATCATCACCCAAGAGGCACAAGACCACAGCCCCCAGACAGCCCCAGATGAAGTCCCCCCAGGAAGAAGCCACAGAGGAGAGAGCGGCCACCTGGGGACACACCAGCAAGGACAAGTGAACATGGCGGGACCGTCAGCAGAGTGGCAAGCAGTGAGCATATTACCACAATTCTCCAAGAATGTTTTAAATCAGTGGCTCCCCTGTTACTTAAGGGCCTGGGGCAGGGGGTTGAAGGGTCAGGGGAGAAGCGCCCAGAGGATACATCTGGTATTCCTTGGCACCTATTAGACCCAGGTTGGGCGCGACAGGCTAGACTGTGGGGGCAGATAGCACAGGGTACCCAGGGCAAGCAGGGGTCTCCAGTAGCAGCATGGGGGTACACTGGCAATGCAAGCAGCCCAGAGCACGAGGCAGGAGCCACAGATGTGTACACCAGGCCATCCCCGGGCCCTGCCTCCCTGACCACAAGAGCCACTGGCTTAGCGAGACTTATTCCTTTGGCGGTCAAAGAAAGGATATGGCGAAAGGAGTTCATAGACATTTTCTCCTTGCCAGAGATCCAGCTGAAAGGGTTGGACCTCACAACCTGCGACAAAAAGGATAAAGATAGAAGGGAGCGGCGCAGCGCAAGGAATTTTGATAATTTGCTGGACGGCTTTAGAATTATGGCTTGCATCATAGTTGAAAAATTCCCGGCTGTGCAGCAGACTTATGGCTCTATGAGGCCAATATTTACTGGGCACAGAGGCAGTTCCCCGGGGACGCATGGCTCGAATATGACAAGGGTTTCAGGCTAAAGATGCAGAGACACCCGGAGATGGAATGGAACGAGGAGAACGTCTCCGGTTTTATACACAAAATGTTATTGGCCAATCAGGTAAAGCAATTTGCTGGAAATATGATGCCGGGGACTGCACGTGGGGTACAGCATGCAGCATGCAAATTCCAACACCCATGTTCCAGCTGTGGAGGAGAACACCCCTCAGTGGGATGCCGGGGCAAGCAAGAGCCAAAAGGGGACAGGAAGGATAAGAAAAGGAAACACTAACACTAGTAGGGACTGCAAAACTGTCAACTAGCCAGATCCCCAATTAAAACCCAACAACTTCGCAGGCTTGCAAACAAATACCCTAACAAAACAGATGCTGCAGTCTTAGTAGAAGGTTTTGAGGAAGGTTTCATGATACCATTCACAGGTCCACTACCACTGGAGGGGCAAATAACCTGCAATGGAACACCCAAGGGTGGTGAGCAAGAAACTGGAGAAAGAAAAGTCATTGGGCAGAATAGAAGGCCCCCTTCCTCCACATTTGCAGAAGGGCCTGGTTATCTCTCCTTTGGGATGGTCCCCAAGAAGGAGCCGGGGCAATTTAGACTCTCCCCACTCATCTCTCCTTTCCCGAGGGGTCGTCAGTAAATGACAGGTTAAGCACAGAGGCCTGCTCAGTGGGTTATGCATCAGTGGACGATGCGATTGACCTGGTGAAGTCAGCTGGGCATGGGGCACTCATGGCCAAGGCGGACATTGAGTCGCCTTCCGACTCTTACCAGTACATCCCTTCAGTTTCCACCTGTTCGGTTTCCAGTGGGAGGGGGATCTGTTCTTGATAAAGCCAAGCCTACAGGCTGCTAAATATCCTGCGCATATTTCAAACAGTTCGCCACCTTTTTAGAATGGGCCCTCACGACAGACACCCAAAGGGTGGGAAACTTCACTACCTGGACGATTTTATGTTTACAGGTCCCGCCAGGTCGCCAGACTGCAGGAACGCACTGGCGGCTTTTGAGGAGCTGGCCGCGAGTCTGGGGATTCCCCTGGCACCTGAGAAAATAGTAGGTCCCACCAGCAAACTCACATTTCTGGGCATAGAGCTGGACTCAGGGACCGGAACAGTCAGACTACATGAGGACAAGGTGAAGGATTTCAGGGCGGAGGTTAGGGGCCTATGCGGGTGCAACAAGGCAATGCTCCGCGAGCTACAAAGGTTGACATTAAGCTCAACTTTGCAGCCAGGGTAATCCCCGCAGGGAGAGTGTTCGCCAGGGGCCTCACACAGTTGACCTCAGGCATCACCCACAAACACCACCACGTCCGCCTAGGGGCAGGGGTCAAGCAGGACCTACTGATGTGGTACAAATTCCTCACAGACTTTAAGGGCATCCTGCTATGGAGAGAGGGTTGGGTGACAGCAAGGCAGATAGCCCTCTTCACAGACTCCTCAGGGAGCATGGGTTTCGGGGCAATCCTGTAAGAAATGGTATGCAAGCCGGTGGCCAGATAAGTGGCACAGGCAGGGCAACACCAGTAATATAACATTCCTGGAACTGTTTCCTATTATCGTAGCATTGACAGTATGGAAACAGGAGCTAAGAGACATGAAGCTGAGACTGTGGTCAGACAACAAGGGGGTCGTACAGGCCATTAACAAAGGTGCAGCAAGGTGCCCTGACACTCTAAGGCTAATGCGACAGTTGATTAAATTACAGCTGGAACGGTGAGGGGGTCGGGCCAAGGAGGGGAGTGGCAAACGGAGATGGCGCTCGCGGACCAGACCCAGCCCGAAGGCAGGGCACAAAAAGGTAGCGAGTTGGGGGCCTAACTCCGGGGAGAAGCTACCCCTCCCTACACGTAGAGGGCGTGGGTGACCAACCAAATGGTGGTCCCAGAAGTAACACGACAAAGAGGACTACCAAGCACTAACAAAAGAACTGGTTTTGGCGTGCCATTTACAAACTAAATGTACCACAATATGATCTGCAAAATATGATGATGACATGTATGATTTATGACCCAGATATGGCAGTGAGAGGAGCAGAGGCACATTTCCACAGTGCATGAGATACAACAGTGCACATGCCAGTGGGGCTATCTAGAAAACTCATCTGCACACCCTAGTCCCTGGCTCAAACATGCCAATAGTCTGGCCTCATTAGATACTGAGAAACATTTTTATTATGAGAAACATTTTAGTATCTTTAAACATATTTGAATAGAGTTTCTACAGTGCACAACCTGAAGAGAATCACTTCTGGTTGTTTCCAAATTTGGAAGTGAAGAAACCCGAGGCACTGCTCTGTAGCGTAGTTTGTCCAGGATCACACAATTTGGCTACGCCGGGATTTGAGCCTAGGTTTTCAGTTGGCAATATTCTGCCACTCGAGGTATCAGCACTGTCTCTACTTTTGCAGAAAAAAAGACATGGCTTCGTGTATTAATGAAGTGTGGTCAATAAAACTTGCATGTCGAATATAGGGACCACATGCTAACCAACCTGATACTACAGAAGACATGTCTGCCCAGATAGTTAGATAAACCCTAAGTGATCCAATCACAAAAGTGCAAGAAAACTCATTTTTATTTTGGTGTGACTGGCATCCATCGACTTAAAAAACAATGCTTATTTAGGCCGCCATGCACAGTAAAGAAAATCCACAGATAGGCTTCCAGTAGGACTCCATGTTACCAAGGACACAATACTTTACTTTTGGTCATTGTTATTTTCTAACAGGTGTTCAATTGGAGCTACTGAAGAGAACCAGGACACCCTTAACAACAACAAAATTAGGTGTTAGAAATCTCTGGGCGCTTAAGCTAAGTTGTAGTTCTTCGTAATAATAAATACACTTTCCTAATATGCGTGAATATCAAACTACAATTTCAGTGTAAACAGAAAGCACAACCCCTGGCCACTGAAGCTCTTTGTGGCTGGCAAAATGGCTCTGAGAATTAAGCTCTCGTTACTCGCCAGCAGTCCAAAAGCTCAGATCAGCCAAGGTCAACAGGCTTTCATCCTTCTGAGGTCCATGGAATGAGTAGTGTTAAACTGAGAAATAGTAACATCTTTCATTTAAAGTGCTTCAAAATTTCACATGGAAACATAAAAGAACACACATACAGAGACAATTGATAAAAATCAATAACAGAAAAGCAAGAATAAAATGCAAGATTAAAAACAGAAATGGAACAGCCCGTGAGAATACACATCATACAGCAAATAAAGTTTCCCTCAAGCGGACTGCACCAGATGAAAAATAAGCTGGGTTAGAACAAGTCAATAGAGTAAGTAATAACATTAAATTACACAGAGCGGGTCGGACCTATGCAAAGTGTTTATCAATGAGCAAGGGGACAACAAAATGTTTTCTTAGTCTTTTTTAGAAAGCGGAAAACATAGTAAAGTTCAAAGTGCCATGGGCCGAATAGTTGTCACAGCTACAAGGGATAAAGGTAGTACCATATGAACTTCCACATGGAACTGCTACTAGATGATGCACTAAATGTAATCTAAAAGGAGTTAGTAGAAGCCAATGGTAATTAGACAAGTTATATAAAAATATGGTTCTAGTAAAATGCTAGTCTGTAATGGTAAATACGCTTTAATTGACAGCTAATGCTTAGGCAATTATATCCCCTCTCGAACCCTCCGAAGCATATTATCATTAGGGATAGGGTGTGTGTCCGTCTGGGTACCGATAGACAATTGAGGCATTCATAAACAAGCATTTACAGTGCAATAGTCTTGCATTTACTTTTTTTTTATACATTTTTTATTGAACATAGCAATGGATGATCAATGGTACAACGCATCTTTTCAATTTTCTTTTTCAATAATCATTTCAATAGTTAAACAGGCTTAAAAACAGCAATAAAAAAAGAAAGAAATCTTTATACATATATATATCAGACATGAGAATTAGGAAAGGGAGAAGAAATTTGTCAAGCACAGAAAAGGAATACAAAGAACAATTTTATCAAGAAGGGTCTGTGCAAAATCCGCAATCTATAAAGTGACACTGCAAAAAAGTGCAAAAACCTGCAATAAAGTGCTACTGCATGTGCAAAAAGCTATGATAAAGTGAAATCTAAAAAAGTGCTAGTGCAGTCAAATGTATAGACCCCTTCCTTATCTCCATCCTTCTTTTGCAGCTCATCCCTCCTTCAGTTGTTCCAAATCCCCAAAATATTTCCAATTCCTTTCAAACCTCCTAATAGAACCTACTCTGCCCGCGTATGCTTTTTCAAAGAGACAGGTTCTCCTCATCTTATTAAACCATTTTATAAATGATAAAAATAGTCTTGCATTTACGAAGGTTTGAGCTATTGGCATTGTGAATGACAATATCTTTTATTTATGTGTTTTGAAAACCTGCAAGCGGTGCGTAAACACACACTTTATACCTATAGTCCTTGCTTGCAAGAAGCACGGCTGGCAGTAAAAGAGGCTCTGTTACTGTCAGCATTGCTTCTTGAAAGCAACTACTATAGCATGTTTTCAAAACACATTTACAATGCCAATAGCTCAACCTCTCGCAAATGCAAAACCTATTGCAATGCAATGCTTGTTAATGATATGTCATAGGCTCAGATCAACAGAATACAGTTCAATGGCCTATCACATCTGGTTGGAAATAAGTACTCAGAGTATAGAGAGGCCATTTAGATGTTTCTTTGAACACTCCTTACGGACACCACAGGCAACCAATGCCTGTGACAGCAAACCTCTTCAAAAGGCTTGTTAACCCCTTCGCTGCGGCGGCAATTCCGCCGCAGCGCTAGGGGGGGAGGCCCGAGCGGCGCTCGTGACGGAGCCGCGGTTGCGCTGTGCTCATGACGGAGCGGTTCCGTCATGGCCCCGCCCGCTTAATAGAACGCTCCACGCAGGCGCGAAATCAGCGCCGCGGCTGCAGGGCCATGACGGAACCGCTCCGTCATGAGCACAGCTCAGCCGTTGCTCATGACGGAGCGGCTCCGTCATGAGCATACAAGGGGTTAATAAAGCTGGAAGAAGCCAATCCATGTTGGAAGAGAAAGCAAGCTTTACTAAGCGTGCTCACACCAGGCAAGTCATAAATAAATATATGGCCTTAAAACCTCAGCCTTACTGTGAGGGATGGGTGGAAAATAAATCAGGGAGGCCGTATGTATCTCTCAATTTTGGCGTTTTTATTGTAGGCAGACAACGCTCCAAAAAGACAGTGTACACAAAACAAAAGTTACTATTCTTAGTTTGGGCTACTTGGGTTTGGATTCTGTTCTGTTCTGTCAGTGCATGCAGATATTCCATGCACTGATATCCTTCTCTTTTCTTTTCTTCTCTTTGGTTTCAGGTCCAGTCTCCAGTGGCGTGTCGTCCCAGGGTCATCAGGAGAAAAGACAAGGAAAGCACGGTAAGTACTATGGTCTGGCTAGTGGTTTGAACATGACAGGTACTGTCACCACATCCAGTAGTGTGCAGAAAAAAATCTGAATCTCTTTGTGTGGAGATCTTTCAACGTTTAGTTTCTTGAAAAACAAAAAAAGAGAAAAGAAAAGTGGAGGAAAGGTGAAATGTAAAAAAAAAAGAGATATCATGCAGTTTATCCTACTGGTGTATTAGATCACTTAGATGTCTTTGGTCTGTCTGTGGGACCCTTTTGGCATTTCCCTTGAATCACTTTTTCAAACTCCCTCTCTTGGGGAATATACTGCCTTGAGTTTATATTTTGACAATTCTTCGTTTTTTCTACTTTAGTTATACTAAAGGCATTCCTATTGAAGTCTCTATGTGGTCTCTCTGTATTGTTGTCTCTCTTCCGTACTGGTCCACCCCCCCTTCTGCGTTATGTTAGGTCTTCTTTTATGTGCCACTACCTCGCTCTATGCTTCCCCTGAAGCTCCCTCTTCAGCCCCCGTCGACGTACCGTGAATGGCCGCCACTCTCCTGAGTTGTGGCAGGCAGGGCTTTACGGTCTCACCGGGTCTGAGCACCGGCAGTTTTTTTTTACGGAGGACTCGAAGCGGGTCTCTATCGGGCTCTGTTTTGTGCCCTGGCCCAGGCGGTCCGTTTTTTCCGAGAGTTAGAGGGGAAGGGAAATCCTTTAAAGAGAATCAGTTACTCTCTGAATTTCTCTTCTCTTTTCGGAACTAAGGAGCAGCAATATTGTCGTGGTGTCACCAGGGCTTTATGTGGAAGGTTTTTCAATATTATATACAAGCCATAGTTGTTGCTTATTTATCTCATGCAACTAACAACCATTGACAAAGCCAATAGTCCTGACTTGTTGTAAGTATGATGTTACTTGTTGTATCATATATCTGGATTCAATGACAGAAACAACAACAAAATACCAGTTGGGTGGTACACTAGGCTAAGCACAAACTTTTAAGTGTTTAAGCCACGCCCTTAATTACGTTGGCCACGCCCCCTTGAGACAGCCCAGTTTTTCATCCCACTTAAAGCCCTAGTGGCAGGGAACTAAAACTTCCAGGGGTGACCACCACTCCTTGCTCCACGACTCAGGAGCTTTGCCATCCTCACATGTTGCACTTTGTTCCCCGGCCGCTGGAAACTGACGTCCGTCTCCGTTTTCAGGATCGGCGTCTTCGCCTTCCTCGCATCTGCCGCGCTAAACATCTGTTCCACCTGCTCTTCCCGAGTCTTGCTGGTCTTCGCCTTCGTACCTCCGTCTCCAACCTGTGCGTCCCTCCACCCCCGACCGTGTTTCCTGGTCATTGGTCCTGTCTGACCACGGGTTCGCCTGTTCTCGTCTTCGGTGATTCTCTTTCGGCTTGGGTAACTCCCTCCTCTTTGCATTCACAGGAGTCAGGCCATCGGAGTGGTTTTTCGAGCTGGAGAGGAACAGGTGAGTGAGGGTAGGTTATGGATATTGGGTTGGGATCGGGGGGGGGGGGGTGAATTGGGCTGATCTCGAGGGGTAGGCATTGCCCTGCCTTACACTTACCTTGACAACCATGACATAGGCTTTTCCCTCTTCATCGAGCTTCAATTCATGCGCCTCTTCTAGGTGTCCAACCAATGCTGTATCAGTCCAGGCTGGCTATACATAACAGGAGCTACTGCATGCAGAATCTGTATCTCAGCAAAAGAGACCCTGATGCACATAGTTTGCATCTGCCAGGCCATATTAACGGAACGCAGAAGGATGCTGCGAAATCCTCAGAACCAAATGATGGTTCCTGCCTGTTGAGAAGCCTTTATCACTGCACTAAACCCAGAAACCGTACTTCCAGTGGCTGCTGGAAATTCCACCGATTAGAGGGGAGGGAAAAAGGTTTAATACATTTTTTAAAAAGCACATAAATACAATTACATACAAACAGAAAAAAATATATACTAACCACGTTTTCCGTAGACGTGCCTTATTCGCTCCGGTCATCTTCTTCTCCTAACGTCACATCCAGCAGGGCTTAACCAGTCCTGATGCGGCATGTGAGCAGTGCCCTGATTGGTGGGAGCGGCCTCTCTCGCTGCTCTTAAGGACACTGGAGGCTTGTGTAGGCTCTCAACCCTGCTGTCTAAGAAAGCTGGGTTGAGAGGTTTACAGTGTGCAAGTCAGGCTGGCCATCTCAAGATGGCCGGCCAAAGAGACATGCACACAATAAATTAGTGCACAGTCAGGTAGCCCACCACTGTTGCCACTGAACAGGCCACGCCCTGTCCTGACACTCAGGACGGGTTGATGGAAAATAAAATGGTAATGAATTAACTTCATTACCATTTTATTTTTTGTTCTCTGGGGCAATTAAGTGGGGCGGGGTTCCTCCGTTCAAATGGAGGAGACACCCCCTGCATACTTCTAAACTTATAAGTAGTAAAGTTTCTATTTTTGAATCTAGAACGAAGGAGTCAAGCTGTGTCATCCGAGCAAGAGTTGGCCCATCATAAGCATTATGAACAGTGGGAAGAGCTTTGGCTACTTTTGCTCATATAGTGCCCATCGAGAAATGTCTATTCCATTGGCCGTTATGCGCTTTAGTAAAGCCAGCACTTGTCTCCGCCAGCTTACATGTGAGATCGAACTTTATTAACCCTGGTACCTTTTTATTGCTCCATAAACCAGCAATTTATTGTAGTGTCCCTAATATGCAACTGGATTTTCACAATCCTGTCACTTTAAAGTTATTGGCAATAAAATGAAAATGGCGTCTTGAACAGATATAAATCCTTCATGAAGTATGTTCAGCACACCAGTCCATATCCATTCTTGTACTTTTTGATGCACGTCTAACCTTTCAGGCCTCATGGATTTTTAGGTTTCGCCTATGACAGCACATGCGCTTTCACTTGCAAAGGATATTGTATACAAAAAAGGGGCTTGCAGCCCACCCATTACCTACCATTGGTTGGCTTGATTGTCACATTCATTTCCTTGTTTCTCATTGGTAAATGCATGGGTGCATCACTTTTTGTGCATTTCTTTCTTCGTTAGATCATGGATCAAGTACTGATTAATTAAGTTTCCTTCTGCTAATCCTGGGGTAATCTTTGTTCTTCTAATCCTGCTCTGACTGAGGTATATTTTTTTGTTTCCCCCTCATTGGTGCTTCTTCCCACCCTCCCCCGTCTTTGCTTACCTGTCTCCTCATCCCCTCCCACTTCCCTCTTTCGTTGCTGCTGATTGCCCTCCCTATCTCCCCTGTGTGGGTATATGTATATATTTATATAGATATATATCTAATGCATATATGTACATATAGATATATAGCCTTGCAGTAACATCATCATTCACCCATTTCACATTTCTTCCAAATTAATTTTTATTTTTTTGCTTTGCAGCTTTATACAGGGGCGGCTCCTCCGCAATTTTGGAGTGTTGCGCTACTCGTCAGTCACAGAAAAATAACATGATAATAAAAGAATATAATTTTATTTTTCAGTGACTAGCTATGGCATGTGTTTAGGGCGGGGTGGGGCCAGGCCACGACAGCGAGGAGTATTTGCACTTAAAAGTGTGCATGTCAGTTGACGAAACAGACGTGCACACTTCTATTTCTCCAATCCAGCTGTGTTGCACAGCCCGGTTGGAGAAAAGCTGCAGTCTCCCAGACACTGCCTGAGTGGCAGATCAAGCCGCTCAGACCAATCCTGGTGCTGCTCTCCTAGAATGAGATCAGTGTATGGATTGGGTGAGGGAACTGTGCTTTCACAGAAACTGCTGGGAGAGAGGCACCAATGCGGCCTTCTGCGTCTGAGGCAGTGGCAACGAATGGTATGTTTTTAAAATAATTTTACCCAAAATTCCCCATCCACCCCACTTTTGTTTTGTGGTGGCCGCCACTGGCTTTATATAACTCAACCCGAAGGTATTGGAGCACTTACCATGCACAACAGTTACTTTACACTATGACACATTCATTTTTGTAGGCACGGGGAGAATAAGTGAATTTCTCAATATCAATTTTCGGCACATAGAAAGTACGTGATTTGCTCAAAATCACAGAAAGATAAGCTGACGGTGAGATTCAAACCTGGTTCTGGCGTCACACCACAACCTCTTCACAAAGCATTGCTTCAGAAGATTGCTACATTTAGGTAAGCTGAAAGTAAAGGCAAAAGGATGGTAGCGATTAGATTACCTTACACTGTTATTACCTCTAACATGCACAGCATATATTGCTCTCCACAACCTCCAGTGTTATATTTGTATTAATTGGCAATCAAATCTTCAGAATGCACTCTTTGCTGAAAATTATATTAAATTTAAGAGCTACAGGGGGGCCGGGAGTGGATTTAGAGGCCAAAATCAGGGAACAACGATTAGTCCTCTAGCTGGAGGAGAGTTGTGCCTGCCTTTGTGGAGAGAGGTAGAGGGCAGAGGCATTCACAGCAGCGGAGGGTGATGGGTTGGGTAAAGGGCACCCCCCAAGAGTGGGCAACAGCAGGCTGACTCAGAGAGAGAGCGTCTGAGTGAGGGCAGGGAACATGCTGGGGCTTTGGGCAGGAGTTTTTTCCTTCCTTGGTGCAGGAGCTCAGGGCAGGGGGTCAGGAGTAGGTGGGGCCCGCAACGGGGGACAATGGGTGTGGGTTCCAGAGGAGACAGACACAAGAGGCAGTCTAGGGACAGCCAAGATGTCTAAGGGCCCAGTGGTGTTCTGGACCCTTCAGGTTGGAGCAGCCTTGGGAGAGGAGGAAAAGACCAGCGGAGGGGGGCGCAAGACGGATCCAGGACACTGGCCCGAAGCAGTAGGAGGGGTCCGCGGCAGCCTGCCCTCCATTGAGGGCATGTGCACAAGGACGTATGGCCAACGAAGGCCCCACTAGTTTGAAGGGAGTGAATATGAGGAAGGAGAAAGTATTTTCAGAGCTGCGAGATGAAGCAGAACTGGTGCTGGATTATGAAGATGAGAGGGATGAATAGGAGGAAGGAGAGTTGTGTGATGAGGAAGATAAGGCGGTGAGAGTCAGGAGAGAGTCAGGAGGACAACCAGTGGCGTTGGTGTCTTGCACGGCTTTGCCAAGGATACAGGGAAGGCCAAGCATGAGGGATCTCGAAGCAGTGGAGCACGACTCAAAGACAAGGCGGTTGGGGACGGAGTGCTGCTAGGTAAGAATGATTGGTGGGCTGCATGGGAGGGGGGTGCCCATTAATATGGAAAATTGGATGTCAGCCTTCCTGATCAACGCAAGCATATATTGCGAAAAACACTCAGACAGGGCAATAGCTTTGCTAAAGTACATAGACATCATCCGCAAGGGGCAGATGCATTTCGGGGGGTAAGCCTGGTTAAGCTGTCGCGCCTTCTTCTCACCGCCATCAGCCCAGGCGTGCGCGCTGACCGCGCCCCCGTTTAGGCCACGCCCCCTATCTGACTACATATTCGCTGAAAACTAGCGTCTGACAGAAAACTCCTGTCCCAGTCCTGAGGCGGAAGCCGGGAGCTGGCGGTACTAGTGAAATCTTTTCACATTGCTTTTAAAATTGTAAATTCTTGTGTGGTGTCACTTACTTGTGTTTTTTTAATTCTGCTCTCTTAAACGTGCAATCTTCGCTTGTAGCGCACAGCTGATCTTGAAAGCTGTCGCACCTTCTTCTCACTCCCTAAGCGGCTGCCATCAGCCCAGGCGTGCGCGCTGACCACGCCCCGTTTAGGCCACGCCCCCTATCTGACTGCATATTCGCTGAAAACTAGCGTCTGACAGAAAACTCCTGTCCCAGTCCTGAGGCGGAAGCCGGGAGCTGGCGGTACTAGTGAAATCTTTTCACATTGCTTTTAAAATTGTAAATTCTTGTGTGGTGTCACTTACTTGTGTTTTTTATATACTTCTCTCTTAAACGTGCAATCTTCGCTTGTAGCGCACAGCTGATCTTGAAAGCTGTCGCGCCTTCTTCTCACTCCCTAAGCGGCCGCCATCAGCCCAGGCGTGCGCGCTGACCACGCCCCCGTTTAGGCCACACCCCCTTTTTCTGCTAGGAATGTGCATGCACAGGAAGCGCAGCGGATGAGCGCAGCGGGAGCGCCGTCTGCGCGCCTAAGGCGCGCCTAAGGCTAGCCCGTCTGTGCCCGTCCGTGCCAAGACCGCGACAGGCGCAGGAAACTCTGCCCAAACCACCACGCACATCAGGTACCTTCCTAGCGACCTCCACCTACTGCGGGGTAACAACTACTGCTCTTGCAAACTTGACTTGTCAAATGTCTCCGGCTCGTTCTGCTGCAAGTACTGCCGCTGGTCCTCCACTATAAACCCAGCCCACTCCTCCACCCCCCTACCCCTCCCCAAGGATTCCTTGCCGCCCTTCAAAGGTGGTTTGATAAACGCCCGGTCTATGTGTAAGCATAGCCAAGACATACACGACCTCATCCTAGACTCTGATCTTGACTGTCTTATGATCACAGAAACCTGGCTAACGGAAGACAGCAACCCGGATATAGCCATTGCCCTCCCCCAGGGTTATTCCTTCTTTAGACAAGACAGACTGAAAGGAAGAGGCGGAGGTGTTGCAATTATACTGAAAAATACCTTCACCTGTCATACGTTTAATTTAGACCCCTTAACAGACACAGAAGGCATGGGCTTCTCTATTAAACTCAGTCAATCCTTCTCCTTCTCAGGTGGTTTGATCTACCGTCCACCTGGAAATGCTTCCAAGTTCCTAGACTCCCTGAGCGACTCTCTGGGACACTTCCTACTCCGTTATCCACATTCTACTCTTCTTGGGGATTTTAATCTACACCTCGAGTCCCTATCTGACTCACAAACCAATAGTTTTCTACAGACCCTCGACATTTTCAATCTTCAACAAAGTGTCACTTTGCCTACTCATTTACTAGGACACACCCTCGACGGTGTCTGCACTAATTTCCCCTCACTCACCACCCTACCCCCTCTCCCCCAGATATGGACAGATCATAGCCTGATCCCATTCCATATTATAAATGTACACCCTCAAACCGTCAATAGAACAAATCCTCATCGTGACAACTCCGTCAACTGGAAAACAGTCCAAGAAATCCTTACTCTTAACCCCCTTCTTCAATCCCAGTCCCCCGCTTTATCTGGTAACATCGAACTTGACGCAAACCTCTTCCATAATTGGATTTCACAAGAAATTAAAAACCGGAACCCTACCAATCGTCTCTGCAGAACTCATAAAAAAACCAAAACCAACGCCCCATGGTTCACCCCTGCCTTAGCTACCGCTCACCTACTGTGCAGGAAAGCTGAGCGTAAATGGCGCAGAACATACGACAATGACGACCGTCTCTCTTATATCCAACGAAGGAAAAACTACCTTTCTAACATTAAATCGGCTAAGAAAATCTTCCACGTCAACGCCATTAAAGAAGCTAGTCAGAAACAAAAAACCTTGTTCTCAATAGTAAAATCGTTTACCCAGCCCAAAGCACTTCAACCCGAAATCCCCCCATCCCAAGATTTTTGCGACAAAATATCAGACTACTTCGACGAAAAAATCGCCTCCATCCAAATGAATTTCCCCCCTCCACAAACACCTCAAGGGGCTCCTATTCCTGATCAACTAGAACCCCTAGTTGGTAGTCTTAAAAATTTCACCCCTGTCACTCTGGCTCAAACCAGAGAAGTTATCCTATCATGTAAGTCCGGTTGCCCTTCCGACCCCTGTCCTCCCAAGATTCTCCACCAACTCATAGACGTGGTGAATCCTATCATTAACGACATAGCCAACTCGTCACTTAGCACCGGATCTGTCCCTCGCCTATGGAAAAAGGGTATAGTCAAACCTCTCATGAAGAAGACTAACAAATCCCCGGCGGACCTGACCAATCTCCGCCCGATCACTCTTCTCCCGGCTCTGGGAAAAATAACCGAACAGTTGGTCTACAGAGAACTCAAACTCTATCTGGAAGCTCATAATATACTTCACCCGCAACAATCTGGTTTCCGTCCCAAACACTCAACCGAAACAGCTCTGATTGAACTGTCAGATACAATGAAAACGCTGCAAGACCAGAGGAAGAAGGCTATTCTCATACTTCTCGACCTCACAGCAGCGTTCAACACCATATCCCACTCAATCCTGATCAACAGATTGATGGACATAGGGATTTCAGATACAGCCCTATCATGGATAAAATCATTCCTTACCGACAGGTTCCAAACTGTCGCTCTTGGCCCTTTCCATTCCAAAGAGAAAAAGGTCTCCTCCGGAGTACCCCAAGGGTCCATCCTGAGTCCCCTTCTTTTTAATATTTACCTCATCCCTCTCCTATCCTTGATTGAATCATTCGGCATACCGGTAACATCGTATGCCGATGATACGCAGCTGATCGTACCCCTAGAGGATAACTCAACCAAAGCTGAGCTCAATCTCAAAAACTGTTTAACAGCGGTCTTCCACTGGATGGACACTAACCATCTCAGATGTAACTCTAGCAAAACAGAGATCCTCCCCATCGGAAAGAACACCTCCTTCTGCCCAGCCCTCTGGTGGCCGGATAACTCTGTTGCCCCTCCCCAGACCGTATCAACAGCTAGGAACCTCGGTGTACTATTCGACTCAGATTTATCATTCGACCAGCACGCCAGGAATGTTGCCGGCAGATGCTTTGGTATAATAAAATCGCTAAGAAAGTTCTTCGACTTTCTTCCACTTGACGCCAGGAAAACAGTAACAGTAGCCCTCATAATCTCACGCCTAGATTACTGTAACGGCCTCTTGGCGGGAACAAAAAAGTCCACACTGACCAAACTTCAAAGTGTTCTTCACACGGCTGCCCGACTGGTCCTAAAATTGCCCCGAAAATCATCTGTTTCCGCAGCCCTAAGATCCCTGCCTTGGCTCCCCTCCATAAAAGAATACTTTTCAAAATACTTACCATCGCCTTTCGGGCGTTTAACACTACTGGTCCAAAATATCTAACCAGACGCTTCCCCCACTACAACCCGAGTCGATCTCTCCGTTCTGCCCAGGACAACCTCATGTCCCCCGCCAGGTACAACTTGAAGACGAAAGGTGGAAAAACTTTAAGCTTCCTGGCCATTAAAGCCTGGAACAGCATGCCCAAACACTTGAGACAACAGGCCCTTGAGAAACCTTTCAGAAAACTTCTAAAGACTTGGATCTTTAACCTCCCCGACGACTGGACAAAAGCTGCCATCTAGCCTCCTTCTGCCACCACGACTGGGCCTTCAGGAATTTCAGTGCCATGATGCTCCCTCCGGAGCGAACGCTGCGCTTTAGAAATACCCCCTCAAATATCAAATATCAAGCTATGATGAGGAATTAAGGGCCAGGGTTAGCATTAACCGGTTGGTAGTCTTTAAAACTAGAAGCATCTGCAAGCTCTATCTCTCACGGTATATCGCACCCTATAGTGTAAGTGGTCAATAAAGGAGGGAAAATAATATTAACATTTGTTTTTAAATATTATTTTCCCTCCTTTATTGACCACTTACACTATAGGGTGCGATATACCGTGAGGGATAGAACTTGCAGACACATCTAGTTTTAAAGAATACCAAGCGATTTAAGTCACCTTAGAACAGACAGGATATATATATCCGCTGTCCTGTCATACAAAATTGTGTGACTGTAAATGCATGGTGGACGCATTGAGCAGTTAATTTATTTATAGAACAGGTCTATTGTTGTGTGGGATTCTGTGAGTGGGGGCGACCTGTTTCTTTATACCCCCTGAGCTCCTTTTTGTGCATATTAGTAATAACCAGGGCAAACCATGGGGGAGGTGGATTTGGAGCTCTGGATGCAGTGGATGTTGTCCATGCAATTCTCAGCAGCCACACATACAGCCAGTGGACTGCTAGTAACTTACCAGCCCTTTCAGCCTGCCCCGCCCTACAAGGGGTGGGAGGAACAGGACATCAAGGGACGAGCGGAGCAGAATACCATCAGAAACAGGCGGGACCCACTACAGGGGCCTGCTGGAATCTTAATAAGGGATATTGTTCCAGACACCCCTGCAAATTCAAACATGAATGCACCAAGTGCAGGGGCCACCCCATCACACAGTGTTTCACACTAGCGACCCCAGCAGAGCAGTGGAAGGCATCCAAGGGGAGGGTACAGTCTGGACAAAAGGGCCCCTACACCAGTTGGAGTTGAGGCCATGGGACCATGGCTCTCGATTTACCCAGAGAATGAGGCTGCGTTGAGGTTACAGTAGAGTTTTACCGAGGAATTCTTCATGATTCGGTGTCAGGGTATGATGGGGTGCAGATGGGCAGACAAGTTGAAGTCTGCAAAACAGTTCCTGCAGGTGATAGAGGCCAAACTAGCGACTGAAGTAGCAGAGGAGAGGATGACATGACCATTTGTTTAGTGGCCTTTGGCAGATCTAATCATTTCTCCCCTGGGGTGGTGCCAAAGAGGGAGCCGGGAGAATACAGGATGATTCACCCCCTATCCTGGCTGGAAGGAGGCACAGTAAATGACTTAATTACTGAGGAAGACTCGAGGGTGTTGTACACCTCGGGGGATGATGGCATCCGCCTGGTGCAGGGCTGCGGGCGGAAGGCGATGACAAAGTGTGATGTCAAATCAGCTTTTTGGCTGCTGCCCATTCACCTGGTGGATATCCCCCTTCTCAGGATGCAATTTGGGGGTGCCATCTATGCCGACAAAGTCTTACCTATGGGATGGGCCATCTCCTGTGCCCTACTTGAGTTGTTCAGTACCTTTCTGCAATGGGTGTTCACCAAGAGTTCTGGTCTATGGGGAGTGTCACACTACCTGGATGACTTCTTGCTTGTGGGGGCAAAACGGTCTGGAGATTGTGAGCGGGCACTGAGACAATTTGAGGAGTTGAGGCAAGAATTTGGGGTCCCCTTGTCACCGGAGAAAACAGCAGGGCCCAGCTGTGTGTTGACTTTCTTGGGCATCGAATTGGACTCAGTGCGTTGGGTGGCTTGTTTGCCTAAGGCAAAAGTGGAAGAAATCCAGAATTTCCTGCTACAGGTGATGGGGGAATGGAGGATTGAATTGAGGACAGTACAAAAGCTCTTGGTATTTCTGAACTTTGCATGCAGAGTGGTCAGACCAGGGAGGACTTTTTGTAGGAGGCTCAGCATGGCCATGTCTGGAGCGGTGCTGCCTCACCACAGGGTGTGAATTACGATGGGGGTAAGGGCAGATTTGGGGGGTTGTCAGACATTCCTCTATGATTTCAATGGGGTACCTTTGGAATTTTTTGGGAAGAAAACACAGTTTGACAAATTCACATTTTCTTAGATGCAGCAGGGGCCAAGGGTTTCGGTCTGTTCTGGGATGGGCAATGGTGCGCAGAAATGTGGCAGGAGCATTGGCTGAAGCGTGGGTGGAACATTGCCTTCCTGGAGTTTTTCCCATTGCTAGTGGTGTTGGTGGTATGGGGAGACGAGCTGCAGAAAAGGACGATGTTGTTTTATGTAGATAACATGACGGTGGTTGAGCTAGTGAACAGGCAGAGAGCAAGGGTCCTGAGGATGCTGAGGCTGTTGCGACGATTTATGCTTCTGTGTCTGCATCTCAATTAGGTCTTTAGGACCAGACATGTGCCAGGAGCCAGCAATGATATCGCTTATTCCTTATTCCATTCGCAGTGGCACTGATTCCGGAGCCTGGTGCCAGGAACAGAAGAATGCACGACAGAGCTGCCGGAGGACATCTGGGCATGGGGGGAATGAGAGTCATTGGTTTGGTCGAAAAATCTCTGGCTGCGCCTACCAGAAGGAGTTACCGGCTGGCATGGAGTGAGTTTGGGGATTTCATGGCCACGTCCTTGGAGGCAATACATCTAGACTGGCAAGACACGGAGCAGGGAGTGTTGCGTTTTGCACTTGTATGCATCGATAAAGGCCTGTCACACACAACTATTGCAGGCAAGCTGGCCGGGATATCGGTCTATGGCAAACTTTACGTGGGTTTTGACCCTGCCAAGGACGAGATCTTGAGCAAAATATCAAAGGGTTGGGGTAGGGAGCGAGGGTGGGAAGGCTGGGCCATGGGAAGCAGTTACATTTGACTTATTGCAAGAGTTGTTGGGTGTGTAACCGTTGTGCTGTTATGACCCGTTTGAGGTTGCAGTGTTTAGACTTTGTATGGTATGGATGTTTTTTGGGGCCTTCCGGGTCTCAGAGTTGGTAGGGACAGCACATCAGCAGGGCGTGCAATATGAGGAAGTATGTGTGGATCACAGGCGACTGGGGATATGGTTGAGGTGATCCAAGACGGATCAATCAGGGAAGGGCCGCTGGGTATGGTTGGCCGAGAATGGTTGTAGTGAGGGCTGCCCTGTTCAAACTTGGCGCCATTTCATAGCACTGTCAGGTAGGTGCGCAGCCGGGGTTTTCTGACATGCCACAGGTAGTAGGATGCCAGCTTATCAGTTGCTGGCAGTCTTAAGAATGGCCCTGAGAAAACTTGGTCAGAATCCGGCTAACTTTGGTACGCATTCTTTCAGAATAGGGACAGCAACAGTGCCCGTGCCATTGGGGTGGTCAAAGGGTAGAATCCAGCAGATTGGCAGGTGGAGGTAAGATTCTGCGAGCACTGTGTGCGCAAATAGAAGGATAAGGGTCGGTAGCTGGAGGGGGAAGGGGGTATACAGGGGGGATGCTGAATGTGATCTAATGGTTTCATTTCTACCACAGGATGCGTGAGAGGACCTGGAACCAAGACGGTTACCTGGACCGTAGGACACTCGTTTGTGCACTGGGTAGCAAAATACGTGGATAAACAGGTGTACAGACTTAACCTGGGATTGAGGATCAGCCACCACGAGGTTATATGGAGGGGAAAAGGGGAAATCCGATTGGGAGCACTGCTACCCTGGTTGGCAAAGTTGGTGCCTCAGCGAGGCTGTCCGGACATGCTAATAATACATCTTGGGGAAAACGACCTGGTACGCCTATCTGGACTTGCATTAATGCAGGATATGCAGAGGGACTTGGCAGCAATACAGAGGAATTTATCAGGCTCATGTGTCGTGTGGACTGAGCTGGTACCGCATAGAGTCTGGAGGAGGGCAGTTAGCCATGCAGCAATTGATAAGGCCCGAAGAAAATTGAACAGGGCAATGAGTGTGTTCTGCCAGTCTTAGGATAATAAAGTGATTGGTCACGTGGGGCTTAAGGAGGAGGAGGCATGCCTGTTCAGGGACGATAGGGTGCACCTTTTGCAGATGGGGAACACATACTATACGATGGAAATGCGGAATGCGGTAAGCAAGCTATGGAATTAATCCATTTGGTGCCGGAGGGCTGATTAAGGGGGGAAAGGTGCACATTTCTTGGGGGTGCAGGCAACCGCCCTATGGGGGTAGCCTGGTTGGCGGTACTTTGGAGGGGTGGTGAGTCACATGGGCAGATACACCCCTTGGGGGTGAGAGTGCACAGGTGACTGATGGTGGGGTGCGGGATACAATGAGCAATGGAAGGACCTTCAAGGATGGATGATTTGACGATTGGAAGACAGTTGAAGGAGAGTTTGGGGTTATATGGAACAAGGTCAGAGTGTGAAATGGAGAAGGATGAAGATGAGGAGATGGTGAGTTGCAATTGGCGTGGGGAGACTGAGATAGTAACGGTTGTTGTTAAAAAGGATGATTTGAATTAAGCTTAACAGTAGTAAGTTGGTTTAGTTAAAGTGCAACCTTGTCCGCATAAATGGCCTTTTACGCTTACATGGCTTGGAGTGTGGTTTATTGCGTGATGTGGCCCACAGGGGAAGTGAGCGTCCCAGACCAGTCTTCCCCCGGGGAGATTCTTGCAAGGGCCCGAAGGAAAAGGCAGGGATAGGGCTAGTTAGGGGAAGGGTAGGGCTTAGCATAAGGTATATAGGTGTCAGGATAGGAGAATCTGTCCTCTTCCTGTCAGCGGTCACCACTGGGGAGGGGCTCTGTCCGGGTTAGGAAAATGTAGTCCGCCCACCTGCCCTTCAGGTTGCAGGAGTGGGGACATGGGTAAGGATGGTTATAGCGTGCCAGTTTAGGACGGGTTGCGGGTTAGGTGATACTTTGGAGGGGTGGTGAGTCACTGACAGGCAGATCCACATCTCGGGGGTGGTGCACAAGTGACTGATGGTGCGGGATTCAATGATCAATGTAAGGAACCTCAAGGATCGATGATTGGACAATTGGAGGACGGTTGAAGAAGAGTCTGGAGATATATTGAACAAGGTCCAAATGTGAAATGGAGAAGGGTGAAGATGAGGAGATGGCAGTTGTGACTGACATAGTAACGGTTGTTGTTAAAATGTTTTATTGAATTGAGGTTAACAGTAGTAAGTTGATTTAGTTATGTGCAACCTTGTCCTAAGAAATGGCCTTTTACGCTTATATGGCTTGGAGTGTGGTTTATTGCACGATGACCTCCCACCTCACGCTTCTTTATTTTCACTTTAACTCTCCAGTGACTACCCTCTGCCCACTTCTCCACTGCCTCCAGAACTCATGCAGTCATTTTGTTTTTATTTACTTTTCTTTTTGTAAGGCCAGGCAGCAAATTGTTGCCAATCAATCTTAGATCAATAAATAAAAATGAGGAGGAGCTACGCGGGCGACCAAGATGGCCGCGTAAGCTCGGAGCTCCGTGGACCGTCCGATCCACCGCAATTATCCTGCCTGAAATCCTGGTCCACGTTGGTGGCACTGTAATGCTGACGGCCTACTGAGGTGGGGACTGCAATCGGCTTCCAAATCGGTGACTCCTGAGCAAAGTTACGTCGAGCTGAACTCCGCTCCGTGACGGTGCCATTGTCCATCCGGACTTCGTCACTCCGCCACTTCGCTCGACCGGACTACACGGGCCCTGCCTGCCATCTCCTTGGTGCAGACACTGCGCACTTGCCTTGCCCTCGTCGACCTGATTGTGACTTTTTGATCCGACCGCCTCTCGGCTGTGGACCCTAACCTGCGGCCGCCTGTCCTTTGTTCTCGGGAACCCATCATGGCGGGCAGAGGCGATCCGGAAAGGGCATCAAATAAAGGTGGTCGGGGCAAACCGCAGACACAGAACAACCGCATGGAGCGGTATGTGAATCTTAAGTCGCCACCTACGTCGGGGGCCACCTCCAAAGGGACCCCAGTGGCTGGCCCGCCGGACGGCTCGGATCCTACCCTCGTGGACATCATGGGTGCCATCACCAGCCTCCGTGCCGATGTACAGCAGCAGCACGAGACTCTGTCCCATAAAGTGGACTCCATGGCCATTGATATTTCCCTCATCAGGACCGACTTGGGCAAGACGAATGACCGAGTGAGAGCGCTTGACATCAAGACCACTAGTCTGACCTCGGATGTCTCTGAATTGCAAACTGAGGTCCGGAACCTGCGATCGACTGCCGATCTTTTCTCCAGGCGGCTGGAGGACTTTGAGGGGCGAGCCAGGCGGCAGAATGTTCGTATAGTGGGGGTTCCAGAAGGGTCCGAGAATGGCGCAGCGGACCTGTTTGTGGAAGAATTGGTCAAAACACATCTGGCGCCCTCTGGACTGAGCAACTTCTTTTCAGTGGAACGTGCCCACCGTGTGCCAGGGGGTCCACCTAAAACGGGGGCGACGCCGCGGCCAATTGTGGCGCGCCTTCTCAACTTCAGAGATCGGGATGCGATCCTCCAAGCATCCAGATCGCACGGGCCACTACACTATCAGAATGCGGAGGTGCATTTCTACCCGGATTTCACCAGGCTGGTACAACGCCAACGGTTGAGCTACGCGGGAGTCAAGAGACGCCTCAGGGACATGGGTCTCAAGTACTCTATGCAATTCCCAGCGAAGCTCCGTGTGGAACTCAAGGGCCGTGCCTACTTTTTTGACTATCCGGAGAATGTGAGCGAGTGGCTGGACACTGTAACACCAGAGCGGGCTGAACATGAGGAAGATGTCGGGAGCGCCTCGGGCGGAGCGGAGCGGCAAGAATGAACTGGGAGCTGGAGCTACCCCTGCCTCGAATGACCGCCGGAATGGTGTTTTTGGTGTGATTAATCTCTCCTTTGTTTTTATGGTGGGTGGCGGGACGATTTCACGGGGATTCCTTACTCCTCTGGGTCTTCGGTAGAGTAGTTTATGGGGCGACAGGCACACTGCTGGTTGGGGGGGCTTTTTAGTCTAATGCAGGGGTGCAGGGTGGGGGGTTGGTTGGGTACAGTTCTGTTTTGTTTTGTGTTTCTTTTTCCTTCTTTTTTGTGGCAAATGGACAATGGCGATCCTGGACTTTTATTGATGCAAGTGTCTTTGGGGGATGGGTGGGGCGGGCAGTGGAGGGATGAGGGGTAGGGTGTTGAAGATTCTTAGTTGGAATGTCAACGGGTTGGGTGATCGCATCAAGAGAGGGGTGGTTATACAACTGGTTAAACGGCATATGCCAGACGTTGTACTTCTTCAGGAGACGCACTTGGTGGGCAACGCCTGTAAAGCCCTGAATCGCAAAGGATATAAAATGGTGGCGCATTCGGGGTTCTCTTCCGGCTCCAGGGGGGCGGGAATTCTTGTGCGTGCATCCCTTCCCCTAGAGATAGAGACCACCGTGATTGATGATAGGGGGAGGTACGCCGCCGTGGCTGGGAGATGGGAAGGGCGTTCCCTTACGTTGTTGTCTGTGTACGTCCCCCCAGGGCTCCAGTCTAGTACTTTTCAGGACCTTGGTGGTGCCATTTTGTCTATGCCGGCTGGTCGTTTGATTGTGGGGGGTGACTTTAACTCAGTTTGCTCTGGTCTCCTTGATCGTCAACCGCCTCGCGACCTGCGTGGGCCACAGTTGTGGCTGCCGTCCTTCCTTGAGTCTACTGGGCTGGTGGATGCGTGGCGGCTCTTGCACCCCACGCTCCGTCAATTTTCTTTCCTGTCGGGCGCGCACGGGAGCCTCTCGCGTATCGATTATGTCCTTACGCTGGCTTCGGACGCACTTGCCGTGTCCGAGGCCCGCTTTCTTGCTCGGGGCGTTTCAGACCACTCCCCGCTATGGGTCGCCTTTGACTTTGGATTGACTCTGCCGGAGCGCCCGGCTGCAGTCAATCCATGGTACTTCCGTGATTTCAAGACCCGCTCCCTCCTGGCCAAATCTATTGATCTATACTTCTCCGAGAATGTGGGCTCGGTGGAGTCGGCCGTTACACTGTGGGAAGCTTTTAAGACGGTGCTCCGTGGCGAGGCCCAGGCGCTAATCGCTGCTACCCGTCGTGACAGAGACTCAGATATGCTGACTATTGAGCAGGAAGTGCTACGCCTCGAGGCCCAATTGGGATCCGATCCGGACCCCTTGGTCCTCCACAATCTCTCGCTGAAACAAGCGGAGTACCACGCCCTGGCCACTAATGCCGCTCTTGTCCTGGCCAAGGAACAGCAAGGTCGCATCTACGATGTGGGCGATGAGGCCGGGAAGCTGTTGGCTTGGCTCGACAGAAGAGATATGGCCAGCCGGGTGGTGCCGGAGCTTCTTGGTGACGACGGTGCGATCCTTACGGATCCCAGCGCCATTGTGGATTCTTTCGCAGACTACTTTAGGGGGGTCTATGAGTCTGCCTCGGACTTCTCGGAGGCGGACTCGACGGCCTTCCTCTCTGATATCGACCTGCCCAGTCTTTCCGAGGAAGAAAGGGAGGACCTGGATAGGGACATCACCGCGGACGAGGTTGATCTGGCGATCCGTTCACTTAATTCCGGCAAGGCCTCCGGGCCTAACGGCATACCAGTGGAACTATATAAAATCCGCTCGGACGCCGTTTCCCCGCATCTCCGTAAGATGTTCCTGGAATCCTTTGAGAGAGGCTCTCTCCCCCTGGACCAACGATTGGCCACCATCGTGGTCATCCACAAGGAGGGCAAACCACGGGACGTTTGTCGCTCTTACCGTCCCATTTCCCTCCTTAATGCGGAGCCTAAGGTCCTCGCCAAACTCCTGGCTAATCGTTTGATTGGGGTCATTGGCGATCTCGTGCACCCCGATCAGTCTGGGTTCATCCCCCACCGTAACACTGCCCTGAACCTGCGCCGCCTTCATGGGGTTATGGCCCGGGCCCACACTCTTGCAGAGCCGGCTGTGTTGGCGTCCCTGGATGCCACTATGGCCTTTGACTCGCTTGAATGGCCTTACTTGTGGGCGGTTCTGGCCAAACTCGGGTTTGGACCGGTTTTCGTTAGCTGGGTGAAGCTCCTGTATGCTGACCCGATGGCCAATGTTACAGTCAATGGCCGCCTATCGGCGCCATTCCCCCTACGTCGCGGTACCAGACAGGGTTGCCCCCTATCCCCCCTATTGTTTGCCTTGGCTCTCGAACCCCTTGCAGCGTTGTTGCGTTCACATCCCGACTTGAAGGGTATCGAATGGGCCCCTGGCTTTGAGGACAGGGTCTCCTTGTACGCTGACGACATACTGCTGTACATGTCTTCGCCTTGCAGATCCCTTATTGTGGCCTGTGACGCCATCAAACTCTTTGGGCGGTACTCTGGCCTGGTTATTAACTGGGCCAAGTCCTCTCTATATGTCCTCAAAGGAGATACCCCGCGCCTCCCTAGGGGCTGCGGTATTCAGATTGCTTCGCGCGGTTTCAAATACCTGGGTATCTACATATCCGGTAATGCCAAGCTCCGGTATGACCACAACCTGCTCCCTCCTCTTCAGCGACTGCGACGTGATGTCGACAGCTGGCGCCATTTGCCACTCTCCCTCCTTGGCCGTGCCGCCCTTTTCAAGATGATGGCTCTGCCCAGATTCCTGTACGCACTACAAAACACGCAAGACCCTGTCCCGGCCCGCTACTTCCGTGAGATCGAAGGCCTTCTTCGTAATCTCCTCTGGGAGGGTCGCCCCCGCGTCGCCCTCCACAAGCTCACGCTCCCTTGGTATGATGGGGGCATTGCCCTCCCCGATGTGCGCCGTTATTATTGGTCGTCGCAGCTAGCTGCCCTAAACCATGGGTTCTACGGCCCAGTGGTGAACCCCGGATACGCCATGGATAGGTGGTTGACGGGCGGCGGTAATTACTACCGTGCCCTGTATTCCAAATCCTTCGACCGCAAGTTAACGGGTCCCACCCGGACGGCAGTCCGCACCTGGAAGGCGGTTACCAAGGCGCAGGGATGGCAGAATAGGCTCACGAGGTTCACTCCCCTCTTTGACTCCGACATCCTGGGTAGACTGTGGCACACCAAGGGTTTTGATAAGTGGGACCTCATTGGCATCAGCAGGGTTGAGGACATGCTCTCTAGGGGTTTGATTAAGACCTTCCCCCAGCTACAAGCTGAGTATCAGCTGGGCGCGACGGAGTTCTTCCGTTATGCGCAGCTGAGACATGCGCTGCTTTCGGCCTCTCCGCCGGACGGCGTCATTCCCGAAAGTTCCCCGCTGGAAGATAGGATCCTGGATGGGCATATGCCAGACAGTGCAATTTCCCTCTCGTACAAGAAGTTGATTAATACACGCACAGACCTCCTCCTTGGCTTGAGAGATCAGTGGGGGGCGGATGGCCTTGAATTGGACGACGAGGATTGGCAGGGTGCGGTTTCCTCTCCTAAGGAGGTTGCCATTTCTTCCCGTCTTCGCCTCGTACAGCTTAAGGTCCTGCACCGGGTGTACGTGACAGGGCCCCGATTGATGCGTATGGGTTTCTCACCTGACGGTCTCTGCCGCAGGGGCTGTGGGGCTCCTGCCACTTTCCTACATATCCTCTGGGACTGCCCGGTGATCGCCTCCTACTGGAGAAGGGTTCACCGAGTGATGGCGGAGGTTACTGGCGTGGCATCCCAGGCGGAGGCCCGTCGATGCCTTTTGAATGTATGGGAGCCGTCCGACCACAACGTTGCACAGACTAGGTGGGTCACCCTTGGGAACATGGTGGCGAAGAGGGACATAGCCCAGAGATGGGGTGCGACTGAGGCCCCTCTATTGGTGCAGTGGAAGGCCAACATGGACTGGTGTATGTTTAGGGAAAAGACAGTCTATGTGGCCAGAGGGAAACCCCGGACTTGGACGAAAATTTGGGGAGCATGGAACGAATATAGGGGAGAGGTGTGTCAACCGCCTGAACCAATTGATCAACATGATATCGTTTCTCCCTGACCTGTGACGCCAACTGAGCATTAATGTTATTTCTTTCTCCTGATACCTTCCCCCGCCCCCCCTCCTTCCCATCCTGCAATCTGCCTTTCTTTAGTGTTTTCCTGCCTCATTCCCTACCCATCCCTGACACCCAGCGTCACATTTTATACACTGCCACTTTCGCGCCCGCGGGCGCCTGTTGTTGTTTTTATATCATAAAATTTAACCTTTACTGATTCTGTACTGATTGTTTGACACTATTGGTCTCCTTTATTCTTGCTGCCTCGCCTCCGGGATGTCAGGCTGAATAGCTGTGTGTTCTGGTCTCAATAAAGGTTTTCAAAAATTAAAAAAAAATAAATAAATAAATAAAAATGAAAATAATTGTGCCCACATAATTTCGCAGGCGCACACATGCATGGTGGTGCATGTACGCCCATACATGGTCACAATTTCACATGCATACAAAATGATGCATCAATTGGGAAGCGATTAATCATGCTTTTTCTTCATTTTTGCCATGCTTCACACCATCAGCAAAAATGCTTTTTGCTGATGCTCTGCAGCTTTGCCCAAAGGCACTGGCAAAGTCAATAGTCCCTCAATGGTGAGAACTATTGACTTTGTCCAGTGATTGTTTGTTAGGGAGGAAGCGTCTGGGGCAAGTTTTTTACCAAAAGTTTCTATAAACAAATTCAAGACGTGATTTACTATTCTGCCATTGTTTACAACACTCCATAGCAAATTCTCCTTTCAGGATCCATTGATTCTGAGAACAGATTAATAGTTTGATGGAGCATAAACCTTTAAATGAGAAAGAGCGGGAGTGAGTTTTCAATCATGCAAAGGACTACATCACGCTCTTCCTGAGGTTTTGGGAAGACGGAGAGGGAGAAGGCACTGGTCCATTTTTAGGGATGCACGTGGGTAAATTAACCACCTATGTGTGGGTGGCATTCAGACAGATAAAGTAAAGTGCAGCAGAAATGCACTGCAAAAATTAAATTGTGTTGCAAAATTACTACTTTCTGGGGAGTTCTAACTCTGTCTTCAAGGGAGCGGGGCACTCCTGCTTCAGGGACTACGCTACAACTATAAAACAAGCATTTGCAATGCAATAGGTATTGCATTTGCGAGAGTTTAAGCTATTGGCTTTGTAAATGACAATGCTTTTATTTATCTGATTTGATAATAAACACATATATAAAAGCATTGTCATTTACAATGCCAATAGCTCAAACACTTGTAAATGTGAGACCTATTTCACTTCAAAGAATCGTCTGCCATTGTCCCGGGCTTCTTGGAAAGTGGAAGCGTACATGGCGCACTCCATGTTGCAGGAAGCAATTCGTGCCTGCATTAGAAGAAACTCATGAAATAAAATAGTGCTTACAGACTAAATAAGACATACTGTATAACAACAGAAGTAAAAGGGGCAGTTCTCATGGGAGGTTACAAATGAAGACATGGCGGCACTAAGGAGGGACTAACAAGCCTATTAACAAATCAAAGGCTAGCATTTACAAAGAACAATGACACAAGCCAATGAAAAATATGGGCGGAAAGTGGGCCAAGCTTCAAGTCCATACTCAAATACAGCATGCCTTGCAAAGCAGTGCATGCTCTGCCCAAGCTCGACCTAAGTATGGCGGGGCTTGGCAGCGCCAAACTGACCATATTTACTGCTCCCCGGGTATGGCACTTCTCTCCCCATATCAGCATCCCCAAGCAGAAAAAGAAAGGACTTACTTCCTGCTCAGGAAAACACCAACAACCATTCCTGGAGCTGCTCTCAGCATGAGAGCAGGTTCAGGATTGGTGGGAGCAGGCTAACCCAGTGCACATTTTGAGACTGGGGCCTGAGCCAGCAAATCCCTCGGCTGTTTGACAGCCATGGGCTTGCTGGGTGCACACTGTGCATGTCGGGCTGGCCGTAGCAAACCAGCCGGTCAACTGACATGCGCATTGCAGGGGCATCTGTAATCCTGCAATTGCAGGATTCAGCCTCGCCCCTTGCACTCACACTGCGCTTGTAAGTGAAATGGAATTGACGTTATTTTACTTGTTTGAGTTTTCTTGCTGATGCTCCTCTGCTCTTGAAGAGGATCCGCCCCTGACTATGCTGAGAGTGAAAGAAGGTCAGGCTGAGTAGAAGTTCCCAGGCGTCTGGTCTCAGTTGGCTCATGGATTCCAAAATCCTCATGGTAAGTTGTGCTTGCTGTACACTTCTTGAAGGTAGCACTAACTGGGTGAACAGCGTTGGTTCTCTCCACACCAGACAGCCTACCTCCTAGGTCCTTCAGCAGTAGCAGAATTTCATTTCAGTTCCCAGGCTTAGAAGAGAAGCACATAAAGAACCTGCTTATTCCTCTACTTACGAGTCCTGAGCCCCTGGGTTCTGGATATGGAACACTGGAGGGGCATATTTTATCCAGCCCTCTGGACTGTTGGTCCAGGCTGAGTCTGATTTAGATTTCGGCAGATCTGTTACTCTCTCACAATGGTGGCGAATATCCAATCCGCTGAACTATAAATTCCATAGGATATTATAGGATTTATGTTTTGGCGGATGGGATATCCTTCACCGTTGTGACGGAGTAACCCATCCGCCGACATCTAAATCAGGCACTAAGTTTCTAGATCAATTTCAAAGCTACCCCCAAATCTTTGGAGGTAACAAATCCCATCAATGTCCATTTTCATTTTAGTTGGGCACAGCTCCACAGTAACCGTAAGTAGGTGAAGCTGACACTTCCTTGTGTTGGTTGACTCCATGTGGACAGTTTCCACTCTCAGCCTAAAACACAGGATATGGCATCCCAGGTCTTTGTGTGAGGGAGGGAGTGCCCCCGGCCACACTTGAAGCCCACACAGTTTGTCTGATCAGATTACACCCTGACCTACAGGAACGGGTTCAGTTTTAGACCTCTGCAACCATAGACTCTTTCTCTGGGTGATAATTGAAGGTAGATAGTGCAGAAGGTTTCCACAAAGAATTCCATTGGGAAAGGTGCTCCAAGGAGCAGTATAGTGATATGTGCAAGTCTCACTATCACTAAGTTTATTGAGCATCCTTGAACTTTAGGAGCTACATGTACACAATAGGAACCCTACATGACTATTCCTCGCATGTTACCCAATAGCATTCAGACTCACTCATACAACTAGAAGGAATGCTACGCTCAGAAATTTACCAGGGAGAGTCAATTGACAGTCTCCCAAATTAGGTAATGTAAAAACCTAAGGCTGGCTAGGATATCCTCACTTGTTCCTGAGGTCTCACTGGCATCTTAGGTTTTTCAGAGCATGGGAATACAACCCCAGGTGGTACAAACCCTTCTTCATCTCTCACTCCAGCCACCTCAGTGATGAAGCACCCCTTATGGCCACCCTGCCCAGCTGTTCTCTCATCGGTGAATGTTCATTGCCAAGAGAGCAGTCGATAGCCATCTAATGACTGACAATGACCCTCCTCTGGGCTACTTCCCCCAATTCATTCCAGGGATACCAGGGCTACATGTTCATAAAAGTCCTACCTATGCACCTGGGTTATACTACATACCTGTCCTGGCAGATAATGTCTAAGGAAACCAGCTTTTCTACAGCCATGATCTGGCTGGCATAGGTATCACTGAGACCAGTGACAGGGACCCCATTCACTGTGCTCTAGAGAACGTGCTGACTCCACCCTCAGGGACCTCCAGCTTACCCCCTTAGTCCCCCTCCCAAAAAAAGGATTCAGGACATGCTCTACCCTCGCCTCCTGGGAACAACCCCAACCGAAGGTCACAGCAGCCACTCCTGTGGAGTCCCCACATGAGGGTGGGTCTTGGTACAGCGTGCCCTGCTTGTGCCCTGACTGGTAACAGTCATAACGCTGGAGTCGGACAAGGGTCTCACTGGGCTTCTGCCAATTAGAACCCCCCCCCCCTTGTGATCAGAAGGCATATGGGAAACCTTACCTTCCTAACTGTGTTGGGGCCCTCTGGAACGGGTCGGTTTTATCCTGGACATCCCCTTCCTACTGCTGAGAGGGATGTGAACCACCTTTTGTGGGGTCATTTCCAGCTACCTTTTTGGATACTATAGTGCTAATCCAGAGGTCACCTTCCTTCCAATGCTACGTGGGTACAATGAGCTTAGAAACAATTAGGTGTAGGCACAACTCTACAAAACCATCACTGAACATGGCTCTCTCATTATTAAATCGTAAAGCCTGTTTCAATCATTCGCTTTGCTGCCCTTCACCCAACCTTCTAGTGCCTTACTTGATGAATCCATAAAATCAATCCATGATGGTGTGACTGCTTCTGGCATTCTCTGGTCTTCAGGTGATACTTCTCAGTGGTTAGATCAAACTGATCAACAAGGCTTTCTTTCATGGGGGCAAATCTAAACCTGTTAGCTTTCTCAAGGGCCAACAAGCTATCCCTCCCCGTAATGGAAATGCCTACCTTTCTTCCTCTACTACTCTATGCATACACAAGACCACCCCAAAGGCATCAACTTCTTGTCTATGTCATCCCCCACCACATAGCTAGGCACTAGATATTTGAGGATTTGGACTCTTTTACCTCTTCTGGACACTTCATTGTTGCTGCCACTATCTTCACTGGACTCAGAAATCTTCTTTGCCTTCCGGTGCACTTATTTCTGGCTCATCTCATGAGTCATCAGAGTCTTCTTCTCCTTCAAAACCAAAGTGAACTTTTTTTCCTCCAGTGCCAGCTCTACTGTTGCCTTCATTTCTTCCAATCCTAGGGTAGCCAGTATCAGCCTCAACTCCCTCTCTGCCCGACTGTCCTCCAACTCTGACTGGGTCAAACTGGAAGAGGACACACAGCTCCCCACTCTGGCCAAGGCACTCAGCTTGAACAGGAGGTCAGTTGTATGCCCTTGGAGTTCACTTATTTGGCATTGGTACAAGAAGGAGAGCATGTTCAGTCCCTAAGGGCTCCTCTCAGTTCTCAGACAGCAGATTCAGTCCTCTCCTCAGCTTCCACATGTCCATGAGTGTTCTAAAGTGGGAGCCTGGAGATGCCACATTTAAGCCTTATCACGAGCTAGTGGGGGGGGGGACCTTTGGGGAAACACTATCTAAGGGGGTAAAGATTCCCTGAGCTAACTATACCCACTTTCGGCATTTTGAAGATGGCCAAAGTCTTCAGCCACAGTAAACCTCGGTTCTGAGAGCTGAGAGTGTGTGGGGGGGTATAATATGGTAATCCCAGTGTCATCCCACATCTAACACGAAAATTCATTTTGAGGAAGTCCCTGTACCCACAACATTTCAGAGACAGAAATCTGGCAGAACAACTCTGTTTTCAGCAACCAGACAGTGGATTCACACAAATTGTTTTGTCGTCCTTTCTGCCTCCTTTCAAGTGTGCCCCAAATGTTACCGTATTTTCCGGCGTATAAGACGACCCGGCGTTTAAGACGACCCCCCACTTTGCTTGATAAAATTTAGGTTTTGTGCTATACTCGCCGTATAAGACTACCCCCACTTCCAGCACAGTCCAACGCTCTACTCGTACCTTGTACGCTTTTATAACCTGCACACTTATCACTTTTTTCTCTTGTAATGTACCGATTGCTACCTCATGTATTTTGGTTGCTCGCTAATGTCACTTTTGAACCATGTAACTTAACGTTTGGTTTTTAGAAATATAGGGTTGTAAGCACTGTATACTTAGGCGGGAAATGTTTCTTCCACCTTGCTTGTATACTGGAAATATTGCGAGCCTAATCTCTCCACCCGCTAGTCCTCCGAGTACGCTCAGCTTACCGCAGTGAAGCAGCTCCAGTGCCCGGCGGCGTCCTCCGACTCCGTGGATGCTATCGCGGATCCTCAGCGTTGTCCACCGATGCAATGCTCCGGCGGGAATCCTCCGGCATTATGGCTGCCAATTTCTGCGGGAGGCCTCGGGGGTACCCACCAGGCAGTAGTAAAGGGGCGAAGTTGCGGCTTGAAAGCCAATTGTGCGCAGGAGCCCCCAGGATGCAATGCTCTTCAACTCTGTGGCTGGCGGGCGGATTAGAGCCACCCTCCCCCACCTCCGGCTGGGCCGGAAGCGCGGGCACCTTCAGGAGTAGTCCGCGCTGTTAAAAAAAAAAAACATGAAAACAGACGGTCTAATTTTGCATCCGGCGTATAAGACGACCCCCGACTTTCCAAAACATTTTCAGGGGTTCAAAAGTCGTCTTATATGCCGGAAAATACAGTATATGTAATTCCAGCGGAGCTGTCAAAAAGGCTTTGACACTGTAATGTCAAAAAGAGGCCCATTGTGATTGTGGCCAGTCTTACTGAGGGGGACAAAAGAAATGCCCTGCCCAAGTGTCAGCTAATATTTGTCAGTGACAGGGGATGCCTCTTTGAGGTGCACCCCAAGTGCCATATGAAAAAATCCAGCAGACGTGTCAAGTGGGATGTGACATTGATTTGAGATATGACAATGTAATGTATAAAAATGATTATCCCAGCCCCACCTGCATATTCTGCCAGGTTCAGATGGTTCATCTCTGCCCATTCAGTTCAGCCTATTGTTTGCTCTGGGGAGCAAGTTCACACCTCATTCACACCTATTCAAATGCTAATTACTGGCTGGCACAAGTGGGAGAGCAAACCATACCTTTGTCTTTGTCTTTGTATTCCTTTATTTCGGCAAGATTTGCCATAAAAGATATCTTTTAGGTACACCGGGAAGGGCAAAGGAAACTATCTAAAAGTCATTCTTCAAATTCACCAGCGGATTGGGCATGTAATACATATTTCAAACAGTCCGAATATGTAAATTGTAGCTGTTTCCTATCGAGAGATAACATTTATTAAACTTAACATTGTACCCCAATGTTTTCCTATAGAGCAGCCAAACATGCTTCAGTAAAAATACTGTTCAGGGCTTTTTCATGCTTTACAATGCTACTGAAGTGGATGGCACAATGAGTGCTGCGGTCTACTGGTAGATTTTAATTTCCATGCTCTGGGCACACTTAGAGCCAATTGTAAGACCATTTTATTTTGCGCCTCGCAATTTGCAAATAATTGCCAGTCGCAAATTGCAAGGCGCAAAATAAAATGTACAACGGTGTGTTTAACACTGTTTGCGATTCCCAATGGGGTCGCACATTGCGAGGATCATTAATATTAATGTGCCTCTCGCAATTTGCGAAGCCATTGGGAATGACAGGCCCTCTCAGGGATGGTGGCCTGCTGGGCTCAGCAGACCACCATGTCTGGGACTGCTTTGAAATAAAGTAGTTATTTTTAATTCAGCCCGTTTTCCTTAAAGAAAAACGAGATGCATTAAAAAAAAAAAGAATGAAACGTTTTTATTTAATTTTTTAAGGGCAGGCAGTAGTCCCTGGGACCATTGCCTGCCCTTAAAAAATATTTTCGTATGCGTTTGCAAAGGGGAAGGGCATTACTACCTACTTGAAGTAGGTTGTAATTGAAAGTGTTTTGCGACCGCAATTTCAGTCGCAAAACATTAGTACATGGTTTTGAGACTCACTATTTGGAAGGGAAGGCCCCTTCCAAATAGTGAGTCGTAAAACCTATTTAGCGAGTTGCAAATAAATTGTGACTCGCTAAATAGGCTTTGTACATGGCCCATGATGTTTTTGCATGGGCAAATGGGTTCGCAAACCCGTTTGTGCATGCAAAAACGGCTTGTACATCTGGCCAATAGTGCTATATACTAGGAAATTATAGGCAAATTAAATAAACCAATTTTAACATGTTAAAAGGAGGAGCTTGAGCACTTTACCACCAGTTATCGGAGTAAGGTGCACACAGTTCTCTAACTAGTTAAAATAGGGTTCAGAAATAAGGCAAAAAATTCTGGGGAGACCTCGTAGAAAGGGAAAGTTTCCAATTGATGGAGTTTCCTCTGTTACCATGCATACTGGTTTCCATTTGTCCTGGAATACATTGCTCCCTACATTTTTTTGCATGGCAGTATTTATGATATAAAAAAGTGAAATTACTTTCAAAATTCTTAGTAATACATTTTAGGACTTAATTCTCAAAAGTAAACTGAAACTCTGCTACCCAATGCCCACATTTCTCATTAAACAAGGAAAAAGCATAGGCATGTATGTTCGAAATAAACATTGTTTCTGCAATATCTCTTTATTCTTTGACACAGAGCAAGGTCCCAACTTCTGAAGTGGTTTGGTTTGTAGTAAGACCTCATGTAGTGTTGTTTCAATATCAATGTTCTTTGCACTCTGCTTGCTTGTTTCCATTATAAGTGCAGACATGCATGGAATCAGTGGTGCACCCCATGGCAGACACCAACGCCAGTTTGCAGTGTTGATAGAAACAGTGCTTAATTTGAGCTGTTTGTTGCAGGTGAGAGTGTTTAGTTGCCGCCTGCCATTATGTTTAATTTTAAAGTATACAAAAAAAGTTTTGTATACTTTACTGTGTCACCCTAAGTGGGATGGGTATGCCCAGACATGAGTCTTGTGCACACTGTCACTGGAGCCACGCTATACCTGACTGTTGGGCCCTAACTAGAGCGAAACCGGCCCTAGTTTGCTTTTGTTCCGCTTCAGGAAGGACCTGGCCTGGTAGTTCGGGTTAGACTGTTCCCATTGAGGCTACCTCAAGGCTGATTTGCATATGGCTGTATCCAATCTGAAGTGGCATATTGTGCAAAATAACAATGGACTGGGATGCAACCCAATAACTAGTGGTGAGATTAATTCAAGCATTCCATCCTTCACTTTTGCGTCGCCCTAAGTGGTACGCGAATGCTCAGTGTGGGTTCATGCACATTGTGTCACTGGAACAAAGCTGTACCTGGCCGATGAGCCCATAAATAGGATGCAATCAGTCTTGATGTGCCTGTGTTCCAGACCAGGGAGGAGCTGGCCTGTCAGTTCAGGGTGGACTGTGCCCAATGGAGCATGGTCAAGACTAATATGTATATGTAATAAATATGTAAATGTCTGGGTCCAAACTGAGATGGCATGGTGTCCAAATACAATGGACTGGGATGCGGCCAAAGCAATTACAAGGGGCTGAAAATAATTCAAGAATTCCATCCATCTGTTTTTTGTATATTTTACCATGTTTAATTCTGGCAAGAAGCTTGTTTTAATGCTTTAACAAATGTGTGCACATACACCAACATAGCTGCCACGAGGCTCGTGTCTAAACCCTTTACTCAGCCCTAGCTTTTCAAACTAGAACACTATGCATTCTGTTATTTGTAGTTATGCTTTTCCTAAAATGCTATATGTATGAACATACCGGGTCTATAATAAAGGTACTGTTGGCCGAAAAGGCATCACTGCCTAAAGGTGTCACACATGGTACTAGGCTACTTGGCAGTTCTGCAATAAACATGTGAGAGTTGTTTTGTTCCTGCTAGATAAGAACTTACAAGAGTCTAAATGGACTGAATAGGTTTGAAAGGAAATGAGATTTGGCTCAGGTTTTCTAATTTGTTTTGTTTTCTTGGAGGAAATTAAAGATTGGTAAATCACCAGAGAAGAGCAAGTAATCACAGGTGGGCATTGTTTTCTTCCAAATGCAGATGCTCACGTCTCAGTGCTAATGAGTCTTGAATCCAACCTAGCAACACAAGGAAAGATAGTGAAATACTAGGTAAACACCATTAATTGCAAGCAGAGTGCGAGTCCCTTGAGGGTGGGTGGGGGCGGGGACACAAGACCTCTGAAAGCTGGCACTTTCCACCTGCTTAAAGTTATAGCTCAAGGGTCCAGGACTGGCCATAGCGGGCACCGGGCAATCCCCCGGTGCACCTCACGGGTGGGGGCCGGTTTTGGGCCCCTGGGGCCGTTTTTGTTATCGGCCCTGTACCAAAATCGGCCGTAAACCGGCCCCGGCAAAGAGCTTGGGGGAACCTCCAATGCCCCCCCCCCCCCTAGGGGGCCAAGCACTTTGCCAGGGCCGGTAGTGGTTCCCAGTCCGGCCCTGCCAGGGTCCTGGTTCTCCAGGGGTGTGGTGCCTTTCAGTTGAAAGGGGTGAAATACAAAGGACCCTGGTAGGGGACTATTCAAGTTCAGAGTCCATTCAAGGCTGAGGGTACCTCTCTATTTCCATGCAATTTATAAGGCGATGCAAGCCACTGTATCACTTCAACTGCATCACTTCCCCTAAATGATGTTGGGAATAAAGGTGGGACTTGAAACTCCCCTTGTCAAATGCAACTTGCAGAAAGCTAGAACTCGCTTGGGACCCCTGATCTACAAGCTAACGAAGTGCTTTAGAATAAATGTCAACTCTGAGTAAACACTGAATTATGGTTCCGGCAAACCCTAACTCGCTCATCAAATGTAATTCTTATGGCCTCACACTATTTATGCCAGTAAATAACAATTGGAAGCAAAATGTATTTAAATAGCACATAGGGGGGGGGGACGCACCTTTCCGTATCTCACGGCACTGCACTGGAACGGACTTCCATTAGAACTTAGGCTGATCAAAGACGACACCATCTTCAGGAAGAAACTTAAAACTCACCTATTCCCTAAAAACTAACGCCATACCTAAAATCAGCTCCGGCTCCCGGCACCACTATGCCACAGCCTCAGCGCTGTGATATCCTTTTGGGATGAATGTCGGGCATTACAAATAAATAAATAAATACATAAATAAATAAATAGATATCAAAATAGTAATGGAAATGTAATCCGTAATCTCATCTGCAAAATGATTCACAGCATTTGTAACTGCATCTGAATTTATTGTGGGTGAGGTCATGAGTATTCCACTTTGTGTGCAGTTTAAGGTTTGCGTGACTGTTGAGCGAGTTATGGGTTGTGGTTAGGGGTGGTTGAGCCAACTAATTAATGGGAAAAGCCAAGCCAGATCCGAACCCAGAGTCTGGCTGGGCTCCACTAGCCCTTGCACGAAGCAAGCCCTCAAAATATTTTGGTAATCATAGAACATAGCAGCACGACAAGATGATGGACAGAGTGCTGAAACCTTTCACCCACCCCAGTCACAGATCTGGGTTAAATCCATCGTTCTTTTGCTCACCATGCCACCCTTGAATTATAATATGTAAAATCAAACAGAAGGGGGCAGATTTACAAGGCCCGTGCGCCACTTTTGTGTCATTATTATTATGGGAAAAGGGAAGCAAAAGTGACGCAAGGGGCTTGTAAATCTGCCCCAAGAAGTTTCCGCACAGCGTGAATCCTAAACCTGCATATTTGAAGTTGTTCTCATATCTGATAATTTAATTTTAAAAAGCAGTTTTCTAAAAGTGACGTCACAGGGGCCGATACAGAACCTTCTAGGCCAAGCTAAACGACTCCTCAAGCAGGCTCCGTAAAATTAAAAAAAATGTCAAGAATCACACGTTTTATGAAGCAGGGAAGCCGGGATTGATCCCAGGCTTCACTCATCAAACTCTGACAATGTTCATCGACAGCACACCAAAGTTGACACATTTACCAGTCACCTAACATAGGAAGACATCTATTCACTCTGCTGAAGGGTGCAGCCTCACCAGGTGGTGTCTGCTGGGAGCTTCCTTCATGAACTTTAATGTGATCGATCTGTAGGCCTAATGTACAGTTTCAAAGAAATATTGTTTGCGGCTTCGCGTCCTCTTTATGCTCGCAGCGATTTGTCGTCGACACAACCAGGGTAGATCTCACTGAAATCAAACTGCTTTTTAGCACCGGTGTTTGGCATTACAAGTGGCAAGGAGTGGAAGTTAAGCGTGATAGGGTGGAAGGGTCCCCATGGCAACAGTGGGCATGCACCCGCGAGGCTGAATGGAGCTGCTAGCTTTGCTTTGATACTGCAGGACCGCTCAGCTGCCAATACAGGGGGTTTCATGAAGGATGCGTCTTCACTCCAATAAAGGAGGCCGTTCAGGCAATAAACAACTTATACAGCCGGCACTGATATGGACAACAGTCGCAAACCGCTGTAGAGGGTAAAGGGATACTGCCTGAAAGCGAAACCTTTTTTTTTTTTAAAACGGTGTTTTATTATTTTCAAAAAAATAAAGGACCTGACATAAGCGAATACGCAAGGCAACATCAAATCAGGGCCGGCTCTAGGCTCATGGTGGCCCTGTGTAGGGAGCGTAGGTGGGGGCCCCGGAAGAGGGGGTCCGGACGGGGCGGAGCTCAGGAAGGTGTTTTGATAATACGTCCAGAAAAGTCGTTAGATGATTGACCAGTACCTGCGGCTGCTCCTACCCTTCCGAATTCGTCTCAGAACGATACAATTTAGGAGGAGGAGGGCATGATTGATTGATTGATAGGAAATCTGCCTTTTCAGAGTGGTCACCTCTTATTTTCTGTTCAATACTTTGCTCAATACTCGATGTTACACAATACTTGACCAACAGGAAGACATAGGAGCCCTATTCCTGATATTCCTTATATTGCTTAGGGCATTACCAAAAAAAAATCTCACTATATGGAGTACAAAGACAACCAGATCCTCAAACGATAAACACCTGCATAGTAATAAGCCCTGCAGAAGTTCCACAGTTGATCGAAACGCTTTGGATGTTATGGATGTTTTTTGAAAAATTGATAAAAAACTTCTTTTTTTTTAATTGGATGGTGTGTACTTTTTTATATTTGGATGGTGTGTATAGTAATTTAATTATATGAACTTAGAAGACATTTATCAAGACGTTACTTAAGCAAACCACTTTGTTGTAAAACTCCATAAAAATTGAGTGTGCCTTTCCCACTCTTCACGTAGTGATTTATTTGTGGGTCTTTGTTAAGGTTGACCACACAGGAAAGTGGGCACCAGCAACACATAGAACCTTGGTACAACTGATGATGCAGTACAATAGCCACAACAGCCCTTTGAAAATTAGACTTTTCACCATGACTGAGCAGAAATGTCAAACCAAACAGATGAGCACAATAGTCATACTCGTGGCAGTGTACGGGTGTGGCAAAAGGACTCGGGTTAATAAAGAGCAAAAGCAATAGGATGCATCTTTTGCTACCTGTTGTGTACCTACCCTACCAACACCTACATTTAAAGTCAGACTCACGTGATCAGCATTCACAGAGCAGAAATAAACAGCAGTACGAAACATAAACGCTAGCGGCGCGTTTTATAAAACAGTGGTGGGCTGGCGCTATCATCTTTGTCTCTTCCGACCGTGTTAAAAAACATAAGTGAACTTGTGTAATTTAACGTTCTCATGTAAAGCACCCCAAATCCTTCGGGTCTAGTTCGGATTATATAAAACTGCAAACATTATTTACACGTTCCAAACCTAATGCTCAGAGGGATGGGTCTTTCAGTAACCACCCGCACCCCTCTTTCTGTACGGGTGTCGCCTTACCTGGAACCAACCGGCCGTCTTTCCTTGCTTAGCAAAAAATGTGTTCCTCCAATTCAGACGTGATAAATATGGCAGCGTATGCAAGTACTTTAAACACATACTAGTGGAGCGTGACCACCGTGACGGGTCAGAGTTGCGCACTGCGCACAGCGCGCGGGGGCTGACTGTCCCAGGGCCGTCACGTCATTGGTAGTAGGGCTAAGATTGACGGCCCTGGTACCCAAACTGCTGGCTGGCTCAGTGGCTGGGCAAGTAAGTGAAACTGAAATTAAATAAACAACAACGCTGCAGTCCCATTGCTTGGGGTGGTATGCATAACTGGGTCGGGGCCCAGGGCGCCGGCTTCGAGAATTCAACCTGGCTGAGTGGTGTGTGACCTGACCCATCCGGTGCAGATTGCGGACCGGGGTCGGAGCCGGAGGCCGCCTAATCCTGCCAGGGGGCCGCCAGTGCCAGTGATCCTTCCGATCCCGATCCTCGTCGTGGCGGCCCCTGGGGTTTGGCGGCCCTGTGCAGGTGCACACTTTGCACATGCCTAGGGCTGGCCCTGATCAGATACAAGGCGTGCAATTGTAGACCATGTATAATACAGTGGACAACAAAATGAAGGGGGTTGGGGGGGTATTTCAGGCGAAATATCTCATCCAGTTACATCAAGGTTACCATCATGACAGAAAAGAAGAAGGGAAAGAAAGACCACAGAAACAGAAATAATGCGTGACTGAGTCATCAGAATAGAAAAAGTAAACTCGCTAGAGAAGGAGTCTGCTTCCCATATGTCACAGGTAAGGCAAATACCAGAGGGAGCTATTAGTCTGGGGTAATATGGGAGTCAGGATTTTCCATGAGCTAGCTAGGGAATCGTGGGGGTTGGTCCTGAGGCGTGGGAGGAAGTCATGAGATGGATCTTGCGTCTCTTTTATGCCGCTGTTGCGTCACTTTTGTGACGCAGCGGTGGCGCAAAAGATGCGCCATGGTGCGGGGTATTTACAACGTGACGCATCTGGGAGATGCATCACGTTGTAAAGCCCTGCGCCATAAGGAGGCGTTCCAGCGCAGGGCAGGCATTCCTGCGCAGGAACGTCTCCTAAAAGGGGCTGAGTGAAATCTACAAGATTTCACTCCGTCACTTTTAGGCCAATGCTGCGTCAAACCTCTGCACCTGCTTGAAGCAGGCATAAGGCTTGACGCAGCATTGGACAGATAGGGCCCCCCAGAGCATTGCTGGAGCTGCGTCGCGCTTGGAACGCAACTCCAGCAATGCGCCGCCTTTACGGCACGGATGCGTCACGTATCTGTGCCGTTTTTGCCCCATGGTGCGCCGCATTGTAAATGCAGCGCACCATGGGTGGTGGAGCTGCAGCGCACATAAACTGGCGCATCCTGGGGATGCGCCAGTTATTGTAAATTCTTCCCCTAAATACTTAAGCAGAATGGTGTAAGGCATCGTCAACACAGCAACCCTAAAAAAAGTTGCAGACACGTCCAACCTATCATGAGAAAACAAAGTATGAAAGGAAACTCAGGTGGCCGCCCCCAACAGATGTTGGTAATGGAAACTCCTTTACACTCAGCCCAGGCTGCCATCCCCTGAGTAGAATGCCACAGAACAGAAAAGGGAAGGGCGAATTCCCATACTAGAACAAGCATTTGCCTTAAGGATCCAACCATTTGTAGTGGATACAGTAGGTTTATCCACCATATGACGTAGGCAAAGGCCAACAAAGAGCTCCTCTCCCTTATGGAATGCTTCAATCCAAGCCAAATATATCCTGACTCCTCGATCAACATCTAAAGAATGAATAGACAACCCAAATGGGTCAGCGTCTCCAGAAGCTAAAGTAGGCGAAACTTAATTCAGAGAAAGGTGAAATCAAGATATGATTATACATTGAAAAGAATAAGGTTTTAATACCAATCTCTCGGGCAGGAGTATCAAATAAGGATCCCTACACAAACTGCTCAGATTTTACCCAAATATCTGGCAGGAATTTTGATCAAAAGAAATGACACCTTTCAAGTCAACAGTTTAAGGGCACCTCCTCTAATGACTGAAACTGAACACTGATCAGGCTCGAAGTACCAAGGACCATGGGAACATCTCATGATGGAATCATAGGTTGAACCCTGGGACGGGCCAACTCAAAGCCTCAAAACAGTCAAGAAGAATATTCCTCATAGAAAGATAATCTCAGACAAGGTTCCTCCATCTCCCTTACTGCTGCTGTCAGAACTCACTAACCTGTGTCCATGTGAGCTGATGCGGAGATGATGCAAAACTCACCAGACCCTTTCCTAGCCAACAGTAACAAAGCACAAATAAATCAACAGTACTTGACAACAAGGGGGGGGATTAAAGAAGATTGTGATGTTCATTAGCGCAGCAGGTCTTGTCAATCTTTGGACTATTGACTAAATGAGGAATAACAAATGCCCTTCAGACAGGTAACTAGTGCCAACCCTGAAACCTATTCTAAACACCAAACTTTGGGATCAGCTCAGTAAGTATAAGTTAAGTATTCAGATATAAGAGTTAGGAATGCAAATGTAAGCAACATTAAACATGCCCATTGAGATGCCAGAGGTGAAGGTGACAAATGTTTTATAAACCCATACTCCAAACATCGAGTATTTGAAAAGGACAACCAGAAACTGCATCGAGATTGTTCTTAATGCATCATTTTTTTGAAAGAGACCCAATGTTTTTTATATGGGGCCAACGCTGAGGGCTTAAGAGAGGCTTGAATGTCTAAAGATTCTTCTCTCCAGCTCCCCAATGCCACCACATTTAACCTCTCAGTTTCCAGGCCGGCAACCAGTGATCTTTTTCAAGAGGAGGGGAATCTTCGGAAAGGTATGGAGAAGGCCCTGATGCCGAGACATCCACAGGGCATCGACTACACATGTCTCCGGACAATTGACCTCAGTACAAAAGATCGGTAACAAGACATTGTTCGGTGAGGCAAAAAGTTCTATACACGCCTCCCTGAAACAAAGACAAATCTGACTGAATTGTGGATGGGAAAGATGATACATCATCTAACAGGGACGATTGCAACTCAAGCAACCTGCATGGTGATTCCTCTTCCCCTGAATGTAAACTGCCTTCAGTGCCATCAGGTGAGATTCAGGGACAGATTTCTATTTATTTATTTTAAGGTTTTATAGAGCGCGAACTTGACCCGTGAGGGTATCAGAGCGCTTTACATATTCAAAGGGTAGTATAGAGCGTAGTATATCACAGGACCTGTACATCATAGAGCTTACAGAATTGGGGGGCCATAAGGTGGGCAGGAGATTCCAAACAATACTATACAATTGGGGAAGGAGAGACTATACATCGGGGCATTTTACAGAGACAAGGCCACCATGTCTATTTAAATAACACCTTGTCACCTGATTGTCCGTCCTGACTACCAAGTTCATTCCCTGAAGTTGGGCTGAAAATACTGAAGAGCCTTCCACACCACAGCCAGCTCCTTCCAACTGAAGGAGTGAAAACGTTCCGCCTGGGTCCTAGCACCTTTGGCTTTTTGGTCTTTCAGAGTCGCAACCCAGCCCTAAAGACTGGAATCTGTTGCTAACTGAGGTAGGATACTAGAAGGTAGCCCCTTTCTCTAAGTTTTGTACTTTTAACCACCACTCATACTCCACTGTCAGAATAACTGAGATCTGAACCTCGTAATTGGTGGACATGAGAGACCAATGTTAGAGCAAATGATTTACTAGTGGCTTGAGAATACACCTTGCCCAGGAAACCACTTCAGTTGTTGAGGACATCAAACCATGTACTTTCAGCCATAATTGGACTGTAGCTGAAGCCTGGAACAGGAGAAGACAGAGACTGGATTGTAGAGAGTTTCAGTTCAGTTCAGTTCAACTTTATTTCGGCTAATATAGCCATAAAAGCAGGAAGTACAAAGACAAAAGGAAAACATTTACAGACAAATATATAAAATGCCCTTGACAACAATTAATCACATGAACACATTACAATTAATATGATGGGGCAGAGTAGCAATTGATTCAGTAGCAAGTAATTTTACATTACTACATTAAAATCTAGGTAATTCAATAAGAAAGGTTATTTCATAGTTAAAAGCCAGACTAAAAACCAGGGTTTAAAATCTTTAAAACCACGCATTTTTACAAAAAGTGAACTCAGTGCATTCTACATTTTCTAATGCTAGATGGAGGAAGCTACAGATTCCTAATATTGTATTACGGTTTGTATCCAAGTCGTTTCCTGATGAGATACACGTTAAATAAAAACCTGCTTATGCAAAAAACTACCTGTTGTGAGGTATTAGACTTAATGATACGCTCTGCCTCTTTATACGACCTGACACCCATATTTTTGCAGAGGGATGTAATCCAACGGTGCCTAGGTAAAGTATAAGCCGAGCAAAAAAACAATAGATGGGCATCATCTTCCTTTGCCTTTAGTGAGCAGAGGGTACAGAGACCATCATCATTTTTACCTCCCCATCTACATGTATACGCATTAGTCTGTAATACCCCATATCTAAATTGCAAATATAAAGTTTTTGCTAATGGTGATCTTATCTCATCCATAAATGGTTCAAATACAGCGTTATCCTTTATAGTCAGAAATTTCTGAGTCAATACGCCAGTAGATGGACAGTGGGATGGCTCATCGTTGACATAGGACCAAAAAGTAGACTTTAGAACCTTTTTACACACTAATGTCATATTCTGGGGTTCGTCCCAAAAATGGGACAGCCCTAACCTGGTACACCAAAATTCAATATGTTTTAACCACTCTATTTTCTTGTACTCATCAATCTGGATAATTTCTGTCAGTCCACTTTTATAGTTACACAGTTCCGGGGTTGTCCATAACCTTACCCAATACAGCAATGGCCTAAGAACTGCTTGGTAATCTGTCCGCTTAAAATCCAAATCCAGAAATACTGGGACTAGGGGGGTTCTGGTTAGTATATTTAGTAACCTGCGCAAAAAGTGGTTTTCTTCCCGTTCAAAGTTGTGTTTGCAGCAGTGCCCCCAAACCTCAGCACCATAAAGTGCAGCTGATTGGGCCTTTGCCTTAAATACTTCCAGTACCGGCGTGATAGCTTTAGAATAACTATCTCCATGCACTTTTAGGATGGGCATCGAGTTTTGTTTAAAAGCCACCCTACTTTTTGTCAGATGTCCCTTCCATGAAAGGTTACTATCCAGCATAATACCTAGATAGTTAAAACTCCCCACGTGTTCCAATTTTTGATTATTTAAGGCCAAATTCTTCCCAAAGGACTTTTGCGGGTTTATGGACATATATTTTGTTTTAGATGAATTTATTTCTAACCCCTTCTTTATGCAGTAACCATGAAATGAATTCACCAGATTTTGAAGACCCTTCGGAGTCTGTGAGATGAGGATTGTATCGTCGGCAAAGTGTAATGCCGTAATTGCCTCATCTCCTAGCTTCCGGGAGTTATGGTTGCAATCCCTTAAATAAGTAGGTATATCATTAACATACAATGAAAAGAGCGTGGGCGCCAGCACACAGCCTTGACGCACACCACGGCTCACAGGTATGGGCTTCGAGAGTTCACCTCTCTTTCCCCATCTAACTTTAGCATAATTCCCTGTGTGTAATCGAATAAGTTCTTTAAGTAGCTCGCCAGGGACCCCAATTTCTCTTAATGTGATCCACAGAAGATTCCGTGGGACGAGGTCGAAGGCGGCCCTCAAGTCTATAAATGCCACGTACAGACTGCCCTTTCTTATATTAATATACTTCCAGCAGATACACGTGAACCTAAACACTTGATCTACGGTACTGATTTTTGATCTGAACCCTGCTTGATATTTAGACAATATCTGTATCCCCTCCATCCATTCTATGAGTCTATTTAAAATATGTCTGGCAAAAACCTTCTGTAAAAAATCAATTAAACTGATTGGGCGATAATTGCCCGGATCATAACAATCTCCTTTTTTAAAAATTGTTATAATTTCTGCCCCTTTCCAACTGTCAGGGATTGGTGTTCTAGCCACTATAGAATTACATAAGAAGTTAATGTATGGCCCCCATACTTCCACATCATGTTTTAGTAGATCTGTAGAGAGTTTGTTCCATGTAGTCACAGATGAACATACGCTTTTCAGTATCAGAAGATGCGCCAATGAACTGTTCCTTCTGGGACGGAACCAGCTGTGTCTTCTGGGTTCAGCACAAACCCAGATCTTGAAGTAGATTGGTCGCTCTCTGAACTGCAGCTTCAACCTTAGAGAAAGAAGAATACATATTAGACTATCATCAAGATGTGGAAATATGGATGCCCCACTCATTTGAAGAGCTACAACAATCCGGGGTAAATATTTTTGTGAAGGTTCTTGAAGACGTGGAGGGACTGAATGGCAAGGCCTGACACTAGAAATGTCTGGTTCCCACAGCACATCTCAAGTACTGTTGATTTTTTGAGATTTATAGGGACATGATAATAGGTTCCCTGAAGATCCAGCGTTGTGAAAAGGTCACCCTTGTTGATTAAAGGAATTGTTGACTGGAGCAAAAATATGGGAAAAGCCTCTAGTGTGATGAATTTGTGTTAACAGTTCCAGATCCATCAAAGGACGAAGTGAACCATCTACCTACAGAACTAGGAGAAGACTTTAATGAACGTATTTTTTGCTAATGTCGAGGCACTGGATATATCTCCTTCTTTAGAAGTATATTTTCTATACCTCCCAGCGGTGCCTCTCTCTTCACTGTGTCTTTTGATAAGGGGGTGGGTTTGAATGAAGGTATTGATGCAGAGTCCTTGAAAGGAATCATGTACCTCTCGTGAATTATTGACAGTACTCATTGATCTAAAACATTTTTGATCCATTGGGGAAGAAAGAACTTTAGTCTTGCTCCAAATATCATATAGTCATTTTTGGGATGGTTCTTAAGCATACTGTGGTTTTGTGGTCTGGATTTGCCAGCAAACCACCCCTCTGACGTCGGGATTGGCAATGAAAGAGGAGTGTGTTGTCTTTACTCTGCTAGTAATTCTGCTTGTGCATCAATAACTTTTTTGACAGCGAGAAATTTAAATGGATTCAAAATCATTTTCACTTCCGCTGATCTCTGGACCATCTGATTAAACTTCTCTACAAAGATCTAAGACCATCAATGGAAGTTTGTGATTAAGAGAACTCTGACTAACTTCTACAGTTTAATCCAAAGAAATCAGCGTCCAGCCACTGTTGCTGCTACTGAAAGCGTAGCTAACCTCAAGGTGTCAAATGAAACATCTGAGAGAAACTGAGAATCTCCATCTGAGCCAGTATCAGAGTCAAGTCACTTCTTTCTTCCAGGCTATCATGTAATGTTTCAGAGTCCTTGGAGAGAATTTCAATAGCCTAGGCAGCAAATGTGTAGGACCCTCTTTTTAAATTTGAAGCGGCTTAAGATTTTCTGAGAGAAGACTTTATTATTCTATCTAGCACATCAGAGATCGGATATTCCTCTGATTCAACGGGTGAAGAGGAAGATATGGAGACAATATTGAATTACCTTTAGGAGTTTGAGGCAACTTTTCATCAAAGTCCTCAATCAGATATCTTTTATTAAGAAAGCTTGGGATACCAGACTCTTCAATCCCTTCCAACTCTTTGAGAATGATGTCCTTAATCATATTGTGTAGAGGACGATCATTCACTGGGGTAGCACTTTACTGTGCATTAGAGCCCTCCCGCTTATGTGGCTCTTGCTGAAACCTCAAGACATAACAAATATGTGGAAATAAACCCTGAAAGTTTCTCCACTGGACATCCGTGCCCTTTGGGGAACAGTCTTGGTCATTCATCTAAGTCCCCCACTGCTCTCTTAGCCTGGGATTCATTTAACCCCTTCGCTGCTGATGACGAGCTGAGCTCGTCATCAGCCACGGTGGTCGTGTGCGGATGACGAGCTGAGGTCGTCATCTAACTCGGCTTTTTGAAAAAAGCCGCACAGAGGAAAAATAACCGCCGCAGCGATGCGGTTAAAGAAGCATCAGCTACTTATTTAATTAATGTTTGGCTGTCATTTTTAGCAATTTAGAGGGCCTCCTTCTGCTCTTGCTGCTCATCTATGTGGTGCTGCTTCTGAAGTCACTGGCTTCCAGAACTCAAGTCCATCTTAGCAGTTACAAGCAGTGCTAAAAGCACCACAATACCTATTTATTGTGGTTTCCAGGTTACCAAATCTTGTGTTGGGCGAGAATTAGAACCTGAAAAACCGGTCTGCAGCCTTTCCCACAGTACAGGAGCGCAATGCAGTCCATCGGACTCAGGATACCAAACAATAGCTCCCGAATAACATTCTGCATCATGCACTACAATAAACCCAGCCCATCACAAGAGTGGGGAAGCGTGACTCCAGACATTGGAGAACAACTGTTCACCCAGCTAAACAATAAGGAGCATAACTACACATTAGTTAAAAAAAAACATAAAGCATGTGCATGGGTGTCAATTCATGGAAATGACGGGGATAATGGAAATTACATCATATACCCTTTGACCTTAAGGACATCACAGAAAGTAACTCCATATGACCGTTGACCATGATCTTTTTAAAGGTGTGTCTGTCACATCAGCCGAATATCACATTCACACTCTCTTGCAACCCCTTGAACCTATTCTAAATCATTCTTACCCACATGAATTCACTCTTAGACCCACTCATACTTAATAATTACGGACACTCAGGCCCAGTAAAACGTATGTTTTTCACCATGTTTGTGTCACTTTTGTGTTAGGGGTGGCATCTAATATCCAAAGCAAATCCCGATTTGCATTGGATAGTATCCTATAGTAACACAAAATTTCTCTACACACTGCTTTGTGTTGTTTTACGTCAAGTGGTGTCGTGTAGTTCCTATATATCATATACAGGATCTGCGCATTTGGATACATAACCTGTGGGTTTGGTGGCAGACTGGGTCTGAGCACCCCCACCCGATATGTTAGCCTGTTTGCATTAGGTAGCTCACAGTGCCACTAGAATCTCCTCTTATCGGGGAGAGAATAGTTTCTGGCAACCTCAGAACATGTAAACCCTGATCCCTCAGGATCCGGGAAATAATATACTACTTTTCGCTCAGTCACTCATGCTCACTTAGTTGGTCTCAGAGATACACAGAATAAACAGTCTGGGCGTTTCAATAAGGATTTATTGAACAGTTGTTAATCTAGTGTAGAATAGATTCGTTGTTACAACCATCAGACAGGTCAGAGATATATGATTAGCAGTACTGCGAAAGTAGAGGGAGTGTACAGTTCTACCATTTTGCAGTAATCATGAGTATATACAAGTACATAAAACACATGATAAGAAAGTGCATACTCCTACGATGCCTCCTTAACTAGATGTACCTAAATGTACCTAGCATCTATGTTATGCCAAGAATCCCTCTAAGGTCTAGTCAACCCCATTACCTGAGAAAGTAGAAAATATGGGACCCTATCCTAGTCTTGAGTTGGACACCCAGCGAAGGATTTTAGACCACTGCTAGCTAGTCGTCTGCATGCAGGAACCTCAGCATCTCTGGTCTGTGTGTCAGCCAGGAAGATACGGTCTCCTCTGTCTGTCTAAGCATGACATGATGTATATATACCCACAGGTCTACCCAGGGGTCCTACCTTGCTGTGTTACTGTGTCGGCCTAAAAGGATGACGTTGGGGTTGAACTTTATACATAGATATTATACAGGAGATGTTCTTCCTGCTGGCAGTCAGCATAATGCATGAGTTTCAAACTATGGAAAAACCCACGTTCTGAATGCAGTGTTGTATCTAGGTTAAAGGTCAGTCCCTATGAACCGTTATGTATGTAATGTAGGGAAGGATAAAGGTGAAACGTTGCAATGTTGCATGCACATATATAGGGTACCTATATGGAATATACCAGTGGGCATTTCATGGGTAGCGCACCCACCTATCGGTTTTGCCGCAATTCCCTATCTACAAACTTTGGTTGAGAATTTGTGGCAAAATCGTACAACTATTCGAGGCAGGCATAATGAGGAGAAATGTTTTAATTTCTCTTTGTTATCAAACTTTGCACTTGTGCTGTATTGTACAGCACACATTCAAGGTGGGAAAAGCCTTAAAGCATAGTCTTTGTACTGTAAGTCAATACTTTCAGTACAAAACCTATGCTTCAGAGAACGCGCACACTCTTGCACTGTCCCGCAAAGGTTTGTGCATTGTTGCATTGCTGCCTAAAGTGCACCAGCACACAGGGTGGGAAACAATGCACCATATGCGAATACATATTGTGCATTTTTCTCTTTCCTATTGACACACGGCAGCGCATCATGTTTGGTGCAACATTGCCTTGCGACAAAGAATAGTAATTTTGGACCTCAGTGTGGTGCCGGTATACTTATTGTGACAACCCACTTCTTATGGTCCACCCTTCATTTTCTTGTCCTTTGTTAGAGGAACCAAGTCACTGCCTCAATTCCAGAGTGATAATTGTGGATATGAGGGTGGCTTGAAACTGCCCTTTTTAGGTTTCGCTGGGGGGCGGAGCCGTTAGGCTCCTCCTCCAGAGAAATCTATTGAGTACAGTAAGGCACTATGGAACACGCCCCCCGTCCCATTGGCTAGCTCCATAAATGGAGCCTAGCCATTGGACGAGCGGCCTGTCCATCAATGCCGGACCAGACACGGGGGCGTTCCCGAGATTCTTTGGCTTTTGCCGACGTCACGCGACGCCGGGAACGCCCCCGAGTCTGGTCCGGCCGGGCCGTGCTTGCTGCTGTCCTGCCTTGTGTCCCTCCTCCCGCCGTCCCCACGTTTCCCGCCTCCCTCCCGCCGTCCGTTCCTCTCGTGTCCTTTCCCGCCCCCCTCCCGCCCCCTGTGTCCTCTCCCGCCCCCTCCCGCCGTCCGTTCCTCTCGTGTCCTTTCCCGCCCCCCTCCCGCCCCCTGTGTCCTCTCCCGCCCCCTCCCGCCGTCCGTTCCTCTCCCGCCCCCCCTGTCCTCGTAGGCGCTTGTGGTTTAGGGACGGCGTGACGGTGTCCGGGCTCCGAGCCTTGGTCTCGCGCCCCTCATGTTACTAAGGCAGGCTAGACAGGAGGGGTTGGCTCGAGCTCTGCTATGGGCGGGGTGTTAGAAAGAAAGAGGGCGTGGTTAGCTCCAGAGGGTTGGGTGAAGGATCTGGCCCGGCGCGAGGCGCTCACAGTTAAGAGTCCCATCGAACGAACGTCCGGAGTGGTTCCACGAGGCAGTGGGAGGCGATTTGCACGGTGTGCGCGTGGTAGCCTGCTGTCCTGCCTTGTGGAGCCCGTGCTGCACATAGCGGCTATTCCGGAGCTGGAGCTGCCCGAGGAAGGTGAGCGCTCCGGGGGTGGCTGGCAGGACAGGCTGGGGCTGCAGAATTATTGAAAGAGTTCCCGACCCCCCTCCTGCTGTCCGTTCCCGCCCCCCCCCCCAACCCTGGGAAAAATTGACGTTTTTGAGTTGGGTAGCAATAAACACCTGCTATGTCTCACGTGAGCTATGTTACATGCACATTTGTATCAGCAGAGGGACGTTATTACATAACACCGCGATGGCTCGCTGCATAGCTACGGTGCCAGTGGCACTAATGGAAAAAATAAAATCCTTACTCTTGGTTGGGTAAAGGACAGAGACAATTGAGGTACGGTGGGCCACTCCGTGCACTGTAGATGGTGCTGAACTAAACATACATATGCCACAGTATTTAGAGTCACACTTTTTGCGGAGTATCGTACCTGGGTTAATATTTATGCCTTTACCTTTCTAATATCTGTGAAATGTCAATTTGATGTAAGATCAGCTTGTCAGAAAATCACCCCTGCACTTGGTTGTACAGGGGCAGTGTGAGCACAAGGACAGGCCTATCAACTTGCGGTGTTTACTTGTCGGCGTGATTAATCCATTTACAAGTCTAATAGGCGCCTGGTACCGTCTACGGCGAATTTCGATCGACTTGGATTATCGGCTGGTAATTTGGAGTGTTCAGTGTTCATGTTTGAGTGGCCCTTTAACGTTCTCGGCCGGTGGGGCTGGGACTGGTGAGAGGGCTGCGCCGAGCAAGGGTTGTCCAGAGGAAGACCAGCGGCTGCACGCACAAGTGCGAAAATCTGCTGCAGTGGTAGGCATTCCCGGGCCCCTTTGAATCGTCACTTCATATGTGCGTGTGAAGAGGTTCTACTTGCAGCTGACGTCTGGCAGTCAGCAAACCTCTTGTGCTGCAAAAAAACAAACATCCTGAAAATGAACACGCTTCTGGGAGATATTAAAGCTCATTGTAAGGGAACCCTGGGACAAATTGACGTTTTTGAGTTGGGTAGCAATAAACACCTGTTATGTCTCACGTGTGGAATTGTTAGTTTTACTCCCTGGACAATTTTCTGGAAAGTTTCCCCTTCACAGTTCATTGCACGTATTTCGTTTTTTTTTCTCCTTCAATAAATGACCCACTTAAAAAAAAAAAACAATTGAAAGCTTTCGCTTTCAACACTTTTAGTTTTGACCCTCTCACTTTGCACCTTTTCGTCTTCGGTCCGTTCTTTATCAACTCATTCACTCACTGTATCAGTTGAGATATTTTGCAAAATAGTAGGCTCGTTGTTTTCGGAAATAGTTAATCAAGGAAGTTATGTAATGCAACTTTTATTTTTTCGGCTGTCTGCCTGCCTGCAGTGTCCGTGGTCCGTCTGTCTGTGTGTGTGCCTGCAGTGTCCGTCTGTCTGTGTGCGTGCAGTGTCAGCCTGTCTGTGTGTGTGTCTGCAGTGTCCGAGGTCCGTCTGTCTGTGTGCCTCCAGTGTCCGTCTATCTGTGTGCCTGCAGTCTCTGTCTATCTGTGTGCCTGCAGTGTCTAAGGTCCGTCTTTCTGTGTGCGTGCTGCAATGTCAGCCTGTCTGTTCGTTCCCCCAGCAAAAAAAAGTGAGCAACCACTGTCAAGACAACCACAGTGTCATGGAGCAGCCCCTCTCCTATCTGTTCCTTCCTTCAACAAATCTCGCACAGGGTGAAACGCTGAAGATGCGCCACTCCGTGCCAGCAGGAAAAAGAAACAACCCTTGTGTCTAGGTTTACAATGTCAACCGGCCAGGATACGGTGCCTGTCTGTGGGCCTGTAGTGTCCGTCTGTCTGTGTGCCTGTAGTGTCCGTCTGTCTGTGTGCCTGTAGTGTCCGTCTGTCTGTGTGCCTGTAGTGTCCCGCTGTCTGTGCGCCTGCAGTGTCCATCTGTCCGATTGCAATGTCCGTCTATCTGTGTGCCTGCGGTGATCGGCTGTCTGCCTGCCTGCAGTGTCCGTGGTCCGTCTGTCTGTGTGTGTGTCTGCAGTGTCCGTCTTTCTGTGTGCGTGCTGCAATGTCAGCCTGTCTGTTCGTTCCCCCAGCAAAAAAAAGTGAGCAACCACTGTCAAGGCAACCACAGTGTCGTGGAGCAGCCCCTCTCCTATCTGTTCCTTCCTTCAACAAATCTCGCACAGGGTGAAACGCCGAAGATGCGCCACTCCGTGCCAGCAGGAATAAGAGGACTTTGCAAACAGCAAAAAAAACTGGAGCACATTAAAACTTGGCTGTGCAGCCAAAGTAGTATATTATAACCAGCCACGTAAGAGGGCCGATCTGCGCTTGCGCAGAGTCCCCATCTCCAGACCTCACACGCGTCACCCAGCATCACAGGCACTGGTCACGCTCGAACCCACGCCATCTTAAACCTTTGCACCTAGGGTCTCCGTGCAAACCAGAGCGCTCCACAGCCCGGGGATGAAGCGCTGTGTAAATGTCACAGTGCAGTACATGGTATAGGCCAATTCTATACAGTACCTGCTTCAGTGCACACTTGCACTGAGAGCAACTGCTGTGCTGTGAGAGCTGTGTGGGCGGATGGCTGTGAGAGCTGTGTGGGCTGTGAGAGCTGTGTGGGCTGGGAGGGCTGTGTGGGCTGTGAGAGCTGTGTGGGCTGTGAGAGCTGTGTGGGCGGATGGCTGTGTGGGCTGTGAGAGCTGTGTGGGCTGGGAGGGCTGTGTGGGCTGTGAGAGCTGTGTGGGCTGTGAGAGCTGTGTGGGCGGATGGCTGTGTGGGCTGTGAGAGCTGTATGGGCTGTGTGGGGTGTGAGGGCTGTGAGGCCTGTGAGAGCTGTGAGGCCTGTGAGAGCTGTGAGAGCTGTGTGGGCTGTGAGAGCTGTGTGGGCTGTGAGAGCTGTGTGGGCTGTGCGGGCTGTGAGAGCTGTGTGGGCTGTGTGGGCTGAGAGAGCTGTGTGGGCTGTGTGGGCGGAGAGCTGTGTGGGCTGTGAGAGCTGTTGGCAATGTAAATAACAATGCCATTTATTTATAAGTAAAAAAAAAAAAGAAATGTCATGAGCAATGCCAATAACTCGAACTTTTCCAAAGGCGAAACCATTGCATTGTAAATGCTTGTTTAAACAGATATGAGAAAAGCCTACAAGATTTTGGCTAGCATCTACTCTTTAGCTTAATTTGTATTGTATTAACTGTACTTGGCTGTCGCATGCACAGTTGCATTGAGTAGCGGCTACTATAACAATAAGCAGAAATTTCAGCTACCTACTGGAGTACCTGAGCCAGTCCAGAGTTTTCATTGCATGCTGGGATGTATAGTTCTGTCTGACCATTATAAAAAAAAGCAAGCATTGCTATAGCGATTAGGTCATTTTGGACCATTAGCTTTACAAATGTTTTTTAACCATGCTGCGCAGCAACCCTGACTAATGTAAAAAAAAATAAAAGACACTGACTCAGCTGCCCACGTACTTTTGTAGGTGCACACGCCATCATCCGTGCGCATATAGAATGACACATATGCTTTTTAGTACCAGAAGACAGAAATGCGCAAAAGTCTCTTTTGTAAAGTGAGGCGGCAGGACAGGAAACCTAATCAGTGGGGATGAGACAAAACAGGGGAGGCTGATGAAATGTGGACTCCACACACAGGAAATAGCAAAATAGGAGGGGGGGGAGAGAGACAGAAGCAACACTGGGTTGGGAAAAAGCAATGTAGAAGGCGTGGGTTTTGGAAGGAAAAACAGAGAGGCAGGAGGAGGGTGCTGATGGGGAAGCAACACAGAGGGTGCAGTGAGGCAATGGGAAGAAAGCACATAGGCAAACACAGCAGTGAGGTGGAGGTAGATAAGCTCTCAGGTGGTAAGTCCCAAAAAGAGTGCAGGAGAAAAGTACACTGGGAAGGCAGCTCAAAAACACATGCACTCCAATGGAGTTCTTAACACAAAAGACAAAAAAGTAGTGTTTGAAAAGCAAGCAATGAAACCAGAGATGCCAGCCAATCAAAGAGATGGTTAAGAGGCAATGCTCCATGGGAGGGACAAACACCAAACTGACAAGCTGGGGCACGAATAAGAAGTAACCAAATGAGAACAACAGGAAAGCCAATCAAAGATAAGCAGTTGACAGCTACCTAGCCCATCTATGTTGTTGGCTAGCCACAATATACCTCACAACAGACAACACATGAGCTGTATAGTGTGTCCGACCTAAAAAAGACAACAAGTCTCAGAATTGAAAGAAAATTCCTGGACTGGCAAATTCCTGGACATGCATGGAACTGGGAAACTTGAAGTCTCTGCAAAAAGTGGATAGAAGCTGCAATTCGATATCCAGAGTTCTTGTGACCGACCTGATTACACTCTAATTCAAGGGTGACAGTGGAAAGCACAGCGTAACTGCAGAGTTGGACTGCATCTGCATCATAAAAGTGCATTGACCCAGAAGTAAATGCTCCATAATTGACATTTGATTCAGATTTTAATTAGGGCTCCTGGTTTTATGGTATTTATATTTTTGTCATTTCCATCTGTATTTATCCATATTTATTTTTTGATAATGGTACTTGTATTTATCCATATTTATTTTAGGGTTAGTAAAAAAATGAAGCTAAAATGTGTATATTTTTGCATTTATTTAACCAGTTAATGTGCACTTGTGCCTGAATGCCTGACATGTTTCGATGATATATACACACTAAGATGGTAAAAAATGCACTTGTAAGAAAATATCTAAATTTTAGTATCAAGGTTGTGCAAATCTACTGCTGTTTAAGGCTCTTTACTAAAATCCCTATATTTTTGTAATCCCCTTGCCTGTCAATCCGCACAGCTATTGTCCTGGCAGTCTTGATTGACAGCATATAGAATCACACAAAAACATCCACATTTCCGTTTTTATCCACATTTAAAAATAAATACAGGCAGAAAAAAATAATGGTTTTCTGTCTGTATTTATCTGTGTAAAGCAGTAAAAACGGAAAACAGGGAGCCCTAATGTTAATAAATGTTACCCAGCGGCACCCTTGAATCTTCTTGAAACCTTAAGTTTCACTCATTGTGAGTTTCACACCTTTAAACGCTGGGACGAACTGTCGCTCATAGCAGGCGGTATGTCACACCAGCTAATCATGGATAGAAGGTAATTACGTGCTCCAGATGAACCTACGTTTAACTCCGGAGTATTGATGAGGCTGCATTACATTCTCCCGCCTCAAGGGGAGCTCTCATGTAGAACACTTCAGTTCATGGAAAGCACAGCTCAACCCACATCAAAGCTCTGCTCCACTACGTGAGAACTGTGGGCCTTATTTCTAAACTTTTGCCGTAGGGCAGCGCTACAGGCCTTCCTGCTGCGCTGTCCTACGGCAAAAGAAAAGGGCAGGAATGCACCATATCTATCAGATATGGCACATTCCTGTCCTTTTCCCCTGTGCCGGCGTACAATGAGTTGCAGTTTGCAAACGCAAGCACCTTTGCACCATGGTGCAAGGGTGCCTGCGTTTTTATGCAGGAAGGCAAACCTTCCTGCATAAAAACAATCACAAGAGGCGTTTTTCTCTTTCTATGTGTGCTGCAAAATGCAGCACACATAGAAAAAAGAAAAACGCGGCGAAATAAAGAAATTTCTCCTCAATGTGCCTCTCATTAAGTTTTTGGCGCTGCCTCAGAGTTACGATTTCTTGTAAATCTGGGGCAATGTGAAAAAGCCATGGATGTTGCTGGGAACGCCACCAGCAACACCCATTGCACACTCCTTTAACACAGAAAACGATGTTAAAGAGGCCATATTTACGAGGCAGCATTAGGCCAAAAAAAAGTGGCTTAGTGCTGCCTCGTAAATATGGAGGAGGCTCCTGCGCCACAGAACGTCACAAAAAGTGACATTACGGCGGCAAAAGGGACTTCATAAATGAGGCCCTGTACATTTTCCACATTGATTCTTTACAACAGGCAGCTCGCTCAATTATCATTTCACTGCACTTTTTCATCATTTTCCAATTTAAAACATCCCTGATGACACTTTCCATGTTGTTATTGCGGTAAAAGAGTGTTTGATACCACTTCCTGAGATGTCAACAAATGTACTAGTTAGTTCTCCTACTCACAATGGCGAAAACCAGAGAGCTCTCATCTGCCACTTCCCACTACCGCTCCATCGTCTTTCCACTGCTTGAACCCACACACAGCCTGCAGTGTGAGCTAATATAACCCCACAGCAAGTATATTGTTCCATCCTATCACAAACAAATCAGATGCTGCACAGACACCATAACGTGTAGCCAGGGGCATAGCTTGGTCGGTATGGGGGGGGGGGGGATTTCCCTACAATGCTGGGACATCTTAATAAAACACATTATATGAGAAGCAGGACATGAGGGGGCTTAAGGGGCAGTGGAAAGAAAGAGGAGTGCACATTGTTAGGGGGACTTAAAACGCAATATTTTTCAAACTGATCAACCTTTTTTAAGGCCCTCAAAACAGAAATGAGAGTGTGTGTGTTTTTCTCAGTGTGGGCATGTGAAAATCCCAGACACTTCACATTACCCGACTGAAATCACTTGTACCAAACTATTTACTACATAATACATTTTTAGAGGAGTATAACACTCCAAACACCCCCTGGAGCTACGCCCCAGGGTGTAGCACACTCTGCTGATGCAATTTGGTGACACCACAAATTCATTTTTAATTGTACTCAATCCCACAGCGCAACCAAGCTTTGCCAATTCTTGCTCTAACACAATTTCAGGCACTTTCGATAGCTATGAGAGAACCAACTAACTGAGCAAGCAAACTGCTTTAATCAGTTTCCTAAATGCCATGTCTTTTGGCTGGTGTCTGCAGAGCTTTGGGTAATATATGCAGCTGATCTCCACTTGTTCTGGGATTTCCGCTATTAGCTCAGCAAGAGTACATTCTGTGCTGAACACAGTATGTGTTTTGCTCGGTAGACAGCATCTTCAGCGTTTTCCCTATGTAGCTGGCAATAGACGTCTCATTGTGCTGTTGTGTTTTGTTACTTTGGTTTATATTGGCTTAGACTATTGCACCCTACACCAATCACTTGTAGTCTTGCCACTAAGGGGGGCTTTGTTGCAGCTGTTATCTGCTTTAGACCATTGCAGTTGACTACAAAGGTATATTTTGGCATACCATCTCCTGGCCGTCCATTGTTTTTAGTTATTGTTCCCACAGCTGCGGCCATTGCAGGTAAGAGCAGTAGGGCGAGGGGGAAAGGGAGGCGGGGTTTCGAGAGACGACCACAAGTGAAATTGAATTATTTTATTTTAATTTCCCCTCTGCATCGTCTCTCGAAATCCTCCTCCACCCCTCCTCACGCTCTTACCTGCACGGGCCGCGGCTGTGTTCCCAGTATATGGTACTCCAAGGAGGGTGAAGGTGTGTGTGCAGTCAAACTTCTGTTGAACCCATGGGCATGAATGGTGTCAGAGGGAGTAGTAGGTGGTCTGTGGCTCTGCATGTGGTACATTATCCCAACAGAGCACCTTTATGGGAAGCGATAAACTTTGCAACCTTCCTACAAACCATTGGAGGTACAGAATATCACGTAGAGAATATTGAGTTACCAGAATATCATAGCCAGACTATTAAGGAACTCCATATAGATAGGTACGTGTAATAGTAAGTATAGGTTCGCCATACGTAACTCCACATACATGTACCTTGACGATATATATATCTTCATGGTAAATTGGTGGGGAGTTGAAAGGGGTCATATGGCTCGAGCAGTCATAATCAGAGTAGGGAATACTGCAGAGGCAGGATCCCAGTCCAGAGGGTCATAGGCCCTCCCAAACAAGGTCAGTCCACACAGAAGGGATTTTCAAGGGGTCACAACATGGAGTCTTTTCAGCAGCACTGCATGAAGAGGTCCCAGGCCTCCTTGGGAATGATGACCAGAGACACCTTCCTGTTACAGCACCATGCAGGAGACAAGGAGACGCGAGAGAGGCAATGGGCAACCTTAGCGATTTAAACCGATGTCTTCTTTGATCTCATCACACATGGTGCAGGTCGCTCTAGGGGGAGTCTTCATTTACGCTACGAAGCAATTGCAAGTCTCAGGCAACAGCCGTCTTCTCAGAGCAAATGTCCTCACTACAGTGCAGAAGGTCTCAGGATTTGGGCAGAAGTATGAAACGATCAGTACAACCAGTCACTCTACTCCTTCTCTGTCCAGGCTGTAGGAGCAACAGAGACCTGTCCTCAGTCCCTGGGGAGAGAGTCAATGTAACTTTCCTCTGAAAGCATCCTTTCTCTACAATGGTGTACCGAGCTTCTTAAAAGCCAAAACGCAACTCTGAACTGACCAAAAGTGACTTTCTATGTTCAGAAAAGTGGTAACCAAGCCAACTCAGCACCCATGTTGAAAGCTGATCCCAATCATTCCTTAGTCATCTTCCTGTAGTTGTTGTACAGCTCCTTGGCAACCAGAAACCAAAGATGCACCATCACTCTTGTTTGCAGAGGACCACAGGCATCCATAATGCAAATTGGGTTTTGTATAAGAGAGAGAAAGAGAGAGAGAGAGTGTGTTTGTGTGAGATCAGTGTCCATATATTTGTCAGAAGTGCTTGCAAACGTGTTGTGCTTTGTGGGATTTTCCTAACCCTATGACTGTGTGGATGGGTTTGTCAGTTTGGGTCATGGACAGCTAGTTGCACCATGTGCTTGATGTCGGTGAATGTGCACAGTGTCAAGGTGTGTATTTCTGTGGTCTGTGGTTTGGTCAGGGATTTGCAAAGCTAGGTGGATCCTGTTGCCATCTGTCATCCAATCCCTGCAGGGGTATCCAATAGTTTGTCCAGATTCCTTCCTACACCTTAAGCACCATCTGGGTAGATTCTTAAGAGTAAGAAGGAAAGAGTGATTGCATTGAGTAATGGGGTTCTGTAGGTGGAGTTGGTAGGTAGGCAAGTGAGGTGGTGGCAGGTGGGGTAGAGTTACAAGTTGTACATGCATGCAGGGTACAGATGCAAAGAGGCAAAGATGGCGGCAAGGAGAGGGGCTGCATGTTTAATGGGAGGTGAAGAGGAGTGACTAGAAGGAGGTGTCACCGAGCAACTCCAACTCGGATCGGTAAATAAAAGGGGAAACGCGCCTTCATCATTATGCAGGTTTGTGCATGCACGGTGTGCACGCCTAACAAAATACGCAGCTGACGTAGCTGTGTCATAGAGCCTTTTTTTGTTTTGTTTTCTCTTTTACACCGGGGATGCTGAACACCATCGCTTAAAGCCACTGGCGAAGCCAATGGGTCTCGAAGGTGAGACCTATTGGCTTTGTTATTGCTTGTTCTTCAAGTTCCAGCAAAAATATTGGATTTGTCAATGAGCTCTACAGTGCCTCTGCTTCTCCATACATAGAGCCCTGCAGCTGTAAATTAATTTGGCTCTGCTGCGCCTGTTCCTTGCTACAAATCCAGGACTGGTACCCAGATCTTTTTCTAACACAGGATCTTAATCTGACCTGGCAGCATAATATTCAGCTCAGGTGATGCTTCTCTATGCACATCTATCTCATTCATGTTTTTAGTCATTTTTGTGGGTTTATGTAGAGCAAACATGGCCCGATGGCGTTAGAGTGCTTTACAGGGGACCCCTAACAAGGAGAAGAAGTGATAGTTCCAGAATCCCAGAATGCTGGGCTGTAGCCGGGATTCCAAAGACTCAAGTCAACAGCTCTAGCGCAAGGCCACACCTTCCTACTATCATTAATGACGCTTCTGCTACTCATGGACACAGAGCCTATGTCCTTTACATGAACTTTCACATGTACATTGTGTGCTTCAGATTCTGATGTAGACTTTGTGGACTGGTCTGTAGCAACTGTATATCAACTTGCAGTACAGATTTAAGGTTGACCAGAAAAGTGTTTACCAATGGTACCACAGCCCATCCCAGCCGATGATGCCTTCGCACACATCAAAGAAAATGCATTACTCAAATGTATTAAGGTATAGTCAAATGGCGCGATCAGATTTTAATTTGTGCATTTGTTTGCAGGTGGGGGGCACCAGCACCCGTTTTTGAGGGGCATGATCTATTTTTCATCATCAGATTGGAAGGGGGAAAAAACAGCTCGAGCAAGATAAACAAACAGGAAGTGGAAGGTGGTGGAAGAAAGAGGCAAGAGGTGAAATCAAAACTAGACAAGCTTGGCATGTGTGCCAGAACCGGAAGTCCTGCAATAAGTCATGTGTTCCAGTTCAGAACGTTCTGTAAACATGAAGGGGCAGATTTACAAGCCCCTTGCGACACTTTAGCACTGCCCGTTGCATCACTTTTGACGCAACAGCGGTGTAAAAAAATGTGCAATGTTGCGACACATTGACGACGTGACACATCTGGAGAGATGCATCTCGTTGTAAAGCCCTGCCCCACATTATACCTGCGTCAATGTATGCAGGCTGGGCGTTCTGACACGAGAAAGACTCGTAAAAGTGAGGCAGTGAAATCCACAAGATTTCACTGCGCCACTTCTGCGATGCCACGATGTTAAAACCTTACGCCTCCTTCAAGCAGGCGTAAGGAGTGGCGCAGCACAGTAGCTAGAGGCCTTCCTGAGCATTGCTGGCATTGCGTTGAGCTTGCGACACGACTCCAGCAATGCGTGACCTTTGCACCAACAGATGCGTGACGCATCTGTCAATCCTTGCGCCATGGTGTGCCGCATTGTAAGTGCGACACATCCATGGTGGCGCAATGTTTTTTTTTGCTTGACACAAGTAAACTGACGCATCTTTGTTATGATGCAGAGATGCATCGGTTTCTTGTAAATCTGCCCCAAAGTTTCCTTCCCAATGCGGTAGAGGAGAGGGGCAGTACCTTGTGAGGGTTTTAATACTGTAAGGGCGTTTTGCCTCCATTCAGGCCCTTCGCACTCACATTAATGAAGTGAGAGACGTGCTCGAGTTAATATAGCACCATTTCCCATTAATTTATCATCCTCGATTTCCCAGTTAGATCATTAAAATAATATTTTCACTTCCCAGCAGCACTTGCTTTAATTGCCCTATCTTCTTTGTTCACCTCATCGCCGCCCCTAATGAAAGCCTGCATTGCCAATCAACAGGGCCCCATATCATAGCAACACATACTGTGCTCACATAAAGGCGTAAAACATCAGAACGTCTTGTCACTTTCCACGGAATATCACCGCAGATAGTTTATGTAAGTTGGAAATTCCAGTTAATTAACAAGATAAAAAGTATTTAAGGCAGAAAACTGTGTAAAGCACGTACGTACAATTAAAATATACTGTGGTGATGGGGGAGAATGGGTGATGTAGTTGTTTTCTATGTAAAAACAAGCATAGACACAGACAAGAGGTTTGACTTTTATATAGTGCATGCCTACAGAGAAGCGCAAAATACATGCCGATATCATACATATATCACACTATTTCTACAATTTTCCTTATAATATAGATGATGTATTGTGTTATTACATATGTGAAAGCTTGTGTGAAGATATAAAGATGGCAGGGGTGAATGGAAGGTAAGGTAATCTTTTAACCTCAACAGCTCAGTTTCCTCACTTATTAGGATTTGTTTTGTAGTCATTATTCACCTCCTGTCAACCTTTTAATAAGCATAATTGCATCCTTAAAAGACACACATATATATATATGTTACATAGCGGTGGTCAACAGTATGGGGCCGATTACGATGCGGTCGGAAAAGGCTACGACTGTCGGTCTGAGCCTTTCCGACTGCATCAAAATATGTCCTTCGGACTCCTTTCTGACCTCCTCATTACGATGGTGGCGGTTGGAAAGGAATCAAATCTTTCATTCCAACTGGTTTCTAACAGGCTCTGCCAGTCGAAATGCAGCCAGTAATCCCAAAAGCGTATACGTCCGAGGACTTACAATGTCAAATTTCAACAGCCTTTCTGTGCCGCCTTTCCGACACAGAAAGGCTGTTGGAACTCGACTTTGGGGGGCCCCAGCAGGGCCCCCATGGGTGCAGAGCCTCCGGTTGGAGACTGATGGGGGGCACCTATGGTGTCCTCCTGTTGATCGGTGCACCTCGTGGCAGGCGCCTTGAGGTGTTTTGCCACGGGGTGCAGGGATGGGAGCATGCATTCCGGCCGGAGTACATGCTCCCATTGTAAAGTATAGGCATGCAACCGAACAGTGTTTGGTCGTATCCTAATTAGTCGGTCGGGACCGCCGTCTGGGTTTCATTTGGTCCCTTGAACGAGACGATATCTGGCGGAGAAAACTCCGCCCGACATGGTAATAAGGCCCCAAGAAGTTATATTTAGGTCAGAGTTTCCATTCGAAGAATACTTTTTGTTTCACCAATACCATAGGTACCATTTGAAAAACCTGTACAAAACTTTCCAAAGAGAAATTCAGCCACCTCAGCTTCTTCAATGAAAGTTTTGGACTAATACATTAAGCAAGGGGGTATGTAAAGAGGGGGTGGTTCCTAAAGTGCTATTTCTCCATGTTAATTCTCTAACAATTTGCTCTCCTATACAGAAAAAAATTAATGAATGTGAATACACCAAATTTGGCAAAAAGTTAGCACCTTATGCTGAAAGCGTGTTTCTTTTACGATTTTGTGTGAATCTGTCCAGCACTTTTTGAGGAATAAGCGTTTAAGCAAAGCTCAAGTTGGGCTGGATTCGGGGTTAAAAAAATTAGGTATATCTGAATGGTTGGTACCCAGATATGCTGTGATTGACCAAGGTAATGGGACTAGTTTATCCTGATTGGCTAGTCACAACGTGAACAATATGTTGTATCAGCCATTAAAGGACTCTTCATCCTGAAAATAAATTTTAAAAATATGAGGGGGGAAGTTGAGTGTACCCTAGGGGCATGTGGTGGTGGGCGGTTACCAAGCGGACCCCCTTGATTGGGTGACCACAACATAGACCAAATGTTCTGGCAGCGATAACAGTACTCAAGGACATGGTCCTCATTGAAATGCATTGTAGTCAAAGCCAGGTTCTGAGGGTCAAAAACTGGACCACTTATAAAGGGTGATAACAGATTATAGACACAATATAAACCATCTGCTGGTGGTGGTGTTTCTCAAATCGCATTTACTTAAAAACAGAAGACATGAGGTATTTAGCAAAACAGCAACAGTTTGTTAATTAATTAATTAATTAATTAAACATTTCGGCCGGGAGAACAGTTACAGGCACAAGGTCTGAGGACTGTCTCAATCTTCATCTCTTATATCTATATCTCTTGTTATATACAATATTACAACAAGCAATAAAATGTTTCCGGCGTACCATAAGGTGAGGAATGTTGGTTGCTGCCTTTAGAGTAATAAATGAATGGTCAATGGTTACTACAGGTGGGTCTTAACCTGCGTGGACACAGCATGGCCAGTGGTGAAAATGTCCAATTGTATGGCATGGGGAGCAATGATCCCTATGTGTGCTAGGCCCTAATTGGCTATGTGTTCCTAACTCATGTGGCATCTGACTTCATAGTTTTTTTAGGAGCGCGCATACCCCCTGCAGCCATGCATGCTTTACTGGGGCTATCTCCCTTGACCATTGTAATATCACTGCGCTTATCTGTGTAATTGATCAAGAGTTTCGTGCCTGAGTGTTTTCCTGCCAGCTATGCACCATCCCACCTGTGACCCATCAATCAGTAATCCCAGTCCTAGGTCACAGGACGTGCCTGACTACATACTTGCAGTCAAGGTAGATGTTGAGTTCCAAACGGGCAATTCTATTAGTAAGAACGATAGTTCATTTTTATCGATAAACACATCGATATCCATACTAACATTCCCGCCCGAGTTGATTCTCCAACTTCCCTATTTAACTCATGCATTAGTACCATTATTTTATTTGCGTTCTGCTGTTCCATGTGCTTGCTTTTGACGATGACAACCTTCCTAATTACTTGTATTATACCCAGTTTGAGGACTGCGTTTTCACAGCAGGTGATCCTCAATTGTATGACCCAACAACCCAAAAGAAACATAACGATAACTGACAATAGTGATTTACATAGACCGGACATCCATCGTGGGAGCAAGGAGAACCAATTCGAAATCCAATCCTTCTCAGGGACACCTCCCAGTAGATTATGCAGTGCTTGGATGTCAATTGTCAATGTTCCATTGTCCATGTCATTCCATGGGATGAATGTACAACAGGCAGCACAGATCTAGGCACAGACCCTTCCCTCCATTGCGGTCATGAAGTGCAACACATAACGGTGCTAAATTACTATGAGACAGATGGATCGAATTTCTTAGCCGATCAAATTGAGGCCAAGCTCAGTGTTGTTAATCATTTTGAGCATTTCCCACAGGGTGATCTGGAGCCAGTGAGCATTAGCTTTTGTCTGCAGGGCGAATAGGGGTATTGACCCCCTGCCCCCAGCTGTACTTCCGTGCACAACCTAAATTCTTCTGGAATGTCTTTTTCTTTAACGGGTTCTGGTACAACTCTATTAGCTCTTTTCCGGGAATGAACAAGGTTAGGGTGTGCAAGGTTACCAGGGAATACAAACCTCTTCATCCGGGAACTAGCTGAGTATAGGTATCAATAAGCTTGCAGGTGCCCCATTGCATATCTGGAATATATAAAATCACTCCGCAGTTAGCATTCATACCCATCGGAAGTGTTCCCTTTTCTCTGAAACTTAAGGAATACAGGGTCATTTTCCATAAATCAAAGGTTGACTCTTCCCTTCTAACCAAAGTGTGTCCACCCACCTCGGCGTCCCAGATTTCCTGACATGGGCAAGCCATACTTTCATTAAACCCTCCCCCATGTGACCCATTCCCTTTTTTATCCCTGAGCTGGAGGCCCTACACTTGAATTCTATGTCAGGAGGCCACTTGTTGTCAAAGAAGATCGCCCCGTATACACTAAGAGCGTCTCTCAGTCCACAGATGGACCCTGGAGCGGATGTATTTGTGCACTGAGTTGGGGGTTTGGCTACCTCCAAAATTCTCTTCTCTGGGAAAACTTGGGACCAGGTGATATCCTCCACCGTGGTACCCTTCCTACACATTCTTTCCGCTCTGTTTAGATATCAGTGGGTTCAATGAAGATGTATAGCGCTATTGGGTTGGTGTCATATCGGGTCGGGTTTACAACTACCCTGTGAAGCTATTGAGTTGGATCTTGGCCCTCATCCTTCACAGGTAGAGGCGAATTAGGCATATTGCTTTCTTGGGGGCTACTTCTTGGGACAGGTACAGCCTATCTGTGCCTACCACTTGTCGGATTAATGAGAAGAAATAACATGACCTTGCTGATGCTTGGCAGCTGACTGTGTTCATGTGTTGATACCAGGTGTTATGTTAAAGGGCACTACGCAGTGCATGTGGGATGCTGGTGTTCTGTTTAGTGTAATTGTAGGTGATATACAAAAAGTCCACATGCAGGTGCTGTAGTTCCCCATTAGTGAATCTCTTTTGACCCAGCAGTTCCTCTGTGGTACTCAAGTGTGGGACTACCCATAGTAGGCAGATTGTACACAACCATACAAGAATACATAACCTTTGTTATGATATTGTAGTTCAAGGTGTGAGTCCCTTCGGAGCCGTCTGCACTCCCCCGGTGTCTGTGTTGGTTCTGATCAATTTGCCAATGTTCACAGTATTTAGTTCATGGTGTCATCCCCATTTAGGGCCTCGACTACATGAAGAAATGGTGCACCCAAGCTGGTGTTAAGCAGACCCCTCACTGAGGGCCTGTTGGTTTTCCTCCTTCCATTGGCGTAAGTTTGGAAATGTCCTTTTTTCCTTCTTCATGGGAGTTGACGACAAGTCGCATTGGTGCACTTTGTTGTCTTCTCCGTTACCTATTTTTTGAAAGAGCTTGGCTGATTTTTAACCCAGAACCTTTACACATACTCCGTTCTTAATGGTTTTGGAGACCCTGTATTTTACCCTGGGGTGTGATCCCAACACTACACTAGTTGCAATCTAGTGAGGCACCGGAAGGTGACCCCTATAAAAAACGTCTTTGAGTGATTTGGGGAGTGAGGGTGAGTATTATTCTCTAGACAGATCTTTTTTTATAAACCGTTGAGCCCCCCCCCCCCCCTCCGAATCTTACTTGGGTGGAGATCGGACCTTCGATATTTTAATTCTGAGTGATCAGATCGGTGTTCGATATGTTAGTGAGGTGGTCTCATGAATACAGGGAGGGCTTTTAATAGGAGTCCTATGAGTGGTGCTAGTCTTGACAAGCATTGCGTAGCTCAGCAATGTGTGCGGATATGTGGGAAGAGGGGGCATATTGCAGTTTGGTGCTGCTGGTGTCTGCCACATGCCCCGTGAGCACATTTTGGTGCGTGTCCTCTTCCATGTTCCTGGTGGTGTGTAATGTGACCCTCCCTCATAGACTGAGATACCTGGTTTTTATCTTGACCCTGCCTTTGATGTAGAATCTTCCTTTCGGGGCTGCTTTTGGGCAGTTTTTACTTTGGGGCATTTTCCCTGAGCCAGCATCATTTATTGTTTTCCTTGCCCCGCTGGGAGAGGGTCTGAAACTGTTCTGTGGCTCTTCTCTATACTGCCCACTGTGGGTTCAGCAGGTAGGGCAGACTGTTTCCTGGATGGAGCCTGCAAGGTTGAAAACACGTGTGCGGAATATGCTTGGAAGAGGGTTGAACCTGGAAGGGGGTGCACCCAATGCCCTGAGAACAACCTGGAACGGGGGTAAAGACTTGGAAGCCTTGGTCCACAGCACCCCTCTCCCTCCGGGCACTCCCCACCTTGGAGGTTTCTGTGAGACCCCAACTAATGTCTCGAGCTAGTCCTTACACTGATGTAGGGTGACCACATTTTCCCAAACACCCCAAAAATCTGGATATTTCAAAAAAATAGGAGTAGGATTGCAATTTCACATTGCTGAGGGGCGCAAAATGCCTGGAAGATGACACTCACCAATGGAGCCAACACAGACCCCTAGGCACTACAGGACATGCACTATGGGATCAAAAAGGTAGTTTGCTAGAGTATTTTGGATCTGTGATTGCCACAAGGTGTTACCTTCTCATACTGTCAGCCCACCCTGCTATGGTTTTGGCCCTGGCCACAAGCTTACATCATGCATTCACAGCCATTCACAGAATGTCACAGATTCTTACCTCAGAAATACTAATGAGACAGGAATTTTTGCGACTTCCTACAAATAACATTTTGTCCTGCAATTTCATACATCGGTATATCTCATAATGATGGTGGGTTTGCAGACCAGCCGGTGTTCCAATACACTTTGATTTCACCATATCACTTTACACACTTGCAAGTTAAATTTCTTGAAATCTGAAACATGATTCAGACATCAGCAAAGAAAGAAGTGCTAAAGTGAAAGCACTAGTGGTTCTCCAGCAGTGTAGTATGTTCCGTACAATCTTTGCGATCTGAGCCGCATCAAGCCTTCTTACATATTCTTGACCATTTGGCTATTTTACATTTTCATACCCTGCTAAGTATTGAGCAACTTTTTCTGATATTTAATTTCACCATGTGGGATTTCTAAGTTTTGTTCACCATATAACTTTAAAAGTCTTTGATTTTCTTTCCAAACTCTTTCAAATAGTAGCTCATCACTACTTCATGTTGGTATACTGCATCAGTTTCATCTTCTAAAAAATCCATGTTGCATTGCCTGCAGATCTTCTTTTTCCCTACTTTCAATGTCTGACTCTATTAGACTGCGTCTGTATCCAGTTTATAGATTCTTACCCTTATTTTGCGTATATTTATGTTTAGTTTAAGGACTTGCCATTAGTGTTTGTTGGTCTTGGCGGTTGTGAATCATGATTTTGGAAATGAGACTTAGATATATGATAAGCGATGACAGGTGTTGTTCTGACAGTTGTATTAAATAACCCCTTCGATGCTGATGACGAGCTCAGCTCGTCATCAGCCACAGTGGTCGTGTGCTGATGACGAGCTAAGCTCGTCATGTAACGCGGCTTTTAGAAAAAAGCCGCGTGGCGCAAAAATACCCCCCGCACGCATGTGGTTAAACATGAATGGGGTGTATGAACTATAGAATTTACCAAGACAGGAATTTATCAGCTTTACCTACAATAATTAGGGGAGGACAGTCTCTGTATGCATCTTTGATTGCCACCATTTAAAACTTGAGCAAATTTTGGCAGCCAGGGCTGTATTTAGGAGGTTTTGCCGTCAGGCAGCCCGCAGTCCTTCCTGCTGCACTGCCCTACTGCAAAAGAAAAGGGCAGGAATTCACCCTGTCTAACAGATACAGCGCATTCCAGTCCTTTTCCGCAGCGCTAGCACACAATGGGCTGCTGTGCCCTAACACAGGCACTTTGCCCCATGGTGCAAGGGTGCCTCCATTGCGGGGATGATCATTTTTGTGCAGGAAAGGAAACCTTCCTGCACAAAAACAATCACAAGAGTCTTTTTCCTCTTTCTATGTGTGCAGAATGCAGCACACATAGAAAAAGGAAAAACAAGGAGATATTTCTCCTCATTGCGCCTCCCTTACACCTCCCCTGTGGAGGCGTACGTTTTTGGCACTGTTTCAGATTTATGATTTTACATAAACCTGGGACAGTGTCAAAAAGCCATGAATGTTGCTTAGAACACCGCCAGCAACACCCACTGCACACCCCTTTATGCAGCAGCAAGCCAAAAAAAGTGGCTTAGTGCTGTCTCATAAATAAGGAGTAAGCTCCTGCGCCACAGAATGTCACCAAAAATTGACATTCCGGTGGCGCAAAGTGCCTCATAAATGAAGCCCTCAATACATAGATTTTTTAAACATTCACACTCTATTTGATGTAGCCAGCGTTGTGCTTTTATTTCCCCTTTGTAATGAGGCATTTATTGGCCCTCGTCAAGACTGCTTCAATCTGCAGGTAGTTACTTTGATTCCCTAAGAGGGTCAACTCATTCATCTGTGGTTCATGATTGAGTTAATATTTCATTGCCTAATAGTAACCCTAGACATTTAGAACACATTGTAGTTGAAACTGAAGTACTTACAGCTAGTTAAACAAACATTGACAATATGTTTGACTTTTGTGTAGTGACTGTACATGAACAGCAAATAAATGACACTTGCAAAATAGGCAAACAGAGGAATGCACGCACAGATCAACACAGCTACGGGCAATCACTTGCAATGTTGGATTGGTTCAGCATGCCGTCCATCATCTGGTCTTTTTGCATGAATCACTTGCAGGCCGGCAAACAAACATTCACCCATATGTACAACTCTAAGGGAACACCCTACACCTGATATTGAGTCACTCATCCACAGAGACAAGCAAACATGGGAAGTATTATGTTATGTTGCTTGATTGTAAAGCACTTTATGTTGCTTTCAGGCTAAACATACTGATGAAACCCCAGACGCGGAAGGAAAGACTAGGCGAGAGGGAATGAGGAAGAAGCTTTGTGAATGCAATGATCATCTCAAAGATAGAGAAATAGTTAACAATCTTAGGTATCTGCCTGTCAATGAGGAAGCATGAGAGAACATATGGGGTAGAAGAGACAAAGAGAGAACAGGAGAGTCTAGAGGCCATAAATCTTGAGGGACGGGCAAAGATTCAGAGGAAATCCGCATAACAGAAGTTAAAGAATGGCGGCCTAGTAGGAAAGTGGAAATGAAAATCAGGTACCCATGTCCACTAACCAACTCACAAAACCTGAAGCCACAACCAGGATCATTTATGACACAGATGTAGTCAAATAGCACGCAAGCATTTACATATAGTAGGCAAGGGAATGAACAACAGTCATAAAGAAGCAAGAGCAAGTGTATGGCTACAGCTTTCATGCGCACTTAACGCTTAGACCCTGCTGACAAAATTAAATTCGAGGTAATTAAAATATTTGTGTTATTCTCTAATTAATTCTAGTCTTCTTCTGAGAGAAATCCCTGATAATGGGGGTTGGAATGCTCTAGTCTCCACACCTATTCAACCACTCTCTCTTTTTAATTATCATCTGTCAAAATAATGCAGAATTTTCTGCAAGTCCATTCCATCCATCGCCTCTTTGCTATAATAATACTCCATATCATTGACTTTATTGGTTTAATTTAATTTACTGTATGACATTCTGTAGAAGGAATAAAGCCTGTTGCTTGATTGATGCCTACATATAGATTTCCATATGTTTCCCTCAGTTCAGGTACTTTAAACCGTTGCCTTGTTCCATTTTTAGGCTTTGCGTTAGCCACAACCTTTTGAGTTTGCTAACATTATATAAATATACTAACTTATAGGGGCTTGCAGCCAGCACTCTTCTTCTATTGTCCTGTTATTGTGGCATTCACATATTTATGTTGCCCATTACAAACTGGGGCAGTAGGTCAGCCCACTTTAGCCATTGGCTGGCTCCAATGTGATTGACGGCATTCTGGTCTTTCACAACTTTTCACAGGGACTATATCCACATGAGATTACAATGGTAATGTGTGCTTTATTTGACCCAAACATATTTTTGTTTACAGCCAATAGTTTTTTGTATACATAGATGCGGGCGTGGCCATCTTTTCCTATAACGACGTTTTGAAAAATAAATGACAAAACAATCAATGACAAATACAAAAGCCAATGCCAAATGTTTATTTTCCTAGAAATAGCTGCAGAGGGAAAACAACTCATAATCCCAATTTTGTTAAACCTCCTTCTCTTTCCTGAATCAAGATTTCCACCAAACATGTAATGAACACTTTAGCATTGAAAGAGTACCAGCAACATGTTTTCAAAACCTGTCAGGCAAAAAAAACCTCACATCCTTGTGCACTCATATTGAAACTTCACTTGATACCAATACGTGGGGCCATGCCCCCCTACATAAACATTCCTGGCTACAGCCCTGCACAGAACATCACACGGCCACTGCAAAATACCTCAATCTAAGCATAAGCAATTGGAATACGCAATCCTATCAATACAGACATTCCTCTGCTGCTACAGATTGTTTTACGAGCCAATGTAACTCTATCAACCCTCCGACTGAACCATGGGTTTTAGGAGTTTGAACTGGGCTTGGGCAATTTCTCAATGGGAAGGCCTAACTCCCTCACGTCAGTGGGAAACCGTCCGACATGCCACCAAGTTGATCCAGCGCTCTGGGCCAACTCTCTTACCAATTGTCCTCCCATGGATCTTTTCTTTCCCACCTGAGAGGTGATAGGAGTTAACATTACATCAATCAATCTCAATTAACAGCGTAACTTATTTGGCTACTCATTAAGGACCAAGAATCAGTGACTTTAGTTAAGAAGTTTTATTACAAGTTAAGCAGTCAAGTTAAGCTACACAAATCCTAGCACCATGCTATAAAGGTACAGATTAAAAACAGGCAAATCCAACCTCCTAAAGAAGTTTAGGTGTACCAGTATGTGGCAAACAAAAAGTTCAGTCACAGCAATACAAAAGATCAATAATAAGATGTGATGCTCAGAAAAGAGTTTCTGGTTCTCGCTTCTATTCATGAGTGAAATCTAAAATCATTTAAGTTAAAGTCCAAACTAAAGAGAATAGAGAACCAAAAGAATCTAAAAATCAGGGAAATGCAGGAAATAGGATAATGCAGGAAAGTATGGGAAGTAATGGACGATGCCAGCCTCTCAGAAGCTCAGTCAAGAGTCTTCTTGGATCCGGGGCATTTGAGTGTTAGCCTAAACCACACTCAGTAAGAGTCAAAGGGAATACGCATAGAGGTCTAAACCTCTAAAGTACAAAGAAAAAGTGGCGGCAATCTCAGACAGTGTAGAATCAAGTTATTTGCACCAAAATCACTCAGGTACCACTCTTCTGTTTGCTTCATCAGGGATTCCATTGTCCTTTCCATTCTCACGTTGTAAGCTGCAACATTTACAAAATGGCCCACACTGAACATGGGAACGACATCGTCCTTGTTCAACCAAGCCATGTTGCAATAATGCTGAATAGGACTCTCCAGTCTAACGCTCTGGCTCTCCATGGGGCATATTATCAAGGGATTTATCTCCGCTTTTTTGGCTTTAAAAGCCAAAAAGCGGAGATAAAATGATCTCCCTATTACCTAGCTGTCGCTAACACCAGTTAGCGACAGCTAGTAGGAGATAGCGACCATCTTGGGCCCCGCTTTGCATGACAGTGATATTTATCACTAATGACATGCAAAGTGGGCGTGCCAAGATGTTAGAGACTGGAAACAGTCGCTAACATCGCTATCTCCTATTAACAACTTTTGGAAATATTCGCGCTAAGCGCGAATATCTCCAAAAGCTAACACCTGCCCTGAGCAGTTCTTAGCCATGTTATCCAATGGGAGGTGGATAACATGGCTAAGAGCATTTGCTCGGTAATGCATGAATATCGCTGACTTTTCAGCGATAGTCATGCATTTCGGACGATTTTTATCGCGTAGGAGATAAACCTTGATAATATCAAGGCTCCTAAGCGATAAAAATCGTCGCTACACGGCGATAAAATTATTGCCGCTAAGCCAACCTAGCGATAATTATCGCTAGTTGTTGGTAATATGCCCCCCTGTTCCTTGTCAAGGTCTTGTTCTCAGGCTTTCTCTCTATCGCTAGCACAGTGTTGTATCTATTCTCAAACTAACAATGTATGTGATCGCACCTGCAAGGAAAAGTCATGCTAGCAGAGACAGTATTTTCTGCAGAATAGAAAACAGGCCTAGTCAGGGTAACTTTCAAAGTATTAAATCAATGGTGCACCTTTATTATGCGTGTACACTTTCAAACACAAACGAATATACATGTCAGTATATTCGATTCATATTGCATGTGACATACAGTAAAATCTTTAATACACATGTGTAAGCATGGCTAAGAACAACATTTTATATGAAAGAAAGGAAACATTAGTGCACACATTACACAAATAAATTAAACATATTCTCTGTAGGTGAGGAGGGTTTATTCATCAAGTCTTCAAAGAATATCTCATTTAATATGGATAAGGCACACAGTATTATGCATGATTTGTTTAATTTTGCAGTGAATGCACTTTAATAATGATGTCAAGTGCAACTTTTTATATTAATGTCATTTGGCCACACAGAAAACATGTGTTAAGTGCACGTTTAGGTTATGTATTTGTGAAATGTAAAGGTGGAGTCAAAATTACGCTGCTCCAACCATGTCTTTATTTTTCTCAAATGGCTCCACCCTTCCTCGCCTCTCCAGCTTACGATCCACTGCTATTTCCAACTCCGGTGTCCACATGCCAGCTCCCAACCAAGCAGTGCTGGTTGTAGGCATAGAGAATGGACAAATAAACAAAACCTAGCAAAGTTTGATTGTAACGTGCAATTGCAAAGGCCAACTGTCTATCAACAAGGTCCTTCGACAATATTTAGCATTTATGGGGTTCATAGTACCAATGTTTTTGAGTTTTCAAACTCTTGCTTTCTTACAAGTCATGAGTTTTCAAAATGATAAATTAATTGCCGGAAGAGTCCGTTTACACTTTACAAACCTAATTTACGCACATTTTATATATGTTTTTTTGCTGCTTGTTAACAGCCTTCATATGCGTCAATCGCTACAACATGAATCTTTTTCTTATAAATACGACTGGCTCACTTGAAGTCCAAAGCTAACTGCAAAATGATGCTATTCAATCAATCAATCAATCACAGCATTTGTAAAGCACGCTACTCACCCGGGAGGGTCTCAAGGCGCTGGGGGAGAGGGGTATGTTACTGCTCGAACAGCCAGGTCTTCCCACATGCTGGTGGCGGGACTGTGCGGTGGTACCCCTCTGAAAGCGGCACTCAGACAAGGCTGATACGATGCATTATGGGGGAGTGGACATTGCCTCCTGTTTCCACATACTGATGCATTCATTTGCATACATGATCAACTTTTCACATTGTTTCATAATCTCAGCGAGACTTGGAAGGATTACTAGCCCTCCACTATATTATTACAATATATTTTGTCCACCCTTTTTATGTCATTACATCAAAATGTAACAAGCATTGCTAATGCCAATTAGGTTTGCACTTGCTAAGCCTGCAATTGTATTTATTTATTTTAAAGAAATAAAAAAGTAAAACTACTGCCATCTAATTGTGGTGAGCAGATATTTGCAAAAACAAGTCAGTAAAAAAAAATCACATTGCAATAGTAAATAAATAAACACAAAAAAGCATGAAATAATAGCAGAAATATACTTAGAGAATGAGTATTCAGAGGTTATTTGACAGTTTCGCCTCATTTTGTAATACTAGGGGTCTGGCAATTAATACCACTAAAACCAAATTTATAATCGTCAACCCTCCCAAGACAACACGCCCCAACCCACAATTGAATGGCATTTGTTTGGAAAGGGTGCCTGTCTTTGAATACCTTGGCGTTACCCTTTCAGAAGATATGCAGTGGGCTCCCCAAATAGCCAAAGCCAAGCTCAAGCTATCCCAGATCGCCGGGAGTATAGCCAAACTAGCCAGGGAATCATCTTTTAAACCCATTGGTCCCGCGCTTGAAATGTACAGGGCTCAAGCGTGTGGAGCCACTCTGTATGGGGCAGAACTATGGGGTCATTGTTCATCTTCTACCTTAGCTGTTGTCGAGAATGGATTTTTAAGACAAATAACGGGTCTCCCAGCGGGTAATCCGCCAATTCCCTTAGGACTAGATTTGGGTATTTCGCCGATTGAAGATGAGATTGCCCTAAAACCTCTAACCTTTTGGCTAAGACTCCCGAATTAGCATCATACCAGACAGAAACAAATGAGCTTTTATCCTCCCCGGGTTTGCTGAAAAGGGTTCCTTGGTTTGCCCACGTGAAGCATGAGTGCGAAAAGCTTGGTCAACCATCTTTGTGGAGCACTCCAGGCATTACTAGCCCTTTAGTCCCCCGAGCTCTATTACCTAAGACCTATCACACCCTAAAGTTCGAAGCCATGCACACAAATCCCAAACTGGGCTCCCTTACAACACAGTTTCTTGCAGTGAAGGATAACTACGAGCCAGAAATTTTCCTGGATGACATCCTTCCCCAGGTCGCAAGAAAATGTTATGTACAGTTCAGATGCAGCACTTTACCTGTACGTGCGGTTACTAATAAATGGGCTGGGCAGAAAGAGGAGGGTTGCTCTGTATGCATTACACAAGAGGAAACAGAAATGCATGTTTTATTTTTTTGTCCTGGTTACCAAAAAGCGAGGCGCTACTGGCTCGTACAGCTTTGTCGGTATCTGGGTTTTGAGCACTGTAGGCAGGCTTTTCGGGATTTAAAATACGATACATCTATACCCATCGTGTTTGCTGTTTCACGATACATAAACACAATGTGGTGAAGGAGATGGGCTTTTATTCAAAAGGGTAAAAAATCATAAAATGTGTATCGGCAGTATATTTGTAAAACGTGACCACCATGTGTCCAGTTTCTGTCGATACTGGTTTTAGCTTTATATTACTTTGTATATAGAAGTATTCTCAACGAATCTAATTTTATTGTAAATAGTGTAATTTAAAAAAAATTATTTATTGAAATATGGCTGCTATTTTCTAGTTGCTTGCCGATTGTATCGATATTAATTGATTTAATTCCTTCCCGCTGCTTCAATTCATTGCCTCCCTTCCTCCCTCCTTAGCTGTCTGGTAAAATCTCTGCATTTGATTCAAAATTGGAATTTGTATTACTCATGGAGTGTTTTTTAATCATGTATGCATTTCTTAATAATGTATGTTATTTTGTGTCTGTGTTCAGTTTTTATGGTCCTAGTGACCGAAATAAAAGTTTTTGAAACGAAACTTAGAGAATGCCTTTCCAGTGCTGGTGCTGAAGTGGAGTACTTTCTCTGTGGAGGTGCACATGTTCAAGAGCAAAATGCCCGCACTCACAGTGAATAGAGATAGTGTCTAATGTGAGCTGACTCACTCTCCATGCGGTAACCTGTGGTGGTTAGAAGTAAAAGAAATACTAACTAAAACACATACCATGGCATGAAACGAATTTATATGTAATTGTTTTTGGATGTTAATCCAAAACCCCACAAGGACGCAAGAGGTTACATTTGTGTATCATGGCACCCGGGCCGACTTTAGGGAAGTGCGACAAGTGTGGTTGCACTAGGCGATGAACTGTGGCTAGCCTCATGGGGTTGGGTGTTTAGCATTAACTTGCGATTGGAGAGATGAGGGGCACCTTTGCGCGGTGATAGTGAGGCAATCCAAGGAAGCGGTCACTGGGTGTGGGTGTGCTGGAAATAAATATGACACAGGGCGCCCCAGCGCTAAAGCTGGCTCTGCATGGCACAATTGCATTAAATAGATCCACTGAATCTTAAAATAATTGTTTTTCCATTTAAATGAATTGCTACATGCAATCTGTGAGGTAGCAAAAGTGTTTTTTCCCTGTCAATTCTGTTGTACTGTGGTAATAAACTGGTACTTGACCTTTGCAGTTGTCATAATAAATGTTTGGATGTGTGTTATTCGGACATTCGCTCTAAATAATGTGTGACTGAGCCACATTTATTTTCACTGCTATGACATAAATATATTTATTGTGGCATTTATTTTTTGAAAACATGAGGCTGGCAATAGAGCTAAAGCTGCCTCTTGCCAGACCTAAACAGCCAAGTGGCCATATTTATTTTCAAGGATCTTTGAGAGATCCACCTTATATCCTTTCCCGATAGGCCTATAAGGACTGATTCATGCAAGGTGGCTTGAGGCAGGGAATAATAACAAATAGGGTATTCGAGGCCTGTGCCTTGCCCAACCCCAGAGATTGCACAGGGAGTTCTTCACAACAAAGACGTGGGGTGGGAGCCGGGCCTCTGAGATGGCGCCAGTGAATGACATCTCTAATGGTGGCTGTTTATCACTGGATAGAGATGAGCTCATTAATGGAAGTCTCTTCACTTCCTTGACAGAAAACCAAACTCTGCGTCACACAAACACTTTACTAAGACCCTTTCTGCTGGAGGCTTTCAAACTCCAAGAGACAGCATGATGCACTGCTTTAGGAAGGATCGATTTAGAGTAGTGGGCCACACACGATGGCTTCCCGGAGGATGAGAACATTTTGTGGCGGAAACAGGAAGAAGGGAAGGTTTATGTGTGCCCATAAAACTAAATACTTGCTGCTATTAGCCAGAATGTGTGCATAGCTATCAAAATTAGGAATAAAGTAATGCATTATCTGCCTGCCCCCCGCATACAGGGCACACTGACAATGTGGGTGGGTTGACACAATCAGAATTGACTCAGGAGAAATGACTGATGAAATGTGACCGGTCTTCAATGCATAAATATGAACTCACCATCTTGCCCTACAACCTAAAACTATGGTCGATGACCTCAAAGTTAACAATCGAGATTCAGTATTAGGAGAAACAAAGAAATGTTAGGCTACAGACTGTGGAATATTTATACCAGCACAAAGGGAGGTTGTGTTACATCTATGCAGCCACCGAACTGTCAATTGGAGGCCAGTTCTATGTAAAGCACACTGTCACCCATCGAGACTGGTCCACAATTTATAAAACTGCTAAACAAACAAGTCTGTACATGGTAAACATAACTGGAAAAGCCTCACTGTGAATCAAAAAAATAACAATTCTTTAGAGAAATTGAACGCACTAAATACCTATTATCTAGGGCTGTGAGTTAGCAGATCTGGAAATATTATACAAAAAGTAAAAACACCACAAAAGTCGCCAGCGTATTCTTTTTCTTAGTTTAAATATGCTTTATTGAAATATTAAACCAGAATATGAGTATTGAAATGTAAACTAACAAGAAAATAACAAGTAGGTCAAGTAAGTTACAGTGCCATGTATACTGATCAAGCAAACAAATCTATAAAGCATAATGAATAAAGAGAAAAGTATCAAAAGAAAAAGGGGGAAGGTATACAATAAAGTATACTATGCATTATTGAGAATATAATTTTACATTAAGATTTTCAGGAAATATAAAGTATAATACCATTCTAAGGTGTACAAGTAAGTATGTTGTAAGCAGCATTAAGCACAATATACTATAATTATGTAATCATAATAGGAAGGGCTGTTATAAAATATTTAAGGAGGTTTTCTAACTTAATCTGCAACTAAAACAATAGGTTTGCTGCAAATAATAGAGTTGGCGAGGAAAGTAGTTAGAGGTAAAAACATTGGATCACGCTTCAAAGTCAGGGAAATAGGGTTAACATACCCCCTATCCAGCCTATGATAAAAACATACTGTGCCACCAACTTTTAAAAGAAACATTGCTAGCATTTCTCTAATAAGAGGTAATTTGATGACATTTCAGAGCTAGTATATTATCTGATAACTGATTGTTTATGAGGTAAAATGTCCCAAATAGGGGAGACACTCCCCAAACATAAGTTAGGTAATCTAAATGGAATTCCAACCTTAATATCATATTTATCTGATTTCAAAGCTTTTTCCAAAGAATTGAGATACAAGGACATTTGAATAACATATGCATTAGATCATTGTGTTGTGTGTTACATGACCAACAATTATCATGTGCTATAAGTGTAATTTTCATTAACTTTGCAGGTATTAATAGTAGTCTGTTATAAATAAAATAACAGGTTTTTGAAGTATTAGCTGCTCCTGGAGGTTTATGAATTTTATTCCATATTTTATTCCAAGACGATATAGGCTAAATACAGCCTAAGTATGCATCCTGTTGTGATTCAAGTTGAGATTTAGTGCAAACTTCAAGCAAACAAGAAATATATTTGTATAGGAGAGACGTTTTGGAGTAAGATTGTAACAGATATGGTACACAGTCAAAATATCGAATTGTAAATATCGACCTACCAAAATATCGTGTTTGAAATTTCGAAGGTGTAGAATATCGATGTCAAGAATATCGTTGGACAGAATATCGACCCTAAGGTAAGTAATATCGAAATTCTTTATATCGATGTAAGTAATATCGAAGTTAGTAATATCGATACCATATATATCGATGTCAATAATTTCGATGACACTAATATCGATATTTGTATAATTTTATTGTTTTTTATTATGTATGTGTTATATGTTTTACTTAAGTATTTAAAATAAATAATATTATATGTGTATTAATTTAATATATTAGAACATTTATTTATAAGTAAATTGTTTTAGTACCGGAGCGGGTTGTGGGTTTATAGGGGAATAGGGTGGGAGGTAATTTAATTATGTTTAATTAATTATTAATTAGTAGGAATTATAAATTACTTGTAAATAATTGCTAACTAATTTTAATTAATTGAAATTAATTTTAATTAATTGATTAATTGATAAAGACACTTTCTCTGTCAGCGCTCTGTGGACTCGCGCTTACCTGCCGCCTGTTGCCCTGAAGGAAGGAGCTCGCCGCTTCGTTGCTGCACGCACTCTGCCAGTTGCTGTGGGGGCACTTTGCACCGGACGGAGGGACTAGCAAGACTACAGGGCTGCGAGCGTGCAGGGACTACCTAGCCCAGGTGTCCCTGCGAGACCGAGTCCACCTTCCGGTCCGCTCTCCCTGTAGCCCCGCCCTCTGTCAACCGGTGTGCTGTTAAAACACCAGCAGCAGTTTCTGACCCCTGGGACACTTTCTCTGTCAGCGCTCTGTGGACTCGCGCTTACCTGCCGCCTGTTGCCCTGAAGGAAGGAGCTCGCCGCTTCGTTGCTGCACGCACTCTGCCAGTTGCTGTGGGGGCACTTTGCACCGGACGGAGGGACCAGCAAGACTACAGGGCTGCGAGCGTGCAGGGACTACCTAGCCCAGGTGTCCCTGCGAGACCGAGTCCACCTTCCGGTCCGCTCTCCCTGTAGCCCCGCCCTCTGTCAACCGGTGTGCTGTTAAAACACCAGCAGCAGTTTCTGACCCCTGGGACACTTTCTCTGTCAGCGCTCTGTGGACTCGCGCTTACCTGCCGCCTGTTGCCCTGAAGGAAGGAGCTCGCCGCTTCGTTGCTGCACGCACTCTGCCAGTTGCTGTGGGGGCACTTTGCACCGGACGGAGGGACCAGCAAGACTACAGGGCTGCGAGCGTGCAGGGACTACCTAGCCCAGGTGTCCCTGCGAGACCGAGTCCACCTTCCGGTCCGCTCTCCCTGTAGCCCCGCCCTCTGTCAACCGGTGTGCTGGTAAAACACCAGCAGCAGTTTCTGACCCCTGGGACACTTTCTCTGTCAGCGCTCTGTGGACTCGCGCTTACCTGCCGCCTGTTGCCCTGAAGGAAGGAGCTTGCCGCTTCGTTGCTGCACGCACTCTGCCAGTTGCTGTGGGGGCACTTTGCACCGGACGGAGGGACCAGCAAGACTACAGGGCTGCGAGCGTGCAGGGACTACCTAGCCCAGGTGTCCCTGCGAGACCGAGTCCACCTTCCGGTCCGCTCGCCCTGTAGCCCCGCCCCCCGCCCTTCCTTAATTTCTTCATTGCTATAAACAGTGTTTGTCTCCCGCAGCGCGGGACGCAGCGCCGGGGTGAAGACAGGGCAAAGACAGGCCGTTTGAGGCCGTTCGAGGTCTGAGCGGTCTGGTCTGGGCCCCCCCTCTTGCGCCCTTCTCCTGCATTCTGGGATTTGTGTTTGTTCATTCTTGTTGCCCTGGTCGCTAGCCATAGTTAGTCCACATGTGTACCCGCGTTACACGCAATAGGGCGGCCAAGGGAGGGTTGGTCCATAATGGGCCTATGGACGATTTTATCACACGGACAAGCAAGGCGATAGATCACGAAATCAACAAACTGCAAACTAGAGTGTCCCTTGATTTGGAAGCGGCTAGGAAGCTGTCACTCGAATTTGCTTCCCACAAGAAATCCTCCCTTGGACACATAGCTTCTGTTACTTCTCCCAATCGCACTTGTAATCGGGAGGGTGTTGTAACGTTGGTTGATGTGCACGATATTCCTGCCTTGTCCATCCCCCCCACATCTCTAGGCCCACCTGCTCTGCCTGACGGCTTGCCCATTGTTGTGGGTAGCCCTCCCGTTCCCCCCATCTCCACCTTACAATCCTTTGATACCTCTTTGGCTTCCACTTCTTACGGTGGCCTCGATAGCATCCCGGTGAATTTCAACAAGAGAAAGCGTTCCCCCAGTCCAACCTCCCCACGGAAAAAAATGACAACGCAGGGGGGTAACTTGTCCATCGTTGATAATACAATAGCTGATGGCAGCCCCGATACGTCTTACTCTTCCCCACTGGCTCCTTGTGGCGAAAATAATGTGGGGAAAGCCCCTGTAGATTCTGGAAGCACCTTACCAACTGAGAGAATAGATCCGGGTTGGAATAACCAAGAAGGGAGGGAGAGGGAATTTATAGGAGTGGTTTGGGATTCCCTAAAAAATCTTCTATCTCCCCTGGATTTAAGGCTTTCTCGAATAGAGAACAACCTCCTCGAGATGGAGAAAAGCATCATTGCCTTGGCCACTCTTGGCCTGAGAGGCCTTGAACGCCAGGGTTTGATAGACAGCAACATGGTCCCCCAGGTTCCTACCCCACCTCCCACAGTCATTCCTGGTTTGCCTCCTAATCCTATCGTGCCTTGTCCTACCCAGCCTATTCCCAAACCCCGCACCAGGAGTCTTATTACTGCAAATCCGCCCCCTCAGCCCAGGGCTAATACCTCAAATGCTCCAACAACACAATCACATATTAGCACCATGACAGCTGCCCCGAGAGCACAGAATTCCGTTAGCTCTAGATCCCGACCTGCCCAGGCCCCCCAGAATAAACCTCCTACTCATTCTTTTGGGTGTCCTCATACCAGGAGTAATTTTCGAGGAGGTTACATCGATCTTCCTCCTGAAGCTAATGATTATGTGGTGGTTTTGACGGGTGTCCCGGAATTAGAGATTGGCCACTACGAACACCAGCATTCCCTACACAACAAAGTCATGCATTGGCTCAATACTTATAGACCTATCCCCAATGGTAGGAGGAGCAGAGTCTTAATGGTGCGTAGAGTTCCGTGGGTGGGAACCACAAGGAAATCGACCCCCGGTGACTGTATAGTTGTAACCTTTGATGAGAAAGATGTTCTGTAGCGGGTTGTGGGTTTATAGGGGAATAGGGTGGGAAGTAATTTAATTATGTAAAATTAATTATTAATTAGTAGTTATTATTAAATAATTTTAAATAATTGGTAAATACATTTAACTAATTGGTAATTTATTTTAATTTATTGATTAATTGATATATATGTTCTGTAGCGGGTTGTGGGTTTATAGGGGAATAGGGTGGGAAGTAATTTAATTAGGTTTAATTAATTATTAATTAGTAGGAATTATAAATTATTTGTTATTAATTGCTAATAATTTTAAATAATTGGTAATTAATTTTAATCAATTGGTGATTAATTTTAATTAATTGGTAAATAATTTTAATTAATTAATAAATAGATAAATGTGTTCTGTTGCGGGTAGTGGGTTTATAGGGGAATATATGGTTTGAAGTAATTTAAATGTAATTAAGTAATAATATTTTTAAATTAATTGTTTTGTTAATAATATAATTGATAATTAATTATTAATTGGTAATGAAATATTATAAAATGGTATTTTTAAATATTTATTTTTGGTTAAATATATTTTGATAATCATGTCTTTAATAATTATGTATAGGTATTGTGTATGGCTTATATTTATTTAATAGTTTATTTTTTTATTACTAAAAAAAGCTTTTATTTATAATTATGTTATTTTAACCCCTACGGTATCCAACACTTTCCATACTGTTGCAGTCTCTAGAGTTGGAATAGTAATTGTTACCCCTACGCTATCCAACACTTTCCCTACTGTTGCACTCTCTGGAGTGGGAATAGTAATTTTTACCCCTACGCTATCCAACGCTTTCCCTACTGTTGCACTCTGTGGAGTGGGAATACTTAATTTTTACCCCTACGCTATCCAACGCTTTCCCTACTGTTGCACTCTCTGGAGTGGGACTAGTAATTTTTACCCCTACGCTATCCAAAGCTTTCCCTACTGTTGCACTCTCAGGAGTGGGAATAGTAATTTTTACCTCTACGCTATCTAACGCTTTCCCTACTGTTGCACTCTCTGGAGTGGGAATAGTAATTGTTATCCCTACGCTATAGTTCGAGTTCAAGTTCAAGTTCGGAAATTTGTATAGCGCACTACTCACCCATAGGGTCTCAAGGCGCTTGAGGGAGGGGGGGGATGCTTTATTTGTCGAAAATCCAAGTTTTTAGTTGCTTTCTGAAGGCGAGGTGGTTCTGTGTAAGGCGGAGGTGGGTGGGGAGAGAATTCCAATGCTTTCCCTACTGCTGCACTCTCTGGAGTGGGAATAGTAATTGTTACCCCTACGCTATCCAACGCTTTCCCTACTGTTGCACTCTATGGAGTGGGAATAGTAATTTTTACCCTTACGCTATCCAAAGCTTTCCCTACTGTTGCACTCTCTGGAGTGGGAATAGTAATTTTTACCTCTACGCTATCCAACGCTTTCCCTACTGTTGCGGTCTCTGGAGTGGAAATAGTAATTTTACCCCTACGCTATCCAACGCTTTCCCTACTGTTGCACTCTCTGGAGTGGGAATAGTAATTTTTACCCCTACGCTATCCAACGCTTTCCCTACTGTTGCACTCTCTGGAGTTGGAATAGTAATTGTTACCCCTACGCTATCCACCTCTTTCTCTACTGTTGCACTCTCTGGAGTGGGAATAGTCATTTTTACCCCTACGCTATCCAAAGATTTCCATACTGTTGCACTCTCTGGAGTGGGAATAGTAATTTTTACCCCTACGCTATCCAACGCTTTCCCTACTGTTGCACTCTCTGGAGTGGGAATAGTAATTTTTACCCCTACGCTATCCAACGCTTTCCCTACTGTTGCACTTTCTGGAGTAGGAATAGTAATGTTTACCCCTAAGCTATCCAAAGCTTTCCCTACTGTTGCACTCTCTGGAGTGGGAATAGTAATTTTTACCTCTACGCTATCCAACGCTTTCCCCACTGTTGCACTCTCAGAAATGGGAATAGTAATGTAATTTTTACCTCTATGCTATCCAACGCTTTCCCTACTGTTGCACTCTCTGGAATGGGAATAGTAATTGTTATCCCTACGCTATCCAACGCTTTCCCTACTGTTGCACTCTTTGGAGTGGGAATAGTATTTTTTACTCCTATGCTATCCAACACTTTTCCTACTGTTGTACTCTCAGGAGTGGGAATAGTAATTTTTACCCCTACGCTATCCAACGCTTTCCCTACTGTTGCACTCTCTGGAGTGGGAATAGTAATTTCTACCCCTAAGCTATCCAAAGCTTTCCCTACTGTTGCACTCTCTGGAGTGGGAATAGTAATTTTTACCTCTACGCTATCCAACGCTTTCCCTACTGTTGCACTCTCTGGAGTGGGAATAGTAATTGTTATCCCTAAGCTATCCAAAGCTTTCCCTACTGTTGCACTCTCTGGAGTGGGAATAGTAATTTTTACCTCTACGCTATCCAACGCTTTCCCCACTGTTGCACTCTCAGAAATGGGAATAGTAATGTAATTTTTACCTCTATGCTATCCAACGCTTTCCCTACTGTTGAACTCTCTGGAATGGGAATAGTAATTGTTATCCCTACGCTATCCAATGCTTTCCCTACTGTTGCACTCTTTGGAGTGGGAATAGTATTTTTTACTCCTATGCTATCCAACACTTTTCCTACTGTTGTACTCTCAGGAGTGGGAATAGTAATTTTTACCCCTACGCTATCCAACGCTTTCCCTACTGTTGCACTCTCTGGAGTGGGAATAGTAATTTTTACCTCTACGCTATCCAACGCTTTCCCTACTGTTGCACTCTCTGGAGTGGGAATAGTAATTGTTATCCCTACGCTATCCAACGTTTTCCCTACTGTTGCACTCTCTGGAGTGGGAATAGTAATTGTTACCCCTACGCTATCCAACGCTTTCCCTACTGTTGCACTCTCTGGAGTGGTAATAGTAATTTTTACCCCTACGCTATCCAAAGCTTTCCCTACTGTTGCAGTCTCTGGAGTGGGAATAGTAATTTTTACCTCTACGCTATCCAACGCTTTCCCTACTGTTGCAGTCTCTGGAGTGGAAATAGTAATTTTTACCCCTACGCTATCCAATGCTTTCCCTACTGTTGCACTCACTGGAGTGGGAATAGTAATTTTTACCCCTACGCTATCCAACGCTTTCCCTACATTTGCACTCTCTGGAGTTGGAATAGTAATTGTTACCCCTACGCTATCCAACTCTTTCTCTACTGTTGCACTCTCTGGAGTGGGAATAGTAATTTTTACCCCTACGCTATCCAACGCTTTCCCTACTGTTGCACTCTCTGGAGTGGGAATAGTATTTTTTTACTCCTATGCTATCCAACGCTTTTCCTACTGTTGCACTCTCTGGAGTGGGAATAGTAATTTTTACCCCTACGCTATCCAACGCTTTCCCTACTGTTGCACTCTCTGGAGTGGGAATAGTAATTTTTACCCCTAAGCTATCCAAAGCTTTCCCTACTGTTGCACTCTCTGGAGTGGGAATAGTAATTTCTACCTCTACGCTATCCAAGGCTTTCCCTACGTTTGCACTCTCAGGAGTGGGAATAGTAATTTTTACCCCTACGCTATCCAACGCTTTCCCTACTGTTGCTCTCTCTGGAGTGGGAATAGTAATTGTTATCCCTACGCTATCCAATGCTTTCCCTACTGTTACACTCTCTGGAGTGGGAATAGTAATTGTTACCCCTACGCTATCCAACGCTTTCCCTACTGATGCACTCTCTGGAGTGGGAATAGTAATTTTTACACCTACGCTATCCAAAGCTTTCCCTACTGTTGCACTCTCTGGAGTGGGAATAGTATTTTTACCTCTACGCTATCCAACGCTTTCCCTACTGTTGCAGTCTCTGGAGTGGGAATAGTAATTTTTACCCCTACGCTATCCAACGCTTTCCCTACTGTTGCACTCTCTGGAGTGGGAATAGTAATTTTTACCCCTACGCTATTCAGAGCTTTCCCTACTGTTGCACTCTCTGGAGTTGGAATAGTAATTGTTACCCCTACGCTATCCAACTCTTTCTCTACTGTTGCACTCTCTGGAGTGGGAATAGTAATTGTTACTCCTACGCTATCCAACGCTTTCCCTACTGTTGCACTCTCTGGAGTGGTAATAGTATTTTTTACTCCTATGCTATCCAACGCTTTTCCTACTGTTGCACTCTCTGGAGTGGGAATAGTAATTTTTACCCCTACGCTATCCAACGCTTTCCCTACTGTTGCACTCTCTGGAGTGGGAATAGTAATTTTTACCCCTAAGCTTTCCAAAGCTTTCCCTACTGTTGCACTCTCTGGAGTGGGAATGGTAATTTTTACCTCTACGCTATCCAACGCTTTCCCTACTGTTGCACTCTCTGGAGTGGGAATAGTAATTTTTACCCCTACGCTATCCAACGCTTTCCCTACTGTTGCACTCTCTGGAGTGGGAATAGTAATTTTTACTCCTACGCTATCCAACGCTTTCCCTACTGTTGCACTCTCTGGAGTTGGAATAATAATTGTTACCCCTACGCTATCCAACTCTTTCTCTACTGTGGCACTCTCTGGAGTGGGAATAGTAGTTTTTACCCCAACGCTATCCAACGCTTTCCCTACTGTTGCACTCTCTGCAGTGGGAATAGTATTTTTTTACTCCTATGCTATCCAACGCTTTTCCTACTGTTGCACTCTCTGGAGTGGGAATAGTAATTTTAACCCCTACGCTATCCAACGCTTTCCCTACTGTTGCACTCTCTGGAGTGGGAATAGTAATTTTTACCCCTAAGCTATCCAAAGCTTTCCCTACTGTTGCACTCTCTGGAGTGGGAATAGTAGTTTTTACCTCTAAGCTATCCAACGCTTTCCCTACTGTTGCACTCTCTGGAGTGGGAATAGTAATTTTTACCCCTACGCCATCCAACGCTTTCCCTACTGTTGCACTCTCTGGAGTGGGAATAGTAATTTTTACTCCTACTCCATCCAACGCTTTCCCTACTGTTGCCTTCTCTGGAGTGGGAATAGTAATTTTTACCCCTACGCTATCCAACGGTTTCCCTACTGTTGCACTCTCTGGAGTGGGAATAGTAATTTTTACCCCTACGCTATCCAACGCTTTCCCTACTGTTGCACTCTCTGTAGTGGGAATAGTAATTTTTACTCCTACGCTATCCAATGCTTTCCCTACTGTTGCACTCTCTGGAGTGGGAATAGTAATTTTTACCCTTACGCTATCCAACGCTTTCCCTACTGTTGCACTCTGTGGAGTCGGAATAGTAATTTTTACCCCTACGCTATCCAACGCTTTCCCTACTGTTGCAGTCTCTGGAGTGGGAATAGTAATTTTTACCCCTACGCTATCCAACGCTTTCCCTACTGTTGCACTCTCTGGAGTGGGAATAGTAATTTTTACTCCTACGCTATCCAACGCTTTCCCGAATGTTGCACTTTCTGGAGTGGGATTAGTAATTTTTACCCCTACGCTATCCAACGCTTTCCCTACTGTTGCACTCTCTGGAGTGGGAATAGTAATTTATACTCCTTCGCTCTTCAACGCTTTCCCTACTTTTGCACTCTCTGGAGTTGGAATAGTAATTGTTACCCCTACGTTATCCAACTCTTTCTCTACTGTTGCACTCTCTGGAGTGGGAATAGTAATTTTTACCCCTACGCTATCCAACGCTTACCCTACTGTTGCACTCTCTGTAGTGGGAATAGTATTTTTTTACTCTTATGCTATCCAACACTTTTCCTACTGTTGAACTCTCTGGAGTGGGAATAGTAATTTTTACCCCTACGCTATCCAACGCTTTCCCTACTGTTGCACTCTCTGGAGTGGGAATATTAATTTTTACCCCTAAGCTATCCAAAGCTTTCCCTACTGTTGCACTCTCTGGAGTGGGAATAGTAAGTTTTTACCTCTACGCTATCCAAGGCTTTCCCTACTTTTGCACTCTCTGGAGTGGGAATCGTAATTTTTACCCCTACGCTATCCAAAGCTTTCCCTACTGTTGCACTCTCTGGAGTGGGAATAGTATTTTTACCTCTACGCTATCCAACGCTTTCCCTACTGTTGCACTCTCTGGAGTGGGAATAGTAATTTTTACCCCTACGCTATTCAAAGCTTTCCCTACTGTTGCACTCTCTGGAGTTGGAATAGTAATTGTTACCCCTACGCTATCCAACTCTTTCTCTACTGTTGCACTCTCTGGAGTGGGAATAGTAATTGTTACTCCTACGCTATCCAACGCTTTCCCTACTGTTGCACTCTCTGGAGTGGTAATAGTATTTTTTACTCCTATGCTATCCAACGCTTTTCCTACTGTTGCACTCTCTGGAGTGGGAATAGTAATTTTTACCCCTACGCTATCCAACGCTTTCCCTACTGTTGCACTCTCTGGAGTGGGAATAGTAATTTTTACCCCTAAGCTTTCCAAAGCTTTCCCTACTGTTGCACTCTCTGGAGTGGGAATGGTAATTTTTACCTCTACGCTATCCAACGCTTTCCCTACTGTTGCACTCTCTGGAGTGGGAATAGTAATTTTTACCCCTACGCTATCCAACGCTTTCCCTACTGTTGCACTCTCTGGAGTGGGAATAGTAATTTTTACTCCTACGCTATCCAACGCTTTCCCTACTGTTGCACTCTCTGGAGTTGGAATAATAATTGTTACCCCTACGCTATCCAACTCTTTCTCTACTGTGGCACTCTCTGGAGTGGGAATAGTAGTTTTTACCCCAACGCTATCCAACGCTTTCCCTACTGTTGCACTCTCTGCAGTGGGAATAGTATTTTTTTACTCCTATGCTATCCAACGCTTTTCCTACTGTTGCACTCTCTGGAGTGGGAATAGTAATTTTAACCCCTACGCTATCCAACGCTTTCCCTACTGTTGCACTCTCTGGAGTGGGAATAGTAATTTTTACCCCTAAGCTATCCAAAGCTTTCCCTACTGTTGCACTCTCTGGAGTGGGAATAGTAGTTTTTACCTCTAAGCTATCCAACGCTTTCCCTACTGTTGCACTCTCTGGAGTGGGAATAGTAATTTTTACCCCTACGCCATCCAACGCTTTCCCTACTGTTGCACTCTCTGGAGTGGGAATAGTAATTTTTACTCCTACTCCATCCAACGCTTTCCCTACTGTTGCCTTCTCTGGAGTGGGAATAGTAATTTTTACCCCTACGCTATCCAACGGTTTCCCTACTGTTGCACTCTCTGGAGTGGGAATAGTAATTTTTACCCCTACGCTATCCAACGCTTTCCCTACTGTTGCACTCTCTGTAGTGGGAATAGTAATTTTTACTCCTACGCTATCCAATGCTTTCCCTACTGTTGCACTCTCTGGAGTGGGAATAGTAATTTTTACCCTTACGCTATCCAACGCTTTCCCTACTGTTGCACTCTGTGGAGTCGGAATAGTAATTTTTACCCCTACGCTATCCAACGCTTTCCCTACTGTTGCAGTCTCTGGAGTGGGAATAGTAATTTTTACCCCTACGCTATCCAACGCTTTCCCTACTGTTGCACTCTCTGGAGTGGGAATAGTAATTTTTACTCCTACGCTATCCAACGCTTTCCCGAATGTTGCACTTTCTGGAGTGGGATTAGTAATTTTTACCCCTACGCTATCCAACGCTTTCCCTACTGTTGCACTCTCTGGAGTGGGAATAGTAATTTATACTCCTTCGCTCTTCAACGCTTTCCCTACTTTTGCACTCTCTGGAGTTGGAATAGTAATTGTTACCCCTACGTTATCCAACTCTTTCTCTACTGTTGCACTCTCTGGAGTGGGAATAGTAATTTTTACCCCTACGCTATCCAACGCTTACCCTACTGTTGCACTCTCTGTAGTGGGAATAGTATTTTTTTACTCTTATGCTATCCAACACTTTTCCTACTGTTGAACTCTCTGGAGTGGGAATAGTAATTTTTACCCCTACGCTATCCAACGCTTTCCCTACTGTTGCACTCTCTGGAGTGGGAATATTAATTTTTACCCCTAAGCTATCCAAAGCTTTCCCTACTGTTGCACTCTCTGGAGTGGGAATAGTAAGTTTTTACCTCTACGCTATCCAAGGCTTTCCCTACTTTTGCACTCTCTGGAGTGGGAATCGTAATTTTTACCCCTACGCTATCCAAAGCTTTCCCTACTGTTGCACTCTCTGGAGTGGGAATAGTATTTTTACCTCTACGCTATCCAACGCTTTCCCTACTGTTGCAGTCTCTGGAGTGGGAATAGTAATTTTTACCCCTACGCTATCCAATGCTTTCCCTACTGTTGCACTTTCTGGAGTTGGAATAGTAATTTTTACCCCTACGCTATCCAACTCTTTCTCTACTGTTGCACTCTCTGGAGTGGGAATATTAGTTTTTACCCATACGCCATCCAACGCTTTCCCTACTGTTGCACTCTCTGGAGTGGTAATAGTATTTTTTACTCCTATGCTATCCAACGCTTTTCCTACTGTTGCACTCTCTGGAGTGGGAATAGTAATTTTTACCCCTACGCTATCCAACGCTTTCCCTACTGTTGCACTCTCTGGAGTGGGAATAGTAATTTTTACCCCTACGCTATCCAACGCTTTCCCTACTGTTGCACTATCTGGAGTGGGAATAGTAATTTTTACTTCTACGCTATCCAACGCTTTCCCTACTGTTGCACTCTCTGGAGTTGGAATATTAATTGTTAGCCCTACGCTATCCAACTCTTTCTCTACTGTTGCACTCTCTGGAGTGGGAATAGTAATTTTTACCTCTACGCTATCCAACGCTTTCCCTACTGTTGCACTCTCTGGAGTGGGAATAGTATTTTTTACTCCTATGCTATCCAACGCTTTTCCTACTGTTGCACTCTCTGGAGTGGGAATAGTAATTTTTACCCCTACGCTAGCCAACGCTTTCCCTACTGTTGCACTCTCTGGAGTGGGAATAGTAATTTTTACCCCTAAGCTATCCAAAGCTTTCCCTACTGTTGCACTCTCTGGAGTGGGAATAGTAGTTTTTACCTCTAAGCTATCCAACGCTTTTCCTACTGTTGCACTCTCTGGAGTGGGAATAGTAATTTTTACCCCTACGCCATCCAACGCTTTCCCTACTGTTGCACTCTCTGGAGTGGGAATAGTAATTTTTACTCCTACGCTATCCAACGCTTTCCCTACTGTTGCCTTCTCTGGAGTGGGAATAGTAATTTTTACCCCTACGCTATCCAACGCTTTCCCTACTGTTGCACTCTCTGGAGTGGGAATAGTAATTTTTACCCCTACGCTATTCAACGCTTTCCCTACTGTTGCACTCTCTGGAGAGGGAATAGTAATTTTTACTCCAACGCTATCCAACGCTTTCCCTACTGTTGCACTCTCTGGAGTGGGAATAGTAATTTTTACCCCTACGCTATCCAACGCTTTCCCAACTGTTGCACTCTGTGGAGTTGGAATAGTAATTTTTACCCCTACGCTATCCAACGCTTTCCCTACTGTTGCAGTCTCTGGAGTGGGAATCGTAATTTTTACCCCTACGCTATCCAACGCTTTCCCTACTGTTGCACTCTCTGGAGTGGGAATAGTAATTTTTACTCCTACGCTATCTAACGCTTTCCCGAGTGTTGCACTTTCTGGAGTGGGAGCAGTAATTTTTACCCCTACGCTATCCAACGCTTTCCCTACTGTTGCACTCTCTGGAGTGGGAATAGTAATTTATACTCCTACGCTATCCAACGCTCTCCCTACTGTTGCACTCTCTGGAGTGGGAAAAGTAATTAGTACCCTTACGCTATCCAACGTTTTAAATAATTTATGTTAAAAATATTATAAGTATATTTAATTATTTATATTTTTTACATTTTATGTTTGTAAATGTATTAGTAAATTAGAATATATTTTATTAATTTATAAATTAGTAAAATAATTATTACTACTTATTGTTCAGTACATATATATTATATATTTACTGTATATATTTAATTAAAGTATATATTATATATGTATTATTTATTAATTGTAAACATTATTAGATACTTTTAACTATGTACATTTTATTCATTAGTGTTATTTACTTTATTTTACATTTATATTTTAAAAGAAAAAAAAAACATATTTTTAACATCGATATTTTTAACATCTATATTATTTTTTCGATATTTTTGTACTTACCATGTTGTAGATAGGATGTCGATAATCTTGCCCTCGATATTTTCGAGTCGATATTCCTGTAGGTCGATATTTTGTAGGTCGATATTTTGTCAGTGATCCAACAGATATATCATCTTAGTTTCATGAAGACATATCATGTTTTCATTATGTAAATGTGAAATAGATGTAGAGAGCTGTCTGCTAATAAATTATATATATTTGTCCATAAGTTAATTAGGTAAAGCAAAGAGTGATTGAGCTTCAGAAATGGAGGTGATCACATTTTAGCTGATCAATTCTTTTAAGACCCCCGAAATTCCATGACTTCCCAATATATACTTTTATTCTGAAATGTAATATTTTTATTATACCATAGAGTTGAGTTTGTACAATTTGTTTCTTGCTTGAAGTTAGGGACATAATGGTTCTTGAAAACTGGTTTGAGTGTGATGTGACAGGTATAGTAAGTGAAAGTGTTTTGTTCATAAAAGACAAAAATATGCAACGCAAAAAGGTGAAAGGAAGTAGTGTTTAAGGCTTAACCATAAAGTAAATGGGAATTCCCTGTCAAATGTGATCAATAGGTATTTGCTATACGATATTTCTGAAAGTGCAGGAAGTTTACTCCTCCAGCCTGTGTATTTAACTTGAGGAGAGAGATATCTATTCTTGACTTTTTATAATGTCAAAGCATATCAGAATTTACATGTTTAAAATAGATATTCAAGATTTATAGGGTGATCAGGGGGAGTGAGTATAACACTAGAAGTGAAAGCATCTTTTAATAGAACTGAATCTACCCCACCAAGACAAAAAGAGCTGATTCCCTTTTGAGCATAAGGTTTCCAATTTCTTTATGATGTTTTCAAAGTTTAATTTGTTTCCTTTATAGAATTTGTAAAGTAGACACCAAATTATTTCATTCTATTAGGATTCTAAGTAAATCCTAATGGTTTAAAAAATATTTAGTACAAAATGTATTAAGAGAAAATATCCAAGATTTATCAGAATATAATGTAGAACCAGAAAGTTTGGAAAACGTGTACATCTCCACCTGGAAATCAGTTGTGGGGCTGTTGAGGTTATAGAGATGTCAAGGGATGTCATCTGCCTAAACCAATCATTTTAGTTGGATATTATTATAGGAAATACCTGTAATGCTTCTGTAATGCTTGTCGAATTATAGAAATAAAGGGTTTTAGAGTAACAATAAATAAAAGTGGGGATAAGGGACAACCTTCATGTACCCCTCTGTGTAGTGAAAAAGAATCCAACAAAATTCCATTCACAAAATGGCCTCTTTAGGTAATGAATATAATAATTAAATTAGGTTTCATATTTTTGGTCCACAACCAAATCATTTCAAGGCTTCAAACATAAAGTGCCATTCAATAAGCTTAAATGTTTTTCAGCATCGTAGCAGCTAATTCATAGTTTAACTTAAACGCTTTACTAATGATATTATAAAGACATCTGGTATCATCAGAAGAAAAGCTACAAACTGTTTTTAACCAATTAAGTTAGGAGGTATTTTTTCAATTCACAGAGCCAGGATCTAAGGAAATATTTTATAATCTACATTGACCAAGGAAAGAGCACTGTAATTTTTACACAATTGTAAGTCTCTACTATCCTTAGGGATTAAACAGATAATGACCTTCGAGATTTAGATTTAGATTGATAATACTTGTACTCCATCTACTTAATATCCTGTAACAATTTGGACGCCTGTTACCAAATTGCTGCTTCTTATGTTTCACATAGTTAGTAATGAAGCCTCTCGCTGATGTTTTAAACACATCCCATATCGTTGGTAAAGAAGATTCCTGAGAGATATTAATTATAAAAAATCTGTGATTAATTCTTTAAATTTGGTGACAAAAGAGGGATGCAGAAGGAGTAGATTATTAAATTTCCATCTAGTAGGGTTGAACAAGGAATTAAATCAATAACAGTAAGAATGGGCGCATGATTAGTAATTTGAATTAACCTTTATTAATTACTGCCTGCTGTGTGCCCTCATTACCGCTGCTTGCTGGAACTGCCGCTCTGCCCATTGAATTACTGAATTTACCGATTTGGCCATTTAAAGTGCGTCTCTGCTAGCGTGACTCTGCTGCTCATTGTGTTTTCATCCCGCCGCTTAATCTCATTAGCATTTTGTTCCGTAGCGTCTCACCATAGTAGTATTTGCGTTTCCCCCCTAGCGCTCCTGCCGCCCTGACCACCTCCATTTTGTTGTTGTTGTCGTCGTCCTTTGCCCGCCCCGCCTCCCAGCTGAAGCGCCCTCGCCCCTCCCCCCCACCATCCATTTATGGCCAATGCCCCCACGCGCAGCGTCCACGCGCCCCATGCGCGCCGAAGGTGCGCCAAAGGTAAGCCCGTCTACGCCCGTCCGCGCCTGGACCGCGCCCAGCGCCAGACCCCCTGCCCCTCGCGCTGCCCAGCCCTCCCGCATTACCTACGATGCCGCCACCCTCCTAGCCCTTAACCCCGGTCGCGCCCCCAACTGCGTCCAAGCCGCCCCTGGACGCACCCATGGACCGTTCTCTTGCCTCTCCTGCAAATTTAGCGGCACCGACAACATCTCCGCTGCGACCACAACACAGATTACCGACCCCAACCACCTAGAATGCATCCTTCTCAACACCCGCTCGGTCCACAGGCACGCCATTGACCTTTGGAACCTACTAGACACCATCTCTCCTGACGTCGCCTTCCTAACGGAAACATGGATGAATGCTTCCTCCGCCCCTGACATCGCCATCGCTATCCCTGATGACTATAAGATCACACGCAAGGACCGCACCGACCATACAGGAGGAGGAATCGCTATCGTCCATAAGAAATCAATCCGCATCTCAACCAGCTCTGACGACAACCTCGCTAACTCCGAACACCTTCACTTCCAGATCCACATCGACCCCAAAACCACACTCAGAGGCACTCTCCTCTACAGACCACCAGGACCCCGCGCAAAATTCAGTGAAGACTTCACGGACTTCATCACCCCACACGCGCTCCCCTCCAAAGACTACATCCTTCTGGGAGACCTCAACTTCCACCTTGAAAAGATCAACGACCGCAACACCGCCACCCTCGTGGACAACCTCGCCAACCTCGGTCTTAAACAACTGGTCACTTCCCCCACCCACATCGCAGGTCACACACTCGACCCCATCTTCACCTCCAGCAACCATGTCTCCTTCAGCCACACTACGAATCTCCTCTGGACTGACCACAGCTGCGTTCACTTCACCTACAACAAGCCGAAACCCACCATCCACATCCAACCAACTCTACAAAGAAACTGGAACAAGATCACCACCGACCAGATCTCCACATCACTCCTTCAAACCTCCCCAGCCCTCTCTTCTAACGCCAACGAAGCCGCCTCCAACCTCACCCTCTGGCTATCCAACACCGCCGACACCTTAGCACCACTGAAAAAACGTCAACACAAACCTGGCATCAAGAAGGCCTCATGGTTCAACGATGACCTCAAGAATTCCAAGAAACTGTGCCGCTCCCTTGAAAAGGCCTGGAAAAAAGACCCATGCACCAACACCAAAGACGCCTTCAAAAGCGCCATCCGTACTCACCACCAACTGATCCGAAAAGCCAAGAAAACAGCATTCAAGGATCGACTTGACAACAACTCCCACAACAGCAAGGAACTTTTCAACATCGTCAAGGAATTTTCCAACCCCTCGGCCAACTCCAACGACATCACCCCCTCTCAAACCCTCTGCGATTCCCTAGCCTCTTTTTTCCACAACAAGATTGCTGACATCCACAACAGCTTTGACAACCAACCCGGAAGCCAACCCACCCTACCATCAGCCGACCATCTTCCCCTCGTTAACACCCTTAACGCCTGGAACCCAATCTCCACTGAGGACACCATCCGCCTGATGAATTCCATCCACTCTGGATCCCCCACAGACCCATGCCCTCACCACATCTTCAACAAAGCAGACTCCATCATAGCTCCGCACCTCCGAGACGTCATCAACTGCTCCTTCAACTCCGCTACCTTCCCAGAAAACTGGAAACACGCTGAACTCACCGCCCTTCTGAAAAAACCAACAGCAGACCCCACCGAACTCAAAAACTACCGCCCCATCTCGCTTCTTCCATTCCCGGCAAAGTCATCGAGAAAGCTGTCAACAACCAGCTCGCCGCCTTCCTCGAAGCCAACAAATCACTCAACCCCTCACAATCTGGCTTCCGAGCCAAACACAGCACTGAGACCGCCCTCATCGCAGCAACAGACGACATTCGAACTCTACTGGACAATGGAGACACAGTCGCCCTCATCCTCCTCGACCTCTCTGCAGCCTTCGACACAGTCTGCCACAGCACCCTTTTACAACGCCTCAGAAACATCGGAATCCAAGGAAAGGCACTGGAATGGATCACCTCGTTCCTCACCGGAAGAACCCAGAGAGTCCGCCTCCCACCATTCAAGTCCGAAGCCTCTGAAATCATCTGCGGCGTACCACAAGGATCCTCACTCAGTCCCACCCTCTTCAACGTATACATGAGCCCCCTCGCGGCCATCGCCCGCCAACACAACCTCAACATCATCTCTTACGCGGATGACACTCAACTGATCCTATCTCTCACCAAGGACCCCAGCACCGCCAAAACTAACCTACACGAAGGAATGAAAGAAGTCGCCGAATGGATGAAACAAAGCCGTCTGAAACTGAACTCAGACAAAACAGAAGTCCTCATCTTAGGCAAATCCCCCTCTGCATGGGACGACTCCTGGTGGCCGGAAGCCCTCGGAAATGCACCCATCCCGACAGACCACGCACGGAACCTTGGCGTCATCCTGGATTCTTCACTCTCTATGAACAGACAAGTCAGCGCCGTATCCTCCTCCTGCTTTAACATTCTTCGCATGCTCAGAAAAACTTTTCGCTGGATCCCCACCGAAACAAGGAAAACAGTCACCCATGCCCTGGTCACGAGCCGACTGGACTACGGAAACACCCTCTACGCAGGTACCACCGCTAAACTCCAGAAGAAACTACAACGAATCCAAAACGCCTCTGCCAGGCTCATATTAGACATCCCACGCAACGAACACATCTCTGGTCACCTCAAAGACCTCCACTGGCTACCCGTCAATAAGAGGATTACTTTCCGTCTGCTTACCCACGCACACAAATCTCTCTACGACATCGGACCAGATTGCCTCAACTCTCGACTGTCCTTCTACACCCCCTCCCGCCAACTTCGCTCTTCCAGCCAAGCCCTCGCCACTGTACCTCGCATCAACAAGACCACCATGGGAGGCAGATCCTTTTCATACCTGGCTGCCAGAACATGGAACTCACTCCCCGCTTACCTTCGCCTCACCCAGAATCACCTAGCGTTCAGAAAACAGCTTAAAACGTGGATGTTTGACAAATAATCCTCCTCCCCTTCCTAAGCGCCTTGAAACCCTCTGGGTATGTAGTGCGCTATATAAATTTTATGACTTGACTTGACTACATATTTCTGCATGTACTAGGTTTTGTGTGAGGGGTTTGCTTTTGAATAGGTAATCAATTTTGGATGGTATATGACGCATTGGGGAGTAGAATATATATTCTCTGAAGGTGGGATTTCATAAGTGCCATGAATCAGCGAGCAAAAGAGTTATTCATTTTGTAGGAGGCATATTTAACCATAGAGTTCCTGACTAGAATAGGGTCCATTACTCGACTGTGATTCTTTCCCAAAATAAAATAATCACTACTAAAGGTTAGAATTTGCTTAGTAGTGCCATTGCAGAAGAAATTATTGACAGTTGTAGGTCGATAACATTGAAAATTGAAAGAGGGGTTTGGTTAATCACCAATCCTAGTGCAACCCATCTTCCTTCCGCATCATGGGTGTGTGAAAGCACCTGCACATACAAATGTTTGTAAACGAAAACAATTGTAGCATTCTTTTTATTCAAGGCCGGCGATACAAATACCAGACCAGCCCAACATTGTTTGAGTTTGAGTGCTTCTAACTCTGATAAGTATGTCTCTTGTAAAAGGGCAATATCAGCCTTTATTCACGCACTCTTTGTCTCTTATTTGGGTTACCTAAACCCTTAACTTTCCAAGATATTACCTTGACTGTAGTAAAGTAGCAAATAAAATTAAATCTGTGCTCACAATAATATTATATAAAGAATAGGCATTAAAAGTAATAATCAGACCATTATACAAATATATAGACATGCAAGAAGGTAGGAGTAAGCACAATGAGGGAGAGGTCTGAGAGGAAATAGAGAGACAGAAAAAGGGAGTAGGAAGCAAAGAGCAGATAAAAACTAAGAGAAGACAGTACAAGCCAGAAAGATCACGACTGAAACATCAATATAGAGAAAATGTTTCTGCTGCATGGGAGGATGGTAACAGCACACTACAAAGTCAAACATGAAGCCGTCCTGAACGGTCAAAACACAATAGAAATATGATGACTCATAGATATTAAATATAAAGAGAAAGAAACATCACTTTAGGCCGTTGGTGGTCGGGATGCGCCTGGAGAGGTGTGTGCCGTTGCCGAGTTTTACCTGGACCCACGTGTTGGTGTGCAGTTCGATCAAAAGGTGCAATAGGGGGTCGGGGATCCCCCAGGAGGCCAATTTTCTCCAGAGGAGACCCCGGTTAACGTTATCAAACGCCGCCTTAAAGTCGACAAAGCAAAGGTGAAGAGCCTGTTTATTCACCCTCGCTTTGTCGATAATTTGCGAAATTGCCAGCAAATTTGTCGTAGTTCCCGTTTCTCTGCTGAACCCAGTTTGACTCGGAGGAATTATATTGTGGTGTGTTGCCCATTCGCACAGGTGGGTCAGTAGGAGCCCCGCAAAATATTTGGCCTCGATATCCAGGAGTGCTATCAGCCGATAATTTTTTGGCAACGTTCTATCCCCCGCTTTATAAATTGGTGAAATGATTGAACCCCTCCATGAGGCAGGAAGAGTTCTAAATCGGCCCACAGATATGTAAAGAGAGGTCAGCGTTTCTGCCCAGTATTCTGGCTCAAGTTTGAAGAGGGCCGGAGGAATCCCGTTTGGCCCTGCTGCACCGTCCTTCCTTCCCTTCGCAATTAGCTTAACCAGAGCCACGGAGATTCCAGATTCGGATTCTAACCAAGTTTTTATTGTTTGTGACGGTTGGCCGTCTGGGACTTCCTGGGGCTTGCTTGTGGTGGCGACCTGCTGGTTAGAATGCGAGTCTAAGAAGGATTCCCATGAAGATTTGGTGATATGGAACGTTATTCCGCTGTTTTTTGGATTTATAATTTTGTTTATTGTTGACCAAAACTGGGAGCTATTGTTGCCCTTTGAGTCGTAATGAAGTTTTGCCCAGAGGTCCTCTTCGTTAGATCTTTTGACTGTCCATTTCAGTTTTTTTAGGTCCGTCCGAACCTTCTGAAGTTTTGCAAGAAGGACCTTGTCCCCCGGGTTTTTTCTTAGCATTCTTAGCTGTCTGTTAATCTCTTTTTTGTGAGTTTTTAGGGCTGATTTCTGGGAGCTTGAGATCTTCGTTAGGGCACCGGAGCCAGCAGATGAGCTGTGCCGTACGATAGATGAATATTGGTTTGCAAAATCAGCCGTAAATTGTTCCCAGCCTGCTACAGGTTCGCCTGTGGGGTAGTTTACACTTTTTAGTTGGTGTTTAGCAGCTTGTAGTACCTCAGGCGTGTTGGTGACTGAGGTTTTGATCCGTTTAAAGTCTATGGTGTGGCTAGCATGTGGGCCTGTTGGATTTAGAAGTATTAGGTCCGGGGGGGCACAAAGAGAGACTTCCTGAGGGCGATGGTCACTGTCTCCCTTGTCCCCTAGATTAAAGCCCAAGATGTTATGGAAAAGAGGAAGAGAGACCAGCGTATAGTCAATTATCGAGGTTACGTAGCCTGAGTTGAACGTGGCCGTGGGTGGAGAGTATTCAGGAAATCTTCCATTTAGGACCCTCAAGCCCATGTATTCCAAGTCTTCCAACAGGTCCTTTGGAGACTTGGCGGTTTTCCCTTGGCTGCTCCAAGTTTGATTTGGGATGTTCCAATGGTAGGACTGGGGCTGAATTTCACTGTTCAGGGATGACCCTAGAATACATTGGTTGAAGTCACCAGAAACAATTAGGTAGGGTGTAGTTTGCGTTATCAAGACATGATGTAAATGGTCCGTTAAACGCTTTGCCTCTTGTTTTTTCTTTTTTGGGTTAATGTAGGTGTTGATCAGCTGGACCTCTTTCTTGTTACCCCCAAGATTTAATACCAACTCGACAGTATTTATGGATGTATGACGTTACAACGCATACATTTACAACGACCTACCATTACAACGAAACTTTTACAACGCAAAAACTTTTACAACGCATGTATTTACAACACATTTTTTTACATCGCAGGTACCTTTACAACGCATACCATTACAACGTAAGTATTGGTAAGTATATATTAATTTTATAATCGTAAATTAATTTAAAAAAATATAATTTAATGTAATTTAATTTAATTTAATTTATTTAATTTCATTTAATTTTAATTTTAATTTATTTTTACCCTGTACCCCTGTACCCCAAAAACTCAAAACTGACCCTTAACCCCAAAAATACCCCTTTACCCAAAAACTAAAAACTGACCCTGAACCCCAAAAATACCCCTTTACCCAAAAACTACAAACTGACCCTGAACCCCAAAAATACCCCTTTACCCAAAAACTAAAAACTGACCCTGAACCCCAAAAATACCCCTTTACCCAAAAACTAAAAACTGACCCTGAACCCTAAAAATACCCCTTTACCCAAAAACTAAAAACTGACCCGGAACCCTAAAAATACCCCTTTACCCAAAAACTAAAAACTGACCCTAAACCCCAAAAATACCCCTTTACCCAAAAACTAAAAACTGACCCTGAACCCCATAAATACCCCTTTACCCAAAAACTAAAAACTGACCCTGAACCCTAAAAATACCCCTTTACCCAAAAACTAAAAACTGACCCTGAACCCTAAAAATACCCCTTTACCCAAAAACTAAAAACTGACCCTGAACCCTAAAAATACCCCTTTACCCAAAAACTAAAAACTGACCCTGAACCCCAAAAATACCCCTTTACCCAAAAACTAAAAACTGACCCTGAACCCCAAAAATACCCCTTTACCCAAAAACTAAAAACTGACCCTGAACCCCAAAAATACCCCTTTACCCAAAAACTAAAAACTGACCCTGAACCTCAAAAATACCCCTTTACCCAAAAACTAAAAACTGACCCTGAACCCTAAAAATACCCCTGACCCTGAACCCTAAAAATACCCCTTTACCCCAAACATATAACATTTAAAATATAATTATTTACTTACCAATACTTACGTTGTAATGGTATGCGTTGTAAAGGTACCTGCGTTGTAAATAAATGCGTTGTAAATACATGCGTTGTAAAAAATTTTGCGTTGTAAAAGTTTTGTTGTAATGGTAGGTTGTTGTAAAAGTTGCGTTGTAAAGGTTGTATACCGTATTTATGGATGGAGAATTGGAGGTGAGCACCTGTACATTACCAACAGTTGAGATTTTGGTGTAAGTTGCTAGGCCACCTGCCAACCGACCGAACTTACTTCTCCTTATGGCTGGGGAATGATGGCAGGTGTAGCCCTCTAGGTGGACCGGCTCCTCCAGCCATGTCTCCTGGAAGAGAATGTTGTCAAATGATTTCAGGTATTGTAGGAAGTCGGTGTCCGCTGCTTTATTGTTGAGGCCGTTTAGATTCCACGAACATAACTTCAAGCGTGGTGTAGCCGGGCACAGGCCTGACTCAGTTAGGTGTCCTTGTCAATGGCGGATATGAGATGTGTTACATATTCTGAAGAGTCGGTCTTCTACCGTGCTGTGGGGATTTGCCGTCAATGAACTGTTTTTAAGCCCTGACACCTGGCAGGTTGTTGGAGATCGACCCAGTGCACCTTTCAGCACCGACCTTGTTTTCGAAGTTGCTATAGGTACTCCCTACTTGGGCCTCTCAAGCAGGGGCAGCGGGTATCCGATGTTGTGATAAAGGGCAGATTTAATCCCCCATTTTTTGAGGAGATTTTGCTCTTCTAAGATTTTACTAGCGATTTCGGATGAAATCCATGTTGCTTTTGTTGCTTCGTTACCGTGTGGTCTGTCAGATTCTAGAAATTCTATAGAGAGAAGGTCGGCTGAGGATAGGTTATTTAATGCTGGTATTGTCCTGAGTAATCGTATGAGATTGCCTCTGTTCAGAATATCAAAAGAGCCTTTTGAAACGTACTCTGGGGTGAAGAGAACAGTGGTAGGCGTCTTGCTTAGAACAGTCGCCTGAACGGTTGGCAGGTGGGGATGACTTTGAGTCCCTAGCTCGCTGTTGTCGGGCTGGGATGGGTTTCCTGGGCGAGTACCCCCGGGGGAAAAAATTCTTAAAAACTGGAGCAGCTGGAGCAAGAGGGGCGCTCGCTATGGTGGAGTATAGCTGAGTTTGGGGACTCGGAGGTGCTGTTGTCCTGCGCTCTTGAGCTCGGGGTCCTTCCCGGTAGGTGCTGATGAGACCTACTTGTGCCCAGTCCGAGCTATGCTTAGACTGTGCCCCTCTTGTTTCAGATGTTGAAGGTGGGATGATGGAACTATTGACTTTTTCGTTATTCGGGTAGCAGTTTCCCAGCGTGCGATGGTTGACATTGTCGGAGCCAGGCGGGGCCGTCCACTCCACCTGTGAGAGAACCCCAGTGGGGTCTACAGGGTGTGGTTCATTTGCGGGGTGTCTTGGCCCCGTAGGGGTAGGTTTTCCGGAGGTGACTAGTCCTGGCGTCGAGCCGTGGGCTAGCTGCTCCTGCTTTCTCACTGGCTTAAAAAGCGGATACACTTCTGGCATGCTTGTAGTAGTCAGTTTATTGCGGCCTTTCCTCCTTTGCTGCCGTCGCCCTTTCGCGTTCAGGGGCAGAGTGTTATTCTTTAGGGGAGGCGTGGTAGTTGTTGTCAGATGGCCCTCTGGTAACGCCTGATCAGCTGATGGTGGTGTCAATCCCCCCTTCTCGGCAGAACTGGCTGCTGTAGGCACTCTGTTTGACTGTCCGGAGAAAACTGTTTCACTGGAATTGATGTGCTCATGCCTTGGATTTTGCCCTTTTGATAACCCTTCAATAAGGGATGATACTATTTCGGGGAGGGCTGACAGTTTGTCGATAATAGGCCCACAGCTGCACACTAGCTTTGCCTCTTGCTGGGCTCTGATGATTAGCGAGTTGAGTTGGCCAAGTTTCTCATCTATTCGCCCAACAAAAACAGCCAGAGTGTCAAGTAGGGTCAGCTGCAAGTCCATTTTGTCGGATTGAAAATGAAGAGTGTCTACAGTTCGTTGGAAGGTGTTTAGCAAAATATCCCACGTGTTTGCCATATCTGATGCTTGAGTCCTTGGTAGAGGGCTTTTTTGGGTTGTCCTTTCGTTGGAGGTAGACGACAAAGAGGAATTCGGTAAGGTGGTTAGGTCCTGCAGGACGCCCTCACAGTTGTGGCCCCTTTTTGTTCATTGATTTTCTTTTGTTGGTACCTCTGTGAGCGAGGATGGATTCGCCGATGTTTCCGGAATATATGAGGCAACTAGTTCAGCCCATTCCTGAGAGCCCAGATAGGTTAAATTGGCGAGCCGTCACTCCCAGGGTTTGTCGTGTTATCCCTGTCCTCTGTTAGATGGTCTTCAGAGATCTGAACTTTTCCAGTGCCATCCTTTGGCATAGGGTGAGGTATTGAGCTGTCCGGATGGACCGATTGGTCTAGAAAACTTTTGTCGATGGTCAAGGAGTTGTTTGCATTATGTAAGTTATCGCTGCTTAAGACTTCTTGTCGTTGGCAGTGGTCCTTACAGCTGCAAATTGTAGGGTTGTGCGAGACATAATTTGAGTTCTGACTGGTGCCTAGTGCAGGTGAGGTAGTTAATAGCGGACGGGACTTGATACACATAGGAGATGTAGGTACCTGTGGGGCGGACGTGACCCCGGTGTCGTCCAGCCGTGGGCCTGGTGGGCTACAGACGGCCGTGACTGTAAGATTGTCTGTACCTGTGGGACAAAGTTTTCCCTCCGCAGAAGAGCGCGAAACCGATTGGCCACCTACGGTTGAAACGATGTTCGTAATACCACTTCCATGGCCCAGGGGTTGGTCGTTTTGCACTTCACAAGGCGATAGTGGAAGTAATGAATTCTGGAGACCCAAGATATTCCCGCTGGACGAGAAGATGGTGGAGAGTGGGTCTTTCAGAAAGTAGAACTTTGATGTAATTTTTGGCTGCCGAAGGTTGGAGCGAGGATTAGAGTCCTGCAGAACTTGGTCGCCAGCCGCAACACTTTCTCCTACGGAAAGGTCCCAGCCCCCACTGACACCAGGTGCGTTGTCCTTTATGTTAACAGCTGCATTCTGCTTGGCTATGGCTTTTGCCTTGCCCTTTGGCTTTGGCTTGTTCTCAATGTGAACCCTTTTTTTGCCAGACCTCATGATAAGATTGAGCAGTGACTTAAGCCAGTGGGTTCAAGAGCACGCTAAGCTTTGCTGTCTGTTGCTGACTGTTGCCGACTGTTACTCCGAGGGGCTCGTTCAGGGGTGGGACTCGCTGGGGAGAGAGACAGGAGCACAGGCTCCAGAATCGCTCAGTGTCGGACGCTGATCCTCGCTAGACTGGGCGAAAGGTGACGCAGCAGCGTCTGCAGCTTGCTGCGTCAGTGACTCAATTGTTCGCTGCTGCTGCGGTTGACTGACAGGACCACCTGATTATTTAGTGTCAAGTGGCTATGTTGAAATTGTAGGTGCTGTGACGTCTGTGACAATTTAACAGTTGCATGAAGCCTTGTTGTACATGTAGGCGAGCACACAGACGAGACAACACACACTAGGGGACAGTGGTGAGTCCTGGTGAGTCGTGGTGAGTCCTCGGGCTCACATGCTGGCAGTACTAGTCGGGAGTTTGTTGGTATAATTGCTCTCGTTGGGCATTAGGGGGGGACGAGGAAAGGGGTAGCTCACCTCCCCACTGTGCCTGCGTTGCCTCTCCTCCCCCTCCTCCACCACCACATGTCCGAGCAAGGTGCAGCGCCGCTCTGGCTCAGGGGGTTCGTAGAGCGCCGGTCAGCCGCTGAGGAGGCAGCTTGGGAGGGTCAACGGGTCCTCGGGAGCTGGGTTTGCCGAGTCCTGCAGTCTGGCAGTCCCCAGTAGTCGGCGTGCGGGATTCCAGGAGAGACTGCTGAAAACCTGACCGAACACCTGTGGCTGTAACTCCCCGTAGGGAGGGGCGGGAGCGGGAGATGGAGCTGGAGCAGGAGCTGATTCCCAGGCACACTCTTCCGATTCTCCAGCCTCCGATTCACCGATTGTCAACCTCTACACGCCCTCTGCTCAAGCCTCGAGCTCTGCAGCAGCTCCGGCAGCGGCAGTGGCAAGGAGCCTGCAAACGCCCACGCTGCCCGCGCAGTCGGCCGCTGTGCCCGCTGTGCCCTGCTACAGCTGGCGGCTTCCAGCTCGTAGCTTCAGAGGACTTCAGGAGTTTTATTCAGGACGCCGAACAGCCCGCTGCTACCTCCTCTCCCCTCGAGGCTGGTGTCCACGCTCTGTGGCTTGTGCGTATCTCTCCGCTCACTGCTGCTCTCTAGTGGTTCAGACAACAGCAGTTCCCTTACTAGAGGTAAAAATATTGGATCACGCTTCAAAGTCAGGGAAATAGGGTTAACATACCCCCTATCCAGCCTATGATAAAAACATACTGTGCCACCAACCTTTAAAAGTAACATTGCTAGCATTTCTCTAATAAGAGGTAATTTGATGACATTTCAGAGCTAGTATATTATCTGATAACTGATTGTTTATGAGGTAAAATGTCCCAAATAGGGGAGACACTCCCCAAACATAAGTTAGGTAATGTAAATGGAATTCCAACCTTAATATCATATTTATCTGATTTCAAAGCTTTTTCCAAAGAATTGAGATACAAGGACATTTGAATAACATATGCATTAGATCACTGTGTTTTGTGTTACATGACCAACAATTATCATGTGCTATAAGTGTAATTTTCATTAACTTTGCAGGTATTAATAGTAGTCTGTTATAAATAAAATAGCAGGTTTTTGAAGTATTAGCTGCTCCTGGAGGTTTATGAATTTTATTCCATATTTTATTCCAAGACGATATAGGCTAAATACAGCCTAAGTATGCATCCTGTTGTGATTCAAGTTGAGATTTAGTGCAAACTTCAAGCAAACAAGAAATGTATTTGTATAGGAGAGACGTTTTGGAGTGAGATTGTAACAGATATGGTACACAGTCAAAATATCGAGTTGTAAATATCGACCTACCAAAATATCGTGTTTGAAATTTCGAAGGTGTAGAAAATCGATGTCAAGAATATCGTTGGACAGAATATCGACCCTAAGGTAAGTAATATCGAAATTCTTTATATCGATGTAAGTAATATCGAAGTTAGTAATATAGATAGCATATTAACGATGTCACTAATTTCGATGACACTAATATCGATATTTGTATAATGTTTTCGTTTTTTATTATGTAGGTGTTATATGTTTTACTTAAGTATTTAAAATAAATAATATTATATGTGTATTAATTTAATATATTAAAACATTTATTTCTAAGCAAATTATATGTTTTAGTACCGGAGCGGGTTGTGGGTTTATAGGGGAATAGGGTGGGAAGTAATTTAATTATGTTTAATTAATTATTAATTAGTAGGAATTATACATTATTATTAATTAATTGCTAATTAATTTTAATTAATTGGAAATTAATTTTAATTAATTGATTAATTGATAAAGATTTTCTGTAGCGGGTTGTGGGTTTATAGGGGAATAGGGTGGGAAGTAATTTAATTATGTAAAATTAATTATTAATTAGTAGTTATTATTAAATAATTTTAAATAATTGGTAAATAAATTTAATTAATTGGTAATTTATTTTAATTAATTGATTAATTGATATATATGTTCTGTAGCGGGTTGTGGGTTTATAGGGGAATAGGGTGGGAAGTAATTTAATTATGTTCATTTAATTATTAATTAGTAGGAATTATAAATTATTTGTAATTAATTGGTAATTATTTAAAATAATTGGTAATTAATTTTAATTAATTGGTAATTAATTTTAATTAATTGGTGAATAATTGTAATTAATTAATAAATAGATAAATGTGTTCTGTTGCGGGTAGTGGGTTTATAGGGGAATATGGTGGGAAGTAAAATTCAAATTCAAATGATTTTATTGCACAATTATTTAAAATCATTGCAATATGCAAGAGTACACAAGGACGGTAGTAAAAACACTCGAGACTGTTAAAAACTCAAACAGTAAATGGGTGGGAAAGAAAAGTAAAAAGACAAAGAAAGTCAAAAATCAGTTACTTGGAGGAAATTAAATTCAGGCTTGCACAGAGGGAAAAGTCATGGAATTAATTTCAGTTATGAATTTGACAAAGCGGGTCGCCATTTGAGGCGAATCCCCCCTCATACATTCCTCAAGTGCTTCTTGGCATGTCCTAATGCCTAGAAGGAGCCAGATTGGTTTCAGCCAGAATGTTCTTTGTGGCCGCAGTTGATGGCAGATGCACAAAATGTGAATTAGGTTTTCCTCTCCTCGTTTGCAAAACCGGCATTGGAAGGAGGCTCCTGTCTTATATCCTTGCCCAAACTTGTATGCTTTCAGCGGGATTAGGCCAAATCGAAATCTCATTAGCTGATGTTTAATATACGGTTGCATTGCTGATGCAAGGTAGGATTGAAGGGTTTTCGGAGCATATAATTTGGCGGGCCAGGTACCGTGAGAAAGCTTACGTACCAGTTGTGTGTCCGATTGGTTTGAAAGGATTTTTGCTTGCTTGATTAAGAGATTACCTTTCGTTTCGTTGGGCAGAGAAGAAAGCCATATGTCCTCCGCTTCAAGCAATTTGAGGCAGAACATTAGGTATTTGTTCCATGATGTAGCGGGGTTGTTGAGGACCAGCCATATACAGCTCTTTAGCGTATGAGAATTTGCTTGTTTCGCTTTTAAGAAATATGTAACGAATCTTGCAGCCATAATCCAACGCATGGAAGATAGAAAGAATTTTTTCCGTATTTGGGCATGGGAAGTCGAATTTGGAAGTCGAAAGACCCGGCGATAGCATGATGATTGCGCTCTATCGAGCCAGTTATTCAGTTTGTCCTTGAAGATGATTGCTCCAAAGGCAATTGTGGGCAAAAGTTTTGCATTTATCAATTTTATTAATGGAACAAAATCCTGGGAGTGTAGAGCGTTCTTTGTTCTCATAAAGACCCCCTCAAGACGGCGAGCCACTGTCAGCATCTCAGTTGTATGCACCGAGCATCTACCTTTGTGGTCAATCCAGACACCTAGATATTTATATGTAGGCACAGTCTCCATTTGTTTCCCCTCTATGAACCACAGGAGGTTTTTTTTGTTCGTAGGTGAGACTGCCATCGCCTTGCTTTTACCTACATTTATCTCGAGCATATTGTTTTTACAATACTGGGCAAGAGAGTTGAACAGCCGTTGGAGGCCCACCTGAGTTTGGTCTAATAGAATCGTATCATCCGCATATTGCAGAATTTGGATTTTGCTTTGGTCGATTCCAGGGGGGAAGGCTCTTGATCCAGTTAACCATTGGGGTAGGTCAGCGAGGTACAAATTGAAAAGTAATGGTGCGAGTGTACACCCTTGTTTAAGGCCTCTATTTGTATAAATTTTATTAGAGGTGGTCCATTTTGATGTTACTCTAACCTATAACCCATGTGTCCGTATGAAGGGCTATTAGCGCATTTAGTAGAGCCCGCGGGATTCCCCATTTTGACAGTTTTTCCCATAGTTTGGGACGGCTAACACTGTCGAATGCTTTACGGAAATCAATAAATCCCATGTACAGGGATTTACCTTTTGCAGCTATGGTAGTCTCCATCAGGTGGACTATCGAAATCAGATTGTCTTCGATGTGGCAGCCTTTTCGGAAACCAGTTTGGGTGAAGGGGATTAGATTTATTGATTACACCCATTTTGTAAGTTCTTTCAACAATATGCTTGCGTAGGCTTTCCCGTCCACATCGAGTAGAGCTATCATCCGATAGTTATCGGGATCGGAGCGCGAACTTTTTTTATGGAAAGGTACTAAGAGTGATCCTTGCCACGTATGTGGGATGGTGCGTCCCAGTATTGCATCTTCAAATAGCGGAGTCAGCAGCAAAGCCCATTTTTGTGCAGCTGCTTTAAAGACCTGAGTTGGAATTCCATTGGGGCCTGGAGCACCACCAGAGCGCATTTTCCTTATTACCGTAGCTATTTCTTCTGTGGCTATCTTGATAGGACAGGACGTGTCTTCCTCCTCGACTTGCTGATCTGGTGTTAGTTGAACGCCCCTACTGCCAATTGGGACGCCCGATGTTGTATACAGCTCTTTGACATACTTCTCCCAATCAGCGGGGGAGATATTAGTTGCAGTCGGAGGTTTGGCAGCTTTGGATGCCTCATTCACCCAATTCCAAAATTTCCTTTGGTCCTTGGTTTTAATTATCTCGAATGCTGCCGCCCAGTGAAGCTCTTCTTCCTGTCTTAATAAGGCGGGAAATAATTTAAATGTAATTAAGTAATAATGTTTTTAAATTAATAGTTTTGTTAATAATATAATTGATAATTAGGTATTAATTGGTAATGAAATATTATAAAATGGTATTTTTAAATATTTATTTTTGGTTAAATATATTTTGATAATCATGTTTTAATAATTATGTATAGGTTTTGTGTATGGTTTATATTTATTTAATAGTTTATATTTTTATTACTAAAAAAAGCTTTTATTTATAAGTATGTTATTGTTACCCCTACGCTATCCAACACTTTCTCTACTGTTGCACTCTCTGGAGTGGGAATAGTAATTTTTACCCCTACGCTATCCAACGCTTTCCCTACTGTTGCACTCTCTGGAGTGGGAATAATAATTTTTACTCCTACGCTATCCAACGCTTTCCCTACTGTTGCACTCTCTGGAATGGGAATAGTAATTTTTACTCCTACGCTATCCAACGTTTTCCCTACTGTTGCACTCTCTGGAGTGGGAATAGTAATTATTACCCCTACGCTATCCAACGCTTTCCCTACTGTTGCACTCTGTGGAGTGGGAATAGTAATTTTTACCCCTACGCTATCCAACGCTTTCCCTACTGTTGCACTCTCTGGAGTGGGAATAGTAATTTTCACCCCTACGCTATCCATAGCTTTCCCTACTGTTGCACTCTCAGGAGTGGGAATAGTAATTTTTACCTCTACGCTATCCAACGCTTTCCCTACTGTTGCACTCTCTGGAGTGGGAATAGTAATTGTTATCCCTACGCTATCCAACGCTTTCCCTACTGTTGCACTCTCTGGAGTGGGAATAGTAATTGTTACCCCTACGCTATCCAACGCTTTCCCTACTGTTGCACTCTCTGGAGTGGGAATAGTAATTTTTACCCCCACGCTATCCAAAGCTTTCCCTACTGTTGCACTCTCTGGAGTGGGAATAGTAATTTTTACCTCTACGCTATCCAACGCTTTCCCTACTGTTGCAGTCTCTGGAGTGGGAATAGTAATTTTTACCCCTACGCTATCCAACGCTTTCCCTACTGTTGCACTCTCTGGAGTGGGAATTGTAATTTTTACCCCTACGCTATCCAACACTTTCCCTACTGTTGCACTCTCTGGAGTTGGAATAGTAATTGTTACCCCTACGCTATCCAACTCTTTCTCTACTGTTGCACTCTCTGGAGTGGGAATAGTAATTTTTACCCCTACGCTATCCAACGCTTTCCCTACTGTTGCACTCTCTGGAGTGGGAATAGTATTTTTTACTCATATGCTATCCAACGCTTTCCCTACTGTTGCACTCTCTGGAGTGGGAATAGTAATTTTTACCCCTACGCTATCCAACGCTTTCCCTACTGTTGCACTCTCTGGAGTGGGAATAGTAATTTTTACCCCTACGCTATCCAAAGCTTTCCCTACTGTTGCACTCTCTGGAGTGGGAATAGTAATTTTTACCTCTACACTATCCAACGCTTTCCCTACTGTTGCACTCTCTGGAGTGGGAATAGTAATTTTTACTCCTACGCTATCCAACGCTTTCCCTACTGTTGCACTCTCTGGAGTGGGAATAGCAATTTTTACCCCTACGCTATCCAACGCTTTCCCTACTGTTGCACTCTCTGGAGTGGGAATAGTAATTTTTACCTCTACACTATCCAACGCTTTCCCTACTGTTGCACTCTCTGGAGTGGGAATAGTAATTTTTACTCCTACGCTATCCAACGCTTTCCCTACTGTTGCACTCTCTGGAGTGGGAATAGCAATTTTTACCCCTACGCTATCCAACGCTTTCCCTACTGTTGCACTCTCTGGAGTGGGAATAGTAATTTTTACCCCTACGCTATCCAACGCTTCCCCTACTGTTGCACTGTCTGGAGTGGGAATAGTAATTTTTACTCCTACGCTATCCAACGCTTTCCCTACTGTTGCACTCTCTGGAGTGGGAATAGTAATTTTTACCCCTACGCTATCCAACGCTTTCCCTACTGTTGCACTCTGTGGAGTCGGAATAGTAATTTTTACCCCTACGCTATCCAACGCTTTCCCTACTGTTGCAGTCTCTGGAGTGGGAATAGTCATTTTTACTACTACGCTATCAAACGCTTTCCCGAGTGTTGCACTTTCTGGAGTGGGATTAGTAATTTTTACCCCTACGCTATCCAACGCTTTCCCTACTGTTGCACTCTCTGGAGTGGGAATAGTAATTTATACTCCTACACTATCGAACGCTTTCCCTACTGTTGCACTCTCTGGAGTGGGAATAGTAATTATTACCCTTACGCTATCCAACGTTTTAAATATTTAATGTTAAAAATATTATAAGTATATTTAATTATTTATATTTTTTACATTTTATGTTATTGTTTTATGTTTATAAATGTATTAGTAAATTAGAATATATTTTATTAATTTATAAATTAGTAAAATAATTATTACTACTTATTGTTCAATACATATATATTATATATTTACTGTATATATTTAATTAAAGTATTATTATTATATATGTATTATTTATTAATTTTAAACATTATTAGATACTTTTAACTATGTACATTTTATTTATTAGTGTTATTTACTTTATTTTACATTTATATTTTAGATGAAAAAAAACGATATTTTTAACATCGATATTTTTAACATCTATATTATTTTTTTGATGTTTTTGTACTTACCATGTTGTAGATAGGATGTCGATATTCTTGCCCTTGATATTTTCGATTCGATATTCCTGGAGGTCGATATTTTGTAGGTTGATATTTTGTCAGTGATCCAACAGATATATCATCTTAGTTTCTTGAAGATATATCATGTTTTCATTATGTAAATGTGAAATAGATGTAGAGAGCTTGTCTGCTAATAAATTATATATATTTGTCCATAAATGAATTAGGTAAAGCAAAGAGTGATTGAGCTTCAGAAATGGAGGTGATCACATTGTTTGATTTTAGCTGATCGATTCTTTTAAGACCTCCGAAATTCTATGACTTCCTAATATATACTTTTATTCTGAAATGTAATATTTTTATTATACCATAGAGTTGAGTTTGTACAATTTGTTTCTTGCTTGAAGTTAGGGACATAATGGGTCTTGAAAACTGGAGTGTGATGTGACAGGTATAGTAAGTGAAAGTGTTTTGTTCATAAAAGACAAAAATATGCAACTCAAAAAGGTGAAAGGAAGTAGTGTTTAAGGCTTAACCATAAAGTGAATGGGAATTCCCTGTCAAATGTGATCAATAGGTATTTGCTATACGATATTTCTGAAAGTGCAGGAAGTTTACTCCTCCAGCCTGTGTATTTACCTTGAGGAGAGAGAGATCTATTCTTGACTTTTTATAATGTCAAAGCATATCAGAACAGAATTTACATGTTTAAAATAGATATTCAAGATTTATAGGGTGATCAGGGGGAGTGAGTATAACACTAGAAGTGAAAGCATCTTTTAATAGAACTGAATCTACCCCACCAAGACAAAAAGAGCTGATTCCCTTTTGAGCATAAGGTTTCCAATTTCTTTATGATGTTTTCAAAGTTTAATTTGTTTCCTTTATATAATTTGTAAAGTAGACACCATAGTATTTCATTCTATTAGGATTCTAAGTAAATCCTAATGGTTTAAAAAATCTTTAGTACAAAATGTATTAAGAGGAAATATCCAAGATTTATCAGAATATAATGTAGAACCAGAAAGTTTGGAAAACGTGTACATCTCCACCTGGAAACCAGTTGTGGGGCTGTTGAGGTTATAGAGATGTCAAGGGATGTCATCTGCCTAAACCAATCATTTTAGTTGGATATTATTATAGGGAATACCTGTAATGCTTCTGTAATGCTTGTCGAATTATAGAAATAAAGGGTTTTAGAGTAACAATAAATAAAAGTGGGGATAAGGGGCAACCTTCATGTATACCTCTGTGTAGTGAAAAAGAATCCAACAAAATTCCATTCACAAAATGGCCTCTTTAGGTAATGAATATAATAATTAAATTAGGTTTCATATTTTTGGTCCACAACCAAATCATTTCAAGGCTTCAAACATAAAGTGCCATTCAATAAGCTTAAATGTTTTTCAGCATCGTAGCAGCTAATTCATAGTTTAACTTAAACGCTTTACTAATGATATTATAAAGACATCTGGTATTATCAGATGAAAAGCTACAAACTGTTTTTAACCAATTAACTTAGGAGGTATTTTTTCAATTCACAGAGCCAGGATCTAAGGAAATATTTTATAATCTACATTGACCAAGGAAAGAGCACTGTCATTTTTACACATTTGTAAGTCTCTACTATCCTTAGGGATTAAACAGATAATGACCTTCGAGATTTAGATTGATAATACTTGTACTCCATCTACTTAATATCCTGTAACAATTTGGACGCCTGTTACCAAATTGCTGCTTCTTATGTTTCACATAGTTAGTAATGAAGCCTCTCGCTGATGTTTTAAACACATCCCATACCGTTGGTAAAGAAGATTCCTGAGAGATATTAATTATAAAAAATCTGTGATTAATTCTTTAAATTTGGTGACAAAAGAGGGATGCAGAAGGAGTAGATTATTAAATTTCCATCTAGTATGGTTGAACAAGGAATTAAATCAATAACAGTAAGAATGGGCGCATGATTAGTAATTTGAATGGTACATATTTCTGCATGTACTAGGTTTTGTGTGAGGGGTTTGCTTTTGAATAGGTAATCAATTTTGGATGGTATATGACGCATTGGGGAGTAGAATATATATTCTCTGAAGGTGGGATTTCATAAGTGCCATGAATCAGCGAGCAAAAGAGTTATTCATTTTGTAGGAGGCATATTTAACCATAGAGTTCCTGACTAGAATAGGGTCCATTACTCGACTGTGATTGTTTCCCAAAATAAAATAATCACTACTAAAGTTTAGAATTTGCTTAGTAGTGCCATTGCAGAAGAAATTATTGACAGTTGTAGGTCGATAACATTGAAAAGTGAAAGAGGGGTTTGGTTAATCACCAATTATTATTATTATTATTATTATTATTATTGCACTTATTGAGCGCACAGCTACCCGGAGGTTTCCCGGCGCTTGCCTTGAGAACCCATCCTGGCTTTTCCCTGTGAGATAGCCCCTACAGGGCATCCCCAAGGTGAAAGCGAGGCATCCCGCCGCAGGGGGGCCGCAATTGTAGCATTCTTTTTATTCAAGGCCGGCGATACAAATATCAGACCAGCCCAACATTGTTTGAGTTTGAGTGCTTCTAACTCTGATAAGTATGTCTCTTGTAAAAGGGCAATATCAGCCTTTATTCTCGCCAAATTTGATAGCACTCTTTGTCTCTTATTTGGGTTACCTAAACCCTTAACTTTCCAAGATATTACCTTGACTGTAGTAAAGTAGCAAATAAAATTAAATCTGTGCTCACAATAATATTATATAAAGAATAGGCATTAAAAGTAATAATCAGACCATTATACAAATATATAGACATGCAAGAAGGTATGAGTAAGCACAATGAGGGAGAGGTCTGAGAGGAAATAGAGAGACAGAAAAAGGGAGTAGGAAGCAAAGAGCAGATAATAACTAAGAGAAGACAGTACAAGCCAGAAAGATCACGACTGAAACATCAATATAGAGAAAATGTTTCTGCTGCATGGGATGATGGTAACAGCACACTACAAAGTCAAACATGAAGCCGTCCCGAACGGTCAAAACACAATAGAAATATGATGACTCATAGATATTAAATATAAAGAGAAAGAAACATCACTAGAGATTCTAGACTAATATGATGAAATATAAGTAAGACATTCAAGAAAATAGAAAAACACATCATAAGAAAGCAATCTCCATCACTTTTACTGTGCAAGTATGTAAACATGTTTTAAGTTGCAAAGGATCCTCATAAGTAACTGTGTTATCTTTGTAAGTCACATTAAATCTACAGGGGTGAAACAGGCCAAATCTGGCTCAAGTAGCTTGTAACTGTGGACAAATGTCCAGTATCTTTAGCCACATCTTGTGAGAAATACATTCTATGGGCAGATCACATAATCTGTCTCTTTAGCTTGGCAGCATTCAGGATTTTAATGAGGCCAGTGTGCTCTAAAAACAGGATAATTACTCCTCTGGGCTTGGAAACTGATTTTGCCCTAATCTATGAATTGTTTTAATGTTCAAGGATGTAGTTGGAGGAAGATGCCAATGTTTTTGTTGAAATTATGTGAAGAATAGTATCGGGTCATCTCCCTCTATGTTTTCTGGCGGACCATAAATTCTTAGATTTTTCCTATAATTTCTGTTGTCAAGATCTTCAGTGTGTCTCTTTAGTGCACTAACTTCTCATTGTAAAGTGGCTATTTTAGTAGAGAAGCTTTGAATTTTGCTAAGTATTTGTTCCAGTTTAGTCATTCGTTTGTCCACAAAGGACCATTTCTCTGGAAGACTGTGCAACATTTGTTTAGTATCTTCCATATATAGCTTCAAAGCTCCTATTTCCTCCTGCAATATTTCCATAGAAATAGATGGAAGAGATTTCTCTGGAGAAGGTGGATCTTTTTTAGGTCTTTATTAGTAGACGAGGGGTCATTTTATTTCTTTCCTGAGATTGACTAATTATTCCAGGGATACCCTTAGAGGCTGGCACCACTGTCTCTGTAATTTACAGTGTTTTATTCATCGATACAGTGGTACACAAGATATTAAGATTTTTAGAGGTGGCGGAGGATAATATGTGAGGAGGCTTCCAGGGATGTAAATTCCCCCCACAGCAGTAAGCAGAGGTAAAACAACAAGTCAAAAGAAAAAACTCCTGAAAAATGATTGGCAAATGTTGTAAAATCTCTTTAACAAAGAGTGACACCAGTATAATTAGGTTTTGTAGCTCCAGCAAGAGATGTAAAGGTAGTTTAGCCGACTGTAATTGCTGTGAATAGCTGAGCAAATAGACCACACATTCTTAATATTAGTACCTTATAATGTTGTACCAGAGAAGTTCATGTGGAGAGGAACTACTGCGCCTCCTCAGCAAAAAGTGGTTCTTACGGAATAAACATGTGAAGACAGTCTAGATAAGTTCAGAGAAAATGGCAGCCAAAACGAAGCAATTGTGAATTGCAAATTTGTTGTAGATTTTATTATTTCTTCAGTTGAAGAGACAGTTTTTCAAAAAATTGCATGGTGCGCTGCCATTCATGATGGCAGTTGCGGTATGCATGGTGACTGCGACATCACAGAAACCGTCAAAATTCTGCAACGTGAAAGCCTGAAGACATAAAGATTTCTCATCAGATGGAGCTGAGTAGAAACAAGTGAAAACTCAGGCCTGTATCACCTGAAAGTTCATTAGTGGGACCACCAGGATGGATCTGAGAGGCTACACATCTATCCCTTTCGGCGTTCAGGTCACACCTACCATCAGTGTATTGTAAGACAGCAACAATCATCCAGCACACTTCACTCCACTAGGAAAACTAATGCTAAAAAGGGCAGCTCTGCTGGTGGGATGAAGAAGAGGTTCACTAATGGAAAACCCTTCTAAGGGTGAATCGAGCTCGGCACTTGCAGCAAAGGGACAGTCATGGCAGTCACTGAAGGTCCCAGTAGAAAGTTGGCTGAGCAGTCACTTAGGGTTATCACTCAAGGCGTTGAGGGTATTGAGGATTTCTGGAGGGGAATGTAACTAGAGATGGTAAAAAAGGAAATGCCTTTCAGAGGGAGAAAGTGGGGTAAAATCTGAGGAATCATTTAGGGAATGTCTTTGTGTGGGTGTCACTCATGATGGAAAATTGTATCTGACTCAGCATGGTGTGGCTTAGCAGGTGTCCGTAGTAAAGTTACTTGACCGGTGCTATTCATGAGTGTCAGTATGGAGGTATCAGAGGGCAGGGCTCCACTTTAGATTTCTCTGAGCAGAGTGTGACAGAGATACACTATGGAAATTCTTTCCCCCTGTGTTCCCACAGCTGCCTTTCCTATACTATGTCTGTTCCTTCCCATGTATGTCTGTAGCCGGCCTCTTACTCACCTGGCTCCAATCCCTCTAGTTTCCCTACACTGTCTTTTCTGGATGTTCCAAGCCTCCCCTTTCACACACCAGCTCCAAGTAATAGCATTTGATGTTTAAATCCAGGCACAAAACAGAGATGTAGACACAAAGAATGGACAAACCGACAAAACATAGCAAAGGCTAGTCGATTGTCCCAATTACTGACTGGTAATGTTCAGTACATCTGAGGCTATCTTTGTTGTCCGATTCCTTGTATCATATCACATCCTCCTGTAACTACCAAGCGGAGAGCCACATCCTGAGAGCAAGACCAACCCAGAAGGGAGGGAAGGATATTTAAAAAATAGATAAGGGAGATGACCGCTGAAGTAATGATGATTACCGTTAAGTAATCAGCCTATTACCTTTGCTGACCAGTTCTGTGCCCCGTTGCTTACATTATGAGGATCGACCAAGCTGGAGCCCTCAACTCCACACATAGACACTGAGACACAGAGCAGCATGTGCAACTAAAATAGGGCAGCCACAGGAGAAGTTTTGACGGCGGAGACAGGGAGCGTCACGCAGGTGGATTGGCCCTGCTACCACGGGAGAACCTTCTCGAGTGCCCTCACTGATCTCATGAGGTCCTCTAATATTAAGGGAAACGCTACTCCCTTCTACCAACTTGGTGGCACTGGTTTGTTCAGGCCGCCACTGATACTAAAATTGACCTTCCTTTGGTCCTGAAGAAGCGCTTTGGATCTCCTTCTGAGGCCACATACAGCGCAAAACATGTTGATCGTTATATATGACCATTAAGAACACATACCCAGCTACAGAGGGACATAATATCCCCTAAAGCAGCACTACACACTTTGTTTGAACAATGACAGAGGGATCACCCTAATAAATAGTACCCACCCTCCCTCCAGTCATTTGTTAACACACCATTTTAGACTTCACTGTCACTTAAACCCACTCCCCCAAAGGGTTTCTCATCAAAACATCTCCCTTAGACCCTTAGACCCTTAGAGCATTGCAGCGCCAGCCCGACGAGGAGCAAAGCCCAAATGATGAATCATGACATCCTTCGGGGTGTGTGAGTGCATTATGATGAGGACACACTGTCCCCCACAGATAAAGTAGCACACGAAAAAAAGTTTCTTCCTCTTTCATCCTCTACAAGTAACAGTGACTCCCTTTGTGTACTAGTTACTTTTCAGGAGTAAGGGTCACTGGACCTAATAATCAGCTCCTGGTGTCCCGCCTCTCTATAAATAGGAAGTTTTGAGGTGCCTGGTTTGAAGGGGATTCACTTCATGATTTAAGGATGGTGATGCGGTTCATTATACCATCAATTTTACTGCCAAATTCTAGCTTTCTTTTCAATTTGTTCTTGCGTTTCCTGTTTCTTATCGTTTAACAGTTTTCAAATTCTAAATATAAGTACATAGCATTGATATCGAATATGCGTTTCAAAAACTACGTATTACGTTTTTTAACTTTTTGCTGCTTTTCAGGATTCTATCCATGCCTACCTAGTATCGGCATGAGTTATTTGAAACCAAACTTGGCTGTTCATGCAGTAATTGAATCCTAGTTAAATCAAGGTGCACAAAGCTGGGTGTATGTTTTAAGTGAAGTAGTGCCCACTCTGAAAAGGTTCCTCAGGCAAGGAAGGGCTGAAACATGCGACTCTCGGGAGGGAAGAAACGTCACGTTTAAGCGTCTGATCCATTCATTTGCGTAAAATAATCACTATGCCATGATTTTATCAACCTGTGGCACCATGCAGTGCAAGGAGCATTCTAATCCCATTGGTCAAGACACGATTGGGTACTGTGACCAGTCTGGACTCCCAGCCTTCACCTGTAAAGCTACCTTACTGTACATTTCCCCCCAAGGTGACAGCATTACACATAAAGTAACTGTAACAGTAGGCCTGGAGCACTTTTTTGGTACTCTGGCATTTTCTCTGAGGTTTGCAAGCTAAAGTGGCTGCTTTCAGGACAAGAATTATTTTTGATCCAACCACGCCTCATTCCAGTTACGTCCTTCTGCAGTGTTGGGCTGGTTTGCATACATTTTAGCCACACTGATTTTGTTTTCCTTTCCATTCCAGGGCACATGAATCAGCAGAGATCATGATGTACTGGGTTGCCACTTTTCCAAAAGAAAAATACCGGTCATTTGTTCATGTCTTAAGATTCAGCAAGGGCCAGAAACTGGTCCTTGAGTAGCTTGTCGTAGAAAATTCTCTCTGTGCTTTTTTTAGGTTTTGCTTGACAGTGCAGCTGTGTGCATTACCTATTGTTCTACTACTTTAACATATACATAGGGTGAGCTTTGTCTCTGTCCTAGCAGAGTATTTTTCTCGCACATTATGCTATTGGCTGCTCCAGTTTAATCCTTCTGCCTTTCATTGCAATGCATGCAAGAATACTTACATCAATACTTTAAACATCTCTTTGACATACATGCATTGAATACATTCTTTATTGTTATCTTTTTCACTAAAGGAGTCTTTTATGCAGTCTTTGCATACTGACACTGGCATACACAAACATTTACTTGTGTATGACTTCTTTTGCAATGTTAAACCAGACCTACTGTCTTTGCCAGTGCTTGTTTAACATTATAGTACAACCTCTGTTTGCTTAATCATTTATAGCTCGTTTGGATAGCTATAAACTACTTTTTAAGTAATATCTTCTTATATTTATTTTTCGATGTTAATATTTAATAGGGCAAAATGATTGCCTTTTTTATAGAGTTCCCAATATTTTTACTTACATTAACATAAAAATACTGATCAGGCTGGTAAATTTCCATTCAAGGCCAGTACGCTACTTTAGTTCCCAAACTCAAGCTCTAGCACAGAGAGTTCTCACTGAAGGCCGAGGGCGGCGACTGGAGTCTGAGACGGCATCAGTCAACGGCATCGCTAATGGACGCTTCAACCATTACTGTCTGTTTACCAGTTGAAGATGAGCACACTAGCCCCCCTCCACAGAAAGCCACACCTTGCATTACACAAATACCATTGCACAATGCTTCTTTGCAAGACTAGGTGAAGCTGTTTAGTCTTTTAAAGCTATGTACTTACTCTTACTTACAAAGCTATGGGAATGTACAAGGATCAGATATAGGTTTACCAAAATACTTCATGTTATCAGAACACCTATGTTTCTGCCCTGAGTTAAGATGCAACAAATCAGAGAAATTAGGAACTCTGGATCAGTTCAATCAAACAAGTTAGACTAAAATACTTGACAACATGAACTTGTAAAAGCAAACGCCTGAGCTTGAAAAGTTACATCCTAGTGACATGGTTTGTTCTTATATTTAGAGTGATCTTTTAAAAAAAAAAGAAACAATTGCACAGAGCCTCTTCTGTAAGTCACCAATGTAGTACAATTGAAAGGATTCATTCCAGTCCCATGATAGAAGCAATAAAAACGATATATATATATATATATATATATATATATATATATATATATATATATATATATATATATATATATATATATATTCACAGAAAAAACCATAGGTTTTACACACGTTATAGTTAGGAAGTAGCATTTAAAAAACCTATGAAATTCACTGAAAAAACCATAGGTTTGACACATGTTATAGTTAGCTGGAAATTTTACTGACATAAAACCAATGAAATTCCACGTTATAGTTAGTTGGACTCACTATAACTTGCGCGTGCAATGCACTGCTGATGACGTCACATATTACATCACTCATGACATGGTCAGTGACATCACTCATGACATCACTGATGACACCATCCAGTGAATATGTGTCTTTCTGAAAAATAAATATTAGTGAGTAATGTTTAAATATTTAAATATATATTAGTGTTTCACTTTGTGTATAAGTGGCTACATGTGTTGGTAAGTAGCTACATGCGTATGTATATGGGTTATTAGATGTTTCTCTTAGTATCAGTATGAGTGTCTATATGGTTTGGTGGGGGTATTACTTAGCACATAGATGCATGAGTGACTGACTCTCTGTTTGTATGTGTTTTTAAGACAGCATATGTGCAGGACTGTATGGGTGGATGAGTGTGTATATGTGTTTGTTAGTGAGTGAATGACTGTCTCACTAGTGTCTTTATCAGTAACGACATATGTTTTAATCTAGTATATGTGAATATTGATGTATATAAGTGAGTATATGTGAGAGTAAGAGATTGAAAGAGTTCCTGTTTAAATAAGTATGTGTTTCTATAAGTGATTGTTTAAGAGAATAAATATGTGTAATTTTCAATAGAAGTAAGGTGGAAGTGTGTGTATAACTCTATATTCAAATAAATGGATGTTCAATAGTTTATTTGCACATGTGAGTATGTCTGTGAGTAACTTTTCGATGATTGTCGGTGTGTAACAGGATGTATAGGTGTATCATTTCATATGATGAGTGAGTATATGTATGAGTGGATGTGTATATAGATGGTGGAATTACTGAATTACTTGTTGTAACTGATATGGGTATCTGCATTTTTTTTTAAATTTCAGTTTCTATTTTTGAATATGTGTTTCAAGGGTTACATTACAGTGAAAGGAGGTCTGTCACTATGTCACAAGGATGGTGTCATCAGTGATGTCACTGACCATGTCATGAGTGATGCAATATGTGACGTCATCAGCAGTGCATTGCACGCGCAAGTTATAGTGAGTCCAACTAACTATAACGTGGAATTTCATTGGTTTTATGTCAGTAAAATTTCCAGCTAACTATAACATGTGTCAAACCTATGGTTTTTTCAGTGAATTTCATAGGTTTTTTAAATGCTACTTCCTAACTATAACGTGTGTAAAACCTATGGTTTTTTCTGTGAATTTCATTGGTTTTTAAAATGCTAATTCAGAAAAATGTTGTGTATGCAACCTATACTTTTGGCAATAAAGTTCTGGCAATATTTTTTTCGAAAACAAGCCGTTTTCTTCACTGTTCAAGTTGCATAGAGACTCCTTGTAAAGCAATACAGAATTCGAAAGTCTGTACCTTGCCTTTTTTTAAACACATTAAAATTTGTCTGTAAATAAAAATAGCCTTACTAAACTTTCGTGCGCGACCGAGTGCGCGCACAGGCCTATATATTTCGTAAAAACCTTGCGATTTGAACTTATTGAATTTCTTCATACACCCCTCAAAGAACTTATAGTACGTCAAAGAGACTGTACCTAGACTTCTTTTTTATTCTTATGAAACTTTTCAGTAAATGGAGCCGAATGTCTTTTTAAACTTTCGTGCGTTACCGGATGTACACACCTTGGTATTTTTTTTAGAAATTTAAACGTTTCATACTTTAACAATTGTGTGCTTAAATCCAGCTCAGAAGATATACAAAATCAGGATGGTAGTTGGTTCAACCCGGACCGTTTATTAGAGGTAGATCGTCCGACTCCACCGGAAGACACCCCTAATAAAAAGGACATATATATAAAATGCGGACTAGCCACTGTATCGTGCTAGCAAACTATAACATATAAATTGTTAGAAAAAACAAAAGGAATCGAGCAAAATCAGTAGGCCACTGATGAGATCTTTTTTTGACCTCGCTAAAATAGAATAATTAGGAACAACCCCTCATGAGAAATATGAAACTAGTGAGAGAAACCGAGCTCGACGCCATGATGGCTGCAAGACAGCTCGGCTCCGCCGCCCACCCCACCCAAAATAACGACAAATATTATAAAGATACACAACACACCAGCAAAGTAACAGGGTAAAACGTTTTATTAAATAACTATTTACATGGCAGCCTACTGCAACATGAAAACAACACTTTCAATTGGTTCTTAATAGTTTCAATTCTGGAATTTACACGCAGCACTCCACCCACTTCCCTCACTATCTTTTTTACTCTCAAGAGACAACAACGTCCTACATCTTTCGGAAGACTTTGGTGAAATGGCTACCGTATCTCATTCATCTTCCGAATCTGACCAAAATGATCGACTACCTTTAATAAGAGAAAATAAATCTTTCATCTGGCAATTTTTCACTTATCCTGAAGATCAAAAGAAAGTGAATGCACCAAAAGTAACCTGCACGATATGTGACTTGGTTCTCTCAAGAAGAAATCCAGCAAAAAAATATTCCTTTTCCATACATACCATGGTGCGGCATGTCAAACAAGTGCACCCTCTGCAATTTGCAGAGGCAACGACAAGAGCCCTGGCCACGCTATTACCATTAGAGGTGGCCAGCACATCTTCTGATCGACGACCTGTATCTCCATCGAGTGCAGAGATGGACTTCAGATATTTAACTATATATGGTCTATAACCTATGGTTTTTTCAGTGATTTTCTTTGGTTTTTTAATAGCAAATATCAAAAGCTTTTTTGTGGAAAATGACTAAAATTAGGTATACATAAGCGGCGTTCATTTATGTTCACCACAGCCATTGTTAAAAGTAAAGTGAAAGTCGCGAAACAGTGGCCACGCCATCTAGTCCCTTTTAGGCCCCATCATGCACGTAAGTAACAGCCATTTTCTTTGTCATGGCCTCTCTGCCCACTGCCAATAGCCTATGATTGTTCGAAATTGGTTCTCTTTGGGTCATTCTCTGTTCACAAATAAGCATAAAGTCGCAATACTCTATTTAGTTTTTGCAGATAGTGAAGGATAGGTAGTACACACTTTTGTCCTCTTTGTAACCCGTCATGCCTATCTCTGCCCCGTTTGTTGGTAGTTGGTTCAACCCGGACCATTTATTAGAGGTAGATCGTCCGACTCCACCGGAGGACCCCCCTAATAAAAAGGACATATATATAAAATGCGGACTATCCGCTGTATCATGCTAGCAAACTATAACATATAAATCGTTAGAAAAAACATGAAACTAGAGAGAGGAACCGAGCTCGACGCCATGATGGCTGCAAGACAGCTCGGCTCCGCCACCCACCCCGCCCAAAATAACGACAAACACTATGCAAATATTATAAATATATACAACACACCAGCAAAGTAACAGGATAAAACGTTTTATTAAATAACTATTTACATGGAACCTACTGCAACATGAAAACAACACTTCTAATTGCTTCTTAGTAGTTTCAATTCTGAAATTGAACACCCAGTACATCCAGAGGTCATGTCCGACAAGTTGTGTGGGGGGATGCCTTGCTAATGCCGCCACCCCCACCACCTTCTGTAGGAAGGACTCTGGATATCCTTGTTCCCTGAGAGGCTTCGATGTCCCTGCCTTGCACAAATGTCATAAGTTCTGGATGTTGAGAGCCATACTTCAGGGTCCGACAAGTTGTGTGGGGGGATGCCTTGCTAATGCCGCCACCCCCACCACCTTTTGTAGGAAGGACTCTGGATATACTTGGTCCCTGAGAGGCTTCGATGTCCCTGCCTTGCACAAATGTCATAAGTTCTGAATGTTGAGTGCCATACTTCAGGGTCCAAGAAACGCGGACTCGGAGGGGGCGCTTGGCTCCTGCCCCCTCCCCAAGTCTTGTTCCCCTGGTATGGCCTAAGATCGCCCCCGACATAGGCGGCCGGCTCCCGGGGTCAGGCGAAACTTCTTGCCTTTTGATGCCTCTTCCATTCTGGACCTTGTCCCACAATCCGTTTGACCTGAAGACACGTCCTGCGGTGCCCTGGTCCAACCATCACATTTACACCGTCTCACCCGCCATCCGGCTGAATTGCACCCACTCTTCCGATACAGCGACAGGCGGCTGCCACGGAGTTCAGGAAATAGCGGTCGGCTCCACAGACTTGGGCCTGGCCTGCAAGGATGGCTCTGGGCAACCCTGGAACTCGGACGCTTGACTGCTAGGGCATGAGCCCCATTCCCAAAAGCGTCCCGTCAGCCTTGAAGATTCTGCAAGAGTCACCGAGGCCCCCGACTCCTGCAGACTTCCGGTGGGGAGCGACTGCCATGATTGCTCGCGGAATGGCCACGACGTAGCCACGGGGTGCTCTCATGCTGACGCCAGCTTCAGTCTGAAACATCCAGAAACACTGTAGACTACCAATTCGATCAGTTCCGGTGGAGCCCCAACGACGTATCGCGTTCTTGCGTAATCCGTCATATGACGCGCCGCGTTAGCGCACCCGGAAGTGCTCCGGTGCGCGAGGCGCGAAGCGCAGCTTCCCGGAAGCAATGTGAAGCGCGTAACGTAAGCAATTACATTTCAGTTGGTTCTCCCTCACAATATTTTCAATGTCACATAAAAGTCACCCATCACCCACTGCCATCTCTGGCTGTTTCCATGGTAACACCTCATTCTGCACCTGGCTGAAGGCACAGGTCAAAAGTTCATATCTCAACGTTCTACAGCAAAGTAACAACACTGTTTTCCCTCCAGAAACACCTGCCAATCCACAGCTCTGTTACATGTCTTTTTTTTTCACACCCAATAGTACTTTTCGTTTAACATAAACATTAACATGCAACGTACTGTTCAATCTCCACTTCTTACAATCAACCAATCATTTTTATTTTTTAAACCACACCCAGCCTCTTCCTTTTTCTTTATTTAGAATTTCAACTTCTAACTACCATTCCACTTCCAGAACCGATCGGAGGACGACTACAAATCCCTTGAAAATGAAGGTCTGGCTAATAGGACACAGTTATATTCACTGGAGTGAAAAATATGCAGTAAGCAGACGAATTTGCAACCTCAGCTTACCAAATGTACACATAACATGGATTTCCAAAAGAGGATTGAAATGTCACCAATTGATTCCATTGGTGAAAACTTTTATGCATCTCCCAGAACCAGACCTTATAATTGTGCACTGTGGTGGGAACGATCTAGGCACAATCACTGGGGTAGGTCTGGAAATGCTTCTAAAAGACACCTTTCGACAATTGATGACACTTTTTCCTCGATCTGCCTTGGTATATTCCAATATATGCCAAAGACAGAAATGGAATTGGTCCAATCACCATTGTGCACAATTTGAGAAAGCAAGGAGACATGTAAATAAATCTGTTTCTGCGTTCCTCAGAGATTATAGCATGGGCTCTATTTACCACAACAACTTGCGATACCACATGCAAGACGTCTATAGGAGAGACGGTGTTCATTTCACGAATGAGGGAAACAGAATCTTCCTCTGCAACATCAGGCTCTGCATCGGTACTTACTTATAAATGCAGAAAACACTCAATTAACACAATGGCTCTTTTCAGAGCCACCTTATATCTAAACACTCAAACTTCTGATTTATCTCCATTTTAACACTCTTGTAAAAAGGTGTGCGCGACCGAGTGCGCGCACCACGCAACTTTAAAAAAAATATATATATATATATTTTCGCCTTTAACGGCCTTACTGCACACCCTGAGAAAACCTACGCAGCAAAACAATCTCTACCTTCTCCCCTTTCCATATTCCAACGCTTTGAAATCAACAATATATTTACTCGCAATGACAAAATGGCGGTCAACACTTCCTGATTTCCTTCAAATCGAACGTTAACAGACGTCACGCAACAAAATTCCGCTCGCGCGCGCAGCCGTTTGGGTGCGCGCACATGTGCGCGCGTATAGATATATAATTGACTTTAACTTTAATTTCCTCAGCAACTACTGAACGGATTTACACCATTCCAAAAAAAACGTAATCTGCGAGCCGGACTGTACAGTTTTGCCAAATTTCTTATAAATCCATTCACCCGTTCGACCTGTAGCCGAGTCTAAAGGTCCTATGGAAAATAACATGGAGAAAACACGTTTTGGGAACCCCCCTTTTATCTCAGCCCCCACTTGACCAATCCCCCCAAACTTTTAGGGAAGGAGCGCAGCGGACCGAGCCATCTTCTTTCAGAAATTCGCTAAGATTCTTCAACCAGGGCCAAAGTTATTCCAAATAGAATGTTGAGGATTTCCTATGGAAACTAGGTCCTAACTATAACTACCTACTGGCGACCGCCAGTAGGTAATATATATATATATATATACATACATACATACATATATATATTACCTACTGGCTATCGCCAGTAGGTATATATAGTTAGGATTAATTCCCTATGGGATTTTTGAAAATTCTATGTCTAATAACTTTGGCGTTTGTGGACGGAATCGGCTGAAATTTTCAGGAAAATGGCACATTTTGTTTCTGAGCAGCCCCTGAAAATTTGGTGGGGTTTCGTCAAGGGGGGGCTGAGAAAAAAGGGGGGTCCCAAAACGCGTTTTTAACATTGAGTTTTCCATGGGCGGTTGGACTCACTTTTAGCTCGAACGGCTGAATGGATTTGCACGAAACTTGGCAAAATTGTAGGGACTGTTAGCCCGATGTGCCTTTGCTAGGTCTCAATATATGTGCTTCAGTGGATTTTGAGAAATTAACGTTTAAATCAAGATATATATCTGTAACAGCGCTCCGGGCAGCGATCCGGTCCGCTTACTTTTCGCGTTTCGGAACTTTGCGCGCAGAAAGCTGATTGGCTCTCCGGTGTCTGTCAACATTCTAAACAGTCCTGAGCGGCCGCCATCTTGTCTCTCGGTAGGATCGAGAGAGAAGAAGAGGTGAAAAACGAAGGGGGAATTTAATGAAAGGGGGCAAGGTATCCCCCTCTTGACCCCCTAGGAATGTTGTTGGGGTTATTAAAGGGTCCCGTGGGGAAAAGAAAAAAAAATGATTTTTCACGGTAGAAGCGCTTCACGGGCCGCGAACTGGGCCGCAAACTGGTAGCGAAACGGGAATTCGCCATTTTGTGCTTCGTTAATTAAATTACTAGGTATAAGGGGGTGCGGGAGACGTATCCTAATCCCCTATGTTTCCTGAGGGTGGCTGAGGAGGCTGATATATGTTGATACATCTCTTCCAGCGGCTGTGCGTGAGCTTTTTTTTTTTTTGCTGCGTGACAGTCCGGAGCGGCCGCCATCTTGTCTCTCGGTAGGATCGAGAGAGAAGAAGAGGTGAAAAACGAAGGGGGAATTTAATGAAAGGGGGCAAGGTATCCCCCTCTTGACCCCCTAGGAATGTTGTTGGGGTTATTAAAGGGTCCCGTGGGGAAAAGAAAAAAAAAATGATTTTTCACGGTAGAAGCGCTTCACGGGCCGCGAACTGGGCCGCAAACTGGTAGCGAAACGGTAATTCGCCATTTTGTGCTTCGTTAATTAAATTACTAGGTATAAGGGGGTGCGGGAGACGTATCCTAATCCCCTATGTTTCCTGAGGGTGGCTGAGGAGGCTGATATATGTTGATACATCTCTTCCAGCGGCTGTGCCATCTTGCCTTTTTTCCAATGCCACAATTTTGTCGTGCACGGCAGCCATTTTAGATGCCAGGCTGGTCCCAGGCTATCACCTACCCCTGCGGATGTAGTTTATGGCCCCAGCTGTAGAGAATTCAGACATGCCAACCCTCCCGATTCAGGCGTGAGACTACTGATTTCAGTGCTAGTCTCCCGCCTCCCGATTTCTGCAAGCAAAAACCCGGGGGCATATTACGAACAACTAGCGATAATTTTTGTCTCTAACTTGTTTAGAGACAAAAATTATCGCCGCACATCGGCGATTTTTATCGCAGATAAACCTTGCTATTATCGCAGAAAAGTCAGCGATATTCATGTATTATCGAGCAAATGCTCTTAGCCATGTTATCCACCTCCCATTGGATAACATGGCTAAGAACTGCTCAGGGCAGGTGTTAGATTTTGGAGATATTCGCGCTTAGCGCGAATATCTCCAAAAGTTGGTAATAGGAGATAGCGATGTTAGGGACTGTTTCAAGTCGCTAACATCTTGGCACGCCACTTTGCATGTCATTAGTGATAAGTATCACTGACATGCAAAGCGGGGCCCAAGATGGTCGCTATCTCCTTTTAGCTGTCACTAACTGGTGTTAGCGACAGCTTGGTAATAGGGAGATAATTTTATCTCCGCTTTCATGGCTTTTAAAGCCAAAAAAGCGGAGATAAACCCCCTTGATAATATGCCCCACGATTCCTTGGGGGTTTCAGCTGACAGGGCTTGGTATTGTGTTACATGGTAATTTTTCCAGGAAACGTCAGAGGGTCGATGCAGGGGTTCTAGAAGAGGTGATAAACCATTTAAGCCTCATGAACAAGCGCATGGTCTTTTAAAGATTTGTGAAGTACTCGGGGCGGCGGTGTGTGTGTGCCCTCTTTCAGGAGCGGGCGGGGGGGCACTGCCAGCAACTTGCCAGGTCAGGTAGTGTTCAACACGTGCATCACCCTTTCTCTGCCTGCTATTGCGCTCCATGCTTCGGAAAGGTAAGAAAAAGAACGTGCATTTGAGTTTGAAATCTCCGATCCTGCAGCAGCACACTTCCAAAGCCCACACATGACAATAACCCGATTCAAGGCCCCATTCACCCGTTTTAAAAAAAATAGATAACACTCCAACAAAGTAAGATTATAAAACTTTATTAACTTTTAACTATAATGAACGGAACAAAAACTAAAAACATTTAAACATTTTTCAACCCAAAAAGCAACAATGGTTAGAAGCTGTCTTTTGTGCGAATAGCCCCAAGGCAGCACAACGTGCAGAGTTCTGGACGGCACCCAGGTGATGACGCCTGGGTGCCGCACTGGTTTTGGGATCCTACAATGCAGCACAGAAAAACAGCGTGGGGCGTCCCGGGTGGTGCGGGGGGAGGCCTCGTCAGTAGCGGTCTGTTGTGCGAATAGTCCCAAGGCAGCAGAACGCGTTGAGATGTTGATGGCACTGTGTCCAGTGTCCCATGGCTGACACAACATGTACGACAGGCACCCAGGTGATGTCCAGTAAACTGCCGCACTGGTTTTGGTATCCTACAATGCTGCTCCGAAAATTGGCGTGCGGCGGCCCGGGGGGGGGGGGGCGTGGGGGAGGCGGCGTGAACGGGCCTCCCCAGGTGGCGGCCATCCAGCTGAGTTGCGCCCGCTCTTGCGGCTACAGCGTCTCGCTCACCATGTTGTTGAGTTGCTCCCACTCTTGCAGTGCAGCGATAGGCGGCTGCCACATGACTCTTAAAATGGCGGACGGCTCCTCGGTTTTGGGCCTGGTCCACTGAAATGGCCCTGGGACACCTTGGAACTCGGACGCTTGCCTGCTAGGGCTTGGGCTCCATTCTCGAAAAGCGTCCCCTCAGCCGTGAAGATTCTACAAAAGTCTTGGGGGCCCCCGACTCCCGCAGGCTTCCGGTGGGGAGCGGCTGCCATGATTGCTCGCGGAATGACCACGACGGAGCCACGAGATGGTGGTGCTCTCATGCTGACGCCAGCTTCAGTCTGAATGATCCAGAAACAAGGTGGGGCTTTCATCGTTTGGGAAAAAAAAATGTTCTAAACCAATGAAAAGTGTTATTTTTAGGTCATATGACCAAGCCTTCCATCTTTAGGAAACCAAAAGTAAAATGAACCAATGAAAAGTTTTATAAACAAGTCACATGACCTGTTATGCGGCATAGGGCTACAAAAAGCGTAGAAAATCCGTTGGCACGTGAGGCGGCTTCAGTAGCGGACCGATGTGCGAATAGGCCGAAGGCAGCACAACGCGCCGAGATCCGGATGGCACCGAGGTGGTGTCCAGCAAATTGCCGCACTGGTGTGGCCATCCTACAATGCTGCGCCGAAAGACGGCGTGTCCAGCTGAGTTGCGGTCACTGTTGCGGTACAGTGACTCGAACGCGCCGAGATCCGGATGGCACCGAGGTGGTGTCCAGCAAATTGCCGCACTGGTGTGGCCATCCTACAATGCTGCGCCGAAAGACGGCGTGTCCAGCTGAGTTGCGGTCACTGTTGCGGTACAGTGACTCGAACGCGCCGAGATCCGGATGGCACCGAGGTGGTGTCCAGCAAATTGCCGCACTGGTGTGGCCATCCTACAATGCTGCGCCGAAAGACGGCGTGTCCAGCTGAGTTGCGGTCACTCTTGCGGTACAGTGAGTCGAACGCGCCGAGATCTGGATGGCCCCGATGTTGTGTCCAGCAAGTTGCCGCACTGGTGTGGCCATCCTACAATGCTGCGCCGAAAGTCGGCGTGGGGTGCCCCGTTGGCTTATGAGGTGATGTCAGTAGTGGACCGATGTGTGAATAGGTCGGAACCAGCACAAGGCGCCAAGATCCGAATGGCAAGTCCTGGATGTTGAGTGCCTCAGTTGAGAGTTCTGAGCAGTGCTTGTAAGACTGTCTGAAGCTTATTTGCACCTGCTGCAGCTTCACTATTGCCCTGGTGTGGCCAAAGGTCGCACATGACATAGGCGGTCGGCTCCCGAGGTCCGGCGGAACTTTTTTCCTTTTCCTTTCTGCTTCTTTTCCTACAATCCGTTTCATCTGAAGACACGACCAGGTCCCTGAATGTGTGCAGGGGGACGCTATTGATTGAATGAAAATGGCGGCTTGACACAAAGCTGACTCAAGCGTTACTGTTGATGCTATACAGACAAAAATTGGTTTTCAGTTTGTACATTCTTCAGGTTTTTTTTTCCCATCCAAGTCTGATTGAGAGTTTGTAGAAAAATGGCTTCAGATTTTCCACATACTACTCTTCAACATTCTTCCTAAATGTAACAATGTGAAACTCACTAGGAGAACGGCTGTTTCTGTTTCCTTTCAAAATGCTGCCAACAATATTTTCTGAATGGAAGACACCATCTTGTAGCATAAAGGGCCGAAAGGGGTTCTGGTCTGGCTGATGGTTGGTGGAGACATTTTGACTATATCTTGGACCTGCCCGGCCTCGCCCAAAATGGCGCCGGTATAAATGGGACTCGTAACTCCTTGCCCGCAAATGTATATCTAGAAAATGTTATTGTAAGTGGCCCTGTCTTATTTTAATTACAAAATGTACGTCCACCGATTCCGCAACTGTTAGACACCTTTGTTCTTGCAACCTAATGGCCCGCTCGTTACGTTCTTCTACAGTGTAAATGTCTCCTCATCATATACGATTTCAGTTTGCTCCGTGGCCGGCCCACGTGGTTATAGGCCCGTATTTGTATACTGACATTTTCACAATAAAGGTTTTTAAAACAAAACACGGTAGTAGTATTTATATTGGTAAAGTTTTTACTTTTAGTCACTGTTTTCGAATCAGTAAAAGGCAAGTGAAATAAAGCAGTCCAATTACATGACGGATAAAAGGTATAATATGTAGGAACGCAGTAAAGATAAATGGTCAAGGGCAGTTGTGTTTTTCATGTCTGCAACATAAAGTGATCGATAAGAATCTGATAATCAGGCGTATCGGCGACTAAGACAGCAGGCGGAATCTCTTTTACTCAACGGCTCCGTCATGGAAGGAAGAAACGCCCTTTTTCTCGAAAAAGGAATATATTTTACTTGCAAGACAGTTGTAAATTTTCCGGGAAAGTACATGAGCCTGGAATATTATAACATATGTTTTAAAAAAAAATATTGTTCGAAAACAATAAAAAGCGTAATTTTTAGGTCATATGACCAAGCTTTTCATCATTAAATTAACAAAAGTAAAATGAACCAATGAAAAGTTTTATTAACAAGTCACATGACCTGTTATGCTTACGTTACGCGCTGCGCGCCGCGCCTCGGATCACTTCCGGGTGCGCTAACGCGGCGTGTCATATAACGCATTACGCGACAACGTAGGTCAAGAATATAGTCAAAATGTCTCCACCAACCAGCGTTCGGAACACAACCCCTTTCAGCAGTCCAAAAAGTTCTGTTAAATGACAATAGAGGGGACAGGCAACAAGAACCATCAGTCAAAGAGGGGAGGGCAAGTTCTTCTCTTCCGGGTCATGTTGGGGCGCTACAGGAACTGATCGAATTGGTAGTCTACAGTGTTTCTGGATGTTTCAGACTAAAGCTGGCGTCAGCATGAGACCACTACCATCTCGTAGCTCCGTCGTGGCCATTCCACGAGCAATCATGGCAGCCGCTCCCCACCAGAAGCCTGCGGGAGTCGGAGGCCCCCAAGACTTTTGTAGAATCTTCACGGCTGAGGGGACGCTTTTCGAGAATGGGACCCAAGCCCTATCAGGGAAGCGTCCGAGTTCAAAGGTGTCCCAGGGCCATTTTAGTGGACCAGGCCCAAAACCGAAGAGCCGGCCGCCATTTTGAGAGTCCTGTGGCAGCCGCCTATCGCTGCACCGCAAGAGCGGGAGCAACTCAACTACATGATGAGCGAGACGCTGTAGTCGCAAGAGCGGGCGGTAAACAGCTGAATGGCGGAAGAGGCACAGTGTAGCAAAAGCGGGCGGAATGGCAACTGAAACGGTAAAGGGGCGCCCCACTACAGCGTGTCTTCAGGTCAAACGGATTGTGGGACAAGGTTCAGAATTGAAGAGTCATCAAAAGGCAAAAAGTTCCGCCGGACCCCGGGAGCCGGCCGCCTATGTCGGGGGCGATCTCAGGCTACACCAGTGCTATAAGACTTGGGGAGGGTGTCGGAGCCAAGCGTCTTCTCCGAGTCCATGGCCATCACACCGCCCCTCAGGGGCCACCGTCAAGCTGTTTAGGAAGGTAACATATCACATTGTTTCCTAATGCAGTCAGGTCCACAAACGACACTCACTTACTTTGAGAATAGTGAAGCTGCAGTAGGTGGAAATAAGCTTCAGACAGTGTTACAAGCACTGCTCAGAACTCTTAACTATGGCACCCAACATCCAGAACTTATGCCATTTGAGAATGGCAGTGACATCGAAGCAACTCAGGGACCAAAACCATTAACGTACTTTCACGTATGAAAATCTTACTTGGGGAGGGGGCAGGAGCGAAGCGCCCCCTCCCAGTCAGCGCCACCACACCGTATGTTGAAAATTTGAAGCCATCGTTCTACAAAGTCAACCAAACTTGGATTGAAAAATCTAGAAAAATGTACAAACTGAAAACCAGTTTTGGTCTGCATAGCATCAGTAGCAACGCTTGAGTCAGCTTTGTGTCAAGCCGCCATTTTGATTCAACAAAGCACAGGCATTGAAAAAGGCTCAAACTCAGAACTCTGAACTATGGCACCCAACATCCAGGAGCTTGCCATCCGGATCTTGGAGCCTTGTGCTGCTTTCGACCTATTCACACATCGGTCCACTACTGACATCATCTTATAAACCAACGTTATGTAAATAGTTTTTTAATAAAATGTTTTACCCTGTTTTTTTGCTGGTGTGTTGTCTATATTTTTAATATTTGCATAGGGTTTGTCGTTATTTTGTGCGGGATGGGTGATGGAGCCGAGCTGTCTTGCAGCCCTCATGGTGTGGAGCTCAGTTCATCTCAATATTTTCGTATTTCTCATGAAGGGTTGTTCCTAATATTTCTATTTTAGCGAGGTCAAAAAGAGATCCAATTAGTGGCCTACTGATTTTGCTCGATTACTTTTATTTTTTTACACGATTTTTCACTATCTGCAAAGACTAAACAGAGTATTGCGACTTTGTGCTTGTTTGTAAATAGAGAATGATCCAAAGAGAACCAATTCTAAAACAGTAAATGCTTGGACAACAATCAATCAAATGGAGAGACAAGCAGGCACGACGGATTACAACGGGGGCAAAGGCTTGCGTTAACTACCGTTCACTATCTGCAAAGAGAGAGTACTACTAAGACAAAAGAGGGGAGGGGGGGGTGAAGCGTTCAAAGCACATCAGCGTGCATAAATACGAAAATGTTTTTATCTATCACGTACTTGACATTTTAAAGCTTTTCATATTTGCTATTAAAAAACCAATGAAATTCACAGAAAAAACCATAGGTTATAGTGGATATATAGTTAGGAATTTGCATTTACAAAACCTTGAAAATGCAATGAAAAAACCATTGGTTTTAGGCCATATATAGTTAGGGATTTGCATTTACAAAACCTTATTTTACTCGCATAAAACCATTGAAATTCCATATATAGTTATAAGCGCTAACTATATATCACGCACCCGCAATCCACTGCTGATGATGTCACATATTACATCATTCATGACATGGTTAGTGACATCACTGATGACATCACTGATGACATCTCAAATGACATCACTGATGACATCACTGACATCTCATTTGACATTACTGATTACACCACTGATGATATCATTTATGTGATAATACATCTTCAGACTCTAATATAACCTTAGATACACTCAGTGTAAACAGGCACTCACAGACTGTCACACATCCATGGAGTTACTCACACACCTAGTCAGTCATGCAAAGAATCAATCACAACTCCATTTCCTCAACTATATAGTTATACACACTTTACTTATTCAAACATATAGTAACACATATTTACTCTCTTATACAATCCCTGATAGAAGCTCACAGTAATTCATACAGCCACTCACACATTCACTGGCTCTTATCCACAGTTATTTATATATGTCAACTCTCACATGTATTGTGTTTTACATACATACTTACTTGCACATGTAGCACTGAGATATCCATTCACTCACCAACACACCCATGCACAGTCAACCGCCCATATAGCTGTTTCCACATGCACTCTTGAACTCATACACCTAGTGAATCAACTGCTTACACATCTATGCACAGAGTCACACACCTCCCAGCCACCCACACACACACTCAGCCTCCCATTCAAATACTTGGGCAACCAATCAATAACCCATATAGCCACTCTTATAGCTACTGATCAACACATGCAGCAGCTTACACAACAACAGACATACTGATGCACAAATTAAGACAGTTTAGTCACTAACCCATGCACTCAGTGAGACACATTTAATCACTCACTCATACAGTCAGTCATGCACCTACTAAATCCTTCATCCAGACACTTATACATCCACTCATTCTTCAATATGTAAGACATATTTTAACTTTACAGAAACATACAGTCACTGGATGTTGTCATCAGTGATGTTATCAGTGATGTCATTTGAGTTGTCATCAGTGATGTCATCAGTGATGTCACTGACCATGTCATGAATGATGTAATATGTGACATCATCAGCAGTGGATTGCGGGTGCGCGATATATAGTTAGCGCTTATAACTATATATGGAATTTCAATGGTTTTATGCGAGTAAAATAAGGTTTTGTAAATGCAAATCCCTAACTATATATGGCCTAAAACCAATGGTTTTTTCATTGAATTTTCAAGGTTTTGTAAATGCAAATTCCTAACTATATATCCACTATAACCTATGGTTTTTTCTGTGAATATATATATATATATATAGCGAACCTTGTTGCACGGAACAGCAAGTCTCCAAGTCTTTAGCAACAAAGAGCCGACCCAAAAGGTGCTGGTGAAAAGTGTTTATTTTCTGAGAGCCAGTGCTGCCGCCATGACGCGTTTCGCCTCCAGGGAGGCTTGATCACATGACAAACAGTTTACATCGAGCTAGACTTTCAAAGTGACAGTGCAAAAAGGGTGTCATAGAAATGAAGGAAATACTTCAAAACACGCAATTGCTGCATATGAATACATTGGAATGATGAATACTGCCCAAGTGGGCTTACCAAGCATCAAGATTGAACAATTCATATCGTTATAACCAATTAAGTACATGAATCAGTATGTACAGGTTAAAACCATGAAGAAATGCAAAACTTGATCAATAGAAAAAACACTGTTATGTAAATGCACATGATAAAAAATTTTCATCTATGTACAAACTACAGTATTAAAAACCAAACATTCCAGTATGTACAAGTCGGTATAATATTTGCAAATCACGCAAATAAAAAATATCAAATAGCAGCAAAGTAATGACACCGAAGTATGCATTCAAAATAGGGCCCAAGTGGGCAAGTCACGATAATTGTCATAGACAGATAAAGTGCATTGAGTGAAGTGCAAAAATTCAGTAAAGTGCAAGGTATTAAACATAGATGATTCCAAAAGATAAAATCATGAACAGCAATGTGCTGAAGATTAAAAAAATTCATCATATATACAACAGGAAACATTTATCAGGGAACAGTAAATGGAGTAATAAAATATCCGGACAGGCATGGGCAGGTATGGAAATGATTTTAGAGGCAAGTATAAAGGTCCTCCCTGTCATTAAGACCGTTCGGGTGTTTGGTGTTTAACTCCAGAATGTATCGAGTCTCCAGAAGCCGGAGTTTAGCTTCACGGTCACCTCCTCTCCTTGATGCCTCAACACAGTCAATTAAAAAGAAGAGAAGTGAATCAGGGACGCCCAGATGTTTGTCCTGGAAATGCCTGGCAACCGGATAGTTTTGATCATGTCCAGAAATAGCCCTTATGTGTTGGAGGATGTTACCTACTGGCGGTCGCCAGTAGCCAGTTATAGTTAGGACCTGGTTTCCATAGGAAATCCGCAATATTCTATTTGGAATAACTTTGGCGCCGGTCAACGAATACATGCGAAATTCTCCAAGAAAATGGCCGGCTCCGCTCCACCCCTTCCCTGAAAGTTTGGGGGTGATTCGTGAAGCTGGGGCTGAGAAAAAATGGGGGTCCCAAACGTGTTTTCCTCATTCAATTTTCCATAGGGACCTTTAGCCAGGGCTACAGCCGAACGGCTGAATGGAATTAAACCAAATTTGGCAAAAAGGTAGAGTTCGGTTTGCAGATTACCCTGCTTTTTTAAATTGTGTAAATCCATTCAGTAGATATATTTATAGATGAAGTACCGTACTCTGTACTGTACTCTGTACCTTCCAGAGCACGAGCTTCATGCTAATTGGCTGTCAACACTCCAAACCAGGCAGTGTTGGCAGCCATCTTGTGCCTCAGTAGAACCGAGGCACAAGAAAGCAGTGAAACAAACGTGCAAAACACGCAAAGGGGGCAGGGTAGAAAAACCCTGACCCCCTAGGCCTGCTCAGGGGGTCCCACAAGTACCCCCAAGGCCCAAAAAATATATTTTCTTTTAAATCGCGGGGTACGAAGTACAGTACTCTGTAACTTCCCGAGCGCATACTGGAGGCTCCTGGTGGGCTAGTTGGCCCCCAGGGACCACCAGTATGCAAGGGGAATTAGTTCCCCCTCTGCAAACACGCCAGGGGGCTGCGTTGCAGAGAGGTTTAAAAAGGGGTGTGGCCTCATTACACCTCTCTGCAATGCAGCCCCCTGGTGCATACTGGATGTTCTTGGTGGGCTAGTTGGCCCCCAGGGACCCCCAGTATGCAAGGGGAATAAGTTCCCCCTCTGCAAACGCGCCAGGAGGCTATGTTAAAGAGAGATGTAAAAAGGGCGAGGCCTCATTACACACCTCTGCAACGCAGCCCGTGGTGCATACTGGAGGTTCCGGGTGGGCTAGTTGGCCCCCAGTGACCCCCAGTATGCAAGGGGAGTTAGTTCCTCCTCTGCAAATGTGCCAGGGGGCTGCGTTGCAGAGAGGTGTAAAAAGGGGCGTTACCTCATTACACCTCTCTGCGACGCAGCCCCCTGACGCATACTGGAGGTTCCTGGTGGGCTAGTTGGCCCCCAGACACCCCCAGTATGCAAGGGGAATTAGTTCCCCCTCTACAAACGTGCCAGGGGTCTGCGTCACAGAGAGGTGTAATGAGGCCACGACCCTTTTTACACCTCTCTGCAACGCATCCCCCTGGCGCATACTGTAGGTTCCTGGTGGGCTAGTTGGCCCCCATCGACCCCCAGTATGCAAGGGGACTTAATCCCCCAATTTAGAATGCGCTACGGGCCGTGTTTGCACAGTGGTGAAGGTAGGGGGCGGGGCTTGAGGTGATATATGTGCAAACATGCCCTGTGGCGCGTTTTAGGTTGGGGAATTAATTCCTCTTCAATCCAGAGGTCCCCTAGGGGCCAACTATTCCAACAGGAACCTCCAGTAAGCGCCATGGAGCTGCGTTGCAGAGTGTTGTAAAAAGGGGACGTGCCCTTTGAACACTTCTCTGCAACGCAGCTCCCTGGCGCATACTGGAGGTACCTGGTGGGCTGGTTGGCTCACAGGAGACCTCAAGATTGAAGAGGAATTAATTCCTCATACTAAAACGTGCCACAGGGCGTTTTTGCACACATGTCACCTCAGGCCCCGTCCCCTTCCTTCACTATTGAGCGAAATATTCCTCTAAAATCAGCCAAACTACTAATTCCGATTTACTCACCTGTTATCAGGAGAGACCTCAGTGCTGCATCTTTCAGCCCACTACTGATCCTGAAAAGTAATTCTAATCGTAGTTACAGTAACTTGAATTTCCTTTCATAGGCTAACATTGACTGGTTTCACTTGGAAATTTTTTTAAGTGTGGAGTTTTGGAACGTAAAAAAATTCCTCAAAAATCAGCCGAACTACAAATTCCGATTAACTCACCTGTTATGTGGAGAGACCTCAGTGCTGCATCTTTCAGCTCACTACTATTCCTGAAAAGTAAATTTAACTGAACTTACCAGTAACTTGAATTTCTTTCCATAGGATATCATTGCCTGCTATATAAAATATATATAAATTAAAAAAATATAAAATAAAAAAAAAAAATATTACAATTTCAATATTTTTAAAAACATTTTTTTTCAATTTTTATTAAACATATGTAATGTAATTTAAAAAATAAAATATCTAAAAATAAATACTTTAAAACAATGTAGTAAATTAGTATAAAAAAATATAACATTTAATACATTTAAAAATTATCATTTACAAAACCTTTGAAAATTACTGATAAAACCATAGGTTTCAGCCACGTTATTGTTAGGAATTAGCATTTAAAAAACCTTAGAAATTCACAGAAAAAACCATAGGTTTCACACATGTTATAGTTAGCTGGACATTTCACTCATACAAAACCATTGAAATTCCCGCGTTATAGTTAGTTCAGCTAACTATAACTTGCGCACCCGCAATGCACTGCTGATGACGTCACATATTACATCACTCATGACATGGTCAGTGACATCACTCATGACATCACTAATGACATCTCAAATGACATCACTGATAACATCAACCTTGTGAAAGAGTGGCAGACCTCCTCTCAGCGTAATATAACCTTTGATACACACATTCAAAAATAGAAACAAAACATTTCAAAACAATGGAGACACCAATACCAGTTACAACAACCTATTCAGTAGCCTAAGAGTATCCCATCTGTTTTTAAGGATGTTACGGATCTGGTTTGATTGACTGCAGAATTTTGTGATAAATCTTACGGGCTGCTTCTCACTCTTTTCTTTGGTTACCTTGGTTCTGCTTGCTTCCAGGATTTCCTCTCTGTACTGAGTCTCCAATCTTTTTTCGGCTTGATGGAGAGCTTGGAGTACCCCCTATCTTTGAACCTCATATTCATTTCTTGTTTAGCCAGTGTATACGTTTCCTCAGAGCTACAGTTGTGTTTAGCTCTTAGGAATTCACTGTAAGGGATACCCCACCTGAAGCTAGGAGTATGGGAACTAGTGTAGTGAAGGATGGAATTCCCTGCTGTGCTTTTCCTGAAGAGGTTTGTACTTATTTTCCCTTTTTAGGGCTCGTCCTTTCCTATTCCGCAGGAATAGGAAACGAGCCCTAATGCAGTCAAACCATTTCTTAAGGCCAAGGGCTCTCAGAGGATTTTGGGAAGTGCACGCCGCCTCGTGCACGAGCTTGCCTGAGCCTTCTGCCTATCAGCCTGCCAGTTCTCCTCCCCTAAAAATTCACTTCACGAGCTTGCCTGATTCTTCCCCCTGCCACAGGCCGTGCCTCCCTTCAGCATTTCTCCATGGCCGCAAGGCCACATCAAAGGCTTCCGCTGCCCCTCGATTAATTGGATTCACACTAATCTGTGAACAGATGCTTTCGTTTTCACCCCTTTGATTCACTGCTTGCAAATGCGCTTTCACATGAGGCTTTTCCCACAGAGTCAAAATAATGCTACTTATGTGTTTTCTTCATCCTGCAGACTTTTTTAAGAGGCCCGATTCTCCCCACTCTCAGCAGAGTGTTGACATCTTTCGGTCTCCTAGCTAGCCCGCTCCCTCCCAAAATGGAGGCAACACGTTAAAAGTGATTAAAGGCACATCAAAACAAGATCACTAGCAAATACTTTTCACAATAATGCCCTAGTGCAGGCAAAAGTATTACGCTACCTTTAGCTTTAGCATACTTGCGGGCAGGCTGTTGTCAAATCATTTATGCAAATTGGATGGATATACCGTGCACATACGCCAGCTTGCAAAGCCCGATGCATTGCTTTGCTCGCTCTCTAAACGCTCCACTGCCCCTGCCCGCCGCATCTCGCGTTCATTATAAACATATGTGCAAACGCGCTTTCACATGAGGCTTTTCCCACAGAGTCAAAATAATGCTACTTATGCGTTTTCTTCATCCTGCAGGCTTTTGTAAGAGGCCCGATTCTCCCCAATCTCAGACACAGTGTTGACATCTTTCGGTCTCCTAGCTAGCCCGCTCCCTCCCAAAATGGAGGCAACACATTAAAAGTGATTAAAGGCACATCAAAACGAGATCACTAGCAAATACTTTTCACAATAATGCCCTAGTGCAGGCAAAAGTATTATGCTACCTTCAGCTTTAGTATACTTGCGGGCAGGCTGTTGTCAAATCATTTATGCAAATTATATGGATATACTGTGCACATACGTCAGCTTGCAAAGCCCGATGCATTGCTTTGCTCGCTCTCTAAACGCTCCTCCGCCCCTCCCCTACCGCGTCACGCGTTAATTATAAACATGTGTGCAAACGCGCTTCAATCAAGTCGACCCCACCTCCTTGAGCCTCCCTTCGGAACAGTGATGAAGAGTGCATACCAGTCTCAATAAATTTGGTTAAAGAGTTTTTGTAATTATTATCATGTGCGAGCTGTACATCAATTTTTTTTTTAAATAGTTGTTGCCATGCTTCGGTGTGAACACAACTTTACCAGCCTCCTGTGCTTGTTTTGCATCCCACATATGCTGCCTACGAATAGATTTCAATCTGTCCTTCTCTGCTTGTTAGCGCTTCATTAGCCTGCCCTTGTTTCTTTTCTAAAGTGTCGATTTTCACTCCAAAACATCACACTATCACAGACTTTCGGTCTGCTTTTGGCCAACCAAAACCACAATTTAAAATGGAACACTTTAGCCTTTTGCACGTTTAGGAAATATTTAGTAGATTAACTTGTGGGCCTCTACACACGTTAATGTTTCTTTTTTTGCTTTAGTGTTTTGCTTAGTGACATTTAGAATATACACAAAGCACTGTAAAAAGGATTCAGCCCCCCGCCCCCTCCCGCTTTCCACTCACCCCGAAAATTATTATCATTACACTTTACTTAACCGGTTTTAAGTGAGCCGGGTCTAAGCGGGGTCTAAGTTTGATGTTTGTTATTGGTTTTGAACGGTTTTGTGGTCGCCGGCATTTTGTTTGTATAACAACATTGTAGCGTGAGTGTTTGATGCAGTAAAAATGTTTCCTGCTACAGACTTGTTCAGTTTTAATGCTTCATGTTGTTCCTGGCAGTATTGGCCTGCACATGTCTGATGAGTTCCTTGGTGACGTGTGTCTGTCGTCCCACTCCAGTAAACAGGCAAGCGCTTGACTTTATTTATTTAGCATGTGCTGTAGAGTACAAAGTACACCCACAGGTATATTTTCCCTGAAACACACTAAGAGAAGATCCACCCCTCACTTTCCGTAACTTGTTACATTTTTATATTCTCCCACTGGGCAAAGTAACATTCACTGTGGGCTTAAAAATATCAGCATTAGTTAATCACTCGTGCATGGTTTTTTTTTTGTATCACATGTCCACTCTCTCTCTCCCCTTCACTCTCTTTCTCTCTCTCCCCCTCTCTAATTCGATCTCTCCTTAATTCTGTCTCTCCTCTCGCTCTCCCCCTTCATTCTCTCTCTCTCTCTCTCTCTCTCTCTCCCTTTCTCTTTTGCTTCCCTTCATTTACTCTATCTGCCCTAATTTCTCTCTCTCTCTTTCACTCCCCTTCATTCACACAGACAGGAACAGAGAATGCTTCTCACACAGACAGGAACAGAGGATTCTTCTCACACAGACAGGAGCAACAGGGGGCGCATCTCACACAGACAGGAACAGGGGGCACATCTCACACAGACAGGAACAACAGGGGGCGCAGCTCACTGACAGGAACAACAGAGGGCGCTTCTCATACAGACAGGAACAACAGACGGTGCATCTCACAAAGACAGGCAATAGGCGCATTGTTTTAGCTTGCCCCCTCTATCAAAAGCCTGGGTTATCTGTTCCCGTCCTTTTGTTTAATTTCTCTCTGTGGCACCAATTCACCCTCTCTGTGAGCTTTTCCAGGCGCATGATCCGTCACTTGGCGCTGACATGCAGAGCTGCATTTTACATGGCAGTATTTAGGAATATTCGGGGTTCCCAAATGGGTGCGTTTGGGTTCTTTATTTGCTACATATGATGTCCCTGAAAAAAAATGTGGCATTGTTTTAGCTTTGTCCCCTCTCTTTCAATATCTCTCTTTCTCTCTCACTCCTCTCTGATTCTCTCTCTCCTTCATTCTTTCCCCTCTCTCTCTCTCTCTCTCTTTTTCCCCCTATATTCTCTCTCCTCCCCTTTCTCTCTTTCTATTTCTTTCCCCTTCATTGACTCTCTCTCCCCTTTAATCTCTCTCCTCTCTCTTTTTTCCCCTATATTCTCCCTCCTCCCCTTTCTCGCTTTCTATTTCTATCCCCTTCATTGACTCTCTCTCCCCTTTAATATCTCTCCTTTCACTCTCTCTTCTCCGTCACTCACTCTCCCACTTGAGCTCCATCTGCCATTTCTTCTTCCATTCTTTCTCGTCTCATTGTGTGGTAGGTGCAGGGAGATAAAGTGATTTGATCAGAATCACAGGATACTGAGCCCACACCGAGGCTCCAACTCGGTTCCCCAGCAGCATTTGGCACATCAAAGGCTTCGCGTCCCCGCTCCCCGCCGTCACTTATTCACGGCCGCAGGCCTGCCCTCCTCTTGCTGTCTGTAGTTCCTTTAACCCCCGCCGTCGTCCTGCTGTCCGTGGTAACTCTCACTCATTGCTTCTGTTGCATATGTTTAAATTTGCTGTTATATCGGCCCTTGTGTA